>NC_137582.1:13852686-16579049 GCF_963210335.1 Falco punctatus | reverse complement strand
GGGATAATGTGCTAAGCCGCTGCAGGTGCTGGATCAGCAGAGGGTGAACCAGCCCCTTGCTGCCCCATGCCAACAGCAGGCTCCTAGAGCCGTGCGATTCAAACGGCGGAGACCTGGGGGAGATTCGGTCTTGCCTTTTGGCACTTCTTGGCCTCGTTGGCAGCCATCGTTGGATGCGTTGCCTTGTGCAAACCCTATTCATAGAAGCCTAAGCCTCTGCATCCAACCAGCTCGGTGTCATGGGCTTCCTCCCAGGAGCCAGATATGTCAGTACCATTATACATGTGGCTTTTGAGTGACTTGGGCAAGGCCAGGCAGCAAGCCTGTGGCAGAGCAGGTGTTGAAATCCAGCTCTCCCAAGCATTGTGTTGGCAGCTTTTCCACCAGGAAATCCTTCGTTTAACTTTCCACTGTAGTGGATGAGGTTGCATTGATGTAGGAAGGAAGTCTTCATGTGCTCATGCATCTCTTCCAGCCCTTCTTTACCTCCCCACACCTCTCCCCGAAGGCACCTACTCTCAAGGAAAAGAAACATTTCTCGGTGTCCATGAGAGAGCAGAAAGGGAACTGGATTGCCTCTGGCTCCATGCACCAGAGAAAAGAATGGGACAGTTTGGGGCAGGGTTCAGGGCAGGTCATGCAAGTTTGCACACTGCTCCCGTGGAGCTCCATCACCAGCTCTTATCCATGAGAGCCTGTCAGGTGTAGCAGCAGGTTTCTGTGCCACCCTGACTTCTCTCTCCTTCAAAGCAGCAGCAAGCTGCCCTGGAACAGGCTGACCTTTGGCATAATTCTTTCTTTTTCCCCAAGTTAGGGGCACTTGAGTGAAAACCAAGGAAAGCTAAAGCAACCTTAGCTTTTTGTCAGCTTTCCTTGCAACAGTGGCAGGGCTGTTCTGCTTTTGGCGTTAAGCAAGAAATCAATGTTACCATGGGAGCAAACTCCCAAACAGGTGGCAATCACATACCTACTAACCTGAACCAGTGCAGGAGGCACAATGTCCCCCCTTGGACCTGCTGAGGGGAGAGGAGATCTCATCCCCCTTTGTTTGTACTCAGAGTGCGGCTGTCCGGAGGATGGTGCCCAAATAGATAAGGCTCTGGGCACGGATGTCTGGTTTGATTATTCCTTTCCTTTTGCTACAAACCATATGGTAGTATGGGCAGCACAGATAGCTGGCAATCAAAATTCCTGGGCTCCCTCCCTGACTTTGCCATTTGCTCATTTAATTTTCAAAGTGGTTTTCATGTATGAGCAAAACTTGCGGCCTCGAACCTGCCCATCCCCTTAAAACAAGAGCTGCTCCCTCATTACTGGAGGTGCTTTTGAATATAGTAACCACATCTTGCATTGCTATCGCAAAATTAGATGCACTTAATGCTTGTAAACTACTTTGGCACCAACAGATAAAAGGCACTACAGACAGGTTGCTAATCAGTTTGATTAAGTAAAGCGCCTAAAGTTTGCCACTGCTGCTGGAGGATTGCAGGCTGATCCATCTATAACCGGAGGAGTAAGATGAATTAGGTATGATAAGGATTGTTTGGTTTCTGGTCTGTCAACCAGTGAATGAAATGACTTGGTGTTTATATGCCAGGTCACAGAGAAAAGTTTCTTGCGATTGGAAATGATTAGGCGCACTGATTAATGTTTCCAGTGCTCTTTGATCCAGAGCTGCCAGTTGGAATGAGTCTTGCCGCACAGAGACATCCTGACTACCTTGTAGCAAAAGTGCAGGGGTTAGAAAATTGACTGAAAAAATGCGGGTGGGGATTGGAAGGCTCTGCCATAAGATACACTCTTTTTCCATTGGGGGCTCTAGGGTTGTATTCTTTGAACCATCCTCTTATTCCTGGAAGTCAAGGCAGTTTGTAACTCACATTGTGCTTGTCAGGTTTATTAATTTTAAAGAAAATGTTCTGGAAGATTGCCAAGTCATCTAAACTTCCAGTACTGATAAGGACCTCAGCGTCTGCTAAGTTAAGAAGAAAGCATCCCAAGATGCTTTAAGAAAAGCTTTAAAATGTAGCACTTCCCGAGTCATCTGCAGCTCTTGTGAAACTGTTGATGTTTCTCTCAGTGTGGAGGTGCGATCTCCTGCATACCTCCTTGTGATGGATGTTCCTTCTTTTGGCCATAGGATTTCCCATTTTTAACCCTCAATTAGGATGTCCCCCTTTTATCATAAGTGAGATATTTCAAACAGTTTCCTAAGACAAGACACAGGAAGATCTGCTTGGATAAGGGAAAGAATCCCCACCACTTCTTATCATTCCCACATCACCACGCTGTTTGTCTTTGCTGTTTTGTGTCTCAGTCATGCCTCAGGTGTTATGGTTGAACCTTGAACCAGCTGGGAGGCCATGAACACAACTGTGTTGCCCACTACATTTTCTTTATAACCAGGACTGCAGTATTTGTCGTCCTCACTGTCACGCCTGTCATCCACACTTGGTCCTTCTGGGGTGATGTCCTCTTTTGTGCAAAGTTGTGTGTGTCTGGATGGGGTTTCTGGCAGCTTTAGGGTTTCTTTCCTCTGCTCGGCTGTTTTCACACAATGGATCGAAATATCAGCATCTTTCAGTTCTCTGACATGTTTGGTTTCTTTTATCCAATGTATTCAGCAGAGGGAGGGTGGACAGACGGTGATACCCTGGACCTTGTTACGTGGAAAACTGGTATAAATACAAGCATATATATCAGTTTCCTGCCTTTGTGAAGTTGTGCTTCATGCCAATTTTCAAGCATATGCTGTTTTCCTCTGTGTGTCCTGAAACAGTTAACACCAATTTAATTGAAGATCATTTTCACAAAAATAGTTGCCTACTCTGACTATGTTATAATTCCCAAGCAGCTCCACAGTGGCTGCTTCACTGCTCCCTGCCCCTCTAATAATGCTCTTGCTTTCCTCCGTGGCTTGCGTGGCTGCCCTGGTGTGTTGCTGGGACAGGGAGCAGTGGCGCAGGGTCGCCTTGCAGCCTGCGGATGTGGCCAAGCAAAACACAGCTGGGTATCACCCCAAGTACCTCACGTACTGCTGCACTGAGTGGGTTCCCACTGTCTCAGACATCTTGTTGTGCTTAATAGCAGCAGAGGTGTCTGTATCTCTCTCACAGCAAGCTAGGAGCTGGGGCCGGGAAAGGGAAGAGTCTGGGATTAGACTTGTCTCCAGCTCCTCAGGGTAGGAATCACTGCTTATCTGAAGCAATTTTGGAGAGGTATTTCAGGTGTGGCTTCCGCGATGGAGACAGTTTCACGCTGGTGGCAGCCACCCCGAAGGTGTGCCATGGCGCTTGGTGGCTGCAACACCTCCCCAGGTGCATGCTGCAGGTGCTGCTCCAGCTCCCTGCCATCCCTTGCTGCCTTGCTTGCCGGCCGCTTCCCACCAAAGCCAGCTCTCCTTTCCTCCTGTCCCTGCGTGCAGGACAGGAAAGTGTCGGCCAAAGTGATAAACCCTCCCTCCTTATCATCCCATCTTGGTATGGATCCCAGTAGGGAAATGGTGGGTGGGATGGTGAGGTTAAAGGTGCCCTGCCAAAAATTACACAGTTCAGTCATTTGCCTCGTTAGTGCTACCGCGGTTAACCCTTCAGTTGCTGGCCCTGAAGCAGGTTATCTGTGGAGCTCTGTTCATCTCTCAGGCTCATAGCTCAAGCCATGGCAGGGGTTTCTGGTCGGCTGAGACCTGTGGCTGCAGCTTGTTTTGCCTTTACTGGTAACAGTCGCCTTGTTTCCTCGCGTTCATGGGAGGTTGCTGCGCTCACTTGGAGGCTAGACCATGCGTGCCAGCTCACGTCCAGGAGGCAGAAGGGCAGGGCTTGTGCTTTGGGCTGGCACACGATGTGGAACATTAAAGAAGTCGGCAGTCAGGGGAGGCATGGCCAACGAGAAGCATGAGACTCACTGCCCCTCTGGGCAGGGTTAGACTGGGCAGAAACCTGGCAGGGAGGATGTCTGCCAGGTGGCCAGGTTAGGGTGCAACCCAGGCCATTAAAAGTCTGGGTATGTGGGAGCTGGAGCTGCTGTCTGAGCTAGTGAGAGATCTTTAACTCTTTGTATCTTGGACACTCATTGAAAGCAAATACTGTTGCATCCTTACTGCTTTCTGCTCTGAATTGAAAAGCAACGTATGTATTAAAAATAAATGGAAAGGAATTGCAGAAACACGGACAAGTCTAGGTTGGAAGTGACCTCCACAGACCACCTGGTCCAACTTTCTGTTCAAAGCAGGCCCTTGGATTAGATTATTCAAGGCCCAGTCAAGCCAAGTCTTTACTGTTTCTAGTGAGGAAGATTCCACTCTCTTCAGGCAACTTATCCCACTCTTTAGCTGCTCTCACAGAAAATATTTTTTTTTAATATTCAGATGAAACTTTCCTTGAAGCCACTTGTGCCATTTCTTCTTTTCCTATCATAGTGCATCCTCGTGAAAAGATGGGTCTTCTCCACAACTAACTCCACTGGAAGGCAGTGATTTGATTTCCCCACCCTGAGCCTTTCCTGCTCAAGGCTGAGCAAGCACGATTCATTCAGTTGTGGAGTTCTTCAGCCCCCTAATCTTGCTAGTCCCGTCTGGACCATCTCCAGGTTTTTAATGTCTCTCTTGAACTGGGGAGAGAAACTGGACAGTGTGTCCCAGGTGTGGCTTAACAGGTGCCAAGCAGAGCAGGAAAAATCACATCCCTCCATCCACGAGCAATAGTCTTACTTAATTCAGCCGGGGATGCTGTTGGCCTTCATTGCTGCCAGGATACATGGCTGGCTCATGTTCAGTTTGCTGTCTGCCAAGACACCCTGCCTTTTCAGCAGAGCAACTGTCCAGCTAGCCAGTGCTCAGCTGGTGCTACTGCTTGGGATTATTCCATCCCAGGTTCAGGATTTGACATTTATCTCTGCTGAACCTCATGTTAAAGCTCATTCTTGTTGGCCACATCTCAGTAGCCTGTTGAGATCTCTCTATATGGTGGCTTTTCCTTCCAGAACATCTACCTTCACTCCCAGCTTAGGCTCATCCTCGAGTCTGGTGACAGTGCATATAATTGTACCTTCCAGATCATTTATAAAGCTGAATTGCATTGATTCCAGAAGAAAGTGATTTGTGCCCAGCTGCCAACATGATTTTGACCCTTTAAACACCACCCTCTGAGCTCAACAGTTCAGTCAGTTTCCTAACCATTTTGTGTTTCATCTTTCCAGTCTGTATCGTAATGGCTTGTCAAACAGGATTTTGAGAGACAGTGGCAAACACCTAGCTAAAGTCAAGGTAGATTATATCCACAACTTTCCCTTCATCCACTGAGCAAGTTCTTTGGTCAAGCGTGATTGAAACTTCATTCTATCCATGTTGGATTTTCACAGTTAGCTTCTTATCATTTGCATGCCTGGAAGTAGCTGTTGTAAGGACCTGTTCCATAGTTTTCTCGGGGACCGAAACAAGGCTGACTGGTCTGCAGTTTCCTGGATCTTCCTTTTTTTCCCTTTTTGTAGGTGCACATAGTATTTGTTCTTCATCAGTCTTCAGACTGTTAAAACCCGTCTCCACACAAAGATGGTTTCCTACTGTTTGTTTTCCACTTCCCCTGCGTGGGGAAGTAATGTGGTTGACATGAGACAAATTGATTAAAACACCATGGATGACAACATGCAAAGAACAGAAGGTCCTTGTGTGTATTGATACCAGTCCAAATTAGTTAAAAACAGGACAAATTCTGGGCTGGAAATGACAATGGTTCATTAGTCGTGACCTAAATTCTAGAGATGCCTTTGTTGATGGTGGAATGATCCCATCTGCAGATCTAGGTGAAGTGCAGTTCTGTGTAGCATGAGCTATTATTAATATTATTCTTGCAAGTTTTATTTAGCTGGGCCCAGTCTTTGGTCTATCATGCATTCAGCAGTCAGGATTTTGGTCTCTCTGCCAGTACCTGGAAGCCGGGTCTCTCCAAGACAGGGCGTGCTTGGTTTCACAGGACTATTGTGATATTGAATGCTGGTGTCTAGTCGTGATGGAGGTCATTAAATGGAGTTGTCACATCCTGAGAGGTAGCTAGAGTTTTATTAGCTGAAAGGTCTGTGTAAATTTTGCACAGACCAGTGTAGTAAGCCAGTGGCCTAGTTTTGGACTGATGTTGATATCAATAATTATATATATCAATATGTGTTTAGTTACTGGTTAGTCAGCCTGATTACACCAGCTGTACAGCAACATACAATCTCAGACCTGTATGTTTCTTTCATGTTGCAAAACAGGGTACACATCTTTAGCCCAGACTTACCAGCTTTGAAATAACAGACATTCAACAATGATACCATTGTAGTTGCATTGGAACATGCCATTTTTACATTTTAATAACCACCACATTGACTAAGACTAGGAAATATGTGCTCTCCACTGCCAAAGGATGGGTTTTTCTGGTTCAGCTCAATGAGTGAGCAACGTCCTTCATATATCAGCTGGGGGCTCACCGTCTGGCTTCTGAGAAAAGCAAGAGGAGAATAGTAAGGGCTGGATAGGAAATTATAGAAAGACCAGGGAGGTTCATGTGAGGCCTCTGAATGGTGCTGCCCTCCAAGGCAGCGATTTGCTGATACACAGCTGCACATGGGTGTCCCTCTTCCACACCTATGCATTCAAATTGTAAGTTGTAATTGTAATTACAATTGTAATTGTAATTGTAAGGCAATTGACATGACATTGCTTAACAGTGTTATTAATATTCACAGAACAGGTAGATATGTGCTGTGTTATGCTTCTTATATTTTTACTAATTAAGCATATCCTCAAGCCTTCCTTCCAGGAGGGTGGAAACCTGGCATCCACCCAGGCTCTGTTAATACAAACTCGATGTTACTTCAAGACGGTAAAAGGAGAGTGTGCTTTTCTTCTCCCTTTTTCAAATCTTTTTTCTTTTTTTGCACTAGAAGTACCCATTTCTGATCTGGCTGGAAAGAGTCAATAGAAAACAAGACACCACTGAAACATACTGCTGTGCCCTTGATGAGTATATACATGTATATGCTTTAATAGTCAGCTGAGTTTAAATAAATACACAGAACTCCTGTTTTTGGCCAAACAAAAAGCTGTTGGTGCTGGTGTTTGTTTCCCTCGTGCTGCAGGCTGCCTGCTGGTGTGGCAGAGGTGGAACTGTTCAGGGTGTCGTTTGCTTGAAACACTTTATCACGACTCCCCATGAGCCCTCCCTTCACCTGGTTGCTTACAGGTTTTCAATGAAGGGCCCTGTTCACACATGCGGCAACTCAAATTGTCTCTAAATAAACTTGTGTATGTGGAGAGACATTCATGAGTACTTCCAGCGCGATGACAAATGGCAGGAGGGCCCACACGGACAACGTGGCCCCTCAGGGATGTGTCTCCATCAAGTTGTGCAAAGGTGCTGTAGGAGGGTGTGGAAACATGACTTTTAACATAAGAGCAGTGTCTTTTGGAGCTTTAGAGACCAGGCTGCAAGCGACAGACATGCAGTGTTTAATCTGTCACCTCTTGTCTAATATTGTATCTCCAAACTTGACGGATACTTCAGGTTTTACCCCCAGTTCCTCCCGGTGTGACTACCAGTCTGCTTCCTAAAAAACAATGGTCATCTTAACCCTTAAAAGACACCTTAAACAGATAGTTCTGATAAATATAATGAAGTCTTAAGAATTTATGTCCTGTCGTGCTCTTTTGCGGCCCTTGCTGAGATGATTCATGAACGGCAGTTGAGCTTTGGCCTAGCAGAGGCCGTTCTTCTGCAGTGACCAAGAGAGGGGAAAAGCCTGCAAATACAAGAGCTGCAGGAGGTTGTGGCCAGGTTTATCCCAACAGGTTAAACAGGGACAAGGCATAGCCCTGGGCACTGGTGTATACCTGTCCGAACTTCGAGCTGCTGGCACAGCTCCAGCCCACACCGGCTAGTGCTTCTCCAGACAACGCCTGGGCACTGTTTGGGGACTCACACTGGCCAGGGGCCATCCCCAGTAGTAATTTGGCTGCAGGCACCTTGTTTTGGGGAGGTGAAAGGGCTTAGCTGTCTGGATACGAGCTGCTGGGCAGTTGGCTCCGGTGCCAAGGAACAGTCCCTGGCTTGTCTTATTTACATGTATGGACAAGGTGAAGGCTTTGGGATACAGGAGCCTCAGTGGTGAGGCACAACATATGTGAATTTTGCAATTCTGGATGCAGTTTTGAAATACATCTGTTGAACTTTCAGGTACTGCTTTCAGATACTGCCTCTCTTGAAAATCCTGAACTTGCTGAATATCTGTTATGGGTCCCATAGAGCAAGGAAGGGAAGAAACCCTTCCTCTTCAGATAGCAGACATAAAATAATGTGAAAGAAATGTGAAATGACTGGGGAGGCGATTTATTCTCCTCTATAGGGCATTCATAGATTGCTGTTGATACAATTAAAAAGCATGCTGTATCTCCCTATTTGTGAGAAGAGGGAGAAGAAACAGAAGGAAAGACAGCTCAAAAACATGGAAATACCAAACAGAAATGGTAGACAATCTGATGTACAGGGTCTTACTTGTTACGTAATAATGCATAGGCTATGTTTGTACATATCTGTACCAGTGTCTACTTTTTTTATTAGTCATAAAATCAATAGTAAAAGGCATCCACTGTAGTCAAATTGGTCATGCTTGTCCCTGTTGAAAAAATGACTTTTTCTGCCCTTAAATTCCCAGGTGAAATTAATACAAATAAATAAGTTATTTTGCCTCTAAGGAGTTATGTTCCTGGGGAAAAACCTGTATTGTGATCTGAATCAGTGCTCCAAAGCTCATCCTGTATAAACCATTAGTCCTGGAATCCAGCAGGGCTGAATTTCAGATGAAATGTTATTTTGGTCCATTACGTCAATGCGTTGCTTGTACTAGAGAACCTGAAACTGAACACAGTGCTCCAGATGCAGTCTCACAAGTGTCAGATAAATGGGAATGATTAATTATTTCAACTTACACAGTTGTGTCATCATAGGAAGTAGCCTGGTTGGTCAGCCAAGAGATCAGCATCACTCTGCTTGTCTACACTGACCCGTAACAGGTTACCTTCACAGGGGTTGTTGTGTCTTTGGCTAAGGCGCTAAGGCTAGAACTGTGTCTGACTTGGCTTGAAAAGTAGTAGGTGTGCCTGGGTTCTGGTTGTATGCATTGATGTATCTGCATAAGCTGTTAAAATGGAGTCCCATGAGCACAGGGCACATGGTCAAGAGCAATCATGTGACAAGATCTAAAAGCAGCAGGAGTTTGTCTGGTATCTCAGAGGGCTTAGGGTGTAAGATGGTCCTTTGTCATTTCTGAACGTTCTTTGTACATGGTTCTATATCCATCCAGTCTTTTGTATCATCTGCTTTTTAACAAAATCAGACCTGAAGGAAGGGACATGAAACTTGACTCAGGCATCTCGCTATAACTGAACTGCTCTAGCTAGTGGAGCTGCACAAGGGTTTACAACACATTTATGCTAAAGTGAAGAACCATGTGAATAAATGAATAGCCCTAAAGTGCTGCAAACAAATACTTGGGATGAATTGAGGGGATGGGGAAAAAACGCCCGTTCTCCTTGCCCTGCATCCTCTCACATCCCATCTTTGACTACGCTCACCAAGGTGGGTGGACGAGATCAATAGATGGAGGAGGTTATAAAGCGCTTGTCATGTTCCTAAGGTCTGAAATCAGTTGACAAAATGTGCACAGCCACAGAGGAACCTGAGAGCCTCTCTTCTCAGGCTGGGAGGTCTGAGTGCTGCCAAAGGCTTCTGGCCCCCTCTCCCAGCCTAATGCTTTGAAAGAGTATCGTTTGGCTCCATGACACTGCGGGTCTGTTGACTGGTGCTTGGATGTTTGTGCTTGGATGTGTGCACAACTCAAAAGCAAGTCTGAGGTTAAGTAAAGCCCCTTGCTTGGTGGGGAACCTTGATCAACGTGTCACAGAATGTGACAACTTCCATAATGGTTTTCAAAAAATGCATATGGGATTTGCTGCCAGCTTCTAGGGGAGGGATATGCGGTAACCACTTGAAAAATATGACTTCTGGGCTCTGCCCTCATCTCCACAGCAGTTTTGAACAAATCATTTGATTTCTCTATGCCAGCCCGTTGATCAGTAATACTGTACTATTTATCTGACATCTTTGAGTGTTTGGCTTATTGAAGGGCTTTTTGTGTTGGAGACTTACAGTGGGCTTTATTAACTTTTTTCTTTTTTTTTTGATGGTCAAATTGAAAAAGAGTGTCTTTTTTTTCTTTCCCTCTTTATGGACAGGCATTTAATACATCTGAAAATTTACTCCTTTTATTGTGTGGTAATTCAGGCATCTAAAACCCTGGCCCATTTTGAATTTAGGCCAAACACCCCTGCCATGGCATGACACAGTTTTCTCTTGGTTGGGCACACAACCTAACTCGGCACAGATGAGTATGGATGTGAGAGTGATGAAAACATGGAATGTTACATTTCTTGGCTGTAAGGATATAGCAAAGTTTTTTTCCTGTGTACATTAGTTTTAGCATGCTCATATGTTCCTCCAAGACAGTGGGGTTTAATCTTCATGAAAGGCCTGAGTAAGCATGAAATACTGGAAATAAAAGACAGCTGAGGGCAATTCTGCAGTCATTATAGATCTTTATTTCAGGAGCAACATGACTGCTGGGGTCAGTAATACAACCCAGAGTGGACCTGCTTTTCATACATGCTAATAAACAAGTGTTGGGGTGTTTATGTGGAAAGAGGCATACTTATGATGCAGATCAAAATGTTTTATTAGGTAGGTGGAAACCCAGAATGATGCCATGTCCTGCTTGCCACCTTCTGAGGACACCTCTTCTGCCAACATTTTAGTAATTTGCCAACAATCTCTTTTGCTGCGTCCTTTTCGGTAATACACTTCTGCTACAGATCTTGAAAGAGTTTAAAGTTGAAGTAAAACTGGTTCTCCCATCCCCACTGGACTTCAGTGCTGATGAGAATGAGAATCAGGTAAAAGGCTTATGAAAACAACTATTTTTGGCTCAGCCCTGATAGGACAACAGCTCCGTTGTTCCATCTGATATTCAGTCAGTGTGACTCATCTGTAGAGGACTTTCTGGCCCATTTTCTTTAAAATTGTGCTCTATCCAGAGAACTGACTGGGGCTTTCTAAAACTGGAAACTGAAAAAGAACATCTTGCGCATTTATTGAATGTTGGTTGACCTTTTCTGCACCACCTCAGCTCAAAAGGTGTAATATGTGTTGTCTTATGCAGCGAGGTGTTTTCAACCAAAAGAATGCTTTTATGGACTTTTTTTTTTTTTTTTTTAATCCTTCTGGAGGAGGGGAATAATGGAGAGAACAGGTTTTAAGGCCCCCATGGAGAGTGAGGTCAGGTGTCCTTAGACTTAGTAGGTGATGGCTGCTTCAGAATGGGAAGAGCTGGCAAGACTAGAAGAGACCACTCTGAACCTCACCCTGGCCTCTGGGCATACCTAGCTAACCCTTGGATTTTCCAGGTATTTGGGACTCCCAAAGCACGAAGACTGCTGCCAAGCTTTGCGGGTGCCACAACTAATACAAATGTGACTCTCAGCAGAGACTCTGGAGATATTTCCTCCACGAGTCCCCCAGTTGTCTAGGATCTAGGAATTCTGCTTTTCCCCAAACTGGGGAAAATGAAAAATGTTTTCCTCAGAAACTCAGATACCATAAAAATCATACCTTTGTGAGAGCAAAGGTTAGGGAGAACTCAAACTTGTCATCTTCCTAGTGAGGGCTCGTCCCTTCCTTTTCACTTGTTTATTTCCCCTGAAGATGTAACCTTAGGCTGCAATTGGACAAGCTCTTTGTTAGTGTAAAGCTGTGAATAATATATCTCTCAAGGGCTTAAAGTACCAGGTTGCATTAGGACTTTAGAAAGTAGGTGAAAGCTCCCTTTGCCAGAAGGAGCTTCCATTCATGGAATCTCAAAGCGGTCTGATGTGGACATCAGTGAGCAGCTTTGTTGGCTGTACGTGAAATCTGGCTCTGCTGAAGCCAGCGGCAAAACTGCCATTGATTTTAAGAGATCTGAATTTCATCCCCAGTATGTTTATTTACATTACTTTTTTTTTCCTCTATTTTTTCCTGTTGCTTTTGGTATGTAGGCGTGGAGGAGTTGTGGAAAATATTGATATGATCGAGACACCCGTACCTTTACGGTGAGGGGTGAGCAGATGCCATTGTGGGAAGACACATTTAAAGTTTTGCCTGGCACTTTGAAATGCTTTTAATTTTTTCCTATCTGTCTTGCTTCAGCTTTCCAGGTTAAACTTGTGCATGAATGACAGGTCTTACTGTTTTGAGCATTCTGTGTTTTTCTTCGTTATTTAGATACTGAACTTGCAAAATATTCCTCTTAACAGGGCAATTTGTACTTAACTGGATCTTAACGAGACCAGTCTTCCCTTTCCTGGGAAAGTATGTGCCTTTCACAAACCACAGCTAAAACTTGTTTTTTCATTGAAAAACAAAGCACACAGCTCCTCGCAAATGTCAGTTTTTCTTAGCATGAAGCAAATATGCATTTTGTAAATGTGGGACACAGACATATTTTGATGTGGGTCTTGAACAGGGCTTCAGTATAGGGACAGCTCATCTTTAATTTATAGTTACACGCAATCGAGCCATTCCAGGAAAAGACATTTTGTGGTTCTTGGGCCAGGGAAGAAGAAGAAGGATAAAAACCTTCTACCCTAAACAGAAACAGTTACAACATGCAGTGCAGACCTATGTTCCCTCAATGAAAAGTTAGTGTAAAGCCCTTGAAATGTTTTTCAGGATTATGGTCACTGAGAGACTGAAGCTAAAACTCTTGAAAGAGTATCACCTATTCTTTCTCTGGGTAAAACAGAAACCCCTGTTTGTTTGCTACCTCTGTTGCCTCAAGCAAGTTAAGTTAAATCCAGCTGGCAACTGGTCACAAGCAGTGTTCTCCAGGGCTCAGTACTGGGGCCAGTTCTGTTTAATATCTTTATCAATGATCTGGATGAGGGGATTGAGTGCACCTTCTGTGAGTTTACAGATGACACCAAGTTGGGTGGGAGTGCTGATCTGCTGGAGGGCAGGAAGGTTCTGCAGAGGGATCTGGACAGGATGGATCAATGGACCAAAGCCAATTGTGTGAGGTTCAACAAGAAGTGCTGGGTCCTGCACTTGGGTCATACCAGCCCCACACAGCGCTATAGGCTTGGGGAAGAGTGGCTGGAAAGCTGCCTGGGGGAAAATGACCTTGGGGATGCTGGTTGATGGCCAGTTGAACATGAGCCAGCCATGTGCCCAGGTGGCCAAGGCCAACAGCATCCTGGCTTGTGTCAGAAATAGTATGGCCAGCAGAACAAGGGCAGTGATCATCCCCCTGTACTCGGCACTGGTGAGGCTGCATTCAGTTTTGGGTACTTTACTTCAAGAAAGACACTGAGGTGCTGGAGCATGTCCAGAGACGGGCAACGGGGCTGGGGAAGGGTCTGGAGCACAAGTCTGATGAGGAGCAGCTGAGGGAACTGGGGTTGTTCAGCCTGGAGAAGAGGAGGCCAAGGGTGGACCTTGTTATTCTCTACGATTACCTGAAAGGAGGCTGTAGGCAGGGGGGGTTGGTCTCTTTTCCCAGATAACAAGCGACATTACAAGAGGAATCAGCCTCAAATTGCACCAGGGAGGGTTTAGATTGGATATTAGGAAAAAATTTCTTCGCTGAAATGGTTGTGAAGCATTGGAACAGGCTGCCCAGGGAGGCGGTTGAGTCACTGTCACTGGAGGTGTTTAAAAGACATGTAGATGTGTCACTTCGGGACATGGTTAGTGGTGGACTTGGCAGTGTTAGGTTAATGGTTGGACTTGATGATCTCAAAGGTCTTTTCCAACCTGAATGATTCTATGGTTCTGTGATGCTAAGCTATAACCACATGCTTTAATCTGATTATGAGACCGGCTGCACGGAATTCTCTGGCCTCTGTTGTGCCCAGTGTTGACTTAGTTGATCAAAATGGCATTTCTGGCCTGAAAGTTCATCAATCATTGGAGCCCAACAGAAAGCTTATGGTAGTGTAGTATATTTATAGAGGCACTTACAGTCTTTTATAAAAAAAACATTTTATATACAGTAATTGATTCATGCTTTCCTTCCACACAAATGCAACCACCACCAAGGATGAGGTCTGTCTTGTTTTTTTGCAGGGGATAGCAATGGGGAAGATGTAGGTAGGCAGCATGTAATTATAAAAAAAAAAAAGGAATTTTATCATAACTTTGTGTTCACTTTTGTAAAAGATTAATGGGATTTTTTAAGGGTCTGTGCAAGTTGGGCAGTAATGTCACCTTTGAATTGTGTTGGGGTTATTGCTTCTGTACCAACAGTGGGAATTTCTTGCTGGATTATCATTACCTTGGCCTGGAATATCTCAGTGCCCTTTGATCAGCATTTAGGTGAGAGAAATTTCATTGTACCTCTTGTTTGGTACTGCAGGTAACTGTGTACTGCAAATACAGCTGCGTGTCTGGCAGCGTGCTGCCTGTGTGCCTGCTTCTTGTTCAGACCAGCTGGCTGGTCTCCTTGCTGAAGGCTGTTACCTCAAACAGCAGAGTTGTTCTGCAGTGTGGTGTGTTCAGCCTTTACTGGTGCTCACCACAGCTTCTCCTGGAAGGAAAATGGATACTTGACTAATCTGTCAGAAACTGGCTTGTCCTAAATCATAGGAACAAAGAAAAGCTTGTAAAGGAAACTGCTGCCCTATCTTTATCAGCCAGCCTTTCCTTATTTCCATTACATGCAGCCTTGCTTATGTCTCTGACACTTGAGGAATACTCAAGTTGTGCTCCTCTTCTTTTTCTTCAGACCAAATGGCTTTAGGTCTGATCCAAAACCCATTCAGTTTGAGGGGAGCCTTTCTAATGCTGTCAGGTAGCTTTGGATCGTCTCCCTCACTTGCATCCCTTTGGGAAATCAGCTGGTGCACCTTTAACTTACTCATAGAAAGCTGATCTGAGGAAGGCAGCAATCAAATAACTTCAGTGTAGCACCTGAATGCTCTGCTTGAAACGGGTCTGTCAGAGGGTTGCTCGTCCCAAAGAAAGAGATTACAAAGGAAGGATTTTATCCAGGATATAGTATGATTTCTAATGCTTTCTATTAAATACAGGTAAATAGAAAAACATAGAAGACAAAGCAATCTTTTTTATGCAGCTTGCTTCCTCTGTCCCATGGACAAATTCCACTGGACCAACTTACACCCCTACTTTGACTGTCCTTGCTGTAATAGAAGATGTATGAAGCTAGTCAGCTTTGATCATTTAATGTATGCCAACATGAAAAAATGGGCCAAGAGTCTGAAATAATACTGTCAAATATCTGTGGGAACTAAGGAAATGGGCTTCAAATCTTACCCCAGAACCGTCAATGAAGTGTTTTTAAAGTGTTTGGTTTTTTTTTTTTTATTAATACTCTTATCACTGAGGGGGTGTCTTTTATGGAAATAGAAGTTTTCCTTATTTCTGACTTACTGGCTGGAGGTCTAAATTAGAATCTTTAGAAATCCCGAAGGGATAGAAGTGCACAAGGGCAGAGGGTCCTTGATGGCTTCGTGAAGGAAGAAGGAAGCACAGGGGGAGCCTGGAGCTCCGTGGTGCCTCCTCTGTGTCAGGGTTTATGTATGTATGGACTGCATGTGCCATTCCACCCTGACTTTGGAGCGAGGCATCACTGAGTCAACTACCGGAGAGGACAGCTTGTGAGATCTCCTGGCCAAGGGTGGCTAGCAAAAGTGACAGCTACCACCAGTCACTCCAGGTGGATGGTTTCAGATGCTGAGGGAGCACCTGAGCTGGATACAGTTGTTCTCCATCAGAGCTGTACCTCTTGGTGCTGGATGGGTCATGCACAAAGGGTGGTTCTGATCCGAGGATCAGATGGGGCTTCTCGAGAGTCCTGGGCTCTCAAGAGCCTCCGCTGGAAGAGGGACGGCTGGAAAAGCTCCAAACTCAGCTTCTGCTTGGGCTTCAAAAATTTCAATAAGGGCAACAGTACGAGGTGGGTGGCAGGTTTGAAGGGTAGCAGGGAGTGTGACAGGGAGGGGCTGCATGTTATTCCCTCCTTTCTCTGAAGAAAGAGTTGCACTTCTTTAATACATTTTTAATACATAATTGCTAGAATGAATATTGCTTGTGCCAGAGGAAATGTCAGCTGTCCTGCTAGGCATCTGGGCTGGGACTGGTGCTGATTTTACTGCTGCTCTTCAGCAGGAGCCTTTGGTGTCTAAACCTGACCCCTTCAAGGCTTGGCAGAGGCGTTACGTGTGAGCTGTGTCTAGCTCTTGAAGGCCCTGACTGGAGCTTCTAGATGCTACTGAAATGCTTACATGTGGTAAGAACAAGGACTTCTTTTCGTCTTCTTTTCATCTTCTTGTGCCGAGTGGGATGTTAGCTTTGGGAATGGCATGTGTGTCTGCCTGGAGGGCACTGGATCTAACACAGGAGTGATGGGGAACCTGTAACAAAACTATGGATTGTCCTGTCCTTTTCCATAGAAAACCTGAAGTTTGATAAAAATGTTCATTTATTTATTGTTTTACCTTGGCTTACTCTCTTAACTTTTATTGTATAGCAGCTACAAAGGTATTAATTAAGAATATTGGATGTGGTCAACTTTGTGCAGACTAAGGATGTTATAAAAACAACAGCTACTGTAAAAGCCTTTAAATAGTTTTGTCAGTCTCATAAAAAAGAGGAAACTTGCTGTTTTCTAACCGGTATTTTCCTATCATGGAATAGGACTGGGGGATTTTAGAGGATGACAAATTGACTATGAGTCAGTGGGGCAACATGGTGCTAAAGGAATCTCTCTACTGGGCTGCTGTGTGGGGTGTATTTAAAAAACCAAATCAAATGTACTCAGACACTCGATTTTCTGCTTTCCTCAGCAATGGCTGGACCGTGGGGTTCAGACTGGGGCTTCATGTTATAGAAGAGGAGAAGTGACAGTCTGGAGAGGAGACCACAGCAGTTGTGGAAAATGAGACTCAGTATTATTGCAGAGGGACCCTAGCCCAACGGGAAGAGAAGTGAGCAAGTACGGCTCATGACAATTACACACAGAAATACTCAGACTGTAGCAAGGCACCTGATCGTCAGAGGTACTCTGTCTCCAGGATCCTGCTCTGTATGAGATTAGAACTGCAAAAATATGTCAAATACACAAGACCATATCAATCAGAAAACAGAGAGCCAGCTGCTTGGTTCTGTTTGTTATTTTGCTTTTGCATCTGATCCCAATTGCAAGCAGATTGATACCAATTCTTACATGGCCAAATACAGTCAGAAAAGCATCCTGGGTGGTTTAAGCCCAAACTCCTTGGGGAAGAGTTAATCCGGAGGGTGCATTTTTGTTGTCTTGACTGGCAAACAGCTGATGAGGAGCCTGTGCTAGTGCTGAAAGCTCACAAAAGTATTTCAGAAGCATCTTAATTCATGGCTCATATCTCAGTTAGTGCGTCAGCAGAACTGGTTGCTCTACAGTAAATCTTTCAGCATTTGAGCCCAGCTGCCTCTGCCCTTTTCTAACAATAAAGACGAGGGTCAATTCTTCTCATTAGTCAATAAGAGCTGAATTTAAAAATAACATGCTGATGTTGCTGCACGGAAGTGTTTAAGCTGGATTAAATATGAGAGGAAAATAAATCAGGGAAGAGCAAGCTACAAAGGGAATTGCAGATTCACTTTCCAGTCTGAAAGATTTTTAGGGCAGGGACTGTCAATTATTTTGTTTGTACAACAATCTTAACTTAGATGGGGCCTCTAGCTGCTTCCACAATGTAAATTATTGATGCTGTTAGGATCTACAAAAGACATGTTCCTAGCTTTAAGCGCAGGGCTAATAAAACTGAAGTCTAGAGGAATCCCGTAGCTCAAAGTTAAATATGTGCTTATGTTCTTTGGGCTTCTTGTGGCTGCTTTAGATGGTTATGTACCTGACGTGATCTTGAAATAATGAAGCTGGCTGTGCTGTGATAGAGAATATAGGTCTGAATACACACACTTGGAGGTTCCAGATAATTCTCATGACCTCCTGGAGAAACTCAGCCCCGTTGACTTCGCAGGAAACCACTTGAAATAGATAGTCCTTATCCAAAGTGACAGCAGGTACACGATCCTAATAAAAGAAACATGCACCCGTTGCACATCATCCTGTCATTGCGTTACCTTGCCTGACAAAGAAAGGCGGCACGCTGTGATCTGAAGAGATCAGAGGTGACACAGTGCCCGACAAGGCATCCCGGTTGATGGAAGGGGAGTCAGGAGGTGGGGAGTGTGGGAAGGGAGCAGGTCTGGAACCACCTGGAGCTGTGCCTCAGCACTCGCTGGTTGCTTTGTGTTGGGTGGTCTGTGTCTGCACTCCCGGCGGCAGATGAGAGTTTGTGAAGTGCCAAACTGAGCCCTTACTGAGCAGGAATAATTTAAAAAAAAAAAAAAGGAAAGAAAGAAAGAAAAGAAGGTTAATAATCCTCAGGCGCTGGGGCCTTTTTGGCTTGCTGTTCTTCATCCCAGCCTTCAAACAACCTGTGCTATGGCAGATTGCAGGCTCTTACAGATTTGCCAGCCCTTGCCTTTTGGTAAAAACCTTGCTTTGTTTTTGGCTCAGTTTACACTCCTTTTCAGCCTCGCTCGGAGGTGGGAGTTTGCAATGTATTATGCATGATGTTATTTAAACCTCCATGTTGTTTGTGGTTTCTAGGAGGCTTTTTTATTTTTTGGGGGGTTGTGTGTGTTTTGTTTTGTTTTTTTAAATCTATCACCTGCCTTTAGGACCAAGACACTGCTGGCTATCCTCACTGCAGATGCAGTGCAAACACCTACCTGATTATGTCTGGTTGTTTGTCCTGCTTAGGGCCTCTGTTTGTGCTCTCTGGATCTTTCAAGCTCTCTGCTCTGCTTTCCCTTTCGTACACTTGCCCTTTCCCTGAGGGATAAGTTGCAGGCAGCCTGTGGGAGGCGATGCCTGTGTATTGACAGAGGAATACCCTTCAGGAGGAAGAGTGTGCATTGAAGGCATCCAGGTGCTAGAAAGGAGCTCTGAATTTTTCCTTTACTTTCCTCTTCCTGAGCAAGGGGAAACAAGCCATGCCTCTGCTTCAGCTCCTTACCTGCCCACCTGAAGTACGGAGCTGAGGAACAAGTTTCTATTTCTTACAATGGAGTTATCACCATGTGGCTCTTTCTTGCAGGAAAAAGGTGATGCAAAAAGCCTTTGGGGAGATGCACAGCAGGAGCCCATGAGAGATCTACCTCTGATGGGGCTCCTGCACCCAGAGGTGGGCTCTGACCTCCGCAAGCAATGCTGTACTCACCCCAGTGCCTCCTGTTTCCCCTCGGCAGGAGATGATGCCTCCGAAAAAATGGAAATTGTGCCTCAGTGAGGGGCAGCATCTCTCAGTTTTGCCAAAGGCTCAAGAGGATGTTTGGCTCTGCAGAAAGATGAGCAGTCTCAGGACATCCCGTGCGAGGCACAGCCCCTGCTCCTTGGGCCTGGAAGGAGATCCTTAGCTGAGCCTGGGTGGAGGACATCTTGAACTCTGATGGTTTGGGAGATGCTGCTGAGCATGGGTGGGTCGGAGACCACCCATAGTTCTGAGACTCCCAACTCTGAGTGCTGTCACCTGAAAAGAAGGTATTTCCCTTCTTTCAACTCCTGTCTGCTTCCTCACAGCCTTTCCTTTCAGCAAGAGTCTTTTTCTGAGGGTGAGCATACATATGTCCTCCATGGGGCCACCATCAGAGCTGTGCTTACAGGGCACTGTGCTATGGGCAGAGCAAAACTGATGCTCAAATAGAAACTGAAAGAAGAAGAAAAGATGGAGTTGCACAGACCAGGAAGCCTGAGGTGACTGAATGACACTTTTGCCCCTCTGCTGAATTGTGTGTGTAAGTGTGCAATGTGATTACGTTGAATCAACCCCACCTAGGGTAGAGACACTGTCATCTAGGGTAAAGGGATGCCCTTTAAACAAGGAAGACTTGGGATCTGAGCTAGCCTGTGTGCTCCTCAAAAAGCTGCTGGAGAAATCAAGGACATGCTTGCAAAAGGCATACTGCTCCACCTTCATGGCTTTTCCATTCCCAAGCTCCATATGCTGCAGTGGAGATTGCCTCCCCAGTACAGAAAACCTTCATGCTCTAGTGTGCTGAGCAGCTACAGTTTCTGCTGTAAGGCCATCACCCACCACTTGTCTGGGCGCTGTGTAAAACTTGCCACGTTTCAACCCTGGAAATCAGGTTTGGTTCATCAGTTTTTTGGCAAATCACTGGCTGGGTAACTTCTTGGCTGCACTGGGATGACTTCTGAGCTCACAGGACCTGATCAATTTAAGATGAAGAACCAAAGAAATTTAAGGTTCAGACTGTAGGGTGTTTTTTCTGATTTTAGGGGTACCCATTTCTTGCTTTCCTAGAACAAACTTGGGGTCTGACCCTTCTTCTGTGATGCTGCGGTGGCCCAGGCAAGGGTTAACATCTCAAAGTCACCCACCCTTCTGCCCACCCTGCAACAGGCTTAGCTTGCCCTTCCATTGTTTGGACTAAACCTTCCCAGATTTACTTACTTCCTTTTGATGTCTGGCAATGTTTGTTTATTAGCGCCAGTGGCCTGTGTTAACTCTGAGTAAGTCTTTGACTAAATCCCATTCTCTGCTTTTCCTCCTCCCTTCACGGGCTTGTGCAGTGATAAACTTCAGTGCTGGCTTTCAAACCCAGTGAGGTCAAACATGAACTTATTTTACACCTGCCTGCTTTCCCAGCTAATGGACTCTGGTGGCTGCGGAGAGAGGAGCCCTTTTATGGCAAAGAGAAGGCTGCAAAGGTTGATTTCATTTCTGGGTCGTATGTTCAAGAAGTGGGGTTTTCACTCTTGAAAAAGAGGAAAGGATTATTTTAGTGAATTCCCAGCTGTCCTGAGGTCATCTGCTTAACCACAGCAGGAAAATACTAACAGAACAGGTATATAGCTAGTAAGTCACACAGTGTTATATAGTCCACCAAGCAGTATATTATTCCCTTTTCTTTCACGGTGTTTTAAGTACCATTTTGGGACCCAGAGTTTAGTCAGCTTCGACCTAAAGTATGAATCAAGAGAAAGAAGATGAGAGCTGTTTGGGAAATGATAAGTACTTCCTATGGAAACATTTGCAACAGTTCTGTTTTTCCTTTAATCATGGGAAAGTTCCATCAAAAGAACAAAGCCTACAAAAAAAACCCCAAAACAACAACAAAAACCCCCACACCCCCCAACAAAATACCGTGTTTTTTCACATTTTTAATATTTGAAAATTTTTATTTTGCTATGGGTCTATCACAGGGGAGGAGGTATTGAAAAATCCCCTACAACTATTTGTACCTTTTTATTTTAAGACACAAAAAAATTCCTGACTAGCTTTTGCTTGTGTGATTTAATTACAGATATAAGCCCTACTGTCAAATTCTATACAGGTTGTGTGCTCTGTGTTAATATAATTATAAAATAAGGGTACTTGATAATAATTTTAAAGTAAAGAATCTGTGTATTTTTATTACTTCATTATTTTGTCTTCTAAAATGCTCTTCATCAGCAATGATTAATTCTTGAGTCATCAGTATCGAAGAGTCCTAAAATGTCTTGTGGTTGCTCAAATATTCTTTTTGCAGGGCTTACAAAACCATTGATTTTTAAAACTGTGTTTCAAGGGTATATAGGCGTTCCAGCTGGGGCAGTAACTGTGGTGGCAGTCTGCAGTTTTCTATGCAGTGAAAGTGTCTTTTCCAAAAAGAACTCACATTCAAACCAGAGGTGATGGACACGAAGAGGAAGGATTATAGAATATGAACTGCAGAGTGAATCCAGATTGCACTGAAAGGTTTTAAAAGCCCAGGGAAAGTTTGTGGTCATCCAGAACTGAATTTATCATGACAGTCAGAAGACATAATAACAGCCCTCCTTTTTCTCTCCATTCCTCTGGTTTTTTTCTTCGTGTGTTTTGTCCAACTATAGCATTTTGGGGAAAATCTTTTACCTCGCTTTGGCAAAAATTCTTTGATCTCTTTTGGTGCAGTGATGAAAAGACCTCTGCTGAAGGTTCCTGAGGTGGTTTAAGAAATTGTTACCCTATGCCTCTCCAGCCCTGGCAGAGCAGCTCAGGGGAGTAAATGCCTGTTTTTCTGCCCCTCCATTTCATAGCCCAGATTCCCTTCTCCATCCCAGCCCCACAGCAGGTTCTTCACCTGTGCCCCATGCCAGCTCAGAGCAGGAGATGCACCATGTGGTTGTGCCAGGAAAAGCTACCAACGGGATCCGCAGGGATGGTTGTGTGCCTGACTTCCACCTATCTCCGCAAGCATCTGGGACCTGGTCACCAAGCCTGCAAACTAGACTTCTCAGGACATTTAGGCACTAGGAAGGAGAGCAGACTGCTATTTAATTTTAAAGATCAAAGTCTGACACTGTCCGTCTGTAAGCAGATATTTCTGTCTGTTTAGGAACCTTTTGGTTTCAAGAAGTCTCTGGTTTACACAATCACGACTTTCACCAGCCCTTTCTGCAGCCAGCCTACTGCCCAGATGTGCCCAGAAATATTCTGCAGAAGCCTGGGAACAGCTCACTGCTTACTGTGAGCCTGGGGGCACTCTTTTCCAGTAAGTCAATATTTCTTAGACTGTTATGATAACCAGTGACAAAAAACCCTGTTTACATGGAAAACAGTATTGATGTAGCTAATGTAGTTGCAAATCCCAAGTGCATTTCAGCACAAATCTGCATATAGACACAGTTCTTTGTAAATGAACGCCCTATTTCCATAGCAGGCTTCAGAATAGACACAGCTTTGCCTTGTCTTTAACTGGAGTTGAGTCACTGAAGGTTTTTTGCATGGACAAACCCCAAGCTCTTGTATGTTCCAAATAGCTTCCTTTAAACATTTATTTGCTTGTTGCGGTGCCGGACTGCTTGTGCCCTTTGCCTGAGCAGTCAGCAAGTTCCCTTTGAAGATGTTTACTAATTAAATTAGAACAAAGATGGAATGAATGTTAAGCACCTTCAAAAACTTGTTGCGTGCTTCAGTCCCATGACTGTACTTCACAAGCTGTCATAAAATCTATACATTTCGGAATGCACCACATAGCGATTCCTTTAATGGATTCTGGTTTTTTAAACAGGTTAAGGAAAAAAAAAAAAAAAAAAAAAAGAAAAGAAATCTGGCTTGTTTCATAGCCTGTTTTTCACATCTGAAACTTTTACAGTAGGAAAGGTGCACAGTCTGTCAGATCTGGCAGCATGCCGAGACCCAGCACGGCGGATCTCAGCTCCAGCTGTGGCTTTAGGAAACTTACTGGCTTTGCTCCTTTTCCTTATCTGCCCAGCATAGGCTAGTACCTAGGGGCGCGAGTGTGAACCAAAACCCTAGCTACAAGCACTGCCAGCTTCAGGGGTATCCAAATTCTGAACAAACCTTATTTTTAGGATCTGGGGTAAAGTTGCTTTCTCACTCATTTGGGTGTGACGCACTCGTGCTGATCTCAATAGCTGGAGATCTTTTTAATTAAAGAACAATGATAAAAAGCCACATAAAATGAGTTGCATCAAAGCATCATCATACTACAAATGCTAATTATTATAATTATATAAGATTGCTCACGTTTATTTTCTAGGTGGGAAGGCACACCAGCTGACTGGGTTTCAGCATGTGGCTTTTTCAGCAAAATTTTAAGGAGTCATAATGTCTTGCCTCGGAGTTGTTGTCCCTTGCAAGCTGCCTAGCTGTAGTCAGTCTCTCACCTAATGCAAACATCTTAACCAATGCATGAAAATTGACACGAGAGGCTTTCTTTGAGCAAGTTCAAGTCTTAGCTAACAACACAGACTTTCTTTGGTCTTCCTGTCTCAGGGACACTGACCTCTCCCTCTTCCAGACTGACAAATGGAATACTTTCTCTGGAGAGGTAATGGAAGTGCTATTAGCGCAGTCAATGTCCAGTACTTTTGCAGCATGTTGTGTAACCATCTCTGCTCAGCCATCCCCCCAGGATTATGTCAGGATTTCAGGGTTTGGTCCCCTTCCAGGCCCTGCATCATCTGGTCCTGCTGTTAGCTCCGTGCAGGAGCTGGGGTGTGGTGTGCAATAGCAGCAGCCTCCTTTTCCCCACCAAGATGCTGGTGAGGAGGGTTTCTGGGAGAGCAGATCTGGAGCTATAGCAGGTACTGTTTGGTTGCTCCAGATCAATTACCTTGGGGAGCTTTGTCAGAAAGCTGGGACGACATACAGCCCTAGGAGCGTTGCTGTGCTGGAATGGCCAAGGTGGAGAGAACCCATGACAAGCTGGAAATGGTCAGGAGACATAGGAAAGCACAAGCTGCTCAGGGCACAGGGCACAAACCCTTCTTGGTCTGACTGCTCTTTCAAAGTCTGTGACCAACATTTGTTTCACACTGACAAAATTATCTTAATCTATAGTTTTGGTGAGCAGCCCCAGCACACACCTTAAAAAGGGGGGACTGGAGTCCTTGCCTCTATATAAACAAACTTTGGGAGAGGACTAAAAACATCTTGTTAGGTCCAAACAAATGAAACAAAGCAATTTTGAATCATTCTCAATTAAAAATAATTAAAGGCTGTTAAAAATCCTGTCTGAAGATGATACGTTTTCTGAATAAAAATCCCTAAATGAAATGGTTCCAGAGTGGGGGGTGTGTGTGTGTAATTTTTTGAACTAAAGCAATTCAGTGGGTTAGTTAGAAACTTATAAAAAAGGAGTTGCCAACCCCAATTTATATTTTTTGCTGGTTAAAAAAAGATACCTCAAACCCACATTTGGTTGAAACTTTTATTTATCTTTTCTTCTGAGGCTGGTGAATGCAGAGGAATGGAGATGTACAAGACAACTAGATGGGCATCAGTTTAGTGTTAAAGTTCTTGAGTAAATGTTTATATGATCATAAGATGAGTTGGGTTGGAAGGGGTCTTCAGCAGTCTCTGGTCCAGATTCTTGCTCAAAGTAGGGGCAGCTCCAAGACTGGGCTGCTCAGGGCTTTATCCTGAGCTTTAGCCTCCATTCTAGGAGTCTAACTGTACCCTGTTCTTTCTAGATGGATGAGATTTTGGATACTCCACAAGAACCCATGAGGCTCTGAGTGCAATTGTTTTCATCTGGAAGAGCCAGGAGAGGGCTATGGATTTGCCTCACTTCTATTCTCTGTCCTCGTGGCTCATGACATCCTACCATATGTAAAGGTCTATCTAGCTGGGGAAGTGTAAAGTCAGGGGTTTTCCTTAGTGTTTCTGCTCAGCAACTGTTTTTCCTGTGGCAAAAGCGGTATCATACAGTTTGTCCAGAGCGGTATGGCATCACATTTTGGATCACCCAAAGCTAAGGGCAGTGATTTCAGAGGGGAAACGGAGGCAATGGGCCCATCTGATGAGACAGAGAGAGAAAAACCATTCTGGGCACAGAGCACATAGGTCTGCTACCTGGCTGTTACACTGTTTTCTTTCCTGCACTGGAAATGAAGGCACACACCTAATTTTCCATAGGCTTACCTATTGTCTCCAGGACTCAAAGCTGTACATCAAGATTCCTTTCATCTTTTAAGCAGCAGATTTTCACTATGATTAAAGATGCATTTTCTTTTTCTGCCTATTGAAGGGAAAACTGATCACATATTTCCATTCTTTATTTTCCACGCTACTGCTTTAATATAACTTCCTCTTAATAAAGGCAAACCAAGAGAAAACCAGTACTGAAAAGCTCAGATAGTTCCATGTGTAGCAAAGCCAAGGAAGTTTTATTTCCTATAGATTTGTATCTTGAGGTTGAATTTTTGTGTGGTCTCTCTGGTGTCTAATGATAGCTGAATCACAGGATGATTTAGGTGGGAAGGGTCTCCTCGAGGTTTCTAACTCAGCATCATGGTCAGAGCAGGACTAACTCTGGAGTTAGATCAGGTTTTTTGGGGTCTCATTCAGCCAGGTTTGGAAATCTCCAAGGTTGGAAAGTGCCCACCCTCTCAGGGGTCTTATCCCAGCACTGAACTCCTCTGAAGGTGAAACTATTTTCTTTTGTCCAACTGGAATAGCCCCCATTGCAAGTTGCAGATGTTGCATCTTGTCCTTTCACCGTGCATCTCTCAAAAGGGGCTAGTTCCATTTTTCCTGTTTTCCTTCCGTCAGACAGTAGAAAACAGCAACTTGATCCCCCTTCCCTTAGCTTTCTTCTCTCCTGGTTGAACAAAGTCAGCTGCCCCAGCCTGTCCTTGTACCTTATGAGCTTCAGTGCCCTCACCATCTTAGTGCTCTTCGCTTGGATGCCTTCCAGTTTATCTACCTCTTATAATGGGGTGGTGGTCCCAAACAAGACACAATATAGTTTTTTTTCTTTATGTGATTTTTATTCTTCTTCCTCGCTCTCCTATTTGCATGACTTTTGTGTCTTTGAGTCTTCCATCTCTCTATCAATGTATTTATTAATTTTTTACCTGAAAGCGTGCTTTAAAGTTATTGCTGGGAAGGAAAGGCCAGCATACAGGTAGACCCAGTCTTACGCAGTGTGACTACATAAGCCTCGTATTCGTGGGAAAGAAGGCTAAAAGGAAACACCAGCAGTGATAACACATGGGTCTGACATGGAAAGAGAGGGGAAGAACTGGTGAGGGCTGGACAGATATCCTTCCAGATCAGTTGTGTCTGTAGAAGACGTTACCTTTCTGAGGTATTTGTCATGGTTTCCTGCTGGTATTTACTCACCTCTCAGACAAAATTATTTCTTCTAAAATCAGCAGGGTTAATCTATTGATTAATTGATTGCTATCTATTGATTAACCACACAGAACTGAGGCTGTTTCATGTATCCTGGTGGACTCTACGTTATGCAAATGCACAAGTGCCAGTAGAGTATGAGCAGATATTTTGGTGGGTACCCTGCTTGGCACTCTTCCCTGTTTGAAGGTATTGAGCCTGCAGACCTACCCACTAAGCTCATCTCCAGCTGACCTGAGATGGTGAAGGGAGGGAGCTGAAGACACAGCTAATTACCATGCACATAGGGTATCTAAAAGGATGTGCTTCTACGATCTTGTATCATAAGGGGTTTTGTCAGCACAAATAAGACCTATATGGGTAAAAAAATGTTTTACACACCAGAAGAAGGTCAGGTCGTTTCCAGGAGCGTATTTCTGGCATAGGAAAGGGGGTGCAGATTTTATGGGCAAAACTCCTCTTTCACCTGGGTATCTTGGTGGAGTATTCTGTGCAGCTTAAAGCACAGCTGTTTGGAAATCAGTTTAGGCTGGGTACTTTCGCCAGCTTAGTTATATCTGTCACACACTGCAGCCTAGCACACCCATACTGAGGCTTTCCAAAGGCTGCATTGTAGATACGGTCTAAACAGAACTATTATAAAAAATTTTGCACTAGCATAGCTGTATTGATTCTTGGAGGGTTAGTGATTCTGCTTTGCTTGTAAGATTACAGCTAAAGTGGCATACCTTCCTGAGAAGTCATCTCTATTCGATGGCAGTTCATTTTCAGTTTCTCAGAGGTTATCATGAACATGGAAAACATCCAACAAATGGATTGTTCCTGCAGATGCAATGAATGCAGATTGAATCACCCTTGAGTACAGCTAAGTTTTCAGACAGCAACAGAGCATCATACCTGTGTTATATTAGTTTTGCATATTTATAAGCTAAGGAGTGTTACACATTTGACATGGCAAGTCGCTGCTCAGCTTCCAAGACAAACAGAGACTTTCAGAAACTCCACAGAATACCCTTGTAGGGGATGCTGCAGGCTGAAGTTGGAAACATACATTTCGAGTAGCTAAAGCCAGGGCTTTTTCTCTTTTGAATTACTGCGTTTGGGTTTATTTTCTTTAAACCAGCTGGTTTGTCTCTTTCCTATGCCATTTCATTTCTTGTCTACATGCAAACGTCTTTTCTTCCATCCTCCAGTCTTCATCCAATAATTAGCATTTGAAGGAGCACCCTAAGATGACAACAGATAGTGAAGTTGGCCCTTTAAAGAGTCTTCAGATAATAAAATGGTCCTGTATCAAGCTGTGGGTTTTATTTCCCACAGGCCATGCAGAAATCAGCATGAACTCTTCACATTTTCCAGTGCTCTGTACATATTTATTTCTGTTTTTTCCTTGAAATTTAGGAGATAGAGACCTCTAAGGAAAACATCCTCTCTTCCTTTGTATGGCGTCTGATCCAAATCACAAAGCCTCTCTCTTTGCCAAAATGACTTTTTTTCTTTCCTGCCTGGTCTCACGGGCTGTCTTCCACTAAGCAACTGAGTCATCTGGTTCCTCTCTGCCTCCCAAACTTCCTTTGGTGCTGAGTATTCTTCCTTCACAAGTTCCAGTTTGTGGTTTTCTGCTCGGGGGCTTTCCCACTTTTCGCCCCTTCCTTCTTTTGGACTGTCTGTATTGGGTGTCTTTTCCTGTTCACAGACTTGCTTTTCTTGCCTGCCCTTTAGAAAAATCCTGCCATAAAGAAATTACTCCTCCTCTGTTTTGTGTAACCTCTGGACAGGACTTGACATGTGCTGAAGGCCCTGACCACTGATGGGTTTACCATACTTAGAGCATTTCAGAAAATTTTGGTGACATTTACAAACCACCACAATCAGATGTTCCAAGCTGTCTTATGAAGCTGTTTCATATGCATCTACTTACACAAACTGATAGTACAGAGTGCTCAGTGTCAAACTGAGCATCAGCAACCTAAATCCTGATGAAATCTCGATTTCAGTGGTAGCCAAGCAGCTGTTAGTTTCTCTCTGGTCATTCATCCCAGCAAGAAGAAAGTGCTGTTGATTACCTTTTTATGTTTTAAGATTGCATCTCTGAAAGTGTAGTAGAAATTGTTATACTCCAGTGTTATGGGTTTTCACTGTCAGTTGTTAACCAGGGGCAAATGCAGAGCCAGGTTTGAGACCGAGCAACCTCAATGGCTCAGAACAGAACCCATCTGCCCACCTGTAGGGCTGCTGCATCATCTGTGGTTGGATTGGCACCTTGACATCCCCTCATATCACATGTAAAACTATGTCTGCACTGTACACTCATGTTTTGCCACCTTCGCACCCACTTACTGGAAAAAAACCTTAAAAGTTAAGGCTGTATACTTATTACTTAGAAAAGGAGTTTTTCTGAAGCAGAAATGAAATGTGCAGCAAGAGCCCACGAGGTCCCCTAGCAAGCAAGGTTCAGGCCAGTCACATTTTTAAGTACAACTCTGCCATGCAGTTGAGAAGACCTATTGTGTTAGCACTGTTTTGCCCTGTTGTTAGCTTTCAGGAGATGACTAATGTGCCTTAATTAATCCCGGTGTGAAAAACATACTTTGTAGGCAACACAGACAAGGCCAAAACTGTGAGCAAGTTACTGCAGCTTCGTGACTTGCTTTACATCAGGGAGATGTTGTCTGCATAAGGGGGCCAACACAAACTGTGCTTTTTGCTCAAAACTGATTTACTGAAAGAAATTATAACCTGACCTTAGCTCAAGAAAAAGCATCTTCATAAATAGAAAAATACCATGGAAAATTACAATTAACCAGGAAGACATGATGTATCACACAGGACAGCAATGAATATTGGTGATGCTACAGTGTGACAAAGGTACAGTGAGTTCAGATGTACTGTTCTGTATAATCTAGACATGATTTCTGGATGCAGTGTAAGTGCTGTCATGTTTGGGTTTTTTTTTTTGTTTGGGTTGGTTTTTTTGTTTTTTTGTTGTTTTGGTAATCAAGTTAAATCCTGACTTAAATCAGAGCATTGGTAGTGATGGCAGATACACACTGTCACTTCCAGCCAGAAAGATCTCAAATCTCTTTGTAGACAGATATGCAAAGGTCATTTTGTCCAGAGCTGAAAACCAGCTCTCTCTGGAATAAAAATGAAGCAGGAAGTAGAAATGTGCAGAAATACCAGGCCAGGAAGTGAAGACTTCCCCTTCCAACCGAAGGGCAGAGGGACGGTTATGTGATTAAAGTATTAGCCAGAAGACTGACATAACAAAACTGCCTTTTCCAGTGTCTTTCAGACATAAACACTGCATGCAAATAAAAGTATCGGATCCAAGTTAGTGGTGAGTGAAATCTCTGCTTAGAGTTGGATATTTTGTTGATTTTACTTTAAATGTTTTGGTGCAATGGGATGACAATGGTATAACTGACTTTGAGACCAGCACCCGGTCCAGATCGACCAAATGGGAAGTCTGAGGGTGAAAATGGTCTGCATGAGGCCCAAAATGTTACCAGTATATTGATTATGTGGTTGCATGGGGATTTTTATCCGAAGTATGCTGGTCACATATCTTGTACCTGTCCTGCAGCCACTTAGGGTGGTAGAACATGTCCCCTTTGAACACACTTGCTTTGAAAGGATGGCTGAGATGAAGGCAAGAATATTGAAAATACCTTAATTTGAGGGGAATGGCTTGACCATAGTGAGGTTCATGAAGCTAAAGCAGTCGTTCCTGGGTCTGATCCTGAGCTATGGAAAGGTCACCATGCTGAATGAAGTTGCCTTGGGCTTGCTTCAGTTTGGCCCAACTTTAGTGCTTCATTTCAGGCTTGGCGTAACGGGCTGTTATGGGTATCAGCCAAAATAAAAGCCAAAACTGGGTGTGGGGTGGGGGAATTTCAGTTTGTGCAAAATTATTTGTGGATGGAGGTGAAAGAGAACAAGAAAAGCAGCTGGGATGCCATGGCACAGGCAGTGGTTTAAGAACAAAGATAGCTCTAGGGAGTAAGTTCCAAGTCAGGGAAAACAAACCCTTGGTGCAGGTCAAACCAACACCTGGTTCCTCTGAAACGCTGATGCCAGATCGGTGCTCGAAGATGTTGCCAGGTAGGGTACTTGTCGCAGAGCTCTTCTACTGGGAACACAGTTTATTCTGATAAAGGTGAAGGTGAAGCTTTGGCTGGTGATTTAGCCCTCTCCTTTCTGTCCCCTGATCATTAGCAAAATAAATTCTGCTAACAAGAATATAGTTTTATTGGAGCATCTTTCATTCTGCTGGAGTTAACACTGCTATGTCAGCCCAAATCCAGCATATTTGGGCCAGAAAAAAATAGTGGCTTTAGCCTCAGGTGACACCCGCTCATCCTCTTTACTTGCTAGAATGATGAAGCCTCATGATTTTAATGTCAGATGTAAGATTTCAAATGAGAACAAGGGCTGGTTCCAGATCTTCCTCTCTGAAATGCATGTTTGGCTGCTGCGGGAGGAGGAGGGTTTATTGCATGCACTCTGTGAAATGGCTTCTCTCCGCTCTGGAAACAGCAAACCTGAGCAGGTTGGAGAAGTTCATGTACGTGTGTGTGTCTTGCACTGATAGGGCATGGAGACTACACTCTTGGGTCACTTCTATGCTAAATGGTGGGAAACAGTAATGCAAACACCTTCATATTGAATCCCAGCAGGTTTCAACCCTGACTTTTGGTGGGAGAGTGGCTTCTTCTAACACAGCTTGCTTGGTCACTATTTGACTTGCCAACTAAGATGGGCAACAAGAGGTTTCTTAGGAGCTAATGAGAAGTTTAAGCTAGTGGAAATCTTTGCCTAGAGCCTCTGTTGGGTTCTGCATCAGATTTCAACTTGATTCCTTCCTGGTAATTGGTAGGTAGCTCTGTGGGTGACAGTCTGATGGTTTAGGGATGGGACCGATGTGTCCAAGACAGAGCCTAACAGCTGCTCCAAAAGACCAGTCTGAGTAAGCCCATTTATGTAAACCACTCAGGAGTGATTGGGTGGTTGCAGCCACTTCTGGCTTTGAGCGTATTTTCTCAGTTGTAGTCACCATAGCCTGTTCCAGTTAAATGCAAAGCCCCTGCTCCTCAGAGAAGACCTTTGTGGCTGAACAGCAAGGCTGTGTCATACTACTAGTAGAAAAGTAGTGCTTTTACTCTGCTAGAGGGAAAGGAGATGGATGGGCATTTCAGGAGGAACAGTGGTCTGCATCCTCAAAGATATTTAGGTACTTGATTCCTATTGATTTTCTCATGATCCAGGCAGCACGTAAATACCTGGGACAATTTGGCCAGAGATAAGCTGGTTTCTTTATGAAGCTGCACTGAATGTTAAACGTAGCAATGGCTCAAATGCTGAAAGGAAAGCTGGAGAGCAAAAAACCCACGTGATTATTTGGGGCCATGAGAAAAGGCCCGAAGGACAGCCAAGCAAGAATTGCTCTATGAGATCTGAAGGCATTCTGTGCTGGCAGTTCATCGATGAAGGTTGCTCATTATTTGCTTATTTTGAACGTGTTGTTTGCTGAAGGCCAAAGCCTGTCAGATCTTAGGAAGGCTCTTTTTCAAGAGCTTTTGTTGCTTCAGCAAACAGGTCATGAGTCCAACCCACCCACTCCACAAACAAACATTTCTCCAAATTATCAGGGGAATGGAATTCATTTGACAGAGATGTCAGTTTTGTAGAGACAGATTGCTTAGGGTGTGGGGGTTTTATTGTGTGTGTCCAAGTCTTTGCCCTCCACTCCTCAACTTTCTCCTCATGCATCCCGTATAATGACTCTGTGTGTGTGTTCATTTTGTTCCACCTTCGAAAGCTGCTTACCTTTCTAATTATACTCGCTAAGTATTCAGTACTTGTTGGCTGTGTTCCCAGAACAAAGGCTATAGCTGAATACAAATAACTGAATTAAAATAATGTTGGCTTATAATCAGAGGAAGGCCCCGTGTTGCTTAAGGAGTTTGAGATATCACTAAGCAGAAAGGTAATTCTACCTGCTCACATGTAAATTGGATGCCTGTATCCTTTCCAAACCCACCTCCATACTCGCTTACCTGGTAAGCCTTGTAGTGGACTAAACAGAGATGGTGGCAACAGTTAAAATAGTATATTGGGGCAAGGAGGAACCGTAAATGGGTGAGAGTATTTTCCAGAGACAGTGACGCACAGAACACCGGAGCTTGAGTAGAAGTGCTTGAAATGTTGAAATGAAAATAGGGCAGGAATTACTTATAGATGGTATCTAAAAGAGATTTTAGTGAAAACCTGCTGCAGAAATGCTGTCTTAATCTCACATTATTAAGATTATTGCATATTCAAGAAACTAGTTTGGTTCTGAGAAAGAACTGGAAAGAACAGCGGATGAGAGCAGCTTTTGGAGGAAGTCTAATAGAATCCTCCTCCAAAAGAAGGGAACACAGAACTGACATATGCAAAGAAGAAATTTCATCTCTCTGCACTGATGATTAATTCAGAAAAAAAAGATGAAGAAGAAAAAAAAAAGAATGGAAGACATAGCTTATTGTGGTCTTAAATTTAAATGCATCCAAATTGTCAATAGCGATGAATTAGAAAGTACTTTTGTCCAGATTTTAGCCGTTGAGTTTATTTTTGTTGGGGTTTTGTTTGCCCCTGGGGGTGGGGGTGGGGGAGCGGGGAGATTTGGGCTTTGTTTGTTTTGGTTTTTTTTAAATGTGGCTGTTGGAATTCAGACCTGAAGTGCAAAAACACCAAGGTTTTCTTTCTTATTTTGATGAAATTGTTGTGGAATGGAGCCATCCTAATTAACCAGAAGTTTTTATTTCTGATTTTTTTCTGCTTTGTGGTGGTGGGGTTTTTTTTCCCTGACAACTTTTCAATTTCCAATTTTTACCTCTGTGTTGTTTTCTATTTATTCATTCTTTCTCACAGTGCATCAGATAACTGTCTGCATGGACCATTAAAGCCTAGGAGGGCTACCAATAAAACTTGAGTTTGAAAGGATCCTTTAATGTGTTAAGTGCCCAACAACTGGGAAGTTCTGCTACCCCATTGGTACAGATGCCAGCCAGATAAGGAGATGGGGACTTTAGGCTAGAAGCAAGGCTGGAACAGCGTTAACATGCTCCTGCCTGGGAGTGTGACATGGACATCCTGGGCATACCTGAAAATAGCTGTTTTATGTAGAAAGGATTTTACAGGGAGAAAAGAAAGGAGGTGTCAGGGATGTTTCAGGCCTCAGGGGCACGGTTTTGAAGGTGCTGGATTCTTGCTTTGATTTTCTAATGACCAAGTTTCCCCCCGGGGCCTGAAGCAGTGAAGGAGCCACAGCAAATGCTGTGGAAATAGCTCAAAAGAGCTCAAAAGAAATATCTATTGGCCAGTGGTCCCTCAGGCATATACCCTTCCCTCCATCCTTACTATCCTTCAGCTCTGGGGCTGTGAGGGTCAGTGGAGCTACTTGGGTTTCCTCTCTACCCGTGGAAGGCTTTGTACATACTGGGAAACCCCTCTGGGAAGATATGGTCGGCTCCCTTTTCCCTTTGAGTTCCCGGAGCAGATCAGCTGGTGGAGGTAAGGGAAGCCCTTAGGCTGTGAAGGATAATATGCAGTTCCCAGAGCCCTCAGGGCTGGTGTGCAGTGCATCTTCTAAATCCAAAATGTGTGGGCGACCCAATCTCTGCTTTCTCCATAGGGGCTGTCATGGCACAGCTCTACCACAGCCTTCAGGACAGCATCAAAGCACCTTTGAGGCACCTGCTATCAGAATCGGTCAGAGATGGTTTAGGTATTCCTGATCCTCCCAGGGACTGAGCTGGATGGCCTCTTGAGGTCTTGGCCAGCGCTGTGTTTCAGCAGTTATCACGAGCAAGAAGATCCTGCACTGAGAAATGCTGGTCTGTGCTCCATCTAGCTGGGATGGGGGAAGAGAAACTGCACAGCAGACATCAGCTTTATTAAGCAAACTGTGCAGATGCACCAAGTCTAACCTTGTTTTCTGAGTTGCTCATTTTATCCTTCACCAGTGTGAAACATGATGTATCACTTTTCTGGCAGCATTGCCCCCCCACTCTCGCTTTGGATTCTGCTTACAAAACAAAAAAAGTGAAAAATAGGTTTTGGAATAAAAATAGTTTTAGTGAGAAAGGAAGGTTACACATGAATAAAAAAGAAAGCTGCACCTTTCCAGATACGTTATGCATGAATACAGAAATCAGAGGGGCAGTTTTCTTCTCAAACATGCAGTATAGGTTTGCGTGATAACGGAATGTGAGTTTTTACAGGTAGGTTTCACGGTGTCTTCTGTGATCCAGGCGCAATGAGTTTGGCTCATTTAAAGTTTGTATTTGATCTTTAGGAAGAAACTGTTCTGAGGCTGAGAGAAAAATAACACCTGATGGCTGTTCCCTTTGGCTGCTGTTTGCTTGGAGGCAGAGCCTCCACCACACTATGAGCACACCACCTGTTAAGCTATCCAAGAGGAAGTCCACCGGGATAAAGAAATAGGGGAAATTCTTTTACTGTGTTGTTCACTTCTTACACATTTCTTCCCCATGACAGAAACTGAAATGCTGCTTTATCTGTCAATATCCAATTTTATCTATTTTTATATTTGCTTTGGAAGTACAAGAGGTTCGAGGGGTTTGTGGGGCGTGGGTTTGTTCACTGTACTTTTTTTTATTTTGAGAGGGAAAAAAAGGTAGAGAAGTGGCAAACCAAACCCCTTTTATAGAACATTTGGTTCACAGAGTCTTTTAGATCCTTCTTTCCCAGTTAATGGAACTATTTGATCTGATCTGGCATGATTATCTAGTCTTCAGTGATAACAGATCTAGCTCATAATGAGCTCTGTTGATCCAGAAAAAAGGAGGGTATAACAGCAGAGTAATTTAATTGTGAACAGCTCTTCAGTTAAGTAGGCAATGACATTACAAAGTCAGTGGTTGGAAGCTGAAGACAGAAAAATTATACCTCATTTCTAGTGTGATTTATCTACACACTGAGAATGAAATTAACAGTCTTAACAGATTTAAGGGTGCTTTGGACCCTTGGATTCTTGGGCTGGGATTTATCTCACCCTTGGATTCTTGGGCTGGGATCTATCTCACCCAGATTTGGGTGCCCGCAGTGCATCTACTTCTCAGGACTCTCTGTCTTGTTTCCTTTTGGTGAGGATCCAGTCAGCAGAGTTAATGAAGTTTAAGGTGTGATTCACTCAAACAAAGGCAGGCATCTAATTTAAGATTAAGTGAATTAAGCTCCCAAGCTGCATTTGCTGTATTGACCATATCTCCACCGAATGTCAAGGGACCACCAGGTGACATTACAGACACCTACATGCAGGTGGATTATTTCTGTTGCTAAAGGCTTTGACCTCAGTCTAAATGAGATGTTCTAGACCAGCTAACAATGAAAAGCCTGATGCAAAGTGAGGTTTTAGTTGTCTGTTTTGCAGGAAGTTAGAGGGGGTGATCAGGGGCGTCTTCTGGCCATAGAATTTGTGAATCACCAGTGAGTAATTTCTCCAACTACTGTTGAAAACTTTGCTGATGATTTTGGGGCTTTCGCTAAGATTTCCCCCATCTCTAACCATTCATCTGTACCCTGGCCAGGATATCAAATGAGGGCCCATGGAGAAGCTGCTCTTCTTGGTTTGGATCTTGGCGTGCTGCAGGGAAAAGTGAGGTACTGAAGTGTATAAGCACCTTCCTGCTCATCCTACTCATTTCTGATTGATGCCAGCAGAGATACGGAGCATCACCGAAATCAGTAATGTTTTGAGAGAGTTTAGGGGCCTGCCCAGGTGGAATGGCTCACAACATTAGGGCCTTTTTTTTATATGCCACACTCAATAACGATCTTCTTGGTCTCACTTGCCCCAGTTCACCAATTGTTTCTTCCAGGCTGTTTATGTCCAATTTCATACAAGAGCTGTTTGCCTGCTGTGTGTGTCTTTGTAAGGGTTTCCTCTGGGCCTTGAAATGGTTCCCCTTGCCAATGCACCCTGCCTGTTGTGTCCCAGCTGGTTTCCTTGCTGTGGACATACACTGTTCTCCACCTGCTTCGGACACAAGAGGCTTATCAACGCGTGCAGAGAGCCATACTGAGCCATTTTGGTTCCCAGGACATTTGTCCCTTATGCATTCTTTCCAAGCTTTCTTTACAGATGATTTTTTCAGGCCACTGGTATCCCTCCCATCCACCAGTGCTTCTCCTGGGCACCTTCTTCCTGATACCGTGTTTTTTCCTGGCTGTTACCCTGCTGGTTCCCTGCCACTCTTCCAGCTGGGATGCGGTAGAGCCAGTTGGCATCAGGAGCATTCACCTTCACCCAGCACCCATCTTCCCTCCCCGTCTTTCTCATAAGAAAGACAGGGAAAGACTTTTTACAAGGGCCTGTAGTGACAGGACAAAGGGTAATGGCTTTAAACGGAGAGAGGACAATTTAGACTGGACATAAGAAAGACATTTTTTACTATGAGGGAGGTGAGACACTGGAACAGATTGCCAAAGAAGCTGTGGATGCCCCGTCCCTGGAACTGTTCAAGGCCAGGTTGGATGGGCTTTGAGCAACCTGACCTGGTGAAAGATGTCCCTGTCTGTGGCAAGAGGGGTGGACTAGACGATCTTTAACCAGATCGTTCTGTGATTCTATGATAATACAGCTCTACTAAAATTTCCATTAAATTTGAAGAAACTTTCTGGGTTTTCTTCTTGGCTCTTAATTTTGTTTAAAGTTTTCTTTTCATCCCACATTTAGTATTGGCCTGATGGCACATTGTTCTGTGCCAGATTAAAATACCTTGTGCATTGCATTTCTTCCCACCTAATATAATACTGAAGTCAAGTTCACCACTGTGTCCTGCTTGCATTGCTCTCTCCTGACTCATCAGTTTCTTGCCAAATTTGCCTTAGAAGTTTACCATTCTTCTCAATGCTGGCAACAATCCTATTTCTACAATCAAATCTCTAGCAGTTTCGATTTCTTGTTCATCTCTTCATGTCTCTTTTCTGACCTTTACACCTCGTAGGAAATGTACATTTGTTTCCCTGTTGTCCTTTTGTGAACGCTGCAGCAAAATAATCCCCTTTAATTTTAGTTTCACTAGGGACTTTTTAATGTGTTCTCTGTTCTGCCAATAAATTGTCACATCCTGGGGGGATTTAAACCTGTCTCCTTTGCTGAACTCATAGCTTCTCCCAGACTGTTGTTTGCAACTGAATTTTACTTGTCTTTCCATTTGTCATTTTAAGAAGTTTGGTGTGCTCCGAGTCATTTTGGTTCCTTTCCTTCCCCATGACCTACTGTCTTTATTTTCCACGCCTCTTGCTTTCTTTACTTTCTTGTTCATTAAGTTGGCTTGACTCCCATAAACTTGCCACAGGTATCAAGCTGAACATTGGGACACAATGCACACTTGGGGGTCACTTAATGGTTCCCTCCCTTTTCTCTCTTTTTCCCTTGGGATCACCAACTTCCCCCAAACTGCTCCGTGTGCTCCCCTTCTGACCCAGAACAGAGCACACTGCACCTCATTTCTTTTTCCCCCAGTGTTGAAGTCACAGTGGTCAGTGGTATTCAGTGGTTTTGTTTCAACACAGTTTCTCAGGGCCACAGGAACCAAGACATGCAAAACTGTAGTGTTCACACTGGTGCTTTTACTCCAGTTGTGCTGGACTAACATGGCTCTTGTTGGTCCAGCACTCACTCAGGTGTGAGTGTTCATGGCTGTGTGTCTCACCCAAGCTACATACTCGATGCTGTCATTGTTCATTCACCATTTGTCTCAGTGCAGGATCGTGAATTGATGCCAATGTTTCTTCAGGGAGCTCCATCACTGACAAGGTCTCAGCCGTATGAACACCACTTGCCCCACATGGGCCGGGGACAGGCATCTCCTGGAAGCTTTCCACATGGGATATGTATCTGTTGCAAGGTGGGACCTTCGACAAGAAACTCTGCCTTTTAATTCCCCTCTTGTTTGTCTATTGGCAAACAAAGGATGCACTCATCTTCCATGCCCTTGGAAACCTTTGTCTGCCTAATGATGTTTTACTGCCTCTTCAAATCCGTGTGAACTATCTAAGTTGAGCAAAGCAGCACAGTTAAACCTCTTAGTCCATGATGTCCTGTAGCCACTGAATATTCCTGAGCAGGAAAATGTGCTACCACTTGAAATATGCAAAGAGTGCCTGTAATATATTCATGAAAAATAATAAGCTACCTACAAATGGAGCCACACCTGTTTCCTCCAACCAGAGGAGAAAGTGGATTAAACCCTTGCCTCATTTTTTCACAGCCCTTACAAAACACTGAGCACCGTTTACAGTTGGGAGCCTGATTATCGTTATGCTTCCTTAGCTCAGGGAAAAACAGCTTTTCCTGGTGTAGATTATATTTGCATTTATATTTATCCATTTGCATAGAGATTTTTATGCCCTACTCTTGAAAGGTAAAGAGATTCCAGCTCTTTTAAAGGCAATAACAGTTCATTTTATGCCCTGTTCTCCATAACAATAATTGCTATAACTCTGAAGCTCCCCTGGCATTTTAAGGGCAATAAAGAAAGGGGCGGAAGGGAAAAGAGGAGAAAATTCTCCTATTAATTGGTGAGACTCCAGGGTTCGGTTCTACAGTGCTTTACTCCTGCGAGTAATCTCATTATCCTTGGTAGGACTGATTGTACGGAGGCGGCAGGATCATGCCCCAGAAGTCCAGCCTTTAATCAAATCTACCTGTTTAAAAGGAACACATGGCTGCCTTTCAGTGGGAGCCTTTAGCTCTGAAACAAGGATGTAAATTAGCGAAAATGCCTCAGAGGGAGAAAAACTCCATCTGCCAGGTTTTCCCTTTGCTCTTGCTGAAATTAATCTGGTGGGGGGGCATGGGGGGGAGGGTGGGGGGTGTAGGGGGGGTGATTCTTTGCCATTTTTCTTTTGATAGAGACTCAGATCTCCATTTACAGAAATAAACACAGGCTTTCTCCATGTGTCTCAGAAAAACACATATAAAGGACTGTGTTATGGATGGGGTAAAAAGCCATATAAATCTTTAGTCAGGAAGCGGTGAGAATTTAATAAAAGTAACAGGCATTTGCCAGGGACTCTCTCAAGTATTGCAGAAACAGAATGGCTCCATGGAGAGGAATGGGAAAGTCTGAAAGTCAGGCAAGACCTGCAGCAGAGGAGAAAGTCAGCAGAGCAGTGTTGCTTGGCTTAAAAAGGATGTGAAGATGAATGGATATAATAAAGGTATATAAAATATTGGATTGTACAGAGGAAGTAAAAAAAGGGCTTCCATATAACATTTTTCCTGATAACTAAATAAAAGTCTAAAGAAATGTAAAAGACCACAGTTAAAGCAGATTGCTAGAGTGTTTGTTTATTTTTCCTAACATAATGCATAACTTCCTATCACATTGATATTATTAAAGCTAAAAAAAAATCAAAAAAAGAATGCTAGTAAATGTACCCAAATCCCCTAAAAGTAAGTTAGAAAGGCAAGTCTTTGAGATAGTCTTCTGTTCAGAGTGTGGTTTAGTCCAGATTCCAGATTTGTGGCTTAATAGAATAAAAATCATTGAGTTTTGGGTCATTATATTTTGCATAAATGTGAACAAATGTTACCGTATCATCTGTATCTATCAGATGGGATAAAACCAGGAAAGAAACATCCGCTTTCCCATTCTAAAAGACAAAACGCCAGGTGAAGGACAGAAAAGATGAAGAAAAGCTCTGTTTGTGTCAGAAAAATTTAAAATAAGGCCCTGAAGCAGTCTTGGTCTTTCTTTTTTTTTTTTTTGTCTGTAAGAACAATCACAAACTCAAGTGGAAAATGAATGAGTCACATCAGAACAACAGCTTGGCTCTTCTTCCACTGTCTCCTTCCCCTGCCTCTCTTCCCACCAGGCATCTGAGGTTCTTTCCAGCTTCTGCCACCTCCCTGGTAGCCTTCAGGAGCAGCTTGATGGAGAGTCATCTCATCTGATGTAGGTCATCTACCTATGTTGATTTTCTACTGCCATGGTAAAGCAACAAACTACACAGGGAGGTCTCAATCATCTTTTGGGGCATTCCTCCCATGGCAGAAGTCTTGAGCCTTTTTAAGGCATTTTGCTATCCAGCTGCTGATACACTGCCATTATAGCTTATTGTTACAGTCAATGCCAGGAATGGAAAGGCAGATGTCCTGGTACAGGACTGGTCCTGCAGTCAGTGGAGGTGAAGAGCCTGGGGAGGTTGGGCTTGGCCTTTTGAACAGCACTAAACAGCCAGGGCAGCCATTATAAAGTGACTTTTAGTGCTTGGCTGCTTCTCCTGACCTGCTCTTTGAGATCAGTTTAAGCCATACCCATTTACACCAAATGAGCATCTGACCTCCATTTTTAGGAAGAGTACCAAGCTTGTTTACAAAATAATGGATCTGGCTTCCATCCCAAGCTAAGCATCTTTTTCTTCTGGCTTTGGCCAAGCTGGGTTCCTGTTATGGTTAGTCCAGGCTTGTACAATAAACATTTGGCAACTGCAGTGTGGTGTTGCTCAGCGTGAACTTTTTCTGCTGCGGCTGGTTACACAAGACTTAGCACTGGGTCAGGTTGAATAGCTGCTGCTGTGGGACAGTATTGGTGAAAGTGTGGTGAGTGGTGGTAGCCGCGCCAGCTAGGCTGAGTCATGCCCCAGAGCCTTCCCTGATTCCATCCTGACATTGTCCAGACTCTTTTCAGCTGTGGCACCCTATAGAAATCTGTCCCATGGTCCCCACAACTGGGTAGCAGAGTATTTGGAGAGGCTTAGAAGTGCTAGTGGAACAAAGCAGGTGAGGTGGTAACAGTGCATCTAGCAGAGGCTGGAGGAGAAGCTGCACCATGCCACCGCTGTTCCCTCTGCCCAACGCTGTGGTGTGTAGCTGCTGATTGTTCTCCAGCACTGAGTAATGCGGAGCCATCCACTCTCACATTCAGGTTTAATCATTAAATCGGAGCACTTTTAAACCACTATTTACTAAAAAAAATAAAATTACTTTTTTTTTTTTTTTTTTTTTTACAGCACAGAGACCTTCATCTTGTTCTTTGTAAGCTGAGTGTGTGCAAGTGAATTAAATACATGTTGCAAGGAACAAAACTGTACTTAACACAACACTATTCAGTATGTACAGCTTCATTCCCATCCGCAAAGAAATAGGGTCAGCCTCCTGCAGCCCAGTGGGAGAGACTTGGCTCCTCGCTCAGCCTGTAGAGACGACAACTTTCTGGGCAGAGCTAGATGTAGGTTTTGAACAGATTTATTTATAAAAAATTGATGCAGTCTCGCCACAGCAGTGATTTAATTTGGATACAAATATATAAGGAAACTTATACAGACCAGACAAACATCTGTCAGGAATGAACAAGGCACAGATAATTTTGTCTGAGCAGGACAATGAACTAGGAGACCTCCTAAAGCTCTTCCAACTGTTTTCAGTAGTAACTTGATCCTGTAAATTGACAGTAGTTTTCCCAGGCAGGGCATGCGGTTACAGTCCCTGGGAGCTGAATTTTGGTAACAATGAAAGTGATGCTTACTGCAGCACAGGTCTGACATGCAGATGAACTCATCAGTCTCTGCAAGACCCCATATCTCAGTTTTGCCAGGCTAACATCTGAAACCTTGTATGTCATTATCTGCTACATCGCTCCCCTCCCTGATCACCCATCCTCTCGGACTTTCACTTCCTTGCTCTGATTTGATTGTGCCTGTGATGTTGAAACACTCCTCTCTGTGTATCTCCTGCTGCTACTATTAGTTCCTTTTTTACTTTCTGAAATCTCTTACATTTGTTTACAGATGAAACCCTCTGAACTTCCCCTAAGTCACCACCTCTGCCCATTTTCCTGCGGAGACGTCTTTCAAAATTTTACTTTTTTCATTAATTTTAAAGTTTCATATTCTTTCTCTTTTTAGTTTCTTTTCATGCTATTTTCTTTTATCCTCTGGAGTTTTCCAGTGTATAGCTCATATTCTTTCCCTTGCTTTCCATTTTCCTGGAGCTGCCTACTACAGAAGTGGTCGTCTTTCTTTTCTCTAGGTAAATTTGATGCTTTTTTTGTTCGCACATAACTGTTTCATCCTCCTGAAGATCATGTGGGCTGTAGAAACACAATTTGTTTCACCAATCCATAAAAGAGAGTCTCTCCAAACTAAAATTTCTCCAAGCTGCACTAGTTTTCCTACTAGCTGCCTCAGGTTTCAATTTTCTGTGCTTTTCACAGAAAGTCTATATATAAGGTCATATTCTTTTAGCTGACTAATCTTGCCCTGACCAGGACAGCCAACAGTCTGGGACTTGCTTGGCACAGGGAAAACCTGAGATCCAGCCCCTGGTGGGGATCAACAAAGGACTTGAACTTTGGTCATCTTTGTCCAGCATGGAGACCCTGTCCACCAGATTATTGACCCTTCTAAGATGTGTGGCTCTCAGAGGTCTGAGAAGATCTTCTAGAGGTCACAGATTTGTTCTGGTGTGAAAGGGAGAAATCTCAAAGATGGAAGTGGTCTGGGAAAACCATTTCCCACAGAGCTGCCACAGGACTCATATCCCCTGCTTTGTACAAGTGGTCACAGTGTGGGGATTGGGCTGGTTTGCTCCTGATGTCAGCCTTCTCCTGGACTTTGCGACCGCTTACAAAGTAGTAATTTGAGATTTTTCCCTAATTTGCTCCCTTTGGCCCTGAGCATGGATACCAAACATTGCTGATTGCTTCTCCCTCTTGTTCATCCTTTAGAACAGCATGGGTCTCTTCTGCTCCTGCAAAGCTGAGCATTACTCCAACTTACAAGCATAATTTGCCTTAGTATGGAGGATCACAACTGCATCTTTTTAGGACAAGCTGTATTTATTTCTCCATGTTGTAAACTCAAGGCAGAATCTCTATCTTTTACTAATATTATTTCTCTAGATGAAAATTTCCTTCCTCTTTGCCAGTTCATACAATAGAGTAAAATTGCTGTTAGGATAGGCTGTGCATGTTTTGATGGACACATACAGGCAACTGCACAAGTCTATCTCACAAAAAGAAGATAAAGGGGGGGGGGGGGGGGGAGGGGGAATCACACCCTATTTTTCATCAGTCACCAGAAATGTAATCTGTGTTTTACTTGGAAATATTGAAAGTATAAGTCTTCTTATTTTCAGTTAAAGCAAATTAGCCTGTTCTTCCTCTTTATTTACAGGTGAAACCATAACTTTTCTTGCCAAATGAATCTGCCAAATGCTGTTTTGTCTTTAAATACTTTTTAGAGGTTTGGTTTTTTGGTGGGTTTTTTATTTATTTATTTCTCTTTCTCCCCTCCTCTGTATGCCTGTAATGTCCCAGTTTTGCCTTTGTTTTGCACAGGAATAAGCAAAGACAGCCCTAATTTATGCGTTAATTTTAAAAGGTGTAAAATTCAGTACAAGATGCCAAGGACAGTAGAACTGGCTTATACATGCAAGACCTGCTCCAGTCATAGGCTGCTGTGTTCTAGTCCATATCCTTAAATTCTGCAAAAGCGTACCCTCTGTTACTGAAACTGGAATTGGAAGGATGAACAGTATTAAATTAAGAATCTATCTGTATTAAATTAAAAATCTGTTACATTTCACTAGTGTTATTAATGTGCCATCTAAATTCCCCATCTAACATATAGACAAACTAATCCTCAGACAAAGCTCTGACATCCTGTAAAAATACACTGTTCATTGACTAATTTTTCCTATTGTTTTCTTCTCTCAGTTGTTTTATTTTCATGACCAGAAAACTTCAGCCCTTTGCCTGTGGGTAAACAGCTAAGTTGTGTAAGATCAAAACAAGCAATATTCATTGCAATAAAAGTATAAGCGGACCTTCTGAGTTTAAAGTTTAAAAGCATTTAAACTTCATGCATTTAAAGTGAGATTGCTTCATCCTGTAGTCCAGATTCTTCCTTTGCTGTGGCTGTCTCACCCACTAGTGAATAAAAATTGAATGTGTTTCTCCTAGCAGCGTGCCGTGAGAGACTGATGTGGTCCAGAGTAGAAAGAGGAGGTGTGGGGGACGTGACCATTGCCACCAGGATTGGTGTTGCCTGACCATTGAGCAGATATCCAAGCCACCAGTGTCAGGAATTTGGGCAGCCTCGTTTTTTATTCTTGTCCTCTGACTTACTTTGCAGCTCCTGCGGTGTCCTGCAAGTCATTCTTTCTGCTTCACCCTTCTTCTCTGTGGCAGGAGAAGGCTGTCCTGTTTGCTGTGAGGAGATGCTGCAAGGTTTCAGGAGCTGATGACTCCAAAGACTTCTTCAGCAGAAAGCTGCTGGCATTTGCAGCTTCATCATGGAGCTGAAGCGAGCAAAAAGATTTCCAGAGAGGATGTTCTGTGACATCTGCCGCTTAAGACTTCAAGGCATTTGCAGAGGTGAAGTAAGCATACTATTAACTGACTAGGAAGCAAATCCTTTCTCTTTAAAGTTCTTGTTCGATGCAAACTACAGGGGAAAAGGAATGGAAAGCATCAATCGAGATCATTTACTGTTACCCCCAAGGAGCAGATTCGTTGTCTATTTTCAAAAGACTGCCATACAGCTATTAAAGAGCGTTCTTGGCTTCTTGGGGAGAAAGGGAATGTACCCCTGTTGCTATTAATTATTAATAATTGCTGGCATATTTAATGAGTTCAGAAAATGATCAGTTCATTCACAATAATCTCTTCTGCCTGCCCCCTCCAGATCCTCTAGGAAAAAAAACCCAACAGACAACAAAATAGAGCTACTAAATTTCAAGGTGACTAATGACACACAGCATTAAATAGCAGGATGAAGACAGAATTTCTGTAAAGGATGTTGCTGCTTAGATAGCTTTAGAAATGCAGGACACTTTTATTTCATTTAAAAAAAAAAAAAAAAAAAAAAAAAAAGAAGAAGGTGGTAGAGACAGACTTAAAATAACCCAGCTACTGAAATGTCATTATTTTAACTTGATTTTGAGCATGCAAATAAAGGAAAAGAATGAGGAATGAGGTATTCAGAAAGAGCAGGTCCCTATAAAGGCTAGTTAAAGTCAGTGACAAAAATTGAGAGGCTGGTCCCAAAGGGGAGTCCACGCTGTGTGAGAAGGGAATTGCCCTGTGAATGTATTTAGTCTGCAGCCATTTGGGGTGCAGCTTTTGTGCTGTCTTTACTGTGCCTAGTAAAATAAGATGCTGGCTTGTGACTAGGAATCCTAATGCTGATCCCTAACTAATGCTGATCCCTAACAGCAGCCAGCATTGTTAAAATGTCAGCAAGAATGATAAGAGATATCAGGCATTTGGGGCAGTGGGAAAGGCAACAACTACGTTTCTGCTCTTTTATTTGCAAAAATGGGTTCTGGCAGTTACACATCTGCCGAGGATTGCTTTGCTCCTTAGGAATAGAACAGGAAGGAGAAATAATAGGAAAATATTTTATGAAGTGTGACAGCAGATGGGCTATTACATATGACTCACTGTGTGGTGTGCTGGCAAACTCTTACTAATGACCTTGTGACTCGGCGGCCACTTCGGCAGAGGTTACAGACTTGACAGGCCATCTCTGCCTGGCAAAGGTGAGCCTGAGCCCAGCAAGCATCATGCTGTTCTGAGACTCGTGATGCCAAAAATGTGTTACCTGAGTCAAGGAAACTGAATTATGTGGATAATGAAAATTTATATCAGAGTTGAGTGTAGTTGCCTATGTGGATACTGAAGTTATTTATGTCCACAACCATTTCATCAGTCTTATAAGTTATCAAACAAAGGGGCCCTTGCTAAAGGTGGAGGTATTAAATGGGGGTGTCTTACCCACATGTTAAGTAGAGGTGAGGGGAGGACTGGACCTGGCAAGAAGGTGACAAATGTAGTGAAAATGCCAGAGCCATCTACAAATTGATAGATCCATGTTTTATTTGTCCTTTAAAAATCCACCACTGTACAATGAGATGTACAAAGTACAATGCACAAAGAGGAGACCACTGTACAATGCATGGTAGGGAAGACCCCTGCTGCAGAAAGGGAATGTCCAGGCTGATCTAATACTTCTTCTCTATTTTTAATTTCTGTGTCACAGATGACGATTTTATCATCGAGTCTTCATGAAGCCCAAAGATCACCGGTTTTCGAATGGCTGTAGATTCACACCACGGGCACAGGAGACGGTCAGGGGAAGATGACCTGTAACTGGTGTCCAAGCTCTCCTTTGGTGCTTGTGTTACAGAGCATCTAAATCACATATTACAGCCGTTTGGGTTGTACCACCTGCTGAAGCAAACAGCCAGAGACGTAGCCCTGTAGCTACCTGTGATGTTTCCAGTTCCAGGTGCATTTGGTTTTGTTTACAGCTGCATTGGACTTGCATAGAGAAATGCTTACACCTCTTACCAGTGCCTTGGAGGCTACAAGACCTTGTGGAATAATGAAATTACTGTTCTGTCACCACTTCAAACTTTATATAAGAAGACATAGGAGGCATGAAACAGCTTGTATGTGATATATATTTGGGGTACTATGGGAATTCCATACTTTTCCTTTCTGTGCCCTTGGGGAGTTGTGTCTCCTTTGCCTTAGGGGAGCAGTTTCTGCCTAGGCTGCTCCAGAGGCCACCAAAGCCAGACAGAGAAAGGAATGTGCCCTCTCTCCTGCACCTCACTAACACGTTTTATTGATTTATTACAGGGAGCCTGATCTTTGCTGGAGAAGCCCTCTTGGGAGGGTAAGTATGAAGCAGCTGCCAGTGAAGGCAAACCTGAGGGCATATCCCTGCTGAAGGTGTGACACAGAAATTTGGTGGCAGGGCAGGGATCTAAGAGAGCTTGGGAGGAAGAGAACCTCTGGTTCCCAGCTCTTTGAGGGAGAGGGGAGCTTTCCTGCCCTCCACAGTCACAGTCTGCAGACCTCCGACAAAAAGGGAGCAAATCTCAGCATCTTCCTCTTCAAAACTTACTCCTGTAGTGAGTTCAAAGGAAGTTTGAAATATTCTTTGTAATACCCACAGAACTTCAGGGTTCAGATACCTCACTTGCCAACACTCATGAAGAATGAATAGTTCAGTGAAGCTCACATGCCTGTGTTTTTCAGATCCCTGCACCAGATGGATAATTTGACTCACTGTAACAAGTCAGAGCAACCTCAGTTCATTGACCCTCATAGAGCTGTTGCAGCAGCAGAGTACGGGCTTGCTCGGGGCACATTCCCGGTGCATTCCTGGAGCTAGGGATTATTTGGGGTGGTGCAATACTGGGTGTCCTCCTGCCACTGGGATATCTCAACAAAGGTTGAACCCCTGCAGTTGCAAAAGCACAGCTGGGAATTTGGCCTGTGATGTTCTCTGGTCTTATCCCTGTTCATAGCTATGCAACCCAGAGGAATATGGAGAGGCAGAAGGAAGCGGAGAGCTCTCCTCTGACAAGGAGGAACTGTGGGCCTTTGTGCAATAACCCTGCACTCCTTATTTTCCAAGAGCTTTATTAGCCACTCTTGCATAAAGCCAAACTAACACTATCTCAGGACAAGCATCAGAGTCCTCCTATAGCCTCCTGAGCTTCCTGAGGCCAGTGCAAGTACCAGCTTTTCCTAATGCAGGAAGGTTGCCTGTGTAAACTTCACCCCGTGACTTCAGCCATGTAATCTGTATTCAGAAAGAGATGCTGCATTTGGCCCTCTGGCTGCCGTTGTCTGGCTGTTACCTGTGCAACCGTTGCAGAGCACCATGGCAAGGGAAATGCAGCAGACACAGCTGGAGGTGATGTCAAGGGGGGGTGGGGGTGGAAAGAGATCGCAAGTTGAAGGCAAGAGTGAAACTCTAATTGAGGATCTGTAAGGTATTGTGAAGATCCTGTCTCCCCTTGGTGGAGCATGCATGGAAAATACAAAAGATTTCCTGCCCTACATCTCATGCTACAATGTGTCTCTGGAGGTTACAGTCCATTTCTACACGATGGTTCCTCTTATTTTTCCAGGAGGTGAGGATCCCCATGCAGGAAGTTAAATCCTAGAGGAAATGGGCTTGTTTTCTTTCGGCTTCTTCTATCAACTCCGTCCCCATAGGACCTCAACTTTCCCAAGATTACAGACCAGCCACCAACGTATGTGATGTAGGAAGGCATCCTGCTCTGGAATTTCCTGCTGTCCCACCTCTAAAACAGATTTGGAGCATCACTCACCAGCGAGGCCCAAACCAGGCTCTCTCAGCCCTGATACAAACTCCATTGCTCCACAAAAGTGCTCATGCCCTCCCATCCCCCCTACTTGTGGACAGACGCATGTTGTCCAGAGAAAAGAATTTCTTGAATTGGAGGTGGATAAGTATAAATGGGCTTTTTTCCTCTGTGCCAGGAGTGGAGCAGGACCTGCTAGCAGTGTATCAGTATAGGCAGCTCCCGATGTTTTTGCAGGCAAGCCTCTCTTGAGCAAATTTGACATGTCTTCATCCCTTCCTGTGTCCCCGCTTTCTTCCTAGCCTGGTGGTGATGCTGACACTGAGCTAGCACGACTACCCGAGCCTGTCTGTCCTGTAGTGCTTTCTCCAGGGCTCCCTGTGTGTGAAGCCCCTGGAGCTGACAGAGCACCAAAAAACATGTTCATGGGGGTAATCTGTGCCTCCTGCTTGCAAAGTACTCCTGTTCCACTGAGCTGTTGGAAACAAGAGCCCCATTATGGCCCATTCCCCTAAAAATGGGGCTTCTGAGGTGGTTGTGGTTCCTAGAAGCCGATATCAATGCAGGATCAGGTCCTTACCAAGGAGGTTTTGACCTGTTTGGGTAAGAAGAGCTGAAAGGACAACATGAAATCATAAATTAGGTGTATGAAAAGTTCAGAAAGATTTCTCTTGTGAAAATGAGGTTAGTGCAAGGAGAGAGCTTTGCTCAGCTTCTGCAAATTTCCACCCTGGTCAGCTGCAATCATGTAAAGAATGAATAAGTGGAATGAAGGGCAGCATTTTGCAGTAAATTCCTCGTGTTCTGAAGGTTTCCTCTGGACTGAAAGAACAGTAACTATCATCCATTACAAGGGTGTGTAGATGTGATCAGGTAGAAACAATCTCGAACAAATGCAGCAGAAGCAGCTTTAAGATGCAATGAGCGTTCTGACTCAGAGAGAATGATTTCACAGGGGAAAAATCCAAAGTAAAACTCCAAGAACAATGCTAATTAGAGATGTGTCAGGTGCTTGGCTCTGGATTACTGTTTTGCTAGTGTGTGCATTTCAAAGACAAGTCACAGGCAAGAAACAGAACAAAAGATGTTGAAATTTCCCCATCTTTTTTTTTTTTTTTTGTCTTCCTTGAATTAGGCTGAGTGAAGTCCTTGGGAGAGGAGGCTGGAGAATGAGCTGTGCTGAAGGCTCACTAGCCCCAGCTAGTATGCTATCCACAGCTGGTTTCATTATTGGCTAAACTGTTGGAAACGCAATCCAGAATGAGGGAAAACTGAATTCTGTGGTGAAAAACTGGGAGATAATTTTTTAACTCTCAAAACCCGCTGTAATTTGCGGCTTCAGACAGGACAAAAAGCAATGGCAGTGTGAGAAAAAACTGCTTCTGGCTACGCATCCTACCTTGCTTCAGACTAACAGAAAACTTAGCAAAAAAATTTGAGCTTCCCAACTATACACAGTTCTACTCCCCAGGGTCCTCACTGGCTAATTAGCACTCTCCCTGCCAACAGCAGTGATCTTTTCAAAGTCCAGCTTTCTTCCTCTGTTGAAACCGAAAGGTTTTTGCAAGCAAGGGCGTTAGTTGCAGGTGAAAGCTTCTTTTTAATGAAATTGGGACCAGGTTTCTCCCTGAGATTTTGATCATCCATTTTGCCTAGCTCTCTTTTTTAAAAAATTTCTCACAGATGTTCCTTCTTATGTCTCATCATACTTGATACCACTTCAGTGCTCGCTACCTGGGTTAGTCTGTACATTCTAAGGCCCCTCTGTCATGACTTTCAGTAAATATGAGACAATCCTATAAGTCACCAGTTTTGCTGGTTATATATTGACATTTGGAAACCTTTTCCTATATAACCTGTCTATAAGAGACAAATCTCAGCTGATGCTGCCTGTCTGTCCTAGAAGAAATTCCCTCTGCTCAGAAGACTAACCTGTTATTGATCATGCTTGGGAAAGACCCCTGAGGGTTTGCTAGGTATGATTTATGCTTTTTTTCTCTTTTCTGCTTGCTCAGCATTCAGCCATTTGCTTTCTTACTGCTTTAATGTTGTCTGTTGCAGTGGTTTGTGTTTAGTAATTGATTGTACCTTAATGTCAGGATAAAAAGCAGTGGTAAAATGAGACACTTAAAAACAATTACTTAGTGCATGTGCACATATGCCTATGCATCTGAATATAAGTAACCTGATGTATAACAGGATTAATAACTGGAAAAGTGTTTTTTTCTAGCTGAGGTGTTTTTTTCAGATTCTGTAATTGTGATTTGAAGGGTGTTTAATGCACTGATTCTCTCAACCCCCTCCCTTTGCTTTCCACCTCTCTGCCCTGCCCTGCACCCCACATGTGCAAGGAGGAGCTCGCCCTCGGCGAAGGGCAGTGGGGAGATGCCCAGGCATTGAGAGGGATCTCTGACAGGGCACCCCAAGTCCTGTGCTAGCACCCTGCTTCTGGGATTTTTGCCCCCTTTTCACCTGACCTGTGCACGTTTGCTGTCCAGCTGCGGGTGAATGCAAACCTCTCACTGAAACCTCTCTCACACAGTCAAATTCAAGCCTGCACCGGTGACCCCGCTGCTTGCTTCTGCTGTCATTTTTGATCTTGCAGGGGATGAGAATATATTCACATGCAAAGTTGTAAACTGCCTGCACTTCACCTGCCTATTCCGGTGAATAAACAGAAAATTCTGCTTATGGCACATCCTTTCAACAGGGGAATACTTAGCAGATGAACTAAGGCACTGAAGCGTGAGTACCATTAGCCACACTTGCCAAATGAAGAAAGAAAGAAAGAAAAAAAAGATATAGTAAGGCAAAAATCCCCTGGTTTGGAAAATATTTCCTGACTATCTTACCTCAGCCACATACTAGAGAATCTAATCCTGTTAAAATTCCTCCCAAGTCCTTCTATCCTCATAAGAGCATTTAACTTTATATACCTCTTATGAATAGTTCTCCAACAAATTATATTACCTGCGTAAGTATCAGTTTTGGGGGTTTCATTATGTGATTTTTTTTTTGTTTTGTTTTATAGAAGGCTCTTTGTACACTGATGGCATTACAGAGCTGATGAGTAGTTTGATTTACATGAAATAAAATGGGGAAAATTGCATGAGTAAGATGAGCTAATGAAGCATTGAAGAAAGAAAATGTTACTGTGCTGTCAAAAAAAAAAAAAAGAAAAAAAAAAACAACCAAAAAACCCCACACCAAAAAAAACTCTGTAGGCTGACAAGAAACCAGACAAGCAGACTCTCTGAGTAATAAATTTACCAGCATTTTAAGACGTTTTTAGTTTTGATAACATCTTTACAGGGAATGGCCTGAATCAAACTTTTATGTTTTAGTATCTTAAGAATTGGGGTGTATGGCCAAATAGGAACTTGCAAGTGTGTCTCTGTTGATTTAGTGGGTTGACTGAAAATCCTGAGCCAAATAAGTCTTAACATTTGTGTCCAGCAGTAGTTTTAAATGTTCTTTTTTTTTTTTTTTTTTTTCCACTTTCAGTCTCTCTTAGTGGAAGCTTTAGGCTTGTAAGGGACAATTTCACTTGTTCAAGTAGTGAGATGTTAACTGCTCAGGCGTATTTGTCTTGTTATCAAGAAGCAGTGGAGAGTGGGAAATCTATGGACCTTGGATTAATTTCCCTGGAGTTTAAAAGATAGTCTGGATTTCCCCCCCCCCCCCCCTTGCTTCTGGAAAATTCAGCCTGTAGATCTTGGTGCCTACAATTTTTTATTTAAGACATTGGTGCAAAATCTCTGAAAAGCCTGATGTGAATCATCCCAAAGAATCACATTTTAAATTATTTGCTTAAAAAAAGCACCAATGCTGGTGCCAAAAAACAGTCTGTAGAATAAAACCCAACTCTTCTGTGTTTTATGACCTTAAGGGGAAACACTCCAGGGTTGGATCTGCTAGCTTGTACTAATGTCCAAGGGCTATGATCCAAAACTGCAATTTTTTCTGCCTGATGGGAGACTGCAGGTGTGGCTTTGTGTCTCTGTCCCAGGATGGAGGCTTCTGTACACCTGGGAGAGCTGCACTTCTCTCAGATAGTGCATTTATCTGAGTGTGTGTCTCTTGCATCCCAAATGGATGTGTTGGGTGGTATTAGCAAGCATTTCCAAGAGGCGCATCTCTGCAGCATGTGTGTGTCAGGCTCACAGAATAAGTCAGTCAAGTGAGTGCCTTGGGATTTGCCTGCTTCTGAACCAAATTTTGGATTTTTGACCCCTGTGAGGCTGCCAATGGGTGCAAAAGCTCAGGCAGCAGGGATTAGCTATGGCCACCTGGGTGGTGTTTCTGGGATTCAGCCTTTTGGCAGCCCTAGGAATGGCTTTCAGCACCACCCTCACAAGCAGAAAGCCTGATTTGCATCCCTGACTCTAGAGCATCATTTTTGCTTTTCTGACTCACTGGCTGTGCCATGTTACCTTGCTGGGGCTATCAGACAGCATAGGTCAGGGAGGCTCAGCTGTCTGTCCGAGGCACCTTGTTCCTTCTCCTGTACCTGCCAGCCTGCCTCAGACTGAGGAGTGGAAGCCACCGATTGCCATGTCCCTCGAGTCTCCCCTAAATGCCCAACAGCCAGACCCTGCCCTGTGCCTATTGCCCGCTTTTTACTGAGGCGATACTGAAAAAGGAAGGAAACGTTACACAAAGCGATTAAGGACGAAAAGTCACCAGCCCGAGAGGGATGAGCCCCAGTCCTTGTTTAGTTGCAATGCAATCTTTACATGTAATGATTTATGCTTTGTGTCTCTGAGAGCACTTCCCCATATAAAATTGGAGAAGTTGGTTCATATAAAATTGGAAAGTTGGTTCGGAAATGTTCGGATACACACAGGGGCACCATTACCCTCCATTCTTTTTCATATTAGTGGCTTTGCAAGTCAGGTCAGCCCTTATCTGAGATGCTGGTGCTGAGGCCAACTTATCTGATCAGATCATCTATTCTGGTGGAGTGGCAAGCAAGAAATTTTGCAGAATCCATATTATTGTGGATTTGCATTAGTATATTCACACCATTGATCCATATATCCTTTTATCATTGACTCATAAAGGAAATGCCAAACTTGTTCTCTGTTGAAAATCATTCTCTTTCTTTTACTCCGATCACTGACGTTATCTGGTGCTTTCTGTACAATTTTCTCATTCTTCTCTGCGTTGATAATGCTGGATATTTTAAACTTCTCATCAGCAAATTCCATTTACAGCAGGCACATTTTTTTTGTGCAATGCTATTAATGAAATTATTGTCATGTCAGTCCTGAGACCAAACCTTGAGGAACTCCAAAAATACTCTCTACAGCCCAGCAGTTCCCCTTTGAGCACAGGCCGTTATCATCTCCCCATTAGTCAGTTCCTTTTCTGCAGTTTTGGATAGTGCCTGTCATTTTGGATCTGCATCGTCACCATGTCCCAGACATTGGAACATGTCACAGACAAAGTTAAATGAGGGCAGCTGGTTTCTGAGGCACATCTGTACCTGTTTGATACTTTCTGACCAGTCCCCGGTACCAAGCTCTGAACCATGTTGCAGACATGGGTACCTTATTGCCTAAATCTCAAGCCTTGCTTCCTATCCCAACGTTAATAGTCAGGGAATGTGCCAAAGATCTTAGTCTCAGAGTTTTGATTGGGTTTATACTGACCAACACTATCTCTGACTGGTACATCGCTCTAGACACTGGTCGCTATGGGCTGCTCAGTGGTGCCTGTTGAAGCAACATCCGTTTAATTTCTCTTTTCAGACTTTCCCCTCAGCTGCCTTCCTGCCCACCTCTTTGGGTTTCTGAAGAAATATTTCCTTTGCTGTCGTCCTCCAAGAGTTATTTCTCTACAAAAGATTGCCAGTCAAGCTGAGATTAAGATATTCATACCAAGTCGGTAAAGAGCTGGTCTATTTAAAACTCAGGTGTTCCCCAAAGATGAACGAGTTGTGCTAAATCCACTGGAAACATCGGTGTGCATTAACTTCGTCTGGCCTTTTACATATAACTTTTTCTATACTGAACCCACTAAGTGCCTGAACTTAATGCCAAATCATTGCCTGATTGAAACAATTCTCAGTACTAAAACGTATACCAGGAGAGATTCTGGGAATATAAACTTCTGTGACCTAATTCTTAACCAAAGTAAAATGATATAGCTCTTGATTTCAATGAAGCTTTGTTAATTTGTACCAGCTGAAATTTTAGCTCGTAATTTGGTTTTCTTTTCTTTCTCCCTCAGCTCCTTAAAATTTCCACTAAGTCCTCTCCCTGAAATGTCACATGAATCTGGTAGGCCACAGGATTTTACAGTGGTTCACTGAGATATATATGGCTGGGAGAAAGGTTAGTCACATATTTGTCAGAGGAATGTTGTATCTCCTATGTAGAGTAAGCGATTGTCATCAAGAGCCTTATCTCCCCCCATATCGCAGGAAGAGTGGCACCAGGCTTGATCGTCAATAAAAGCACATACAAGGAAGACGGCTGCTTTGACTGCATGAAAGCCTGTTCAGAGATATGAGAATAAGGAAGAGCAGAAAAGGTCCTGTGGTGGAAATGTAAAGCCAGTTGTGATGGTTTGTGGTATAAAACAATCTACACATCAGAAGAGTCATTGAATTTGGGACAAGTTCAGTGCTGGTCAGCCTAGTGAGCTGAGTGGGACACATCTGCTCTCAGCATAGGGGGCGTGAAGCCAAAACATGAAATTTACCCCAGGCAAGATCGTGACCAGACACAGATCAAGAAAGCAAAATAAATTAAGTTTTATGAGAAAAACAAGATAAAATTGGGGTGGAGGGACAGAGGAAGGACATGTGGGTGTGTGAATTTCTGAACCTACCATATACTTCCTCCTATGATTATTTTCCCTACCGGTGGCAACTTTCTTGTAAGGTAGAACTTTTATGGCAGTAAGAAATGTATTAAATACATTCAGACCAGCACAAGCCTCAAATTAAAAATGTTGTGTTTTTATTTCTCCACTTAGATTGCTATTTCTTTTTCATTGTATTTTGATATTTAGAAGCTCTGTCTGCCTTCCTCAGGTTTGCTTTCCCTTGTTTCCACTTAAAGGTAATTGGATTTTATTAATGAAAACCAGCTTCCTCCTCCCCACCCCACCCCCCCCCCCCAAAAAAAAAAAAATTGCCTCTGATTTTTGACTGTAGGTGTAGTTTTAGCAAAAACTTCCACTACTCATGGAACATCTTGTTTGTTTTGAGACAACAAACGTTATAACTCTGTTTCCTTTAAATCAGTATTGAAGAATGAATCAAATCTTGTATGTTTTTCAGTTGAAAATGTTGAGAAAATTGATGCCTGATGAGAAAATGCAGCCAGATTGAGTCTTGAACAGGTCAATGAAAATGAGCATGTTACACTGTCTTATAGTCTCTGGTACAAATGAATCATTTAGTTGTGAGACTGGGACCAAGTTTTTAATTTACAACACATTGCACAATGGCATCAGAGCCTCTAGGTGCTACAGAAACATTAGTGATGCTCATGGGAACAAAGGCTTCTGTTTTCCGTAACAGTATCTATGACAAAATATTCAGTGCTGGACACTTGTTATGCCAAAACAGTTGTAGTAAATGGAAAAGACTTCAAGAAAGTGTGAAGCCAAGTTCAGAAAAAAACATCCTGAGTGCAGGGTGCTAGCATGGTCATATAAATCATATGAGGTTTCTGTAGCAGGAGGCACCTGAGAAACTCCCTTTTATTCCTCCAGCTAACACTTGTGTGTAGCTTTGTGGGTGGGAAGAAGCCTTCCATACTAGTCCAGAACAGAAACTCAGGTATGCTTCATGTTCGTGTGGACTTGGATTCACATCTAGAGGTTTGCAACAAGATTTCTTTGCCTTTGCAGTCTTCTAAGCAGCAAAGGTTTGAAATATTATCTATAACATGATGAAGTGTAGCCTGTGTATAAGCATATGAAAATCCTGAATTTGAAGGAAAGATTATTGGAGTTATCCAAGGGGTGACTGTAGCAACATAATAATACCATGCAAAGAATAACAGGGCAAATACCAAGGAACTTTTCCTGAGAGGAGATCTGTTATTACACTAGTACAAACTCCCCAAAGATCTGGTATTCCCCCACAGCATGAGAATTTTAAAATGGGATTGGGCAAAACACTCAAACACACTGTGTAAAGTGTGTCTTCTCTGATGGACTGGATGACCTTGCCACTTCTTTGTTCTGTTTGCCTTAATCTTTGAACAACAGTACAGCGAGTCAGTCACTGCTTTTCAATCGCGCTTCTGAGGATACAAAAATCCAAGAGTGTCTGCTTGCTTTATGGTTCTTATCCCTAGTCTGTTAAGCAGGGCTTACACCGAACAAGAGATGTTTCTCAGCCATCGCAGTGCTAGGTATTGATGAACATCCTGTTGGAATTTGGGACTGGCTCCCCCTCTTGAATGCATTAAAGACCCATAATTTTCTTACAGATGAAGGGAAAAGGCACCCAACCTGTGTGTGTTATTTGGAGAACCACAAAGGTGATGCTCTTTATTCCTTTACGATGTAGTATATTCTAACCTTGGCAGAAAACATTATTTGAAAGGGGAGGGGGACCAAGGCAAAACTGCATGCCATGCATAACTCCTGAATATTACAGATGCTAAATATTTGGAGGAATTTTTGCCTCTTATAACCTCAACTGTCTAAAAGCCAAGCATTTTAAGTAAACCAGTAATTTGAACTCCCTCTGTAGTCAGCAGAAAAAGTTGTCTTCAGAAGGTCACTGATCCTGCCCATACTAGATGTTGCCTTCCATCTCCATTGAGTACTGAGCCTCGAAAACTCCCTTAGATTAGATGTTTGCTTCTTAGATGGGTAATCTCAGAAAAAAAGAGTTCTGCTCATAGTGATTAGTTTCTCTGCTGTGTGTGACCTTCTCCACTTGAATCCCAGAGATAGCAATGAATAAAATTGTGTCAGATTGAAAATACTCCACAAATACTTTTTTCTTTTCTTGTACTTCTTTGAACTAAAGCTAAAATTATTATTCTGTATTTCCTGTTCTACCTTGATCAGACTATACTAGTGCATGATTGAGGTCCATGGGTATTAACGTATTCACAAAGAAATGGCACAGCCCCATTCAAAATTCTATATATAAAGGATATGCATGTATATGCAAGTAGCAGGACTGTTATTGATGTGACAGCATGAGGCAGGGTTCGAAGAAGAAACTGCTGCAGCATATTTCTGTTTAATATCAAGAAAGTATAATGCTGTACTGGGGTTCCAGCAGTCTGCCCTCCAGCTACTCTTCAGCAGATAAGAAGAACCAATTGGCAATGATCCCACAGGGAGCATCGTCTGTTCTTGCTGCAATCCTGCTGTATCAATTCCATGCCATTTGCAGACCTCCAAAGGCTGTAGGTCTGACCCCCAGGGTCAATACAGTTTTTACTGGTTTTTACCTTCAGTCTGTACAGATTTTATGCCACCTGAGTGAGGCATAGGAAGCTGGATGCTTTGGAGAATAAGCTTTATAATATTCTCCCATAGAAAACTTCATCCAAATAAGATTATCGGCCTCTGTATCTCACCTATGCCAAATCCCCTGAATCAAGGGGCAATGGTAGCCATCCAGTATCCAGTCTATGCTCCACACTCGATGCAAGAGTTGTTAACACTTTTTACACCTGGTACCTTGTGTGTCCTGCAGGTATTCCCTGTCACCCTGAACAATCCCCAACTATATTCCTGGGTGATGAGATCTTGTGTTTTGAGAAGGAGCTATGAAATGGTCTTTCACAAATTATGTTGCCTAAAGGTCCAGCCTGGAGAAGGGGGAAAGTGTGCTTGTGAACTATACAGTCAAGCTGTTGATGACAGCATCAGGATCCTCTTTGTCAAGCTTAGCAGCAGATGACTATGGATGGGTGAATGGCAGCTGTTGGCAATTCTTCTACATCACACAGCTGTGACTTCTGCAGCCGCTGCAATTCTGTCTTGCCTCCACATGGAGACTTCAGTTTCTGTATGTATGTGTGGCCATTGGTTTGATACAGTCTGTGTGGTAGTAGAAGTTATTTAACAGTACAGTAAATCACCATTGTCCATGGGTGGATTTTGCCCATAAACCATGCAGTAGGCGATGAGAGATTCAGTCCTGAACCCAAGTCATTATTTATTATTGCAGGCACAGCGCCAAGTGCATGTGTCTATGCTGCTCTCAGAGCCTGTACTGGTCTCAAAATAGTGTAGCTATACTTATGACTTACGTGGCACTGAGTACAAGTTGATAAGCTCCATTGCTTTAAATTAGCTCTTGAGGTCCCTCTTAGGCACTGGTTCCTAAGTGGCAGAGGTATGTGGAAACTGTGGAGTGTCAATCAGAGGCTTTATGCAGCCAATGCTGAACATGGTGATCCTGCAAGGCCATTGTGTGTGGCTTTGTCCATCATCCCAGTGCTTGCTTCTGAGAGGGCAGCTTGTTTAGATTCAGTGCTTCATGTTGGACCTCCACTGAAGATGTTCTTCTGCACCATATCGCATTGGAAACCTCCAAAATGCGTAAGGATCGTGGCACATGAACTAGTCCTGCCAGCAGCATTATCCAGGGTTTTCTTTCACCCAGGATATCCCTGCCCTATCGTTACACTACCAGATTTCTCATAAGCCTCTGAAATGCTACATTACCGAATGTGTTGTAGGACAGGAAGGACTGTACAGCTAAAGCACTTTCATTTAAACTATACCTCCCATATGCGGTCAAATCTCTGAAGGGTCCTTACCATCGATTGATCTCTTAGCCTTAAGATATATCCTGCAGTTAAGGAGTGGAGGCCTGAAAGGGGTCTCTTGTGTGCAGGAAATCACATTATATAATCCCTTTTATGAACTGATTAAACTCCATCTTAAAAGTAGTTAATATGTTTTATGCCCAAATGTTCTTACTCGAAGCCTTTTCTGGTAAACTACTACCCTAATGTTTAGAGGTGCTGCAGTCTTTCATCAAAATGAGTTTACACTCATTCATTCTTGGAAATACAAGCATATTGTGTACCGGACATTGTGCAAACCAGTAAGTCCACAGGGACCTTGCTTGAACAGCCTGTGATGTTGAGGTTGCAGGGATACAACTATTTTTTTTCTGCTGAGTAAGCAGAAGGCAGCCTACAGCTGAGCTCAGCTCTTTGAAAAAGAAAAACCAACCCTTTTTAAAAGTCATTATTCTTTTTTTCACGAAACGAAGGCACTATGACTACTCAAGAAAGCAGATCTGCCGAGTGAGGTGGTGTCATTTTCAGGTAGACAAATTTCAGAATGGAGATGGCCTTTGAGGGACTTTCCCAAGATCAGACAGCAGCTTGTGGCAAAGTTGGAAATACAACCCAGATTTTCTGAGTGGTTTGCTGCAGTGAGAAAGTCTCTATCAGTCATATGTCTATGTCTCTGACTTTTTCGTTCTTTTTCTGTTTGTTTATTCTGATTGCTTATGTACCTCAACAGCTTGCAATTATAGAGAAAATGAAGCATGTCCCATGGGCTGTCTTTTTCTTGGGAACCTTTGCTGAACACTGAGTGAGATCCTGGTTATTCCTGTCAATAGGGTCCTTCGCTGATAGCAATGGATACTAGGTCAAGGCTTCAGTGATTCAGATTTCAGTATCTATGTGCTTCATAAATTTCACTGACATGGGACCCAGCAGCTCACAGAGGGAGGTCACAGGCTCTGCTTGTTTCAAGGTATTAAGGCAAAAGTGTGTGTGGGTGTTGTACTGCTCTGTTCAGTCATGGGGGAACCAAGTATGATGCAAAAGGTGTAATAAAGCCATAATGATGATGGCAGCTACTAAATTTCCTCCAGATGAAGTGCACATGATTGGAAGGCCATGGGTAAAAACTGGGAGAGGACATAAAATTCTTTTCTTCATCTTTTTTTTTTTTTTTTTTTGCTATTGGAATTATGCCAGCCTGATTTGCCCTAGACACAAAATATTTTGACTCTGGTGGGACAGCAAGAGCATCAGCATTGTCCATCTGCTGAATGAGGAAAGGAAGTAAGTGATGGGGTGGGAGATGCTGTAGAGGAAACTGAAGCAATAGTGTGACCACAAGAAGATCAACAGTACCTGTCTGCTTGGTTTTGGCGGTCTGCTTGCATCGCAGTGGTGACATAAACATGTGATCTTGTTCCAAGGTCACAGGGGATGAGGATTTGTCCGGTGAAATCCTCAGACTGCTCAGTTCTTTAAAGAAACCAATCCACCGATGTTTCATGTCATTCAACTAGAACACTGAGGTAGGAGAAAATCTAGACATGAGCACTAGGAAACAGAGCTGGCTTCAAAACATTGCTTCTGAAATTGCAAAGGGCACCAATACAATGATAGGTAAATGTAGCACATTTGTCAGTAGCTTTAAAACAAGCACAAGCTAGATGCTGCTGTTTTAAAGCTGAGTAAAAATGATTTACAGAAGCAGGGTTTGGATGCAAGTGACCGAAGAGCATGTCTGTCTCCCATTCTCCTATGGATGGAAGCTGGTTGCTGATCTCTACTGCCTTTATTTAATTTCCCTTCAAATAATCCTACTGTAGAGCTTTTTTTCACAACTTCATTTTTTTTTTTATTTTTTCATTGGCCATACCGTTACCAATCACAGTGACAAATCCTATTTTCCTAAGTGATAGGCAGTATATTTTTCTCCCTTGGAATTCTTCCTTTTCTCCTTTCCCCACAAACTTCTATTTACCAGAATTTAATCTGTTCATTAATACATAGACTGGATCCTGAAATATTATAAGCAGGTTTAGCTTCAGTGATTTGAGAGAAGGCACACCCATAGATTCCCCCTCACAAGCTAGCCTTTATGTGTGAGAAATGGGCCATTCTTTTAAGATAGAAAGGGCCATTGTCCTGTCTCTGAAATATCTCCTGTTTGGTACTCAGGGAAGATAAATTTGAGTCTTTCCTTAAATTACTTTTCACTCTGAACTGATGTGACATTTATCTCTGCTAGAGTGTTGACTATATGAAAAGCTGAAGCTTGTTTAAAGAATGCTGCCAAACAAGAAAGATTGTAATCCATCTAATTACTGAGCTAGGATGTGCCAGGGCTGCAAACTTCAATTACCGCCATTAAAGCATCAATTGAAAGCTTCAGCTGATTCCCAGAGAGTCAGACACTTCCAGACATTTCATGCATTATACAGATGTTTTGCTGCTCCTTTAGTCACTAATGGTTTGCAGTTTTGAACGTTTGGGACTCCTGTAACATGAGAAGCAAGCTCCAGATGTAGAGGGATTTTGAGTGAATTCTGCCGCTTTAAACCACATCTTGTCTATTTCCCCCCCCAGTAGGAACTGATGACCTCATGCTGGATGGGTTTTATTTTTCCCAAGTGTTATAAGACAAATTTGCCCACAGGGTTACTTGCAATTCCTGGGAATCCACATTTCCATGGATATCAAAGGCCCAGCACTACAGTGAGGTCGCTGGGACGGAATTCTGCAGGCACACAGCTCTCTTTGTAGCCCCAGCTGCTAATTCTTTATATGTCAGTATTGCTGTCCACGCGTTTAAAGAATAGCTCCAAAATAGCAAAAATGACCCTATGTTTTGAGCAAAGCTCTGGAAATTTTGTGGGCAACACCTTCTGTGATAATCTCACCCTTGTTTCGCTTTGACACAACTGTTAGTAACTCAGTTTGATTGATTGCCTTCTGGCAATGTGCTCTTAAGTCAGAGTTGGGTCAAAATCAAAGACAAAATCCTTCTAGAGTCTAACTTTTAAAAAAGCCCAGGACTTTAATGGCCGAGCACTAAAGGAAGTTTCAGAATTAAAAGTCAATTTGAATCACTGAGTCAAATAATTTTATTTTGGAAACATTGAGACAAAACTTTTCTATTTCCAAAAATGTCTCTTTTCAGATGCAAATCATCTTGGGAAAGGTCGCAGAAGTCATTGCTTCTGTGTCACTTATGCTGCTTATATTGCCAAGGGCAAAATTTGCACCTGTGCAGAACAGCCAGCCCCAGGGTTAAATCAGCATCTATGGGCCACTCTCTGCCACTTCAGGCACTGCTGACTTGCACCCAGCTCTCAAGAGAATATCCAACAGGAAGATTACACTGCCTGGAAAAGGGATGTAGCTGCTGGCTGAAGCCCTCAGTCTAAAATGTTGTGTGGATCTTTTGTTCTCAACATTTCTTCCTGTAAGAAAAAAAAAAAAAATTACCTTCCTTGACAGCCAATTAGCAGCTGCATTCTACATATGGGCAGTCAATCCCCTCCTTTGATTTAATCAACCGTATGTGCTTTTACTAGGTAGACCTGTGAATTTGATGCACACTCTCAAAATATCATTGCTTTTTAAACAAAAGAAAAGCTCAGAAGGAGATTTTTCCGGGAGGGTTCCCTAAATGAATAGCAGTTTCTGGAGATGTACTAAAAGGAACATGCAACTTGATGTTTAGCAGGGGCTGAGAGGTGGGTGTGTGTGGCTGCAGTTATCACCTACTTCTCTTTGCCAGCACATCTTCCCATCCCTCCTGGGTACTGCTGAAACAGACTGGGAAAAGAAGGGGAAAAGACAACCTCCTTTGAGGAGAGATTTCAGGTGTAGAGGCTTCATGTCATAGACAGCTTTTGCTCCTTGGGCAATGGCCCAAAGCAACAAGAAATGCTAAAACACATAAGGCTGCCTTGAAGGTATTGCCTGTCAGGTTTTTACACAAAGCGATTTCATGAGGTGCTCATGCAGGCCCAATTAGGAGAAACTGCAAGAGTGGGTACCCTGGTATACTTCAAGTAGTGGAAAAAAGCATTTTAACAGCAGAAGGACACAGGCAGAGGTATAGTGCAGGAATGCGTTTCAGAAATCCTATTTGTAAGGTATGCTACACCAAAAAGGAAACTCAGATTCTCTCTCTATCCCTTGGAAGTTTGATGAAGCTGATCATTTGAATTTCCTTGAAACTATCTGGTCATGTCAATGGAAGTATGAAACCCTATGACTTCAGAAATATGGTGTATAATTAGGTATATTCTGTAGATACTGGCATGGCGCACGCAAGGCATGAACATACGTTTTCATTTAGACCTTCATTTTTATGTTAGGTGAAAATAAAAAAATGAGAAATGGTAGAGGACAAGTGTGCCCAACAGCTCTGTAAAATATTAATATCTAAATAAAAATGGCAGCCAGTTCTGGCAAAGAGGAGGTTGCTAGCGAATGAGGTTACAGCATGTCAGAAACACATGGAAACCACTACCTAGTAAATACGTCATTCCTTGTTGTAAAGACGGGTGAGCCAAATTGCCCCAAGAAGAAATAGGTATTGACAGTGGTTGTGGGAAGGTAATGCCTTTTAAACACAGAAATGTAAGATCAGCTCTAGACTTAAGATCCAGCTATCCCGGGATTTCTGTCTGACATTAATTTGCTGTGAATGTTTAAAGACAGGGTATAAAACTGAGTCAAGCCTCCAGTTTCACTTCCCCCAGCATCTCCTTCCGCCAGCTTCTGGTAAAGGAGGTGTATATTTATTTTTTCATAGTCACTAATGGGTTTTCATTCAATACGTTCGTCTAATTGCTTTTTTAATTCACGTAAACTTCTGGCACCTACAGCATCCTGTATCAATGGGTTCCATTTGTTTAGGTATGCATCGCATGAAAACGTACTTCCTTTTGGTTTAAATCCTCTACCTGAGAATTCGTTGCTTGCCTGCTAGTTCGGGTTTTAGGAGAAAGAGTGAATAATCTTTCCCTAATCATCTGCTATTTGCCACTTAAGCTTTTATACACTAGCCTAATCATATAAAGAACTAAAAATATTCAGTCAGCCTTGAAACCTATATATGGGAAGAAATTCACTGTTTTTTTCAATTCATCCTTCTGCCAATGGATGAAAGTAAGACATCCCTTATAAGGATTTGAAACAGTAACTACAGGGTTTTGTATGTTCAGCAGCTTGTAGCAGTAATGAAGACAGACAGCTTATGAAGTTTTCTGGAAGTTCTCATTACTGCTGAAATGCTTGCAGAAGCACTGCAACTGCTATAGGGTTCAAAACTTACAACAACGCTAAAGAGCAAGGTGGGGAATTACAGGTCCTTCCAGCAGTCATGGTGGTGAACTCCACACTTTGTGTAGCCATGGTGCTCTTCCACATGCTGCAAAGATCAGGACTAAATAAATATCTGCTGGGCTAATTGTGTCTAACTCAAGAGCACTCAAACCCCATGGATCTCTCTAGTGAGACAGAATTTGTTATGTGCGCTTCAGGGAGCTTCGTGTTTCTCTGCTCTACCATCTTGGCATCTCTGAGTTAGCTTGAACAAGGCTAGTTCATGCTCTCTAGGTGATGCAGGTATTGAACAAGGATCTTTGTGCAGGCTAACTGCATGGTTATTTATTCTGCTCAGGCCAGTCTGAATCCTGAAATTAATTCCATGCTCTGTATCTGTGAGACGAGTAATGACTGCAGCTGAGACATACCTTCTGAGTAATCCAAGAACTATGTTATTACTTATGGAAGAGAAAGTGCAAGCGTTGGCAAGAGAAAAAAGGCCTGTGGAGGAAGAAGGCAGTTCTTGTGGGTGTGTCGGACAAATGTTAAAATGTTAAGTCCCTGGATAGGCATCACCTCAAAGGACCTACGGGCACTGCAGAAAATGATGCAAGCTCTATGCATCTTGCAACTTTCAGCCTAAAGGACAGGGTGATGTTCTGAGGTGATGACCTGTGTAAAGACTGGAGGCAAAGAAAACATTGGTCTGATCAAGTTGAAACTAGAGGTGATCCATGGGACAGAGGAGGATGTAATAACATTGAAAAAAGTGATCTGTTTGCAAAATCAGGTGGCCCCATATCTCATCAGCTGCAGATATGCAGACCCAGTGACACTTCATTGACCAGAAAGATTTGATCTCCTTTCCAAAAGTTGTTTCTGTCTTCTATTAAGAAAAAGGAGATGTTAAGAATACGAACTGTGAACACTGGAACAATCAGTCCTGACAATGAGAAAATACTTTCAGATGTGAAATGCTTATCTGAGTTCATCTTGTCATTCATAGAAGTCCCATCCTGAGTGTCCTCGGAGAGGTACAATTCGATACACAGATCTCTGAGGCTTATCTCTATGTCCTGTGTCGGTCACCCTATAAGGACCTGGATGAGTGAAGCTCCATATCTGCTGCAGATTTATTAAAGGAATCATTGTTTTACTGGTGCTAGCAGTATCCTGAGCATCACAGGACTTTTTCCCCACCTCCTATTGGAAGTCTTCAGGACAACATATCAGCAAAGAACAATTGGCAACAACACATTCATAGCTGAGGCCCTGCCTCTGCCTCTGATGTCAAGTTTGTTAGTGTCTGGCTTGCTGGAGAGGAAAGTGAGTGTTCATAAATCACTCATAATAGGCAAAATTACTATTTTCGGTAGCATTGGCTTGTAACACATGGAAGGACCTCAGTAATTTATTTGTTTCTAAAAACTCTGAATGGTTACCACTATTGCTGTGTGTGTCCAAACTTTATCAGAAGATTATTTCCTTTGGCTGTGGGATTAACTTCCTGTGCTGAACGAAGGGGATGGCTTTCTCAGAGACTCCCAGTTGGCAGGAGCTTTTATGAGGCTATTGCTTGGTAGAAGGTTCTTCTGCTTAAGTATAATAAAAGGATAATGAGCAATTGTTGTCTCTTAGGCTATGCTGTGGTTTCGGTAAAGCGGGTTTACTCCTTTTTCTTTGTCAGTTTTAAGACTTGCGTGTCCCTCCTGCGGGCTGTGATCTCTTTGCATGGGGTTCACAGCAGAGCATTCACATTTCTGTAAAACCATGTGTATGTGGCTTTAAGACTACTTCAGAGTTATTATTAACAATGAAAGTTTAAAAAAAAAAAAAGAAAAAAAACCCTTACTGCAAGTCATTAAGAAAACTAACTCATTGAGTAAAAAAAAAAAAAAATATTATCTTTGGAAAAGGAAACAGCCAATATAACTGCAAACTACTGGTCTGACCACTCATTTTTCATTCTTACAACCACAGATCATACAAGCAAAAAAAAAAAAAAAAAAATCCCCTATCTTGGAGATTAAAGAAAACTCAGACTGGTGGCTTATTTAAATGAAGTCTCTCAAGTTGTTTAAGGTTGAAAATCACACCTGTGCTGAGAGCCAGGCACAGAGATGAAGGGCTGGGTCTGGTAACAGGCATAGGGTTCTGCAAGTCCCTGGTTTTATTCAAATTAAATTAAAATTAAATTAATTAAATTTAAAATTGCTCACCCATTTACCACTGAGCATGTGTTGGGCACCCTTTGAATGTGTCCCCTGGACCAGAGCCCCAGGCTGGGGACAGCCCTGACCCTGCAATGCATGAGTCAAGCCTGGGACAGGGCTGGGTGTGTGCCCACAGACCTTTCGAAGAACCTTAAAGAAAGGAGGATTCAGGGCTGCTGCTCTCACTTTGGGATTTTGGCACCAAAGTGCGGCTTCAGTCCCATGTTAGATTCCTAATCCTCAACTGCTTCTAGGTGGTGAGTGATGATTCAAGGTCACCACTGAAATCATTAAATATTGTATGAGGTCTAACTTCTGTCCTTGGCTGTCCTTCAGGGAGGTTGCTGATGACAGACTTTGGTGACTAACTTACAAATCAGCCTGGTCCTGGCTCTCTGTCCAGGACTGAGCAACTCCCTGCTTACAGTAATCAACACTGACCACAAAGGACTGAAGTCTGCTGCCTTGTACACCCCTACAAGTCAGGAGAAACCTCATTTTAGCTTCATCTGGGGCCGCTCCTGATTTGCATTGGTTTAACTGAATAACAGACTCTGGCTGGACATGGACGTGAGCAGCAAATCAGCCCCAGCACAACACAGGCTGAGATGGAGGAAGGCTTAGGGTGGCTTTTTTTCATGCTAAAGCACAATATAGAAGTCCCTCCTGCTGCAGTCCAGGAGTCACAGTCCATAATTGTCTTTCATCTTTTGGTGCTATTATGGCTGATTTAAACTAGGAGAGAGATTCAGGCCCAGGGTGATGTTTCCTGAAGCTCTTTGTCCCAAACCACTGTTTGCTGCGTGAGCGTACTGGAGGCTGATGCTACATGGAAGGGCAGCTAGAAGCAAGATGCAGCGCATTCCCCTGCTGGTACCAAGTCTTGCTCGTTTCAGGCAGTTTGAGTCATCTGTCCTCAGTTACTGACTATTAATTTCCAATACTGTCCTTGTGTCAGCTAGCCAGGAAGGCTGTGTCCTGAAGATAATGCTCAGCTGTCCCTTGCTGCTGGAGGAATGAGCCTGAGAAATGTTTCTCTCGGCTCAACCTGCCTCGAACTGCTGGCCGTGAATTCAGTCCTTTGCCAATACCCTGTACGAAACTGCATTTCTTACAACCGCTGCCATTTACATAATGCAATATCCATATGGTGATTGTTTTATTTATGTTTCCCCTACTTCAAGGCAGAGGAAGCCAGCAGCTGGAGCTGTGAGATAGAGGCACCCACCAGTTACTGGGCTGTGTTGTTCATGGGGGTGATAAGCTTTTATCACCCATTGGGAGTTAGGATCTTGTCTAAGTGATAGCATCCATCCCTTGAAAACAGAACAGAGCTCTCACTGTTTGCCTGTCTGAAAGGAAAGAGTTTATAACTCCAGACTTTACAGTGACTGTGAGCTAAAACATGACATAGCTCGATTGTCTTAATTTCTTGACTCATTCTGTTGCAAATCACAATACAAGCATTTGCTTCCTTTGCATCAAAAGAGTTTAATTGTGTTTGCATTGCCCCCTTCTCTGTACATGCCACTGGAAGCCTTAAAAATATCTCCCCCTCCTATGTGACTTTGATTCTGCTAATCCCTACCCACCTTTTGAATCAATTAAAGGACAGTTTATGGTTTGGAAAGGGAAACAGGGCAGATGAGAAGCAAGTCCTTCGGCCATCGTGTGTGTTTCAAACACAAAACAGGAAAAAGGGTCGCTTCAGTGGTTTGTTTCTTTTGCTCTTTGGATTGCATACCAAGGGAGACAGAGGGTAACTGTTGATATTTTGTTTTTATAATTAAAAGAACACCATAAGATTAGGTTTACTGTGTCTGGATATCATCTGTATGGAAATTTCTACAGTTAAAAAGAAAACAGGAAAGTTTCAGATGGTTTCTTTTTAATTAATCTACAGAATTATCTTGTGCTATTACTGCATACAGATTCCCACAAATTTCAGCCTTATCCACAGAAAGAGAAATTTGGCCCCTTTCTTATGTTAGCCAAATAATTTTACAGAAAATGTAAAGCTTTTTCCTTTTTCCTCTCTTTTTTTGAGAGGATGGTCTGCTTTTCTGAGAGACAATGGTCTGCTTTTACCATTCTGTCCCTCTGATTTTGCACCTTTGTGATTCCACCTACTGAAGAAATTGCTTTATAGCGGCTCTGAAGCTGGGAAATCTATATGAAGGACGATGCTGCAAGTTCACAGGGGAGGCAGTTGCAAGTTGCTTCTGTGGCTCTTGTTTTCTGAGTCTCAGCAACCACAGTCTGAAAATTGTGAGACTCGGGCTGCAAAAGCACACGCGAGCCGAGCTGGAGCCGAGCCCCAGCAGGAGGCAAAGGGCTCTGCTGCTACGAAGAGCAATCCTCTTCCAGCTTCAGCCACTCACTTTGTAGGCACAAGTATTGCTTTCTTGGGGGCAGGCTGTCTGCTTCGGTTTAGTTTCTCTTTTCTTTTGTGTGGCTTCTCTTCTAGAAGTGTATCTTCTATAGGTAACTGTGCAACAGCAGTGACACAGTAAGCCCTGGCATGACTTCAGTTGTACAGACTCATCTCCATATTCACTGTTCCACAAGCATCCTGCATCCTTGGGTCCTTACAGTGGTGCTGTACCATGGCTGGATGTGACAGTCTAAACTCTCGTGATATCTTTGCGTGTTTAGACGTCTCGAACCAATGTCTTCACAACATAAAAGACAACAACGAGAAAGAGAAACCTTCACCTCATCCCCAACCTCAATTCCAACACTTGGTAACTGAATTCCCATTAAATTACTTCTCTAGGTAATTTCTTAGAAGGATGCATCTTGCTTTTAATATTCTGCATCAGCTTTTAATTATAATATTAATAACATTGCATGTAAAGGATTTATCTTATGTTTTTAAAAAAACAAACACTTTTTAAGGATACCTGTTTGAGTTTCTGAATCACCAGTAAATTCAGGGAATAAAGCCAGATTTGATCTAGTATTAAGATGGCTCTGTGGTCCAAATATCCAAGTGTGTTTCATGTTGTAAATTGCCTTTGAAAGACTATTCCTGTACATTTTTGGTCTGAAGTGAAATATTCCTGGGAATTTCTCTCTCCCACATAATTTTTTTCCAAGGAAATGCCTGTGACATGTCAAAGGAGGCATTTATATTTCCAGAGCACAGCAGGAAGGGAAGCATAATGCTTTTTCCAACTCGATTCTGAGGCTGAGTTTTTCATAAATGCTTATCACTGGAATAGTTTCACTCCTGCTTAATGAATGGCTTACGGGCTTTCCAGGGCTCCAGCACAGACTGCCTGTTCCGTGCCACAGTGGCTTCTCTAAGTTTGTTAATTTTACTACTTCTGCTATTGCAACATTTTTAACAGCTGAGGTGAAGAGGAAGAGTGGGATGGGAAGGAAGTGGTGTGGAGACTTGACTCCTATTTGTGCTCGTCTGTGAATCTGGCAAACTACACCAGAGCCGTATTCAGACAGTGTCAATTCAGTCTGCGCCTTTGGGGTTTCCCACTTGATAGTGATACAGCAGTTAGTAGGACATAGTAAACCCAACATTTTTAAGTGTTTGAGCTATGATTCTCAGTTTTCATCTGTGGAAAAGGGGGAATGGTTTTTCCTTGATGCTGTGAAGTCTTGTGATGGTAAATCCACAGGTACTGAGACGATAAGGGGACTCCAGATACTTAGACCTAATGCATGAAAGGATGGGGCCATCAGGCTTCATGCCTGTAGCAAGTACTGGGTGGCCAGCTAGTCTACCACTGATGCACCAAAGTGAGCCCTGCTTTGAATTTGGCCTTGAAAGGTCCCTTTGACCTCTGATCTTCTCCTCAGGAGGAAGAAAGGAAGGAGCCAGAAGCAGAGGTGGCAGAGAGGTGAGAGGGAGGGCGGGCTGGACTGACAGGCAGCACCGCTCCACGCAGCGGGGATGCTGAATTCAAGGAGGAAGGTGAGACAATAATGCCCCCTCTCTGCAAAGCGGGGTGACCTCTGAGGGCAAGTCATGCCTCCCGCTGCCTCCCACCGTGTTATCGGCTTCTGACGTGACCGAATGCTGAAGCGAAAGAGGTGTCCTTCCATGGCAATGAAAGGAGAATGAACAATGGCAAAAGATAAAGCGTAACGCAGGAAATGTGAGCAAAAAGGCTCCCCCCAGCCACAGACAAACCCAAGCAGCAACGAGGCGGCTATCCACACACACCCGTCCATCCCAAAATGGCGGGGGAACCCCGGCAAGGGATGTGGAGGCCTAGTGTCAGCCTCAGCCCTGCGCACCTCCTTGGAACCTCCAGGTATTGGCGGGGGGGCTTTCTCTGACATGCAAACCCGGGGAAATTCCTCTGCAAAGGTTTGCATTTCATTGGATTGCAAGCGAGATGGACAGCAGGCGGTCCCACGGGGATGGGTACCCAGCACAACTCAGGCACGCAGGATGTGCGCCCATAAAAAGCACTTCACCTTAAATACGAGATTAACTTACCCAGGGTCAGGTTCTTACCCACATTTGACATTGGCCTTTATGAGTTTACCTTGAGGTAAAGCTGAAATGCTGTGACTGTGCGGTGTTTTCACATCACGATGCCTTGTCTGCATTTCCCTTTAGAAAGGCAGAAATTGTTATTAGCCACTGAGAAAAGAAGATAAGCCAAGCATTGTCCTCAACAAAAGAATAAGCAAAGAAGCAAGCGTGTTGGAGATAAGAGATATGTTTTGTTTACAGAAAGTTTTTAATTTTCTCTCAAACTGATCTGAAGAAATGCAAAGGGGTAGGTACAGTATTATTCTTGATGTGCAGACATAACTGAAAGGCATTTTAGATGGCAGTGCTTGTAAGAAATAGAGGTACGTACGAATGTCTCCCACAGAAACAGCCATGCATGTTTTTGGCTACTTTTAATTGTGGTTTATATTCTTTGGGTTCAGGTGCACTAGTTATTTCTCAAAGGTCACAAATAATGTTTTTTTCAGTGGACCACCATTACACAATCAATTACTAACTTCTTTTTTTAAAATTTATTTTAAGATTACCTAGTAATTCTTCAGGATTTGAGATATGTACTTGTACTTCAGAGGTCCATAAAAATGCTGGAAGTCTGCAACCTCTGGGTATTTCCTATTATCACCTCCCACTTGCAACAGGACAATAACCAGTGCTGAATGAGATCAAGGGTATTTGCAAGGTGTTTTTGAAGGGCAAATAAATTCTTACATTTTTCAGAGTACTGGAAGTAGCTTCTGTCCCCGAGATCAAACAACCCCTGAGCTGAGACACATACAAGATTTTCCCCAGGTCAATATTGTTACCCATCTACTGAGCGATGGCAAAATCTGGAATCCTCTAGGGCAATAATTTTTATGGTGTGGATATTGGTTACAGAAATTACTCTTTCAGTCCTATTGGTGTAATTTGCATAAAGCGATGTTAGTCACCAGTAAACAGGAAGCTAATTTTTGCAGAAACCTTGCCCTGCCCCTGAACCAGCTGTCCTGCTTCCATCTCTCCTCTGAGTATCGCAGTCTCGGTGTTGAGCTCTGCTTTCCCCATCTGCAGCATCTTGTTTCAGCTGCTGGCACTGACTTTCACACCTCCTGCTGCCCAGTCCCATGGATCCACGTGGCTTTCTCTGGGCACCAGGTATTCATTTCTGCAACTGCTCTGGAGCTCGTAAAGTTTTGCAGTCAGATGAAACAGCTCGCACACCTTAGGAGAGGTTGAGCTTGGTCCATATCTGACATGGGCGAGAGACTTGGGCTCCATTTGGCTCCCACACACATCTACCACAGTCGCTTGATGTTGGACTCCAGTCTTTTCTCCCTTTTGGGCTGGCTGGTGTGGAATTAATGTTACGTTCATCTTTAGTCCCACCAAGCAAGAAAAATATATACCTGCATCAAGAAAGTAAGAGGAGATAACTGTGTGTGTTGAAAAAGATGCCCCCTCATCACTAAAATATGTAGTGACAGGGTGAGGCAAGGAGGTCATCTTTGTAAGAAAGCATTTTCCTTGTTGGTTAAATGCTAAAATCAGATTTTTTTTCCAAAGTGATGGGGAAGGGGTGGGCAGTACTGTGACTGCAGGTAAAGAAGGGACAAATTTAGGTTTATTCCAGGAGAGGACTGGGAGATTAAACTGTGAACATTTTGTTTTGGCAGAATTATCAGTTAGGCTGCGGTTTATCAAACCTCAATTCTAAACTTAGCTTCTCCAAATCAAGAAAATTTCAAGCATTTGTGTTGAGCCAATCTTCAGAAAAATGAAAAGGAGAAATTCCAGAAGCTTCTGGTATTTCCAGTACAAGGCCCAAGTTTTGCATGATCTGAAGACGTACGTTTCAGTTCTGGTTAGCACTGAGAGCCCTAACCAAGAAAAACAGAAGAAACTTCTGTCTTAGAAAACCATAAAATCATCTTGTAAAGTTTCAGGTGAACAGAATAAACAATAGAAACATGAGCTTGGGATGAACAGGCGTATGTGCTCCCTTGCTTTCTCATGCTCATCTGAAACACACTTCTAATCTTTCTGAGGCTCATCCTTGCTGAGGAAAGAAAAATACGCATCTATTTAGGCTGCTGTTGCTCTGGATGGGAAACTGGAGAAGCCGTATTGCTATTTTTACAAGTTTGCTTCCTTCAGGGGAGAGATATCTTAGGGTTGAGGGGGAGGTAACGTGATCTCTTTTTCTATTTTTATAAAGGGCCTGGGGATGCACGGGGAAGCTGCAGATCTGTGCAGTTGAAAGTCTTCAGCTCCTCTTTTGAGATACTAAGGGAGGAACAGTTAGAAAAGCATGGCCTAATTAAGGATATCTAATATGGTTTCAGGAAGGGAAGGGCATGCCTCATTAACTGGCTGGAATTCTTTGAGGATATTGCGGCTGAGGGAGACCAAAAAAAAAGGCGACTCACTTTGAGCATTGTGTACCTCAGTGGGCTGGGGGGGAATAAAACACAGTTAGGAAAGTCTGGGGTTGATACCTACAGTATGGAGTGGGTAAAATTATAATACAAAATTAACTGATATTTAAACCTGTGGGGAGTGGAACTGTTTCTTAGTTCTTGAAACCCTGGGTGCATTCTTGCCTTTAATCTTTTCTTTTTTTAAAAAAATTAAATTATTATTATTGATATAATTGGCTTTTGTGGTTCAGCTGAATCAAAAGCCGCAGCATTTCCAGATGATATTGCGCTAAATTTGGAGGGCAATGAGGAAAATTGCAATTAGAAACAGACAGTGTTAAATGCTTTTTAAAGTTTCTAGCATGGCAGATGGCATATGCAATAAAGGTCAGATAAATGTAGCATCAGGATAATAAGCCCAAGACCCTAGAATCAGGAGACAGAAAAGGTGGGGTGATGCAGGGTTTCTCTGTATATTGACAGCTTTAACATGGGAACTGTGGGAGCTGCACTTTCCCCAGATCTTTGCAGAAACAGAGACTAAAATGCTTGAAGTTATCCTTGGGAGAAAGAGATGACTCAAAAAGGAAGATCATGTACATTTTGACTGGGGAAAATTAGAGTTTCACATGAACCTGCTCAGTGCAGCAGGAGCAGGGCTTGCAGCCGAGGGAGAGCAAGAGCTTGCAGTGAAGGGAGGGTCCGGATGGGGTGTGGGACGTGGGACTGAAGTTGGTGGGGATGTGGATGCAAAGAAGTCATTCGAGCTTCTCTCACCCTGGGGATGGCATGGGGCCGGTTTGGCCACTTGCCTGGCTGCCTGGCCATCCCAAGGGCTATTGGACCAGCCGAGTGCAATGCTGTCCACTTGCAATCCCTCAGTACCCTGTTGCTTGCCCATCTGCTGCGAGGAAGGGTGCTGTCCTCATGAGCTCTTTACCACCTGGACATACTTTCAGAACTGGGGAAACTGCATGTTTTTGACCCAGCTGTGTTCTTCAGAGCTTGCAAACAATCAATCCCCTTGATTTGTTTTACAGAACCAGTCCTTCCATGTTGATTTCTTGGAAAAGCCAGGTACTTTCTTGTGGGCGTAAGAGACAACTGGACCCTGAGAGCTCATATGGGGGGGCTGAGAAACAGTCCTATGACTCAGGGCGGGGTTTGTTCCCTGCTGAGCAAAGCAGCCTTTATTAGAAGGAAAGTAGGTGTTAGAGGGGAAGAAAATGGGGAAATCCTTATGTTATGTTTATTTTAATACCGATGAAATTTTAAGAGCTTTGGAAGGGTCTCATCTATATGTCTCTGTTAATGGTGCCCCTTTGCAATTTGGTGTGACACTGGGCACACATCACTATTAGCTTAGATAAAAGAGGATGGACACTTAGAAGTTGGAGGGGCAGGGAGAGGGGAATGCAGTGAAGACCTGCCTGTGAAGGAAGCACCAGGCAGCAGGCATGAGAAGGAGCACAGCCCTGCCAGAGGAAGGTGGCTTACGGATCAGGGCGGGTCAAATGTGCCTCGAGCATCACTGGTTCCCCTCAGTTCCACAGGGTCTGCTCCCAGCCAGGGTCCAGGCCATCCCTAGGGGCTGCCTCTGCCCCTCAAGACCTGGTAAGAGTCTTTCTCTGCTCTTCTAGTCTGCAAAATCATCTGTTAATGTGGATGCAGAAGAGCCACTCTGTTTTCCCCCTTGCCTGAGGAAGAAACAGCGTGAGTGTCATTGCTTGCAAAAGGTGCCAGACTGGTGTTCCCGTGTTCAGCCGCAGGCTGATTACAGCAGACGCAAACGCAGTGTAAGGGAGATGCTTCCAAGATATTTCCTGAGTATTCGCCCTTGTTTTCTGATTTGTGCTGTGGGAAGGGCTGTTTTTCAAGGACCAGCCTCTTCCCATGACTCTAAGGGCTGTACAGGCACTGAAAACAAAAAGACCCTCCTCCTGCAGAGCCTCTGATGTGGGATGAAGACAGGAGCAAGCAGCCAGTGATGTTAAGGAGGGAGGGGAGGGAGAGGAGTTGGGGGAAGCCTAGAGACAGCGCTGGCTGTAGTGACAGACCACGTCGGGGATGACTGCTCGGCTGTCAACCACATTTTTAAAGTCTTGCAGTGCCAAAGCATTTACCTCCAGGATAAGAAGCATAACTTAGTTTCCAGAGGTTATTAAGTTCTTGATCTCTGGCTTAATGCAGCCAGAGAGGATATTACCCACAATGACTGTTTTGTGAGGAACGCATCTGGCTTTAGTGAACTGGAATATTCAATTCATTTTGCTGAAATCACTGGCTAACCTTCAGCAGGGAGGAATTAAGGAAAACTTGGTGTGAGGTGAGTTTTGAGGTGGAGGAGCTTGAAATTTGTGTGCACTGACAGATGTGTATCAATGTCCCCCGAGGAGTTTCCTCCTAATACCAAATTGCCAAGGGGGAAAACCCTAACTTATAATTGACTGTGGTCAGTTTGAGCCAGTCAGTAACCAGCAAAAGGCTTCAGAGGCTGTTATCTGTTCTCAATAGCACTTGGACGGGGACTCCAAGGTGTTATTTGGTTGGGTGCTGTATGAGTACAAGGGAAGAAAGAGTGTTCTGTAGGCCTGTCACCTGGAAAATAAAGACAAACTGGCTCAACTATAGTCAAAAGGATTTTTACCGCTGACCTAAAAGGGGTGAGAATTTAATCCAAATAGAACAGAAATAATAAAATACATACAATAGGCTATTCAGAAGCTCAGAGGAAGCCAGAGGAAGCAGGAAAACAATAGACTCCTTAGGCTGATTTGTTTGACCATGTTTTCAGACTATTAGAGCAAAAAAAGGCATTTGGGAAATACAGACACGCACATGCATTTGTGCTGAGAAATGCCAGACATCCCCAACCAAACAAACAAGGTGTCGCACATCTGTTCCTCACCTGCATGCGGGATGCTTTCGGACCTCACACCAAACTGAGTAAGAATTACATGCACATCCAGCTGAAAATCCCAGGGTCCTAGACAGGGTTGGACAGTCACTAAGGACTTCAGGGCCGAACTTGTCCCGGGGAGTGAGCTTTAGCCCTGGGACCTTCCCGTGACATGAGCAGGTTGCCCTCCGAACGTGCAGCCCCCCCCCGCCCCGACAGCCAGCCATGGCCACATGGCTCCTCGGCGCCGGTGCCGCGCTCCGGTTGTACAGCACCCGGCACAATAAGCTGCCGGTCAGATTTGAAGGCTGCCGTGTGATCTTGTGATATTAATAATATAATGATAGCATTATAACTGGACCATTCAACTCTGTAGTTTGTTCTCCTATAAATGATTTATAAGTTTTATGCATTTTATATGCCTCTCATTAAAAATGCATTGAAAAATACTATCAAAATACCACTTTGCGAGGCTCAGGCTCTCTTTATTCTGGTTACAGCCATCTGCCATTAAACTTTAATAACTGACTGATTATAATTTATTAATTTATCACCTGTTCTTTATACAGTTGGATAAAATAATTGTCAACCAATGTGAAATGGCCTCCTATTGTGTTATTAATCCCCAAAGCAATTAGAAAACCCAGTGATTGCACAAGCCATTGAAAATGGGCAGTAATTCATGTTAGGAATGATCTGCAGTGTGCATGTCAGCGCACTTAGTGTGTGATTGGTAATAAAGTTCCTGTCACCAGTGTGAATTTGAAAGGGGGCAGTTTAAATAGGGAGGCTTTTATTTTTATTTATTTATTTTGTAAATAAGCCTGGATGTTTAGGGCTGACAGTAGATGTGTAGGTTGCAGCTTGTCTTATGGGTTCTGTGGGTGCAGTCTGAGAAAGGTAACATCAACTTCATATGGTGTCACCCTAATGCTTCTCAAACCTCCTTTGGAGAGGTTTCTGCCCCTGCTAACATCCCCAGGAATGAAAAGGTAATTTGGGGATAGATATAAACGCCAAGTCATTTAAGAGATTGACTTCAGTCAGCTTAGGATGAAGATGTCAGATTTCAGTATCTCTCCTTTGATTTTTATCTGCCGAGGTTTCAATATAGGTTAGTTGTGGGCTTTCTGATATGGATATTTACAGTATGTGAAAAGGGACTGAGCCAGCGGTTTATTGAATCCAACAGCTGTCGTTTAGCAGTGCTGTTTGCTTACTTTGCCAGCGTGAAGGAGATATGCAGGCCACCCCAGATGTGAAAATGTTCCTTATCTCCCACCCTATTTGCAGTGCAGTCTTCCAGCTACTAGTGTTACAATACCTCTGACACTAAAAAGTCACATTCCAGTAATGTTGTTCCTGATGCAGATTTAACTGTTTTTCTGGTGAAAAGAAAGAAGAAAAGAAACAAGAAGAAGAAGAAAAAAAAAAAAAAAAAGATGTCACTGACATCAGAGAGCCCAGCCACACTACTAAGGAAAGCAGCTGTAAATGTTTCTTTGTCCTAAATAAAGCTGCCTGGCCCCTCTTGTGTGTGTGCTCAGTCAGGGACCATGCTGGTGGGTCAGGCACAAGGGAGGTATAGAGCTTCCAATTACAGTGTTATTTTGTTCCACATCGCCTGGGAGAACTTTTCCTTGAACAAGATGATTGCATAGATCGAAAAGCTGTCAACATTTTGCTATTGAAGAAGGCTCTGGGCAGGCTTAGGAAGAGATTTTTCACATTTACATGCCATACAGTAAATAGGTCTGTGCATTAGTGTGATGTAGTGACTCCAGAGCACGAGAAAGTCTCGTCTTCCGTCAGTACCATGCTCCCTCTGCATGATGGTAGGATAGTTGACTTATTCCTCTTCCACCCAGCACTTCTGCTGTCTTTGCTGTTCCATTTCAGGTTTGTAGCTTCTCCACAGTTAAAGTTGGAGAAACCACTTTAAGACCCAGAAAAATTGACATTGAACTGAGCATTTTGGGACACTTGTACTTCCTCCTTCTACAGGGAACCCAAAGCAGAAATAAAGAGGTCATTCTTGATATTCTTGTACTATTTCTGGCTTTTCTGGAAGTAAAAATCAGAAGAAATCTCATGCAAATGTTTGTCCTTCTGAGACATCCAAGACAAATGTGCAGATCTAAGGGCTTTAGATAAAGCAGATATAAGTATGCTGAGTTATTTTTCTCTCATCTTGAGAAACTTTCCCACCTTACCCCTCTAGTGTGTCCACAGATAAAATCTGGACTGTAGAAAGTCCTCAGAAATGGTGCAGCCACTGTAACTGTCTTGCACTGAAGGTGCACAACCCCCTACATAATCCTCAGTGGAGATGAGCATGGAGAGGATCTTCCACTCCTTCCCACCTCTGCAGGCATACACAAGGCTACTCTGCATTCTTAAGCTAGCGCAGTGACTACAACCTCTTCATCTTAGTTTGCAGCAGAGTGTTTGCCTTCTGTCACAACCCACAGCTAACTAATCATATTTTCCCCAGATTTGGATCTCAGGGCTCTTCTGGAATCAGGTTCTCGGCACCAGCAGGGGAGCTTCTGGGTATGGAAGCTGGTTATGGCATGCTGTCTAACATGAGCTACCGGGTAGGTAGTTTTTCAAACAGTAGATTGACAACTGTTACTGTCTGTGTTTTCACTGCAGGTAGGAGGTATCCAATTATCTTGCAATGTTAATTGAACCACAATGCGTATACACCTTCTTGACTATAAGAGCATCATGGAAGGAAATCCACATTCAAAACAAGGCTAGGGTCAGTCATCCGTGTAATAGACCCCCCTGGCTTCTTCTGTCTGTAAACTCGATGGTCTTACATAGTGCACCAGATAAATACTTCACAGCTGAAGAAGTGTCCCAAAAACTCTGATTCATGAAGGGGTACCCATGGCCTTTCCCCTCCGCAAAATTGCCATCTAAGGAATCTGTCATATTTTTACTCATGACAAAGTTCCAATCTGGGCGACACTGAATCCTTTAAAAGGACTGTTATCAATCACATAGGAAGATCTATGTTGCAAAAGTGTGGTCGGAATCCATGTGGGTCTAAACTCAAGTTAGCAAACCATGGCCATATTCTTCACTCATTATTTCCACAAAGGGATTGCATACACCCATGTGCATCTCTGAACCTATCCCAGTAATATCCCATCAATCTTTTGACTGCATTAAATGGTGTTACTCTGGCTACATCTACCCTGATGAATACATCCACTAGTGGTCACATCCACACTAGACAGGCTGGCCTCCCTGACAGCAGGGTAGCTTTGTTCCCTCCTTACCACACTTGGCCCTATGTCTCCGGCAAGTCATTTGCCCCCTAAGACATAGCTGTCATTTTGGGTCCATTTTTTTTCAGTTCAAAGTATGAGCTATGCTGCAGTCCTGCTGCTTGGTGTTTTCAAGGAATGAAGCTGAGATTCTACATTTTGGAGTGCAAAGCCTGCAAAGAAGATGCTGAAGGATTCTGCAGAGCAGAAGAAAACAAGCCTGGTGTATTCTTGTCCATACTGCCTGCCGGGAAATGTTCCCAGAGCGGAATATCTAAGACAAAACACTTTGATTTTTCTTTCAAAGGAGCTATCTAGTACTTTCCAAAAATAGCATGGGAGTGAATTAATGTTTATGCAATATGGAGGATCAGTGAATCAAGACCAGGGGTGAGGCTGAGAGTGAGGTGAGGGTGTAGACATACTCCCACTCATGTGAGTGTATGTAAATTGGAGTGATTTTCTGGGCAGAGAGAGGTGTGGGAAAACACTGGGGAACTTGGCATTCAAATGCTGTGACTGCATCTTCAGCATTGAGGGTGCCAGCCCTTGTGAAAACAGATCCTGAGCTTCAATTGGCAATCCTGTTCTGAATGGAAAACACACCCCCGGATTCGGGTTATCTCTATGAACCAGAAGGAAGAAAAGACAACAGCTTCACCTGAGTTCATTCTGAAGTGAAGGCATAACCTTTGACACACCGGATCGTTTACCCTTTTATGTGGGAAAACCTATTATTAGAGCTTGACTGAAATGTTTAAGAGACTAACAATAATGCCACCTACCTTCAGCTTTCAAATATTGAGTACTAGAGTTTGGTGCTTACTTTTCATCCTTGTTTAGACTCTCCTGCTTTGGAAAGTCTTGGGAAGGTAACCTATTTCTTTAACAAAGCTGTGCTGCAGTGTGGATGATGAGGATAGTGAAGATCCTCAGGAGATGCTCTTGGAAACACCCTGGAGCCATTTGCATCAATTAGCTCCACCAGCAGTATGCGACTGCCTGTAGGCCAGGCTGTTGCCTATTATCTCTTGAAATGAAGATCATTTTTGATAGGGAAAGTGGGAGGCTTTTGCTTATGAGAATGAGTTCACTCAAGGCTGCTCAAGTTAAGGGTTCCTTCAGAGTCTCATATCAGATAGGGCAATTTATAAGGAAGTGCTTTTTTTAAAAAAAACACATTTCTTTTTCACTTAGCCTGTTGAATTTTGCTGAATGTGCTGCAGTTTGTTGTTAGGACTTCTGAGCCCTGATGAGCACAGGCAGTGTCACATTCCCAGTATGTGGTCCAAAGCAGTGTCGCAGTGGGATGACTATAACTACTGTCAAACGGTGTCAGGAGTCCGGTTCTGACTTGAAAAGAGCATCGCTGACACTTCTTACTACAGTTTTTTGGCTTTCTTCCAAGGTTTACTCCCCAACAGATGCTGAAATCCCAGCAGAAAGCAGGAATGAATATAACAGAACAAATGCACAGCATAGCTAATTAGTCATTAAAATCTCCTAAAGCAGCTAGTATGACACAGAAGTAAAAAAAAAAAAAAAAAAAACAAACACCAAAAAAGCAAAAAGGATAGTTTATTGGATCTCTAACCTCAAAAGATTTTTCTGTTGCACCTATCACAGCATTTTATTGTAAGTAATTTTTACAGAGTGAAAGAGAGGAGGACGTCCTGCTGGCAGTTACCCGAAGTATAAATCCAGAGAAATTCTGCTGCCTCCAGCAAGACAATCCAGTTTGCTGCGACGGTAACAAAAGGCAAGTTTGCAGCCAGGCTGCTGCTTTCACGAGAGCTCCAGCAAGAGAAACAGAAGCAAAAAGAGTATTAATAAAAGAGTGAAAGACCTTTTTAAAATGTAGCACCTGGAGAAGGTCTCGTCATGTTTGTACGGCACCTGGCACAACAGGGCCCTTCTGAATTCTGTTTCTGGAAGCTGCAGATATATCCAGTGAAATGACAGCACCAACCACCGACGCCCAAAATAAAAATCTGTGACAGAGGTATTAGGAGCAGGGTTTGGGGAGGAAGAGGAATCTGTGTTGATGGACTCTGACAAAATTCCATCACAGTGAGTCACTTTTTAATTGAGAAAGAATAGAAGAAAGCAAGGGTGGGGAAAAGACACGGGTGAAAATCAGAGGTCACCTGCCGTTGTGATAACTTAACTGAAGTTTTGGAAATGAATCATCGCAGCAGGCAGTGGAAGGTTTCACCCCAGGCGGTGACAGGAAACGCAGGGCTGTAGCTGTGTGCAGAGCATTTTGGGCTCTCGATCGGCTTTTATATTGATTGGGAAAGTACAGCTGCGCTCAGAAAGTCTTAGCTTTTTCTCTCATTTTCAGTTCGACAGAAAGGAAAATCTCGAGCAACCATTTTCAGCTTCTCTTTCTCGGAAGCAAGGGGGTAAGTGGGAGGGGAGTTCACAGGAGGAAGACACAAATCTCACAATTTTACTCACATGTCTAATGAAATCACATGCTACCAGTGACCCAAACAAAAAAGAAAAGAAAAAAAAAAAAAACAAACAAACCCACAGCCCACACCCTTGCTTGAAAGAAGAGCTGTGAACAGCTACCCAGGAGAAGACCCTATTGAGAGGTGCTTCACAAGGGCTTTCTTCTGTTTGCAAGCATGCAGCTATCTAGGACATCCCTCTCTGGGCATCAAATTTTCTGGGAGGGGAAATGATCTTGACCAAAGATGAGCTTAAAGCCATTGTTTGTAAGCCAGTGGTTTCCAAACTCCTGCTACCAGGCGCGCGTGATCCTGTCTGTGGCATCTCCTTGTTCTGGGCCAGGCTGCAGTGCACATCAAAATAGTTCACATCCCACCAGTAGTAAACTTACATTGGTAAACCTTGCTTACATGCCTTTGGATGTGTTTGCCCTTGGGGTGGGAAGGGACTGTGTAAAGATCCAGACAGCACATCCACTTGGTGTGGTACAACTCTGTGGCTACCTTAGCAGCCCAGGAACGGATTAAACGTAAAAACCTCAATGCCTCTGGATCTGGTTGAAAATATCTTCTATATCAACCATAACATGTCCTGGGAAATTATTTTATCTACAAATAGGTAAAGGCTGCGTGGTGTCTTTGCTGGTTCAAGTGTCTGTACTGTTCATCTCATGCTGCGAACATGGTGAAGAACGGCAGGCCCGTTTTAAAATCATTCCAATCATTAGATACCAAGTCGTGTGAGCCAGGAACCAGCTGCAAAGACCCTTGACACCTCTGATGTCTCTTTACGGACCTTTGCCTTGGCCTGGCTTAGCTTTGGTTTTGCTTTTGTATGAGCATGGCCTATTTGAACATTGCCTCCTGAAGAAATGATGGGTGACCAAACAGCAATTAAGTGACAGCGAACGGAAAGAGGAAGCACTTCCATTTTGCTGGGAAAGGACCATACATGACACGGTGCTTAAGTGCATGCTTACGTGTATAAATGCGGGCCTGCGCATGTGACACCCCACTGAATTAGTGCACAATTCACATTTATAGTGTGAGCTTTACTGGTATTTTGTATGAGAGCCCCACTGAACCCATCATGTGTGTGCAGTGGCTTGTGTACATGACTTACAGGCATGCTGTTCATTGCAAAGAGCAACCAGGCTCTGGGAAAGTCAAATAAGGTTACAGGCTGTGAGAGACACATGGTTTTAAAACACTCCATGTATGAGGGATGCCAGTGAGAGCTGAGGAGACCCACACGGAGAAACTTACCCACAGAGTTTATGCAGAATAAAGATTTTGAAAAGTGTGAGAATAGGTAAAATTTAGATACTGCACGAGATTTTCTTGTTTCCGTATTTTGGGCTTAAAAATACTTATGAAATTATATGCAAAAGAAGAATTAACCAATCCCCACCTCAAAAGAAGAGGCTGAAACAAAACCAGAACCCCTTTACCTCTTGTCACCCTTAAAATCCCCCGGCGCTCGCACAGTCTGATGCATGTGAGATGAAGCATTAAAAAACTAGGAAACTCCAAAAGTTATGGTATCTCACAAAAGTTTTAATGGTTGTAGGAGAGATGTGTCATATTTTCCTTGTGAAAGGTAACTCAGAATATTTGATTATTATTAATAAAGTACACTATAAAATATGAAGAATATGAAGTGCAGAAGAGTGATTGTGAACTGTAAAATGTAGCCTTTCTAATTTGAAAAGTATTTTATATCCACTTTACCCGGCTATCAATGACTTCCCTAGGTCCAAACCCCTGCAAAGTGATGCCCAAATAATTCTAAAACCCCTCGGTAATTTTAATGACCGTATAATTTATCATAATTCTGAGTTTCCTGTAAGCAGTGCACATGTGGGGAAACTTGTACCAAAAGTCTATTCTCAAGAGAGTCTCATGGCTCTGAGCATCACAGCAAGCTGCCTGTAAATGTATGAGATTGAAAGTTTGTTTTGATCTCTGCCTGGCTTGTTCACGTCCAAAATAAAGTGCTACTGATCCTATGTCACCTTTGTGCTTCAGGGAAGCAAGTGGTGCTGTGTAAGCTGGAGCCAGCAGTAAGATGTCAAAGTGTTTTCTATGGTATGGGGGCACTAGCAGGGAGTCCACAAGTTTAGGAAGAAAATCTGAGCATGTGGTGTGGCTCTTCTTTAAGCACACCTGGCTTTTGACATTTCTGGGAAAGAAAAAAAAATTGCCAGGAGTTGGTACAATTTTAGTATATAAAATATGCAAATTACTGCATTTCAAATGAATTCTCAGGTTACTTGGAGGCCACCCAAATCCCATAGATGAACACCCTAGTTAACATTGGGGTAAAAAGTGTGTGAATGTTGAATGAGGACTTGTGGTGGTGGCAACAGAATGTACCGTATCACTGAGGATGCTTGCGTGACCCTCATCACTAGTATATCTGAGCAGTTGTGGAGTATCACTTGGTTCTTCCTCGCACACCCCAGTGGGAAGGGGAACAACAATCTTTCTGGGGTCTTTATAGATGCTCCATGGTGCAGAGCCTGTGACCCAGGAGTGGCTAGAACTGACATCTCCAAAATCCTGTGTTAGTGTCCTGCTGAATCAACCTTTTTCCTATTGTCGGTCTTGATGACAAGGGTGCTATAAACTTCTGTAATGCAATGGGAACATCAGACAGGGTCTGCCTCGGAGATGATCACGAGATGAGCAATAGCTGATCTGGATGCACACGGCGCTCTGCAGGTGTGTGATGAGCACTGATATGAAGACTGCAGAGATATATGAAATCTACGTTAACATCCATTAGCTTGTAAATGAGTGGTCAGGCTTGTACCTGCTTTGGTTGGAATTTGGGGTTTTAACTGGCTTTTGTAGATATTCTTATATTATAGATTACACAAGATTTCCAGCCTTACTGGTATGAACATTAAGGAACCACTTTTAAAATAGTGGATTTATGATAATTATTTTTTTATTGAGATCTCTTTGAAAGGTGGGGGCTATTTTATAAGTAAAATAACACCAGTCTTGATCATTTCTGTACAAAATGAAGTGTAGGTAGTCGTACATAATAAATAATGTTTTGATTTGAAAATGTTTCATTACATTACATTAATACATCTTAATAGGTATGGATCATGTCACACACAGTTGTTAGCTTTACTGTTAGCTGGATCTTTCTCATTAACACACTGTAGTTAAAAATGAAGTGCCCTAAAACTGACTATGTAATACTAAGTGTAATTTCTGAAATTACTGTGTTATGCTGTCCTAAGTACCTTGGAATTGCTTATTTAATGGAATGTTCAGCCCCTAAAATAAATCCTTTACTATCTGCCATTAACTCCACAAAATGTTTTAAGGACAAACACAAGCACACTGTCCTTTCAGGAGAAGGTTGAAGTTATTAAACGTTTGAGCCATCCTAATCAGCGAATGCCAAATCTAAACTTGTCACAACTGTACTTATAATAGCTGAACTTTCCACCTCCCCATGAGTGGCCTGTCTCGTCACACTTATTCTGCCTGACCTACTTTCCGGCTCCATACCTAAAGATGTTAAAAAAATTTCTGCATCTCTTGAACGAGGACAGAATTAGTTTTTGTAGTGCTGAATCAACACAAAACCAGTCCATGGCTGGGGACCTCTGCCTCCTGCTTCTCACAAAAGAGATTTTTCTTTTGGAGCCCCATTCCACCTGCATCATTCACTGGCTGAGGAGTTTTGTGATGAGGTGGAGATGCAAGGAGCTTAAGACATGTCGCTGAACTGATGCCACGGTTTCAGGGTAAAGAAAACAGGGAAGAAAGGATACTCTGCTGCTATTCAGTATTCTGTAAAAGTGTTCATCCTGCTGCACTGTCTGTATTTGCAAAGGGCTCCTGCATATAAGCTGCCAGCATGAAGTTTCAGGGCATAGGGTAAAGCTCAGTCACACCGTCACCCATGGATAGCTCTTGTGGACAGTTCTCTGTCATGGTTTGGGGAAGCCTGGGCTGATGCCTCAGCAGCTGGCAGCCTGACCAAGGAGTGAAGGGGCAGTCTAGCTCTATGTGTATCAGCCGACGTCCCACCCAGGGACAGACTTCAGCCTTTTTCACTTAGTACAGACATAGCTACGGAGACCTGGCATCAGGATACTTAATGACAGCAACATCCTGTGTATTTATTTATGTGTCTGCTATGACAATGATAAATATGGTTATAAAACCACTAACAAATTGCCTTGTTCTTCCCACACTTACAGCTTGAATATATGTCCAGGCAAGTAATTGTACCAGGGACATTCCCTGGCAATGGGCCCAAGTGTCCCATCTCCTACAATTAATCTGTCTTATCATACCAGATGGGTTAGCTGCATCCAAACTGCCTGTTGGGAATGGTCTTTGGACCATACAAGCTTCTAAATTGTGCCTAGGTTTGGTGGTTTTTTTTGGGGGGAATGCTACCTGGCACAGACCCAGACTGTGCTAGGGACCACCAAGTATCCTTGCCTGGGAATGACCCTGGCATTATTTAATTTATTGGAATAGATGTTGCCTGAAAATCTCCCAGTGAGTTCTTGGTGCTACATAATTAATAATATCCCACTAAGGAACAAATCATAGTGCTCAAATGAGGAAGGAAAAGATCATAATTTCTGCTGTACAGGTCAATAAGATAAAGCCCATAGGGCCAAATCCTGACAACCTGGTGGGAGTTATGCCTGTAATCCGTCAAGTTTATAAATACTTATTGAGGGTCACACCAAAAGATCCCTATAACATAGCCAGGATTTTTGGACTGGGTACAGTAGTAGCTTCTCCCACTGAAGGTGCAGTTGGCAGGTTTCGAAGTGTGATTTTGTTCACCTCAGAGAAGTAAGATTTGTCAAAAGGGAAGGCTGGGGCAGGGGCAAGGTGTTCATGCTGATGTAGAACATGGGCTCGTAATAAACAACTGCACTGCTAGTTAACACAGAGCAGCACAGGTCTCTAGTGTAGACTTCACCTACACATCAGCACTACTGCCAAATTCTCATTTCCCCCAGCCAAATCTCTTCATCTCTCCATTCCTTTGGTATATAGGCTCTAACACTCTTAAGGTATGCAGATGCAGCTGTGACACAAAGGCTAGACATGGATTCCATCCTCGTTCCAAACACAATGGACTTTTTTCTCAGCAAATACATGGCTTACAGACAGCCTTTCATCCTCACTAGAACTGCTTAACTTTTAGAAACTTGTAGTTTTATCTTTTGCACATGTGTAATTCTACTAAATGAAACAACTACTCTATATAAGAACTGGTTTCTAATGTCAAACTTTTACTGGAAAACCGGGAGGGAGTACCATGTAGCAGTAGTCAGGTCCTTTGTTTCTTCTGCTCTGCTGAACCAGCACTTTGCAATGAGTCTATCGCCAAAGGACAAACGCTTCTTTTTCCTCTCATACCATGATGATTCCCTGTTTTCCAAAGTAAAGCCACAAAGGTGAGGGAGGGGATGGGGGGGGGGGGGGGGGGGGGGAATGTGGTCCTCCAGCAACAGGATGCCAGTACCATCTGCTGATAGGAGAAACATGAGTATAGCCTGGACCTCCCCCCTCAAATCTGTATTCTGTCTGTGTGAGACAGTTCAGTGTATTTTTAATTAATTACTCATGTCAGTCAGAGACACTCTGCTAACACCAGTCATATCTTAACAAATGAGCTCCTCGCACCTTTCATAAATATTTTATCTATCAGATTCAGCAAGAGTGGCCCAGTTTTCAGTAAGGGAACACATGGTTCAGACATCAAGGTCTCTGACTAATGGTGTAAGCATGGTGAGCTTATGTCTCGCATCAGTGTGAGTGTCTGAGAAAAGGCAAGCAGTTTTGCAACACAAACATTTGGAGCAATGTGATTCCCTTCTGGCAGATGCAAAACTAAAAAAATTCATTACATGCCTGGATGCTCTTTGGCCATGGAGCTGCGAATGGAGGCGGATACTGAGTAGTCAGATCCCAAAATATTGATGGACTTCTGGTTGGCTGCAGAGCGTTTGATACTGTTAGCTCACCTTAAGGGCCCTGATTCTGCAAAGCAGATCTTTAGTTTTACACCTTTGCTCCCATCCCGTTGAATTCAACCTTTGTGGTTTACTGTTGAGCTGAGGCCATGTTTCTGGATCTCTTTCTCACCTTAGCTTCAAAAATCATTCTGGCTTTGTCTAGAGCGCAGCTGTGGGTATCTGCAGAGACACTCAAGTTGTCTTTAATAGGGCTAGCACAGGCACAGTCAGGAATTAGCATATTTCAGCATAAGCTGAAACATTGATACCTGAACTAATAGCTAAAATTAGTTCGAACTCTGTGTATGCTATAAACATGTTACTGACAGATCTAACTGATAAAGCACATTATCCTCTTAGCTAATTTTTGAACTTACATTAATCAAAATCGTTTTTGAAAATGCATATAATGACTGGCCCTTATATTCCAGCAAAATTCTCAGTAATGCTGTACATAATACTAAAATATTTTCTGAGTGCTACTTTGTGTATTCTTAGTAAAGATGGAGACAAATCTAGGCCATTTAAATGCATGTTCTTTAGTAAGATTCAGCTTTCTGCAATTGTATGAAAAATCTTCAGATGACTGTGAAAGTATTGTTTGCTTATCTAGCACAGAAGACAAGTTACAAGATAAACATCCTTCATTACTCTTCATTGCAACCTCCATACATGGGGATTTTAACAGTTTGTTATCATACATTGAAAACTGAGATCTATAATAACAGTTTTTAGAGATTTTTTTTAACCTTTAACAAAACCACAAATATTAATTTTCTTTTAAATCCCTAAATCATCCAAATTTTATGTGCTGCATGAACTATGCCTATAGGCTAGGCACCCTATGTAATATTTGGTACATTTCATGCAGCTGGTAAAAATAGTAATCACCTTATCACAGTATTGTAGAGCTGTCAAACATTAACTTCACAAGTTTAATGAAAAACAAATCCTAACGATAGGGATAACTTACAAGGACTATTGATGATGAAACATCCTTACTCACCATTTTAACACCATTTCAGTATTAATATACTGCAGGTTGATTACTGTTATTCTTGGAATTAAATGTTCTTTGTTATATTAAAAGAAATGAATAAACATTGATTTCACTGTTGCGCTTACAGCCTTAATTCTCTGGTGTCTGATATAGAGTCTGAAACTTTTAGCTAAAACTTCTCAAACCTTCTCTTTATATGGCAAAAAGCCTTTATGGATTCTCATGTAATTCAGTATCCCATTCAGACTTCTGATGACTGTGTTGGTAGATTTAGATCTGCCACTGGCGATCTGGGGTGCAGTTTTATGTTCAATTTAATCTGATGTAACCTACTTTCCCCTCTCTTCCCCCACTCACATATTCCTGCCCCTCCCTCACATAGCGTCTGCAGATCATGCGAATGTGCGTGAGTTGACACAGAAACTAACCACATACAAGAAAAAAAATATATTTGTTTTCTGCTGGTTTAGCAAACAAACTTGTTTCTTTGAGATGATTTTTAGATCTCATGTGAGGGGTGGCTGGGGGTGGTAATGGGCTAGACCCAGGCATCTTCTTTTGGTGGCTGCCTGCTGTGACATTGGGGTAAGTGTAATGTAATGTTGCATCTCTGTGTATTTAACTTTTTTTATCATCTCTGCCTTCCCAGTTTGCTCCTTTATTATACCCGCCACAGGATACGAGGCACAAAGGATGTCAAAAAGGACAAAAAAACCTAGAAGTGATGCTGAAATACTAAATGAAGGGAACCAAGCATCCTCTGTTTCTCATACACATCCGTGCTAGAAGCTGCAAGAAAGCCTGTCCCCTTTGCCACCATAGTGATGAGGAGAGGATGCTAGAGGAAGAAATGAGATTTGAAATCTTGAAACCTACACACACATTACTCTTTCCACTGACTGGACTCCAAGGTTGTTGCTCACGAAGAGGGAGACCTGATATGAGGCCATGGCCAGCCTTTCAGATACCTTTAGTCAACATTAGTGTAGTAAACATATGCTTTAAGCGTGCAGATATGCAGATATTAGGTGGCCTTTAACCAGGATGAGGATTGGTGATGAACAAATATCCTAAGGTTGCTAAGGATTTTAAATGTAGGAGGTTTGAAAAGACTTATTTCCTATTTTCTTTATTCATACTGAAAGCAAGTGAAATGCATGCTCAAACCACATGAAAACTTTAAAGAAAAAAATGGAATTCATAACTGTTAAAGCCATCGTCTGGCAAAGAAATCGTTAACTCAAGAGTCTGAAAAGATAACAAATATCTGCTGAGATTCATTAACTAGGAATTTTTTATTCACTGCTGCATAGCTCCGATTGTTTTTCAAATGGGCTTGGTATTGAAGAGGACATCTGTCTACTCCCAGATATCTGTTCTAATGGCAGGAGTTTCATGATGTATTCAGAGCCCCCTGGCTGTACTTCCAGAAGTCTTTTCTCTGGGAAGCAGGTCTAGGTTTTGTCCCAAAAGCACTGGCAGACCAAGACCTGGAGCAAATAATACTTAGGTCCTCGGAATAATTTATGTAAATAATTCTCATGGGCTTTCATTTACCTTTTGCTCTCCTGCATGTCTGCCTTTGAAAGTGGCTCATCTTCCAGGAATCCTTTACAATTTACTTTTTCTGGAAGTGAAGGCCTTTTCAGGCATCTCCTCTTAATGAACTGACAGTAGTTACTTACAAACCTCTAGGCCCACACTAGTGACTGTTTCTTAATCCTTCCTGCAGGCCTGTTCCAGTTGCAATGTAATTTTTTTAGCTGCTTGCTTCATTTAATTTGCCTCTTTGTTCCCATTTGCTGAGTTATTTAATCAAATATGTGCTGCTGAAAAGCATCAGAAATGTGAGCTATTTTGATAAAAATCAAACTTTGTGTTTCATTTATGTGCTGGGGCTGTGTGTGAGGTTTTAGGTTGCTTTGTGTTTGTTTTTGTGTTTTTTTTTTTCTTTTTCCCCTCACCATGTTTGGTTTCCCATTCACAGGAAACCCAAAGAGCATTCACACATAAATTAAACCCTCACTAGAGAACAAGAGTTATTTTCCTCCCACTTTCTAATAGAAAACCAGGAGGAATGCCCACTCCAGTGTATGCAATTTCATACACTGTGTCAATGGGCAGTTGAAAAGAGTTCTTGTAAGATTTGTAGGACACATGCAACCTGCACTTACTTTCCACCCAACACATGAAATCCAACCTGACAGCTTTGAGTTACACACAGCCACTAGAAGAAACATCTCTGTGGGAAAATACACACATGAAACCCACTTGAAAAATAAAGTTGGCAATAATCAATTACCTATAAGCCCAGCTCTGCAAAGCTTACTTGTGGGATTAATTCTTTACATGATACTTTTTAGCACCCAAGTGCTTTATAAAGGGTAGCTCAGTCATCCTCATGTTTTGCAGAAACTTAGGCACACAGTGATATTATCTGCCCGAGACCACAGAGAAAGTCAATAGTGGAGACAGGATTTGACCCTGGTATTCCCAGCACTTGAGTCTGGGTTTTCCTTTGGAGGCATCAAGTGCCTAGAAGCTTACAAGGTCAGACTCCTTGCTTGCTCTAAGTCTTTATAGGCTCCTTGGGAAGAAACACAGGAAAAATGGTCAGCTACAGGTAGATATTCACTTCACAGGCTTTGACCAAGAAGACTTCTGTCAAAACTTGTGTAGCCTTTTTTCTGCTTGATGAATGCTTGCAGGGAGCCCGGGCTTCCAGATGATACAGTCCTAGAGTACACATCTCACGCAGAAAGTCCAAAGGGCTGTGCTTTCTAGAGCTTAGAGAGTCTTTGGCACCACGTCACCACAGATGCAGTGAAATGGAGCTGGTGTGCCACCAGGTCTTGGAGCTACTGCTCATCCCATCACTATGCTCTTGGGAGTCTGGAAAATCTGACCATGTCAGCTTATGCTGGAGCACTGACACTTCCAGCCTTCTCTTCCAGGCTCTCAGAAGTCAGCAGCTGCTCTTCTTCAAAAATGAGAGTCTGGATTTGGTCAGGCTTTCAAAGATCATAGAATTTCTATATGCAGAAGCACTGGAACCCACTATAGATAGTGAGGAATACTCAAACATTTGCTTATTTTAGTGTTTCCTCTTTTTCCCCCCTCATTTCTGTGCTCCAAGGAAATCTTTTAGGTTTCTACTTCTCTTTTGAAATGGAACATTCTAATTTTTTCCCCTAACTTTTGAGATTTCCCCAGATTTTGATTAGGTCTTAGCTCATTGTAACTGTACCACTGGACTCTGACTAGCTAAGCTACTAACATTCCTGTTCTTACTGTTATTTTACTCATACCCATTTGGAAACTGTCCCAGTGGGCAGTCCATGAGGGAGACCTCTGATGCTAATCACTGAAGTGAAGACCAGGTCAAGCTACTGCTTTAATGAGTTTCCACAGAGTTTCCATGTCGCTAAACACAGAAGTGAGCTGCCAGCATCCTTCCAGCTACAGCAGTTGCTGGCTGCAAATATCTGGTTTAACTCATGAATGCCCTCTGCCTGTTTGTCATTAACCATCTGCCAAAGACAGCCTTCAACAAGAACTGCTGCTGGAAGGGTCTATAGGAAAGGTGTTGTCTAGTTTGTACCAGGTTACTCAAAACAGTCCATGTACTTGGTTTGAAACAGACCTGCTGATGGTCCTAAACTGGAGGAGGGAGAACCAACATGAACCAACACATAGCGCTGGAGTTGAGGGATGGTTACCTGCAGCTCTTGAGCAAGGGCAATCAGCAGGGCCAGAGCCAGATCTGGACACAGAATGTGTGGCTATGTCAGGGAGCTCACTGGCAGTCTTGGCTACCTTGGTTTTCTTGCCACTGTGCAGGACAGTGGACTTAAGCCACAAGAAATCTGTTGAGAGGGGGAACAGTATGGACACAAACCTCACACTTCACTGCCCGCACAGTAAAATTTTCATTAAAAATTATGCTTGTGTATTTACATCCATAGAACTCCCCATATGAATGCAGAATGAGGCCACAAACACATCCCAGACCTTTGTTATGGTGGCTGGTAATATGATGAGAAATATAATGAAAAACTCAGGTGATGCCTGCCTGATTTTGCTTGGCTGGTGAGAAAGACTAGACAGCAAAAACGAAGTTTCCCTGGTCCTAGCTATGTTCTCAAAGAAGTTGTAAATAATTACCTTCCTCCAGATGCAGTTGAGTGAGCTGAAAATGTTGTCCTGCCCGTCAGGAGGTTACTGATGCAGCAGCAGAGCATCTCATGTCCGTTTTCCCCTGCTCCATGCTCCAGCCCACTGCAGGAGCGATTGCGGGTGTTTTTTCCTGAAGAGGATTAAGCAGCACAGGTAAGCGCACAAAGCATTCTGCCAGCAGAGCTGCTGGCCGGGAACGTGTTGTGTAAAGGCAATGACATTTCAACGGTATCTTACGGTGTTGTAGCTGTTTAGCTGATCCCACCTCAGCCTAAAGTTTTTTTTGTAATACCAGTTATACCACCAGTGATCAGCCACTCTCCTTCACTGTGAAACCAGCAGCAGCAGGATCCCACCAACAACCCTCCTGCTGGCTGACGAGTGGGTCATACCCAGCATAATTCATACCAGTGCAGGTTCGTTTCAGCAGCACAATTTTATTCAGGAACATGGGGGTTTTGCACATGTAAGCCAACAGCTGTACTTGATAATCTTTGTAGCCCAGGTTGGGCCCAGAGTATATGCTAATTTGCCCTAGGAAATAAAAATGTAGTTTAGAATGGCTTTTCAAAAGCAGTACTACTTCCACACCCACGCACACACACACACCCCCCCCCAAACCTTCCCCATCATAGTAATGTGAAACACATTGCAGCCCAATTTCTTGCACTTGTACATAATGAGAGTAGCACCTTTGGGGCCACTGACAAGTATGAGGGGGGCTCTTTGTAAAGTGGTTATTTTTGCAGTACAGACCAAAACATTTCCCATATTGCCCTTATTGAAAAAATACTCTCAACTTTGTTTGAGGGTAACGCTTGCCCATGACAGAGTGGGGGCTGCAAGGGGGTGGAAGCAGGGCAGCGGTGGAGGTTGCTGCTCCCTGAGGCTAGCGATGTGACAGGGGATGGGGTGCCCGTCACAGCTTCTTGCTGCCACAGCCACCTACATGTGAACGCTTTCCCCTGAGCATGGCTCTAGGCAAAGCCACCGTGCCTGTGCAGCACCACCAGCAGCCAGGGTGCTTCATGCTCTGGAGATGTGGGCAGAGGCTCCTTGGGGTGCAAAGAAGCACATTACACTTCAAGCTTTTCTATTTGAAGCTTTGTCAAGTACTCGATGCTTATCAGGTTTTCATTGCAGCATGGGGTGTCAGCCACTTCTTCTGGAGACACTTTAAAGTATTATCTCCAGGATCTGATCTCACTCTCTCAAGATCTGGCCAAGATTGCTTTTGCTTTCACTGCAGGGGTGAAAGAACTGCATAGTGTCAAGGGTCTCCTCTTCACCTTATCAGTCCCTCCCACTCCCTCTTAAAATGTGTCTGCAAACTTTTTTTATGAGCAGCCAGCTGGAGTGGAGGAATCCCCATGCAGGGACTTCTTTCTGCCTGTCCAATTGAGACAGAGGCTTAAACCTCTGACTTGTCCTAATTCTCTGCCACTTTCACTCACTGAGAACAGGAACCACTAGATCTGATCTGTGCTTTTGCACAGTGCCCATCCCTGTGGCATCTGAGCTTCCTTTCACTTCCACCTCCTCTAAGATTCCTGCTGGGTTAGTGCTCAGAGGCAACGGTGAGTCATATTCCCTATCAGACATAAAATGGGAGAAGAGCTGTTTATAAAACATCATTTTTATGTGTCACATGAACACTGTGTTGCATATCTCCAAATTATTGTACAGTGGTTGGATATCGATTCTGCTATTTGAATTTAAATGTCTGCTCTTCTCAGAAGGTCTGCTGACAGAATTTGACAGAAAATGATTACTTAGCTATGGAATTTTTTTTGTTGTAACTAACCCACAGAATTTAATAAAATAGTGAGAACTGATTTCACAAGAGGGTTCTAGAACCTGAAAATGGGAGGAGAAATCTTCCCTTAGTAACTTGTATAGGATGCAGATAACTTCTGGATTAGCCTGTTAAATTTGATTTAGGTCCTGATTCAGCAGAGCGTTTTAGTACTGCTTACGTTGCTGAAATGAACAGAGATGGATCTGAACACAGGCTTAGAGATCATTACATGTTGGTGGATGAGATTTTTAAAGTTATTTAAATGCTTAGCTCACTAAGCATCTTTAAAAATCTGTCTTTAAATACCTTGCTGAATTAGGGCCCTAATTCCCATTAAATTTTCTGTGGGCTGGATTCTCCAGTTTGCCAAGTTCATTTGTTCCCTTTAGACTTCCTCATGAGGTTTCCCTTGATCAGCTAATGTGTGTTGAAATAGACCTCGTTCTGTCTGCAGTTGGCATTTAAAATTCATTCATTAAACACGTTGGCTAATGCGTTATTAAAGAAACACCTTTTATCCTTCTGTAATCATACTCTTGGTACATCTCTCATGATGCAATAGGTGCTGGGTGCATTTCAAAGGTACACAATTGTGTCTCACAGCATCATGATGTAACAGGCTTCCCAGGTATCATCTTTCCACGCATGAGACGGGGCTGGGATGGTTTATGGCATGAGAGCATATTTGATATGTTGGCACTGGGTGGAGGAGGAGGTTGATGGTAATGTTGCTGGGAAATCATGCTTGGTTATGGTCCGGTGCTCTTTCCAAAACAGCCACCCCACTGCTGGGGACATCACATAGAACAAGTTGACCAGGTACTTGTGTCTTATGGGCTTACAAGGCTGTGAAAGCCTGAGACACAGACCTAAGGGGTAAAGGGAGTGTGGGGACAGCGATGGTCTCTGTGCAGTGCCTGAAGCAGCAGCTCGTCACTGGGACACCAGAAGGTCGGGTGACCCTGGTCTAGAACAGAGGGAAGTGTGCTGTCAGGCCTGGGTGACACCAGAGAGCACACCCATCACCCTTCAGTGCCAACAGGGTGACACAGCCTGTGTGTCCCCCTTGGGAAATTGCTGCCTGTTAATCTCACCCCTCGGTGCCTACGCCTTATTGCTGAGCTTCGGGAGGAATGTAAGTGCTTCATTGACCACAGGGTTGAATTTCACCCGGATTAAATCCCTTTGAAAAACTAAACTGGCTTGCTGATGAGCTACACAGAAATACTTCCTGTCTATTGCATTACCATCTCTGGGTTTCACCCTTTCTGAAACACAAAGCGGTCATGGAGGGATTTCAGACCTTGTGGTAGATGGTAGTGAAAGAAACATTATCCTCCTGCAACACAGGAACGGCTCAGTTGATTTAAGTCAGGTTTGGCTGAAAGAATCTCCATCAGCTTTAACCTCTCATGCAAAAACCTAGCATAAACATGATTGAACATGTTTGAAACTAGAGGAAAGCAGATCTGTGAGAGAAATCTTCATTAGAGCCGCAACTGCACAGAATCTACCACCTCTCCGCATTTGTGCCATTTATCAGTATTTAATACAAATATATACATTGGAGCAAAAGGGAAGAAGAGAACCCCACAGGACGTGACTTCCAATTAGCAGGGGGTCACATCCCCTGCTGTGATTTGCTATTGGAAAAACATGCAAAAGATAATTGAACATTACACTCTCATCTCCCCCTGCTGCTGGCAGCATTACGAGGAGGACTGCTCCGGACCCCTTGGGGAGATGGGGAGAAGGGATCAGGCAATTACATGCAGCGCCACATAATAACAGTGATTCATAACCTCATGGCACTAAACTCACTGGGCCAGATCTTTAGCTAGTGCCCGCTGGTGTAGCTTCATTGACTTCAGGAGGGAGATGCTGATTTACGTCAGCTGCAGATCTGGCCCATTTACTTTTTCTCTTTAAGAAAGCGATAAACTATATAGAGGGAGAGCAGGATGTGCAGTGCTCCACACGGCAGCCTGATGGGTTTCTGCAGAGGAATGCTAAATAGCTGAGACATACTGACCGCATTTGCTAAGTAAGATCAGGTTATAGTACCCCTTGTGCCTCCACAAGGTGGCTTAAACGGTGAAATTTGCTATTTTGGACTTGGGATACTCAAAGAAGCCGGAGTGATCTTAATTACAGTTAAGCACCACAGAGCAGTCAAGGAGAAATCACTTTCTGTACAGCTTTAGGAATGGGTTCTTGCTACCAGCATCATCATCTGGAGGTGCTGGCATCCCTAATATTAGAGAAAGTTTCCTTAGTCTGATCATTTTCTTATCCTGATTTGCCTTGGTGTGAGTTGGTTTAAGGGAAGTAGTACAACCTAGGGATTAGGGGTCCTCCTGTCCCAGTCCAGTTCGAGCACTGACTTCCAATGTGACCTTGAGCAAGTCCCTCCATGGTCCTGTGTGTCTGACTCTTTTCCTTGGCTCCTGAGAAGATTTTCTTTCTTTTATGTGGTTGCCTGGGAATTCTCCAGCTTCCTAGGAAGAACAGGCAGCCCCTCTCTGAGACCCAGGCCAGGTACAGCTGTCCCTCCTTTTGGGCTGAGACCACACACAACTCAGCCCAGCCCTGAGGCAGAAGAATTAGCAGGAGGGTCTCGACACTCCTGGGGTACAGAGGTCTGGGACGGGCTGGGGTCTATGCAGCTGTGCCAGGAACAGGGCTGCTGTAGGAAGAAGGCAGCTTGTGATGAGAGCACCAGGGCCCTGGGATCCACGGCCTTTACTCACTCTGTTTGGCACAGGCTGGAGCGAGGAATTTTTAATGACAGGATTTGAAAATGTTAGCAGATTGTACATAGCTCGTGCCTGCTTTCACTAGCCGAACCAGCCTGTAATTTAATTGCATGCGTGGCTTACAGCTAACGTAGGCATGCCTGCCTGTTGCATGCCTCTCAGCCCGGTGCGGGAGGGTGGGCTGGCCCTGGGAGAGGGCACTGGGAAGCCCTGCCGATCTGTGCCGAGCCACGCGTGGCTGCCAGGGCCCAGATTCACCAGTGGGGATTGCATTCAAGGGCACAATTGCTTCCTCCCTTTGACCAGGCTTGATGTGGTTGCAGGAATACATAACCAGCGTGTCCGCTGAACTCTTTTCCTTTTTATGTGGCTTCCTGTTCTAGTCCCTCTGTATTGCAATGCTGTAAGCTCCTTGAGGCAGGGACCATGGCTATATGTACCTTTGCTAAATGCTAATGCACTCGTGTTGCTGCCTGAGTGAGCAAGATTGCCGTAGTGTGAGCTGGCTTCAAAACTCGGTGCTGAGCTCTGTCTCACTTTCTCAAAAACTCAGGTGGTGCTGGGGTTGAAGTTGCCTGTACTGGTGAATTGGAGTGAAATATGCTGATGCTCTGTACTGCAACAGCACCTGAAGGGCTAAAAGCAGGAAGAACAGAACTCGGCTTTGTCAGCTCTGCACTTATGAATCATTTTTTAATCCTTAATAAAACGTCTATTGGCTTAGAAATCTTGGTACTTTAAAATAACTAATGTCAGGTTGTTTCGGTTGCTGCCCCTTCACATCCATGCCTTTAGGCATTCATTCCTTGTCTTTGCCGCCCTGTATGCTGCAATCTCCTGACCATGAAACTTTAGGCTTTATTTTAACAAAGAGCGAGATTATCCACAATCCCATGACTCCAGGACCTGTGTGATCAGGGAAAAAGCATACGCCACACCACAAAAAAGCCCTGTGCTTGTCACATTAGCATTTGCTGCTGTTAGAGAAGGCCTAGGGAAGAACTAGACCCAGGGTAGGGATGGATCCTGGCAAATGGTGGTTCCAAGATTTTTATTAGTGTCCTATAGTAGGTGCCTCAAAATTAAGCTTCTTAGTGCCATTTTGAAGCATAGAAGTGCTATTATTTCCATTTCACAGCTGGGGAACTGGGACACAGACACAGCTAACAGCTTGCCCAAAGTCACTCAGGCAGTCTACAAAAGAGAGGAAAAAACAAAACAAAACAAAACAAAACATGTCTAAATCCTGGGTCAGGGTCCTCATCAGTGAGCAATGAACTGGAGAAGGTGAGTACCACCGGGTTAGCCTCTGCAGGCTGAGTTAGGGTTCAGTGTAAGGAAGCAGCCAAATGTGTGGCTGTCTATCTGGAGGGTATTTGCACTAATAAAACTGCTGAGTCTGGAAAGTTGAGCATTTTCCCGTGTGATTGCTGGTGTTTCATTTTCTGGTCGTGGTGGGAACAGCCTTTCTGGTTCTTAATGGAATTAGTAAAACATCCAAACATTTCATAACTTTAATGGCTGTAGAAGTGGGAGAAACTCCAGCTGGTAGGAATAGAGATGGCTCCTGGTTTTCCAAGTCAGTTTGCCCTTTCTTTTGTGAGCTGCTTTATTTTATTTTAGTAACCTGCTGTCTTCTTTCTGTTTAAGTCTCAACGGAAAAGAAGGAGAGAGCAGGTAAACAGAGGTGCAAAGTCATCATCTCTAAGAAACACCCAAGAAATAAGCAGAGGTAAGGCAATTTGCAACGTCGCAGTCTCCCGGGACAGGGCTTTGCTTAACGTTGACCTGTGTTGAATCTTCCCTTTGTGCTTTCCTGCAGCCAGTAAAGACACGGAGTCCAGGCTCTCAGCCGAACTGCAGCTTGTTCCTGCCTCCTTATCTCCATCTGTTACCCCCTCCCTTATTCTTGCTTGGCCAGTTACTTGCAGATCTCTGGCCTGAATAAAGGACAGCCCCTCCCCAGCTCTTTGTGGAGGGGAATATCTCCTTCTACACACACTTCCCTTTGAAGAAAAGACTAAGTTTTAAAATTACCTGGCACGTGCACACAGTAAGGCTCCTCTCCTGCAGAATGAGCACCCAGATCAACGTGTGCCTGAGTTTTTTCTCTCCCAGCATTGGACATGCATTAAATATGCCCATAAGAAACACACACCCACTGCATCTGTGTCTGTGCACACAGGTTGGATGAGTATCCTTCTATTTGTTTGAATCATGGAAAATTCACATTTTATTGTTTTGTGAAAATACATTTCCTATGTCCTTTTATGCAGCCAATAAACAACTAGTTAGTGAATCCATGGGCTAGTGAAAGATGGGGAGTTGTAGTGACTAGGCATCAAGCAAGGATTTTGGAATGCTGTGCTCTGTGTTAGCTCCCACACTGAGTCATCTGCATTCTCTTTGGTAAATCACATGGAGGACTGAAAAGAGATGCTCCAAATCACCTGTAAATGCAGTACGTTCCCCAATGCATCCCCCTCCCATTCACATAGCTCCTTCACACTCTGTCTGCAAGAGGCCTGTATGACAAAGCCTGTATTTTGGGTTCCCAAAATCCTGCATAGGGATACTTTGATCCTGCCTGAGGCAATGCTTGCAGGCACCCCCTGTGGGAGACAGGCAAGCCTGGTCTCGGGGGACGGTTTCAGCCACCTTTAGCAGACCAGTGCAAACATAGCCATTAAGTTCTCCTATTTGTAAAACAGGAATAACATCTCTTAAAAGCATCACGACACTTTTTTGCTAAGTGTTTACATGTTCTTGGTGTATCTCGCTCTGGAAAGAGCTCCATGGAACGTTTTGGAAGGGGAGAGGATTGCTGTACAGTATAACAGAGTGTGACAATGGGTAGCAGAAATGGGCTCTGAGTATTTGCAAAGTGCCTTGGGAGCCTGTGATGAAAGGAGAGATGGAAGTGCAAAGTATTATTATTCTAATGACACCCGCCTCTCGCTGAGCTGTGCCTTGTGGAAGTGTGTGAACTTTGGAGCATGCCCTGATGAATGTGAACCATGACAGCTCTCAGGAGATGTAGGGGATGCTGGCAACAGTTTAATCAATTATGACAGCAATGGTAAGATCTGTCCAGATTAGAGCACTTCAAAAACTACAAAGCCTCAGGCTTCTCTGTCTAGGTTTTTTCGAGAGTGGGACAATGAAGGAAATGGATTGATTGGGGTCCTTTGAAATGTAGTAATACATCTGCTGGCTTAAATGCAAGACCAGCCAGATAGTGTTTTATCATCTGAAGACACAGGATGGTACAGGAGGTAGTGCTGTGAGTTTTACAGTTATGCCTGCCTGCAAATGGGCTAGATATGATGTTTCCCTGGAAGAAGGGTGGGTTATCTTGAACGTGTTATTGTAAAATAAGACAGGGATGAAGGAAAACAAAAGGAAAACATCACACAGAAAAGATCTTTTGGGGAATGGGTAACTGCAGAAACATCAGATCAAAGGAAGACATTTTCTGTTAGGAATCAAATTATCCTGTTCCTGTCCAAGTCAGATGGACCCATTTGAGGAACAGATAGGCAAGATAAAGCCTTAGCCAGAGTGATTTTAACTCACTCTCAAGTGTGTGTGCACGTGTGAATCTCAAATAAACACAGCATCAGAACACAGAGTTATGGAGCACAATGAATTACATGAGCATGCACGTGTTTTTGCAAAAGAAACAAACAAACTAAACAGGTAAGGCTTGAAATTGCCAAATCAGCAAATAAGAATGAACGCATCACTATCGCAACAGTATTTCCTAAATATTGTCCTCAAAAGCAAGTCACAGACTGCATAGGGTATTCAGATAGGTGACCATTTCAGGGTACGTTAAGCTGATCAAGTCATTGGAAGCCACCGATCCTTTTAAAGGGGTTCACAGGTAGCTGCTCAAAGAGCCACCCAGACATTGCACGGAGCTTCTTGTTTCACGCTGGCAGTAGTGGCTGTGTGCAGGGATGTGTCCTACGCAGCGGCTCTGCTGCACAAGGATGAGCCAAACCCTGGGGGCCACTTGCCCCCAGTGCCCAACCCTATTTTCTGTAACTGCTCCTGACCATTAGTATCGCTCCCTGCTGCCAGTGCACGGCATGGCCTGGTTCTTAGCAATAGGAAATGTGAATCAGATGTGCAGGATTGGTCCCTAGCCATGCAGCATGTTGCCACTATTTGCCCGGTGGCCTGGCTGTGCCCCTTACGTCTTCAGTGATGCGTGGCAGCTTGTTTGCACTGCAGTGACTCCCTCTCTGCTGGTGTCACCCACAGCATTGCTCCATCACTGCCTGATGTGGCAGAGATGGGGACAGAAGTCAAGCATGCAGGTCTCACGCCTGGTGTGTGAAGCCTGGCAGGTCTTACCCAGTCAGGTTACAAGAGCGAGAGCTGGAAATAACCTTGTAGCTGTACAATTAAGTGAGCAAACAGGGCTGGGCTTGTTCAGGAAGCAATGCGCTTCGACTTTTGAGGGAAGAGCAGCTTTGCCAAAGCACCTCCACCTGCTCCCTCTGTTCCAGTGTTGATACCTCACCTGAACCCAGAGGATCACAGCAGACCTGTGGTTTTGACAGCCCTGCGTACATTGCAGGAGAGTTCACACAACAAAGACATGATTGCCTGCTACTGTACTGTGCTGAGGTGGATTAAGCAGGGGATTAGCAGTGCAGCCCTGGCTTCAAATGCTGCTTTGGAGGTTGGTAGCAGGCCAGTTTACAGCTCTTCTTCCCTGTGTTAGGTGGGACTCTGGGGAACAACCGTTTGGGTTTGACTCTCATTGTGCAGCCTCAGTGACATTGTAATGTTTCTGTTTCCTCAGGAAAATGGGGATCAATAACACTCACTCACTTCAGCAAAGCACCTTGAGGTCAGCCTGTGAGAAATGCTGGAGGAGTGGGGACTATCATGCATTGGTGTGGACTTGCAGCCCACTGCCTACTCCATGGAACCTAAGCCACAGCTGGTGAACACAGCATCAAATGTGATTTCTTTGGCATTCTTCTCTAAAGCATTGCCAGCTTTCCTTCATGTATAATGTTTGCAGTGACCTTCTGTGCTTTGTCTTTGTTCATATACCAGCTCAGACAGGGCTGGTTTTATTATCCAGCAGGGCCCCTGGTGTGAACATGAGCACCTAGAACGGTGCTGATGGTTGGTAGGACATTAGAGTACACCATAGCAGACCCTGATCCATGTACAATAAAGGGACCTAAGTAAAAGTACTGGGCAGATGGCTGACTGCAAGTGCCTGACTTTGATGTTGCAACAACTTCTCCCTCTTTATGGCATAAAAAGGCACAGTCTGGTAGTCCTAAATACTAGGCAATGAATCACCTACTTAATGACTGTAATAGGCAGCCAGAACACAGTCCACAGCCTTTTGGGGTCTGTCCAGTGTCTACTTGCCTGTCTGTAAGCACACATCTAAAAATAATAATTGACCCCTGATTCACAGGGTCAGTACTTTTACATACCTACATTTTTATGATGAAAAAGGAAAAGTGTTTTCTTCATGGGGTTTAATTTACAAATTAAACTGGAAAATTGTTGAACTGGTGTTACAGGAATAAGCAGGGTGTAATTTAAAAAAGTGAATAATCCTGAAAGTGTGTTTTCTTTGTCTTTTTTCCCCCCAACCTTGCTGTTTTACAGATGTGTAGTCACTTTAAGAAAGTTAATTTGTCACCATTGTGAGAGAGGTTTTCACTGTTCACACAAACGCCAGCTGCCACCCAGCTGAGTGTAAAAGAAACTTCATTTCCACCGTGAGTAGAGACCTGTCCTGAGGACCCAAGTGAAACATCTTTTGCATCCTGCTCAGTCATTAAAGAAAATACAGAGGCCACTATTGCATGTGGTTTATCACCATTCAGGACGGCAGGAGGTTGCCCCACAGACATATCTCCATGGAAAAGCCCGAGGTCTCCTTCCTTATCATCTATTACAACATGGCATCTTCTCTGCCCTAACATACATGTTTACATCCTAGTTTGGAATCCGGCATCATGACTTCCTAAAGCTTTCTTAAAGTACCTTCTACCATCATTACCTGAGCTGCAGTCTCCTTCCTTGCCTCTGATATGAAGAAATTAGTGATCACCAAGTCTTGCTCCTTCCTGCCACCTTCCCCAGCCATCAGCGAGGTTATGCAGAATGATGGCTTTTCTTCCTCTGCAATTGTGCTTTCCTGGACAGGGCTAAAAAGGCAGTTAGATGGACCTTGCGCCCAATTTTCCTTCCCATTGATACCATGGAGTGGGGAGTAGGGAAGGAAGCTGCTTTACTTGTTTTGCCATCTTTGCTCTTGCCCGTTGATGGCCACTCTCACTGCCTGAATGCTGAGCTGAGACCATGTTACTGTGTCCTTTCCCCCACCTGACTCACTTCTATCTCTCATTCCACGGTCTGTCTCTCACAGCCATAATTACAGGCCTGACTTTGCACATGGCTCTGGAAGCTAGATGGCTTTGGATTTCTCTGGGGTTGTATGATGTTGTGGACAGAGATTTTATTAACTCTCATTGCAAAAATGACTGAGCCAAACCATCCTTTGAGTGTTCACAAACCTGGTTGTAAAGATGCTATAGCCTCCAGAAGTGTGGACACTCCATACTTGCCCAGCAGTACTCCACCATGCTTTCTACCTTTGCTTACCCCCAGGTTTCCACCACTTCCACAAAAAAGAAATAGTTCCACAAAGAACAAGAGGACTGCAGGAGGGTCAGCAAGATCTGATGGGTCTTTTGAAGCCCGCCTTGCCTGTATCAGCATAAAAAAGGTATCTGTATTAGCGTAAAAAAGGTATCCCATCAGCTCAAAAGGGTTTGAAACACCAGGTCTGACCTCCCAGAGTTGCAGTTGCAATGGAAATGGTGGGCTGAGGATGGCATTCGGAGTGGTTCAGGCAGATCTGTGAGGTGAAAGGTGGTCTTTGTTTAAGAGCACTAAATCCCTTCACAGACACAACCTGACTATTTATTTATTTATTTGTTTCCTGGTGAGATCTTTGGAAGATAGTTTTTTCATTAAAATGATTCATAGTCTTGTAGATATGGAGCTTTCATGAACAAGAAAGCTGGGTTTTTTTCCAGCCAGTGATATGCTAAGTTTTTTCCACAAGAGGTGACAAAACCCAGAAACTTTTGAGGGGAAATTTTACTCCGTAAAAAAAATAAAATAAATATCTCTATCTTTGTCTGCTGAAGACAAGACTCACAAAAAGCAGAGAACAGTACAGCTGCAGGTTCCTAGGAAACAAAAAAATACCTTTATCTTGCCAGTGCCTACTGGGGAATCTGGCATCTTTCACCAGGCTGAGATATATGAAGGGCATCAGAGTCAGTAGCCCACAAAGAATACACAGGGGCACTAGCTTTAAATGTACCTGCAGAGGGAAGGATTAAACTTGGCTTGTATGATTAATCTAAAAGACTTCTGATGGCTTAGTACCCTTCTGACACAATCTAGTCACATTTATTTAGATCTGACTCAGATGTGTGACTATCAGCCACGAAATCATCGGCACCGGTTTTGCAGCACAAAGCATGACCTGCAGCTCCTAATTTTTTTCTGGGCAAGCTCCAGATCCAGAGCAGTTCAGCTTCCTGAGAACTGACAAGGTTGGAGCACAAAACAATCTGTCTGCTGGCTTGATGGAATAAAACCTGAACAACTCTTTAACAAACACTATCCTTTGAGAGAAAGGGTCAGGAGTACGCATTAGGTTCACAGTCCTGCCTCTCTGCTCATTGTAATAAGCAAGCAAGCTTAGGATGAGTATAGGTTCAAGAATAGGATTGTCCTCACTGGTATAGAAATAGTTACATACATAGACAAGCATTAAATAAGCTCTTTTTCTTTCCTCAAACAAGCCTGTTAATTTCTGGTATTTGTTTGGGTCTGAGGTAGTTAACAGCATAAAGGTGAAATCCCTAATATGTGACAGATTGATGCTGTGATATTCCAGAGGGCAAGTGAAGTTTTACTGTTTGAGAGTGGGATGTTCACTCATGGAGATCCCGGCAGAGCTGGTTAATTTTTTTTTTTTTCACCCACTGAAGTTACCGCTGCAAAGGTTTTGCAGTAAGGGGAGGAGGTCTTGCGCTCTGCTCCTCTTAATATTTGACTACATCACAGTCTATGAGTGACCTATTAATTGATTAGCTGCAAACTGCTGAAATGCCAGGTTTTTATACGTGAGTGTAGAGAAAACAGGGAACCATATTCAGGTCAGGTTTTAAGGTTGCGCAGAGGTCTGCAGTGGTAGATTATCTGCAGACAGTGTCTAGGGGAATTATGTACGTTGGGCATTGTGATAAGTATCAGTCTTAGAAAAATGCTGGTTAACGTTTGAAATTCCTGGAGTCATGTCGTTTTCTACCATAATGCATAAAACGATGTGTTCTATTGCAGCTGTGCAATTTGGCTTTGGTAAAGATGAATACACATTTCTAATGACTCTTATCTACCTTGTAAATGTTTAGCTCATTAGAAGATGAATCTCAATAGTGAGGGAGACAAGCTAGGTGACAAGTTTAACTGTGCTGATGCCATAAGATGAAACTTGATAATGTGTAGCATCTTGCAAAGAAGGAATAGCTAAAATTTCTTCAAACAAATAATACAGCAGATTGATTTACATTTGGAATAAATCAAAGCGATTATTCAAGCTAAATTGGTTGAAGTCTAACAGCCAAGTGAAAGAGATGGAAACAGATGCTAGAAGGATACATTAAGGTGAAATATCTAAAGATGTGAAAATATTGGAAGAAACTATGAACTAATTCACTTACACATGAATTTAAAGGAAAGATTTAACATTGTTGGTGGGACCTGGCAGGAGCCAGATGCCAGACGAGAGAAGATGAGACAGTGAGGGTCTGTGACCCTCAAGGTGACAGATGATGGGGTAAGTCTGAGGAGAGTTTTTCACCTAAGGATAATAATTTGCAGTTCAGTAGAAAAAAAGTAACCATGTTTGTGCCCTCTCTGTATTTTTAGCCAGGTACAGAACAGCAATTTTAATGTACTGAGACTTGAGCAAATGATTTGCAGCTCAGCTTTCCTGAAAGCAGCTCCATCTCTGTGATGGATATGTGACATTTCACTAAGTCAGGGTTGTTTTTTTGGGAGGTCTTTGCAAGGCTGGTGAGTGTGAAAGATTTTCCATATGTAGAAAACCTAGGGAGCACTTCCAATGGGTTGGTAGAAGATAGCTGAGAAAAGTGAGCTTATGTTTTACGGACACACATTTGCTGTAGAGGGATTTGCTTTTTGAACAAGCAGGATCTTCTAAGTGGGCATATCAGTACCAGCTAACAGACAGGAGGAGAGAGACAAGAACTTGACTGAAGCATGCAAGGTTTCAAAAGGAAAGGAAGTTCTCTGCCATGACAAGGTTGTCCTTCCTATTCTTCACCAGGACCTCTGATACACGCTCTTCTCACTTATTATGAGCAGTTGCTGTTGCAGCAGCTGGAATGAAAGATCCCTTCCATGCAAAGCATTTGTATTGCTGTATGAACAAAAAAACTTTATTTAAGAAAGGTGTGTGGGAATATCCTCCCTGGCTGAGAATGACTGGGTAAGACAACAATGGATGGAAAATATTTACCCAGGCCTAGTACTGGTGCCCCTGAGGTTGGTGGGAGTTTTGCTAACTTTGGGAGGACAGAACCAGGTTTTGTGATGGCTCTCTGGGGGTGGGACAGGCAGGGTACAGTGGGACTGAGGTATTCTGGTAATGTGTCACGTTGTTTTAATCAAGAGACTTGCATCATTCTAGGAATGGAGATGTTTAGTGAAGGGTGGAGTGCCTCAGATAAATAAGCAACTGAAACTTGGGATGTTCATCCACCCCTTATCTGAACTAGCCAGATCTCTTTGTTGTGCAAAATGGGGCTGGAAAGCTTTTGAGGATAAACTTCCTTCTGGCATTTGATATTCTCTGCTTCTGCTTCAGCTGCAGGCACGAAATCAGCTTCACACCAGTGTCCACTTTTCAGCTCTTTGGTTAGGGCCTTTTCTTCACCTCTTTTTTCCCCATGTGTCAACTGCTATAAGACACTGGCAACAGCTATAGCTACTGGTGGAACCAAGTCCTTTCACATCCCCAGCACCTTCCCTTATACCTCTGAGTGGGGCCACTGGCTCCAAAGTCAATTACAGCAAATTTCAACAAGATCGCCTTTGTGGAAACTAGGAATCCCACCTGCACAGAGTCTTTATTACTAAGATGCTGAGGGAAGTGAAGCAGGATGAGTTCACTTCTGTCCAGGACCTGCTGCATGGTCATGAGACACCATTTTTGTGTACTTAAGTTTTTTTACAAACATTTTCTTTTCACTGAACTTAGATGTGGTATTGCTAGTAAGCAAGATATTCAGTTCAGCATAAGCTAATAAAATTTTTTTTAGGCTAATGACTGTTTTGCTCTGTAGGTATCTGTTGTAAAGCTGACGTTCTGAGACAGTGTTTCTGTTGGTTTTCCAGTTCTGGTGTTTCCCAGATATTTAAAAGACAGGTCTGGATATGCAATCCTATGCTGAAGTGTAAAAGTTAAGGGTTTTACATATCTAGATAGTTGATTTATGGGATAAATAAGTTCTCAGAGGATCAAATTATCTAAGCTAAAGCAAGAAACAGAAGTCCAGTTAAGACAGGCTTAAAAATATGGCCCTGGAAAATGTCTGGATGAAATTTATTTGCAGAATAAATTTCCACCATTTGCAGAAGGGTCACTGCTATCACTTTATTACTGAAAAGTCAACTGCCCTTACAAGTGTTTTCATCTTCAGTGGCTGAAAACTGAACTTCTCTGGCAAGTGTATTGTAGATAAAAATCCTATGTTAGAAAGAAAACTTTTTGTCTGCTGGATTTTGCACTTTCTGACGAAGTGCTCTTTCGTAGAAGACTGACTCCTTTTGTAAAAATAGGTTGTTTATCTGAAAACACATTTTTGTTTTAAAAAAGTTTGATGCACCCAAGGTCAAGATCTGCTGTAAGATCTAATCCTTCCTGTGTTCATGCTTGACTGTTTGCAGCAACATGCTTCTGGGTTTCCAAAAGCAGCAAAAACTGCAGGGCCACTTTTTATGGCTGTTTGGAGAGGGGTTTACTTAGCTCTCTACACTATCAAATGACTCAAAAAATCACCATATGTCAGATTAGATCAGCTCAAAAATTACAGCCAGGAAACCACTGATAGCTTTTCTGGAGTTCCATGGAAGTTTACATAACTGTCATTGCATGTCATTTGGTTTAGCAGCTGCAGGAAGACCCTGGTCTCCAATAAACAGACATAATTGATTAATAGACTGTATCTGTGGCCACTGCAGTTTGTTCTGTGTGCTGAGATCTGCGCACCCAGGTCTGGAATCCTGCTGCTGAAGACACAGTTTATGCATTCATTTAGTTTAAAATCTGTATCTGCTCTGAAAAATTGTGGTGAGTCATTTGAAGAGCCCAGATCGATTAGGCCACATGCACATGTTGATAGGATTAATAATTCAGGGTGAGCCCAACTAAATCTGTGGCAAAATTTCCTTTGGCTTTTATATGACTTGGAGGTGGAAAGGATGGGAAGGTTCTTTGAGTCCACTCCCTCTACTCAAGTAATATTGCAGGTTTCCATGACTTACTTGACTGGATCTTATAATAAAATCTCACCAGTTTTCTTACGTTTTCAAAAACTTCTTTCCTCTGATGGCTACAAAATCCCTTGCTCCGGTTGCTGTGCCCACAATCATCCTGCAGCTTAAATAGTTTGTGCGTGGCATTTATCACTTGGGATATTTAGATACAGCAACCATATTCTGTGTCAGCCTTTGTCCTGTGAAGCTAAACAAAACCTATACATCTCTTCTCCTCTTGCAAAACAGGCTTGCCATGTCCCTGGCCAGTTCAGCAGCCTTCCTCTGCACCTATTTCCTCGTGAATTCTCCTTTCTTGAAAAGGCATGACCAGAATCGCCTGCAGTGAATTTTCACAGGGCTGCATACACTGTTACCATTGCCCTCACCTGACAAGCTCCTTTAAACACAGATTATAAAGATGCCCTTGCCATTTCCAAGGGCTAATTTTGGCGGTGGATGCATCCCAGAGGCAGGCAGCCGCACCAAGAGAGCTCTGCCCCTTCTTCCCCCTGGGATTACTTCAGTGAATGCCTTCATTTTATGGCTTTTTAGAAGTGAGAGGCAGGATCTTGAAGGCCATGACCCTGGGGGAAAGGAGTGTCCTATCTCCTGCCCGTGGTGACTGGCCCGGGATGGTAATGTTTGCAAAATCCAATTTTTATGGGGCTTTTGTGACATGATGGAGGGCAGGCAGGGTGGTGGGTATATATATCGTGCCATGCTGTTGTTGTCGCGGTACACCCAGTGAAGGGTGGCACTCTGAAATAAATCACCTGGGCTCCAGCAAAGTCGATACAGCAGTTTATACCAGGTAAAGACCTGGCCCCTGGGCTTGGGGTCATCTTGGAGAAATAATATATTTTCCTGGTGTCCTGTCTTTCTCAACCTCTGTCAGCACAGGGGGAGACAGCTGGGCCGGGGCGGGGGGGAGTGGGGCTATCAGCAGAGCTGCCGTGGTTTTGGGGCAGACAGCCTTTTTCCTGGAATTTTCATGGCTATTATGCATAAAAAACCCATACTGTAACTTCAGAAATAAAGTTCTTCAATATTTTTTTTTTGTCTTTCCCCTCCACCCCCGCCCCTTCTCTTTGCCACAGCTATCTGTATTTGACAGCGAGCAAGACAGTCACCGGGCTGTTTGGCTCGCTATCTTGGTTGCCCTGTGCAGGCTGACTCAGGACTCCCACGATCAGGCTGGTGGCTGTACTTGTTACAGCCCACCAGCCCCTCGTCGCCTTGCCGAACCTGTATGGCCTTCGGAGTCCTTCACTCCCAGGTCTGGCTGATGATGTTTGAACAACAGGAAAATATGCTCTCATGTCACCTAAGCAGTAAGTGTTGCAAACTTTTGAAGAAAGCTCTTTGTGCAGTACCAGGTAAAAAACCCCAAAAGCTATGCAGTTATAATGTACCCTTCATATCTCAGCATCTTCTGAATTTTCCAAGGATATAAATAATAAATAAAAAGTCTTCAAAGCTATCTCCTTAGAGCAATTTTAGTACATTTAAGACATGCAGTAAAACATTCACTATGACCCACGAAGTGCATATAGAAATATATATATTTGCCTGTGGGAGTACATTACATTGGTAACTGAAATAAACTTTTCTTTTGTATAGACTTTAAAGGAAATAAAGTGATTATTAAAAACCTCATTTAAAATCCATCTGTAAATAAAAAAAGAATATACAATTAAAATGTATTTTTATATATATTCTTTACTGGAAGGATTCTGCATAGGCAATGGAGGTAGCCAGTGTAAACTGGTGCTTAGAGATCCCTTTTGATAACATCCTAAATCACTGCAGAGCTAGACACAACATCCAGTTATTCGGTGTGCTATGTTTGGGCCCATTCTTTAAGTCTCTAATTCTGCCAGGTTTTCCAGTTATAAAAGAGGGCGGTTCAGTAAACAGCAAAACCAAACAATGGATAATTTGCTTTTTTTGGGAACAGAAAATTTGCTAAGAATATTGGTCAGAATACAACTGTTTAACAACTTGAGTCAAATTTGTGGAATAATCTAAATGAGAAAAAGCAACAAAGTATTTCCTTTAAATATCACACCATATCTTTTTAGTAGTTACATGTTGCAAACATTTTGACTTTGCAGTTGAATGTGGCCTTTCAGTTTAGAAATTAACCCTGAAAAGAACTCTGAAAGGGGGAAGATAATAAAAAAAATACTGCAGTTTAGATAAAGATTTTCTGAGTAATACAAAGTAGTATTTTTGAGTTTAGTGGGGCGTTTCTGTTGTTGTTTGTTTTTGTGGTTTTTTTTTTTTTCCTTTTGGATTGGTTGAAATGGGAATTACTTTAGCCACTGATCTGGAAAAGAAAAAAAACCAAACAACAAACGCAGTTTTAATGGCTTATAATACTTCCTTGAGTAAAAATCTGGAAGATGAAGCTTCAAAGTTTTCCTTATATTATTAAACATAACGAAGTCTCCTGTTACTCCTAAAGCAGTTCCATGTTACTCCCAAAGCAGTTCAGCAGATGTACAAAAATAGTTAAGCCATTCTTGTGAAAAACTCAAATTATGACTCCAATAAGACATAGATTTATTGTGTTTTACATGTACATTAGTCTGTACCTTCACAGTACCCATAGATAGGTATGTGATGGTGCTGGACTGATGGATATACTATTCTTTTTTCATGGAGGAAATTTTTGCCTTAAAGCTTTAGTTTGGATGTAAGTTTTCCAAGCATTTACAGATGGAAGTATTACTTATTTTATTTATTGTTTTTTTTTTTTCCACAATTGTTTCTGATGTCTTCTGCATACTCCTGGAGTGGTAGCCCTTCTAATTGCATAAGGCTCCTTGTGGTGAGGTTCCTATTCAACTGAAATTGATGTAGTTGCATTTTCCCTGGTTGTTTCTACTGTCTGATGGCTTGATGAAATATGTGAAGAAAGCACCCCGTTGCCCCAGTGCTTCCAAAGGCCTGCATTCAGGCTCGGTGATAAGATTCCTCTCCCTGAGAACGTGCTGTGGGTGTGCACTGAATACCAAACCCCAGCTGCTCACACTTTGTGGAGGGGGCAACATAAATAGAGAAAAGCCATAAAACAGCATCCAATGCCCTGGACAAGAGCTGGAAGTTGGTTGGTGTTGATGATGAGGGGCCCAGGTACCATCACAGTGACCCTCCAGCGGGACGTGCCTGCACCGAGGTGTTGGTAACAGAGTCTGGTCTGTGTACAAATGCACGGGGAACACAGGACTCAAAGGTCATTTATTTGCCCATGGCAGGGCCCCGCTGTTCTCTCCTTGTCCTGATGTGAACTTCTGATTATCATGTTGCATGCTTTGAAGTTTATTAACTTCTTTAGTCACCCTGTGCCCCTGTGCATAAAAATACATGTGTGTGAGCACTGCTCCTCCAGCCAGGCTGGCTCAGACAGTAAAGCAGCACCGGCGTGAGAGATGTGGAGGTGCAGACCATGTGTCTGAGAACATGCAGGTTTGTATAACAGCATCTCACAGACTGGGCTGTGGAGGATATTTAAAGAGCTCCTATAACGCAACAGCTTAGCTGGGGCAGGGGAAGGAAAGACCTTCCTGTTCACGCCCAAACTGGTTTGCTTTGGGAGCTCTCTCATCTCCTAATCCTGCAGTGCTGGGAGGGGATGCAGCTCCTGCCCCAACACAAGAGCTGCCCTCCAACCCAGGCACCAGCCAGAGGTGGCATGGCGTGAGGAGGGACAGGCATGTCTCATCCGCAACCCCTTCCCCTGCTACCAACTAGTCCATGCCATGAGGGCTGCCGCAGCCTGTCCTGTAGATAGAAGAACAACTTAGCTTTAACTTACAGCCCTGTGCAAAGATTGCGCCACTGTGCAATCTCCAAAGCAAGACAAGGGCAGACTGTGTCTCTGAGAGGAGCCTTGCTCCCTGCCATCCTCTTGCTCCGCCTGTGTGGGACAGCTTTAGTGTAATGTTAGCTAATGCTGCCTGCAACATGCACTGGATGAGCTGTACCAGCTGGTACCCCCAAGGATCAGCACAAACCTTCATTCCTCTTTCCACTCACCTTTCCTGTAAAGCTTTTTCTTGTGAGATCAGAAACTCAGTGACCTTGGCAGCGAGGGAACTGGAAAATGGGTTTAGTTGGAAGATATGACTCAAAAGCACAGTTCAGGCCTCAGATACCTTCCCCTGGGGATTACAGAGTGAGCAATACTAAAATCAGTGTGTCAAGATGTCACCAATCATGCATTGGAAGAAACTTTACATGGCAAGATGAGAGTGCTGCAGTCGGTGCTCTGAGTTTAAAGAAATGTTGCAATTCAATCAATGTCCCTTCGTTTATCCTAGTGTCTGCTTCTCCGTTCAGCAGGAAGCCTATTTCATTCCTTTTACTGCTGCCGTGCTCTTTACTGCTTCCCCCTCCATGAGCATCTATCACAGATCTGTTCACGTCCTCTGCCTCTGATAGCTAACGGGCACCTGTCACCAGACCGGTCTTTGATGATGCTCCATCGATCACCCAGAAGGAAATGGTTATTGAGTGGGTGGCAATCAACTTTTTACCTCTCCCTGGAGCCAGAGTGCATCAGTGCTTTCCAGCACTAGGCAGAAGCCTCCTGGAAGGCATTTTTTGTGCTACATTTCCTCACGTGGAAGGCTGGTGTGCCAATGCAGAGTCACAGGGCTCAAGAGACATAGCTGCAATTTCTTGCTGAGTCTTGCTTTGAATTTAGTGCTAGAGGAAGGTAGAAAAGGGAGCTTGGGGCTGGGGACCAGCATCTTCTGGCTGGCAGGTCCTACTTTCCAAGTCAGAGCTGCTGTTGAAATCAGGGGAGAAATGTCCTGTTGATGCCAAAGGTTTCTACCAGCCCTCCCACCTTTGCAAACACAAACCTAAACTGAGAAAGGCTGTGGAAACATGTTAACCATGACTGGAGGAAGGAAGCCCAAATGCAGATGCTCAGTGGGAAAGAAATAATTAGGATTAAATCTGAGTTGGTAATATATACTGGTACAACCACTGTCCCAGCATTTGCTGGAAAAATCTGAATTTTCAGTCTGAAAGAAAAGAAAGACAGAGAATTAAGAAGAGACAAATCCTCTGTGTTTTCTTACAGCAGTAGACAGCAAACCACAGCCTGTGTGTCCCGATCCTTAGCGGCACTTAGGTAGCTAACTCCTTTAATTCCCATTAGCACTAGCAGATAATTGCATTTGAAGACATAAATGTTAACCAGCAGGACTCAGAAGGACTCAAGACACTACAGGGCTGGTAGGCACAAGATGCTCTCAACAAACATGTTTGAAGATAGACCCAGTGTTGCTCTCTCTGTACACATCTTTCACACATTTGGCTAGCTGGGGCTCAGCAGGACTTGTTGGCAAACTGGTGTGACTGCCGAGCACCCCTATGCAGAGGAATCCAAATGGATTCCACGTGGATGCAGTCTACAAGAAGTAGAGTTAGAGTACACATGTATATGAGCAGTAGTCAAACTGGGTTTGTGTATTTTAAAATATCTAACATAATTTCAAAGCAGCGTAATTGTCTGGATTGACTTTTTCTTCCTGCTCTGTTATTTTCAAATATTTACAGCAGCACTTCTAACTGCTATCTTTAACCAATGGATACAAGAATATGTGGTATTTCAGGCTTTAAAACATCCTATGCAACAGCAGAGCAGTTTGCCAGTACTTACAGAATGTATTGGTTCCTTCTTTTCAAAGGGATCCCGGACTGTGTTTTAGAGGGAGGAAAAGCAAAGGTGGGATAGGTATGTACTAATCCCAGTAAGATCCTCAGATGTAGGGCCGTTTGCACTCACAGCAGCAAAGTTGGTGTGATTCTGGGCTGCTGACACACGATGCTTCACATCTGCCTGTGCATTCACATTTGAAGTGCTTTGCAGATGTGTTTTAATGATGTCATGAGTTTCCTAACTGATGTGTAATCACGTTCTGCCTTCACCTGATACGGTGTGGTACATGGCATGATGCACACCTCATTCTTTAAGGCATTAGACCCAGATCCACTGAAGTTTTTCTGCATCAGAGCGCTGTGATTTGTGAACAGCCCTGGCAAACCAGGATGACTGATGAGACCACAGCTCTCGGCAGCACCACCTCCCTCCGGCTGCCACGCTGCACCTCCTAGTAAGGGTCTTGAGGCAAAGTGTGACAGCTCACTTCAAAATGCCACGTCAGAAACCGTGGCAGTTCAGATGCTGATTGATGAGCAGCTGTGATGCCCCAGCTGTCTGGACAGTGAGGACAGCTGGCTGCGTCACCTCGGCAGCCAGATGGCATGAAGCCGTTCCCTGTCAGTCAGAGCTTGAGGTCCTGCAGGACAGCAAGTTCTCCGTGGGCCTGACAAACAGCCTTGTCCTATGGCCTAACTCTACCAAGATCCTCAGTTCTGTGTCTGTCACATCTGTCTGCATGTGACAGTTTGTTTTCTCCCAGTTGTGTGTGTTTGTGCTTTTCACGCTGGCTTTGATTTGTGCTATCTGTTTGGGCCAACTGGCTAAGTGTACCGGGATTCCTGTGAGCGTTGCTTTTGAATTTAATACTATTTCTAGTGAAAGCCTGGCAAATAACTCAAAATGAGTGCTTTGTTTGATGAAGCTCCTCATTTTCTGTTCACAAATGGTCCATGAATAGAGTGCAAAATTATCTACTGCAGCCATTAGAAAGTTTTTTGCAAATTTCTTTTGGGAAGTAACTCTTGATCTGCAGGGGACACGTCACTCGTGTTAGTGCTGCAGATGTGTAACTTACCAACATATGTAACTAATGTAACTAATCAAAGCATTTGAATTCCAACTTTTTTTTTTATTATTTTGAATTTAAATTCCAATTTGAATTCCAGTGGCTGATTTCAGCCTAAGTAACTGGTGCAGTATGGATGGTTGCCTGATCCAAAGAAGGAAATTGGCAGAGAAATGAAACCAGCACTCAGTGTCTTCTCCACCCTTAGATTGGGGTCCCCCAAAGGGTGGGGGGATGTGCAGCACTAGCAACAGCAAGCAGCAGTGATCTCTGCTTTTGTACCACGTACATGAATGTGGCTCAGCAGCAGAGTGGAAGAAATTAGGGGCTGGTTAGTTGCCTCTGTTTTTTGTTGGAAGAGGAAATGATGTCCTTCTCCATGCTTCTCCTGGAGAAAGGTTCTGGTAGGCCACCCCAGACACAAAAAATCTTTAATATTTTCTCCCAGGGACAATGTGAGCAAAAGGATTTAAGTATCCCAGTAAGGAGAAGTGTCTGTGCCAACCTATTTTGTGTTTGTGGCCAGGGACCATGACAGTTTACCTGACTTACCAGATTAAAGTTAACATCATTTCTGAAAACTTTCTCCTCTCCCTGAGCTTCTGTGGGAACATTGCTGGAATTTATTGAATTTTGTACATCCACCCACGGCACACTGCAAAATACTGCAAAACAGTCAAGTTACAAGGAGTGGTAAAATGTCAGGATTCCCAGTTTCCTCTTCCTCAATTTGCAGATGCTGGCATTTTTTTTTTTTTTTCCTGTAACAAGGAATAAGTAGCATCACAAAGGCATTCTGCATCAAAAGGCCTTTCATTCTGCCTTGGCTTTTAGATGGCTTCCGATCCAGATCTACTATAGATATCTCCTTTTGGCTACTATTGGAAGTTCCCTGCAGTGTGCAGTAAACATTCACTTCATATCACACATCTCACCCTGACAAGCAAATCCCCTGCATATCAATGTGGCCCTGTGAAGAGATTTTGCTTTTTTACATTCCTTCCACTCCCAGCTGTTAATTTGCACTGACTAGATAGCAGGGGGTCCTACTCTGCCCCAGAGATACGCTTGCAACTTCCACTGACTTTAATAGGATTTGCGTGAACATACACAGTCAGTCCCGCAGCAGAATTCAGACGAGCTGGCTGGAAATTTCAAAGTCATCAAGGGGTTTTAAACACCCAGTTTCTCTAACCTTCAATAGGAATGAAGTGTTCAAATCTCAGGTAATTGTTAAAACCCACGGAGTTCACAATAACTAACTAGGTCTAGTTTTATTGTCTTTTACATAAAGCAAACCTACAGCCTGTAATCACCCTGCACAAGGTAAAAAAAAAAAAAAAAACAAACAAAAAACAAAAAACAAGAGGGCAGGAGTTAGCCTTTCACTTACAGAGATTTTATTTGAATTGCCACACTTTCATAGGTTCAGTTACTGCAAGTGTGAATTACGTCTACAAACATTTTGACAGACCTGCAGAGGACTGAAAACATCTTCCCCTGCCACCACTGTTTGTAGGAAATGATTTATGGGTGCTACTGATAACTATTTCAGATTAAAACTGAACTATTTTAGATTAAAAGCATAGGAGAGTACTAAACTGTTCAGGAAACCTGTAAATGGAAATATTAGGTACATGTATAGCATTGTGTCTAATTTCCTTTATCCACTTGAGGCATAATCACCAGTTGTTAGATCAGGAAAGCTTTACCAAGTTGTTTAAGTACACAGTGGAACTGTCAAAGGCATCTAAACAGTTAGATGTTCAGTTCCCACAACTTTCAGAGAATATATGCATCAAGAATAAACGTAAGGAATGGGTTGGGATTTGTGAGTAATTTAGATCCTAATGCATTTCAGAAAGAGGAAATCACTTAAACGTTCTTTAAAAGTCCATTTTTCAAAGATACCGTTTGGTTTCTTTGGTGCCTCAGTTCTAGTTTGGCCGTCCCTCTAGAACAGCATGTTTCTGCTGATGGAGCTGATACACACAGGCAGTGCAAAAGAACGTGATTAACTGCTTGTTTTTTAAATATTAACCAAGTCTTCACTTTTCCAATTAAAATCTATCAAATTAAGCAAATTGCATGGGGGATTGGAAAGGAAAAAAAATCCTTCACTTAATTATTTAGCCAATATTTACTGGGTAGGAGTGTATTATTAACACAGCAAAGGAGGCTATTAATTACTATTCACAGCATTTCTAATAAAAAAATGGCATCTTCTATTTCTATATAAGAAATATTGTCACTAATAATCCATCCTAAATTTTAAATGTGGCGTAATAAACTGGATGTGCCATTTCTCTGTTCTGTACTGACACATGCTATATGAGGAAGATGAACTTTTTTCAGGGCTGTGTCAAAAGGCTTTTTCTTGGTGACCTTTAATCAACTGGTTTCCAATTATGCAGAAGCCTAATGGTGTATTTGTATATTTGTAATTTATTTTCCGGCAGAAATCTCTGCTTTGGCATCACCTGCTTTTCACTTCCATTGTGATAACATAGACAAGCAAAAATAGAAATGAAAAAAATGAAGAAAAAAAAGCTATTTCCTTTACTCTATGCAAAAGTTTTAATATGTCATCTGTTGCATAAAGGATCTCCATGTGTAATCTGTTTATTGAGAGAAAGGAAGTGAGAGGAAAGATATTCTGAGGTAAAGATACTTGAACTGGTGTTGCTAAGGTCAGGCTTCAATTTTCTGCTTGATTTTAGATGCCCCATGTGAACTCTAGTTAGTCATCCATGACCTGTGTCCCTGAAATCCACAGTGTGTCATGGAAGGAAAAGACAGCTAAAAGAAATATTTTGAAATCTTTTAGGCTATCTATCTATTTGGTGTTAGGATCGCTTCTGCCTAAGCAACTTCTGACAGATGTTTGTCAAATTATTTTTTTAATGTTAGATTTCTTGCTACAATTAAAATCCATATATTTTATCCCAGCCTCAGCATATAAGAAGAGCTTATTCCTTGTGCCTCTCAAGTACTTCAAGACTGTTTTCATGTCTCCTCTTAGACTTCCCCTAGTCCAAGACAATCCCGGTTCTTTCCTCCTGGGTCACCTTTTTCTCTGCATTGCATTCTTGCTGCGCAGTCTGTCCTTCCTAAACTGGATGCGCTATTGCAGGGCTGAGCAGAGCAGGAGGGATGTTTCACATGTCTTACAGGTGATGGTTTTGTTTGTACGCACCAGTGCTGTATTTGTCTTTTGAACAACAGCGTAACATTGTTGACTTGTGTTCAGTTTGCGATTCAACATAATTCCTAAATGGATTTTTTTTGTCTCTCCACCTGTTCTTTCAAATTTGATCTCATTTTTCCAGGCCACCCCTCTAATTTGTCACATTTTTTTCTGATTCCTGTTCTATTCTTCAGTGTGTTTAGACTGCCTTCCTAAGCTTAATTTTATCTGTAAATGCAGCAAACACACTTCTATCCCTTTTTTCTCATCATTCATGAAAATATTGAACTTTACCAGACCTAGGAAAGAACTCTGTAATTACCACCTGATACAATCCTACCATTTTGATACCAAATCATTGATAAATTCCTCTTAAAATGCAGATTTCCAGCCAGCTTTGCATGCCTTTTCTGTGTAGTTTAATCCTGACCATGTTTTCTTAGCTTACTTATGAGAATATAATGTGAGACAGTGTCAAAAGCCTCACTAAAGTCAAGATGTATGACATTTTCATTTCCTCCGCTACCCACAAGGCTTGTTACCCTGTTGTAGAGTTGAATTAGATTGGTTTGACGTGATTTGTTCTTTACAAGTCTATGCTGGCTGTTACTCCTTTCCTTGTTACCGCCCAGATGCTTACAAGTAGTTAGATTATTTGTTCCAGATTTTTCCAGAAATAAAGTTAAATTGTCAGACTGATAATACCCTAGCTCCTCCTTTACTTCTTCATACAGATAGGGGGTCTGCTGACTCTTCTTCAGTTTTCTAACCCTACTCTTGCATGAGTTCTCTAAGAGATTTACTAATGCCTGTAAGTATCTTGGGATAAATGTCCTAATGCCCCACTGAACTGGAAACATCTGCCTTATCTAAGTATTCTCTAATCTGATCTTGCCTTGTTGTAACCTGAGTTGTTGCCCTTTGGTTGTATCAGCCATCTAGTCATAATTGACCTTTCCAGTGAAGGCTGAAATAAAAAAGGCACTAAACATTTCACTTTTCTGGGACTGTCTGGCAGGAACTTGTTCTCTCCATTTAGCAGTGAACCACTGCTTTTCCCTGGAGTTCTTTTCTCTGCAAATGTGCTTACAGAAAGCTTTTTGCTTCCTTTGCTAATTTCCTCTCTTTTTGTACCTTTGCCTTTCTGAATTTTTCCCCACATATTTCTGCTATTCATTCGTACTTGTCTTTAGTATTTCAATGTAGTTTTCTCTTCCTGTACATTTTATTTAGCTCCAGGTCATTGAAGAGCTCATGGTTTAGCCAAATTGTTTTCTGATTACACTTCCTATCCTTCCTTCATGTTGGCATGGCTTCTGATTGTACGCTCACTGTCATTTCTTTAAAGAATTGCCAACTCTTCTGGACTCCTTTGTCACTTCAACTTGTTTCCGAGGAGATCTCACCCACCAATTTACAGTGTTTATTGAAATCTGCCCTCTTGAAATACATTGCTTTTAGTTTTCTGTTTTCCCTCCTTCCTTTGCTAAAGATAGTGAATTAAGTCATTTCATGGTAATTATAGCTCAAGATTCCCTGTCTGTAAACTGGGATAACATCTGTTTGTCTCTGTAGGTTATAAAACCTTGTGGGGAAGAAAAATTTTCATTTGCTTTTCCTTTTTTTTTTTTTTTTTTTTTTTTTAATAATGCAAGAATATTCCAGTATTAGCTGATTCCTCTAAAGAAGCCCTTGTTCCTCTGCCCTCTCTAGGGACCAGGAGTATCTTTCCCTTCCTACAGTACCATGTTTCTGTCTTTGACAGATAGCATGGATAGGTCTCTGCTCTGCCATTCTGCTCTAATATCTCACTATCTCCTTTGTGGTCATCTTCCTAATTGACTGCTGTTAAACAGGTTGAAGAGTAAAGGCAGTTGTACTGGTAAATATATCCTAATAGCAATGTAAGTACAGACAGTGACAGGAGAAATAGTCATATTTGAATCTATTATATATACTGTGGGGCTTGATGCCAAATTAGAACAAGACCCAAGTGCACAGCAACGTGTATGTGTGTGGATTTCCCCTACATGTGTGCTCTAGATACCATGTGAAGGAATGGGATTTTCAGGTCTGGAAGCAGCTGTGGTACAGTCCAGCCAGCACCTCAGCATGGATATTCAGGGGAACATGTGGAGCCTACACATACTCCAGAGACCAGACACAGCATCATATTCTCTCTGCTGTTCAGGGAGGGGCAAAGGCTGCCATGCTGCCAACAGGAATGTAAAGAATTTCCAGATACAGATATCTGGTTGCAACCCTTCAATTAACTGGAAAGAGCAATAAATGTGGGGCACTTGGTCATCTGCTCTGCATTCATGTAAGCACTCTCTGGAAGTGGAGAAGAGTTAGGAAATATCTACAGTGTCGTTCTTTTGAATTCCTCCTGTGCGAGCCTCTTCCCTTGCACTAAAATATACACAACTGCAAGCAGACATAAAAAGTAGCAGGAGTAGTTAAGTCTGGCCACATGTATCATGACTGTGTACCAGGACAGTGAGAGAGTGGGCTTACGATGTTGACCGGAGAAAATGGTCAGTTAGTCTTGTACTCATTTGCTTGTTTGAGTGAGTGCTGTTGGCACATTGTCATGAACGGCAGTTGCTGAATCCAGCTAGATGTGGCAGAAAACATAGGCAAGAAACGGAAGGAGCTGGCAGTCATGGTGCAGCAGGAAGACTGTGACATTATCGCCATCACAGAAATATGTTGGGGTAACTCATACGACTGGAGTGCTGCAATAGATGGCAACAAACTCTTCAGGAGGGTTAGGCAAGGAAGGAGAGACGGTGCAGTAGCTCTGTATGTCAGGGAGTGTTTCGACTGCCTAGAGCTGAATGATGGTGACAATAGGGTCAAGTGTTTATGGGTAAGAATCAGGGCCAACAAGGTGGATATCATGGTGGGAGTCTGTTAAAGACCACCCAACCAGGATGAAGAGGGAGATGAATCATTCTACTAGCAGCTGGGAGCAGTCTCAAGATCACTACCCTTGTTCTCATGGGGGAGTTGAACCTACCAGGAGCCTGATGGAAATACAACACAGCAGAGAGGCAGCAGTGTAGGAGGTTTCTGGAGTGTGTGGAAGACAACTTCCCAACACAGCTGGTCAGTGAGTCAACCAGGGGACATGCCCCACTGGGCCTGCTGTTTACAAAGAGAGAAGGACGAGTGATATGGTGATTGGAGGACATACTGGGCGTAATGATCATGAGATGTTAGAGTTTCCAGTTATCAGAGAAGTAAGGAAGGGGGCCAGCAGAATGGCTGCCTTGGACTTTTGGAGGGCTGACTTTGGCCTGTTTAAGAGCCTGGTTGACAAAGTCCCTCCGGAGATAGTTCTGAAATGCTGAGGGGTCCAGGAGGGCTGGATATTCTTCAAGAAGGAAATCTTAAAGGCGCAGGAGCAGGTCATCCCCATGTGCTGAAAGACAAGGCAGTGGAGGAGAAGACCTATCTGGCCGAAGAGAAAGCTTTGGCTGGAACTTGGGGGAAGAGGAGAGTTTACCACCTTGGGAAGAAGGGGCAGGCAGCTCTGGAGGACTACAGGGATGTCACGAGGCTATGCAGGGCGAAGACTCAAGAGGTGAAAGCCCAGCTAGAACTCAGGCTGGCCACTGCTGTAAAAGATAATAAAAAATGATTTTATAAATACGTCAGAAACAAAAGGAGGGCCAAGGACAATCTGCATCCTTTATTGGATGTGGCAGTGAACATTGCCACGGAGGATGAGGAAAGGCTGAGGTACTTCATGCTTTCTTTGCCTCAGTCTTTACTAGCAAGACCACTTACGCTCTGGGTACTCAGCTGGAAGACAGGGACAAAGAGCAGAATGAAGCCCCAACAGTCCAGGAGGAAACGGTCAGTGACCTGCTGCTCCACTTAGACACGCACAAGTCTATGGGGCTGGATGGGACCCACCCGAGGGCACTGAGGGAGCCGGAAGAGGAGCTCACTCAGCTGCTCTCCATCATTTATCAGCAGCCCTGGCTAACTGGGGAGGTCCCAGAAGACTAGAGGTTAGCCAGTGTGACACCCATGTACAAGAAGGACAGGAAGGAGGATATGTGAAATGACAGACATGTCAGCCTGACCTCAGTGCCAGGGAAGGTTATGGATCAGATCATCTTGGGTGCCATCACACGGCACATGAGGTACAACCTGGAGATCAGGCTCATCCAGCATGGGTTTATGAAAGGCACCTCCTTCTACAGCAATGTGACCCACCTAGTAGATAAGGGAAAATTTGTGGATGTTGTCTACCTGGATCTTAGTAAAGCCTTTGACCCCATCTCCCACAGAATTCTCCTGGAGAAACTGGCTGCTCATGGCTTGGATGGGTTTACTCTATGCTGGGTGGAAAACTGGCTGGACAGCCAAGCCCAAATAGTGGTGGTGAATGGAGATAAATCCAGCTGGTGGCTGGTCACATGTGGTGTTCCCCAGGGCTCAGTACCGAGGCTAGTTCTGTTTAATATCTTCATCAACAATGTGGACGAGGGGATTGAGTGCACCCTCTGTGAGTTTGCAGATGACATCTAGTTGTGGGGGGCAGTGTTGGTTGGCTTGAGGGCAGAAAGGTTCTGCACAGAAGGATCGACAGACTGGACTGATGGGCCAAGGCCATTTGTATGAGGTTCAACAAGGCTCAGTGCCGGGCCCTGCACTTGGGTCACACCAGCCCCACACAGCGCTACAGGCTGGGAGTAGAGGAGCTGGGAAGATGCCTGGTGGGAAAAGCCCTGGGGGTGTTGGTTGACAGCCGGCTGGGCATAAGCCAGCTGTGCGCCCAGGTGGCCCAGAAGGCCAACAGCATCCTGGCTTGTATCAGAAACAGTGTGGCCAGCAGGACCAGGCCAGTGACCGTCCCCCTGTACTCGGCACTGCTGAGGCTGCACCCTGAATCCTGGGTTCAGTTTCGGGCCCCTCACTTCAATATGGGTGTAGAGATGCTGGAATGTGTCCAGAGACGGGCAACGGAGCTGGGGAAGGGTCTGGAGCACAAGTCTGATGGGAAGCGGCTGAGGGAACTGGAAGTGTTCAGCCTGGAAAGGAGGACACTCGGGGGGGTGGGGGGGTTCTTATTGCTCTTTACAACTTCCTGACAGGAGGTTGTAGCCAGGTTGGGGTCGGTCTCTTCTCCCAGATAATAAGTGGCAGGACAAGAGGAAACAGCCTCAAGTTGCACCAGGGGGAACGTTTAGACTGGATATTAGGAAAAACTTCACTGAAAGGGTTCTGAAGCATTGGAAATGGAACATGGGCAGCCTGTTGCAGGAAGGTGGTGGAATCACCATCCCTGGAGGTGTTTAAAAAATATGTAGGTGCGGTCTTAGCTGTAGAGGAATGAAGCTGGGCTAATTAGCATTGATAACGTACAGCTGTGGGCTGGCTTCAGGGGCCGTGGGTTGGCTGATGTAGATAAGGTGCAGGTGTGGCTGGTTCTGTTAAGGGGTTGGGCAGCCAGTGAAGAGGGAGCAGCTGAGGGAGAGAGAGGATGAAGAAGCAGAGGGAAGAGAGAGCATGCCCTGGGTGAGCAGAGACTAGGAGAAGGCAGCAGAGGGACTGGCATGAAGAGATGTTGGTATGAGATGGTAAAAGACCTTGTTGCAGCCGGCTAGTTTGGAGAGTGCTGCGACACTTAGCAACGTGGTCCAGTGGTGGACCTGGCAGTACTAGTTAGTGGTTGGACTTGGTGATCTCAAAGGCCTTTTCTAACCTAAATATTTCTATGATGTGTAGCTAACTAGATTTTGCTGGAAATTAACTGACAAATTAGTGTTTTAATTGGTAAAGTCAAGTTCTTAATATCCATTTATTTAGGGTAAATATATATAAAAAAATAATGTTTGTCAGAGAAAATTTCTCAGGTTCAGGACAATATTTCAGGTGCTTAAGAAAGACAAGTGGGAGATACAGGCTGAAGGATGATCTTCCCCATAAAAATCATTTGCTCAGCAGATATTCTTCAGGGGTGTAGGTGATTTAGTGTGAAATTCCAAGTCATAGGTCTCTGAATTGTGTCCTTCTGCCTTTCCACTTACAATTGCATCCCTTTGTGTAAAGAAGCGATATATTAAATAGAGGATTTGAGCCTGGGTTTTCCTTGTTCGTGGTTGTGCTAGTGCCCCTGGAACTACTGAAACATGTTATTTCCTTTTTTTCTCCTGTGCCAGCTGTTTGTTATCATCCCTGTGCTGGAGGATTCTGCCTCCGCAGATCTGTGAGACAAAGGGAATGAGTCAGTGCAAAATCAGAAAACCAATCGAATTATTGCAATTGTATTATTAAATTAATTAATTCTTACATCTTCAACAGAGAAGATTGCCCAAAACTCATCCATAAGTCTTTTGCATATAATGAGCAAAACCAGTATTAAAATTCTTGTTTCTGCTCATGGTATTGTGTGAAGATGGTTCCTCTGGATTTTTGTATAGTACTCTTAAAAGGTCTCCAGCTCATCTGAAGTAAAGCTATAGGGAGAGACAAAGAGAAGGAATTGAAATCACTAACATTTCTGCAAGAGGGGAAAACTAATTCCTGCTATGCTCTACAACCAACCTCTTGAGAAATGCACAAAGGAATTGACACTTGTAAACAGAGAAAAATGAAAATGAACCCAGGCTTTTATCATCTGAGTGTAGCAATGTCTCAGATGCCAGGATTAGGAGATTTTTATTTCAGAAACTGCAGGAACATTAGTTTGTACATTAAAGCTAAAATACTTTGTGAAATAGTGAGCCAGATGCAATGTGCATGAGTAGCTTTTCACTGCCTTGCTCTAGAAGATGTCTTGAGTACCACACAAAACACGATGTGACTCCAATAAAAATGTTTTCTATTTAGCCAGCGCTACTGAGGGATCATAGAAAAAAACACTGCTGTGCTCTTGGCAGTGTCTGATACAAGTTTATGATGTCATTCATTCATTAAATACAATCTGAGGTATTTTGTGCAGCCATTGTGTGTCAGAAAGTGAAATGATCACTTTTCTTGGCAGCATGTGCTATCAAGAATGCATTTTTTCCCCATAATTTCTGTAAGCAATGGAGCAGCAACATAGAGTGTGATTTGGCAATGATGATTCTCAGAATAAATCTTAAGTATGTAAATTTTACTCTTGCCATGTACCTATTCTTATTCTATCATCTGGATGGAATAAATAATGTACAATCTGAAAGCATCCAGCGCTGAGGCTTCCTTTATTGTATAGACGTGTCAGTGATGACTGATGATTTTCACTTTGTAGATGATTTTGAAAGTTTAACACGGGCAAGGTAGTGGCAATTGTGTTGCACAACTCTTAGGATGAAGGTATGTGCCATTACAACCTGCAAAGTGGAACAGATTCTGAAATTCTAGCATTGGGATCTGAGATGAGAAAACAGCAGAGATCTCTCTGAGATGATTTCCAGGTTATGAGGTCTGGTTACCTTCTGACTTGGAAAACAAAATAAAATCAACATTGTCAGCATAGGTAACGTGTAAACAAATTCCAAGTGGAATGAAATGGGTTGAAAAAAATCCAAATGGATTTCTTTAGGTTTTGGCTTATTAAAAATGTGTATTATCAATTATGATATTAAAAAAGCAAACAAACATGGTTTTCAAGTATCGTGGATCTTGTTTACATTGAAAGCTTCTTCCTCTTCTGAAAACTAAACATCAAAATTTCATGTGATTTCCTGCAGTATTTCAGTTGTCTTGGAACTACGGTTTTTTTTGGCAAAAGTGACGCTTAAAATTGAATGCCACAGGTCCATTAACAGTTAGTATTTGTGTACAACCTCACCCTTGAAGTTGCTGTCTGATTTTTTTTTTATGTTTTCAAATATTCTTAGAATATGTTAAGTTCTAAATATGTCTTCTAATCTTTTGCAGTTGATATAAGCAACTTTAAGTGCATCTGTAAAAGGACAGGATCATCTAAGCTATATTATATGTTGGCCACTATATTCTTTTCTTATGCAACCGTCTTCAGTAGCTGGCTAGTTTATGTTGCTGGAGAGCATGTAAATGGAACCAAGCAGATATGCAGTAAACAATTTTTGTGTGGATCATTAAAAGCATTTGTGAAATATGCTCTGTCATTGCTTCAGATAATTTTCTACACTTACAATGAAAAAATTGCTAAGGGGACTTTCAAGCTTCCTATGATTCCTTTCACGCCTTCAATTTTTTTGACCAAGACACCTCTACTGGCTTGGCATTCATAGTGTTGTACAGCTGGTTATTGATTTTTTCGTTCTTAGAAGATATAATAAGACATATTTTTTCTCTCTGTTTCTAATGTGTAATCACCTGAGATGAAATATCACGCCCCATCCTCTTATTCTGAATGATGAATAATTTGAGATTGAGGATAAAATTTGAATAGAAAGTTGCAATATGGAGTTACCTCTCAGTTGTGGGCTGGAATTGCAGCCAAGTGTCACAGGAATAGTTTTCTACATCGGCATGGGGTTAAAAAAAAAAAAAAAATATTTCCTGAAAAGCAGAGCACACTGAATTCTCCATGAACAAAACAGCCTCAAATGCCCTATGACATGTGAAGATCATCTCTGGAAACTTAGTGGGTCTCTTACTGCTTTTTTACTCCACCATTTTTAACATGTTTTCACCACTGACAACTCCAAATGCTCTACAGATGTCACAGTCTCTAGTGATAGCCACACATACATAATATTCCTTTTTTCCCCCCTTGTGAAGCTGACCTCACCTTAACCACCCTGAGGGGCTGAGGAAAACCTCTGCCTCACGTAACTACAGCCACCCCAACACTGCAGGTATATTATATCATTATATTATTAGCTCCACAGGAACAAGCGAGGGGACGTAAATCTGCTGTATGAATGTCAAATGGGCTTCAGCTGAAGCATATATTTAATGCAGTGTAAATGACTTGTATTTACAGATGCGTCTTATGCAATTGCGTGTGTCAGGCTGGTGAAATGTGGCTGACATTGGAAGTCTTGATGACGCAACCAAGATGAGGTCAGTAAAAAATGCATGCAGTTTATATGTCACCAGAGGCCTCCTGCACAAGCGCAAACAGGTGGGACTTATTTTTATTACGGTTTTGATTAGCTTTGGAGGGAGTAAACATGCTAGTTTTTAAATAACTCTGTGATCTATGCACTATGAGCTTGACTGTGATTATTGTTAGTCATTTCAGTGGAACAGCTAAGCAAATTAACGGGTACTCTGGAGTGGGATTCATCTGAAGTGAACACATGTTTTGAGAACACAGGCATCTACAACTCAGTAGCTCACCTCAGTCCGCCTTTGTAGCCAGAGGAGAGTCAGTCAACCAGTGTAATCCTGCATCCATTTTAGCCAAAAGTGGATGTTTCTGTTCAGTGTGAATCATTTCTCCCAACCACTATTGGCTTTGTTGGTTTGGTCTCCGTTGGCTAGAGCAGGCACCTGGACAGCTGTCTCCAATACAGATGTTTACACCACAAGGACCTTGAGAGAGATATCTTAGGCCTTGGGTAAGCATGGCTGAGCCTAGATCAAGGTTAATTTTGTTTGTTGGATAGGACTTAATCTGGCCAGCTGTGACTTCTGGTTTAAGTAGCTATGGATGAATTTGGCCACTCATTTTGACCTCATGAAGAGACCTAAGAAATTTTGAAAAGAAAAACGCGTCAGGAGGGCAGAGGAAACCAGGGTAAGAGAATGAATTTTACTCAGATGAAGAGTGGTCATGGGGTTAATTTCATGGACATGGGCAGGGACGATGTCTGGTTTTGGTGCTGATAGTAAGCTGGTATTTCATCTGAATGTGTGTATAGATTGCTGACCATCATTTTGCCCTTTTGAAGGAAGTGACCTTCACTTTGATGGCTATAGCAAGACAGGAATGACTAGTGATACTACTTGACCTCTCACTACAGGTCACTGCAGGAGCTACAGATGGCTGTTGTCTATTAATTAATTATTAATACAGCTGTCCCCAAGGGTTTTGCTATCAAAAATGGCAGTGGTGATGGGAACTGCTTTTGCGGGTTTGGGATGCTGAATTTTTTCAATAAGCTACTCGTCTGGCTGCTGTCATGCTCAGTTGACACCATTCTCTCACGAGGGAGAGAATCCCATTTAAATAGCAGTGTCAGCTCCAGATTACCTTTTTTTTGCTGACCAAACCATAGAGCATGGCATGAGATAGAGACCGTTCCTTGCCTACCTCACTGCCTAACCATGGGTGCAGGGAAAAAGCTGAATATAGCCTTGGTGAGAAAGCAGTAGAAGATTTTGGTGGTTTTTCTCTGGATCTGTAACACAGGTGTGTTTCACGGTATGTATTAGTGGGTTAAGCAACTCTTGTGACAGCTCTGGGTAAACAAGGAGTGAGGAACCTTTTACTAACCAGTGTGCATAGTGACACAAATGGGGCAGAGGAAAGGCAAAGTATTCATATATATAATTACCGTTTCAGCATTGGGTTCAGAGTGCTGAGCAGCTGGGTTATGGAAGCAGGTTCCTATCAGGTTGCACAGGGAAGATACACGTGAATGTGACAGAAACAAGGCCTGACTGCTTGTCTCGGAGGCTGATGAGATGCAAGGGCTGATGCCCATTATTTCTTACACACTGTCAACCTTTTACTGGTGTAGCACGAGTCAGCTATACCAAACTTTAGTTTTGCACTGAGTTGTACTTCCTTTCAGAGCACGAGTGTGTGTTTTCATCTGGTTTCACAGAGCTGCTTCTCGCTTTACTGCAAAGCATGGAAAAGTCTAGACAGGAGACATGAACCTGGTTCTGCCATCTCTGCCTGCCCTGCAAGATGGTTGGGTCAGTATGCCCGACAGTTACATTATACCAGGCAGAGAGATTGCTAAGGGTTACATCCCTTCTCTTTGATCTGCTCCAGAGTAGATCTTACTGCCATATTGTGGACTAACCCAAGATGAACCATCAGTGTTGCAGTATTTATTGCCATGAGGTGGACACTACCTCTTTGCAGAGAAACATCTGCACACCACTTTGACTGTCAGACTGAGCTGACATCAATGCAATTACCTGGTCTGAGCTCCTTTCACTAGAAGAGGTTTTCCCTAAGTGCAGATGAAGCTGTAATGAGTCCTCACGCCCCTGTCTACAGAAGCTGCCCTAGTCCTGGATATAAGCCTCAGGCTGTCTCAAACCTCTACTGAGCCTGCTTAACCCAAAGCCCAAACAAAAGCCACCACATGGGAATTGGGTCCAGTAACCTGGCTTGCATTTGAACTTGAAATCTGGGAGTGAAAGGCTTCATCCCAGCAACGTCCAGTCCTTCACTGTTGTTCACATTCACTTACACCAAGGACGAGATGGATGTTCATCCACTGAAGAAACAATCCCTGCACTTCTCTTCACTCTTCTGGATGTCCCCCCCTGTTTGCATAGCTTCCTTGCTTAGAATAATGAATGTGTCTAAAGCAGGTTTCTCAGTGTATGGTTTATCTGGTTATTAATGATGTGGAGCACTTCAGGACCCTTAGGACCTCTGCATTGTTGCTTTAATAAATGTCTTTCAAAATGATGAGGCCACTGGCACCTTTTCCATGCTTTTATGGTACAATGATCTTAAAGTAGCATGGTGCATTTTATTTATTAGCCAGCCCATTAATCACACAGGTATCAGTTGGCTTCAGGGAAATTTTTAATTAGAGATATTTAAGGTTGAGAGAAAGTGCTTCTGTGACAGACAATGAGAGCAAGCAGAAAGCAGGAGGCAGGCTATCTTTGTGGCTCTGTGATTAATACAGGATTTAAATAAAATATTCATGAAAGGAAATTGAAGTTATAGCCAAATCCAAACGTTAAACCTCCTTTAAAACTCAAATCTAAATTCTTTGGAGATTCATTCTTCTCTGTATTCATTAGTGGGGAATGATTCTGATGAACATGAGAGAAAAGGGAATTGTTCCCTAATGTAATAATTTAGCAACGTTTTTAAAGGTTTCTCCTAAATCTTCTTGAACCACAATTTAATATCATTGACAAAATCCATATCCTTATTTGAAATGACCCACAAGTCACTGGGACAGGTACAAAGGAAAGATCGGGGTGGAACTTGGGACATCTCTGACAGCACACTGACATGCATGAGGCAGAAAGAAAAGACTGTGTAGAAGGCAACTGCATCCTTCTGGCAGTGTTGGATAGGTAGTTGCTAATACTTAAAGCCTGCATTGTCACATGAAAAATGAATGGTACTGGCTCTGCAAACATCTCCTTTGTTAGTTAATTAGTCAGGTGTACTTTGTTTTGATATAGCACCTCTCTGGCATGCTCAGAGGCATCTCCTAAATTGCTCTGTAAAACAGATTGTTAAAAAAAGGGGGTGGGGGGAGAAGAAGGAGGAAAAAGAAAGTCAAACAAACCTTGTAGCAAATATTGCATGTGACTCAGTCTGCACAAAGGGCAAAGTGTGGAACATTAAATTCTTCTTGCACAGAGCAAAATTTTTAGTCTTGGGTGCCCACATTTAAGAATTTAAATGTGTAGGGAAATTAATTTTTCTAAGTTACTGAGCTCCTTCAGCTCCATTTCTCTGTTTCCCTTACCCTTCTTGTGTGCCACAGTATTTCTCCCTAAACCCAGAGCATCCAAAAGTCCTTTTGGTGCTATGAACTTCAGAGGTCTTACTGGAGCATTTCCAGATCCCTAGTGTGGAAAGGAAAGCTGTAATTTTTTCCCTTCTTACAAGTAGTGACCTGAGCTCGTTGACAAGGAAGGAACATGAGTGATGCTGTCTTCAATGTGAGTCAAGCTACTCCTGACTAGAGACAGAAAAAGATCAGAAGTCTCCAAAACTGGTATGTGACAAGTGAAGCAGCTCCCAAGACAGCACCAGGTCCTGCCTACAATGACACTGTCACCAAGGAGAAGGGTGAGCTCATAGCCCCTTCCTGCTGGCTTGTAGAGAAACATGGAAAGCCTACTACCGTCTGTTCCCACTAGCTGTATTATACAGTGGTGGTCTTACTAGGAAACTGTGGTCCATACACTTGCCAAATTTCTCAGCTTTGAGAGGAGCTGTATAAGGTTTCTGAATGAGAAAAAAATCTCCTGGGACGTTTCTGTGTTCTCATCAGAGGGAGACATCTAGGCACATGGATGGAGCTCACAGAGGCTTACGCATCACTGAAATCCCTTCAAGTATAGGCGAAATAGTTTGCATGCATAGAACCACATTAAGGCAACCCAGGGCTTCAGGCAAGACCACAGCTGGTTCCTCCTTGTTCAAGCCCAAGTATTTCTTGTGTGCTCTGCTTTGCCTTGTGTGTAAGTGGAACTAGTCCTCTTCCCTCAGCTGCTGAGATGTTTTTCCCATTTTACTTTTTCTGCAGACAGACAAGGGCTATCTTTAGTGATAAGAGATTTCAGCCTTTATTTTCCCTTTACATTGTAAGTGCACACACATAGAAACAAAAAGTGCTTTGGTATTATTATTGCTCACAAGATCAACAGGTTGCAGAATTAAAAGCAGATGTTCACACCTCCCAGGAGTATAATTTTAGATGCCTCCTGATCTTGGCAGGCATCATTTTTTTGATTACAGCTTCATTATTTTTTTTTGTAAGTACAATGGCTACAAATAAAAGGATTGAGAGGTTTTCTTTTTTGGGGGGTGGGGGGGTGGTAAATGCTCAAAGTCTGAATCCATTGCTTGACACCAAAAGTCAGGTTTGATGTACTGTGGCTTTGGTGGAATTGCCTTTAAATGAGATGAAAATGAGGCGTACTGTCATCCAAGAACATAGACCAAGAGTCCTTCTATATGACCAAGAAAATATTGGTGTTTTTCCTCTGGTTAGGCTGGAAAACTCCTAGAGGTTTGTGGACTATTTCTGATTCTCTTATTTCTCTTGGAGAAAAAAGACTAGCATGTGGATTTGCTATTTAAATTCTCTTCACTAATGCCATTTTTCATGGAATAAGTTGTTAAATTTGGTAACAAGCCCATCTGAAATGTCATGTCTATCACTGTAGAGTTCTAATTAACACTAAGGCTTATTAGTCTGAGTTGCCTTAGAATTTGAATAAGGGCAAAGCTATGCATTGGGCTATATGCGATCTTTGCCTCTAGTAGATTTAAAATTTTATTTTCCAGCCTAACCAGAAGAAGTTACATGTGCAACTCACACTTCCTCCATTCTTTTTAAATTCTTGTTACCAAAGATTTTAGGTTTGGGATTTTTCATTGTTCACAGACAAACTAGGGAGCTGGGAAGAAGATACCATTGGAAGAGAAGCAAGACCTGAATCAGAATTATGGGGACAAATGAGAGTGTTATTACATTGCTGATAGCTCGTTTTTCCCCTAAAGAACATGCCCTCTCCCCCACCCCCTGCAACAGGTGAAATTCAGAAATCACTTTCTCCTCTATTGGAATGAATGTGTCACATTGAAACATATTTCCCCCTGCTCTAATTTCTCACAAGCCATTTGGCAATCCATCTTTTCAGCCCATGTTGTGCAGGTCTATGATTGTATTTGAAATTCCTGCACCCATTAATCACCACTCTGTGACCTGCTTTACTCTGTACTTACTAAGCTCCTTTCCTTCACTTCTGGACTGCCAGTACTGTGTAAACTGTTTACTTTTCTGGTGTAGCATTTGCTCAGCATTTTGGCAAACTCCAACAAAATGTTCCCAACTGACTTTTGGCCAACAAACTTTTCTTAAATGGAATTTGATTCCTACATATGTTTGTCCTTGTTCACTGTTTCAGGCAGCTCTTTTAACCATTATCACCTGGCCTCACCTTGTCTCTGTTGTGACTGTAGAATGAAAACAATTGTCACACAGGCCTGAACACTCTTTGCAGGTCCTACTCTTTATTTTTTTTGCTTTCCACCATATATCTTTGAGTTCTCAGGAGACCCATTTAACTCTTGTACTGCTTGCAGTCAGGCAGAAGAAGATGTTGCTTTCATGGAAGAATGAGGGGGGAAAAAATGCAGAAATGGAAAAAAACCAGCAGAGGAATTAGAATTTCCACTCCATTTTGCTGAAACAATAAAATAGATCTGATGCTTTAAATCAGGGGTCCTCAAACTACAGCCCGTGGGCTGTATACAGCCCCCAGGGTCCTCAATCCGGCCCCCGGCATTTACAGACCCCCTGCACCACCACCCCACCCCCACCCCCCGCCGGAGGTTGGGGGGGGAAACCAAGCAGCCGCAGATGGCTGCCTGCCGCTGCATCCGTGCGCCGGCCCCCTGGTTAGAAAGTCTGAGGACCCCTGCTTTAAATATTTGCCTTCCAATAGGTACCCAGCCTTGTGTGAGGTTGTGCTGGAAATATATGGAGCAGGAATATCTTTGGCACGAACACTTCACATTCATAGGCAGAAGAAAGATGGAAAGAAGGGGAAAATAACAGAAAAATGAGATTTCTTTCACTAAACTTAAGCTGTTCAGGAGCTATTATCACTGGAGTGTGATAGGACAGCAGCCAGTGGACCCCATCTATCTTTACACACTTCTCCTGTGTAGAAAAGACCAGAGGGCGTTTAGCACTGAAGTGATTACAAATGAAGTCTCTATACTTAACTTTGGGTAGACAATGAGCTTTTAAACGGCTCAAAAAATGACAATGACTTTTTTTAATGGCTGCAGTGAAGTGGGAGAAGTCCTGCCTGAAAATGTCCAGTTCGAAATCAGGTGGCAAGTCTTGAGTCCTAGCTAAGAGTGAAGCCTGTGTTTCCTGAGCTGTAGTGCGATGCATGGCCCATCCTGCCTCTGCTGACCTGAACTGTCTGAGCCTGCCGGCCTGGGAAGGAGCTAGCCAAATCCCACTGTCACAAAAACACTTCCATTTCCCACCATTGCCAGGAATACCTGAAGAACAGCCCATTTGTGTATTTCATGTTCTGATCTATGTTTAGCCCACTGTTACCCTTTTGTATTGATATGTTGTATAGTTTTTGGCTGTTCTGCTTTGCATCTTAGTCAGAATTGGCCTAAAAAACCCAAACCCACAAACTTGAAACCCCAAACCCATTGTGCAAATATTTTAGATCATTAAACGAGGCTTAACCCTGTCCAGGAGAAAAGGACTTCAGAGGTCTTATTATGGATAGTGTGTTTATTATTGTTATTCTGTGCTAGTTGCTCATCTATCCTGCTGGAGCATAAAAGACATTTTGCACTGTGTGTGCTGGTAGATATCTCAGTGCTTCATCTTCACGCAGCAGAATGTAGCTGGGTCATTTGAGGACAGAGTGTGGGTGGTGCTTGATAGTTTTTATAAACAAATCAAAATACCTCTGCTATCCCCAGTGCCTAGTTAGCTGTATGCTTTCCAAGTTCTCAGTGCTGAAAGCGTGGAAAGTTAGATACTCTCCCGGCAAAGAAACAGAGGTACGTGTAAGTTTGATGTATTTCATCTGACTTCCTAATGGTCTAACTCTTAAAATTCCCTCACTCCTACTCTATCACTGTGCATGGAAGTGCAAAATAAACATAACTTTTATCTTGAGGAGACAGCAGATAATCCACGAGACCACAGATGACAGAGGTGTTTCCAGGCTGCTTCTGCCTACACACTCTTTTGAAGCCTTGATATTCAAATTGCATCCATTTAGGCTCCCTTGTGCATTGATGGAGTAGGTGTTAGCTGGCCTACGGGAGATTGACTGGAGATAACAAAGGTTCAGGTCAAAAGAAGGGAACGTAATTTTCTCCACTTTCACACCAGTTCTGAATTCGAGACCTGGTGAGTCTGTCAGATGCTGTTGCTAGCTTATCCCATTGATAGCCACACCAGGCATCACCCTTTCAGAAGAATTTTTGTCCAGCTGTGTTTTAGTATAAGTGTTGGTGTCAGTCACAGTGTCTTGCACAATCTCATAGGCTTGCCTTGAACAGCACATGCTGGTATAATGTAATTAAAGGTATCTACTCCTTTACTTCCTATCTTTCTACTGTTACACAGGCTTCTTTATATGGGCTAGTCATGGGTACGTTTCACTGCTGTGATTTTTCACAGTGGTTGGGCCTTTTTAACTTAACTCGCTTAACTACTTCAGCAGTAGTTCTGTAACACACGTACATTGCACATTTATCGAAGCACGTACCGGCAACTGCAGATATACAATAAACTGATATAACTGCTCTTAGTGCTACTACTGTAGAACTTGACTTATTTGGTTGCCTAAGTATTTAATTGTATAACATCTTGTGGCCTATACAATTGGATTTAGTGATAGAAAATCAAGGCCAAAGAGGCATTTTTGGGATTTTTTTGGGGGATTAATAATTATTTTTTGGTGAAGAATGTTTTTAAAGCACATGAAGACAATAAGAGTAACACTTAAATCCATTTTCTGTAAGAAGGTGCCATCACCATTTCAAAAACTTGTTAGATGTGGCCTCAGAAGTAGTAGCAGGAGTTCCTGTAATAATTCTTTTCCCAGAGGCACCATGAGCCCGGTTTAGAGCCTGATTTATTCACTGATGTAAGAAATGACCCATGCTCATGAGTTAGTCAAGTGAGAGAGATGTTAAAGTGCTGCTAGCATTTCCTCCGCTTCAGAAACAGCACAACAGCTCTTAAGCCTCCATTTCCCCCCCTACAAAAGTCCTACTTTTTAAGTCAAACAGGAATTTCTTCATAGTGCCGGACACCATATTTGTTTCTTACCTACCACCCCCTACACCAGTTCTGAAACCATTTGTCCCACCAGTACAACCTACTTCATCTTAGCAGGCCCACTAGCCATCTGTGGGCTCCTACATCATCAGCTTTTAATGAATGGGATTGTAGCAACCAAACCAGATGATTTTTTAATCACTCTGGAGACAAGGAGGGAATTTTTTAGTTTCTATTCACTGCAGGAATAGTAAGTAGCAGGAGAGAAAAGAAGAAAATGTCTGATTTTCTACCTCCCTGTGATGGTTCTCATTGGGACTATATAGCTGGAGTAACCTAGGACAACTCGAAGCTGTTATTCATGTCAGAGAGAACTGCAGGTCCAGGCTGCATCTGAGAAGCAGAGAAGCCCTATGGTCTCCTGTTGTCTACCCAGTTCTTCTGCCTTGAGTAGTTCCTAAGAGAAAATTTACCTTTCTTGTCCTTCAGAGCTTTTCCCACTCAGGAAGCTGACTGTGTGCACAGCTGAAAAGGAGAGTAATACTATAAAAAACACGTTGAAAGCAGGGAAGGAAAAATGCCATTGAGCCAAGTGTTATTTTGAGTCAGTGGAGTAGGTTCTGTTTCTTTCTGTGTGTTACACAGAGGTCGGAGGCACAGAGACATGCATACACGCCCCTCCCTCCCCTGGCATCTTTTTTTTGCTGACTTCAGTGGCAGGTTTTTTTTTGTTCAAAGCCTTCAGGGTTTGAACCCTGTTTAACACCTCTCTGTTGAGCAATTCTGCTGCTCAACAGTCTATGCCTAGTCAACAAATTGTGCCTGTGATTTTGCAGTAGGATAACATTGTAGATAAGACACACCTACTGGGCACTTTCAAGTTATAATATTGTGTTAGTCATTGCTTTTATGTATGTTTATACACAATATCTGCCCGAAGGTATACATTGATTTCCAGCCATCAAGAACACATTTAAAATTGGCTGAGTGCTTAACCTTTGTTCACAGAAAGTGTATTTTAAGATTTTTTTTCCCGTTAAGAATTATTAGCTCAGAAGAGTTTGATATGGCTATAATCATCATCATGATTATTGACTTAAACTAGAATTCTTCTAGTGATTTTATTCCTTTTATAAATTTGAGTTATACTTGTAATTTACCTTTTGTCTTTTAATAGTTGTATTCCCTTAATATGTATTGATTTAAGTGGATTCAACTGTATTTCAGGTAAAGATTTTCTGACAACTAAAAATAAAAATCTAATGTAGTGTTACTTTACTTATCTGGTAATTTTGAGAGTTTCTATAGTTAAAATAGGGAGGGGAAAAAAGGAAAAAAAGGGATAAAAGAAGATACAGTCTGAGATTCACATTGCAGGATTAAATGCTTAAATTCAGAACAATTCTGACAAGCCTCCTCTCCCAGTATGAGCTAACCTTGGAAGCACCTAAAATCAATCATAGCTTCATTTTTTTTCCGTCTTAGTTCCCCAGCTGCTGAAACCTAATTTTGCTTGGTTCATCATGGGCTGAACATCTAAGTGCCTGCTTTCTTCCTGCACGCACCTACCAATTCAGAGATGTGTAGAGCGAAACTCAAACTCCCTTCCAGTCCCTGGAGGTGAGGAACCCATTGGGAGGCTCCAACAACAGCCGTCACCCACCTGCAGCCACAGCATAAAGCCCAGCAACTGTGTGTCCCTCTGCTGAAAAGCACAGTGAGATGGAGGGGAAGGGATGCTGTTGTCTTCTGTTTGCATATTTTCCTCATGGGAAATCCATTCAGGTTGTGGCAGATGGTGTGAATGTGATCACTTTGCCAGGGTTCAAACTGGTTGTATCAACTTGCCAGGGGAGCACTGGAACAGGGCCATTTTGTGTCCCTCCTGTTAAAGCTCTGCAAAAAAGTATGAGGCTACAGAAGGGGAACCCATTGGTGAAGGAACCTGCAGTACTGATCCATGATTTTCCCTGCATTTTATCCCAAGCTCCTTAATTTGTTAAGTGGAGTTGGAACTGTGGCCCACGTCATATCCCAGTACCCAGTTGCGGGGCTGCCTGCCTGAGATATAGGCTCAATTTTAAATCCCTCCTCTGCTCAATTCAACTAATCTGAAGTTTGCTGCCCCTGTCTTAATCACCAGGGTAAATGGACACTCTTGTTCAGTTTTAGAAGAGACAAACTCAGGTATTTTACATAAAGCTAAGCAGATTCAGCTACTAAAATAGTGAAAAAGTAACCTCAGGAAGTGTCTAAACATGGCAGGCAGCTCCAAATCTCTATCATTTGATCAAAAAGGACCAATACCCAGGGATGGTTAAAAGGGTATCTCCTTGACATTATCATAGAATGGTTTGGGTTGGAAGGGACCATAAAGATCATCTCATTCCAACCCCCCTGCCATGGACAGGGACACCTTCCACAAGACCAGGTTGCTCAGAGCCCCATCCAGCCTGGCCTTGAGCACTGCCAGGGATGGGGCATCCACAGCTGCTCTGGGCAACCTATTATAGGACAGTCCTAGGTGCTGGTGGTGATGCCTTAACTCTTGGCAGGGTGTGAGTCTGCTTCTGCATCCAGGCCTTTGTCTCCAGCGGGGTTTTTTTGTGCTTATTCATTCAAAAATTACCTGTGAGTTTATCGCTCTCTTATTTACCACTGCACATCTGGGAAGATTTTATAGACTCCAGAGGGAATTCCACTTGGAAGAATCCCATGGTATTTAATTGATTTTAAAGCAAAGAATTTTACTGCTGTGGAAGAACATTTTTGCACAGATTACTTGAGACCTATTTAGCAGACAAAAAGACCCTTCTATGGATTTTTAGACTACATACTGCATTCGTGATGCCAGGATCACAGCCTTCGCCTGAAAATCTCTGATATACAGGTGAAGCAGACAGCTTCAGTCCCTGTTTTACCAGACCAAGCTTCCTCTGCAGTAAGACATGAAGTCAATGGTAGTGTTAGGAAGAGATTGTGTTTTTCCTGATTCCATGCCCTGAGCTGTAGCTTTCCTTTTACTCTTCATGTTCATATTCTCCAGGCCTTTATAACTCTCAAATGCAGGTTGTATCAATGCCATGAGGTGAAAGAAAACTAGATCATAAAAAAATTTACAAGTTGTTTTACACCCATGATAGAATAAGGCAATCAATTATTTCCTCCTTCAAAACAACTCTGCCCATGTTCAGACATGGATTGTTGGTGTATTTCAGAAGCTGTGTAGCAGCATGAATGAATGCTATGATTCATGCCCCACGCCTGCACCTCAGGATTGATTCAAATGGCTATTATCATGTTTCAGAATGTGGTGGCGGTAAACACAAGGAAGATGTGCTATGTCTAAGAGCCTCCCATGTCAAAATACCCATCAGCTTTGATTGATACTTACTGACTCATGGCCATACAGGAGACATGAGATTTGTCAACTAGGATTACAGCGGTGTAATTATTTACACTCCCAAAATGTTCAGAATGATAAAGTGTTTGTGTGAAGTATCATGTTAATGGAACTACTAGAAAATCAATACCAGGATTGCGACTGGATGCCATTTAATCTATTTTTTCTGGTTATATGTCATAGTAGAGTTTTCTTTATCCTGCATACTCATACAACTCTATTTGTGTCAAGTTCATTGCAGTAATTGCAATGACACTGGTAATTACAGACAGCACCATGCGCTCACTTCTGTTCTTCATAAGCATATACTCTCGTCTCTGAAAATTCTGTCCATTTTTTGATTTGGCATCATTCTGTCTTCAGCATTTTATTTCATTGGGCCAAACCCTGCTAACCTTTCTACAGAAACTGGAGTTTTACCTGATTGAGAAGTAGTTAAGGTAATGGCTGAAGTGGGCTGAATTACCTACCCCAGACACCCTGTGCAATCCTGAGTTGTTCCCCATCTGCTAAAAGGGATAAACAATGCTTTTTGTTATGATCTGTACATTTTTGCTGAACCTTTTAGGGTCTCAACTGACTACTGCTAAGTGCTTTTACACCGTTTGAGACCCCAAATCTCTCTTGCAGGGCTGGCAGTGTTAAGATTGTCATAAGTAATAAACAGACACCATAGGATTTGGTCCATGGTTAAAATACCTGATGAACCACTTCTGTAAATACATCCTTGTACTATATCTTTTCATGTCCATGGTAGGAGAATTTGTCCACTAACCTCTAAACTCATGAAGGCTGGAGTCCTCTTATTTGTCTGGCACACCTGATTGATTATCAAGATTCTACACAAAAGTAATAGACCTCTATAAATCAGCCTGAATAATAATAACAATTATGGTAATGATTGATACATGAGCATTTATTTGTGTTCCCCTCAGCCACACTAATGGGATTTTGATGTATAAATCTCTTCTCATTGTAACGAGATTACATAGTTCTGAATGCAAAAATGCTGTTTCATTTAATCTAAAGAAGAAAAAGTCTTCCTTTGGTAGAACTATGTAATGATATAGATCATGTTATACTAGAGATCTTATGGAAATGCTCAGCATTGATCTAATAAAAATTGCTATGGGGATTATAGATAAATTCTATTGTGTATACAAACATTCCCCTGGGAACTGCTGCGATACTGCCTACAAAAGCCAAGATTATGTGTTCATGAAGAAGCTGCACAAGTTAAATAGTGTGGGTTTCTATTCTTCATATAGAGCAAATGTAAGTAGCATATAATCAGGCAGAAAGGTCAGGAAAATTTTGTGTGTTAATTTGAATGGTAGAAACCAGCAAATCAGCAATTTAAGCACAAACTGTAATGTCTTTGGGACAGAGAACCTGGTTTTTTTACATATATCTGTAGGGCAACAGGGCACTGCAGATGGCTGGTGTCTGTGTTTCTACAGTGTTAGTGAAACATGAGTAAGACGTAAACCATAGTAGTGAAGATGCTGATCCAGCAAACAGTTAATTCCCATGACCATCTATTGAATTCAAAGATAGTAATCATGTAAGTATCCATGCAAGGATGTTTGTGTTGGTAAGTTCTAGGCTCAAGTGGCTCCTGCTTAAGTTTTCACAGGGACCCAGGAAAAACAAACACAGATTGTCGGGTATTTAGTTGGGTGCTTTAAAGGGAAGTGACCTCTCTCATCCAGGCTGGACTAGTTATTCTATCATTTTTTATCTAGGTGACTCATATCAGAGCCTTTTTTCCTCATCTCCATTAGTTTCTAACAGTTCTATATTTTGTTGCTGTTTTCAAGCAGCCAAAAAATAAACAGAAGAACCAAATTTCAATGAAAGCTGTATTTGTATTGGAGCACTTTTAAAGTCCTGTAACATAGGCTTTTACTATGAAATTATCATGAGACTCATAAGAAAGAGTTACTGATGGGAAATTGGACTGAGCAAATGAGTTTTGAAGTCTACATGGGTTTCAAGCCACAACAAGTTCAGGTTTGACCACAGATGCATACAAACCCTTTCCAAATGATACACATTGCTTTTGGAAAGAATATATAAGGCTTTGACAGACTGTTAACTTTCTATTCCCCTCTTCACCCTTTGGGACACTTAGTGCACGGTTCTACTTGCCAAATTAACTCCCAATATATCTGTATTCCACGTCCTGCTAAACAAACAGTTACTCAGAAAGGTGTTCATGTGTGCACACATACACACACACTTATATGAGGAATCTAAACCATTCTATAAGGACAGTCTTCCAAGCAACTGCTCTTGAAATCCTGACTGTTCCCAAAACTAGAGTAAAGACATTAGAAATTTAATTACCTTTTAAAATCTCTATTTTCAATTAGCGACATGCTTTGTGGTGTAAGGAACACAGCATGGAAAAAAAAAAAAGATGAGTTTTTCATCCTTTTTTTTTTCCTGAAGGATGTGTCAGTACTAGAAAAAATTGCATCTATACTATGCAACAGTCTCTTTCACATACCTCATAGTGAAAGATGTCCCTTACCATGGTTCCAGCATTTTCTATACTCCACATATGGCAGTGTTGTGGGCAGGTATACATGGTGGTGGACTGTGGGCAGAGGCAAACTTGTTTTGCCTGTGTTCTAAGTAGAGCAACCAGAGGCTGGATGCACACCATTATCTCAGTGCTGAGCCTGAGCTAGTTTGTTCTCCTGAAAAGTGGGATGCATTAAGTAAGGCTCAGTGCTGGGATAACCAGGTTTAGATGGCTTCTGATTTTCTCAGTGTGGTCATAGCTTTTACGGGTCTCTTGGCTAATACAGTATGCAGACACATCCACAGATTACGTGTTGCATCGGTTTTAATCATTCAGTTAAGTACCATGAATCTATAGCTATAGGTTATTTGTAGTAAGGAAATGAAAATGAAATATTTCCTTCTGGACATTGTTTTCACACTCTTTTTCACTGTAGCCTGGTTGCATAGTGGCTCAGGAGGTGGAGAGGAGGGGAAAACAGCCAATAAAAACTGCTTAGAAAAAGCTCCCTGCTTTTGAGTTCCTATTCTGATGAGGCTGAAGTATCACCTTTGCCTCGCTGGCGAAAAGCATTGCATGACATAGCATTACTCAGCTGGGCCTAACTGTGTACAGCACTGTATTTACAATATATATACATATATATATATATTTACACCATTAGCGAACTCTCTCTAATCGCAGAGGAAGTGTGAGTGCAGACCTGGATGGTCCGAGCAACTCTGCAGTCTCTTGCTTACAAGACAGTCCTTTGTGCCTTTCCAGCCCACTCATTGCAAGAGGTATGAAAGAAACCTGTCTGCACAGGATTTATGGCTAGCAGAAAATGCACTCTCTCTTCCCGTCCATCCAAATCCTTTCGGGAAGCACCCATGTAGTGTAAGTGGAGCTCTCTTCCAGTCATCTATTTAGATTGGAAAGCCTCTTGGTTTTCTTGGAAGGCAATCACTTATGAAGTCCCCCTGCAGAATGCTGTTGAGAACTAAGCCATGGAAATTATTGATATAATCATGTTCAACCAATTTGTAAAGCCCTGGTGGGGGAGGGCATGAGGAGCCCTCAGTCTGACATTTAGAATTAATGCCAGGAAAGTTTCTCCTCCAGAGAAATGTTGAAAACCCAATGTTACTTATTTGCAGTCATAGTGAATGTACAGGACCTGACCAGCTAAAAGAATAGTCTAATCAAAATCTCATCGAATGCAGGGGGAAACGTCCCACCAGCTTCAGAGTTGAAATGTTGAATGTATTTCTCATCTGAAACAATGTAAGGAATTAACGATTAGAGAAGGGTTTGCAGCCTCCGCACAGAAATTTAATAGGGGCTGCTTACTCTGGTATTTTGATACTCAATTTATCCATTTTTATTTGGAAGATGAATCACCAGAGTGCCTATGCAACTTTCTTCTTCAAGGGAATTTAAAAATGCATCCTTTAATAAATTTGGCTCCTTACGTCATTAGCTTAATGACCACCAATTTCCATCCCAACCTGATTTCCCTTTCCTATTCATGGCCAGAGAACTCCTGAAGCTTGGCATGGTTTGGCTTCTGCCCATCTGCTTTTTGTGGTGTGTCCTGTGGTGACTGGTAGGAGAACAAACGCCGTAGGCTACTGTTAAATAAAGCAGGTCAAGGCTTGTTCTCTGGCCCTAAGGGCAAGTGGCACAGGATCTGCATGGCTCAACCCCTCTTCCCACCATCTCAGATAATATAATGATTAATCTCTATGGGCCACACTGTCTAGCACTTAAGTCCGTGGTAGGGATGTGTTCAGGTTACTAGTGTCGCCAGAACTGCAGACGAGTGGAGCGACACTAGGACTGCCATTTCCACTGGCAGTGGATTTGCACTGTGGCCTTAGTACACGTCTGTGAACATGACCACCACAGGGAACTGACAGCGCTGTGACAGTGTGTTTGTTTAGAATTATCTTAATTGATGCTGAAACTATTCATTGCTTCCTGTTTATACAACCTCCAATAATGTCGAAAGATCAAACACAAAAACCTAGCCTGGCAATTTTCAAGAGCTGTCAGAGGGTATAACAGAAATGACTTAGATAAATGTGCTTTCAACTTCCATGAAATGTAAATGTGTGTGTAACACATCAGTCTGCCAGCCTTTATGGAAAGCTGTCCATGGATGCTTTTTTGTTCTATGAAAACATTAATTTCTTTTGCAATAGCATGAATCCTGGAAATCTCAGTAATCAAAATATAAATCAAAATGTTTGAATATCTTTCTTTCCTGGATCTTCTATTTGGACTTTGAGTTTGGGATGTCTTCTCTCCAGGTCTGTGGTGGGGGTCTGAAAGCTCATTGACCCATTTTGGTGTTACAAAAGATACTAAAGACATGTATGTCCCATAAAGCTTTATCCAGTTATTCTATAATGAATTTAATGGGATTAATATAAATTAATAGATGTTTTCCCTATCATTATATTATCATTATTATGTATTGATTTGTGTTTTGGTAGTGCTTGGTGGCTTAGTGCCTAGGTACAGGATCATGTGCATTGTTTGGTTTCTTGTATCAAGAACTGGCCATTTTTCCAGAGGGGCAGAGTTCATCCCATGGACTTGACAGAAAACTCAGTTATATACCTTTACATGTAGGCATGAGGTATGTTAAAACATGTTTGGTGTTTGAGAGGGTGCGAAACTGCCTCTGGGGACATAACCATTGCCTTTACATCAGCTCTATAAACTTTCAAAAGCAGGAAAACTGATGCTGTTGTTCCAATAAACAGAATTGATACAACTTGCAACTCCAGCTGAATGTTTTAACACTCTTCCTTGGGAGAAAAGAGGAGGGTTTGGCCTTTCAGTCAGGCATCAAGGTGCCAGCTGCTCAGTACGGGTGAGGTGAGAACCAATCTGCCAGTGCTTTTCTCCCAACTTCATTGCAAAGCCATGGAGCTTCCTTCCATCAGCAGTTGGGCTCCGTGCAGCTTCTAGCAATCAAATTATGTGACACATAATAGTTTTGTTTGTCAACTGTGACATTTTTCCAGCAAAGCATAATATCATTCTCAGGTCTGGTGTTGGAATATGAGTAATTACAATCAGCATACTGTAACACCTTGTCTGGCTGTAGCCTTTTTCCACAAGGCTAAACGTTCTTCTGCTGATGCTGAACAGAGATTCAGAGACCTCTTTCAGTGGTTCCTTCTTCTCCAGATAACTTTACATTTGTCATTTCATAGACCTGTGCTTTGTGTTCCCTTTATGGAAAACAACAAGAACAAAGTCATAATATACTCTGAGATTTAAATAGGAAAAGGATGTAGTGGACAGTATAGCAGTGACTTCTGCTGAAGAATTTGGACCTACTCAGAGTGGTGGGTATCCTCCCAATAGGCAAACTAAACGTGTTAAAGCAGGGAGCATTAACTGGGATTACTTACCTCCTCACGTTACGATTCATCATTTTGTCTTCCATTAAGATTCATTCTAAATGGCCACGGTGAAGGATAAATAGGAAATCATTCGCACCACCTGTGAATGCAATATGAATTACTCTAGGAAAAAAATCAGGTACAAGTATGTGAAAGAGAAAACCATTTTGGTCTTCAGAATCAAACACCTTTTGATTTTCAGAGGCTAAATCCAGTGGATGCAAAGGGAATCATGTGAGGCTGTGATCCTTATAGCCAGGCCAGTGTTCTGCAACAGTGAGAGTCAGCGTGGCATTGAGCTTATCACTGGAGACACTCTGCAGCTTTCTGGTTGTATATTGTACACCTTTGACTTTTAGAAGAGATGATTATATTTAGATCCTAAAATCAAACATTGTATAGTCTTGTGGGAGAGGCTAAAAGCTTTCAAGTGGTTTTGTGTTCAGACATTGTAAAATAGATTTGTGTGTGTATACGCATATATATGTGTGTGTGTGATGATGTAGGTTGTTTTCAGCTACTTAAGATACACCCAGCCTTGTTTCTTGGGGAGGACTGAATTTTTAGATTTTTAGTCTGATTTCAGTGTCCCCAGTTGAGTGAAAACTGTAACATTGCCATGTTTGTCTCAGATCTACCACAGCCAGGCACTTCCATGCATGATGATGTTTTTACCTTAAAAAAAGCAAACAGGGAACACCTTCAAGATGTGAAGGAATCAGAGCTTCATTCCTGAGGGGAGGAGACCTGAAATATTTATAGCATTCGTGCTACAGCTAGCTAACAAGGGTTGGGGGAGGTATGCTTGATATCATCTGTCTTATCATCTGAGGCTAAGTTATAGTAATACACCCCCCCTTTCCCTCTCAGCTTACCTTTTAAAAAAAAAAAAAAGATACAAAGGAAATACTTTTCATGTCAACTGTATGAGGTAATGTGCAGTGTTTCTTCTTAAAAGCCAGGGAAGAACAGTAGCAGATGGGCCAAACATAATCCATTGCCATCGTTTCACACCGCAGTACAGGATACTAAGACACCTTTGCATAATTACTATTTTGAAAAGCAAACTGAAACTAATAAATTGCACCTTTTCCCCACTCCTTTCCCCTTTCCTCCTCCATCCAGCCCAGCTGTTTTTGAGGATGCCCAAGCTTCCAATTCTGTTCCATTCTTTCTTACAGGATTTCTTCTCCATTTCTTTTCCTTTTGGGTTAACTCCAACCATTGTTTGCTTCACCTTTACCTCCTGCTTGTGATCCTTTTTCCTAATGTTTCCCGTTGATTCTCCTTCTCATTTGCCTTCTTTCCAGGTTGCCCAAGCACTTCAAGAAGTCAGCCTGTTTTTCATATCCCAAAGCCTGGGAATGGGAGATGGATTTCAGTGAGCCTGAATGAAAACCTCACTGAACTCTAGACACAGCTTCAGCCCCTTTCAAAAATAGACACAGGTTTTGAATTGATGAAAACCAGTGGTGTTCCATTATCTTGAAGTGACTGACACCAGTTTACACCAGCTGAAGATCTCTTGTTAAATCCCACATTATCCACTGGAAACAACAGAAAAAAACATTTGAATGACCTGGAAGACAGACTGACTCACTGAAGTCTCACCTTAGGATATGTGTGTGTTTTAGTGCTGCCACCTTCTACTTTCTGTGTGTGTCCTTCCCTTGTAACCTAGACTTTATTTTATTTCAATGTAAGGGTAATGGTCCAGATTTATTAAATTTCATATAAGTTCTTCTGGTTACCTTTGCTGTTGGTTGACTTTAGACCATTTTTAGTAGAAACACTGAGGAAAAAAGGCCTTGACTACAGCTTGTAGGCTCTTCTGCAGTACCATGACTTACTAACATCTCCAGGAACATATAACTTCAGTAAGAAGGAGTAGAGGAGCAAAGGTTCAGAGAATGAGAAGACAACTCCAATTTTAAAGAGAAAGGGACAGCGAGAAAGTCTGCACATCCCCACATCTTGTAGGTTGCTGATGTCACCCAGGAGGCAGGAGAATAGTAGAAAGGGTGGAAAGAGCCAATACCATCTTTATCATCATCTTCTGAGCTATGTGTATGAATAAAATAATTACCTGGGATGGTGAAGGAGCTCCATGGTAGACTCAGAGTGTGAGATTAGGTTTCCTGATTCCCATCCCTGTGTTATATCCACCAACAACACTGCCTCACTTAATGGGGTAAAAATTGGCTTCACATCAGGGTGGAACATTCTGTGTCTCCACCACATTGACTGCTCCATCACTGAAGAGAGTTCTGTTTACAAACTCCACCACTGCACTTCTTACTGTTAAATTCCTCTTGGGTTAGGGGTGAGTCCAGGATGGTTGAATTTCAGCAGTTTGCTCTGGATTATATTTTAAGCCTTCCTGGACAACCACAGCATGTTGGTCCCAATGAGAGTAATTCCAAATGAGCCAGTAAGTGCTTTCATACAAAACGGCTGCTTTCAGTTCCCTATCTGTATAGCAAATTAGCCTTCACTTTTAAATTTTAAATTGTCAATTGTGATGTGATTCTGTATTTAGACCAGCTGTATCCCTTCACATTAATAATGTTTCAATTGTTTGAAATTTCACGGGGTAAAAAAGTACAAAATACCCGTTGAAGTTGTCATCTTCTCTGTGGATATCAGCTCCACAAGCATGGATATCCCCAGCTCCTAGAGGTCATTCAGGTCCCTGAAGGGCTGTTGTGGACCCAGCATAGCTCTGCTTTCCTGTCCAGAAAAGACATATTAGCGATACAACTCCACAAGCTTCTGGGAACAAGCATCTCTGAGAAGTAGCCCTGTTATTTTTAGGGAGCAGAGCCATCCATTAGTCAATGTTTGAAAGGAAAAGTTGTTTTTGTTTTTTTTTTAAATTTAAAATATTTTTTTTGTTTCATAAATAAGAATTTCTTTAGTAAGAAATGTGTCTTTGAAATAAAAAATGAAAACATTTCATTCTGCAAATTTGAAAGAAGCTTTTGACTATTTTCAGTGGTTCTCCATTTTCTTTTGTGGCTGAAAACAATTCAACCTAAATTTGTAATTTTTGCATCAGCTGAATCTCTGTTTTTTGGATGGAAAAGAGCCTCATAACAATGGGATATTAAAGTGCAGCTTCTAGAAGGAACAGAACTGTTGTGAGCATGTTTATGTTTACCATGCATTGCAGACTTCGGCTTTGGAGGAAGGAAGCTGTCAAGGTGCAGTAAAGGCTGGATGCACCCTGGGAGCTGTAGGGTCTCCTGCTGGGGACCTGCAGCAGTGGGCTTTCACAGCCAGGGCCCACCTCACCACCCCTAGCCAAGGAGCAGGGCATGCAAGGGGGTAGCCAGAGGCAGCCCTGAGCATCAGGTATCTATCTCCATAAGACTGGAGATAGGCTGAGGTCAGACCAGAACATCAGGCTGCAGGTGGGGCTTAGGATCAGGTCCATTGAGGACAACTGGGGTCAGACACATCCCAGGATGGCTGGTCAGGTCCATGGGGACAGTGCAGTGAATTAACAGAAGAACAAAGACCAGTGTTTCTACTGTGAAAAAAGGTCACTAACATTCCCTCTCATGCAACAGGAACATTGATCTAGTCCTCGTCTAATGAGTCAATGACATATATTTAAATGTTCTTGGAAGTCTCCTATCCAGTTGTCGACCTCCATGGGATTATAGCACCAAGCAGCGAGCTCTACTTTCATTGCTGCCTAAAGGCAGGAGAGACTCCAGCAGATTGAAACAAGGGCTGACCACAATTATAGGTGGTGTACAACAGAAAAATGTACAAGCACAACTGTGGTTCAGAATTAAAACTCAGGCAGATAAAATACTGCATTCCTCTGCTTCCAATTAGTATGAGAAAGATGTGTTCTTGGCGATTTCTCCTTTATGCTCATTTGAGAAAGAAGAGTTAATTTAACTACAGTTAATTTCATGCCCTCTATAATGTACCCAATTATATTGTCCTAATTATTTCAAGCCCTCATGTGCCTTGGTTGAGTGCCTTTTTTGGAAGAGGATATTAAATAACGATTATCCTCCTCATTAATACAATGCACGATAAAGAGAAAACAAACAAGACATGGCTGAAAGGCATAAATATCATTTATACTTTTTACTCACTTTCCCCCCTGATCTTTCCACAACAGCAGTAACATTAGTCATGGAGACAGGAGGAGGCTGACAAATTTTTTGTCTTGACTTGTCATTCCAGTTTTGTCTGGTTAATGCGTGAGGGTGTGGGCATCCTAGAAGCTGTGCTTTTCTGAGAGATCAGCTATTATTGATTTATAGCAAGCACTAGGTTACAACTGCAGAAGTTGAGATCTGAATTAGTTCTAATTGATCCTTGTTTTACTAATTTGGACAATGAAACATAAAGAACCGAGTCGTAGTAAAGAATAAGGTAGGAGGGTCACATCCATCTCTTACGCATGAAGATTTAAATGGTGCAGAATTAGTGCTATCTCATCCATATGAAGGTAGACAGGATTTGGAGACAGCGTATGAAACAGATCTGTCTTGCCATACTTCATAACAGGGTGGGATTTGATTCATCAATTTGCAGGTCCATCGGCTGGTTCTGTTCATGTCACTATATATTAAGAGCTCAAAAAAAATGACCTCTGGCTCCTGCTCTCGTGCATGTGCATTCAGATCTCAGACAGATGCTTAAGTCTCTGTCTTGATTTCTGCACCAGGTTGCCGAGACCCAACACTCATGTAGGTGGGCTTGTTATAAAGCATAAAGAACAGTACTGAGATACAGGTAAGATGGTAACCTTCAATTATCATGTGATTAAGCAACATGGCATGTAATGCTGCTCTTTATAAAGCCCAGGATATGATTGGCCTTCTAGGCTGTAAGTGCAAATTGCCAGCTCATGTCCAATTTTTCATCCACCAGTATTCCCAGGTTCTTCTCTTTGGGGCTGAATATATATCATGTAAGGGTGTAGGCACGATAAAGGACAGTGTCAGCTCGTATAATTTTCATTCATGCACACTTTGAGAAGTGCAGCAGTGTATATGCGGTATATGGAGCAACCCCAGGGTTGTTTTCTTCATTTTGTTCTATCAAGATCAGCAGAAATATAAAGGAAATTAACCACTGCCTGTGTTGTCTGTAAATCTCAAGTAACTGGATAACAGTGTGCTATTTGGAGTTGGAAAGTGTAGCTGGCCTTTGGTACCCTCCTCCTTCCCACCTGTTCAGGATATTGCTTAACTGGGAAGGTGAATAATGAATCAGCCTTTTCAGGCTCTTTCAGATTCCACCTTGTCTGGAAGAGAAACTGCAAGACTCATCAAGCACAGGGTAATAAAAACATGTGCAGACAGAAATACCCTGAGTCTAAAGCTGATGTAGCTTCTGCCATTTGGCTCATGTAAAGATTCTTTAAATCCTCTTACAGTAGAAGGCTGTAGGGGAGTATGCTGTTGGACTGATAAAAGCATGTCTGTCTGTTTTGTAACAAGCAGCTAAGAAGCGTTGCTGAGTCACCTTCAGTGTGAGCTCACTCTTCTTTTTCATTACTGAGCAGCAGGTGTCACGAGCCTTTTCTGATGCAACTGCTAGTAAGTGCTCTGCCATCACCCATTGTGTCACATGGCATCACAGACAGAGCCAGCTGATGATAGGAAGGAGAAAGGGTCAGCATCTGATACCAAAGTACAAACAAATTCAGAGAAACATTACCTCATTGAGGAGAAAGAGGGGGGATGAGCGCAACCCAAATAAAAAGTGGAGAGGGTACAGAAAACAAAGGGAGAAAGGGATAAGTCTGCTGCAGGAACATTACTTTTTTCACCCTGAGCAGTTTTCAGCAGGTTTTGCATCAGCCAAGCACATTCTGTACAGCTAAGCAAAGGCAGAGACAAAAATAGACTACCCTACCAGGTGAATATTTGTACAAGCTCTTCTTGGATGAAATGCACTTGGAAGCAATTGGAGCTGGGCTCAGACCCAAATTAGACTACAATTCCACGTGCAGATATTCAGTGTGATACAGTGGCTCCAGCTGCTCTTCAGCAGATCAATGCATTTCTCCTCTGCTGGCTCAAAATGCTGGCAATCGATACAGTCTGGGTAAGCCTGGTGGATCAGCATCCGCATAAGTGCATCTATCCCAGCCTTTTCAGGGGTATGTTCATTCCAAGTGTTTTAAAAAAGTGCAGTTTTTCCCTCTTTTATTTTGGCTGTCCTTGGCTAAATATAGTCTAGATACTCATGGAGACCACCTTCTTTTCTAGTTCACTGGTCTCAGTGGGAGAATTGCATTGGTAATGAATACTACATCACTGATGAAGCACCAAAATATTTGGCCCAAAGTGAACACTATGTGATTTTATGAAAGTTTTCTCCTTCTTCAAAGTTATTAAGTCAGGGAACACATCTTTTATTAGGGCAGCACTGGGGGGAATATACCCTCATACCTAGCAGCATTTGTTGAAGGGTTAAAACAGAAAGGTAAGAGAGAAAATAACCCGTGAGCCTTCACCCCTGAAACGGAAATACTGATTTTCTAATTTCTTTTTTTTCATAAATATATGCATGCATATGCACATACAGTCCAGTGGTTCAAGTTCTTGATCCGTATCAGACATAGCTCAATTTGCTATTTCATCAGAAACTACTTTTAGTAGCCTGGTAAGGACTAGGTCCAGTAACCATCTTGTCTGCACAGCGTAGTACCATTAAGCAAACACTGCAGCTTACTATGCAGCTGACAGGGGGATTATGTGCTTAGAGTGGGATTCAGAGCAGGTTGTATGCTAAGCAGGGAGATGCAGCATGTAGCCAAAAGATAATCAGGAGAGAAATGCAGGGCCTGGGTAGGCAGGGATAAGATGTCTCCAGAATCATCACTTCAGATCCAGAGCTCGGACACTACCCCCAAAGGCACACGCTTACAATCATTTTCTTGAGAACCCAACAAATCTCACCTGTTTCCTCTGAAATGGTGACCGAGTTCTTGGTCGAGTTCTTGGTTCTGGTGCTCAAGTGACCAGGCAGATGGAGAAGTCCTAAGTGATGGGGAAGAATGGAAACAGGTCCCTGCGTGGGGCAGCAGGCAAACCACCTCCCAACCTAATTCACCTCCCCGGATACCCCTATACAAATAATTATGCAGGTTTGAAACCTGAAGGCCAGGAAAATGATGATGTGGATGAAAGCACATCCAGGTTGGAGGAGCTGCTTAGGAAGAGTCGGTCAATGACCTCATGCATCACAACCAGCTCTGCTAGGAAGAAAAGAAAGGTGGTTGTCCTTGGTGATTACACTCTGAGAGGAATGGAGGGCCCAATATACTGACTAGACCCAACCCACAGGGAAGCCTGCTGCCTCCCTGGGGCCTGGGTAAGGGATGTTACTGGAGAACCTCTGATTACTACCCACCACTGGTCTTCCAAGTGGGCAGTGATGAAGTCCAAACAACAAGTCTAAGGGCAATCAAGAGGCACCTCAGGGCCTTGGGATGACTGCCAGTTGCAGGGAACAATGGGGCGTGTAATCGGAAGATCACACAGATCAATATGTGGCTCTGGGCCTGGTGTCAATGGCTAAATTTCTGGTTTTTTGTCATGGGTCAGTTTACACGGTACCAGGCCTGCTGGTAAAGGTGGGGTTCACCTGTCTTAAAGGGCGAAAAGGATCCTAGGTCAGGAGTTAGCAGGGCTCACTGAGGGAGCTTTAACCTAGATTGGAAGAGGGAAGGGAATAAAGCCAAACTCGTTAGAGATGAGCCTGGGGGCAGCACGCCAGGGTTGGAGGCAAGATCAATAACACAGCTGAAGTGCATCTATGCTAGTGCCTGAAGCATGGGCAACAAATGGGGTGCTCTGGAAGCCATCGTGGAGCAGGAAGACTATGACATTATCGCCATCACAGAAACATGTTGGGCTAACTCACACGACTGGAGTGCTGCAATAGATGGCAACAAACTCTTCAGGAGGGTTAGGCAAGGAAGGAGAGACGGTGCAGTAGCTCTGTATGTCAGGGAGTGTTTCGACTGCCTAGAGCTGAATGATGGTGACAATAGGGTCAAGTGTTTATGGGTAAGAATCAGGGCCAACAAGGTGGATATCATGGTGGGAGTCTGTTAAAGACCACCCAACCAGGATGAAGAGGGAGATGAATCATTCTACTAGCAGCTGGGAGAAGTCTCAAGATCACTACCCTTGTTCTCATGGGGGAGTTGAACCTACCAGGAGCCTGATGGAAATACAACACAGCAGAGAGGCAGCAGTGTAGGAGGTTCCTGGAGTGTGTGGAAGAAGATAACTTCCCAACACAGCTGGTCAGTGAGTCAACTAGGGCAGTGATCATCCTCCTGTACTCGGCACTGCTGAGGCTGCGCCCTGAATGCTGTGTTCAGTTTTGGGCCTCTCACTTCAATGTGGGCATAGAGATGCTGGAGTGTGTCCAGAGATGGGCAATGGAGCTGGTGAAGGGTCTGGAGCCTGAGTCTGATGAGGAGCAGCTGAGGGAACTGGGGGTGTTTAGTCTGGAGAAGAGGAGACTCAGGGGAGACGTTATCACTCTCTACAGCTACCTGAAAGGGGAGTGTAGGCAGGTGGAGGTCAATCTCCCAGATAACAAGTGGCAAGACAAGAGGAGACGGCCTCAAGTTGCACCAGGGGAGGTTTAGATTGGATATTAGGAACAATTTCTTCACTGAAAGGGTGCTGAAGCATCGAAACAGGCTGGCCAGGGAGATGGTGGAATCATCATCCCTGGAGATGTTTAAAAAACATGTAGGGGTGATGCTTAGTGACATGGTTTGGTGGTGGACTTAGTCATCATGGGTTAATGGTTGGACTTGATCTCAAAGGCCTTTTCCAACCTAAATGATTCTATAATTCTATGACTCTTATAGTTCACTATGCAACCTTCTTTCCTGACCATATTTTGTGCAGTAATTGGTGGCCAACTACTACACCCGGTAGGTAAGTGGTGTAGGTTCAAGTCCCTCCTCTGACTGGGAAAATGCTGTTAATTATCACCAGTTACAAAGCTGGATTTGGGTTGTCCTCCAGAGCTCTTGCTGAACTCTGCAGCTGTATCACAGGACTCCAGAAATCCTGGGACAAAAGTGCACATCAGCAAGGCTGACTATAGTCTCCTTGCAAGGGGGAGACTGGGGTGTTTGTCACTGTCAGTTTAATAGATTTTCCTTGACACAGTCACTGAATATAGCACATATACTCTGCTGATGGGGCCACATAGTAGCTCAGGTAGAGTCTGACATCTTTTGCCTGTCCTTGAAGAGAAAATAAAACAGACAATGAACACTCTCTAGACTACAGGGTCCTATTCATATGATTATTGTCACTACTTTTTAACCATAAGCTTCTGTTCTGTAAATTAGCTTGCTATGCTGAAGAGGAGAGAGACTCCTCAAGGTCTTCCACAAGCTGTGTCAAGCTGACAGTTCTTCACAGAAATTTTGTTGGATGTGTCTAATTTTCAAAGTCATTCATAACAGTTTTTCCTTAGTTAAGATATTTTGAGGACCAAAAAGGGTTGTAGGATACCTGTGCCTAACCTAGACACAGGTTGCTGTCTTTTCTCCAAAAACTCAGATCAGGTGTGCCATCAGTACCAAACACCGGAATGTTTATGATCTACCAGCTCTATGCTTCCCTATCCATTTGTTGCTTCTTTTCAAACTGGGATGTCAGTCCTGCACATAGACATTTGGCAGAGACTTGCCCATGGCACTCCAAAAGTCTGCTGCCCCTGGCAGAGCGCTGCTGTGAAGCACAAGTAAAGATCATGAGCCCTTGTGTCTGTTGTGGGCTTGCTTGCTCTGCCCATTTCTTTTCTGATGTAGTTCACCTCTTTGAAGCAGGAGAAGATGCTGATCAGTGGAAGAGAACTATTTCACTAAAGTATTCCCCCACCACCTTTAAAAACTCCAGTTGACTTCTGACAAAAAAAAAAAAATGTTGCAACCAGCTGTTTGCCTTGAAGCCAGCACACCAAGCCAGGCCAAAATCCGTGCAGTGGTAAGACAGTGCAGATTGCCATGCTAACTATTGCCTACTCTTCCTCCAGCTCAAGGGGTGCTTATTTCCTGATAAGTCTCTGTTCATCTTTGCAGGGGTGGCAACTCCATCAAACTGCTCCTGAAAGACAGTTTAAAATGCTAGCAGTTCAAGTAAAAAGTGGGACTTTTTCAACTTCAATTTGAAATTCACAAAATGCTTTGTGAAGATACGGTTGGTTTACTGTTGGCCGGAGAGATTCACTGCCTGCGTTACTGTATTTTAATCATTTTGAGTATCACTGCAAAATTTCTCTTAAGCAGCGCTTCCTTCCTGTTATTCTTGCTTACATCTGTTCACTGTAGTAATGGATATTTTTGGCTGTAAGCAGTTATGCAGCATGACACTTGGCGAATAGATGTCTGTGTGTGCACTAGCTACTGTTTTTTGAAGACTCATTTGGCCCTTGTCCCCTCTGGGTGTGACAAAAATATAAAGATATCACTATAAACTGCTTGCCAGCCTTTCGTTGCTACTGTTACCTTTTTGACTGACATTGCTTATGCTTGAGCTCTGCTCTGAACTGAACTCTTTTGGGAAAATTTAAAGGATTTGATTTTAAGCTTCAAATTTATTGTGTATATGTTTGCTGAATGACAAGTTGTGCTTCTGCTATCTAGTCAACAGCGTATCTGTCCTTTGTAAGTAGCATGCTGTTAATATGTGATACAATTATTTCCACTAACTGCTCAGAATCCAACTGATCACTCTCACAGCCATAAATGAATCTGTTTGACAACCTGTTCTCTGCACAGTAGGTAGTCTTCCACCCGCCAGCTAATTTGTCATTGCATCTGCCTTGTTCTGCCAAGGGATATGTTCTAGTGCATTTATTCTGTTTCTAAAAGCTTGTGACTGGCCATTATCTTGGGAGGAGAGACACGCAGAAGAACAAAAATTTTATGATGTATCTTTCTGTCTTTGTGAAGCTCTTGCTCACAGCATCTCAAAGAGATCTCCATTAGTTGTTCTTAGTCTCTTTCACAGACTGTACTGCCCAGTAGCTGCAGAGACCCCAGCAGCCCAGCTGGTTGGCTGAGGCTAGAGGAGAATGTTTCTCAGCGCTGGTGAGAAGTGCTTAATTGATATTAACATGGATGGAAATGGTCTGCTCAGCCATAGGGCAGACGTCATTTGGTATACTTTCCTTCCCTCTAACGGTATAGGGCTCATGCTACCCGAAAGGACCATCTGTAGATTTTTGAGATAGTGCGGGCCTGTTTATTGTTTGGTTTTTCTGTTTGTTTCCTATCTGTCTGGATCTGCTGTGCTAATTGCCTTGATATATGAATGTTAAGCTTGCCCAGATATCCCAGCAAGCAGCAGATTTTTTAGCATGCATTTATTCTTAATTCAAAATAAGTCTAAGGACTTGCTGAACTGAGCAGCCACCATCACAACGGGAAAACCTTCATCATCCAACTGTCTGAAACAAGCTCTTCTGCCGTGCTGCTAAGCAGTGTTTTTGCAGTCTGAATTCTTCAATACAGCTTGCATTTTTTTTCCCCCAGGACTCACGGTTCAGGTTCAAGACCTTGCCAGCCACACCTCCCTCTCCCAGTGCGAGCCAAAGCTACATGTTGGAATCACAGAAAGGCAGCAAAGTTCATATATGATGGAAAAGGGTCAAAAGAGTAGGTATCACCTGCAAGTTGGGGCTATCTTTTTTATCCTCTGTAAAATCTGGGTCTTTACTCTTCAGTAATGGGTTCTCCTGTATTTTAGCCTTGTCTTGTCACATACATAGGAGGATTAACACTGCCAGAAGGAAACTGAAGATGTCATTCAGAAGAATGGACAGGGCAGTAACTTATCAATAACAATATCATCCTTTCACCTAACAGACTCTAACGCAGAGACATGTCTTGTTTCTATTAATATTTCATAGAACCAGCTGGTACTACTAGATCCAGCCAGTCCCAATGAACTTCATTTTAGCCTTTTTATTAGCTTATAAAAGTGATAGGGTTGATGGATACCATTTAATGGAACGCTTTCCACCCTGTTCCCCCCTCCCTTCCCACCCTGAAAAGTCTGACATTCATAAATTGAGGAGGTCAGTAATTTGCATCCAGCTGAGTGGCTGTCTGGCTTTAATGAGATGATTTGTAATCATAAGCACTGCACTGCAGTGGTGTCTGGTACAGGGGGAAGAGGGGCACGTATGCATGCTCCAGCTGAGATGAGGGAGAGGTGATGGGAGGGAGGGAAAGCACATGGATCAGAAAAGGGAAACAAGGCTGGAATGACATAAGGAGCTCCATTAAATGTAATACAATAATGCTGGCCTGGTTAGTATAAGAGCCAGCGGCTGGCTGATGCAAGCCAGTGAAACTCCTGTTACATAGGTCAGGCAGGCAGCTTGCAGGATCACTCTTATCCAGAGCTCTTTAAAGCGGCTGAAAATAACAGGTTCGTTTTTGCCAGCTTTAAACCCTCAGTGCTCTTATTGCACCACTCTGTCATTCCTTTCCCACTCCTTACATAACACAAAAACTTCCAGACCAGGAAGATGCTTCAGGGGCTAAAGAGGTTATATGTTGCATAGTTAGCATGTTCCTCATCAGCTATATTTTCAGCCTGTTTTCCTAACGGAATGGATCATGCTCTGTCTGTGTGTGTGTATTTTTCCTCCATCAGATGCATTTTTAACCCGCTAGCTCTTTTCATTTCAGTCACACAAAGCAGTAGAAAATTCCTGCAAGTCTTAGGCAGGCAGGTAGGAGAGAGACAGAGACTACTAATCCCTTCACTGGGGGAAAGACTCAGAAGAGAATCCTTCTGGTAGGGAGATATTTTTAATTCCTTGGCCTTGATAAAAGCTTCGCTTGGCATCTGTTTCAGAGCAGACAACCATGAATCTCACCACAGGCACAAACCCATAGGAAGCCAGGCTGCACTAGCTCTCCTGTACACAATACTTTCTCTGGCTAACTGTGAGAATTTTGCACCTCCCAAAGACTGTCTTTTCCTTGTCTCCAGGGTTTCTCTTCTCTGTAGTAACAATTTTCTGAGATTGTCACGCGATATTTTTCATTAGGAGGCCCAGCTGTGGAGGACTGTTTCTTTAACCATGTCTCCAGCTGTCTTGAGTTATTCTTCAGCAACCCAGCTGGACCAGTGTAGGGTTTTTTTACAGCTGCAATAGAGTAGCCTGCATGAGCTTTAAGTTTGCTATTTTTTAATACATTAACTACTTCATGTTGCCAAAAGTAAAAAGGCAGGAGTGCAAACTGATGTGTTCTACTACAAGCCCCTTCCAAGGAGAAGACACTGAAGTGAGGCAGGGGGGCTGCTGGTTCGCCTTAACTCGCAGTGTCTCCCTGCGCAGTTTTAGATGCACGATAATGTTGTTCAGCCCAAAGACCCTTTACAAGGTGTGGTATCTCCAGGACAGCCTGCAGTCAGGTCACTTTGTGAGGAAACAGCCATACCACCACAGGGCCCCTCTCTCTTCCTTCGCCGCTTCACATCAGGTGACGTTCAGCCCTAGTTCACCTCACCTTTCTCAGTTATGACCTCACATCCCCTTCCTCATCTGCCCCTGGAGGAAGAACATCCTTCCTTCCAGGCAACAAAGAGCTTTTCTTTCCCCCTGTCCTGAGCTCCCTCTTTAAAACATACATGCTTCATGTGCTTCCTTCCCTACAGATGTTTGCAACTGCAACATAATCCCTTCCTCCTCTTCCCTGGGGAGGCATGTTACCTCTATGTTAAGTAATAGAAATTTAAGTTACAGGGATGCGTGGGTGGCCTTCAGAAATTGTGCCAGAAAGATGTTTCTCAATCAGATTTTCAGTTCCAACAGGAAAAGACGAAACAACACAACTCTACCCAGCAGGCAACCACAGTAGCTGACCTTCCTTTGGGACAGAAGGTGCCCTCAGTCACCCTAGGGAAAAAGCTTCCTCTTGGGTAGGGTGAATATCCCTGTAGATGGCTTTTTTTGAGAAGAGCCCTATCCAGGAAGCAGATCCCCCAACTTCTTTACCTTTTCCAGGCTATAATCCTACCTAAGCCCATCAGCAGGTCTGTGAGCTGACAGTATTTCCCCTAGTTTGTTCACGGAGAGATCAACTGCTTTGCCAGATCCCTAAAAAGTACCCATCTAATGTGCTATTTAAGCAATGTATCATCAGTCAGAAAGGAACGAGCTGGGTATAGTCTCAATGTTAAGAAGAGCATAAATAAACTGTAGATTGAACAGAGGATTGTGAGGAGGGAAATTCATTTTTACTGTTCCTCTAATGTACACTGTCTCCTCTTTGTCTGGGGAGTAGCCCACAGATAATCACCTCTGGACCAGCAGTGTGCTTTAGCGTAGCCACTCAAGCTAAAAAAAACAAACACCTTGAAACATTCATTGATGCTGTTTTATTATTTTCCCAATCATGTTTCCTTGACTTGACTTGTCCTGTCCCTCTGATCAATAGCAGACGTCACCCAACATGAGACATGTTTTGGATTGATTTAGAGTGCTTATTAGTACCAACTTCTAAATCACTTTGCTGAGACTCCTCTAATGTTGTTGGCACTTGATAAGGTCTTAGGCTGGGATTTTCAAGGGAACACAGCAACTTAAGAGTCCAAAACACTTAGAGCTCTCCAGCCCCTGTTGAAAATTGCAGGCAAGAGTGCAAGAAGTTTACTTGCTTTCAATTATAAGATTTTCAAGCACTTTAAGGTGCCGATAGCTGCTTTATGTTTTTTTCAGAGGTACCTTTCGGAAGCTGTGTGCTTAAACATATTTGGAAATCCTATTAGAAGCCATTCAGCATGTTTATGTGCCTAAATTCCTTTAAAACCTGACTCAGCATACTGTGATACCCTTCTGTGTGTGAGCAACAGCATAAAGAGCGGGCTGTCAGTGAATGACTGATGCTGTATGAATGCGTGGAATACAAGCCAAATCCGAAATGCAAAGGCTCATATGTTACAGTCATATAAACCAGCCACTTGTTTCTTCAGCAGTTGTCACAGCAAAGCTGTCATTTCCTAGTTCAAGAGTCTTTATCACATCCTTATCCTTGATACATACTCCGGGAGGAGGAAGGATTCATGAGGCAAATGGAAGTGTGATTCAGAAACTACATCAAGTCGAGGAATGAAAATGCTCCCAGCAGTGGCCTCAGTCTACTTGGATATGTGGAATGGATAGCTGGAGTTCCTCACATAATTTAGGTTACATTACCATTTTCCAAGAAAAATCCACAGTCTGGATTCAGTTTGCGTAAATAGGAGTTTCAAAACCAAAGTCTAAAGCATCTAATTCCATTCTTGCCAACTTGCAGCTGAAGGATATTTCTGATTGTGAATTGTAATGGTGGAGAATATTGACTGATTCAATCGGAGCAAGAGTCAGGGACAGACAGACACACAGACCATTTCCGAGGAGATATATCCTGTTTCCCATGACAGGCAGCTTTCTTATTAAAATTATCCCAGTACATATATTCTCTATTTGAGCATGAAGTGCTCATTACAGGTCTCTACATAAATAATGTACACTTGAAATGGTTCCCTGTGCCATAAATATTGACCTTGGTTAATAATTGACTATGGGATTATATGTCTGCTCCACTCATACACTACAGACTGAGGGTCTTGCCTCTTCCCATCAGGTTTCTTTCCTTTCACTCCTGTAATTTTGGGAGAAGGTATTATACTGATACCATCAATGTAATGATGGCACAAGTTTGCACTGGAGTATATAATTACCTCTCTCCCCCTTCCAGTTCTTGCTTAGTGTCCCCAGTCATTTCATTGGAAAGTGTGAAAAAAAAAAATCTTTTTTAATTCACTTTACAATTTAATCTGATTCCTCTGCAGGGCAGGCTGTAGTCCTTGTCTATTTTTGCTTTAACCTTTAGTTAACATTATTACAATCAGACATATCTATCAGTCACTTTGTGAGGCTGGTTCATGAAAAGTGTTTCAAAGAGCAGAATATGGACCAAACTTGCTGCTTGAAATGCAGTGGAGCCAAGGCATATTTGGTATATGAGGCTTCCCAGCTTCACTTGATAAATCTATACTGCCTGTACTGAGCTTTTGCAATATTCTACAGATTCATGGAAAATGAAGAACTGAATGATAGGAAAATGGTGCCTGGCAGAGTTAAGGTTTATAATGTCAGCTGCAGCCGTGACTCCTGAATAGCTTGTGCCTCTGCAGGCCCTTATTCTGCAGCCCTTAGGCTGGATGTTCAGGAAAAATGACTCATACATCATACACCAACATACCTTATATATCTAGAATGAGTTGCCCATAGAAATTCACCTGGGCCTTGTACATTGGATGAAAACTGCATGCTAATATAAAATGTGCTGGATAGCTTATCTGTGGTATTCAGGTACCAGGGAAAGGCTTTGGTTGCAACAGCATGGAAAGATTTCATCAGAAGGTTTTGTCCTCTGAGTTTTGATAGGACTTTCCTCTTTTGGACATTCTGCAAATATGTAAGTATCACTAAAAATGCTGTGGTTGCTCCTGTAGTTCCCAGCTTTTCCTCTGGTGGCACATTTATAGCCACGCCATGTGGGAGCTGAGAAAACTGTCTTTTCTTTTACTGTCAGCCTTTATAATTCCTAGCCCAGTGGCTCCTTGCTTTGAAAGAGAGATATGGAGGATGCTGTCCAAAAAAGCAACATCTATTTATGGAGACAGTGAATACACAATGAGTTAGGAGATGGTGACCAAATTGTGCAGCATTGTTTGTGAGTCCTTGAGGACCAATAAAAATAATAGAACTGCAACTGTAAATAGCTTATTACAAACATCCAATTTCTATGCTTGGAATTCAGGACTGTCCAGACCGTAAAATTAATCCCCTTGCCTGCTGGACCTTGGAGGCAGGGCTGCTCTGCCAAAGGTCACTCAGTTCTCAGTGATGGCATCATTGCTGCTTTGTTTCAGCTCTGTGCATAAACATTTGCTGTGCTTGGTTACCATTTGGGATTGCATAAAGAACATTGGGAAGATGGGGTGAAGTGCCACAGCCCCTTCACAGCTAAGAATTTCACTTCAAGGAAAGGCACATGAAAGGACCTGGGTACTAAAATTCATGTATCCTTGGATGGTTAATAGAGGGATAATGCCAAAAAGGTTTTGGGCTAATATTTGAAATGATTGGTGAAGGAATGATGAGAATTTGTAGTTATAGCTAAGGTTAGATGTAGTAAAAAATGCTTGATGTTCAATAACTACTAGTTTCAATTTTGACTCTGCCATTAATTATAGTGTCTTTAATATTTTTTTCAAGAATTTTAGACTTTTAATTATTATATATTAATCAAGAATATTTAGAAATGCCTAAAGTGGCTAACCTGAGCTGGGTTTTTTTTGCACAGATTTGCACTGATGTAACACACACAGATAAAAAAACTGCTGTAACTCAGTTTGCATTGTTATTTTCATTTTTTTTTTTTCAAGTGTGTTCTTTCCTTTGGAGCATGAATCTCACAACCTTTATGATCTCTGGTGGTGGTGTCCTGACCTGTAAGAGAAATGAAACAATATCCCCCTCTTACTCCTCTCTTATAGCTCATCATGTAACTGCATAATAAAACTTCTAAGTTAAGATTGTACCGGAAACAATGTTTAACATGGTTGTATGGACCATTTCTGGGTCTTTCACATCAGCAAGCATATAATATAGTCCCTAAGGGAATAGAAGGCATGTAGATATATCCTCCTGAATTAAAATCCTGTGTCACTACCACCACAATCTATTGATAAGACATTTTACCCCCCCTGAGTTGTTTGTTACAGTTTGTCTTAGGTAGCAAAAAAAAGACAGAGCTGGGTTTCTGGAACAGATTAAATGGAAGTATAATTTTGACAATGCCTAACTGCACAGCTATTATGCTCTACTTTCATATCAAAGTTGAGATATCTTGTCCCATATCCCCATCCCCTAAGAATGCAAAACTGGCCAAAGATCCTCTTGAGGTTCAGTGGAAAAGAGAACTTTAAAGGTGCTTCATGGCCTTCAGAGATGAGACTGAAGGTTGACATGCCTGATGTGCCCTGGCCAGCAAGTGGGCTGCTCTAATACAAGTCCACTTGTTGAAGGGCACTTCATCTCCAGGCTGCCGGGAATCTTTGCCTTGTGCTGTGCCAAAATGGGCCAGTATTAATAGAATTGCCACTTCTCAATAAATATCAAAAAAAGGTAGATGTCCACACAGATCTGTTGTGAAGCCCAAGTGTTAGTAGCCTGCTTCAGTGTTGGTGGTGCCAGTAAGAGTTTGGCAGCAGCCCAGAAGGTACATGGATGTCTTCACATTCAGCTTAACCCACACCATCAACACCAAGTGGGAGATGGATGAAAAACTCAAGGACGCTCTCATTAATTAATTATTTGAACTGCATTTTTACACCAGCAATCAGTGTCTCCTGTTGCTTGACAGACAGTAGACAATTTCCAGTTTTCCCTGTACAGGGTTCCCGGTGTAGCCCCGCAGCGGTTGGTATAATGCAAAACCACGCATCAAATATGTGTGTCCACCCATGCCAGTGAGCAGACCTCTTCTGGCACCTGTAGGCTCCAAGTCAGAAAAGAGAGCTGCACATGAAGGCCTGGTGTTATAACAGGGACCTAAAAAGTTCCATCTGAGCTGCAGCTGGCACTTGCAGGCAGTACTGCCCACTTTGCAGGGGCTGTGAGTGGGAAGGCAGGGTCTGCTCCTGCAGCTCTCACCAAAGCAGGCAATGGAGGGATGACCCTTCTCCTCGTCCTCACTCTTCTCCCTCCCTCTCCCTTGGCCTGTGAGCTGAGGAAGGCCTGTCTCATCCTGCTTGTGTGTGCAGTGCCCTGCAAAATATGGTCCTGATCTCATCTGTGGTTTCCAGGCTTTGTTATAGGACAGAGAAACAATAGGCATTTTATTACCCTGAGTGTATCATTCCTGTTTGAATGGTCCCTTAGCATGGTGTTCTGACTCCAGGCTTGCCGAAAGAGGCTTGCACAGTAATTAAAAGATTGTTAATATTGCTAATGCTGTTCAGAGCATAATTCCACATCAAAACGCTACTGGGCTTTTGGGGCCATTTAAAAATCCAAGTTTTATCCCACTTCAAATTCAGCTTCTGAGCCTCCCCTCCACAGTGGATCAAACCAAGGGCATGAATCCAACCACGCTCTGAATGAAGCTCCAGACTGTATAGCTTCGAGTCATCATTCTATGTGTGAAATTGCACGCTGTACTGCTTTGTATGACAGAAGTACTTGGTCAAGTACTGTTGTGCTATATCACACAGAAATGCAATAAAATGAACTTTCCCGGTTGGTTTATAATCTACATTTATTACAGTCCCAGCAGTTCATACACTGGAGATAAAACTGGTAGGTCCCACTTCCTGATAGAAGTTTATCTCAAATAGAGCTGAGAAAGACATTCACACTGTGACCCAAAAGATGGCTCTCACCAGAGACCTCCATCATGTTTCTACAAACTAAGGTACCACTTGGTCTGCTCTTTTTTACTCTTTCAGAGGCAGGAAACACAACCTGAAGCTCTCAAAGTCTTAAGTTAAAATTGTTCTGCCCACCTGGGGGAGATTTAAAGAAAATGCTAGTCATGACAGTGAGGATCTGATTTTCATAAAAGCTCAGTTCCTATTTTGGCACAGAGCTAATCGGCTAGAGTCAAAATCTGTCCTCACATTAGCAATATTAGCAAAAAGTTTTTCACCTGGTGCTTATGTCTTGTGAGGGTCTGAATATGGCTGTTCATCATCAAAATCAGAGGTTTTCTCCGTGGAAAACTGAGGTTAGAGCATATGGTTTGAATCATGTGTAGTAAAGTCTTCGGAAGTTTTTCACATCGCTGCTCTAACAGGTAGGATATTGTTTGTTTCTCTCTTCTCTGTTCTCTCAACGCTGTTTCTTTTTAACACAGGAAAAAACATTTCTTGGCCCTCCATTTAGCCTTGATGAACCTGGAAGTTGACTGTATTTCACTTCACTGCATTAATTCTGTCAAGCTAACATGAGAATGAACTCAACTTTGCTGGTAAACATATACCTAGGGCACACAGAAAGTAGCTCTACCAAGTTACAAACGTGTCATCTGTAATGGGCCTCCTGTCTAGGCATACTCTGCATGTCCTCTTCATCTCATAAACAAAGAGTAAGAGCTGTCTTTTCTGTGTGAAAACTGGTATAGCATTTGTGGCAGCCTAAGGTTGTTCCCAAAGACTGATATGAAAAGCAGTTTATCTGTGTTATGGTCAATGTATCATCCTTCTCACACTTTTTGAGCCATTTTTTGAGAATGATGAATTGTAGTCATCACCACATTCAATTAATTTTACTCAGCTGGTTCTTATAGTGTGTTTGTACCAAATGTCCTCTAACAGCTGATAAATCATCCCTGAGTGGCTGCAGAGGTAGCAGCAGTGACATACACCGGACTGACGACAGGAATGTGTCACACCATGTCTCTCACCCCCTCTTTCCAGAAAGATTTTTGTGACCTTTGGTGGCATTTGCAAGAAGCCATTTTATCCTGATGTTGCATGGCTCTATTGATCTCTGTGTAGGATTAATCTTAGACAAACAGGCCACATAATTTATGTAAACTCTACAGGTAATTAAATTCCTTCCAGCAAAGGTCAGGGCAGAATATTTAAGATTTCATTTGAATAGAAATTACAGTTAGAAATGAAGGAAAAAAAAGAGGGAAAGGAAGAAATTTGGAGCTTGTCATATCAATTATTTTAGAGTAACTAAGAGGACTCAAGTTATTTCTCAGGGACTAAGATTCAGTCTTCATCATCTGCACTCACAATTAGGAAATGTTTGTCTGTAATGACTTACAAATAACTTCAAGAAATGTTCAAATAGTTGTAGTGGATAGTCAATGAAAACATCGTCTTTTTTCGAAGAGACCTGAGACTCTCCTTCCTAAGTAAATAAGCCCTAAGTGTGCAAGCGTGTCTTTGTAACTGGTCATGATTGTAATACTCACTCTTCCTTCACCAGCATCTTAAAGCTCATGGAAAACATTATTTTTCTGTTTACCTTCCAGTTTCACAAATCTTTGGATTTCAGTGTTCAAGCTTGTCTTCTACAAAAAAAAATTAATTTTGGGGGGCAAGCCCAGAAGCTTATAGGAATGCATGGCTTCTGAACAAGGATGCTGAACAGCACAAACTACCTTATGGTAAGATTTTATGCTTTGAATTCTATCTTTTTTTGCCCGATATGTCCCAAACTATCAGAATGTAGTGTTGTCTTTGGGAAAGGCTTGCATAATTTTTACTATTTATCTGATGAAATGGTCTCTGTCTGGATATGACAGGACGGTCACAAGGCTGAGCAAGGACCCAGGCTGGAGACAGAGATGTTCAGTTGGTGAAATCTTTGGAGCAATCCAATCTATTGAGATGGTTTGAGCGAGTGTCACAGTCACCTTCCTGTCCAGCTGAAAAGAGTACACATTCACAGAGATGGCTGCGGTATAAAGCTCTCAGTTACAGAATGGTATAAGGGGTAGAGGTAGGAAAGAGGTGACGAGTGCACTGGAAAGCGAGTTGCAAGGGACACAGAGATGACACTAAGATGAGAGCATGATTGCATATCTCAGTGTCATGACATTGCTTTACTTCCCTTCCTGCAGCAAGGACCTCACCGAGGTCTGGTTTGACGTCACCATCTTCAGGAGCTATGCGTCCCTCACACCTCACTTCCCAATTTTGAAATTGTTAGATTTCTAAAACCTTGATGCACAGAGGGACCACACAACCTCTCTCTCAGCACCCTGTTCCACTGCTTTAGTATCACCAGGGCAAAGGAAGTTTTCCTTATAATCAGTCTGAACCTCTCTTGGTTTGGTTTGGCCCCGTTGTCTCTAATTCCACCCTACCAGGCACCACTGTGAAGACCCTGTCCCTGTCTTGTGGATAACCTCCTTGTAGGTACTGGCAGACTGCTGTACCAGGTCCTCTCCTCCAGGCAGAGCCTGCTCTGATCCCTCAGCTTCACCTCACAGGGCAAGTGTTCTGGCCTATTTTGAAAATTGATTCAATATTTATCCCTTAATACCATTGCCCCTGACCTCCATAGCCTTTCAAAGAAAATAGAAAGAGGAGGCCTTGCAAGGAAATCAGCCAGTTTTCTCTGTGATTTTTTTGGATGTTTTTTTGGATGTAGCCCATCTGATTCCATGGGCCAAGTATGGGTTAAGTTCTGAGGAGTAATCCTTGATTGATCCTCATCCTCTGCAGGTATCTCTTCTCCTTGAAGCCCCTCACTAAACACAAAGGCCAGTGAGGGCTGGTGCAAAGACAGCATTGATTGCCTCGGCCCTATCAGTGTTTGCTGCTATAGAGTTTCCTGTCCCATTCAAATGGGAGTTTGGCTCCCAGGTACTGTAAGCCTGTGAGCATCAGCAGTGAAAACTGTGACCACAAAAACTGCCATCGCTTTGGGGCATTCAGTGACTGTGGTGATCCGTATAACTGCAACCACACAGTCCCCACAAACAACAAAATTGTGAATAGAGGACATAAGCTGTGATAGGAAGTGTTTCAATCTGAGTAGCATAAATTGACATTAACATTGATGTGACTCAGAGCTGACCTAGGCCCTTTACAAGGATGTGCTGATGCCAGACAAGCTTTCCTTCCAAAATCCTGTTGTGTAAAGGACCTCTAGAAAAGATGCCTCTATTAATCTCTCTTGGTAAGTGAAGAGAGAACTATGGGCTTGCCTGGGTGATGGCTGGGTGAAATGCAGTAGCTGGCATGTCAGGAGCCAGAATAGACAGCCATGGATGTGGCTTCTGGCCTTAAAAACTTAGAGTCAGATAATTTAGTGAACAAATGAGATTGTTTTGTAATAAATGGTTTGAGGAAATTATTGTGTAAAGGTAAAAACCATTGCCCCGTTCAGCAAGTGGTGATTGCCAGGAATTCAAAACCAAAGAGCACCTACAGCTGCATCTTAGATGCCAGCTACCCAACTGCTGAGCACATGCCCAGTTGCTCTGAGATAGCTGCAGCACCTGCTGTTGCTGCAGGTCCTGTGGCAGATCTGGTCCAGTCGCAGTAGCATCTGCCTCACCAGCTTTTCAGCAGTACCTTCCATCTTGTAGCTTAGCTGCCTTTGTTTCAATTACAGCCCCATCTGCCTCCACGCTGGCTGTCTCTGTTTTTGATATGATTGCAATCACATCTGCTCCACCACTGACTGCTGCTTTCATCATGATTATAATGTCATACACCTTTGTGCTTTCTGCTGCTTTGCTACTATAATGATACTGGCATCTGAATCACATTTTGACACAGTTGCTTAAAACATCTATCCTTGTGCTTGCTTGACAACACTGGAGTGGCTGGGCTGATGCGAACTTCAAGTTCATCTAAACCCATGTTTTCTCCACCACTGGCCATCTCCACACACTTATAGAGAAGATGTGAGCACTCTGCAATAAGCAGATGGGGGAAAACCTGCTGCTGATCTTTGCCTCATACTGCAGTTGGCACAACAGCTATAGTGCTGGCCTGGGCTTTGGGAAAGCTACATTCAGATTCCTGCTTTGCAAACAATTTGCCAAATAAATCCAAAAAGATTACTTGTGCCCAGATCTGTTGTGGAGTTCTACACTCAACATCACAGTTGCTGGTTGTTTTCGCTCCAAAAAAAGCCTTAGTGTCCCTGACTTAAAGTTCCCCATGCAACAGATGAGGGAAGTTAGAAGAATGTCAGGAATTTTCTCAAAAGTTGCATGGAGAAAGGGCCTCCACATAAGAAATTGTAATGACATAGGCACCTTCTCTCATGTAAGATTCATAACTTGAAAGCATCCCCTGGAGGAACGTACCTGTTTCTTTTCAAAATGGAATTAAGCTCAATCCTTCTTTAAACCACAGCTGACGTGCAGTAGCAGGTGCCCACATTCCCCTCCATGTGCAAGAGCAGCACTGAAGATGGCTAACAGAGGTATGAGGATTCAGCAGGTATCGGCTGTGAGATTGAAATTGCCCCTCCTGCAGAAGATTACCTCAAAATCTGGTGGCTTTTGCTGTATGCGAGGTGGCTGTATGCGGGGAAATTTCTCTTCTACCGGCTCTGCATACAGGGCTTAAACATTCACCAGGTGGGAGGGGAAAGGGATGGACCATGCATAAGCAGTATGTGTTGTTATAACAATAACCTCAGGTTAAAAATAAAACTAAACAGAAGGAAAAAGAAATAGCGCTGTAACTCTGCTCTGAAGAAGGACTGTTGTTGCAGGACGTGGAAAAACATTAGCTGGTGAAATCCTATTGTTGCTTGTTTGATGTGTTCACAGGTTTTCCCAGTCAATCTCTGCCATGTAGTAAAACTTCACTGTTTACCCACAGAAGTAAAGAAACAAAATGAACTTTCCCATTTTCTTGTAAGTAATCGTACTTTCAGGCCAAAACCTCAGCCCCTCACACATGTCCCCTTCAGGCCTGTCTTCACTGACATATGCCGGCACACCCAGTATTCTTTATTACAGGCTTCAACCCAAAAGCCATATAGCCGTGTTGGCATGCTCCGCTCAAGCAATTAGTCACTCTGGTTGAGCCAATAAGCGCTGTTAAGAGGCTGGGCTACTCAGCTTAATCACAGCACTTGCAAATATATTGATTTGGGTTCAGACTCCTAATGTGTCAATTTATATGAATCTGTACACGTCTGTCCTGGGATGTTTGTATGACTCCTCTGTCTTCTCATTAGTATAATACAGTAACAGATCATAATGTCCTCCCCTCCCCTCCTCTCTTGATATGTAATTACAGTGCATTACTCCATTACATCCGCTGCAGCACTGAGTGACGCAAGAAGTCTGGGATGTTGCAGTCTGACACTGATGGGTCAAGCAGCTCCATGTTTGCTGAGCTGGATGCACTTCTGTAGTCTCCTCAAACGTAGCAGGCTCTGTCTGGGTGCTTACATTTCCATAAGTGTGTAACATTTGCAGAATCAGGAGTCCAAATCTGCCATTGACATGAGCTGCAAAAGCAGCTGGTCTTATGCTTGTCTAGTCAAACTAGACCAAACCTCTGAACCTTTTGAGGTTCGCCCATCACTAATAATTAACGTCTGACTTTGATAAAGCTGACATTTGGTTTATAAAGGCAGACTAATAAGCTCCGAGAAGGCTTAGAAATCCTGTCGAGTAATGTATTGCATTACAAATATTAAAAAATACTGTCAAAATTAACATAATCTACTGCTGGGCACGTTAGTATATTAATCTGATTGGAAGCGTGACCTCTTTTTGCTAACTTTCCAAGTGACCCTGGTAAAACTGTGACATTTCTAGATATGTTACAGATAGCTGTTTTTTACAGACCTTTAAAAATATAAGATACAGAGAATGAAGATATAAAAAATACTGGTTTTTTAAGGCTTTTAAAATTTCTTTTATAGGCTTTTCTGTCCTTTGTATTTAATGAGTAGCCCAATGTTTTATTTGCTTTAGGCAACTGGTTTTGTCTGGGCTTTTTTCTCTGGCTTTCCATTTTTGAGGCAGATGTTATCTTTATGGTTAAAGAGGTTTGGGCCTCCCTCTGTGATATTTAAAGGGACCCAGAGCCTACTGATTTTAATTTGAGTGGCTGCAGCTAGCAAGTAGTGGGAGTTACTGACCTTCAGATGACACGCATGAAAGGACAAAGTATGATGGGAACTTTGTCCCATCTCTCTGTGTTTTTGTTGGACAGTGGCTGTAATGCACATCTGAATCTTTTAGGTATTTCTTTTCCTTCTCCTGCTGTGTGGATGGACATCATCTGGAGGACACTGAGGCAGTAGAGGATAACGTACCAGTCACACAACAGGAAAAGAGGAACAAAATAAGACGAAATGGTATGTAGGGAGCAATGCGTGTTCTAATGTCCTCGTGTTCTCATGACTCAGGGTGAAAGGTTTGCTTGCAATTCTCAATCTATTTGGGAGCACAGCATTAAAGCTAGGTATAATATTAATGGTAAACCTTAGCCCTCACTATTGGCTAAAACAGTTTTCAGCTTTTGATGTTCCCCCTTTAATGCAGAGTTGTTTCTTCCTACCCCTTTTCTACTCCTTGTCTTCTGTGAGCATGGGAGCCCGTCTTTGAATTAGAGGTCTTCAGCAGGCTTGTGGTGATCATTGCCCTCTTCACTAAACATTCTGGGTGTCTCATTATGCCTTAAAGGGATCAAAGCCCAATTTCCCTCTTCTCCATCTCCTGAAACGTCTGTTGAGGGGTGTAGGTAGGAGCAGTGTGTCCCAGCTCCTCCCGATCAGGCAGCAATTAACATACCAGGAACGATGGTACACAGACCATAGAGGATGTGTGGGAACCTGAAAAAATATGAACTAAGAAGTAGAGCAAGTAGAGGGGGTAATGAAGAATGGAAAAGTCACAGAAGAATGGAGTTCTTAAACTTCTTGTGAATATACGTTGATTTCATCAAATGATATTGGGTCAAAAAAAATTGGGGAAAGTTTTTAAATGTCTTTTTTTTTTTTTTTTTTTTTTTCTTTGGCAAAATACACACATACACAGACATTTTGGCAGGAAAAGTCTGTTAAGCCTGAACTGCATTTTTCCTGGTGCTTCCTGGTGCTTTTTTTTTCTTTTTTTTTTATCCCCCCCCCCCCTTCGGATGAGCTACTGAAGATGAAAAAGAAATAATTTTCTTCCTGCAGGTCTAGGCTACTCAGAGCTGCAGGGAGTTGAAGGTGTGCGTCTCCTTTTTTGTGTCCTGGATACTGGCAGAACTGAATTCCCCAAAAGTGCTGGGCTGACTTAGTGGCCACCTGTCTGAATTGACTGTGTTGTCCCTAGCTCAAATGACCACCCAGCCTGAACTCTGCAAGGGGGGGCTGCCAAGCTGTGGTTAGTTTCTTCCCCAAATAGCTCTAAAGTGTGGCTTGCTGTGTGCTTTAAGTAAAATTATGCTACTGTTCAGTTCGCCGCTTGATTAAAATGTATCTTTCAGCATGTAAGGGTGGGCAGTGATTTCCTGGGATTAGAAAGGGAAGTGAACTGGCTGGAAAGCAGCAAGGAAAGATGTTGTTTATGAGTAGTGGGAGGGCAGAGTAGCATGTGTTGCTGTGTTGCTGAAGTTTGGGACTTGGCCACATTACTCAACTCCAGTTAAAGCTCTGCTAAATTCACTCTGAGTCCCATTTTCTTTCTTAATAGTACACACAGGAACGCTTTTACCAGAAAAGTGATTCATCTGCTGTGGTATTCTAGATAAATTTCGGGAGAGCAGGGCTCCCATGGGCTGACAGTGTGAACATTTGCCCAGGACAAATGCCCTCGCAGCCTCTCAAGTTGGCTGAACACAGACTTCTTAAGATTTGCACTTTTTCAATATGTAAGATTTCACTTGGCATAACAATTTGCTTCCCATAATAAATGTTTTAAACAGCTTTGAAAGTCCTTGCTTTCTCACGATTTTGGTGGGGTGCCGCCCTCCCTGGGCTCCAGCTGCTGCCAGGGAAGCTCTGTGCAGGGATGCTTGTCAAGGAGAGGCTTCGTCACCCGCAGGGACTGCAGGTATTATAAACCCATCAGTACAGCCGCTACTGACGAGTTCTGTGTGAAGCATGAGTGAGCACGCTCAGGTGCCACTCCACTAATTTACAGAAACAGAAAACTTAGCTGTTTTGAAACGCGAGGGTTGCAGTGGCTGTCAGCTTAATGGAAAGAGACATTGTCTTCTTTGTTTCTGTTTCATGGAGAAAGAAGTTGATAAAACAAACCTATTTTAAGCCTTTTAATGAGCAATTGTTTAGAGCAGTCAAAACATTGGCTTCCTGAAGAAACCAATAACTAATATAACATTTTTACTATAGGTATGTGTGTGTATGTCTTAGAACATGAAAAGAAAACTGTTTATAACCTCCAGAGTCATTTGGAGTGGACTGTAACATCCCTCACAAGTAGAGGTCAAGATTTTTGGGTTTGGCCCAGGCTTTGACAGAGGCTCGTTTTCTGACAGTAGGAAATGGTATTGTTCTCTTCCCTCTTTTTCTCTGTCTGTCAAATGAGTAGGATAACATGCCCAGACACATTGGAATCTATTTCTCTAAAGCATCTAAAGATCCTTGGATGGAAAACAGTACCTATATATACTGAGTCTGTAATTTCTAAAGTTTTGTATCTGTATACTTTTCTGGCTAAGTATATTTACATCTTAACAGAAATAAAATCAAGGACACTCCAGCTGAAAAAACCAAATCTGGGTTTGAGCTTGAACTAGTTTTCCTCTTGTCCTTTTTTTTTTTTTTTTAATCCTCATTAGTACTGTGCCATACCTACCAGCTTTTTTGATGAACATTGAGAAATCCCCCAGCTGATATTAATGGTCAAGAAGGAGAAACTGAAATACCACATTTTTGATGTGAATTAGTTATTTTGTTATGCTGAAGAAACCGCTTATTTTGATGGCAGTGGCTTCTGTTGTGTTTATGTTCCTCCACTGATCTCGTCAGGGTGCCAGATGATCCATCCACACAGGACCTAAACCAGCTGGGTCCAATATTAATGAGGAAAGGAGCATGTTAATTGTAGCAAGGGGTTCAGACACTAGTGCTTCAAAGCCAGTTCAGCCGGACCAGACTGAGTGAGCCTCCCTGTGCATGGTTTTTCACATGATCTTTCATCATCTTTTGAACATAAAGTCTACATGGAGACAGACATTTCACTGAAGAAGTTATTTTTGCCTTTAGCCAGGGGCACTGCGACCTGCCATCTTCCTCTTACAGGTGGCAAACTGAGTGATTAATCAGGACCATCTTACCATCTACCATTTTGTAGCAATAAGGTGAATTGGCTCTAGACTGGAGCAGGGGGGATTTCCAATTATTTGCTGTGAGCCACTCTCCTTCAGCTCAGACTTGGTTGGTTTTTTTTAGCTAAGGGAAATGTTTCCCTGCTGAAAGTCTATTTTGCTGTAAGAGGCAGGGGTTGCACTGACATTCTGGTGGTTATTGCAGTGAACCTCTTGGTCTCTTAGGTTTTCCATTTGATACTGTTCATTTTGTTTTTTAAAAATCTGAGAAACATGGTGGTGCTTGCACGAACTTTTAAAATTTTGCTCGGGCACAGGGTGGATGCTGATGGTTCTTAGATGTGCAAGCCATTGCCCTTCTCTTGCAAGCTCTTGTAGAGCACTCACAGCCTGCTGGTTTTGAGAGAAAGATCATTGGCACCAGTAAGGTCCTATGGCACAAAGTCTTTTTGTTGTAAGCTGGAAAGACACCCAAACATCAGAGGCAGCTGTCAGCAACCCTTGCTGTAGTCCATAGAAGTGAGGTTTATGTGAAGAAGGTCTCTGGTATCCAGGGGTTCTCCTTCGTAGTTCCAGAGATGAAGACAACAGGGTGACCATTGCTGACAGGGACCGCTGACAGACATTAATGGATCAAATATTTCAGAAACTAGGATGCAAGGGCACTTAAAATCTCTTTGACTCTCTTTCAAAGGAATCAATAATTTTGTTAAAACTCTGGGGTTTATGAGAAATAAGAAATGAAAGGAAATCATAGTTACAAAGAGTGCTTGTTTTATATGTGGTTGCTGTATTTTAGCAGGTATGTGAATTTTGGTCATCCTTTTCACAAATGAAAACACAATGTGAAGGATGTTGTGATCTCAGGCAAGTTTGTAAGGTAACATCAAGTGTTATTTGGACAGTTATGTTTTCTGGGGTTACTTAAAAGCCACAGCTATGATTATCCCCAGTAAGAGTCCTTTCCTTTTAATTTACAGTAGTGCTCACCATGCTCACCATATTCTTTTTGCAGCCTAGGTTTACTGACTGTGTTGATTCACTGGATGCATCAGTTTGCTTTGTGTTTTCTGTATAATGCTACTCTAAATATTACTTAAGAACAAAATACTTGTAAACTGATTTTATATTTTTTGTTGGGAACTTATGGTTGTGAGCTAATAGTATCCTAGTTCACAACTGCTATCCCTATCTCTGTCATCACTTGCCCTCTGGAATTTAAATCTGTGTTTTATACCTCTGTGTTCAAGATCTTTATTTTTATATATAGCCTTTACCCATCCTAGCCAGTATTATTTTCATACAGAGATCGGTTCACATTACATACCCTCTTCCACCCATCTCTGGACTGGGACACTCAGAACATTACCAGTATTACATTTCACATCCAATCATCAGCTAGTTGCAACTAGGAGAAGAAAATGTTTGTTTCCATCATGTCATCCCATTCCTACTTCACTGGTCAATATCTCAATTATAGTTGTGATAAAATTAGTTCAAAGCATGAAGAAATTCAACAACCTATGTTCAGTAGTCATTAAGTATTGATAAAGGAGTCAAAATGGACAAGAACTTCAGCTGAAAATCTGGCACATGATGGGAACTTGTATAGGTCTCTTGGAGTTTTCAACTTTAACAATCCTGTTTTAGGCAGGAGCTGAGTTTTACCAAAGAGTTTCAAAAAGAAGCAACTGCATCTAAGATTCTGCAGTCTGTGAAGCAGAGCAGCATGTTTTCTTTCATTCACACCTGTGAAGAAATTTCCATGAAAGACATTGTAATTAATGGTTATAAATCTGGAAGAGATCCTTATCATTACTCCAAAGTTCACTGTACCTCAGATTCATGGTCAAAAGTTAGTGGGAAAAAGTGATGTGATACATATATATATATAAATACATATTTAATATACATTATACACACACCTATGAATATACATATATTTAAAGATATACATATATTTATGTATACACATATATATGCATAAAATAATCCAAATCTTTCCTATGCAATGGCTTTCCAGCTCTTCCACAGCTTTCAGGATCAACCACATTATGCCTCACATAGCAGATTCACGTCTGCAAAAGGTCATTTTCTGTCAAGTAACTGTGCTCATATACAAAGAGGCCATTTCTACCTTGTTCCTTCAGTTTGTCTGTTCTGTGATCAATATCACAGTCTAGACCTAGATGACTGCAGAATCTGATTGCAGCTTAATTTCCCATAAGAGCAGCTAGACCTGCTGAAACAGCTTGAATATGCAGCACTGAATAAGCAGGCTGAGCGACAAATGTCCTCACACCATATTGGGAAGCCCAATTAGCACAGCAGAGCGCATCTCGCTATGGTATTTTTCTCCCCATTGGATTTTGAAAGGATTGAGCTCTGGGACAGTCATAGCGAAGTAACGGAAAATAACACTGGTGTCCATCACTGAATAATTAATTCTAAGGAAACTATAGAGGTGAATGTGTGGTTTTAATTTTTCAGTTTATATAAGGTTTGCCTTAAATGCATGAAGATAAACTGATCGTATGTTAAGCACTTAGTGACCACTAAGGACTTTAACCTAATTCTTCCTCAGATTTAACTGGGGCAGTGGAAAGAATTACCTTCCCTACCAATCCTTGTCACACCCATTGTCAGATGACACTGTCCCCTCAGTGTGGCTGGAGGTGCACCTGATCTACAAAGTTTACAGCCTGCAGGCAAAGAGCACTAATGAGAGCAGCAAGCTCATTATTAGGCTTGACTGCATTCGCTGACTAATGAGGACGGGTAGCTTTATTTTGGGTGGCATCTGCTTTCCCTAATGCCAGCAGTGTCCCTGTCTCAGTTGCTTGTGAACTGTCTCCTGAAAGGCTCCACTTTAAGGCACAGCTGAGGACAAACCTGAATCAACACCAGTTGACTTTAAAATGCACAGCTGTCTTTTGTGGTGATTTAAAAATGCTTCATGTTTAGGTTTTTCCCGGTTGCACAAGTGCCAGCTCTGCTCGGGAATCAGAAGGGAAAGCTTGGGACCACTAATCGCATCCGCTGTCACAGTTTAAGCCGCTGGTGCATGTGAGTCAGTATCTTTAGGTTCTCGGAGACAGCTCTTGGTCTGGTTTGCCAGATGAAGTGACCTTGTCTCTGCAGAGCTGCGGCACTGAGGTTTTGCTGGCTGAAGGGAAGGTGTCGAAAGGCTCTTTTCCCTCGACAAGCAGCCAGGAAGGGAAGACAGGAGAGAAGTGTGCCAGGGGATGTGCTCAGATGACTCACCTCGGTTAGGTAATGCCTAAGCTCCCATCAGCAGCAAATACAAGCCAAAGTAAAGTCAGGGCACATTTAGCCAGCAGATTGGGCTGCACAGCTTATTCCACCATGGGGACTCTTGGCTGAACTTATTTCTAGATCTTTGTTTTCTCTTCCTGTGCCAGCTACCTCCATTGAAGGTAACAAGGAGGAACCTGCATATTACTTTATTTTTATGCTGAGAATGAATTAATTCAGCTATGGAGGTGTCAGTGAAAACAGGAACAAATACAGAGAATGGCTGTGGGGAAGGAAGGGAAGTATTGAAGACAAAGGGCTTAGGTACCTCCCAATCAGGGATCGCTCATACAATGGGCCATTAAAATTTAGCTGAGTCGAGTGTATTGTTTTTAATTTGTATTCCCATAACATACTCTGTTAAGGAGGGTGTATGCAGCAAATGCATATTAATGATGCTACACATTTGCATATTATAGATCCATAATACCAAGGGTGTAGTAAAAATCTTTATGAAAAGTGGTGACTATGCAGCAGTCAATTTTCTCTATATCTCAACCATTTTAATGCTTTTTTTTTGCGCGCGCGCACACACACACACAGAGGCATGCACAAAATCCTTACAACCGATAGCTATACAACATTAAGGGACTAATGATCTGCAAAATTCCATTTATAAAAGATGAAGAAATGTTAGATTTATATAGAGAATCATCAAATTATCTCTTCTTCTGGAAGACTTCCAGTTCTTTGTTCCTTTGTTCTAAAATTTTTTAAACCAACAACCTGCCAAATGCATTGGTTTTTAAAATATGTATTTAATCCACCTCAGTTTTACTGCCAGGAGGAGATTATCCTGAATTTCATTTTCAGAATAGTTTGTATGGCTGAGATACAAATGCCTGCAACTCAACTGTTTACAGTGAAAACTAGCCTCATCTGGGCTAGCTATGGGTTATTAGTGGTCATTAACTGAGTAAGAAAAGTGTTAGTGGTTATTCCAACGTACGTGAACAGGCATGGACCCTCATGTCAGAATAAGACCAGCAACACAGTCTTCAAATAAGTCTCTGCTGGTCTAAATGCATAGTTAAAACCTCCTTTACTGTGGATAACGCTTTGGACAAAATGTGTTGCATTTGCCTCCCATCAGTGCAACCTACTGTTCATGAATGTTGTTACTGGTTCAAGTGAACTTAGAAATGTGGTAAAGCAGAGGAATAACCTGGCCAGTTATACCAGGATATGAGCAAAAGTCTTGGATGCCACTTGTCAGTCTTGGTGAGGGAAGATTTCCTGGTGTAAGAGATAAGCTTGTGGCGCAGATTCCTCCTGGCTTTGTTTCTGCCTCCAGGGGAATTGGTTGGTTTGTCACTGAAAACCTTGAAACTTCTGTGTAAAGGCTAAAGGCCAGGGACAGGCAAAGATTTCCACTCCCTTTTGGATAAGGTTTTGTGCTCTGAGAAGCAGAAGAATCACTTGTAGCTGCTTCTTGCGAGAAGAGAATCATGGCAAAAATGAGGAAAGGTGGACTCCAAGCTCACAGCATAAGAGGTTGATGTTGGGAGGTCTGGCTGATCACAAGAAGCTTCTGGCTCAGAGAGCGCTGCACAGTTTCCCATCAGCCAGTTTTTTATATGGACATTCATGGAATGAGAGTTAATTGATGTCTAGATCAGTATGTTGCCTGGACATGAAATGTTTGTTAACTCGCCGCATCCCATCATCTCATTCCTAAAGAAAGTGCCACCACTGATAGACCAGAATGAAATGAAGGAACAGGAGTTGTCTGGTCTGTGATGACACCTGATAGTTTTCTCACTGTAGCTTCCTCAGTTGTTCCTGCCCTCACTTTTTCCATGGCACAGTAGGTGCATTACAGCAATGCTGCTTGCAGCTATGTACTTTGCTGCATACAGAATAAAAGTCTAATCTGTCTTCCACTGATGTTCACAGATCTTGCCGTTGACTACCGTGTGAGCTGGAGCATATCCTAATTTATAGAAACCAAATGATCTTTACAAACCCAACAAAGCTAAAGTAACGTAAAATCATCTTTGGACCTGCTCAATAGCTTTATATACTCAGCAACACTTTCTTTAAGGACTGTAAATCAGAGGTTTGGGAAAGACATTTTTCATTCTACAGACAGTGTCTCACTTTAGGAGTAAGATTTATATTTCCAGTTTATGCACAAATCTTCATCCCTTGCCTATTAAGGGATAACAAAAGTGGAACCCTAAAGAGTGAAGACAGGTGAGGGTCTGAATTTTAGGTATATATGTCTCTCTAATCTTCATTTATGTTTTTAATATCTAAAAAAGTATTGTTTCTTTTCAGATTTATTTTTAACCTGAAAAACAAAGACAACCCAAAAATATATTGCACTCAGATCTTCAGTGCTGAAAGACAAGGAATAGTGAAGTACCTGTTTTGTGTCCTTCTGTCTTTTCTACTTACCTGCAGAGTGAGGAGATTAAAATGCAGAATAATGGACATTTGGCTGGGATAAGGAAGGACATACCCCCTTATCTCCTGTGTGCCTGCAGGCAGTTGTCCATGGCTGTCCATTCCTTGGGGTGCCTGCAGGTATATTTGACATGCTTTAGAGGTGCCAGGGCACAGCCACTGGGTCAGTGAACTATGTACATCCATCTGCTTCAACCCCTGTATAAGGTTTATGTGGGGGGTAACGTTTAAAGGTTAAGGCAGTGACCAAAAAGTCATCCCAAATATGTAGCCTTATTGTTGGGCGATGAGAGGACAGCAATAACAAAATTCCCCTAGGTATAAATTTTATCTTGGCTATATTATTGTTTTCATGCAAACCAAATTTCTCCACTGCTGTAATCCAGCTGATTTTGTGAGTGAAATTAATTGGGACAGAATAGACTTAAATGTTTTGGATGGCTCTAAAAGAAATGAGGGAAATGAGTATAGTTTTTCAGGGAAATTAAGTGGATGCAATAGGTATTAGCCTTCCTAACAGGCCAGTTAAGGTCCATGCTTACCTCTTGACTCAATGTTACTCAGTCCCAAAGGGAATCTCCATGAATAAGAAGTGGAAGCAAAAAGAGTCAGGACCTTGCTATTTTTTCCTTAGTCAGTTGAAGGACCAGTTGCCCCATCCTAGTCCCTTTAGACCAAAAGGGAGTTTTACCATTGACGTTAATGGGAACAGGACCTGGCCCAGGAACCGGCTGCTTTGGATCTGCTTCTGTCACTCTTGCTGCATTGTTGCTGAGAGTACAGAACATCCTCGCCTTCCGTTTTTCACTCCTTAATGTTTCCTTAGAATACTTAGGCGGAGAGTGACTGTAAATGCTTAACCTTTGTCAATGGCAGACGTTCAAGAGAGTTTGGCTGCCTCTTTCTATTTCCTTGTGGACACTGATTTAAAAGTCCATCCAAAACATTTGTTCAGAAGGATATGACTAACATGAGAATCTGTCACTGTGTAAACACAGCGACCGAAAACTATTTGGCAGTGTTTTGGATCTACTAGCTAATAATTAGGTATTTACATTTGCTTTAACAGCACCAGTTGTGATGATCTAATGTAGTTCAGTATTTATATGGACAGCTCATCAGATTTTTTTTCATTTTACAATGATTCAGCATAATCACATGAGAGATAACATTTAAAGAAAAGTACTTATTCCAATAACCAATGTAAAATTTCAGTCAGGACCACATTAGGAATGACATGCTGAGCTCACACAAGAACAACGCCTGCATTTACTGGAAACGTTGCAGTAAGGGTGAGTGAAGTCATTGAAAACAAATTGCTGTTCCCTTCCTAAATAGGCTTAGGCTGGAATAGGGTCCTCTGGGTTGTGACCAGATTTTGCCCTCACAGTCAGTTTGTTCCACAGAAACTGGGTAAATTCTCTTGGGAAACAGATCTGCAAAAATGTGCATAAGAATTTTGGGGAGGGGAGTGATACATGGATCTAACACTGTCAAAAATATATTAAAAGCCATAAACTATTTCCTGTTGTTTGGGCAGTTTCAGAAGAGCACATTCATGTACTGAATCTTTCATCAGTGCAGTAGGTATAATGTTGTGCTGATCCAACTGTGTCAAAAGTTATGTGAACAACAAGTATATCCGTCCCTAATTCAAATACATGTTATTCGCTATCACGAAAACTACAAAGACTATGAAGCCTTAATGATACAGATCCAAGTACACATTGATAAGCTTGAAGGGCATATGATTTGTATTAACTTGTGTACCTTCCACTGACATTGTTTTCAGAGCATCATAAAGGAGTAGGAAAATATTGTGCAATAGCCAGTACGAACAAATTTGCTTTTGATTCTCCTTCTACTAAAGAGTTTGTGAAAATGTTTGAGGACAAGACCTTTTTTGTGCCCCCTCGAGCATTACCCTGTTTGACTGTTTGCAAGAAGCAGAAAAATTCACGTTTCCCCACAAATATACCTCAGATCACCCCAACAGATCCTAGGAGATAAGGAAAGTCAAATAATGTACTCTGAGAACCACGGGAGTGATAGACTTCCCCATGAGCATTCCAAATCTAACAATGGCAAAGGTAATTCTGTGCACAGAACCACCAGCAGTACTACTGCTGCTCAGTACATTCAGTTCTTCACATTTTTTATCACTTATTTGGTACTTTGATAAGCTGAGGAATACATTTCTGTGCAATACACTTTCAGCTCAGCCAGGTTAGATCTCACCCTGGTACTTCCACCTCCTGTGCAGTATATTTTTTCTTCTAAATCATTAATTTCATACCATAAGCACTTTAGATAGAAAGTTGCAAGATACTATGGTAGAGTAATAGAAATGAGGAGTCATCAAATCCTTCCCACTGCTTTGGGGGAGGAGACAGCAAGGAGATGACAGGGGACAAGGTGAGAAGATGGCAATACCATGCTATACACATCTACCTGTACCAGCCAAGTAACTGCAGTTGGGAGTGGTATATTTTTTTGATAATGACCCTGAAAAATTGAAACTGTTACAAATTTTTTTTCCCCCTATGATTTCTTTTTTCTCTACTCTGTGATCCCTGACTCTTTCGTGGATCACCAAAGGCATAGGTATGGCTTCTGGGCTCTGTGGCCACTTACATTACGTGGATCCTTCTACATTTTAGAAGTGATGCTAAGCCTCTGATAAAGGCTTTTCAATATTTCTAAAACTAACAGTAGTGGAATTTGATTTCTGTGGAGAAATTTGGTAGGGGCAACGTGAGGAGAGGAAGAGAGGAGACTCACATCCTAGCGTGAGATATTTTTTTCCTAGAAATTTCTCTCTCCCTGTTATTTCTTGCTTGAGCTGGTCAAATGATCTAGTAAGAATGAGTCGTCTTTGCCAATGTCACCTTTTCGTTATTTCTCCACTCATAGTGCTGGCAATAAAAGACTGCTTCAAAGAGGAAAATATTCTCAAGATCTTGGCCTGCAGTGCTCTGAAGATGTGATTAACTTGCCAGAGGTATAGACAGCTCTAAACTCATTCAAAGCAAGAGTCTTGGGACTAGCTGGTGTATTTTGGATGTTTGCCAACATGGGAATGAAACAGAAGGATCTGGATATTCTGCATTCACACTGCAGTGGCAATGGACTGTCATTTCCAAAAGCTGGACATGCCTTTCATCCTGACTTCAGATGTGCTTCCTGAAGTGGTCACTTTATCTCTTTCTCCTTATTTGCTCTTGCCACCCAGAGCTGTGAGTGTTCTTACCCTCCCATCCATAGGCTCGGTTGCTCCCTGGCAATGTAGACAAACAAGCCCAGCACTTGCACGAGGCTAGTTAACCTGGTTAGGGCAAGCTGGGGACTGCTCATGTGAGCATCTCCACCAATAGATCAGATGGGTTAGTAATTTCCAGTTTGGATGCAATGATGGAGGTCATGTAGCAATAAAACAAGTGGAAATGGATTTAAACTGAAAGACGGTAGATTTAGATGAGACATAGGAAGAAATTATTTACTGTGAGGGTGGTGAGGCACTGGTACCTGTTGCCCAGAGAAGCTGTGGATGCCCCATCGCTGGAAGTGTTCAAGGCCAGGTTGGACATGGCTTTGGGGAATCTGGTCTAGTGGAACGTGTCCCTGAGCAAGGCAGTGGGGTTTGGAACTAGATGATTTTTAAGGTCCCTTCCAACCCAAACCATTCTTTCACTCTATGATAATATGAACAGCTGTGGGAATTAAACTCAGCTGAAACAGCTGGAGCTGAAAGAGGATGTGTGACTGCATCCTGAGACAGCCAGGCTAAGTAACAGAAGCAACTGAGCTGTGTTTATACAATTTCCAGGCACTTAAATGAAAAGATTACCCTAAAACCTGCTTCAGTCACCGCTAAAATACTAGAGCATCCTGCCATCTGTTCCCCAATTATAAAACTAACATGTCTAATTAACATCTCTTTCTTTTCTGGTCTCAGATACTCACAAAAAGAGGGAAAGAAGTCTGAGAAGCTGATTGCAGAGAGGAGCTCTAAATACACTTATACAAATACAAAATGACTACCCATTAAAAAAATATAAAGCTTAAAATTTTGCAACACCTAATTACAATGCCAAGAAGAAAAGCTCTAATAAATCCTAACTGGCAAAAATACAAAAATAAATCCAGATGAATCTTCTTTCAAAAGAACCCAAGAAACAAAAAAAACAAAAACCCAAAGAACCCATGAACTGGAAAACTTATCTGTAAAGGGTGAAGGATGCTTGTTATATTCTGTTATGAATTTGTCTCAAGTTTCTGATGAAAGTATCTTGAACAAGAATAACATTTGATAAACCATTACCTTATTTAAATTCTTAATATTTGTGGGAGTTTTCCATATTACAGACCATGTGTATGATTTTCAAGAAAGGCAACAGGCTATTATGTGTCCAGTTCTGTACTGAAAACTGAACTCCCCAAAATTTCTTTAACTCCTTTAACCACTGAAGTACATTGTTATAACCCAGCTGGTAATACCAGCTTGATGCATCCCATTAGAGAAGCTTGGTTTTCAGCTGCCAATAATTTTTCTAATCTTTAATGATTTGGTGTTTAATATTCCCTGTTATGTGCCTGCTTCAAATGCATTTTTTCCCTAAGCAGATTGGGTCAGCTGGTTTCATGAATTAAGTCAGGAAGAAAAAAACCAAAAAAAATAGACAGAGGTGGTTTGGTTTGATTTGGTTTTGCTGAAAAAAGATGGAGAAGTTGTTTCTTGAAATTTCTATTGTTTCATGTTTTGGAGTACTGTTTTGAATTTTAGAGGCACTTAAGACTTGTTTCATGGACAGTCTTTGGCTGTACCCACAAAAACAGCCTACATTTGTCCTTCAATGAATTTGTTTATGTGTCTTCATCCAGGGCATCTTAGATTTTTTCCTTGTAAATCCTCTGAGAATTTTGTTTTTACCAATGATGCTGTCCCCCCGCCTGACTTGAAAAGATGCTTCTGGTGAAAATGTTGGGACTTTGATCCTCCGCTAAGGAGATGTGAGTGGGTCTAACAGAGTGAGGAACTGAGACTAAACAGGCATGAGAAAAGGTCTCTTTCGAGAAAAAGAGACAAGGGTTTCCTCTTCAGAAAAGTGCACTTACTGGATTAGGTTCCCTGCCAGATCCCAAAGCCGAACCCGGATTTCCTGAGTCTGCTGTCAGCAAATCTCTGTGAAACCCTCTGAAAAAATGCCCGGTTCTCCTTCAGAGCTGTTCACAGAGTGGACAACAACCTGTTACTACTATCAGTTTCTCCTTTAAGCCTCGTGGCAGAGGCAGATCTCAAGTTTCCAGCCCCCCAATGATTTGTGTGGGTGTCAGCACTGCTCTACACCACAGAAAGTCTATCCTTTTCCCCCATTTGATGATATAAAAGTTGGAAAATGACATTCTTAGGAAATATGTGAAAAGACTAAAGATGTAGTTTCAAGGCAAATATTAAAAACTCAGATTTAAGGTTGTCTTGGTGATCCTAATTCAACTCTATTATGCACATTGATACAGTAATTAAAGACGTCTTTGTACCCCATTTTTTTTCATGCCAAAAACTGTGTCTTGTTCATTACATAAAATGCATGTGCTCAGGACTACGTATCAATAGAAGGATCCCTACCAGAAATACAGACCAAAGGAATGGGGCCCAGAATAAATAGGAGATGTGCAAAATATTAGCCATCTATTATGTGAAAATGTTTCCAGAGAGATATGAACATAGAAGAAAAATACACTTTCTGGGCTAAAGACACATACCGCTGCACACAGACATACACATACCTATTTCCTCCTCTTCTTGATTCTGTTTACATGGGGGTGATTCCACTGCAGATGTAATTGCTATTTCCTGGTGACTCAGGCATTAGCTCTCCTGCACCACGTTTACAGACACAACCCCTTCAATTCAGCATTTGCTTTCTGTTTCAGAAGGCTCTTCAAATGAAGATTTATACTCGGAAGCGTAATGAAACAAATAGGGACAGTTTTCTTTAGCATTATTTGGGTAAAATATTGCCATAGGGACAGAAAAATTACCTTGATCATGAAATAATGTCTGAGATGGATTATATCACAGACATAGTTCTCTCCTTTTGGCAATGTTTTACTGGTGCTCCCTTGAAAACCCGTTGGAATTTACATCCTCTATCTGCATGCATGTACACATATTATATTCAGTTTTTCAGACTGGCTTTAACCCAAAATCTAATTTTCAAACCTGTAGAATTATGGATACGATTTTGTATCTGCACTTTGTTGGTGTAATTTAGGTCCCTGGAACAAGCAGCAAGACTGCACCCTAAATTACTAAGCTGCAAGGTACGTCAGGTGAAATAATATGTCATTGATGTCATAGAAAGTATCTCATATATTTTAGAAAGCAGAACTTCCTCCACTGTATTTTTTGGTATGAAAGAGAAAGACAAATCTGATGTTTGGTAATAAAACCCCAGCTGTGCTACAGTCTCTTTGTCCCAGTCCTACAATGCCATGAAACTGGTAGCTCTCTGCCTCTTAGGATTCCCACTATAAATTAAATCTCTTCATGGTGTAAAGGAGAGACTTTTCAAACCCGTATTGTGCTTCGTATTCCCCTAATGGAAAGGAAGTATCAGGGGCAAAAGAAATGTAATTGAGCATTCTTCTGTCTTGGTTGTTCTTGGGTGCTGGAGTGTCCCTTTGTGCATGTGGGTAAGTGGGAAGAGCATTCCTGAAGCTGCTCTAATTTATGCAAGGTACTGGACTGACATCTGGCTGCCTCTAGACTCCAGGGGAAGATATAAGTGGCTTAAAGCCAGTTTGGCCTGCTCTAGTGATGAGAGCAGCTCAGCCAAATCAGAAAATCTGGCACTTAAATATACAAATTATAATAATAATATTTTGGGGCAGAGGAAAAAATAGATGCCAGCCTTAGCAAATGTGGCCCAATGGTGATGCACAAATAAACCACCATCTGCTGGAGACTTTGCAAGCCTTTAAGAATTGCACTTTTGAGTTTGCAGACTTTTATTAAAATAGATAGATCATCAGGGCAAGGTTTAGGGACAGATAACTCAGCTGTGACTTTTATTTTGATTTCTTTCCAAAGCATGGCACTTCCAAATACTATCAGTAAGGTTTCTGTTTCCCTTCACAAATCTGGTTTAATTTACTGTTTGGATTATAAAAGAGGGAGGAAAAGAGTCTGATTGGATACTCCTGTGCTTCTTCCTTCATCTTTCTGTGTGCTGACGTTCTGGGATATACTATCTTTCCAGAAAAATGCAACAAGAATTGCAGTTAGAATCTGCTGATTTTTGATGTTAACTAAATGCATAGAAGGTACGTTGTATAGTATTTCTTCCGTCTCAAAACCTCTCTTTTTTGGCCGTTGACACATGCCACTAACATAACTTACACATATTTTGTGGTTTTGCTCTGTGAAAAGGAAGTATTAAGCTCTGAGACACTCTAATAAATTTGTTTGGTTTTGATAGAGATTGACTGCCTGAATGCTACCATTTTTACCAGCCATAAATTGCTCTACAAGCTGTTGGACGAAGGACCTTTCATACTCTGTTTTGACTTAAACTGGATAAATCGTTTGCAGTGATTCCTTCAGGAGGTGTCTGTTCTTTCTATTGTGTAAATTTGTCTTCAAATGCATTTTCTAATGAATTGCATCATTCTCAATCTGCAGATTGCTCACAAGTAATGCATTGCAAATGCTTGAAATTTTAGGTGGGGTGGTTACCAACCTACCTGTGTGGTGTTTTTTCTGGTCCCTGTAAGATAGATGCAGTTATCAAAAGCCCATGTCTGTTTCAAATGCAATATTACTGTTACTGTCAGAGTTTCCTGGAGTAACATCTAGAGACTGGCACTAGCATCCTGATCAACCTGTGCTGACAAGCCACTCTTGTGAGTGGAAACAACATGATGACAACAATTTGCGATTTAAGCTCTGGGCTCACCTACTCTTTCTGGGGAGAGAGCGGACCACACTGGGCTTCTGCCTTGTGGGAAACGAAACAGTCCATGAGAAAGCGATGTAAGCCCCGTTTTCCTGATGAAGACCTGAACCGCACAGTGATTGAGTGGTGAAGACTACAAGGTCATGATAAGGACTGGAATTCATCCTAAATCGTCATCCAACATTGACAATCCAATAGTCACTCTTTAGCCACCTATTTGTGTCAATCTCTCCTCAGGAGAAGACAGGACTTTCCCTACCTAGTATCCCAGTCAGTGATTAAGAAGATGACTGGCAATACACCTGCCATTGTCAAAGGGTTAACCTGACTATGAGATTCATCCTCCACGTCACGCAGCACTGCTAAATATATCTGTTATTGCAGCTCATTAGATTTGCCAAATGTCTACATGTCTCCCTGACTCCTAGCTCTCAACATGCCTTTGTCCAGCTGACTCATTGATTCATGACGTCTTTTCGGCTGCATCACTGGTAGCATTGATGTTTTTCATTATTTACTGATCACCAGGCTTTTCTCTTTCTTAAATTTTGCTCCCTTTCTCCCCCTGCAGCATTGTCCAAGAGAAAAAAAATCCAGTTTTACTAAACCCAAAATTACAAAGAGCCACATAACACAACTGCTGGCTGCACAAACTTTGAGAAGCAGGGTGTTTTATGGTCCCACACAATGACAGTGTCATAAAGGAAAGCTAAGTGGGTTCCTTTGTGAGCTGGTGGGGTGGCTTTATATCAGAATAAGAAAAACAGCTGTGAAGCTTACCAAAGCCACTTTCAGAGCTATATTTTCACTGAGAGGAAAGAGAGAAAAAGACTAACAGAGAGAACATGCAAAGAAACTGCTTGAAGAACAGGTGTTTCCTGGCAGGTCAGAGCACAGTAACCCAGCTGAAAAAAGAACTGTGATAAGGCATAACATCAGCATGGAAAGTGTTCAATATTTTCCCAATCACAGCTATTGTTCTGCTTAACTGATGCTGGCAAACAACCCTGCTGCAACCTTTTAGGTACAGAGGATCAATGAGCTATTAACAGTGCCACTGGATACACTGATATACAGAATAAGTTTTATTGTATTGGCAGGACAGCTGTAACTCCTGCTTCCCTTAGTGCTGGTATCAGGAGTTCTCCATTCTGCTTGGCTCTGTAAAGTAGAATAAATACTTGGATCAAATCTGGTTGTTAGCATTTTAGGTTGTTGTGAACTGACACAACCAAGGGCATACCCAGTGTTAAAAGAAACATATTGATTGCATCTCTTTGAATATTTCTTGTCCAGCATGATGCGCATGCTAAGCAAATCAGGAATGGTTGATGGGGTTAAATGTGATCATCACCACCATCAAGTATCGGCTCAGAGTTGCCCTTTCTGCACTAATCAGATTTCACGGTATTAGGACTAGAATTTGTATTAATTTTGTCTCTATTCCTTGCGGTGCATATTTGTATGACATGACAGTTGCAGCCATGAGTTTGAATCCTGTGTCCTGCAGTTAGAATTTGTAGGTTTAGCCACAGTCTAAGACTAATGCGAGGTAGCTATAAGCACCTGAGACCAGTCATTTAACGTCTCTCATTCACTTTACACATCCAGAGAAAGGAGAGGGTAAATATTTGCTAACTTCTTGATGACAAGATTGATCAGTTAGTAACTACATGCACCAACCAATACAACCAATGGAATGAACCTATAAACCACTTTGCAGCTCTCTGGATTTTGGGCCGATCTGGAAATAGAGCAAAAATTAAAGCAATCAGGCATGCCGTAATAACTACCATCTCTTTGGTATGAGCTGTTAGCAGCATACAGTCAGCAACAGCCTGGTGTCTTACTGGTGGTCTCTGCTTCAGGCTGGTTTCCCCCATCACCATCCCAGCCAGCACATACGAGGAGGACAGGATCAGGAAACAGAGGCCAGCTTAGGCAGCAAGAGTCTGTGTCGGTATATGCCAGCTCTCTAAAGATGCAGGCCATTGATGCATATTTTAGGTCAACATTTTCACCTTTGCCTCCTAGTGATCTCCACTGCTGATGCAGGTGTTACTTAATGCCGAAAATTAGAGCTGTAGGATGCGAAAGGACAGAGCTTGGATTCACTGCTGGCTTGACCACACAGTTTTGAGCACTCCTCGGTCCTGACAGCACCCCCCTCTCCGCCAAAGAGAGGAGGATACTGCGCTGATGGAAACCTGGGTGAGCAATAGTTAATCCTATGGTCACAATTTCTCTAAAATCAGCTGGCTTCTGCTATGTCTGAAATGCTATTTTAGTGCTTTAAACTTCAGGCGAACTTCCAGCACAGACACTCTTATATCCCAGAAGGCTGGTTTAAGTGCATATATGTTGAAAGCCCGGAGAAATGGCATTTAGTTCACTGTGCCCTGGATCTATTGCATAAAGGATTAGGAATTTTATCCTCACAATTGCTGCTGGCCTTCATACATAAGCAAACTTTTTTTGAGGCTGGTGAATATATTGTGGTCTGACAAATTTAACCTTTTTTTTGGAGAAAAAAGACCCAAGTGTGCAACACTTGGCATAGACCATAGATACATGGTCAAAGTCCTCTTCAATCCTCTCTCAGCCTATTCTCAGGACCTCATTCAATTAAAAAGTAAGGAAAACATCTTCAAAAGTGCCTAGATGACTCTGAGACCTAAATTGCACCATTTCCCAATGGTCATATAGGCTCATGGCTGTCTAAGACTTCCACTGAGACGTAAATTCCTAAATGCTTTAATTATGACTGAGAAGCGAGGTCCTAAGTCACTTAGTTGCTTTTGAAAATTTCATCTGAGAACTGGACAATGACATCAGAGTTTAGCCTATGTTGTCAGGCTGCATGTGCATCCTGATGTGGGCAGAGCTTCAGATTGAAACCAGGGGTTTTCCACAAAAAAAAGAAAAGGTTTAATACAGATCAATCCAACAAGGGAAAAAACAGGTGAATCTCTTATGGGTGGTAAATAAGGGAACTTTCGCCAAGTAAAAGGCTCCCCAAATCTGCTAGCATGAGTTACACAGGAGCTACACACAGGGAGGGATTAGGGAACCCAGGTACTCCTTTACCTAGTACTGAGTAAGAAGAAACAGAAGGATGAAGTAGATGGTGTCAGTCTCTGGGATCCAGCTGCCTCCTGGTAAAACTGGTTATAAATTGTCATTGGAAAATTTGTCTCTAATCAATACCTCTTTGCTGCTCACTTCCAGGCTGTCACTTCCAGCTTAGCAGAGAAGCCTTGATGATACCTGGGGAACTTCTCATCCTGCATGGGGGGATTCTGTGCTGTGCAATCATGTAAATTACATACTTAGGTGAATGACGCTTCTCCCTTGCATCAGGATCATCAGTCCCTGGGGAACAGGGGTATGGGGCTGTCAGCCCTCCTGAAACATATTTTATCACTGGTTAAACTTGATGGTAGAAACAAATGTACTTTATTCCTTTTAAATCTAAGAGTTGAGGACCAGGTATTTCATTTGAAGATGTACAAAACAGTGAACACCCGCTGTAGCTTGCTTTCACTTGTTTGGTTTTACAGTGGCTTCCATCTTCCCAAAGTCAAGCCAAAATGATGCATCCAGCTCCCAGATTGTTTAGACAGCTCTGTTCCTCAAGATTTGTCTTCTGTAAATAAGAATCTTGATTACAGTGTAATATCCATTTTCTCTCTCTCCCTCTCTGTGGGGTTTCTTTTGCATAAATCAGCATAACGTTGCTAAAGATAAAGGGATACAGCTTCTTATTAGTTCATATTAATCTCAGAGAATAACACATAAACACATTTGAGAATTACAGTGTTTTTAGAGAAGGAATTCCTAACTACATGAGCTTGGAAATGAGGTACGCTCTGACAGCTGGGGTATACGAATAACTCCTGAATTTCCCATTCACTGCATAACTATGCTCCAGCTCTGGACTGTAATTAACCAAAAGTACTTATGGCATATTTAGAAGCGTTTATGCATCTGTTTGTCTAGTGTACACCAAAGATGTTTCTTTCCATGGTACTTGAGTTCTAGACCACAAATGAAGAAATAATGTAGCCACAAAGGGACATCGTGCAATTTATATTCCCATAAGTATCTATGGAGATTGATATTGCACATATGGATAATAAGAGAAATCTGTTGTCCTGAAAAGCTGTAGGCCCAATTGAAAAAGAAAACATAATTTTCTAAATGTTGAATTTACATAGAGAAAATGTGAGTCTTGCAGTGACACATACAGGACACATACATCTTGCTGCCTGTTTCTCTAACAAGATTATAAGGACGGCCATACGGTGACAAAGCTAAGGTCCAGCCAGCTGGAGTGCTGCTAGAGGGGTGGCTCTTTAATAGGATCAGATGTACTCTGCTCTTCTCTGAGATGTGATGGATTTCAGTGGGCAATAACGGTTCTGTGCAGAGGACAGTAACTCTAAATTGCAGGAGGAAAGGAATCACCTGGATGCTTTATGCAGGAATGAGTGTCAGGGTGGCTACAAAGGGGAGGGAAGTAAGGGAAGAAAAAACATTTGCATTTTCAAAAGGAGCTATTTTGGGAACTGTTTTGGCCCATTTCCCAGTTTCTTGTTCTGGGTGCGTGGCAGTCAGTTTAATTAGTTTTTTCTGTACAACTTCTGAAATGCTGCAGTTGTGATTTGTGCCTGGTAGGTCATTAATTTACTTGCTGCCAGTTTCAATGCACAGCCTCTCAGAGCTGGCAAAAGCGTGCACTGGCACATGATTTGTAGTGATTGGTGGTCATCATCCATCTGACATAACAGGTGAGAAAAAGAAGAGATGAACATTGGAAGTGTTACTGGAATTGCTGAGTGAAAGACACCATCCATTGCAAATGTAGTGGAAAGATTATCCTTTGGTATTACATTAACCCTCAGCAAAGCCTCATTGAGGTAGATACTCTTTATACCACCGTAGTTTGTCCCAAAGGGCTTGGCTTCCATCACCAGAATAAATTAATTGCCATTTCCCACTAAAATCAATTTCCACAAATCACACCAGTAGGTGTGATGTTTACTAATAACTTTGAGGATTTGGGCCATCAAGTCTTAAAGAGCAAGGCAGGCAAAAGGCTTGGGTAGGTCACACTGAGAAGTGGACTGATTTGCCCCTCACAGAGGTAATTCACAGACTACAGCCAACTGCTTTTCAAGTCCTACTACAGAAGTATATATATTTTTTTTAATTTTTCCTTTGTAGGGAGGGAAATGGTCTAGTCTATCCTGGAATCTCAAGGCTTCCCTGGGGTGAGTAAAATTCCCTCTTCAGGGTTCTCAGCTGGTCTTTCTGGCTAGAATTTGCACCAAGACTTATGGTCCACGTGCTACATATGACATGAAAGCAGTGTTGCAAGAGGACAGCCCACCAGTTCATAAGGCTTATATATGGTCTTTCTAAGTGTCTTAGACATGAAAGATCAGTGGTGAAGCATAGACTGACTCAAGGTATCAATTAACATTTCCAACCCAGACAGATTCATCCCCCTTCCCAGTTCATCCTTATTTGTACCTGTGCAGCTGAGGGCTTGTCAGTACCAGGGGTCCCAATGCAGGCTGTTATTACCCACACAATATATACCCACACAATATATGCCTAGACCATATATTGGTTCTAAGAGGTTGACCTGGCTTCGCCTTCTTTCGGCTGGTTCCTGAGAGAGTCATTTACCGGAGGCAGCGATGGACCATCCAAGTCCTGCTAATAAGCAGGCAAGAAGTCACGTTCCTTCATTATGTAAGTGCAGTGGAAATGTAAAATAATTGAATTTATCCCTAAACAACAGCATATTTGTATTTATGGCAGAGGCCTGCGTTATCAGAACAGCATGGGAACAAATTCTCATTATGTTGATGGAAATCAGATTCTGTTTCCCATGTAAACCATGTGGTACAGCTCCTTGCTTTCGGTGCCATATGTTTTCAAGATCACAGTGATTTGCTTTGGTTTGCTTTCATTTACCTCCTAGAAATATGGGAGTCAGGTGGAATGGTAGATGCTGTATTTGCTTCTGCTTTGTTGATAGCTCTGTGTATTACTCAAATCCGTGTATTTACTCCCAGATGAGAAATATCGTTAAGGTATTGTTAATGCTGACAATATATCACTCTTTAGAGCAAGGTGATTTTTTTCATTATTATTATATTATTATTGTTTTAAAAGCCAGCCCTTTGGAATATTATAAGCTTAGGAAACTCTCAGTTACATGTTTAAGATCAAATTTGTCACTCCTATCATTGTAGGCTCCTATCATTGCGCACTTTTAATCTCCAAAACAGGGGCTCCCTTTCACATACGGTTTAAGCCCTGTCTGCTGAGGTCTTGGATTGTAGCAGAATATTTGATCTGTTGAACTGGTGATCTTGCTGGGGTGGTGAAGAAAGAGAAAATCTGACTTTGTTTCCAGAGACCCAAGAGTAAAACTTAGCTGGATGGACCAGATTGCTTTCACATATAAACTGGTATACATTGGCTCCACATCGGCTCATTTGGGTCTCATTAAAAACAATTGAGAGTTATATACCAATGGACATCTTTCTTTAATGAACTGGGTCTGAACAACAAAAACACCTCAAGCCCATCTCAGCTTATAACATTAGTGTCCAAGCACTGGGCATTTTGATATCATTACAAAACTCTTGGAGACAGGAAAGGGCTTACTGCTTTTTTTACAGGTGAGAAACCGAGGCAGAAAAAGCAACTGGGATCACGTTCACAGTCACAAACAGGAAATCCTTTGCAGAACCCAGAATGGAAACCAAATCCTAGCATCACAGCAAGGAGGCTGTCTTACCTGTCTAACCAGTTGACCTTTGAAATACACTTTTCCAGATTTGACAATGCTCATATTCAACTGCAGGTTTGAGCCCTGGGTTTCAAGCCAACCTGCCGTATGAAAATTTCCTTGCATCCAGGTTTTTATTAAAGTTTACCCATTTGTTGTCCAAATCCTGTCAGTTTTAGGAGAAATGTCTATGCCTAAACTCTTCTCTCCTTGACTTTAAGTGAACACTTTGCCTGCCAGGCACCGATCTTTGATCTGGATTTCCTTGCCAGCCCTTCAAAACAATTGCTGTCACCATGGCATCTTATTTCCATATTGTGTCTGAGAGTGACAGCAATTATTTCCCACTGGAACTGACTTCAATGTCACTACACTGATTAATCAGCAAAGGTTACTATAAGGGAAAGTATCGGTCTTCCTTTTCCATTGGAGCAGGAAAATGCCAGATCTTAGCAGCACAGCGCCTTGGGGATGGCTGCATTAGTTTTCCAATGAAAGGTTCTGCGCAAGTCACACCTCCCATCCCCCATGCCTCCCTACCACTCCTCTCTTCCTAAAACACACACTGAGTGTTATTATATAAAGTTAATTCTATAACCCAGGGTTCTTTTATTTTTTTCTTCTTTTTTTTCTTTCTTTCTTTTTTTTTTTTTTTTAATGCTACTGACCTCCCATTTCCTTGTCAGTCGACACCAAGCAATTCCCCAGATGGAGAGAAAGATTTCCACTTTGAATATCCCTGAAACACATTTAGAGCCAAAGGCTTTATCATGGGAATAAAAGCACTGAGGTTCTCACAGCTGGGAAGATTTATACAGCTGAGCCTTACCAGCTTAAATGCCTACAGACAGAAACAGCTGAGCTGTGTATTATTTCTTTTCCCCCAACTTGCAAGGGAGATGAAAAATGCAGAGGCAGCCTGCAGATAGATATGACTGACAAGGGAGGGGCAGATCTGTCTACCCGTAGCTGCTGCAGTGGCATTTTTATAAGATAATTTCAGCTCCAGAGGTGAGGAGGCTGGGGCTGACATGATTGCCCTAGCCAAGAGGAACTGCCCCTCCAGCTAGAGCACTCCAGACAGTGCCAGGGAGCCTTAAGCATCAGTCAGGGCAGCATGGAGCTGAGCCATGCTGATGAGCCCCAGGGGGAAGGTGTTTGGTAGAAGATGAGCTGAGCTGAGTGCTCTGCACAGCAGAATTGTTGTTTTCAGTCTGTGTAAAAACAGAAGCCAAGATGTCTCTGCTCTTCTCACAGTAACAGCAGCAGTATTTTATGCTTTAAAAAGTGAGGGCAGATCTGTATGAGTTTAATCTGCCCCCCATGAAACAGGCACTCAATGGCCGTGCTTCCCTTGGAGACAAACAGGAGGGGAGATTCCCAGAGGCTCAGCCACACGAAGACGTGCTGACCTGATGGAAGCAACCTGCAGACTCCTCTGAGGAGTTTGCGCTAGTGCTGGCCAAAAGTGAGCAGAGCAGCCCCACGAGTGCAGAAGCTACGATAATGTGAGCAGGTCTGTGCCTCCCCTGCTTCTGATGTGTGTCCGTTGCCCTGCCTGTGTGCTGCCTCTGCTGTCAGTTGTCCTTCATGCCACCTAAACCCTGGAGATGTGGGCTCCACTGTGTGCTGTTCATGGCTTCATCACATCTCTTGTAGCCCTCAGCCATGACTCTAATTATTCCACCATACCCAGGTGCCTTTGTGCCAGAGAGGGGGAAGAAGTCTAAGAACGGGCAGAGCTCAGTCTGTGTGGGGTTCTGTGCCCACCCTCCGTGAAAAGAAGAGGCCTTCAGAGTCCATGTCACCATGCCATGCTCGTCATTGCTCCTGATTTTCCCACCCAGGCAGCCTGTGGTCTGGCAGTGCATTGCTTCTCCCTGTGTGCCCAGGCAGGCTTGGGATCCAGTATCCCTTCAAGAATGTGTTCGCTCTGAGCCTGGGGCCATCCTTGCCTTACTGTAAAATGGAAATGAACTTACTTACGTTCTTAGGAGTGCCAGTGAGCCACTTTTGAAATGGTCGGGGTAAGGATGGCCAACATCCTTGTAAATCATTAGAGGAGCAGAGCTGCATTTTCTAAATGCTGCCGGTAAATCAGCATGGGAGGGGAAAAAAGAATTCAACAAACCTGGATATTGATTAGAAATGTATTTTAGCAATAGGGAAGAAAGCAAAATATCCTAAAATTAAGGGGTCTGGAAAACAATTCAAAAGATTGTATTGTCAGTAATAATGTATCTAGTGACTGAAGTGCTCAGAAATAATCGGCGTCTGTGCTTATCCAGCCTGAGGGACCTGACAGGGGGTCTAATTTACGATACCAGCGAAAAACCTACCCTTTGAACACCAGGTTACTGGGGATACTCAAAAATCACTCATTCTGCAAAACTTATGTCATCATGCCTGCCTGTCAATATTCAATTGTTGTCTTTTTCTTAACTGTAATTTTTCTTGGGGTATGGACTTCAAACCCATGTGTAACAGCTGTTAGTCATGTTGCTTAACACAAGAGCCACCCCTCAGGGTCAAAACAAAAGTCCATTTACCTTAATAACCCATTGCTCACAATGACTGTAAATAAGAAAAGAATGGGGACATCAGAACCAGACTAGGTTCAAAAGGTTTTCATCAATTTATACCTTGTGAATTTATATAGAGCATATAGATGTTTTATGTTTGCCTTTATCCTTTTGGTAGCTCTCTGCTTGAATTTTGACTGCCCTTGAGCACTGGAGGGATGCTTTACTGGGAATTGCACTCAGTGGTTCCCAGATCTTTACCATGAGTGAGTAAATCTAAGTCAGAATCCATCACCATGCAGATATAATTTCTATCCATACTGTTTGGTATGTGTATTGGAATTGCCATTTCCCTCCCCCCCCCCCCCCCCCCCCCCCCCCCCCAAGTCATTCAGTCTTACGACATCTTCCTATCACTTTCCAGTTCATTGTAGATTACATTATGCTGGACAAGTCTGTACCATTTGCAGGCTTTGCCACATAGCTCTTCACCATATTCCACTGCCTTTTATACGTTTTAACAGCATAGATCTCTATGGATTACCACTGTGAACTTCCTTCAGTTGTTTAAATGTATAAATTTATTGCTAACTTTTCCTTTCTATCTGTTAAGTCAATTCAGATTCGTTCCTTTGTCCTGTGCCAACTTACTTTTTTTAAAGACTGCAATGAAGGGCATAATAAAAAGCTTTTCTAAATTCAAACTTCATTATTTTAACTGCAGTGCCCTTCTCCCTGTGCTTGATGCCTCTGTCCTACCCACACCTACTAATTCAGCTCCTCTTGTAGTTCCTACTGATTTGCCCGTGAATCACGTAAAATTTATCCCTGAACGCTTTTTAAAGATGACTGTTACCTTTCCCACCCTTCACAACTTTGACACCAAAGCTTATTTATGCAAAAGGAAACGCACTACAGCTAAAAGCTCAGCAATTTCATGTCTGAGTTCCTGAGACCTTCTGAATGAATAAATGCTTTCCAGACTTGGGGTCTGGTTACTTCTATTTTATTCACTCGTCCTAAAAGTTCTTCCAGTGAAGCTTCAATATGAGACGGTCCTTCAGCTTCACATTCTAAAACATGGCTCCAATATGAGACAACGTTTTCTACAGAAAACAACAGCACAGAGAATTACCTGCAACATACATATCTTTGAAAGCTACTTCTATTACTGGAAGAATCCAGAGGTTTTGGAGGGCAAGATGGACTAAGGTTAGTAAAAGCGATACAGTAATCTAGACTTACTTTTTGTTGTCACTTGTGTGTGGTGACATGGCTGGGAGTGTTGTTTCTTCCTCTTCCCCTCAGTCATGACATCTGACTATTGTTTTAATCCACAGACCCTTCTCAGGCTCCAGAGATCTCCATCTCCACCACAATGCCAATCTCTGTCCTTGACCTTTCCTACAGTCATCAGGAGACTGATTTTGCACCACAGAAGCACAACCAGCGTGCAGATAACAGCTAGTTGCAATCCCAGTGTTAGAAATCAGCAGTCTCCAAATTATTATCGACAGGAAAATGAGAGAAGCTCTCCTTTCCTTCTAACATTTTTGTGTGCTCCGTAGAAATCAAGGAACATCTGATGGGGACCATATGAGAGACAGTTTAGGGGTGGGGAAGAAGTACAGCCCTGTCTCACTGCAGCAACCTAGGCAAGGGAAGTGATGACTCACTTTAAGGTTTGGGAATGGAAAGAGCCAATCGTGTAGCGAAAAGAGGGAGCGAAGGGAAAGGTACAGACTTAGAATGCCTCCTTTGGAAAACTCAAGCCTGCTATATGCCATTCTGTATTTCTTTATCTGCTGTGCGTGACTGAACCTCCCACTGCAACACACCCTCACCCCCACCAGCATTTCCCTCCTTCTTCAGAAATTCCAGCCCCAGAGAGGTGACAATGCCTTTGTGTAGGTACTAGGTGTATTTCTGCACACTCTTTGGAGACTTTTGCTGCCTTGCAAACTCCAACTGCATATCCTTGGCTAGTCAAGCTTTGGTGATCTGCACCGGCCTAGGGTCTAGCCTGTGGACTTAAGAATGGTCTGTGCTAATCCTGTGTGACCTTCAGTGTCCTCTTTGGCTTTGTGTGTGCCTTTCCCTGCCTCTGCGGCTGCTGAATACAGAAGGAAGAAAATTGGGAAGACTAAACTTGGGAGAGGTATTACTGGAAAGCCTAAGCCTGTAAAAAAAACTAAATTAAAAAGCCAGAAACTTGCTGTCTCAGCTATAGACCTCAAAGGGTAATGACACGTTTAGTGATCATAAAACATGTCATTTCTCTTAAGCATTTGGGAAGTTGTAAAAGGGACTGAATTAAGTTCTGGAAAACTTAAAAAGTATAAGGCAGCTTAGTCAATATTCACAGGACATGGGGAATGTATCTTTGTTTATGAATAAGGAACAACACTTGTCATGATACAGCGTTCACAAATGATGGAGGTGCAAGGAATAATTCTGAGGTTCTGAGTCTTTGGCCCCTGAATGAACTTAACGTAACTCAAAAGATCACTAGAAGTTGGCCTTAAAATATTTAGACAAAAAAGTAAATTGTATTTTTTCAGAGCATTTAATTGTATTAAATTAAGTTAATTTCCACTGTGCTCTTGTACAAGGAAAACAAAAGGTCTTACCACTTAATGGGCCATTATCTCAGCTGTCAACAACAACAGATAGTACCCAAAGAAGTCCCCACCCCAGCCCACCCCAAGATTTCCCCTTCTAGGTGTTCTGGACAGAATATATCCAGCATTTCTGAGCTGCAAAGGATCAGGGTCTCTAGCAGTGGGATCAACTGCATGATAAAAAGTTTTTATGGTTGAGAATTTTTATGGGAAAAATACACAACTCTTGAACACTCTGGCACTTTGTGTCTATGGATGCAGTGGTAGCTACATATATGCACGCAGGTGTTGTTTCTGTGTATGTATGATTCCTGTCTAATGGGTTTACTTTAACTGTAGAATTAATAGGGATTCTCACTTGGGCTTTCTGCTTGCTTCTGATTTCTCAAAGAAAAAATGCTCACCTGAAGTAAAAGACATTTTAATTCATGCTTCTCTTTAGGGAATTGGGTATGTGTGGGTGGAAGAAGGAAGTACTGACTTTACATTACCTGTCATTTCAAGAGGGTTACTCCCCCGCTTTGTAGTAAGTGTAAGGGTACAATCATCAGAATTTCTTACAGTCTTCCAAACCTTCAGCAGGGTCAGAAGCCAAACTTCCTCTTCACTAGGAAAGATCCCACTGCAGTATGATGGACCAGCAGGGTGAGAATGGAGGTCGGCACTAGTGGCTACGTTGTGATTTGGGAGGGTACCGCCGCGTGACTGCTCCGCTCTGAAGCTGGCTGCACTGGCTCTGCTATGAGGGTATATTCTGTTAGGACAATGGGCAGGCCACCGGGTCTTCCAGAGAACAGCTGAGATCTCTCAGATGGGTATTGCCCATGCTGGTGATGTCAGTGTGAGAACCTCAAACATCACTCCTTGACATTAAGGAGCTAAATGAGAATCACTCTGTTGTAGTCCAGAGCTAAACGCTTCAGCAACAGTAGGATTAGAGATAGGACAGGGAGTGGGAAAATGTGCAAAAATCTTTTCTCAGACTGAGAATCTAGAAAATATGTGCTTATGAATTTCTTTTATATTGCTTTGTTGGCAGAGGCACATTTTGATTTTGCTTAGTGCTGGAAAGGGATTCCCTCTGTATCCCTTATAGGTCTGAAGCTTAATGTTAAAGTATCTTGACTCCAGGACATAATACAAAGAATGTCATTGTTTATTCTTTGATGTTCTAAAGCATCTTATTCTTCAGGGATCTCAACATGCTGTACACACATTAATTAAAGTCCATAGTACTCCTAAATCAGCTGCTATTATTCCCAGTTGATTGATGGAGAAGCTGAGATGAAGAGAGATTATACGGTACATTTTCTAATGTGGGAGTATGTGAAACCAGACCCACAAAATTCATGGTTCAGCAATTAAATGGAAGCAATATGATATTTTTCACATATACTGAAAAACCTCTATGTTACACTGAAGCAACATAAAAAATTGTTCTTTGAGACCTTGGTGTCACAATACTCACAGAACTGCAAGGATTTTCTGGATGAAGGAAAGCTAGTCTGCATGGCCATATTCAACAGATGTCTCAGTGGCATCAAGTTCAGATCTAAATCCAAATATCCAATAATATTTATGGCTATTTGGATTTATGGTTTCAGTTGAAGCTACTAAAAAGAACGGCAACGCCCAAAACAATGCAGGCAATGGACCTATGAAACCAGCAGGTAGTATCAGGCAAAGCATGAATACAAACTATCTACTACAATGTGAATCAAATACGCCACTGGTGAGCACAGCAAACTGTGTCACATAGCTTCATATTTTATAACAGAAGAAATGAACTGGGTAGATCCTGGTCTCCATCTGTAATAGCCCAAAAATAATTTTAAAAGCTTCTGTGAAGATTTCTGATCAGATTTTGTCTATTTATTTTTTCAGTTGCTGATTATTTTTTTTAAAAGAATATTACACAACTTTCTCAAAGGCATATTTAATCCTGTTCTTTGAAGAAACAGGCTTTAGGAGCTCCATCCTCCCCTTCATCGGAAGTATCCTCAGATGCAGCTTCCTCCTCTTTATCTGTTTCCCTGCTTAAGTGAAAGATGCCTGGCTGATGGATCTCAGTATTACTCAGAGTAAATGAAAACAAGAAGTTTGAAATAAACTATATTTGAGCTAATTGCTGTTTTGTCTTTTGCTTTCTCACCAGGCTCCAGCATTGCTGCCTTGAGGCAGGTGGGCTTGCAGCATCCCAGACCAGAGTCCTTCAGAGCACTCCTGGAGCCCTGTCTCATGCTGGGGCTTTCCAAGGGACCTCGATCAACACAGGCTGTAACAGCTCAGGCTTTCAGCCCAAAGCCTCATGAGTTTTTCCCATTTGGTTTGGGAAGGTGAGATGGCCCCACCTCCCACAGCAAGCTGCACAGTGCATGCACTGGAGCCAGTGGATCTGTACGTGCAACTAGGGGCTTTTTGGTGGCTCAGAGACAGCAGAATGGGACCTCTTGCCGGCGGCTTTCTGACTGCAAAAGCATTGCTCCCACTGGATAATTCAGAATGAGCTGGGACAGAGAAACATTTAGGATCTGAAGAGAAACCTGAGTCACATTTACAATTGCTATTGCAGTCAACTGAACAAATAAATAAAAAAATCTTTTTAAGGTTAATAAACAGGATGTAACTTGTTAAACCTTAAAAAAATACCTAAGCAAGCCAGTCCTTTGCTGTTATTGCATTGAATTCTATTTCTGTCTTAGCTACTGTCTTGCTCTGTGACCTTGGCATGCAATTTCCCTCCCTCGTCTCCCTGTTCTGCCTCCCACCATTTTCTGTCTTGCCTATTTATGTTTTCTTTCGCTCTCAGTATTCAAGTTTATTTGTTCTGTCAATTGAATCCATTCTATTATTCAGGGAGAGCTGTTCTCTAAAGCATTTTGTCATCCAAAATATTCCCTAGAATATCAAAATTGAAAGTAATGGAAAGTAAATAAACATTCACAAAGCATTACTTCCACATGGAGCTAGAACCTTATTATACCTGGCTGCGTGACAAGTCTGTCAGTCAGTAACGCTTATTTCTCCTTGCAGCTGGCTGTGCCACAATGCCTCTCTAAGCCCATTTTTCTGAATCCTAAACTGATATCTATCTTCTGCAGTGCCTGGTACTGACCTTAAGGTTTCACTTTTAAAATTGCTTGCAGGTCATCAGATGGTACCAGCCTGCATCCTGCGTGCAGCGGTTTGAGGGATCTGTGTTTGCAAAGGCAGAGATCAGAGCACAGGGCAGAGGAGTACCTAAATGAGCCATTTCTATAGGACACACTTGAGACACAAATCTGAAATGTTACCAGCTCAGACTTTCCACCTCTGATATTTTGTGATTCACAGTCCAAAGCTGTTTCCTAAACATGTACTCCAAAGTTATCAGGCTGAGTACCAAGGAAATGATTCACTTTCCCCTTTTAAAAAGCAGCTGCTGTGTGTTGGAGGGGCACGGCTGCCTTTTGCATTGTTCAGTGCTCAGGCACAGGGAGATCTGGATTCAGCTCTCTTCAGCCTGGCATGGCTGGGGTCAGGTTCTAAGCACCAGGATTTTCCTACTCACCATCCTTGCAGCAGTGCTGGTGTATGGAAAAAAAGGGTAAGATTCAAAGGGCCAGAGGCAAAGCAGGAATGAGAGACGCTGTCCCTGTACCTAAGAGACGAGTGCATTTCTTGTCAGGAAAAATGGTGGATTCTAGTCTGTTTTGCCAAAACAACTCAAATGCTCTGTATGGGAAGACATTAGACACAATTAAAAACAGGGCTGAAGCTGAATTCTCTCCTTTTCCTTACAAGGCTTTTAATTGCTAAAGCCTAAAATATGTTTACTACTATCTTTCTTTCTTTCTTTCTTTTTTTTTTTTTTTTTTGGTTGTTGATTTTTGAACAAGCGGTTCTAAAATAAAAGCTCATATTTTGGTCTAAACACCAGGTTCTCAATATGTCTGAGAACCCCTGTCTCATTGGTGGCCCCACTAATGCTCAGGTCCTGAATCCAATCAAAACTTACACTTACATCAGAACACCCAGCCAGAGCAAGATGGTAGCATCTGTGGATATCTTGTGTTAAACTGACAAAAATATATGTTTCCATGTTGCCTCAAATGAAGAAGTGATCAGGCAGGGTTTTATGGTGTCAGCACCATAATTCTATCTACAATTTACTTTAGGTTCCTTATTTTAGTGTCTGATAATCTGGTACATTCAGATGTTCCTTCTGCAAATGGCCATCATAGATCAGGACAGTGAATTCCGTCAAGACACAGTGCTGAGTCAAACAGATACACAAGGTGAAAGACTGTAGGAAACTGGCCCAGCAATTCTCATTCCCTTGTGAGGTTTTTAGGATTTTAGGATGATAGGTGCCTGACTGAGTATGGTCAGTATAAGATGACCCAGCTCAGCTTTCCTATGCACTGATATCGGACCTGGCTTGTTTTAAGCTAACCTAGATGCAGAACACACCAGGTAGTGTGGCTGTAATTTTGTTTACAATGAGATGAATAGATTAGCTATAGCTCATAACTGAATTAAGGCTGGGTCTTTTTTTTAAAAAAGTGCAAAATGTTGATTTCACTTTGGAAATTTGTGATATTGGGATAGGCAGGGGTGGTCACCAGTGGATGCAAAGTACTCATCCCCTCAGGAAGGATACTAGGAAAAACATACTCAGACCAAGGGCTTCTTGTGCAGTGCTCCTGCGATCATGTTACATCTTTTGACTCCTTTCCATCAACCCAAGCTGGGTTTCTGTCAGGCCCACAGGGAAAAAATGCAAGGAGTTTTATTTCAGGGAAGTTTCCTTGCAACTGCTATTTCAGAGGTTTTCAAGTTGTTATGCACTGGGCCTACAGGATATAGGGAATGTCTCTGAGAATGTACTAATGAAAAAAGCATCCACCAATAACTATTTAATTATTTAAATACGTCATAAGGCTGTCCATACCTGCACTGAAGGATCTGCAAATTGAACATTCTTTTCCCTGTCTGTTACCATGGAAGGACAGAAGAAATCTGTCCATCTAGTGTAAGCTACTACTCCATTATATTAGCTTATCTTATTAAATATTTTCAATTGCAAAGGGCTGAAGTCTATAATATTTTATACAATGGACCGGTTCTTTACAGGAATGATTTAGAGTTCTACATATAAGACACCTCTAGCTCTCAGCTCGATGACATGATCTACATTAATCCGGCATGACACGGTTGTAGATCTTCACAATTACAGTGCTAAAATTGAGGACTAAATCCTCTGAAGTGAAACTGGAGAAAAGGGGAGAATCAATATCAAGAGCTGAGTTTGCTTGATTTAGCCTCATGAAAAGGAGGCTGAGGAGGGACCTTATCGCTCTCTACAGCTGCCTGACAGGAGGCTGCAGACAGGTGGGGTTCAGTCTCTTCTCCCAAGTAACACCAACAGAACACAAGGAAAAGGCCTCAAGTTGCACCAGGGAAGGTTTAGATTGGATATTAGGAAAAAATTCTTCACTGAAAGGGTTGTCAAGCATTGGAACAGGCTGCCCAGGGAAGTCGTGGGTTAACCATCCCTGGAGGTGTTTAAAAGATGTGTAGATGTGGCATTTGGGAGCACGGTTTAGTGGTGGACTTGGCAGTGTTAGGTTAGTGGTTGGACTTGATGATCCGAAGGGTCTTTACCAACCTAAATGAGTCTATGATTCAAACTATGCCAAATTACATCAGCTATGGATACATCTCTGTATTGCTTTCCTGTACTTTTTAAGTTGCATTCCTGAAAATCCTTCCAAAGGCACTGATTAGGCTGGTGAGATGGATGTGGTTGATAACTGTTAGTTCCTGCCATATGGATCACAATTGGAGGCTCTACAACTTGCTAATGACCTGTCTTAGCAACAGTCTGCCTGAAAAGATGAAGAAATGAAATGTCCCTGTATTTGCTGTGCTAAGCTTTGTGTTGGCAAACACTTGCTAACATATGTCATCAGCTTTGAAAAGACATGGTTTATTTATATGTTAATTACTGCAACACTTTGGGGAAAATATTTGTTGGTACAAGAGCTGTGTAAATAGTCAAATGTTGAGATCTGTTGCCATGTAAAAAAAAATGAGCACTGGCCAATAAAAATCAAGAAGTTACAGTATGAAGGGCCTCTCCTTGCTTATGGCTCAGTCCAGTCTCACTGAGATCTCCACTGATTTCTGTGAGTTGTGAGTCAGTATTTAACTGTTCTGCATGAAACAGTAAGAAAAATTCATGCACACCCTTCCCCGAATTGGCACACTGCTTCGAGACACTGCACTACATTTGAACCCAGAAGATGGAGGTCACTTCTGGGTAACAACACACAGTGGAGGGTGTGTAAGTGTTGCTGGAAGCAATGTCAGTGATAAAATAGATCTCATCCTTCCTCAGACCCAGGGCCTCATCTGGACACGGAGCGGGGCTGTTTTGAAGGTGTCATGCCTTCTGTGAAACAGGAGCCAAAGGCCTTCACAGCTATGATCATTAAAAGTACCTCAACATCATTTGCAAGAAAATTCTGGCATTTCTGCTGTCTGAGAAAGTCACTGGGCAATGTGTAGAATTTGCTTCTCTGAATTCTCCTTATTAGTCGCTGATAGAAATGCTTCCCTTCAGACCAGCCGCATCCCATACTCCTGGCAGAAACCTGGGTAATGACATATCAGGCACTCCACAGCTGAATTTCTAGGTCGTAAAGTACTTCACAGTGAAAATTGTTCTGTCAATGTATTGAATTTTCACAGTGTTGCTATTAGCAATACTGTTTACCTTCAGGGCAAACAACAAAAGAAACAATTCTCTTGGATCTGCTTGGTGGTTACAAACTCCCCGTTGTTTACCGAGTAGTTTACAAACTCTTGGTTTTGTGTACCAGTTGTATTACAGGGCTGTGATGATGGAAGTGAGACATGCATTTTTTCTGCATCGATAGCTGAGAAGCTGCTGGGTGCCACACCCTTTCCATGCATGGGCAGAAAGTTGCTTATCTTGCAGCCCACATTGTTATCCAGTTCTTCAAAACTACGAAACTATTGAGACCTGAGAACCCCAGAGATTCTCAGCTACCAAGAATACATATTTTGCTAGGTGTTGTATTCACACTAGGGATTAAAGTAAAATGTGGGAAAGATAAGAAATAGCAATACAATCTTTAGTAGCTATCTCCTGTATCCATGCATGTGATGAAATGGAGAGTCTTGCCACTATGAATGGGAAAAAGATCTCACTATACAGTCTGATAGACGTTTGAGGTATCAGTTACGTTCATTATAACTTCTAGAGAAAATATAAAGGGGGAGGGGAATGAAGGGGCGAAGGACAAACTTCTACAGCCTTGATACCCACTTGTTTATCCATTCTCAGTAAAAGCAATACAAAGGCTGCTGTTAAGTATTCCTTTCCGGTCAGAGACACAATGTTTCAGATGCTCGCTCTAAAAGGGACTTCTTTGCTCCACTGAGCTCAATTTAAGGACAGAAAATAGGTCAGGGCTGATACGTTTGGCTTCATTCCCTGCTGCAGAACATCAAAATCTCAGTGGCTTGCATTTTTATGGCAGTGAGTGCTGCACAACAGTTGAATAATTTTCGACCAAATGCACTAGTAAAACAAAATAATAAACTTTGTCATTCAAAGACTGCTCCTTCCCAGTAAGTGAATGATCCTGTAAATGTAAAGGTTGTGAAGGATCTTCTTTAAAATTATTACTGCAATCTTGTTAAGGATCTTGCAGTACTTCAGCTGGCAGAGGTGGGGGGAGGTGGGGCGGGCTGTGGGCATTATGTTTGATCCCCCATTCTTAGTGAAATAATATGAAACTACAGTTATGAAACCCTAAATGAGAGAGAAAAGGTGTCTGGATTTGGAAATACATCCAACCTGCAGATCGGCACCACTGTCAAGAAAAATAAGGTACTGAGTTCTGCAAGTGGCAACCAGAGAACAACTCTGCCTTGATGTATTTTAGCCCCTGATCATTATCTGTGCAGTTTAAACAGGGGACCTGTTCATCAACAAAACTAACCTATGACCTGCACACTATTCTGAGAAGTTACAGAAAAGCACAGCCTTCAGGAAACCACACAGGTTAAATAGACAAGTTGCTTAAAAGTCTATATTCTTGGCGCCACCCAAAGAAAGAGCCATTTCTGATGATGTTCACAGCTTACCCCACATCCTGTTTTAAGACAGAGCACCTGCGTAAACTACGTGGTTTTATTTTTAACCAGCTAGCTCTAATTAACCTATTATTGCCATAATTTCTTCCACCCCAGAGGAAACCTGCAGTATCTCAAGGGTTGCCTAAAAAACACATCCAGCAGGAAGCAAAGCTCTGGGTGACTATTCATGTGTCAGGTGCTTCAAATCTGTTGGATTTCTGGGTTTGGTATTGCCCTTGGTGTTGTACATACAGATGTCGCATGATGTGGTCCTGTTTCAGGAGTAGCACTTTCCACATCTCTGTCCAGCAACGGACCGCACAAGATACCACATCTCAGCACAGTGACTTATTTTTTCATTCTGAGAAAGTGCAGGGAAGTAAAAGCCTTGTAGCTCTATGAACAATTTCATAATGTGCCACCTTTCTTCTAGCCACTGAAGTGACATTGTAGAAGATGAAACCTACAACTGCTGGATGCAATTTCCATACACGTGCCATTGTTTCAAAGAAAACAACAATTTTCTGAATGGTCACGAAACTCTTCAGGGTCCCACATGCAAAAAGTCCCCAGAAGTCTCCCTTGAACAGTTTAATTAAATTCAGACTTCTGGCAAATTGATTGAAGGGACAGGTTCTACAGGATCCCACATGCCAAAGTCATTTGGCAGGGGCAGGCTCTACGGATTCTACATGGGTAATTTCTCACAATTTCTTTACATTAGCAAGCAAGTAACACCTTCTTCATTCAGTCTTTCCCTCCTGTTCTCAAGCTGAGATTGATGGAGCAAAGCTTTACACCAGCATTACGCGATGACATTTTCTTCCTTTCTCTTTAACCTGTTGGTGGTACTCAGTTTCCCAAAATCCTTTGGAAGAAATAATGGCGTAAAAGACATTGTACTTTGGCCCACCTATCATTCCAGACAGTCTATAGTGAATCACCACCATCATGGCTCCATCAGGACTTGTGTATCTTGACCTGAATTTCTCCTGTGGCAGAATCAAGGAAAAACGGTGATTGTCTATGAGGCGAGAGGTGTTTGAGGAAAGGTCAGCATAGCAGCTGTGGGAGTGCTGGTGCTACCTGTGTGGTGGTGCTTGAGCTACATAAAAAAGCTCTGGGAATGAGGACAGAGGACTATGTGGCTGTTTATTTTCTTATCCTCTGTAATAATACACCTTCCTGGCTTGTTTTACAAGGCTCTTTTGTCCCTCAAAATTCCCAGAGAGAGCTTCTGCTTCATGTTTGTCTGTATTCGATGTTTGAGGAGTAATGGGAAGAGAACACGTGCAGGCACATATGCAGAAACAGCTTTTTTACAGCAGTTGTTTCACAAGGAAGTTGGCCTTGGTCATCAAATTAACCAGTCTGACCAGCACTGAGGTGAGACTGCTGGTCAATTATGAAAATGCAACAGGGTGTAAGGGAAGAGCAAAGGGATGTGAAAAACTGAACTTCAATTACGGTAAAGCTGAGGTTTTTCAGCTGATCTGGATGTTAAACTAAGTTACTTCCTCACTCAAAACAAGGACACACCCAGTGGTGAGAACAAAACAAAGTTGTTTTGATTATTGCTCTCTTCCTTTCACTTTTCAGACTCTCCTACCTGCCTCCATTGCCCCAGTTAGGGTTGTTGTGTCCTTGCCTAGGAAAGACAGGACTTATTTTTGGCAGTTGTCTCTACTAACTGGCAGGCTTCATAAGGAGCAAAGATGCTATCACCAAACTGCAATAAGATCTCTGCATTAGTCCCCTCATGTTATAAGGTGGTAGTGAACAGGGCTCTTCTTAGTTTTCTTTTTTTAATTGGCTGAGTGATTACTTATATGAAACCAACCTCATTTTAAGCTTGCTCAGTGAAAGGCACAGGAACAAACACTAGCTGATGCTTCATGATGACCTTTCTAGTTGCTATTGTATAACTATGTCCTGAAAACATTTCTCTGGCAAATTTCCTTTTCTCTCCTCAGATCAGAACTGCTTTCCTTAGATAATTTAGAAGTGGATTGTGCCCAGCCTCACACAAGGTTGGAGAAGAAATGTTTCAAGGAGCCTTTCCTCCTTTGTGCCCTTGGGTACAGGCTGGCATGATCCCTCACCTGGAGACAGGCGATCAAAACTTACCTAGAGGATCTGGATTCTCAGCTCCAACTCATGTCTTAGATGATACCTTTGAAAACGTCACTTGAATCCGCACTCATTGAGCCACTGTGTGTATGTAGTGCCCTGCAGTCATTGCATTGCACATCAAGGAGAAACAGGCTCATTGCAACCTCTGAAGTCATTGGACCATTTTAAAGTCCAATGAGACCATAGAGCAGGGATGCACAAGCAAAGGTCTCCCACTGCATCTGAGCCTTCCAAATATTTCCATGAACTATGTTGGATGATTTTGGAATATCTGGAAGATTTATTGCATCTGTATTGTCTGTATGTTAATAAGGAATGATACTTTATAATGTCCAACTCTTACTTCCAGGACTGACTTAATTGGTCAGCATTCTGTATGTGGACTCTATGGATAGATGCTACCCACTCTGACTTTCAGGAGTTGGCAGAGCTTAACAAGACATCTATAGTCATCTTCTAGGACTTCTAGAATGATACTTTGCTTTACATTGAGTTTGTGTTTTGATATTTAAGAAGAATGACGAGGGAGACTGGTTTAGTTGAAGTATATTAGGTATGTTGTAGACTTAATTGGGATTTTCCCTGACTTGAATTATTCTTCCCACTGTGTGGACCAGGAGCTTAAGATTTAGGCAGGGCCTGTGATTTGTGTATACAGTTATTTTCCCGTGAGTTTTCTGTCACTCCTTCCCCTTACTCTCTTAACAAAATGATTTTTAGAGTGTTTTAATTGTAGGAACAGAATTAAAGCCAGTATAGAAGGATGAACTAAACCATACACAGTTCTTTGTGGCACATTGCAGAACCATTCCCTAATGGAGAACAGATGGGGTTTTTTTCCCCCAACAGTGCAAAATTCCCACTTTTTTCCCTGTGGGACAGAAGCTACTGGCTTTTAATATCATTACTCATCCGTCTAACGTAACTGATTTAAGAACAAGATGCCTATAGGATTGCACGCCTAATTAAATTCTTACAGCTCTCTCAAGATGTCTTTTCTCTTGTGAACCTTGCATGTATGCAAGACATGAGAGTCTGCATTTGTGCAGGTTTACTTGACACTTGTGTGGGTTTTACTGGCACTTACAAATGGCAAAGTCCTGAGGGACTGCTCATGCCTCGGTTTTGGATCCAACACTTGAGAATCCTGAGCTTAACCCAAATTGAAAATTGTATAGGCTGGATTCCCAGCTGCTGAATATTGATATCTCTTTATTGACTCCTGCAGAGAAGCGATGGTTTCCATCAGCTGAGGATGTGTGCATGGCTGTGTAGGTTTGAGGGTGCCCATCTGTTTAGCAGCCAGCAGGGGCTGTTCTCATCAGTGATCCCAGCCTACAAGATTTGAATTCTGACCCCATCCATCAGTGTCCCCAGGGTGATAAGTCTGACAGAGGATAGATTCAGTGGCCATAGACTGTTTGTTTTAATATAGTTTTGTTTTCTTTACTTGGCTCTTATTGAGACAATTAGAGTTTAAATTACCTCTCATCTTCCAGGTCAGCCATGAGCGATAAAAGGGTTCCAGTAAAGCAAAGAGGAGAAGATTACATGCTGGTTTCCTTCTCTAGGCTTGCATGGGGAAGGTCTGTAAGGTTTTAATTTCCAGACCTGCTTAAAGGATGCTCATAATTTTTACAAACCACAAGTTTTGACTATCCTCCTAGTTTCCCCTTCTACCCAGAAAAAAGAACATTAAAGCAAAGCTGAAGAATGTAATCAAAATGGGATTTATGTCCTGAGATGTCTTTAAATGTCCTTGTAGTATTTAAATAAAGTGGAAATTATCTTTGTTATTCGTGCCAAGCTGTATCATTTCTTTGGCATATCCTGTTCTATGAAATGGGAAGTGGTTTTGCAGACTTCCTTATATAGGGCCTCTGTTTAAAATAGTTTGGGGCATTTTTTTTTTCTTCTTTAACTTTGATAAGAGAATTTAAACTCTGTTTACATTCTTCAGCTCTCTTCCTTTTTATCTTCAAGTGAAGCTCTGTTTTTCTTTGAAAGGTAAAAATGTCATCCTTAGATGAGAATAGCATTGTGCTAAGACATCTGATCAGACAATATTTTACTGCCAGTAAATCAAGGGAAAGTATGAACTCTGCACTTGGCAAGGAAGGATTCATAGCTCACAAGATGCAGCTGAAGAAAAACTTACCGCAGCAAAGTAGGATCAACTAAAACAGAAACAAGGATTTTGGCAGAAAATCAGGACGCTGCACCAATAAGCAGTGGGTTCCTATCTCTCAGGACTAGTTGCAGGGAGAGGAGCAGGGAAGCGGGGGAAATACCTTCAGGGAAGGAGAGGTAGGACGTGGTACTTCCTTGTGTACAACTTAAAGCATAGATGAATTATTTCAGTTTTGGGAAAATGAACAAGGATAGAATAATTATAAAGGGAGATTCTCACCTGGAGCTACTCCTTTAGGAAACAAAGCTGTCACTTGACCTCAAGACCAGCATAGAGAATCTCCTTACTGGAGGAGAGCTCTGTAATGATATAAAGCTAGCAGAGCTTATTATGATGTTCACACAGATTCGCTGCCTACCTAACCTGCTTCCAGTTCCCTCCAGGAATAACTTCCTTACAGTAAGTAGGTTATAACAGCTGTCAAAACCCCATCTGGAGCCTTGGATACTGTAAGCAAAGCCCCAGCTGACTCTTCCCAGATCTTTTGCATCAAATGCATCCCAGGGATGAGGTTTGTCTGAAGTCCTCATGGTGCAGAGTGCACAGTGGCTCATCCTGCTACAAGACCAGGAGTTGTTCAGGCAGGGATGACTTCCACTTATCTCACTGAGAAATCTGTAGGGTGAGATGAGAGCACCTCATTTCTGTCACCCAGTTACCTCCAGAAAATGTCTCAGATGAGGAGAAAGAAACAGAATGGTATCTATGGAGAAAAATTTGTGAGACAGAGATTAACGAAGATAATGCAGAGGACGGACTGTGGAGAAGTATGAAGAGGTATTCTGACCATGGATTGGAGCCAGCTGATGTGTAGAAGAAAGAGTGGAAGATACGTTACATTACTTTCAGGATTAATATTTCCATGTTCTTTGGGCATGAGGAAGAAAGGAAAACTGCATGGCGAGGGAAAAGGAAGGTTTTATTATCTTTCTATTCTTTCAGAAGAATCATGGCTGTTAAGAAAGTCAAAGATGAGCTGTTTCCCTGAAGAATGAGAAGCAAGATAAAGGCAATTTCTCTAGCTCCTCCTTTTTGTCTTCCTATTCCCCATTCCTTTTGGACCCAGCTGAAGGGGTTTCATATTCAGCAGCATGAAGGAAAGCCATGAAGTCTCTGGTGCTGAGACACTCTTTGCCTTTTACTAAGCACTTTTTCTGCACAATGTCAGCATTTTTGTCTGAGTTCAGGACTGAGGTATCAAACAACAGTTTTATCAGCCATCCAGACTTGACCTAGGGTCAAGGAGCGGGGGAAAAACACAGGTACTATGGAATAACTTGGACCCTGTGCAGCTTGAACTAAAAGCTCCAGTTTGCATTGTCTGTGACTTTCTTAGCTCAATTAAAGTGATGCAAAATACAAAAAAAATCCTCCGTATTTAGCAGCAAAGATAAGATTTCATTCAATTATTTATTTGCACATCTCTGCTGCACTAGGTTTTTGAGAGAGGGTATCAACTTGCTTAATTGCCTTCCCAGTTCAATCCTGAACCAGCACATTGTGAGCTTTGTGGTGCAGAGTGCCCAGGGAAGCTTACAAGTACATAAAAAGCAGGATATTTATCAGCTTTTGACTCATTTAAAAAATAATGGTTTGTTCTGAAACTGTAAAAGTATAAACATGGAAGTGGCAGTGGATTATCTTTTTTAAAACAGATGAATAAAAGAAAAAGTTTTTCCACTTAGAGAAGACCTGGACAAAAATGCAGGATATGACCCTTTATAGGAGTTGATGACTTGAGATGGATCCTGTGGAAGGAAGTCATAGCTGTAACGTAACGTGGATTGGTCCTCTACTGTGGGCAGTTTCACTGTGGAGCTGAAATCCAACCTTCACCTGGTTTTAAGGTAGCAAAATTCAGGGCTGTAGCTCTTTTATCATTCCCATGTAGCCTAGGAGATGGGTCTGCTGAAATGCTAACTAGAAACCACACGTTCCAGACCTAGATGTTTCACTGGTTTTATGACCTTTATTGAAATCAGGTTTTGTTTTCATCCGTGCTACAATCAAGTTCAATCACAGATAATCTAAACTGGGAGCTGAATAATTTCATTTGATTGGCCCCATGTCTTTGGTGAAACCATCTCTCATTTACTTGACTGCCAGGCATATGCTGAATGCCAGCTTGAGTGGGTTTGTGTCCCATGTTGATGTGTGGTTCTGTGTTATACGCAGTCTTCACTAAGTAAAATACAAAAATCCTGTCAGAAACCATAAGAGTAATATTTCCCTTGGGATGGGGTAGGGACTGATGCACGCTTGTCAAAGTTTGAGATTTGACAGTAGTAAGTTGTTTTCTTAGGAACTCCAACAAGATGTAAATTGTCCCAGGCAGTATGAGAAAAGAGCCTTAGCACTGTGAACAATGCATCAGTTTTCAATAGCAGCACAGCAATACTAGTGCCACAATGAGGTTTTCCCTGACCTCAGAAAGAGTTTGTGATCTAGAGAAAACCAGGGAATCTGACTATTCCATTAGAGAATATATTCATTCCAGATTTAATCTGGACTCTTGGTGTTCCACCCCTTCCTCTCACACATCCCCCAAAATCACCTCAGCCATGCATAGCCAGATGTGCAACTCAGAGGCTGGATTTAGCTCTCACTCAGTCTGGCAACCTGTTTTCTTTGCTGCAAGGACACCAAATACACCAGTTAAGCCCTAACCATCCCCCAGAACCATCCCACATCTCCTGATGTTTCTGGGAGGACAGACACATTTATCTCACAGTTTGAGAAGCAACACTGCATCACAAGAAATCTTAATGGTCCACGTGGGAGCCCCGTGCTGGCAGGCGTAAGCGCTGTCATTCCTGGCATGGCTATCCAGATCTGACGGGGCGTAGGATAACTGCTGCATATCGGGAGTGAAAATACCCTCGGGGCAGTGGCCATATTTCAAGATGAGGCAAGAAGCTAGGCAAGTTTTTGTTTTCCATCATACAGCTCTGTCTTCCAATACAAATAATATCACAGTCCTATGGTCCAGAGACACTGTTGACCAGAATAATCTCCTTCACAGCCGTCAATCAGGCAAGTTCATCAGAGCACTGGCTTTTAAAATATGTATTTGACAAAAGAAATACCAGTCTACTTCCTACATAACTCTGGCCATTTTTTCTCCCTCAGTTCTTTGCTTCTCATGTCTTACTTTGTTCCCTTTCCCCCTTTTGCATGTATTGTCCCTTTTCTTCTCTGTAGTAAGGAGGAAATCTGTCACTCTGAGAACCTGCAACCAAGACCACTCTACAGATAAACTGTGAAGTTAACAGCTGTGATGAACTGACACACTTAACCAGCACAGTAGATAGTGGCTGATGGCCAGAAAAATAGATCTTTCTTGTGCCTACATCAGTGCAGGACCCAAGGAAGAGGCAGGTCCCAAACTGAGAGATGGCATTTCAAAATTATCTTAATGCGCTACAAGACAAGGAGCAGCAGATGAGGTAGCAGCACAACTGCTGAAGCACACGAGACAGACTTCACCTAATCCAGTGTCATGACTCACGTTGGCTGCTGAAGGACATTTTAGGAAAGGATGTAAGGAATACGGTTTCTATGCAAGGTGACTCCTCCTTGGCATCCATCCTTCCAGCAGTCAGCAGCTTGGGTGCTTTCTCCTGATAATCACATTTAATGACCCACAGTGGCCCTCTCCTTTATGCATCTGCCAAACCCCTTTTCAACCCATTCTGTGCATTGCACTCCACATCCACAACTGCTTTATGTGCTGTGCGGAAAAATAATAATAATAAAAAAAAATACTTCCTTTGGCTTGTTAAATTTGCTGCCTGATTGTTTTATGAGGTACCTTCTAGGTATGAAAAAGTATTCTTCCCATTAGAAAAAGCACAATAACAGTGTTCTATTTCAGCTAGGTAAGCAGCCACAATGCAGGCTGGCATGGTTTCAGAGGCATGTATTACATGGTATTTCACTGTCGTGGATGCCAAAGGCCTAGCTTTACTTAACATGTTAGCCTTTTACTTCTTATACTCTCTTACCTTTCTGAGACAGTTCAGTCGTTTCCTTGTAATAGTGGTGATCTCTGAAAGTAGGTACCAGACCACAGATGCTGAAAAATACAAAACCTTTTGAGTTGTATGTGAAGGTCTTTTTCTTTCGCACTTGGTTTTTCCCTTATAGTTAAAGCATAGTAATTTTATGTGTTTTCTTTCTGGGCATATTTATTTCATCTGTAGCAGGAGGTTAAGCAGAACTTGATTTGTCTAGACTGCCATTGCTTCAAAGACTCAATGGCAACAGAACTGAAAATCCTTATCTTATTTGCCTTTGCTCCTAAAGGGTTTGTGTAGTCATGTTAGCTGGTGCTTTTATGCAAGTCTTGGGACCATTTACACAGCAATCAGAAAACATGTCTCTTTCCAAACAGTTTCTCAATGTGATTACATATCCTAGCCATTATTTGTGTTCCTTTTAGGATTCTTTTAAGTTGGACCAGATGCCACATTTTGGAGGATTTCACTGGGGCTGGGTGAGTCCCAAGACTTCAGGAATCTTTTGGTAGTAAGTTTACAACTGGTGCATCCTACCTTACTAGACTCCACAGGGACAGCGTGACAGCATTCATGTTGATCAGTCTACAAGGAATGGAAGAGCAAACCCACACTGATAAATCTTCAGTGAAAGTCTTCAGTGAGGACTGTAGCATTTAATAATTTCCTTTGGAGATCAGGCTTACGGTGAAAGCCACAAAATTCAGAGTTGCCTAAAATGACATAGGATCAATTTTGTCATCTCTTTCTTGTAGCATCCACCCTCTCCCTCTGTTTACTGGAATTTGCTACGAGTTTCTCTTGCTTTAAGTAATCTAGTGCTTGTAATGAGAGCAATAATCCCTTAACCTTTCCTAGCTTGTATTCTGTTTATTTATCCTCCTGCTCCCCTTCCTGTGAAGTCATCTTCAGGTACACCTGAACCTTATCGTACTGCAGTGTCATACTTAATACATCCTGGAGCCTGACCTTATCTTTGCATCAACAGATACTTCATACCATCTGCTCATGAAATGACCATTACCAGAAGATGGAGTTTCACAACCCAAACCAGGATACATATGTGCTATTCAATGCATTAGAGCTGGTCTCTAGGATACAACATCTTATTTGAAAGTAAGCAAAATAACTTACTACCCTTTGTCACTATACAGTAGCCTCATGTATGCAACTGCTTTCATCTGTAAGGAAAAACCGGACCTAAGAGGGTTTTGTGAAATCTGTGAGTCTGTGAAAACAATCTGGCCAGTATTAGCAGGCTATAGATTTAGAAAGGAATTTAGAGAATACAGAGGGCAAAAATCGCTACCTGAGCGGTCTCGATTCCTACAAGCACTAAACATAACAACCGCGTCAGCCACGAAATAAAGCATACCCCACTATTAACCTGGCTGTGAGATGATCTGATAGTCTGTGTTTCTCAAAGTGTGAAAGCAAAAAGCTTTCTTTGAACTAGAAATCAATGGCGATAACATTTCCCTTTCCCCCCGCTACAGCAAAGCTGGAGCCTGGGTCCCGGTAGTGGAAAGTCCTTGACTGGTGGCAGCGAAGAGAAAATCATCACCTGCTCAGTCACAAACAACACATAGGCCTACAGCAGTTTGTTAAATAAGATCAGCTAATAGTTGCACAGCGGAGCTTCAAAGCTTCACAGTGCAGTTAATGAAAGCTTTGTAGATGCCGTGTTCCCACTGAAGCCTTGGACTTTGGGTTTAATATTTAATGCAAGAAATCTGAGGCTGTTTAGACTTACTCAGTTTTCAGAATAAAAAGGAACAGAATTGCTAGGAAATGAGCATGAATTTTGACTTCTAGACCTGATCCCAACTTTGTTTACAACATTTAAAATGACTTCACTAAATCATTAAAGCAGATATCCTGGTTTGCAGGTGCAAGAGCAAACCTTGAACTGGAGTCTCCGTCCTGACTAAGTTTGATTTTTGGATGGAGTTAGGCTTCTGTGTGGTGGAATTATGTGGGGGACTCAGTCTTAATTGTGCTGTTTCCTCCAGTACCCCAAGTTGATACCTAATCTATCCATGTGTTAGGCTGTATTGAAGGGAAGGTTTGTTTTAAAAAAAGATTTCCAGTAACTCTTCTCACAGGGTGCGGCACAGTAAGTTTGTAAAGAACCAATTATTTGCAGTAGCATTGTAAACATTTTAGCCCACAAATTGAAATATGTATCATTAATGGGGAAATTTTGTGTATTTCAGTGAAAGGGTTCTAGCTCAGAAGCTATTTTCCAGGAGAAAGAAGACCGTTTCAAAGCCCAGTTCGCATTGTAAAACCTCCTCCTTTGCTACCATTTTCTTACCGTAGAGTATATATAACCTTAATTTTTCAACATAGACATATGCATATGTATGCATGTATGTATGTATGACTTCTTATACATGAGCATCCAAACTTTTTCATTTACTTATATTTCTATCCTTCATTTTTGTAAGGGTGAACTGCAGTGTCTTTCCATTATTCCAGTATAGTCAAATGGTACTGACAGTCAGACATAACATTGACTTATGAATGCCCTCTCTCAAGAGTCTTCATTTGGTTGCTGTCTTCTTTTGCCTAGCATAGGGTCACGCTGCAAGCAATGTGATGGACTGGGTACCCATAAAGGGTACATGGGTACATCCATGACACTTTAGCGCAATGCAGATAACCACATTACCTCTGGATGGGATATTAGAAGGCAGCTGTGATAGCAAGACAAGTGAGCATGTGAGCGCTGGTGAATCTTCCTTTGAGATGTTACCACTCAGCTCTGGGATGAAGTCGGTTTGTGCTGAGCTACCAGACTGCGAATGAAACAGCTGAGTTGTAAGCACATGTTCCCTTCCAGCTCTGCATAGGCTCCCCACCTTGCAGCACAGGGGTGACAATGAGCAGCCGAGCAGGAACTAACACTTCAAGATGCTGCAGCCATATGTTAGCTTGCAAGAAGCAGGGATGCCCAGTCTCCACTGCCTTTTCAGAGCCAATTTGAACCTCAACCAGAACTCCATCATGTCTCTCGCAACAAAACTGATGGCATTTAGCAGAGAATGCTATTCACATTTGTTCTTATCAAGTCCACACTAATTTAAGCATGCATCCTTTTACCCTTGCTGAAACCAAAAACCATTGCTTCTTTTCAGGGTACTGGAATTTCTTGTAGCAGAAAGGTACCTGACGGTGTCCTTCAGAATGGCCCTTCAAATTGCTTCCTTTATCCTAAATCCTCCTGCAGTGCCAGAATTTTTTCAGCATAGCAAAAATATTTCATTCATTATCAGGAGCTTAGTCATCTGATTCTTGGTGCTGATGCTGCCTTTCTGAACAATGGCTGGCTGCCACTCTGTCTGCTTCTGTGGGAGAGCTGCGCTCTGTAATCTTTGTGTGTTTCTTTCTCTCTCTCTTTTTTTAATATCCTTGGCTTTATCATGGGAATTGATTTTTCTAAATGTCCACCTGGTATGTTTTCTCTTCCTTAGAAACAGAGATCAGGTGTTAATTTGTACCAATGTCACTGACTTCAGATGATAATGAGTTCAGAAAGGATGGAAAATCAAAGTGTATTCCACCATGCCTAGAGGAGCAAAACTGTGTAGGGAAAATCTTCCACGGCTGGGCAAAGTAGCTGGAGGGCACGCTACCCCTCCCTTACTGTGCCTTTATGTATCTGCCTTTATCCTCTCTTTAAATGATTGGCATGACCATACGACCCCAGGGGAAAAGATGGAGAGAATAAGAAGAGCCCCACAAAGCTGCATCATGCATTAGCTGTGAATAGAACAAAGCCAGGGCAACACAGTTCTGAGCAGCTTTACTCCATCCTCTCTGTCCCTTTGGGGAAACCTCAGATCACACGTGTCAGCTACCAGGAGCACAGCAAGAGGTAAGCTGAGCTGCCTTTGCGTGTGGAAAGTAACATGGACACAGATGTAGAGTACTCTGATCAAAGCCTCCCATGATGGGAATATGAGCTGTGGAGATCCCTGGGTCTAAATGCATTTTTCTTGGCCCAGCTTCGAGCCCAAATGGTATCATACTTGTTCCAGTCTCATGTGCATAGGAAAAATTAGCCTGAGGACCTTTTGTGTTCCTTTGTTTCTCTCTGCTTGGAAGGAAAACCAGAGATATTATGGTCATGAGCATAGCAGAAATGTTGGATAGGAAAGGGCTTCATGAAGGCTTCTTGATAAGGATATTTACAGCAGCACTGTTGCCACATCATCTTATTCTGTTCTCTCTAGAACAAAGGATTTGTCCAGAGTCTCCTTGTGTCTCCTTATTGACAGTAGGGATGGGGGCCTGTAGCCATTGCTTGGGACCAGAGCATCACAGACCACATTTATTGTGCTGAGCCTCTCACAGAGAATTTGTAGTTTGTTTTTTTTTTTTTACCTCTTTGAAGGTGAGCCCGAGAAATACTTGTGCACCTTTGTGTACAGGACAGCATGGCACACGGATAACGTGGCAAGCTTTCAGCAAGTGATCATCAAAGCTATTAAATGCCAATCAGCTAAGCTGAAATTATACTAGGTCAGCTTAGTGGTCTGTTGACAATGTCTCTCATTACCCAAGTGATAGAGCTACAGATAGTTCTTGGGCAAAATGCACTGTTATTGTTTTTTCCTGACTTTTTTTTCTTGATAAAATTAATGAAGGCCAGAACTTTAAGAAATGGTACCCAAACTTGGGCTCTTCTGTCAGTAGTCCAGTTCCCCAAAGTGGCCCAATTTTCAGAAACGTTGAAATGGCAACAAATCCCACTGAAGCTGATGAAGATTTTGGCATAGATTTTCAGGGCTAAATGATTAACAGAGATATGCAAATCACTGATGATCCAAGATAACTGCCTTATTTCTGCTTACACTTTTGATAAGAGATGTCACCGTGGAAAGGAAATGAGTCACATGCTTCTAAAAGGGCAGGAGAGACCCGTTTCTGAACAGTGTGAGTACATTCCTGGCAAGACCATGACAAGGAAATTAAACAGAGTAACAGATCAAACATGAAGGCAGATGAACTGCAGTAGCAAAACCCCTCCCACAAAGGTGGGTTTTCCCTCTGATAAGCTGTGCTGTGTGGCTCTCGCAAAAATCTTTACAAGCAGAGTGGGTGGCTTCCTGAGGCTTGCTCACAGTAAAGCAAAGGGAATAACACCGTGGACGTCCTTGTTGCTTGGTGTACATACTCACCCACTTTTAATACAGAAGCTGATTTGTGACACTTTCTCTCTGTGATAGGAAAAGACTACCTGAAATTGGTAAAACTAACTGCTAACCTCTCCAAACTCCAGCAAGTTATTATTTGCTTATGCAACCCCACAAAAGAACATTGAAAGACTTCAGATGTTGTCATTACCATGTTGGAGGACATAATGAAAAACTAAGTACTGGACAATCTGTGATCATCAAGGATGGGACAGAAGACTTGCTACTTGCTAGCCCTGAAATCTGTGGGAAATTTGGGACTGCATTTAGACATTGTTACTCCTACACTGCTTTTCAGTTCAGACACGCTGTCTGCAGGTTCCCTTGCCTAACGCTCCTTTGTGTGTTTTCTATATGTATTGGAATCATTACGGCCACTGTTTTCCATTCAGGAACCATGGCTGAACAAGGTACTTGCTTATGTACTTGCTTAGATGTCAACTATGTTAAACTCTCTCCTTTTAGTTTTTGCCCTAAGAATTTTATATTTTTCAACGTTCTATATTTTACCCAGAATTGTTCTTTATATTGACTTCTGATTTAACACTTTCAGCAGTCGACCCGATAAAAGGAAACATTCATTACTGGTATGAAGAAAAAACTTATCAAGAAAGGACAATTATCTGAAGCAATACCAACAACCTGATGTAATTTCTCTGGCAAGGATGGTTTTCAAGTGATGACATGACTATGGGCCAGATTTGAATTCAGTGATCCTAGTGTAAATCTGAAAAGAGGGAGGAGTGCCTAGTCTATGCCCTGACTTACCAATGCAAGCCCCCTGAAGTCAGTGGAGTTGAAGAAACAGAACTGAATTTTCCCCTTGGAGTTCAATGACATTGCTTTGGATTTACGTCAGTGAAGCTGACAGCAGACAGTCATTTTGCTGAACATTGCCAAGAGGAAAGATCATGGTGAGCTGCTAATATTTGTTGCTGGAAACAATCCAGGAATGATACAGAAGCCAGATTTTTACAAAGCTTTGAAACCATGCTCTAGGCGCCCTATGTGGGTCAAGGTACTAGGCAGTAATGGAAGTCAAATGGGTGCTAGGCCTTTTTAATCCTGTCTGATCCTATAACCTTCTAATTTTGGTCATTTTCCTTGAGCTTCTTGAATCTCTTTCAGGACAGCAATGAAAGCAGGTGTAAGAATGACTTAAGATCCAGCTAGGCTCCCAATGACAGCTTAAACAATATATAAGTAACATTCACCTTTTCTGCTAGTTGCAAATGATCGGTAGATTCCCACATAGAAATTAAACTGTTAACGATCCAGTCTGGGAAAGTGCTGAGTGTCTCCTACAAGGTGGCAAGAGGCACCTGCTGCCAGCGTACAGCACCGTGATAGCTCCAACTGTAAAGTTATCCAACAGCCTGTTCTGATAGACACTTACAATGGAGTTCTGTGATATACTGCTTTTGCTAAGGAAACTGCTTGTGGGATGAGAAATCAGCACAGAAAGGAAGTCAGGTTTCTTGCTCTCAGAATGTATACGGGCTTATGCAATTTTATAACCAATACATTTTTTAATCCACCCCCAAAACTGTTTCCTGGTCTCCTTTCATTCTCCAAGATGAATCGTCCCTCTAGTAGAGACAAGCAGAAAAGACTGTGACCTTTCAAATGAACTTGGAAATTCCTAAGTATGTTTTTACAGTATGGCTCAGGTGCTCACTCTTTGTCTGAATGAAGTATTTTCAGGGAGGGGGAGGGGGGGAAGTATGTAAGAGTGAGTGTATATGTGTGTGTATGCATATGCGTGTGAATTTTCTTCCTGCCTCTCCACTGAAAGTGGAACACATAATTCATTTTTTCGCTGTAGTAAGATCTGGTAAACTATGAGTAAATTCTGTTACTGTCTGGTTAAATGAACATAACAAGGCTGAGGGGAATTATCCAACCTATTTCAAGTACATGATGAATATATGTTTTCAATTCCGTGACTGTTTATTCGTCTCTTTTCCAGTAAGAGTTGGTGAACATTATTTTAGATCAATTGTGTGAGCAGTTTAAGGAATCCATACAGCTGGTTGAGAGTCACCAAACCACAGTTCATATTCCAAGGAGAGCACTGCAGTAACATTGTGCCTTCTGCATGCTTGCCTCTTTCAGAACCCAGTGAAATTTAGATGTTTGATCTGAAAAACAAAGCCAAAGTAAAGCCCTTAAATTCCTATCCTAGAAGCAAGTTGAAGCTAATTACTAACAAATATTCCCCTTGAAGTCTGTGGATATGAATTTGTCAGCAGATGATGCCTCAGACATTGACCCCTTTGTCAAGGTGAACTTAATCAACCCAGATAATTTGTTGTTTATCTGATGGAATGCTGGAATGGAGCTCTAATGACAATCTTCGCTAATTCCAACTGCCGTGTAAATATCATAAAAACATACAGTAAAGATATGGCCTGGTTCCAGGCATGAAAATATTGTCCTTTGTGATTAATCAAATGAAGGGAAGGGAATGACTGTCGTGTCAATGCTAAAAAAAAATTAATATTCAGCAACAGGAGGTTATACTAATGTGCCTTTTCAGTACTGCCCATACTGTTTTAGCTGGGTTAACACACTCTGGAAGCCTTTAGGGTCTTGCAGACTGGTCTCTGTCCCTGAATTTGATGGCCGTGTTTTTCATCTCATATCTTAGAAATGTTCCCCTGACATCAGATTTACCTCTCAGAATGCAGTCTTTTGCCATAGAGTTCTGTCGAAGAAGGCTTGATAAAATAGAAAACAATCCAAATAATATGTTCAGCAGCAGATAACAATTAAGATATATGCTTCCTACCTCAATATTTCTTTTGCTTTGCCTCATTCCTTCACCTTTTTGGCCATCATTTTCCCAAACAAAGCTTCTGGCAGTGTGCACTGTAGATGACAATAAAATCCCCTGGTGGAAATTACCTTATCTAGCTTTTGATAGCCACACTATAAGTTTGTGTCTGAGCTAGTTATCCTATTATAGTCAACTCCAATACAGTCAATAGAGTTTAGAGTGTGACTGAGCTGACCAAAAGCTGTTGCCTGCTTCAGGATGAGAGGAATTACACCTTAAAGCCTTTTGAGTTGATTGACCTTCACTCTATTGATTATGAGGAGAGCCAGAAGTTTAGATATAGAACTCCACACTGTAGTGAGATGTGTCTCCTCCATCTTGACTTTAATGGGGTGTTGATCAAAACCTTAATATACACATATACCGGGACTCTTGATTTTTTCTTTTCTTTTCTTTTCTTTTCTTTTCTTTTCTTTTCTTTTCTTTTCTTTTCTTTTCTTTTCTTTTCTTTTCTTTTCTTTTCTTTTCTTTTCTTTTCTTTTCTTTTCTTTTCTTTTCTTTTCTTTTCTTTTCTTTTCTTTTCAGACAATGAACAAGCAATTAGAAACCTATGAGTAACATAATTGTTCTGTGTCAATAGATGTACCATAGTGAGTCACTAACCTTGCAGCTCCTTTCATCATCACTCAGACAACAAACAACATTGGACATGACAAAATTATTTGGTATATCTGCTGTCAACATGAAAAAATATTACTCATTTGAGTTTTCCAAGTAGGAGATGGAGGATAGCTTCAGTTCATCTTTAACAGGTAGGTTCATGATACATATACCTCTCTGGGAAAAGCAATAATCTGATGTTCACTTGTCTTCTCTTGATAGTGTGTGCTGTAACTTGAAGCTTTCCCTGGTTCCTTTTGACGTTGATTTGATTATTTTTGTTACTGTTTCATGTTCTTGCTGGACAGCTCCTTTTTTAAAGTGCAGTAGTAGCAGAGGCAATAGGAAGCCAAAGAACATCCTGCTCAGACTAATGAGTTTTTTTTGTTAAAAGGACAGCTAGGTTTTTAGTGTAGTCTACCAGGTTGGAAGAGAACCAGAAGAACATGCTCTGTCAGCTATCTGCTGGTTAATGTCATATATTATTGCTACCTTCTCCCACCACTTTTTGCATTCTTTTGCCTTCATGGGTTTTACCTAGTTACTTTGGGGGATTGTTAGCACTTTATCCAGATTCAGATCTTTGTTTCTTGAGACTGACTTCAGGTTTTAGTTACATGAAGCCCTACTCATTTGTGAATGCCTATGAGATAACTTTAACCCCGGGACTGACGTTTGTAATAAGGTAAATAAGTAACAATACTAGTTGGAACAGGAAGAAGTGTGTAGATAAAACACTGCCTCTGTTAGGGGAAAGGTTGGCAGATTAGCTGTGATCTTGGAGGAATGGGACATAACGTAGACAGAAGATGAAGTATTCTCAGCCATGGAAGAGCTGTGTCATATGTTTTCAATTTGAAATATGGCCACACAGGATGTAAATGCAAACCAGGCTGGTGGAAGTCAAAATCCCCTCCTTTTGAGAACCACTAAATGACATTTTGGGAAGAGATGTATCTGTTCCACTGTGAAGTTGGTGGTGGACATACAATATGACAATGTCAGAAAAATTTCCAAAATGAATGACTTATATGCTTTATGCTGTGAATGCTCTTAGCTGTACTAATTACATATATATTTAATAGTATGTAACTCAGGGACAACATTATGCCTCTGACTTGAGTACATCATCCACACCAGGCCAGATCTAGAGAGAAGATCTTGAGGCCAAATGAGAACATGCCTATGGTTGTTATTATTAAGCACCCACTCTGGGAACATTCTTGCTATATGCTTTCCCAGTTCAGACATTCCCCCCCAGCCCTCTTCTCTGTCAGAAACACGATGTCTGGATGGACTGTCCAACAGTGGCTCTTACAGCAGGCATTATGTGGACACTCAAAAAGGCTCTGAGAAATCATAATGATAAAATACAAAAATGCAGCCAACAAGAGCTGCATGTCTATATTTGTGGGAAGAAATTTATCTGTTTAAAGGTGTGAGATTAAAAAAGAAAAGACTACTCAAGTAGATCTGCTGATGCAGGTGTAGCATGACTGAAGACGGATATTTTCTGTGCCTCTAGGAAGGCCCTGTCAGTGTGATGCAAGAGCCATATGTGACTAATAAATGATGATCTTGGTTAATGGTTAATTGAAATGGTTAATCTTCTGTTACCTCTTTTATCTACAACATTTTTCCAAAGTGATTTGATAATATCCTTTTTGCCTAATTAGAGAAGCCTTCTATAAATCATTCCTGGAGGAAGATGATAGACTGCTGGTAAGAATGCTGGACAAACGAATTTAAAAGATTATTGAAAGTTTTAGGCCCTCAGTGGAAAGATGTTGAATGTATATGCATGTTAGTTTGTCTTACTGTTGCTGGTTAAAACACTGCCTGGAAAATAAATAATAAAAAAACCTAAACACCTGAGCTGGTGACCAGCTGACCATTACTATTTGATTTCCTATTTTTAGCAATGTTTCAGTTGAATGTATTTATTCTTCCAACCCATTACTAAGAGTGCTTCACTGTGATAACAAAACAGTTTTTTTAATCTTTGGTAGAACTATGTTTTAGAGACAGTGAAATAGCAGGAAGATGGAAAAATAATGTAAAATCTAGTTCTGAAATGAAACCACATAAACTTAAAAAACTCAGCACTCCTGGTGCTTTTTAGCGGTGAAATAGCTAGCAACTTTATTTTTACCTACTGCGAAGGTGACTGAGGTAGCAAAAAGAACCCAATTTATATGTTGTTTTCTATCTATCTGCACTATTGTGTTTCTGGAAGGCAAAGAGATACCTCTTACTAAGCCATGGCAGCTGTGAAAATCTAAATCTGTCCTCCTTTCCCAAGTTTTTCTTTATGGCAACGTTTTAACACTTAGTGCTAACTGATGATGGATACATTTAATCCAGAAAATTCAGTTGCTTTACTCCTGCTGCTGCTGCTATGGTTACAGATAATGACATAACTTTTTGTTCTGGTGGTGGTGATGATAAGGGTTGTTATGATGGGTCAAACTGAGAATTTACAAAGTCAGAAAGACTCCTCTGAAGGCAAATCTCTGTTGTGGTTGAGTAGCACTTGAAGCAGAAGTCCTGGATCTTCTCTCCAGGAGTTGAAGAAAGAGTAAGGTTTACTTTTTACCTTTTTTGATAGTCTTAAAAATGCATACAGGTGTCATTTATGTATTTAACTACATTTTAAAACATAGCTATGTGTATATGTATTTTTCTAATTATTACTCTAGATTAAAGAACAAAATAGTGTTAGGAAGAAGTGGTGAAGTCAGATGTAGAGGGTGATTAGATCCCAATCCCACCCAAAGGCTTCCAGCAGTCTGAAAACCAAAGATTCCTTTTTCTCTCACAGCCATGCCTAACTCTGTTAAATCTATTTCTTCTGCTTAGGCCCATCACAGCTTATCACACTCCTTGGGTATGCCTATCACCCTGGAAATGTCTATGCTTTCAAAGAGGTCTCAACCCCTAAGGTCAGATGATTTTACCTATATGCAATGTTGGCATGCTTCTGTCACTTATATCTTAGTAGTTTACTTGGTGTTTTCCAGGAAGCGGTCCTGCAGACCTCCGTCACAGTAGAGTTTCTATCCAATCCTTTCTGTTGGTAGGTGATGCAGGAGAAAAGTACAGGGGAAAATAGGTGTTTTCTTAAGGTCTACAGCTTTTTTAATCTCTCCTGTAAATCTCAGGTTTTTCTCTGTCTCTTGCAGAACCAGACAAAGGGAAGGATCCAAATTGGGTAGCATTCCTCAGGCTTCCATTTCCAGCAGCTTTCTAGTAATTTTGTCAAGCCACAGAAAACAAAAAGCACTGGGCCAGATTTCTCTCTCATTTACACCGGCATGCATTTGAACATAAAGCCAGCAAACTCAACACAGTTTCACAGCAATTAAAATAAGGTGCTATCAGAGTTGGATGAGCTGCTTTTGGTTGACTCTCAAGGAATTTAGAGGTATTCAAGCACATTTCAACCCAGGTGATTGCTTAGTATTTCTGCATATTCATGCTAACTATACAGATTTTCTCATCATGTTTGCTGACACTGACCACCCCTGCTCAGGTCCCATGCTTCATCGTCTAGGTTGCATTAGTGCCAAAACAAACTTTTTGTGAGATAGTGGGAAGCTGTAGATTTCATAGTTAAATACAACACTGCATAGTGCATCTGCTCCATCACTGAGTCCTGATCAGCAGGTTAAGTGTTATAGACAGTTTGTGCTGGCAACTGAAATAACCAATGGATGGAGCAGCTGCCTTGCAAAGAGAGACTGGAGGGTCTGGGGAGCTTCATTTTGAAGGGAGAAAGCTGTGGAAAGTGTACAATGGAGTTTTATGGAATCATGAAGGGTTGGATAAGGTAAATGTAGAATCTTTTTTGCCACCCTCCACGATAGTAGAACTACAGAAGAATTCATTAAATAATTATATGATTGATATAAACCAGATAAAGTACTTTCTTACATCAAGCATGGTGACCTTCTGGACAGAGGGAGATGAGGATAGACAGCAGTGGCAACTTTAGAAGGAGGTTAGGGAAGTTCATGGACATCTGGTCAATTAACAGACACAATACAGCAAGAATATATCCCTAATATCCCTAATAAGGTGGCTGCAGAAGCTGAGGAAGCACGAGGTGAATGGGCCACAGGGTCCAGGTATGCTTCTTGTATGGCATCTCCTAGCAGCCCCTGCAAGAGACAAAATGCTGAACTAGGTTATTATGGCCAGTAGGGCTTTTCTTTTGCTGTTATATTCTCACTTACTATCTTTTGTGATGTTTTTTCCATTCCAATTGTGAGGAACATTTTAACTGGCTTCTGGAGCCCACTAGAATGCTGGTTTTACAGCATGCTACTGAGGGTATGCATTGCATGCCCTGGGGTGCTGCATAAGAGCAGGAATGAACATGCAAAGCTTTCTGGGACAATCTGGAGGACAGCACAGGGAAGAAGGAGCCAAACTCCTTCGTTCGGTGCCATCCAGCAGAACCCCTCCTGTGAACTGTCGAGACCCACAGGCACACCCAGGCTTTGTTCTGGAGGGAACTCGTTGCTTTATGGAAAAAAATAATTGAAGAACAAGTAACAGTTATGACATTTATGAAACGGGCAGGGATAGTCAGAGGACCAGGACACACAGCTGGGACCTGAGGTATTTGAGACCATGAACATAACTGGATTAAGTTTCACCTATACTATTAGCTAGTTTGCTGTACTGAAAAAGGATCAGGACAACTTGCAAAGGGTTGGAGCCAACAATAGGAGCCTGCATGGGGTCACATAGTTGACTTCCCTCCCCGTTTGGTTACATGGGCCAGCACTTGGTTAAAACTGAGGCCTCTTTCTTCCATTGTCCTGCATGGTGCTGGCAATGAATAGGCTCCTGGGGTTGTGGCTTAAAGGGATTATTAGGAAAAAAAACCATGCCTCCTACAAAAATCCAGCACAAAAACCTGTGGCAGTTTAAAAGACCAATGAAGAGAAGATGTTGAGCTTTAATTATGGTCTTTCTCCATGTATGAGGCAGAAGAATCAGAGCAAATTCAGGTGAAAGCTTCAGCTCCCTCAAGACAAACACAGCAGGGTCAAACTGAAGCTGTTCCTAATTGCCTGAGCCAGAAGGAAAAGACGACAGCAAGGAAGGGCCCCTATATGGAAGCACATGGTGTCCTACTCCTGCTTTTTCTCAAATCCACATGTTCCTGTGGCTGTGGTAAAAATGGTGTTTGAGTGGCTCGTAAGATTTAATTGCATACAGAGCTTTACGACATTACCAACGTGCTCATTTTTGCATAAACTCTTTTTGCACGTCGTAGACAATTTTGTGCATGATCTTGTGGCATCAGAAACAGAAGGATATGGGCTTTCTTGACATTATTTGCCTCTCTGCAGGAGCATATGATTGTAATGTCTGCAAATAAATATGCCCAGCAACAAAGGTTTTTCTATTAAGATTTTCTATGAGGCCCTACAACCTTCAGAATTACTATGAGACTCGTGTTGTCAGTTGAGTCATACAGAAAAGTCAGGATGAGATTATTTGCTTCCTCATGTCTGATTTATTGCTCTATTTTTCAGACCACTGCACTCCTAGGTCATGGATGACGGTGTGTGTATCAACATCTTTTGGGGGGAAGCTCTGAACATAGCTTGCTGCATATGGCAACCTAAATATGCAGCTCATGATCCTGTCCAAGTAAAAATTGCAATGTAAGGAAGCCCTGATAGACTGCTCTTCATTTCTGCCTCTCTTTTCCAGTAAAACATTCTGTCTATTATGTTGATTGAATCTCTAAAATTGTCTGCTTCCTTCCTGCCTTTATAAATAGTTTCCTATTTGATGTGTATTTACTTTCATTTTTCTTTTTAGGTTAGAATGCACTTGTCATTGTAACAGTGATAATAATTTGCAGTGGATGTTAAGATCCTGTTAGTACTTTGAGTAACAGAGAATTGAGACACTGACATACAGTTCCCAGAAATATTTATTCAGTTTTCCATACTTATTTGTGTGTAGTTGGTCATTTCATAACAGCAGCCTGAAGAGAGATCACAGATGAACTTTGTCAGTTCTGACTGAGTTTCAATTGAAAAATTCTGTTAAATCAAAGTTCTTCAAGTGGATTTCAAGGAGTGTGAACTGCTGCACCTTCAAATCAAGAAAATGTTCATATGAATTTCTGGGAAACCGAACTGTTTGGTATTGTGTTGTGTATTATAGTCTAGCCTCTATGTCGGGGAACAAGATTTCACCCTGTCTGAATTTGCATGTTTATTTCAAGTTATTTACTAAATAATTTGTTTCTAAGTCAAATTCATTAATATCTTTACTCTTCCACACTTTTTTGATGTATTGCTGTGCTGGGTTGACCCTGGCTGGGTGCCCAGTGCCCACCAAAACTGCTACATCACTCTTCCATCCTCAGCTGGGCAGGGGAGAGAAATTATAACAAAAGGCCTGTGGGTTGAGGTAAGGGCAGGGAGAGATCGCTAACACGTTACCGTCATGAGCAAAACAGACTTGACTTGCAGAAATTGATACTACCAATCTAATCAGTGTAGGATAATGAAAAATAAAACCTAAATCTTAAACCACCTTCCCCCCACCCCTTCCTTCTCCCCAGGCTCAACTTCACTCCAAATTTCCCTCCCTCCTCCCCCCCAGCAGTGCAGGGGACAGGAATGGGGCTGGGGTCAGTCCCTCACACGCTGTCCCTGCAGCTCCTGCCTCTCAGGGGGAGGCTCCTCACACTTTGCCCCTGCCTACCGGGGGCTCCATGGGCTGGGGGCACGGCCTGCCCCGCCGGGGGCTCCATGGGCTGGGGGCACGGCCTGCCCCGCCGGGGGCTGCATGGGCTGGGGGCACGGCCTGCCCCGCCGGGGGCTGCATGGGCTGGGGGCACGGCCTGCCCCACCGGGGGCTCCATGGGCTGGGGGCACAGCCTGCCCCACCGGGGGCTCCATGGGCTGGGGGCACGGCCTGCCCCGCCGGGGGTGCACCGTGGGCCGTGGGTGAATCTCTGCCCCGGACCTGGAGCAGCTCCAGCCTCCTGCACTGGCCTGGGAGGCTGTGGGGCTGCAGCTCCCACACAGTCTCACTCCTCTCTCTGCTGCTGTTCTGCTGCAGTTTTCACCCTCCCTTCTTAACTATGTTATCCCAGAGGACCTACCACCATCGCTGATGGGCTCGGCCTTGGCCAAGCAGTGGGTCCATCTTGGAGCCAGCTGGCATTGCCTCTTTTGGACCCAGGGGAAGCTTCTAGCAGTTTCTCACAGAAGCCACCCCTGCAGCCCCCCTGCTGCCAAAACCTTGTCACACAAACACCATACAGTTTCTCCTGGTCTAGCAGAGGACATTTATTAAGCAACTGTATGAATACCTTATTACGACCAAAACTTTCTTATGCAACCACTCAGGCCTGATTGGGAACAAGTATCATGTACCTGAACAGTAGATTTTTATTCATTTATGGGACAAAGATGTCCAAAGCAGTTTTTAAAAATCCATTTCTGCACGCCAGATCTGTTCTTATGAGTGCTTCAGAGTAATTACACAGGGACAGCGATCTGTTTTGTGCTCAATGTGACCAATTTTGTGCCAACAAGTGATTGCATTTGTAACTGCCCATTTGGTGTGCGCAATAACATGTTTGCACTTCTGCATGCTTATTTTGGAGAACACAAACCAGGACCTCACAGTCTGCAATGGAACAAATGAAGCATGGCAAAGAGTCATTGAGAAGACTGGCTTTGCATGAAAATTCCTCGAATCAGTAGAAGTGTTGATTTCTAGGACAAAACCACCTTGCTTCACTGATTAATTCTTTATAAATTATTTTTAAACGTGCTTATTAGTGTAATTTATCTCTTGTAAGCTTGGTGAACAGGTGTTTTTAGCCCTTAAAACCTGCCAAGAAGCAAGTCCTCTTTTTATTTACATTTTTAATGGTTCAGTTGTCACAGCCAGCCATGATACAGAAGTGATTCCACTGAATAATTTGACTTGGCATTTTGATGTCTGTTTTTTTCAGGGCTGAGTGTTATTTGGCTTATCTTGACCTGTGTCATGTCATTCAGCGACACTTACCTCCATTTTTAACTACTTTTGTACTACTCCACTAAAGAATTATATTCATCCTGAATATCTAGTTTCTTATATTTATCCACCCATAGCTCTCTGGGCTTTTTCTTTATGTCAGCAAGGTCAGACTTATTCCTCTTCTAATTATACACAGTACCTACTCAAATCTGTACCACTCGAGCTTGTCAGCTGTTGAAGTAATTATATTAGTGTGAATGTCAAAAAAAAAAAAAAAAAAACAAAACAAAAAACCCAACCCAAAACCGAGAAAAGGAAGGAATACAAAAATACAAAGAATTTAAAGCTTTAAGGGGAAAAGAAAATTATTCTTACTGTCACTGAATGTACTAAGTCCACCCAGACAACGTTGTTTCAGGTGTTAAACAGTCTGGGGACCTGGCCTGAATTTAAGTCAAAAACATCAGTATTCTCAATTTTCATTCTTTCTTATTAATGTTACCTTCAGGAAGGCATCTGTGCCCGAAGGAGAAGAAATCTTCAATCTTTCCCACTGAAGTTATTGTCTTACTTTAAATAAGATTGCTCAGGACCTCCTAGAAAGAAAACAGCATACTAGCTTGTATGAAATAAACAGTTGTCAGGGCTCTGCTGAAGAAAACATAGTGGCTTTCAATTAATTTTCCATTTTCATTTTATCTCTTCCTTCAGAGCACACATATTGAGAAATTTACAATGAATCACAGTTGCCTTTTCAATTTAAAATCTTTACATGCTCTTCGCTTTTTCACTGAAGAACCTGTGTCATATAGTTTATGCTACAGGTCTTTACTGGTAGAAATCCTCTCATTTAGCAGTGTTCAAAGCTTAAACATATTGTTTCTTTTATATATACCTAGCCTAGTATCCTTTTCCCCTGGTGTATGTAGTGCCAAGCTCTTCCTTAGAAGGTCACAAGGAGGAAAGAGCTGTGCACAAAAGATAGTGTTTGATTTCAGTAGGGTTTTGACTGACATCTTTTCACATTTTCTGTTTTGGGATGACTTTGGGCAGAGATAGTCAACGTAGTAGTCGGTACTTAGAAGATGATGCAATTAATCTTCTGGATACTAGGTATCAAAGCAGGTCTGCAAAAAGCCCTAAACCAGCTTCCCCAGTGATAAGCACTTTCTTTGGTACATACCCTGGCTACATACCACATAAAGTACTACATAGGGTAATATGGGTTGTAAGTATGAACAGCCAGGGTAGACCAGTGATACCTGGAGGCAGGCAGCTTTCACAGCTGATTCTGATCACCTCATGAGCAGAGGAAAAGACCCATATTTTTCTGGTCAGTTTTGCCCTAAGCAGAGTTAACTGTGCAGTATGTATTTTATCAATTTTGGCAGTGCAGTATTCTGCAGTTGTTTTTATACATGGTGGCCACAGTAAGAGAGCACTTGCTGTTAACCATTATGATGTAATGATTAGATTTTTGCAGTCAGTTACACTTCACAGAAATCAAGTAACAGCAGAACCATCATCTTTGCTATAGGTCAATGAAACCAAAAACCTGTGTTTCAACACTCTGATGATAAGAAGCTCCTTTCTCCAGTTGAAACAGAATGGACTGGATGACTGGATTTTAGTTACTCTGTAACATTACGTCTGAATCCCTTCTGCATCATGAAATGAAGGTGAGATATGATTACAGTAAAAATTGCATAGCATTTTTAAAGTTTGTTTTTAAAGCTGGTTAATTTACTCTTGTTCATGTTTGAAAGTCACTCATGTACCAGACTGATTTTTTTCAGTCATTTATTTATTTACAGAGGAATCCTGAACAGCCACAAAATTTGCAAATTGTTCCTGAATTCATCACTTCCAGATGAAAAAAAATTGCTAAATAAATCAAAATATTTCTCACTTTTAAGACAAAATTGATTTTTATTTTGGAACTTTTAATTGCAAAATTGAGGGTTGGTCAATGCAGACTTGATGATTTGGAAATATTTTATATTCATGAAAACAACATTTGGGCCCAGACATTATACACTACGGTCCCATAAAAGGCATCACATCCTCTACCTAAGCTACCCAAGTTATTTATTTCCTTAGCTTTGGAGAGTACACACAGCAATACAAAAATATGTTATTTACATGTATAAAAAACCAGCATCCTTTCAACACGTTGATTCCTGCCAGAGCCAAGTGATGTGGTCCAAGTCCACACAGTGAACTGCCCATTCATCTAAGAGAGCACACTAAGACTTTGGAGCGCTTCTAGATGAACAATGTTGAGCTATTGAGTACAAATACTCATCGCTTGGACACATTTTTCATTTGATGTCTAATGGGAGCACTCTGGCATGCAATTCATAAATAAGGGAATGTAAGGACTGTTTCTTCTGTGTGAAATCTCCTCATATAATCTTCCAAATGAAATATGACAGTACTGTAGGCAACAGACTACTGTAACTTGTTTGCATATGTTGCCTTGGAGAGTGATGCCACAGTTAGTAGCTCCATCTTTCATGAGGAAACATAAGGCTACAAAAACTCAAAAGGTCTATCTCCTATAAGCAAAACCACACTTAATTCCCAAGGAGCACAACAAAATGGCCAAAGCAAGGTGCAGTTCCAAGGCAAACAAGGAGTGATATGGGATTTTTTTCTTCTGGTTTAAAACTCTCATTTGTTCCTCCGTATCTAGCAGTTTTATATCAGAATACCACCTTCCCTTGGCAGCTTTTTCCAATTAAATTATATTGTTCTGTTGTTGTACTAGCACCTCTTCCACTGATGACTGTACACATTGCTGTTTGTTACAGCTTTTAAGACAATACTGCAATACTTCTATCATTACCTCTGATTTCTCTTCACTTTTAGTTCTTTATAGCATCTAATAAAGCTGCAGAGATCATTCCTAAATAGGGCCAGAAATACTTCCAATGTGCTGTTAACAAATAAAACTAGTACTACCTCATAAGAGCATGATTTTAACCATAGCCTGAAGCCTCGTTAGAACCAAAATGACTTACAGTTTATGCGTTAGCATTTTGCTTTTAGCTGTATGCAGAGTGAGTGCCTCAGGATTTCAATAGCAGGTATCTTTTCTGGTTTTAAAGGATGCTGTGTTTAATTTAATTTGCATTTTTTTCCTTTTCCAACTGATCTTGAGATTATTAAACATCAATTGATAGGAAAATTGTTCATCTTTAAAAATAATGAAATAGACCCGGTTTTGTCATTTAAAGCTGACTAGAAGTTAAGGGATAGACTATGTATTTAGGTTACCCAAAACTTTACAGTTGCAACTAGTCTGCAGATGGCAGCCACCTGGAACCTAGATCCACCCTCTCCAAGTATTGCCTCTTACTGATGACAATTTAATGATTGGGGCACACACTAAGGGAACTGTGAGCGTACCCACCAGTGACATGCTTGTCTATTATTAGAGAAGATCTTACTGGCTCACTTTTTTTTTTTTTTTTTTTTTTTTAATTGGATGTTCTAAATAATTTCCCTCTAACCCATTTCATGGGGGAGGGGGAGAATAATGCCGTTTTTGTTGGCTAAGCATAGCTACTTAGAACTTAAGTTGTCACCATGTTATGCACATATCCCAGCAGAAGTAGGAACACAACTGACTTCTTGAAATTGGGCTGTAGGATGTTCTGCACCAACTTTTTCACTGTGAGGGGAACATCTTTCTCTGTCTTACCCAATTCTCTCATTCTCCCCCTTTTTCTCTCAAGAGAACTTGAGACACAACCAAATTACATTAAAAGTAAGAAAAGCATTAGATACTCACAAAAATAAAGGAATTGCCTTGGCTCTGGTTCTTAGATAAAGGTTCTGAACCCACAAACTCTTCAGTGACTTCCTGACACTAGTTGTAGTAAAAGCCCAGAGAGATGTGTCATTTGGGATGCACATGGGAAAGCTAGGTATTTTTAAAGGCTTTTATGAAATGAGTGGTGATAAAAACTGTGAACAGCTCACTGGCATCATGGAACTTTTATTTAGCCTTTCATAATAAGATGTGGAACTATAATATCTTGAGAAAACATTTTCAACAGATCTGTTTTTGGCCTTTAGTTGTCTGGCCTGCAGCCTGTGTACAGGGATAAGTAATTTTTTTTCTGCCGCAAGGACATCTTTCTGCATCACCATCATGGTACCAGTGTTCCCTTGCTACCACCTCCAATATTATTAGTAATAATGACTTTTTTTTGTTACATTGTATGTGGTCCTAATCAAAGAACAGAAATTCAGGGAGAGCTTCCTCTGCTTAAATGTGACTGTCTGCAATTTAGGCATCTATATCTGGCCAAATATGCTTTGGTCTGTGCCCTTGCCATGTTTGGTTTCCTAGTACAGACATACCCATTGTAAATGTTGCAAAATATTTCTGTTGTGATAAACCGTTGACGCTTTCAGTAAAGTTCCTAAAATTCAAATTCAAATGCTATGTTACAGTAGCAAACAGCATATGACGAAGGAAAAATGGGACTAGTAGCAAAAAAACATGTTACAGGATACTGCCTGGAATATATTCTGCCCTCAAAACAGCCCACATTATCTCCCATTAACAGTAATGGAAAGTTTGCATACACATCAAGGTAGAATATATAGCTAAGCCTTTGACTGCTTTGATACATATTTATGAATGTAGCTATACATTTATTCCTTCAGCCAATTTAAAAACCTGTGATTCAGAGTTTAAATTTATTCATTAATACCTGCAAATAGAGAAAAACGGCATGGAGCCAACATTAATTTAAAGAAAAACAATCTGATTATATGGTAAAATATGTCAGGCATAAGGAAGAAAATGAAGGTTAATTTTTTTCTCCCCTGAGTTGAGATTAGAGACACTGTCAGAATGATTATCCCATTGAGATCAATTGTTTGGAAAAAAAATTTGGAGATTAAAAATTTATGATACAATTATAGACCAGATCATTAGTGTCAGAAAGGGTACATAGTATTTTGCATAGGCAATAATAGAAATAAATGTCTTAGAATATGGAATTTTAGAACAATATGTCTGCAGCTATGAAGAGTTTTGATCAAGATACATTGTATAAGCAAAATATAAGCAAAAATATAGAGATATCTTATAGAGATATATATCTATATAGAGATATCTATCTACCAATCTCATAAATGAGATTGGATTAATTTGGGCTAGGTTTCCTAATTGATTTGATATCACATAGTGAATTACTGTGAAATTAAGAACATTGAGAATTAAAATCCTTTAGATTCATAAAACAACTGAAGACTAACATCAGGTTGTAGATCATGTACCCACCTACCTTCTCTTAAAATTCCAGGTAAAAATTTCTGTATTCCAATGTATTTTGTATTATCTGTTATTTTACTTTATTTTAATTTATTTTAAGTATTAAAAGACTTGTACCTAACTGCACTGAAAAGTCATTTGCTATGTTTTGTCTAGCTCCTGCTAAAACTATGAGCAGCCTGTTTTGTGGAAAACAGGTATCATTGCACAATCCTGGCTAACTCAACCCATAGAAGAAAGTAAGTCTTAGCTTTCTTCATATTAAGGTTTGATATAAGAGGAAAAAACTTTCCTGGCTAAACAGATAAAAACTAAAAGCTACCAAAATCCAAGGTAATCTCCAAAGGCAACAATTTAGAAATAAATAATGATAACTGGCGTGGAACTTCTTGGCTGAGTTATGGGGTAAAGGATCATAAAGATAGATAAAGATCAGTGGTGTCAATGCTAGGGGAAACTGGTACCATACAGCAACAGAACTCTCCCCTGCCAAGTGCTCTGTGACATCTTGTTGGATGCTTCTAGCCAAACAATGTCAAAATATGCTTATCCTCCATTGTAAATCTGTCTACAGTTTGGACTCACTTTGCAAGGTAGGATTTTTATGCCTACCATAAAAATCATGGTTTGATGAAATCCATTTTGCCAAAATTTTGTGTTGAGCAGGACATGGACAAAGAAGAAAAGAGCCTGAAACCATTCAAAATAAACTTCAGTGAGACCTATTTAAGAGTCTAACTTTGTCCACTGCATATGTGCACATGACTTGCAGTGGGAAGGATTACATGTTTATTTTGAAGCAAGGTAGTTAAAAGTGGACCTTAAAAGCCTTGTTTTATGATATGCACTTGACTGCATTGCATTTCTCACTTGGTGTTTTCTAAGTTTTGAGTGTTTGTCTTTGCAACATCAGGGTTCTATCAAAAGGGTGACTGTGCATGAAGGAGAGAGTAATTTCCGAGGTCTGTAATACGGAAAAAAGGAGAAAAAATCCAAAGCAAAACACAAAATCCATCAGGTAGCAAGTGAGTGACATGCACAGGTACCCTTAGAGGCATGACAGCCTTTAGATCCATTGCACAGACCTCTTGCCTCTTGAGATATATTTGTAACTGCTGGGTAAGGTTCTCATCCTTTTTGCTGAGCAGCACTAACAGACACTGAAACGTACATTTTCCCAGTGGAGGTGTACAAAATGCTTGTTGGTGAATGTGAGGTTTAGGAGATGTGGAGCTTCAGATACATCTGTCTCATTTTCTCTAAGTGGTACCTGTCCTGGTATACAATGCCACATTTAAGTTCTAAACTCTTGCTGAGCTGAACTTTGTCCAGTTTAAACTGGACTGTATCCTCCTTCACAGAGCCTGGGCTTAGCAATCAGCAGGTAAAACACTGAAATCACACAAAAAGAGAGAAAGAAAGAGACTTTCTGGTCTTGAGAGCTGGCAGCAGGCAGGAAAACACAACTAGTATGGAAGGAATTTTTAAGCACACACCTGCCAACTGCCTCAGCTCTTGTCTGAACACGGACAAACTCAGGGGCTTTTTGAAAGGCTACAACTAAGAGACAGAAAAGGCATACAATATATCCTTAGTACAGATTTCACCTTCCATCTCTTAAATTTTTAGTCTCTACCACAAAATCTAGTATACTTAGTGTTATTCCAACAAACTATTGTAAGGCATTATTATTATTATTTTTCTGAGATGAGATGGCAACCAGTGAGTTTTACCTCAATGTCTTTGAGAGATGTATGAGGTATTTTGAATGCTAGTATCTTTAAAAATTCAGCCTAAGGCAGATACCAAGTCTGGAAATGTTTAGCCTGAGCGGTTACAGTTTGACAGAATTTTAAGCCAATGAAAATCAAGATTTATTAGGAGTGTTGGGAAACTTCAAATGTAGGTGGTGTTGCCACCTACATTAACAATACATGTGAAAATTCAACAGCTAGCTACAGAAAATGAGACTCGTATTAGAGTGTTGGTATATTAATATGCATATGGAGAAAGAGAGAAAATAAAATGCTTTTTTCCATATTTTTTTAATGAGACAGAATCATATGTTAGCAAGAAAAACAGGCATACTTAAGAAATTAAATTGAACAGAGATAGGAACAACCCTGGCTTTATACATTCCCTTGACAAATCTCTTGAGTTTTTATGACTGTATAATCCAACTCCTGTCACAGTTTTCTGCCATGGCATCTTTCAGACGATTGGTTTTGTGCATAGTTATTAGTCTGATGCTGCTAATCTCTCATTTCTGCAGGAATAAACTCAACTGCTTCTATCTGAGTGCTTATAGTTTCTTTTAAAAGAATGTAATTCAGGTGGCCTAATGGGAAGGTATGAGATCCAAATTTAAAGAAAACGTTCTTTTGTGCCTGCTAGGTGGTCTAGAAACTGGGAAGTATACTGGCAGAGTTTTCCAGCTTCATCTGGAAGAAGATGGCTAATAACATGCAAATGTTGTACATCCTGTTAATTAAGAAACACAATTGATGGAATTTCCTTCACCCGCATTAGCTGGGTCAAAAGCAATGCATATAGGCCAACCTAGTTCCCCATCGGTGGAGAGGGTGACTCATCTCCACAGATTAGTTTGTATTGCAGAATGGTTAGCCTCCCTGTGGAGCTGCCTGTTTTTCCCTGTTAATTACAGAGAAGGGTCTAGATCGTTTATGAATATCAGGCACCCAAGTTTCAGATGGCTGCATCTAACGGAGAGGGGATTTACGGAGTGGCTGTAATAATTTTCCTTCTTCCTGCAGGGACGAAGCTTACATCAACATGAATGTTTGTTATCTTCTCAGTGCTCCTATCAACTGTTAGCAGCTCAGATATATCTCATCCCAGCTTAAGATCAAATACTGAGGAGATGTGATAACAATACACTTGGTCTCTGGCTATGCAGGATACTAGGTGAACACTCTTCTCCGAGTCCTCCCTTCAACATTCTGTTCTTCTTACCACAAGATGTTCCTGACTCACCTACTAAAAGTAGTATAGCTTTACAAAATTGTCTTAACTTGCTTGTAGACTTTGTCTGAGGCTTCAGCCAGACAGAAGTGATGTAAAGAAGAAATGTGCCTTTGTGAGTAAAATGTTTTGGGTTTGTTTGGGTTTTTTTTGTTTTGTTTTGTTTTGTTTTGTTTTGTTTTCTTATGATGGACAGGTCTTATAAGGATGAGTTTGTTCTTTTGTTGACTTAACATTCATGTGGACCAACCAAAACATAGTAAGTATATGAGTATTCCTACTCATTCTAGTCTATCACCTTTCTTTTTGCTTGTTTCCAGGCTCTGGAAACTAATTCTTCACATTAATTCCTGTCAAAAATAAAGAATCATAAGAATATTTTTCTTTCACTAAACAAGAAATTATACTGCTTGTCTTCTTTCCAAGGTCCCCCTGTAGCTTATTCTTGTTTTGGACATCATATATAAAAAGACTAAATATCTGCTCCCTTGTTGATACCAGCCACGATATCCCAGAAGTCACACTTTTTTTCCATCATCACTTTCAGATTTTCTCCCAATGTTGAATAGTAGGGGAGCTTCTCCCACACGAAAGGTGTGATCCCTTGCTGGGACCTTTGAGGTTCAGTGCAGTTTAAAGGATTACGACACCTTTACACAGAAAGCAGAGTGTGGCACTACCTTTTGAGATATTCTTGGTGATTCAACTCCCAAGTTTCCTGCAGTCAATGTCCCATCTTTCTTTCTCCAGAGCACACGAGATCTGTGACTGCTTTCCTCAAATCTCTGTTAAGCAAGATCTAAGTCCATAGGCTGATGAACAGACATTGTCTCACCTCACCTCTCACCATGTGGCCTCTGAAACACACCCTGAGAAATATCTCTTTGTTCCCCAGGAGAAAGGCGTTCTCCCTGGTTGTCCTGGTTTTTGTTCAAAGTATGCTGGCAAAGAGGGAAGGATTTCTTCTCACTTCTTTTCTGATGAGTTATGCAAAGACTGGAAATACTTATGGGCATAGTATTCTTAAGATACTTCCCACCTCATTTTCCCCCTGCAATCTTTTTGTCCACTACTTGTCATCATATATAAAATGAGAAAGAAGAGTTGTCTGTGACTGATTCATTCTTTGAAGTGTCTGCCACAGCAGTGTAATAAATAACCATAAACTTTGTATCCTTGAGATGAGAAATCAATCCACAGAGGCAACTTTTAGATATTTCATCCAGAATAAGAATCCAAGAAGGAGAAAGATTAAGCGAAATGGAGAAGTGAAGAACTTGCCTGTCACCTTGCCTCATGTTTGTTAATTGGATACAACCGTAGAAAGAGGCAGCATTCAGCTTCAGGGTTCTTTCTGTGTGAAAAGCAAAGGTGAATTCCCTGATTCTCTATAAAAGCCATCTCCCTCTTTTTTTTTCTTTTTTCTTTTTCCTTTTTTCTTTTTTTTTTTTTCCCTTCCGTTTGGATTATTGATTTCTGTGACATATTTTAAGCATCTCTTTCTAGCTGCTACTTTTTTCCATCCCAGACTCTGCCTGCCCTCCTCTGGTCTTCCCACACCTTCACAGGCAAAGAACTGAAATGCTGAAATATCTGAAAAACAGAAAATGTTGTAAGTAGGAAAGAAAGATGGTGTGAACTCAGGTAGTAACACTGAATGTAATGCTGGTCTTTGCCTTAGGATAAGTAACATGAGAAGTATCTACCAAATTTAGGATCGCTGGCATATCAGCTAGGCAGACCTTTAGTCTCCTGCTTTGTTTAAGCACCTCAAAAATCTCATGGTGGATGACTTTGTGTGGGTAAGATGTGTATTTCAGGAAAGAACAGTGAATCCACTCTTCCTGAGTCACAGTGAAATATCTGTACATACTATCCTTCCTTTTTAAATTACCTTTCTCAATTTTAAGATGCATGTGAAAATTTAGTATTCAAAAGTTTGTGGAAAACCAAAAATCAAAAACCAGTGTTTGCATGAAATCATGGGATAGACTTTTTCTTTAGGTGTGATGTTTTCCATTTCTCCCTCAAGTTGCAGATGATTTCAAAAGTCCTATGGGCAACGCACAGGGACAGTTTCCTCTCAAGTTTGTCAATTTAATTTTTTGTTCCTCTTCCTCATGACAATGCAATGTAGCTGGGCAGGGAAAAAACAAGAGAGAAAAAAATTATGTCCACAACAGAGTACTGCTAGAAATCTGCCATCTGACTTGTGGTGGTAAATGATGTTTCAAAGTAATTGGTGCCTGCAATGTACTGATACACACAACCCCCGCCCGACCATATCCTAGAGATTCCTGTTGGTCTTTAAATTTTAAAAGCATTTGCTTAACTTATTCTTTGCATGCTATTCTAAAATATTCACAAGTATCAGTGATGTTCAGGGAGTTTGTACTGAACAGTTGGAAGACCATTCGTGACTGATCTGATCTGACTCACCATGTCCTCCTCATAAGTGCAATCTTTGCCGCTCCCCAGAGGTACCCCCTTTCACACGGAAAAGTGTAAAAGAGGCACTTTGGAAACATTACGTGGGAAGACTTTGCAATGCAGTTAAATATAGTGAACTGTGTCTGAAAATGCAGACCCCTTGATGCCAGTGTTCATAGAATTATAGAACAGCTTGCGTTGGAAGGGACCTTAAAGATTATCTAGTTTCAACTCCCATGTCTTGGTCAGGGACACCTTCCACTAGACCAGGTTGCTCAATACCCCATCTAACCTGGCCTTGAACACTGCCATGGATGAGGCATCTACAACATCTCTAAGTAACTCGTTACAGTGTTTCACCACCCTCAAAGTAAAGAATTTCTTCCCAATATCTAATATAAATCTACCCTCTATGTTTTTTTCAGTTTAAAGCTACTACCCCTCATCCTATCACCACACTTCCTGATAAAGAGTCTCTCCCCATTTTTCCTCTAGGTCCCCTTTCAGTATTAAAGGCCACTGTAAGGTCTCCCTGGAGGCTTCTCTAGGCTGAACAACACCTACTGTCTCAGCTTACCTTCTGAGCTGCAGCCCTTTGATCATCTTTGTGGTCCTCCTCTGGACACACACGAGGAGGTCAATGTCTTTCTTGACATGACACGGGACACTGAGCTCTTCTGAAGTGGTAACTGGAGGTTGGACTTGATACTTTACAGTCTAGAATTATACTAGGAAACTATATGAATTGAATTGAATTGAAACCTAAATTATCCAGTAGCCGTAATGCATTTGATACCTAGCTGGCATGCAGACACCTCAGTAGTAGGTATTTTCCTCTTCAACTGAGTCCCCCTCTGAAAATCAAATAAAATTATATTATATTGAAGCAAAAGTTACCAGCTTTTCCAGCGTCAAGAGTTGATGATTTTTTAAGTTGTCTTTTAGAAATTTCCCAAGTTAAAAAATAAATTATGTCTTAAACCATTCAACATATTTCTCAAGTGGTTTCTCTCCTTTAAAGGACCGTGAACTTCATAACAAGGGTAATTTTTGTGTGTTTCACTTTCACATTTATAACTTCAAAGTGATGTGGTCATAAATTAAACATCTGCAAGTGTTTCCAATCTATTCTGATTAAACTTTGATATTTGTAGCTGCAGATAAAGGGTTGCAACCTAGATGCTGTACAAACTGTAATGAATGCCAATCTCTAGATACTTTATAATTTGAGGCATATTCTGGTGGTGAGGATCTTAAGTAAATTTCCCATTAGTTTGTATGAATCACTAGTTTATACTGTAACATATTAATTTCATATCAATTAATCATGTGATTATTGGTTTAAGATATTCACAGTGGAAAAAGGTTTTGAGAAAGATGAGTAATCAAACTGCTTTGAAAAGCAGCTGTTCATGCATAGTTGACAGAAACATGTGCTGTTACTGTGTGTGTGTGAGGGATTATAAAAATTACTGCATTTGTAGAGGAAGAAAAAAATATCTGTATTTTCAAACTCATCTCATGTCCATTGAACTGAATGCTATGCTAGTGGAGCTTCTGCACTCTGTCTTCCCAGTTCATTCATTAAAAGTAAAAATTAAAAAAAAAATAAATTGAAAAAGGCATGGAGAGGGGGAGGGGGAGAAGACAGTGCAGGAAATTAGAAATAGATGTGGGTTTTCCTGTGGCAGGTTTCTTCAGCTAGTTATCAAAAGCCTCCATTACGCTGAAATAAATGGCTACCTTGCAATTCTATCTCCTCTTTGTCAGCAAGCAAAAAAGAAGGAAGTGCAGTGTGCAGCTGAAAAACACCGGGCAAGATTGTGTAGGTGAAAACATAGCTAAGACTTGATTGGAAAGGTAACTGAGACTTATTCCCTATGTGCTCATGCCTGGTACTGAAGCCACTGGTTAGTGTTGCATTAGACCTTCAGAATTAGGCTATTAGCAGATGTTTCTTACTGGCATGGACATGGACGTTAGGTCATGTACTAGATTACCTGTTACTTTGTGCAATTTCTTGCTTGTTTCACTAAAGAGAAAAATTTTCAAGCCTGGCTCAAGGAACTCATTTAGTTGGAAATATGTACCATTCAGTTCACGTTAGAGGGAGTTTTCAAAGTACTCTCATTAACTTGGGTTTAACAGTTGTTCTTTACTTACCTTTCTACTGTAAGCATTCCCCTCTATGGGACTGTCAACCACTCTAAGAATAAAACTGGCTCCTTTCTGGTGTCTGACATGCCCAGCTAGAGCAGACAGGGAACATCTGGATCATCTGCTTTACTAGCTGTGTGTACTCCACTTTCACCCTATTTTACATCTACCTAAAATTCACCCTGTGTTTTCAATTGATCTTCCTATTTATTTCCTCCCTGAAGGCTCAAATCTGCATCCAGTGAAGTCAGTATGAATGTTATATGAGAAAGTTCAAGCCTTTAGACTGTGATTTAACAAGGTACTTAAGCACATGCCTGGCTTAGCGCACAAGAACCTTCTCATTGAAAGCAGCAGAAAGATTGCTACTGGCCTAATTGGGAACAAGAGTGAGCTATGAACCATTAAGCAGCTGCTGAATTCCAAGGCAGCAGTGACTGTATTTCAGTGATGGGCTGGGCGTAAGCCCTGTGAACAGTTTACGATGTGCTTGGAAACCTGAAGAATGAAAGCAGCTCTATACCAACTGCACCCAACCATGGAATTTACCAGTCTAGACAATATATCTGCTGGTCCACAGCCACCAAGAAGCTTGTAAAAAGGAAAACGGTATTTTCCAGAACAAATTGAGAATTATATCTCCCCAAACTCGAGGCTAATCAGTGAAGAGCATTTGTCAAGATTCTCACAAAGTGGAAATTATTTTACGTGTCCCTCTGTCATCTGCCAGAAAAGGATTTTTAAGCAATTAGTTCTACATACATATACATGCATGCAGGCACGTTTACATACAGGATACTACACATACATATCCTTAACCTAGCAGGGCAAGACTAACAATGCTGTTTCTGAGTTTGCTCTGATTTTCACCATCTGATGTTCCAGAATGGGGGCAATCACCAACATCTACAAATAAATATTTGAAAAAAAACCCCAAGTGATTTATTTTATAAAAGCCAGAAAATTCACAGAGACTGATGAATTCATCCACAGATACTGTCCTATCTTATTCCCACAATGTAATATTAGGTACTCCTGTAGGAGGTGTTTGATGTGTAGGTGAGTGTAATATAGCCATAGATAAGCTGTACAGTCTGCAGGCAGATGGCTACAGCTTATGTGAGAGGCAAAACAGTGGAAGATTCATTGTGTGATGATAGATAGGAAAAAAAGATAATGCTCATTTTTGTAGGTTGGTATGATCTTCCCACTGCCCTTTATACTTAGGTCAATTTATGGCACACTTAAGACTGTGAGATACACACCCCTCAATTTTCTTTATCTCTTGCCCACAATAAAGCATCATAATCCATGACATGCCAGGGAAAACACCTAGTGCTTTAGGTCATGGTTCAGTGAAGTAGTTGCATTGCTTAATTGTGATTGCACTGCCTCCTACCTACAGGCAAACATGAAGCCATGACAGCACCCATGCAGCACCCTGGTCCTCCTCCACCCCAGGAATTCCCAAGAGACAGGCTTTGACTCCATGTTGCAAACACATGAGGTATAGCCCAAGCAGAGGTGACGTGAGGTTTACACCAGCTGTACAAGTCCGGTGCTCAGAGTACACAACAGGATGGCTCTCTGGATTCATTTAAGGCACCTTTAGTGTAAATGTGGTATGAACTACTGGCCATCTAACTCCCACCCTTCTGCCTCCACCTGGGCTAGGCTTGGCGTTAGACAATATCATTAGGAAACAACGTTGTTCGGTTCTTGCTGCTGCTAACCCTTGAAAAGTCTCTCTTAGTCATTAAGGACTGTTTGTGCATTGTCCACAAAAACGGTGTTACAGCACTGAGTGAGAGTGGCTGCTCTGCTTTCAGGGGATCGCACAAGAAATTGTGTCCATAAATAGGTTATTTTTTTTTCTTAGAAACTTGTCACTCTTTGTGGTCATTTATCTAAGATCTGTACACTGTGTCAGGGAAGCCAACCCTATCTAAAGTTGCAGTTGAGGTCTGTGTGTCATTTATTTCAACTCGACATAGGAAAACAGCCAAAAAGAATTTCTAATTTAGGCTTTTCTCTCTGAACTTACACACCAGGACTTTCAGCCCCGCCTGGCTACATTATTTGGCACTGTGATTGATGGTAGCTGTGCATACCTCTGGCCAAAGTGAGGTACATCTGTGAGATACCTCCCTGCTTGTGCTTATGATTACAATAACGCCATGGCAACTGTGTGACTAGCCTGAAAAGTCACTTCTCTTGAGGAGTTTCCTATTAGCTGAAACTTGTAACAACACTAAAAGGTGTGCAGAAGAAACCATTTCAGAAGCATCACAGTACTGCTCAGGCAGGCTTATTAAAAAGAAGAGGTACATGTTATCTTGAAGTGAAATGAAACTTCCCTTTAAAGGGTTACACTTCAACACCAATAGGCACAAATTGCTCATTAGTCCAAGAACTTGTATGAAGAAATTACTAAAATGCTGCCTCTGGGTTGAAAGTGGAGAGCTGGAGAAGAACAGAAAGAGCACTGGCCCCCAAAGAGTATATTGCTTCTGCAGAACGGTTAGACCAAAGAAAGCCATCTGCAAACACTCTGAGTGTTTCGTTATTGGGAACAGCAGCAGTCGTCAGCTGGGGGAAGCTGTGGCCTCAGTTTTAAAGCAGGGCATTGTCTGATTTGGTCATTTGCTTAAAGCTGTGCATAAAATGTCAAGTGCTTTAGAGCTTAAGAAGTGATCAGGGATGTTTGGAAAAAAATACGGACAGAAAGACACCATTTTCTACTTGCTTGACTTTAAAGGGTACACCTGATGTTTGTTTACTGGACAAAGAAAAGGCTAATATTAAAAACTTAATTGACTTTACTTCGCACCTTTATAATTCAGAAGGGATAGGATATTGTGTTATAGAAACTATATTTGCATGTGGGGATGGAAAGGCAAGGGGCTATAAACTCAGAACAATTCTAAGTGTCTGGGCAAAGAACAAGTAAAGTCATAGAATGACTCAAGCTCATCACAACTGATGAAAGGAACTGTGATGCTGGGCTCCTCTGTTGTCTCAGGAGCCCCAGGAGAAATAATAGAGCATCCCCCTGCATCCTCCCAGTTACCTGAATTGCTTTGAGATATGTGTTTGCTCATTTCCTCACTTTTCCCAATATACCACCTAGTTAATCCTCCCTGTGGCTCTTCAGCCAGCCCTGTGCATTCCAAAAGCACCATAGTAGAGAGCAGTTGGGTATGTCGAACTGTGAGTGCTGAAAAACTGTTGTTTTTCTGGCTTGCCCTCAAATTCTTAGGCTGCCTCTGATCACTATTGTTCAAGTTTTGAGGCAGAATATTTTGCTTCTGCAGCATGTCATGTGCCTCTTATTTTTAGCTTATTTGGCAATTCCTAAAGTGTTTGTTTCTAGTTCCACTAATTTCTTTATAACTGCATCTGTTGGGTTGGGGCTCAGTTCAGGAAAAACAATGACTGTGATTTTATTGTTTATGAATGCTCTAAGTGCATGGCTCTGCACAGATAACTAGACGGAAAGTCACAATTTCAAAATGCTATTGCTAGATGACTTAGGCTCTGTTCCAAAAATAATTAGGCACTTACAAAGCTGATTTTCTATGAAAATCAAGAGTATGAAGGAGACCTTTGACTTGAGATCTCAGGCTTGGAAACTCAACGTATGAGTATTTGGAATTTTACTCCTGGCTGCGATCCAGTAAATGCCATCTTGTAACCTACTCATTGCAAATAGTCCCATTAAACAGTGTTTACCTCACCATGAGTGAACTGGGTTATGACCTCAGTAGGGACACAAGCAGTGAGTAATAGAAACAGATGGAAGGGATGTTAAAAGAGGGAACATTATGATTGTATGTGACTGCTATCTCAGGGTCTGTTTTTTTTCCTGTATCATCAGCCTGATAAATATTATTACCATTTCAAATAACTAAAAGAAGCCAAGTTGGCTTGATGCACTTATATGGCCCCTTTTCACTAGCTTATTCACTTTGCTAAAGTGTAGTTACTTGGACTGAGATTGTTTAATCTGTTCCAGTTAACTTGTGTTTTTGTTTGGTTGTCTTTCCTTTTGGAATTTTTGAAACTGACACAGAGAAGCTTTGTGGGGTATGAGGATGGGGGTAATACTTTTTTCTTCACTCTAGAAGTGTTTTGCTGGGAAGCCATTTCGATGAGAGGCTTTGGCCCTTACAGGCTTTGAAGCAGTGAACTGAAATTTGGCAAAGGATGGGCTTGGTATGTAGAGTCCTTTGCTATCTTTGTAAAAACGTGGCCAAATCATGTGTGTCTGAAACGAATCACTTTCCACAAGCTGAGACATTGTTAAAGATCAGGGGGGACAGTTCCCCATCTTGACAGAACGTGCCCCATCCCAACAGTGAATGAGGACACTCATTACCAGAGCTGCAAGCTGAAGCAAGAGTTCTTTAGAATTGATCTTCCTTGTGTCTTGCTCCCTGGGACCGTGGTGGCAGTAGTCATGGAAAATTAGAAGAGATTGTCCCTTCTGTCAATGTTCCCTGTGCTGATGCCACCACTGGGAACGGATCCAGCTTAACGGAGGGTATGAGTGGAGATGAGAACAAACTGTGCAGTACCTCTGTCAGAAAGAATAGATGGATCTCACTAAGAAGTATTAAATGTGAAAACATTGAAACTGCATTGAAGATTCATCCAGAAATCAAAATCCAATTGCCAAAACCAGTGCCCACTTTGCATCCAAAAAGCTGAACGATTCTTTGCCAATATATTTAATTTTCCTTCCTAGTGCATACCACAGTGCTTAACAAACTACACAGAGGGGGGTGTAGGTGCATTTGTCACCACCTTCCAGGTAAAAAGTGACTCCTTTTTACAACACACTTCATTGTTACTCTGTAGAGAGTGAAAGAAGAAAAGAGACACTCACCTTTCGGAACTTCAGGGAAACCTGGTCTGCAGCATCTGCTTCTCTTAGCTGGAGTTTTGCCAGCTCATCAAAGCTAATATCCCTTCTTCTGCAAATAAATGCCAAGGGATCTTTAATTAGCTAAAATGATCAGCAGTCAGGACCTTGATTTTTCACTTAATCTGAAAATAGCACAGTGCCCCTTAGCACACTGCTGGAACATTGGCACCGTACCAATGGAGAGAAAATAGTGCCAATTACTTAATCATACACTTCCTGCAGCTCAGCTTCTTCTACATTTCAAGTTGAGTTCATCTCAACAGCTGGAGAAGGGCATTGTCATTTCTACAGTTTGTGGGAAGGGAATATTCATGCTTTCTTTGGAAATTGTCTTGTAGGGCTGCTTCAGATCTTTTGGATTTGTTCGCTCGAACGTTAATACAGCAAACTCTAGTGGTCAGCATGTTGCAGTGGAAAGGAGTGAAAACAACAGTCCTGATCTATGTCACGATTTATTACCAATCACAGGTGAAGCGAGGGCTCCACCCTTTGTGCTATTCTTGTATACCACAGACTTCTGTTCTTAGCGTAACTCTTTTAAACTAACACCTACATCAACTCCCGATGTCCAGCAACAGTACGGCTAGTAAAGGCTGAGCAAGACGTTTGCAGAAGTCTCGGTGAGGTGTTTCAAAATCTCTTCAATTAGTCATAGGACCACTGTACTGGCAACCTGTATGAGTGTGCCTGCAGCAATGCTCCATTCCCACAGCTCCCAAGAATAGGTAGGAAAGCAAGCTGCCGCCCAGCTCCAGCTTTGCAGATCAGTTCATCCTTGTTTTAGGTGCTAAGCCAAAATTAATGGAATTGCACTTCAGAACAGACTTCAAGTATGCTCTGACATACCTTTCATCTTCAGATACTCATCAGTGTGCCTCAGCAACATAGTAAATGGTGGGATGAAAACTCCTTAAAACAGCTAATTGCTGTGTCCTGCAGGAAAGATGTCCCAGTGCCAGTGAAGGCTGTAGACTGGGTGCAGCCGGGAGCAGAATGCTGTGGTGGAATTGGACACAATGGGAACATACTGCCAAGGGCCAACTTCATGGCTCTGCACAAAGACTTGCGACCCATTTTAGCAGAGTTTTGTTTGGTTTTGATTTTTACTGGCAGTACTAAAGTGAAAAAAGAAAAGAAGGCTACAATGAGAGCCAAATATTCTGGTATAAATAAGTATAGTTCTGTCCAAGTCACAAGACTGCGAATGGCTTAATTCAGAGCTAAATGTCTCTATAGATGTAAGGTAGCTCTCTCCATGCCTATAACACATCTCTTAGAAGAAACAGCAGTAGGGTGTCATGTCACTGTTAACTAGAGTTTGAATGCGATGACACCACAACTGTCTTTCAGTGCCGTATGTTTCCGGGCTGGACAGTGCAAGACCACTTCATTCGAGTGGGGAAGGGAGTGCTGCAGTTTCCACCTATTTGCTGTTGCTGCTTAGCCGCTTGACCTGGTTCTCACCAGCACTGAAGGACCTGTTTTCTAAGATTTTTTTAATGCTTCTACTCCACCCTCGAATAACTTCTTCCCATGGAATCCTGCTAGTACCAGTAAAAAAAAATTAAGACTATCCTGAAACCTCAAAGCACCACTGTGAATAGAAGAGGAAGATATTTTTATCCCCAGTTTACAGAGAGGGAAATAGAGGTTTGTAAATTACTTCCTCAGCATCATGATGCAACTAGTCTTATATTAAGAGTTAGAATGAGAGCACAAATATTTTGTCTTCCAGACCTGTATTTATTTCCATGCCTCTCTTTCTTTCAAGAGACCCTACATTATAATTAAATTAACAACAAATATGATTAAAGTAAACAGTTCAGTTAAGGTTTTCTGGAACGCTATATATATAGACTGCTTTCAAGTAAGAGTCAGCTTTTTCTTTCTTTTTTCATTTTTTTTTTTCTGCCGTAAGCCTCCATTTCCTGCTTTCTTTGAAAAATTGTACTACGAATTATCAACAAGAGGTCACATATTCTAGAATTCAGCAGGCACTGCCAAACCTGTATGTGCTTCTCTTTAAAGTAACATTTTTCGTGTTCTGTTTCACACATGGCCTCTGGAGCTTGTAGGTCATGCACAAATACAATGGTGGTCTTTCATGACCACAAGAGTTTCTAAATCACTGTGTTTTGCATTCTCTCCACCTGTGTGACTTATTCTGGTTACAAACCTTTACAAAGAATGATCCTCGCACACTCAAAATCTTGCAGCTTGCACCACTTTCCCCCCAAATGTGAAATTATTTGGTTCACAGCTCTTTGCAGGATTGCATGTAGTTCAGCTCCTGGGTTTACTAAGAAATAGAAAGGTGTCTGCTCTAGGTCACATCAAGTGTCCATCTAGCCCAGTGGCCTCCTGCTAGCAGTGTCTGTGCACTGACAACTATCGAAGAAAGTGAGTACAGGGCAAATATACTTCATCTCTGCAACCTTCCACCTTGTAAGTCAAGTGCATAATTATGCAGCTTTCTGATGTTAGCTGCACAGCACTCAGAACCATAGCTATGGTAAAGGAAGATTGTAAAGAAAGGATTGGAGTAGTTTTGAGCAATATAAACAATATCTTTTCAGTTCCTACTGTGTTAAAGCTGGACACGGAAATGATGGACTGGATTAGAAGATAGAATGGAATTCACAGGGGTTCAGAGGCCCTTCTTTGCATGATGTTTGGTGTCTACAATGGGATTAGTAATTGGAAGATTAGAACTGCAAGAACTAAGAACATCTGTACAGATGAATCAAACCTGGTTGTTTTACCCAGTATTGATATGTGCTTAAATCTTAATGTTTCCTCTCCCCCAGAAAGAGTAAATGAAGACTTGTCATTTTTTTTTTAACTTCAAGTTATTTATTTCAACATTGCAATTAAGTAATAATTAAGTTGCTGCAGACCTCTGTTGGTTCGAGAATTTCTAGCACCCCTTATTCTGAGCATTTATGTGTATGTATAAACACTGACTATCTACATGGTACCTCAGCACAGAAAGATCCCACACAGGTCAGTGCTGATCCTGGTTTCTGGCAGCAGTTTGCAGGACTTTTAAAGAAATGACTGGTGACATTTGCAAATGAAAAGCACATTGACCCCAGCAGATTAGTACACTGCTCTCTTGCATTGAGGTTTGGTGTGAAAAGAACTGAAAAACTTTTAAAAAATGTTAAGTGAGACCAAGACTTACTTGGTACCTCAAAGCCAGAGATCTGGTCCGTTCTTAAGTCTTTTTCTTTTTTCTGTGATATTTAGTGCTACTTACACAGGAAAAGTTTTCATGGTGTTATTGCAGATTCAAACCCAGTTATCAGAGAAAACTGTACATCTGCTATGCATGTGTGATAATAATAAGCCCATGGAAATCCCATTTAGGATTTTTCAAGCTGTACGTATGTTCTTGGCTTCCCATATAGTACACTAGATCCACAGTGGCTCTCATGCATTCACTCTTACAAAGAAATTGTCCACAGCACAAGATTCCTATAAGGCTTCAAGTGAAATCAAGGAGTATTCATTTTGGGGGGAGAAAGCTTATAAAAGGTGTGTATTGAAGAGGTTCATGTCCGGAGAAACTCTTTTTATTTGTTCCTTGTGTTGAATGCTTAACTGATATTTAGTTTTAAACACAATAACACAAACGGTAAAATTTTTCATCATGTAATGTTACTGAAAATCTAGCCACTGACTTCTTATGATTCTATCAGGAAATGGGACTGTTGATCTAGTAATCTGATTTCCTTGTAGTATTTAATTTTCTTTACATCTTCCTTGATAAAATCAAGTCTTTCAGAAAGGAAGCCCATTTTTATTTGAAAACTTTGAGTTCAGAAGAAATCATTGTTTCCTTGTTAAGATACTCCATTAGTTCAGCACCGGTAATATTCAAGGGTCCATTTTTTTTCTCGATTCATTCAGTATCCATTTCTTTTACAGTGACCCTACAAAGGTTCCTTGCACCCAAGATTTCTCTGTACAAGAAATTCCTGGTTGGAGAACTGCATTCTTGTTCTAAAGAGTTTCTCTATGTTCTTTCTTAAACCAGTTTCTGTCATCACTCACTTTCAGCACAACACAAATTGCTTCTGTAGCATCGTATCTGCATCTTTTCTTTTTGTAGGAACAGCAGAGGTAACGACAAAGGCTCATCAATATCCCTTAAAAATGAGAGGCATTCTCCTTATTTCTCCCCTGATTTACTAACACATTTGATCTTCTGGGCTGCTAAAGCTCCATCTGATTACTAAGTAGACCACTTCTAAAATAACCCATCATTTAAAAATACTTTGCTTTTTGAAGTTTCAGGTCCATTCTTCCATTCACAGGAAGATCAGATTAGGTGGTACAGACTGCATTTTTCTCCCTTTTATTTTGGAGGGAACAGTGCTCCCTTTTCAATCTTCAGTTATTTACTCTTATTCAAAAGGGATGTGCAGCAGCCCTTGGATACCAGCATATATAGGTCCTCAGAATCATCACAATGGTCAACATTGTGGATATATAGCCCCAAACTTACTAATGGCTTCATTCCAACTAAATGCGAAAAAGAGAATTTTGCAAGTTTAAACCAGAGGTCAAAACCATAATTTGTTTAATTTATAATTCACCTTCGAATCAATGGGTTAAAAGTCTCTTTGAGAGCCAAAATTATAGAAAACCTTTTAATTTTAGATTTATTTTGTATGGTAGTTTCCTAGATAGATCAGAAGTTTCATTCCTTTTTAAGTGTTCCCCTTCTTCCTCTCACATATTGGCCAAACAAAGGCTCATGAAGCAAATCTGAGTTCACAAATTGATCAGAGAAGTTGATTGATTTTTTTAAAAAACAGTTTGTCTGTAAGATGCCAAACTGGCTATAATTTCAGCATAGCTTGAACAGTTATGATTACTTGGAGAATAGAAGTTGAGTTTTATGTTTGATGTTCAATGAACTCCACGTGAATATTTTACAGTTGTGATGAATATTGAACATTTTTGGTAACAGTAGTGCCTGAAAGATATTGATGTATAACAGTATACTATACTGGCTCTTCACAACATATCACCTTTATGAATGCTAGAACAGACATGTGATCTGGAATTAAGACATGGTGCTGAGTAATAGTATAATTGGCAATCTGAAACAGTTAATCACGTACATATCTCTCCATATATTTTTCTCTTTAACATTGTCTTCCCTTCATTCTGCTTCAATTCATAGTGAGGGAATACTGCACTGCAGCTTAAATAAAGCTTGGTTGAAATAAAGTGGGTAAAATTTTGTAATTAGAAATGGAGGACTGGATTGTTGAAACACTGGAGAAATGTGCATAGCTTTTAGTGAACTGCTTTGGCTCAAAAAAATAAAACTTTTGAACTGAAAATAAACCATTAGTTTTTCAGAATTACAGTGTTTTGCTTACTTGATTTAAAGCAAAGATTGATAACAATTAAGTTTAGTAATAGCAAGCAGTTTCAAACTGAGGTGACCTTGGCTCTAGGTCCTCTTTTGCATGCAAGTATTTGGATGTATAACTTCAGCACCCTGGGCTGGCCTTCACCACCAGGCTGTCATGTGTTTCAGAGAATCAGAGGAAGCAGAACTGTCACAGCACTCTCCAAACCAGTGGTTCTCAAACTTTTTAACCAGGGGGCCGGCTCGCGGATGCAGTGACAGGCAGTCATCTGCGGCTGCTTGGTTTCCCCCCCAACCCCTGGCAGGGGGGGGCGGGGGGGTTCTGTAAGTACCGGGGGCCTGATTGAGGACCCTGGTGGGCTGTATCCAGCCCGCAGGCTGTAGTTTGAGGACCCCTGCTCCAAACTCTCAAACTGCAACAAGGTCTTTCACCACCTCATACCAGCACACTCTTCATACAGTCCCTCTGCTGCCTTCTCCTAGTCTCACCTCATCCAGGGCATGTGCTCTCTCTCCTCTTGCTTCTTCCAATCTCTCCCTCAGCTGCTCCCTCTTCATTGGCTGCCCAACATCTTAACCAGCCACACCTGCACCTTATCTACATCGCCAACCCGCTGCCTCTGAAGCCAACCCACAGTTGTATATTATCAATGTTAATTAACCCAGCTTCATTCCTCTACACAGATCTACCTTCCACATCTCTCATTGAGACTGATTACTCAGAAATATAAGAGCAAGAATAGAAGCAAATGATAATTTGGCAGAGGTGGTGAGTGCTTAAGTTCAGCTGAGAAGAGGCAAGCATGGCATGCTTGTACCAGAAAGTTTATATATCAAACACCTATTTGATTAAAGAAGAAACTGTGGGAGAGAGAGAATATACTTGTATCCCAGACTGTTGACTGTATCCTGGTCCTGTGGAGCAAGGATTAACTCCTTGCAGTGATGAAAGAGAATTACAAGAGGGAAGAATTCAAAGGCAAAATGAGGTTGAAGAATGGAAGTGAGAGGGAGAGGAGAGGGAAGAGAAGAGATCTCAGTTGGAAAGACCTAAAATGATCATCCAGTCCAACTGTCTGACCAATTCAGGGCTGACCAAAAGTTAAAGCATGCTATTAAGGGTGCTGCCCAAATCCCTCTTAAACACTGACAGGCTTGGGGAATTGATTGCCTCTCTCTAGGAAGCCTGTTCTAGCATTTGATCCCTCTCTCAGCACAGAAATGCTTCCTAATGTGCAGTTCAAACCTCACCTGATGCAGCTTTGAACCATTCCCATGCATTCTATCACTGGATCCCAGGGAGAAGAGATCAGCATGTCCTTCTCCACTTCCCAGCCTCAGGAAGCTGTGGAGAGCAATAAGGCCACCCCTCAGCCTCCTTTTCTCCAAACTAAACAAGCCTGAAGTACTTAGCTGCTCCTCACAGGGCATTCCTTCCAGCCCTTTCACCAATTTTGTTGCCCTCCTTTGGACACATTCAAGGACCTTCACATCCTTCTTAAATTTTGGGGCCCAGAACTGCCCACAGTACTCAAAGTAGGCCTCACTACTGCTGAATACAGCAGGCTAATCACCTATTTTGACCGGCTGGTTACACTGTGTTTATGCACCCCAGGATGCAGGTTGCCCTCTTGGCTGCCAGGGCACGCTGCTGGCTCCTATGGCTGATCCTTTCTGCAGGGATGCTCCCCCAGTTTATACTTGTGCTCATCATTGCTCCATCCCAGGTGCAGAATCTGGGATTTGGTCTTGTTAAATTTAATCTATTAATCATTGCCCAATGCTCCAATCTATCTAGGTCCCTCTGCAAGAGGGACGTACCTCCCAGTTTAATATCATCAGCAAACTTGCTAATGGTGCATTCAACTCCTGCATCCAGACTGTTGATAAAAATATTGAACAGAACTAGTCCTAGAATTGAGCCCTGAGGAACACTACTGGCAACTGGTCAGCAGCCAGATGTAGCCCCATTCACTGCAACCCTGTGAACCTTGCCATTCTTCCAGTTCTCCACCCAGCGCACCATGAACCTACTCATCCCACAGTTGGACAACTTTTCAAGAAGGATGCTGTGAGGGATGGTATCAAAAGCCTTACTGAAATCCAGAAAAACTATATCTACCACTTTCCCTTCATCCACTGCGTGGGTGACCTTATTGTGAAAGGATAGTAAATTAGTTAAACAGGACTTTCCCTTTCTGAACCTATGTTGACTGTGCCTGATGATTGCATTGTTCTTTAAAAGTCTTTCAATAGTACCTAGTATCATCTTCACTGTAATTTTTCCAGCTGCTGAGGTTAGACTAACAGATCTGTAGTTTCCTGGGTTTTCCTTCATGCCCTTCTCGTAAATTGGAATAATGCTGACTAGCTTCCAGTCAGTGGGGACCTCCCCTGACTCCCAAAGCCTTTGGTAGATGATCAGGAAGGGTCCTGCCATAACATCACTAGCTTCTGCAGTACTTTGGGATGAATCCCACCAGGCCGCAAGGACTTACGAACATTCAGCTGATACAAATGGTTGCTTACAATTCCATTGTCCACAAATGCAAAGTCACTGTTCCCACACTTGTGGTCCTCCAGCTCAGAAAGCCGGACAGCCCAAGGTCTATCTGTATTATTCATGACTGAGGAAAAAAAACCCAAACCACTGAACGCCTCTACTCTTTCTTCATCCCTGTTTGCTAGGTGACTATCTTCAATAAATATCAGTGCAAAGTTTTCCTTGGATCTCCTCTTGCCATTAATGTACGTTTAAAAGTCTTCAAAAAAGAAGGTGAATAAGAAGGCACTCACTGACATCCTTTATTAGACTGTGAAAGTTTTCTAAAGGAATCAATAGAAAATCCCTTCACTTCAGTAATTAAAGCAATTGAAACATCTCTGTGACTATAAATTCAAGGACAGTCTTCACTGAATGACAGAGACGGTTTTGTTCTGTTTTTTTACAGTGCAGTAAGATCTTGGTTCACATCTTGTGTCCCCAGGTACTGTGGCAATAAAAATGTAACAATAATACCCATATGAAGAATTCAAATAATTAAATAGTATATATCTTCTTTGTTTTTTACAGAAATACAGCCATTGTCAGATAAGTCTGTGACTTGCTTTTAGTCAGAAATGGCTCAGACTTATAACATCTTCATCCCTTGTAACCAGGATCCTTTTGTCACTGTCACTCAGAGTGCCCTTGGCTACAAGAAGCAGCCAAACAGGCAATTAAACAAAATCTGTTTGTTTGTATTATTTGACTTTGTAAGAGCAGTAGCATCTCCATGTGGTCTGTGGGTTCAGAATCTCCATTTGCCCTTCTATGCAAGAACCTATAATTTCCCCATTGTTTTTCAAATAAGGTGAAAGGGGTGTGTGTGTGTGTGTGTGTCCTTTAAAATGTTCATTAGGTTGAATTATCATGTAGAGTCACTTTTAGCTGACCAGATCTTACATCTTAGTTAACAAACTGAAATTTCCCCAATCTAGCCTTTCTCCATAGCTAAGTTAAAATGCGTGATGCAAGAACACAAGTTGAATCTACACTCCTTGAAAAAGAAGCAGGTGTTGTTGCCAGCATCTCTGAAGCAGAGACAAGCAAAGGCATTTGTCGGTCCAGCTATCTGCAATGCCTGGACATACTTCCACTGTACTTCCACTGCAAGCCCAGAAGCTTCCTCCCTAGGGGACTCTTGGTCTAAATTCTGTTAATGCCTTTGGGTTTTTTACTCCCTCTTCTTGCACTGGGGAATTTATCCCTTTAATTTCCCTTAGCCTGCTGAGGTCAGAGGAGTTATACTGATTAATATGCAGGAGAGGAATTGTTAAAATTAACCATGTAATGGTTCATGTATTATCTGGGACAATTCAATATTCATTTACTTAATGAAAGTAAAGTACAGCTAGCTTGATCCAGAACATATCTGAATGCTGCCATTTCAGGTAAATAAGTTTTGGGATCTAGTTTTCTGGAGTTGGGGCATCATGGAGAAACTCCAGTATCTTGCTTTTAGCTTAGCAATGCCTTCTCTTTGGAAGTATCCTGAAGTTCCTTTACCCCGAGTACAAATTACTTCACTTTCTTCTACCTAGGCATTTGGTGGGGATTTAAGGCAGGAATTCTCTCCCATCCATTAGAGTTTTTCCATAGCTGCTTTGCACACCAACAGAGTTTTGATCTGAGAAAACAAAGATTTCAGAGGAGACATGAGAAGAACATAACAGGGTGGCTATTGATTTCTTTTGTGCTATGAAATGGTTCCTTATTCTCAAGATCTTCAAAACAAACAGAGACAAACCCTTTCCTAAATGAGAAAGGAGACATCATAAAATCCAGATCTCCCTCCTGCTCCACACCCCCCCCCCCCCCCCCCCCAGTATAAATTATACTATTTCCTACAGGAGCATAACACTCCTGATCTTAATATGGGAAAAAAGGTCCCCACTGCAGGAAATGCATGTTTCTCTTGCTCAGTTCAGACTCTTTAACAGACAAAGATGAACTGATGAGTTTCTTTGGCAGTGATTATCCCACAACAGCATTTCATTAAGTGGCGTGGGGGATTTCCTCTTTACTTCCGCTCCAGGCTTACTCACAGATCCCACAGATGCAGATCTCTCAAAGGACAGCCTTTTTTTTTCCCCTACCGAACCTCCAAGAATTTGAAGATTCCTTTTAGAAAAATAAATTTCCCTTTTATTGTGACTCAGACTCATTCAGTCCAATCCAGCCTATGCAAACACACATACAGCTTTAAATTAGCATTTGTGAACAAGCTGGGTTTCTTTGGCTGTTTGCTGAGACTTGGCAGTTCAGTTCCTTGAGGAAAAAAGAAAGAGAGATTCACGTCTATTTATGGCTTGATTTTCAGACATGCTGAGTACCTCCTGTGGACTTTGAGAGCTGTTCCTCTGAAAATCAGGTCACCGATGTGGTGCTGGAAGGAGAGAGCACAAGGAAAAAGAAGGGCCCTGATTTGCAAACACATGTGTTTGTACGATTTGGGGAAGAAAATAAAATTAATCAAGAAACCAGTTTTTAAAGGTCTTGTTTGGAACTAGGGCTGAACTCCATATTTCAGGCTGAATTCACAACTGAGAAATGCCCGTGTGCAGAAAAGCACTGACGGTTGTCTGCTTTCTAGCATAAGCAGAATACGTCTTACTTCATTCCCCAGCTAGCTTGCTAGTAAATTACTCAGAGATTTATCTGTTAGTGCACGTCCAGCACTGGCTGGAGAGCTTGCCCTCCTCCTGTCTGCCTCAGCTGCTTGTCACTGTCTCCAGCCAGAGGTTTCTCTCCTTTCTGCATGTTACTGAGCAGCTGCTCAATGGGAGCAGTCACTAAGTTATTCAGTTGAAGTAGACCAGCTAATACATTTTAAAAAGTAGGTCTTTGACTAAAATGCAGTAGGCAGTGCACATGTGACCTGTTCAGCTGTGGATCTGAGCAGGGTGGTGTTCTTTACAAGAGGTAATATCTTGCCTTAGTTTAGAAAGCTTATTTTTGACTCAGAATTTTTCTCTCTCTCTGTGGCACCCAACATTACAACCACAGTGGCACAGAGAGTAGCTGTTACAAGTCCAAACTACTAGAGATTTTTTTTTTAAATATTTTTTTCCAAAACTTATGATACTTGGTTCCTAAAGCAAACCTAAAATTTAGGTCCCATCTAAACTAAATATAACCACACTGCAACAATGCACTGGTCCATTTCTTATTAAGAATTAGGAAAAAATTGTGCATACATAGTAGATTTTTATTCCCTCATCATCTGCTAAGACAGGGTTAAAGGTGAGATTTCCAAAGGTACTTAAGCTCACAAAGTGAGAATTTCTTACCTTTCAAGGACATTATAATTGCAGGCAAGTTGTTCTGTAGAATAGATTTCCATTAAAAGAGAAAGAAAAACAAAACTAAAACCACTTGTGTTTTGGGGCTATATAGCTTTCCTAGCTTTTTGACAACCAGAAGATATTAATAAAAATGTGATGTTTTTCTAAATTTCCAATACCTTCCAGTAACTCTAAATTCCACAGTAAATATTTAAATTCTAAGACTACTTTTGTAGGTCAAATTCCCTTAAATGGAACTGGAGCAATTGCTATCAAGGACAAACATTAAAGAAAAAAAAATAAAAAAAAGAATGCAGTAAATTTGGTAGTCTGGGTCTCCCTGCAGGACAGAAGGAGGCTAGTTATTTAATTACAAATAGAATAAAATACCTTGTGATTTGTTATTTATTGATCAAAAAATAAAAACCTTTTTGCCAGTTTCCTGCAAATATGCAAGCTTTGGGATTTGGCATAAAAGCCCAAATGGATAAAACTGCCTCTGACCTGTATCCTAGTCCTGCCAAGTGGGTTTGAAACAGAAATTCCATGAAATAAGGGGTGAGTGGAACAGTAACCCTTTTATTTGTATCACCTACCACAGGTCTTTTATAGCCTTTTTAATCTAGGTTATTAAATATCAGTACAGAGATGTCTTATGGAAGTTGCTTGTAAAGCTGTTTAAACAACACCAAGAAAACTAGAAAACCCGCTCATCACAAAACAGGAGTGAGATAAGACCAACATTGTCACACTGAAAGGCGATTTATATTGGAAGATGAAATAATCCACCTGAAATGTTCAAAAGCATCTAAATTTAAAGCAGAAATCCCAGTAATTACTATCTAAGCTGGGTATACGGTCTCTTTAGACAGCCTTAAAAATAGAACCTCTATGGATACAGGAAACTCTTTAAAGATTATTGTCCAAGCCTGCTCTATTTATTTCTTGCAAGAGCATCGACAGTATGTCAGACTGGTCCCTGCCCAAAGAAATCTCTTGCAGCACACAGCCGTACAGAGATCAGAGAAGGGCAACAGCAAAAGGGATTTACTACGCATGATACCTTACAGATGTAGCTGTCTAAACAAAAGTAATTGAGGAAAAATGACTGGTGTTTATGCTTAGAAAGACAGTGATATCTTGATCTTTAAGCAATAAATCAGATCTTTAGCTACTGATACATTTTAAACCAAAAGTTACTTATATCTGTTTATTGGCTGAAACGATTTTGAGCCAAATTCTTTATTTCTTCTGGCTTCTGTCATTGTTTTTTTCCAGGAAGACTTTTGGCTGACTGGGTGACTGCTGATCAGTAAGAATGAATGCAAAATGCATGTAATGACAGGCAGATTTCAGTAAGCCCATACACTTAGGAGGTCTGGGTTCTTTTCCTGGTTTTACTCTGAGAGGCTATGTGATATTGGACAATTCAGTACAGCTTCCAATGCTTTGTTTCCCTTGAAGATAATATTCCAGATGTTTTTCTGGAAGTATTTCCAGACATACAACACCTGGCAACACTGGACTTCCAAGCAGAATCTACTTTGTTATCCAGCTTTATGCAAAACTCCAGAAAAAGCCAAAACCATCTCTCAGGCCAGTGTGTACTCTGTATGTAGAAAACACTTTCATTCCACTTTATTTCTTAATATGGTAATTCTTAGAAGCATTGCCCTCATATCACATTTAGAAATACGGACAAATAAAGAACCTAATTCAGCCACAAAGACTGAAAGATGTCCTGAAAATATTTAAACAGAACATCACATCTCAATGTTTAAAAGTCTCTGTCCAGGCCTAAAAAATGGCTGCTAAAAATATTATCTTTTTCCAAAAGTCCTAACACTTTGTCACACTTCTTGGAATCTCTTCTGCTCTTGAAATCATTTATTATTGGTAATATTTTTTATTATTTAATGTTGAAATATTTCAAGAAAGGCCTCACGTCAGCTGCAGGAGGCTGGATGTAAACATACAGAAGGGAGAATGTATCTGTTTATCATATATATTTTTAATATCTTCCCACCTCTCAGGTCCTGTTTGTGGCCTATTTGAATTTTTTCTCTTCTTCCCTCAGCAGAGATGGTGTCCTACCTCTTACTATGCTATTCATCCTTGTGACTGTCACACAGTCACCTGTGTAGTCAGGGACAGTCTGCCCTGCTCGTAATAACACTGAAACATCAGATCTTTATACATCTGCTCCTGAAAATTCAAATCTACCAAAAAGTCTGCAGGAAATCAATCAATCCAAATGGCGTTATACTTTTTTCCTTCAGCTGAGTTCAAATTGTGTGCTGTTGCTTTTATCCCGGCTCATTGCAAGATCATTGGTTAGATGATTTTTAAAGATCCTTTACAACTCAAATTAATCTATGGTTCTATGATTCTCTTGGAGAGTTAAAACTGGTGTGGTATTTTTCCAGGCATAATACCTGTGATTTGTAGGCAAACTTCCAGCAAACCAGCCTGCCTCACCCTAACCAGGTGAATCAAGGTGTCATACACCATTGTTTGGTCAGATGCTTGACGTATGATGAAATAGTTGCTTCTGGATCCTTCCATGGTGGTCCTCCTGTGTCAACTCAAGAAAGCCCATCGTTTCACTGGGTGTGTCTCAGATGGCCAACTAGACTTGCTTCTTCCTTGGTAGAGCAGTTACCAGTCACAGAAAATAGTGCAAATTTTTATTTGCACTGAGATCATCAGGCTTCACTGATAATGCTCACTGAAAAACAGGGAGATGGTTCCCTTTTACGTTATATCATACTCTGAATACTCTGGTAGACATTCACATGCCAGTTGTAACCTCTTCAGACACAGGTTTACTCTCAAAGACCCTGTGAGAGCACAGTACTGCTGTCCTGGCAAACCTAAATTATCAGAGCAGGTCTAGACATAGGCAAGGAAGTTGTGATGCTTTTTTTTTTTTTTTTTTTTTTAACCCAAATCTTTTCAGTGCACCAAGATATTAAAACAGGAGTGATGGAGAAATCTAAGAATCCTAAAATTAGAGCAGGAAGTTTTGAGGTGGTTTTTGCTCTTTTTTCTAATTATAGATCGAAAATACGTGGTTTGTGTTACTTTTCTGCTAGAAGTTAACAAACTGAACCATTTACACACTCACTTTGCTTGTTTTCTTCTTGTTTCTTATTTTTTTCAATGCAAACCCTTCCTCTGAATGGCTCCCACAGTTTGAACTACTTATCTACAGGTGCTGAAATATTTGATGCTTTAAGATAGAGTGATATGGCCCACTCTCTCCACCCACATGTCTATGGGGTTTGAAAACCAGTCAGTCAACAAGACAGGCTTGTTTGTATGTCTTCAATATTCTCACCCCCACAGCTGCCTACAAAAAAAAAAAAAAAAACCAAAAAAAACCAAAACTCAAAAAAAACCCAAAACTGTCTTTCTTTAAGCAAGCAGTGATGTAATGGTGCTTGTTAATGAACTCTCACTGGTATCGTGATTACAGGACTTTCCATTAGAACGTCTTTTCTGGGTCTTCTCCAAGAAACAAATTCAAATGTAATCACCTCATGAGTTGCAATGGAAATAGCCCTAGAGTACCACTCCAGTGTTTCAAATCAGCAAGCTTATGAGGAAAATTATTCTGTGTGTTTTAATAGTGATTTCCTGCAGTCCTTTTCTACACCTTTCACTGTCTTGCAAGAGTTCCTCATGTTTTTAAGAAAGCACGGAGTTGGAGAGGACAAGGAAAAAATGCACATAAAATTTTGCTAAATAAAAGAAGAATAAAGCTAGAAATAACAGACGTTATGAGGTTCTACAACACTGTTCCAGCTTCCTGTTACTGCAGGCAATAAGGACTCATATAATCCCCTTCATAAATTGAGCAAACTCCATCCTCAATCTGCTTCGATTACTTCGTACTTACTTTGGAAATCTATTCAAGAACCTCACTACAGTGAAGAGTGGAAACCTTATTGTTACTAACCTGCAACTGTTCAAGGCCAGATTAGTTTTTGTCTCTGTCATTTCCAACTGATTTTCCATGTTGTACTAAAAGAGTTCATTGTGTTTCTTAAGAGTCTCCCTGGTTTTCTTCCACCTCTGAAATGTTCCCATTCTCTTCTGTGTTGATGATATTTCCTGACTTCATGTCACCAGCACATTTTATTAGTCTCTTATTATTATATTTGTGCCATGGTTTCTAATAAAAATAGTAAGTAAGATGCATTTTAAAACTACTTCTAGAGGAACTCCTTTCCTGTTTAGCACAATGCATGGTTTTATCTTCCTTCACTAGCTCCTTACTGGATTTATGATTCATTTATTAATTTACATATTTTTCAGATTAATCTACAGATTCCCACGTGACAACACATAATGTTGAAAGCCAGATAGATTTAATGTACCAAAGTTTCTTCATCTAAAATTCATTTCTCATTAAAAGATATGGAGCTATTCTGCTCAATCTGTCTTTGGTAAGTTCATGAGACATCCCTTGCACGGTTTTAAATACTTACTCTACAGCACTGCACATAGTTAAAATCAAGCTAACTTTAAAATTATGCTCTTACACATTTGATATTTTCTCATGAAATTGCTCTCAGGAGGAGAGCTATAAATGAGAAAAGTGGTGTTTGTCAGTGATGTCTACAGCTGGTAATAGAAAGGATAGAGGGCCTCATCCACAAGTACATATATCAGCTGGAATCTTTCCACTGACTTAGCAATCTGCAGATCAGTCTTACAGTAGTCCAGAAAAACACTGCTTCTCTTTAAATTTTATTTTTAGGAAAAACTTTTTGTGGCCCAGCTACTGAGACAGAGAAGGAATACATATGGCATTATAAGATAGAAAAAAATTTATTTCACTGGCTATTTTGTAACTAATTTGCCCATTATTGGTTCTAGCTAAATTTTTCAAAATTAGTGAGGAATACATTACAGTTATATGATGATTAACTATCTAGTCTGAAAAACTTTCCTTCTCTAACTTTCAGAGTGTAAGATCAGAAAATGCTGCTTCTGGACCTCATGTATACAAGAAGAACAAAACAATTACTATGAAATTATGATCAAGTCATTATGGAGCAGTCATAGCAATATCAACACTTGTTACCAAAAGATAGCTATATTTTATTATAGAACCATTCAGTAGCTAAAGCAATTATTCTGGGATCAGAAATTGAGTTATGGCATTGATTCATAAAACAGTCATGTGTTTATGTTTAGGGCGTTGAAGTATGTGCATAAGTAGTGTTTAGAACAGGCATGTTTCCTTCAAGGTTGAAGTTAGGAATTTTGTACTGCTCTGTTAAGTAGTTAACCCATGGCATTAAAATAGTAAATAGTCAAGAGTGCCTTGAATCCTCAGCACTCATGACTGAGTGTATGTTTGAAACCATATCAAGTTCACCATATCATTCTAGTTACAGAACCAAACCATAGTATAAATCTTAGTCTTCCACGCTGAGAAGAGGTGAATGGAAACCAGGCGCCAGTTCTTCAGGGAAAACACAAGCTCCTACTTCATGGTGTGTTCATTATTTCTGTGTTCATTTAATTAGGGATAAACCCTTTGTTATTCCAACTGTTCAGGTTCTTGAAACAGTAATCAGGGTCTCTTTTCCAGCTACCAGCAAGCCCGCCTACTTTGAGAAGTACCCTGACATTATCGAAACAGGCGAGACAAGACACATCTGAGCTTTGGCAGAAAAAAAACCAAACAACCTCCCCTATCCACACACAAAAAACCAAACTAAAAAACAAGAGAGTGAAATCCATCTGTATTATAAATTGGCAAGTGGGGGTGCTGTTTGTTTTACCCCTCATGTCTCTCTTTTAATCCCTTGGCATGATTTCCAGCAGGCTTGCTGCTGGCCCTTTTGCTAGCTCCCAGGCTTCAGTGGGGGGGTCGTTTCAGTACTCCTCTTCCACAGCCTGCCAAGAACTCAGTTTGTAAGTTTACCAGGGATAAACTTTACCTTCAGGCTATACACAATCTATATGGTTTTAGATGTCTAAGTATTTCAGTGACCTTTTTTAAGAAGTGCTGAAGAGAACAAGGAGGAATTCTGCACAATGAAGTGTCAAATGAAGTGCAGATAATAGTTCTGAAGACATTTGCACCTGTTCTCTGATCTGGCTGTGAAGCAACAGGTAAAGAGCTACTTGTTACTTTTCATGACACTGACCCCATCTTTTTATTTTTATTTTTAGTATGTGGGGAAAGGGTCAAAAAAAGGGTTAAAGAGCAGAGTCTCCATCAAAGGATGATATAATCATGGGTTGTAGTTATTAATGGGCACTTTAGTAACTATTCATCAACAGGGATTTGCACTCTATATCTTGTAGAACTAGGGACAGGAGTAAATCCAAAGGAATGGGAGACAGTGTTGTCGTGATTAAGCCACATGAAATACTCTGGTCTGGACTGAATAATATTCAATGGAAAAATACATTTTTTTGTGGGATTGTCAATATCCTTTAAAATCCATTTTCTGTGTAACTGCATGCTCCCATACCAGTGTATACATTGCTTGGTCATTTTTTCTAAAATACAGGAAAAGCTCCTCTGGAAAAAATCAGCAGAGGAGTAATGGAGGTGAGTTCTTGCCCTTGTGCTTTGAGACAAATTGTTTCTAAACTGCACAGCCCCTGAGCTTGGTTACGGAAATACAGCCCTCAGTGAAATAAAAAAAATATTGTATATAGGAAGGATTTTAGGAAAAGTTTAATAATTAGATCACATCTCAAATAATATTTTACATTTCTTTACAGCAGGGAAAGCATCATGAATGTTTTGGGTTTTTCTCTTTGATCTCTGTCTTAGCTCTGCCTTCAGTTTTTTGCTAAATTTGTATATCTACCAGACTGACATAAAAAGGTGGAAATCATACAACCTAGTTTTTAAATGTATTTGCCTGTAAGGCTAGTAAAAAGGATTATTTTTTTTTAAATGCGAAAAAAGAAAATGAACTGGTAGTGCACTGTCAGATTCTTAATGCAAATCAGTCAAACCTTTACAGACTGACCACTTGAGTTCAGCTTTAAGAAACTCAGTCTGTTGCTCATTGGAGTTGACATATCTCTTTGACTGATCGACTTCACAAGCTAGAAAAGCTGTATGGAAGAGGTGCTGTGGTTCTGAGTAAAAGAAGAAAAGAATTCCACTGTGAAAGTGTCTGAAACCCTTGAAGCTATGTCTAAACTGACGCATGTGATACTACTTCTTCATGGTCTGGATGTGAGCCCCACTGCATCCAAATCCCTGCTTACTGTTCAGTCTATGTGACTTCAGGATCCTGACTGTGTTGATCTGGCTGCCACAGACATCCTTTGGCATGCAGTCTTCCTTCAGAATAGACCAAGTGCCACAGTGAGAAGAGCAAGTCTTTTTTTCAATCCTACTATTCCCATTGTTGCAGGAAACATCCTCCTCTGGCAATTAGAAACTTGCAACAAGTTTCCAGCCTTGAGTCACGCATGGTCAGTTTTCACTCATTCAGCTTTGTACTGACATGTTTCTATAGCTTTAATAATTGATTCTCTCCATGAAATATACCCTGGTGCATTAAGAGGGAGCAATGGCATCCCTTCTCAGCATTAATTTTGACATACTAAGCAAACAACACTTCCAGGCTCCTCTTACAAGTGAAACTCTTCCTTTCATTATTGGTTTGCATGAACACGTTCTACATTTCCATAAAAAAACTGTGGGTTTATATATGTGTCCAGGATTTCTGTCTCATTTAAAGCTGCTGTGTATTAACTCTGATCAGGCTGGGTCCAAAAATCTTTCTGCAGGACACGTTGAGCTCAATAGTACATCGACTTGGTCCAGCACTTCCCAGAAGCATTACCCCTGGACATTGTATCCTTGGAGGTGTCATGCTTACTGCTCAGGTATTAAACATGTGCTGTGCAAACATGCAGCGAGTCTGAAGAGCTGCAAAACATTAAATTCAGTGCATGCATATCTTATCACTGCATGTAGGTCCATCTGGGAAATCTGGGGAGGAATAGGGCAGCAGTCCTTGTCTCAGTAACATCCCTTACCTGTTTCCAATTGGAATGGGCAGAGCTGATGGTGACCGAACACACTAACTATATGCACGACACTTGCAGCATCTCATCTAACACAATTTCAGTTTACCTTTTACTTGGCCAAATCCCAGTGTTGTCTCAGAGTTCTCTGAAACTGATTGATGCACTCAGATCTCTCTTTCTGTACCATATTCAATCAAAGTGAACACAGTTCATAGCAGAAATTATTGTCATTAATATCTGGTGTCCAAATGAACTTCTGATATTCTCATCTTTTACTACACGGTTGATACAATTCTGGATTTGTGCCACTAGCAGATTTCATTAATACAGGCCAAATTTTTGTGACAAGGTCTCTAACTGGATATTTTAAAGAAACTATTAGTTCCTTCTTCCTTAGCTAGTCCCTTATAGTTTTGTTTAGCTCTCCAATCTAACTGAGGAGTCCAGTCACATGCATCTAATTCATTTCAAAACTGTTTCTAAAAAACCCGCCAGTTTGATCCTTCTGAGTGCCTGGTATCATTTGGTCTTTTCAACATAGATAGATATGCTACCTGAACTACTTACAATTCTATTTTTATTGTAACTGTAACTTTGCTCCAATGGGGCAAAATTCTCAGAAGATGAAAATTCAAGCTAATACCATGGTACATTAATAAAGAATATGGCCTGTATTTTTCATGGTATGGATGAAGTAACTGACAACACTTTTTCAAAAATCTTGTTCATAACATCCCTGTATTTGTTGGCTGAATATTTTTACAGAAGTAAACTTTTCCAAATCAAATAAAAGGAGACTTTTTTTTCTTACAGACACAGTGACCACTTTGACCTTTAAAAGCAGTCTGCATTGGTCAACTCTTCTTCCTGGGGAAATATTGCAAACACTGAAGTGAGAAAAAACACTTTTAAAGTGTTGAATTTGAGACTCAGTACCTGAGAAAACTAGATAGAGGGGTGGGTCACACAGGATAAAACTCACACCCAGATGCTCTTTTTTGCATGTGCGTACCTTTTGGTAAGTCAGTTGCAACAGTTGTAGGTTTAAAGATTACTGCTACTACGATCTACTGCAAAAGAGCATTATTGATAGTAGGCACAAGGCATTACTTCAGTAACGTCTCACTCCATTCAGCTAAATTCTGCTTAAATCACTGTAGTCTTAAGCACTCTTGAACTAGTTCAGTAAACATGGTTTTAATATAAGCAAGGATTGGGCAACAGCAAATCAGTGCCAGAGCTTGGAAAATAACCCAGGACTACTGGCCTTCAAATCTATGCGCTAATTAATGCAAACATTTCCTCCCTCATCTAGCAAGCTAGGACTGCAAAGGATACAAAATGAAAGTGGAGGGTTTGTCTGTGCTATTTTACTAACCTGCATCTTGTAAATGTTAGTTACAATTGGACCTTCAGTATAAATTCCAGATTGCAGAGATCACTGTTCTCAGTCAGATACTTTTCTGATTCATTGATGTGCTTTGTTTTTCCTGGCTTCGCATTAAGGGAATTATGCCTCACTGAGTTGTGTAACAAGGATCGGGAGCTGATCCTTGGCTAAAGCAACACTCACGCAGATACTCAGCCCCAGTAGAGCTACTTTAATTCTGCCAACTGACCAACAGCACTTTTCTTCTGCTTTTTTTCTTTTTCCATTGGCTGTGAATGGTCATTTACTGGCTTGAGTTCGGTCCTCCTGACAGGAAGGGTTTTCTTGCGGATAACAGAACATAGCCAGGGTGTCTGAGCCTCTGTTGGGCTTTTTTATAACAGTCTAAATCAGTGCTTTTCAAACTGTTTTCATTTTGTTACTCCCTGAATATCTTCAAGGGGAGGTGCAAGCCTCCGTGTAATAAATTTAAGCCTCCCGAGAAGATGTTCAGCACAGTCTAGTTGACAAACTCTTCAGAAGACCTCTGGGATTGCAAACTGAAAATAGCTGACCAGACCCAAAACTTTATACGTGGACTCACATAAGGCAAGAACATTTTCAATCCAAGGCTTGAGATGAGAGAAATATTTCCAGTGATAACTTTATGTTTTTGTTTAAAAGCCCGTCCTCCATTAATGATCTTTCTGCTACATTAAACCTTTTGCTTTGTCAACTTATTAATTGCCACAGTGATGAGTTCAGAAATTTCCGATGATATCAAGCCTTTCATTTCTAAATACACTCGTCACCTTCTGAGCTTTTGAATTTGTGGAAAGGAGAGTGGAAATAATGAGGTACAGTCCAAATTGTGGCGGAGGCTGAAGAGCCTTTCCTTTCTTAGACAATGCACTGATGGGAGAAACTTTAAGGGAATTTTCCTGGGTATAATCAGTCGTCACACAAACAAGGCAGCCTGCAGCATCAGTTAGTCACCACAAGCAAATCTTTTGTTTCCACACCTAGGTAGGAGCATGCAATGGTATTTCGATGTACCTACACACACAGCTTTGCCTTTTTGTGGGTGAGTCAACAGCCCTGTGTGCTTTTCTAACCTTTTCTCCCACCCAAAGCGTAGATGAGTAACTTCTCTGTTTTATCATGGGGAAACAGGGTGGTGAGGATGTCTCTGTCTCACACAAGACGCAGGCTGGGAAAGAGGACTTCATAGGCAGGGGTGAGGAGGGAAGAATTGTTTCCTTTGAAGGCTGAAGATGTTCTGGGATCTGAATCACGTGTTGTAAGGTGATAATTCAGAAAAGTTTCAGGCGTTCCTGATAACTAGAGAAAAATCCTGAGAAACAGGACTCAAAAGGTGGATTATTGTACAGACAGTTATTTTCAAAAGATCACCAATTATTTCTGGTTTTATGTGTACAGATCTAGAAACATAATGCAAGGCACTGTATTTTTAATATGGTAACTTGGAAGATTAATAACTTTCCTTTTGAAAAGTAACTGTCAGTCGAACTGCCACGTAAGTATACTGGTACAAGATTAATTATGTTTTCAGGAGTTGAGAGAGTCAAATTTGTCTCAGCTGATACTGTTTTTCCTTTCTTTTCTTGTGAAGTCAGAGGTTTGGTTTCCTTTCTGTAGAAAGTGACCTGAAAAGAAGTGGAAACTTTTTTTCTGCTTTAGACACGTGATTGCAAACAAAGAATCCATCTACTCTGCATCAAATATACACATTATAGACAGAGCTTATTCTGAGTTATCGGGGACGTACTGGTCTGAAATAACTCATTAACCAATGAAACGTATGAAAAAGACCGATACTTCCAACAAAAGATGTATACCAAAACTCTCATATAGTCACCAAAAGCCTATCAGGGACATGGTTTAAATGGTTCCATCTCTACAAGGTTTGCGGTCTAACAAATTTTTGAGATGTCTATTACATGACTGATGGAAGCTCCTGACCATGTTAGGGTGAGATTTATGTGGTTCTAGCCTTTCTGGAGCAAGAATCTGCTTTGTCTTTGAACACACACAGTCCTCTACTGGTTTTCAGTTAGCTTTCATGCACATGGTTGCACAAACCTCGTAAGATTTAAATTGATTGTAGGGAGCTTGAAATAATTTTTATTTCAACAGCTTCACCCTGTCTCCCTCATTTGTTGCATACAACTTGCCCACACCAGGATCAGCATATGCAGCTCCTGTAATGCCACATTTGCCATGCAAATCTCCACAAGGCACCCTTACAGACCCTAACACACTCAGCCATGAACTCTGAAACAACTCTTTACAACAATGAAAAGGTAAAAATGCCCAGGGATCCACCTCCATAGGGAAATCCTGAAGAAAACAAGTATTTCTTGAAAACGAAACATCCTACATGACTTCTGACTTTGGGGGTGCTCATCAACACACTGGGTATGATATAAAAGCCTGAGTAAGAAAGATCTACACAGGTATAGTCTGGATATGCAACAAGGGGAGACATCCTCCTTCTAGACCTATGCACATTTATCCTTTTAGGCATTTTCAGTGCCATTCAGCTAACCAATTTGACTGACCAAAGAGTGTAATTATTGCCATATACACTGCTGACACGATCCTCAGTTGTGCATGTGTGACACAGCAAAAAGTCCAAGGGATTTTATGGCGTGAAAACAAAGTTGTAGTAATCAACCAAATCTTGCTTAATTGGTGGAAGCTGAGGGCAGAATCGGACGCTGTCAGGTTACCTTTATGCTGTACACCCACAGTCATCTAGTTGAATACTGCCTACACAGCAATCAAAACCTTCTGGATTTGCTTCCAATGTGATAAGCAATGATGAATGGAAAATCTGTTCAGTGATAGGTCCTTCTTGTGTGGAAGGAGGCATAAAAGGAGTGGGAAATACTGTGACAGCGGAGAAAGTGAAGTACAGGGGACACTGCAGCCTCTCTGAGGGTAATTGTAAGACTTACATCTGGGATAGGAGTCCTGGCAGTGAAGAGAGAAGGAAGGAGAGGTAATGAGAAAGGCCACGTACAAAATGACCATCCTCTCTGAAACCAAGCCTGAAAAGCCTGGTAACCAAAGATTAGAAATGCCTTTTTTAACTCTGGTCAGTGTCTCGGTGAGAAACCTGTGAGGCGGATGGACTTTTTTTTTAAATTATTTTTGCAGGTGGGGGCAGGGAGGAAATTGAGAGGGATTTATGTTCAGTCCTTTGTTGCTTTCAGAAGCAGCATGTTTTGTTTATCTAAGTGCTGACAGTCAGAGAGGGAAACTGAACCTCTAATCTCAGGAGAAGATAAGCCATTACCTATTTCAACACCATCTTCATATTTTCCTTGACTGCAGCTTTTTTTTTTGTTTCCATGGACAGGGATTACTGACTAACCCAGTCTCGCAGAAAGTTGATTTTTCATCTCCCAGAGTTAAAATAAGCAAAGATCACAGCCTGGGAGAATGGTGGGTCTGTGCTAAGGCTGCTTGTCCCCAAAAGACCATCTTGCTTTAAGCAGTGGATATGTTCTTTGCTTTGACGGGAAAGTGAAAGTGAAATATAAGTACCATAAATGCTGGTACTGAGCTGATGAAGTATTAGAATTATTCACTCAGCCAACCAAACCTGTGCTTCTCATCCACCCTAAAGTCCAAATAAGGACTCCATTGTAAAAACATTCTGAAGTCTTTTTATCAATAATTTCATGCCTCACAAAAATAGACTCGTATTTGATCCCTGCTGGGTGCTCCTAGTCCCCCAACAGACACATGTCAGTGGCTGTGGTAAAAAGTGTTCTTCCAGATCATATAGATTGTGGTTATAAATAAAACCAGATTCTTGTAAGCTCCTCTCAGCCTAGATTTATTTATAACCTCACAAAAAATCCTCATGACATGCTGCGCACTAGTATATTTGGTTATGCTTTGGTGAGTTACATACTGAAGTAGAACAATATTATGCCATTCGACGATGGTAAAATTTCATGTGTAGTTTCATGCTGAAGACTTTCTGGAAATTATCAGAAACTTTGAAGCATCCATTTCCCTCCTCTCGCCCTTTAAAAAATCTTATGTTTTTCCTTAAAAGATTCTTTTGTCCAACAGTGAGTCCTAGAAGCTTCTTTCATCATCCAAACAATGGCTTCTCACAAAAGAAGTTTTCTTCATTCTAAAATAAGTGAGGCTTGTGAGACAGGGGAAGGGGATTTTTATTTGTAAGAAATACTTTGCTTGAGTTTTCTTCTGTGAATGACAGTGAAATGTTGAGGTTTGGGGTGGGAGCTGAGGAGACATTTCTTCCCAGCACCAGTTCCACTGTCAGCATCATCCAGCACTGAAGCCGATCATAGAAAGGGATGGATTTCTGACACATTTTCAGCCTACTCCATCAACAAAATTTCAGCCAATTCTTTCCCCTAACTTTCCAGCCATCTATAACAGTCTCTAGCAGGGGTATTTTGTTTTGATTGTCACTGAACTATGAAACACAGTAACACAGTCTAAATATGTAGATGAATCATATATCCTGAGCATGTATTCTGGTCTTTTGAGTTATTCTTTAAACTGCACTATGAGATATTTTTTTTTCTTGTTCTCTGTAGCACAGCTAGCAAAAAATGTTAAGCATTGATAAATGTTAAATGGCTTTTTATGTTAACCATCTATCTTTTTTTCAGACCTACATCTTCTGTAAATATGTGTTTTAACCATACTGAGTGGAGGAAACAGCTAACCCCAGAGTGTGTTAGGTTTTCCTGTTCTAAGCAGGCTTGAAACCAATTAGTTTGTAAGCAATGAAACCACAACAGCAAAAGCCAAAACCTTGTTCAACTGGGGAACAAGCACTACTTCTTACATATCAATTCCAAGAATGTTTTCACTTTGTGTTACCTGGCTGTTGAACACCATCAGGTCAGTTATACTTAGGTTTTCTGCTTTCACCTATAACCAATACTAAATTTCAAAATAAAGAAAAACCAGGTAGTTACTCAAAAATGAGACACATGATGTCAAATCATATCTAAGTATTCATTCATAAAACATAGTGACTATGAGAACCCTTTTTTGTTCAATGTTACTTATTTTACTTATTCTAATTGATCAAAATTGGGTTTACCAAAACATCCATTTTAAAAGATTTTCTATAAATAGTCCCTTTCTGTAATAACGAGTTTTAACAAAACTCTGAAGCCCAGGGCCATGAAAATGTTGATTCTGGAGGTCAAACCCAGGAAATGCTATTCTGATTTCTGCATTATGACCAACATACCTGATTCAGAACAAATCTGATTAATGATTTGTCATCACAACAACTTTCAGTGGAATCTCCTGTGTTCAATTACATTTCAAAGGGCTTATGTTTAGATCTGAAACCCAAGCAAATGTTATCCCAGACAGCTGCTCTTTAAAACATTCCTCTGTCATTAACCTCTGATTCTTACATGTCATCAGCAACAGTTTTTTACACACTGCAGTTCTTCTATGGATAAGCATCAAGAGCCAAATACAAACAGAACTATTGAGATACTGATCAATCTCATCAATAATATACACTACTGAAAGTAAAAAGGTGGTGGTTTATTTTTTAATGGACTTTTTATCTTTTTCGATTTCTTCAAATGAATATTAATTTCCAGGAAAATGAAGAAATATTACAGTATCATGACTTTGACAAGATCTTTGCATTTCTGGTAATGTGGTTTTTCTGCTTTTAGTTTTTCACATGTACAAAGTGTTATATGAAAGAGGGATAGCAGACTCACTTAACAAGACCTTGTTTTGTGTGAATAAAATATATGCTGTGATTCAGGTTTAGAGGGATAAGAGGCTTGAAATCTTTTAGTAAAAGACTGAAAGGAAAAAAGAAGACACTGTGATAAGATCTATATATACATGATGCAATTGCTGCTAACAGATTAACACTTCTGCTCCTGCAGATATCACACTCACACACGCACAGAGGGAAGTGCTAATGTGTCTAAATACATGATTTTAATTAACTGCTCACAAACACTGCGCAGCCCTCTGACAGACTCCTAATATCTTCAGTGCGTGTATGACCTTCTTAGCAACAGTGATTGCATCTGCGGGCCAAATTCTGGTGAGCATAGGTTACATGTGCCTTGTAAGCCTTGCAAGCCCAGGATGCTTCCCACATAAATATGTTGATGGGAAAGGAAGCCCTTGTGTATGCTACAAGCAGGAATGCGCTAGACACCAATGAAGCCTTGAATTTGGTTTCTAATCATTAAATAACCAGGAGCTCTGACACAAGAACCGAGCAACTGCAGAGAAATTATTCTATCTTGGGGCATGTATACAATGGAGACAGTGAAAGTCCTGATCTACTCCTTGATTTTTGATGCTCATAAGCCTGTAGTAGGTCCGTGCCTTTAAGTGCCATATCTAGTGTACGAACTGATCCTGTGCCATCACAGCTCCAAAGGACCGAGAAATGGTTTACTCATTTCTTCATCACCCATGTGAGCAATGACAAGACGGGTCATGAGTGACCTCAATATGACATCACACATTGACTTCTGTGTATCCTGTAGCTCTCTGGTGAATTAAACTTTTTCTAGCACTCGAACCATGGCTCTTACGTTTACTCCCGATATAAGGTAACTGCGCTTGATAGGACAGCCCCACCTCCTCTGTTGTTTGTAGTCAAATTATGTCATGATTGTTCCCCATCCTGTGATTTCTCATGTGTGCTTGTATTCTCTCAAGTACTTATGAGTTTGAGGGGACTGAATTTTTTTTCACTTTTTTCTTCCAGTGATTGATCCCAAGGTAGCCAGAAGATTTAATGACCTCCACCTGTTTTAGCAAAGAGAAGAAATGGGGAATGGAGACATAATCCCTGCACTAGGGGAAGGCGGCATTCTAATATAGCAATGTTAGTGGAAACTATCAAAGCTCTCATATTTCTATTGTTATTGCATAAAACCAATAAAAAAAGTTTTGCTCACAGATTAATCTGGATAAATCTGCTAAAAATTCCATATTTCTGAGTCTTATTATGGCATGTCAAAAGCTTAAGTAAGCACAATAAACTCTAGTACTTTCTTTGCAGGTTGTTATTGTCAGTGGGCTCTTGATACCACGCCAAACCAGTAAGTTCTGGTGCAGAATGGGTGTGGGAAAAACACACACTGAGATCTGCATTTAGCACATTCCAGGTCAGCTGGAGGAGATGACATACACAAGGTTCTGCCACTGACTAGGAAGCTTTTGAAACTAGGTTCCCAACCTCAGTTCAGTCATTGACCTGATTCTTTCCCTGTTGTACCTCCAAGCGTCTAACTAGCTAACAAGTGCAAGAGAGGTTGTGGTGCTGCAGTGTGAATGTGTGAATTACAGGCTTACTTCTGGAGGAACAGGAGGCAGGAGCCATCTCAGTCTCTGCCTGTGAGACTTGACAACTGTTGCAAGCAGTCTGAGGTATGAAAGGACAGAGGCAGCTACTTGGCAGGAGAAATGAACTGCTCAAAAGAAGCACTGACTTTTCTCTGCTTCTTGTACAGTTAATGTTTCAGACTTTGTACAAAGGCTCCCATAGCAGCCAGAGCATCTCTCTCTCTCTCTCTCTCTCTCTCTCTCTCTCTGTGTAAGTATGCGTGTGGGAGTGTGTGTATAGGAAACAGTCTGCCTAAGACACCCTTTTTGTCTGTGAAAGGAAGTGTTTGAATTAGAAAGAGATTCTTCCAAGGATAAAACATCAGGGACAAATTTATATATAGCAGTAGAAACTGCTTTCTGAACTTCATATAGGAAGGAGTCTGAGATACAGATTTTATAAACAGACCCCTTTGGATCTCTGAGGAGAGGATTTAAAAAGTCAAACACATCCAGGCCATGCCTATAAAAGTAAAAATTGCACTGCCTAGAGCCTTTTAAGCAACAGGCTTATTTCAAACAACAGAAGACTATGGCTGTTACTCTTTCTCTCTCTCTCTCTCTCTCTCTCTCTCCATGTAGACACATATTGGCAAAAATAACCTCTGACTAAAGATGCTGTTAGTTTACTGATTTTATTGACTATATCTGTAAGATCCATGGCTGAAATCTTCAGTGAGAGGGTAATTCATTGACACTTGTTGCTGAGCAGTAAGACAGGCAAGTCAGATATCTAGAGATAAAGACCCCTTCCCTTCCTATAGCAAAAGGAATGATCTGGATGGGCCAGGCATCTTTGACTGTCACTTAAAGGAACAGTTTGGGTCACTTTTCTTCCATCAGTTGAATAAATGAAATTAATGCACCTGAAAACGAATAGTGAAAAGAGTAACATGGAAATGAACAGTTACTGCAACACGTATTGGATGGAGACTACAGACAGCAAAAGACAAAAGATGCTGGAAGGGTCTGCTCAAAAGCAGGACCCTTCTGTGAGAAGGATGTAGGATCCTGTATGCCACTAACAGTTTGTAAAAGGACTGTAATGTTGCAGGACCTGTTGGGATGAGTGATGGCAAGATGAAACAGGGTGGCAAGCAACAGTGGTGATGTCTGGCAGTAGGCAGTGAAATGAACACAGCAACCATAAACAGCAGGTGCCACAAGAAGCATCATAGAAACTGATTTTATGGTCAGCATCGTAGCAAGGAGTTCTGATCTTCTCTGTATTACATAGGCCAAGGTTGTGAGTTTGACCTGCAATACAAAGAATTTGGTTTAACCCTTTTGAGCTCAGTTTGCAAACGTTCATGTATGAATGCCCTGAGAGTGTTTATGAGTCCCCGGGTTAGTAGCTGGGCTCCCACAGAGCTATGTTTTAACTGTCCTAAGAAACAGACAGTGACTACGTGAACATTTTTGTGCTTTGCCTCCAAATCACTTAAAACCAGGTAAACAACTCATTGTGTAAACACGCAATTAAGAGTTTAAAATAAAATATGATACTTACACAGGAAGAACTGTTGGATTTACAAGGAACAGTTCCTGGAAGCAAAAAAGATTTGAGTCATATTTCTTTGCTGCTATTGTCATATATTTGGCACTAATATCTCTACTCCTGGCCATGGCAGAACTAGTGATGGCATTGCTGCAGTATTGACTTGTCTTTGATGCTGCCAGTGACTGTGCAGCAGAATGAGGTAATTTGCAGAGGGGAAAAGCTGCTGCAAATTCTCTTTTCCCTGCTCACTTGCTTCTTGTTGCCAGGTGATTGGGTTGGGTGCCATAAGTGGGATATGTAAATTCAAAACTGGTTGATAAGGATGCATCTGAAGTCTGTGGGGTCTCTGAGTCTTATCAATCATGCCTACAATGTATGTCTTTGCTTACCCCTAGTCCTGGCCATGCCATGGAGCGGGAGATAAAGACACAAAATGCAACCTCTGGTGAAACTCGCAGAACCTTTGAGTTATTCCCAGTCACTTTCAGAAAGGCTTCTTTACACAGTCCCTCCAAGCCAAACTGCTCTGCTTTTCCTAGCACAGTGGGAGCTAGAGATGTCTACAGGTAAACACAGCCAGAATTGGAGATGTTTTTCCCCCAGCTCCCAAATCAGACCCCTTTATCACTAGTCAGCCTTGAAACTTTCAGCGCACATCACCTTTTTATTCTGCAAGGCACACAGAGAGTATATACAGGACTTGTCTGCTGCTGTGTCATGACAGCTTCACCAATTCACAGGAGGAGTCATTAGCCAACCAGACAAAAAGCTCACAGTCCTTCAAGGGGAACATAATCACTTTCCTCCACTTTTGTTCTCTTTTTTTTCTTTTCTTTTTTTTTTTTTTCCCACTGGATATATTTCAAAGAAAAGAAAAGAAAATTTTACAAGCGTTCCAACGGCTTCGCTAACTGCTGCCTCTCCTCCAAAAGGCAGAAAGGGTTAAGGTTGCGTGGCCCTGGCCACTTGTCAGATTTGGCATGCTACAGCCAACAGCTGGTGGAGGCAGTTAATTAGTCCTGCACCCTGCTCAAAGTTCAGTCTTTACTGGCAGGGAGAAGTAGGCTGCACCAGCCTGCTTCCCTCTTTCAATTAACAAAAGCCTGTGCCATCAGATTACCTTGGCAACGTGCCATGGCATCCGTGTCATTTGCCTGCCTGAGCTTTGCCATGGCAACAGGAAAGCTAACCTTGCCAAAGCAGCATCTGGTCTATGGGTGGCAGATTACCTGCCAAACAGATTTACTAGCTGCGAAGTGCTGCTGACTGCCCCGAGAAAAGAGAGGAAGGGGGGAAATCTTGTGACAAAAAGATGGTTATCCATTTTATTTTTTCTTTCTAAGCAAAGGTTTCCAGAGGTCCAGCTGCTGATGTGTGGATAGAGCATGTCTTTATTCTTTCTGGGCATGAAAGCCATTAAACAAATTAGGCTTTATCTTAGCCACAAAGTCCTCTGGGCATTACAGAAGCACAAGTCTTTGTCGAGGACTAATTTCTATTATGCAGTAACCAGGCTGGTCTTGACAGAGCACTGCTGGTTTTTTATTTCATTTCATCACATCCATTTTGCTGTGTTGACACTAGAGATATGTGTGATCCAAAAATCATGGATCCAACTGCTTATAAACTACAGGGAAAATCAGATCTGAATGTCAGCATCACATCTAGTTCCAGAAGCCTACAAAACTCAGGGATGGGCAGGAGCAGATTCATAAGCAGTGTGAGATTATTCCAATGGACTGTGCTCTCAGTAGAGACTGAAGCTTCTGGATTCATTGAGGGCAGAGAAATAGACCGTAAGGAATGCAGGACTGGCTCTCTCTCTACCAAATCACCCTTGAAACCAAACCATGTTGCAGAGGAAGGCCATCAAACCAGTGGCAAACACCCAGTGGTTCCTCTGTTTGGGGAGACAATTCCTTTCTGACTCGTAACTCAGTCACTCCTTTAAAACTGAGTTGCTGTGACAAAGACATATTAATCAGCCTCTCAAGAAGTATTTGAATGCAAATGCAATATGATTACCACTATGCAGCAAGGAAGGAAGGAACAAAGTTCCTTTCTAGTCCCTCCTTGGTGATTAGTACACTTCTGAAACATGATGTTTCTCTGAAGCAACAAATGCGATCAAGGAAAAGAATTATCATCTTATTTCAGCTCTTCTTACGAACTTATGCATCTTCTCATAAACTTTAATTTCTTATTCCAGGATGTCCCTATCCCAGTTTCTGGCTCTGAGGCCTTTACACACTGAAGTAGTTCAATGAGTGGTGGTAGATACAGATGGAGCAAGCAGAGAGTGAAGTTGCTGCAGTAGTGGAAAAGTTTGCTTCAAGTTGGAAAGCGAGGCTGGTCACCAATGCTTCACATCCTCAGCAAAGAGTGCCATAAAATTCTTTAGGTAGTCAATGGTCTATATTTTTCTCCTCTCTTAGGTTTAGGTTTCTAAGGGATAAGAGATACATTTGGAAGTGTGCGCATGCATGTGTCTCTCAGTGTCACGTAGAACTATGCTGTGCTGAGAGAACAAAATCAATAGCTAAATCTGGACAAAATAAATTGGCTAGCTAGCACATATTTGAAAGACTCTTGGCAGAAGGCTAGCCTCACAGATCAGAATATAAATAACTGGAGGGTTCACCTCTTGTATCCATACCAAAAACAATCGTAATAAAAAAGCAATATAAAGCAAACAAACAATAAGAAATCTTTGTTCCTTAAGCCTTTTAAAACTCAGTATGTAGAAGGATGGTGCACAAGGGACCTATGCTGCTCCACCACATCACTTTGTTACCCAAATATTCATGCCTGTACACTGACCTACAGGTCAGTGTTGTAGTTTGGTGCACTGCATCCATCTCCAGCGCTCGCACAGTGGTTACTAAACACCACTTCACACCATTTGTGTCTGCTTGAAGCTAACAGGCAACATCACCATGAAAGGGGGTCGTCCTTATTCATAGGGTAGATGCAGGCACAGAGAATCAAGTGACCTCCCCGTAGTCACAGAATTGCCAGAGTGAGTACTAGGCCATGTTCTCTTTTGCTCTGCATCCTAACAAATAATTGTACCCACTTTCACCCTTTCAGGTTCTTCTGCTCATAATGCACACAGATGACTGCAGTAGAGATCAGAGACCTGAAGCCAAATCCTGCTGCCCATCTTATAGCTAACACAAGGAGAAACTCCGTATTGACTTGCTGCCGCACTGGCTAAGATAAATGCTGAGGCAGGTGTGAGACAGCAGGCCAAGGTCAGGGAGTAGCAGCAAAGAGAACAAGAGGAACTTAAATGTCCCTGTGAGGGATTGTCTGCCGCAGACCCCAAGGGATCAGCTGTGCCCAGCAGGGATGGGAAAATACAGCTGCCCTAAGGACAGCTTGGCCTGGCAGCCCAGAAACTTCCAGAAGAACCAGCCTAGTGGCTGGAAGCTTTCAGAAGGAGCTGGTCTGGTGGCCCAGACCCTGTGAAGGGGTGAAGTCTGTGGCTGCACACCCTGAGGAGCTGCTGTGGGACATGTCCTCTCTGAGGACCTTGACTCCTCAAGGAGCCCAAAGCACAGCCAGCCAAGCACCTGGCACAGTGAGTGTCTCTCTGAGTGAGCATTTCTCCCTCAATCCTGCACATTTTTCCCCTTTGATTTGATCAGCTACTTCCAAAGAGAAGCAAATTGTCTGTGGCTTGTATATGGCTAGCTGCTCCGTGAAGTGACAAGACTGACAGAGGCTTCATCCTGCATCTGCTGTGGGACTCATCACAAAGATGCATCCCTCGACCAGACATCTTGAGCTTTCCATGCCCTGCCAGGATGAGGAAAGAACAGAGTCCTTCCAAAGAAAGTCTCCTGTCATTTTGTATCATTTGTGGTCAAAAGTCAAGGATCAGCCACACTGATGAAAAACCTTCTAACTCCAGCTGCTGGTATGTTCATGACTCCTTTCCAGATCCCAGACCTTTACAACATGAGAATTTCTGTCTGCAAAAGACATCTGAGGCTGGATGAGCCTATCTGGGGTTTTTTTGTTTGTTTGTTTGTTTTTCCTGTTTTCAGTAATGGTCAAAAAGAAATTCAGTAAAGTAAAAAAACCTGCAGTAGTTTCCCCCCATCTTGTAACTTATGGGCTAAATTACATTACAAACCAATGGCTGGAAAGTTACCAAAACACCTTGAGGGTACTAGAGAAATCCCACTGAGTTCTCCAACCTCTGTTCAAAGAGACCTCAGGAGCTGTGGGTGCCCTATATAAGGTGTGATGCCTTAGAAGCAAGGTGGGAAGTGCTAACACCCAAACACATCACACTGGTCCTTATTTTGGAAAGAAGACGTTAACATTAGTGCCTAAAGCAGAACTGGGTTCTTCCTGGATCACTCAACTTCAGTGTCTAGTCCAAAACCTGTAGTGCTTAATAAGAAGACTCCTGTTGACTTTTGCAGCCCTTGGCTTGTGCCCTGCTAGTCAAGCTCCACCTCTTACACATGAATTCTGTACAGTACTAATCAGTAATTTATCATTTGAACTATTGTTTGAACTATATTATATTGAACAATGTTGTTTTAAAAAAATAGCAGATAACTTTGTATTTTCCAGCTATGTGTATTGTTTTCCTGCCTAATGGGGATCTGCTCCATTTAGTCCTAAGGTGATAGTGGAGTGAAAGAAATAACAGCTAGAACCTGCACCATTATATGTTGTCTGCCTCTTTCTGTGACCTACCTGTAGCCATAGCAAATTTGTGACAAAATGAGAGAAGGAAGCACACAGACTTCTGGTTTAGTCACCTCTCTGTGATCAGAAGTATATGCATTGTGTATGTGCTTCAGAGGAGTAGAATTGATCTGAACCCCTGTCACCTCAAATATACTGCTAGGCCATCCTAGGAAATCCTAATAAATCCTTCTGGCCTAATTGTTAAGCTCTCCAGGGCACGGGCACATGGACAAAAGCAACATGCTAAATGGCTTTCAGAATGTCAGGAAGTCTAAGAAGCTGAAGCCAAATATTCATTATTGCTGAAGCATTTTTGTTGGAGGCTTGCTTGTGCTATACTTTATAAGAAAGGCTTCATTGGGATGCAGAAAATATTCCATCATTTACAGGGCTGGAGGGTCACCACACTACAGTCAGTAGGAAGTCACAAGAGAAATTATCTCTAGTATGAGGAGTGTTTTCATATGCAGGATTGAAACTTTTGCACAGTCTGAGAACACTGTTTTACATCAAATGATAATACCATCTCCTATGTGGCACTCAGTTTGAAGCGATTGTGATGATCCTGTCATTTCCAGATGCTGAGAACTGACTCAGCAACCCAATGAGTCGTCTCACGTTAGGATCTCAGATTAGTAGTCCTCCTCTATAACACAAGTTATGATTTGCTGCCAAGAGCATGTCCTGGACGCCATCCCCACTGCTGTCAAAGTTTTAATCCAGAAACAGGTCAAATCCAGATGGTGCATTAGTAAATGTTAATGTGTTTTAATTATTGGGCTATTTTTAGAAGGTTCAGCATGTTGTAGTGCCTGGAAGTAGAGCAGAAACTAAAATCCAAGTGAGATGCTTCACTCCTCTTGAGATAGGGAGATGGGTTATGTGCCGTTAACACTATCAATGAAAAAAAACCCAAATAATTTCAGTTCTAGGTTTAAAAGCTGAGTGTCAGCACAGAGAATCTACCTCAGAAACCAGCGCTTCTTGTTTACTTGTGTTTCCTGAATCCCAGCAATATTGTCAAGTAACAGAACTTCTCACTCAGTCCTTTAATGCTATTGGTTCTATGTCCTCCTTCCTCCAATTAGTAGGACAATGAAAATACTGATTATTTTGACCTTCAGAAAGTTATCAGGAATGTTTTCTTTGTGAGTGAGCTTGTATGGGTAGAACAAATTGAATTTTCCAGGGCAATTACTCATCCCTGGTAATAGGTAGAGTGATGTAAACGAATATCAGCTCCCTCAACCCCTGCCTCAGACTTTTCTTGTGTATTACAAGGTCTAAACAGGATCATCTGGAGGCTCAGATTAGGCAATATTTGCTAATGTTGGTTGATGCCCAGGTATCTAATAAAACATGTAAATGTCTTTGAAAGTCTGAAGCTATAGGCCTAGATTTACTGGTTATCAGCTGCAGCTACTAATCATGGTCCATTTCTATCTAATGTGTGTGGGTCTGGTTCTAGGCTCTGCTACATATTTCTTGAGTGTGATCTTGAGCAAATCATCTGCATTCTGTATCTAACGTGTAGCATAAGAAAAGCAATACTTTATTTTAATATCTCTTTTAATGCTTTTATGTGCAGTGCCTGGCTATAGAATTTTATTCATTTGATGCTCCTCAGTGCAACTATAACAAATAAAAATACTTCTTTTCTGAAAAGGAAAAAAAATAAAAGGATTCCTTGCCTTTTTCTCAGCATGCTACTTGTGAATCCAATCAAGGTGCAGGCATTGCTGATTTTTTCCATGTAAATGGCAGCTTCCATTCAAATTAATTCTTTAGGCAGTTATCAAGTAAGAAGTGCAATGGGGGCCAACATAAACCATATACAATGCAAACAGGAGAAGAGGCTGCAATGAATAATCTGGCCATCCCAGGTTTCCTGCCCTGTGCCTCCATCCAGTCCCTGGGATAATTGCAGAGTTTTGCTTAGGCTAGAAAAATGCTCGTCTTGCAGTTGCAAGCATATCGTGTTGGATTTCAGTTTTATTTTTAGTCAAGTGGATTTGCTGTCTCTTGTCAGCTTATTGTGTTGTGTTAGCAGGGACATTTGAACAGAACAGAGTTTTGTTGGCACTCCAGTGGGCTCTTGCATATAAAATCAAAGTTCTTTTGCTTACTTCATGTTCTCATTCATTCATTCAGTGTCTCAGAGCCTGCCAGCTCTGTGGGCATGCAGCCAGTTTTGCATTTACTACTGGGTTTTGTGCTGGCTGCCAGTCACAAAGGATGGTGATAAATGGATTCAGCAGCACCTATTAGGATTAACTGAAGGCTTAAATGCATTTTGAACCCTCTTACTGCCAGAATTAATTATAATAAAATTAATTATGCTATGTTAGCCACTGAAGAACAGGCCAAGGTGAGGAAAACACCCACCTTAATGTTTACTGAAGCTTGGACCTGAAATAAACAGTGGAATCTATAGAACACAGAACCCAACATGCTTACTAGGCTCATATGCATAAATGCAAGCTCTTTGCACTGCTTTCAGTCATCTTTAGATTTTGGTCTCAGAGGCTTGTCCTCCATGCTGGCTTCAGTGATACAGGTCAATCAGAACAGTGCCCATATGGTGATCTGCAGAGCAGCTTGGAGAGAAGAAGAATCCTCATATTTTAGCAAAAATAGCTCAGTTGGAATCCCACTTACTGTATTTCATGGTATGGCCTTTGGAATAAATATGTTAATAGAAAATTCAGTGACTTGATTGCTTTGCAAACCAAAGAGGTTCTGTTCAGCTGACCTATTGATCGTAGTAATTCAGTTCAGCCTTGTGTTGAAGAACAGCTGCTGAAAAACAGTGTAATAACATATGGAAACCCTGAAACTCTCTCCTGTCAAACTAGCAGATTGTCAGATAGCTGATACAGTAGAACCCACCATGGTGGCACAGGGATTATGAATAACCTTAGTTAAATTCTGCTAGGTCCATACAATATCATACCTTGCACTTATGAACTGTGCTATTGGATTGAAGCTCCCTTTTGAAATGAGGCATCGATGTGAGTAACACTGGCAGAATCTGGTCTAGGCTAGACAACGGGATGCAGGTTCAACGCTGATGAAATGACAAGAAATCTGTGACAGTCACAATGTCCCAGTAAATGACCTGACTCCTTCCTTTTGTGCCTTCTTCCACATTCTGATCGGATGTGAGACCCATCTACAACATACAAGCAATCAAATTTCCTTGATCAGAAAGCTTACAACTGAAGTGAAGACTTAAAAGATGGAGGAAAGAAAGGAATAAAAATAGAATAAAAACAGGTTTTTAGAAACATTACTTAAAAGTGAATGGAATGTCACTCTTCCCTGCAGCTCCTCAATCTAATTCAGGCAAGGAAATAATGTATTTTGACTACTTCAGGGAAGGGCCTGATTAATTCATCCTTTCCAAAGGCTCATCTATAGTGCATACTATAATAAAAAATCAACTCCTAAGACACCACTGTCAAATGCAGTAGTTTGTATTTCTGAGCTATCTCACACCATTCATTTCAGATAAAAGGCTGCTCTCTTCACTCTTGTTCAAATTACAAACAATTCTGTGGTTTCTTGTAGTTGTCTCTGCAAACTTGCCCTTAGTTTGCCCTGTCTCTCCTGCAGAATAACATGGTATTTGGTAGACAATTAGAACTATTCCCCACTTGGATATTAAATTATACTGCTTTGCCTACTAGTTGTGTGCTGCTCAGAAAGTTGCTACAAAGCATGACTTGGCTGAAGAATTAAATAATTGCTAATATTTTTTTAGCTGTAAAATTGAAGCTAGATTAAGTTACATTCTTTTTTAAAAAATTTTTTCTGTCCACTGTAATTAAGTGGTTTACTAACAGACAAAACATTCCAGCTAAGCAGAAGTCTGAGAAACCAGCTTCAGGCCAGCTACTTGAAACATGTACTTGAAACATTAAAGTCAGAACTGTATCAACCATGGGTTCCCTCTGTATTCTATAAGGAGATATAGATCTATCTGTTCAGGGTCCTTCAGTATGATTATGATTTGAATCTATATGGGGAGTGTAGTATGGATTAAGCTCTCAGCTTATGGTACCTACCTTAGGATGCTAAAGTTCAACAAGACAGAAATCAAGCCAGGATGTGGAGACAAAATGGAATCTGTCAGCCAGTGCATGAGCTTATACTCAAAATAGACCGTCTATCCCCCACCTTTTGGACTGAGCGCTCCATGATGTGGCTCTTCCATGTTCTTATTTTCCCACCTTAGCTTGAGACATCCAACTCTGACATTTTGCCTTCCTTTAGATTATCCTTTGGGACCACGCTGGACATCATCTGAGAGCTGCATGATAATGCAGTGCATTTATTTGTCCTTGCATTTAGCCCTATTGGTATTGTACCCGGTTTGCAACACCGTTCTGCTTCTTTTGGAGACTGATGGTAAAACATTGGTTTAATTTCTTGATTTCTCATGTTTATTCCTATTCTTTTTCTTTTCTTTTTCTGAAACCCACCGTATTTAAGAGATTCTGTGAGTGATGTTTGTATTGCAAAACACAGCTTTCAGATTTGGAGCAACCACCTGCTAAATAAGAGCTGTACTTTAAGATGAGATTCAGCTGCAGACCACAACCCCTCTTGCCCTTTCCCTCCACATCCTAGCTGTGATGCAAAGGAAGTGTGAGGAAGCGGAGCACAGGGAAACTGCAAAGCTCTCCATGACTTGCTCTTGTCTGGACTGATAGATTTTAACTCCTTCCAGATCTTCATCAGAATGACTGTAAATAAGTTCAGGAAAAGGAATCCTTTTTGAAAAATTAAGAAAACTGGGACCTTCTTATCCCTACCAGACTCAGATCTATACAAGATTCTTCTGCATGGCATGCATAGTCTGCTAACATGGGAACTCCTGCACACACAACACTCCTGACATCTTCCTAAAACACTGAAGTGTACTTTATCTTTTACAGCATAAACAAAATTGATATTTTCAATCTCTCCTATAGCATGTACATAGTTCAAAGGATTTCCTCATTGTTCCCCATTAATAGTTTGCTGTTTCTTTCAATTATCATACATGAATATCACGTAGCACACTGGAGTTTCATTCTTGGAATCCCATAGTCTTGACTAAAACTATAAGGTCAACAGAAGAGGCTGGTGTGTCTACTTTTGAGTCAAATCATCCTGAAAGTAGCAAAAAAGAGAGGCTAAAAATGCTGGCACTACTCATTTTGGAGAGAGGAAGACTGATAGGGGATTTAATTGAAGTTTATGAAAATCTGAATGAGTAAGAGCTGCTGTTCACTAAATCCTAAAGTATTCGAACTTGAGGGCATTCACTGATACTAGTTGTAGATTGCTTAAAAAATAACTAAATAGAACAGAATAGAATAGAATAATTTCAGTTGGAAGGGACCTACAATGATCATCCAGTCCAACTGCCTGACTGCTTCAGGGCTGACCAAAAGTTAAAGCATGATGTTAAGGACACTGCCCAAAAGCCTTTTAAACACTCACTGGCTTGGGGAATCGACCACCTCTAGGAAGCCTGCTCCAGTGTTTGACAAGCCTCTTGGTAAAGAAATGTTTCCTAAAATATAATTAAGGGGTGGACAGCAAACCTCTGGAGTTGTTTGCTATGTGAGGTTTTGGAGGCAGCACAGTTTGTAAGAGAGTTAACAAACTAATGAACAGCATCCAAAACAGGTACTAAAAACAATCAACAGGGATGCACCCTCTAATCCTTAATCCATTGACTGTGGATGCTGGGGCTGGGGCAGCAGGTAGTAGCTGTGTCCATGTGCTCATTCTAAATGACCTTTTCATTGCCATTGTAAATTTCTCACATGCAGTTTCACAGGAAGCTTCACTTAGAGCCGATGTATTTAGTAACTGGTTTTGTGCCCTCTTGTGCTTTGCTAGTTGTCCAGATAACAGCAGGTGAACAATGGTTTGTTTAGCCTGCGAGATGATATTCAAGCATTGGTTGTTTTGTGCCAAGTGCAGCATCTCATTTCCAAGATCCTCCAGAGTCACACATGAATCATTTCATAGTGCTCAGAGCCTTGGAAGAAATTCTTATACTCAGGTGGACCTATATAAGCCATGTAGACATGAATAGCATAAGGCTCCTTCCTATTCTCCTTTGGCTTCTTCTTACCCTTTTCATAACACCAGTAACCAGCTTTTTCAAGCCCCTCTTGCAAGTGTGCACAATCACCTCCATTTGTGCAGAACTTCCGAGTAGAATACTGGCCTGGATGGACCATTGGTCTGACTCCTTAGCACATGATCTGACCCATAAGCACATTTTTAAGTTCTTCTGGCATTCAGCTTCTTTCATCCACCTGCAACTTGTCTGAAGTTCATTTATAGATTTCAGTTAGAAATTGAGTGTGTCTTGACAAGGTGGTTTGAAAATGAAATTGTACGGTACTTGGGTAGGTTAATTCCAGGTCAGAAAGTCAAGGTGGCAGCTTCTGAAAAAGAAATAAGGGATTAGCCACTTGCTACCTCCAAAATATTCTGGGAAGATGACCACCCAACATTGCTAGTCATAGGATTGGACTATATGGCCCACAAGATGACATTAAAGATCAATAGGACAGAGGTTCTTTGGGGGGCTATATGTTGTGGCAAGGGGTGCAATTCTTGAAGCTTTCATTTCTGCAAAACCCCAACTTTTAAGCAAGGCAGCGGGGTCAACTCATAAATCCCTCGCAAGATGACACAAACACCCTATCAGAACAAAGAAACATTCTATAATACTCAGCAGGGTATAATGGAACATTTTGGCTGAAAGTGAAGTGATTAACAATGCAACAAGCAATTATGCCTGATGTTCAGTTAACAACAAAATAAACATGATAAAATATGACCACAACATTTTGAATCAAAAGCTCATAGAGAGATACCATTTGCTTCTACATCTTCCTCTATGCAAATAGTGCATCGTTAGCAAAGTAATATCCATGTGTTTTCTGCCACTATTTAATTGCATGGGAGGCAGTTAAGCAGATCAAAGAGCTCTATTAACAACAGATAACCACAGAGCAAATATGATTAAAAGTAATTACAGAAGGAAGTAATCTGCTAATTCTTAATGGTTCTGAGGACTCAGAGAGGAGTTCTCAAAGTGATTCTCATCACTGGAAATCGGGGTGTTACTGCAATTACATATTCACTTGTGAATTACATACTCACTTGTGACACGATTCAGAAGTGGGAAAACCCTTATCACAAGTTACCCCTTTTTTTTCTGTCATCTGACATCTGATAAAATTTCCCAGACCTCTTTCATTTCTAACCAGGACATCTCTTCACCTTCCAGGCAGCCTCTGGAAACAAACCGTTGCCATTTTCCTCACCCTTCCTTTCCCCACACATCTTTTCTACCTTAACAACTAGACTTGGATATGATTTGTCACTCCTTCCACTCTTGCCCTTCTCGCTCCACCCTAATACCTCCTTCCTTTCTTACCTCGCCTTTTCACTTCAGACATCCTACAAACGTTGCCCCTAATAAACGTTCTCCCTATGACACTCCTCTTTCTCCCTTCCCCATACTTTGCTCCCCCTTTGCTGTTCCCTGTCTTCACTGTCACCAAAATGCACATGGCCCCAGTGTCTTTAAGTGCTTTTACAAATTGTTGTTTGATAGTGCACAGATTCTAATGGTGGCTGAAGCCTCTCTGTATCACAGTGCTGCTGACATTAAGGATCTGTTGTGGTTTAACCCCGGCCAGCAACCAAGCGCCACACAGCCACTTGCTCACTCCCCCTCACCCAGAGGAATGGGAAGGAGAATGGGAAAGGCGTGTAAAACTCAAGGATTGAGATAAGAACAATTTAATAGGTAAAGCAAAAGCTGTGCGCACAAGCAAAGCAAGGCAAGGAATTCATTCCCCACTTCCCACGGGCAGGCAGGTGTTCAGCCATCACCAGGACAGCAGACGTCCATCATGTGTAACGGTTACATGGGAAGACAAACACCATAATGCCAAATGTCTCCCCTTCCTTCTTCCCCCAGTTTCTATACTCAGCATGACGTCATATGGTACGGAATATCCCTTTGGCTAGCTTGGGTCACCTGCCCTGGCTGTGTCCCCTCCCAATTTCCCACGCCCCTCCAGCCCTCTCGCTGGCAGGGCCCAGGAAACGGAAGAGTCCTTGATTTAGTATAAACATCACCCAGCAACAACTAAGAACATCAGCACATTATCAACACTGTTCTCACATCATAGCCAAAACACAGCACTGTACTAGCTGCTAAGAAGTTAACTCTATCCCAGCTGAAAACAGGACAGGATCACAACTGGAACCAACAAAAAAGCTCACTGAACCTTCACTTGGTCTGAAACCAACACTTTTTTTCCCCCCCCCAGCTAAAATTGGCATAGTTATTCAAAATTAACCTCTTACCTTCAGAGATGCACTGTATGTATTTAAATATATGTAATCCTTGCTGTCCAACCTCTTTTTCTTTTTCTTCTCTATTCTTCACTTGCTGCTCAAAAATTTCATTTCCAACTATTCTTGAATCAACAAAGTATTTCTGCTCCAGGCCTGAGATCTTGTCTCTGCTAAAGCCAACAGACCAGTGCTAGCACTGTCTTTATCAAGCCTAGAAGCCTAGTGTCAGAAAGCTTAAAAATAACAGAGGCCAGATTCCTAAATTTGTATTAGCACTTAGAAGTGATAGATTCTCTTCAAAATTGTTTACATGCCTAACAAGTCCAGCTCCACACATGTAACTGATGCCTCTGAAAAAAACCCCCACAGCTAATTATGATGCCTTCCCAGAAACCAATGGTTGGGAATCTGCTTTGCTGAAAAGACAGTATGAAATCAGGACAGTCCGCTTCAAGCTTAAGCATGTCCATTTAAGTAGGAGCATAAATACCTAGGGAAGGAATAACCGGTCCAGCATGAATTACCATCTTCTTATGATAATCTGTTGAATGCTCTACATCTAGTATTGTTATCCAGATTAATGAAGAAACTCTGGGCCTTTGCTCTTCTTCCTTAAGGAAAACTTAAAATGCCACTTTTTGCTTTCAGTTTTGTCAGATTATTTCTCTGATTGACTCTCCAATTTTCTTGTAAGAAAAATCTTGAAGGTAATTCACTGGCTTTTGAAAATCAAATATTTGAATTAGGGGATTACAGTGTTCTGTCTCTGTTCTTAATTTTTGAGGTGTCTAGCTTTGTTACATGATCTGATCTTTGCAGCCAGACCTTTCTCCCTCTCCCAGTAACGCTTAAGTGGTATTGCCTCCTCCACTTCAAAGGGGGACCACAAGGTAAAATACATGTACTTCCCATAGTCTCAAACAAACAAAACACACTCCTGCAACAATACAATCTCCTGATTCTCACCCCAGTCTACTGGCATCTAGACAATCCTTACTGCCTTTTAGTTGTACTATTGCTATCACAGGACCTGCTTAAAGACCTGAGATTGTGTTTCTAAAGAGATGTGGGGGGTAATAGTTTTCAGGGTAGGATAATTACCAGGATCCTCCCTAATTAATTAGCTGATCCGTAATTTTGTCATATTCAGTCTGTGCCTTCAGAGCTCTTGATCTGCAGGGTGCTCTGGAAGAAAGTTTCTCTCTCATTAGAGAGTCACAAGTTTTGCTTTAGGTACGCTGTGCTGTGCAGGAGAAGGTGGTTTACAGGGTAGGTGAGGTTCTTTATTAGGGGCTAATGAACAAAATTCCCTCTGCAACTGAGTGAAGAAAGGTTGCCCAGTGCTTGTTTGGGGCTTATTTACCAGGCTATTTCTAGACCCTGAATGAGACCACTAATTTGATCGTGCCTCAGAGTACCTACAGTCAAAGCCTTTGCCCTCATGTAAGCAAGTGGAAAGAAGGAGATGCCTCAAAGGGCCGTTTTAAGCACTTGGTTACCTATAGCAAAGCAGAGTGAACCTTTCCTCCCCCGGCCATCCAGATTTTACAAAGTTTTGTGAAAGGCTCTGCAGATCCTGTTAAAGATGGACAGGACAGCTCAGCCATCTGAAATGGGGTAAGACCATACTTGCCTGCCCAAGCTACTGACAGAGGAATGTCCTGCTTCGTGTGGTACACATGGTGTATAAGCGGTTCCTGTTACCAGAGGGCATAGAGATTACTGTAATAACAGAACCACAGAGCTGCTGAGGTGGGAAGGGATCTCTTGAGATCATCTACTGTGAGTCCCCTGCTCATGCACGGTCAGCTCATGGTTTTTTCCATTTTCTCTTTGATAGCCAAGTTAGTACTAATGTCCTTACACTAAATCTAGTAGCATTAAACATGCAATCATACATCTGCAAGATCACGTTCTTAAAAATGGTATCCTGTGTCCCAGGCAGTTTGTGGTCATTTTTAGGATAGGAGATGAAAGGATGATATGGGGGCGGGGGGTGACCAAGGAAAGGAGAGGGAAAATGGGAAGTCTGACTACACATTTCACTCCTATTTTCTAACAAAGCTAACAAGCAGGTGAGCTTTTGGACTAAAATTACTACAGACACTCCCTTGCTGCTTAACTCCTTACTTCAGCCTTCCACTCAAAACCTGAAATTCCTTTCCAGGATGCTTGTAAGGTAGTTGCTCTTTTAAGGTTAGGAAAGGTAGATTGCTTCAGCTGTTCTGGTTAGTCTGTGGCTTGCTTTCTTACTTTTTACTCCACAAAGGTGAATATTGTTGGCTTTCTTATATTTTTAACATTTTTTCAGAATACAACATAGTCTTACATTCACCATGCCATGCAGCTTGAGTAAGGAAAATAGAGCAATCCATTTCCATTCCTTCATGTGATATGCTTATCCTGTATTTGTGTGAAAAGCTGTGAAGTATGGGTGGTGAGAGACAGGAGACTTTTTGACTGAAATTTTAAATATTTTTTTATAAAAGCTTTTATTCTTGCTTAATTTGAATTAAGTAGAAGCTAATAGATCAACCCAGCCTAAAGGGTTCTATTGTTGAGTAAAATATACAACGCTTGAAGTTAATAACTATTTTTATAGCACATGTTACTACTGAAAGAAATAATGGATCCTTTTAGCTAATTTCCTAACCTTTATTTTAGGCACATGAATAAGATTCTTGATTTAAAAATAATGTTTAGCTTCCAACAAATTGACTTCATGCAACTGGGAGCTGATAGGTGCTTAGAATGTAGAATGAACAGGTGATTTATTCAGGTGCCTGAAACCATAATCCTGCAAAGATTTATGGTTTTTAAAATCAGGTTTAAGACTTCATTGTGTATTCCAGAGCCCAGTTTTTAAGTTCTTGTTTTCAGTATGCTGGCATTTTGATTAACCAATTGGTTTAACTTTCTTTTACTACAAGTTTGCAACATTTAATGCATATAAGATAGTCCATGATAAATAGCTGTGATTTTATTAGCTGATAGTTGGAAGGACATGACTGATAAGTAAGATGTCACATAAATCAGTGGCAAAAATGACCGACTTTGAAGGCCAAACATAGCAAAGCCTTAAATCTCTCCATCTTCTATAGATTTATTTAGAAATCAATATACAAATCAGAGCTGGGAAGCTAAATTCAAGAGTAATTAACTTTAGATCAAACTGTCTTGATACACTGTAAAATAGCCAGAACTTTGTGAACATAATTAACCCGTATTTTGTTTTGTATTCTACCACAGTGTGGACTAGTTTGAAAATGTGTCTGTTCATGTAAAAAGAAGACATCTTGCTGTCATTTATATCACAGTGGTGAAGTAACTCAGCAATCCAGTGTAATTGCATAATGAACACAGAAATGTCGATTTCTAAAATGTTTAAGGGGAATATTGTCTGTTGTACTACTGGAAATCTTTGCCTCTCTGCCATATGTGTGTTTTTCTGAACATCACTAACAAAGCAGAAATTCTTGGTACAGAGATGATCTTTTCTGAAGCTGTTCTCTTGCCTGCTGTTGATCTCTTTCTTTCATAAACCCCACTTTAAAAAATAATAATCAATGTCTAACTGAATGCCTAAAGCGTGCATTTGAAAGTTATTTTCCATCCTCTGTAAAGCAGGAGCGGGTATGTATTTATTTATGTATTTATTTATTAAGTGGGATATAAAGAAGGAAATGGAAGTTTGTTATATGCCAGTTTCTAGCTTCCTTAGTGGCAAAGTAAGATGGGTTAAATCAAATCACACCAAGTCTCATTAACATCCTTAAAAGGTAGGAAAGTATTGTCAGCCAGTGGAAAAAATCTGAGATAAAGCACACACAGAACTAACTTTCCAGGTATTGCGGGTACCCAGAATTTCAAAAGAAGTAAAAGTGTTGATGAATATCTCTGACAGTCAGCCCATTTGTGTCTTTCCTAACATCACACACAAAAGCTTGGGTAAAAGCAGATCTGCTGAATGCTATGCCTACATTTTATCTTGTGGAATTAGCTTTTTCTGCAGTTGTTAAGCCATGTTACCAGGGTTAGAGACGAAAAGTCTTAACTTCACTTTCTACTCGTTGTACTTCAATTAATTTTGAGCTTTTTGCGCACAGCACCTCTTGCTGGAGAATAAAATGCTTCCTCCTAGTTGTTTAATGCTCTTTTCTTAAACAAAAACCAGACAAACAAACAAAATAATAATCCCCAAACCCCAACAGAACCCAGCTCTGAGATTTTAAACGGTGGGATGTTTCCTAGCACAAAGGTCTTATGTACAAAGGGCAGTTGTATGCTCGCAGTACTCATAGGAACAAGTCAAGCTACTGCGAGTATCCCTCAGCCCTTTCTTATGTAAATGCAATTCACCGAAAATATCCTAAATGTATTCTCTGTGATTTTCTATTACCATTTCCTTTGTACAGTTCATGAAATGTTCTGACACAAAAAGGCATTGCGCTGCCAGCTGTAAGAGCACTCGGCATGGAGAATACACCCCAACATAAGGAAATACTGATAAGTGAGTGAATCCATGTAGGAGAACGTCACTTTGTGTGTCTTCTCTCACTGCTGTTGCCTCCTGCCAAGCCCCAAGAGATGTCTGATACCTTTTATGCCAACTCTAGAGTTAAAAGGGAAAAGCAGGCTGAGGTCTGTGTAAGTTGTAAATGTAACTCAGTCAACTGGTGTATAGATACTCCAAGACAGAGGCCATCAAATGCAGCAGGCAGAGAAATACGGCATCTTGGATCAGTATTTCTGCCAAGTTCCAGGAATACCTTACCTATAGAAATGATTCATATTGGAAGTCAAGGCAGAAAACATGCTTTTCCACTAATGACACAGTTTCCTTTCTAAGGATCAGAGCTTTTGTACTGAGGCACATTTAGGGAAACTTAACGATTTAGGCTGTCTTCCCCAAAGCCGAACAATTGTTCACATGCTAGGACTTGAAAGAACAATGCTGCCTAGTGAAGCCTGCTGTAATGCACATATGGATCTGGGATAGGCGCCCTGGATGGCAAATTTGTAATTCAGTTTATCATTAACAAATTCCTATTCTTTAAGGGAAAGATGAAGTAGGCTGAAGAGCTACTTAAAAGCAGTCTTAAGACATCTGTAGTTGCCGTGTGTCCTCAGTTCTGCTTTCTGAGATATTTCCCACATTAAAAGTAAACAGGCACTCCGAATAAATTCCAATGAACAGTGGGAATTTCTGGGAGGACTGACAAACTTCAGGGAGCATGACCCTTAAGCTCAGGTGATGGGGAGTGCTGGGAGTTTTCAGTATAAATAGCCATGGTTATTTTTCAGTAGCATTTCATTTCCAGAGAAGTAAATTCCTTTGAAAATATTCACAAACTTCTGTGACTCGTAAAGAACTTTTCCCTTATTGCATCATCCCAGTACTTGGATATAAGTACTTACATCCTCAGAGAGGCAATAAGTACATTTTATACTTTGGAAAAATAGCACTAAATGTTCTAAATCAAAGCTGGAGACCTGCTTCCCCTATGCTGAAGACAAAAGAGAAAGGCTGTGGTATTTTCCAATGCTAAAGTTAATTGCAGTGGAGGAAATGTCTCTGGGTTGATAAGGTGGTAGGATAAAATAAAGGATAAAAATGGGATGATGGTATTACACAATAGATGGAGGAGATAATAAATGTTTTGTATTCAGTACAGAAGCCACAGTCAGAGCATGCTTTCCCGATGAGTTAACTCAACTTCAGAATAAAGTGGCCTGTTGCATCAGGATGTCCTGAAAACTGTCTGCGGAAACATGCTAGTGATCGTGTGGATGGAATTTGGCTCATGGGACTGAGTTCACATCCTGGTAGTACAGGGCTGACATCACTGGAGTGAGAGATAAATACATTCACTGCATGTTTTTCCATGATGAATAATATAACACAGTTTTGTGACAATTATTATCCAGACTTTACTTACAGCATTGCAAATGCTGATCTACAGATACATGAAACCTAATGAGTATTAGTCTCCTGGAACACTATTCAATACTATTTTGTTAAGTTCATTGATGTTACAGTGTAATAAATTAAATCTTCTGGGTTCGTATGACAAACCTTAGCCCACTGTAGAAGCCTCAAATGTCTACTGAAAGCCACATTTTCAAAAGCTCAAAAGCTTCAAATAGTATTAGGTATCTGTATTGCTAAGGAGAGACAAATACAAGATGGGGCACTGAGAAATAAAAGCACTCCAGTCGAATGAATGCTTTTTAAAAGACACTCCTGAAGGGTGAATGGATGATGATGTGTCGATGGTTGGAAGTTACAGATTATTTTACCTATTCCATTTCTTATGTTGCTACAGCACCTGATACAAATTTTTGTCAGATATGAAACAACCATCTTAACAGGTTATTGCTCCATTCAAATTGCTGATGTCGTCTTCCGGCTACAGTATCTGCCACTGACAATTAAGTGGAGAACACTAGAAGTCCTCATTTTTGCACCAGCTGAGGCAGGACAAGAGAAAAGATATATAAGTGGGCAGTAATCTCATTCTAACAGTTACTGTTGCAGAGCTTCTATTATTAGATTTCCTCAGGTGGAGATCAAATATTTTACTCTTCAAGCCTCAACTGTTATAGTTGAACAACGGATAATAATGTTACTTGCAATCTTTGTTTAAACAGTGTCTAGGAACACTGAGAGACACAAATATCTGTTTAAAAAAATTGAATGACACTTAAAAAAATGTAGATTGCTGAAGAAAATGCTGGCTGTCCCAGGAAACACAGTTGGTGGTTTGGCTCTCTTCATACTCCACTCAAAGCATCTATGCATCCAAGAAATTTCAGTCAGTACCACAAGACATACACACTGTCACTAGGCTTGTCTTCACTTGTGCATTATTTAAAGATAATATCCTCTTGAAATTATCAATCCATTTCTCTTTTCTGTTTACATGCTTATATATACACAGATGAGCTGTGCAAAAAGTAGATTCTTCAGTTCTCCAGCTGCACTAACAACTACTTTAGATCCTGGTGAACATTTTTCTTTGTAAAAAAAATAATACTATATATATATAGAGAGAGATATATATAACCTTCTCAAAACTTTGTTAATTTGTTTTTGCATCAAATTTTGGTCATTTGGGGTGAAAATATTGATTTCAAGAGATGTACTCAGTGTTCAAATAATTTTTGATTCTTTCTGTATTTTGATCTAAATTATTGAGGCTAATTAGTAACACCCCATTTTCTTTGCAATGCAGCAGGTCAGCTCCAAGACCTGTTTAGAAATGGAAGTCTATAAATCACATATTTAGCCTGTGTGCTGCTTATTTCTTTATCCAGACTATACAAGTTATTAAGCAGGTCATGACACCCAAAACTAAACATCAAACTCGAGCTGAATTTGCTACAAGTTTTGGTTGCTTTCAGACTCTTTTTCAGCAACAAGATTATTCACTGAAAAAAAATAATAAAAGCACTGTGTAGTCCGTTACTCGAATGTAATAGGACATGAAATTCCGCCTGGGTGAAACAATGCAGTTCCTTTTTCCTCGTCCTCTTTTGGCTGGTAGGTCTTGCTCTTGGGTATCCCGGGAATGTTGCTGCAGGACATCTTTAGCCTTTTGCCAGCTGAATGATAATTGTTTCCTATCTCTCTGAGCCCTGACTTCCAAGCATCCCTCCTCCTCCCCCATGGCCTGGATTGAAGCTCCTGTGACTGAGCTTCCTGTGAGGTCTCTGCAACAACCCCAAGGGCCTCTTCTGCCACCATATGTATGTAATCACAAACTGAAAACTTTTCTGCTTCTTAAAACACAGGGCTGCCATGTGAGATAACTATCTACAGCTATCAGCCTCTCACTGAAAAGCATTCAGATGCATCCTTATGCTCATTTTTTTAATAAGCCTATTATGCTTTTTTCTTTTTTTTTTCTCCCCCCCCCTCCCCTTACACATTGGTATTAATATAATGAAGGATCAAAATTAAGTATATCAGGCAAAGGTTCCACCTCAGGAACTTAACAGCATGCCAGACCTTCTCCATATTAAGAAACCTGCACCAATGCGTAACCAAAATCAGTTTAACTGCCCAAGCTGGCCAAGTGTAAACCAGGGGAAGCGACCTAAGCTACACTGGCAGGAAGAATCTGAATTATTTTAAGTCTATCTTATTCACACACACCTTAAATTGTATGAATGTATTTGCAGTGCAAGGACTTAAGAGCTCTAAGAGCTCTGAATCATAAGCAGCACTGTCCTAATTGGACCAAGTGAAGGACCTGCTGTTATCTTCAAGGCATCCTGGCATCCTATTGCAAGGATGACTTGGTTGCTCATGAAGCTGTTGCAGAACCACTGAGGTTAACAGTCTGATATTGGAATGTGGCCAGAAAAAATAAAATTAAAGTGGTAATAATTTAAACTGCAAAAAAAATATGCTGAAATAAAAACTGTGCTGGTTCATTTGCTTGAAGGAAAGCTGAGACACGCTGCAATGAGGGTGGGAGCCCCATAGGAGTGTCCCCCCTACCTGGGGTGGGACCCCTGTTGGGTACTTCTGTGTGTGAGTGATGCCAAAATAAACAATAGTTTTATAGGAAACAGAAGCAATTTTGTTTTCATACAGTAGTTAAAATCAGCTATCCCAAATGAATGGAGAGGATGAAACCAATTTAGAGTCTGGCCAAGTAAACACATGTTTTTAACTTACAAAAGGACCTGTGTTTTATTCTACCATTTCTTCTCTCAGTTAAGTGATATCTCAGGATGACAATGATGATAATAATAATTACAATAACACAACAACAATAATAATGATAATTTTAACACCATTTTGGCCATTGAATGAAGTAACAGTCGTATGCTTCCAATTTTTAAATGTGAGTAATGCAGCTGGTCTAGGTAAAGCTATGACCTGTTCATTCCAATAATTTACAGATCCAGATCCAATATCCAGAATAAATTAGTTAAAAGAAAAAAATCTAATCTACAGAATACGAACTCCTAATTTAAACCAATGCTAGGAATGTTGCATTAAGTATCCCCCAAATCTAGGAACATTTCAGGATTTTGTCTTGGAAAAAAATAATGCAGTTGTGAGGGCATTATACCCAGAAAATGGAGATTACAGAGTTATACCTTGACCCAGCACAGACTGCCTTTGTGAGGGACCTCTGACAAGTCAGGATGAGCCACACTTCAAACTACCTCAGCTTCCATTTCTTCTATATTCAAATTCTGGTAACCTGGAGTAAGAGGGTGGTGGTTTGTTTTTTTTGTTTGTTTGTTTGGTTTGGATTGGTTTGTTTGTTTCCCCTACAAATATGTACCTCTCAATTAAGATCTTACACAAGATTCACATTTTAAAACATGCTCTACATTCCCACTGTGACTTTTACTAAGAAAAAAATGCACTCAAAGTGGGCAACTGCAGTGCAATTTGTCCTGCAAATGTCACCTTAAGTATATTTACACTTTCATCCTTTTCACAACATGATTTTTTTCAGCATTTGTGTGTCTCTTTTTATTGTTTAAAGCACTAGACATGGAATTTTTGCGGTTTAACCCCCTCCCTCCTCCTCTCCAACCCAAGGGAAAAACAATTTTGCACATGCTTTTCCTCTTTATATTTATGTCAACATTTTCCTTTAACAACTTTGAAAATATATGTTCTTTTTGGAGTTATTTCCATCAGTATAGCTGAGTGATGAAATGATTCACGAGAACTGATAACTAACAAGATTCATGTGTATAGATGTTGCTTCCCATTGGTAACAGTCATTTAGTGATGGAATTATTCAGCAAAGGCAAATGAGATCCAAAGGCAAATTTCAATTTTAAATAAGTTGATTTATTTATAAACCAGATCACAATTTTTTACTTTAAGTGGCTAGTTGTTTTGTGTACAAATAGAATTGACCTTTCTTTTCTTCAGGAGGCATTGTTTTATCAGTGGATGTTGTTTCCAGCCGTGTGAAGGAACTTTGACTTTCCTTAAGTTTAGGTTTCCCTGTACATGGGAAACTGAGGAAAATGACCAAATTTTTGCCAAGCCACACAGAGCATTCAGTGTCCCCTATGACACACCAAGTGCAGAGACTTCATTATTCTGCTTTGGGTTTGCAGTATTGACATAAAATAATTCATAGCGCTGCTCATAGTACCCTTAATACAAAATATTGTGAGCAACAGGTATCTCCTGTTAAAAAGATGCTCCCAGTTAAAGACATTAATTAATTTGAACTGCCAATATTTGAAAAGGGAACTTTTTGAGTGTATATATAATATGATTCAGTCCTCTGAAGGAGAAGTCACTGAGGGAGCAAATCGCCATTTGAAGAGCATTAACTCCAAGTTTGTTGTCACTAAACTAATCTTTCCTTATCTTCTATTTAGCAGAAGGAATTCCTCTCCCAGTTGGAACTGCCAGGTTTTTCTTAGAAAACCTCCTAGCAGAGGAGATTCTGAAAGCCAAAATTCCACAGAGTGTTTTGTCTTGCTAATGACTTCAGAGCACAATTGGATGCCCAACTGTGCATCTTTGTACTTGGCTGATTTGGGACTGATTTGTCCACAGGGGGAAAGTAGACTGCTACAATTACGTCTGAGGGAATCCTCCCTCAGAGCATGTGGGGGACATGAGCACTGCTGCTCTAGCAGACCGTGTTTTCTCTGCAAAAGGCAAGAGCTAAAGAAGGGGGTTAACAATGGGATGAAAGGTTTTCTCTGAAGTCATTAAACTGTGAGGAAATGGTGAGGGTCATGAATACTTAGATAAAAGGAATTAATGAGCATGAGGTGGGAGGTAAAAGTATTAATGGGTTGCTGACACTTAGGTTATAAAGTAGTCAAGCTCCGGGACTGGCAGAGCATCTGCATTTTCACAGCAGATTTATATTTTGATGAGCAGATCGGTGTTTCTAGGTATGTCATATTAGCTTTAACCAACCATGCAGCAGTAATTGCTCATATCTGTCAAGCCTGTGAAAACATAAACCAACTTAATGCAGTGTTCATATCTTTGTCTGTAAATGTCTGTCCCTATTGATTTCCTCTGGGAAATAAAGGTCATAGGATTGCCCTGAACCAGAAAGGCCCTTGTATTGGGATTAGGGGTACAAACCAGAAACTGCATTGAGTCCAGTGAGACAGCTAGTGAGGGAAGAGAGGAGGCACAAGTAAGCAGGAGAGATATTACAGACTTAAAATGCAAAACTTGAGAGTAATGTATATTGGTAGCACCCACCACACCCTAGGTCATCCAAGAGACTTGTAGTTTCTCTTCATGGGGACATAAAGGTAGAGGCAACAAGCTGGCTCTGCAGCTGTGGGGGACCCCTGTCCTGCTAGAACTCCTGATGGCAAAGCTCAAAACTGGCAGAAGGCTCCTGAAATGTGTTATTTTAAATGGCAAGTACCGGTCCATGTAGGAGAGAGGGCCCTGCCCTGGATGGATGGTTTGTGGGCAGAAGCAGGGGGAATTTCAAACTAGTGGGGCTGTTCTGTTCTCCTCACTTCCAGCGCTGGAGCAGTGCCCCTCGGATACTGAGCACATACTAGAACTCACTATCTCCTTACTTTTTCCTGTCCACCGTTTTAAATCTGATCTCCAAACTCATGGCCTGCCTACAAAAATTATTAAACTCCCTTAACACCTTGATAATCAACAGCAAAATACCCGGGATGTATATAATCTCCCACTGATCGGATGCAGAAATGCCTATGTTTCGATAGTACCAGTTGGGATACATCACAGGCATTGGTGATTTCACTAGTACTTGCTAATTTGTTACTGTCAAGTATCGGTGCTGGAATATGTTCATTTTCACAGAAGACTCCACTTAGCTGCAGGCTAATGAAGCTGTTGAATACAGAGCATATTTATTATTGTGACTTGAAATAAGATTAGTGGGGCAGGACATTTATTTTAATTTCTTCCAGGTGGCATAAAGCCTTGTTTTTTGTTTTCGGTTTTGTTGGGTTTTTTTTCCTCTCCAATTTAAGAAGAATTTGTGGTTTAGGAATTAAAGACCTAATTAAGCTGCATGTCAAAACCAACAAAATACCCACACAAGTGATTCCTTCTGACAAAACAGCCTTTCAGATTAGGCTTCAGCCTCCTCTAGGCATCAAATGGCAGGTCTTCTGAGGAGCAGATTGTGTTAAAAACAGTGCAGCACTTACAACTCTAGTCCTTCAACATAGCACCAGTCTGCTTCTCCACACACTATTAATACTAACATGTATAGCTAATAAAAATCACGTCAAGAAACATGTAAACTTTTTTTCACTGGTGGGTATACTGTAACACATTATGCAAAAGAGAAGCAATCAGTCAGGAGTTTTAAAAATACAGTGTGCAATGTCTGAATAATAGCTGTGGGAACTGCTTGCATAGAACAGGATGATTAAGAAGTTCTGTGCATTATTTTTAACCGTCTTAAGAAACTTGTCAGTTGGAAATTAGGAGAAAAAGATGTTTTTCTAACTCAGGCTTCCAAAGGACTTCTCATGTTTGTCATCTTCCTAAATGCCTGCGGTGAATACCTGGTAAACCACGTGGTAGACAATCAGAACAGCCATGTGCTGAATGATAGAGGCAGGTATGATTAGTCAGGATGCTTATGATGAAGCATTGAAAATGTAATATTATCCCAGAATACTACAAAATGTCTACAAAAATAAGGACTATATCGGAAGCACCCCAATGACTGGCCCTGGGAATGTGTTCAAATTTGACAATTTGTATGTGACAGTATAGGAAAAAGGGAATGAAGTGTGGTCCAGAGAACTTTCTCCAGGGAGGTGTGGCTGAATTTATGGGACAGCTGTATAGGTATGTTGTAGAGAGCACTGGGTGTGAGATCTCATTCCAACACTTCACACAAGTCAAGTGGAGGATCATAGGGTTATGGCAGGCAAATGGTGCAATAAATTCTTGGCCTCAAGCTTTTGTACTACCATAACCCACTTCTTTCATTTGAACTGGGTTTTAGACACTGCTCTTCAGAAGATAAAAAAATATTCCTTTCCCAGTGTGTGGGATACATAAAGTTTTTAATTGATGATTACCTTGCACATCTTGACTCTCAATGGGCTGCAGAGGTATTATTATCTAAAAACCGTATGATGGATTTAATTGGTTTTGAAACTTTTTGTTGCCATTTTCTATAAATTAATGTAACAGATTTTTAAGTTTTGCTGTTTCTTCAATATAGATGTATTTGATATCTGTTCTTATTATTTGATTTTTCTAAGGTACTAGTGTATATAGTAAAAGTCATTTTTTCTCTTCCTTACTGACAGATGACAATAGACGGATTTCTCAGTTTCTTCAGAGCAATTAGCGTTCGTTATTTACCTTCCTAAAGGAGTGCTATGATCTAAAAATAAAGATGTTATTCTTCATCTACCAAAGCACTGGACCAAATATTGTGGGTTTTGTTTAGCAATTTGTAGTTTACTTGCTTTGAGGAATGGTAGGGTGCAAAGAAAGTAAAAGATGGAGAAAAACGATAAATTGCAGCAAATATCCTGAAAAGCATTAAATAAAACACTTCTAAAACTAAAGAATAAGACTCTGAGGAAAATACTATAAGTTTATTTTGTTGGAATACAGATTTTTGTTCTATAAAACTTTATGTACTAAAGTGGGAAGTTTATTTAAGGGTATCCTCTCAGATAGGATTTGTACAACAGAGATATTAACTGACAATTAGTGGTACTGAAATATGGTTGAATGATTAACTCCTGTACTAGGTAAGCAGTATATAGGAAGTGTGAAGTAGGACTCACAAATATTACAATACTGGAATTACAAATAGTGCTAGAATACATTTTCTTACAGAAAGAAGGACACCATAGAATGCAATAAATATGGATATGAAATCTAAGTCACAGTGAAACAGTAAATGGTTTGCTATCATGTTCCACAGCAAAGTTATTAGGTGCTTGCAGTTGAAGGAAATCCCAGCAATAGTTATATCTAATCAATTAGCCTTCATGGTGACTTGCACAGTACAGTATTACAATTTTGTATTAAAATAAGGCTTACAGAAACATTCTTTTCACACCTCAAGCAACTACTAATTCCAGAAGCGAAATGTGGTTGTTTTGATTTGAACCTTAGCAATATACAAAAGTTGGTTCAAATGTAAATTAACTTACGACACATTAGGAAAAGAGAATATGTTAATTGAAGCCCTTTTAAGGAATGGTGATACTAAAATTAGGCAGAAGAATCTGTCTTATTGCACCTAAATTACGGTCAACTGCATCAACTGAAATACAGAACAGTAAAAGAATTCACCCTCATTTGAGTCCCTAAGGGCAACAAAAAAGCTCTTCCTATGCAGCAAGATACCCAACATTCAGCCTTGCAACATGCTGAGTTTTGTTAATAGGGCTTCCTAAGTAGGTTTTGTACTCTCCTTACATCCTTGAAGTACCAAGTAGGAGCAGGGAGAGTTGTCTTTACTTTTACATTCAGTAATGGAGAAGAATTCAGTAAAATAGAAGAAATTATCACAGTATTGGATTTTTTTTTTATTTTTTACATTTCATTCCAATGATTCTCCTCACATCTTAAGCTACAGTGTTTTTCTTTTGCTGCTTTTTTTTATCCCTTGAATATTTCCCTTCTTATTCATCAAGAAGTGATGACTATTTAAAACCAGTGATTTTTTTTCTTTGTTAGTAGTTTCACACTCTTCAACAATGACCTCCTCTGATTTTTTCTTTTTTTTTTTTTTTTAATCAGTAAGTAGGAGAAAATTTGAAAAGCCTAGTTCCCAGAGAAAAAGAAAACCATCTGGGGTATAACACCTACTCTTTCCTTTAGAAATGTCTCTCTATAGTTTTGATGTTCAGAACTGTCAGAACACAGTCAAATCAAGGTCAGACATGGCTATAACAAACTAATTTCTGCAGTGCTAGATTTTAAATCATGCTTCAGTTTCATTCTAATCTGTCTGCCTTACCTCTTATAGCTTGATTTATATTAGCTTTTTTTTTTTTTTTTCCTTCCTTTCTTCACTTTTCAGGAAGCTACTTCTTCCATTTTCTCTCCCTTTGCTCTTATTTTTTACAGCTTCTTCAGTTTCCCTTACTCCCAAGGACTGAGGACTGGGAAAAGTTGAATGGAGTGCTGACCTGAGGATACACCCCTATGCATGCATACATTTGTTGTTATGACATTAGTTCCATGATCAAGAAATGCTTTGGCTGCCATAATTAATTTCTTAGATAAAGTGAAGCAGGATTTTTTTACTCTCCTGTGATATCAGCAAACAAATTTTCTAAGAAATGCAAATATCTCAAAAAGATGTTCTAGAGGTCCTCTTTTTTTTGCTGGAAACTCTTGATTCAGTGTCAGCTTTGCTATCTTCTGACACCACTTACACCAATGGCTTCTCACAGATCTTCAGCTGACAGTTTAGAAACTCAGGAACTCTTACACAGTTCTGTGCAACAAGGCTTACATGTGTGCACTGCAATTTAAAATGTGCTTATTTCATTGCTTTGGCCACTGTTCAAACATTCCTGTTCATGTGCACTAGAAGTGCTTTATTTTTCTGTTTGAACCTTAATAGAATTTAGGCATTTGTGATCACTCAGTGCCTGACGCTGATGTGAAATCTACTTTCAAAGTAACTTTGATTCTTACCAAGGAGGCAACTGTTGCTGCTCCTGAGACAAGAGATTAGGAACTGGGTTGCTTAAGAATATAGAGTATTTTCCTCTTAGGTCCTTTGGGTTTTGTCTTGGTGACTCCATAAATACATGTCTATGCATATGTATGTAGGTATTTATGTGTGTATATACCTATTTGTGGAACTGTATATGTGTATATAAAGATATATATATTCTACGTACAGATTATATTTAGGTAAACATAATTTATTAATTTCTAGATGAGTGGCTAATTTTTGACTGGGAAGAAAGTGTTAGAGATTCAGACCCATGAATTAGCACATAATACTACTGGATTCTCTTAAGTTATGCTGAGGACTTATTTTTGTGATCTTGGACTTACAGTCACAAATGATTATATAGAACAGTATAACCTCTGTATTATATGATATGGGCAATATCATATATCCTATCTAGGCTTTTAGAAATTAGTAGGAAAAATGCGTTTGAAACAGTAATCTTGTAAAACAGTGGTTGCCACTATCAAGAGGACTTTCATTACAAAGAATCCAGAAGCTTATGTGAAGGTGTCAGTCTGTGTGTAACAAGCATCTGATGAGGTGGGAAGAAACAAGTAATAATTCCTTGTGAATGTGAGATTTTCCCAGCTTTAACAGATTCCACCTGGATCTCAGCTCCAGCCAATCTGGCAATGATTTCTAGATGGACACACATGCCTTTATATTAGATACCTTGCATTTAAAATTTTGGGTATTGATCTCAGCACTACAGTGGTTGGCACAAGAATCAAAGGAATTAATCATATATCAAAGGGACAATAGCTAAAAATGTGAGAAGTCCAACATTTACAACCAAATCTATGTCACCTCCCTCAAATCTTGTGCAAAAATATTCCTTTAAGGCTATTTATTCTTTAGTGCTTGCCATCATGATACAACTGAAGTCAATACTGTGCACATGAAGTCCAAAACTTCTGACAGGTGTAGTTAAAATGACATAAAATCAGAATATAATGTCACTGGATTTGACTACGTTGGCTTTCCTGTGAAAATTCTGCACTCCTGGATGTTAGCCAAAAAGTTGGGAAGGGAGAGAACACCCATCTGTGACATTATCCCTCATCTTTCTCTGAGAGTCCTGGGGATGAGAAGGATCTGAAAGGATGGCTGTTTTCTGCTGCCTCATTTCTTGGAAATCAGCTTGAAAGTCACACTCCTTCCTCTGTGAAGTGATCCAGCTCTAGACACTGTGGAAAGAAAGTAGTAAGCAGGGAAGCCTGAGGCAGAAATTTCTGTAGCCAAGTTGTTAGGGAGGTCTCAAGTGAGGAGACAGTGGGAAGGAGGACAGTGCAAGGATGACAGAGGCATGAAACACCAGAAGCCCTGTCTCTGCCTAAGCCTTTTGGCTACCACCATTGACAGAAGCACCAAGACACTAATGAATTTGTGATGGACAAAACATTTCCTCTCCTCCACAGAGACAACCACTTTTTTTTTTTTTTTTTTTTTTTTTTTTTTTTTTAATTAGATGGTGGATAGGAGGCTCAATAAATGCAGCCTTTGCTTTCCCTCCTCTTTGCAGGATCCGTGTCATCGTCGTGCAGGTGTGGTTTGTTCTTCTTTCATTTCTGACCATATGTGTGTAAAATATACATCATGAAATGAGCACTAGCTTGTGTTTCTTTACTGACCTACAGCACCTAATTTCATTAAATAGCTTTTTGTACCATTCATTTTATATCAAACCCGCTTTTTTCTACTTTTAAATATGCCTCTGTTCTTACCTGAAATTAAAGCTCTGCCATCAGGACTTTGTACAGAAAACTCAGCCATCTTTACTTCTCATCACAGTAATTTTTACAATCAGAGTGTGCTGGCTTTGTCTGTGATAGAGTTAATTTTCTCCGTGGTAGCTGGTATGGGGCTGTGTTTTGGATTTGTGCTGGAAACTGTGTTGATAACACAGGGATGTTTTTGTTATTGCTGAGCAGGCTGAGGGGGCACAAGCAGTCGGGAGGGGACACAGCCAGGGCAGGTGACCCCAACTGACCCAAGGGATATTCTATATCATAGGACGTCATGCTCAGCATATAAAACTGGGGGAAAAAGAAGGAAGTGGGGGATGTTTGGAGTGATGGTGTTTGTGTGCCCAAGTAACCATTAGGCATGGTGGAACCCCACTTTCCTGGGGATGGCTGAGCATGCCTGGGGATGCCTGCCATGGGAAGCGGTGAATGAATTCCTTGTTTGGCTTGGCTTGTGTGTGCAGCTTTAACCGTTAAGCTGTATCTCAACCCATGAGTTTTCTCACTTTGACTCTTCTGACTCTCCTCCATCCCAGTGGCTTAGTTGCCAGATGGTATTCAACCACGATGCAGAGCTTTAGTAATTTAGTGTTACCACCTCCAAGCAATGCAAAGCCATAGGACAAGTCCCCAGAGCTCTGAATGTACTATATCTTGTGAGGACTTTAACAACTGGAAATTTCTTTTATTTACTTTCTGATTTTTCAATCTTTTGCATTTATTTTCTCAAGCTTTTCCCTGTTCAAGCCTGTTCTTCCAGGAGAGATGATCATTTATCCACTTCCTTTTTCTTTCCCCTCTTTTTACATGTTACTTTCCACCATTAGTTCTTTTTGGGTGGAAGAAAAAGCACTGTTGCTTGTGTATTGGAAAAGGCCTGGGCATGGTAAGAGTCCACATGAGAAAGGGAGAAGGCTGCAACATGGGATATTCATTTTGGTGCTGCATGTATGCACATACCTGTGTACACTTCTACATGGACACCTGGAATTTCCCAGAGGCATGAGAGCAGAATGAAATTTTCTTCGCAAAGTAACCCAGCGTGGTGAGTGAAAAGACACTTGTGAAACAAGGTGTGTCTTAAAGAAGTATACTCTGGGGTGTTCTTTTGTTAAAAACAAGAATTCAGGTAGATGTCAGTAGAATCGTATTGAGTCTTCTTTCTTTTTTTGTTTTAAAACTGAGATGAGTTAAATGTGTTTTGGTTAAGACAACAGAAATGTCTACCGTTATGGTACATGTATTGTTACCTTATATGAGAGGATACTAAAATCCTGTACCTCACATGGGATACATCAGCTTATTGCAGGTAATTGTTACTTAGACAGAAAAGCTATGTAATATCATCAATTATTATAGAATAAACATGCTATAAATAACTCTTTCAATAGAGTATACCACGGGGGCAGATGCTGCTTGTCTTTAGTCACACTGATTGCTGTGGAACTCTTGCATGTGTCCCCTTCTCTAAAGGCTTGCTTCATGTCCTTGCATCAAAAAGCCCCTTGGGCTAACTTCACAGAAGTTGGCCTTAAGGTAACTGGTCTTCATTCACAGCGTAGAAAAGTCTCCCCTGGAAACAGGTAGAAATTTGAAACAGCAACACAGTAGACATATTTTCAAACACTAAAAGTGGGACTTTGATGTTCAGCTTTTAAAAAGGTCTCAGAAGTATTTTTTCCTCATTATCACCTCAGTTGGGTGACCTTTACACTTGCCTTTCTCAAAAATGTTCAAGCACATGAAGACTCTAGCTTCCCTATTGCTGTTATTTAAAACATAACAGATTATTTTATGTGACTCTTTTAATTTACAATACTTCATTGGTTAGGTATTCTTGGACAAAAATATTCGAGAGAGAGTGAACCAAATTTCAAGCTCAATTCTGCAATGCTCCCACACATTTTTGCCCTTGCTGGGTATCTGCACCTCTGTGTTTCAGCGCAGTGGCAGGAAATAGTGTGTTTCGTACAAGTGCCTGGTGTTCATTTTGATTTGCCTCACAGTGCAGGAAGTCTCCTCTGGAAAGAGGTAGAAATTTCAAACAGCAATGAGGGCCCACATATTCTCAGCCACAATCTGATCAGCTGGAGGTGAGAACAACCAGTTTCTCACTGAGAAAGAACATCTTTCAGATTATCTCATACATGATCTCATTTGGGGAAATGAAGGGAGAGGGAAGAGTTGAGATAATACAAGAGTGTCTTTGTATTACAGCTTCTGTGAAACTTTATCTCAAATGCCCTGCTGTCAGTCTTAGACCAGAAACAATTTCTAAAGAAGCAGTAATCCTGGAGGAAGTCGCAAACGGATCTCTTTAGGCTATACTAGAACTACATGTCTCAAACAGCAAATGTTTTCAAGAGCCAAGAAAACCATACACTATGTGAGACATGATCATTTAAAGGATTAAACTGTTCACAGGCTGAGAGTGTCAAGAATTAAAAAAAGAAGAAATTCTATTTTTTCTTCACTCTCTTCATTTTCTGTCTCTAGCCTCCACAGAGTCACCCAGCCATTCACTCACCATTTTCCTCTCTGTCCTCCATCAACAAAGTTTATTAACATGTTGCCTGTGGAAGGAAATGCAGTTTATCACACCTGGCCGTAGAAAGGACTGCCACAATGGAGGGATCCAGCTGTGCGTAGGGAAGGGTCTAAAGGGGCCATCAACTCATGATGCCTAACCATGTAGGAAAAGACTAGTTTTTAACACTCAGGAATTTGAGGCTCAGGGGGGACATTATTGCTCTATACAGCTACCCGAAAGGAGGTTGTAGGCAGGTGGGGGTCAGTCTCTTCTCCCAATAAACAAGTGACAGAACAAGTGGAAATGGCCTCAAGTTGTGCCAGGGAAGGTTTAGATTAGATATTAGGAAAATTCTTCACTGAAATGGCCGTCAAGCATTGGAACAGGCTGCCCAGGGAGGTGTTGGAGTCACCATCTCTGGACATGTTTAAAAAACATAGATGTGGTGTTTAGGGACATGGTTTAGTGGTGGACTTGGCAGTCCTGGGTTAAGGGTCGAACTTGATGATCTTAAAGGTCTTTTCCAACCTAAATGATTCTATGATTCTCTGAATTCTTTCTTGTACAAACCTCCCCATATACTTTAGTGCTTCATGGATAGGTAGACAAGACCTTCATCTAAAAACACCACTACATATTGAATCAGGAACAGTTTGCAAAAAGGAAAGGGTAGCTTAGTGAAGGCAGTGCAGACTTGCAGGTTAGAGGAACAAAGCTTGCCGCTCGTGAAATACCCACTGACATCCACACCTGGCACAAAGCGTGGTGCCTAAGGAAGTCAGGATAACAGGAACGTCAGCCTGTCCCTAAGTGCAAGGAGTCCTGTAGATTCATGATAATGCTAGCAAGCTACCCCTCCTTCTCGTGCCACACCTACAGACCAAAATAAAGACATTTTACTTCTTTCTCAAATAGTGGGTGAGCTAATGAGTTACACAAAATAGAATTTTAAAGGATCAGTAGAGTTACTAATATATTTTTGTGCTTACTTATTTGCTTCTGAGATCTTTCACTGAGGACCATGGTAGGGGAAAGATTGTAGAATGCACTGTAAGCTGTTTCGTACACGATTTTTTTTTAAAAAAAGACATCATCCTTGATGCCTTCACATCCCTGTAGTGAATAGAGCTCTTCAGGAGAAGTTTCAGCAAGATATGTGATCTTCATCTTTTACCTGCTCATCTAGCCAAATTTCTGCTAGATGTCTGGTTTAAAGCCCTCCTCTCACTTCCTTTCATCTCAGAGGAATTCTGCTGCTCTCCCAAGGATGCAGCCTGATGGCATTTTCCCCCTCTCCAAAAGTGCTGAAGCAGAAAGAATTTTGGTTGCCTTAGGGATTCCCTCTCTCTGTCTTGCTTCAGTACTGTGGGCAGAATATTTGTGCAGCATTCAAAATAGCATCTATCTCTCATTATACCAGATATGAGTCCCTAATAAGAATAGACAGCTTCTTTGTGCTGTGTAGAGTGGAGTGCTTAGTGTTCTGATCTGCACCAGGAAAATAAGAGAAAGTGTAGTCCTTCCGCTAAGACACTTACTTAAGGTCAGAAGCTGTTTTCTTCAGGATTCACAAGTGGCCTTTTCTGGAATTATCAAAGGAAACTTTTCTGTGAATTCACACAGATGGTGAAGAATCTGTCCCTAGTTAATTTTAAAATTCTCTTCCCAGATGACAGAGCACTGTTCTGCAATTTTGACTTTCACACTTCTTGGTGTACTTTGAAACGCAGTACCTGTGATCCCAAAGGATCTCAAAGTGCTCTGCAGTCATGGACAGAGAAGTCTATTTGCCTTTGAAGAACGGCACTGATGCAGTCTGCAGACTAAAGGCCTATTATTCTTTGATCCTCCAGCTGCTAGGAAACTTTGCTTACTTTGATAAGTGATCATAGATTTGTCTGATGGGCTTCATAGAGATACAGTTTAAAATGACAACAAAGTGCATTGGCAATTAAAGTACATTGATCTCTTTTGGACTCAGGTGCTGTTTCCTTAATTGAATACTTTGCCTTCATTTTTAATGGACACATTTGGTATATTTAAAATGATGAAGTCCCAGGTCTAGGCTAACATTCAAGTGCTCCTTCAAGCCAAAATGACAATAAAAATAGCAAAGGTATTTACATGGAAAATTTGTATTTGTGGTTGAGGGGTTTTGCAAGCAGTTTGGAAACAAAATGACAAGAATCAGGACTTTTATTTCTCCTTTACAGTTTTAATTTGTTTTGTTAAATGTTTTGTAATTGCCCTTTTACTTTTCTTTTTTGCTTTTCTAATGACCCAACTAAGAAAAAAAGTTTTGAAAAGCAGAAAAAATACTTTGGTGAAATAAAAACAAAGAGACCCCTAAAAGAGAAAAAATAAACACCACCACCACCCTCCCCCCTAGCTGTGATGCTGTTTAAAATTACCATGTTTTTTGGCAGAGTTGTTTGGCTACTGTCATACAATGACCAGCATTTTGAATTTTCTTTCTTTCTTTACAATTTTTGGTATTTTGGGGTTTTTTGTTTGTTTGTTTGTTTTGTTTTGTTTTTAACTGTGAGAGAGCCACCATATATATCTCATAGAATCATAAAATGGTTTGGGTCAGAAAGGACTTTTAAAGATCATCTAGTCCGAACCCCCTGCAACAAGCAGGAAAATATTTCACTAGACCAGTTTGATCAAAGTCCCATCCAGCCTGGCCTTGACCACCGCCAATGGTAGGTAATCCACAACCTCTCTGGGCAACCTGTTCCAGTGTCTCACCGCCCTAATCATAACAAATTTCTTCCTTATATACAACCTAAATCTACCCTTCCAGTTTAAAATCATTGTCCTTTGTCCTACCAATACAGGCCCTGGTAAAAAGTCTCTTTCCTTCTTTCTTATAAGACCCCTTTAAGCACTGAAAGGCTGCAATATAAGGTCTCCCCAGAGCCTTCTCCAGGCTGAACACCACCAGCTCTCTCAGCCTTTCTTCACAGGAGAGGCATTCCATCCTTCTGGTCATTTTTGTGGCACTCCTCCAGACCCACTCCAACAGGTCCATTTCTTTCCTTTGCTGGGGACCCCAAAGCTGGATGCAGTATTCCAGGTGGCACCTCACCAGAGCAGAGTAAAAGGGGAGAACCACTTCTCTTGGCCTCTCAGTGGTCATATGAGGAGGTTTTGTACAATAAAGAGTTCAGAGAATCATAGAACCATTTGGGTTGAAAAAGACCTTTAAGATCATCAAGTTCTTTTCATTCAGCCTAAGATATGGTTGGTTTTCTGGGCTGTGAGTGCACATTGCTGGCTCGTGCAATTTTTCATCCACCCAATAACCTCAGATTCTTTTCCACAGGGCTGATCTCAATCCCTTCATCCCCCAGCCTGTACTGACATTAGACACTGCCCCGACCCAGGTGTACTTGGCCTCATCGAAATTCATGAGATACATATGGTCCCCCTGCTCAAGCCCATCAAGGTGCCCCTGGAAGTCATTCCTTCCCTCAGGCATGTCAGCTGCACTACTTGGCCTGATGCCATCTGCAGACTTGCTGAGGGTGGACTTGATCCCACTATCTATATAATGAATGAAGATACTACATAGTATTTGTCCCAATACAGACCCTTGAGCAACACCACTCATTACTGGTTTCTACTTGGACATTGAGCCGTTGACTGTAACTGTTTGGGTGTGGCCATCCAACCAATTCTTATCCTTCTAGCAGTCTATCCATAAAGTCCTTACCTCTCCAATTTAGAGGCAGGATTGTTGTGGGGGACCGTATCAAAGGTGTAACAAAAGTCCAGGTAGAAGACGTCAGTATCTCTTCCCTTGCCACTGATGCAGTCACTCCACTGTAGAAAGCCTGTAGCTTTCTACATTATAGTAGAAATATTATATTGTTGTATTGAAATATGTAGTATTGGCTACTACATATTATAGTAGCCAATACAACTAACATTTTTACAGTGGTGTTCACGATCAATGTCTTTTACAAGCAGCATTTAGTGAGTCATTACAACAAAACTGTTTTAAAGAATGTATTATTTTATGTTTCACAGAAAGAAAATAGGCCAAAAGATACAACCAAGACCTGTTATTAGCAGAATTTGGTCATCTGTAGAATTAATCATTTCCTTCTCAGTATTTCTTATTCATCTCCCATTCTGACAGCCTGAGACCCTTGTACCTTGCCTGCAATATGAATCTGTGCCTTTTTCATTCATTCCAAAACTGATCTTTTGTAATCATCACCCATGGGCAATTCCTGGAGCCAGGCTCCTTTTGCATGTGTTCACACTCCCCCATTCATTTCACACATCCTCTGAGCCACAAGTTTATTTATTGGGTTTAGTGTCTTTACCCCTGCTTTCACAATCTTGAAAGCTGAAGGGCTTACCCACACCTCAGATCCAGTCTCCTTTTTCTTTCTTTGTTATACACTTGTATAACTTGCCACTGGCTCTTCTGGATAGTGACTGAGTAAAGTGGCAAGGCCACAGTGTATAGAAGTGCAGCAAATTGGATGATCTATTATTTGATAGTGAGGTGTACAGTCATTTTGCAGTAGTTCAGACTGATATAAACACTTCTAAAAGGAAACGTATCTTATATGGTAAGAGAATTTAGGAAGAAAGCTGTATTTGGGCTCAGTGCCCAGCACTGTTGTTCTCAGAGTAAACATTTTACTTTTCTCTGTTTCCAGTCCACAACCAAAATAGGAGAGCCTTGCCTAAAATTAACTAAAGAGGCTCTTTCATCTTAAGAACATTTAGATTTGGTATTTCAAGTAAATGCTTTAAAAAGAGTAATTTTTGTTTTACAGCAGCAGTCTCTTGGAATGTCTGGGCTGGATGCCCTTGGCCAGATCCACAAGGTCTTCATAAGTGGGAAATGATCTTTATCTCCATTTACCCTTCTTTTTTTTCTTCTTTTTTTTTTCTTTTTTTTCCTTTTTTTCCCCTGCCCCTCTAATTTTAAAATACATTGGCTGGAGAATTGCATTTCAAACTGTGTGACATGTTTTCTTGAGGGTTTGTGTGTCTATTAATAGATAGGACTTGAATATGTGCTCCCACATCATGCCTTGTTGTGGGGACAGAATTGGATGGATATAAAGTAGAAAATGAAAATTTCAGCATCAGTTCATTTCAGGTTCTAATGTGTACTTTTCAAAACCTCTTTCCAAATGACAACAAGTTCTGTTGCCTTAGAAAACCACAGAGTTTCTTGCCATAAGGACTTCAGAAAGACAGTCTCTGTAAACTCAACTGTACTTGCTTTTCAAAATTCATTTCCTTGAGAAAGGAAAAACTGCAATGCTTATTTAAAATAGTTGATGGCCTGACTCTTGTACCAGTGAAGGCGATATTAAGCAATGTCTTGATTCCTATGGAAGGAGGATCAGATTCCTAGATAGCTACACAAATATTTACCAGGCTGGGAGAAGGCTGGTAACACCCTCCAAAATAAAGGTTGCAATATAGCCTTCATTTATAACTTCCTGTTCTCACATGTTAATAACTTCCTCATGCATTAGTCTTTCTGGCAATTCTCCATGTTTGGTTTCTGCCTGGAGGTGATGTGTGTGTTTGGAACCAACTCATACCATGCTTTCAACTAGGCAAGCAGCCAAAATGGCCTGAGATTTGTTGCTCGGTCTACAGGTAACTGTCCTTGAGGACTAGCACTGAATGTGGAAAAAAAATTAGAATTGCCAAACCTATTAAGTGATTCCAAGATAACTTTTGAGCCAGTGTAGGAGTGTTTGGAAGTGATTTAGTGATGTCACAACACATTATTATTGCCGTTTTATGTCTGAAGAAAGCAGTCCATTTAGAGTCTCGGTTAAGTCTCCCCAGGGGTCAAGAAGTGAATGGGTAATTCATTCTTAGTTTCCTCATTCTTTTATGTGAGTGGAGGAAGGAGAGTGGAAGAAGGTACAGATGGCTTCTAGGATACCTCCTCTCCTCTACTTGCGTAAACCAATGTATATTTCCTTTTGCATTTGGGGGAGTTAGCCAAAGATAAACTCTTCCTTCAAGTACTGAACTGTGTTCAAGTGTTTAAAACAACACAGATGAACCGTCTAAAATCTTTTGAGCACTTTGAAAAGCTAGAAGGTTTTCTGTCCAACCCTGAGGGTTCTGAGCTTCTTCAGCAGAAATAAATTAAATCAAAGGTCTTTTAAAATCACTTGTCTTTCCTTGTTCATCACAGACACTAATCTAAAAGCTGTGAGTACACAGCTTTAAAAGTGTAGGTAGAATGTGTTAATTACATTTTTCCCTATTTCTTTTTTTTCCCACAATAGGGATCCCATCTTTAAAATATTCCTCTCCTGTGCATTTTATTGACATTTCAGAAGCACACTATCTGTATACGATAACAATTCTGAATTGGAATGTATGGTATTTCCTTGCTCCCTTAGAAGAACTGAGACAGGATATTGAATCAGACATTCTGAATCTGAAAGCTTTCTCTCTTTTCTTATCCATATGGTTTGATGTCTCCTATATATATGTGCAGTGTCTTGAATAGTGCTTGACATAGAGACTGTGGTAGGAGAGTATGAAAAGGTTTGGGTTATTTTTATTTTCTGGCTGTTTCTTTCAAATTTCTAATCCATCAGGTAAATAAAAGGGAAATATAGCACAAACAGAAAAATCTTATTCAGGAAAAATCATGTTTGTAGTTTGTAATTATGGTAGATAACTCTGGGTGACAGGAGAGCTTTGTGCTTAGTAGGGGGTGTACAGGTACATCTGCACAGGTATGAGCTCCTTCCAAAATGGTAGGACATCAGTCAGCCCTAATCCAAAAGCTGTGTGATCCTGCTGTCTGAACGCTATGTCACAGCAAACATAGCCTGCCATTCAGCATGGGTCATTAGCTTGGAATCATTACAATGCCAACACAACTATGCAACTTCTGGTTGCTTCAGAGAGTAAGCAGGCATCAGCCCATAGCATACCTCATCGGCATATCCTGAATGAGCCCATTCCCACTGAGGCAATCACTGAAAAAAATTTCTCAGTTCAGCACCAGAGAGGATTTCAACCCATAACTGAAGGCCTCCACTATGAGGCTTTTTCTAGCACAGCCATTCTGGTGTAGTCCTGATGGAGTTGTTGAGAGAGGGTCTGTTATGTTGCTAACCCAGCTCTCTTCCAGGAGAGTTAGTGTTGGGTGTGCAACAAAAAGAAGGTGACTTGAGACAGCTACCCAACTAATGTATGAGGGTAGCAGTCAACAGCTCAATGGTCAGATGCAGAGCAGTGACAAGTGGTGGCCCTCAGGGGTCCATATTGGGACTGGTGCTGTTTAATATCTTCCTCAATGACAGACATTGGGATTGGCTACACCCTCAGCAAGTTTGCAGATGACACCAAGCTGAGTGGTGCAGTCGACACAACTGAGGGATGGGGTGCCATCCAGAGGGATTTGGACAAGCTCAGGAAGTGGGCTCATGTGAAACTCATGAGGTTCAACAAGGCCAAGTTCAAGGTCCTGCACCTGCACTGGGGCAATCCCAGTATTAGTACAGGCTGGGGGATGAAGGGGTTGAGAGCAGCCCTGCAAAGAAGGACTTGGGGGTGCTGGTGGATGAAAAGCTGGACAAGAGCCAGCAGTGTGTGGCTGCAGCCCAGAGAGCCAACAGTGTCCTGGGCTGCATCAAAAGCAGCATGGCCAGCAGGTTGAGGGAGTGATTCTGCCCCTCTACTTCGCTCTCGTGAGACCCCACCTGGAGTCCTGCATCCAGCTGTGGGGTCCTCAGCACAGGGAAGTTATGGACCTGTGGAGTGGGCCCAGCGGAGGGCCCCAAAAATGATCAGAGGGCTGGAGCACATCTCTTGTGAGGAAAGGCTGAGAAAGTTGGGGTTGTTCAGCCTGGAGAAGGCTCCAGGTAGACCTTGTTGCAGCTTTCTTGTACTTAAAGGGGGCTTACAAGAAAGATGGGGACAGACCTTTTAGTAGGGCCTGTGCCAACAGGGCAAGGACTAATGGTGTTAAAGTAAAAAAGGATAGATTGAGACAAACTCTAAGGAATAATTTTTTTATGATGAAGGCAGTAAAACACTGGAACAGGTTGCCCAGAGATGTGGCAGATGCCCCATCCCTGGAAACATTCAAGGTCAGGTTGGACAGGGGTCTGAGCAACCTGATTGAGTTGAAGATGTCCTTGCTCATTGCAGGGGAGTTGAACTACATGATCTTTAAAAATCCCTTCCAACCCAAACTATTATACGATTGTATGATTCTATGAGTCTATGTATTTTAATTTCTCTGGACTTTGCTTGACCAAATGGAAATGAGGAGTGCAATGAAGTGTAAACATCTGTTTAAATATCTCCTCCAATGGCTACCTAAGAAGGAAATAATTGGTCTTGCTGATCTCTTTCAGCACTTGTGGCTTTAGGAGCTGAATGATCCAACTTTCTGGAGTGAGCATTTCAGACCTGTGCTGTTTCCTTGAGGTGTTTCCTGGATGACAAAGTGTTAGAGAAAGTCATGAACAGAGAAGCTATTGTGCTAGACTCCATAACAAGCTAGACTTCGAGTCCTAGTTTTTGCATTATATTTATAGAATCATAGAATCATAGAATCTTTTATGTTGGAAAGGAGCTTTAAGATCATCAAGTCCAACCATTAACCCAGGACTGCCAAGTCCACCATTAAACCATGTCCCTAAGTGACACATCTACACGTCTTTTAAATACTTCCAGGGATCATGACTCAACTGCTTCTCTGGTCAGCCTGTTCCAATGCTTGACAACTCTTTCAGTGAAGAAATTTTTCCTAACATCCAATCTAAACCTCCACTGGTGCAACTTGAGGCCATTTTCTCTTGTCCTGTTGCTTGTTTATTGGGAGAAGAGACTGACCCCCACCTGCATACAACTTCCTGCCAGGTAACTGTAGAAAGCGATAAGGTCCCCCCTCAGCCTCCTCCTCTCAAGACTAAACACCCTCAGTTCCCTCAGCTGCTCCTCATAACACTTGTGCTCCAGACCCTTCACCAGCTTCATTGTCCTTCTTTGGACACACGCTAACACCTTGTAGTGAGGGCCCCAAAACTGAACCCAGCATTCAAGGTGTGGCCTCACCAGTGCCAAGTACAGGGGGATGATCACTGCCCTGGTCCTGCTGGCCACACTGTTTCAGGTATGACCCAGGATGCTGTTGGCCTTCTTGGCCACCTGGGCACACAGCTGGCTCATGTTCAGCCGGCTGTCAACCAGCACCCCCAGGGCTTTTCCCACCAGGCAGCTTCCCAGCCGCTCTGCTCCAGCCTGTAGCGCTGTGTGGGGCTGGTGTGACCCAAGCACATGACCCGGCCCTGAGCCTTGTTGAATCTCATACAATTGGCCTTGCCCATCAGTCCAGTCTGTTCAGATCCCCCTGCAGAGGCTTCCTACCCTCAAGATTACCAACACTCCCTCACAACTTGGTGTCATCTGTAAACACACAGAGCGTGCACTCAATCCCCTCATCCAGATCTTTGATAGAGATATTAAACAGGACTGGCCCCAGTACTGAGCCCAGGGGAACATCACTCGTGACCAGTTGCCAACTGGATGTATCTCCATTCACCACCACTCTTTGGGCTCACCATCCAGCCAGTTTTTTACCCACTGAAACATAAACCCATTGCAGGATGCTGTTGTGCCAAGGCATTGTACAAACAGAGTTTGCTAGAAATAAATTTTCTACTTCTCAGAATTTAAGAACAATGTATGAAGAGCAAATGCAGAGAGATGGGAGAGTACAAGAACACAAAATGAAATAATATTGGTCACTGTGATAGGTAATGACTGACTGAACACACATGAATGAGACTGAACATGAGAAATGTGGACCTTTTTCGGAATGAGATGGATAATTTATGAGAAGGGTGGGATGCATGACACAGGCAAGGATAGGTATTTGGTGCCTTATTTGTCTCTGTCTTCATAAACAAGATTTCCCAGGCCTTTGATTAAAGAGTTCAAGGAGAAAAAGTTCTACCAGCAGTGGAGGAGGGCCAAATCAGGGATTAGTACCAAGAACTTAACTCATCCCAGTCCGTAGGATCAGATGGGCTGCATCCATGGTGCTGAGATAAATGGCTGATGTCTTTGCACAGCCATTCCATACCATCTTTGAAAGGTCATGGAACTTGAGGACAACCCTGATAACTAGAGAAAGGTAAATACTTCATCCATTTCAAAATGAGGCCAAAAGATTTGGGGAACAGGCCAGTCACTTTGGTGTCTGGAACAAGTTCTCTGGAAGTGTGTTTTTCACTACATGAATCATGTTCTGGTTATTGGGAACAGTCAATATGGAGTTTCCAAGAATAAATCATGACTGACCAAACCGATTGCCTTCTGTGGTAACAGGACTGGATTCGCAGATAAAGGAAAACCAGTCAATGTCATTTACCTCCTAGCAAGGCTAGACAGTCTTCCAGGATATTTTTCTGTCCAAGTTACAAAGTCACAGTCTGGCTGGGTAGGCAATCAAAAGTGGTTGCATGATCAAGCTCAAAGGGTAGAGTTTCATGCATTCTGCCCTACCTGGAGGTCACTAGCAAGTGGACTACCACAGGACTTGTCCTGTTTATTATCTTTATGAATGACCCGGAGGAGGTAAAAAGTGCATACCTGTTAAGCTTATGGATGACATCAAACTGAGGGAGATAGCAGATGCACTCAGGGGCTTGAATGCCATCCACAAGGACCTCAACAGGGACAACACAGCTCACAGTGTGTCCTAGTAGCAAAGAAGGCCAACAGCATCCTGGGCTGTCAGACATGAACACAGCTAGTAGGTCAAGGAAAGTGATTACCTCAATCTATTCAGCGTTCATTAAACCACACTTAAATACTGTGGATTGGTTTGGATCCAGCAGAACAAGAAAAACACAGGCAAATTGGAGGAAGTTCAGCAAAGACCACCAAGACTGAAGACAGGCCTGGAGCACTTGCCTAGTAAAAAGGGGTTGATGGACCCAGGCTTGTTCAGCCAAGGGAGGAGACAGTTCTGGGGACAACTGATAGCATCCTGTCAGGTGCATACAAGGGCAATATCAAGAAGATGGAGCCAGGCTCTTTCTAGCACTGCAAAACTGGAAGACGAGAGACAACAGACCTAAGTTGAAATAACAGATATTAAGGCTAGAAATAAAAAGAAACAATGCTACAAGTTCCTCTGCATTAATGCTTGTCTGGGTTGAAGCATCTGTCTCTGTAACTCCACATGTGAGTCTCAAACACTGTCTCCTGTACATATGCCTTCTAAACTTGCTTTCACTGCACATGGCTTATTGTAGAGGACACCCATACACAGAGTTGAAAATTAGCTTGACTGTTAGATGAACTATACACTTAAAAGTGCCTGCTTCTCTCTTCTGACCGTATAAGAAGCGAAACAATGAGATTAGATTAGATGTTTCCAAAGTAGGCATCCATATTAGGTAAAATTAATATTTTTAGTCAAATTAAGGTACTGTGAGGGGAGTGGAGAAACAGATAGGCCATATCAACATAGGCAGTGTAATGTTTTATGGAGAAACAACATTAGTCTAACCTTGTTTTACAATTTACTTGTTCAGGGAACTCTTTATAATACTTACCATTTTTAAAAGGGCTAGGTTTTTTGGCCTTGCTTTCAGCCATCAGATCTTGTTAAATCTTTTTGTGCTGGACAAAAGGGGTAATTATTGAAGTTTCATTCCCCAAGTAGGTACTAACTATTTGTAATCAAGTCATTCACAACATTTTCTTTGATTAAACTAAACAAATTGAGTTCCCGAGTCTTTCTGTTAAGTATGTTTTTAATCCTTCAAGCACTTTGGTGGCTCTTCTCTGAACCCTCTCCAATTTAGCAACCTGGAGCCAGAACACTATGTATGATTGTATGATCTTCTTTTAAATTTTTTTTTTTTGTCATATCTTTTTTTTATTTTACATCACAAAACCCACTGAAATCCAGCTCTTGGATCCGTTCCCACCAAATGCTGATATCAATCTGTGCGTTTGTAGTGTGCTCTTCTTACGCCTGGCTGGAAGAGTGTTAACATGAGCTCAGTGTTTGGCTGCCTGCCTGGGCTGACGTGAACTTTCCCCTGCTATCACCACATCAGGACTTCTGCTTGCAGTGTCAGTTCTGGAAGCAGCCATAGTCTGAATGGAAGAAGATGAAGAAGAGGCAACTGCAGCTACACAACTGTCACACCAGCTAGCGATAAAGGAGTGTATCTGTCACACCAGTAGAACGGAGTGGAAAGGTGATGGGGCAACTGCCTGCAGTCCTGTACAGAGAAACCTAAACTACATAGTACTGTATTATTATTGTAAAAGATTCTTAATTTTTGTAATTTAAAGTTGGAAAAGGTCATTGGAACACCCAGACTGCCCTCCTTTCTGTCACAGGTCGTTATCTTTCATCCATTTATTCTTGTAATTATCCGAGCAGTTCACAAGTGGCAAAATTCATCCAGGAAAGTAGTCAAACCCAGTTCTAACTGGTGTCTAAGTTAGGAGCGCAGTCCCTGTAGGTTTCCTCCACAGTCAATGGAAAAGACTGAACTTCCTCCATAGGGTGACTCTCCAAAGGAAAAATCTGAATAGCTCTCAGGAGAGACCTAGCATAACAGGCTCCAAATTTGGCCATCTCAGATAATCATTACAGAAAGGCAAAGTCAGTTTGAACCTTTGTATTGATTTGGAGACATGAGGAGTTTTTCCCTTGGGATCCCTACGCCATGGCTACTCATCCTGTCATTTTCTTTCCTTTCTGAAGTATCCTCTCCTTGATTCTCAGCCATGAACTTCAGTTACATCTTTCTCTAGCAGATCAGAGAATCCTTTATAACCAGCATTTTATTCCTGTGAAAGGAGCAGATTTACCACATGCTGTAGAGGAGCAGATTGAAGGAGACTGCAGCCTTCTTTTAGGAGGTGGTGATCCGCCAAGTACAGTCTCCTGTAAGTGACAGGGAACTCTGCAGCTGCTGCCACTTACTACCTTGAAATCATCAGGTACTGTAACGGTGTACCACTGCTATCCATTCACAGAACTTCTCAGAATTACCCGGGAAAATGGAGAGGGCCTGGCCTGTGACCAGAAACTGGTGAAAAGTAGAGTTGACAGTCAAGACTGCCTGTTCTACCCTTTCTGCAGTTGTGAATTCTTTGCTTTTATGCTACATGTGTAAGTGCTCCAACATACCAACATACTGCTCTTGGCTACTCCTCTCAGTCCCTCACTTCTTACCGTGTTGCCCCTAGATGAAGGTAATCTTGGGGAAGATCTGATGGATTCCTAAAATTTTTATTCCTGTTAATAAACAAGAAAACTAGCATCAAGGTAACTTGCAGTTCACAGCAGTCATTGCAGACACAGGCAGAGCCAAGCTGAGCAAGATTATCTCTTGAGATCTGTCCTGACCATCAGCTTAAATCAACTTTATAAGGTTTGCTCAGGGTCTCATAGAAAATACGATATAACAAAGAATCAGATCGCTGCTTCCTAAATTCCACAGTAATTCTTTAGCTTTTAGTCCATTCTATCTCCACGTGCCATTAACCTGTCCTGGAGTTACAGCTAACACTAACCTAACTTTGAATCTTGAGTGACGTCCTACGATGCCTGAAATGCCTGATGCTCTATTTGTGAATCTCCACGACCAGTGGAAATCAGCAGCAGTGTCTCACAAGCTCTGATCTCCAGCAGCTCAGGGAACTGTGCAGCAAAGAAGTCTGAGCAGATACTTTGTGCATTTCCTAATGAGCTGCTGCCTGAGTGCACAGTCATTAACATTACTCTGGCACTCACCAGCTGCTACTTTGAACAGCCCCTGAATGAAAGGGTCAGCTGCGTGCGATCAAGTCAGCTGAGTCAGTGATCCTTAATCTACCCTTCCATTGAAATGTAACTCTGATGCACATCCTCTGACTGAGCAGAGAGCCCACCCTGAACAGGTGCTGGGCGGCTTAGCCAGATAAACTCCTCTTGGAACAAGCAGAGAGATGTGCCTCTGAATCCAGATACTTGAAATGTGTCAGAATAAATAGAAGTTTTCACAGTACTGGGGGTGCGCCTGTATATGCAACATATGTCCGTGCTCTAGAGACTAGAAGCAGTCCAATGCAATTAGAAAGGAATATGGAAAAGAAACTTTTCAAAACACGTCCTGGGTGGCTGAGTTCTGGTCCATCCTTCAACAGCCAGTTTTGGCATTTCATTCTTTCCAATGCAACAGGACCTAAAAGCTGAAGATTTCAATGGAGGAACAGAGTGCTAACAATGCTTTCACCTATAAGCAGTCTTTTACTCCAATATCTACTTCATATCCTCAAGAGCCTGTAATGTTCATCCCTGAGAGTGAGCTGGCCTACCTTCTGGGTCAAGAAGTTCTGTATGTATTATGAGACCCACTTAGCTATCTGCCTATTATATGAAAGCAGAATATAATGCACAGTTCATATCACTGCTAGCAGGGTACTTTTTCCCAACAAAGGAAATAGGCTGGACCTATTGGTAGATGAAATTCATACAGGCCAAGCTTTTGATCTGTCTGCCACTTTCTGCTTCTTTATAAACAGCTGTTGTCTTAACAGAACACAATCTTCAAAAAATGAGAAATGTAGATGTTTTAAGGTATGCTTTCAATCTGTACATCCAAAATGGTAACACCCTGTCACAGAGGCAATCTGTGCCTCAGAGCTGTTTCTGGAGAGTATCCATGCTGTTGGGAATGTCCTAGTTGGGAAGGGATGGTGGTTGGATGAATCTATGCATGAGTGCAGAAGCTATGGATTATTTATCTTGCAGCTATGCAGAGAGAGATAAAATCAGAAGAAAAACAATTTTTTTCAGGATGGCTACATTCGAACTTGTTCTAGTGCCTGTCCAGCTGCTAGCACCTATTACATAGAGAAACAAGTATCTTAAAAATTCAATGTTCTTGCTCTCTGCAAGCAGAAAAATCCCAATCCGTATGTCTATATTCTATCAACTAGCACCTCCAATAGATCCAAAGGATGGGGTTTGTGCTTCCTTAAGCTCCTTAAATAACAAATCATGACGAGATATTTTTGTTTTTAAAATGTTTTCATCAGGCATCCTACTATAGAGATGTAAAAAAATCTCATAGTACCTGCAGGGATAGGTTTTACCCAAAAAGACACAAGGACTAGTATGTGGATGACTTGTGCTCTCCTATATAAACACAGAGCTGTAGCTATCCACATCTTCTATTGTAATATCACCATCAAATTCTGTGATTCTATGATTATTATAATGTTCCCAACCAAGTTTTCACCTTCCATTGTTTTCTCTCTACTTTTGACAACTGGAAGCCGTACATGACGTGGTTTAAGCTAGCCTGTTGTACCTTGTGTTTAAATGGAGGAGGAATGAGCACATCATCACTGTTTGTCTCTTTCCACAGATGTGAGACATCTCAGTGTGTTTTATCTGAATCCAGAGGGATGCCATCGTGGCTTTCAGCCATAGTTGTACTCCTTCTTCCTGGCACCTCCTGGGGGCAGTTACAAACTAGCTGGCCTTTCTAAGAACACTCCAGCCAAGCATCATTGCAGTACGCTACCAAAATGGGCCCGTCACCCCCCCATCCTGCCCCTTACTGAGATTCTTGAAGATGTCCTAATGAAGGTAGTCTTATATGTATTTTCTGTAGCATATACGCTAAGAGAATCTTCTCTCTAGCAAACAGAGATGGTGGGAAATGCCTTATAGCACTTTCAGATAACATAAATAAAATGGAACACGATGAACCAAGAAACAAGAGGATTCATCCTTTGCCCTTTGCCCTTCACTAGTTAACACCGGCCTTTCAGATCAATCTCTGTAACATAGCTCACCAGAATTATACATCCAGGCCAAATTCCAGTTAAAAGAATAGTTTGAAATGCAGTGGGTACAAAATTTAGCCTGATATATGATCTAGAGGTGAGTTGGTTTTATGCATGTTAATCTGGGAAGTAAGTAGGAACACAGGTCTCTCAGAAGATAGAAGGAGGTGAAGAGGGAAGCAAGGTAAAATTTTGAAGGTGAGGCAGAAGGCTGAAAAAGAAAGGCCCAGAAAAAAATGCTGTGAGAAGAAACAGGAATGAAGTTGAAAAGGGCCAAAGTGAGAGTGAAAAGCAACTGAGGGTCAGCTTGGAGCAGGGGGAGAAGTGGATAGGGATAAGTGAAGCACACTGACTGGCCCAATTTCTTTGTCCTTTTCTCTGGCCTTTGGGAAGGAGCAGCCAAGGCTTTGGGGTCTAGTGATTTGTCTTCCTTTCTTCCCCAGTACACCCCCTAAAATCTATTGATCTGTGCAGCCTGCAACTGTGATGCGATGTAAAAGCAATGTCTATGGTAGGAAGTGTTTGCAAGATTAGGCCTCTCTAATAGCAAGGCCTTCAGAGCACAGGCTAGATTCTCAGCTGGTATAAACTGAGAGAGCTCCATTGAATCCCCATACTCTTTAGTCTTGAATTAAGTACCAAGTGTGTTAGTCACTGAATAACAACAAGAGAATCTCCTTTTTTAACTCCTAGAGGCCCTACCTGGGTCCTTGAGCTCAAACTTTTTGTCTCTTTAGAAATTTAAACCATGTTTGTTCCATTCTTACATCCACTGGAATTTGCAACATATCTACTTTGTAGTCTGGACAAAGCTTGAAGATTTCCCCAAACACAGTGTGAATCAAACCACACAGGAATGTTTGTAAAGAACGTCTTAGACCCTTTGAAAACCTATTCAGTTCTCAGAAGCACTAATGCATTCCACATTTGGTCATTAAACACTAATTGGTAACATGCTGCGGCTGGGTTCACTCTCTGACCAGTAAGTATTTCCTAGGTCACAGCACTGCAAGACCTCAGTGCCTTCATGTGACCTGCCCTTTTGAACTTTTAATCCTTCAACTCGTCAGAGAGCACTGGTAGCTCAGGCCACTTTGGAAACCACAGGCATATTTTTTTCCTGGCTGTTTCAAAGTTTGCTTGGTTTCCCTTCCACCTCCTGCTCCTGCTCCCCTCCTCTCTGATGATGCAGGATGTCTTTTGGGGACCTAATTGAAGGCTTCAAAGTGCCTGAGAGTTTATTATGAAACCATAGTCCTTGGTAAATGTCATGGGACTCATGTTTTATTATATTTATAACCTTTTTTCCATTAGTCTGCCATTTCCCTGAGAAATTATGACCTTGGCTCTATCAGCTTAACCAAGCTGGGTTTATATATAGTAAATGTGTGCGTGTGCAAAAAAGGAGAGAAGAGGGGAAGCCACCAAATAGCTTTCTATTAAAACAGTGCTTCTACTGGCCCCTCCTAGAATCTGGTAAGCAATTTAATAGCAGTGATAAGGGAAGAAATCAGGAAACAAATTATGCCAAACATTGAAGTCTCAGGTGGTGTCTCTGACTACAGCGTACATAGGGCAATAGATCCTGGTTGCTGTCAGGTCTATAATTTAAACTAAATTTCAGCTGGTATTTCTTATCAGAAACAAGTTTAGAATTTTCCCCTCTCCCTGCTTGTTCCCTCACCCTCACTTTGAATTTCTTCACCCTCTATTTTAGACAAATTTAAACCATTTTGCTTAGCTTATATAAATCTTCCATGGTCTAAGTCTCAGGATAGACTACATATAAACTGTATCTCACCTTTCACAGCAGCTCAGAGGATGACATCCACTGGATCTCTGCAGGAATTTGGTAGAGAAATAATCCAGGCACATTGAGTGTAGTGCTTAAGGCTGGGGTGGGTCACAGGGTGCTTTTCCAACAGCAGTCCCTCAGTCATTTCTAAGAGGCCCCCCAGAAATAACAAAAAAACGTCAAACCTGCTACCAGCAGATGTATACCTGAAATATTGAGGTCTGTACCTCATCTGGAGAATGTGGGGGGCTGTGGGCTGGGACCCAGAGCCTTTCTAAATGAACCAGTAAATGAACCAGTGCCAGGAAATGTTCCCAGGCACAGGAATGTGACTGTCTATACACTTACATGGTTAGAACTGCACTGGACACATTAATTTACTAGCACAGACTTAGCCAGAATAACTGAGTTCTGTATGTATGATCTGAAAGGAGCAGGTTGAGCTCTCATTCAAGAAAAGAATGTGCTTAACTGACATTGGTCTTGCTTGCCTCCCTCCGGGAGTGGGTGAGGTCAAATTCATTAAATTTTGTCTCTGAGAAGGAAAATGCTATAACAAGTAATGTTGTGTGGGGTTTTTTTAAGGAGCATTTTTTAAAAAAAGAAGTTTGGAGTTGTTTCCATGCTGCAGGACTTGCAATGGTTCCGTTTTTCATTCCCTTAACCAACCTCTTAAAGAAACAAAGTGGTTCTCACTGTGGATGTTGAAAGAGTTCTCCGACTGACTGCCTTCCTACCCCAGGCATGTGTGGGCAGAAGGACAAACAAACAAATACATAAATTTTTTAGGACAGAGAACTTTCTCAGAAGACTATGTCCTTATAAGAAATTTCACATTTGAAAGAAAAAAAGGACATTTTTGAAAGAAAACACTTGCTTTTTAATTACAATCTGGCCAACAGCATTTATTGAGATCATTGAAAGTGATCTTTTGTTTTTTACCACCTATCCCTCAAAGCACATCTAGTTATTGTATATATGCAATATCTTTTCCTCTAGATCAGCATGGGCAGGATCTACCCTCTCCTTCAAGACTCCTGTCCTCTTGCCTTTGCCCCCCGCACATGTCACTGGCATTATGTAAAGCCATTAGAGTCATGTTCTTGGCAACATCCCTACTTTTCAATGCTTCATTCCCAATTCCCACGTAAGGGCTGACAGACTTCGGTGACCTTTTGCATCAACACTTGTTTACTAAAATTAGATTTTTTTTCTTCCTGGCATATAACCAGGCAGATTACACTCCTCAACCTGTCATCCATGTAGGGCAGGCAGCCCCAGAAATTGATGATGCAAAGGAAGAAACTACTCCATGAAGAGTAAAAGGAGCTCAAGGGGAAAAAAAGCAAAAGTGAATGATGTTCTAGCAGTTTGTACGCATCTATCTATAGTGTGCGTACACATGCACATATGATATTAAGTGGTGGTGTCAGCCACAAAAGGTTGGGAGGTTAGATACAGGTCAAATAAACATCTAGCTAGTTAGATGTGTCTTGAAAGCTCATTTGAATTAAAGATTCATGAAAGTCATTGGTAAAAATCCAACAGACTTGAATATTGCAGGGCTACTGCACATCTTTAGCTGGCTAGAGCCAATGCTCAGAGTATCTGAATTTCCTCATGATATTTCCATGACTTCTTGTAGAAAGAGAAAATTAAAAAGAAGACTAGAAAACGAAAGGAAAACCTTCAGTGTGACATTTTGAGGAATAAGTCTGCTCTGAAGGGAAAAGCTACTTAATATTTGGTCATTATTAAGCCCAGAGAAAGAAGCTGGAAAGGGTACATTGATCCTAACCTGAGAATTACATTACACCTAGACTCATGTTAAGAATTATGGTCCCATGATGCTTACCAGTGTGTTAGCACATATGAAGCAATCACTCTCCTACAAACTTCACAGTCTGGCTCATTCTGAGATCTAGGAAGGTGATAAGTTACTAGCAGAAGACAGTGAGAAGATTAACAGGAAGTTTTGGTAATTTGGGGCTTTTGGTGTTTTTTCTCCTGACCAATGAAACGCTTTGTTAAAGGGACCTAAGCTGCTAATCTTTTTCAAATCAAGAAGTCATCCAGATTCCGCTGGAGCTCATAGCCTGTATGGACTTCTGGGTCTCTCTTTTATCAGTGCACCTGTCTGACATGAAACCTGATGCTGTACATTGCTGCTCTTAATGAGTGACTGATGATGCGTCAGTGTTTCAGCATCTGCACCGCTCCAAACTCCAGAAGAGCCATTTCCAATATTGGCTGTTCCGCATCACTCTTCCTTCAGGTCACCAACTCTGAGAGCTAACTGAAAATGTGTGTTAACTATATCTCTCCAAGCTGGACTACACAAAGCCTTTGAGTGCTAACATAAAATGATCTTTAAGGCCATCTTGTATACCCTGAAGGAAACAACCAGACTATATTTTCGCTGGCTGTTGACCAGTAGAGACGATGGGTTACTAACACAGGCACTCTGTTGCAGACTAGGTCATGCAGGCCTGTATGTATCTGAAGATACGTGCAGGGGGAAAGGAGGGACTGTGCAGCCCTTCCAGCAGGGCCGTGGGTCTGATTCTGCCGTGACGTACAGGCAGCACAATGCCACTATCCTCTCCAGCAGGCAATACGTCAGGGCAGAACGGTGCTGGTGTGACTGCCTTGCTCGGCCGAGCGGCCCACATACTTTCCTATGTGATGCTGGGGAAAGCGGAGTGTAGACCTTCAAAGCCTAAAGTTTTCATTCTCTTCATGTGGTTACATTCACAGTTGTGACACTGCAAGTGACGTAAAGGGAGAGGAAAAAGCTGCTTCTTCAGCAAGATGCAAACACAGATATTGTCTGTCCAATGATTTTAATCTCCCTTCACAAATACTCATGTATAAGTAGATGCAAGCGACGTTGTCCCTCCTTCTCTACCTCTGCTATCAGGTTTCTTAAACCTTTTCAGCAATGGTGTGGGTGTATCACTGCCTTGTATTATACTGGGACAAGAACATTTCATGTCCCTTAAGCTCACTTATTGCAGAATGTTTATACCGGGATACACAGTTACAGAGCTGCAAAATCCAGGCGGCAGCTTACACCGCCTTAAAACACAGAGGTAAAAACTGGAACTCCTAACTGGGGAAGAAGGAAGGGTTCTGCTCTTACCCTGCCAAACCAGAAGGCAAAGTGTATCAGCAGTAGACTAGCTTGACATTCTCACATTGGAAAAAATGCTGAAACACTTTTCAAATGAAGACATTTCTTTTTTGGCAAAAAATATTTTTCCTCTTACAGTATATTATTGTTGGAAATGCTGGACTTCCTTAATTATATATATATGTATATAAAAATCAGACCACTGACACCACATATTTTCAGTCAGATAAAAGACTGAAACAATTCTTTTTTGTTAGCTGGCTGATGTTCTTCATGTTTCTTTACCTCCTTGTTAATTTATATGTGCTCCTTAGGCATATTATGTGTCCCATGATGGACCTTCTTGCATACTTAGTCAGAAAGACTGTCTCCATTGCATCCTTTCCACTCTTTAACGAGAAGATCATGGTTCATTAGAGCACAGCCCATTGGCCAGGAGGGTTAATTTATTAGGGGAATTATTCCAGGTTCCACAAGAAACAATAACACTCTTAGTCAGAATATTTCAGTCTTTACTTCTTTGCTGAAAATGTGAGCTCTCCTGAGAAAATACCAGTATGCTTTATTATTTTTTTTGAAACTGCTTTGCATGCTCCTGCCACTACCTCACCCTTTTCTGCAGGTGTGAGAGTGAGTATTCTCTGGCTCTCTGTATGCTGTCATTGTTTTATTTTTTTTATTATTTTCACTGAAAATTTCCAGAAAGTGACAGCACAGGGGCAACACTGATGATTCATTTTCTTACTATCTCTAGTCAGCATTGTTGTTGTGGCTGTGACAGGCATTTTTCCTTTTGCTTTCCTCTGAAGGTCCCTTACATGAATCTCTGGAAGGTGTGAGTTTTATACAAATTCAGTTTTATTGCTTATCCATGATCAATGAAATCAACTGGATCATCTCTGTTAGATTCAATAGGCTTTTGGGAGTTCCCTTCACAGTCTTTATATCGAGCAGAGTAAGTCATGAGTAAAGGTGTCTTCTCGTTCGGCTAAATCAGCAACTTCTACACTCAGTTGGGTATTCCCCTTCTGTTACATCAAAATGTAAATGTAAGCAACTCATAACTTGCTGTCTCTCCTGTACCCACTCCCTCTCCCCACCCTCAGACTTTGATGTTTTCTGGGGTTCTACTTTGACAGCCTCTGGCTCCAGACATGGGCCACCCTTAGTTCTAACACAATGGTGGTTCCTTGCATAGAAACAGGCATACAAATATGCACTGATCTCAGTTACCTTTGGAAAACCAAACATCATTTATTCACTTTCTTTTTTTTGTTTTTTAATTGTAACGAATATTCATTGCCTTTCAGTAACATGCTTCACACAGATTCTGCCATGCTTTTCACTTCAACATTACACCTGGAGTACTGGGTTTATAAAAAGTCTTAATGTCACATGTATAATTGTTATTTTTAATCATGGCATTGGTCTCACTTTTTTCTTGTTCATCTGTGAAGGGCAGACTGGCTGCCTATGGTGCCTTTGTGGATCTAAACCAGAGGAATGTGGGAACTACAACTGGTCTAGCACCCATAATGAAAGGTCACCATGCTGTCATCCACCTACAGAGAGCCTTGGCAGCGCTGGGTCCGAACAGTCTTGCAGTAACAACACAGTTACATAAAGGTCAGAAGTTTTGAATTTCTTGAGCTGAACTTTTGTTGTTCTGTGTGAATGTGTAAGGTGGGGAAGAGAGAGGGGCTTTGGTTGTGATTCAGTTTAGTCATTGGTTGAGAAGGAAAGAAATCCTCAGATACACAACCAAAAAAGCAGTCATTCTCAGTGCCTGAAGTTTTTTGCAAGTGTTTCATTTTACATTTATTTTTTTCATGTTTTCACCACCTAACCCAAGGCTGGAAATGCTTTGTATTCATTTCTTCAGGTGGGATGGTTGCTAGATAGGGACTTGCTGTAGACAGGGACCCGAGTTCAGGGATGGCTTCACCACAGGTTTCCTGTCAGACTTTGCACAAGATGCTTTAGCCCACTCCTCTGTGATGTTTAATTTTCTGTCTCTCGCTGAAAGAAGTAGAAACTGAGCACTAAACACCTTTGCTTTAGTTCTCCTGTTTAGAAAATGGGTATATTTTTTCCTCACTACTTTTTAGAAAAATACAGATATTAAAGATAGCTTTTCAAACTGTCAGAAAAATTCCATTATTGTGTAATTGCCTGTCAATAAAAGTGCTACCCATTTTCACTGCATGTGCCCAGGATGACCAGACCTTCGACCTTCACTTATGGGGAGGAGTTTTTCAAAGTCCAGTGAAGGTGAGTGAATGATGACTCTGGCAGTGCAGAGGAAAATGCATGTTGCATGGGGAAACTGAGGCACTGAAAACTTACGGGATGAGGTGATAACACCATAAAGGCATTTTCCACTGACTTGTTTCTTACATGTATTTTGATCAAAAAAGATTGCCTTGTAATCTTCTGAAGGTGGCATTTTTTTATTCTTTCCTCTAAATCTTTGTGATTTCAACATAAAAGAAAATATTATTCTAAGAAGCAGTTAATTTCCTTTAATGAATCTTATCTGGCTTGGATAAACAAAAAGTGTTAATCCTGGTATCTTTTTCTTTTTTCTTACAAAGTGGTGGGATTTTTTTTTTAGGTTGGTTGGTTTCTTTCAGTTTTAAAGACTATTTTTTAAGCTCGCAGTGATCTTTATTGTTTTTTAAAATATCTTTTCACTGAAGTTTTCAGTGATGGGCTTTTGTGGAGAAAAAACATTTTTTTTCAGGCAAACAATGTTTTTTTATACATTATATAAAAATTATATAAAAATGTATAAAAATTATGTTGAATTATTTAGCCAAGCTAGTTGAATTTTTTTGTGCTATTGCCTTCAAAATTATTCATAAAATACAATCCAAAACAGTCTTGTGTACACATGCATGTAAGCTTATCAGCAGCCTGGGCTCTGGTATATCCAGGTATCCAGCCATGGCATTTGAAACAATGACCTGTGTAGCAGTCAGTACTGAGGAAGACACTATCACCTTCCCAAAGAGCTAGTGGTCTTAAAATGCAAAGCCAACCAGAACTGGAGATGTTTAAAAAGGATCTCAAATCAAGAACGAAGTGAAGTGTTCATGCAGAACCTGTCCCGAGTATTATATGAGAACAAGAGAGCCCAAAGCTTTGTTCAGGGTCAGAACAGGTGTATCACCCTAGAACAAGCAAACGGGGATCCCATAGCAGATCTGGGGCTGAACTTTTATGTAATGATGAAGAAGCACATAACTTCCCATGCTTCGGCTTCTCCCGCTGCAGGTGGAAAATGATGCACTACCTTTCCCTTGATGAAGTATTTTGAGATGGATGTAGAGCAGACCCTAAGAGCCTCTTACTGTCAGGAAAAAGAGATGAGGAACCCTGCCAGAGCTCCTATCTGTGGTCATAAGTGAACAAAGGTGTCCTCCTAGGCAAACGATCTGGCTGAGAAATGTTCTGTGCATGCAGTAGAATTTGAGCTAAGTGTACGGAGCTACACTGATTACACTTTCCTTGAAAATGTCTTTTGATCTCTGGCCTCCAAATTGCATCAACCCTCTTCCCTTCTGAGAAAAAGTTTTTCGGTTCTCAGAAACAGCCAGCGCTCAGTGAGGCTGCTTGTGAACTTTTGCTCTAGTGGAGGCATAAGCAGGGGGAACTAGAAATGCTCAGGAGTTTTCTGGGCTTTTGTTTTATGCATAGCAGATCTGTATTGGTGATTTTTATTTCCTTTACCCTGCCCCATTTTTGTCTAGTCAGCTTGAGGAACAGATGTAGGCTTTCGTCCAGCAGTGTGTAACATGATAAATATGCATTCTGTGTTCTAATGCCTGGCGTGGTGTCCTCTGGAAATAGCCTTGAACAACGACAACTATACTTGGCATTTGGAGGAATCAGCTGGGCTATCTAGGGATCATGAGGTCCAAATAGGAGAACTGCAAGCCCAGGAAAGGTTTTTTCCATCAGAGCTGACTTGTTCCAGCCTTACTTTTGCTGACATATCTGAAATCCACTATCAGGAATCCCTCTTTCTGTTCCTCACAGTTATTAGACAAACTTAGGGAATGCTGTGGAGGGTGACCTCACAGATTAAGCACTTCTATCCAGTTTTCTTGGAAGCAGGGTAATTCTGGGTGCCAAATGCAAATTTATAACTTGGAGTCTTGCAGAACAATAAGAAAAAAAAAAAAAGAGCACTTTTAACTGAATTTACAGCGAGTTATACATTTGGAATTCAGATCACTCGGAAATGAGCTTGGCAGATTCTGACTGTGATAATGATGCTGAACTAGGGAAAATGATCTGGCCATACACCTAAGAGGTGAATCATGCTGCATCACAGGCTTATTTTTAATATAGGGAGGTAGTGTATCTCAAGCTTTTATATACACCTCCAACTTCTCACGTGGAGTTTTCGACACACTTCCCCCACCCACAAGTAGCTTTCTGTGAACTTAGACTGACATAACGTAGGATGTAGCACCTGGGTATGCTACTATTTATTGGATGCATTTTATGCTTATCTGGAAAAAGTACTGCAAATGACTCACTATTTCTATTTTTCCTTCAAGAAATTAGACACAATAAAAGTTCTCAGGAAGGAATCTTTATAGTATCCTTATCCTGCGTTGACATCCAGACTCCCTTGTGCTTTATATGTAATTTCAGTGACTAGTAACTTAGGAAATTTGGCACTTTCATCTCTAACTCATTGCTTCCGAAGCCACATTAATTTAGGCTTCAGCATATGTACAGAAGCAGCCTAGGTACCTAGCTGCTACTTAAGCAGCTGAAATCCAAATAGGAAGCGGCATACCATCAAGGCGTTTGACTAGCCATGACGTAGTTGGCTTCAACCCATCTTTGTCTACAGCAACATCCTGCTGGGTATATGCAGTGGCAGGACTTCAGCCATCTGTGGAAACATACAGCTAAAATAGGAGGCATCCTCCGAGATTAGACCCGTCAGCTAAGCAAGGCTTTTCAGGCTCTCGGGTTTAGACCTAGATTTACTGAACTTGCCCTAATGGCCCACACACAGCATGCACACCTTCCTTTGAGTTTGCACCCTTAGACACACTGGTAAACATTCTTTAATACGTATTACATTTTAATATGAGGTAAATGTAAGCTGCCTATGACAGGAAAGGCTGGCCTGGTTTCCAAAGGTGCTGGTCATCACACAGGAGAGTTCATCACTGCTGAAAATCAAGACTTTTTTTACTGACATTGTGGCATATGGGCTAGGGGAGGATTTTCAAAGGCTAAAGATAATTTACTCAAAGGCAGTTAACTGCCACTAGTACTTCTAAAATCCCCCTTATTCCCCTTCCTACACAAATACATCTATTAATCATTAACCCCTAAACTTCCACACAGTGGGTATGTTTCAGATCTGGTACACTCTCTGGAAGGAACTGCAAGTTCAAACAGTCTGGAGAACGACTGCTGATGAATCTCTGTGGGCTTGCTTTCTTTTCCACTAGAAATTTATTTTCATACTGCTTTTACTGACCTGCTAGTAATTGCTATTAGAGGCAGGAGAGGAAGACTTCTGGCCTGACCCTGGCCATTTGTACATTCCTGTTCTTAGCTCTATATACTAACGCTGTCTCTGGATTATGCAATTAATAAGTTACAGAGGATATGGAGATTTAATTACACTAAAAAGAGGAAGATGATGTCATTGATTATTTTAAGATGGAAACATCTGAAAAAGGCATAAGCAGTGAGAATTTCTTCTCCATAAGCAACATGCTTAGGACTTGAACAGCTAGACTATGAATTACTATTAATGTAGAATGAATTCATTTTCCAGATGTTACATCAGCACTGAACCCAAAGAATGTTATCTCAGCTGGAGTAATACACAATTGTACTTACTGAAATAACTTAAGCTTATGAGCATTGTAGCCTGCTTACAAAACCCCAATTAGTTACCTGGGTTATGCACTTTTCAACCAGGAAAAGAAAAACAGTTGATTAACGTGAGAAAATTAATATTTTAGGTAAGCCTAAATGAGTGATGTGAGAGCGGCTCTTTTTAAAAAAATACAGGCATGAAAATGACAGAATGAGTCATGTCAAATTTTTGACCCAAAGTTAATTTTATTTAATTATCTAAGGGCTGTTATGTATCTGCTTTATATGTCTACCGCATACTTGTATAGCTGTGTATGCTATAGTTACATATCTATGGAAGTGAAAGGAAATGTTTTTAAATTTGAGAAACCATCTTACTGTGTGTGCTTTTGACCTCAGGAATACAAACCATTTAAGCTTATTACAAATACATAACAACAAGATTGATCTTCCCTCAAAGCATTGTAGTCACTTATCCCTGAACCAAAGTTCCTGACTGCTTGGAGATCTTTATCTTACCACATTAAGATGAAAATTCACTGGACACAACTGATCAAAATGATTTTTTTCAATATGCTCAGACAAAACTCGTTTTTTACAAATGCCTTGACAGATCTTAGCTTCCTAAAGGCTTACTGCATGTCAGAAAGTTTTTCAGGTCACAGTTCTGTTCTGTGGGGACACATCTGATCCCTGTCATAACATGTCTTGTTTTCTTTGAGCATACCCTCTGTTACCTCTTGGACACACTGAAGAGGTGCTGGGGAGGTAAACAGTCACAAATGTGTCCCATTGCTCCCATCAATAGGTTCACCTCTGTATTATACAATGTTGTAGATGTTAAATCAACACCATAATTGTCCCTGTAAACTTATTTTAAACTCTATTTTGTAGAGCAGAGGAAAAAGAAGATCTGGATCTTCTCAACTAGAAGAGAGAGCAACACATCCCTTTAACAAAAGTTCCTGTCTGCTTCTTAAACAAACTACAAGAGCACAAAAATCCCAAGATATTTTATTTTATCTCCTTTGAGGTGCAGTCCTTTAGTGTGTCTGTTCTGATACACTGACGGAAAGTTATTAGTCTGACTTACAGTTGGTTGCATTTCTGTCAACTTAAAATACTGATTTAATGCTCATCAGTAATATCTAAACATCTTAACAGGTTACCATTATTCAGCTGAGCTTTATTCCTGCTGATACAGATTTAGAAGAGCTATCACTTAATGAATATTTGCCTTAAGTCAAATACAATTAAAGCCACAGATGTGGAGATATATTTTTTTTTTTGAGCCATATGTATGTATGCAAAATGTATACAAAATACTGCAAAATGTTAACAATATGTTTGAAACAAATGAATTGGAATAAGAATCTGGACTTGGTTATCCATAAAGAACCCTCTTTCTCTTGGGAAAGAGAGTTTTCAGCAAGCTTGTAAACAGAGAAGAACCATCACATGGTTTACATTATAATTTCTCCTACCAGCTTTCTCTTTCAAAATGAGGTACTTATTCTAAGATTATATGTTTTTGACTTAATGTGTTAGAGAAATAAGAATAAAATATTGAAACCTTTGTGCTCATGATTAGACCAAATTGAGTCTGATCAACTAGAACTTTAGGAATTCCAGGTATGCTTCAAATCTCCCATGGAAGATGAAGGGGAAAGAAATCAACCCACTACAGTCATCAAGGCTTTTAAAAAAGAGTAAGGAAAAAAAGAAGAATGATCCTGTGATTAAGACATTTGATTCATGTCTTGGCTTGATTTCTTCCTTGGTTTGAATGATTTTACAGTTAAGGTTTAACCTCTTTGTGCCTCAGTTTCCCATTAGTAAAACAGGCAATGATTAAATCCTTCTTTTCCCACCGTTTATGTTACAAATCTTCCCAAGCAGGAATCCATCCAGAATGTGTGCACACAAAGGAAGCTCCTAACACTTGGGTTCTGAAAATTGGTAATATTCCTGTAGGAGCATGGAGACTGCTGTCAAGAGGTGTGCTTCACTTTAATCCCATATTCAAACCCTTTTACATGGAGACTAAAGGCTAAATTCAGAAAAATATGCGTGCCAAAATCCCAAATTGCAATAACAAAATACAACTTTCTCCAGGGGCTGCTTGAAGGAGTACCTAAAGCCTACAAGTAGGTGAGTTACTAGCAGGCTGTTGAAGAAAAAGAATATAGGAACTAATGAGAGGTAGAAACAAGCCTCTGGTATTTAACCTCCTCTCTAATAAGGCAAAGTCTATAAGGCACCAGGCCATGCTTAATGTTTTACTCCAGCTGACGTCTGCACCTCCTCCTTGAATATGTTGGGTATTTTGAATATGTTGTACAGATGTACTTGCTGTCCCAGATTCTGCTGCAAAAACTTTGCACTGAAGCTGGGTATTGCAATATGTGGACTTGGTGCAACTTTCCTATGCAAAGGGAGGAAACTATTTTTTCAGTGAGGGTGGGCTTGTCAAGTCCTGAAAACTGCTAATGACTTTGCTGCTTGAAAAGCAATGAAACCAAAGAGTGTTATCACTCAGGCCACTGGTTCATGCTGGAGATGACTGAAATTTAACATCAAAATTAAAACTGTGTTAATTAATATGCTTGTATTGGGAGTAAAACTCTATCCGAGTAATGTATGATGGGATATCACCCTGTTCATTGCAAAAGCCCCATCCATGAAGAATCATTGCAGCCACCACTGGAGAAGATTTTTAACCAGCCTTTCCATCTGATGGAAAGGAGGCTAAGTGTGTGTGAGAGGGAATAATAATTATTTTCTCTGACCCCCTATCTTCCCAGTGCATTAGAAGGGAGGGATTTTTAATGGTCAGGTTAGGATGGTTAGGATGGAGATATGCACATAGCAAGAGGTGCATTGACTGATACCCTTTTCATTTCCAGAAGGTTTTTTGAAGATTTCACTTTGACTTCACAAATCATCTTAACCAGCATTTTTAGGACAAAGTTCTAAGGGGAAGCAAAAGTCTAATGTACTTTCCAAGTGGTGTAGAGATCATTTTGTCTTTAAAGATATCTGATTTCTATAGCAAGGGAGGAGATTATTTTACACCATATGGTAGCTGTCCTGTGATGTCATAGTGATTAATGACAGGATCAGTTGGATGCTCCAGTGGCATAACAAATGGCCTGGGTTTCCTGTAATGGCAAACAGTTACACGCTCATACTAGGACCCTGCAATTAACTGCGCTCTAGTCTCGGCTCCCCCTGGGCTTAAGAACTATAAAATGAATGCAAAGACTACTACCAACTTCATGAGGATGTGGGTCAAGCATTCTGTGACTTTTGGCAGATACCTTAGACTGTGGATATCTGTTTCCCATCTGTAAAACTGATATTATAATTAGCCGCTCACAGGCTTGATGTACAATTAACTGGTTGAAGGTCTGTGAAACCTTTGTAGAAGAAAAATATGAAGTGGAAATAACATATTTTGGGGAAATTATCTGTGTATTTTAAACTCTGTATCATATACTGAAGAACCTCCAGCACTCTCTGTCTAATGTTCTCTTTTAAATGCACAAAGTTTAATTGGCCTCACGATTATTTGTCAGATAAAAAGAAGTCGTCTTCTTTAAACACTTTGTGTTCTACTTTATGTCAAAGATTTTTGGGGCAATCATATTTCTCTGCCTGAAATAATTCTGGGAGCAGATAAAGTATTCCTACAGTACTGACACAAAGCAATACAAAGAATGATCCGTTTCTTCCAATTATTGATAGCTTGATGACTGTCATTTTAGCTTTATGCCACACGTAAAGACACACATGATTTGTCATTAGCTGATGAAAAAATAACCCAAACAACTGAAAAACTTTCTTTTCTTGATCCAGTCTTTACCTATGGTTTTCTTCAGTCTTTCCTGAACATTATGGTCAAAACTACAGTCTTGGGCATATGCTGTATTTGGCATCAGGCTTTGCATTTATCTATCTGCTGAGGCTCTTTGAACCCAGGATCTTAAAATGATTTATCTTTTCAGCCTGTGTTTCTCTATCTTTAATGATAGCAGCGTAATATTAATAGGTCATTTCATTATACTTCAATACCTCTTTTCCACTGCTGGTTACTGGACAGTTCAGTCAGCAAATTTAAAGATTCTGTTGCTGCTGGCATCAGGCTTTACTAAAACAAAACCTAACATTTTTGTTTGTTTTAAGTTCTTTCCTTTAGCAAAAAGTGAGTGCTCCTGGGTTGTGAAGAGAGTGCTCGAAGGCTGACATGTTTGGACTGTCAGCCTAATATGTTATGATTTTCTTGAATAAATCACACCTCTGACTGGTTTCTGGATCTTGCAGTGTACGACTGTGTAAGTGCTTCGCACCGGTAAGAGGAGCTCACCCAAAACTCTCCTATGCTACTAATAATCGATTGCAACAGCATCCTGGAGGTAAGAAAAAACCTGCATTTGTACAGACATTTTACTTCAGGTTGGGTGATGGGAAGAGTACAGATATGAACATTGTGCACTGTATAAACTAACACATAGATTCATGTTTTCCCCTGTTCACTCACTGTTTTTGTGACAGGTTTGGAAGTGAGATGAACACACAAGTTTCAAATAATTCATAGAAGTGAAGATGGAACATTCACACAGCTCACGTTCCAGTGATGACACCCTAGCTGATGTCTGGAGGATACCCGGTGCCAGACACAGCGATGGGAGGAGATGGAGGTAAACACAGCCCATTGGCTGGCTTAATTTTGTTCCTTGCTACTCATGCAAAGACATCAATCCCTGCTTGCTCACAGCAATGTCTTTTACATTGTTCAGAAGTGATGGTTAATGGCTACTTTGACGGGCAGGAGAGTGTATAAAGCAGATCACAGCTCTGATTTTGCAATGACAGTGCTGGTGGGGTTTTCATAGTAAAATTGCACACATCCCATGAATGCTCTCCTGGCTTTTTTCTGATCGTTTTTATGTGACAATCCAAAGATATTGTCAGCTGAATTTGCTTTACCAGGGTAATTTACAACTTTTTTGTTAGTGAACTCTGAATTGGTACCTCAGCTTTTGTAGAGGATGGGTATTCCTTCCTACTCTTAATTCATCTCGTGTAGCTATTGAGTGACAGGGGTTGTGTTAATTTATGATTGGACACCGGAACCTGAAATAAAAAGTGGAAAGGGAGAGACAAGAGACTTTCAAAGCATGAAATTAAAACCTTTGGGCTATGACTTAACTTACTACTTATTTTTCTCATTTTGTTGCCATCAATATTTTTGTTCTATTCTTGATGTGATGTGTTTCACAGGGCATGATTTGGGGCCTTTTGGCTCTTTGTTTTCATGTGATATGTGGGGTATTTTTAATTAGTTTGTATTATAACCAATGCTTTGTCTGTTCTTATTCAGGTATGTGCTATTAATTGTCTTTATTAGAGCTATAAACATTTCTGAGATATTTAAATGTAGTTCCCCTTTAACTTGCACAGGGATCAGGTCTGAGTAAATAGAAAATGTACATTTTTGGGGAAGCCTGAGAGCCAGAAATCTGCTGCCTCTACGCTAAAAAGGTTCAGGGCGCCAGCATGGCCATTGACTAACAGTCAAGGAAATCATCAAAGCTGATCACTTTTCCTGGCAGTTTTGACCTGGGCCAGCCAACAGTCTGCCAGGCAGTGCCTGGGCCCAGCGTGTGGGACAGGACAGGACAGGACACTGTCAGGGTGGGACAGGACAAGGGCATTTTGCATGATGGACCAAGCAATGCTGTTCAGCTTCTCTGGAAGGGAAATAGCGGTGGGCCATATGAATCAAAGTCTCTCTGTCTGCCACATGGGAAAAGAAGAGGTGCAGGACATTTTTTGTTTTAATTAGTATTAAGAGTAACCTTTAAGAGCAAAGAAGGAAAACAGAAGGACAAGGTGTAAAATAGATGAAATTAACTCTGGGATATATTTCTTAACCTACTTTTATGAACTTTGGTGAAGGAGGAAAATATGAAGTGAATTATTTATTTTCATGACCTCCTGTCCTTAAATGTACTTGAAGTTGTGAAGGTCTAGAAATGATGCTTAGGGGTTAGAGAGAACTACCAGGAGATCTTATTTATGTTCCTCATTCTGCTGAATGGCAGAGCTCAGAGGGTTGTGAGCAACAACAGAGGCTAGCTGGAGGCCTGTATCTAGTGGCGTTCCCCAGAGGTCAGTGCTGCCTCCAACGTTGTTCAACTTATTTATTCATCAGTAACCTGGACAAAGGGGCAGAAGGCACCCTCAGCAGTTTGCTGATGGTACAAAACTGGGAGGAGTGGCTGATACTGCAGAAGGCTGTGCTGCCATTCAGCAAGACCTGGACAGGCTGGAGGGTTGGACAGAGAGGAACCCAATGAAGTTCAGTAAAGGCAAGTGTAGGTTCCTGCACCTGGGGAGGGACAACCCTATGTACTAGTACAGGCTGGGGCTGACCTGCTGGAAGGCAGCTCTGTGGAGAAGGACCTGAGAGTCCGGGTGAACAGAGAGGTCAACCTGATCCAGCAGTGTGCCCTGGTGGCCAAGAAGGCCAATGGGACCCTGGGGTGCGTGGCCACCTTAGGAGAAGCGTGGCCAGCAGATCGAGGGTGGTGATCCTTCCACTCTGCTCTGCCATGGTGAGGCTGTGTCTGGAGTGCTGTGTCCAGTTCTGGGCTCCCCAGCTCAAGAGGGACGGGGAACTACTGGGGAGGGTCCAGCGGAGGGCTATGAAGATGATGAGGGGGCTGGAACATCTCCCTGATGAGGAAAGGCTGAGAGAGCTGGGCCTGTGTAGCCTGGAGAAGAGAAGACTGAGAGGAGATCTTACCAATGTCTACAAATATCTTAAAGATAAGTGTCAGGAGGATGGGGCCAGGCTCTTTTCAGTGGTGCCCAGTGACAGGACAAGGGGCAACAGGCACAAATTGAAACAGAGGAAGTTCCTCCTGAATATGAGGAAGACCTTCTTTACTTTGAGGGTGACAGAGCACTGGCACAGGCTGCCCAGAGAGGCTGTGAGGTCTCCTTCTCTGGAGACATTAAAAACTCACCTGGAAGTGACTCTGTGCAGCCTGCTGTAAGAGACCCTGCTTTAGCAGGGGGTTAGACTAGATGACCTCCAGAAAGCCCCTTCCAACCCTGACCATTCCATGATTCTGTGATTCCACCATTCCAAAATAAGACCCTAACAACCTCTTTCTCTTGTCTGTAATGCAGTGACAGCTTTTTCTCCTTTCTTTTTTGTCTATCATCTTCTACATAGATTTCCCTTTTGAAGTATGGCATGGTTTACTGGCAGTAAGTCCATAGCAGTGACTGCTGTGAACTGCTGCAACACCAGTTATGACTTACAATTTCATGAAATCATGATTTGAAACCATTTATGTTATTTACAATAATTCTGAAGTGCCAAGCATCTCAGAGGGTGAGTGTGAGGCAAAACCACAGTCAAAAAGGCACGAAGGATTGTTACTGCTTGAAGATTTGCTTCTTGGCTTTCTGTGGTGTCATCAGGTTCTACTACTGCCTTGTCAAAAATGTTGTAGATATGTAAGAAAGCTCAAAGGTGCTATAAACTCATTCTGCTAGTTCAGATCTATTCAAAATATTCTCTTTGCACCAGATTTAATGTTTTGATAGAAGAGGCATCATCTGTTTCCTGCAACAGCATAAAACCATAAAATCAGTATAAATTCTGCAGGTTTTCCTGCAGTGAGTTCAACAATCATGAACCCATTCCAATTGAGATCAGAACTGATGTTTGAGCTGTAAGGAACAGACACTTTATTCGCAATCAGGGAACTACAGCACGAGTGGCAACTGGGTTTGTCCAATAAATAATGCCTTTCAAACAAGTTAGGACTCACATTTCTGCAAGAGGGAAGCCAGGGATTCAGCTGATCTTGTGACAAGCATGAATGTTAAAAATTGAAAAGTCTGACTAGGAAGTTGTTAAGCTTTTTGCCTGTCTCTGTTTCTGAATGTTCACCTTTGGGCACAAACAGCATTGCTTTTCACAAGACTGATGCCCAGTCTACAGATCACGCAGTTCTGAGGGGTCCAAGGTTGAACTCTCCAGATTGTTAGTCATTTGGATTTAAAATCATATATGATTGCTGATATCAAATACATATATGATTGCTGACAGGAAACAGAACAAACTAGTTTGACTAATATCTTGCTATGACAACCCTGTTTTGTCTTATAAATTGTGGACAGCACATATAAGAGAACTCCAGAAATAAAGGAAACTTTACTCATTGTACAGACTCATGCCAAAGGATACAATTTTGTTCTTAACTAAGGAATCTTTATGGCCTTAATTCTCTTATGTATCAAGCTAATTCTGATCTCTGCTATACCAGGTTCAACTGAGATCCCTCCAAGCTCTGTAAACACAGTGTGTATTGCTCAATCAATGCATTATCAGCATGTTAAAAAAAAAAGCACAAATGGAATCTGAATGAACTCTTGGAATTTGTGATAGTTAGAAAGCAAAGTATTGATGTATGGTTAAAACTGAGACAGTTTTGGTGTATGAACGGCAGGACAATTTTTTCAAAAAGCTGTTTTGATGTTTTAGTAGGAAAAGGTTTCAATGATAACAACTGATACAGCCTGAAAGAGCATAATGTTGTAGATAAATACTTCGTCCTGTTCTGGACCACTCACTCTGCCGGGTTTGCACATATCTGACAGTCTTCAGAAGCTCTAGAACTCTGCAAAAGTCTCCTAATGTGAAGGAATGAGGTGAAGGCGATGAACTAGTTGCAATGAGTCTTGATAAACTATCAATGCAGTGCTCCTTGGTCTCACATCTACCTTTTATAGTGGAAACCCGGCCATGTGCTTCAATGCTCTCTTGGCACAAGATCTTGGTTTGCCTTAGCAGTTGGGCAGGGGGTCCAGGCTTGCTCAATGCTGTTGGGCAAAGGTAAGCTCTTGTTCATGCAGTCTGATAGAGTCAGGCTTGCACAGGGCTAAATGTGGTATGGTTTGCTCTGTTGAACACACATACTGAGCAGAGATCTTCTCAAACACAGGGGAGATACTCTGACCCTGAACTACAGCCAGGAACGTGGCTGAAAAAATGCAGGTCATAGGGTTTTGTGTGCTTAACCCAGCTTTCAGGTCCTTTCTTCCCTTTGAAACAGCAATTAGTATGGCATGAGTTCTCCAGTTCTCCTCCTTCATTAGTGTAAGGGCATGAAGGCAGAGGGAAATGAACCTGTCACAGGCATGGCCGAGAGAGGTCATGGATTTGTTCAGGAGACCCCTGCCCTTAGTTCCAGGTAGGCACAGTTTGAGCCATGCTTCTGATGACTAACATAAACTTTCAGCTATTATTTATCACTTTCATTACAAAGTTGAGGGAATTGTGTGTGTGAGAAAGCAGTGAGAAATTCCCACAGAAAACTTGGATTCAGGTTTTGTTGCTGCTTGTTATTTCCTGGTTGAATTGAAAGCACCATTTATTGTTATCCTGCCTGGGTGTCTATGAAAATTATTTGAGTCAGGGCCAGCAGCAACCCACTTCTTCTTTCCCATGTAGCTTTTCTTTGCCAGAGTCTTAAACTCCGAAGGGCTCCACTACAGAAATAATATTATTAACTCTAAGCACTCAGAAGTTTTTAATCAAGGACCCTAAAATTGTGAGACAGGCTTAAAATCCAGATATTCTATTAATAAATGATGGCTATATATATATATATATAACACTAAATAATTATCTATTTTGTCTTCTGTTTGTAAGACTGAAGAACACCCTTGATTAACATTTTAAAGCTTTTCCCTGCGATCATGCAGACTAGAATGTTGAGACTCTCATATATTTAAATTCCAGGATTTGGTACTTAAAGAGGAAATTTTTTTAAAATTACCTTTTCATGAGGGTTCTTGCACCATAGAAATTAAAGGATTTCCTTTTAGCTCCTCTATCTTGGTTAAGGAATTATGTTGGAAGCACTTCTTAAGATGACATGATTTGCAAACTAATTTATTTTGTTAAATGCAAGTATCCTGAAAAATCTGACTTTTAAGGAGTAACATCGAGACCAACAATTCTGTAAGAGTGAAGAAGGATAAGACAGTAAGCTGGGTAGTAACGTTGCTGCTGAAACAATCTGAAGAAAATAAATAAGCCAGCAACTAACCACCAGAGGTTTAGAAATCATTTCTCTTTGAGCAGACATTTCCTTTAACCTTTCAGAGATTTCTTTCATCAGTATGGGCAAGACAGAGGACTATTCTTGTAATGGTGCCAAACCCCACCGTAGCAATTCTAAAGGCACTAAATAAAATGTTTTATGTCAGGCAGATACAGGTTGAAACACTAGATTGAAATAATCTGCAGATTAAGGAAAAAGATGTGTTTGCTTACTTCCAGCTGGTTGCAACCTCTGTTATCAAGCAGAACAGAGACCAAATGCAACCAGCATCAAGCTTGAAGAAACTCAATATCTGAGCCTTATTTTCACTCTAGGCTCAGGACCATTTTGCTTAGACATATTTCAAACAACTGAATCATGCCCATCAAAGACACGAGCACCCTTGCTTGACTTACAGGAGAATGTTCTTCAAGAACACTCCAGTGGGGCAAGCTCCCACAAATATTTCCAAAACTTCAGAACCAGTGAAATGGCCCACACTTCATGCAGGTTTTTTCCCTACACCTCCGTCTCTGTTGCAAAATATATTTCACAGAAAGAAACTGCACTTCTAGTTCCCTGTGCAAAGAGAACCTGATTCATACCTAAATTAATGGCTCCCTGCTCAATGTAGTGTGTTGTTGTGGCTGTTAGGGTAGCCTCGGAAAGGTAGGCTGAGAAAAAGCCACCCCAGATAAACACAAATGAACTGACTAGTGAATCCAGCATTGTGGTCAGTTTTCTGGTCTACAAAACACATTCTCGCCTCCTGGTCTTGTTAGAGCTGGTTGTTTACAAGTCCATCAAGGCACACATGGAGAGCGCTCACGATAAATACCCCTGCTTCTTTCGTCAAGTGTATCCTTGTTGCCGTAAGCCCAGCGATGCGTGATAGGGCACATCTGTGATTTGTAAAGCAAAACTCACCAAGTGGCCCTGAGCCTCTGTCCATCACGCTCACACGTTCAGACTGAAAGCGATTAACTTCTCTGCAGAGATCCAAAACCTGTTAGTTCATGTATGGTGAGGAGAAGGATGACATGCTCCGAGCATTGCAAAGCGGGTGTGAGCTGAGCGTGTCCCTTGCATGTGCCCGGCTGTGTGTGTCAGCTACTGCCCTCTGCTGCACAGAGCCAGCAGCTAACGGCCAGCAACCTTCTTCGATCAACTAAGGTCGACAACTTCGGATCAGTTCGGATCCACACGCTCACGCTTTTGAAGCTGGAGACATTACTTCCCTCTTGCCAGCGGGATATTCAGAATCGCCGTGCTTTGCTCTGAGCCCACCATGAAACTTCTAGCAAGGTACAGCTTCCTTGAAGGGGTCTAGGGCTGGGCTTCTGCTCTGGAGCCTGGTGAGTACGCAGATCTCCTCAGCCAAAGCCAAAACTTGCCTGTACTTAAGCCATCCTCTCTACTACCCCAGCAGCAGGCAGAAACTTGGTCTGAATCCATATATGAATCCTGGGAACTGCAGTGGCAAGTGCTGTAGCCATGTCTTTAGAAAGACAGCACAACCCAAATGTTTAAGCTTATGAAGTTCCTCACTTTCTACCCCCAAGTTGAGAAGGAGAATTTCCTTCAGCCACCACTGGGCAGGCTGTGCCAGCTCCTGTGGGCAGCTTTTGCCAGACCACGGGCTTGGTCTTATGTCTGTACCTTCCCCATGCAGCAGGGAAGAGCAAGGCATGAACATCACCTCCTCTGAGAGAGAGGGAGAAGGGATGTCCTGCCTCGCTGGCCATCACTGCAAGGGCAAGGGCTGCCGTCTTTGAAGAGCTGCCTGAAGGGCTCAGTATTTGTATGTCTGAGGAGGATTCAGGGGAGTTTGAGTGTGCTGAGAAATCTTCAAGTTAGGAAAACCACAAAACGTGTGCGTTTGACAGTATTTGTGGACAGAAAGCATGGATTAGACTGTGCAGAGACCTGTAGGGGGTCTGGATACAGGAAAAGATTTTTCAACCTAACCTCTTCCAGTTCAGACTCTGAGTCTTCACCTACTGATAAGGTGGTAGTGAAGATGGCTTAAGTACAGGCAAATTTTGGCTTTGGCTGAGCTCAGCTGTGCACTTTCCAGACTCCAGACCAGCAGAAGACCTTGCAGTCTGCTCCCTGATGCTCATTCACACGTCTGCAGGAGATCACAGCCCTTGCTGATCTGCCAGCCAATTCGCTCCTCTGAATGCACCCTAACCTAACACAGGTGCAAAAAAGGTCAGCTAGCTGAAGCTGTTTAAAACAGATTTTGCTGGACTGGCTAATTCTGATTCAGATAATTTAAATAAGTAAATGTGTTGTAAGTAGCAAGCTGGAGCTGTGAAGAGGGCAGTGAAAAACTTCAAGGGTGCTGGGCTGAAGGGTGTCAGATCACAAAGTGCAATTATAACAGGACATACATTCAAGACCCAAAGACTGTTACGATAGCCAAAGCTCCTAATCTTTTCCTTCCTAAAGATTTAAATTTGCATGTGTATTTGTCAAAGTGTGCACATGCAGTAAGAATATGTACACAAACCGTGTGCCTGGACAAATGAGGGATTATGGAAAATGAACAGTAAGAAATGAAATTGCTCACAACTACACCTTGTCAAACCTTCCAAACTGGAATATTTTCTCTCTTCAAAGATTGTTACTTAAGACTCTTCAAATAGAATTCTCACATATTTATCTTGCATGTGGTTTTATTCCTTCCACCTGCTCTCCCTTCAAATAATTTATAACTGTGGCATCTGCAAATGTGAATTGATTTGAACTGTTTTAATGTGGTCTGGGGATATGAATAAGAAATAATGGTGCAATGCCGTGTTTACTAGTACATTTTCTGGTATGTGGTTCAAACAGTCAAATTCAGAAAAAAAATAAATATGGAAGTATCGTGGTTGTGTGAGCATACTGGATTACTGATGACACCAGCAGTACAAACCTATACTTAAAAACCACAGTTAACCAGGACCTTGCAAGTGACTGATCATTGGTTTTAAAGGACTGAACATTTTTGGCTAATAATTTTTCTGCCATTTCAAATTCACCCATTACCCTCCCTGTGACTTAAATCTCCCCTTTATTATTCTTCCAATACTCTCAGTGTTTTTATGATATCCATGAGAGTGGCTGGTCCTGGCTATATACTCTAAAGGTACATTCAGGACCTACCCCGATCCTCTAAGAAAAAATGAACATGTCTTTTTTATGGTTGGAATCCTGGTCTAGAATGACCACTGTATAAACATAAAGGATAAACGTGTGACTAGACAGGGTGGATTTCCATTGCACGGAGCCTTCTCTGACTAGCACTTCAAAACCTTCTGCACCTTTTTCTTACACAATTGGCCTCTGAGAAAGCTTATGTACAAATTCTGGGGTTTTGCTGCTGTTCCACTGTTTACCAGGGACAGTCATGTTGCACTTGCTCAGTGACCAAGGGCAAGACATTCTTGCATTAGCACCGTAAGCAGAAAGTGGCTGCATTGTGCCATATGAGTTTAAGGCACGTATAAAATATGAAGGAAGCTTGTCAACTCAGATTAACTTTGCAGACACCTCTTCTTCATCCCGTGTTGCAGAGGAAGGAAAAGAATCTGGGGGGTGGGGGGTGGGTAAAGAGTGTTTCTGTGAATATATGGCCTTGGCTGGGTGTGATCAACGTTACACTGCTCTTGTTCATCGACTACCAAAACTGACAAAACGGAGCAAGAAAAGTTGCTTCATTACAGCTCAAGTTACTAAGTGCGGTTCAAGGGGAGGCAGGTCCTTACAGATATTCCCTTCAAACATACAGATGCAAAAAACAGACTCTAAAAATAACAAACTGAGATTATACAAACAATTTCAACACCCAGTTCAGACATATTATTAAAAGAATATGTTCTTGATGGCAGCAGCTCAAATAAATCACTCTTACTGAGGCTGCATTGGCAGTTTAGAGCCTGAATCTCTTCTCTGATTTAAGAGAAGCTAGATTGATCATGTTTCTTTTTTTCCAAATAATTGTGGACTTGTTGCTAATGTAGGGCTTTTTTAAGTTTCTGATAGAAGTAAATAGTGAGGATGAACACTAGTTCTTTGTGGAAAATTGCCCTGCAGACTGGAGTTCTAATAATCTAATACAGAGCTAATAAAACCTGTACAGAAAAACAGGAGGGATGATACTGTGATATTATTTGTAAAGGCTGTGTGAGGCTCTGTGAAATATCTTGTATAAATAAGTACTTTCTCATTTTTAGAGCAGTTATAGGATGTGTTAAGCACATTGACTCTTTGTAATTATGGAGATATTTAAGGGAACTTTTTAAATTTGTGTGAAATGTAGAAAAAAATGGTTTTCATTTCCTTTTCAGCTGCATTTGGCATCTTACCTGAGTCTTTAGGCACTCTTTTTCCTCTGTGTCACTAAGCTTCTGATCTATCACGAACAGTGATGTATCATTACTTTGTGGGAAAAGAACTGTATCATGTCTGCTGGGAAGTCAAGTGCTGGTTACTGTTTTCTCTTTCAGGCACAGAACAGGAATTTGATGAATAATTAGGGCAAAATGATTTTATCATAGCAATTTGCTCTATTGGCTTTTCTGCATATTTGTTCACCCTGTATTTTTACATATTAACTTTTCCTGTGCTTTGGGAATGTACGTATGCATCATTCTTCACTGAGCTGTGTTCATAAAAGTCACTTCTCACCTTATTGCTTATGTACCTTTGAACTTACCATATTTCTACTGTATATAATACTCCTTCCCACCAAAGATAAACCTCTTAGAATTCTGCCCTGCATTCACATCTGATATTTTGGGGGTCTTAATGAGACTGAACTTCATTCAACATTGCATTGCACATCACAAAACTATTTGCTTCTGTGGAAATCAAAATAAAGTTAGTATAAAATGTTACCATGCTGATTCTGTAGCATTACAAGACTGCATCAAAATAGTTCTAAGTGACCACACACAGTGCAGGGAACCAGGAGAGGTAGCCAAATATTTGTAGCCTTTCAGTATTTCCTAGCAATATGCTAGGACACTAGCTTCTATTGTCTAAGAAGGAATTGTGTCACCTATTGAATAAAATTATGGTTTGCATTTGTTTATTGCTTGTCATGTAGAATTAGAGAGTATATTAATCTGCCCGTTGATGTAATTTTGGTGTTCTTTTGCGTACCACTGAAATGCAGCCACCTCTGGGGAGATGCAGGGCAGCTGTGAATAGCTTAGGGCATTGCAATAGTGTGGGAACCAAGTGAAGAACTGTGATTTAGTGGCAACCTGGATTTTTTAACAGTTACTGCTCAATAAGTTCTTTGAAATGGTGACTTTACTGCCAGTTGCAGCAGCTGCTGGACTCTTATACTCCCATAAGGAGAAAATTAGAAATACCTAATTTCTTCTTCATGTTTTGTTGTTGTTGCTGCTTCAATAAAACAGCTGGCTATTTTTTGTTTGGTTTGTTTATAGATTTAAAGACATAATAACAATCAAATATTTAGGAAAATATATTATTCTTAGCTACTATGCTGACCCACGCTTGGTAGATACTTAATCTGTTTGCTACCTGCCAGCACCCTTATGCAGTCAGTCTGTTGCTTCTCCTTTGGTGCAAGTTTCATCTCCCACTGTTCCCACAATGGCAGATTCTGCATGTTTCTCACAATGAAACCTTTCTTACTTCTTCTTCAGTTCACTGTGGTTGATGTCAACATTCATAAATTGCTCAATCTGCTAATCAACCTGAGCAGCTGGAAATTAATATACTGTGATAAAAGTCAATGGAGCAACATCATTTTCACCAAAAACATGCCTGAAGCAAAAGCTTCATAGTCTGACCCCTTGTAGTAAAAAGTTTCAACAAGCACAGTGTGTTGTGTAATAGACCATAAAACCAGTTAATTTCGATTTAATTTATACATATATAAAAATAAAGTAATTTGATCTACCTATTGTAAAAGAGAGGTATCCAAAGGGCTAAACTCACCAAGGATTAGATTTTGGATGTTCTGCCATGGGGTGGAGCCCAGAGAATTGCAGCAGGTGCCTGTGCTCGCCTATTCAACACCAGGAAAGCTGGTGACAAGGAAGAAGATTCTGAAAAGCTAGGATGTCAAGAGGACACCCACCTGAATGAACTTTTTTTTCTTTTTAAATATCCAATGAGGTTTTGAATATTCAGTGGAAAGGTGCGGCGATTTCAACAAGCCCTTTTCCACAGGACTTTACAGTCCATTCACCTGGACTCCCTCCAGAGAGCAGCACAACTTCCAAGCTGTAAATCCACCTTCCCTCATTCAAAAGAGTGAGTTTAATCAAGGTCTAACTCTTCACCAGAATATACCTGGGTGCAGTCTCATTCTCTGCAGAGTCCTATTATTGCTAGAGAAAAATGCAAAGGTCTACATTAAAAAAAATCAGACAGAAAATAGGAGTCCAGGACTTCAGTCTCTATGCAGCATTAATTAATAACCCTCAGCACATTAAAATATTCAGAAAAATATATTCCTACCACATCTATAAGGAAAGGAACTATAAGTATCTGAGTTTTATGGGTGAGGAAACCAAGACGTATTCTAGTTATATGTCTCACTTAGCAAAAAAATTCTATATCATAAATAGCACTAAATCCTAGAAATACGTTGTAATTCTCAGTTCTGTTTCATAATACTGTCCTGTGCTAATAATTTTTAATAATTTTGTTTAAAGAAACATTTTCTGTGCATTTGTTGATTTTCAACATAACAGTACTACAGAAAAATGGTCTGCAATTAAAACAGACCAAAAAAATTAAAATTATTAAAAATAAATGGTTTCTTATCAATTTCTAAATAAATTATAATATTCAGTATGAAACTCAAATAAGATGAGATAAACTTGATGCCTTTCACTTTGCATTGGTTCTAGTAGATGATGGGAACAGTTCAGTCGAAGCTCCAGATAATTAGATGTGAAGTCAGTCCATCCTCTTGTAAAGGAAGAAATCACCCCTGGCCAATTTAGAAGCCAAATGTTGCTGCAAGTAATCATTGTCTGATGCAAATCAAATGATAGTTATTGCTTAAATGTGCTGCATAAAATATGTATAAAGAACACACTTCACAAGCAGCATTGTTTTCATACATTCTCAACACATATGATGCATGAGCACCAGAAAAGCAGAAATAACAAGACTGTGAAGAAAACTATGTAACAGTAGATTATTATCACTTAAGGCTCTGGTCAGTTTTACAGCCTTATTACTCTGACAAATTCCTAACACAGTCGTGTTTTTTTAAAAAATAAAGAATTTCTAAAAAGAGGTGAGGAGGGCTTTTGAATATGTTAGTTCAGTTCAGCTGTAAAATGTATAGAAAATTAGTTTTACAGTCAGTGCCAGTGTCAGAAGGTTGTCCCAGGATTGCTGTCCCTCTTCCAGTGAGACAACCTTCTGCAGTAAGGAAGCTTAGCAAGGGAACGGAACCTAGTTTGCAGCTTCATAGTCTCCAGCTGCTGTGGGGTCTGTAGTAGAAAATTATGCTTTTGGGCAAAACACAGCATCCTAAAATTAAGAGTTCAGAGACAATTTCTTACCTAATGCATCTCACTGCATCTTTCTCCTCAGTGTAGGAAAAAGTACATTTGGTTACTGTATTTCCCAGCAGCAGTTAAATCAAAGGATGGGAGAAAAGAACCACAAATGGCTACTCAGCATTTTTATTCAATTTAATGGAGGAGGTAACTTTGCCAATTCTGTTTGTGTATTTTAAAACAAAGGCGATCAAATAATAAACTTTAATTTCCTATGCCTTCATTTTATTCCCCACAAAGCTGCTTTTGCAGTGAGCTTTCAGGGAGTTCTATGAAAGATTCCCACAGCTAGTTTCCTGATTAAATAGTGTAGAATTCTTCATGGATAGCTGATACCTTCCAAAGATTACCTTTGGGAAGAGTAAGTTGTTACTGGAGTAGCAACAGGGAGACAGTAGATTTATAAGGGGAAGACTCTAAGTAGGCTGCCTATGCATATTCCTCCACAGCCTTTGGCATCTAATATATATCCATTGGAAGGAATCCTGCTCCCACTGAACTCAGTGGGAATTTACCAGTTATTTCTGCGGGGCTAACATTTTACCTAAGGAATTCTGGAATGCATGTAAGCCGTCACTCTTCAGGACACTGAGGGATCCCTAACTAGCAGAGGTGGGAAGGGAAATTTTTGTGTGCGCAGGTCATTTATGGTATGGTAGAACTCCAGGATCCATGCCCCAGCGCGAAGCCGCGCAGAGAGACTCCAGTCCTAGCAGGATTACAGCTTCTTACAGCAGTGCTCCAACTTGACAGACTCATTCATGTCTTCCCAGTCTCCAAAAGAGTTTATTTAAGACTCTTCCTGGCATTTCTGTGTATGCCGTGTCATCGTGCCCTCAAGGACTGTTCACTCCAGAATTTCTTACACCTTACCCTCATTTATCTAGGACTAGTTCTTTTTGAAGACAGGATATTTGACTACATGGACCACTAGTTTGGCTTTGTAGGATCATTCTCATAAATGTTTCATCACTGTCACGTGGGAGATGCAGGAAGCATTTCTTAACCTCTGACACAAACACAATGCAGCTATGCTCACAGAGAGTCACTGCTGGTGCCGGGATTCCATATTTCACTAATCTATATTAGATTTTCACATTTTTATCTAACCAACAGCCATCTCTGCTCATTCTCCAGCTCTTCAGCATGTCCCTTCTGCCAAGTACAGAGGCTGGATGGTTTTTCTCTTTTTTGACTTGCCTCGTGTCCAGGATGGATTTCATCTATGTATTCCCAACCCATATATCTGACAACTCTAGGTCATTCTCTGCTACCTCCCCATCCTCCCTGGTGCTCACAGCACCTCCTAATTTAGTAGTACCTTCATATTTAACAAATGTGGTGTGTGCTCCTTCTTCAAGATCATCAATAAAAATGTTGAATAATGCTGGGCCAAATTCCCATCCCTACAGCACTTTCCACAGCATGATGCATTGCTGTTTAAATTATACCACAGTGAGTGCTCCCTTGCATTGCACGTCCTAGCACGGAGGATGTGCTGTAGTGGAAAATCATGGATAAGAGCAGACCGGAATATTCTGATATCTTGGGCTTAGTTAAGTTGCATTTCAGAAGTTTCCTTGTACCTTTGAAGCTTGAAATGCAGGTGTACAATATCTTAGTAGACAGAGGAGTCATATTAATGGGTTTGGCAGAGCTTGGGAAGTACAGATTCAACCAACTCTTTGACTTTGGGAGAATGCCTAATGTTTTATTAGTGCTGCTGCTTCTTTTCAAGAGAACTCTGTGGTCGTTTGGGAGGTCTGATGAGAAATGTTTCATCAGCAGAGTACTGGTGTTTCCAAGGAGGAAACTGAAAATCACTCTGTACCCCAAAATGTGATTGGTTTGTAAGTATATGCCAAGTTATTCTAACTTGTACCTCCAGTCATAAAAGGCATGAGGTATGAGGAGACTGTCAGGGTAATGACATCCCTTTCCTCCCTAGGCACTTCACTAACACATAAAGTTAAATAGCTGTTCCAAATAGTTGACTTTACCTGGGATTTCTCAGTAAGGTCAGCCTCTTGTCAGATAGCTATTTTCTGAATTCACCCTAACAGAGGAACTTAATGACCTCTATTTACTTCAAGTAGAAATCCATCAAAGGGACAATTAGCTAATTTTAAACATAAATTGGCTCCCTGGTGAGAAGCAAGCTTATAAATAAACCATTTCATTTGTTCACTGAACTAGACTGTCATGCAAGTGAAATTGCTGACTCCAAAGCAGACAAGCGATTTGAAATGTTTACATGAATGACTTCAAATTGGCAAACTTTTCTTGCCTTAAGTGCCCTGAAAGAAGGACTTAGGGGAAGAGATGGGAAGCGGCTTCTTTTGCCGCTGCTGATGTGCAGGCAGTTTGCAGCCAGGTTCAGCCCTGCTGTACCTCCACCATCCACTGGAGCAAAGCAGCCCCCGCTCTCTCCATCGGTGCTGTTAGTGGGTGCTAAATGCTGCAGACCCAGGCTCCCAGCTTTCCAGCTGGCACGCAAGTAACTTGGACCTGGGCACTGCACACGGAGGGAAGAGTAGGTTCATGCTCCCAATTAGACTATGTAGGGTTGCAAAGTGTTTGCAAGAAAGCTGATCGCTGGTTCGTTTTCTCTCTCTTGAGTGCTCCCATCGCCCTCGTACGAGCACCTTTAGTCTTCGCTGCAATCATTTTTCCAGTACAAAACAGTTTCCTGAAGGAGCAGAAGTGCTGGTTTCTGACAGAGTCACTGTGCCTCAGTTTCCTGAAGTGCATGGTGGGACTTAAAGCAAGGAAAAAAGATCCATATCTCAGGAGGCTGCCTTATGGCATACATGAAGGGCTTTCATTTTCTTTCCAAACCAGCATCCCTGAGAAGCAGCATGCGCACTGAGCATGTATTGCCAGTACTCATCACCACAGTATTTCGGCAATACTAACTTTGTTTAAGGGGTGAATACATGGCAATAGCCTGAAGATATTTAAAAGATGACAAATGGGGCAACAGAGAAGATGGGAGACGTTGCAAGCCAGTTTCTAGTCCCATGAGATAGGGGGAGTGTGAAAATATCTGTTGAGACCCCATTTCTCAAGCAGAGAACAGGATGGAGCTTTCCTAGGCCAGATGGGGGGCTCAGGAGGGAAACTTTATAGCTGTCTTCACTCTGCTTGAATAGAGCTTTCCAGTTTACTGTGCAAAATGTTATCAGACCAGAGATTAATTGCTTCTAAAGGCAGCCAAGTAACTGCTAGAGGCAAGAGAAAGGGGAAGAAAGAAAAGATCCTTTAAGTAGAATTTAATGACCTTCTCCTGCACATTGTTCTGCTTTGCCAGATTAATATATAGACACTTGCATGAATGCAAGTGTGTGCTTGTGCAAGTGTGTGACTCTGTGTGTGTGGTGAGGTGGCACTTGCATACCCAGTTTGTCTCTAATGATGCTGATTATCTTTGCTCAGAGGAACATGCCATTATTAAATCAACAAATCTCATCTAAACTAATCTGAAAACAAGAGATACAACGGTTTCCACAGCTGGGAAACAAAAGTCATAGAATCATTTAGGTTGGAAAAGACCTTTAATATCATTGAGTCCAACTGTTAACCTAAAGCCTCTCTATTCTGAGGCAGATTATCAATGTTCAGTGGACTTTTGGGACCTTCATCATTCTTTGAAACAGGTGGCAGTAAAGTTCAAATTGTGACACTTTGCTTTGTTCTTTCACACCTGCTAAGTGGTAGGAAGGTCTGTTTATGCTGAAGATTTCTCCCAGAAATATAACCTTGATGGGATTTTTATGGGGCCATAGCTGACACCCCAATGCATTTCGGTGTGATTTAGTAAACTCGTGACTCAATCTATTTCAAAGCACTGAAGTGTCAGATCATTTTCAGCTGTGAACACTGAAGTCTTTCTGGTAATCAGACAGGAGGAGAAGCCACTAGGAAAACTCAATACGCAATTTTTGCCCCAGAAAGGTCAAACATGAGTTCTTACTTAGTTGTCTACCATCTCATTAACTACCCATAAACATTCTTTATTATATATATATTATATATTATTTTTTTTTAATCCACAAAAGTGCGTCCTGGGGAGAAGGAAGTCTGAGGAACATCTGCCCTAACATTGCTGGAATATTGACAGGTTAGAATTTTCTTTCCTTGAATCTTTGTACAATCAGAGTTGATAAACGCCATAACTGAAATTAACAGTCATTCTTCAGAAGTTACAGATGAAGCAGAAGAAACCAGTAATACAATTAGTTCAGTCCTTATCCAACTCACACCAACATATACCAGTCCTGCAGTTAGTGGAGTTACTTCCAATTACAAACCATGTACAGACACAATTAAACACAAGAAACATTGATTTTTTTCCCCTCCCTCCCTCCCTCCCTCCCTCCACTTAATCTCAATTTTGAGGACAGAACAAGTCTGTTACAAAAAAAGAGGCTAAGAATAGACCATGAAGTATGTTTGGTAGAAGAGGACTCATGCTCCCAGCATTTTGCGGAGAACCACAGCTGTGGGTCAGCACACATTCCCATAAAATGGTTATCAGATGCAAGCATGCAGTTTCCCAGCAGTACTCTGTGGTTCAGTTAGCAGCTAGCAATTCTCACCACACAGCTGAAGTCATTTCCCTGGGTTTGCCCCAGTTTTTTAAACAAAATGAAACACGCCACAAATTCTGGAAAGCTGAGAAGATAAGTCATGAAGCCAATGCTCAATCTGGGAAAACTAAGAGAGGGAGAAATAATTTAAGGTATGCACATAAGGCATATAGCCACATTCTGTCTTTTAGTGTATCTTCATTGCAACAAAAGGAAAAGTTGTTTTCATTTATTTTTTCAAAGGCAGACCACACACCACCTTCTTTCCAGCTTGCGAATTTTATCTCTTATTCCCACTCTGTGGGAAGGAATAAATGAGATATTCATATCAAATCACAGGCTAGGGTCAAAGCAAGGATCATTGATGAGATGTTCCCAGCGTTTAGAATCATCCCTGGTTTCAGTGGAAAGAAAACCTGTCTCTCTTCTGTTTCTTTTTGCTGGCTGATTTGATCATGCCTTTAAAGGGTAACACTTCAAGAGTGCTGCATGAAGATGACTGCCAGCTATATCATGTGGCTGTCTTGGACCCTTCCCAGAAGGTTAGATCTGAACTGAAATCAAATGCAAGTCCTTTCAAACTCACTTTGAGAAGATATTGTGTCCTCTAGATGGAAAACCAACCAGCTGGATCAACTAGTTCAGCTTATAAGGATGGGAAAAAATTACAAAGGTTTTTCAAAATTCTGGTTGCAGTATGAATGAAGATACCCATTGCTTTCTTGCAAAGAGGTCATGCTGCTTTGGGCATTCACTGGCATAGCCACTTCCAGTAAGTGGCCGTGCTGGGAACACTAAACCTACAATTTCTGCTATGTTACCTTCCAGAGGAGCTGTTTAGTCTATTCTTAGGATGGGCTTGAAGAGGAAGGATAGTGTCAGTACTGTGAATTAACTGAGTTACTGAGGCAAGAAAAGTGGGAAAAGGAAGGAAGCTTGTTGAATTTTGGCAACAGAGATGGCTTATTCTTCCCGCTCATCTTCCCCAACTGTATCGCTGGTCAACAAAGACAGAACAGCATCCCTGGAAGCCAATTCAGGGCACCTAAATCAGACACCTGCTCCTCAGAATCACCTTTGAGAAGAATCTCTGCTTTTATCCATTGACTATAGAGAGGAAAAAAGGCAGATCCATCTGGAGATGTCAATGCCTCTTGACTCCTAGTGTCACCTGAGGCAAAGTCACATGAAAACGCTAGAGGAGAAGACCGCTCACAGGTCCTTCTGTTCTTCCGGGTGCATCCTGTGCTTCGCTCATCAGTGCATGCAGATTCCACTCACAGTTGGAGCACAAGGCCCGTTACTGCGCTGCAGCATTCAGTTTCATTTGCCAGATTTATCCTCCAGACCATTGCAGGATACGGATATTCTAGATGTCAGTATTTTATTTCTTGATGGATGTATTATTATTAACTTTCATAGCATAGATCAAGATACAAAGAAATCACAGTCCTTGAATTTGAAGATCATACATGAAGTTTGTGTGACCTGATAATAAAAAAAAGTAATTATTTTTATGATCTGAGAAAATATTTACGTATGATATAATATTAAAAAATAAGAAAGTCTGATTTAAAAATAAGAGAAAAAAAGAAACAGGGGTTTAGGAAGTACAAATCTCACTCTCTAATCCCAACCTCAGCTCTGCTTTGTGACCACAGGCACTCATGTACTTCCCTCATTTCCTAAAGAGATTCAGTAATAGTTTTATTACTATCTAGCTCCTAGGTAACATTTTTATCCACCAATCTCAAATTACTTTACTAACTAAGCAACATCATGTTTTTGTTGTCCAGATTTGGGGCAGAGTCTGCACAAGGAGAAAGAAAAAGACTTGTCCAACCTTCCCAGCAGATCAGGTTGGAACAGGACACCCTTCTCCTACATTTCAGGTTATTCCTGTAGCTGCTAACCCCCACTTTGCCCATTGGTTTCTTATCCACAGTGGATTCTGAACTAAATTAATTAAAGTTTGAGGAGCCTACTGGTCCTGAGTTGAAATAAGCGACGTATACTAAGTGCATGATAAATATTTTATGCATCGTCTCCACAAGACACCAAAGACTATTATATCATTGGTCAAATTACAAGTAAGAATTTGCTTGACAGGCAAAAGAAAATGTTGTTTTGTGACTATTTTGTATAGCTGGGCAGAAAATGGATTTTCAAACCAAAGGGGAAAAAGATAAAACCCAGAATCTTACAGAATTCTTTTACAGAACAATATGTAAAAAAAATGTATTTATTTCAGGTTAATGAAAACCTTTTATTCTGATAAACTGAAAATACTATCTCATTGGCAGACCTTTAATATGTCCTTTTAAAATGAGAAAATCTACTTTTCCCATATGCTTTTCTCCTGATTTTAAAAGACATATAATAAAAATCAGGAAGATTTCCAAATTATTCTTTCATTATAGACAAAAATTAGTTTCCCAACTCTTTTCTTCTCCACTCTTCCCATTTTAGATGGTTCTTGCTGTCACCACAGAGATGAAATAAGCATACAGTGTATTTTTGCCACCTGGGTCACTTGCTGATGAGGCCTTCACACAATTCTGCAATCGTGTTGCTGATTGGAAGGATTTACCATTTGTCCTTATACTCAGTGACAGTGAGAGGATACAAGTCCAAAACAAAACTGAAAAAAAGCGTGTGACAGAAATGCGGCCCGTGGGGAGGCTGGCCTAGGTGCTTGCATTCAGCTCCACCCTTCCCACAGAAGTCAAGAGCTAAACACTGTCCAATGGCCACATCTTCTGAAGCACGTTGCTCATTCCCACCAGGAAATTTTGTCCCAGTGTAATCTGATGGTTCATAAAATTTCTCAGAGATTTCTGGACAGACAGCAAGCTGTTTAAAAGGCTGTGGTCCATCTGATTCAGCTGCTGTATAACTGTAAATACCTACTTCTCCAGCACACAGATCAACTATCTTATGGGTAGGCATGAAGGAAGCCCTTTCACTGGGTACCAGATGTGGTGTTACACCATTGCTATGAAGCGTTGCCCATCCAGCTCCCTTCCCAAGCAACTTCATGTGCAGCAGAAGACTCAAGACGTTCATTCCTTGAGAAGCTTAGTTCATCTCAAAGCTCACACATCCCTGTCCAACAGTTCTGAGAGTCCCAGACAGGAAAACACAGCAGCTTTACAGCTCTTTAGGCTTGCAGTGAGCATAGTTAGGCTGCTTCAAAGCTCTCTGGAGAATTTTACTTAAATGCCACTTTTCTAGTGTTTCTGAAAATCCTGCAAAACATCATAGCAGTAGAAGAAAAGCGAACTAAAATATCCAGTGATGAAACTTTTTCTACTGTTTCTGTTTCAAAAAGCATGAGATGATTAATTTAGCTACAAAGAAAACCTACTACTATCATAAATGTAGATGTTTACTCTGTAGTATGTGCTTTCAACCTGTCTAAATACTTCAGATCTGCCCTTTTACAACAGTTCCTGTATTATTGCTTCTATCTCTTCTGTACTTTTCAGTAAGTACCCTAACTTTTCTTATCAGTGTATTGTAATGATTTACTTAGCTCTAGTTAATAAGCTACTTCTGTTTATATTTGTATTTCAGGATTTTTCACTAATTTAGTTGCTGTTTAACGCTAAAAGTTACAAGTCGATCCAAGTATATGAATGTGGTTTATTTGACCTTGATATCAATGTCAGTGTAGCACTGATTAAAGAGTTATCAGAAGTAAGCTAAATGGAGGCTTTACGAGCAGAATGCTTGATGGAAGGGCATTCTTCTAATACCAATTTGTTGGAATTTCCTTCCAGATCTGCTAAAGCAAAACTGCTACAATGGGAATATCCAGGGGTTTTAGATGAAAATTCATACATTTGGACAAAAATGATAATGGACAAATCCCACCTGCCTAATTGTTCAACTGTTACGCATGTATATGTACATCAACCGGTTATCAAGTTTGTGTGTAGTGTATATCTCATTTTCAGTGTGTTATGCCAAATCGCAGGTGGAAGAGGGCAAAATACAATGAAGCCTTGAGATATTATAACAAATCTCATATTTTCCTGTGGCTGACTTCTGACATTCAAATATTTGAATTTGACATCCCTGCCATGGCTTTCCATTGGCATTTCCCAGTTTTATCTTCTTGGACAAGCTACTAGGATGCTGAATCAGAAGAGAGATGTCAACACTGTAAGCCACGTAGGCCAGAAGGTGTAAGTTCCCATTTGCCACAAACTGGAGATCTGTAGTATCGAGCTACTCTGAGCTTTTTTCCCATGCAGTGCCCTGGCTAAGTATCTGTAGTGCGCTATCACTCTTACATGTAATGGTTGCAAAAAAGCTTATAGGCAAAAGTGAAGTGGTAAAAGAAAACTGAATTAAAAGCAGTCATTCAAGGTGGAAAAGAACTAATATAGCCTGGCTTTCAGCAGCCCTTTCTGATAGCTAACAAGTTATGTTTGCCTTTCCCTCGATGGAGACATCAGAAGAATGTTCCTTTTTTATGCAACTGCTTACTTTTCTGAAGCTGTTTGGTATTTAACATTGCTTGGGATTTCTACTTCATGAGATTTTCTTGAAATTAGACAAAGACCTCAAACGTTATTAGGAAAGGTCAGACGGATAAATAGACACACGCACACACAGAGAGTATGATCAAACAAGCCTCATTTCCTTACAAGCCTGAGGTAAAAATAACATTTTGAAATTTCCACTGCCAGAGTTTTGAGCACTTCTCGTTACAGGATCAGGAATGAACCTTGGCACTGCTGACTAGAGTCATTTATTGTAGACAGTAGAATTATTGTTTACCCTCCAACAAATTGTTTCCCCCTTCTTCTGGGCCTCATATGAGAAGTGGGCAAATTGCTTAAGAGCAGAAATCTAAATCCCACCATGGCTACCAGATTCTCTCAACCTTCTGAGGCATACCAAAGGACTCGTAGATGAGGAATAATTGATGTGTCATGCTTAATCTATTCTTTGTGTGTGGATATGTGTCAGCACGTTGCAGTTTCCCTACATCATCGACCCATCGATTGAGGAAAATTCACCTACCACAAGTTCAGACAGAGAATGCTTGTCTGGGCATGACAGCAGCACAGAAACCTTCTGCAAGATGATCTACAAAGAACTGACTGGTGGGAGAAGATGAATACAGAACAATTAGTGCCTCATAGTAAAGGAAGTGAGGGCTCACAGTGCAATGCACAGATAGCAACACTGCTGCTAATACAAAAAAAGGGATAACCTTTTTCACACATATGGTACTTTCAAGATTACAGCCTGTGTAACTGTAAAAACAAAGCAAGCCTACAGTGGTGTTTCCTTCGAACAAGAAGGTAACACTAAAAGAAAAGCACGAGCATACCTCTTACTTGTTACTCCATGTAACACTCTTCTCCACCCCTGAGATCCATCATCCCCATTACATTTGTTCTCCTTCCCTGGAGCAGAGAGTCTCCAAGATGAAATGAAGGACTCTCTGACTTGGCAGCTGCCTTGGGAAAGGAGGGATTTACACAGGGGCAGGATCACCTCTCTCTGGCCTGAGCCCTTCCTCGCACTGTAGTCCTGCCTCTTATTTCTGAAAAATACTTCTCTGTCCCCCTCCTACTAGCTACACATTAACTTAGCCAGGGAAGGTAGCAACTATAGAGAGAGACACAAATAGGTCATGAATAAGCATCCAGCTATTTGACAGCAGGATGCAGTGGTTGCAATGACATCAGAAATGACACGCTAAACTTCTCCAGCTGAATTCAAGCTGGAAGTTGTAGCCTGTGTCTCGCGATGGGGAAACATGAATTTAGCACAGGCAAAGTGTGTGCTCACTGCAGAGAACAGAGAGAAAAAGCTCCCTTGCATAAATCATCCTCGGGCAATATTTTTGCCAGAAAAGTACTATTGAGACATATCTGAAAAGGTACATTGCTACAATTCAGCTGAACAATAGTTGAATTGTAATGGTAACTGTTCAGATGAAGGCCTAAAAAAATATAAATCAGCAAGTTTATAGATGGCCCAAATTAGTGCATATGCTGATGAAACTGAAGTAATCCAAGAATATTTGTAAAACCTCAGGCAAGGAGATGCCTGATGTCTCCTCAGAAAAAGCAATGAGCTTTTCTTCATATATCACTGACCTAACAATGAACTCAAATCTTGCAGAAAGCAGTTTGCACCTCATTGATGAATTCCCCTGTGTTTGACAACTCTGTAAGAAAACCAGCTGATGAAGCAGATGCAAGAGGCCTGATTATTTCTAGCATCATACATCAGAAAACTAACTTTATGCTTGTTTCAAGTTGTTGTTCTAATAGAAGGATAAACTCTTTCAAAGCATGAAGTGATGCCTCTTGAAACTTCGCCAAAAGGATTTTGTGACTTACTGAAAAAAAAAAAGGGGTGAGTTATAAAATAGTGATAAACTGTATTGAAAACTGCTAGTGGGGGCTTATAGTCACAAAATTGCCTCACCTTGGCTAACGGAAAAGATGACAGAAAATCTCTCAGACTTGGAATTAGGCTGGCCATTTCTAGAGGCCAGATAAAATTACTATAGCCATGTGACAGCCAGTAATTATAGCTTTTAATAATTTTTTACTAAAAAATCAGAAAATTCAGTAAAAAAAACCTGCGCAGCAGAAAGAATTAGGAGAATTTGCAGGAAACTTGGGTTGTCAGTGATTGAAACTTGGTTTGTCAGTGATTGAAAATCTATTAATTTTTTTTTTAAAAAAAGGGAAGTTCCCCAAGAATATGCAGGCTGAATTCAAAAGGGAAGATCATGACAACACTTCAGAAAATTAAACCGGTGAAACTCTGCTCTATCTCCAAACGCCAACTGTGAATATGGAACAGCTGTCAAAGGCAATGCTCTTCTCAAAGACAAAATCCAGCATAAGCTCTGAAGCAAGAGAACTGACCCCATTTTGATAAGTATGGTTGAAATTTTTGGTTGCTCTGTCATTTTCTAAAATTATATTACATTATAGCACCATGTATTCATCAAGCAATTCTTTTAAACGTGCTAGTACTATCTCATACTACCATTAGTTCTTTAACGAATTTTTGCGGTCAACTACCTGACAATGTACATGATCCACAGACGTATATGAGTGGTTATTTTCAAGAAATTATATCTTTAGAGAAGTTCAGATTGCTTGACACGTAGATTATTTGTGTCAATAATATGTAATAAAGCTACAAATTTCATACACCACATTTTCAAAGCCAAAAACCTAATTTGCTCTCTAGCAAAAACCTGCAAAATAGGTCATCTTGCAGTTGTTTATGGTCAAGATGCAAATTCCAGGTAAGAAAGTGCCTGAAAGTCCACTGCTGGGATTGGGAAGGATAATAACTGCTCCACTATATTTGTCTTCTTCATTATATCCTGATAACTCTTCCCTACCCAGCATTAAATGTCTAAATAGAGATCTGTGTCTGCATCTTTTGTATGCTTTCCTTCATGACCTGGAAGCAATGTGCCATGATGCACATGGTTTAAGATCCCAGCCTAGTTCCATCATCTCCCTGGCTGCTCTTTCCAGTGGTATTCCATTCTTCTAAGACATAAACAGACCCTTTCAAACAATTGATCTCCTGGATTATAGCCTTGTGTCAGCTTCACATCGAATGGACTCTCTTCTTGATACACATTGGAATGCATAGTAATATCACATAATTTCAATTATATTTGGTTTAGCCATGAGTTTACTTAGTTCTTTTGCCCCTCTCTTAAGACTCTCTGGAAGGCTGCAGTCCACACCATTATAACAGTATCTTTGTTGTGGTTCAATATATCTTCACTTTGTTTTAACTCTCGCTGCTTTTGTGGTGCCCTGTTCAGCTTGTGATATAATTTGTACTTCAGCATCACCTCCTTTTATGACAACAATGCTAGAAAATTAGGGTATTACACACTGCTGCTAAAAATGCCATAAACAGCCGACCATCAAAAAGAAATGTGAATTGGACTGGTAGGGATAACAGGTCATCTGTTAACAACAAAATGCATTGTCTTTTGAGGCCTCTTCCTTGGGTAATAAAACAACCTGTCATAATAAAATTTCTTGTGGGGGCACTTATTATTTGCCAGCTACAGACAACATAAAGACTCTTCTGCTTCTGACCACCCTATGTTCCTATGGCCTGTCCACCACAATTACTGAAGGAAAACTGTTCGTTAGGCACTGCTGTAAAATATTTTCTGTATAATGCTGAAGCACTCAGAGGAAAGAAAAAGAGCTACTAAACAAAAACAGTGACAAGACTGCAAGTCTTGTATTCTTTGAAAAAGAAGTACATTTACTTAATGTACAGTAGGACACAGAATAATGATCTGAGTTTTACAGCAGCTTTTGTTCAAGAGTTCAGATGGTGGGTAAGGTGTCTGAAGTTAAAAGGAAAAATGCCTCAGAGACACTACTTCAGACAGCGTATTTTTAGCTTACTGAGCAAGAAAAAATGGATAAGGCAAACATTTCCCAAAGTCCTTGGGTTTTGTATGATCTGCCTGACATAGTCAATTGAAAAAATCTAAGGAAACAGTCCTTGCGTGTATTCATGCACTAAAATCAGTGAAGACTTATACACAGCTTCTTGGTGTAATTACTCAGGGTTTCCAGATTACCCACATCCACTTGCATTGATAGGGTATTTCATTCCACATACATTCCTGGGGATGTCTTTTCCAGTCTTAAATAAGCCCATATTCAGACAAAATTCCTACTTGAACTGAGCAAAGGTTTTTGAGCTTAGAAACCAGTCAGAATCAAAATAGTCCATATCTAGAGGTGACCTACAAGAAATCTCATAATCCCCGCTCTGAGAACACAGTATGGGCACATACAAACAGCTGAATCAGGTTAGACCAACTCATTTAGCTGAGGTGGATACTGGTATTTTTCTGTTTAATAACATTTCCTCTATTTCTTTTTCCTCTCATAATTTTTTTCAATCACTTTTGGAAACCATGAAAGCTTCCACCATCCAAAATGTCCAGGGCGCAAGGAGTTCTTCATATCTGGGTGACAAAAAAATCAGCTTTTGGTCTATGAACTTACTGCCTGGTAGGCTGATGTACTAGTTCTTGTATTGGAAGAGACAGTGAACAATAATTTCCTATTCACCTTCCCCATGTCATTCATGCTTTTGCAGATCCCCTTCCACTCATTTTTTTTTTCTCCCAGGCTGAAAAGTCCCAGTCTATTTATTTTTTCCTCATATGGAAGGTATTTCATGCCTCTGATAACCCCTTTTGTCCTTCTTGAAAACTTTCCTGATTCTACTACACCTTTGCTGAAGGTGTAGGGGGAGGAAGGGAAGCATCCTGAATTGAGCACCATAACCAAAATGCTGATGTACATGGATTTTACAGTAATATGATGTTTCCTGGTTTGTTCCCTATTCATTTCCTAATACATCCTGATACTCAGTTTGCTTTTCTGAGGGATACCAGGGTGAGGAATGGACACTTTCACCAGGCTATTTATTGTAACTACAAGATTTTGTCTCTCAGTGGTAGCAGTCAGTTCAAACTCCATCATCCTGTTTACATGGGGTGGGCTTGGGGGGTGTGGGTGTTGCTCACCTTTGCTGTGTTCTTTCCTTAGAGTCACAAAAAGCTGTGAAAAAGTAATCTCTCAACATGATATTGCAGAGATACCAGCTGGTCAGCATGATCTGACATGTTGTATCACCTCTTTCCTTGGCATTGGTCTAGCTCATGCCGTATCCAGAGGTTATCTTCTGGGACTGCTCTGGGATTCAGGTCTACTGGCAGTGGGAATGAAGAACACAGTTTCGCTTTGCATCCCACCAAAGCTGGGAAAAGAGGTGACCAGCTGTTCCTTCCCACCAGGCAACAACAGCTTTTATGAGGGTGAAAAAAAAAAAAAACACAAACCTCTGGATCTTATTATTGCTCAACATTTTATGTTCAACAGTGAAAAAAGAGGCAGGTGACTAACCAGGACTGTTTGAAGTCCAGCTGGTGCTGTCTGGAAGAGGATGTGTCGCCTGTAGTTGTGAGGTACTGAGGTGAAGTGGCAATTTAGAAGGTGGCTTCGTAAATAAGTCAGGGTTTTATAACTTGAGTGGTTTAGCCTCTATCAAATGCATATCACCTGTTGTCCCTTATCAAGCTCTCCTCTGATGTTTTTGATTCACTTAGTTCATTCATTCTTGCCATACAAAACAGCATTGGTGGGCCTGGTCTCATAAAAGCAGATCACTAAGGCCCTTGGGGCACAGGAAACCAGCAAATGCATGTTAAAAAAAAAAAAAAAAAAAAAAAAAAGGAAAAAAGCCATATGACCTAGCACAGGAAACAAATCTAATGAAGGAATGTCCTCAGCTTTCACAGGAAATTATTTTCATTTTATGCCATTTTCTGCCTCCATAAAAAGTAACAGAGTTGACCTCCTGCGCTCATACCTAACCTTTCGGCATCAAGGACTAGAGAGAAGTGTTGCCTTGACCAACAAGATGCTAATCCATTAAGAGTGTAACACAGAACAGACTTTTTTCATCACAAGCAGCTTAACTGTCACACCACAGCCAATATTTTCTGAGACTGAGTTTAGCAAGGAATGGGGATATTTGCTGTTTTGTAACCAAATTGAGATATTTAAAAGGTGCTACATTTTTAGAGAAAGCACCGAGCACTTGCTTTCTGGCAAACAGATCCCAAATGGGATATTCAGAATCACTGACTGTTCCTTAAATCCTCATAGTGTGTATTAAACATTATAAAACAAGGCTGTAATCAATTACAGGCAGTTGTTAGTAGGAAAGGTGGTTTAACCTGATGCTTTTTGTCACACACATGTGTTGATTCTGTTTGGTTTTGATCTAGGGCAGAAACTGAAATAATGTTTTTATTTTCATCTCCTGTACTCCACACCCTAGTTTGCTTTAGCCTTGTGAAGGAGCTCAGTATCTTCCTGTACGACAGACCCTGTATTCACATCTTTTATTGCTGATATGATATCTAAGGAAGAAATTGTGCTGGGCATGGCCTGACTCAAAGAAAGATAAGCCCACAATGTCCTTAAGTGGCACTGCTAATGCTGGAACAGTTGTTGATTCAAACTCTTGTGTTTGCTTTCTTGTGGTAGAAAAGCTCAAGAAGGTAGAAATAACAGCAATAAAACGACTACATGTCAAAATGTTATTCCTTAAAGTAACTGCTTCTGGAGACAATTCCACAAAATGCTTTGGGTCAGGAGGTGAATGCCCATGCCCATACCCCTTCATTAGTTATACATGCTAAAAATACAGAAATAAAGCCTCAAAAACATGATTCAAAGGAAGCCTTACAGGGAATTGATGATCGGCCTTTGAAATAACTTTATCTACACCATATTCAATTTCTTTCTGCAACTTCCTGCAACTCTCAAATTCACACAAGTGCAATGAATCTTTGTGAAGTAATGAGTTTAATGAGTGAACAAGAATCAATCAGCCTCCCTTGTTTCAAAACCACTAATAAGAACTTAAACCAAGTATAAACCTCTGAGTCACACAGCCTTTTGTTAATAACATGCTTTTTGCTTTGAAGAGAATAATTAAATCATCACTACATTCCTTTTTCTCTGTATAACTTCCTCTATGATATGAATTTAGATCAAAACATACCCTTTCTCCCCTAAGGGTTCTTTGTTATATCACTTTGGAAAATGATTTCATGAATGACTTTTGTCCTTGAAGGCATACAAATCAGGCAAGGAAGTTAGCAGGGCTGATTGCCTGAACCTCAGAAGGACTTGATAAGCCAGACACACCCTAATATTTTACAACTGTGTTAGATAACATACAGATCTATGCAAAGCTTGTTATAAAGCAGAAGCTGTAAAAATCTGGGCACTGATGCAAGGAGTACAACAGGCAGGTTAGCTTGACAGTGAAGGGATATATCAACAAAATAGGCATAACTGCAAAACACAGAACATCCAAAATCTGTTTAGAAACATAATAGCCGACTCTAAAATACATATGAAATTGAGGCTGGATCAAAGATGTAGGGGAATACGATTTTGCCATAAAATTGGTATAAGACTTTAAGAAGAGCAAAAATCTAAGTGAAAAGAAAGCTACATTAGACTTTCTCTATGATTGTGGACCCTGGGTCATAAAGGAAAAAATGTATTGTAGCTGGTTAATATTACCATTTGCTGGATCAGGTAAAGGCTATTGAATGCAGAATGTGGAGAAAGATCAGAGGCAACCCAAGTCTCATAAAATGGTGATAATGGGTGACCTTTGTAACCTGCATATAAACTGGTCAAATGTCACAATGGGAAAAGGTTAACAGAAGCAATTTTTTGGTACCTTAAACGATTGCTTCTTGGAATAGCTATTAACCTACTGTATTTCCATCTGCCAGTGTGTTTTTAGTTCAAACAGGTAGTGTATTATTACTAACAGCTGCATATCCCATATAGTTATGATGAGGTTCATGGAGCACAGTGAGGTCAGAGCACCAGGGGAGTGAATAAAGTGCAGAACCACATGTAAGGTGACCTGGTTTCTATTCTGCATCCTGCTGAAGATTTGCTGAGTGATCCTGAATTCAGGTTCTTTCGCTTCTTTGGGCTTTCATCTTGCCATCTGTAAAGGAGGGGTATTGTCTACTCATCACAGTCTCTGGGAGGCTAAACTCACTGATATGTAGAGAGCTTTGAGATCCTCTAATGGAAATGGTGGGTAGAAGTGTAAAACATCACTATGCATGTTGAGCAGTTATTGTTTATGGTCTGCGAGTGCCTCAAAAGGATGTCATCTTTCAGCAGATGGTCTAAATCAGCAACATTGTCTCCAATTAGGCTAAAAATACCATGACTGAGACCAAATACATGAAGTCCACTCAGTCATTGACATCATGGTAGATTAATCTTCTTTAACAAGGGAAAAACATACTCTTATTTCAAGTGGTGATGGAAAGAGTCTGAGAAGGCTCAGCGTAGTGGCAGGAGCTTCAGGGAACTATTTTCATGCTTGCCATGGAGCACAGATGGAGAGAGCGCGGGATGTCCTAGCTCCGTGTGGGAAGGAATCTGCAAGCTACGAGCATTTAGTTCCTCGTAATGCATGACTCCAGCTATCAGCTGGTCAACAGGTTTTCTTCTCCCACATAGAAGAGGGATCCCTTTGTTCAACATTATAGCTTTGCTTTGGTTGTCAAGCCGTGAAGTCAAGTCCACACCCATATTTGTCTTTATGCTAAACATAACCCCCCCCAAAAAGGTTAGTCTCACACTCTCCCTCTACTTTCAGCCAACTAACTCCCAACTCTGAATCCTGTTTGTGTAACATTTCCAAAAGCTTGAGCTATATCCCCAGATCTCAGCTTGTTATTTCCATCTTCATTTGTTGATCACTTTATACACCAACTTTAAAATGTATTTGTTTCCTCTTAGGCATGTAGCTGTTAATTTAGCACTTGAAGTATCTGTGTGTGTGAGGGCAAAGTTGCAGCCTCCCACAAAATAGATCGCACATAGACTTTTCGTATGTGTACGCTATTTGACTTGCATCCTGTGTAATTAATGCCACCTACAGCTATGCATTTTGCAGAGTCTTTATTATTGAAATGTGTGCACTAAAATTCCGTCCAGTAAATTTGCCTTCCTATATCTTGAGCCAAATTACCAAAAGAGAGCCCTGATTCATGTGTGACCACAGACAATTTATTCTCTTGCTGGATTCAGTTTAGTGCAACCGGAACCTATTCTGGGGAGAAGAAACATTGTCTCTTTCTGGGCTACTGCCCTGGGAAAGGGGGAATTTTGCAGACTGGTATGCATTTCTCTGAAGAGTGGCGTTTCTTTTTAATTATGTTTAAAAATGGAAGGAAGTACAAACAAAGCTTTCAAATATGGATATGTAGAAGCACGATTTCAAATCTATTTTGGGTCTGATCCTACAAATGATAAAGGGGTCCACAGCTTTGATTTTTCTGGTCAAGCAGGATCAGACCTTTCACTTTAAAATAGTGTGTCCTCACATTGTAGAAGACCAAAGGATCTTGAGCTCATTGCCTTTCCACCTAGTGCCTCATTTTCTTACAGGAGGCTAAAAATAATTGCTTCAGCTGGAAAACATTAGCATGTAAAAGGGCAAGAGAAAGATTAATTAAAGGAAGAAGTACATGTACAACAATATACATGTTTCTACATATGCAGGAACAACTACAAATGCATTTAAAAGCTGGACTTTTAATTATGTAAATGTTAAATTGTAAATTCAGCTGAGTTTGCTTCAGTGCAATCCCAAGGCCCACACGCTTCATTTAGGAACAAACTAAAATGACAATGAATGGGTCACACATTGGGAAAATGTTTGACTGGATGCATAGATGATGTATGTCCATTTCTTTATGCACAATCCACATATGTGCACAGTGACTGTGACTGCACCAGACCAGCAATGTTTTTCTCTGCTAATATGCGTGGCTAATGCAGCAGTGGGTCCATATTCACCAGGTGTGAGGTGCAAAAATCCCCACCCAAGCTCTTCACAGATTGGTACCTCCACAGGGCATGGTCCGGTGCCCTTCTGGGACATGATTTCAAGCCCAGAATGCAGGACAACCTTCAGGCTGATTAGCTTGGGCACTGTGCCCTGCTAGGTATCCAAATTCCTTTGAGTGTCTCCCTGCTGTACTTGGGTGTATGCTGTCCTCACACCCTCAGGCTGCCAGAGCCCACACCCAAGAGCCTGCATCAGCCCTCTCCTTACTCCTGCAGAGCTCTCATCCAAGGAGAAAAATCCTGTCTCTTGGCTCTCTTTTTAGCTGTGCAACTGGACTCTGGAGAAGCTGGAGAAGTTTGCAGCCTCTAAAGTGGGTCTATATAATATGCTGCGTTTTGAGACAGTAAGCAAATTTATGACAGAACATAAACACAGTGCCTATAAAACCGTTTTACAGTCACTTTTCAGAGTATGACTGCTCTTTAAAATATTTAGAGATATTTTTTAATATTTTATTGGATATCCTGGTTTACAAGTGCCTAACAACCCCACAATGTAATGCTTGACATTTTCCTGCCAATATCTCTAGCTTCCAGTGTTTCAGACTGTGTTTCAGCAATAATATCAACTGACTTTATTCAGCTCAGCTTGCATCCTCTGAAAATGATGTGAAGAGGCAGAATGAGGATTCCAGCAGTGCAATACATACATTAGCATGGACCAAAAAACCAGGAAACCTCCCATTTTTTTTTTAAAAAAAAAAAGGTGTCCTTTTTGGGGAAGGAAAAAAAAATATCATGCATTAGAATGGAAAGTCAAGACTATGAAAATTTACAGGTAAATTGGCTCGCTTCCCTTTGTAGATACTTTGTATTCTTAATTATTTACTGGGGAAAAGTCTGAAATTTAAGGATTGCACTTCTCATACATATCCTAATTGTCAAATGAGAAGTGTTGTGCTTTCTTCATCTCTGTCTCAGTGTCTCAGGACTGTAATGGAGTAAATCCTAAAAAAAAGGAAACAATGCATTTGGTTTGTAGCATCTGCTAGCCAGTGGGGAAGAAAATTCACCTGGGAAAATGAAGAAAGTGAGGTCATGTTGGCATCTTTTTAAAAGTTACTACTTCTCAGCTGTTTGCTTCTGCTGAGAACCACAGCCTCAGTAACTACTTCTGTTTTGCTGTATCTGTGGTGCAGGAAAGATGAAAATAGATTTTACTTTGGAATGGAAATCCAAGGATTTGTCTGAATTGCAGCATCTCAGAAGAGGGGCCGAACCTTGTTACAACGTGCTAATGAAACTGCAAGTAAACATAACCTGTAGTTAAATCGTTACTCTGAATCAGAGAGTTACTCTGAAAATGGCTATGCTCTCATGAGAAGCCTAGCCTTGCTTTTCTCATCTTCCATGAGAAATTCCTCTCTTCTTGGAAAGCTGTCAACTGGCTTAAAATGCTAAGACAGTTAGTGTGACAGAGGTGATTCCTCACCTAGGGTAGCATGTTGAGTTCAAGTCACAGCGTAGCCAGTTGTAAATATTCTTACAAATCAACCCAGTGTCAAGAGGAAATACTGCAAACAGCACTTAATGTAGGGCTGGTGGCTTGTGTTTTGCTACAGAGGTCCAAGTTTGCTTCCCCCAGGTGAAGGAGAAGAACGATCCTGGACTCCCTCTGCATGCACCCCAGATAAGGAGTTGACCCCTGAGACACTTGGTTAGAAGAGAAAGTATTTTTCAGTAGTTCCATAAACTAGGTCTGCTCACTATTAACCCACACTTATCTCTTCCCCTGATTTCCCCAACACCATGCAGAAAAAAAAAAAAAAAAAAAAAAAGCAAGCTTATTAGGAACAGCACAATTAAAATATCAAATTATCATTAAGTCCTCTAATGAACAAATAGTTTCCACGGAATCAAAACCATAAACGGTCATTCTGTTATTTTTTCCCAGCCCAGAATACAAACAACAACAGGTTGTTGCTGTGTGGTGCTGAGTTTCAGCCCAGTTTCCAGAGGCCAGCAGGCAGTTGTGGAGGTAAACCACTCTGTTTAGTTTGAGAGCTTCATCTTGCAGCATATCCTGTGGGCCCGTAAGATCTACAGGCAGTGAAAGAAATTTGTTTGAATCTGTACATTGCCTCTTTGACATCAGTTGCTGGTGGTGACATTATTTTAACATACGGCAACAATCCTGAGCTTTGCCTTTCACGCTGTCTTCATACAGCAGGACCTTAGCAATGAAGAGTGGACTTGAATTCCATGGTGGTGTGCCCCACTCTAGGCCGTAGGCATCAGAGGTTTGGCATAAATAGAAAAAAAAAAATAATACATTGAAGTCCCTTAAGCTGAAATGGACTTGATGTTGTTTGAACAGAGGAGAAGTTGTGCTGTGGTGAAGCAGACAGGCTAAATACTGCTTCTGCTGTGGACAAGAGATGTAAACATGCTGGTGGCTTGTGAGAGGCTGAGAGCAAGGGAGCGTGACGAGCTTGTGCCCCTCGAATGTTAGCAAGTGGTGGCAATACAGAAGTGCATCTACTTAGGAGCACCAGGTAAGCCTCCAGGAAGAGTATTCATGTCAAACAATGGAAATGCTGTTAGAAGAGGGTGAAAATGAAGCCAGAGAACAGCTCATAAAGCATTGTTCATCTCCAAACAGCCCTTTGTGGTAAAGGCTCTGCCCAAGCAATAATGTTAGCAATACGTCCCAGATTTTCAGAACAGCAGCCAGGTTTGAGAACTTCAAATCAACAAGTATCACTGTCAGATCACTGAATAATCCTTTTGAAAGCCCTGTTTTGGTCTCAGTTGCCCCTTTTCAAAGATGGTTTGCATCAAGGTTAGTCAACATAGTTTATTTCAATAAACTCATCGAAGAGCAGACTGAAGTAAGTCACATAGAAAGGTGAACAGGGCAGCCAAAGATAAAGAAGGGTTTCTAATGATCATCAACTAGGTAGTCTAGAGATCTTCACATTTTAAAAAAATGATGAGGAAGACATACTTTCTAACTATCAACCACCTTTCCTAAAGTGGCTTGTGAATGTTTTCCAAGTGCATTAAAGGAAAAAGGTATTTGCATCCTCGATGCACTTCAACACACACACTTTGGAGAAGTAAGTGTTTGGGGTCCTAAATGGTTACTGACCGTGATTAGACCTTCTCAGCTTATACAGCAGGAGCAATTCTTTTCCAAAACAATGAGGTTCTGAAGTACAGCCTCATAAAGAAGCACAGATAAAAAAATATTGTTGTTTCTCTTGAAGGTGAAAGAAAAAGCAGAGATGTTGACAACTACCCGTCCTTGCCTCTTTGACTTCAGTTTCACATTCACAAATGGATGCTAAGTCTGTTAACATTAAGGAAAATTTCCTAAGTGGAGGTGGGAGGAGAAAAAAACAAACCAGTCATTCTGGGAATACTCTGTACTGCTCTCCTTTGAGTATTCCGACAAGATCAACACACACTGTGAATACCAAACTCTGTTTTTAAAACTGCAAAACCAGAAGAGTTCAGCCTGAAGCTAAACTTTGGATCTAGAAGCCTCTGTAATTTGGGGAAGACTGAATCAGTATCTGAACACTGTGGCTCAGACCTCTTCCTAAAATATAACAGTCGGCCTCCATCTGCCCTCACTGTGTCCTCTTCTCAGATGACTGCAGCTCCTCTGCTTGCTGTGGCTGACTGCTTCAGAATAAGACTGCACCAGAGGGCTGTGAGATGACGAAAACTAGAAGCAATAGGAGTCTTTTCTAACATGTTATTCTGCAGTACGCTTTTTTATTAGAGCCTGAAGAAGCTTTAAGTGAATGACTCAGTGTCATTATATCATCCCGTCTTTATCTCTTGAATAAAACCACAATAATCATAACCGCAAGTTTCAATTATGTTTATTAGCATTTGCACAAAAATTGTTGCATTAAAATTAACAGCTTTACTTTTATGATGTATCATCAAGATCTGCTGCTAGTCACTGCCTATTGTAGTGATTAAATAAACAAATATTCCACCATAATTTTCCAAATTATTAAGGTGGGTTTTTTTGTTTCATCCACCCTGCAATGTTACATGTCCTGTTAAAAGCCACGGGATCTTCTCTTGGTATGTAGAAAGCCCCTGAATAATGTGGTTACCATGAGCTAAAAATGTTTACATGTCAAGGAGCCAGAACAGTGGCAGTTTTATTATATTTCCATGGTGTTTGATTTGCCTCAGGGAGTTCAGAAGTGTCTTATATAATATTTGTGTTAGAAGTTTTGTGACTGGTGCTTTGAACAGGTTCATGGAACCAATGCTTTGCAGATCCTTCTAAGGAACCTGCTGGTTTTGTTGTCTGTGATGCTTGGACACTGGGTTCAGTGAATCCAAAGGCTGATTGCAGCCCTGCATTCTGGCTGAAAGGGTAACTTACTACTCTAGCAAGAGCAATAGCAGATTGCTAAACTCAGTTTAAGCATCCTAAAAATTTGCAGGAAGAGAATATAGCATGGGGCTTAAACTTCAATTATTTTACAGTAGCAATCTTCCTGTACCTAACAACTGCAGTTGCATATGCATTTATAGACGTGTGCCTCCAGTGGAAGTGGAATATGTCTGCACCGTGAGATCTGCAGCTACTGGACACTGTGAAATCTGAACGGGTAAGGCATATGGCAGCTCTGTGGCATTGCAGTTGAGATCTAGATAATCTACCTCTGCTAAGAGGCCCCAAAATCAGCAAGGGTTTCTGCATGAACTTGGAGACTTGCAACTGCTGTCTTGCAACAATCAAAAAAGGAAAAAAAAGTGACTTCTTCCAAAGACTGATACCAGTCACTGCAGGAATGATCTTTTAGATTCAGACAGCTCCAGTGGCTCAAGTACAATTTGTATACAGAGATAAATCTCCTTAAAAAAAAGGAAATAATTAGTACCTTCTTTAAAAAAAAAGAAGACATACAAAGAAAGAAATCAAAGATTTAGTTACCCACATAGGACAAGTGCAGGGAAGAATATCTTACCTAATAGCTTCACTTTTGATATAGCTCTCATCTGAAAGAATGAAGTGACCCACATTACTGACCCTAGGTGGTATATTTGCATATGATACCTCTGACCAAAATAATTTGTGATTGGGTTTAATAGTTTTCATAGAAAAAGAAGCACTTGAAAAGAATCAAAAGGCACAAATTCTATTTTTTTTAGTTTGCCTTGCAAAACAAAAATCAACAAAAAAAGCTAATGATTTCTTATAGCTTGCTGTTAACATTTTCAAGATATTTGGGAAGTAGAGATGTATTATTAACCCTGATCTTACAAAAAGGAAACAAGAGCACAGATGGATAAAAAGGTCCAGATTTTCAATGAAACTTAGGCATCTGTAGCCTACTGATTTAAATATCTTACCCAAGGTCAAAAACGCTTTTGTAACAGAATAGGGACCTGAAATAAATTAGTCCAATACTCAGTACATCTTTAATCATAACTGCTGTAGTGGTAAAATATAATGGTATTTTGAAAAATAAATTAAAAAATATTACTACGTAGTTATTACAAAGTTCACAAATTAGGAATGGAAACCACACATTACTACTGGTTTTGTTTGCAGTGTTGTATAAAATTTTTGGTCACGTCTGAAAAACCTGGGTACATTTTAAAATGCAGGCATGTGGGAAATCCTGCTGATATGGTGACTGCATAGTACGTTTGCTTTACAAGGAATCTGAATTTGTGCTTAAACTCCGTGGGCTAAGGAAGAGTCCTTGACAATGCATTGGAAGAGAGGAGAAAAAACCCAACAACAAAAAACATTGGTAGATTCTGGTGGATACAAAATAGTCTGAGCATCTAGACATAGAAATTCACATGGTCAGCAATGTGTCAAACAGCTCTATTGTTTTAATCTTAATTTAGTGTGCAGGAATGATTATATTTTTGGACTTTTTTCCCCTTGTACTCAGTTCCTAATTTGTCTGAATCATACACACTTAATGAAATCCTGCTTTATAGTTCAGGCAATGCAGCTCTGAGCTCAGTGGGGTTGTTTTCCTTTGTGCCCCAGGCATATCTACAATATCTGGCTTGATTAATCTGTTGCCTTTGTATGGTTTATTTAAAATGTCAAATGAATTGTTAATGTGGGAAAACATTCTGGGCCAAATTCATCTTCCAGCTACACCTGTGCTGCCTAAGCAAAATCCACGTCATCATATAGCTGTAAGGAAAGAGTAGAATTTGTAACTAATTCAGAACAAAGAAAATACCCAAATCTTGGGTTAAATTTGTCAATGCTTGTAAGAAATGAATGCCTGTAATTAAGACTCTCATCGGTGTTAAATGAAGTCCACTAAAATCAGAAGAAATCTCAGTTTGGAGCCTGTTGACTCAAATTTAGAGGATCAAGATTTTTCCTTTTGTAATGGTCTCACAACCACACATGCCAGTTTTTTTTCCTTTTGCTTTTTCACAGCCACTCATTCATCTATTCTTTGACAAACACCTGTATTTGCATCTTTCTTTGTCTGAAAAAATTGTATAATTATCTTGATTTCCACCTAAAGTATTGATGAAACAGCATAAAGTAAGACATGGTGTCTCTCTAACCAAAGATCAGCAGAATATCTGTAAAATAGAAGATTTAGAGATTTATTTCAAATTAGTAACTGATGTTTCAACATCAGTGGACAGAAACTTTGACTCTTCACCTTAGATGACTTCTATCTTTCCACAGCACTTTAGCTTGAATGAACTAGTTTTAATTAGCTGCATCAATTTGTCTTTTCTCCTAGTAAGTTCTTTTGTTTTGTTTTGTTTTTTATTTTGCCACAGATACATGGTGATGGCTGTATAACCACAGCTGAGGTTACACCACTAGGTGTCTGAGCACATTACAACTTTTGCAATATTTATGTGTCCAAGGTATTCTGGGAGGTATTTGCAGACGAAGAAGGAAAAAAATCTGTCATACCTGAGGTGCCTGAAGAAACTACATAGGTAATGGAAATGATCCAGTCACAGAGGCCCAAAGCTCCAGTGAGTTTAGGAATAACTGCCATAGACCTCCATGCTCCAGTGGCTGTGCATTTTCTAAGTACCAAATTGAGCAACACTCCAAGGGAAACCAGTGGATGTCTCCAAAACTGTGATTCATCCCATCTTAATGTCTGAGACAGATGAAATGAATCACTCTATGGAGTTACATTTCTCACTCCACAGAGTATGGATAGAGCCTGGGTGACTAGCTTAGGCTGAACGCCTAACTTTGATGGCTACCTGAAAAAATTATCATCCTAATTGACTTGTTACAACCACCATTCATTGATTTTGAGAGAAGAGTAATACAAAAGTCTAGTCTCCTGAACCTCAGGAGAAACTTTCTGAACAGTCCTGCAGGGAATACATAAAGGTCTTGAAAACTAGTACTTAATATAATCAGAAGCCAAATGAACCAGACTGCACACTTCTAAGACTGCCACTAAAACTCAAAGTTTTAGTGTGGTGTGGGTCAGTTACATACTACAAAGATATTATTTTTTTGCTGACTCATCAGTACTTTTTCAGAGGTGTTTTGGTTTTTTTTTTTTATATATATATGAGTATTTGGTTTTGAGCTCAGCAATATTCTCAGACATTGTGCTGGCAAATTGCACCTACAGGTATCTCTTTTAAAAGCATCCCAAGAGGTTTCCAAATATCACTTTCTAAAAAACCTGTAAGCCAATTGTCCACTTCAAAGGAATGCATTCCTGCTGACCTAGCAAGCTGTGAATGTGAGCCTTGCATGGTAACAAAGCACATGATGCACACCTAGAAAAGCTGATCAGCACCGATAGGGATTCATATATTTGAGAAAATGTGATGCTTTTGCTTCACCTCAAGACAAAGGCTCTGAAGGGAATACGGCTGCATCATGATCTAATGATGCAGGCCCTGCTGTCTCACCTGCTTCTTCAGCAAAGAAAACTTAGGTCCAGAACCTATTACACCAGTACAACTTCAGCTCAGTCCCAGCTTCAGATCCACCCCTGAAATCTCACAATATGTGTGCAGCACAAGCCACATGGGAATAATAATACACACAAAACTCACAGAGGAGAATACTGAGAGTAATTCTGAAGGACAGGCCTTTGTTAGCCCTTCCACTTGCAGAAGCTCTTTCTCTTTTGCTTGAAGGTTGTCTTGTGTCCAAGAGTGCTTTTCAGGCCAGTGGCAAGCCCCATACAGCTGTTTTGATCAGCTCTCATTGCATATGTAGAGACAGCATACGGATACTGACAACTTCAGAACCTTTGTTGCGAACTACACTTTATTTTTTGGTACTGATCTTAGCCTTGTATCAGGCAGGCACTCCATTGGCAATCTACTCCTCGTGCCATGCAGTTAACACAGTGATTCACTGCTTTTATATTTGGTGCTGGAGTTTACTTTCCTCTCTATTTTTGCTCTCAGAAAATACTAAACTGGATTTTGCCTTGTAAAGCCCATATATACTGTTTCTGCACAGACTCCATGATTTTTTAAACAGGAAATATGGCAGCACATCCTGAAACAAAACTGTCAGCTGCCAATAATGAAGAGTTTAATGATTTTACAGGCCTGCATGGGAATCAAGTTGTCTTTCCATCCAAATCCTTGAAGATCCACCTCCATTTTAAGGTTTGACTTTTGGTGATTTAGGTGTCTAAGCTGACACTCCATAAAGCCTAGGCCTCTCAAGCTGGCTGCATAGAGAGGAAAGATCCATCAGAAGAGGAACAGCAACCTAACTGAGGTTCAAGGAGTTGCCCTACAGAGTATCCCGTGCAGAAAGATGACCCTCTTCAATCAGGTAAGTGTGAAGATCCAGACACCACTTTAACAATCCTGGAGACTCAGCTATCCAAGAGCAGCCTGAGCAACAGTGTCAAGGAGAGCTTCCTGACTCTGCTCTCCACACAGGCTCCAAGCCTGGTGCGGGGGTCAGAGGGAGGAGTTCAGATTCATTTGCCTGTTCAGCCCTTGGGCTGCCATCCAAGGCCAACAGCAAGAATGCCAATGGTGGTAGAGGTTTGTGTGATGTGGTGTACCCTCTCTGCTGCTCCAAAACAGTCTATGCTTTCCTTATTCTCTTGTGTTCTTGGAAATTCCAAGGTTTTTTTTAAGATCTTACAAGAGGGTAACCAGAAACATTCTATAAAACAACAGCATTCTTCCAGAAGTGCATTTTGCTGCCTGGTAGCTAGCCACATCGCTTCAGTGTCTAACGGCAGTTGACTTTTGAGGTTGTGTTTCTCAGTGTGCCTAAAGGTGCACAGTTATGTGGTTTCCTGACCACCATGGTCCCTAGGGACTGATGAGCCGAATCAGCTCAATACAGAATTCAGTGCTGACAGGAACACAAACGCCCCAGTTTGGCACTGCACCTAAGTAAATGCTTAAATCACACAGAATTCAGTGACATTTAAGCACAGGCTACTTGTCAGCTGCTTTTAACTGCATTAGTCATCTCAGCCACTTTCAGTTAGTATGACATCGGCTTGACTGCAATTTGAAGACCCCAAAAATGTGGCCTGTATAAAGATTCTCAAGGTGCAGAAAGGATCTTAACAGTAGGCAGTACAGGAAATACTGCAGTGATTGATAGGAGACATGGAAATGATTAGCTTAGCACTGGACAAGCGGAGACAGTTTGAAAAGTAGGTGCAGAATCACCGAAAGCAGACAGGGAGCTGCTAAATCAGTTTTTATATATACTCCTCCACTCCATTTTTTTCTAGGCATCCAAGGTGAATTACTCCTGTCTAACTCACTTCTGCAGCAAATGCAGTTAAGTACAGAGTCTTACTTTTTGTTCCTACTTCAATTACACTGTACTGTAATTTATTGGTACAGACTCCCTAATGATTTTTCTCTTAGAGAATATTAAGAAGTCACTGGCTCAGAAATATAAGTGACTGCAATGATCAGTTCCACCACCCAATATACTGGCAAGGGAAGGCATTTGTTGTAGTAGTTCGAGACAATTGTCCTTTGAGAATGGCATTTTAAAGTGTTCACCTAAATTATGGTTGTGCCATAAATATGACAGGTTTAAACTATGGCAGCTGAGAAATTATATATATGAAAAATTACATGGATATGATCTTTTTGCACTGGTGCATAAAGATTTAATCTCCTGGGTTAAGTACCCAGAACACAGCAGTTGTGTCAAGATAATAGTTAGAACGATGCTCAGAGAAATGTTTCTCATGGTTATTTCTCAGAGTTTGATGTTTTCTTTGAAGGAAATGCCTTTCATGGAGTACAGGTGCAAAGCTTTTGTGGTGGCCCCTGGGCGAGTACTTTTCTGGGGAAATGTTGCAGGAAGGCAAAGGTGGCGAGTGACCACTGAAGGGTGGTCCCAAATACCAATTTGTATCTCAGCCCCTCATGTTCTAAGAATATCCCATTTATTTCTGGTTAAAGCAGCACAAATAACTACCAGGAAAATGGTGGCATTCCAGGAGAATTTGGCAGAGAAAATGCTACAAATAATTCCTCTGAACTTCTGTAACAGTCCCAGAATAGGCTGACAACTTTCTGAGAGACCTAGGTATTCTGGAAAATGTAACCTGTAGAAAATCTAGTATACTAATGGGGCTGTGACAATAAATACCTTCCCCACCCCCCCACCCCAGTTTTTCCTGGAGTAGAAAATATAAACTCTACCTATTATACCTACCTCTTGTAACCACTGTCATTATTCCATTTAAATTGTGGTGAATAAAGTTAAATATGTAGTCATGAAACCGTCCCTTTTGGTGTGATACTTGAACCAGCCTTGTTCAACATTCTAAATAAGCTCCTAAGTATCATGAGTCTGAAGAGGATCTAGGGGACCCTGGGTGCAGGCACGACATACATTCTGTGACAGAACAGATTAATGTCATCTTTAGTGTACAAGTTAAGACTACTGAGCCAGCAGAGAGAGGTGACCATGCCCTGTGTGCTGCATAGTCTTCTGCTACCCTCTACAGAAGAATGATGCACACTTTTCTGGCACTCTACCTCTTTTAATTGTTGTAGAAAAGCTGGAGAGTGTTCAGAAGAAAGTTTAAAATGTTTTGAAGATGATGAAAATTTTGTCCATGGAGACACTTAAAAGGTCTCAGTTTGTTTATCTGATCACAAAAAGGATGGGAAAGATTACAAGTATGAACCCTTTTCCCAGGGAGAAAGGAGTGGATACTAAAAAGTTGCTTTGATCTAGGAGAGAAAGGCATCACATAATACAAGAAATAATGGACAAATACTTAACAGTTAATCAGTATAACAAACCACTGACAGCATGGATAGATTGTCTTTCTGGAATACATCTTTAAGATGAAATAGAAGCAGAAATTACAGTTTTCATATAAGAGTAAGTAGGTGATATTTAAAGGGCTGTAATAAAAGACAGTTCTAGGTAAATAGTATAATGGCATCTCTTGACTAAACTGTTAATTTACTTCTCCTAGTGAAAAGAATCATGTATTTATTTCCTTCAAATAAAATACATTGCTGTTTATAAGGCACACCCTTATAAAAAACAAAATTCCATCGCATGAACAAAGTAAAATCCCAAAGAAAAGTAATTACACAATGCAGAATTACAGGTAATCTTCCATTTACATTCCAGATACTACTACTGTAAACAGTTACCTTTGCTGAACATAAAAAAAAAAAAAAGCAGAACAATTGCTTTTAAGTGTTTTTTATATATATATTTCTCATAAGCTTTAGTCTGCATTTAAAGCCATTGAAAAAATTCTAGTGAACACAAAATCAGATAAAAGCTTGGGGTATGAGCCCTCTTCACTTTATGGGTTCTTCACAGCACACTGGGATGTGGGCATGTGCCCTAGAACTTTCTTTCCACAAAGAGTATCTTTATTTTCTTATAGAAGAACTGAACATTTGTGCAATGAATCTCCCAAGGGTACTTTGGATGGACACTGTATCGAACTATGTCTCTGCTATGCATCCTGAAGATACCCAAGAAATAACTTTTGAACTATATGCATGGTAAAGACAACTCTTTAAATCACATGTTGCAAAATACCAAAAATGAAATATGAATGTCCAGTTTTCACTAGGGGGAAGTAAAAAACACCAACAAATTATGTATTAGTATTGATCAGTAGCTCTTTAAGTATTTCCTAGAGGAAATTAACTATTACTCCTTTTTAATGCAATAATATCTCAGTAAACTGCAATGATTTGAACAAAGTCCCCAAATATACTAGTGGCAGAGCTAGAAGACCTAGATGGTGTGAATGTCTGCTTGGTGCTCTGTCCTTCAAGCAACTTTACAAAACTTTCCTTTCCTGTATATACAGAATCCTTTGTGCTTAAATTGTGTTCAAGTCTGTGAGATTTTCTGTAAGATTTCTTTACTGTATCTATTTGTTCTATGCATACTGCTGGCAAAGAAAGGAGGAAAGCTGGCCAAAACTCAGGTATTTTACTGTACATCTGGCAGCTGATTTTGCAGACCTGGGGCAAAATTCTGGCCCAACTGTAATTAATGGCAAAACTTCAATGGGGCAGAATTTCACCCCTGGGAACTAAGCAAAAATATCTCCACCCTTACAAGCTGAGAACGGAAACTTGCTTTCAACAAGACGTTATTTGCTACTACCTATTCCACAACAGTTCTAAAGAGAGTTTTGTAGTCAGTCCAGTTAGCTGTTTAAAGAAAATAAGAATAAAAATCATGGTAAATTCCATTTCACTGACTTATGAATACAGAGACCAATTAATTCACATACACAGAAAAATAATAACAAAACCTTACACCTATATGGCAGCAACCTTTTTCTTACTGATTTAGAGTGAAGGTATTCCTGTTAATATTCTCTTTTGGGTTTGGTTTTTGGTTGTTTGGTTGTTTGTTTTTTTTTTAAGATTTTACATATATATTTATCTAGATTGAATTTGGAAAAGTTTACTATAGGGTTAAGGTAATAAATCAAAAGAAGAAATAGTACCCTTTCACAAAAATCATAAACAGCCAGAACCTGATCTCCTAAATGAAAAAAAGAAAATGTCTTCAAAACTCAGAAAAAAAGTCAGGGTTAGGGGAAAAATAAAGCTTCTTTTTATTTCAAACAAATGTTAATTCAAAGCTAAATGGAAAGAAACACCATAATTGCTTCTTATACGTCTGGGCCTCATTTGTACGGAATTTTCCAAAATCTTTCAGTTCTAAGGACCTAAAGTTACTCTGTGCCTTGTGACTGTATGCTACAAGGCATTGTTGAAACACAAACTTTGGCCTGAGCCATCATAACAAAAAGAGGCCAAGATGTTTGCCCAGATGTTCCCTATTCCTCCATTTCAAAATGGAGACCAAAAGGATGTGCAAGCTGGGCTGGGATCCCTCTTTTGCTTTTGCAAAGGGTAAAAGTTGTGAAATCTTTGAGACCAGTCACCAGAACTTCAGAATACCTGAGGTTAGGCCATGGCTGAAGTGGGCTGCTGGAAGAGAATGGACTCTTAAACTAAGGCCCAGCAAGGTGGCATGCAACAAAATTGATCGCCACCCAGGTCCAAACAATTGTCAGCACAGATTTTATAGGAGGAACTAATTTAAATAATCATTGGTTAACCTTGCAAATTCACAGAGAAAGGCTAAAGACCTGTCCTAATCTAGGCTATTAAACCACACTATTTCTTTCCATTTACAACTTCAGTTTTTTATTGTTTCCTCTCCTCTCTCTCTCTTTCTTTTTTTTTTTTTTTTTTTTTTTTTAATTTGTTTTCTGGTCAGGTCTCAAGACACTCACCTCCCTGCTTCAGACAAAGCATTTTCAGAGGTGCCACTATCCTAGTAATCTCAGTTAGTAATTGATTCACATATATCACTTTCCAAGATGGCAGTGCTAAGATTACTGTGAGGAGATACAAACAAGGAGGGCTATAAATTACAACAGCACCTTTAGTGGGCACAGAGGATCGCATAGCATAGCAGTGGGTCGGCTGCCTCTTTGCTTATATTCTCATGGTATTTTGAAAAGAAAGATATAAGCCCTTATCATATTCTGAGCCCAATTCAAGGCTCACCTACTAAAAAATGATGCTTTGAAATGCATTTGATGCCTGCTGAAAGAGCAATAATTGGCATATGAGACTTTTGGATCAGTTTGTTTCAGAAAACATTGGGATTTTGTGCAGATGCTGCTAAAATGTGATTGTGCCGTTTTGAAGATCATGGGGAAAGAAGGAGAAGGGTGTTAACCTGGACAAAGTGAACAGTCACAAATATTCAACTAAATGGTTTTGCATCTTCCTCTATGACGTATTTTATAGTATTAGGAAGGCATTTCACTTCAGACAAGTGGGGTCAAACAAGCATCTAGAGCAGGGGCCAGACTTTCCTAAGAACTCAGGATCAGTTCTGCCATTTAGTCCTTAGTCTGACTATGCCTTCTTTTATGCATAGTTTTATGATTCACCTTGTTTCTTGCTTTTTTCTGTTTGCTCATCTTTCTGTGTCCTTTCCTTTCTTTGCTGTTTCTCCCAAGTCTTTCCCATCCATGTTCTCCTCTTCACTCTTCCTCCTAATACTTTTTCTCTCCCTCTGTATCTCATTCCTGTTGACTCAGTTATCAGTGATTTTATTTCTGATGTATTCTACTATTAATACTATATGTGAAGGCCATTCAGTGTCACTTTGTTCTGCTCCCAACGTCCCTGCATTTTTTCCTAATACACAAATATATGGAGAGTGGCCAAAGCTGGAAGATGGAATATGAAAGGGGGTGTGTGTGTGTGTGTTAGATTTCATGGTATCTGGAGCTGCTGGGGAAGTATAATTCAAACGACTGGAAGAGGCATCAAAATTCAGCTTGCGCCATCTGAACAGAGGTAAGTGCCCAGCACCTGACAGTCGATAGGAAACGGGTGAAGAAGGGCTGTGTGAAAAACATTGAACAGCGATGATGAGCTCAGGCAGGCAGCGAGATGCCTTTACAAAACTGGATTTCAGACTGCCAAACTGCTTCCTGCTTTCCTCATATATCTGGGCAGGGACAAGTAGGTTGCTGTTCTGATGCCAAGGCAGGTGGCCCAACTCTCGTACCTAATCCTTTCCCAGAACACCCTTTGGAACAGCCTGAGGACTTGGAAGATGCCAAGGAGGCTTCAAAGCATGTCTATTTTCGCTTACTAAAGTTGTACGTCACTTCAGATGTGCATCCTAGGATATGAGTTTTCTTAAGCCAAAAGGAAGAGGAGGCAAACTGGTTGGGTAACAGTTCAAGATTTACTCAGCCTTTACCATTAGTGGGAACATTTTGTCTGGCTTAAACGGCAGGACCTGACTCGTTGTTACTGTTTCATATTCACTGATAGTCTACAGTGATCAATGCAATGGTCTTGTGCCTAGTTCATGCACCTTCAGAGCCATATCCTGGCAAGCATCATTGCCTCTTCTCATGTGCATACCATAGTGAACAAGACATATTCAGCATCCAGGGGATCAGGGCCTTGTGCTCCTTACATATTCTTGTTCTGTTAAAACATAGGCAAGAAAAGCCTTTGAATATAGCTACGAAGATACGTGTTCCCCATAATTACCTAATTTAGCTGTACAAAAGAACACCACACTTAGATCTGGAAAGAGGTTGCATTTTTGGGAACTGTTTCGAAATAGACCAAATTTGAGTCAATGTCCATCTGATATCACTTAGTTGTTGTGGTAGCATTGTTTGAAGTGGTTTCTTTCAGCACTGGCTTGGGCTCATAAACCAGTCAGCAATGGTACATGCTGCCACCCACATTTAACTCAAAGGCAAGCAATGCACAGCTGGAAATAGTCATTGCTCTAGAAAGAGCAATAAGAGAAAAGTGAATGAAGAAATTGCTGACTCATGTCTTTGGCTAGCTTGGTTTTCAGGAATTTGATGGTTTGTGAAGGGATGAAATCTAGAACTGCTTAATTGTATAGGAGAAGATGTCAGGATCCTGTAAAAAAATTCTGTCAGAAAATCCTAGCTCTTTCTGCCTACAACACAGTTTTAAGTTCCCTTTATTGCAGAACTTTGTAAATTTTTATTGTAACTTAGCAAAAATATAGACTAGACATATGCTAATTGTCAGTGAGAACTTCAGAGAGAGGTAAAGAAAAGCAGTGGTGGTAAATCTGCAGAGCTTTAAGGAAAGAAAAAATCAAGCAGGGCTAATATGCTGAAGTGTGAGAAGTGTTTTGCCTGAAGCCTGATGACAAAATATTAGACCAACAAGTATAACAGTGCAGAAATTAGTCAGAAGTAAATAGACCATAAACTTGCACGGCACTAAGAAAAATGTCGAAGTCTATAACAAAAATCCAGTGGATGAATGAAATATTCTCTTTATCTTTCTTCCTCCTACAGTACATGAAAAAACGGTGCAAAGATATGGTAATAAATATCTAGTAATTTAATTTTTATTTTTGCTCTTGTTTGTGCTCCCCTGCAGTTTTGTAATAATGTTTTCTGCATCTTGTTAATTATTTGCATTATAATAATAGCATGCTGAGTGTTAAAGGAGATCAGACTCTCACTTAAGTGGGTTGCCCAATGCTAATAAGTGTCAAAAATGTAAAAACAAACAAAGAAAACAACAAGTCAAATAAAGAGGGGACGGGGCACTCTCACCACTTTACAAATAGAGCACTGAATTTTCTGTAGTTTATAGATGGAGCACCAAGGTCCTCTAGCCCTTTAGACTTCAAGTGTCACAATCAAGGCTGCAAAAGTGACAGGGTGCCTTGGAAGCAGAAGAAGAACGTTCAAAGTATGGAGGAACAGAAAACAGCACTTCTGTTTCATAAAACATATCAAAGCTTCAAACGTGTTTTCATGGCTACAGAAAAGGAAAGCAAAGCTTTTCAGAATTTCTTGGAGAAAACAAATTAAAGAGAAGCCCCAGGAAGACTTGGTAATAGGTATGTGCATGTGATGTGTGAGACCAGGCTCACAGATGTTCCAGAAAACAAGCAGGGACTTGAACTAGAGTGACTGGTGTTACCTATGAGGGCCTGAAACTGAATCAGTCCACCTACGTTTGCAGAGTCATCCTAGACCTGGAGAAAACAGTCCACAGAATTGATGGGATATTTTAGCTTTAATGAAGTGTCATTTTTCACCAGGTAACTGTTCTGTAAAAAATATATTCTTTCACCTGCTCTAAGTCCTTGTCTACAAGGGTGCAGTGCAGGTTGGCAGCAAATTTTTCCCTTAGTAGTATTTTGCTGACAAAGATTTTGTGCAACATCGGCATATAAATTTGTTGTATTTGGACTTCAAAAAGACACTCAAACTGCACCACAAAATAAAATAGAACTGCTTTCAATGCTAAGATCTCCCAGTCACTCCTAGTAACATATACCATCATTTTTTATTGATTACATTAACTTTAAACATATTTCCTCCAAATTAATTATGGTAGGTTGACGACCTACTTTTTCTAGTCTCAACTAGCCTTTGTTTTTCCACACCATTCACTCCAAAACTGAGAACAGGAAAGGTCAGGTAGGTCATGCCTAGCTAGTCCCAAATGCCACAGTGTATTACCCAAGACAGAGAATATAATTATCTTTTCACAAGTGACAATTAATAAGAATATTCCCCATCAATTCTGTTTAACATTCAACATTTGTAATGTGGCAGAAGCCAAGGCATTACAACAGCAAGGCCAAGTTACCTTAATAAGGTTAAAACTAACATCAAATATAGAAGGGTTTTGTGTCAGCAGAAATGTTCAAAAAACTGAACGTTGAAGAAAAGAAAATACTTATTCCAAATACTTAAAAATATTTTTGTAAACTTCTATATTGTGAAAATATGCATTTGGTTAGGGTGTTCCTTCTGCATCTCAGCACACCATACAGATGTACTGGATAACAATAAGTAGCTAATGATTTAGTATTGTTATCAGGTAGTATGCTGAGAGTATTATCATCTCTTTTCCATAGATAAGCAACTTTATAAAAAGGAAAAAAAAAATCATCCTCCTTATTACTAAACTCATTTACAGTGGACAGGGAAAAATGGAGGTAAAGAGAAGTTAAGTCAGCAGTTAAAGATAGTTAATTTGGGATACTTCTGTTTCTGGGTGCCTGATGTAAGTACTTGGAATTATTTTCTGAAGTTTTCAGTTGTGGTCTGGCTTCAGCCCAGACCTCCTCTGTCCCAGGTCTGTGCTTTAACCACAAGATCATTCCTCAGTCCCTCTACAGTGAATAAAATTAAATTATATAGATATTGAAAGTCTTAATTTCGGTATCTACGGACTAACACTGAAAGTATCCTGGATCACCAACAAAGAGTCCATACACTACAAATGTTTATTTCCTATCATGCCATATCCACAGGATCATTTTTTTGCCAAGTTAACTTTCCTATGTGTAATGGTCTCCAGTTCCAGCACTGAGTGAAGTGGCCTTGGACTTGATCATCTGGGACTATGCTACGCATCAATATCCTGAACATGTCTCTGATTTCTTCTAAGTGGTGCCTGTTTTTCTCTTATTTGTCTTAAAACTACAGAATCGTTTTCTGATGGATTCTCAGTTGAAAAGCTCTTTCCTTGTATTGTTGAAGTGAGCAAATACATTCAGTTTAGCACTGAACTCACAGGGAATTACAGTAATTCCCACAGCAATTTATGATCACAGAAATGCCCTATGGGATGGATTGAATTAAATTTCCCCCACCTCTTTCAAACAGCTTAACAACACACAGCATCCTTCCTTTCTCAGAGAGCACAGCCAAACCTGGCAGTCAACCTAGCATCTACTTGCAGCAGACTGACTGTATTTTGTATCCAGGAAAATCAGCTTTCTGTTAGTTACCTAGTGGCATAAAAGTCATAGGTTATATGAAGGCAGGGTGATTTTTCTTCTTACCTTCTCTTCTTTCTAAAAAGAACTGGCAACACTGCAAACAATTGGAAAAAACTATTAACAAAACGTGTATGGAGTAGTCAGGGTTATAGGATGCCTGATTAAAAAAAAAGAAATGTGCAACGTCAAATGGCAATTTTCCTTGAACTAACAGTACAGGGTGATGATGCAGTAACTAACGGATTTATCCATTGAAGTTTCTCCCAAGCACTTGCGGGTAGCTCTGGAAAACCCACATGAAATTCTCCTGTAGACACGTGGAAGACTCTGCCAAGCTCTGACTACAATACAGTTGACTGAAAGCTTTAAATCTTTCAAATATTACCCACCCCAATTCACCTGATTTCACCAGCACTTGGTACTTAGCAGAAAATAATACAGAATACCTTTTTGTTGTTACTGATCAGTGGCCAGTAGCCCATCACAGACTCTATTTGCATCTTCTACCATAAAGATGATCATACTAACTCAGTATCAGGTAGTTCACCGTTATGGCTCAATCGAGACCTTTCACATATCTCATTCATGCAGAAATTACTTTTCCTCCTCTCTATTGGTCAAAAAGATACATCATAACTTTCTCAACTTCTACTTTTTTTATGGTTTCCAGAAATAACATGGGCCCTTAAGACTGTAGAAAAAGCCAAAAAGTCCCGTGGCAGCTTACAGATGGAAGAATTTTTTAAACTCCCTTAAAGCTTATGAGTTCCTGTCTTTTCATTTGCTATTTGAATACAGCGGTGTATAAGATGCTAAAACTCACTTCAGGGCCTTCATCTGAGACCCGAGAAGCTCATCATATAACTGACAAGACAAAATACAAATGGAAAGGGGCAAAACCTGCTGGATTTTCACATGCATGAGCCTGAGAGTGGCATATTTGCCTCAGGCCACATGGAGAGTCAGCATCAATGTGAAGATCTGAGCTTGGGACCCCCAGGTACATTGATCTAAGCCTTCTGCTTGCAGTTGCCTCCTCCAGGCTCAAAGGAAAGGGTTTTTCAAAGCTTGCTACGTCAAACCCACCACAAGTCAGAAGAAAACCCAGTTAGTTATCAGCAGTGACCGCACCCTGACCCTTATTTCAAATGTATGTAACATTAAACATTAACCAGCCAAAGAACTAAAACCTTGCAAGGGGATGATCTGAAGCATGGATCAACAATAGCATGCAGTGTGTTAGGGACAGAGAAGCAAACGCCAAAGATGCTCTTGTCTGATCTATTCTTTGGCATTTGGCTACCACTTGAAACCCTTTAAAGAGACATAATGTACTCCAGCTTTCCTTGCCTTGAACTGCTACAGAAGGCAAAAAGAACTACCAAGCAAAAAAACAAGGAAAACAATGGATTTCAGCAAAACAGTTTTCACTGTGTATATCACTGACAGCAACATTTTAAAGCACAAAAGTGAAAGGACTTTTTTATAGCTGCCAGAAATCCTGGTAACACACTCTCTTTGTTTCCAAGCTACTGAAGCCAGAAAAACCTTGCCTGACTTCTTTATGTACAAGCGTATAACATCCTTGTTCCCGGCTCAGAGGAGGCACCTCCTAATGCCTGCCATCAACTCATTTCTGACACGTAACCGTAGCCAAAAAGTGGTTGAATTGCCGGTTTTGTAACGCACACACACACATTGTTCAAGATTATCTAGCAGCATTAGCCCCTGGGAAAAGGATGGCTTCAGGGTTCTAATTAAAAGAAATCACAGACAGTCAAATCAAGTGCTTCCTATCTGTGTTTTATTTGATACAAAAGGAATGGCACAGTATTTCCTCCAGCCTTGCCTTTTCAGTAAGGGGTAGGGGGGAGCAATGGGCCCTTCAAAGCTCTGCAACAGCCGTAAACTAGTCCCAAATCGATTGCCATCCCCAAACCCCTTCTCTGAAGGCTTAATGGTATTTTCACGTGGGATCCAAAGCAGGCGGTCTTCAAGGAAAGTTATTGCATCTGGTGAAAAAAATAAAGTTGACATTTTTTGACAAGACCCTTAAGTATGCCTCTCCCAAGAGGGTTGTAACACAGAAAAGGCTGAGCAGGTGGTAATAATCAGCATTACATACATTTGAGCATTTTCTATAACATGGATTACCATGGAATTCCTTCCTCCCCCTCCTCTCCTTGGGGAGACTTGCACAAATTGCAGGCATTTTCAAGGCCCTTTGATAAGCATTTCTATCACCAGTTTCACAGCTGTAGCTAGATTGTTTAAAATATATAAAACACAGCCCCACCCTCCCTCAGAGATAAGGAGTAGGGAAGGAGAGGACTCTGTCTGCTTTCTCAGCTCCTACTACACCTTTTGTCTACATGCTAACTAAAAATACTCTCCCATTGTGCTTGAGCACAGCGTAGTGGTGCTTAAGGAGCAACAAGACACTGTCCCCTTTGGAGTGATGGGTACATGCACAGCAGCAGCTCAGAGAAAGTGAGTGAAGAAAATCAAAGGTAACTAAGCAAGGATTGGTGTGTTTTAATAAAAGGCTAGGAGTCAATGTAAATCTTTTATCCAAATTCTTCTCCTGCCTACACCAGAAAGAGGTAAATAGCATGAAGGTTTAATCACGACCCAAGCCCCTTTCAAGGCTGAGGGAGGAATCCCACAGGGAAGTGAGATGTGATGATCTTTCTCCTGTTTGTGCAGCCTTATACAAGGTCTCCAGGATGGGATCCCATCATGTTCTTGGGAACTCAGCTCCCTGTGCTGAGAAATGGTCTATGCTCCAAAGGCCATACAGTATAGGATGATTTAATGAAACAATGAAATGTGTGGTATTAGTAGTTGACATTAATAGATGCTGTTATAATTAGAGTTCAGTGATATGTTTTCATTGAAGAGTAAATTGACAAAAATGCAGTTTTTAGAGGTCACTGAAGCAATTAGGAAATGGTGAGTGGTTTCTGCCACAAAAAAAGGGAAGAAATGAACAGTGGAAACAGGAAGAGGAAGGCCCTTCAAGATAATGGCTCATTTCTATTCAGCTACTTTGATAATCTCTTAAATTTTCATTTCAGAACTTTTTTTTTTATTATTGGGTTTGAATTTATAATTACATTTTTTTTGTTTTGTTCCAAGAGGGGCAGATTTTGCTAGGGAAAGCAAGCACTGGCCAAAGCACTTGGATCAAATAATCCTTTCTGAGTTAACATAAAGCAATTATTGTTGTTTCTTCATGAACATCTATAACTATACCTTCTTGGGTTTCTCTGTATGTTTATTAGGTTTAGGATTTTTTACTTAAAAATCCATTATTGAAATGGCTCTGATTGATAGAAATATGCCACATTCACGTCCTCCTCAATCTTATAGTACTTCTGCATCTTCATAATTATTTTATTAATTTCTGTAGCATTAGTCCTTAATACTTGAGCAGTGACATTGATGGAGACTTTTGATTCTATCTCAGCTAATATTTACCTCACTCTGATAAAATCAGACTTTAATTTGCATATGTTTGTAAAAGGCTGTAAAGGATTCTCTGGTGGGTTTTTTTCCTCCAGAAGATCTCTAATTGTCTCTTCCAGTAGTTATTGGATACCAGGTGTTTTTTTAATCAACAACCCTGACAATTGAGGTGCTCCTTAGCTGAAAAACCATAGATGATAATTTTTCTTTCTTCATAAATATGCTTACCCTCCAAAGAACCACTCTGTCAGCTCTTTTCTGGTTTCAGTCATAGTCATGTTATTTTCCCTTTTTAGGATTTTTTTTTTTTCCTCAAAACTGCAACTTGCTTTTATTTTACTTAAGTTCTAGAAGGGCTTCAACAGAGGGAAGCCTCCCTAAAACCTTAGCGTGTTCTCCCATGGTCTCCTCTGGGTAATGTTCAATTTTTGGCATATTGAAGGTATTATTTCCAAAGCATACAAGCAATTTCCCATGAAGCCAGAGAAAATAAATGATGATTTTACTGGTGCATTTCTATCACTTGTGTTGCAGCTGTGTCTAACAGCATGGTTAAGACCAGTTTATTAGGACAATATATTTTTACATGAAGCGAGGTAATAGCCATTTTTGCTTTAAAAGATAATTTTGCTAATAATATTTGTATTGCTTCATGGAAAGGTTAGGGGTATGTCCAGAGAAGCATCTCTGTGTGTAGGAGAAAGAGGCTGTAATAACCCTGGGATACGTTACACAATTCTCTGCCTGTGTTTCCACAACTCTGTAAATTCCTAGTGTGTTTGTGAACTAGCATAAAGAGGAGAAAACTGGGGTACCAGTGTGGTCTCAAAACAACAAAGAACTTTCAGTGAACTTATCAAGATCTGACCATAAGTCAGAGTAAAATCTGAACCACTGCTGTTGCAAAGCATGCCTCTAATGTAAAAAATGCCCCACCATAGACATATGTCTCTGAGTCCTCATTTTTCTCTTGAGTTCTATCGGCTGTGGGTAAGCTACCAGCTGCTACCTTCTGGGATGCTGCCTTCTACCATGTCACAATTTTCAAGGATCCACTTAATGGGAATTACATCTCACTCAGACCTACAGGTCTTGTCTTAGGGATTGGGACCCCCAGACTGATAAAAGAATTCATGCCTTAGGTCACCTTGGACAAAGCCTTATAATCTTGAGGCTCGTCACTCCAGCCTCAAATTGGAAGTCAGTCTCTCCAAGTCCATAAATAAGGAGTTTGAAGCTTATTTCAGATGCCTGAGTGTTGACACAGTAATAGAGCAATCCAGAATGAATTATGACCTTCTCATGTGACAAGGAAAGTCATCTTTCTATTGATAAAGTAAAATGTTAAAACCAATGGCTTTCATCTGATACCTGCAGTCATATAAATGCACATGGGAGAGCAGACTGTAAAATGAGAGCTGGCACTTGAGGTAGCTGAGGTCTGATCTGCATACAGCCAAGTAAAACAAACTAAATAAAACATGGATGCAAAAGCATTATTTCCACACTAAGGGAAAAATAAAAGACTGGTTTTGCAGACATGTCTGTTGGGGAGGGAAAAGCTTATTACTAATAACTAAGCCTGTTGTATCACTATGGAACTTGCTGATTCTGGACACAATATAATGAAAATGTTGCTATGATTTGTGGATCAGTGCCCTGTTCTGTGGATGTTTTGCAAGTTCCCATTCTGAGGACTAATATTACTATCCCTGCACAAGCTGGTCATTGTAACAAAATGTGGAGAAGGAACTCCAATAGCATTAGTAGCTGTATACAGTGGTCTTAAGGAGCTTCTAGCTTTTAGGCTTAATAGTGCCCCTGGCTAATGGAACCATAATTAGTTAAGCCAATTACTTAAAGAGGTCTTCAGACTCTCTTCCTTCTACTTCTGTTTTCCTTGCTTTGCAAGCTGCCTCCTATTAGGCATCTTGTTGCTGCCTGCGTTCCGCTGAAGCCTCTGCACGGTCACAGCAGGACACAAGTCTCTGATTTCCATTCACACACAGAGTTCCTGTTTCTAACAGGGGGTTGTGAGATCTTGGACCTCAAAGGGAGAACAGAGGGCAATTTCACAACCAGGGAAAGGGCAGCAGAAAATGTGGTCTGAATTATCATGTAATTCCAAAACGCTGGCTTTGGTTGCCATCAGTTCATCAATACAGCCATGCTTAGCAGTAAAAAAAAAAGGTTCATCTATACTTACAAGAACAAATCTGTGACGCATACTGCTTAGCTGACATCTGTCATTGTTTCTAACTGCCACTGCACACACTGCCCAACATCAGCCAGACTCCAGCATTTCATTAACATCTTATCAACAGAACTACTGGGCTTATATGGTATCTTTATTGCAGAGGCTTGGCATGAAACATGTTCCTCTCCTACAAGAGACTTCCCAGAGTCTAGCTAAAGTCAGTGCAGGTAAGGAATAAGAGAAATGTCAGATGTGCTGCTCCACTGCCACCTGCATCTACTGCATTTGAAACACTGTACTGTGTTGCAAAATCAGATCTTTCTCTCTTGAACTGAGATCAGGCCAAAACTGGAAACTGTAAGAGGTGTTCAACAATATGGTTCTCACAGTCCACATAGGGTAAATAAACCTTGCACGGATTTCCTATTTGCATGAAGAATTACACGTTATAATGTATAAGGCATTTGATGTCATATTTACCATTACTGCACTTTTATGACATTGGGTTTACGCTAGTTTCATCTAGAGTTCAAATTAGGGCTTTTTACATCAAGACAATACTTTCTAAAAGACGTGGGGTAGCTCGTATAAGAGCTGTTAGTTTTATTTGCTGGAATGCCTGCCATAAACAGGCTTTTGCATTTGACTTCTTATTTTACACTTAGGAAACTAGATTTGATACTCTTTTTTTAATGTTAGCAATTAATCTTCATAGTGCTCAACAGCCTATTCTGGACAAATATGGAAGCAAATTCATGAAGAAGTGAGTTCTTCATGGAAAATAACCCAGCTAACCATGTGCTGGCTGCAGCCTCCCCATCTTTTATCCTGCAGGATACATCACTTGACCAAAGCTGAAAAGATATGCTGATACACCATTCATGCAAGGGAAACAGTTTATGCTCCCAGTTTGCCATTGGCAGAGACTCTCCTTTTCTTTCTAGCAAAATAGCTGTCGCCCACAGAAATGCTGACTTGTAATTGTAAAACGCATGGTCTAAATGCCATTCATAAGCCTGTGGTGACTCATAAGTTCTAGAGACTTTCAGCCTGTTGCCCTGAGCCAGATGGGAGGCCCGGATTCTTTTAACGTTAAGTGCGATTGAAAGAGAGCTTATACCCTGTTACTGGAGCTGCTAAAACCAATTGCACAAGATGCAATATTAGGCATGTTTAAAACATTTCAGGAAGAGATTAGTTAAATGGTATGCTGGGTCTTTTCCTCCAGCTGGGCCCACAAGCAGTGATAGCAAACCCAGACTTTTCACTGAGGTTGGTAATTAGGTCTGCCGCACTCCCAGGAGATTAATTCTCTGCAGAACAGATTATTACTGTCCAGCTCCTGTATCCACGGGTGGACTCAGCCAGCAGGCTGATTTCAATTAGAGAAGTTAAGTGCTATTGACTTCTCCCATGTACAAGAAGAGGTAGGCATGGGAGGTAGGAGCCAGATAAGAAACCAGATTACTGAGTTAATCTTGCACTTATAAATACTAGAAAGAATCTTAATCTGTTATCTCCTAAAAGAATTGTTGAAGATACATTTCTTTATTTCACTGCAATCAGCTGAATCCTTATAAACAATGACTTGCAAAGGAAGAAAAAAATGTTTGGTTTTGTTCTAGTCCTCTTTCATACGAGCTGAAAACGTAAATGTGTTGTATTAGCAATTGGAGTCCTGTCTACCTTAAAAGGCTCTGTGGCGATGGAGGACTAATCAAGTTATAACCTCATAAGAGGCAGAGGGCTGAGGTCATGGTTTAATGGTACAGAAGCTCAGGCAGCATTAATGCTTTACAATGGATCCACTTCCCTGCCTTCAGCCACATATTCCCACATTGTTAGTACAAAACACGGCCCCATAACTCTGCAGAAAATAGCCCCGTTTTTTAAGTACTTGGCTACACAGAGTCTGTGGCCTCCTCACTGTGCATCGCAGTTGTATTTGTTGTCTTTGACAATCTCACCCCGAGCAGAAATACTCCATGGGAAAATCATGGATGTTTATGGCTATATTTCTGTTACTTTGGTCACTACCTTCTTAAAGTGTCCTTACTGAGGGATTAAAATTAACTTAACAACTCAATAACTGAGTAAAGCACCTGTGGTATGAGCAATCACTTAATATGTAGAGTGCTTGTTAGAGATTTGCTTTCTGCTGTGTCTGAATCCTGTTGAAAATGAATAGAGATTCATTTTGCTTTCACAGTGATAATCAAAATGTTGATGTTGCCGTTCCCTTTGCACATACCAAGAACACCCACAGATTCCCAAGAGGTGATGTATTCCATAGCATTTCCTACAACATCTATTCAAGATGTAAGAAAAATGTTCTCAGAGGGGTTCAAACAGTCTATATACCAGAGATGGTAAGGGCAGATGTAGAGGAGGGGCTGAGGATATTTAGTGCACACTGTTTCACTTTGTTGCGCTGGCAGAAAAGCCAAATGTTTTCTGTTTGGTGACAGCAGGGGCTGCTGAGCAGGTGGAGAGAGATGTGCAGGTGGGGAGATCACACAGGTTTGAAGAGCGACTTCACATCTGTGCTCAAGGCCTCTCTCTCATCACAGCTGCCTTCTCTTCTTTTGAGCACCCTGACTGCACAAGGGTTTGTTTTGTAGCTCAAGAGTGATGCTCAAATAATAATGCTTACCATTTACCTCTTCAAAGTCACATATAAGCAACAATTACTTCAGTCTCACAACAAACCTGTAAAGTGGGTAAGCTCTTTCTGTATTGTTATATGAACAAGGTAAAGGAAGAGATGCAGAGAGGTTCAGTTCCCTCAAGACGCACATACAGCTACTGGCAGAGCCTGGGCTACAGCTTGGAAACACAGATAACATCCATACAGCGTACTGCAACATGGCAGCGAGGTCAGAAAGCTAAGCAGAAGGTGCATCTACAGGATTCCTTGTGGAGAGAAGCACATAGGCAGGTTGTAAACTCTGTGCAGAGAAGAAGAACTGGTGCTCAGCTCCAAAGACAGGTCTGAGACCCAGCTCTCCCACTTGGAAGGACAAGAGAGCCGAGACAGATGTGGGTGTTCACAGGAAGGATCGTACATTTAAAGTCCTTGTGCTCAGCTTGGCTCACAGCTGGACACTACTATAGCACAGCTGTAAGGGGCTGCAGTGGATTGGCATATTTGGAGGTAGATCTTCCAAAGTTAGTGGCTACAATCTGCCTTGTGATTACTTTTGTTATCTAAGTGACATTTCAGGTTTTCCCTTTACGGTTTTACTCCACTGTTGGTTAATATCAACATTTATTTTCATTCAGAATGTCACGACTCACGTATTTCACCTCAATAATTCCACGTGGTGCTTAGACAGGAATCAAGTGAAGCTGGTTCTGCCCAGGCAATTCGAGGTATCTGGTGAATGAAGAGTCTGACATTCTCTAGAGCAGGGGTCCTCAAACTACGGCCCGCGGGCCGGATACGGCCCCCCAAGATCCTCAATCTGGGCCCCAGTATTTACAGACACCCCCCCGCCGGGGGTTGGGGGGGGAAACCAAGCAGCCACAGATGACTGCCTGCCACTGCATCCGCACGCCAGCCCCCTGGTTAGAAAGTTTGAGGACCCCTGGCCTATAACTTATTACTGACACATCCAGTCTGATTTCATTTTAAAGTGATGAAAATTCAGACAAATTCTATTTCTCCCAAATCAATTTCTCTACCAGTGGCAAAACTGTGAAATTCTCAAATCTTCTTTTCAGCATGTGTATGAATTTCTTGCCACTGCTGGAGATTTTCATGTGTTCAGCTTCTGTACACAACCGGGATTAAGCTACTGCAGAAGTCAGAATTTTTCAAGTCTTACCGGAAATAAAGGTAAAAGTAATTTTGATAGAGTTATTTTCAAAAAAGATCACTTTTTCTTTAGAAAAAAAAAAAAAAGAAAAAAATAAATATGATGAAACTAGGAAAACTGTGGAAACTGCAATACCCTGGCAAATGTACCCCCATACTCTCTCTCTCTAAGTATATAGGAATAGATGTTCTGGAAACTGTAGAGCAGATTTGGATCCTGACACTTCCCCAGCAGTACACAAATATGATTTGACGAAGTGTAAAGCTGCCATGGGATTATAAATGATGTAGCAAGGTGTATTCTAAATACCAGGTTAACTGTGCCTGAATTCCTCCTGATATGATTTGTCTCTCGTATTCTTGAAAACTTCCTTGTGGTGAAGATATCAACATTTCCCTAGGCAATCTATTCCAGAACTCAACCTTTCTTACTATTAAAAACCTTTTCCTATTGCCAAACATAAATCACCCTCACCATGAGTTTTTGTAGCATCCACACTGGGCAACAACAATAATTTACTTCTTTCCTAATGAAAGCAGGAAGGTCTGAAGTATGATTAATTCTTCACAAAACAATATGAAGGTGTTTTCCACTTCTTTGAGACTTCCTCAGACACATCTTTGGTCAGTCACCTGAGTACCCTGGGAAGAATTTCCTAAGGCCTGGGTAAGGAGGTACCCAACTCACGTAAGCTGCCCAGCCAGTTCATCCAGTGTCATAATCAGAATTTAGGAAAAAAGGGCTTAAGCCTTCTCAGCTCCATCTGCCAACCTTTTTCCCTCTCCATCAAGTATCATACAAACATTTTGCTCCCCTGTTAAAACAATGCATTATGGAATATTGCCCTGCATTCATTTACAGTTGGAACTAATTTTTGTCTTTGCTATTCTGATTTTTTCCTGATTTTTCTTCCATCATGTTTGTACTTGGTCTCAGGAACTTTGATGCCATTTCCACTTTTCTCTGGTCCTAGTGCTCAAGTTCTTTGAAGAACACATGGCTTAACCAAGTTTGAATCTCTCTAGATTACCTTTTTTTGTATTTGCAGAGTTTGTTTTGTATCTTTAATATCACTCATTAGAAAACTGCAAATTCTTTCAAGCACGTATCATCCTTAATTCTGTTTCACAGGCTGTGATCAGGTAGTATCTATGAACAATAAATAAGACTGGGGTCAGCACAAGAATGACAGTACTGTAATTTTCTTCCTCACAGCATCAGCAGACCACATTTGTGCACTGACTTCTGTGTCACAAACCCAAGTCTGATTACAATCTCACAAATGGAGGTAACATCATCACAAAGTCATATATGCTTTGCTTTCTGCAAGTCTCTTTAAAATGCCTCATGCTTAACAGGTAATAAAGATGATATAGTCACTGTTACTGACTTATAGGAGTTACAAGAACTACAGCAGATAATTAAAATTGTCAGGTATGATATTTGCTGAACATTTACCCAATTCATAAATTCTTATTTGATTTATATCCATTCCAATCATTCCTAGTGATCAGTATGACCGCAGTCACTGTGTGCTGAGCACAGCTGCTATAAATAACAGTTCCTGTCCCAAAGATTTTCCCCGTATGCCTTGTCAAAAGCAGAAATGTCTATTCTGCTGGAAATTCCAAAATTCAATATTTTTTTCCTGAATTAAAGCTGAAATCTAAAATACAGCTGCAAATAGTTCCCAAGAAACTAATTCAGGAAACCTTTTTTCTTTGGTATTATTCATCTAGTAAAGTCCAAATATTCAATATAATAAAATAGTTATCTTCTATTGCAGTCGATGTTCTCATGTCAGAATGAAATTGAAATTATGTAAAATACATTAGGTGCATGAATCAGAAAGAAACAGTCACCTTATTAATATGAAAAAGAACAATGCTCCTTAATAATTTTTCTACTTTATCAAAACTTATATTTTCTTTTTAAATGGCACGATTTTTATTAAAGTGTTTTTTCCTGTAGAGGCTAGTCAAACAATTCACCGTGTCTCTTTATGTTCTTGTATAACCAATGAAAAGTAAATGAGATAAACAGGCAGGATTGACTCATCAAGAACAATCAGTTGGATGTAATTAGCCAATTAAAAGTGACTATCACTGTATTTCTGGTTTGGGACTTCTTGTTCCTTCTGCTCTGTGGACACATATGCAGTCATGTTCTTCATTCATAGCTGAGGAGCTCGCTCTTGAGTTCACGTTTCCTCCCACACTAATCCCTTCCTGATGCTGACTGAAGATGGTGAATGTATATGGATGTAAATAACTTCACTTTAATGATAACAGAAAACGTGTCTGGCTAGCTGATCAGGAGTGCTAGTGCCTTGCTCTGTCGCAGTTCTTTGGTATTGAGTGGTCTGTGATTTTGTGGTTTAAGAACCCTTGGCACCACGTAAACACACTGACCTTCTAACTTCGAGCTAAGTTTCTGTCAATTCTCCCAGGTTCTCACCTTCCTGCTCCTGTCCCTGTTATTTAGGAGAGATTGGGACTGGGGCCTGTATGATCCTGTAACGCACGAGGGAGGTCAGCATTTCCTCAAAGATCCCCATTAAAAAAGTAAACCTAGGTTTCAAGCCCAACTAATAATCTTGGGGCTCTAACTCATGATCTTTATATCAGAGACTGACAATACTGGTAGACTCATGTATGTGGCCTCAGCCTTGCAAGTCCTCACATTTCCCTGAAATCACAGTGGGCACTTGCTGTTTGAGTGCGGCACTGAGATTTGCTCACTTGACTTCTAGAAAAAAAAAAAACAACCAAACACCAAAAACCCCACCCCAAGTTGTCCTATAGGAGCACAAAAGCCCCTCTTCGCTTTCCTGCAAAACATAAGCTTTTTCTTGAGGGGTTGGTTTTATCGAGTTTATGTGTCCCGGCATCAGTAGCAGCAGGGCCGGGGGCAGCCTCGGGGCGGGGTGGGGGGAAGGGCGGTTCGGGGCTGCCCCGGGCCGGTCCCAGCCGGCCCCAGCAGCCCCCCGCAGGGCTCAGCTGAGCCCCTCAGCCGAGCCGGGCGCGCCGGGGAGGGGGAAACAGGTTCGGGCAAGGGCCAGAGGCGGCCCAGGCAGAGGAGGAGGCAGCCGAGGGGGGAGCAGCAGCAGAGGCAGCCCCAGGCCGCAGCAGCAGGAGGGCAGGAGGTGCCGCAGGCCCGGAGCAGGGCTCCCCTGCAGCCCTGGCGAGCCCCCGCCGGGGCAGAGCCCCAGCCCGCAGCCCGGGGAGGGCCCCAGGCCGCAGCTGGGGGCTCTTTCCTGCAGGAGCTGCGGCCCTGGCGAGCCCCGGCGGGAGCAGGGGGTCCCTGAAGGGCTGCAGCCCGGGGCAGGGCCCGCGCTGGCGCAGGGAGACGGGGCAGGAGGCGGGAGCGGGGCTGAGGGGCTCACACGGGCTGGCACACGGCCCACACCGGCACGGCCCGGCCCGCGGGGGGAGAGGGGCCGGAGCTGAGGGGGCAGCTGGGAACAAGGAAGAAGGGTCGGGGCGGCTGTTCAGTTTTTGTCTTTGTTTCTCACCATCCAGCTTTATTTTTATTGGCAGTGAATTCATTTTCCTCAGGTTGAGTCTGTTTTGCCCAGGATGGTGATTCAGGTGAATCTCCTTGTCGTGATCTCGACCCATGAGCTTTGCCGTCCCATTTTCCCCTCTGCCCTATTGAGGAGGGGGAGCGAGGCAGCAGCTGGCCGGGGTCAGCCTGCCATGCTGGTGTATTGTAATATTATTTATCCGTATTCAGGAGCTTCCCACTTTTCTGTCTCGTTACAGATTTGCCAAAGACCTCAGTTGCAGCATGTCTTTCAGATCACAAAGTTACAGGCTGAGAGCGGGAGCCTGCTGCTTCTCCATAGTCAGTGAAGGGGAGGAGGCTCCTCCGGGAGGGATGCGGTGGTGCAAGGCGAGCTGCCTGGGAGGCTCTGGGTTTCCTTCCAGAGGAGAGGAAGAGACAGACTGAACTACATGCAGCGGGAAGAATTCCTTCCTGCATTTAGGCAGTAAAGAAGGTGTTTCATGCCAGATACTGTAAAAATGTGGCTTAGGCTGCGTCTGTGTTGGTAGACTAACTGTTCCCAGCACCTTCTCTGGCACAGATGCCAAACAAGATGAAAGCTTATAGGGCTATAGTCTTAAACTTCCTTATCTTTTAAGTAGTGAGGGGTGTATTCTTTTTATTTAATGTGAACGGCCTTTGCCTCTGCTGTGCCCTAAACAAAATGCAACATTTTTTGGAAGAGCCTGGGTTGACTTGGGCCAAAGCAATGCCAAGGGCTGTTCTAGCTACATCAGTATAAGCGATCAAGCCCCAGGGCCTGGGAACACACACCCCCCCCCCCCCCAACAATGTTTAATTTACTAATACAGGGTTAAATTTAGAGTCAAATTTTAATCCCTGCATCAAATTTGAATAAATGTGTTGAGTCACAGAGGTCCTGCAGGAGGCCACAAGGGTGTGTATCCCACATGTGACCGACAACACACATTGACTTGCAGACCCACATCTCCTGTTCCAGGGCTGCTCAGTCCATCCCCTGCGGGGGGTGAGGTCCCCCTGCTATCAACATCATCCTTGCAGGGAAAGCAAATGATCACCACAACTTTGATGCACTGTGTCATTTCCTTCACAAGCTGCTCCTGACTTGCCCCTCACATCTTCAAACTGCCATTGATATTAAAGCAGTATGTATAATACTGGGCAAATCTTGGCATTCCAAAACTTTCTCTACTGTTTTCAAGCACCTTCAGTTTTTACCAAGAAACTAATCAACATCCCTCAGAAAGGCTTGAAAACTCTATTCTCTCTCTGTAATTGAGAACTTGCTTTCTTTCAGTGTGGGAAGAAGCATGAAGATGATTTACTGATTTAGGAACTGGGTGGAGTAGACCACAAAGGAATAAACTGAAAACATGTGGTGTGAATTATTTGCAAAGGAGGAGGGAAAGAGGGGAAAAATTGCCTATAGATCTCTATAGATAGATCTGGATATATAAATATATAATGCGGAGTACCAGTGAAACAAAGCACAGATGATTAGGCCAAACCAAACATTCACATTAAACATTGCACTTGGCCTCATTTCAAAACAGGCAGCAGTAACAGCAGGGAGAGACGGCTTGCCAAAATTGCATCAGACACACATTAGGGAAGGAGGAAATGAGTTTACTTGAGCCAGCTGTGACATCAAAGAGGTTGGTCTTGAAATGGATTGTGGGAAAGGGTTCCCCCTTCGGTTAAGTTTGCAAAGTTCAGCCGACCCTTTATAAAAAGACCCAACTCTAAAGAGAACTACTTCCCCACCCCATCCCCCTTTCTTCTTCTTTCTTCTTCCTTATTATTATTATTCCTCCTCTTCCTCCTCTTCTTCTTCTTCTTCATCCACTTTCCTAAAGAAAACAGCATGCTCAGTCAGTCTGAACTGTGTGATGGGGAACTGCTATAACAGGGGAATAACCCTTAAGGGAAAGGGTAGAGAGGTGTAAAGATTTGTTCGGGAAGAAGAGGTTTGAATCCTAGTTTGAATACTTTGCTCTTACACAAAGCACCTTAGTTACAAGTGTTGCTCTGTGCTAAAGTAATTGCAATAGTTTTTCATTAAGAATGGTCTTACTGAGATGAACTAGGAAGGCAAAACTATAAGGAACCATACTCTGGTTCAATAATTTTCCTGAACCATAGCCAGTCTAATGGAAACTGTAGATAAAACTTAGAAAACAAAACAAGATGACTCCTGGCATCACTGAGATCAATGGCAAAAATCCCACTGACATCAGGGAGACAAGAACGTATACCAGTCCACTATCTGCTCAGTTAAACCATTCTCCCAGCTATCTCGCAATCCTGCTTTAAGGCCTGTTGCAAATTTTCACAGCTGTAATTACTACCCAAGGATGCTCTGCTAAAGGAAGTCCCTGACTCAGTCCAGCCTCACTGATGACAAGAGATGCTTCAAAAAATGCACCGGCCACACTGCTTCTCTTTGGGACATTTCATATTCAAAGTCACATAGAAAACAGTCTGTATCCAAACACTGCTTTGCCGTGGGGCTTATTTAATCTTTATGCTGCTTACAACAGCTTAATTCCATCTCTGTTGTTTCTCTGTCGACTATGTCCTGGAGACTGAAGTTGTAAAAGTAACTCATTTAATGGAATGTTTTACAGTTTTTCAAAATACATTTTTCTTGCTTCTCTTGACACTAATTTACAAGATGTTTATGCTGGTAAAAAACCCCACACCCCAACCCAATCCTATTCAGAATACTGCATCTTACTCTTATGCAGGCAAATTTGGTCAACACCTGCAATAGTATTCTCTTTACACTCAAATAGTTGTTTGGGGTTTTTTTACCAAGTGTTTTCCTAAGACTATTTTTACTTTGAATCTGCCTCGCTGAGCTGTAATTTATCCTCGCAGAGAATGTGTCAGTGTACCATAACAAGTCCATGCACAATACACAATTTAGTATATTTACCAAGGTAACTCAGAAGAGACCCATAATTTAGGGTTCCTCAGTACTAGGGGTTTCATGTATACTGGTAAACTAACAAGTCTCAAAGAATGTTCTTCAGCATTGAGTGTCCATCACCTGAACAATTTTGACCAGGATCATCAGGAATTTTGTCAAGAGGCTCTGGGTGCAGCTGAGTGTTAACACTGATGAACCATTCCCACTATGAAATTTGGTATTGCTTTCCCAGTGGCAGAAAAAATCTGTAGACACATACATATAGCTTATAGCAGTCTTAAATTCCTATTTTGGTTATTTTCAAGGATCTTTTCAGAGATCAGCAGGAAACCGAACTGTCCCAAAACTGAGATGTCAAAAATTACTAATGCTTCAAAATATCTGCACTGCAGTCCACACTGTGAAGTATTTTAATGCAACAGCCCCAGCCTCTCTTAAATTTCTTTGAGAAAAAGGAAGACACCCACATGGTATTTCAACTTTTAATCATCTTTCCTGATAGTTGATGTAGAGGTTGAAGGACATCTTCCTGGAATCCTGTGATTCATTACTGGCTTCTTTAATTGTGTGGTGATCTAAAGAATTGGCATTCCGATTGCCTTTTACTGGGAATAATGTAACAGGACCTTTGTATTTTTATATATAAAAAAATATGTATCCTCTCCTTTCTGGTTTCTCACAATGGTTGTAATCACACTACCATCTTACAAAAGTGTCTTGTATTTTTCATGACCTAGGATCTTAAACATATCTAACCACATTTTAAGGGAAAAAAATAATCCATACCAGTTCTTTTCACAGCAGCTAGATCTCAGGGTCCATCTGCTTCCTCCTTTCACCTGAGATCCTTATACCAACTGGGATTAAATGCTGTTTGTTAATCTTGCAGTGTAAAATAGTGTGTCAGATAAATTTTGCTGCCTCACAAAGGATCCAGTTATGAAGCTTAATCAACATTTACAATGTGCTTTGAGATTTTCAAAGGACAGTTATGCACAAATATTTATTATTACTAATGTTGTAGATCTCTCCTGTCGATGCTTTATCAGTTAGATACAACATTATTTCAGGTGCCAACCCAAGGACAGTAGCCAGCACCGGTAATTGAAAGTATTGAAGCCGTTATAATGAATGTAAAGAGGGAGCATGAAACAATATAAATCAAACATGCAATGTGAGATGGTTGGAATAACCAATTTATTTTCGCTTAAGGGATATAGCCTTGTGTAATTGGCACTGATGGTTTCTCTGCGCTTCACCACTTGTGAATTTTGTGGTCATCTCTCAACCATAAAGATAAACTGATCTACCCCCATATGTAGTAAGTGAAGTTTGAAATAATTGCTAAACATTTTGTTTCCATTCTTGCAGTTGGACTTTAGGTCTGCTTGTAAGAATTTTTTTTTAAAAAATAAATTAAACTATATGAATGGAAAATGGGGAAAACTGGAGCCAGAGCAAAGGTTTCCCTATTGCTTATCTGACTACACAGTTCTAAAAACTTGTCATGTTTATCTAGCTCAGTGTTTCTTTCTCTTAGACTGTAGTGGGTCCCTATGAAAAGCAAAAGCTCTTGCGTGTTCTGGAGCATCACAATAAACAAACAGCAAACATACACTGGTACTATGCTATCCTCATGTCATATTCTTCAACTTCTGACTCAACAGCATGCTCTATGTATTTCTCAGATGTTAGGAGTTAATTCCTCCACTCAATTACCTAACAGGTCTTCCTTTGCATGACTCCTTTAGTCCGGAGCCTCTGACAACAACATAGGATTGCAGAGACAGATGCAACCATTGTTTCTTTGGGCAGACCTCACCTTCTTAATCTAATAAGTTGAAGGAATACTCATGAAATTGTATGCCTTTCAGGTTTTCTCTATTATTTCTTTGTACAGAGACTTTTTGTCCTTGGTTCCACATTCTTCTTGGGAAGCAGGACACTAGATTTCCCAAATAGGCCATTAACAAGAAAAACAAAAAAAAGTTCAAATGTGAGCAGAGGGTAAATCATATCTTCTAGCATTAAGACAACCAGAAAGCTTAATGATGTGTGTTCTTAAGAAACAAGAGAAGCATTTTAAAAACACCCTAACACTAATGTTTGAAGCTTATATCTTGAGTCCTTCTTGAATTTTAAATACTACTTCTTCTCTCTTTGTTTAAAATTACGTGAAGTAAATTTGCCTTTACCTCAGTTGCATAATTAAGTTATTTTTTCCACTCCATTTAGCAAGCCTGGAAGCTTGGTGTATTCCTGAAGCAATTTAAGTACAATGATGTCTATAAAATGTATTACTTCACTGCTCTCCTCTAATCATCAGGTTTTGAATTAGAACTTCAAACTCTTGCTGTGCAAGTTGTGTCCCAGTAAATCTAAAACAAGCTAAATTTCAGCTTCACACATTACTGTGTGTGATTCAGAGCTGAGCTGGTGAAATAGCATAATGTTTCAAATAAAAAAATACAAATGCTGAGTTGAAGCTCCTGTTCAAGTAAATGTTAAGTCATCTTTCTGTTTTCTAGAGTCAGCGGGCTCATGGCTGCTCCACGTATAGACCTCAATGCTATTAACACCACCATCGTCTCCTGGCCATGCAGTCAATGCCAGCCTGGTGAGATGGAGATCAACAGTGGGATTTACAACTACTCGTTTAAGCCTGCTATTAAGCCGTTGCTCTGCAAATCCAGAGTATGTGGCAGGATTCTTCTCCAGCATATAAAAACAGAGCCAGACCAAAAAGTCAGCAAGCTTAAACTCCATCTTAGTTCTCAGTAATCTAAATTAATTTCTTGAAATTGGAAAGATACATTTATTTTCATTTCATAATTAGGTTTTGTAGAAGTTGAAGGTGTACTGCCTAGTTTTCCATTAAAACTGCTACTTAATTGTATGGCTTGACTTTGTCCCAGGTCCAAGCACTATTACTGCAAAACTTCCAGAGGGTAGTGAAGAAGGCTCACCTCTCTTTTTTCCTAACGGAGACCCCAAATAAACTAGTTAAAAGTTCTGAGAATATGGCTCTGTGAATATCCATGTTTCTTGGTTACTGAATGATGCCTCTGTTGACCAGAGATTGTGTCAGATTATGTTGTAAGTTATCTTGTATCTAGAAGGAAAGGAACATTTTTCTCCTAGTTCATAATGTGGTACATCAGTCCTATAAAGGGTCCAAAATGGAACTTAAGTGACCATGGTAATAAAGGTTTTTCCTGTTTTCTGAAAGAAATTTTCATCAGTAATCTCAAACCTAGGTAGACATAAAACCTGCTTCATTTATCTATGTCAGATGATGCAAAAAATATGAAAGGAGAGAAGCAATTTATCTGAAAGAAAATGTGATCATCTGGTCTGGCCCGTTTTGTAGCTTGGGCTGTCAAATTTTTCAGGATTCATATTTGTTTGAATGGAAGCTTTATTCAGTGTATGTATGCGTGTGCATAGAGATGAAGAACTGTACTCTACAGCTTTCGGGTCTGCAATATAGTAAAAAAGATCTGAATTCACCAAATATTTGTGACCCTTCTTCAATCAGATTGATAAAATATGTACAATGGAGACGCTGTCCTTTTACTGTTTGTTAGCTGAGCAGTTAGAACATTTTCCCTGGAGGCAGGGGAGCCTGCTTCATTTCCTTCTACACCCTGAAGTGATTTCAGCTTGTTATAGACAAAGTGTGGATGTGGACTTTAATTTCCATTTTCCCATTTCAAACATCAGTGTGATGTGGGGGTAGAAGGAGGAGGCTGGCTCAGAACTGATACTCACCTACCTGTTAATGATGTCCCTACCACTTTGTGTGAGTAATTAACCCCTGGTTAGGGCTGGACATGGAGCTCGTGCTCTGTTGCCCTGCTGAAGATCTTGAGGACCAAAGCCTGGGCTTCTGGTTGACTCTCAATGCATGTGACTTAACCTCAGGTGCAAGGACATTTTAGTTTGCCTGTCCTGAGGAACTCACATCTATTCATTCTTTAACAGGCCCCTGTTTCCCTTTAAGCCAAAAAGCAAAGCATGCCTCTGAAGAACTCCAGAGGAAGCCCAAACTGGAAGAGTCATTGAGACTTTCCCACAGTATCCTGAAATCTTTATATGGAGTGACAGACCATGGTTCAGACCTCATCTTACCTTGGTTGTTCGTGTACCTAAGCAAGTATCAAAACAACTGGATAATGGCTTGTTCTGAAACAGGCTTTCCACTGTCTCTACAATTAAAACTGTTTTCATGTGTATCAGATATTTAGCAATGAAGCAGATGTCTCCAATAAAAAGGCTAATAATCTAAGTAGTGGTCATTATAATATGTTTTACTGTATCCTCCTCAGAAATAAATGCTCAAAGTTGCAATTCAATGTTCTGATCCTAGTGGGATTCCAGAGAAGTTTTCAGGCACAGAAAATAGACTTTTACAATGTAAAAGGTACTTCTCTGCTCTTCTAGAAATGAAACCCAAGAGCTATAATTTCCCTGGAGTCTTTTTCCTTGGTTCTGATTAATAGAGTCCACAGGAAAAAAATCTTGCAAATTAGTGAGTTAATAGTGGTGAGGAAGTAAAAGTAATTATTTGTATGCTACTTTTAAATGTTTTCATTAATTTTTAACTCTGTAAGTACACAGATGAAGCTAGATCCACTGGCCATTTTGCCATGTGTTCGCTGGAGCGCAGTCACATAGGGAGCTGTGTCACAGTGAGCCAGTACCTTGGGTAGGAAAGAAATTTGCAGTGCTGCGCTCGTAGTCCTTGGACTGTTTCTTTGTGGAAAAGCCTGCTAGCAGTTCCTGATTAAGCTGGCTTCCTAAAAGATACTTAAGGCTAGACAATGAGCTCATTGTCACTGTGCTTACTTACACCGTGATTTTTGAAATTATTTTAAAGTCTCTTGCCCAGGGTTAGTATTAATATTTATTCATTTCATACATAATGAAAATAACTTGGTAAAGTAATGCTATACATGTGTTGATTAAGGTTTGGTTTCTGGAATTACATCTTATTTTTCTGACTAAAAGGTAGTTCAGCCAAAGAACATGCACAAGATCTACCCACAAATATCTTTTCTTTTTATTCATACAATAAATAAAACCTCTCTTTGTCTTTAAAGGAAATTGAGGAGTGGGAATCTTTTTTCCTCTTTTCTAGCTTCTCAAGGGCAAAATAATAGGAAAATGTATTCAGATCAGATGTGAAAATCTTATTAGGAACATCTGTGCTAATCAATGTTTATAAAAAATGTAAATAAATTATACAGAAGAGGAATATTAGAAAAGGCAGTTCTTCGTTTTCTCACTCTTCAAGCTATTACATAAACAAGATCTGATCCTCCAAGTCTGGAGTCATGTGTGTGATCTCTGAAACTGCTGCATTCAGTGAATTAACATGAATAAATTGCTACTCACATGACTCAGAACTTGGATAACTGAAGCTTCGATATAAATATCTTTCTCTTGTGCATCAGATTGAGTAAATCAGCAAAAGAGGTTTTTCCCACTTTTTGAAGACTAAGAGATCAGTTTTAGAAGTGTTCAAATGCTTCATTATTCCTGGTCTAACTTCAGCTCCAGCCCTGAGGCTTCTCCTGCTTCAGAGACTACTAGCATCTTACAGAGGTCATCTAGCTCACTGGAATCAGAGAGCAGAGCATTTTGACTCTCCACTTGACCCCAGCTATCCCGTGTATTAAATGGCATGCGAAAGCCAGCACAGTGCTGTCAGCTGCACGCTAACAGGAAATCCTTTTGTGCCAAAATTTTTGTCTAGCCCTTATTTGGGTGGCCATTTTGCAAGTGTAACTAATCTCTCCTAGCTGAAATTTAGCTGTGGTTAAAGGCAACTTTATAGTTATAATCTTCAGAAGAACTGGGAAATCTCTCTCCTAAATGGATGTTTTGGCTCTCTCCACCAACTGTGGGATCATTCTTCTGCACAAACCTTTGTTAGCCAAGAACAATTCAATGCTAAAATATATACTGCAGGAAAAAATGTCCCTACCCTCTGTTGTTCTTTGTACTAGCCTTGAATCAAGCAGAGAAAACTTTATCGTATATCCTGTAAGATCTCACAAAATAACATGACGTAACCTGACAATTCAGAAAGCTTGGCTTGACAGAAAGCTTATAGAGATGTGGCTACCATAAGTCCACAAATGCAAGGTGTATGATTGGAGTAACACAGTGGCCAGCCTTGGGACAGTACATCCATCAGTTGCCTTGTACCTAGGTTATTTCTGGGATGGGTGGCCACAGGGCATTGATAAACATTTGTATGGACCAGTTGGTGATGAAAGGCACCAGACTGGTGTTTTCAACATCTTCCTGGGAACAAAAGTTCACTAAAGAAATATTGATCTGTCAGAGGAAAAATATTAACTCTCTGTAAATGCCAAAGGTCAACCACTAACACCCCTAAAATGCATCCCACAGTAGATTTCCCCAACATTTTGAAGTATTTCACATCTCTAATGATTTTTTTAGACAGAAGCCAAGACCTGTGTTAAAATTGGGTGGAATTCCTACAGCAAAAGGGTATTTTTTTTCCCATTCACCCTCCTTCAGATTATACTACTTGACCTCTGTTGAATTTTGTTGTAAGGATATTCAGCCATATGATCCTAGATTAATGTTTCAAGTTACACACTCAAGAAAGGAGATGTCTTACTGAAACAAGCCAATGATTGTAGGTCTCTTTCCCTCCAGCAGTAGCCTACACCTGGTGCTTCAGGGGTATTTGAAAACCTATCACTGTACACAATGCTGGTAACATAATACCCTGTTAATAATTTAATTTACTGTCATTTAAAACAACATAGCATAATCCCTACATGATTCAAATTCATTCTACTATTCAGCAGCTGTGCAGTTATAGAAAGTAAAGAAAAGTACATTCTAATTTTCATTCAAGTGCTGTCCTTTAACATTACTCTTGTTCACTTCTTAGATTTCTTCATAGGGTACATGTTCAGATTACAGAGACCATCTGGTTTCATCTGTCTTTCAGTAGCCATTTTCACAAGCGTATTGGGCATAAACTTCTGCTGGTGATGGAAATGCCAGTGCTGATTTTTAGTACCATTCAGAGATGTATAAACCATGTGTCTCTTATACATGCATGCATTTAGCATTTAATTAAAGTCTCAGAGTTAATTATTGAGGTTTATTTTGACTGAGACTTTTTCTTTCTCTGTGTACAGTCAAAGAAGATGGGGAAAATTTTATTGATCTTATCCAAGAATAAGAATCTAGTATGTTGAAATGAATTACCCTGTACTAGCACCTTCACTGACCAGACTGAATCTTTCATGGTGACAGTCTTGTGGAAAAGTCCATCTTTGTACCACACCCTGGAGCAGGTACTAAAGTGGGATTAGAGATACAGATATTGGAGGTCTTCTGTATGCTAAGGGAGATTATTGCCAGCTGTGCTGTAATTTCACTGGATACTAATGCAAGTTTGGATGGTTTATCTTGGGTTTGATTTTCCAGCCAGCATTTAATATTTCCCTTCTCCAAATCAGGCTGTCAAATATTTCCAAGGTAGACATCTGAAGTTAGTTGTGACTCTGAAAAATCTGGCCATGAACCCTCATATCCTGTGCTTTCCATGCCAGGTATTACTGGTGTCCATTTCTGAGAGAGAAGAACATGAATTTCAACCTTCTTGCCTCTTAGCTTGTGACTATCACAACTAGCTCTTACTTTTAAGCTCAACTGCACCACCAATACAAAGAAGTTTTGTCAGTTTTCTTATTCTTACATCATCACTGCAGTTTTCACCTCCACTTGTGGAGTGCAGAAGCAAACAACTGAACGGTGCTTAACTCAGAAGAGCCCTTAGCCGTGAGGTTAACGGCACTTTGCAATCACAGTTCATTCACATTTTAGATACTTATTCTAAGCACACCCTTTGCAGTGAAGCATTTAGCCCGTGTTGTGTTCATAAATAAGGTATGGTCACTAGAATCCTGATAGTCACAACTTTAAAATCAATTTTATTTACTAGCAAGTAATGATCAGTTCTTATTTATGAAGCTGGATTAAGGATTGTTGAGCCTTCTCAGAATATAAAAGACACTATAATCAGTTACAGTCCCATTCTGGAGCTTGCAGCCAAGAAAGTTTCAAGCTGTGTGATTTGCCTGCACTATATGTCGAACATGTTTCCATGCCTCCAAGAAACCAATAACCTTGACGCAATGGAAACACAAGGGATACTCCATATACAAAAAGGAGAAAGCCTGCCTTAGCCAGCTTCATCCGAGCTGTAAACCTTTGCAATAGGTTGAGTCTGTGGCATGCAGGAAACATAGGGGCTGCACTGTACGTAAGGCCAAAACTCACTGTTCTTAATCCCACTGCTGCCAGTGTGGAGGGACTCAGTCTCGTTCAGTCCATGGACTGAGGCCAGGGGCTTACACCCCAGGGAGCTGAGAGGTGTTTTGGCCCCATGTTTCTACTTTTTTTCTTACAAAAGAAACCCCAACAACCCAACTTAAAAAAAAACGTGGTTTGTGCTTAGCAGCTTTAAACCCTCCAATAACCTCATAAAAAAGAATACTTTTTTAACAAGTCTAGCACTTTGTCAAGTGAGCTAGCAAGAGGAAGAAAAAGTTCTTCATCCCACATGGAGACAGATTTGGCTTCCCCAGAGAGCACTCGAGGGAGCGGCTGACTCCCAGGCCTTTGCTCGGACACCTACGGGCACGAACAGGACAAGGGCTGCTCCTGGCTCCTGAGTCTGAAGGAAAAAATCATCATCAGCTGCACAATCAAGCCTCCCCTAGATCCCTCGGTAAAAGTCTGACATAAATCAAGTGTGCTACCGTGGCAGGGAGCCCAAAACTTCTGGGAAGTACGCTCTAACAGCTGTTGTGCCAGGGAACTCAGCAACACTTCAGAAAGGGATGATGAGCAGGCTATAATTAGGATGTTGAGCTACCCATGGTTGTTTGCTCAGAAATCCTTTGGAAACCTCGGACAATAAAAGGAGACTCGTCATGTACTTTCTGTTCAGGGGCAGAGCACTCCCACAGATCTCCTTCAAGTGTGAGCTAATGATTACTTTCTCATCTGGCCCTTTGTTTTGTCTTGCCCCACTTCGCCCTTTCCACTGTGCCTCCTCCTTTCGCTGTTTACACAGATTTTAGATAATTCTCCTACAAGACAGAGATACTCAGAAGCAAACTTCCTACTCTCCCTAGCACACTGTCCAAACACAGCCTGCTTCCCTGCAGCAGGACATCAAAGTCTTCTGACATGTTTCCTGCATGTGCTTTGGGGTATTGTTTTATCTCTTATAGTCTCTTCTTTTTTTCTTTTTTTCTTTTTTTTTTTCTTTTTTCTTCTTTCTCTCTTACTGGATGTCTGTAGTTTCTATTAATCAAGTCTCAGAGAAAGACTTAATGAGCAAAAATAGACTTCACGAGCCTTTATCCAGGTGAATCATTTTCTCCCAGTAATGCCTTCTCCCCAACCAACAGAAAATCTGTAAAGGAAGGGGCACTCATCACTAGTGAGCGATTTCAGCCATAGTTGTAGCAATCTGTTGGAATATTTCTTCCATTGTCTTTGAATGGATTTTTATAAAACAGAAGGGCACAGCTCTGCTCCCCAGGTTTTCAAGGAAAGCACTCTGTGCAACAGGACATAAACCGAGCAGCACGATCCCCCTGTCCCCACCGCACGTGTCAGGCGGCAGAGAAGCCAGGCTGAGAATATGTATGTGAGAGTGCCTGAAGCAGTATCTACATGATGTGTGAGATCTGGGGTGGCACCTCTCAGTCTCTCCCCCCTCAGTCATGCCGTGTTCTTGTAGAGACGATCGGAAAAGCAAGCCTGGCTCTTCTGGCCAGGTCTGAACCATCAGCCCTACAACAGCACAATGCAGCTCTGTCTTTGCTGAGAAGCTTTGTGCCAGCTCTGGGGAGAGGTCAGTGCTGGAGAGCCAGGGTGTGGATTTACAAAGCACTAGCTGCGCTTTGGTGGGAGTGTTCCCAGCACACAGCACAACGCCTTTGCAAGACACTTAGTGAAATATTCACGGCACACCACTATCTTCCCCAGACGGAAGGGCTCCCGAGAGGGATATTCAAAGCACCAAAGCAAGGTTCTTGCTTTGAATCACTTTCTGTGGGAGCCTGACTCTTTCCTTTGAATACAGTGGATCCTGGAGGCAAAGATGCAGTAAATTTTTTTAGGAACTTACAGAATAGTATTGTCCTCTTGTAATAGCTGCCATTAATTTCATCAGGGTTATTTGTAATAAGTTCCTGACCAGATTCTAACCACAGTATTTTACACAGTTTTGATGGTTCAGGAAGATTTGAGTGGTCATTATAAATATCTTTAAGCCAGCAATAGCCATCATGTCTGGTTGTGTGGACTAGCAAGCATATGACCTTTACCTGCTGGTCCCAAGGATATGGTGAGTTTGTATCCATTTCAAAGATCAGATGATCGTTAGATGGTTCTCTAGGAGTAATTCTACAATAAACCATTCAGTTTTACAGTCTAGGGGCATGACTGAAGAGATTAGAAAGCAGTAATTCACACTCTTGATACCTGAGAGTGATCTTGAAATGAGCAGCTGTTCCCCCACCCCCCCCACCCCCACCCCCCCAAATGAGACACTTCACATATATATCATACTGTTAGCTACCCTCAGCAGTGCTGTCTTCACATGTGCTCTAAAGAAATCATCATCCATGTTCCAGCTAGGACTATAGTTAAAAAATAAGTACACACAGGCAAGGCATTTATCAAGTCCATCTTTCATAACATCAAATCAAAATCCACAATGCACAATTCAATGCACAAATAAAATCACAGAGCTAGAAAAGAGTGATGAAATTTGCTGATCCATCACTTTAACTGTGTGAGATTGTTTCTGACAGTGTGTTTGGTAGTGCTCTGATACTGTCTAGACTTTCAGAATGAAATGATCGACTGACTGTGCAGAACTGAGACAATTTCGGAGTGTGTTTGTCTATATGTGTCAAAAGCATGATGATTTCTGGTGTTTATCCCACATGTTTTCATAGTGAAAACAATTTCATTGTGTGACAAGAACATGATAAGGTGACAATTCTGAATAAGCAAAAAGATTTGGATGTTCAGGCTGCTTATTTTATGTTTCACTGCAAATACTTTGCATGCTTCTTGACTTGTGTCCTGGAGTCAAGGAGTTAGAATGTGAGTTTACTGCATCCATCTGCCAGGAAAGAACAGCATCTGTTTAAGTTAAAGGCCTATACTACCAACTGCTAAGGAAGATTCATCACTGACATGTATGGTCTTACAGTAGGATCATGATGCCCATTGATTTTGAGAATGTAAGTTGCCATGAAATGGCTGAAGATTCTTTTTGAACACTGTTACAATAGGTAAATCCCAAGTCATCCTTGTTCAAGTTATTAGTGTGTCAAAAGCATTTATTACTTATTAATTTTAATGAACTCTTCTCCACTTCTGAGCTTCTCAGTTTCTTCTTTATATACAAGATTTGAACTTGCCTATCATAGTGGCAATAGTATTGAGGGAAAAGAGTAGAATTCAATGTTTCTGTGATTAGGAAAATTATTCATGGTTCTACTAGGATGAAAAGCATCTTTCAAATGTTATTCAGCTATTAAATACTGTTCCAGCCTCAGACTGGCTTCACAATTGCATATGATTTACTAATTATATGTGATTAATCTATTTATATTTGGTTCTAAAAGACCTGGTTTTAGCACTTTTGGACACCAGACAAGACACAATTCAGTGCTGACACTGGAGATGGCAATTTCTGCATCCCTTACATGCCATGCCAAATGCCTGAGACCAACCAAACCAGCAAACTGAGACACCCCAGTCTACTGACTGTGGTTTTAATGGCAGTTCTTGAGGAACAAAAGCCCAGTGGAAGAAAACAACTACTGGTGTCAATGTATTTCCAAGGGCTGGTCAGAAATAAGTAATCTGAAATGTTGTTTTATTCATGTCATAAAGATTAAGAACAAATCAAAAGAGCTAAGGCAGCAGATTCCATTAATACTAACTAGTTAGAAGAAACAAAAATAGACACCACAGGGACTGCTTAAAATGTGAATTACTTCAGTGTGTAACTGCAGGAGAGGACTCAGGTTTTGTCCACTCTGAAAGACTTTTTCTAAGGCAAAGTTAAGAAAAGTAGATTCTCATCTATGGCAGAGAAGGGCTATGAGGTGTTTTCATAACAGAGCAAGGGTAAGAGAATGAAAGCATATGTTTTCAGTTGTCATCCTTGATTTCTGCTTTTCTTCTGAACTGTTTTCCAGTTTAGTTTCCAAATACTTCAGCTTTTTGCTTGGCTGAAAAACACTGAACAGTTTGTCCAGTGTTAAAATGCATAAGGGAGAATCAAATGTATGTAAATATATTTGATGTCTTCACATATTTAACAATCCCAGTGCCAAACCTGAGTGGGCTTTGTGATCTGTGGTTAGAATCCCAAGTGCTGCAGGTCTCTGATGATGACTTGTCATTGCAAAAGCATCTCTTGTAAGAGGATGTTCTGCTCCCTGACTAAACACTCGGAGAGCAAAGGTACGAGAGGTAGAGCCATCCCAGAGCTTGTTTCCTTGCTGAACTCACTGATGGGAGGACAAACAAGGAGGCCAAGGAGGAGTAGAAAACACCTGCCAGCCTCTGCTTGACTAAGAATGGGAGTTACCTGCTAAAATTAACATATACTCAGCCACCAGTTCTGCTGCCCTGCGATGAAACACCTCAAGCGTAGCCTCAAGCTAATGTTTCTGCACCAAAGCAGACAATCAGAATTTCTAGTCTCCACAGGAATTTCCATTTTACTCTACTCAAAGTTAGTGTGTGAAAGGAAGGAGAAGAGGAAACCCCTAGGGAAGACACTGACGTACATTACCTTTTGGGTGGTTCACCCACCAGTGTTTGCATCCTGCTCAACAGCCATTCGTTTGCTTGGAAATGGAGCCATCACACTGTGAGAGGTTGGATCACGGTATGAAACCATGATGCTGGGAGAAAAATTACTTTGTCAGTGGGTTCTGGCCTATAGTAGTGGTATATTAATGAGAAATAAACTGCCTTTTAGGGTCCAAAACACAGAGATACATTTGTCTCTCCTAACCTCCAGGAAGCCGGGTATGGCCATCAGTGCCTTACGTTTATTTAAATAGCATTATACCATCAGTGTGAGAGGACTGCCACCCCCAGATCCATATGGACTTCAGTATTGCTGCACAGAGCAGATCCTGGTGCTTAGCATGACCTAGGACAAGTTCAGAGGCATGCTCTGAAGTTAACAAATACATCCTCTGATTGCAAATCTTTATTACTTTTTAAGTGAGCCAATATTCTGTAATGCGAAATGGCATTATCACTAATGAAATAAGATAATTACACTAATGGCATGACCGGTGATGGTAAGTTCACAATGAACAAGTTGTAATGAGGCTTCTGGATCAATAAGCAGCTATTTGGCTGGTCACATCAGGCACACAGAGTATAATGCTTGTGAGAAAAGCCTTTAGGAAATGCAGATGGTTAACTCTAAAGATGCTGAAACAATTCTCCTTAAAAGTCCAGGTCTTTCTCCAGTTGCACTTAATCGGTCTTATTACATGTTTCATTAAACAAAATGCTACAATTCTATGTTAGAAATCCTAGTGAGCTAAATGGTGACAGTTTTCTCATATTTATTGAAATTTATGAATGGAACTGTCATTGTTATTATTCTTTGGAAGAGTTAAATGCTATTCTTTTGGCTAGGATGGAAAATTCACTGATTTTATCGGTAAAGTCTTCTTGATAAGAACTATCCCAAGTGGTGAAAAATTTTTCAATGTGTTTCTATTCTCTTTCCACAAAAGAAAATAAAAAAAAACCCTATGCAAAACTAATTAAAAAAATAATTGCATTTCTCTGACACATCTAGTTAAGTAAACAAAACATTTCTCTGTGCCTCTCCCAACTATCACTGTTCTCAGGAAGGAACAAAAGGACAAAGATAGCGAAATCTCTTGTCTGTCAATTTCCTTTGGTGCTAATATTTTAGTATTTTTATTTCTTTTAGTGAAAAAATTCTGTACAGTCCATAAAATTACGCTCTCCTTTTTCAGAAGCCAGACAAGAAAAAAAAAATACTATCAAAAGCAACCAGTTGGAAAGCAGCTTTGCCGCTGTGCCTGCTCCTACAGCAGAATACCACAGTGTAAACGCTATGCCCAGCTCTACACCCCACCCCAGCAGCAGCACAAAGGGGATATAAAGCCTTGTACTCCTGGGATTTCCCCTGGCTGCTGTTGGTGAATGCCTAAGGAGTCAGGATTAAAGGGAGAAAATGGATGTGGCTGAAGGCAAAATGATCTGAGCACAGGAACTGTCCCTACAGATCAAGATGACCCAACATCAATTAGCCAAAGAAGTCTCCAGGCTGCTTTAACTGCCTGGATGGTCTTGGGATATTGGTGTTGATGGAAGCAACGTGAATTCCCTCAGCAAGTTACTCATGGGACTGGAGGGCCATTCATAGGCTTTACTTAGTAAGACTCCATTTCTATTGCCAAACAGCAACAACAAAACCAAAAATAAGTACAGGGTATGTCTTGAAATAGTTCTTCACAATATACTTCCCACAATACAGAAAAATTTACAGCCTTCTGCCTGAGGAAGGTATTAATAAAAGTGATGCTCCAGACATTGCGTTGGGGCTTCATGGAATGCCTGAGAGGCAGGAGCAAAATATAATTGACAACTTTATTTAATAATAAACAACACTAAAATATTTTCAAGTAGTATTTTGGTTGATTTTCAAGCCTTTATTTGCCATTATTGAACTGGGTTGGAATATGATTGCTTAATTGCTATCCCACTGGGGCCATCTCAGAAATGAGATGTGTATCTCATAAGCTTATCCCTCAGAGTTATGTTTTAAATAAGTTCCATGTCAGCTATGAGATTTAGATGTATAACTGATGCTGGGTAAGAGCTTACAAAATGAAACTGGTGAAATATGGGAATTTGCAGTTTTCTGAAGAAATTCTGTCATAATGAGACATGTTTTCATCCAATTTCAAAATATTTTAGTGGCAGACAATCAGAATGTCTTAATTGCCTAGTATTTTATATCTATAATTTTATTCAAGATCAATATTATTAATATTAATTTATTATAACATTACTACAGGAAATTTCTATTTAATGATGATTGCTCAAAGTGGAAACAATATTTGTTCCCATGTCCCTTTTGTTTATATTCTGCATGTGGATTTTCCTACAATTTAATAAAAAGGAGGTAGTTTGATCTAGAAGGACAGATATTAAAACATAAGTAGCAATTCCCTAGTGATTCTGAAATAAAGTTAAAATAATAAAATCTGCATTACAATAAGAGGCTGTAATTAAGTAATGTAAAATAGAGTGAAAAAAATTCTAAGCTGAAACTAAAAATGTCCAAAAGACCCTTAAGACTTTTCCCAAATGTAAACAAACCCTGAAACTGTTTTGGGTTTGAGTTTAATTTACAAGTTTTCCCAGAGGACCTTTCACTGATACTGAAATGATTGGGAAAGAGTGTCCATTTCAACAAAAACTGTTCTTCAGTGCAAAAGATTTCAGCCCCACTGTTATTAGGAGACACAAACAAACGATGGCAATGCCTGTAACATCAGATGTACAGTATAGCTCAGACAGCTGTATACTGTTCTGCCCTTCTTTGGACCAGGGAAATCATTGCAGAGTTATGAGATAGATGAAAAAAATCTGCTAAATCTGACTCCTGAATTAATTCTTGGTGATCAGCAGGATATTGACTTCAAAACTTGCCCTTTCGCGATTTCTTCAAGTCCTGCTGTCTTTGCTGCTACCACCCAGCAGAAGGGCTGAGCTTAACACTTGGTGTATGTTGTAGCCTGTGCCACAGCCCCTACCTGGAAACCACCAAACAAAAAAAGCAACATTTAAAACTGACAGTAACCGGATAGCAAAACACACCTCCTTCGGGTATAAATGTAAGCTGTAAAATCCCTTTTTGCTTTTCACAAAAGACATACGCAAGTTTACCTAAGGCATGAGACTTAAAGCCAGGCAAGGTGTAACGAAGGTAACTTATAGGATACTATAATGTTTATCAGCCAGTGAGATCCTCCACTTAGACTGTTAAGAGAAGTTTTGGACTCTTGTCCCTGAGGTCTGCATAACAAGCCTGGCTGACCTTGGAGATTAAAGTGTTGCATGCAAAAATGTATCTGGAGATAAGTCAGTGAAGTGCTGAAGTGTTACATGGGAGGCTGTAAGAGATGATTGATTAGTCCTTTGTGATTGATTAATATCAGCCAGAAGATCAAAACATTGGTGTTTGTTTACACAAAAGAGAGCATCCAGAAGCTTAACTTCTTAGCTAGGCATCTTGCTAAATTAATAGGAAATTATATATCAAATTATAACCAGTGTGATACTTCTTCTAGGAACTCTTCCTAAGTCTGTGGCTTAAACACTTTCCAAATCAGAGACTGAACATTTCTATTTCGTAGCTCTTGGGTGACTGTTCTGTGAAATTCTAGTTGCATTTTTAACCAATTCATGAGTTTGCCGTCCAGAATCCAGTTTGTCATCCAGGTTTATTATCCAGATTTTTCATCCAGAATATCATTACATAGGCATTCAACAACGGAGCTATATTCTCTGTATAAAGGATTTTATCTTAAATGAACAACTCCAAAATATAAATTTTTAGCTCTGCAGTCTTTTTAACTGCCCTTGTAAAAGGTATTGCATAGAAAGCCAGATGCCAATAGTACTTCCATTATATACAGTCCAAATCTATGAATTTGAGCTTTTTTTTTTTTTTTTTCCCCTCAAAATGGTGTTTAAAGAACTTTAAATACACCTACCATTTCAATTATAACCTGTTTCCACAGTGAAAGCTTAATTCAGGAAATAGGAATGTGAAGCTCTGTAATTCTAGGTAAAGTAATTTCTGATTTGAGAAAAAATCTGCTCAGGTCTCAAGTGGGGAAAGCAGAGTAAGCCTTGATTGAAGGGCACAAAGCTAATTACATTCTACAGTTATTGAGGACAGTTAAAACATCATTTATAAAGTAATGATTGTTTAAATTATCTTATTGAATCCATTTGCCAATCCCTAACCAATTTTTTATTGCTGATCAGAGGAAGTAGCTTTGCTATTGGCATCAGTTCTTCTATGCAGTAGATTGCAGCAAGAAGCAGTTAAAAATCTATATCAATCTATCAGCCATGCTTTGCTTTGTTTCCCCTTCTTTAAAAAAAAAAAAAAAAAAAAAAAAGATTTTTCAGGTTCAGTCTCTGCAAAATAATTGTTCAAATACTGATGTCAAATAATTTTAAGGTGTGTGATTACTTTTTTGTTGCATATTGTCAAATAGATTAATGTTTATGATAACTCCGATCATGAAGCTGAGAAAATATCTTTCTGTGAAATAAATACACACAGACTAACCCAACCTGACTGGTTACTCTGCTGCTAAATCAGTTGTTTCTATTCCCAAATGGAGTTATGCTGGGCAGCCCTTCTCACTACAGATAAGCTGGAGACAGACGCCTGCAATGTAGCAGGTTTAACCTTGCATTTTAAATTTTCTGTATTTTCAGCATTCGCTGCCAAGATTATTTCTTCTTTTCCAGCAGATTCAACTGCCTTTCCTGTGATGGCAGATCACTGTGAAGGGAGGATGGTAGGAAGAGTCTTTAGTTCTAGTTTTACCCCAGTTCTTTTCTGCAAACTTTTCTAACCATCACCAGCAGATAAATTCTGCCCCTCCTGTGAGTTTTGCTGCCCTTCCCCATGAACTCTAACTCCCTCCCACCACTGGCTTGGCCATTTTTCCACCCAGAAGAAAGGCAGTATCCACAGAGGTCTTGCTCTCAAATCCTATCCCAGCTGTGCAGGAACTTCTTTAATTTCACTGACAAAGGCTGTGGTTGATAAATTATGGCTTAATTATGGCTACTTGATAGTTAGTGTAGAAGCCAGAAACTACCACTCTAAAAATGCAGATTCCCCCTTCCTAGTCTTAGTTAAATACCTTTGATCACCTGTATCATGGTTAGTATTCTCTGTCTACCAGCAAGTTTTATAAAATAAATGTATGTGTGTGAACAGTACAGCTACATGATAGCCAAGAACAAGTTCGTTTGAACTATGTAATGCAGATTTTGAAAAATCTTGTGTTTCAGAGAAGCTTGAATTCCAGAAATTAGTTCAGATCTAATTAGCTCAGTGAGAGAGAATTGTCACATCTGATTACAAATGACAGCAAACAAAAGCATGAATTGAAAAAATCCTAGTTAGCTATATACATATTAAAGTCTGTGTTCTCCATAAACTGCAATCCTGAATTTTCACATAGTGAAGGTTATCTAATTTTGCCTAAATGCAGAAAACAATGCTATAAATCTGTATATTAATGCTGTATATAGGTCTCTTCCATCATTTGATTTCACATCCATCTCTGAAAGGTAAGCATCATCAGCTGACCCATGGCAAAAAAACTCCACTTTAAATACATTTGTATATAGTTGAGAAATTTGACTCACAGCTCCAGGAGACAAATGAGAAAATGCAAAAGGAAACAAAGACCAAATAAAAGATGTCAAAGTTATCTTGAGTGATGGAGCCAGAAATTACAAAGAATGCCAGCCCTCAAGTAGAAACTGCAGACTAAAACCTGTCAGCATGGTGGAGACATTGGATGCTGGGGCTTTCAAAGAGAGTTAAAAGTATGGCAACATGAGATTATTCTGACTTTTGCCAAGGGTTACAGAACTGCACTTTGAAAAGCAGCAGGGACTCATGAGAGTGTATTACTTTACCATTCAGTCTCAACAGGCAGTTTGCAAGATCTTGCAAACTTTCCCGTGAGTGATCATCACGTTTTAGTGAATGGTACTTAGTGGAATAGCTGGAGGCTAATTTTTAAATCCCTCTGTGTCATGGTGAATTGCACTGCTTGTAACCGGCAATAAGATAATATACAGAGCAGAGTCAGGACTGGCACATGGGGAATTAGTGAGACTTAAAGTGACTTTATATGTATTGCATCATTCTAGTTTTCTTTAGTATTAGTGGTGTCAGTAGTTAATTTTTAGTTTACTTTGATCTGTTTGGACTTAGGGTGACCCTGTGTGGTAATATTAACTAATCACAGAATAGGATATTTTCTTATGAGCTAGGAAGCCACACACACGAGACATTTTATTCTATAATAATGTCAAAGAACAAAGAAATAGTCACTTTCCTTCTAAAGACGAACAAGGAAGAACAAAGGAAATGGTACGTAGCCCTCAGGCCTGCTCTTCGTCCTTTTAACTGTTTGTGAAACCTTTTTTTAATGTTTTAGATATGGAAATAATAAGTGGCTCCTATGAGGGGTAGTATTTCTGGAAATCTAGAAAAACAATCAGTAGCTGCTGGGTAATTTATGTACCTTTGCTTCAAAACAGCCCAAGTGTTTTTACTTCTAATGCCTAACGAGCACTGTTATAATTAGAAGCTTTTGAAGCAGGCAACCTGGTCTTTTGGTGGTATTTGCAGGGTTCCACTTCATGTGTTAGTTTGCTCCCCAAACTTGTCGCCCCAGAGTTTTTATTGCTGTTTTTGTGTTTCCACCATGTAACATTATTTTGAACTATTTTACAAGCTGTAAAAACTGTAAAAAAGGTTTTGCGTGTGCAAATGCCTTTGAAATCGTGGAAGCTGAGCTCGCAGGACTGTGCATACTGTGCCGTACCCTCAGTCCTGAGCATGTTTGGCATTGCTTTGTAGTCCTGAATGGCTGCATTGCCTCAGCTCTCTGTGGAGATGCATTTTTAATTCTTTGATGCCAGCAAAATGATACAACTTGGTCCTGTTCCCCCAAAGTAATGGTGCAGAACAGAGTGTGCAACAGATCTGATGTTAACACCAAAATTAAGTTAATCACAGGTTTTGATTTAAAACAGAAAATTCACACCCCACCCATGAAGCTATGCTTCCTTCACAAACACTGTGCGAGATTTTTAAAAATAAACTAACAAAATAAAGTAAAATAACACTCTGTCCAAGCTGTTGATCCAGTCTTTGTGCATAAAAAGGAAAGACAGGATTTTTATACTTTGATCTAATAGCTTTAATGTGAAAAAAAAAAAAAAATGAAAGGAAAGACCTAATTTGTTGGTTTAGAAAAGTAATGCCACTCATTAATCAGAGCACTGAAGAGAGAAAACATAAAGTGACTTGAGTTGGCTTTTATCACACAGGCCTGATGATAAAATATCCACTTCTACTGGAAGCTCCGCCATCCCAGTTTCACTGAATACACAGTAATTCAATCATGACTAGGAATAATTTATTTGTAACAAGGAAGGCTTCTGTTTCTCCATAATGAGTTGATTATATCTTGTCAGAGGAACCTTAAACCCATCAAATGTCAAATGAATTATATCAAACATATTATTTTCATAGCAGCTGGATATGAGTAACTGATGAAACAGAGCTCTCTATTTTCATTTTGTACTGTGAATGATAAAATGTAGCTTGTAAAATGGAGACTGTGACACAAATCCATGCAGGTCCCTAATTTTCTACCTTTAAAAGGTCTGTTTCGTAAATATGATCTACTAATTTACTCGAAATATTAAGTTATAATTTGCTGGGGGAATTGTACACCAGAACGTTCTATAAAATATTTGTGGAAGGTTTTTTTCTAACATTCAAATGAAAGTAACCCCTGTTCACATTGCATGGTCTGATAATGAATGCATCCAAAAATTGGATTTGAGATAACATTTGATCCCATCTACCTCTAAAAGCACTTCCTGGAAAAAGGAGTGTGGCAGAGGGTCTGCTACAGGGCCCGAGGGTGGGAGGCAGCTACAGGAGTATCCATGTATCTATCCCAGAGAAAACAGATGCATGGGTGGCCCATGGCAATTAACTTTACATCGCAGCCCAGACCAAGGCTTAGGGTGCCTGCCGGCGCTGGTAGGTGGCATTTACCTATGGCCAGACCTCTTTGACCCATCTTTCTGCTCCATCTCACTGAAGCAATCAGCATGGGGGAGAGGGAGAGGAAGATGAGTTTCTTGTGAGCACTGCTGGAAGAAGAATCATGAAATGATAGCAAACGGATAGAATACAGTCTGCAGTAGCTGCTAGTAGATTATTAGAAGACATCCCAACCAGTTTCAGAAGCATGTGGTCCCTGCTTACTCTTATATAAAGCACCCCACTTTGGTAAACATTTTGGTGTGTCAGAGACAATCTTCTTTGAAGGGCACTGGGTTCAGATGTGAGATGGAAAGAAGAGACTTCCACATATATATGGAACAATTTTCCCTGGTTGAGAGTTGGAAAAAGCAAGAGAGAGTGGGTGGCTCCTACCCATGCACCTGTCAGCACGCCTAGTGAGTTCACAGGCACTGGTATCTTGCTCTTTCTTCACTGTTACATCTGAGAAGATAACATTTTCTCACTTTTTTAAGTAAAAAAGCCCAGCACTTATTCCGTATAGATTGTGATATTTAGCTCTTCCACAGAAAATGACCACTCTGGACAGACAGAAATTGTAATGCCTCTTTATGATCTTGGGAATAGTACCTTTCAAATGGGATCTCTCTGTTCCTAAGCTCTATGTCCTTACGATGCATAAAATAGTGAGCATAAAATAGGGAAGGGAAGGAACAACGGGCAGAAGTTGCTCATTGGAGTGAGTTGTTTTTCATGCCATATGGGGACAGCAGAAATTGCGGCTAAAAAGATTAAAGTGTTCTTCTCTTTTACCTTGACAACCTGAGAAGCCTCCAGAACTGACAGAAACTCAGAGCTGGGGAGGTAGCAGAACTAGTCAGGGCAAGGCAAAAAAGAAGCAAGGACTCCTACCTTGTAGGAACCAGCTCTGTGACAAATTATGCTTTTGACACATCACCCCTGAGAGTTTAGTAATGGGATTTTCTAAAGATGGCTGGGCAGCAGGAGGTAGCATCAAAGATGTTTCTGGTTCTCATTACAGATGACTGTAACAAAACTGAGCAAATCCAGGTACGAATTCACTCAATATCCATAAAACTGAAGTCAGTGCAACTGTCACAGATGGTGATCCAAGCAACACTTAAAGACTGAAGATAGACCCTGAATACTTGGACCATGCTGAGAGACACCTCCAAAATCGTGAGATTAATGTGGCAGAGGCAAAAACGAAACAAGTGGGTTTTGCTTCTAGGAAATCCACACCCTTGGACAGGGAAATGAAATAATGTCTAAGTACCATGGTTGTTGTTTTTTTTTCCCAGATCCCAAAGTCCTTCTTGTTCACAAAGTATTCCCTTGTTTTATACAGAATTCCTGTGCTTATGGCTAAAGAATCACCACTTCTGAAGAGAATCTGGGGGTGGTAGTTCCTTCCCCATGTTTCTGGGTGTGAGGCTCAAGCTAACGGTACTTCTTTGTTTTACAAAGAAATGTAGGCTTTTTAAATTCAGCTCTCCTTGCTTTGAATAATACATTGCCAGAGAAGTAAATATGTCTGGGTGTGGAGCTAATTAATAGAAACTGTCCCATCTTATGCATAGGAACTCACTGCAGTGTCAGTGTTGGTAAGTGTAAGTTTAGTGAGGTTGCTGTCATCAATAGTGTGTTATAGCAGGTTGCACCTTCCACCAGGTGGTATGGTATTCAGTTTTAGAAAATAATGCAAGATAAAATGAAGTTTGTTAGCCAGCTCTTTCCCTACTCCTCCCCATGCATTTTGGTGGGGTCTGTGAGCAGACCCCAGAGTAGGAGCAGGGAGGTGTCCTGCTTCAGCAATTCTGGTTCATTTTAAGACATGACTCTCTTACTTGGTGACAGAACCAAATATCGTTCTAGTTTATACGGCAACATAAGGTAAAGGAATCACATCTGTAAAGCAAGAACAAAATTTCCTCCAGTCCATACTAACAGCACTGAAGACAAAATCGATTATGAACAAGAAAACATATATATGTTTAGTAACTGCAATTCCTGGTCAGAGTGCCAGACCTGAAACCCAGTGGCCGGAACTCCTAAGTTGTTATTTTGTTCCTGTTACAGTAAGGAGATGAGAGGGGTTTCTTTGAACAGGTTTCTCTTAACAAAACTGCTGTATTATCAGTGTGATCATTCTCTCAGTGGATGGAAATATTCTCTAATTTCCCAGAAGTTTAATATTTTAAGTGAAAATTCTAGAATAATGTTGTGTTTGAAAATTTGCTAAGGACGTTATTGTTCTTCTTCTCATATTTGATATCCCTTTTATGTCACCATGCTACTTTTTCAATTTAGAGATTAATGTGTTGCAAAACCTGTATTTTTAACTCTTTTCCCAATGTATTTCTCACTCATGTTGTTCTGTAAGATCTGACTGCCTATCCTAAGAGGACGTAGTTATGAATGCATCTAATATTTCTAATTACACCAGTTGACTCAATTCTTCATTAAGCCCAGTGAAAAGTCACAATAAGCACATAGACTCCAGTGAGAGCTGTTCAGTTTCTTACACCCTGAAAGTGAAGTGGGCCTCCCACTTCTAGAGTCAGCTCTTCAGGAAACCTAGACGCCACTACACTTTAACTGTCTAGATCTAACTGAACTGTGGTTATAGTCAAGTATTTAACAGCATTTCACACTTCTCCTGTCATCTGGATTACATAATAATGTGCTGATTTTATAAACAGCAACTACTCATTTTTGTGGTTGAGTTTTACTGGATGCACAAGAGAAACATCTGACTAAATAAAGCTGGAGACAGGAAAATTGAATGCAGAGGAAGAGCAGGCATTCCTAGGCACATGCAAAACCAAACGGTGCCAGGATTTGCAGACTGCAGTGCCACCCTGCAAGGCCCCCGCACACATTTCCAGCCAAAAGACCGTAAGAACTCACTTTCTTGTGGTGTTGAAAGTGCTTTTGCTTGGCACGAGCTCTTAAAAACCCTGCAAATGCCACTTAGACTGTTAAGTGTGTAGGGGGGAGGGTATTTCACTATTCAGCTGTAGGAGGTTAGTGATGCCAAAAAGCGTTAAAAATCAAAAGAACCCACATGTATAAACACAAATGTTGGAAGTGTAATAAAACTAGTGAGGCAGACACTCAGCAGTGTAAATCAGATGGCTCTTCTGCCTTCAGCAAAGCTCTGTCAGCCTAGGATAATTTGGGCTCTGCTCTGATAAATACCTCCAAATCAGACACCTGTATCTGTGCTCTACTTGAGCTCTGCTGAAACAATTTTCTCTAAGCTATTCTTGTAAGAGCAGGGCGAGTTACACTCTCTGATTGTTGTTACTGCTTCAGCAATGGGCAGCAGCATGGAAAATCAGGGAGACCTTTTCTCGCTATGTTCCATAATATAGCAAAAGACTTCTATTCCTATGTCCTATGAAGGTGATAGCAGATATATCTATTGGATATAGGTCAGCAAAGAAGATACTGGAGGACATTCATAAACTCATCTCATATAAAGAGGTCCTGAATTACCGATTTCTGCATATCACATAAATATTTGGAATTGAAAACAACAGTTAGAGTCTGTACTTAAAAAATCTTTCATACAAGTGGACTACACCTCTCTCAGACTGGAAAAATTGAACATTGCAATTCAACAAGGCCAAGTGCAAGTTGCTGCACCTGGGTCAGGGCAACCCCCAGTATCAGTACAGGCTGGGGGATGCAGGGCTTGAGAGCAGCCCTGGGGAGAAGGACTTGGGGTGCTGGTGGATGACAAGCTGGATATGAGCCGGCACTGTGCACTCGCAGTCCAGAAAACCAAGTGTCCAGGGCTGCATCAAAAGCAGTGTGGCCAGCATGGACAGGAGGCCAATCATGCTGCTAGTTCCGCATTTTTATAGATACTTGAATACGTTTGTCATTTATAGGTCTGAATGTGATGATTCCTGTCATCTGTTGATCCAAAACAAATTTGTGCTCAGTACAAGTTTAGAAGCCAGAGTGGCAAGCATCAGTGTTAAACCTCTTGGTTTCTGGTGGACTTTTTTTGTCTCTAAAAATGTTGTGCTAGTTAAGGAATAGAAGATGAAGCAGCCAAACACTTTTGTCTTGCTAGTCAATTTATTATATAATTAGTGCTGAAGGGGTTTTCTGAAGTGATATCTTCAAGGTACTACTGTAAGGGTGGGCTGGGTAAGGGCCATATGAAAAAATAAGAGCAAAGCTGTTGTGAATGCTATTAAACACCCCGCACCCCCTCCTCACCCCCAAGTACACCAACACTTCCTACCCCCCTCCTACTCCCCTCTCCGATCCCTGCTGTGGGTTTAATTTACCATCCCACCCCAGTGCTGACCCCACAAGCCCTGCGCTTCCTGGATGGGCTTGGAAGGGCGCTTTTGCACTTTTGCCCCAGCTTTCCTGGCCTGCCAGGCTGGGGCAGTGGCACGCCTGGCCCCACATCCCGCAACATCCTGAGCCGCTGTCACGATGGTCTTGAATTGCTGTGGGCTCGGGATGTTGGTGGTGGTCTCAGGGACGCTGTGGTCTGGGCTGAGCATCTCCGCGGGCAGTGAGAGGGAGCTGATGGCGAAGCGGTAGATGGCTCTGCCGGCGTCACCATCGTCCCCATACACAGGGATGCTGCTGGGCTCCTCCTGGCTGACCAAGGAGCAGTTCTGCATCATCTCCTGGAGCAGCAGAAGATCATCTGCTGGGCCCCCGATGGCTTGGTGGTGGTGGGCAGCAGCGTGGCTGAAGGTGTTGGTGCCTGGGAGGGTGTTGGTGCCCAGGGCTGCCCCCACGGGGGTGGCCGTGCCGGAGAGGCTGAGCTGTGCCAACTGCTTCTCCATGTCCTGGTACTGAGGAAGGCACGGCAGCAGCACTGAGGGGGCTGAGGCCACAGCTCTCCCCTGGAGGCTGAAGGGCGCACAGTGTTGTGGTTGGCCCTGGGGGGTCCCAGGGGCTGCCCAGGCTGGGGGTGTCCCGCAGCCCAGGGGGCCCCGCAGGGCAGTGCCCAGCGGAGACCCAGCGCGATGGCTCAGTGTGGAGGTGGCTGGTGGAGGCAGGTTGGTGTCCGTCCACTGGGTACAGAAGACTTGGGAGAAGGTCTTGGGGTGCTGGTGGATGAAAAGGTGGACATGAGCCAGCAATATGAACTGGCAATATGTGCTCGCAGCCCAGAAAACCAGCGGTGTCCTGAGCTGCATCAAAAGCAGCGTGGCCAGGAGGTCGAGGGAGTGATTCTGCCCCTCGACTCCACTCTCGTGAGACCCCACCTGGAGTCCTGAATCCAGCTGTGGGGCCCTCAGCACAAGGAAGACCTGTGGAGTGGGCCCAGCGGAGGGCCCAAAATGATCAGAGGGCTGGAGCACATCTCCTGTGAGGAAAGGCTGAGAGAGTTGGGGTTGTTCAGCCTGGAGAAGGCTCCAGGTAGACCTTGTTGCAGCTTTGTGGTGCTTAAATGGGTCTTACAAGAAAGATGGGGACAGACTTTTCAGTAGGGCCTGGGCCAACAGGACAAGGGCTAATGTTTTTAAACTAAAAGAGAGTAGATTGAGACTAGCTCTAAGGAAGAAATTTTTACAATGAGGGCGGTGAAAAATGGGAACAGGTTGCCCAGAGGGGTTGTAGATGCTCCATCCCTGGAAGCACCCAAGGTCAGGTTGGTCGGGGCTCTGAGCAACCTGATTGAGTTGAAGATGTCCCTGCTTATTGCCAGGGTGTTGGACTAGATGACCTTTAAAAGTCTCTTCCAGCCCAAACCTTTCTATGATTCTTTTATTCTCTGGATTCCCAAGAATAGACAGTATGTCTTTAAGGTTAAGCCTTTAGTGGTGGTATAGAACCTGATGTTCCAAAGGACAGATCAGGGCAGCCCTTGTAAGTGGGCATGTTTTTGTTTATTGTGGACAAGCTCTCCAGAATACTTGCTCTAGGAATTGTGCCAACTTTTATTCAGTCTTATTGTCTTCCAAACTGACTGTTTTTTTAGAGGTAGGCATAAGATATGGGTGGAATGTTGCTTTTCTTACATGGTTCTTATATCATCCAACATGTCCTATTTTATATCTCATACTGTGGAAGAAGGGTTCATATGCTTGGCCACCTTCTGCCCATACTGGCACCTTTTGTATTCACAGCATATTGAAAGCAGAAGTTATTGGAAAAACCCTGCAAACAGATCTTAGCACCAATGGGGGTTCAGAGATGATTTGCTGGAAAGCACTTTCCCAGGGCCCAGCCTAGAATCACAGGCTCTTCTCATCCATGCAACTTAGAGCATTTGGAGGTTATTCAGGATATGGCCCTGTGAATGCTCATACATATCAATAATGCATGGAACAGCCCGTTCCTCATTCATTACCATGTAATTTGGCACGTGTCTTGTTGTGCACCACAACATGTAAGTCAAGAGGTCTGCATACCCTTAAAGTAAGAAAGAAAAAGTTACATCATTGTGGGACTCATCTAAGTGGGGGTACCTACAATGTAGGTATTCACAGCTGAGAAAATCATCTTGGTTCCCTTTATAATCAGTTAGATCCTGCCACTGAAGTGTATGAAGTTATGTCAGCTTAAATAGGTGATGTTATGAGATCAAATGAATGCCAATCGGCTTTCATTGGCTTATATTGATTACACCTTAATGAGCTTTAACAAGAGCCAAGCAAGTAGGTCAGGACTAGCTCAGATGCAAACACCCATTCTCTAGACACCTAAAGTAAGCTGAGATGAATGCCAGTTCAAGTATGCTAAAGGAGACTTTAAATCCATGTAATTTAGAGGGGGAAAAAAGCCTTTTTTCCTATTGTCTCAAAGTTCAGGCAAGTGTGGAATCAATGTGAAGTTTCTGTAATGTACTAGTGCAGTAATAGGTAGTGTAAGAGTGATTTTGGCTCTGTCTTTGGCTCCCATTTCTCATTATTCCATTTCCATATCAAGATACAACCTTGGGGATACACCACCTTAAGAGTTCCCCTTCCCTCATTCACCGAAGTGCTTGGTTCTAACTCCCATTGTACAACTTAGTTACCAATGTAGTTGGAAGTGTTGACAAAGATAATTTTAACCAGTTTTGTTTGTTTGTTTTTTCCCAGAAGCACAGTGGTGGTTCAAAGATGGTGCCTCATTACAGCTTCAAGAATGGGGGCTTCAGAGCTTACTCTGGACTGAGCCACTTAGAGCTGGACCATGTCCTTCCACATTGTCCTGCCATCACACAAGTCAGCTCACTTCTTTGTGGGCCAGTAACTTAGAAATGCCTTGACAGTAGCCCAGTGGGATAGTAGGTCTTCCACGGATCTTTGCCACTTATTGGGTGCTATTTGTCTGTAGAATTTGATTTAAGCTGTTCCACCCAGACCAAAATTCTTAAACATGATATAGAGCTCACATATGAGGCTTTTCCTTTCCTTTTTTGTCTGTGACTCATTGCCAGACAACATGGAAATGTTAAGTAATCTCAGGAAAGCTGGTAGGGAATGTGCTGCTAGGAGAACTTTCAGCACAGTAGGGGGGCACTTTTTCAGCAGAAATAAACTTTTTTTATCTTCTTTTTTTTTTAACACTATATGGCTGAGTTTATGGAAAACACTCCGGTCTATGATAAATATATGCAGGAGGCTTCCACTTGTTGTCAATAGATTTCTCTTTGTTCCAGCTGTCTGCAGCTTCTTATCCTTAAAACCCAGTTTCTTTTGTTGCCAAAACTTTTGGCTGTGAGAGGAGGTTCCACCTTGTTACAGTAATTTAAAAACACCTGTCATCATATATTTTCATATGGCAAGTTACACTGGAACTAATCCCTACATAATCTTCTTAATATGAGATACTATGGGCTTACTCTGCAGATAGGGGTTTTGCATTTCATGTCTCACCACATTTAGAACTTAATTTTATTTCCGAAACGTCCATACTATGTCTAAATGTGTCTTTCCTTGGCATGTTTGGTTTTCATCGATTTTAAGGAAGAAAAGTAAGCACTGCACTTTTTTTTTCTTCTTTTAAATAATAATAATTTCCACCAAGTGATTATCACTGGTCTTCCCTTTGACCCGTTTGAACCCCAGCCTTTGTAAGCAGCATGGTGTTCCTCACTTGTTCTCTGTAGTGAGATGGGTAGTCATGTGTCCACATTTGCAGTGTTTCAAGAACGAAGAAAACCAAACATATGCTTGATCTTAAGCATGTGTCCATATCCTGTTGATAACCAGACACCTTCAGTATTACATGCAAGCAAGTAAACAATACAACTAATTTAGAAAATAATTTCCAATATCTCATCTCTTTTTCTGTGCTATTAATGCACCATCATCATGTTAGTAATTAAATATGTTTATTCAAAATCCTTTTGCCTTCCTTCCTGACTGAAAGTCATCAGCTATTTGAACACTCATAGGCGTAATTTTATTTTATCATACACATCGCTGGCCTTAACTTTATTTCTGGTTCACAATGTTTTGTGGGTTTTAACCACTATTTTAATCTCTTTTAAAATATTTAAATCTTTTGGTTATCCACAGTTTGTATTTATTTATAGGTCATGAATACTTTGTATCTGTACATGGTCTGTATACAGAGGGCTAGCTCGTTTAGAGGTATGTGCATGTTTTTAAGTGTATAAATAACTTAAATCCAACCCTTTGGCTTAAAGAGTGATAAGGTAGTAATATAAAGTAATCATCAGTGAGGAAATGCCATCATTAAGGATGAATATACAACTTCAGGTATACCTTGTGTGCACACATTATCAAATTACCTTTAATTACAGAAGGACAGATTTTTTCCACGTGCCCTCTTTACTGTGCAAGAGTAATTATATTCACTGAGTTGCAGTCACCTTGCATTTTCTCCCTTCAACCTCACTAATCAGTATCTGCTTTCATGCTTTGTTTAGCACACCATCTTCCAACACTACTCCAAATATAGTTTCTCTGGCTTTTATGTGATTTCTTCCTGGACATTGAACCACTGTATTTTTGTGATGCCTTTTAGAAGGAGTGTCCCAATGTGTGGATTGAGATCCTTTGAATACCTAGACCAAGTACCAAATGAAACAATGCTGCAAACTTGGTGCCACTAAATAAACAGCTGTTCGGAGAGAAAGCTGTTATCCTCCTTCTACAGGTAGAAAAAATGACAATAGTCATGATTTATTCGTCTCCTTGTGTTCAGCTGTTTTTTTATACACTATCTCTCTTAGTGCCTGAAAGCCAGTTTCAATTTCAGATCTCTCCCAGGAATACTGGTTTCATTCAAACCCAGGAGCACATCTGTGGTCCAGACTTGTCTCTTGTCCATGCTCCAGCTCCAAGCTGAGATAAGGCAGCAGAGAACATCAGCTTTCTGCACTATTTTCTTCAGCTTCTCACCTGGTTTCCATGAAAGGAAAACTCAAGCTCTAGGCCAGAAGAGAGCTGTGAGGTGCTCAAAGCAGACTCCTCACTTGGACAGTAAGGGAGGTTGGACCACATCAGTCCGTTCATTTCAGCCTTCTTCCTTGCCAGCCTTACTCTTATTTAACAACCTCTAAATGAGCCCTATTGGCTCTTCAAATAAACTTCAGGACAAATCAGCTCATATATCCCAAGATCTCCTGTGTCATTTACCTAGTAGAAAGCAGCACTACAAGTTTCTTCACAGCTGGGAACAGTGGTGACACATTGCAGTACTTCATGGCCAATAGGAAGAACAGTAAGAAACATGGAGAGGAATAGCTGAAGTTCTGGCAAAATAAAAATAAAAAAAAAAATAATTCATTCATCAGCCAAATTCAGTCACTGCCTGTGGTTTTTTGGTACATCCAGAGACATTTCTTGTACCTGTAGGCTGCTATCTTTTCTCTGTTGGTCTGGCTTTCATCCCATCCTAAGTCGAAGGAAGATACTCTCCCCTCACCACACCAGGATTTGGATATCAGACTAGAGGAGGGAGGATCACTGCTCTTAGCGGACACATGCTGAGGAAGGAGTCTGGAGCAGAAGTTGTGGGGAGAGGTGTACTCAGCTCCTGCTGCAGCAGCTTAGCATGAGCTCCATGAGGAGAAAGGCTTTGGAAGGTCACCTGCCCAAAATAAAATTCAGAGCATCTGTTAACTAAGATTTTTCATTTATTTATAGCTTAGCTACTTATGCTGGGATTTTCGACATGACAGCAGCGAGAGATCTACCACTAACAAATGTCACAAACTGCTGAATTTGAAACACTTACTTGAAAACATGGTTTCCATAAAACATGGTTCAATAGGGGCAAAACTGCATATTTTTCCCCTACTTTTTTTTGATGAAAGTAACTGAGACACTTTTTGCTGGAACTTGGAAGTAAATCCCTCTCAGACATATTCACAATAATAATCTCCTGAAACAGAGAATTGTCTAGAAACTTAAATAAAATTGTTTACCCTTGGTGAAGCTAAACTACTGAAATCACAGACTTATAGTATGAAATGTCAGGCAAACTTGACTATATATTTTCAAACAGCTAGTCCTCTCACCCCATAAAATGCATATTACATACACAGTTGAACCCATACAGATGTGCACACACGCACGCACTCTCTCCTAGGTTTAAATTGATAATTTTCTTCCATGTTTTGTGACTTTCAAGGTGCAGAAAATAGTTCTCAGCACTTATGAAATGTGGCAGACAGATGCCTCATGTCAGTGTGTATGTGGCCCTCATTCATTTTACAATGATGCTGTGCAGGAAGCGGGGGTGCTTGCTAGCAGCATTGCTTGAAACCTACCGCTTCCCTGGAAGGGCAGCTCAGAGCCATGAATGTCATTTCAGCAAATGGCCACAAAAATGGCCCTGGCTTCTGCAATTGTGCAAGTACCCACTAGTGAACTCATTTCATGAAAAGGAATACTTTAAGCTTGTATTTTCACTGCAAATTATGACCTTTGCAAAATTTTGGACCACTTTCCTAAAAGCAGTACTGCTTACCACTCCTCCCAGCTTCAGGTGCTGAAAATTATGGCACTCAGAGCTGGGAATGGCCTTACCACTTTAAATCTAAAGCTCACCAAGCACTATATACAAGCTTAGTTCAACATTTGTGAGTGTGGACCAAAGGCAGATAGTACATAGGGCTTTATATTCTTCATGCTGTTTTTCCCTTTAATGTCAGAGCCCTGAGCACACCAGAGGTAGAAGTGATAGCCTGTCCCTTATTTCCCTCGGGATTTGCTTTTAAACTGAGGCTTTACGGCTGGCCCTCGCCTGTGCTACGTTGCAGGTGCATCACAGCTATGTCTCTGACTGGTCTGGTACCTTCTGTCTTCTAGCTTTCTTTACAACTGCTCTTACCAACAAAGGTAGACTCAGCCAGATGAGCTCCTTAACTCCAGAAGGGGGGATGCGCTCAGGGTTACATGCATTCTGGTAAATTAAGTAAACTCAAGAGTTTTACAGTTTACCTTTAGACTTACCATTTTCTCAAGCTCTGTTTGTACTCTCTGCCTTTCTAGTTAATTTCCATGCTCATGGAAGACTTGGCTTTGCTTTAAGTTTCTTGCTTTTTATGTTATTGCTGAATGAACATTCAGAGATCTCCACTGGTCTTCCAGGACTTCATGACTGTTTATAAATGGTACTTTTTTCCCTCCTTCCCATTAACATTTTTGACTGCACGACTAGACAGACTTCAGCTCTCAGCAGTGACCAAACTAATAAATTTGTAGGACAGCAATGTCTTGGGGTATTTCGTGGTTTGGTTTTGTTTCACTATAGCATATTTTAAAGGGAGCTATTTACTCTGGCTGTAAAGCCCAAGCCATTGGTGATTTAGAGCTATAACCTTATTGATGCAGATGAGCCTCTGTGGAGATATTTGATGACATTACATAAATGTAATCAATGGGCTCAATAAAACGTAACAATAATAAATTACTGTTCACATTGTATATAAATAAACGCACATGGACACATGTATATGCTTCCTACTTAATACTGTAACTATGCTTATTTATACTACTGATCTTCCAGCTCCCTATATGCCATCTCTATAGTGCCTGTTTATATGGTCTCATTGAATCTGTAACATCTAACTAACTGATTAGGATCTTGACTTATGCCAGTAAGGCATGAATCTTCTGAAAGGAAGGGTAAAGAAGCTGAAATAAGAGCAACTCAAAATTGTCAAATGTTGCAATTCAAAATTTTTAAGTGTTTCTTTTTTAAGAGAAACAATTTCAGTATTTTATGCGCCATTTTGTCTCCATTTTAACTCCAGTAGAGGAAGCAGAGTTTATAGTCTTCAAAAAGAAAGAAAAAAAAAAATAAAATATTGTTGAAGCTTTTGTTGCCAGACTATGACGTTAACTCTCTAATCTAAAATTTCTGCAATTATTAGTTAGAGCTGGATTGTCAGGTAGTACAATATCTGGGCACATGAAGGAGAAACGAAGAATGGAGGAAGCTATGATAGACCAGTGCTTGCCCAATTCCAGGATACCTGTAATCTGCATAGACTTCTGGGGGAGCACACAGATGTTGAAATATTTATATGTGAACCTTGATCTCACTACTGAACTAGATCTCTCAACAGGGCCTTTAGAAAAACTCCAGTCCTTTATGTTCTATGCTGTGAACTCCTTAGACTTCAGGGTTATGTAGTGTGTCACTTCATGTTACTGCTTAGATTTACATTGGAGGTGATTAATAAGTTGGGGCTCAATGTGTTCATAACTAGAAGATTACACAATGTGTATTATATTATGAAAATACATGGTATTTCTCAAAAGATATGGTACAATATGAGTTCAGTCATAAAGGTCATAAAAGGATGACAGCCACGTAATACTACTCCTGGGACAGCAATGGAAGAAAGCTAGTCCAGTGATTAAGGCAGAAACATGAGAACATAGCTGGCTAGAAAAGAAAAATTACATTTGGAAAAATGCTGATATTTCAACATTTGTTTCTATACTGCTTCAAGATATACTTTTCATAACATCCTGTAGAGAGAACCAGGATCACTCCATCATCATTAACTAGGTTAAAGGAATGATGACGTTCTTCAGGACACCACTTCTGATCTGATACAAGAACGCACAGGTATCTCCCTGTGAATGAATTAATTCACAGGGTCTCCAAGTGCTTGGTGATTAGTGAGGCTGTGTAGTCAGTCTTACTGTGGCCTAATTGAAATTTCTTGCTCAAAATGGAGCAGGTCCTAAAAGAGGGGCTGATGCCCTAGCCTACCAGTTAGGATGCTCAGGTGGAAAAGGGGAACTCAAAGTTCACTTGTCTGTTCTGAAAAAGCCATAAAGGTTGTCCAGGATGCCTTACATTTCTCTTTTTAAAAAGCCCTACATCTTGGCACAAATTTTTACTGCAACAATTTGGCACGTGCCCAGGTCTTTGGGATATCTGAGTTCAAATACAGTCTCTTCTTTTTCTGTAGGCATTTCATATAGATGGTGAAAAGAGATAGTAGTTGACAATTTAGATTAAGTTTTAACTGGGCTGAGTAGTCCTCTGGAGATAATTATCTCTTTCAGATAGCTATTTAGTGAAGCAGTGTTGAGTACACTCATAACTTAGTTGTCTCATTTAGGTGTTTAATGTTCTCAAATAGGAGTTTCACCTCTCCTCTTCAAACTTGTATATCTCCCTCTTCCTGACACGGAAGCTATAAGCAATCAGTGTAAAAATTATCACAAACCAGATGATAGATGCAGTTGGTTCTGTATTGGTACCAGAGCAGAGAAGCAAAGTGTCTTTTAGTGTGGGGAACACAGATGAAATGAATACTGCCAATTAATTTTACATAGGATGGGGGTGGGGATGAAAGACGAATTCAGAGCCACAAAATTCACAGATTTCTAAGAAAACAGAAGAGAGTGCACTGAAAGGGAGAAAAGCTGAACTGGAAGGAAAAACTGAGCCGAGGAATGGACATGGCACACTACACTTAGTCTGATAAAAGACGAAACGCAACCTCTGTTACCATGTTTCAGTATCATTTGACTTCAAGAGCCACTGGGAATGTAAACAAAGGCAAGTGTTAACTACATTCCCCTCACTTTCTTCCAACTTCAAAAAGTATTTGGGTCAAATTTCAGGCAAAGAACTGGAGGGACCTTTTTTCTCTACCCAAGTGAGTTCCTCGTTCACAGCACTAGTTTGAATTCATGAAGGTAGATGTGTTATTCATGAATACATTCCTCCTCTTTTCTTTTTGAGTTTAATTATCATGTTATCAGCAACTTGGAACTTGACATAAATCTCAAGGTAGAAACTGCATGAGAAGAAGTTTGGTCCAGTGATTAGCCTTTCTTTAAAAAAATAAAAAAGATTGAAAAAAAAAAAAAGAAGGAGAGGGAGAGAGAAAAGAAAGCCATAGAAATCTTTGAAACAGCTGGGGTCAAAGGAACTGTGCTTTCTTCTAATTGTCCCAATAAATTTTAAAGATGTTATTACTCTGTAGTGATTAAGAAATGGTAAAAAGAGATGCAATGCTATAACATCAAGGCCATCAAGCTTAATAGTCCTTAACTGATTGTCACCCCGCCCCAACAAAAATAGACATGCTGTTCTCTCCTTTCCCATCCCTCCTGTTACCCTTCCCCCTTCACTCAAAAGCTTCTAAAAGCACCTCCAGCCAAACCAAGGGGAATTTATACTTCCTGCAATAAAATCCAAAGAACAGAACAGCTGGCAGCTGAACTTAAGATTGCTAAAACAAACATTGTGACATTGATGTGGGGAGGGATTTGGTTATTATTACAACACGGCATGACTGGTTCTGCAGGGAAAAGATGCAAGCAGAGCTTTTTTTTTCCAGCATGCAAACAAAAGGCTTTAAAAAAAAACCCCACAGTAAAACAACAAAAGCAACACTATTTGCCCTAAAAATACCTAGAAGAAAAAAAAAAAGAAAAAGCTATGGGCCAAAGTCACAATGTTGGCTGCTAAAATTTAGAGTTGAATGACTGAAATAACATGAAGATTGTTCCACAGAGATTCTGTTGCAAATAGGCCAGACAGGATCATTATTAGTTTATCTAGTCTGACAAGTACAAAATATGCAAATGAATACATTATATCATAACAATCCTATACATACCACGCTCAATTTCCCTGGTGTATTGAGTCCTGTTGTCTGTGATAACTTATAGCAATCTTCCAAAAACCACCCAAATTTAAGTTGAAGACTTCATCAGACAGCCCGTCACTATACAAATCGGGGTAGTGATGGAGTAATAATAACTAATCAAAGGTTAGATTGATGACAGTGGGTAGTAGATTTATAGCAATAGCAAATGAATCAATACTCCAACATTACATGAGTGGGTTTTTTTGTTATTATCTCACAGCAAAATACCTCATATTGTACATCCCTGTTTCCATGAGGTTCAAGGACAACCTGTAATGCTCATTTAACATCCCTATAAAATCTGGAATTCCCAAGACAGAATTAGGAGAGATAGATTCCTAACTGCTGCCTCTCCCCACTGAGGTTAGGCACCTAAATTAGTGGCTTTTAAATTAGATAGTTTATTAGATATCTACAGTCACATTTCCAAATAACTCTGTGTCGAGAGCACTGACTAACTGTTGTTGACTTTTTCCTGAGTCTGATGCCTTCTATTGATTTCTTCAAAGTACAATAATGTCTTTGTCTGCAGGATCCCATTATAATGAGAACTGTAGCCTTAAACACTGTGTAGGGTTAAATAAACAGTCTAAGTTCTTGTTGTTTGCACTTGCTATTCTTCTATCCTATGTGAAAAGCAACATTATCTGGCATAATTTGCACTGAGTTAAATCTATTTTTCTAGGTGGAATTAAAAGCTTGAGGTGATATTGCAAGATTGCACATGCTGAAAAAATTTACAGTAATGACATAGAAAATCACCAACCATCCAAAAAGGTATTTGGGGGGGAGGGGAAGAAAGAGTGTTTCCTTCTGCTGTGCTTGAGAAAATGGGTTCAGGTTTGGGTTAGTCAAAGATTTAATCAAAAGTGTCAACATCTCAATTGACGAGAGATAAAAAACATATGAAATACAGGATGCCATTGTTTGGAGTGCATTGAATAAATAAATGAATAAAATAATAATAAAAAAACTGTTCACACCTATTTTTTCCTTAAGGTCAATCTGTTCACAGCTGTCCCGAAGCTAAGTAGCTCTGGGTTCAAGGGAAAAGAAGGGTTCTGCATCAGATTCCAACTATAACAACCTGCCTGTTTACCACCATCTTCAGTTAGCACCACTGCACCCAGGTCATTGCACATTGCACAGCCCTCTTCCTGGAAGTTATAGTAGAGGGCAAAGGTAGACTAATCTCTCAGTTGCACAAGAAAGGAGTGGTGGAACATAGGTTAGTAGCCTAAGGAAAAAATAACACTTCTGCTTCCTAGTTGGGTGGTGAATCAGCAGTCCCCACAACTCCAGATGCTGCTTCTAACACCCAGATGGCTTCTTGGTGGTTTCTACCTTTTCCGAACAGGTGTGAAAAATCTGTTTGATGATGAATTGCACTGGGTTTCATGGTTGAGTTTTCAGTTAAACAAGAGAAACCCACTGGTGCTTTTTCACCTGAGAAGCTTTGTCAGGGACATTGACATAACCCAACCATTAACCACATTATCTTCCAGGTTCATTGTTTAAAATAGCTTTCTAAGTTTCAAAATAAATATGTGGGGCTGAAGCAAGGCGCTTAAAAGAACAATTCTTGGTCATATTTTAATTTGTATTGAATACAGTGTAACTGAATATGATGCAGTCCTGGAAGTGTCCACATTGAGAATGATACTTCCCATCGCAGACCCTTCCAGTTGTGTCTTTGAAACTGGAGTTTAGGTTCCAGTTTAGCTTAAACATGAGCTTTAAGTTTGGCATTACTTTCAACGGAGCTCGGTGTATGCAGGAAGCTGCCTAGAGGCTTGACTAGCTTTCTGAAGCAAACACAAGAGATGTGCAGTTTTACAATGGTCATACAAGCTGGGTAATTTTTCCTTTGAGTCTAACCTAATTCTGTGATGTAAGTACACAAGAGCAGCTACACCAGCTCACACCAAAGGTCAGTCTAGCCCTGTTGTAGATCTCCGTGGAAGAGCTAGGGAAAACATTCAAGGATACTTTCCCAGAATACTCTCCCAGCTGCCAATAATTTGTAATTCAGTGATGTTCTAAACCAGACTTAGAAATTTTGTACTTAATAGCCCTCAATGGATTTTTCCTTCTTGAACAGGTCCAATTCCTTCCTGAATCCAGATCCCCCACATCCTGTGGGGAGCAGTCCTACAGCTTAACAACATGCTGTGTGAAGAGTTGTCTCTGGAGTTGCTTCCTGATACTTTCACATGACATCCTCTTGTTCTGCAAGAGGCGGAAAGCAATCGCTACTTTTCCACTTTCCCTGTATTGCTTATGGTTTTACAGACTTTTATCATTACTGTCTATTCTCTGGGCTGAAGGGTCATGATCAATTCGTAGTTACCTGACAGGAGCTGTCTTAATGATTTTATCATCCATTCTCCAATCTGGTGCTCTTGTGCGGCTGCCAGTGTGATCTCACAGATTAGATTTAAAGCGTATGGCTAGATCAGTTCTGTCAGAGTTTCAGCAGTACAGATAGCATCTCCTTACAGAACTCCTGCCAATCTTGTTTCTTTTGCAGAAATGATAAAATTGATTATATCCTAAATGAGCATCTCTCTACAGGTCTTCATGCCCTGTTTTCTTCTGGGATGAGAAGCAGAAATACACAGATCTTCCAAACTAATGCTGGAAGACGAAGGGGGTGATGATGGGACCTTGCTACCATACTGTGTGTCAATTAACAGAATATTTAATTTTTTAAGAATCTGCCACTGAAATGGCACAGTCACCTACTATGTCTAGTTCTATAACTTGCACTACCTCAGCCTTTCATTCTATCTCTATTCATGTGTTGGTTTCTACCTTATCCTTTGTTCATAAGCTGTTTGGGACATGTACAGCTCTTAGCTGCATGAGGCCAGTATAAGCTCCAACATAAATAAAAAAATTACTAACAATTATTTAACCAGTTGATTGTTTCTCTGTATTCAATGGAACTTCTGTAGCCCAGGAGCTTCACCTACTCCTTTGAGGCTTAGCATGTCATTTCCCTTCCTGCTCTAGGATATTACACTGTCACTTCCCCACATCCTCAGTCAGCCAGTCAGCCAATTCCCTGGTTATTTATAGTGTGGAAAGGGATGATACAGATAGTGTAAATGTTATTCAAATAATAGCAGAAAATTGCTTGTGATTTTACCAAAATGATGCTGCACACAAATATTGTCAGCTCTGATCAATTCCATATTTTATGGTTGATAATACTTAATGTCTTTCCATTTGCAGATTGTGATCTTAAACCTGTGCAGCTTTAACTAACTTAACACAAAGATACCCTTAAGCCTTGAAGGCTGACATGTTACTGATGCACCATGCTGTGCATAAGGGTAAACCATTTAGGAACTGGTTTTGTGGTGGCAAGAAAGCAACTTCAAGTGTAGGTCATGACATCTCAGTGCTGTCTCACGTAAGCCTGTATACAAAAATCATTCTGTCCTTTCCAGATGTTGAGCAATAACGATATAATGAAAGCTTATATAAATATATGCTTATAAGTTGTTATATATGTGTCACTATTGCTACTTTTGCCATAGGTGTTTAGAAGGGATGGTTGGCTATTGGGCAACTTCTAACTGTGTTTTAAAAGGTGTCTTTTAATGCACTTTTTAAAGGACTGATTTTTCACTGGCAGCCGTGAGGAATTCTTCGATATTCTCCTGTTCGCTTTTCGGTTATCCCAGGAACATGGGACAATTTTTCAGCTGTTTTTAGTTAAACAAACATATGTGCCTAAGCATCCCCGTCTTGGTCATGACTGTGCTGTGGTAGGGAATAAAGAGGTGGTCCAGATCCCAAGTTGGTAACTGTCTAAATCAGAAGACTGAACACAGATAGACGTAGGCAAGCAAACATACAAATACAAACTACATTGGAACAACAAAATTACTTCTTCTGGTAGGCAGTTAGGATTCTATTAGGCCAAAATGCTTTGAAGAAATTGTTGTATGCTTTGCTGACATGAAAGCTTTTGAAGGTATACCATTGGCTGTACTGGCTACATTGAAATATCTGTGGTTCTTTTTAATCACCTAGTGTTGCCATGGAGTAGTTGGAGGATAAATTAATCCATGGAAACAGCTTTGGAAATGCTCTATGGCAGAACACAGCTGCATTTTATGGTGAACATGATGAACAGGGCTGAACTGTGTCCTCTGCTGTAGGCTTGGTGTGTGTTGTTTGCCAGGGTAACACTGGAGTTTCTTGAAGAGTGTTTAAGAAAGGTCAAGAAAAGAACTGTTGAAATATTGGATAAGATATTCCAGCAGGGCTCTTTGAATTTAGCCAGTAAACTCTGCTGAATTGCCTGTCTAAAAATATAATCTTTCATGTTAAAATTTAGTAACACTCAATTGTGTGTTCTGGTCCAGATTTTTGCAAGTAGCAGACAATGAGAGATGAGAAATTTCACCTAAGCAGGAGGACTTCTGGTAGAAGAATGATTAGACAATAAAGTTTCTTAATGGTGTGACAGGATTGTGTCTTATGGACACATGCCATAAGAAGACAAAGCTGCATCAGCCAGAAAACCCCTTGGTAGCTTTCAGAGAACAGTAAGATGTGCATTGTTTGAGAGAAAGGTACAGGAGGATCATATCTTCATCCTAAGCCAGTTTTGCAGCAGCTACAGCCAGTCCTGGGGAATGGGAAGAGGGAAAGAGCAATAACACTCTAATGGGATTCTGAAGAACCCTGGTCATGAACACAGAAATAAGTAATGCAGAAACAGTTCCTCATTTTTAAAATTATAGTTTCAGCAATGATATCTTACTAGAACTCTCTAGTGGTTTTCTTGCACTATGTACCACCTGAACTTAGTCTGTAAGTTCGTTAAGTCAAGGGCAGTCTTTGTAAGGACTCCCCTTTCTGAGCTAGGACCACTGAACACTGTTTTAAGACAAGTGGTAAATTTAAAAATGCAGAAGATGCTGATTCTTTGATAAGCTGATCTGCAGCCATTTCATTTGGGTTATCTCTATAAATTTGTTAGTAAGAAAGTTAACGTTATATCCTTTAGAACATTTCTTTTTCATACACAGGACCTCATTAGCGGAGGTTTGGTAATGACAGTGGAGGTCTGTCTTGCCATTAATGTAACGGCCTCCAGGGAGCAACCAGGGACACCTCAGAGGTATTCTTGTGTAACGGGAGAAATGTAAAACGTGAAGCTAAACTCTTGTGGACGGTCTAGTCACCTGGATTTGTTTCACTTCTACCCGCTGCATTAGGGACCTCACCAGATCGTTCATTAGGGTCTTACGGGATGGCTGCTTGTAGTGGGAGAGGAAAAAAAATATCTTTGGGACCTGAAACCCTCGCACAGTCCAGGCTCACTGTACTAGCATCGAGCTAGGAACCCTTGTACCTGTGGCTGTTTTCATTGACACGGTTTTATTGTTCATCACCTTTGAGAATAAATCAATGGCTGCTTTTTCCCACCCCCCCCACCCCCCGAACAATATTTATCTTTAGCAGTTTTAAACCAAAGCCTATGGAAGGCAATTAACACTGATGTCAGTGAATTTGGCGCTGGGGCCAAATGTCTGTACCCCAACAGAAGAAGGTGTACTTGCTGTCTTCTGCTGCTTTTGTGCTGTGGTGGAAATCTTGTAGATGTTCTGCACACATGGGCAGGACAAAGCATGGCAGGGGGAGAGCTGTCCTGAGGTTAGTTATGGCTATAACCACTTAAGTTTAATTCATTGTAGCCTAAGCATTAGAGCCCGTCCTTGGTTTCTAGTACAATCCACATGCCAACAGTTGCTAAATTTTTATCCTATTTATGATGGTAAATGCCTTAACCTGGATTCTGTGACTTTTGCCAACCATAGGACCCAAGTCCTAGTGTCATGATTCTCTTTTGAGGCCAAATTAGAGACCTTGTCCAGAGCTAACTGCCAGGCTTAGCTCGTACGCACTGGTCTTTGTGTTTTCCTCCCATGTCCACACGACACTCGTGGTGGCTAGTCTCATGTGTCCACCAAGGGCCGGCACTTGAGCAAGCCACAATTATGGCAGCATATTCACTGCCAAAACAGATGTCCCTGTCTCCTCTGTGGAGATTTGGTCCACAGGCCAGAGCCAACCCATAGGCCTCCAGCTGGCCTTTCTGGTTTAGACCTTTCAAAAAGCTCCAGTTAAACAAATAATTGCTATATAATGAATTAAAAGCTCTGACCTACAGTTACTTACAGAAAACATTAACTTCCAGGGTCAACTGAAATTTAAGAATATAATACGGAAAGATAAATCTGTTTCTGACACAAAGACCAAGAAAATGTGTGAGGAGGTTTAGTGAATGAGAAGATAGAAAATGGTCCCTTCTGAGCAGAAAGTAAAAATAATATAGTGGGAAACAAACTTTTTCCTTAAAAGTCTGCAGTTTCTAACCTGCTGGGAAAGAGAAAATGCTCTAAATTCTTCCCTGGTTAAAGTGTTGTAGCAGAGGGGGAAGATACTGACCAAAGGGACACAGAGGGTCCTGCATTTGACATTTATGAGTGGGAGGCAGGATTACCAGATGTTCATAAAAGCGCAGCTTCCAAATTGAGTTCCATGAAGCCAAATATCTCATTTCATTTGGTTTTCTGTTTCCCCTATTGACTGAGTTACAGCAAGATCTACCAAGAGGATAATCGCATACTGGGTGGGGGGCTGGGTTCAGAGGAAAGAGGGCTTTTCAGTCTCTGACTGCAGTTAATCCTCAAGCTTTTATGTGACAAAGTACAGGAGACCACAAGCTGGGGTGGATGTATCTCCACATACGACCTATGTACAAGCTTATGTCAGCCCAAGGCAGAGTATGGTCAGACCTCGCTTGGAGAAAGTCAGCTCAGGTACCAAATCAAGTCAGTATAATATTTGTCATAGTTTTTTCCTGTTACCCATAATGGGGCATCTGGAGGGACTGGACTTCACCCACGCTACTGTCCTTGGTGTTTTCTCAGTGTCTGAAGCTGCACATCCTCCCTGTCTAGGCAGCAGGTTGGAGACACCAGTGTTCTTCATCCTTGGAACAAAGACACTCCGAATTTCTGGATCCCACTCCAGAGGCCTGGCTCCTAAATATCAAACATTGCAGCCCATTACTTCTAGGCTCCTAAATTTGTTTCCAAATCTGACTGTAAGCAGCTCTGAGATCTAAACAGTGGTTTTATTTAGCAGCAAGACAGATGGTCTCAGTGTCTTTTGCTACCTGATGTACGAGGGATCTATTAAAGCACTTGGCATTGCTTTGCATCATGCGGAAGCAAGGAAATGATTTCACTAATGCAACTCCACACCCCTAAAAACTAGAGCAGCCACACACACAGACCCCATCATCTCCCCCTGCTCTTCTGTCCCTCACATGGAGGGAGGATCCCACAGGGATCTTCTTATGGGGATCTGAATAACACCTACAGCCTTGAGACAACTAGCTGCACTGGGACTACTGTCATCCCAAATTCCTTTATTATAGCCCATTGCAATTAAGCATTTGTGCATATGCATATGCACATATGTATGACACACTGTGCTTGAAGACATCTTCCTTTGTGTATTGCTAGTCCCTAGATCACAGGATTTAAACTGTCTCTTCTGCCTCTTTAAACAGACACTGTTCCCTGTCGTTTCTCTAACAGCTGTGGGCTGCATCCTGCCAGCTGTTCGGTAGATGTCTGGATCAGCTGTTAGGGCTGCATGTTGGCTGGAGCTGGAGTGGGGCCTCTTGGCTCAGCTACAAATGTCTTCACATATCTCGGTCAGAGCTACTCCTAAACAAGCCTTGCATTAGCTCTCAAGATGAAGGAAGGAGTTTTGAAGTGAATTAATCATCTCCATGGGAAAATAAGGAAAGGAAAAGAATCGCTAAGATGATGGATTGCTTTGAAAATGAGTTTGGGTTGTGTGTGTATGTGTCATCACAGATGTATTTCTCACATCTGTGCAACAAATGTTAGGTATTTCAGGTAGGAACCCTGGTTTGTCAAAGGCCAGCAAAACAAGGTTGGTGGAGATTTAGTGCTGAATTTCCAAATCCAGTGAAATGGGACTGGTAACAATATCATCAACTGCTTTAAATCACCTTAGTTTATTACATGCAGTCTTTGCAAAACCTGGGTTGCAGGCTAGTCAGAGAAGAATGGGAATGAGGCAGAAGGCAAAATGGGGCCTTCCAACTTCAGCTGGAGTATAAAGTCCGAGACAGAGCTGTAATGACTGAGAGCACAGGTGAAGCAGGCCAGCTGCCTGCTCCTCACAATACTGTGAGACTCCACCACTGTGGAATTCATCAGGTACCAAGAAACAGTGTGTCGTTGCACAGGTAGCCTGGAAAACAAGAATCGAGTGTAAGCCAGGATGGTGACCATTTTCTGATGATTGTTTAAATCCCACCATTCTTAATAACTTTGCTACTTTGCCAATGCATTCACTTAATGTGCTTACCCTAGAGCTGCGAACTGCCTCCCAAGGCATCCCCAGGTGTCTAAAGCATAGGCTGATAACTCGCCAGCTGTCATAACACTTCTGACAGCTTCCTTGATGCAGTTTAAAGGCTGTCAGTACAAATCTCTGCGCCGTGTTGGAAAATGGCAATGTGAGGACTGCAAAACCTATGCTCAACGCAATATGAACATCAGTTACCAAGGACTGGCTTTCTCAAATTCAGACTAAATTATTCCTGTCTCTGTCATATTATTCACATCCATTGCTAGCAGGAGGTGAAAGGAGTCACTGCTTCCCCTCTCAGAACTGGAAGTTGCCTTCAGATTGCAGGCCCTCCCATATATATAGGATAACAACTCCTGGTCAGATGTGCCAGCGCTTGTCCATCCTTAGTCTGTGGGTTTTGTGGCAGAGAGTTGAGATCTGGGAGCTCTCAGCTCTGCCATGCTGGGAGTTTCTTCAGGGGAGAATGGAGGTGGGGATGAGTGAGCCTGGGAGAGATTGGGTTGGGGATTCCTCTTTCATTTTTCCTTTTTCTCTCCTCCAAAAGGTAGGTGCGTGCCACTGTGCCTGTGCCAACATAATCCAGCTCTGAGCAGGGCTGAAAGCATCAGTGGCGCTGCCTCATTTGTGAGCACATGTGCATCTGAGAGTTACCGCCTGCTGGAGTCCCTGTGTGCTGGGGCGTCACCCACACCAGTGAGGCAGGTCCAGCTTGTTCTTTCCCCTCTCTCTTTACCGTGGAATGCAGATGTGGCACCAGGCCTTTTTCTCCAGGGGAAGCATTCTGCGTGGACAAAGCAGGGTGGAGCACTTGTCTTCAACACTGGGCAGAGATGGGAGGGAAGGTTAGCAGAAGGCAAAGGAGGAGAAAAAATATCTCCACTCTCTCCATTTTTTATTGTTTTGTTGTTGTGGTGGTTGCTGATTTATGTCTGTCTGTCTTCAAGCTCTTCTAGGCAGGGACTGTTTTACCCTCCACGCTCATGCAGTGCTTGAGGCTGCAGCTATGCTATCGTAATGATAGTGGGATTAAATGTGAAGCTTTAATATGTGACATATCAAGCAAGCCTGTGTACATGCAGAAATCACCAGTGAATGCATGTGCAGGAAGATCTGTGTGAACATGCTAAGTATTATCTGAGCAAGAAGGGACCTATGGAGAATGGACTTGTTGGAAAGCAGGATAGTAGCAGAGCCCATGCATGCGGCCAGAAGGAAAACAAAGAGGCTCTGGGAGTTGAATAAAGCTCATTGTTTTCCTTCCACTGGATTTTTTTATTTTTATATTTGTTTCTAGTGGCAGACACACGAATGTGCGAGGCCCTTTTAAACCCCAGTCATGTTACAGACAAAGCAACTGGACAGAGATGAAGGGAAGGATGATGCCTCACAAGCAAGTCCAGTGGCAATTCTTCACTTCCCAGTAGAACAGGTTTTAAATCTAGAGGTTATATACTTACACGTGTGTGGGTGCATATATAAAAAAGAGGTATTCCAGGTGCTTTCCTTTATGTAAACATGAGCTCTATCCAAGCATCTGCTGGATCAGAGCCAGCGAAGTGAAAGAACGTAATGAGGAAACATGCAGAGGATGATGCTTTTAATCCTAGCAAACTTTTCATTCTTCTGATTTTCTCAGCCCTGAACCCTCCCAGCTAGCATTTATCCACTTATCGTCTGCTCACAAAATGAGCTTTCCCCCAGTTCTTCAAACGAAAAACCTCTCTTCCACCACCAGAGCCTGACTTTGATCTCTGGGCTCTGCAGGGCACTTACCCAGACAAAAGTGCATTCAGAGATGTACACACCTGTTCATGCCTTAACATTCCACATCTGGTTATTTCATACTACATCAGCTGTATTCCTCCGTCTCTCACTGCCTCTTTCTCTCAGAGCTGGCACTCCCAGCTCCTCCACGTGCAGAGCACAGCTGAACCAGAGCTATGGTGACTTTCTGATCCTAATGCCTGGGCACCACTGCCATTTCTCCCCCCGCTGATTAGCACAGCATTTCTGCAGGCTCAGAAGGGGCTGCCACAGCATGTTTTCTCCCTGTCCTTTCCCCACCACGCATGTGCACATCATTGCATGTGCATATCTGGGTGTTAGATTGGTGTGTTTCAGGAACAGGCCTCTGTGAGCTTTTCAAACAGGGACCGGGAGGATCTTGTACATGCATTTGAATAGTTTGAATGAAAAGACACCCAAAAAAGTTTGGGTGAAAATGCTTATCCTGACTTTAAACAGAAGGGCATTAGGGCACTTCCCTATGTGTCAGCTAGTTCCAGAAGATAAACACCAACTATCACTGCATGAAACAGAAGATAAGTGTTAAAAGACAGCGAAGGAGCCAGGGGTGGGTGGCCTAATCCTTCAGCTGTTTCTTCCAGGTCTCCATAAGTGTTCCCACTCCTGTGTTTTCAGAGATTTTCATTCAAGACTCGTCAGCAGCCTGATAGCATTTCATTATCAGGTCTTTTCTCAATGTCTCCTCTTACCTTCAAAAACTATAAAAAGAGAGATTTCCTCTCTCTTTCTTCTTTTCTGCTTCCACATGACCTCCAGTTACACATTTTCATCTTATGGATGCTGGCATAATGGCTTAATGGAGCTGGCAATGGCACACTTTTGGTAAGCAATCATTTTCATGACTTCCTATATAAATCAGTGAAGTTTAGTAACTGCATAATTAATCTGTGTCATGTCACTGAAATAACTGTTTATTTTTGGCCATTGATATCTCTTCCTTGAGTTGCTGTTTTCCAGTACCTCCCTAAGTAAGATGGTCCTTGCCCAGTGAAATTTTCCAAATTAAAAAAAAACACCAAACCAGAATGTTTCAAGAAATAATCACATTTATAAGTCTTTGTTACTTCTCTGTTATGACTGTAGCTTCATATCCAAGGTTTTGCCCACCCTCATATTTGCAGTCGCGTTGGCACACTGACTCCTGTTTGGAAGATCAGCCCTGAGTTTGTTTCTTTGCCAGTTCTGAGTTTTTCTGCAGTTTTCCACTATGTTCTCCAAGAATTTCAAGTGGCACAGTCATCTCAACAGCTGGTCCTCTGAGTGCACTTTCATTTAGACATGTGTTTTTCCAACTGTTTCGAATCAAAAAACAACACCTTTTACAGGAAGTCTTAGGACAATTTTATGCAATGCTGCCCCAGTGGCATGTCATTTGAAAGCAAATAAGGATCAGGCTAAACACTGAAACCACTCTTATTTCTCCCATTTTGTTTGCAGCTGTGGGAATGGCATGTTTGTTTTATGTTTATATTTTTGCAGTCATGTCATGGATTATCTTGCTGAGGGTTATGCACCACCACTGGTCAGTGAGCTACCAACCAAATATATCAATCTAAATCAGATTTCTAAACATTTTTCTTTTCATATGCTTTATTCTTCTAGAAAGAGCTGTTCTTAAACAGACCACAGAGTTACGTTTATCTCCTTCTTCTTTTTTTCAGAGTGTTTCCAAAAGTTGGACATTTTAAAATTACTGTTATCAGGAAGGGAGATAAAATTCCATAAATAAAATCTTTGTAACTCAGATGTGCTGGAAGAAATAATATGGCTTTGACAGCAGGTCATCTGTGTGAGGACATCGCTATAAAAAGAAATCTTCCCTAACTAGCTTCAGCACAATCTACATCTGTGAAACTCTTAGAATGGAAAAAAAACACTTTTCTTCCTGTGAGAAAAACACAAGAATACAATTGAGCTGAAGGATTTTCACAGGTATTGACTCACAAAATCAGTACCTTGGAAATTATAAAAATACACTTACTGGAGTCTCACACTTGAAATGTTTTGACAGAAAACACGTGAGCAGTTCCTGGAGCTGGACATGTGCTCACCCCTCTTACCAAAGCAGGTTTTCAGTCTCTATTCAGAGCACTTTTCTTTCCTGGTGAGGCTAACGATACAGCCTGATCCCTACCTGGAGAGAATCCAGTCCTGCCTGCAGACGACAGGGCAAATTGCAGTGAGCTCCTCTTGACCTTCCATGACAGAGGTGGTGGGTGGTGGGTTCCCACAGATTACTTGGGGTAGGTTGGAAATATCACTCGGGCTGTGTAGGAATTGGCAGAGGTCTCCCTGGACAGCCACCAGGGTGGTGGGGAGGAGCTGACGGCTCTGGAAGAGAAAGCCTGAGCTAGAGTTTGTTTTGCCTTTCCTAAAGGAGCTTAACTGTGGGATGAGAATGACAGTGAGCTGATACGGATGAGTAGCTTGTCTTCTAATGCAAGGTAGGGTTTGTTTTTTATCCCGTTTGCAAATACACACAAAGGAAAAAGGTGCTGCAGGTCAGCTGGTGGAGGGGCAGAATTATTTGCAGGAGATCCCCTTGCAACAACAGCAGACATGTTTCAGTGGATGACCAACAAGAAGCTGCCACCCTGGCTTCCACTAATCCTTTATCACTGAAGATCTTGCTTATTTGTATTTACTTTAACCGAATCCTTATCAGTGGGGGAGCAACTCCTGAGGTATCAGCCAGTCTCCTGTTAAAGGCTGTACGTTGTGCTGGGACTGGGGATGCAAACGTAGGCTACAAGGCTGTCAAGGAAGCCAAGCCATAGCAGGCGGAGATCAAAGAGTCTGGGACTCTTATGCAGCACCCTGCTCTACAGATTGTACTGATGGCACACAGAAAGCAGTCTGAAATCAGGGAAAGGCCTCAGCGGGAGGGGGAGGAAGGTTTGCCTTTCCCTCCTCTATAAACTATTGTTGCACTTCAGGGATCTTTGATCTCACTACAAGGGATGGAAGGGCGGGAGGTACTGGAGGACTCTTTGTGGCTCTCAATGCTATCTCAGGTCTTCATCTGAGATGCAGCAATGAGTTTAATTCAAAGACAAATCCTGTGAACTCCATGTGTGTTCCTAGCCCCAGAATCAAAGATGTTCTCAAACAAGCATAAATTACAAAGCACCACGGAAAAAGGGAGTGAAGTTACACTGCTGTTAGCAAAGTTAGAACCTGATACTTCTAATAATTTTATTAGCTTCATATTGTAATTCCTCCCTAAAACTTTTCTCTTCATTGTAGACAGAGGACAGACAGTGTTGCCTTTTTATCTAGCCCGTTTTCCTTGATGTGATGGGAGTGGCAGTGATGTCAGTGTAATGCCCTGAAGAGTAATAATGAAGGTTTAAAAAAATGCAGTAACACAAAGGAATGCAGTGCTGTGACCACAGCTGGTCTGCAGCTCCTTATCCCCTGTAGAAACTTGGGCAGGGAAAGGGAGGGGGAGGGTTTTTTGCTATATTTTCCAGACCCTATAATCAAGATCATGAAACCAAAAGGGTACAAACTTCATAGATGTAGGTAAAGCTGAACAGCAAAGTTTGAAGATAGATCAGGACAACCAGATGAAGAACCCCTCAGCTGCATCAATCAATTGCATTTACATGGGCAAGTCTCCGTCCCCCTAGTCGCACACTTTTGCAGCTAGGGCAAAATTTAATGGGGCACGCTCACGATCCATGTCCATTGTGCCAGACACTCACTCTGAGCCAACCTTCAGGTGCATTGGAGGGTGTGATGGAATTGGAGGGTGATAGCTGCTGAGCAAGAGACACCTAGCAGCATCTCATGGCTGGTACCAGACTGAGACTGCAAACCAGTGTTGTGGCCATCTGACCTTATGCTGCTATTTCACACCCGAAAAAAGATACCTGAATACATGATGTGTGTGTATATGCTGCAAACGCATCTGGAAAATGCATTTTGCTTTTGACAACCCTGGCTTATGTCAGAGAAGAAGTGCTGGAGCAAAACAGTTTCAGCTGTTTGCAGAAACTGGTAGGGAGCAGTGGTGCAATAAGCTCCTAGTTCTGCAAGGTGCGGAAAATCCAATGTGAGCTTCTTAGCTTCTTCCATTTCTATTGACTGATAAGAACACAGGGCACTCAGAACATGGCAAAAAGGGCTTGGTATGACTCAGATCAGTAGTTGATATTCCCTAAAATTTGTAAAGGTTTGGATTCCTGCCTAAAACAATAAAAAACCTGAGATCAAGCTTTATTCCAGTTCTTTCATGGATATGCTATACCTTTAGAAGAGAAATGAGGTGCTTCCTTTAATCAAATCAGTGCGTCTTTTTGGAGCTGTGATTTCAGATGAGTCCTTTGCTTCAGACAGATGAAGGAGGAGTATTCATGAAATCAAAGTCTCAGACATCTAAGATCCTCAGAAGAATGTTCAACCTTCCATTAACTACAGCAGCAGCCTTAACTCCAGAATTACGGTAAGTGAGTGTAAATCCTATTAGGTGTAAATGCCCTTGAACTGAGGGAAATTAGCAGCCCACAAGGAGCCTGAATGAAATGGTCCCAAGTTACAGATGCACTTGTGCAGTGTGACTCTAACTGCAAATCAATTTTTGGATTTTCATGAGAGGCAACTAAGCTCATAATGACAGCTTCCAAGGGCACAAGTATGGGACTTGGCTTGCCAAGAGAAAGCAACTTACGTCGTCAGTAGTACTTGAGAATGGGGGGGTGGGGGTGTGGGGGGGTGGGTGTGGGGTGTGTGCCTACTATTAAGATGCACCACAGTTCTCCATGGAGACAAAATAAGAAGCCAGCTATCTCCCACTGATAGTGGTAGGAAGTGATATTATCAGAATATGGTGAGATCACTCTCCCTGATCCCTAGCCACACAGCAGCTGCTGCAACTTGCTGGCATGTACCTAGAATCACTGGAAAACCTATGGCCAACAGCTGGCACCTTTAGAACCTATTATTCCCTTTGCTACCTCTGCTGAACTAGAGCTTTCTGGAACATTATGAATTAATTCCCAACAGTTGTGAATCCTGCATAATTCATTTATTCATGTGGCTGTAAAAGGCATTAAAATTTAAGAGTCTGAAATAAAAATGAGTGTAATTGCACCTGTTTTTAGATTCCTTCCCATTCTGCTCTACCGTTTCATTTTTACTGCCATTTAAATGGCACAATGTTTAATTGAAAGCTCTGAATTGCTGATTGCTGTTAGAATGCAACTTCTCAGTGGGGAAAAATACACCCTTTGTAAATTATTTGGAAATGAAGTGGTATCTTTGCTATGCACAAGCTCAGATACAGATGTGGAAAACCAGAATTAGAGCTGTGATAGTGCCCATAATTCCTGGCTTAATGAAGATTCATAGGACTGTTTTTAGTGAGCAAACTGTGTGAACCCTGTGAGAGCTCTGTCATGTGTGGGGACACAGGGCACACATTTCACCAAGACTCCTCCCATGCTGGGTTAATAAATAATCAGAAACCCTTAGAAATATATTAATTTGTTTAATCGTAACTTCGGAAATTGAACATCACAAACTTCTGAAAAAAAAAAAAGGCAATTAAACATAAATCAGACATAAGATAACTTGGGAAAGCTGCACACTATAGAACTGAATCCAGCCAAAGGGCTGTTTTTCATACCACATAAGTGATGCTTTACACATGCAGCACAGTATATGAGGCACTGCTGGTGCAAATTGCCGTACCCAGAGGAAATAAGGTAGCTCTCCCCTAGGAAGAGCAGGAAAAAGGAGGTGAGGGCAACTGAGGGAGCTCATGCTGTCAGTGATACACCCATGATCAGGGAGCTAAATGGCGAGTTTATACAGTGATCTCAGCATGCCACCTCCAGAGGCTTTCCCAACAGAACAGTGGTCTGTGGAACAGGCTCCTTTCTGCCAAACGTCAGCTCTAGCGAGAATTTTACTTGTTTTGGGATCAATTGTAAAGGAATGACAAAGTGTAAGACTCAAAGGATAACCTTAAAAGAGGACATGTCCAGTAGGGACAATTGGGGTGAAATACACGGTGTTTGTGCTCAGGATTCCCTGCACACTCCTGCTATTATTATGATAGAATGGAGCTGTTTGGGTTCATTTTTCACTTCATTCCTGATCCAAAATTTTGGCCAACATTTGAAAAAACAATGGACACCTGAGCTGGGTTTCAAGTTGACTCTGATTAGCCTGTGGTTTTAATCATTCCTTCATTCTTGCTAAATTTGTGCCTGAAAAAAAAAAAAAAAAAAAAGCACAAAATTCAATGCATATCCGTTGTTATACATTTTCTTTTTAAATTTAGAAATATCGGGTTCACCTGTATACAAACCTGCTGGAGAGGGCATAGGAGGTAATATTTCTTGATAGTATCTCTGGGAAATAAAACTGCTGATACTTTCGCATAGCTCTGGTTTCCAGCCACTGTTACATTTTAATGATATGATCAATAACCATCTAGATAGAAGGGACATTTCCTACCACACAAAAATACAATAGCTTGAAACATGAGAAGTGGTTTCTGCATCCCTTTAACTGGTGGTTAACCTCATCGAATTACTGCACCTGCCAAGACTGTGAGAACTAAATACAGCTGGTGTCAGCGTCTGGCCAACTGAACCCAACCCTATGTTAATTTGAGCAGATGTAAGCAACCACATGGTAGATTCTGGCACAATGTGATGATACTGTGCCTCATCACAAGCTGGAGTCATCAGTCCCAAGGTGCAGAAACCAGGGCAAGATACAGCTAATTGCTTCTCTCTCCTTGCTGAATCCAGCCCTGACAAATCCACAAAATCAAGGAGTAATTCAGGCTGGAAGGGACAGTGTCCAGGAAGCTTGAGGGGGGTCCCAGAGGCTACTTTCACCTTAAGGCATCTCAGAGCAGTTAAGTTGTCAGACAGAGACAAAGAAAGAAGAAAGAGCCTTAGGGGATACCTTGTCTAGGCGTCTGCTAATCAGAAGCACTGTACAAACGATAAAACAATACCCCAGTATTCCAAAGGGCAGGGGACAAAGTAAGTCAACTCAGAAGTGTAAGAACAAAGAAACCATGATCTTGGACACTGGCAGGCAAGGAGAGTTTTGAGAAGGAATGTGATGAAGAAATGAAGTAGTTAAGCAGATATAATTTGAGGAGAGGTCCTATCTGGCATGCTGCTTTTGTTGTATTTGTGTTTCATTTTGCTTCTTTCAGCAAAGGAGCTTCCTTGAAAACTAAGCAAGAGGGTGAAGGAGAACAAGAGAACTCCAGGGCAGCACCCTTTATTTCCTTCCATGCCTTACCCCAAAATGACCTGTACTAATTCTTTTAGCAAGCGCCACATAAAATACCAACCTTCTTAAAAGGAGTTTCTCCTGAACCTCTTGCATGGTCCCAAGAATATCTTGCTTGTCCTACACTGAGCACAAGATGTCCAGGAGAGGGATGCTGAGCTATACAGACCTTTATTTTGACTCTGCATGCGGTTCAACTCCCATTGTCTCTTCTAAGAGCTCATCATACTTAGATTTTTGAAGCCTGGAACAGAAACCTCTTACTGAATGCAAGGAATGCAGCCAGCCTGTCCCTCATCCTCCAGTACTGCATTATCTCCTGTATTATTTTTGTGGCCTTTATTCAGTTTTAAATGGCGTGAATGTAAGGTTATCAAATCCCTAAAGTACCCTCAGTTCTGTAGAAGACAAGGGAATGAAAAAATATACACTTACACGGCAACCCGTACTCACAAAACATATGGGTACATACACAGACATGTAAAGCCTTCTACCAGATGTTTAGAATTACATGGTTACTCTGTGAGATGTAGTTTCTTATATATATGTATATATATGCAGAATATGTAGAGATATGAGGCATAAATAATATAGACATAATAGGAGGCATCACTGAGAAAATTCAGATAAAAGGAAACAGAATTGTCTGTGTTTACACTTCACATGCATGATTATTTTTTTTTTTTAATGTTTCTGAATTGCAGCCCTTAAGCAGTCATCCATACATAACTTCCTTCCTCTGGCCATGCATACAATAGGGAGCATGCATAACATGGATGCGAATCCTTATCGCCCATTCTTCTCGTACAGAATCCCATGACCACGTAGTTTACAGTTAAAATGTTACTCAACACTATTTTAATGTCTAACTTTTTATGAATACTGAGGCTGTATGTGCTTTGCCTGAGCAGGAGAATCCTCAGGATTATGTCTTACTGAAGAGATGCAAATCACTGCAATGTAGTTATAAGGTGACACCTAATAACAAGGATGTTATTTCACAGATTGCCATACTTTGGCTAGGACAACGTCTGAATGAGGTATAAGACACGTATAATGCGACCAGAAGATGTCCTGAGGTCCCTGCCATCCTGAATTATTCTATCATGTGATCTTATAATTTTAGGTAACAAAGAGCTAAGCTGGGTGACTGCAGCATGAAACCAAAGAATGGTTCCTTGCATATCTGTCTCCTTGTGCTTTACCCTCATGTCTTACCCCAAAATGACCTGTACTATTACTATATGCTCCCATTATTTTCTACGTTCTCTTTTTCTGCTCCCCTGCAGAGTAATCTTGCAGGTTTTCTTAACTGGGATTTTTCAGGTAGGGGAGAAGGTCTATGAGAAATGGAAGTTTCATGACAGGTTTGGTGATAAACTTCCTCTTAGCTGCTCTGGAGCTATGTCGGAATGAGTTAAATATTTTCCATCCTCAGCAGTCAGGAATTAAGAGGAGGAGAGCCAGATTCTTAGATGTTTGTTTCTGCTCCCCATGCCCACCTTTGGCGTAGCACTGGTACCACCAGTGCAGGAAGCAGCTTAGGTTACTCTGCTCTATGGATGGCTCTGTGCCCCGATCTCCCAACTGACACCTTAGCAGTCAATCACACCTATGTTTTAGCTCAGTCTATAAATCTCAGCCACATAAGGTGGTTAGACCACAGTAGAAGAGGAAGTTTCTTAATGTACCATCATGGAACAAAGTCACATTCTGGAGTGCTTCCAGAAAGGCCGTAGACAAGTATAGTCTTATAGTCCTTTTCATCTAAGGTGTTAACCAGAAACATGAGAAACCAACCTGCCTCTAAAGCAGGTCGATTAAACTTTTCGGGTTGACCTCAGGCCATTAGATGAAAAAGCAAGTCCAATATTTTGATACCACTGAAATTTCAGACCTGCCACTCAGTTTCTGCCTACCCTGAAGGCACCAAAGTCTTTATTTTCCAGGGAAGTCCCTCCAGCACCTACATTTCTTTTTCTAATGATGTGCAAAGTGACCTGGTGATCTGCAAATCCTCATCTGCATTCACAATTTTCATACCAGGCTCTGTCCCTGCACCTCTGAGCCCAAGGGGGTGCACACTCTGACAGCAGGGCTGATGCCACTTCTGTCCTCCATGGCCCGGTAGTTACAGCCTGTCCCCACACCAGGAGGAACACAGCTTTTCACTCTTCCAGGCCAAAGCAGGAACACGATACTATGACTCAGCTCTAGGAGAGTTCTTGGAACCCAGACTATTATTTTCCCTTCTTGAGGCTGTACAAGTTCATGTAATGTAAGAAAGCATTCAGGAGGCCACAGGGAGTAAGAGAACGACATCCTAACAGCTGTGTTCCTTAACTGACGTCCTAACAGCTGTGTTCCTTAACTGAATTGGTGGGGTCCAGATGTTACCGGGGTCTGATTCTGGACAAAATGGAACTCTTCCAGGACCGTAGTTTTCACTCGCTTTGGAGATAGGAGACCTGACACTCAAGCCCTGCTTGAAATCAGAGGTTGGATTTGAAGCTCTCCTGTCTATGAAGAGCTAAATTGGCCTTTATGAAAAAACAGTTTACATTTCTCTTACTTCTGGCAGCTATTTTACAAAGACAGGATTTAAGCCTAAGCTCCTTCTTACTGTCTTTACAATCAGCTCAGCAGCGAGCTGAGCATGCAGCGTAGCTTGCTGCCTATTCCTGTTCACACTCCGCTGCAGAGAGCAAGTCTGTGAACTGGCCTCCAATTCTCATCCTTAAAACAGAAATACTGGCAATTTTCTGCCTCTCATGGATGTTGAGAAGGAAAACAGTAGTATGACCTTACACTATATTAAGACCACGTAAGTATCTAGAAGATGAGGAAATTTTTTGGTTTTCGTAAGTGGTGCTGCCTGGTTAGATACTCAGCTAGCACCAAGTCTGGACTACTTTAGACAACACAAACCTTAATTTATTGTACATTAGGATTTCTATGCTATCCTGCAAAAAAAATACTAATCTATAAAGAAAAGGAAAGTAGCAAAAAGTACTTATCAGATAACACATATTAAATGTTGCCACAACATTAGGCAAACATGGATTAATCTCAAAATAATCCAAAATTTTAAAATTCAGTTCAGTTTAATGAATGTTAATTTTCTGTTTAGTTGATCCAGTCTGTCATAAAAGTGTAGCAAGGTCCCTTTTACCCAAACTGACTTTTCTGTAACACAGTTATTTCCACAAAAAAATCCTGGCCAATCCTGTATATAAACTAGGGAAAACTCCGGTCTCCGTCAGTAGTGATGGCTCAGGTAGCTCAGCAGTAGTGTGAACAATATTGGCCTCTTTCCAGACTCTGTCTGGTATAAATCTGAGAATTTTGGAAAAAATAAGCCACAACACAAGTTCCAGCCACAGATTAACTTGTCTATTATAAAACTTTTTCTGCTGTGTATGTCACACTAGGAAAACAATAATAATAATAATAGCAACTCTAAAAACTGTTAAAGTTCCATTTTAGTGCTGCCAGCAGCTGGTATAGCAAGTGAGATAGTCAGGGATGGAAACATATCATCAAAATAACGTTAACAGCTTTTGCTGGACTGCTCTTTTCCAGATGCCACAGAGCTAAATGACAGTTGCTAAATATTAGAAAGGGAGAAAAACTGGAGTTGTTTAGTTTTCTAAGCAGTCAGCACACCATTTGCTTTACAGCAGTTTTGGCAGAGTAATTATCTAAACACAGGTAAAAAAACCCATAACCCTACTGTAATCAGAGTTTAGATTATATTAAGTTTATGGCACTAGAAAAATATCTTATTCAGGGTTTTGTTTGGAACATAGAGAAGTTCTGTCAGAACAGATGGGCAGGGATAGTAAAAGCCACATGAGGAGATTATAAAATAACAATGCTACTGACTTTTAGCGGACTTTAAACTCCTGTCTTCTACAGATGCCACCTTTCCTCCATACTGCAAAATTTATCAATCTCCAGTCCATTCTGTACAATGTAGGCAATTCCACAACGTCCAGCAACATTGCTCAAAATGGCAGTCTTTAAAATAAATTTATCAAGTGTGACTGTCCTGTGTAGTTGGCTTTTAGTTGTGCTAAAGTAGCACTTAAAGCTGCATCTGCAATTAGAACTGTCTACACATAATGTGATTACAGTCTCTATAGAAAGGGAAGAGGAATGAGGGGAAAAAAATCAGAAGAAAAAGTGTCACATTCAGACCTCTTCCTGAAGGTACCAAACTAAGAGCTGAAACTAATTCTGTCTTGACTGATAAAGGCGCAAATGTCTGGCAGCTCTGGATAACAGACAGCCACAGTAGCTCATCACTATGTGTAGATGTCAAACAGGTAGTGATGGTATGTTTAGGTTCTTATAGTAGAAAGTCTATATGCAGCCTATATAGCCTGAAGCTCCGTTATGAGTCAGCCTCCTGATTTCAAAAAGAATCTTAAAAGCGTTGAAGTGCTGAACCTGAATGAGTCAAATGAAATCACAGAGGAAACCCTGGCAGAATGAAAGCTGCATCACTTCTGTCCTCATGCAATGCCTTCCTGCATGACCACCTTTCTTCTTTAAAGGTGGTTGTTAATAATTTTAGTCATGAAAATATGTTAACACAACCAAGACGTGTCATAGTCCCTAGGATTTACAACCTAAGGACCAAAAATCATGGTTGGACCAACATGGCATAGCTTATATGTCCAAATGGTCCTGTATGTATTTTTATTGCCAGGACACCAAGTTTTAGGGAAAAAAAAATACACAGCAAAACTTGTAGCCAAAAAATACATATGTAAGATTTTTTCCATAGATTTTTTTCCAAAAAGATTACATTGGCCATCCAACATAAAAGTGCCCACACTTGATGCCATTAATATGTAGCATATCATTTGTATGTATTACAACACATCTTTTGGAAAGATGCCTATAGTCTTCATGTCAAGGGTTCAGGAATCTACCAGAGAGCACCACAGAGTGTCCCAGTGACTGATACCACCCTCAGTTCCACACACGTTTCCACTGTAAGTTTCTTGGTTATAAAACCTAATAATACCAGAGAGCCATTTTGTCTTATCGCCTGAAAAAATTTTTCTAAGACAGGTAGGTCAAGCTCGCTTTTATTGCAAAGACTTTGCCTGCACACCATCTACTCTTTAGACTTTTTAGGGTTGTGGCCATGCCGGACAGGGCTCCTTTCACCTAACATATAGTTACCTAAAAGTAGCATCTTACTCACATCACCGCTATGTTCAGCTCAAGTAACTCACCTCCCTCATAGAGAGCTGGAGCGAATTGCCCTGTTGAGGTACTGTACTAGTCTATACAGTGGCTGCAGAAGGAGCCCAGGGAAATAGATTTTGACTAGATATCAAATGTTTTGACCAAATGCTTTGAGCCCGCCCTTTAAGTGGTAACAGTAATCAGCAGTAGCTAAAATTCTTACCCTGGTAGCTCATCTCCCAGCCCTGCCCAGGGAAGCAGGCGTTATTTCCCAAGGAGATCATGGCTGGACCACATTTCCTAGTAGCTTGTTCTGGCAGGAGCACTTGTACCCAAGCCATAGATAAAAGGCTGAAGCTGACAGAGGAGAAAAAACTGAAAAAGACAGACTGCTCACATAGCATTTGTGAGGCAGCAAAGTTAATTGCTATGTAATTACCACCCAAGTAAATTGTTTAATGTGGTAAAATGTGACCAGGGTTGTTACTTCTGTTGCAAGCAGTGGCTCATGATGCCATCTGCAACCCATCAACAGATCACATAGTGAATTTGCTGCAGATGTAAAGTAAACCCTCGACATCTCCAAGCATGTTGTTAAAAACCCCCATCAAGTGACTACTAACATTTCTGTTGTTTCAGATGTCACTGTGGCTATTTACACAGGGCTCGATGGTGCCGCACTTGTTCGTGTTGATGAGGGAAGAATATGGTTAGTTAAGAGAAGAGCAGGTTGGCAATGGCTTCTGAGGTTAGAAACAAAAATAAAAGGGGCATAAAAGACACATCAGTGTTCAGCCATAATTGGAAATCCAGCTACGCCGTGTGGAGAGGGGAGTGATGAGGGGGAAAGGAATGTGGTCTGTCATGAAAGCAGATTTCTGGCAATTTACTGTGGGATCGTGAGCAGTTCCTATAAACAGCAGGCAACTGCTGGATCAGCTACTGACTCCTTCTGGGTGCAACGCGCTCCGTGCTCAAAGCCAGTGGGTGAGTGCGCCAGGTCAGAGTCATAACCACACCAGGCGCCGATGCTCAAATCTGTAAAGCCAAGCTAATACACTGAAAATGGAGTGAAATCCGTGTGCACAGAGATGCGATGCAAACTGCTCATGGACCTGATGCATCTTTTGCAGAGCATTGTAAGGGGAGGCACGGCTCCCTGGGAACCGTAGGGTTTGGGCACAGTCTGCTGCTGCCGGTGTTGCAGGGACTGCCACTATACATAGGGAGAACCTTTATGTCTTATTTTAACAGTATTATTTAATTACCCGCAATCTCCAGTTCAAAAGGTCATTGCAAAAAAATAAAACAGTGACTCTTTCAATCTGTGCTTTAAAACACTGATGTGTTTCCTGTTGCTGCACCTCTGGTCCCCACACCACACATCACTTGTCCCACATTAAGTGCTTGGATTTTTTTCTCATGTTTTTATGTTTTCCTATATTTATAATTTTTTGTTTTGTTTTGTTTTAAAGGAGAACATTTCAGAAGCAGCTAAAGGATCCAGGAACCACCAAGTCGCTTTAGATTTGAGCTCCTTGGCGCCTGAGGTGCCTTTGAAAATGTCTCCCATGGTTCACAGTAACACAGACACTCAGCAAATCTCATTCAAAGCAGAAAATTGAGCCCTATAAAAAGCTTTTCTTCCTGCTGAAGGGTATCTAGGATTATCAGCACACATTACTTCATGAGAGAGAAATGCTTCCCAGCTCCACTGATTGTCACACTTTGAGTCATCTCTCATGTCTAGTGGCTATAGCCTGCTTTTGGTCCTTTGGTTACTTTGCACAGAGTTGTAGGGAGCGTGAAGAAAAAAGAAAACAACCTGCAAAGCAGTTTTATTTTGTTTTGTTTTAAACTCAGGTAATAGTACCTCCCTAATGCCATTTTTATGTATCCGATGTGGCTGCTAAGCTCCTTAAAGAATCTGTATTTGTGAAAAATTTGGAAGTTTCTCAAGTACATGTGTTTGATTCCTATACTTCCAATACATCTGAGCAGGTATAAGCTTATATACCATCACATGACCAAAACAGACTTTGTGAGAGCAACATGTACATATACTTCTAGGAAATGACTCCCAGGAGCCTTTTGGTCTTATAAAAAATGAGACTAATTTTAACTTAACCGGACCTAAATTCTTCCTTCAGGTGAATGCACACACTGAGATGAAGAGAAAAACTTTTTTTTTTTTCATCTTGTGGAAGAAGAGCAGCTCCTGGATTGTCAAGCTGTTTGCTTGCTTTCATGGAACAGTTGGTTTGGAGAAAGAACTCATGTGCATAAAGCTGTGCCATTTTGCACCATGAGATAATTTGTCTTAGCAAGAGAGAAAGAGAGAGCAAGAGAAAGAGTGATCCACAGCTATCTCCAGCCCAGGGGAATTCAACAATTTGAACTGGAGCAGAAATCTTACAATGGAGTAAATTGCCATAGTTCAGCTGATTACAGTAGCTCAGGACTTGTTATGACAGGTTTGAAGGATATCAGCAGACTGGACAATCTCTAAACTGTGGAGCAATGCTATACACTTAAAACACCAGCCCTGGGTCCTCAGGTTTGTACCTTTAATTTTCAGGCACAGAGTGACAACAGTTAGCATATGCTAAGAACAACTATGGTGTGTACTTTCTTGCATTTTTTTCCCTAATATTTCTAATTGGAGAGATATTTTTATTGGAAAAGTGATCTGCAATGTACAGTAACGCACAGCGATTTTTGCTGGTGTTATTGTGGGGACAAAGCTGTGTCACGATAATGTTTACTATCACAAAATATACTGTAGTAAAAATGGAGCCATTACTACTTCATGTTCTGTTCCATTACAGAGTATGTCAGGAACTAGGTCTTTAGCAGTTTATGCACCACATAAGGACTGACACTGGTTACACTGGAATCATGACAGATCCACTGCAAAAGCCCAAAACATTTGCTTAACTTTATGGTTGGTTTTATCTGTAGCAGGAAATGGCATTTTGTCATCGGTTTTATAATGCCAACTAACCAACCAAATTATTTTTTTTTTTTATGATCCTCTTCTAATACGTCAAAAAAGATGCTGCAGCAATCCAGAACACAAAACACCTTCCTTGGCCTTGTATTGCTGTTCTTGTCCTTTGACAGTTTAACACTGCAGCAAATACAGTGACTGCACTGTGAGCTGGGATTTAAATCGGCAGAGGTCTGGCACGTGAGACATCACAGAGGTGGCAAAGGTGTATCACAGACTGGCAATGGTAAAGGTCTGAGGTGTTAGTGAAGATGGGCCATTCCCATCTGAGCAGAGTCTTTCCTGGATTTCTTACAACAGTCGTAGGAAATCAGCTTGAAAAAAAAAAAATATTATCCCTAAGATGTAATCCAGTTCTTAATGAGCATCATTTGCCAATTATGTATTTTGATGGAAGCTGTTTTAATAAAATTACTTTTTTCAGTGGAAAAAATATGTCGGACAGCTAATCTTTTTTAAGTTTAAGGTCACACAAGAGAAGACACCCACAGTGAGGAGGTGGGCAGATGGCTATTTCCCAGCAGAAAATTGTATTCAACTTCAATGTCAAAATAAAGAATGTTTAGTTATTTTTAAATCAAACTATTCTGCAGCATTTTATTCCATCAGTGATAGTCCTTTTATACTGAGTGAAGACCAAAATGAAATACAGATACTCTACAATTCCATGCAGGTTGTAAATTCTATTTTCTGACTGGGTCCAAATACAATAGAAATAAACAAATTGAAGTGTGAGTTGTTTTTTTGTTGGGCACAGGGATCCTTTTGGAAATATATTAGGTTTGCCTAGAGTGTAAATCAATAAATGGTGTAAATAAATCTTGCAATAATTATTTTGAGGAAAACCAGAGGACCAAAAGAATAAATAAAGACAGATATGTTTATGGCATCCTCGTTTTCTTTTTAAGAAACAATGAAAAACAAAGCCTTCACAGCTCAAGGCCAGTTTTGCATTCTAGTTCCTCCCAGACATTTTTTTTAGCAATTTTTAAAGTTCACAAATCAAGGCAAGGGCATGTTCTCTTGTTCTCAGTGGGCAAAGCATATAGTTTTACCACAAGGGGAAAAGGGCAGTGAAGTTGATCTGCAAATCTCTTACTTGAGCCTTAGTAATTTTAGACAGGTGCCCTTTGCTTAGCAATACTTTTTTCTTGAAAGAATGTATCTTGGCACAAAGGGGAAAAAAAAAGAAGTATTTGTAGACATGTGGCCTTTAGAAAGCCAATGGCTTACAAATTAATTTTACTGGAGGCTGTAGCAATTACGAGGCTTGATACTACCATCTGGATATTCACCTGAATCTCACCGCAGAGTCCATTTTCTTTCCAGGTTTCTGATGCAATTTGTTGAGAAAATGCTGTAGATCTTGACATGTCTTAAAAACAAAGTATTGTGGTCATCTCACTGTTAAAGAGAATCAAACTCCAGGTCTGTGTGCTGATATTCAATGCCTCTCAGAGTTAGGTGCTCCGTACATGGAAGCTCACCTTTTGCTCTGCAGCTGCCACTTCTTTCTTTTGTCTGTTGTCTCTGCTGAAAGCAAGAATGCTGCCAGCTAGGAATGAGCACTTGTGCTCGTCAAGGAGTTTGAAATGCCTTTAATTAAACTTTTTTGTATAGATTGAGGAAAGAAAGGATGCTGTCCAAATGACAGCACCTGTCTGGGAAGCAAAACCTTTTTTACGGAGAGGTGCTGGTTTCAGGGAAAGATCTATTGGCAAAGATCAGGGCAAGGGACGTATTTCTGCTCAAAGAGTGGGAGACTGAAAGTAGTTGGAGAACAAGTCAGTAACCTAGAAAAAGCCCATTCGGATCTGTCATCTGCCCAGTAATCGCAAGAGCACTGAACTCCTGTATCCAGAATGCCTTCATTGACAGGACGTGGGCACCGTAACTATTGCCCATTTCGCACACAAGACACCAAGGGATTGAAAATAATTTTTCTGCATAAAGCAGGGCTTTTTTTTCAAAACTACGAAGCATTCTGTGTGGTGCAAAGAACCATTTCCAGCCCAATTCCAATGCTAGCACAAATAAATGAAATCAAAGAAAATAATAAAGTTAATTAAGGTAAGACAAGACAAGGCAATCCTTTTCTGGGAAGCAGAGAAATCCAGTGAGCAATAATACAAAGGAAAAGATCCCAGTGTCATCAGCAAACTTAAGGTCTAGCTTATACCATCAATAAAATAGTGTCTCCCAAGTCTGAAGGTCCCTCATTCTATAATCTTAGGTTTGGATCCAAGACCCATGCACAGAAATGTATCTCACACCAGATAACCTTTTTATCTTCAGCAGGGGGGGATGACTGCAAAGGCCATCAAGCTCATGGCAGAGCAGTCACCAATGCCATGGCACCTTTTGAGACAACAACCTGATGCCCACCCAGCTACGACCCTTCCAAGCTTGCCTGGGTTTCATGAGACTCAGTCTCGTGTGGTATTCTGGGAACCTCACCCACATCGTTTATGACACTACCTACATGAAACATTTAAAAGGTAATGGCACATGTTTTGAGAGGTAAAACCACTTTGCAGTGTTTTTCCCAGCTGTGTCACTGAACTTTCTGTGCTTCTGGAACGTTTGGGTTCTTGTTACTTCTGTGCTGCTTTGGCTTCTTAAGCTATCTGCTTTTGAAGTGCCTTTTTTTTTTTTTTTTCCTAGTAAATAAATCCAAAATTTAAATAATGATTAAACAATAATTCACTAAAGAAGATAGTTGTGGCATGTTGACTCAAATGTGAGTTTATTTTCTATAATAAAATATGCCAATATTTATCCTTATTTAAAGCACAATTTTCTCCTGTAATAGAGTCAATATTAAGGGAACTATCTATCTTAGAAATATATAAGGTGCCATTTTTCATTGTCTGGAGATTGCAAAGCTGAGAAATATTGTAACTGCTGCTATATGAGCATAGCTCTTGAGCCAGCTTTGACAGGGAGACATGAGATTTTTCCATTAATCATTCTTTTACTGCTACTCAGTTTCAGTCATTAACTTGTAATGCCCAGAAGGCTTATAGCACAGAGAATTTGACTGCTGCCAGTGTAAAATCACCAATAAGAGGCGAGATTTTTTAAAATATCTGTAGCAATTTGCAGAGGTTTTTAACAGCAGAACCCAGAAGGTAAATAACTCTTCAAGGTTTTGAAACTTGTGAAACTAGTTATAAATTCTCAGTATGAATATTGATAACATTATTACAATACAGTTGTATTGCACAAATTGCAGTACAAAGATGCTTACACTCAAAGCCTGACTGCTTTTCCATTGAAATCATACCAGCTGTGGCCTTGAATCAAACCCCTACATCTATGCAGCTTGAAATTATGAGATATTAAAAATGCAGCTCTCAGTGTCGATCTTTGCTCTGTTCTAAATGTTGGGTTAATTTTGCCCCACAGATTGAAACCTTAAATTTACAGCTTGGCCTTCCAGGGAAGGAAAAGTATATAGCCCTGCAAATGTCACTGCTTCATACTTCTCAGCACACCAGGGCAGACACATAATTTTAAACAACGCTGTTCCGGAATGCTTAGCTGGCCATTTTTCAAAGGTAAAGAACATCCTTGAATCCAGGAACTGTATTTTTCCTCATATATTCAATTGCATTGAATTATTTGTGCATAAGCATCAATGAGTCAGTACTAATCTCAATACCTAGGTAACCGTTATCACCTGCATCACAGAAAATCATCAACATCTTTTTTGTTTGCTGCCTGGCTACCATACAGCTAATAATGTCAGTGCCCTGATCTGAAGTGAGATCCAGCTCTAAGGAGCAGTGAGCAATATTTAGGTGGTATAAAATGAAAATTAAACCTGTTGATAACAGCATTATGTTTAAGGACTTTTACAGGAAAGGATAGTGGCTGAAACTGATTCCCGAGCATGGGTTTGGTCCTTATTCTCTATATGTTGTACAAAACAGTTTACGTGGACCACATGCATAAGCCTGAACTTTAGTGAGTGAATTCTGACATATAACTGAAATAAAAGGACAATAACTCCAGATGTCTTAAAATAAATCTCGATTCTCCTGCTCCTGGCTACTGTTTCAAATTGACCAGCTCGTTGGCAGGACCAAAAGTGTATGGTGAATTTGATTTTAAGGTGAATGTTCTCCTTTTTTAACCTGGTTAATTTGTCTGGAGACCTTCCTGCCGATGGCTATCTAGATAGGGATTACATTTCAGCCTGGCTTTAAGTAGAGACCTCAAATTCTGCCAGAGTACAGAGCAAGAAAGCTTTCACAGATAGAGAGGTGACAAGAGGCAGCTTAACTTTTATTACATAAAACATTTCTCTGATTGTTTTGGCAATGTCCATTGTGGTTTCAGGGACACTAGTGAATTCATTTGTGGCAATTATATGCGACCACTGTGGAATTCTAAAGGTGTTCCCTGGCAGGACCAGTGTGACCCTGTGGAAGTGGGTGCAAGTCCCCTAATGAATGGGAGACACCAGCTTTCCCCAGGTTTAAATTTGCCTTTCCTTCAACAGGTACATTACTGTCTACCCTAGCATGCTATATAACTCTCAGCTTCATCATTTAGTGAGGAAGACTTCCCTAGTTGCCACCCAGTCTTCCTAAGAGGATGCAACTATTAGGGCTTATCGCTCACCTTCCTAGGATTCTGGACTCCATGCCCAGCAAAACCGATACTTGAAAACTGCAGAAGAGAGAGCAATTTTTAAAAGGGGATGAATTCATACGCATGTCATGAGAGCTCTCCCAGCTACAAGAAATGTCTCTGCTGCATTGCTGCAAATGCAAAAAGAAAGAAAGAAAAAAAAAAAAGGTAGGTTTGCTTCACCTTCCTTCATTGCAACAGAAAGCTTCTCAGCCCTGTTGACAGCTACACTGGTGTACTTAAGAAGATAACTGTTGAAGACACTTTCACAGCCACACACCTATGTGAGTGTTGCATATTTCAGCCTAACAGCCACATGTGGCACATCTGTGGTACCTGAGGGAACTCTGACACAGTGTTTGCATTCTCCCTTGCACCCAAACTGCATGCACGCAGCTCCTAGCAGGCAGATTTACTGAGGCTTTGTAAAGAAAATCTCCTTTCAGCTCCATCTGGCATGGTATATGGCATGTACCATATGCAGAAAGGGAAGCTGTGATGGCTCTTTGGCACTGCCCTGCGGAGCCAGGCAAGGTGACTCCGTATCCAGCAGTGTGACAGCTCAGCTTCCCCCAGCATCTGAATGCAACATCACAGAGCAGGACAACAGGGCAACACACCCTGGCTGAAGCAACGCTGCCACTCAAATCAGCACAGCCCTCACACTTACGTGTCCTTGCTCTAGTAATCAGGGCGAGAGGGTGCTGGGATCAGGGAGGCTTACAGAGGTTTCATCCCAAACCCCAGATATGGAAGGTGGGCAGTGTATGTAGATCTGTGGCCGTGCAGGTCTCACTGCAGGCACCAATGAGTCCTCTTCCTGCCTATGTGGTTCCCTTGCTCATGCAAATCTATCATCGTCTTCTTTTCCTGCTTCTTCACCAGTGCCACAGGGAAGGAGCCCCCTTAATGAAGTAAACTGGTTTCTGAAGCTCTTAATCTTTTTTTGCCATCCTGCGCACAAGAAAAAGCAATGCCATGATGGTCTTGATGACTTTGATGGGCTTGATGATCTTAAAAGCCTTTTCCAACCTAAATGATTTATGATTCTATGATCATCACGGGTAAATTCTTATTGTAAATATACTACTAGCAGCATGTACAGCTTATAAATAGTGCAAAATCATTACCTGAACACCAAAAAATTACACAAGATCGAAGCATGGTGGGATCCAGCCAGGGCCATGGGAAAAGGAGTGTGACATCCCTGTAAGGATGGTGGCTTGTCACAGGTGGGAGATGGGATAGGGGATGGACGTGCTGCCAAAATAAGAACAGCACTGAATAAGGAACTGACAGCAGTAAGTACTCAGGCCATCACTGCTAACAGGACTCTGTCCCTGCTGATCATACCCTCTCCCTTGGATATAAAATAAAAAAGCACCGCCTTGGGTCCACTTAGACCCTAACTTCAGGTGGAAGAAGTGGCCACTTGCCTGGGAGTATCTCCCAAGCAGGCAGAAAAATTTTTGGGCAATCATCTCACTTGAAAAGCTGCCTTCTAAGATAGAAATTAGTGGGACCAGTTTTGAGGCCACAGCCAGCATAAAGATATAAGTGAGGTGAAGAAAACAAAGGTTTAAGAAAAGTGCTAAAGCATAAACCCTTGAAACCTTTTTTTTTTTTTCCCCCATGCAGTTAGTGATGTTTCACTTTTGTTCTGTTATCAGCAGATTGGTTCATCTGAAATGGAGAGTTGTCAGATCTGTCATAGAAATCAGGGATACGGCTAGAAAAGACATTGTCACAGCTTTGGAAAACTGTCCCAGAGAGCCAGCAACTGAGTAGATAAGCTGAAGAAGCATGAAGAAGTGAAGTTATATAAAGGAATACAGGTTTTAAAGAAAATTAATGATCAATTCTTTCTGTTTTAAAATTAATTGCTAATTCCCAGAAGAACGTGGTATAATGAGCTGGTCAGTGAAACTTCATCTCAGAAAGCAGGTAATTCTAACATTGGGTAAAGAGAGATTTTCCTCTTCCACCACTTTTCAGCTAAAAACACTGTATGAATCTGATAATTCCTTTTTTAACACAAGTGGGTAGAGAAGAGTGAAAGATCTCAGATCAAGCAATGTGACAGCGTGAGACAGCCCTGAGCTGATGCTGCCATTGGAGATAGACCTAGAACCTAGCACTGTTTGGGACAACCTGAGTTCACAAAAAAGAGCTGTTGGCACTTTCCCATTTGAATTGGAAGGAGCAGATCTGTGAGAGGCATCAACCAGTTTCACTTCAGCTGAACAGTTCTGATATTTATTGTTTCTGTTCTCCTCAACTGCATATCACTGGACCCTCTGATAAATGTGGATGAAGATGCATCCCAGGCTTACAAGCGAGCCCCACCACCTGTGCTCAGACTGCCTTGGTCAGAACTGAGGAAGCCACCATGGTACCCGGCTGGATCCGTGCAGAGGCTCAACCCATCGGTTGATGGGTGGTGTTGAGGCAGCAGAGTAGCACAGCTCTGCTTCCAACAGCGGGCTGTGGCTTTTAAATACAGTGTGTTGGATGGTAACCTCCTCCATGGCTACTCTAACTTTTCCTCCCGAAGAGTGTTTAAACATTTGTCCATACAAGCATGGAGAAATCAGTAGCTGCAGAACACGATGCTGCCTGACAAGCTGCAGGCTAACTCAGACTTGTTCAGCCTGAAGGATCTGGTTGTGTCTGTGCCCAGGACAACAGAGAACATCTGAGTGTCCCAGCCAAACATCCAGCAAAACAAAGATCGTAAACGGAGCAGGAGGGGTGGCCTCTGCCTTAAACAGAGCAAATACGGCACTGAGTAGGTGGCATCCTGCCCCAAAATGAGGCAGGGGTTTCTTGATCCCACCTTTTAGATCCCTCACAGAAACAAGACACCCACTCGAACGGGACCTTAAGGTCTCTGTGTGAGGCAGTGTTGCACAGCGTGCTCAGGAAGAGCCCAGGGCTCCCTCCCACAGCTCTGCACTGCGCCAGCATCGTGCTGCTTGCCTGGCCTGTAACCATTAATCCAAGCGAGACCTATGTAAACATCTTTTGGTGTACAGCTTTGAAGATGAGCAAATCTGAGCACATTTGTAAAGTAATTAACTTCCTTACAAATTGCTTAGACTTGCTTCTCTAATCATAAAAAGCTACACAATACAAATAGCACTGGCTTTCTCATTACAGAAATGACCCTGTTGCTGTCTGCACTGTTGTCATTCTGCTAGGCTAGGCTATAGCGGTTAGAATTTAGAGTCCTAATCATCATTCTTCATCCACCCCTCTCAAAGGTAAACTTGGGACAGATCTCTGGGTTCAGGGAGACTGTTGTAAAACTGAAGCAATGTCATTGTGTCCAAAGAGTCAGAGAGAGAGAGAGAGAGAGACAGAGCAGAAATCTCTCTGCTGGCTCCCAAACCAATTGTCCCATCTTTAGGAATAGCTAACACAGACCAATACTTTACTATCAGACTCTATTGTCAGTTACTGCAGGAATCCAGCAAAGGGAATCTCCAGCTTGGAGACAACAATAAAAAAATACCCAGGTAAAACAATAGCTTACCAAAAGCAAAATATAGTGTGTATATTCCCTGTCTTTATTGAATGCAAACACAAATAACTATCAGGTTAAAAGGAACAGATGGAAAAAGTTGTTATGAAAAATTGAAATTAGATTTTCACTCTTTCTTTTTATTTCTCTTCATAAGGGTTTCTATTATCACTGAAGAGTCATCTTTCTAGTAAATGGTTGAAGTAAAGACTCACTTAAGCTTTAGTATTTATGTGCCAGTTGCCTAGTAAACAACAGAATTAATAAAATGTGATCTCCATGTGATTGCTTGTGGCTCAATTTTTGCCACAGTTATTTCTAAGGAATCTACTTTCACTGAGTCTTGAGTTACATTAAATTAATAGAAGACTTGGTTCATCTTCACAGTCTTAAAAGGAGCATTCCTGCTTACATTCTGCCCCGTGTACTGTTCAGCTTCAAATCCATGCTTTGTCAAAAAATGTTCTTTAGTATGAAAAGATGCTGCAACATGTATGATTTAAATTGCATGGCCATGGCAGAATAGTGTTCTTAAATTGAATTTTACACTCAGCATGGGGTGATTTCCAGATTGCATCATGTCAGAATTATATTGTTGAAACTGTTGTGTTACCAGCCACACACATCTTTTCAAAGCATCGCTTCTCTTGCTTCTAAGTTTGAGGAATAGTTGTATGGAGTCCAGGCTTCTTGTGTCCTACAGCTGGAGCCAGCATACTCTCCCCTTTGCATTTCCATCAAGTCTTATTTAAATTCCACCTAAGAAACCAAGGTCTGAAAAGCAGTGACTTCTGGATAATTTCATGGGGATCAGAGGGAGAGTGTGGTTTTATTGAACAGATAAATAAAAAAGTAAATAATCCACATATTAGTTACCCTATACTGTGCAGAATAGTTCCATTGCATCTCAGCCAGTATAGGCAAAGTTCAAGAGAATAACTCAACATTTCAAAGCGAGTAAAACAGTTGTAAAAGTAGAAAGGCTACTAAACATTACTACTGGATATAAGATACCCATAAATGTATAGATTAAATCAATAAGCACCTTTAAAAATCAACTAGAACATTGTCACCAGTTACAGCAGACCAGATGTTCAGGTAGACGGGCATAAAAACTGCGGCACAAACATTTGCAGAATGTTAGCGAGGGTATATTGTATCGAAGTCTGTATGTGTAAAAATACATGCACTTACTACAACCAGCACTAAATTAAGTGAGTTACCATGTATATACCAAGATTTAAGCAAACACCTCCTGTACTCCTTGACACAATTGTACAGCAAGTGGTTCCGATGAGAAGTCAGCATTTCAGGTCTGTATACAGCCATGAGTCTAATCTCTTTGCTCTTCCACCTCAAAGAAAGAGTAAGATGAAAATGGTACGTGGAAAATGGCTTTGGTTTATGTGCGGTGTCACCTGTTATTGCACGTGACATAGTTGTGACCAAAACCCTTTGGTAATGAATGGCACTGAAGGATCTGAAGCAAAATATGTGGCCAAACCTCATGCCACGCCTCTGGAAACGTTTGGCTTGCAATGTTAACTTGATCTCATCTAAACTTTGAAAAAATTAATGATAGATAATGGAAAGAATAAACTATAGAGTTACCCTACCTCACAATCATTCCTGCCAGATTTACTATGCCAGTTAACCAGTTGCACACACGTACTTAACTGTGATAAGAGTCCTTTTTGAAATATACTGATTGCAGCGTGCCCAGCACTGTAATTAACTCAAGATTTATTAATTTATCGAGACTCCTGAAACAAGCATGTCTAATTGCCCTTCTTTATTAATACATTCAAGGTTTAACATTTTACTGCCATTTAAACAGGAGTTCTAATAAGATACAGTATCAATTAATGGTCCTGTTAAAAGTCAGCTGGTATTTTTACAATAGCAGCAGAACTCCTTGTCACACATTAAACAACACCATGGAGCAATCATAAGGTTTGTGGTTTTGTTTCGAAAGGTGCGTTGCAATGATACAGTGCACACTTCCAAGATTTTAACAAGCGTCTCCCACTAGACATTCCTTCCATAAGAGGATGGGTAAAAACTCTTAGTTTTGGGCTTGCCCAGAAAAGGAGAATGTAAGAACAGGAGTTCTGTCAGTGTGTTTGTCCTTTAAAAGCAACATGCTTTTCCAAAGCCCTAAGGATGTAAATGCACTACACTGCACTGCTTTTATTTGGTTCTTGAAATGCATTGATCTTACAGTCTGCATTCAGGTTTTTGTTTTTTTGTTTTTTTTCTGGGGACTTCATCAGTTTGAACCAAACTGGGATTAATATACGTTATATCATGCTTCTGATTCAAGGTGTTCCTCACCTCTGAAAGTCTGATGCTGTCCACGGCTGTGTGAAGGCTGTTGCTGCTGAAAAGCCTTAGTCAGAAGTGATAACTCCCATCCCATGGATAGAGCAAGACTTGATAGCTCAGTTGCACTAAAGCAGTCTTGTTTTGGAGCTACAAATAACAGCCCAAACAGAGCTGACTGGAATGGCTTTTTAACAAGGATGCTGTTATTTTGAAAAGTTTTCTATAGGTGGACTGGTTTCCATCCAATTTTCATTAGGATGCTTTCTTTTGAAGCCTGAGCCTTGGTGATAATACAGGTATAATTAAATAGTTGACTACAGTGTCAGTTAAGACACTGGCCTGTGAGGTGAACTACACACCACAAATGCTCTACACTGTTTTACAGTGGCACTTAGCAGGACATCTTCGAAGTAACCAGACCGAATGATGCATGATAATTTAGCAATCAAACTCAGTTCCTTACTTCAATATTGGCCAATAAACTCATACTTTTACTTACTGAAAGAATTGCTATAAACTTTATATGTTAGATGCATTAAGCCAATTGAAGTATTTTTATTTCCTTTGTGAACACATCACATAAATTTCCATAAGCCACTGAACGCAAGAAACTGGGAAATGGCTTGCTAACTCAGGCATAGTGGGTAGTGTATTCAAAAACCACCAGACACCAGGAGCTACCATTTTGACTGCCATAATCCTCTGTAGTTGTATCTACTGTAATTTATAACCCTGAAAGATCCTAATCTTCTCTTCTCCTTTCTCTTTCTGGCTGCCCAGCAGCCTTTTTTTGCAGGGCAATAGCATAGACAGGCTAGCAGCCAGCAAATGAGGTAAGTCCTAGGAGGTTCTTACTCCCTAAAACAACTGTTGCAAGAATGCCACCGATACACAGTCAGCTTTTCACTTGGAAATTTTTAATTTTCTTCCCTGATGTGCATACAAAACTCAGGATCTTTGCTGTCAGAGTCCTTATGCTCTTTCAGATGTGTCCTAGTTCCTTCCAAACTGGACATAATGTTTAAATTATTAAGAAAAAAAAAAGTATTAACAGCAATAATAATCAAACTTTCCATTGTTATTTGAAGGAATTTAGCTATTCCTTCATCAATAAGACATTTAAGAAACCTGTGTTTGAGCACACATAAAATATTTAGTCATGTGAGTAACTTTTTCCAATGAAAATGGAAAAAAATTCCAGTGAACCTTTCCAAAGTTGAGGGTGCTGAGTCAAATCTAGGATACTTTGAACCAAGATATTGAGCCAAGACATTTCACTATCACAAATCTTTCCTCCTGGTATTGTGTAACATAGGGCTTACCTTGTCCTTCAGGCAGAAGGTTTGTATACTATGATTTAGCTGGGCCAAGAAGGCGGCAATGTTCACAGTCAAGTATCCATCAGGGAAAATGCTCTTCTTTGGACGATGTGCAGTAAGCCACCTGTAGTTACCTTATCTATACAGTGCTGTGTAGGAAGACCTAGGGTGGCTCCAAGACCGAACGTATCCAAGTACATGACTTGATGAAGAGTCAGCTTGATCTTGTAGAAACTTTTAGGGTCCACTCACCTATAATATAGTTGAGCTTTGCCAGCTCTCTCTTGTGTCCCTCTAGTGATAATGCCAGCCCAAGAAGAAAAATTGGTTCCTCCCCAGGAGGGGCTGATGTGACCTGCTGGGCCAGTCTTCAGGACCCTGAAACGACTGTGGTCCTCAGAGGGGGTGTCCATCCCACAGACACTGCCCAGAGCTCGGAGGAGACAGTCAGGTCAGCACTGAATCAGAAACAGCACAGTCACGCTCAGACCCACGCTAGGGTGCTTTCCTTGATACTCTGACTTGCTCCAGTGGCTATTATGAAAACCGATGACACTGCCACAGGAACCAGCTTACGTAGAGCCAGTACTGCACTGGGTCATATAAATAGACTCAAGAGAAGCAGAATATTTTTTTTCTTTTTTTTTTTTTCCTTGTGGTCCAGGAGTGTAAAGACAAAGAGTTTCAGTCTTCACACCAATGAGCCTGTGCAAAGCCACAAGTGCTCCTTGCCACAGTGCCAGGTTTTGTATTCAGGGAGTCTCTTGCACTGGGATTCTGTTACCTTTTGAATACAAAGCCTACATAATTGCTGGAAACAAACTGCTTAGCTGGGAGGGAATGACTTACAATGTTTTAAATGCCATTAAAGGATACTTAGCAATGCCATTATCATCTTTCTATGACATGCTGACCAGTGGAAAGGATTGACTGCCTAAAATACTGTCTGCTTTTTCTAGCTATCTCAGCTGATCTAAGAACAGATTTTACCCCTCACTATTAAATGTGCTGCTCACACCTCTCATACCGACCCATAACAGTTAGCTCCTGAGGTCCATGAATGAGACAACAGCAGTCCCGTTTTTTTTTTCTCTGAGAAATGAACCAAAGTGCTCTATGCAGTATCATCATTCTTCCATAAATGGCTCTTGTACTGTTTTTGACCATTTGACAGTTTATTTTTGTTTGTTTGTTTGTTTTCAGACTATTAATGCAAAAGGAATAAGGTTAGTATTGGACAGCACTGAACAAGGTTTTAGACTATTTGGGTTTAATTTCTTCAAGGTCATACTTGGGTCTCTGGAACTCCAGTTTAATCCCTCAAATCTCCATTGATAGCTAGGGGATAATAATTTCTTTGTCTGTCTAGTCTGCTTGGATTAACACCCTGCAGAATCTTGAATTCTTCCCTGGCAAAGGCGGATTTTTGCATGTGGCCTGAAGGTACCATTATAATACACATGATTATTAACACAAGCTCCTTTTTTCTCTCAGAAAAAAAACAACTTTAAAATTATCATTGTCATTTCAACTTGTTCAAACATCTTTAATTGACAACTAAAACAACTGAAAATTAAGCCTTATAACAGCTAGTTGGGATAATAGGGACTGAGATACTTAGATGCAACCATCAGTGAGCAGAGGAACATGTGCAATGTGGTTTTGAACACTGTCTCTGCCAATGGTTACTTTTTCAGTGTCCTTTGGCTTCACTACCTTTAAAATGAAGGTAGTAAAATCTACCCTCCCCACTAATCACTTTGGACCACAGACATTTCAGTCCCCTTCTTTGAAGAGCACCTCCACGCCGGCTAGTGGAGGTTTCAGAGCTAAGGTAAGCACCCAGGTGCTCAACACATTGAAAGGGAAAAGTCTGTCGTGTAAGAAACCAACACTGACTGCTAAGCTGCAGAGTTAGCAGTGACCAGCAGAAGGAAGAGGTTTACATTCTGTTTGCGACCTCATGGCATTCTCAACCTATTTCAAATCTATTACAGTTATAAATCCTCTTAAAATATAAATATTTTTTTTTTATTTTTATTGTTTGGGTTTTTTTTAGTTTTAGGGGTTTAGGGTAGGGATTTTTCTGCTTTCAGGTGCTTTGGCTTCTGATAATACTCATATTTTCCCTGCAAACTCTGAAGCTGGATAAATACAATTCCAGTTTGTCACAAAACATCTGAAATGTCTAAAACCACTATAACATTATGAGATTTTTACAGGGGAAAAAAAAAAGATTAATCAAAACATCTTTTCCACTCCTCTATGAATCTCTAAGGATCTCCTTTGCCTGTGGCTCACTTGTAGACTCAAGTCCACCAGACTTCATTAAGCACAGTGTTTTGGTTTCAACACAGCCAACTGCACTCTTGTCACTGTAAGAGCAAAGAGCAAAATAGAAAAGATCTATTTGGTGTCTTTCAGGCAGATTCATTTAGCTTGAGCCCATGGAAAGGCAGCGGGTTCTGCTTGCTGCTTCCACAGTCTCTGTGATATGAAATCGCTTCCTTTTATGATACCACAAACTGAACGGCCCCAGATAGGGGCAAACCTCAGAATTACAGGGAGTATCTCCAGCCCTGCTCATTTGTTCTTTACACAGCCATTTCTGAACCAGCAGTATCAGAGCAGCTGGTTCAGAATATCAAAATCAGGACAAAGTGTACTTGGCTTATGGCTGCCCAGCTCAAACACATAATTTTGTGGTCAGGAGAACACTTGCTGGTGGTCTGTAGAGACCTTAGTCATGAGTATGATGATGGCTCCTCCTCTGGGTGTCTGGTGGGGGAAGAGGGAGAGTTGGTACCAATGGCACAATTACTGTCTCATTGGGGTTCGGACACTCCCAAATCCAAAAGGACTGAAAATATTCTGCAACCTTCCTAATATCAGTGTGCTGAGTGTATGCCATTGCATCCATTCCAAAAGTATTCTGGTAAGTGAGGGTTAGCTTACGCTAATGCCAGGGCATGGGCTAAAAGCCATATGAATACATTGCTATTAAAAGAAATCCCATGATGAGCAAAACTTTGGGAGTCACTGGAATCTAGTGGAAGCTGTGTAAAAGCATCGATGAGTCAGTAAACACCTTGGAGTAAGTTCAACGTCATAAGAAGGGGTTAAATGCCGGTTAGTTCCTAATGTTATTGCTTTGCAAGATTTGTGCCTCAGAATGGTTTAGAAATACAAATAAGTGAGGCAATGACTGTTGATGAATCCACCACCACAAACAGGGCATGAGTTGCCACACCACGAGGAGCCCTAAGGCATCCAGGATGTCTACCAGGGGGCTGTCAGGTATGACGCAGGACCTTCAGCAGACCATGATCTGCAGTATCCCCAGTGATGTGTGAAACAATGCTACCTCTCCACTTGAGAGACAACTAAATTACAAACTTTGTGTGCGGTGTTCTACACAATGAGAAGGCATATCTTCCTACTAGACAGACTTAAAATCAAAACAGCCCCATGAGGGTTAAGGGGAAAGCAATTATCATCCTTTTTTTACCTAAATAGGCAGAAAGAGACAGTGGTTTGCTTAGAGTCCCTGAGAAAGTCTATGGTTCATAGACCAGTCTCATTCCAGTGCATCATTCAACTGACCGGGCTCCCATAGCCCCCCTCGGAGTGCACAGACACCCCATGGTAGGGTGCACCATCTGGCAAAGAGGTGAAGCCTTACCCAACTATTTCTCAAATGCTATATTAGGACTACGTGGTTCCACGGGTGTGCACAAGACAGAGTCTCTTCTGGGTCATCTAAATTTTGCTAGAGAGAAGCTGTGTCAGGAAGACAAACAAGATCAAGGAAACATAAATCTTGCTTTAAGTCTGCCTGAATTCCCTCCAGGATCTGTGTTAAGTACCGCTGGCTGAACATGAGAATTTTATTCCTCTCCTCCCTGTTCTCCTCCACAAAAAGTGATGCTCCCGTGCTGCTTTTAGGACACTGCACATAACTGACTGTCATGCCAGGAGTCAGAACATCCTGACTCTGTCCATAACACAGGCTCCCACCGGACAGCATCATTTATGTGTGGTTAACATGGACACAGAATTGCTTTGCTTCCAGAGCCAAAAAGACACAACCAGCTCATTATTTCCGTACTTTCGGAAACTTCACAGAGAAATAAATAGTCACTGAAGCTCATACTAGGGCTTGGACCTCACATAGCAGAAGACACTTGGTTTCTTGGGCGCCCATCCCCTCAGGGCTCCCAAGTTCCTTTCATGAACAGGACAATTAATGCCCTGCAGGTAGGATGAACATTGATGGATTGTGTGTCCTCAGTGACTGATTGTGAGGTCTTTCTTTCCCCCATCCTCTTATAACTTAAGATCTTCCCACTTCGATTTTACATTTCCTCCCCTGCTAGATGCATTTTTTCAGCTTCACTTACATGGGGAAGGGTTTGTCCCAAAGCAGCCTCTCCTCCCGCATCTCCCTCTCCCCCCCACCCCTCACTATGAATAAGACCTCTCTGTCTAAGGCAACAATGGCTGAGAAGCCTCCAGAGTACCCATTTCTCGTCCTCCCCCTGTTTTGATGCACTGATTATCCTCTTGTCAGATCAATAGCCCATCTGCTTTTAGAAGTTCTCTAGCATTCTGATGCTAAATTAAAACAGAGGGAATCAATCCTCAGTTAATTTCTCCAACCAAACAATTTATATCTCTCTTCTGATCTGCCATCATGTGAATTATATAATGCTGACATACTGTGAGGCCTCCCCAGACAAAGTAAGCACTTTTATAATGCTGAATTGCCCTCTTTATTAGTAACTCTCGAATGTGACAAACCAGGAGATTTATTTTATAATGTTGCATACGCCTTGGTTGAACTTGTTAGAACTCCCAGCTATTGTAATGGAGTAAATCACTAATTAACAGTGGGTTTTGCTTTGTTTTTAATGGACTTTGGGGATACATTTCAGACTTAGATGAAGATTAGTGCAAAACAGAGTTCTCCTTAATTATTTCAAATTGAGTGTTATGCTAATAGTAAACAATTAGTTCTTTCCTGACTGAAAATTAATGTTCTATAAATAATTACAAAACCAAGCTGCTATGTGAGTCCCAAAAGGAGCTGCCAGACTTAGTGGTTAACCCACAAGAAAGAGGCATGGATCTTTTCCATGGTCTTGCACTTTGTGAAAATTAAGCATGCGTTTTGGTGGTTTTCTAGGGTTTTCCTACCCTTGCTGAAAAAGTGACATCTATATCCATATATATAACCTGCAAAGTATATTTTTGAAGACAAAAATGTATGATCTTAGGGTTTGCCAGTTCTCAGGTCACTTCCCAAATCAAAGCTTAAACAAAATATTAGCATCGTCCCAGTAGAGATTTTTGCTTTGTGAGGTTTTGTACTTGCTTTTGTATAGGAAAAATTTGGAACACAGAAAACTGAGTTATCTCAGCTGACCGCAGTTCAAGGTTAGTTGACAAAGTATGAGACTGTTATACACCATGTTCTAGATCGCCTAATTCTCCCATTGAACTCCTAGGAGTTAGGATATTCCTCTTTATGGCTGCAAAGCTCTGGTTACTCATTTTAACCAGCTTTTTTTCAGCACCCTGAGCTCTTCAGCGCCTTTCCATGCCCTTACAGATCCCCTCTGCAGTCAGTGGAAAGGGACAGACACCTCTTGTGCATAAATCAGTGAAAGGTGGGATTTCTAATCTCACAGAGTAAAGGATTTCTCATCAGCAAAGGCAAAGTTCACACTGGCAGAGGAAGCAGAGCAGCTCCTCTGGGCATCAGCATCGCCTAAATAACTCAGAAGGACAAAAAATCAGTGCCCTGCCCTTGCAGCAGTCCATCATGGCCCTGCAGTACCTGTCCCCAGCCCATTCCTCTGCCACAGCCAAGGGTGTGCGTGCCACGCCGTGGGGTGAAGGAGCCATACATGTACCAGCAGCCAGGCCTCCCACACTTTGCCTTCTCGGCGGAGGAACCCTGCAACACGCACAGACTTTTGTTCAGTGGTGGAAGAGAAGCTGCCTGGAGGTTGGCAGCCCTGGGGGACAAGTATGTCAGCACTTAGTGCTGCTGCTGGGGGTTTCAGTCCACCCCACCCCATCGCACTAGCCGCAACCCTCACAGAGGCTTTAAGGCCGCTCTGAGATTGGGGGGTTGCCTCTCTCATTGAGTTTCAAAATTGTAATTTTGCCGTTTCCACTTTTCTACTTTGGGCAACTACCTACCTTACCTTTGTCTTAAGCCTGCTCAGTCTTGTGCTTCGTCTTACACACCACACCAGAGCCATAGAAACCAATAAAATTTGCAACAGATTCTTGCCTCAGTTTCCTCATCATTTCTGAGCATCTGCTTGAGGCCTGTCCAAGCCCTGCGATAACCCTCTCCTTCCTTTTTGCTGCCACCTAATTCCAGCGTGAGGGAAGATATCAGAGGTTCCTCAGGAACAGATGTGGCATTTTGTTCCCTGCCATCTCCTTCCCCTACACAGCCTCCAAGCCTCACTCAGGGAGGGCAGTGTACCTCATCTCTTGCCTGTGTGTCAGGCAGCTGAAAAATCCCAACCATCTCCTACAAACCAACCCTCTGAAGTTCCCAGAGGCCTCTGCTAAAGTGCCAATGAGTCCTGATGTCCAAGAAGTGTCAAAGCCACAACAACCCAGTTCTTGTAGCCCCTGCTCTCTGTCACGGGAGAGAAGACACAGCAGCAATAACTTGGATCTTGATGAGTCTGTGCTTTCCTGATGTTCCTCTCAGGCTTGTGCCAGTCCTGAGGTCCTCCTCTAAGCCCAAGCACCCAGGTGAGAAGGAGATGAATTCTGTCAGCTCTGTAAGTAAAATAAGATTTCAATTTGCTGTCAGAACTTTAATTAAAACACTTATAGATCAACTTTACCATGGCAAATTGTCTGTGCCACTATTACTATAGGAAGATGAATGTTAGCTGTGAAAACAGGCAAAGTACACCCCCCTAGACTAATGTGTGATTTCATAGCCATTGATTCTTTACCTCGAAAATTCTCACACATGCTTCTGGGAATTGGAACTGCTTATAGGTAACCTCGCAGCAGCTTTGGCAATTTTTTAAAACTTTTGTGACTGTGGAAGAAGAGTCATTTTGCCCATTCACGTTTTTCCATGGCAAGCATGACCTGCAAGCACCTACCTCCCAAGTTCTGAAACCCAACCTAATTGTTGGATGACTACATTGAACAGATAATACATAATCTACTAATAATTCCTGTAGGATATTGATAAACAACCACCATCTCCTGTTGTAAGACTAAGCATCTAATTCTGCAGTCAGTCTGAATATTAGCTTTCTTCAGGGTAATAATGAAAAGTCAGATCATGTACCAAGATAAATTTAATTACTGGAATGAATCTGCTTATGCCAGTAAGATACATTAAAAGAGTACAAAATGTAAGAAACTATTACTGACTTGAGAGCAGGTGTGTGATTTAGTATATAACAGGCTATTTGAAACGGTCACATAACTAAATGGGCAATTTTGCTATCAAAATTAACCGTTTAACCCAGATAAATGTTGCAATGTTTTTGGTAAATGATGAACATTTAAAATCAGTCAGCGCAGCATCTGAGCAGTCCGCGGTCCCTAAGCCACCGTGCTCCAATCACCTCCTTGGGGCAGCTGTGTTAACCGTGGCTGCTCTTCGCTCAGCCCAGCTTAGCAGACTGCCAGCTCCCTCAACATGCCCTTAGACATGGAGATGCAGGTAGGAGTGAAGGCTAGGCTGTGCATGGGGGGTCTGAGCCACAGGCAGGCAGGCACCCAACATTCTAGCAGTTTCTGGATGTCTAAGGGATCTGTCCAATGCCACATAAGAAATCAATGACAGAGCACCAGATTTTACTAGGATACTGCACCAATCTTCACCCAGCAGGTGGGCTTTGAGTTTCCATACGGACATGTCAGACATGCTCCATCCCAGCAGCAACCCCCAGGGTCACTCAGCAAGGGGAGATACAAGGAATGAAGAAAGCAGGAATCTCCAGAGAGAGAGTAACCTTTTCTAAGCAGCAGAAATGTACTCGGGATTTCTTGTTGGTTTAGATATGTTCCACACGTCTGCACCATGATGATGGGACTGCTTGAAAGTACTGGGAATTAAGATGCACCTTCTGGCAGTCCCTGTGATGGTCCACTTGCAGCATGTTAACCAGAACAGAAATAGACTGTGGTAATTTCATCACGTCCACATCGTTAGTGGTGGCAGAGGATGAGGGTAGCCAATTGGGCCAGATACCACACAGGCAAGGCTCAGGACAGAGGTCAGGGTGAGAGTCAAGGCTGCTCAGGGGCAGCTGGACCTTGGTACAAAGCCTGCAAAGGCAGCTGCCCAGCGCTCCAGCCACCTCATACCACAAGCCTTCATGCCACAATGAGATAATTGTGTCCTGACCACATCTACCCAAGGGCCTGCCCTAGCACATCTGGGCCTTGTTGTAACTGCATTTATCTAAGATCTGAGTTAAATCCATTAAGAAAGAAATTCTGTACCAGCATAGCTGTGATCAAGAGTCAGGCCCAGCTGGCTACAAGAAGGTGGAAAGAGAGCCTAGTGGGTACACAGTTGTGCAACAATATCTAGCATTATCTGGGACCCACATCCAATTAAAGCAACTAAGTTATACACTGTAGACATGCAATTGCATCAACCTCACATTTACATGCTTAACATCAGTGGCAATTTTTTTTCCTTCTGCCACGGAGTTGTCAAAGACATCCTATCCATCAGTGCAAATGTGAGGACTTAATTCCAGCTGCTACATCCGTGGCCTCAGGCACTGATGAGCAGAAAACCAGCGTGGTTTGATTAGCTGAGTTCTTGTCTACACTGTCAGCTGTGTCGCCTTCTTGAGCAAACATAGTCCAGCTGCTTCTTGTGTCATTATGCATTTAGATATGCCTCTATTATACAATAAATGAGAAATCAAGGGTAAACAAGAAGGTGAAGGGTTTATGAAGCTCCTTCACTGTGACTACTGCTTCTACTGGCATTTCCTTTGACTTTTGACCTTCCTTGATGCAAAGGCTCTGGTCTCCTTGCAGCTAAGCTGCGGCTTCCTCTGAAGTACATCGGCTGTAATGTGATGCCTGCGGATATGGTACCTAGGGTAATTAAGATGTTTGTTGACTTTGGTTCTGCCCCCACCAGTGTGCAGCTATGTCCATAGGAAACCAGTGTTTGCTTGCTGATGAAGTGTCAAACACTGGTGCATAAAATCACCAACGTTCCCAGTCTTTAATGTTCCATGTTTCTTCATAACTATTTGAGTAAGGTTAAAATCAGTGTGTTTGGTGAAGAACACATGAAGGTGCCATTTACGATGCAGGAAACAAACGTTTATAAATTGTTTATGCAGTGAGGACAGTACTTGGCTTGCTCTTTAATGATAAACACCCGAGGCATCACAGAATTATTCAGTCTTGCAAGAGTGAGTCCAGATGAAATACATTTGGTTAAATATCAATGTTTCCTAGAAAAGACCATACTGTACCCTAAACTCTGCTAACCAGCCCTCCACTGACTACAGGGGAGCTAGCCTAGCCTGGTGCCTGACTTTTTAGTCACAGTTCAGTGAGATTTATCCTCCTTTTATGTTATGAGCAATTTTCAGTACCATGGTTTCTGTTCATCATTGAGTAAGTGATTTCATACCTTCAGTGCTTCACACACCTTTCATGAAGCAGATGACATCGGCACTTTCCACACCTCCTGGTGCCCCAGCTTGTGGTCCCAGCTTCTGCTCAATTCCTTGGTCTTCTCCTCTCTAGCTCACTTTCTATGGCAGGCTAGTTGTGAAGGCTGTCAAGAGTTTTTTCCTTAGAGGGCTTTGATAAACAAGAGATCATTGACAAGTTGTCATGGATGTAGGCTTCAGGAATGGGGCAAACTGGATGATCCACGGGCCTTCCTTACCTTTGATTGCAAGGCCTGGACTGAATTGTCAACATGATCCTTTCAGTCCAACATGTCTAATGTTTAGTGGCACATGGGAATTTCTATCCACTTTCAAGAGGATGGTGTAGTGCTCAAAAATAAAGTAACTACAGGTATCACATGTAACAGAAGCAGTGAACTTTTATAAGTCTGCCAGCGTGATACAAGAAATTCAGGTCCTTCCTTTGAGAATCAGTAGGATCCTTTGAGGCACAGAACTAGAAGAAATTATTGTAATTTTTCAAATTGTACCTGGAAGCAGGCATTATTGCAGGGAAGTTAGACAGATTAAAATCTTCCCCAGTATTGGATGCGACAGCTCCAAATGCACTGGAAACTGACAGTATGCTTTTGGAAGAAGCATGAGGACTATGGGAAGCTACTGAAACAAGACTGCAGAGAATGAACAGTTTAGGAAATGGATTAGTTAGCAGATTATTTGTAGTGTAACTGAAAACAAGGTCAGAGCAAGGTTATTGTAGCAATGGGCTTGACTTTGCAAAAGAGAGCTGATACTTGCAGGTCAAGTAAAAACTCTGCTTTTCAAATTAAAAGTTCAGTAAGACCAAAGGGAAACCAATTAAAAATGCACACCGATGTGCAAAGATGGGCTGCAAAGGTCAGCAAATGGCCCGGACAAAATTTACTTGCAGAAAATGTGGCATTAATCACAACAAAATGGAAAGGGGTCCATTACCAGAAGAATGTGGCTGTGCAGAGAATACACACAGCTTGAAGCCATCGGGTTCATTTTTTCCACATACTCTATCAGGCGTCACTCCAGTAAGTTCCTTGTAGTTGTTTACCTCTGAGCTAACCATCTAGATTTTCTTTATTGTCAGTGGAGAGAAACAGTATCTTCTGGGGCATAATTCATCTCACAGTGAGGTAGACATCTGAAATACACCTTCATCGATGTTTGTGTGTGCAAAGTTGTTTCTCTTTCATATTCTCACTCCCCTCTCCTCTGACTGCAATTGCACAGCAACTTTTTCTTCTTCTGAAATAAGTTATCCCAGAGGCACTGCCACCGTCGCTGCAAGTCTCTCTTGGAGCCAGCTGGTATTGGCTCTGCAGGACATGGGGGAAACTTGTAGCAGCTTTTCATGGAAGCCACCCCTGTGGTCCTCCCACTGCCAAAACCTTGCCACGCAAACCCAATGCACTGCTAAGCTCACTCCACCTTTAACAGTAAAGAGGTATGGACACACTGATGGATAACACCACTACAGCAATTCCCATAGCCCTGGTAATCTACTGGAGCCTGCTAGTGAAGCAGCTGTTGACCAAATAATTCAGGACCAATTTTTCACCCACCAGTGAAAATTACTTGGGTGATCATGAGATTAACAAGTTTAGTTAAAAAAAAAAAACAAACGTTACTGCTTTTCTAGCTAAACAGCAAATCTGTTTTTCATAAATTTTGCATTTGGAGTTTCAACAATTTAGTTTAATGCTAGGCTGCAGCTAGAAGGTTTAAATATGTGTCTGAGAAAATGAGTGTATTGGGGTGAGGAAAGAATGATGTGATACACACAGATGCATGAATATGAAATACATTAACTGTTACATGAACATGCTCGCAGAAAACACTGCCAATAAGTTCAACACATTTTAACAAGGGTGCAGAGGGAAGACTAAAACCACGTTTCATAGAAGGAGAACCTAGTTCCTGCTGTTTCAACGTCACTTAAAAGTGACTGTTGCCCAGCCATGTTTGCTGGGGAAAACACTGACACGTGCTCAAGGGTAGTGTGTGCTGGTTTGGGCCAAGCCTCCCTCAAGAGAAACAATTGCAGCCTCCACCCCCAGTGAGTGCATGAGCCCGTTCCAATCGTGGGCATATGGAAAGCATGTGTGGGCCAGGAGGTTTCCACTGAGAAATATATTCTGTGAGAAAGGCTGGGAGAAAATGTATCAAAAAAGCACCAGATCCGATCCGGAGCAAAGAACTGAAGCTTACAGACAAAGAAGGAGCAAGTGCTGGTGCAGAAAGAGAAGATGCTGTCAGAGGAGATACTGTATGAGGCAGGCACTAATCAAGCCATTGATTTTAGGCATCTGTTTTAGGAAATCTGATTCCTCCCAATGGAAACCTAACCATTGCCTCTACAGATATGTCTAGGCTCCATCCAGGTGTGCCTGCAGGCCAGTGGCTGGGCAGCTGGGCAGAGTCTGCAAAGGCAGGCACCTAAAGTAAAACATTGTAAGCATCCTCAGCATCTCTTACTGATCCTATCAAGGAACAATAACCGTATCATCCTTTGGTTTAAGAAGACTATAACGAAGAGGAGCCTGACATCTTTTTTTTTTCCTGTTACCTAGAACAAACAGTTCTAGATCCCCTGAGTTTTGGGTCATTCCTACAGTCTCCTACACCATTAAAAGCAATGACACCCTGGCAAAGATGACATTCCCTTGCAAAAAGGATCTTACTAGGAAAAGGACGAGCAATGTAGGAGAAAGAAGGAAAACAGAAAGGATGCATTTTCTTGTTCTCAGCTAAGTGGGAGGATATGGTTTAGATTTTGACCATTCTAATTTTAGGTAATGCAACTGAAACATATTCACCCCACAACACTATAATAAAAATATACATTTCTCCTCCCTTTCTCTTTTTCTGATCTCTTTGAGATCAAGGTAATTCAACCCACCTGGAACTGAAACTGTCAGCAGACACCTTTCTCAACCACTGTTTGAGAAGGCCCAGAGATCAGTCAGTCACTCAACATTATGGCAAGGGTACCTCCTCCAAAGTATGCTGCAGATTTGGTGGATGGACACAAACAATTTACTTATCCAAAGATTGTGAAATCCAGCGTCTCTCCTTCAGTCTGATGGATTCTTTAAGCTTTTGTTAAGGGACTATTATATAATAGCTTCCAAGCAGATTTGGGTTACTTAAATCTAGGTGTCTGGTGCTATTTGAGATGCCCTTGTGTATCTGAAATAGAGAGATGTGCTCACACTGCTAGATGTGACGCATAAGCCACAGGAAACTTGTGCTTTTCTCCAGCAGCTGAAGGTCAGGTGGGACACGGCAGGGCATCTGAAATGTCACCAGACACTATATTTAGGCTAAAGATTGAAGTGGAATACAGGTAACACAAAACCTGTCCTAAGTGATATCTTTGTCTGCCAATAAAGTTGACTTCCCCCTACCCTTCAGGGGACACTGAACTTTCACCTAGGACTCCATTTAGAGACATGCCAATGGAGATCTGTGATTTCCATTCAGCCCTTTCTTAGGCCATTCATACCCATTTTGGCCCATGATTATTCTCTGTAAGCTGAAGATTCATCAGTGGAAAGATACAGGTATCTCCCTTGGTTTTCTTTTCAGTGAGCTAAAGCATGCCCAAGAGAAGGCCATCTCTCTCTCTTGACTCTAACAGCTCCAGTGGTAAAATCTTCCAGTTTGGCTTCTGAATTAAGTAAATAAAATGGTGAATGAGTCCAAGTATTACAGCTTATTAGTCTAAGTTGCATGCAATATGCATGAGACGTTTTCTCCTTTTTAAATCCAGAATTAAGCCCAGAATATTTGTCAGGTACGTGTATTGAGAAAAAATATACTCTGAGATTGAATTTCTGCTTTTCTTAACAGGGGACTTCTGCAAGTACATCCACCTATAAGGAATCGATACCTGCCAGCTAGTTAATGTGACTGAGAGAAGGTCGCACAGGCTGTGTTGATGGGTGTGATTAATTGTGGAGGGTCAGCTCAAACATATCCTGCGACAGGGTAAAGGTGCCACAAATGCGAATTGGTCAAGTGGGAATAAACATCATTAATTCCATACAGCATGTCAGATAAACAGCCTATGGAGAGGTATGCATTTACAAAGCATCAAAAGGCTAACTTGCATAGAGTTTATCCTGAGATAGCAATAAAAGTAATCAATTTGGATTTAAACATGGTCCCAGAGTTATGATGAACCAATTGAGATGAATGGTTAAACCATGTACCTGCTATCTTGCTTGAACCATCATAACATTATCAGTCAGCGGTACCTGGCACTGTAAAGGGCAAGGTTTGTACTGTACACTTGGCCATCAGCGAAATTTATGTTCCAGAGAAAGCAGCAGGGTTTCAGAAAAATGTTAGTGCCAGATGAGCCCAACAGTTAAAAATCCCACTAAATCATTTAGAGGGCTGAATGCCCCCATCCACCCATTCCCAGAGCACATTGTATGTGGAGGTACTGGGCCATGACATTTTCTAGGAAAGCTGATTTATCTAGGACTGTCCTGACCACCCCTTCCACCACGGAGTCTCCAGCTCAGATTTAAGATGTGCTGCTTTCTTGGCAGGTGCCAGTGACAGCAACTGAACATGTCATTGGACCCCCGGATGAGTAGGCACCCACCATATTTACAAGTTTCCAAAATTTTTCATGCAAAACTTAAGCTTTCCTTAGTGCAAATTTTAGGTCTGCAAAAATAGCATCTCCTAGTAGGGAAATTCCCAAGCAACTCTACACAAAGACAAATTCTGGCAAAGATAGTCTTAGCCCTTCTCCCTCTGACTTGTCTTTTTCTTCTCCACCCATATAATCCCTGGGACACAGGCACTGAGTCATGGCTGGAACTGTTAAGTACATATCAATTAATAAAAAATAATAGTTTCCCATGAGTAATAGGAGCTCTACTGCAGTATGCTCATAATAATGTAATTAGTGTAATTCTGGTGGGGGTCTCTGCTTGGAATAAGTAATAAATTGAGATCTCACACTGGCACCTTCCACACAGCTACATTCCTTTCATTAATATCTCTTGCTTTACATGTGGAGTTAGCCTGCTTGTCATGGTCCTAACAAATTCTTAAAATACAAATCCAGCCTTCTGTAACTATCCACATGATAACTAAGTCCAATTTGCAACTAAAAAATCACAGCTGATCAAGACCTACATACAGCCAAAGCCCAGATGCCATGAGTTGGTGTGACTTCACATGCATTTTGCAAAGCAGCTACTAACCCTACATTTTGCATTTGTAACACCTCAACAGGAGCACTCTTGTACATCATTGTAGCTTCCAGGCTACCACATTGATAGGTCCTTTGCTTTCCATCACAGCTCTGAATTTAAATCTCCATAGATCTGAATGTGGTTATTTTGTAGGTTTAGCATAATGAGAGGGTAGCACTTGTTAGCACAAACAATTTTAATTTTGATTCTCTTTTTTCTTAGCTGTTTTCCAACGAGGTTACATGAAGCATAAGAAATCGGGCTCTGTAATAGAAGATCTTTGGCTCAGCTGCTTGAAAATGGAGACAATTGGACTAACTTTGCAAACGAGCACATAAAATTAGCAATGAACAGAGAAGCCACTGGCTGTGTGCAGCTCTGAAGTCTCTGCTACCCTGAGAACGTGTTCCCATCTAGAAACATGTCTAGCATCTTCCTTTGGTACCAACCTATAACATAAAGGAAACAAGCAAATACCTCAGTGGGGAGGGGAATAATTTGTCATGTTGACTCTATATAGATTGGAAATTACATGTTCTTTCTCTGTCCTGAGAAGTGATGATTGAGAAAAGACAAATAATGTTTCACTTGCCCTAGGGAAGTATTGCAGTGGTAGATAGGACAGTGGATGTAGATACTGGACTGGATCTCCTTGTGCCCCTCATCATACCAAAAATGAAAGAAGAACTAGTTCCTTTCTGAAACCTTGTATTCCTGCCTAGGTTTAAAACCAAGAGTACACATAAGAAACGGGATTTTGCTAATTCTGATTTGGAAAATACTGCATTTACCTTCTTTCTCTCTTTTCCAAAGGGCTGAGCCCACATATTTTATTAACCTCCACTACAGTACCTGAGAATTGATTTCTAAAAGCTTTCAAGGATAAAGTAAGGAGGAAGTCTTGCTGGCCATGTCAAAACCTCTTCTGTTTCCTGCACAAAGAGGAAGTCTGAAATATTCTGAATTCCAAGAAATAGATAAAATAAAAACTTCACCTCATCTGACCAGAGGCACAAAAATGAGACCCCTCTTCCCTAATTCTGCCTGTGATACGAGTTTCCACCTAAACAGAGTGTCCAAGCTGTCTTTGTGGGAAGTTCAGGGTGTGCAACACTTACAACCGATGTGGGTGGCCACTTTAGGAAGTGCCCTAGATTCCCCAAACTCTGCTGACAGCTCTCCACTGATTGTAAAGGCAGCCCAGGTGACCAGCTCAGATATAGATGCCTGCACTGTAAACAACCACTTAAAGAAGAGAAATCCCTCCCTGGAAGGCTACACACTCCCCTGAGGCTCTGTGCTCCTGGGAAGGGGAAGGATGGTTAAGACCTGGGCCACCAAACTTTCTTCATTTTGTAGGACTTAAAATACCTGCCTCTCCTCAGGGGTAAGACGTTGAGAGGCAACTGAGAGGCTGTCATTTGTGACTTTGTCACAGTGCTGGCCATGTTTTGGATCTGAATGTTTAGGGTAGATGGGAACTGGGGAGAAAGGGGAGATGGGGTTTGGGAATGGGGATGCATAGCTGGAGGTGTTAAAAGAGGAGTCCCAAGGCTGGGTTCTCCTTGAAAAAGAGGGAAGAAAACATTTGGTAGGAGGCAGGAGCTGAAAAAGAGGAATGAAATTAGAGACAGGAGGTTAGGTATACCCAGGGAATGGGCTGCCAAGGGAAGAGCAGGAGAACTCGCTGCCTACAGAGTAATTGGGATCCCTGATTCTTTCCTTGAGGCTCCTCTCACTGCCAAATTAAATGAATAAAATAATTAAAATTTCAGTTTTATTCTTGCTTCAACCACAAGTACAGCACCTAAGCAGAATTATGTAGCACTCCTGAAGGAGTAACTCCTGGAGATGTATAGCACCCAGATGCCAGGGAGAGCCAGCACTTGCCAAATGCACGTGGTAAATCAACGCCTGCTATTGCACATCTCATCTCACGAGAAATCTCTCTATGAAACTCACGTATGTCACCCCTGATTCCCCCTTCCACTCCTCTTCCATTATCGTTGCTGGGATTTGGGTGGATTTTTTTTTAATTATTTTTTTGTGTGTGTGTGTCTGGTTGATTCAAAACTACAAACTGAAGTTGTGTCGCAAATTAACTGCAAAAGCCAGCAGCAACCGCGGTGGCTGTTCCCGTTCAAAATTAAGGCGAGTTTGCCATCTAGAGGGCAAACAGGGCAGAAATTTTGCTCTGTGGTGGGGAGCGGCTTTCAATTTGAGTACAGACAGTTCAGCATCACAAATTGGGCAGCATGAGAACGGCAGATGTACACCGAAGAAGGAAGAGGGCTAGCGGTTTCTTTCTGAGTCTGGGAGGAGTAGTCGTTTTCTTATCTAAATTGTGCAAGATAAAATAGCCAGACAGTTTAATTAAACTCAGCAGATCAATAGCTTTCACATTCAGCAGAGGATAAACCTTGCCAGAGACTGTACTTTTGGGGCCAGTCTGCTCCACCACGCATGCAGGCAGAGCTGGGATGTGGATACCCAGCAGTGGGTAAAACTTCGTTTTTCCAGTGCAGCTGCGTGTTGGCTGCAGAATTCTGCTGAACCCCAAACCTTCATCCCATGGGCGTGGAAATCTTCCATTTTAACACCCAGATTACACAGAAAATTAATCATTTCTCTCTGGTTCTACACCTTCCCTAGTATATTTGCTCCATAACATATGCCAAAATATGGTCTCAGGCTCTCTTTTTTTCCTGGGAAAATTACAGGGGGTTTCCCCCTTTCCTTTGTTTCCTTTTCTCTTCTGGTGTTTCTTGACTGTATTAAGATGCTCTGTTCTTGAAAGCCCTGAGCTATGCTCTTATCCATGCAGTGGCTCTGCATTTCACTCCATTTGGAAATATTCCTGCTTCCTGGGGGAGGAAGGACTAGATGACCTCCAAAGCTCCTTTCCACCCAACATTTCTGGGATCCTCTGGGTCCCAGTCCCTGCTCCACATGACATGCCATTAAACATCATGGGTCCCACGCTGAAGAGGGCTTGTGGGTCTGCAACTTGGAGATGGTGGTTCAATTAAGCTGCAAGGCGGCCGAGGCACACTGAACTGTTGAACAAATATCCCCTTTGTAAACTACCTGCAAGCGTTTAGAAACGATGGAAAGGCAAATGCAAGGCAGAGACCTCCAAGCATTTTGAATGTTTGTTGGAGCCCACATCAGGCACTTGGACACCAGTCTATTAGAAAGGCAGGTTTGCACACCAGCAGAAAACCAATTTTGCATACAGGTTTCAGCTGTTCTCCTACTCCCTCCTCTGAGGTTTTCATCTGTTGATTTTGCAAACTTGTCTTTGGTTTCCCTGTGTCTCCTGGCACTCGGTCCTCAATATGCTTACAGGCTACTGCAGTCGTTGCTGTCATGACCTGTGCAGTACTAATGAAACCATCTGGTGGGTCAATGTGTCACTTTATATGCCATTCCAGGCTCTGATTGCATGAGATCACACAGGCAAAGCAGCTGCAGGCCTCACAGCAGTGCCCTCATGTGATTTTAGGAGGCGGCTAAGCTACAGGAGAAGTTCTTTTGCTGGATGAGACACTAAGCTGCTGTTGTGAACGCTTGTGACCTTTGAAGACCAGAGGCTGCTTTCTCTAATGAAAAAAGCTTAAGTTAGAGGTCCTATTTCTCATTGGATAAATGTAAATTTGGCTTCCTTTTGCCCTTCATTTTCAAGTAACACAGTAAACTGACTTCTGAAGTGTATCCAAGGCCTCCTCTAGCTTATAAAACATGTCCAGGGACAACTAAATGAGATAACAATATAGCTATTTAGACCTTTTCCACCCACTCCTTTTGGGCTGGGGTGCATGAGTGAATTCAGGCAGTTAATCAAGCTACTGATTGTCAGCTAAGCCACGGTAATGGTCGGTGCCTGACGGTGCATGTGTCCTTAGCATAATGCAGTTGCAAAGTAAATTGTGCTTGCTTGGACCCTAATGAAAATGAAATCCACTGTAGAGACAGTTTAAACTAACACACTTCTCACTGGGTCAAGCTTAAGGAGTGCAAATGGTCAGCTAGCATGTTTCATATGATGGGCATCTTCAGTAACTCAGTTACTCCCTATCATGTGCTCAGACCTGGGAATTTATCCATTTGGAACAATGATGTAAGAGAGGATTAAACTGGCTGAAACTGGTCTGCATAAAGGGCTCACACAGCTTTGAGTTATATCTGTGCGTAACCTTAACTAGAGATGTGGCAAATTCACTGGGACTCTTTTAAATCAAGATTTTATTTCTCTCTCTAAAAATACACAGACACTCAAACAGAAACTATGAGCCTGATGTAGAAAGTTTGGGGTGAGCATCTTTCACCCACGTGACACGGTCAGCCTAGATGGTCACAGTGAACTCTTGCTGACATTAAAACCTGTAAAACTATGAATCCTTGTGGTAGCATTCACTGCCTGTGCCAAGACTCCCTTCCCATCCCCCAGCATTTGGCCCACTGAGGCTATACATCCGTAGAAAAGCTGTGTACTGTGGGTCTAGGACAAATGAATGGGAAAACCTACCTACTTGGCAGAACAAAGCTAAAACACATCAGCTTCCACTCCCTGATGCACTGGTATGTGGAGTATTAAAGGCATTTGAACCACAATCCCCACTCAGATCAGCTCCTGCATCCCCTCTGGACAACAGAAGAGTGTTCCCATTTTTTGCTGTGTTGGTGATTTGCTTGGCAGTAATATGTGGAAACTCCCTAAACCCCAACTCAGGTGATATTATGTCCATCCCATCCATCCCTGCTCTGAACAGTTCCCCATGTTCAGTCCAAAGTTTCTGCATTGGAACAGCTTATGTAACAGACAACTATTATTTGTCACATAAATTCATCATAGAAATAAGCATTTTCAAAAATTTACACTAGAAGATTGGATGCAAAAGTATTCCTATGTCTTGGATTTACAGGAATTCTGTTATTGCTATTAATATTAAACTTTACTATGACTATGAAGTGAACTCTAGTTCTGAGCCTCAGCTGGTATTTTGCAATTTTATCCTCTAGCCTACTTTTTTTTTAATTGAAACTTCTAGAATATACACTTTCTGTTCAGCTTTTGCAACTTCCTGCATGAATGAAATATCCCCTAAACCCTGACCAGAAAACCCTTCCACATCTCTTTTAGAAATTTGCTTCAGCAAATGTAACATCCTCACCAGAAGGAAACACAAGCTATAAAACATGCTGCAGCCTTCCTTTCTGTCTGGCTTGCTTCAGACTTCATTCATAAAAAAGAGAGAGAGAGAGAGAGAGAATGAGAAAGTGACAGTTGATTCAGAAAGTTGTAAAATGTAAACATTCATCCGCAGATGATGCATGGATGGTTAGTGTTGCATATCTTTGGGGACAACATATGCCTGCCTTTCACACTTGTCAAATCCTAACGGCCTCTGTTATCAGCACACAAAAGCTTCCAAATTCCTACCTGTCACTGAAATTCTTAGAAAATAAGAAACCATAACAGACCGAGGAAAAAAAATAACTGTGATCCTTCCTATCCTGCCACCACCTGGGTCCCCAGCCCTTGCCTGCAAGCGTAATCCTTACTCAGCAGAGCCACCTCATTGATAGTCTCAAGTCATGTAGTTTCCTTGAGTGTTTGCAAGGTCAGATGGCCAAGCAAATTTCTCAGGCTTTCCAAACGCTGCAGACACCTTGGTGACTTTTTTATTTATAGCCGACATTAAAACACCCCTTATGTGACAGGATTGTTAATTCTTCTAATTATTATTATTGTTTCCACTTTACAAGCAAGGAAATGGAGGAGAGCCTTCCTTTTCAGCCCTGCTCAGGACCAGTGAAGTTCAGGTTTGCCAGGCACCCAGAGTCAGGACAAGGATGAAAGCTTTCTGCTCTCCTGGGGTAGCAAAAATGTCACTTTCTCCTGAATTTTAAGGCTTTATGAGACCTTGCCCACAGCACACTCAACAGACAGAGCAGTACTTTTCCCACCTTGCTAAGTCTCAATAGTGGAGCCGAGTCACAGGAGGCCACCATAGCCTGTCATCTTCTCTAGACCTCTCCTCCCTTCCCAGCTCCACCAGATAGCTGGGATCAGAGATCCAGCCTCCCCAAAAAACCTTTCCCGACCCCTGCCTCAGTTTCACTCTCCAGCAGACGGTGGGATTTGCATGGCACCGGGGCTCTGGGAGCACCCGGGCATCCAGCCCCTGGCCGGTGGTGGTGACCCTCCTGATGCTTTCTCCTGCTGCTCCCCGGCTATATCCGTCCCCAGCACGGGTGGCCCGGGCAGCTCCGAATAGAAAGGCATGCCTGGCACAGGGGACGGGAGCGGGTGTAGCCGTTAGCTGGTGCAAAGGTTCTCCGCAGCCTGCTGGCCTCTGGAGCGGCCATTCCATGGGCTGCGTGTCAGCAGGCGGCAGGAATTCGGGGAATGTTAAACCGCAGGGCAGGCCACTTGGGGGGATTAAGGCACATGACTCGCAGACACGAGCGATAGCTGCCGCCGCCGGGAAGGCCAAACCCCACAAAGAGCAATTTCTTCCCCCACAAGCAGGTCCCTAGGGGCCCGCTGTCCTGGCTGGTGCGAGGATGCAGGGCTTGGCTGGGTGGCACTCGGAGCTTCCTACTTTTCATTGAGAAAAATGAAAGCGCGGTCGGTATCGGATAGATTCTCTCTCCCCAGGCAGAAGGCCGGTTTAGGAGATGGGTAGGGATGGGGGAGGTATTTTCTTCAATGAATTCAGTTTCCCACTGTGTGTAAAGGTTACTTCCCTCCGTCACCTCGCTGGATCCTGTCACAAGCTTCCCACTCCCAGCAAAAAGCAGAAACTGCCTTTCTGAATGAAACCACTTCTTATTTTGCTGTTTGGGTGGCCAGGATCCCTACCCCACTGCGTACCCCACTGCGTGCCCCGCTGCAGCTTGGTTCAGCACTGAAATTCCCGCGGCGGCTGCTGTGACAGCAGATCTGGGAGCCCCCTGTGCATTTTGCTGCTAAAAATGTTTGTCGTGACCCGTGGAATTTTGGGCTGCATGCTGCGTTGGAAACCAGGTTCGCTCAGCAAAGCCGTTCCGGGCCTGTACCCCAAACCGCACAGCGGGAGGATATGGCCCTCTCTCCCTTTCTGATAAATTCCACAGGCCCTCAGTGTGCCGGGTAGACCTGAGGTCAGATGTCTAAAGCACACCCTGAGAGCTTCCCTCCTTGTCCCCAGGAGCTCAAGGGACCCCAGGACCCAGCCCCAAGATCACCCTTCCTCACACACCACCTGAGACCACTGCCAAGGGCTTCCCAGCAGGGAGGAAACGCTCTCACACCTGATACAGCTCCAAAATCATTAAGGACGATAGTGTCGGTAAGCACATGGGACACCGTGTGCCAGCAGTAGGTAATGGCTTGGGCTTGAAAAGCTCTGTCGTGGTCTGGAGATGACCATGAAGAAAGCAACAAGATCAGCCACACTGACCTTCTCAACTGCAAAGCATTTGGGCGGTGGAGGGGTGATGGGTTTTTTTGCCTTTTCCTCTTCATTAAGGAGATGAGTTTCACAGAACATTTGCAACAAAACCCACACTGATCCAAATGTTCCTAACTGCCATTCAAGAGCTACACCTGCACCGCCAGCGGGACCACCAGAGGCTCAACAGGAGGACCTCTCCCTGCCTCTGCTGCGTCTGACTCAGGGACAAAGGGCACCAGGGTACCCATGAAATACAAAAGACTTGATCTTGCTCATTGTCACACTGTCCCACATCCACCAACTGCAGAGGAATCCTTCCTTATTCATCCCTGTGCAAATAAAAGCAAATTCAGTCTCCAAATACTCCTTCCAGATTTTCAGTTGCAAACACTTGTGGGGTAAATAATGGATTATAATTAAAGCTATATACCAAAGGGAGCAAGTTTCACCTTCCTTCTTTCTTCCCAGGCACTCAGCGTCCACAGCAGAATACCAGCTGGAGTAAAGGCTCTGGAAGTTTGACATAGTTGGCCTTATCTTTGCTGTGCAGAACTAGATAACTTCATGTTTGTAAGCTAACACCCAGATCTTATTCTTCCTTGAGAATATATGACCATACATTCTGCCAGATAAGCTACTGCATTTGCAGGTGATAATTTGTGCACAAAGTGTGACAATGCACATTCATGTCTTAAGTTCCTCTCAGAGATTATTAAAATATTGTTTATGAAGTGTAGGGATGGCTGTGCTGAATCAAACCAAAAGTCTAGCATCCCAGTTTGCCGTTCTGAACCTTAGCCCCTGCCAGATCAAAGAGAGGATTGAAAAGGTACATTAAGATTTAAGGAACAGAGTAGAGCAGGTTATGTACAGAATAATCCTTTTCACGTCAATTAGCTAGTAACAGCCTTCCTGAGATCATTGTATATAAATAGTCATCACTATAGCCCTCCTCTGTGAGTTATCTAAATTTTTTTTTTTTTTTTTAAATAATCTCCATTATGCTTTTGGCATCTACAGCATCCCATGGCAGTGAGTTCCATTGCTCAGTTCTGCACCCTGTAAAAATAATGCTTTCTTTTCTTTGCTTGAAATGTTAAGGCCATGACTTGACAGCCCTAGGAAGCAAAATGAAAAAGAGCAAAAGCAACTCACTAGAGGAGATACTGGCACTGATTGAACAAAACTGCCCAAGGAAGCGTGGAGATACGAGGCTGGGCAGGGGTTGTAGTCAGGGGGGCTGACAGAGCAGACCTCCATTTGCAGCCTTTACCTTAGGGATCTGATGGCCCAGCACCGCAGAGCTGAGGCAGGCAGGAGCTTTTGGCTGCGTAAGTAGCTTAACCTGGAGCTTCATGCTCACTTTAAGCTACCGTAAAGCAGCACTGACACCAGAAGTGGTGGTCCTGGTCTTCCTCGCTGCTCCCCTCAACATATTTCTGCTCCAGTGCCACCATGCCTTGAGGCCAGTATCTGTAGCTGTACAATAAATCAGATCAGTTAAAATAATAAAACAACTTTTTGTTGCTGTTTCCTGGATAGTCATAAACCAGGTCACTTCCAAGACCCAGTTGCCTGCAGAACCAAGAAAAATCTACTCTTAGTGATGGCTACAGAGAGGGCAGGAAAAGACAGAGCTGCTTCTTTTAGTGACAACCGTGGCTGCTGCCAGCTTACAGCAAGCCTGGAACGACAGTGCTTGGCTCCTGGGCACTGCCTGCTTGGTGGTGTGCCCTTTGACCACCGACCAGCGTAACTCACAGCACTTGGATCACCCCACTGAGGCAAATACACCAGATCTGTCGGGAGCGTGCTGGACACTGTCCTGATGGACACACCCTCCGAGCAGGGGCACTCAGTGCTTCGCTCCCGCTTGCTTTCTCTCTGACAGAGCTTTTTCTCAGATCGTCACAACCGCATTTTGAACAGTTAATATACTTATTAGGAAATAACTGCTCTTTATTGGCACTGAATGAACCTCTTTGCCTGGCTGAGACTTGGGAATGTAACATGTCATTTACAAAGCTGTCCCAAGAGAGCACAGACAGATTACAAAAATATGCCTTGTATTCAGTCCATTTAAATGAATAAGATGACAGCACAAGGATTATGAGTTGAGTTTGCATGCGGAATGGTCACACTTACAATCCTGACAAATTGCTTTGGAAAACGGAATAGTATTACCTTAGAGCAGGGACAGTGCCTAGTGTTCTCCGTAGGAAAAACAGAAGAGTAGAAGGAAAACTGCAAACACTGAGATAACCTTATCAGCTTCAAATGAGTTGCACAGTTTTAAGAACGGTGGTTTACAGGTCTACGGGGCACAGTCCCTCTGCTGCAAGTGAGCCCACTCCCAGCTTTGAGATACTAAAAGTAAACAGGCAAATTCATTCCTATTTAAATTTTATCCACCGATATGAATTTGGTTTAATAAGCCTGAGGATATGGTTAAACAATTGTTCCTGTTCATTAAAAAACCAACGTGTGATAGCTGACATTTTTAATTCAGCCCATGCACATCTAAAACAATACCCCGCATATTGCTTCACGCAGCTGAAATACGCTCTTACACACGCCGTGCACAACCCATGCTGGGCCTGCAGTAATTCAATCTACACCCTCTTTTAGAATGAAAAACGCCATGTGATGTTATCAGCCTGGAATAACACCAGTGACACCGTGTATCTAATCTCCACACATTTCTCCTCAGAAAACAAACCCTAACAGCATGCCCATCCCCAATTAGGAAAACAAGCACAGAATGCATGGAGGCAGGGTACCCTGAGCCACCATCCTGACATTTGTTTCCAAGAAAAATGGTTACAAGTTAAAAGCGAAGGTTAACTACTGAGTCAGATGCTCGACTTTGCGAACGTTTTGGTCCCAGGCCTTTGTCCTTTGTCACAAAAGGTCCAACTCTGATCTCATTCAGAGGAGTTTGCACCCATGTAACTTTCCCGGCTTGTTTTAAATTACTCCAGTTGTGATGGAAATGAGAACAGGGTCAGGATGAGGGAAAAGACTGATGATTCAGACAAAGGGCTGGTGAAATGACAGAAGAAAATTATGTAAAGCTCTCCCCTGCTTTTTTAATGTATGTTAACAAAAGGGCTAAAAGGCTTCCCTGGCTCCCCCAGCCATCGGTGGAAGATCACAATGCCGCCACAGTTTAGCTCAGTCATCTTTCTTCTGTTGTGTACAGAAAGCCAAACAAATGAAAATGAAGATATTTATTTACAAAGCACCCTCAAGAGCTGGCGTGATTGACAGTGCCGTACAGAAAGGTGCCAACTCACGAATCAACTGAATTTCCTTGCTGCGCAGCAGTTCAGAGCAGGTCTGGAGAAGAGCTGGAAGGGAGGCTGGGGCTGGCTGGGGCAACAGCTCCCTCTAAGGATGGCTGGAGGTCAGCCCTGAGGAGGGAGAGGTCCTTGCTTCACTTGAGGAAACGTGTCAGGAAAAGTCAAAGGAAGCAGCTCTCCTCCCCATAATCTGGCGCCCAGATGGAGATGGCATCTCCATTTACTGGTCACTCCTTACCGACAAGCAGCAATAAACAGTATTTTAACAGGAGGAACTGATTAGGGGTTGAACTGCTGTAGTCACACACGTGCACGCACTTTTTTTACCGTGGCCTTAGCAGCTCAGGCTGACTTTCTTTCAGTTGTTGATGGAAGCAACCCCTTCACCTAGACAGAGAAAACTAACCATGTCTAGGTACCAGCAGCAAGGCTGCCTGTGCACTGAAAGAGAAGCCAAGCGCTACTGTGGTTGCATTGAGTGGACAGTCACTGCCTAGGTTGGAGAGGGCATTTCTGACCAGGCTGTGCCGTTTTTTGACCCAGCTGCCTAACATTATTCCAGGTTTTTCCCTCCCATTGAGCACTGCCTGTTTGGGGTAACACTTTAAGGTCTGTTCTCGCATCTACAGAAATCAGCAAGAACTTTTCTCATGGTATCAGGGAGTGTAGGGCTGACGATCGTTCTTGATTCATATAGCCAGGGTGAAAGCCCCTGTAACTTACCACACGCACAAAAAGTTCATTGGTTTCTGGTCTTTGCTTCACTAATGCCTTCGGGTAGGTTACATGGCTCCTTTTCTAGAAGACTTTTGAACTCCTACCCTCTGGAGCTATCAAGGTTCCCAACCACACAGCACTAGTTACTGTTATCTATATTAGTAAGTGCTGCGTGGTGACCAGCAATCACTTAGATGGTCTAGGAACAGCTGCACACCTGTAGGAGCTCAGTGAAGATGACTAAGTCAAAAAGCTTTTCTCCCTAAGTCTTGTCCTCAGCCAGCCAGGAACGTTAGTCGCTTAAGAGCAGACCACAGCAACCGCACTCCTTAGTCTGACGCTGAAAGTAACCTGAGCTTCATAGTCTAAGGAAGACCCTCATGGCCTTTTCCTTGGACCAAATTTAACTAGTAAGTTTTGATCGTATAGAAACTGGGAGAGTGAGCATTTAATTAGAATTAGTAAATTTCCTAGAGGGAAGTTAATGGTGGTAGGGGGAGAGGAATGCTTGTGTCTAAGAAGTGTAGAAACTTCTGATTGCTATTAAAGTGTCACTTTTTAGTTGTTATGCTGTGTGTGAAATAATTTTGGTTTTCATTTTTGCAAAATATGCTTGATAAAATGAGCAGATAATATTTCTAAAATACATATAGAAAACTGGGGATCTGTAGGAAGCCATTGGGCTGGTTTGCTAAAGGGTTTAGTGCCAGGAAACTGCTGCGCAATATGTCCAGGTTTTAAGGTGTCTAAACAGGATGTCCAAATATTCCAGCTAGTTGCAGAAATCAGCATTTAAGCGCTTTAGCAGCTAAACACAAGCTTGATTCACCTGGTTTCCAGCTTCATGTCTCCTCCTGAGGCTTGCCTATGGAAACTGGGATGCGGGCATCAGCCTTATATATAGTAGTGCCTAGTCCTACAGACCACAAAGGAGGGAAAGGCTTTTTAACAAATTGTGCAACAAAAACTTGAAAATGCAAGATCAGGCTACATGACAACAGTCCTTTCTGCTTTTAAAATCACTGGATCCTAGCAAATGTGTTCACTCGTTCAGTGCAACTAATTGATTGCATGTTTACCTTGCACACCATTCAGGAAATTGGACACAGCTGCGGTGAGCATCACTGCACAGAAGACTCCTGCGGAAAAGGAGACTCAACATCTTCTGGCTGTCCCTAACAAATGGCACAACTCTCAGCAGGCACTTCTACGGAGGCAAGAGGCAAGTAAGCACAAACAATGAGCAAAGAATGTAAATACCTGGCAGTCAAAGTGTAAAAGGGAACTGGTTTCCACAAGCCAAGTTTTGACTGGAGTCCTGGGAGGGAAGGCAGCATGTACCTGGAAGTGATCACATTGTCACAAAGTGCAACCAAAAAAACCAACCCACAACTATTGCAGTTATTTTGAATCATTCGCCTCAGCAATTCAGCTCCCCTCTTTACAGGAGAAGGTTTGTGTGGAGATGACAGCCCTGCGAGGCTTACATTTACAACTACTCCTAACATTTGCTGCACCCCATCATACATACTTAGTATTGAGCAGTTTTACCATCCTAAAAAAGACATGTGGATCTTCAGCGCACACTGCATTTGTCAGTTGGAATAGCTGAGAGCGCTGAGCTCTGTACAGTGTGAAAAAGCCTCCCTCCTGCCCTCTGAACTGGAGGGAACACCAAGTGAGTCTCATAATGCAGTTCTCTGACCACTGACCCAAAATAGCAAGGCCCTGAACGCTGCCTAGCACCAATGCTCACTTCTCAGTGCAGAAGCAGGAGAAAATATGTCATCATCTGCATATTTTTGAAAGAACAGTTTGGGTTTTCTACCTTGTGTTGGGTCTCTGCCTGTGGGAACACCGTCTTCCCAAACTGTCCTGTGGACCAGCTCTGAGTTTAGTCCACCCACGAGACAGCCTGGGACGCAGCCAGAAACAGCTCATGCACATCAGCAGCTTCAGAGGGGTTTTGCCTACATGCAGGCCCATGCACTGTGGCACCAGTAGCGTAATCAGAGCAATGAGCCACCACCTAGAAGGAGAAACCAGATCACCAGAGCCACAGCATCAGAGCATCCCAGCCAAGGGGAGGAAAGCTGGTCAACGCAGCACAGGGGATGGCAGATACTCCCAAATGGGTGATCCATGGGGTATGGAAATGCAACGTGTCAGGTTAGACATGTCCAAAATAAAGGATATTAGGACAAGGGCCAGGGCAGATGGGCCTCTTTCTGGTGTGCAAACCAGAGAGGTCAGCACTGTTGACTGCTTGCCTTCACTGAAGAGAGTGCTGTCCTCGGCAGGCTGTGGTGCCGGGTCCTCTGCAGTAACAAAATGGCTCACGTTTATGAATGCTTTTAACAGTCCAGCCCAGCAATGCCAAATCACTTGTCCAGCTTTACTGCAGACAAAATAAAGCAGTTCTAGCAAGAGAAGTGTATCCTGGAAGGGTGGGATTTTCCAGCAGAGAGGGCCAAGTCTCCGTTGGTGGCAATTGGCGCTGTTGCGCTCAACTCCATGGACAGGTGCCAAATGACCATAGCAGAGATTTTGGCAGTGGAACAGCAGTCATAATAAATGGCTCTGAAGCCTTGTGTGCACCTCACCTAAAGTATTACAGCCTGCCCTGCCCCTTCAAAGCACTCCAGAAGTGTGGGATTCTGCTTATCAGCACAGTAAGCCAGCAAAACCCCATCAGGAAAGTTCACTGCCACCCTCAGTGGTGTGAAAGCAGCAGCCACCTTGCCCGCAGCGTGGAGGAACCCCAGCTAGCTTTCCAGAAGGCTCCCATTGCTCCAGCTCCTGAGCCACCAGCCCCAGGGGAAGGAACCACAGCGTCTGGACCAGGCTCTGCGGGGGGAGGAGGGGGGAAGGCTGGCACTATAACTGCAGCCACAACTGAGCACAATAAAATTATGAGTGGCTTTTGTTATGGTTGGAATCTTGCAAGAGCTCCCTCATCCTCTTCTATCCACCTGGGAAGTCGGTATTTGCAGAGAGACAATGATCATGGTGATTCACCGCCAAGCCCAAGCTTACTGAGGGACCTTGGAGAAGCTGCAGCACTTATGGCACTACGTGGCATGTGCTTGGGCTGACGTGTTGAAGGAATAGTCACGCTGCTTTGCCCACTCATTGCTAGGGTGGCCTCCTTCTGATCTGGCATCGTTCAGATGTGTCCCATGCCCACATGTTGACTAAGCCAAATTGCTTCTTACATCAAAATTCTTTGGAATTGGTCTTTATAAGTCTTCAAATTTGCACAGATGTTTTGCTTGGGAGTCCTGCACTGGCCTGTCCCAAAGCTAAAAAAAGATGTGCAGGTCCAAACCGGATTTTGCCCCGGCCTGGCTGAAGTGGTCAGCTGCTGCTAAACTTGCCCAGCAGATCGAGAAGTGGGGAAGGGAGCAGGAATCAGGCTTCTCAGTGCTTGATCATTTGTTGCTCACCCTGCCAGGTCAAACCTAAACCGAACCATGCTGAAGAATACAAAAATAACATGGAGGTGTGCACTTGTTTGGGTGAAGCTTGGTGGCCCTTCCCCAGTTTGTCCTGAACGCTTTACATCTAAGAACCTCATATTCAACATCCCAAGTACACTCATAGTTGAGTATTTCTGAGAACCTCGGGGTGCCTGGTGATGTCTTCAGCTGCCTACCTGCTCCCAGCCAGCACCCGGTGGAGGCTGAGTTTCCACACAATAACTCCCTGAGTGATTTTATTGTATTTTTTTAAATTAATTTCTGCAGGAAGCCAAAGGCCATTCCTGCCCCTGGAACCAGATCATTAGCTGGCAACCTAAACTTCACAGAAAGAAGCAACATGACAGTGGTAATGAAAACAAGACAAAACCAAAAAACTGTGAACAATTTTATTGCCACTGGAGCCACCAGCATCCACAGAGTATATGCAGAACTGTCAGCAACGCCTCTCCTCATTTGGGACCTAGTCAAAACAAAGCTCCAAGTCAAAGTTTCTTGCCTGACCATTACATCAAGTTTTAGTTTCATTCTCAGTCACAGCCTGCCACTGATTACATTAATTCATTAGGGAAGAGAAAATTGCAGTTCTTTCATTGATGGAGCTGAGTGGTGCTATTGCAGAATAGCTAGGAGCAACCAGGGAAAACATGCCCATTAAAGGCTGGTGTAATCCCACCAGGATCACAGCCAAGCAATCACAGGACAAAGCAGCAATGTGAGAGATGCACTGACAGATCACAGGGTAACTTTTGAAAAAGAAGGCTGTTTTGCAAGGCCTGAGATTTTGGGTCATACTGAGAAACAAATGGACCAAAGCCTCAAGGAAATGGAACGAGTGAGAGGCTAACTCTCTTGCAAAGGTTTTCCTGCTGTAGCTATGTGTTATAATAGAAGAACCCAGTGGCACCTTTTATTGTCAGAAGTGGTTTAATTGGGAAACACGTAATCTCACATCACCCAGTTCCTACCTCACTGTCCTTAAATGGTTCATTTCTTATCATTCTCACAGCAAAAGTATATGTCGGAGGAATAATATAAATGAACAGAAGCTGCTCAGTCCTATTCAGAAAGAGACAGAAGGCACTGGGATCTTCACCACAGTCATCTCAGTGTTAGCAGAGACATAAATAAAAAATAACTAAAATACTGTCAAGGGAAGCCTGGTTTCATTCCCACAGAGTGGTTGTGATTGAGCGCAGGTAGTTTTCACAAAGGCAATGGTTTTCTTTCTGGGGCTAATTGGAACAATTTCCCACAGAACGGAGCCACCGTGCCGGAAAGCTCGAAGCCGTAAGGCTGAGGACCCCAAACTGATGGCACGAAGGGGCACAAAGCCTGCACTGGTGCTGACTGCCTTGGATAAGAGCACAGTGCAATTCTCACAAACCACAACTGACAAGGTGCACTGGGAGATTGTAGGGAACTTGTTTCTTCTGTTAGTAACCACAGGAGTTTCTTGTGGTTGGTAGTTCTGAGAACAGGAAGCTGGACAAGCCGTAGGTGCGGGAGATTCTCGCTGCCTCCAGGGCTACCCACCCAGCCAGAGCTCAACTGATTAGGGGGGTATCGGAGTTACATAATGACATTTCTGGGCTGTTTTACTGTAAAGATGTGGGAGGCCTCTTCGAAGCGAGGGGTGGGGGTTGCGGATAGCAAAACCACAAGAAATTGAATTTAAGTGGGAGAACAATTTAACAAATTCATGTCATACATGGTGTACAGCAAACATAAATTTGTATAAGTAAAATATAGCAAGTCAGTATTTAAAACCTATTGAATCTATTAGTGTATTTAGACTGGGAGTTCTGCTTTTAAAGTGTCTATAAAATTGCTGGGGATCATCTGAAATATCAACATCTATCTTTGAGCTAATCTCTGGGAGCTCCAGAAAAAAGGAATTGAATAGACACTAAGAATGATAGTTTTAGATGTTTTCTTTAGGATGCATCAAACTGTTCTCTGGTCTCCAATGGCTACTGAGAGTGTGGGGTTACTAGCCCAGATGCAGATATCTGTGCTCTAGATGCCTGTATTTACTCAAAGGAATCCCATCCCAAATGTCTTCACATACATTTAATAGCACAACATAATAATGATAACTTTCAACAATATTCTAATGGGAACTAATTCAGCTTCCTATAGGAAGTAATTTCCAGGTTTTTGTCGTTACAGAAGGCATCAGCCACCTTCAAGCTGCTTGTCAAATGGATACCTTGTGCAGGATGCATCCATGAAAGGACCCCAAATTCAGGTTTTATGAGACCAATACCTGTCAGAAGGCATTGCCACCCCTCACAGCGAAGTTACAGTGCATAGTTTGCACAGCAAGGCTGTGATGTGGTTTTGTAGCTCAGGTGGTTTTGCAGACACAGTGGGTTTCTGTGTGGAAGAGATACAAGCAACTTACCACAGCAATGACCATGAGAGATCAGACTGAAAACAAGTCAGAGGTGAGTCAGCCTTCATACCCATTCCTGCCTCCTGAGATCAAGCGTGGCAATGGTTTCAGCAATATACTTTGTTTTTTTAAACAGGGAATTATTTTGAAAAGACCCTTATTTTCAAATGAGCACAAGCTTCATAAAGCAGGGTATAATTTCTCCATTGTGTTTCTTTCCTGTTAGGTTCTTAATCCATAAGGAAATTCAAGTTTTCTTGTATATACCTGCTACAGCATAAAAATTCTATATGGATTTAAGATGGCAATATTTATTAGACACTATCAACTCACATCAACATGGGTAAAACCTTCCTCCATCACATTATAGGATGTGGGGAAAAATAACAGAAAAGCTGCTGTTGTTTGGATGTTTTGTGTGATAATACTTTGAGAAACAAAGCATTTCTCCTTCTAGCTCTAAAGCTATAGAAAAGATTTTCCTGACACACTCTAAAATGACTTACTGTAGGTCAGAGGGCAATCACAAGAGAAAAAGATCAATCACAAAGGAAGAGATAAGTTTTTCCCTTGATCTTTCTTCTTTTTTTTTTTCTTTTTTTTTTAAGCGAACAGCTTTACTTGTAGAATTTTAACAATTATTTCAGGACTCTAATTTCTTCAGAGATCGTATAGTTTGGTGTTTGCTTATAGTTAAGTCATTTTATATCAGAGAAGGTAAGTTCATGGTTTTGACCTTACAAAAGCAAAAATCCAACCATTGCACTGTAGCAAACAGTCAGCTGAGATGTTGCTGTGAATAAGATATTTTTAGTGAGTGGAAAAAGTTCTTTGTGAGTAAAGAGAAAAATACAAACTAGTCCACAGTACTCTGAAACACAACTCAGTGGTATTCTCAGAGAGCTGCATGTTATGGTCCCATAGATGTCACACTGATTCATCATGATTAATGTTATCACAGCCAGTCCCAAGGGTTGCAGTAATGATTGGCCACTTTTCATGAAAAGCTGTGAAACGTTTTTTTTTGCTCTGCATGCTAGACATAGAAATCGTTTAAGTGCAATAGACTGAGCAAAGCCAATTATATTCATGTACAAATTCACTGCATTCACCATGCAAATGTTTTCTTTCTCTCTGCTATTAACGAAGAACATTTTCCTTTCATTTCTCAGGGAATTAGTCATGCAGATCCTATTGCCTGTCCAGAGAACAGCATGGCCGATTCCTCAGTAACCATACTTAAAACATATCCTTACCTGGTAACCCATATTTATCACACTAGCACACTGCAAGCCTGAAGAAATAGGGGATACAGTGGTTTTGCCTTCATTGCAATAACCTCAACATTTGGGATTGTTTTTATTAGCCAGATATCTGCTTAGCTGTAGTGTCGACGTGTCCCAGCATAACCAGAACTGTAGATGAACTCTGCAAGGGACAAAAACTCCTCCAAACTGTTTTGAAGTTGAGTCCACAGAAGAACTGTGGCACGAGAGATGTTACAGGAGCCAGGACAGGGGAAATCATTTAGTTACAGCAGTTGACCTAGCCAGCCAGTGACAAACAGAAGCAGCCACGTCAGGTTATGTGGCTGGCTTTAGCAATCAGCCAGGTCTGACCTGGTAGTGTTGCTTCTGGCTGTGCTTCTGATTCCCACTCTCTCATCCCATGTTAGACAGCTGGTGCTACACTCTTCCTGGCAAAGCCTAGGTCTCAGGAAACAAAGTTGAGGGTGTGCAAAGCAAGGTCTGGATACCCCGAAGTGGAGGCATTTATTTAGAAATAGGTGGACAGTGAGCTTGATCACACATCCAGATCAAGAGGAATGAACTTCAGCACAAGCCTGGAGCAAATCTCAAACCCAGACCCACAGAGAAGCCTCTGCACTTTTGACCCATACAACACCCAGGTTAAGCAAGCCAGAAATAAATTCATCACTTTCATTCTGACAAGCTGATAGCAGATGCATAAGCCTGAGTTGCTAAGGGTATTATATGCACCAAAATTCCATTTTCAGGTACAGTGCCATGACAGTCTCCACTTTTTTTGCCTAGGTAATGTCTGGCACATTAGTTGTCAGCTTGAGCAACATATGACATGGAATGAAATCACACCTTCACCAAAAGTAAGAGCAAATCATAGAGAATTGTCATGCAATACAGAATTTTATCGAAAGGTTTCACTGACATCATCTAGGCGTGGTATCCAAGTCTACTCTGGCAGATTGGGCAGCCTCCAAAGAGCCCAGGGTCCCAAAGCGGCACTTGGAATGCAAGTGCTAGGAATTGTGGTGTCAAATGTAGTTGTGTATAAGGTAGTTATACGCACCTGAGCATGTGTCTACAAAGTCAATAGCATGTCTGCTCTTCAGAGTGCACTACGTCTCAGCCTAGCTAGACCCCTGAGCCTGGTGACTCAAATCTCACCCTGAACTGCATTTGCCGGATTGGCACTTCTCTACAGACTGTCACATCAATGCCAGCCATCTCAGATCCAGACACCTACACTGTGAACAGCTATAGTTAGAACACATGAAACCCGCCCTAAAAATCTTCTCTCATTTGATCCTTGGTGATCAATGAGAATATGGAGAATGGCAGAGTAAGCAAGTAAGACCACATGAATGCTGGTCTCCAAAAATTCTCTTCCCTTCTCTCCCCCCACAAAAAAAAATCAAGAATTTTATGTTACCAAAGGCCAGTAAAGATTGAGCTAGCAATCATTACTGCTCTTCATATTTCTGCAACAAGATGGAAAAGGCGTATCATTAACTTCCATTGTATAGCATATCCACAACTCAGTTTATAGACACCACTCTCAATGTCTTATTTTCCTCATGATAAATCATAACAGCCTTCCAGGAATGTTTCTTATTACTAGATTTGGTTTTTATCTGCTGGAAAATAGCTAAGTAAATAATTTATCCTCTCAGATTTTTAGTAATGAAATAAATTATTCAACTAGTAAAAGATTTCCCTTTCCCATCTTCAGTTCTCCTCTGAAAGCTGTCTCGCTCCTAAACCCCTGAGTTAACCACATGATTTACCAACTGTCCGGGTTCATTGGCATTGGTTTTGCACTTGTACCTTTGCACTGTATTTTCCCCAGCTACCTACATACCAGTAACATAGGTTTGTGACCAATTAGTCAATCTTCTTGGTAGAACGGAGCTATTTCTGTTCATCTTTTTTGCAGTATGTGAAGGAAAGCACCTGAGTCATTTGGTTACCCTGGGTGTGTGGGTCACCTTATCATGAGCCACCACAGCCAGCTACATTTACCTCGTCATCCGGATCAAACTCCTTGGCTCCCAGTGGAGCATGAAGCCTGAGCACTGAGTCCAAATATCCTTGAAGTCAGTGGAAGTTAGGCTGAACATATTGCAGACAAACAAGAGCATCAGATACAAGATATGCTTAAATTCAGCCCCATGTTTGTGAAGATGTGATACTTCATCAGCGGAGGTATCTGTGTAGAGGGTTTTTTTCCTGTTATCCAGGTATGAAATTCATCATGCATTAATGTCAGGTGTAGCAAAATTATATCAAAGTCTGTCCATATCCATCACTGATTATAATTTCCTGAACGTGGAAATTCATTGCCTGGCTTTCAGAATATAAAAGTGTCCTTCGACAACACATCTATGGTGATTCACCCATTTCCCTTTTTGGATTATGTGTGAGGCAAAAAACTAGCGAGAATTTGTGAACACAAAATTGCATTAATGTGGTTCCCCACTGTTATAGGACCCACACCAGGTAGCCAGTGTGGAAACACCACGGGCTGGTCAATGGCAAGGGAGAAGAGCAGAAAGCCAAGTTAGTCACAGTCCAAGAGGAGCCCCTGCTGATCACTGGGAGGGATTGCAGTCTGTATTGAGGCAAAATTCGGGTTTTTTTCACCCAGTCAGGCAAAGAAACTGCGTTAATGTGAATTGAAAAGAAACAGAAAGAAGACTCAAAAGCAACTGGAGAAAGAAAACCTAAAATCGATTCAGTCAAATATGCTTTCAGTTTCAGTTGGGTTTGCAATGGGTGTTTTTACAGTTGCAAATATCTGAAAATTGCTTTGTCCAAGTGCATTCTTTTATAAGATGTAATCAAGAAAATACACGTGTTCTCAGGGTTTATATTTATTCATTAATCACCAAAAATAAATATCACTCATCAGACAGACAATAGCTTGAAAGATTGGCATGAACTTCTGATGACTTCATAGTGAATTGGTAAAACTAAAGAAAACACCCCTTGTATATCATGATTTTATTTCCTTGGGTTTTTTATATCTTGGTGGTTGAATATTCTATATTTGCTTTTCCCCCTTCCCCCTCCAAAAGGAGGTACAACTGTGTTTGCATTTCTAGTGCCTAAGATCAAAAATGGCCCACGATCAAAACCAAAATCTGTGTCATTTTATTTAGGAGAAACTAAAGCATGGTTTCCATATCCCCAGAGCCATATCAGCTCCCCATAGGGCCAAAGACAATGTGTGACTCTTGTACCTGAGGAATATACGTGTTCTGTCCACAGGTCCTGCAGTGCCTGAATGGTCTTCAAAGTAGATGGATGGACTGGAACCAACAGTGGTCTTCAGTCTCCTGCAATTCTCACATGAGCTTCACCTACATACAGGTTTACAATACAGATGCAAAGGACCTCACCTTCTTGCACATGTACTTGCCTACTTCTAACCAGTTCAATCTAAACTTGATTGTTTGAACAAATCACATATATGTAATGATGTAAATCATACTACTATCTGCTCGTTAAAAGGCTACATGATGTCTTCAAAAAGTGCAGTGTAGAGTTTCAGAAAAGACAGCAGGAGACTGTACAGTCAGTGAACACGGGGATTGTACCCACATACATCTCACACACATGCAATATTAGCATCTCTTCCATTCAATGCCATTCATCTTAACTTAGAAAAGAAGGAAGATGGACAGCAAAAGTTATCAAAACCCATACACAGTATATAACAGGTTGAAATTCAATCAGACATTTGATTTGGGGCCCCAGAAGTGTTGAGACTTACTAATAATATGGTCAGGACAACCACTAGCATCTACAATGCATTATACATCCTGCCTAGAGCCTGGATACCAAAAGCAGAGAAGATAATCTGACCTCTCTAGCACTTTTGCTAATGTAAATCTATAGCATTCAGCTTCCGCTGCCACACGCAGCCCTGGTACCTACGTTCTAGAACCATCATCAAAATGGAGCATCTTTGCAACTCATGCTGCTCTTGCTCTGCATGGTCCTACTGAGATAAAGTAAAAGATGAAGTTGCAGATGAGAAGCAGAGCATCCTTCTCCTCTTGAGAGAAGAAGGGTATCTATGGGAGGAGAATACAAGTTGCAACTTACCCAGGATGCAGAGATCGGAAGTGTCAGGGGATTTTTTGCAAAATGCCAGGAGATCTTCTATAAACACAAATGGTCAGGGCTCTTTTTTATCTCTGGTATGTTAGCTGGGAACTCCACCAGCTTTATACTTTCAGTGCCAGTCTGTGCAGAAAGAATGCCTCTGTTAAATCACGCACCACCTTCCAGAAGCTCCTACACTATTCCCTAGAGACCAGAGTCTTATCTCACTTGACTTAACCTTGATTTATATCTCCTATTGGTAGTGTGAGCACAAACATATAAAGCTAGTAGGATTTAATAGCACACAACATTTTTTGTCCAAAATCTGTATGGTTAAAGACCTGTCATCTCATTGACTGCACACTACTCCAAAGAACAGCATTGAAAAATTTCTTCTGGCTGTGTGAGAACTGGGGCACTCTGTTTCAGTAGTGGTTTTGTCTGCATGCAGCAAATCTTCTCAAAATTTTGCAGATGTCACTGTGTCATTTTTCTAAGGTTGGAATATACTGGAAAAAAATTATTAAAACTGTCTGGGTTTGGTAGCTTTAGTTCAGGGAAGAAGAAATATCAAATTCAAACAAATTTCCTTGTAAAAGTATGTAAAATTGAATTCACTTTCCCTAAGGAAAATTAAAAAGTTTATTAAAAGTAAAACTTAAAAGGTTTCATTGTGGAAAAACCTTGAAATTTCACTAGAGAATTTTCTGGAATCATATACTACAGTACCACTGCTCACATATCACAACACAACAAAAAAGCTGAACGCTATTGTCACTTTCTGCTCTGACTTTTTAAGCCGTTAAGAGTAGTCAGCTTATCTTCTCTAGCTCAGTATCACATATGTATATAGCAACTATTTTTCTACTTTGTCATCACATTTGAAATCACAACAAATTTCAACCATTCCTGCAGAATAGAAGTTCCAGTTTTCACACCACAGAAGTGTCAGCCAAGTGTGTCTGCCCAAAATTGTATCTTCCAGGCTCCTGGACCACCACTAGAGAGGAAGAGCAGCCTGGTTCACACCCAAACCCATGTCCCTAAGTGCCACATATACACATGCTTTAAACACTTCCAGGGATGGTGACCCAGCCACTTCCCTGGGCACCCTCTTCCAGTGCTCGACAACCCTTTTGTTGAAGAAATTTTTCCTAATATCCAATGTAAACCTTCCCTGGTGCAACTTGAGGCCGCTTCCTCTTGTCCTATCGCTTGTTATGTGGGAAAAGAGGCCAACACCCACCTCACTAAAACCTCCTGTCAGGGTGTTGCAGAAAGCAATAAGGTCTCCCCTCAGCCTCCTTTTCTCTGGACTAAACAGCTTCAGTTCCCTCAGCCGCTCCTCATCAGACTTGTGCTCCAGATCCTTCCCCAGCTCCCTTGCCCGTCTCTGGACGCGCTCTAGGACCTCAATGTCCCTCTTGTAGTGGGGGGTCCAACACTGAACACAGCATTTGAGGTGTGGCCTCACCAGTGCCGAGCACAGGGGGATCATCACTGCCCTGGTCCTGCTGGCCACTTTGTTTCACACACAAGCCAGGATGCTACTGGCCTCCTTGGCCATTTGGGCACACTACTGGCTCATGTTCAGCCAGCTGTTGACCAACATCCCAGGTCCTTTTCCCCAGGCAGCTTTCCAGCCGCTCTGCCCCAGCCTGTAGCGCTGTGTGGGGTTGGTGTGACCCGACCCAAGTGCAGGACCTGGCACTTCGCCCTGTTGAACCTCATTCAGATTCCCTCATCCCATCGGTCCTGCCTGCCCAGATCCCTCTGCAGAGTCTTCCTACCCTCAAGCAGATCAACACTCCCCCCCCAAACTTGGTGTCCTCTGCAAACTTACTGAAGGTGCACTCAGTCCCCCCATCCATTTGGGAGTTACTACCTAGGGTAATAAATCCCAAAATTGTGTTCTCTGTCCTGCTGGTCCATCACTGGAGAGGAAGAGCAACCTGGTTCCCACTCACCACCAGCCAGCCGTGACCTTCTCTGTGACAACTAAGGTAGTAACTCCCTTATGTTAAAGTTACAGTTACAAACAGACATCTGCTAGAGAGGTCAGCCATGGCAAGCAGAGCTTAAGGTTAGGACCAGCAGGTAAAAGGTAAGAAAGAGAGGACAGCAATAAATTTAATTTAAGATAAATTTCAGAGGGCATCCACCCAAGACAAGAGCATGCTTCACTGAGCTCCTGTCACAGCACAGAGCAAGTGCTTGAGGACAAGGGGATTACTTGCACAACCTCAGGGCTCCTTGCATGAGTCTAGTGGGAAGTTAAAGTGCCATTTTCATCTAGAAACTACTTTTCTTCACACTGCCACACTGCCCCTTGAAGATACTGAATTACAAATCCTCAACACTGACCAGAGCAGGAATGGTCTGGGCACTCAGCAGTGTCAGGAAAGTCCTATGCTGCCACTTGTCCTGTAAAGATAGATAGATATAGATTGATTATATAGATTACATAGATATAGATATAGATTAGCTATAGACATACAGATATAGATATAGACATAGATATAGATGATATAGACGTAGATGCAGATGTAGATGTAGATGTAGATGTAGATGTAGATGTAGATGTAGATGTAAAGCAAATCAGAGAAGTCTGGACATGAAAAACACAGCAAACTGTCTCAGAAAGTCAGATCTGTGATGAGCACATAGGCCTAGGAGAGGATAATCTCTGGACATGTGTGCATACTCACATTACAACCACAGCAGTACAGCTGTTCTTTGTTCTTATCGAAGGATGAAGAAAGTATGTTTCTGGATATATGTAATTAATGTAGAACTCCAGCTGTTTAAAAGGAAACTTGGAGCTATCCCTGCATCCTCAACATGTTATTCCTTATGAAACAGATGAACCTGGACGTTCTTACCCACAGGAGAGTCAGTGGTTAGTGCACTCAGAGTTAGCCAAACAAGTGTGAATTAAGGTCACCTTAACTCTGAATGGGAGCTTCTGTCCTGGCTTTTAGCTACACTTGATGAATTAATTTCCATTTCACACCTTTCTTAGGCTTAGATTCATCTCCTGATATCCTGATATCCTGTGGTCAGTGTGGGGATAGGAAGAGCTCATTAGCTTCAGTGAGTGTAATGCCCTTGAATCGCAGCCTTCTTCATCCTATTAGTACAAATTTAGAAACACCAGTGATCCACATTGAACCAGCTCTGGACTTATCCTAATGCATGCAAATGGTGACCTTTGCTCACTTTACTTGTATATGATCAACAGCTTTGGTTTCCAGCCAGCTCTGGACATGTGAGTTTTTCTCATGACCTGTTACCTATTTATGGTGTTAGAAATGCATTATGCATTCATTAGATCTCAAAATGAGTCTGAACTCTCACAGCCTTTCACACTGAAGATGTATCCTCCCTTAACCCTGCTGCACAGCTATTTGCTTGAGAGCCTTTCCTTCTCTCCTCCTTCTCCCTGCCCAGAGCAAAATAAAGAAGCAAAACAGCTCTATGAACACCAAAATGCTCTAAGTGAACAATACATTTATAACAGCCTTCAGACAATTTTCCCCTAACAGAGCTACCTGGTCCCTCAGTATCCAGGGGCTGCAGCCAGACCAGCCAGTGGGTGGGATTAGCTCAGCAGCCCCTTGGTCCCCCAGTTCCGCTCAGCAGAAGGTAGGGGAATAAACTCAGGTCCAAAGGGATGCCAAGGCAAGGGTGTAACACCAAGCATGCCAATATACTCCTACACTCAACAACTAAGCACATAAAGCCCAGCACAGCTTTGATTACAGACTTGCGGTACAGATACTGTGATACAGACAATCACAGTGTGTAACAGTCAAAGGCAGGGATGTAGGATCAGGAGTCCACACGTAAAAAGCTGGGAAGGTGATGAAGTATCGCAGGTCAATATGCTCATTACTGACACTTCAACAAGCACAGCACACCTTGTCCCAAGGTCTTCTTTCTGTGGGAGAGGTGCACTTTATGGTGGGCTGGAAGCACGTCTTAGTTACTTTACATTGCCCACTCTAAAAACTATTTGAAATGCTCATAACCGTTGCAAAACTTACACTATTTAGGCTCATTTTTCTATAGGCAGAGAAAAACCAGTGAAAATCTGGGAAAGCTGACCAAGACCTTGCAAATACTGCGTAAAAACCCACACACAAACAAACAAACAAACAAAACACACAAGAAAACTCTTCTTTTAGTAGATTTTTTTAATTTTATTTAGAAGATTCTGGGACCAAACTGGCAGCATGCTGAATCTGTAATGCTATGTGGCACAAGAGGTGGAGGTAATTACAAATTAGTGTACCTAGAAACAGAAAGGTAATAAAAAGAGCAAAGAACATGGAACTGAGAAGGCCAAATTAAGCTCTGACTCCATCATTCCACAGCAAGCAATCAGATCAAGCTAAAAGATTGTTCCTTCATGAAGGCAAGCAAAGATATTGAAAAAGGTGACTAAAATCATCCTTTTCATCAGAGAATCACAAACCTTGTTTGATAGCATGCATGGAAGTCAAGATCAAAATAGTGATGAGATTGTGATCAAGACATTGAAAAAAACCCTTTGTTTTAGATAGAATGAAACTTTTGAGAGAGATCTTGTGACATCTGACAAGATATCATATGAGAACTCAAAAAGATGGTAAGGAGGCTTTTAAGGCTTTGAGAACAGTGTGGTGACTGTTGAACGAACTATTCCTTGGAGGGTTTCTGGAATCCTTAATTGGAGGCAAAAGTTGGAATGAAGAGCCAAAACCAAGAACAAGATTGCAGAAAATATTCTGACTTCAGTTTGGAAAAGGCAATTAGACCATAAGTGGAGAACATCATTTGCAGATTGAAGGCTTTGAAGGAAATCATGTCTCATTCAGAGGATTGGGTTAGTTAAAGGAGAAGTTGGAAGAAAATTGAAAGCTCAAAAAGGAATGGGAAAACCACGCACAGAAATTGAAAGAAGGAGCATGAAGGACTGCGCAAAAAGTGGAAAAAACCCACAAACCAAATTTACATTTAGCCTTTGTAAGAAGCTGCTATATTTTGTAACAAGGAAAATAATTTTGCAAAACCCTGCTGGAAAGACAGAATTTACTGAAGTAGGTGTAAAGTACATTATTTCTACACAAGCAAGCATAATTTGTTACTGGGAAGATTTGTGATACCTAAATGGAGTAGATTTTTACCTTGTACACTAGCAGAACCCTTATTAATTTTGGATTGGGTACACATATCAGAGTGATACCTGATTTACAATACCAAGTGTGAAGACAGAACCAATGCCACCAATGATCAGCTTGTACAGGGGACAAATCACTCCTGAAGAAGTGGCGTTAAATATAATGGGACAGTCACCTGGCTGGAGAGGTGCAACTGCCCATACCTTTCCTCGGAAGTGTCTACCCAAAAAGATATCTTTACTTTGAGGGAAAACTTCACTTTTTGAATTAAGAAGACCCGGCCTGGTAAGCCAGGATGGAAGGGACAATGTTCTGTGAAACTAAATATCTGTGAAAACTAAAAGAAAACAAACACTGCTGTCATGAGGGCATTTAAGCTGAGATAAAACAACATTTTTACAGGCAAATTTTACAATTACTTTGGGAGAAGGTGCACTTGAAATATAGCAGACTGCTACTGGGAGAGTGCAGATCAGAAGACGACTGCAGGGAAACAGGAAAAGAGAAAGCCAAAAATAGATAAGGAGAAGGGAGAAGCAGAATAAAATATGGAAATTACAAATGAATACTCAAAATATCCAAGATTTAGAGAAAATCCATAAATAAAACAATACAGACTAATATGCTCTGAGTAATGCTGTAAAGAAAAGATCATTTTAAAAGACCAAAATAGTCAAACAGAAGCAGCACAGAATGATAACTCTAAAAACTTACAATTTATGATCCAAGACTGATATAAATTCATTTGTATGTGCTGGGGAAAGAACTACCTAGATTATTATCCTTTTTATCTATAAACAGTGTTATTAGAGAATATAACCACTAAACATGTAATCTCACACGTAAAGTCTTTCTTTGTGAGCCACAGCCTACCCATCTGCAGTAATAATGGGTCACAGACCACAATTGCCATGACTCTGTTTCGCAAAAAAAGTTTGATTTAAAAATAACATTATTTCAGCTCTGGCGTAGCAACATTTTATTGCTGCTGTAAAAAAAAATACTACTCAAAGGGTGTTTAAAAAAAGATGAAGAGTCAAATCTGGAGCTTTATTTGATGCTGCCAAATTTCAGAGCAATACCCTCAGAACAGGGCTGCCACCTGCAGAGAACATTTCAGCCCAGACTGGCAGGACATTTTAAGTCCTGATGCTAAACGCTGGGGCATTTTCACAAAAAAAAAGTGAACCAGAAAATTTACCGTGATCATGGATAACATGAATTTAATGGGGCTGCAGGACACCAGACTAGTATATTATCAGAGGACAATAGTCTCTTATGAAGTAGCCTCCCTCCCACGAGGTGATTACTAATGGAAGACAGACCTACAGCTTCCGTAACAAAAGGAACAGGGGAAAAAGAGAATGAGTCTGAACCCTTGACATCAAAACCAGAATCAACAGAAGCAAGGGATAAAGTAAGGGAAGGCACAAGGCTGAACAAAGCAGAACAAAGCAGAGCTAAAACTCATGAGATGCTTCAGAAATGCTCAGGACAGAGGTGGTCAGCTCGGAGATGGGCTGAGACCTGGTGATGCCTCATTAGAAGTCTCTATTTTGCCTCTGAGTGGGGATGAGTCATTAGAGTAATTGGCTCTTTAGGAAGCTTGAGATAAAATATGACATACTCCCTCCCAGCAGGTTTGAGTTGAAAGCAGCTGTTGAGGGAGTCAGCACTGATGTCAGTGGCTTGAACAGCACACAAAGATCCCCCGTCCTTCCTTCCAAGCACTTTCCTAAAATGCCTTTTTGCTGATCTCTTGTTGCATTAAAGAATCATCATAGTTCTACAGTCCGGCCCCAAATTCTCCTTAGTTCTGTCCTGAAACCCCTTCCCCTCCATGCCTCAAGCCTCTCCTTTTTCAAATCTCCTCATTCCTCTGCTTTCCATAAACATCTGGGACACTTACAGGTCACATGTTCCATTTCCTTCAAGGCAGCAGGGAAGATGGGGACCCGCCACTGCTGTGGATTATTACCCTGTTAACACACTTGGCAGGGCTTTACACAGTGAATTTAAAGCGTTTAGTCCAGCTGATACCAAGTTCATATTCCCATGCAATGTTACATGTCTTGTTTCGGAATTTTTGAACGTATTGGAAATATAACCTAAAAATGCACTGTGTACCCACTTAAAGATAGGAAGGGATATTTAGATTACAATATAATAAATGTTATGATGAAATAAAAGCCACGTACCCAGCCTCTTTTTGCACATTTTTCAGATCCTCTTTTAAATACCTAGTGCCATACCCAGCCTGCTTTTCCCATGTTCATTCAGTGCACAGGACAAAACTGGTTTGCAGCTGCTGCTGCCTTAGTTGTAACTGGCGGTGCAAGGAGCCGTACCCTGAGCACACACAATACACCAAGGGCTCTGAAAAAAACACGGCATGTAATTAGTTGCTATTGAATCTCTCTCTGCCACCAAAACCAAAAATAATAGCTTGACTTCGTCTTTTGGCATTAGTGAGAAAATGTTTTCGTTAGAGTTGGCATAGCATTTGACTGCTACCATGATAGGAAAGCTCTTGGAAAATGAGTGATGATGCACTCAGAGGATGGTCTGTGTGGGTCTGACGAGTAAGATAAGCCTCACGCTGACCATCCTGAGCTGCCCAGTGTTAACCGACCACCACCCATGGAAGCCCCAGGAGGTGCAGGGATCTGCGATCACATGTTTAAAGATGACTTGTTCATATGGAGAGATCAAGCTGGGGCTGCCTAGACAACTTTATCTTTTTCACCTCCTAGTTTGGGAGTACTTGAATTTGTCGCTACGGTAGGCTTCTTTCAATACTCGCCAACGGGACTGTTTCAAAGGTTTTAACAAATACTGCCAGGAACATTTCTGTACTACCATGCCGGAGGTCACAGGTATCGTTTGTCAGAGCTGATGGCCAGTAACTCCTACTTTGTCCTAGGGGTGTCCCAGGAGCTGAGGCATGGCTAGTAGCAAAGGAGCAGGCAAAAAGACTTCTGTGCTGTGCTAAGAAACTGCTCCTACACGGTAACTGCTGCAGGGGGGCTGTGTGGGGGACATTGGGTTTGTTGAAAGGAAGGTTATTTCCTCTGCAAATGGAAGGGGAAAGAGAGGAATAGATATAATGCGCTCAGCCTCTCCAGCGCCTGCCAGGAAGGAAAATAAAGGGTTAAGTCTAACTTGCATTTCAGCATTCACAGAAGGAAAAAACTGGCCATTTTAAGTGGTGATCTAGGGTTATAATAAAGTGACTTCAAGGGATATTTTAAAATCACTTCTGCATGATTGAAACCAGATTAAGAAACTTCATTTACCTGTGACACTGACTATACTCCACTTGACCACATCAGGTAAGTGATTTTAGCTTTGGCCAGGCTTTGGATTGCCTAAATCCCAAAAGCACCCCAGACACGCCACGCAGTCACAAGGGATCACTAGAGAAACTCCATTTTAGTCTGAATGATGATTAATCTGAGCCAGAAAGCTTTACAGACACACAAGAAGGGAGAAACAAAGCTCTGATACATAGGATCAAGTACCGGCTTAGAGAGGGTTAAGAGTACTAAACACGAGGTTATGATGGAGTGAAGATAAATAAAGTTATCCGATAAGCTAAAGCAGCAGCCTTTCTGTGCACGTAGGTACCACAGATCTGAATCTTCATTGCTTTGCCATTTATTTTCACCTGTGATAAGGTGGGTGTAACATACTGAGTTGGCAGTAATTTACAGCCCCTTTGAAAGGTCGTAAGAAAAAGATGAGTGTAAATGATTGCCAGGAACCAGGGTGTGGTGAGAGATGCATTGACCAGCTTCCAACACTAGAAATAGCTCTTTTTTTCTTTGTATTTAATAACTTCCCAGAGCGACACACCACACTCATTTCTGGTCCTGGGAAAACACATTTTAAAGTTATGAGATTATTATGTATCAAAAAGCTATTTTGCATCATTTATTATTTATTCACTGAGGCCTTGAGAGCGCTTGAGTTTCATCCATGCATGCAGAAAAGATATAACCCAATCCCATGAAGTTTATTAGCTAAGACATTTGCAATAACTAAACTTGCGTCAGATTTACTTAACAGATTCTTAAATTGATTTAAATGGTGCAAACCTTTCTGCAGACAATGTAAATTTAGCTTAGCTGTTACAGAAAATTAGTATCCATAATTACTGACTGGAAGCAGGTAAACTGAAGCGAGACTCTCAACTTTAAGATGTTTATTATGTGGGTTGTGTATCTGGGATGTATAAGTGAATTCCAAATAAAACTTTTCATAGGCATCTTTTCTCTAAAAAAATCAGCTTTGAAAGAAGTGATCTTTTATGTCTAGAAAACTTCTTGTAAAACATTAACCAGCTTTTACCCTACTGATTTGCTGCCTGACTTTATACTTAGCTGCAGCTGCCTACGTTTTTACAAGGTGTTAATAAATCTACCCATACTATTTTTAAATAATTTGTCACAGAAATGCTTTCTCATTCATGCCATGAAGACCAAATCTGTCTGGGAAGTACTTGGCTTCTATACCAATAGGCACTGTAGAAACCCCCTTGATAAAGATAGCTGATTGTGTTGTAACTAAAAATAGTTTCTGCCTGTATTAAGGACACACACTGAACGGAAAATCTGACAGTGAAGAGGTGCTTAGCACCTGTGCTCGGTGCTAATCAGAGCCAGGCCAAAAGTAGCTTGCAGCCTGACAGCCTCTCTGCCCCTTCCTCCTCTTCCCTGCATACAAATTTAGGTATAGCTGAATTTCTGTGGGCAAGGGGGATGGGCTTGATAGCTTCCACAAAATCCCTTCAGGGCCTGATGTCTATTGCTTTACATCGAGAAGCTGGACTTTCTTAAGAGAAAAGAAACAGGGGCAGAGAGGAGGGGAGAAAGAGGATGGGGAAGTAGCCAAAACAGCAGAGCACCAAGGAGGGCTGACTGCACAAGCAGGATGGGGGTATAACTTAGTAAGGTGACAGCCTCTGCTGCAGTGGGGACCAACTCTGGCCAAGGTGGCTGGAAATTACGTCTGTCTCCTGGAAAAGGGGAAATGAGATCTACGGACCTTTCTCAAGATCCACCGCTGCTCGCCACGGTGGCCCAGAGAAGCCCGTCATGGGTAGCTGAGCTTTCCTTGCGGTCTGAGTGTCTTAGTAGGTCTTCTTCTGTATGCATTAGAGTCAAAGGCCTTTACACCACGTCAGGTTCAAAGGGGCAGGATCTGACAGTGAGTGGGTGAGAAATACATTAGTACACAGACCTGGGAACCGGCATACCTGCGTTTAGCCTAACATCAGTCTGCCTCTTGAGATGTAGCTTTGTAGTCCTAGGTCAGAGGGCATAAGAACAGCTTAATACACTTCTCTTCCCTCACACACCTGCCTAAGCACTTAGGTGAAAATTCTACCATTAGAAGACCACCATTATCCAATGGAGTATTTGCAAGTTAGAATTTAAAGTGCAAAAAAGGGACAAAAAATGTAAACTTTAAAGATGCCGGGTTCAGAAGGTCCTTAGAGAGATGTGTTCTTGGCCTGATTTCTTTCGGTGTCTCTGTCAGTGCTCCCTTCCCTCTGTGACACCAGGCAGCCACTGCATGAAGCCCAGACCCTGCTGATGGAGCAGGGCTCCCCCCAGCCAGCCCTGGGCTCCCTGCTCAGAGCCACGGCCGCTGGGCTGCAGTCTCACTCACGCCGCCTGCTTTTCTCAGGGACCTGGGATCCTTCCATTCCTAGCGATGGATTCAAAAGGGGACTTCTGCCCCATCTTGCTGCAGACACCCTCCAGGCACGTTTGGCAGGACGGTCTCCTGAGATGTGAGGACAGCAGGTTCACATACCCCAGGGTGCACGACTGGCTGTGAGCTGCTTTGAGCTCATGTGAGTTTACGTGGGAGAAAGGCACTGACTGATGAAACAGCTCAAGAGCCAGCCACAGTCAGGACTGTGCGCACCATGAAGTGGCACAATCCTGCCTGTGTTCGTAGCATATTTTATCTGCTTATCTCAAAAAGCGTTCTACATCCTGCTTACGGCAATGGAAACGGACACGAGTCTTGCTCCCAGGTTTACCAAGGGACCACTGAAGGTTTCAGTGCATTTATGGATTGAACTCCAGTCTACACGGGTGTAAGAAATTACACCCCTGGCATCAATGGCATCCTGTTGGACAAGGAAAATTGCCACTAAAGTGAGAATCCAATAGGCATGCAGCAATGGCCAAACAAATGAGCAACTCCCTTGGGCTCACACTATCTGCCTCTTTGCATTTCCATACTCAGAGCCTGATCTTGCTTCCATTAAGAAAGATGGAAACACTCCAAGTGCTTTTGGTGGGAGCAGACGCCTGCTTCTATATACTCCAGCCTCCTGGGGTGTATATATTGTAGACTGTATTCAAGCTACGTGCCTGTATGTATTTCCTATGCAGTTTCAGTTTTTATAAACCTCTGGAGTTTGCAGCTTTGTCAGAAATGACAATGACGAGTTTCGTTCCAACTGATGTGTTCCCAGGGAAAGTTTTTATTTTAAAGAAATGTCACTTCCCAATGAAAAAACTGTTCTGCTGAAAAATTCTTCACTGGTTCTGTCTTTTGAGATAATTTAAGAGCTCATCTTGCCTTCAGGTGCCTTGCACACTCAGGAAATACTGAATCAAAACAGCTGATACTATGGTGATTATATTCTTCTTCAGTCCATCCTCTGCAAGCATCAAAATGCACCGTTGTGGGATCTCATTCCAGCTGCAAAGGGACAGCAAACTGTCCCTGGTTATTTGCTCTTGCTCATCCTGCACATAAAGGAGTGGTAAAGGCTTCCAGTTCCTTTTCGGGCTGCTTTTTGGCACAGAAGTTAGCAACCTTTGGAAGGTCTTTTACACATAGCACTTCAGTTCTGTCAATGTCCTCAGTGTAAAAAAAAAACCACCTATAAGTAGCCTTTGAAGTTTAATGGGAAATTCAAACGACTTCTAGATTTGCATATAGTCTTGATTTTGGCTTCTTCTACTCATGCTATGTATTCCTCCATGTATTTCCTGGTCTTTGGATACTAATATAGCATGTATTCCCCATTTAGTTCCTTAATTATTGTTGGCATCATGTCAGTGGCAAAGGAGAAACAAAACAGTTGCTTTGAGAGAAAACATTTGTTTGCAAAACAAACTTTTCTTTATATTTGTATGTGAGAACAGTCAATACCTTTATATTCTTTTTTGAGGCAGATATGTCTGCAGGAAGAATATCTTTCACGACCATTTAAGCTATCAAGCAACGGTCATATTTTAATAGACCTTATCTAACAAACATCAAGTAGAAAAGCATGTTTTAAGTAATTTTTATAGTCTTAAACTACTTGTGTTTCATGTATATAGAACTAATAGACTTCTGCAATGATGCTGCAATCTTAAAAATGCAAGAAAAACATTCTTCAAATAAATTGCCTTGCCTATAACTGAAAAGTTCTTGAAAAATCTTATTTAACTAACATTTAAATTTCTGTCACCAGTTTGCAAAATACTAGTCTGCATCTGTAAGTCCCACAGTCAATAGGCCTGCCTAGACACCTTCAGAGAGGGAGGACCAGGAACATAGGGAGGGAGCAATGTGTACTAAGTAAGCAATTGTAAATCTCACCCAAGACATTTTGAAGACACATGTATGCAAAGATTAAGCAAAGCAGATGTTAGAAGACCACAAATCTGGGAACAAAACAAAAAACAAAGACCAACCACCACCATCCGCAAGTATAAAATCAGACGTGAAGAGTTCAGAGTAGCTTTGCAGTTCTTTTTGTCAATGGCTACAAGCATATACCACTGAAGTCAATACGGATGATTGCAAGGTTTTGCCATATCCTATACTGGAACATGAAACAGACCAGAACTGGGATATTTTTATGTCCCAGGAGTTGCAGATGCTCTATTACTTGCCAGAATTTGGCTAAAAATTGCATCATCTTTTTGCATCAGTTTCAGTGGAGGGACATGCAAAGGTACTACAAAGGAAGTATCAAATGCACAGACGTATGAGGTGCCTTCTTTCCCAGGACTGGAAAACACTCTGGAAACATCATGACTTTAGCTCCTGCAGAAACCCAATGGAACTGGTATCAGAGCCCTTTGTAGAAGCCACAGACAGGGAGGAGGCATGTGCACTGGTATCACTTCAGCCCTCCATGCCCTCTTGTCTTTACCAATATTTCTTGATGCCAAGCCAAGAGGGGGTGGCGGTGGTGACAGGGTGGTGGTGGGGGGGGGGGGTGTCTTTTCAGGGGAATGAAGGAGACAGCAAGCTCTTAATTCAGTTAACGATTGCAGGAAGTGGTTTGTCAGTTTAGAGGTAGTCCCTGCTCAAAGCCAGTGCCCTTCTCAGAAATTTAACTTGCAGTTCTCTAAAGATAGATTGCGCAAAACACCAGGGGGCCCTCGGGAACCTGCAGCCACAATTCCCCAGGCCAGGAGCTCCAGAAAAGCGGTGAAATGCCCCCCTTTGTGCAGCTGCTCTGTGGACTAAACCAACGCTCAGTGGAGCGGGTCTCTTATGCAAGTTCTCAGGTTTCATATCCGCAGTGACCAAATTTTGTTAAAAATATGACAGCTGCTCCTGTCATTTTTTTTTTTCTTTCCATGTAATTTTAACCGTAACTTCAAACTGCACATGCACTGTCTGCCTTTCAGCAATGGTAAGGGAAGGTTTGCATAAAGCGAAGGAGTTACCAGAAGTTGCCAGCTTTGGCACTGAAAGATCAGGTCCCCTTGTCACATCTCACAGATTGCCTAAAAGAGTTTGTTAGGTGATATTTCAGAGCGAGGTGATACGCTAGGTGATATTCAGAGCAGTCTATTCAAGCAACGTGGCAAGGTAGGATTCAGCTGGGTAAAAAATTGCAACAAAACAGGAAATTGTTTGTTGGCTCTTCAAGGAATAACCCTCAGGTTGCCTTGAGCAATAGCAAGGATCTGATCAATGTAACTGTAGAGTATCAGGATGTCTCATCCTTGTTCCCAGGAACCATACAATACATCCTTTCATCACAACCTCTAACATGCCCTGTGAGAGCATTTTATTCACCCTTAAGGAATCGCTTCAGCTAATCCATCTGAATGACAACATTTCACACTGGTGTAAATCTAGATTATTTGCACTGATGACAACAGATTGACTCAGAGCTCTGCATCCCTGCAACTGGAGAACAGAATCTTTGCGTTATTTTCAACCCAGCAGCTCCCCAGCTAATTTATACTCCTTTTGTTAACCAAAACCGCAGCAACTGGCGCAAAGGTGAAATAAGTGCTCCACATAACCCAGTTTCCCGCCCTTGGCAGAAGTAGATACTTAATAAGAAGACATCTTAGAGTAGGTCAGTCTGGCTCCATAACTGCAGGCCAGACATGACCACCCATCATGAAACGCAACGGTTGTATTGGCAGCATTATGATCTTGTTTCCATCTTTCCACCTCAGCAAGTCTATATCTGTCCTGAGGCCCAAAAGCAAGAAGCTGGCTGTCCCTTCTTCAATGGTGGTGGTTGTACCTCAAGAGAGGAACGTGTCAGTGCATCACAACTCTGTCACTGTGTCCAAGAGACCATCAGAGTCACTCCAGAGTGACTTCAGCAGTTTGTTATTCTCTCCCACAGAGTTTTTACCCTGTTGCAGGCCAAAGACTTCAGGCAAAAACAAAAACAGCTTTGTGCTTTTTTCCTCTTTTGGAATCCTGTTGTTGTTTGGTTTTTAGGTCTTTGGGTTTTTTTTACCAATAAGGCATTAATGGAAGAGAGAGGCAGACTTATTTTAAGGTGGTTTAGACAGAAAGGTCACGAAGAGTGGCACTAGCCCTTCCTGACACAGCTCAAGCCAAAACTTGTTCGTGACAGCAGCTTGGTCTAATCTCCCATGCCAGCAGCTCCATGAGCTCTCCCCTTCTCCGCACAACAGCTAAGGCTGATAGAGCCACAGGGACAGGAACCTACCTGGTCCATTATGTGAAGAAATGGAGACTGTGCCAAAAAAAAGGTGTCAAAAAGTATAAAACAGAAATCAGTTCATTTTGAAGCGGATATTCCAGAGCAAATGATAATCATTAGGTCAGGATTTATCTAGTTCATTAAGATGGCTTCTTTCCAGGAGACGTGGATATCACCGTGCCTTTTTCTGGCCTGTGGCACCACTGCAGCTCATCTGCGAACCTTTCTCATCTCATGTCTCTTCCTGAAGCATTACCCTTAGCTAAGTGTCCTCCTCATTTGAAGGTCCTTTCCTCTACCTCTTTGCTTGTTTCCTTGTGCACCAGTTCCACAGACAAAGAAACATGTAAGGGATCTACAGAAGACACCTGCTCTAGTGAAAAATCTCGAAGAGATAGTGTAACATCTCAGTAGCTTCCCAGCACCTGGTGCCTCCCATGTCATGACTGGTGTCCCCAGGAAGAAGCACAGGAGCTTCTTCCATCCTCGGGAAAGAAAGTGGTTTGAAATGGTGCTGGCAAACACAGGACCGCAAGCACCCAGGTAGTTTGTTTGTGGCAGCAGCACATCACCCTGTCACCATGATCCCTTCCCTGAATGTTGCTCAAACACTCTACACATGTGAGTAAGTGCTCCACAGACTCATCCGTCACAGTGCACAATGCAGCTGGCAGATGTGGCCTTGAATCACTGGCCTGTCTGCTACCGAACCCTCCCCATGTACCTCCTGCATCCTTTTAATGGAAAACATTAGCTTTCAGGAGAACTCATAAGATGGTCATGTACCGACCCACAGGGGACAGGAGTCTGCTCTGCTCCCCGGTGAATGAATCAGACCCACGAATGAGTGGGCTTTGTCTTTCCAACTTCCACTTTCCCAGTCATGGCCTGTTCTTGTGTTCCTCGCTGATGTTAAATTCCCACACTGGGCACTTCTTGTGTAATTTAGACTGAGATTTTCTCCCCTTTCTTTTCCCTCCCTCCCCTCCGCCCCCCGCATCCTCTGTACAACAGAGCTGGCCACACAGCAACAGAGGAAATGAACAACATCTGGTGAGATTGATTCCTCGTTCTTGTAAGCAGTGTAAGCTAACAGCTGTGTCAGGCATTTCATCCAGCTCTGGAATAGAAAAGAAATCAATCATGCATTCCCCTTTACCACACCTCCTCATTCTGGCATCTGTGCCGGTCCTGCAAGATAATTGCCTGGTTCACTTTCCTGAAAATACACTGGAATCCCACCCTTTGTACAGAGGACACTCCTTGATGCAAATATAATGGTTCTTTTAAAACACAGGAGAGGTAAAAAGAAAAAAACCCCACCAAACTGCACAACAACAACAAAAAAAAAAAAAAACAAAAAAAAAAACACACAAAAAGAGCAGAGCACTCCAGTGCACATCCACCTTGAAGAAAAGGAGATCACTGGATTTAATAAAACTACACATGAGCTTATGTGTAGGTTGAAAAAATAGGTATAGGGTTTTTTCTATGCGTTTATATATGTGTTATTTCTCTGGTATGCTATGGCTTTGGGTAGTATCTAGGCACTTAGAAAAGTCACTTTTAGGCACAGACATCAGTTGTACCATTATACCCAATGATGCCATAATGGTGGCAACATGTCCTGTTGGATTGAAAACTTACTGCTGACCACTCTGGAAATGAAAGCATGGGGACAGATGAGATCCAAGGCAGTAACAGCCACAGGATGAGCAATAGACATAGCAAGAGAAGGGCAATTTTCTTATAACTTATGGGTCCCTGAGCCAGCTTTAGAGTTAAGGATTAAATCTTTTCTTTTGAGTGTTTCTGCTGACACTGCCAAGGAGCTGCCAACTAGCTTCAATCGCCTGGGCAATTTCTGTGATGCAGACGTCTGACCACTAAGAACTCAGCAAAGATCCACCAACAAGTCTTCAGTAGCAATTATTGTCCCACAACCTTAGCCGTGACCACAGAAAACACAGCACAGCTCAGGAAGGAGGCTTCAAAGGTAGTTTTTAAGAGTCTGGGACAGCCAAGCATTAGGCAACTTGCCCTGTCTGTCTCACAGCTGCTCATGCAAATCATCTCACAGATAAACCAGCTGCAAAGAGCTTTACAAAAGCAGGGAGTATCTTCATCTATCCCTTGGGGCGCCCTTCACAGTCATGCTGGTTTTGACTCAGTTTCACTAGGATTCTGACAAAAAGTAAGGCCACAGCAGTTTAGGGAAAAAAAAAGCTTAGTTATCATCAATCTGGACAGGTCAATAATCATGACCAAAACTTGGATACCTCTGCAGACTGACTGTGCAGGCTGCATGCTGGACTTTTCTGCAGAGATTTAAGCAACCTGTGTTGTTGCTGTCCAGCTGCTTTCCTAGGAGCACTTCAGAGCAGTGATACCCACCAGCAGGTCTCCAGAGATGTTTCCTGAGGGCTCTGTAGGGTTAGTCATGACGCTGAGCAACTGAAAAGCAAAGCATAATGCTGAGAAGCACAGCAGTGTATGATATTGCATGTGGCACACCATCCTGCACAGTTTTGCTAACACTGGAAATGGCTAAATTAAGAAAATGAGGAAGTAAAAAGAAGACTTTCTTAACCTCAGGTACTGTCACAGGTGTTTCATGCCCACAGTGACTTTTCCAGGGCCTCTGCACTGACCTTCATCCTGAAAACCTGAGCAGTACTGAGCACAAAAGCCCAATGAAGTAAAGTGCAGGACATCATATTGTACTTTCCTTTTTGCCAGCTATATGCACACGACAACAAGTCCTCTTCTGAAACCAGTGAGATTCACTGCCGAGAAGTGGAATGCAGAATTTGGAAGCAGAGGAAGAAAGCAACCAGAGAGAAAGTGGGAAGCAGCCAATAAAAGACATATGTAATCAAGGGAAGCAAGCTATAGCGCTAGGGGTTTGCTTGGGGTTGAAGATTTTCCAATAAGCAGTGTAACAGAACAGATTTATGATTTCAGCATAAAGTTGCATGACACCATTTAATGAATTAAACATTCGCATACAGGTTCAGAGAAAATATTACTGACTGGGAGAGCATAAAAGCGTTAGGACATTCTTCATATTTATTACTCATGAAAAGCTAAAGAAAGAAAGCAATCACAATAGCAATGAAACATACTTTTCCACCCACATACCATCTGATCAAATATTCACAATTGGAATTTATATGGGGGTTTATGGTAGTTTTTTTAAGCTGCAGTTGTAAGTTAGGTTCTGCTAAAATCCAAATATACCCATATATCTTAGGTATTTATGGGAGTCCTATTACCATAATAATTGAGCACTTCAGCTCTTTAAATGTATTTATCCTCACACCATCCTTGGAAAGGAGGATGGGCTACCATTCCCAATGCTGAGATGACACAAGAGAGGCTATGGACAATAGAGTGCCTTAGCTGCCTTCGGTTTGGATATTGTGATGCCTAGAAATCAGGCACTTGGGCACATCAGAGCGCTCAAAAGGGCCAGACCTAGACAGCTTCCCAACCAGTCAGTAAGAAAACCTGTGTGCCCCCTTGGACAGAGCAAGGGGAACTATCTAAAATAGAATTAAACTCCCTAAGACATTCACTTTTTTGAACATTCTACCAAAATGGGACAGTTCTGCCATAGAGCAGAATTCAAGCAAAACAATCTTGATGAATATACAGATCTAGAAACCAGCATTTATTTTTTTTTTTGACTGCTTGAGTGGTCTTTGCAAATTATAAGGATCCTTCAGGTCCTAAATTCTGCCTAAGTAGCCCCTTTGAATTCTGCCTTAAGACACTCACTGCAGATGAGTGGGGAAGGTTGTAATAAACTCCCTGTCTCCCAGGAGCAGCAAGAGCCCATCAAACAGAAGAGAAAAAGCTCTGAGATTACGATTATGTCCCATTGCCCTCAGTCCCACACCATCACACCAGTGCCTTCATCCCACCAGCACTCAGCTGGGCAGGGAACGGCTCACCTGAGTGACCAAACTCAGCCACATACCCAAGTGTTCCCCACTCTGATGCACAACCTGAACGGGTCCCTGATGCAATACATTCTTAGAAGTTGCAAGACTGATTTTTCTGAGGTTACCGAGCAGGAGCAAATAACTCTCCTTATGCAGCTTCCAAACTCTTGCTCTTTGTTTAGACTCATGCCACTGACAAGAAAGCATTTCATTTAAGCACGTGTGATATGACAGTAAGGGAGGGAAGACTCGCATAATGTGGGCTGTTTTTTAGAAGTATAATTCACCAAAGAAATGATGTTAAGTATACGTCTGAGACCCAGGAAGGGTCATACAGCTGAGTTCACACAAGGATGGGTTTCAATTCGGATTCAATGTGCTGGTACATTGCTGAAGGCCTTGTGCCTATGAATTTTGCTCAGAAGAGCAGAAACTCATAATCTCACAGGGAAGTACAGCCCAAAGCATCCAAAAGCAGTAATTGGCTCATAGCAACATGGAAATACATGTAGCTAGAACTACATTTGCTTCAGACATGGTGGGAAATCATTTAAACTTCAGCATCATTTGGGATGCTAAATCGGTTTGGATCCAATCAGTCTGGAAATTGGGGTAAATCTGACACCACTACTGTGTTGAAAACATTCAGAAGGGTTTTCCCACTCTTCTCCCATCCCACTTCTGAAGATGAGCTCAGAACTGCTCAGCCTCCATCATTTATGAATGATATATACATGTTACTGAATCCACTTTGACAGCCAAGGATTAAAGTTATCTCTATAAACAAGTAAGTTCCATCTAGTTCCCAGTTACCAAACAGAAATGAAATTATATAGCAAAATCCTCAAAACACTCAGGCATCTGGCTTGGGTACTGCATTCATTCCTCCCAAAACACACAACGGCATCTTGCTTGATCACTGATGGGAACGTGTTACAGAGGGACACACACTCGCACACCCAGAGGAAGCACAGCATCAGTACCATAAGGTGCTATGTGCCCAGAGCTGTCACTGAAGTCAGAAGTAGGTGACACTGGCCATCTGATACTCATCCCTGCAGACTGTGGCTTCTGCAGGACACTGCTTCAGAGACTGCCTGGCCTTTCCCAGCACCATCAGCCCAGCAAAAGCCTGGACCTAGGGTTGTTCTTTCATGGCAACTAGCAGGTTGAACATGGGCAGTTAGAGAAGGCACCTCCTTCGACTGCCCCTTCTGCCCATTTTCTAGAGAATGCTGCACTGCAGTAGTTACAGTCAAACTGTATGTGATGCAGTTCCCAAACCATCATCTACAACCTGGGTGATGCAAGTAGTTGCAGTCCAAAAATTATTTCACATGTAGTTCAGCTTCTCTGCAAAGGAAAGGAGCAACCTCTGGGAGGGGGAAGGAAGGAGATGTTGGGGAAGGCAATTTTCTCTGCCATCTAGGTTTTATCTTCCCATCCTTGTGAATCAACATCCTTAAGAAAAAAATCCATGTGGAGCTTTGAACCATACTGCTAAAAGCATCCCATGTGTTATTTTTTCACCAGCATGTCTCAGTGCATTATTGGTGTCATCTTATTTGTTATTGTAATTTTTAAAAATATTTCATTTGAAATGAGTAAAGAAGAAAAACCTCAGGCTCTTTTTTGTTTTGTTCATTGTTTCTAGACTGAAGTTGCAATATATAAAAATCACTTCAGCTGGTTTTTGTCATTACTAGAAATAAAATAATGACTTAATGACTTACTATCACATGGCATTCAGATTACAAAAGCAGCACTACATAAAAACCAGTGCAGCACATATTAAATGGATTAAAATTGAACTAGATTTCTAATAGTGACTGTATGATGTGGTCACTTGAAATAGCTAGGGATTAGACACAATGACCCAGGAGGTCTCTTCCAGAGTTATACTCCTAAAAAGCAATTGTTAATGGGGAATCATCATCAAAGGGTGGGTATTTTCTGTGGGTCCTACAGAGATCTCCTTTTGTCCAATGTTTTTCAACATATTTAGCCAGGATGGCGAAATTTTCAGAGGACACAAACATTTGGAGAACAGTAAACAATAATGGGAACGGGTCAATTGTGCTCACAGCTTGGTAAACTGCGCTATTTTGAACGTCATCCTGCAGTGAAACGCATTATTCCTACATCAAAGACAAAGTCACTTAGAGCATATTCAGAAGTAGGGACTCCCAAAAATCCTGTACACTGTCCTGTAAAACAGGATATACAATGCTTAGTTATACAAAGAGCATGTTGTGCCAAAGTGAAATGTTATTATTACCTCTGCATACAGTGCTGCTGAGTCCATTACTCAAATAACATGTACAGTCCAAGGAGGTAGCTAAAACACTGGAAAGGGATCAGGAAAAGGCTACAGCCATGATGATATGTCTGGAAAATCTGCTTTAAAACAAAAGACTTAAGAAGCTCAGCCTCTTTAACTTCTCTAAGAAAAATTGAGAGGCAATGAAATCACAGTCTGTATTTGGGGAATGGAAAACATTTCTGACAATAAAAAGTTGCTCAGTTTAGCAGACAAAAGGCATGCTATGTCTGACCAGCTAGAACTTGAAATTAGATTCAGGTGAGATAAAATACACATTTTTAATAATGAGTTCAGATAATCATTGCAACAACTTACCGAGGAAAGTGGTAGATTTTTAAATCTCATTATGTCTGAAAGGCCAGGTATCTTCCATAATGACACAACCTGGCTGAAGGAAGTATTCATCCTGGTATGGGGATGACCAGGGTCCTTGCTGAGAAGAAAGCAGTACGGAAGATCAAAGCTTCTTTACCGATTTCAAAACCTGTGAAAAAAGCTAATCTGCCCACTTTTACAGACTATCACATTCAGTCTCTTGGTCACAATGTAGAGTCTCTCAGGAATCTCTCCATCCAAAAAGCATATTAATTTTTACTTCAGTGAGCCACCTATTAGGCCTTAATTCTTTCAAAACCTTTCCATTCTTTGAGTTCTGTTTTCATATCTTCTTCTAATCCAATGATTCCTTCTCGCCTTCCTATAAAGTTGTCATTTCCTTCAGATGCTCAGACTGATGAAAGAGCCATACTGAAATAAAAACTAAATGAGGTGAAAATATATCCCATAAAAACCTCCATTAAGGATTTTACGAAGAGATTTCCTACTTCTCTGGCTCAGATAGCCATATTTTATTCCTTCTAGGAAACAGAAAACCCTTAATCCCAGAAGAATGCAGCCAGAATCAAAGAGCAAGAGGAGGCATTAGGTTGCAAGAAGAGGAGGGGGAAAAGAAAGAAGAATTTTATAGTCAGCCCTTCAACACAATGTGAATGAATGAGCTATCACCACAGCTACTGTGTGGAGCACAGGCACTGAGCAGAGTGGGTACGGGAGAAAAATATCATAAACTGGAAATCTACACAAAGTCCACAGTCAGGTAGCACTGGGTTACCATGGTGTAATAAGTTGAGTGCTTAATGAGCCAGATGCTGTTAGGAAAAATGTCTATTAGAGGAAAAGAACGGAGAGAGAAGAAGGCATGAAATGCTTGTGTTTGGACACGATTAATTAAGAAAGTGAGAGAAATGGTAGATTTGATAGTTTCTCATCTCTTAACAAGAAACTGATTCTTCCTCAGAGCAAAATATATTCTGTCCCTAACCAGCTCTCATGTTATTGCTTCCCCTGCCCTGTCTGTTTGTCTGTTCTCTGTGTGTGAGTGAGTGTTTATCCTTTAGTATTACAAACTGGTCAGTCATAAAAGGTGATCAGCAGCAACTTGATACAAGAGCCCAGGTTATGGAAAACCAGTATTTTGTGAAAGATGCCTGCTATAAACATCACATCCTTTTCCCAGTCTGCTCAAGCAGTTACATGGTTTTGTGAGCTATTTAATTTCCATTTTTTATCAGAGTACCTTATGTGGTTTGGTTTTTTATTGTTATATGTTAACTCACGTGAGGCGAGTAAAATTCTTTCATTTACATCTTTCTGGTCTTCTCAAGTTAGTAAGAGACAGAGAGGTTAAACCAATATCTCTGCTTTAGTGAATCAACACTGCACTAGATGGTAGATGAAGTTTTTCCTGGATGTTTTCATGTTTCTGGAACAAACCCTGCCCGAACCTCTAGCACCTTCTGTTCAAGCCAAGTCAGGCACCACACCACTCAACATCACTCAGGATTTGGGCTTGTATCATTTCAATTAATTTTCCCTAAAAAGGAGTCCTCATTATTTTCGCAATATTTCTTGTCTTCATTGTTGTCAAATTGCTTCTAAGAGATGAACACATGGAATTCATTGAGCATACAACAAAACCCACATTCAATGAGATATTGACTGTCTTGAGGGATAACAGCAATAAAACGTGGCCAAGGGGAAAAATAGTTCACGGGTTATGGTACAGTGACCCAAGCGTTGTGGGCAGAGGGGAATGTTGCATAATGAAAACAACGAGGCGAGCGTGGGGGATGGCATTGTCTTCTCCACACCCTGCCATCACAGCACTGTTCCTGGAAACAGCCCCGCCACTTGTGAGAAAACCTCTTTGAAAATCAACGCCCTAAATTTTCAAATTGCCTCCAGCCCTGTAGACCATAGATTCACCTGAACAGAGCCTGGCTAGTTCTCTGCCATGAGTACGACATGTTTTTTCACTCCATCATCTACATCCACCATGCCAGTCAAAGACCACCAAAGTGAACTGTCATCTGTTAAGCAGTTCTTTAAGAAACCATGCATTTGCCCATGATATGGACTAACCCTGAGCAGATCACCATAGTGTAACTTCTAGTACAGCCTTTATGTCATCTGTCTTTGGCTGTTTGTCTAGTCTAAGTTAGTTGTCTGGCCTCTATCTAGTCAAAGGAGAAGGATTCATCTTACAATAACTCATCTGACCCAACAGAGGTGTCTCGGGGAGATGCCCGTTTTGCTCCTTTGATGATGTATGGTGACTGAATGTGCAGATGGCCACGTTAGGTGGGCTGAATTACATCCTTACTTTCTGACTTCAGATGACAGTGTTCAATGGATGTGACAGTAAGCCTACTGAAATCCACTTTACTGACTTAACTTGGCTTTGAACCAGAGCAAAAATGAGCTAAGAACATAAAGAAAAATGCTTATCCTCTGTGAGACCACCAATATCTGTACCCTTCCCTGTCTTCATGGATTATTGAAGGGGTCTAAAGTTACTAGGCTCCTAAATGAGACACTTCACTTGAATGACTGAAATGAAGTGGGCTAAATCTCTGCTTTTCTGGGGTTCTCTGCAGTTATTTCTTTGCAGCACCTGGATCTGTCAGCTGTACAAATTCTACAGAACAAATCCTGATCAAAATCCCAGCCCTTTGCCTGCTTTTGCAGAGATACATTCTCCCAGCAGAAGCTGAAATAGCACAGGCGACCATCAGGAGTATCACTAAAACTCGCACACGTCAAAGTTCCAAGTGTATTTTCTTCTTTATTCTCTTCCCCCAACTCACATTTAATCCTTTCCCCTCCTCTGACAGTTTCTAAGTCTATGCATCGTGACGTTTCTGTGCCACAGTCCTTCCCACTGCCTCCTTTACCATGCCTATAGGAGTTTATATTAAAGACTGCAGTCCTGCTGGACTGTGGGGCCTGAGCCACAAGACAGTCTTAAGTCATGTTCTTCATGTTCTGTATAAAATACTCCCATTTCCTAGAATTCACTCCCACTTTCAGTATTTCTTTGCAAGGAATCTTCTTTGGGAAGATATAAATAATTTTGCTTTTCTCCTGCCTGGCTTAATATCATGGTTGAAAAAAACCTAGCTGTTTCCTTTCTTCCCTTTCATAATATTCCACATCTGGACCAAAGCAAGCAGCAGCAAGAAGAAAGCTCTCTTCTGAAAACAGCTGAGAATAGCCCATACAGTGTATCTGCCATCATTCATGGCTTGTTTGAGCAACTCAGGAGCAGGACTACTTCAGCCCAAGGATGCTTTGGGGAACTGTTTTTGCCTAGTTTTGGGGTGAGAGCGTGGTCTAATTACAAGTAATGATAAGGTCCACCAAAAAATGTCTCTGTCCAGAAGTTTGTGTGACCAGACCTGGTCTTTGGGGTTTTTGTCTACCAGTAGAATGTCTACCAGTGCTCCAGCATTCATCTCCAAAACAAAGGACTTAGCTGAAACTGTCATCCACTGGACAATAATTCTGCTTTTACATATGCTTTAAAACAGTTATTTTACAGGATGGGGATATACTTTTCACCAACATTCTGATTTCACCCACCTCTCTCCTGTGCAGCTTCCATCGATCCAAGTCATAAGACTGAAACACTGTGAGGATACCACCCTGAATGAGGCATGTGAAATCCCTTTCCCTGCTGCAGATTCACCACTGGAGTCAGCAATGCCTTCCCATGCTGTTTCCCAAAGGCAAGCTATGGCTTCTCCATCATTCCATTCCACAAACCTGGGACATTGCCAAGGATATCTGCAGCCAAAGGAGGAGAACACAGTTTCCTACCACAAGAAACAGAGCTGCCAGTGCAGATGTTTAATGTGTACTCTTCTCCACAGATCTGTGCTAACTAGGGATGCACAACCCAGTTTACATCAAAGAACCGATATGAACTTTCATCCACAAGTCAAACTACATACTAGGCCAAAAAGCATGGGGGAAGGAAATACCTTGGGATTGGACACAGCTTTGTGCTACTCCCGTGCTAACATTACTTGCTACTTACATCATACCGTACAAGCCATTTCAAGGAGTGCCTTAAAACTAATGCTAAAACATTACAGAACAAGAGTGACATGGAGGATATAATTCAACCATGTACTAGAACGGCTTCGTTCTGCAGCCAGAGATACAAGACAACACCAGTGGTCTGCTCATACATGCAAGTTACCAGCAACACCTTCCTCAGCCAGGCTAAGGCACAAATTCCTGTGCTGTGCTCCCTAATTCAGCCTCTTGTTTAAAAACAATCATAGAATTAAGCATTGCTCATACCAGTTGCAGCACAAATTCCTGTATTTCAATTTAAATTCACTTACCAAGATGCACAACTGCTTATTTTGGGCGTACGCTCTGTCTATGAGTTCACGTGATACCTGTAGCTTACAAAGCAACACTTTCTAAGCCACTGTGACATTCATCTGTTTGACGAGTTCAAACAACCTCTGTTCATTTATTCATAAAAATCTCATTCGGGGGCTTCAAGCATCTGGTCACAGAAATTCAATTACTCACAAAAAGCACATCAAGAAGTCAGGAAGAGCCCAGACTTATTTCTAGTTTAGAAAATCAGTTGGCAACAGAATGTTTTTCTTTTCAGCTGTCCAAATGAGGTGCTCTCACATTTTCTACATATCCAGAATCATATGCCATAAGACAAATCAGCCTTCCTGGGAATATTAGCTAACACATTAGATTTTATGGATAGGTATAGCTGAGATCAACACTTATTGCCTTCTGCTCAGTTTGGACTTTGAGAACAAAGAACAGATATCTGAAAACTTCCCAGTTAGATCCACTGAATGCTCATTTATCAGAGCCTTTATGCCCATTGACGTGAATTTTCTGAAGCATATGAAAATCTACATATTACGGTCTGTTGTCTCCAAGCAAGTTTTTTTTAGAAATCCTTGCATTTTTGGCTTGTGTAATCACTCCTTCTTGCAAAGCACTAAGGATACTTAATTCAAATTCCAGTGCCTGCTGGTGCTGGGGAACCAGCACTTCTTCAGGTATCTTTTCATCCTTTTGTTGATTTTGCATCCTGCATCAAGTGTTAGAGGCTGATCCTTCACCATCACACTCTGCTCACTGCCGCCTATACACATGGAGAGTAGATGTAAAATTGTTCTGAAGCACAGAAAATCTCCTTCTTCCATCAAGCCCCATCCTCTTCACACCAGCACTGGATGCAAACCACCATGCAAATAATTAACACGCTTGCCTCCCTTTGGGTTGACTGATAAAATGGAATCAGACAAATGAATTTTTGGTGCCCACTGATCTTTGAGTGCACTGTGTTATGACAGGGTGTGAGGTGACATGTCAGATAATGTATCGTGTCACACTCCCCAACTATTTGATGCCATTTAATGTAATGCATCCTGGCATGCCGTGATAGGATGACACAAAATGAGAAAGAAGCCAAACTGGAAATACCAATTACCCACTCTTAACCCTGAGGCAGTAGGGGGAAAATATGCCTGCGTCTGGGTGACCCTTGCTCTGCTTATTGCCTAAGCTTCCTAAATCAGGGAGTTTGTTTCGGGTACTCTTCAGTCCAAGGTCATTACTAATCATTCAGATGGCCAAAATGTCCGTAACTCTCCACTTCATCAGAAATCCAGGAGAAGCAGCAGAGAAATCAACTGAAAAAAAATGTAAATTGCTGTTCCCAGAGTGTCAAGTTGAGCTGATGTTTTGTGTCTAATGAGCTGCAAAGCCACATGGTGTCAGGAATGAAGAAAAGTCAGGAGAGCAGGGAGAACGGGGACCGTCCTAGCAGTGAGGCTGAGCTGAAGATCAGGCTTGCATCCAGAAGCTGTACACGCAGACAGGGCTGAGGCGTGTGAGCTCTCTAGCAGAGTAGAAACAAGCAGGACGTAGGACTAACATACCCTGTTCTACTGCAGGTCAGCCCTGGGAGAAGGTTATTCTCCCAGCTTACCCCGAGAAGCTTACTGTCACCTTTCTCCCATCCAAAGTCACTACTCCTCTGATCTACCAACCAACCTGCTTGGCAGTCGCTGCCTAAACCAGTCCACTCAAGTGATCCAAGTCAAAGCACAGCCTCCTGTTTAATCCTTCAAGCACTGAATGAGGGTTCAGTTTCACGTGTGGGTATGTTGGCAGACTGGAGGGAAAGCTAACCACCTGGCAGAGAGGCAGGGAGGATCCCACAGGATCCCATGTCTCTCAGCTGCACCAGAACAACACATGTGGCCAAGCATGGACAAAAGTGCCCAAAATACTCCTGGGTAGTGGTACAAATAGGGTGATGCAGAGTGATGGTTTCATGAAAGCTGAGCTTAATACCACAGACAAGGCAGAAGTCAACAAGGTTTCAGCAGTTTTCCTTCTCAAAACCACCTTCCAACTTTGTATCTTCTTGCATCCCCACCACATATTTCTAAAAGCAATAATTTCCACCCACATGTCCAGGTCCCAGATTCCAAATGCATCATACCAGGAATAAGTTCAGATAAAGGCTACTGCTTCTGCTTGATCCAAATCTAACTTTACCCTGTTTCTTGTCTTAACTCCGTACGAGGCTGTGCTCTTCAAATACTCCTCTGACAATCTCAAAGGCCAGTCCCTTCTCCTCACAGCATTCTTTTTCCCCCATAACTGGTTCCTGGGAAACAGTATCTGTGCAGTCTCATGGTCTGTGTCTTCAAGCATGTGTCAGTGCGAATATCTATGTACAGTTGCATATGCCTTGCCATTACTGGCTCATCACTTTCCTAAAACCCATTATGATGGGTTGGCTGAAGACACTTGATTCTTCAGATTTTTTTAAAGGGAATAAAGGAGGTCAAACATTTTGGTGCCATGCAAAACACTCGTCATACAAATCCTGCCCACAACATGTACTTTGTTGATACCTCTAAAGGAAAATTTGTAAGCTTATTCATAATACTCTTTTTAAAAAACAACAACAAAAAACCCAAAGTGCCATGATTCAACAAAAAATTATACCTCCACAAATAACGTCATAAAGATATGAGGCATGCATTCAGAATATCTGTCAGAGGCTGCCTTGGTTTGTTCCCACGCAGCCTTGCAGCACTCTGGAAACAAGATGTTTAATGGTATATTTTCATTAATTACTTCCATGGTTGAAGAAACATTATCCTAGCTATAGAAAAATGTTTTAGTGATATTGTGAGAAAGATGGAGAAATACTCCAGAGTGCTTTCTGTTAGAAGTGATAGAAGTGACAATGAGTACATCTTGTTATATCAGTCAACATCTGGCAACTATGAGTACAATACGGTGGAACACAACTGCACTGGACTTACATATGGACTAACAAATTCCTTGGTATTCACAGCCAAGCAAAACTGGGAGATTCCTTATGGCAAAGCTGAAGGAAACACAGATTTACAAAAAGATGAATTTATTTTGTTGGGCTGTATGCTGTAGTTACTATCTACTTTTTTTGAACTTCTTTTTTAAACGTTAGCCGTTTGTAAAAGAGAAAAAGCCTAGCCAGTCTCCAACAGAGTAGCAAAACTGAACAAATTGCAAAATCATACCGTGTAATTGCCAGAAGAAAAGTGCTAAAACGATGCAATCAAATTCCAACTGGATGGAACACTGAAAAAAAAAAATTAAAAAAATATCAGACATCTGAAACTGTTGCACCAAAACAATGTGGCAACTGCAGGATTTACAATAAAATCTCTGTGTCAAGTCCTGCACAAATGACCTTGAGCAGGAGTCTGGACATGAAACACTCTCAGTTCAGACAGAGACACAGACTAAGCCCCATGATTGACACAGCTCAAAGCTGCAGGATTCTTCAGACCTAGTGATGACAGGGGTGTTTTGGAAACACAGCATATTCAACACTTGTTCGATCCTTGAGACAGTCCTACACAAAAGCAAAGTACATTTAGGACTGCAAAGGAAGCTAATAGAGAAATGAGTTTCCCAGAGGCAAGGGATCAGGCAGCCTTGGGGTAATCGGCAAGATCCACCTTCACCGAAAACAAAGCATATAGAATTGTTCCAGTAAGCCACGTCTGCAGTAAGTAATAAATAACCTTATTCAACACTGTCCCATTTTACTCCTCATCTCTTGAAAAATGCCAGCACAGCCCTAGTAATCATCAGTGCAGCATGCTTTTCTGTTAAAGCATATAGGTATATGTTGGAAATGTACATACATTGACATATACGCGCACAGTTGTCTATAAATAGATGAAACAAGTCTCATCTACTTCCTAATCTATGTTTAATGTACTTATGATTATTTGTAGTTCATTTTTCCTTTGATTCCAGACTTGCCTGTGTTGTGATTCTCCTATAGTTTAAGTAGAACATCCTTGTATTCAATACTTAAATTTCACATTTTATAGGCTATACAAAATACCATTAAGCCTTTAAGGACAGCCACTATAAGAACAAGAAGAGTCATAAAGATTCCACATGAGCTTTTCAATTGCCATAATTTCTTATTTTATTGCAGTAAAACTTTGCGTGTTTGAGTCATTCCATTGTCAACAGTTTGGTAACTGCAGGTAAACAAAATGCTTAAACAGTTTGGATAGTGATCAGAATCTCAGTCCTGCCAATGACTAGACTATTTCTGTTGTTAGAGAAGTGTTGGTGCATTATGATACTAAAATTCTGTCACTCAAAGGCCAAGCGTAACAACAAAGAAAAGGCATTTGTTAGTTTGTCAAGGAACCTGTGAGCATTATAATAACCTGACAATTAATACTTATGAGGATGTTTTCCCTTGAAAACTCTTTCCTCCATCGTTCAGCGCTTGATCAGTTGACACAGAAAAGACTCATCAACATCCAGGTCGAAAAACTACACTCAACTCCATAGTAACATGGCCCACATAAGTCAGACTGAAGTTTACTCACAGGGTAATCATGTGCATTTAGTGGGAAGAAGATGCCAAACATGGTTTCAATGTCTGGCCAGAATGGCTCTTACCAGAGCACGATGCCTGCATTCATGCTGGTACTGCTGCTGGGGCTCCAGCAGAAGGGAATATACAAGTTAGAGCAGACGAGCTATAGCCTTATCAAGGGCCTTTTCCAGCCTGTAGTTCAGTATTGCTAATCCAAAAGCTCCTTCCAAGTTTTCTGTTGCTAGAGCATTCTAGAAAGACTTGGATTTCTTTTACACCAATTAATATTCCTCTGGGTTTCTAGCAGGAGCACCATGTAGAAAATGTCACCCATACACCCGACACTATAGCTGAAAGGGCCTCAGATACTTGGTTTGAAAAACCTAAACCCAAAGTTTAGATTTCTTTCTAACTTGGCTCTTTAAATAAATAAGGTTTAGGATAACTATTTTCTGTCAGACAGTCCTTCACCTATAGTTTGAACATGTCAATCTGCAGCAATTGAATGTGGCAAAGGAATAGCAACCTCAGAGATGCTGCATTCCTACAGTTTTTCTGGATATAGGTAGGTGAGCAACACTTAATGACAGCAAGGTCAATGTGCAGTAATTTATTTCAGATACCAAGAATCGACAGAAATAGTGCCTCTCATGCCCTCCAATAGACAAACACATAACAAAATAGATTTCTGAAGTTCTGCTTCTCATAATGCTTCCTCCTCTCCACCAGGCAATAGGAAATACTGAGAAAGATCAAGAGGCAAACTCTCTTTTATGTTAACCCAAAGCAGACCATCTCTCTTTTGTACTGAATTTTAGAAACAGAGGAAAAAACAAGATCGAGATTGTAAGGACTTCACTCACAGGCAACCAGCTGTTAAGACATGACTTTACATGACATTCCAATTATCATTCACGCCTGACTGAAGGAAATAGTGCATCCCCTGCAATAAGGTATTACTCAATATTCAGTCAAGTATCAGGTGCTGACCCATAAGCTACCCCATCACCATCACGAGGCTTATATGAGCATAAATTTAAAGTAGTTTTAAACAAAGTCTTGAGCACTGTAGCCGTCAGACTTGATAATTCCTATATGGAATCCTATCACTTTAAAAATGAAGCACAGCCTATGATTGGAAGTATTTTTATTTCAGAACTGTAAGTAACCAGTCTTTATCTAAGTAATTATCACTGCAAGAACAAATAATACAATCTAACTTAAGACAGATTAGACACAAAATATTATCATTCATGGCAAGATTTCTATAGGTAACTCCACCTGAATAATTAGCAGCACCATCTCTGGCCCTCAAGGTTTCAAGAGACAGGTATATACGGGGAAAAATACATCACCCTCTGACCCTGTTTCACACAACTAATGACTTGGTCAAGAAACACACTGGTGGAAATTGAGGGGCTCTGGGAAAAATGCTGAAACACCAAGTCAAGAAGAACCTTCAGTACTTTGATAAGATTCCCTAATTATAGTCCTCTAAGAGGATGATCTCCCTTACACTCGCAAGGGTTTTGAGGAAACTAGCTTACTTCAGCCCTCATTATGCAGACTTATTTGATGACAGGTTTTGTTGTTGGATAGTTGTTTTTACTTTCATGGCAACGTTAGGAGCCAGTCTGGAAAACGAGGCTGTAATATTCCAGGAAGGAACACAAAAAGTAAGGAGTCTTCCTCCTTTCATCCCCTGCAAAGCAGCTCACAAATTATATCACAGAGGATTAAACCCTGGAGTCCTGGGGACCTGTGATCAGCCTTGGCAGGCACTTTCCCAGCTGAGAAGTGCCATCCCTTTCAGCTCACCTGTGACCTTCTGTATACAGAGATTTTTGGCAGCATTCTGGGAAGTCAGCAGAAGTATTCTGCTTCTCAGCTCTGACATTAAATGCAATCAGAGTATGCCAGGAGAAGCCCAGAAAAAATAGCTGAGAGGAACCATGACCCAGAAAAGCATAAATCTGAAGGATCAGCCATGCAGCTTCCCTCACTTTCACCAAGGCACCTGCAGAGGAAAGATCTGTGAGAGAGAAAGTGACTGGAAGTCTTCCTATACAATAGGAATATTGTGTAGGAATACTCTTCGATACACTAAGGGGGGGAAAAAAAAGGTAGTAGTAGAGCCTGCCTCTGGAGCAGACAGAGTTCAGGTATTAACAGAAGAAAAAATCCAACATAAAAAACCACTTTGTTTTAAAACAATCCTTTTAGCATAAGCTAAACACTAGCGTGGCACTTTGTTTTATTTATTATTTGTACAATGGTACGACACATATGACACAGAGGTCTCCAAGAACAAGGTCCTTTGTGTTAAGTTCCTCACACAAGCATTGGAAGAGATACTATCTATTGAAAAATCTTTCTAAATAGACATGACAAATATGGGCAGAAAGCAAACAGCAGAATTTTCCGCATGAGGAACTGAAGAGAAATTAAAACACATGCCCAAAGACACTGCAGAAATCACTAGCAAGGCACTGATGTGACCCCAGCTCCTTGGTCACAGTCACTAGTAGATAACTATTGATACAGTAATCGCGTGTTAACCCTTCCTGACTACAACTCACTCTCTTACTCAGCCCCCTAATGCCTGTAAAAATGGAAGATAAACAAACTAAAGTTAATTCCAGAGCACTTAAAAAAATCTGACTTTTTTTTATAGAATTATGAACACTGTAAAAAAATATTAAGAGAAGCTGCCACATAGTTCTAACAAAACCCACTTAAGACTGTTCCCAGATACCTTCTTAATTCCTGCTCCTAATCCTTGATTTCCTTTGACTATGGACCTTCTAAGTGCTTACCAAATATTTCTGCTTACTCCAAACACTTCTGCCCCTTGCCAGAAAACTGAGGGTTCTGTCTACCTTTTCCAGATGACTGGTACCAGTACAGCGTCTGGACTGGCTGGTCTGAGCAAAAGTAAGCAGAACTACGCCCTTGAAATACACTTTTCAAAAGGCACTAAGAGATCATGATGAGGACAGCCAAGCATTGGAACAGGCTACTCAGAGAGGTTGTGCTCTCTTCATCCTTGAAAGTTTTGAAAACCCAGTGGGATAAAGCTCTGAGCAACCTGCTCCAATCTTAGAACTGACCCTTCTTTGAGTAGAAGGTTGGGCAAGAAATTCCATGAGGTCCTTTCCAACTTGGATTTATCCCATGATCTCATGGTCTTACTGCATGAGACAGAATCTCAGCTCTATGGAAAGTGGATTCTCATCAGCTCTATGGAAAGTGGATTCTTATTTTAAAGCTACACCAAATTCTGCTATATGATTCAGTTTAAACTATGTCTTACTAGAAGAAACAGAAATAAAGATAACCCTTCCGTCTACATGAATTTAATATTAAACACAAAAAAAAATTCATTTGTGTTATTGATGCCAGCAGTGGTGATTCCAACAGTAGTCAGATAGGCTGACCACTTTCTGACATTGACCTCAGGTGTATAATTCTCCATAGGAATTTTGGTAGCACTGTGATAAATGAGCTGTTGAAACCTGATCTCCTGGTCCACCCTGGATCTTGTGCTCCCCTTTCTGTATGCCTGCTGCACCAACTCACAACATCCAGCAGAGCCACCTGAAGCATCACAAAGTTCTAAGCATGCAGGCATATGTGGAAGTCTCAGATGAAATACGTTGGATTTGCTGCACAAACTTGGAAAAACTGCATAACACATGGGCAGTAGAGGCCCAGCTGAACCTTTTCAGGTAGCGGTCAGGGCTAGGCAAGGCAATAGGCTACAAACCCATAGCAGAAGATAACACTTGTGTCCTGCCTTACAGATACTGTTTAAGTCATTTAGGGCAGATGATTTGTTCTCTCTATATGGTTTATAAAACACTTATTATAAAGGGTCTTGAATTCTGACTAGGTTCATTCATTAAAATTCAACATGTCCCAAAGAGCACTTAACTGTTCCTAATCAGTAAGATTATTTTTCTTGCTTGTTGCTGGAAAGGTACATGTTATATTTGTTCAGATGCAGCATATTATTTGCCTCTGAAAACTTTAAACCAGCTGTGACCATCTTCCCAAAATGATGTGCACCAGTTGTACGGCATGTTTGATTGATGGAATGTTTGCTAGATGATGTGCTTTGCGCTGTGCCACAAGACTTTATTGTGTAGAGTCTGCTTGGTTTCATTACTCACACCCCGTAGGCTGACAACTTCAAAGTTGACTCAAATCTATCCACACGACCCTGATTTCAGTTTGCTGAAATGTGAAACTATCGTACTTTCGACTAGCACAGCTTAGCCTGATACTGCTGTATAATTGTTCTGCAGCACATGAAAAGAGAGAACATGGACTACCACTGTGATAACTTGACGTTATACCACTTCACAGAGGCCAGTAGCCCTATCAGGTACTAATATCACCCAGGGCTTGGTGCACACAGCTGAGAAACAATGGTTTCATTAGTTATCAGTGATCAGCTGAATTGTGAAGACTGTCCATATGATTGCTTATCTCCAGATATGTGGAAATACAGTGCAACTTTAATGTTCTTTATCAAATTTTAAAATAAGAGACTTGACCTCATCATCGGGTCAAGAGCATGTGCTCAGAGGGTTACGAACAGCTACAGCAGCCCAGCTTCTACTCTTCAGTGGGTTCAGTTGTTATGTTTCTATCACATGTTTGAGCCCTACATATGCTTGATTTAAGCTGCTTGATCCCACTGCCTGAGATCCCTGTGCAACACGGGGGTCTAGCTCTCCAGTGTACCTATGCAAAAATACAAACACCAGCTTTGTTTTTATAGGGACAACAAAGGAACCTGTAAACATATTTTCGGAAAAAAATGGGACATCCAAGGCAAATCATGTTGTGCAACTGCTAAAAGCTAATGACGATTTATAGTCAAGGGTCTGCAAAAAGTGTAACAGCAATTAAAGCCGCCGCTCTTTCTGTTCCCCTCAGCATCAGAAAACACATCAGATATGCAGCAACAGTTATGTAATAGGAAGCAATAATTTCCGGCAATTTCCACATCAGCATATTATATAATGAACACATTGATGTGGAACTGACCAACGACCAAGCCGCAGAAGGATGTAACATTGGCAAGTAGATTTATAACTCTTAAAAAAAAAAAAAAAAAGAAAGCAGAAGAAAGAAAAAAACATGTTAGTTCCAATACCATGGTTCTTCAACTAGAAATCTTCCAGGCACTCTGAAAACATTGTGCAACATAGTTCTACAAAGCTCCAAGAAGGACACTGAATGGGTACAAGTGTCCCTATTCCATATCTGTATAAAACATGGGGAGGATGAGTAGCTGCAAGGTACTGGAATGAGACTGCAGAAATTTGGATTCCTGTGCCACTCCAACCAGGAATACACAACAGGACATTAGGAAAGCTACTTTAGGCCAAAATTCAAAGGTATTCCAAAAATTTGGTTACCCAGCTGGATCTTAAAATGCTCCATAGCTGGAGCTTATTGATTTTATGGGAATTTAGTGTAAAATCTTTTCAGGAATCTTTGGAGAAAAAAAAATTTCTGGCATCTCCTGAATCTGGCACTGGGAATTAGCCACAGAGACTATACGCATGCTTTGTGTTATACATATACCAATCTCAGGCCTTGATAAGCTTATGCTTAGATGTCCCTTTGTAAACTGGAGTTGCTAATATTGTCTTCTCATTAACTTCTCTGTTTAGGAGCTAAGGATTTTGGAGCAAGCACAGTCAATAACCTACATGTTTATTCCATGCCTAAAACAAACTCACAGAAGAGTTACAATGCTATAAATAATTATTAATAATGTAACAACAAGAGGCAATATTAAAAAAGCAAGTCCTTTCTAATTTTTAAAGGAGCAAACTCAACTTAACCATGCTTATTCTCCAGCTCAGGTCATCACAACTTTGCCAAGGTGATAGAAGGCCTGATTGCTTAGGCCTTCTAACTTAAACCTTAGAAGGGTTGACATTCATGTATATCCCCTTACCTCTCTGGGACAGTAACACATCCCAGCATAGACCATAGGAAGCCACAATCTTTGTAACCTCAATCTTGCATAAAGTACAGTTTAGTTGATAAACACGTCCAAGAGTCCTGGTCCTTCTAGGAAAATCAATGGAAGCTTTGCGGTAATGCCATCAAGAAACTATCTGTGGCCAATGTAAAATACCATTAGCTCTGGGTTTTTTTCACCAGCAATGCTGTCTACAGCCATGACCTGATGAACAGAAATATCAGCATATTAGTATTTATTCTGAAATGACAGCATTGGGTTTGACAAGTGACAGACTGGACGCAACAAGTCTTTGATTCTGGCAGGCACTTTCTTTCCAGAATCCCGAAGGTTATGCAGACTGGGCGACAACTATTTTTATATTCAGTCTGCAAAGTCAGGACTCCAGGGAAATTGTTTTGTTTTACCTTAAAGTCTTTGGAACATTAAATTTTACAGACATAGATTCACATCTGCTTCCACACTTCTAAGACATTTACAGGTGATCTGACCTCTTTTCAGCCTCATTAGACTTACCAAATAATTGCAAGCAAACAATCAGACCCCTCTGAAGGAGAAAAGCGTCCAGACTGTGCAAGTAGGATGCATTCTTAATTGGCATATCCATGCTCCACTGAGTATTGCTTGGCTCATTGCCGCTACGTGATTTAAAGCAGCAGTCTGCACTTCCCCCTGTGTCTGATAGTAACGTGACAAGGGATTTTAAAATGTATGCGTCTGGGAAACATAGTAAAGTAAAAATACTGGGGAGAAAACAAGGGAGTGGCTGTATATAGTAGGTTCCATATAAGCTGTGCAAAATCACAGTCCTACCAAAGACTGAAATTGGGGAGAATGCATTGCAAAGGGGGATTTGGATAAAAGTCCATGGGTAAGCAGTAACAGAGCCTGTGGATGCTTAGACCCACTGAAAATCATAGAATTATTTGGGTTAGAAGGGACCCTTAAAGGTCATTTAGTCCTACCCTCCTGCCATGGATATCTTCACTAGATTAGGTTGTTCAGAGCCCTTTTCAACCTGACCTTGAACACTTCCAGGGAAATCAACCCTAAGAGTCTCAAATAGGGAACTTAAAATGGAGGAGTACAAAAACTGTACAAAAACACAGGTAGTTTTTTGCTTGAGACTTGATATAGGCACAAGAATTTGCACAAAGAGGTGAAATCCAGGGCTCTGTAAATGTTCCCAATTTCAACCAGTAACTTTCTACACTCACATTTCACTCCCATGCCATGCACAGCTCAGGAGGCGATAGAAAAGGCAACACTGTGCCAGTTCTTGATTTCTTCTGTTTTCCAAAGCATCCATCACATCCTTGGAAGGAACAAGAAGAAACCTGAAGTAAGGGAGACACCTGAGCAGTCAGGAATCACTGGGTGAAAGGCAGTGCCTCTCCTTTACCTTTAACTCATGGCCCTATTGACCAAGGGAAGACTCTGCTGAAGTTACGTTGATTCTCCAAACCTTTTCCTTCTCCTGGGGAGAATTTTCCATCAGCTCATTAAGCAGGCTCTGGTGGCAGTTCCTAAACAAAACGGGTGTAGGCATTGATTTATAAAGGGTCTTTACAGTGGGTTCACCCTTTAGAAGCAGTTTAAATGGAAAAGACCAGATTGTGCTATGTGGAAACCGAAGGTACAGGGAATATCCTGCAAAAGTCTTGTTACATTCATGTGCTATGTTAATCCTAAGTGTTTCGAGATCTCTAGAAAACGAAGAAAGCTCAGCTATTTGAGGATCAAATGCATCTTTAACTTGTCCACCATGTAGCTTATGGAGAGTGTTGATTACCCACAAAACTGTTGCAAAAAAAACGCATCAGTGGTCATATAATTCCTGCCCCCAGACACACTGTAGTGGTTGAAGGAGAAGTTCAGTTTCACAGTCAAGTCACGTCAAGGTCTCTTTGCTGAAAACACAAACAATGCTCCTAATGTAGCTCCACAGGACTGGTGTACCCTAGGATGAAAATATGTGTGATCACTGAAAAGCGAGAAAATGCCACTATCTCATTCTGCTTTCCATTTCTACTTTCCAGGGGAAAATTTGACCACTCACTGCCTGGAAGGGGTTGGTGCAGGCTGGAAATGAGAGATACCTATCCACACCCATGCAGTTCTAACCCCTTGTGTCAGCTTGCTTAGGAGTTATGATCAGTGAGATCACAGGATCATCTGTGCACTTACAGACACCAGCATCAACCAGGAGCAGTGCTCCAGGAGGACCAACAATCCTGTGTTGCAAAAGCAAACAGAAACCGGAACAATTTGGGATTGTTTTAACAAAGTTCTGGGATGCTCTGGAGTGTACTTCCCCACATTTCTTAAAATTTCCTTCAACTCTCATCAGCACAAAGAAGGGTAACAGTAAAACTCTGGCCAGCTCACGCCCAGCACTTTGTTTCAACAACCTCTAGCCTGGAGCAGTAAGAGGGGAAAAAATGGGCTATCTCTGTTCCACATGGAGTGGAACATTTAATGTGGTACAAGATCTTGTGTCCCACCTTGGACAGCAGTCAGAAGCTGGAATCTAAGAAGGTAGGATAACCAAGCTGGTCCATGGATGGGGACTAACACACCACCTGCAGACCACACGGTCCTCTGCTTTCTAATGGCAACTGCATTGCAAATCCAAACCTGTCCTCTGTGCCTACAGCACTGTGAGTTGTTCTTGACTCAACTCCACCTTTTTTACTGATATTATTCGTAAATCTTCAGGGGACTTGGAGCAGAATTAATCATGTCTTTTATTTTCTCTTTTTCGAAGAGAAAGATCCAAGTATCACTGAAGTAAAAAAGAGTTTTCAGCCCTTGATAGGATCTGGACAGCAAGAAAGAGAAAAAGGCTTTATTTCAGGGGAGACCCAGCAGACACTCAGTGACAGTGATCAATGTGTCCTGAAGCAGAGAAAAGGGAAGATCAAGAACACTGATCTCATTTGGCATGCAGACAGCATCTCCAGTTCGCTGCATGTCCAGCTCAGTGGCAGAGCGATGAGTAAAGGTCGCCCTGGTGACCCCAGTCTGGGTAATGTCCCCATATGGTGCACTGACACATAGATCTGTACAATGAGCTGTCAGAGGAGAAAAGACTGGACACTTCTTCACATTCAAATTGCACTGTCAAAAACTTCAGACAGAAACATGTATTTTCAGTCTTAAATCACTCTGCTCAACACAGACTGAAAAAAAAGTTAGCGCTTGGAAGTGCTTTTGGAGGTCTTCTTTTAGTAAAAAAACAAGGAACTCTGCACTGACTCCCTCATTAAAAAAAAATGTAATCATAGCTGATACAGTAAGATTAATTGGATGAGATTATACAGAAGCATAGCATCATTTATAAAGATTACTCTTAATAACTACAAAGTTACTGCAGGAATAAGATCCTTAATAGGGGTTGCTGAAATCATCCTGGAGAAGTCAATAACAATACAAATATCAATTTTTCAGTCATGTAGCATAGTCAACAAAATGCAGCAGACACTGAAAGCTCTCTCTCTGGCTGCTGGAGAAGGCTCCAATGATTCCCTCAGCGGAAGCCATTCATGACCTTGCAATGTGGTAGGCCAGGCTTAAGAGAGAACCCAAAGACTTTGCAGGCTGTGTGCAGCCAGTTTGAGTACCAGAGTGCGAGGCTTTCTGCACCAGACTTTGCATTCCTCATCCAGCCTTTTACACCACAGACAGGACAAATCCCACAGAGCTCAGCCCTGGCAAACTAGACCCGCTCTTGGCCCCACCACCATGCTCTTACTCCAGTCCTTGTGTCATTTCTACCACCCTATTACCTGAGTATCTTCGATACCTGTGAAACACTTCTGCAAAAGGGGAGTCGGACACATGCATAGTGCACTCTGTCCTGGCTCCTTTCAAAATGCTTTTACTGTTAGTAGTTCATTGACAATAAAAGCAACAGCTGAGCTCAGGTGCTGGGGGAAGAATTGCACTGAAAGCCAAGCAGATGCTCGACACAGACCTTCTGTACATCTCCTTGGCTAGATGTGGGGAGGAGTACGTCTCCCTCGCATGGCATTGTCCCTTTTTTTGGTTCTCCAGTCATGAGGACAGTCCTTGCTGCCTCACCTCACAACATGCTCTGTGGTAGGTCACAGTACTGTTCAGGGGATCGCCTGTCCCAGAAGGTACATGCACGGTGGATGGGGGCTTTGGGATTTCACAGTGACATAGTGCTGGCAGGAAGAGGAGCAATGGGGGATACAGGGCACTTGGAAAACCCAGAATCCTCCTTCTGGATGTACCAAAAGGATCATGAAAACCCCTCTGGGTGAGCAGGATCTGAAGATATACCTAGTGCCCATTTCTGCTGGGGAACCTAGACCTGTCTGGAAGCCCTGCCTGGCAGACATGGGCACGGCAGAAGCAGTGTCTCCACCTCCCACAGGCTGAGGCAGAGCTGAGCTACTGGTGGCACCAGCCAGAACATTTCTGCTGAGGGAGAGGAACTCATAGAACATTGCACCCAGGAAGGGCTGAGGATGAGCAGCAACTACCAGCCTCCCATACACAGGTACTTAAAATACGACTAACCTGTGTCAAATCCAACTGCTGGCACACAAGGAAGAACAGGGTCCCTTCTGTGCCTTTCTAAACGACTGGCAAAGGCTCTCTGTGAATCAGCCCGCAGCAACCCCCTTGAAAGAGCAGGCTGGAGCCACTTGCCCTACATGTTCACTCTTCATTATGATTAACTCCTCCATCACAGAGAAGGACACAAGCATCCATCTCTGCTCGGCCAACTGGAATCACTGGCCAGCACACCCCGTGCCATTCATCACTGGCACTTACGTGGGAGAGGATGACAGCAGGTGCCATTTGTGTCGGTGTCACTGCGTGAGCCGACTGATTAATTAAAGCCACGTGGCCCCCAGGCTGCTGGGAGGGCAAGGAGGAGCAGGAGGGATTGTTTGTTAGATCTCCCTTAGTGCTCGCTCTCTCCTTCAAAGGCCCTTTGAGTAGAAACACACAAATCCCACAGCCCCTTTGGGCCGTGGAGATGGGAAGGGTGATGTCCCCAGGAAATGGCCCTTGGGGTTCACTGCTGGTGGAGGTCCATACCCAAGAATGGGGCATGAAGGCTCCACAGACTCACCCCATCTCCTGCAACCTTGTTTCTAAATTTGCTTTTTTTAAAAACAGTGACAAAAAGAAAAAATAATCCCAGCAGACACTGAGATAATTAAACAATTGCCCCACAGCCTGCAAACCAGGAATCTCTATTATTCATGGAACAGAGCTGATGGGTGCAATACCATTTCTTTTTGTTCTCACATTACAATTGCATCCATCCAGTTTCACCAACCCTCACATGACCCTCAGTTCAACTAGTTCCAGTAAGTTTGGACAGATACTGATGTAAATGAGACCTACACCAGACCCTGCCATGCAAGTCCCCAAGCTGTTACAGAAGAGCTGTAATGACAGATCCCAAAGTGTTTCTTGCCCATTTGCAGCTAGGCTGGGTTTTGTAACTGCGTGAACCTCAGTGACATGATATGCCACATCAGGGCTGCCCAAGGGAAATTTGGGTATGAGGCAGGTCTGACTCACAGAGGACGAGGCGACACATTGCACTGGAGCACCCATTTGGGATTGCCATCCATCCCTGGCACAGACACCAACCTACTTCCCACAGCTTTGCTGCTGCACCTTCACCCACAGCCAGGCAGTTTTCCTCACTACTCTGGGATGAAAAACTCTTCCTGATCCTGATCACTGGCCAAAACCCTTTCCCATACTTTGAGACTGGGAAGTAAAAGATGCATTTCACTGTGGAAAGACATCAGCCAGGACTCTGCTGCTTTTCAACACTTGCTTACGTCTTGCTGGAGCAAAGGGCGCTGCTTTCTCTATTATGTATGTGCAATCAAAATAAAGAGAATTCCTGAACTTTTAGCACCCTAGAGGTATTGCCTATTTCCCAGACTCGAAATAGCCAGTTGGCACAGTTTAGAGGCGACTTGCACTCAGACTTTTAGCCTGCCAAGTAACGTTATTTCAGTGAACAGTGCTGCAGCGCTCACTCCTTAGCAGCTGTGCACACCCCCTGCCCTAGTCCTACATCACACAAAGCTAGAAGGAGCCTCAAGGTTTGAGGTGAAGTTGCTGGAAGACCGAACTTTCAGTGGGTTGTCTGAGAGGAAAATACAGCTTTTCATGTTATCAAATACACTTGCTGGCCTCTGATCAGTTTTCTAGGCCATTGCAACTGAGAGCTCAGGGAAGTTAGGAAAGAAGCAGCCAAGTGGGTAAATTCCCTCTGTTCTTCAGCAGCAATGCCAGGGACACTACGGTCAGGGTCAGGATGAAAGGCCAGCATCTGAGCACACTGAAGAGCATTTATGTGGGTGTGTTCCCCTATACCTGCATCTCTCAGACCTGTGAGTGTAAAGGATAAGGTGGCTCCCAGCCTGGTTACCCTGCAGGGAAAAGGATAGTAAGGGGTTAATGCACCAAAGCTGCCCCATCGGTCAGGAGGGTGGGCAGAGCTCCCCCCTAAACCAGCATGGCCATGAGCCATGCTCCCTGAAGTCTTGTGCAGCCTCATGTGCCAGATGTGACACACTGATCATCAGCCCCAGCTCAGTTAGGACCCCCATCATTGCTAGGGGTGAATACCAGGGAGTTCACCCCAGAGCACCATGTCCCACCCCTTTGATTCCTTGTCCGACTGAGGAGACAAGAGTCAAACAGCCACAGAGGCTGAGGCACTGCAGGTGCAGATCAGGGGATACCCCATAACTTGCATCTAAACCCCAAAGCTTAACATCTGCATATCCTGCAAGGTATTATAATCGAAGCTGGGGGGAAAAAATTGTTTAGCAACCATCAAAACAGAGCAGCAGGAAAGATGATTTGCTGCACCTTTTTCACTGTCCCCTCTGTCCCTGTGCAGTGGGCAGGTCCCTGGGCACCTGGGGAGGAGGCGAAGACCCCCGGACTGCTTCATGCAGCACCAGCCTTGTACACGGGCTGACAGAGGGGCTGACAGCAGCAAAAGCACAGTTGGGATTTGGATAATCCGGACAGGGCAGTGGGCTTTCCAGTCAAACACAGGGTTAAAATCACGAACAAATGCGGAGTGCTGTCCTCTCCCTTCCTGCCACCTTCCTCCTGTCTAGAGGACAGATCCTCTCCAATGTCTTCTTGGCCCCAACAGTGGGACGAACACCCTTCTCTTCCACTGCCTTGCAAAGCTCAGGCCATCCTCCACGCACCTGCTGCCTCCTTGGGAGCTGACGAAGACGAAGCCCCGCTGTGCCTCCCCATCCTGCAGCCTTTGCTGCCATCTACAGCCCCACGACTCCCCGGGGGGACGGGATGGGGATGGAGACCGGCATGGGGGGCACCCCCCACAGGAACCCACACTAGGGCCATGGCCATTGCTGCCCTCCGCTTGTCGTTACCCCCACACCCCCGCCCCCGCAGAGCTCCCCACAGCTGGCTGAATAATGTATGGGCAGTAATTTAGTTCAGGCAATTCGCCCTTTTTTGTCTGCACGTTTAATCATTGGGAGATAAATCGCCTGCATCCCTAGCTTCCCGGACGAGGAATCGTTAGGGGCCAGACCTGCCATTTATTATATTTTGGCAGAGAGAAGGTTTAACCACTCTGGGGTGGGGTGAAAAAGGAAGGAGCTCTCACAAAGACTATGAATTAATGCTGTTAAATACTCACCCCTAATCCCATGCATTCGTAGGCGGAATGTTTGCTGTTAGTTAAGGAACAAGGAGAAACGGAGGCAGTGGGAAGTCGCATGAGACCCTGCGTGGTCAAGACCAGGCAGCTCCTGTAATAATCCAAAGTACTTAATGTTGCAAACAAGCGCATTCCCACATTGCCCTCCCTTCCCTCGGTCCCCAGCAGCATCTTGTCACACCACCACCCAAATATAAAAATAACAACAAACGTTAACTCCTACAGAAAGGACTTTCTCAGAAGGTTTCCATGGCACAGTGGCAGCAAATATTGCCCTACCTGGATACAATAGGGCAGAAGTCTCTTTAGATAACTCCTCAGAATTAAACTGGAGGCTAGGCTTCAGCTCTGCAGCAACAGCACCCATGCAGAGATGAGCCTGGTGCCAGTGTGCTGGGAGAAAGGTTCTCCCATCTCTTGATATGCACAGGCGTAAATGGTAAACCTAGAAAATTAACCTTAATGTAAGATTATTTTTTACATAATAAATGATAATCCTTTTAAAATCAAATGCATGCACAATAATAGTACATGCTGTAAAAGTATCAGGATGAGATCAGGAAAGCTATGGTATGTTCAGACAGTAAAGTCATCAGGCAAACTTCTGTCTTCAGTGAAAACCGTCCCATCTTTTTAAAACATTTTTCCTTTCCTCTTTCCTGTCCTCCCCTCCTCTCCTTTCCCCTTTCCTTTCCCCATTTCCCCCCTTTCCTCTTCCATCCCCTTTTTCTGGATGAGCATTGCCTATTTAATGTGGACATAAAGACAAACCAAGGATGAAAAGAAACTATATCTCTACATCTCTATGCCAAGATTCCCAGCATACCCTTCAGGATTCAAACACAGCTCAAGACTGGCACATCTCACACACCTGATCACTTCATAGGACTGCACAAACCTGGCAATAAAAAGAAACAAAACACACAGTTAGTCACATAGCCAGGAAATCTCTTCACACGAAGTTCCTTGCCCACTCAAAGGGCCTTTAGATCCCAACTTCATGAACAGTTCTTTCAGTGATTGCACAATGTGAGGATTTTGGAGAACTTGTCGTGAAAGTGTTCCAAAGATGCCAAGGAAATACATTTAGCAAGTAGATTAAACAAAGCAACCAGCTGGGGAAATTATATCTGCCAGGTACATGCCACCATAGCTAACCCAAAGTGATGCTGTAGAAATGTAAAGCCAAACAGGCACAGGTGCGTTAAAGAGGGAGGACTTTCCATGTTACTGATACCTACAGCACGACGTGAACCCAATATGCTCCAGGCTCATTGTCCTAAACCCCCACGGTCATCACATCAACAGCTTTTGTTTATTTCTGACCCATTTCTAGAAACAGGCTGAGAGCTGTCTACCGTCATGCACTACAGAGTTAAGGCAAAGGTAAATAATCCAAAGGAAAATGAAGACAGGATAAGAAAGAAAAAAAAAAAAAAAAAGTTACCTCTGAGGGACAAAACTCAGCAGTGTGCAAGTCTTGGATCACACAGAAAAGCCAACAAAATTTAGCCCAGCGGTGCACTCGGGGACATCCGACTTTATGCACAGGCTTCTCCCCCAGCACAAAGCAAATGGACCCAGAGAGCAAACACTCTCCCTGCACAAAACACTGCCTCATTTGTCCTGTTACTGCTGGTGACTTGCCGGAGGATACCTAGACTGATTGCCTAGACTTTATCTCAATGTGACTGCATCTCTGCTGGGTCATAGTAAACATCAACTGCTGTCACAGGTGTCCTCACCTTAAAACAATGCTTAAAACAATGCAGAAGTAGTAATAGCGGGGGAGCCGCGGCCTCCCCTGGGGGAATCAGCCCATGAGTTCATTGCATCTCTAAGTGTCTCTTCTAAAGAGCTTTTACCGAAAGAAACAAACATTTTCTCCAGCCTAAGCTTTTTCTTGGACTATTAGCCCCACTTGTTACTACTTTACTACTAGGTTGACTGATTGGCTCAGTTCCACGTCTTGCACTTGGGTCACACCAACCCCAGGCAGCGCTACAGGCTGGGGCAGAGTGACTGGGAAGCCGCCTGAAGGGAAAGGCCCTGGGGGTGGTGGCTGACAGCCGGCTGGGCATGAGCCAGCTGTGTGCCAGGTGGGCGAGAAGGCCGACACCATCCTGGCTTGTGTGTGAAACAGAGTGGCCAGCAGGACCAGGGCAGTGATGGTACCCCGGTGCTCGGCACTGGTGAGGCCACACCTCAAATGCTGTGTTCAGTGTTGGACCCCCCACTACAAGAGGGACATTGAGGTCCTAGAGCGCGTCCAGAGACGGGCAAGGGAGCTGGGGAAGGATCTGGAGCACAAGTCTGATGAGGAGCGGCTGAGGGAACTGAAGCTGTTTAGTCCAGAGAAAAGGAGGCTGAGGGGAGACCTTATTGCTTTCTGCAACACCCTGACAGGAGGTTTTAGTGAGGTGGGTGTTGGCCTCTTTTCCCACATAACAAGCGATAGGACAAGAGGAAATGGCCTCAAGTTGCACCAGGGAAGGTTTACATTGGATATTAGGAAAAATTTCTTCAACAAAAGGGTTGTCAAGCACTGGAAGAGGGTGCCCAGGGAAGTGGCTGGGTCACCATCCCTGGAAGTATTTAATAGATGCATAGATGTGGCACTTAGGGACATACTGGTGGACTTGGCAGTGCTAGGTTGATGACTGGATTCCATGATCTTAAAGGTTTTTTCCAACCTAAACAATTCTATTATTCTGTGATTCTAGTCCAGACTGGTCCCTGAATTAAAATATTCTCTTGCCTTATTCCTCCAAATTTGTGTCTACACTTCCAGAAAATGCTTTCCATACACTCCAGATCAGAAAAGGACCTGTTTCATCGGCTTGAAGCTGAACAATCTCCACTAGATCTCCAGCCAAGAATGCAAAAGAATGCAGCCATCGGATCTTGGGAGATATCCACCAGTAGCAGCCAAACCCAAGTGAGAACAATTTGGATCTGAGCTCAAACCTTCTGATTTGGCCCAAGCTGGACTCCTGACCCAGGCATTTTCTCATGTCTGCCTTTTCTGCACTGAGAAAAAAAAGAGAAGAGGGGAATTTCTTGCCAAGCCCTCCCAGCCTCTCTTTCTGGCAGTCAGGAAGGCATTCATCCCTGTCTGATCCAAGAAACTCCATCTTGTTCATTTTGGTCTCGCAGGTGCCAGCAGGAGTTGCTCACCTTTGCAAAGGAGGAGTTTCTCGTTTCTTAGTAAGAGAAGACTCACCAAGTCTCGCTAAGTTTCTTAGTGGAGAGAGGGCAAGTGGGTAATTTCTGTGAATGCCATTGCAAAGCATGTGTGTTTCAAAGGACACACCATACTCCCAAGTGCTGGTTGTGCGAAGTAACTCCAGCGTCCTTCCCCATGCAGCCTCAGAGCCTGACCACCACCAACACAAACTACTGCACCACACCACCGAGATTGCCACCACCAAGGTGAACTGAGCAGACCCACATGAGCCAAACAAGGCTGAGGCACGGCCAAGGAAGCTGGAGAATTCAAAGTAAAGGAAAAAAAAGTAGGAGACTTAGTTCTGAGATATTTCATGGTGGCACAGAACTGAAAATAAGGAACACCAGCACTTAGAAAGAACCAGACAGCATTCAAAACAGAGTCTGTGCAACTGTAGCTGCTTCACCCTGGAAGGGACCTGCGACTGGGGTTTGGTCGGTGAATCCCTGAGTCTCTGAAGCCAATGGTCTGAACCTTGAACCTTCTCTGTAGAAAGCCTGGTGATACAACTGCTGTCAAATGACTGGGTTTACTGCCTTACCAGTTAGGTGTCTGCACACCAGTGTTAGGTCCAGAATTGAAAACCTTGTGGATGTCTTCCCTCAAGCTCAGAGAAACAAAACCAACAGCAAAGCACGAACATAGAACGGCAGCTACACCCTAGCACACCACCAATCTCGAGATACAAGCTAGGCTTGCCACAGGACCAAAGCAAAAACACTCTAGCCTGCTCCCCCAACAATCCTATTAGCTTCAGAGCACACCAAAGCCTGTTACTCCATACTCATTGCTCTGGTGGCCACAGCCTCCCCTTCCTGGGACACACAGGGACTCCTCTGGAGCACCCAGTCATGCAAGTGTGCAGGTCTCTCTTCACGTCTTGCAAAAGACCAAGTCCATGCTGATACCTCTCCCTTGCAAAACTCCAAAGTGGTTCGTCATGAGCTAACCCGTGTTCCTCGTGTCCCAGTCACAAGAGGTCAACATTCAGTCCTACTGTTTAGTGACAACGCGAGTTCAATAACTCCACTTGCAGGTTTTTCTTGTTTTTAAGGCTGTAACAGTCATTAACAGCACAAGGTGGTGGACCCTGTTGGCTTGCAAGGATTGCACTACTGAGTGTAGCTATCACTGTGCCATGGAAATAGCTTGTGCTGACACTGGGGGCCCAGAAAGGCAATTCCTGGCATGGGCCAGATCAAGGTCAGATCTAAGTGCCAAGAAAACAAAGGAGGACCAACAGGTTGTGGCTTTGGGCTGAAGCTAGCAGTCAACACCCACTTTTACTAAAGATCTAGTTGTTCTTTTCCCAAATCTGTCTTAAAAATGGACAATTTGCTCATGCACATACCAAAAGCCCAGCGTCGGGAGTGCTTCTCCAAGGGAAGTTAACAGCAGCCCTTTTGAATAGATATGTAGGTCTCATTTTGATTGCTCCTAGGTAGCTGGGAAGAGAAAGAACACATGAAAAATCTATCCCATCTCCTGTTTTCCTATCAAATCACGATGAACAGTGACTTGCCAACAAAGAGTGAGCCTACAAATTCAGGAGATAGGATGAGAGTTTGGGAAGGAGGCTGCAATAAGCAGTTTCACCACCATATCACTTCCAGTTGCCTGTTGAAGTAGAGGCAAGCTTTCATGTCTGTTTCAGAGATGACAAGTCTGATGCAGAGGTTTTACACCAAGACAGAAGCCATCAGTTCTCCGTTCCTCTTTTAAACCATTAACCCATAACAAGAAGAAAAATCTCAAATCCTTCCATTGTTCTGAATACTAAAGACTTGGTCTTTTTCGTTATAGCATGTTTGGACATCATAACAGCATCATTCTGGAACAAAGACATAGTCCCTATCTGGACCTTGAATGAAGACTTCCCAGGGACACAGAAACATCATAAAAACTAAGTATATTCTTAAGCAAGCCCTTGAACATTCAGCCGATTCTGAATGACTGCAATGCCCAACAGTCCTGCCTTCTGCCCCAGATCAGTATTCATGGTTAGAAACCTTGCATCCATATGGGCAAACAAACCCTGGTGAGGGAAGAGGTTTGAGCATTGAACCATGACTGTCCTCACCATGGACATGCTGGTGGGCTGCCTGACACGGTTGGACCTGTGCCAACCACCTTCCTCCCAGGCAACATTTAGGCATGTTTCAAGGAGCAGTATTTTTGCAGAACTCTTTGGATATGCCTTCTCTGCTTGGCAGAAGGCGAGAAGAGCGAGCTACATCATGACCTTTGGGACTTGTCCTCGCTTATCGGTGCAGAAGCACTCAATGTCTCCTGATCTGGCTTAATTAAAGCCCAGGTAGCACCCAGCCTTTATCTCCCTGCCTACCTGGGCGCTCTCACTCTCTTCCAATGACTACTTCACACAGATACTGCCCACATCCAATGGCAAGAGTACAAACCCGGGTGTGGTTTGTTGGGGTTGTTTTTGTTTTTGTTTTTTTTTTTTTTAAACACACTAGAAAGAGTTGAGAATAGCACGCAATAGCAACACCCCACAGCATCCACCTGTCCAACTGAAAAAATAAATAATTGCTGAGCATACATTTAATGAATGCTGTTTCTGGGACTGTCAGGCTTTCCTGAGTAGGTTCACAATGACTGCACAGGTTCTCTTCTTCTGGATACTCACATCCTTCTAAGTCTCATTTAAGCTATAGATGATCAGCCAGTTGTCAGGCCATATGAATTACCTCTGGCGTCTACTCATAAAAGTGAAATAAAGACTTCAGGGTCAGCGGGAAAGACAAGAGGAGGACTCTTTGGCCCATTTGGCCATATGAATATTGGCATTTGACACTTGACTGCTCTGTATAGCAGATGCAAAGATAAAAGAGGAAAGCTTTAGGGATAGCAGAACATCTTTTTGTTGCATACAGTGAAAGCTTTCTGTCTAAAATCCTCGGTTTCTTAGAACACCAATTAGCATGATCACAATTTTTGCTCAAGTAATCATTGCTCTTTACTGTAGCAACAAAATAAGTATTTTGAACTAAAGGGGAAAAAAATTCTCTTTCATGCTTATTTTCTACCACCTTAACTACGAAGTGGCAGAATTAAGACTTCAAGCCTTGGATTATCAGCAATGCTTGGTATTTATGGAACCATTCAACATCTTTAATTCAGTAGTAAGGCTGTGGGTAAAATACTGTGATAAATCCTTTGCTGATGTAAATTTTCATCACTTCATTAATTCCATGTTAAAAAAGGGTTGGGTGATTTTTGCTAAGAAGAATGACTGGCCATATACTTAGCTGCTGGAAAGCTGGTAGGTCAATTGTAGGAAATTTGTCATGCCAAATAATAAGATTGGAGAAGTTAGGAAGGCAGAGAAAAGCTTTTTGCACCTGTAGTAACACTCCAGTCTGATCTGTAATTTAATTAATTTATAGTAGCAGAGAATCTACTTTTTTATACCCTCTGGGAATCAGGCAAAAAAGAATTAATTTATTTATTTCAGCCATCAGATCTGAGACTTAAAGAAATAAAACCCCAATATTTTAAAGCATATGTGGTGGTGGGGAAATCTACCAGTCAGGCAAGAAAAATGTTTACACTAATTCTGCTTGTATTTTCCAACTCACATTAGGGCGAATCAAAGCATGTGGTGCTTTGGCTCTGTAGAAACATTCTTTCCCAAATATAAAGGCAAAGGTTCCTATTGGAAAAGCTATTTGGGACATAGCCACATCCACTTCAGCATCGCAGAGTCCTTCTGCACAGGAGCTCCACAGCTGCAGGTGGCAGGGCCAAATACCTCAGCCAAGTATTTTAGCTTAGGTACGGGCTTTTGAAGCTGCCCCATGACTTGCTAAGGATGTCAAGTCAGAGCTCCAGATTGTGTGCACTTGTCTGTATAAAACACAAAAACCCCAAAGAAATCCCATTACTTCTGTAGCACCTAGAAATCTTCATCGCAAACCAGAAAAGCATTGGGCAAGTTTCCATTACGTAGAAAGACAACATAAAAATATGAAATGAATGAGCTTCCTTTGGAAGAACTTACACTTACTAAGTTGTCAATTTTCACAGAGAAAAAAGACTTTTTCATTCCAAAACAGAAAGATTTTCTGTACAGGTCGTTACTTCTGCACAGTGGGAATTGCTTTTCTTTACAGGAACAGAGTGATGCTTTCAAGGAGCTGTACAATGTCAGGAACAGAAAGAGACAGAGCAGAGTCACCTGGAAAACACTGAGTTCTACAGAATATTCTGGAAATGATAAATCCTTTTGTATGTGCAATGCAGATGCGTTTTAGAGTATTGACATTGAGAAACATGATGCAAGTCAATGACAACGACCATTTTGCCACTGCTCTCACATATAGTCCTGCCCTGGTTGCACCCCTAAAAAACATACAACAAACTACGGCAAAACCAGAGAGGAAGAGCCTTGTTACTAAGTGGGAAAGAGGCTGCCAAGGTATTGAGGACTAAATAATTGTTCTTAACAAACAAGCAGGTAGCTTATAGGTCCCAAAGCTGTAGGCACCATTCAGTATGAAGAGTGTTCTCCTTGCAGAGCAGGAGGCAAATTCTATGTCATGCAATCATGAAGTCTAATCTCTGCTTTGACCAGATTGTAAATGATTGCATTGGAAACCACTGGCAGGAAGGTGTTTTATCTCCAAGGCCATGACTGTTATCACAGGCTAGTTAAGAGTATGCTATTTCTTTTCCACATCTGTTACAGATGTCTACGACAAATGTTTAGCTCTTGCTGGGAAGTTCTTGCTCGCAGCTTGAGAAGTTTAAGCTCCAGCCTCTGCTAGTCTCAGAGACATGAGGTGCTACACACCCCACACTCCTTCCAGATCTTCACCCGGAGATTTCCAGCCCAACAGCTCCTGGTTCAGATCTCTGGCAGCCCACAGACCAAACAACGCCAACCGGCTGCCTTTGAATCAAGCCTGTCATTTCTGGGTTTGCGCAAACACGTGCGCATGTCCCAGCAGAGAAATGCCGGGGAGGTTAGCAGCTCCCTTCACACACACTCAACCACCAAAAACGACTGACACCAGTTTGCGTCACTGGAGGAAATAAGGAGTGGCTCGGACCACAACAAACGCTTCCAGTCTGGCATCCCATTGGAGATCTTGTGACTCTCGTCATCTCTACAAGGCAAGAACCCCCTCCTTGTATTCGTCTGCCCTGTGCTATAACGGGGGCCTGAGGCCTTCTTCAAAGGCTTGACATCAGCAACACAAGTGCAAAATAAAAGCAAGAGCTGGCTGCACTCCAAGGATTCATCTTGCTGATGTCTCAGCTATGCCAGTTGGAGTTAGTTATGGAGGAAGAGCCACAGAAAATACCACAAGTGATGAAGGGATTTGGAACGTCGTGTATGGCGTAAACAGGAACTACAGAGTCTTGGCAAGACCTGCTCGACCTTTACAGTGTGGGAGAAGACATGATGCAGTGTGCTCCAGCATAGTCTTCCTCTCCCTCAGCCCAGAAGGTAACGCTCGGAGACTGCTAACACAGAGTGCAAGGGTAAAAAAGAAGGCATTTCTAAAATATCAGATGGAATTCTGACTTCTGGCAAAATGGGCAGGTTTCTTTCCACCTATTTGCTGTCTGACCTAGACCAGCTCTTCCTGCCTTAGCCCAGTTCCACGGGCAAGGCCCGCACGCCAGGCGTGAGGCTGTCCTCAACCTCCACACCTCCTACAGCTGCGATAAGTGATGTGAAATCCTACTAGGGAGGAGGAGATCCTGAGAACTGCAGGTTCACCTACAAAGCTATTTTTGAATCTCAGATCCCACCTTAAGCCCATCCCCAAGAGCTGCCTGCGCCTGGGGTACAAAGTCAGCTTCTTGGTGGGCTGCAGATTTCACTGTGACGGGACAACTCCCCGCCCGATGTCTAGAGCTACTGCCAAGTTCAGTCTGAGTCTTTTTTAAAGGGGCAGTTGATGTGAGCAGGACAATATATTCTCTAAGAGACATTTACATGTCTATGCTGAAAACGTTTCCAGCATAGATAAGAGTTTTTTGAATTTCCTTATGTCCTACTCACTGCAGCGCTAACACACTCCAAGTAAACAACCAGCCCAAAGGGGGAAGCAAGATGCAGCTCTCAGGAAGCTTTTGCAGCCTTCCTTTGCTCCCCCAAACACGTACCCTGCAGATCCTGACAGTGCTTGTGTGCATAGAGTGTCACCAGGAATTACAAGACAACATGAAACAGGAGCACGCTGACCTTCTGGATGCTTTAAACTCTGGTCAGCACCAAAGAGAAAATACATAAGTCAAAAATATGATCTTCTTGGGAGACCTAACATGAAAAAGAGTAAAATGCACCATTTGAGTCCAACAGTTGTTACCAAACCCACACATCTTCCCTCACCTCCCTGCCACTGATTTATGAATCGGGTGCCTCGCCCTCTGGACAGGCGCACACATGTTTCACATTGACACAGGTTTTGTTTCCCACGCATCTCTCCTGTGTAAGGTGACCATTTGAACTCATTAATTCACCATACAAAGTGAGCATGTTCTCTGAGCTGGTGTCCTGCAGAGCTCAAGTCAAGGGCAGGAGATTCAAAAAGGCCCCTGGTTTGAAGAAAGGACAGGAGGAGGGAAGAAAGCACGTGAAAAGCCTGTACTTTAACCCAGTATGCCTTTGCCTTCTCTTCGTCTGCAGCATATGGTGCACGCATTATTTGGACGCAGCAAAATCACTCGTTACTTCATGCAAACCAAGTTGAGCATGTCAGTAACTCTGGTGGGTCCCTAAGTCAACCTGAGCTTGGAGTTGTACCCACTGCAGCTTTTCCTTACCAAAGATACCTGAAAGGCTTCTGGCCCTCTGACATTTCACTGTGTCACAAACCCTCCAACAGTTGAAACAGGTGGCTCAGATCAACCAGGTGAGAGAGGCTGAAGTCAAGCAGATTTCCCTTGGCCTCACTCTATACCTGATTCCATCTGAGGGTGTCTCCTGTCCCCAACATCTGCCCAACTTTGGGAGGTCCCACGTGGGACACTGGCAGCTTGTGAGAAGCTTCGCTCTTCCCTTTCACAACTCACATTTTGGTATGAAAGAGGAGAGAACTTGTCACTGAGGTGAGGTACAATACAGCCTTGTAGGCAAAGCACAGGGCTCTGGCACATGATCCCCTGTTGCTCACTGCTCCGTACCTACATCTCCAAGCCCCATCTGTGCTCCATCACCACAGTGCCTGGGCCCACGTAAAGCACTTTTAGCCTTTTGTATAAGTAAAGGACACTCACAGCTCATGCATAATGTTCTCCGTTCCTTCTCCCCAGAGAAATCAGTGAAACTCTGGTAAATTTGCACCAACTTCAGACTTACTCTCGGGCATCACTAATATTAGAGGTTGGGAATGAGTCTGGTTTTGGCAAGCAGAGAAACTGAGGGGAGGAAGCAGCAAAAAATAATTGGTAGGTGGGTGGATATCTTTAAGGAAAGAAACAGAAGTAATTCCATGGTCAAGAAATAAGTTTTGCCAGGAACTTTTGGGGGAGACAATACGTACATGACAAACCAGAGACAGAGGAAAAAATTAAACATGTATATATATACATATACACTTACACTACATATACACACACACACACACACACACACTTCTTTGTTAAAACTCCAAATCCAAGAGAGGTGCCCGCATCTTCCAGTGAACTTTGGAGTTCTTTATAATATTTCACAAAACAACATCTGTCGCCCCAAATTGTGATGGAGATGAATTACATTTTTTTAGACACTCAGTACTCCTGACTCCCTCTGACAGCTCTCTGCAATTGCCTAAAAAGCAGGCCCATCATTCGTATCCGTACGCCATGGATGGAAAAAATCTGAGCCAACTATTACTAGAATGCAGTGACATTATTTCCAAGGGATTTTGAGACGCGTCCAGAGCGAGGGAGACCTGACTCATTTCTTGTATTTCATTTTTGGCAGGAAGAAGTGGGGAAAAGGGGTTAGACTGAAGCTGCCAAGTAGCAAAAGAAAATGATAAACCTGCCATGTAGAAGTTGGACACAGCAGGTCACTCACTATGGGGCATGTGGGGAAACCATTTGGGTTCCTTCCCCACCACTTCAAGATGCCAAAAACCTCAGTTGATGCAAATTATCATTCCCCCTTTGACTTCAGTGGCACCGTGTCAGTTTGCAGCAGCTGAGGGTGTGACACAACAGTTTTCACCTCCTGTGAATATCGAAAAAGTTATGCAAAAATTCAATAAAATGAATTTGAAAATTGACTGATTTTGAACTATGTCCTATTTGGGGAATTTATTTTAAAACTCTACATAACAATTTGAGGTCTAACATCCTGCTGGGATAATACCGTTGATGGCACTGGTATTTACATGAGCCTCTAAAATAGGCTTTTTAATCTTTTCTGTCCTGACCTTGCACTTAAGGTATTACACGAGTGGGTGATAAACAAGCAACTAAATTCTTATGGCCAACAAGCAAGGGATCATCACTGCCACGCTTCTTCTGAGCTTCAGTATTATCTCAAGCAATTAAAACTTTAAAGGGAAAAAAGTCAGCTGCAGCAAAACCACCGACTGTGAAAGCGGCGTGTGTCCTTGCGTCCATATGGCTGCGGCATGCCGAGAGGGGAAATGCCTGTAGCCACTGACACCAGCCCACAAGGGGCCAATTCTCCCAGCACAGCACTGAATGAGCAGGAAAGAAATGTGTCCTGCACAGCTCAGTACTATTACCTTCGCCATTACTTACCTGGAGAGATGGGTTAATCCTGTAGGACTCATGTGGGAGACTTCCCTGAGCCCAGCATGGGCTGGAGGAGCTACCGTCCCACGGTTAATTGTTCTTCTCAAGTGGAGATGCTCTTGCTGTGATGCTCCTAGAGAGAGAGGTTCTTTCTTCACTGAGGCAGACACCCTTCCCTTATGAACAAGAAGTTGAACCCAGCAAACCTACCTGAACCTTGCCATTAAATGACATCCAGGAGCTGAGTGACAATGACTTTATGCCGTTTCTTTAGCTGCCTGCAAGTGAACAGATTCTTCCAAATACCCACAATTTTGAATCCTCCCACTGGAAGCAAAGCTAACGGGGAATATAGCAAACACCCTGGGACAGTGACAGGCTAGGACACAGGCACTGGCCAAACAACACAAATCATCCTTCTCCTACTGTCCCACCAGCCTGGTCTCCTCCCTGCAGCCTCAAAGCACCAGGGCAATTCCTGTTGTAGCAACAAAGTGAACTGGAGGTCCAGAGAGGTTTAGTGTAATAGGCAAGATAACACTTAAAAGTCCAAGAGAAACAGAACCTGGGAGTCCTGCCTTCCCACTGCCAATGTGAAAGGCATTTCTCTTGTAAAGACTCTTCATTTATACTTCTGCAGCATCCTCAGGTGGCTGCGAAGCAATTGTAAGAAAACAATGAAAACCAACACACAAAATTCATCGTCAGTTGTGTTTTCATATGTTAGGAACATCAGTGGTCTTTCCCTAACCTAGGAAAGGGTGCTAAGCCCTACCTTTCTGACTATGCACTTGAAGCAAACGTGCATACGTGTGTGTATGGATATATATACACACACACACATATATACACACTCGCGGAGGCACACACACACAGAGATATATACACAGAGACTACTTATGCAGAAGGAAACCTCTAATACTTTGTCTTACCAAACATCCCCAGTGCCTTTTATTACAACACTGCAAGTTTCCTAATGTTTTATGTCCTCAGATCCTAAAGGGAACTATTAAAGGGCCGACGTGTGAGCCAGCATCCATTTGTGGATGAAGAATGCTAACGGCCAGCACTGCCGCGGTGGGGGGGCGGCAGGTCCTGAACGACCTCCAGACAACCAGGAGGTAGTTCAAAACACTGCTGCAGGGATGTTAATCCCATCTCAGCCTGCAGTAAAAGCTCCCTGTGCCATTTTACAATGCTGCAAACGTTCTCCCTCCTTAGAGCAGCAATTTCTCCTCCTCTCGGCTTTCTTGTGCTGCATTTAAAGTCAGTGCCAAGGCTCCTTCTCCAAAATCTCTCAGACACAGCCACAATACTTGCCAGATGTCTGAGGGAGCCGCTGAATTAATACAGTGAGTACACAGTAAAAGTCCTGTCTTTTTAAAGTAATATTTGATTTCCTCAGAACTTCTTTCCCTGCCCAAGAAACAACTGTCAGCTACATGATATATCAGCTGGACAAAACCCAGAAAGCTGGGACAAAACTGCTGGGCACGTGAGTTTTCTGTGCGGTCCGTAACACTGAGGGGCAGCAAGATGCAGGATCTGGTGACCCACGGGGGCTGTTCGATCCGTGGGTTTCATTTCACCGTTACGTACGATCGCCTCCACTCTGGAGTCTGAATCCTCAGCCAGCAGGTCCTTATTTAACTCATGGCAAGATCTTGGCAGGCAGTCTGACATTTTCAGAAGATAACTGCAGTTAATAGCACAGATCTACTTAATCACTTTAGTCAGGACAGAATGACCCAGCGTCGTCTTCTGATGTGATTTATGAAATGATGGCATCAAATAGGATAAAGTAACTGGTTGCTACAGCATCGATGGTATGATCTTCCTGCCGTGCTCAAACATAAGGTTTTGGGGAGAGGCAAAAGGAGAGTTAACGAAGCTGCAGAGATGGGGTCACATCTTCCTCACGGAGCCTAGCCTGGCACATTAGCATTCCAAGAAACAACACTTGGAACACGTTTTTTTCCCACAGGGTAGAGGCAAAAATAAATACCTAAAAGGGGAGATGCAGTCATTATTTCTACTCCCTTACCTACTGCCCCTTCTTTTCAGAGAGGCCACCACCCCCGCTGGGCTGAGAACATCATCGCCCCATTGACAGTTACAAACAGCATTGGCTCCTTACTGCAGCCCCTCCATGGTCACCCTCAGTCACGCTCCTTCAGATAAGTCACCTTTATCAGTTCCTCCACAGATTCTGAGATCCTCCTCCCAAGGGATGCACAGGTTCTATTCCCAAATATCTGCTAAACCCGTGGTTTGCAGCCTGTAAGGTATGGGCCATCCAGTGATGGACTGCAAGGAACTGGAGATGGGTCTGTGAAATGCTTTATGAAAACCCAAACAAACCAAAAGAGAAATGCTCACTTAGCAAGAAGTCTATGGTAGTGTCTATGGAGAACACTGGTGACTGGTCATTTGTCAGACAAAGCTCATGATTAATTTTTTGTCACTGTTGTTTCTCATTTAAGAAGTTTGTAATTACAGCTTTGTATGAGAGTATAGTTCTGGTGATTTCACTGATGCAAAACCAAGTTGTTCTGCAGCTTTTTCTCAAAAACCCTCTACAGTCCAACCACCGAGGATCATTGGTATACCGACTTCAGGCTATCTGGTCCCTGCTGCTTCCAAAGTAGAAAAAAAGAAAACACAAGATGTCAGGATATATTTGTGCCGGAGCTCTGTGACCTCCTCGGTCTTGCAGAGAACTTGCAAGGCAAGCGCCCGTGCCATGAGTATATAGCATATACCTGGGCTGATTCCAGTCTGGCCCTTCAGAAAAAGGCAGCAATAAAACCCATGATTGATCTGTTGATCAACTTGACTTATCTAAGAAATAAACGTGGCCACCCAGGTTCTCCCTGTAGTCACAGGGAGAGAGAGATACTTGCAGAAAGATGCTGACCTTGTCCGTCTAACGATCCTTGGACAGGGTGAACAAAGCTGGGCACACACCTGCTTCCTTTCACTGTCTATCAGGATAACTTAGATGAGACTCCTGCTTTGGCATCATTCAAGGTAGCCCAAGACAAAAAGACTTGCCAGAAATTAAGGTGCTTGGCGGAGCTCCTTGCCCTCTAGATCCTTTTATCTTTACCTTCTTAACAACTAATTCCTTCTAACATATACTGCAGGGTGCCAGCACATGGATCCTTGCCTGTTGAAGAGCATGAGGGGTACAGCGTGTGCTCCTGCCTCAGCCAGGCTGGCTCCTCCCGTCATGCTGCTCCACTGCTCGCCGATGCCAGGGGGAAAAGTTCCATTAATTTCAACAAAAGTTGCATCAGTCCTTTTGTCAGCAACAGCCAAGCAGTGAGACACAAGGACTAGGAATGCATCCCATCCCTCCAGCACATCATTTTGCAGAGTGTTCCCTCACACGTGGCTCTTTTAAAAAAAGCGGAAAAAAAAAAAACCACCAAAACTCCAACTTACAATTCTTACTGGATTTTCCAGAAAGAATCAATTTACTATTTCTAAGCAGGCACATGAGTTCAAAAGCCACAATCACCAGGAAATTACCTAAATGAAGTTCTGAATAATGAGGGTCAAGTCAACCACCGACTATTAGTGAAATGGAAGACAGAGGGGGAAAATGGTTTTCATCCCAGTCAAAATAACACCCTAAAACCAGGAATGACCTTTTTGTGTTCTTGTTGCTGAATCTTCAGGTTTTGTATCATAGAAAACCACGTGATAAGGTCCCTGCACAAGGCGCCAGGCATTTCCAGGCAAACCGTACAGACCGCAGTATCATTAATTTAATCTTCCACTACTCAACTCTTCTCCTGACTGAAAAATCAATGCTAATAAGGAGCTTTGGGAAAAGACTGTGTTGATGCCTCATCTTGTATGGACTAATTTTAACCTGCTATCAAATGACTAAGTGGCTCTAAAGAACCTATAAACCCAACAAAGAGATTTTTAAATGTCTCTTTCCCAAACGGTGCTCTCTGCTGATGAAGACATCTAAATGCATGAGGACGGGTTTATGTGCTACCTCAGCTTGTCTGTCAGGAACGCTGGGGATGGAGGCCAAAGCCTTGTACTTCAACAGCATCAGCCCCTACGCTTGTGTGCAGGAAAGCACCAGGCAATGAATCCAACAAAGAGCAATTTTAAGTAGTCGGAGACACTAATAGGATCTGAATCAGCTGTAGCTGAAGGAAAAGAGCACGGTGCTATTTGCTCATTCGGATAAATTGCCTGCTAGAGCAATAACCGAAGCCTGAAGAACAAGTGTGATCTTAAGCAATGGTTAAGATGGGATAAAAACAACACCCTGAATAGCCTCAGCTTCACTCTTGAGCATCCCCTTCAGTGCTGACTGGAGGTGTCTGCCCTTACCTTCAGGGTCTTTGAAAAGGCAGCCCAGGAGGTCACAAGGCATCTGGGAAATCATTCCTTACCTCTGGGAGCTGTGGGATTCGACTGTTTCGAGTCACACAGCTTTTTCCGACTTTCTGGCAAACTTCCCATGAAAATTTGCTACACAGCCACATTGCCCTACTTTAAATCATGCCACAATGACTATTTCACCCGGGGACCGCTAAGTCATGTCCACTAGACAACAGCTGGGTGAATTAGGATATTGCCTTTTCTGAAAATCTTCATTTTATGACTAGTCTGTTCTTCCAGTTCATTTGTCTCTCCTATTCCATGTCGCATCCCAACATGTAACCACTAATCACTTTGATCTGACCACCAGAGCAGCAACTCTCCTTTTTCTTCTTTCTTGCTACAGCTCCTAGCACTATAAGGGCTCAATCTTTAAATCAAAGATCCTGAGGTACCTTGATTTGTACTTAAATACAAATAAACACACAGATATTGTTACTAGATTTTCAGAAAGATGCTTTGCTTTCTGAAGATCCACTTACCAACACTGGAAAGCGCCTATGAATTTTTCCAACAAATGCAAGGTCTTCTTCAGAGTGAACAGATTATTTACTGCATATTCACCGAACTTCCAAAGTCAGGTTAAATATGCTTTCCCTTCGATTCAGCGGCTTTGACCATGGAAGGAGATATGGGAAAGGGTGGATCATATATTAAGTATTCACTCAGCCTGTGAAGAAGCTGTCTCCCTCTTGCAAGAGAGCCCCTCAGCTGCCAATTTCACAATTCCCTCCTGAACACAATGATACATTTATAATAATGCCTGCTATTAATACAAATGAGGGAAAAGAAAAAAGAAAAAAAAAAAGTATCAGGCTGTGGAATACAGCAGAGTATTTATCTCAGCTAAACATCACTGTCTTATGGCTGTGATAGGAGTGAGAAGGAAACTCAACTCCACTACATCAAACCAGCTTTTAACACTGAGATCCATCCTGATAATATCATAGCAGATAGCTTATCAGCAGGATCTCATCCATCACTAACTCGAAACAGGGAGTCTGTGATGAGGTTATCATCCCACTAGAGCCCTATTTCATTTCCCCAGTGCCTTGATTTCATCCAAGTAACAGCATGTCTGGCAAAGAGACCAGCCTGGATCCCACAAGGCTAATCCCAGCGGGACCAAGGTGTCTCAGGAAAGCTCTGTGCTTTAAGGAGTTGCCAGCTGCAGTTTTGCTCTTGCACGTGAGCCACCATCACTTCAGACCTTGACGCTTCAGCAAGGCTGCTCTCAGCTGTTACGTAGTGCCACAGCTGTGGCTCACAGGAAAAACAGACACGGCCGTGGGTTTGCTTGGCACCGTGTATTAGCACAAGCATGGCATTTGGCTGTTGAGTTGCCAGGAAAGCAGCTCCTGGATGCAGGCATGCAGATAAATCTCACATCCCCAGGCACATTGGATGGGTCCAGCCCACTGTGCACCTCCATGAAGCTGAACCCCATTCACCTCTACACCAAACGTGGTGGCTAAGTCACCCACCAGGGCCACATCTGTCTCCACAGTGGCATGACTTACCTGCCTCAGATGGCGCAAGTTCCCCAGCACGCTGTGCTCAGGCTCTCCAAAATCCCACGTCCCCAAATATCTCTGTGCCTGGCTGTCAGTGGTCCTCTTGTCTGCTCCCTGCAGGGGAGCTCTGCCCTCAAGATCTGCTCTTAGTGCATGAAAAGGATGAGCAGGGGGCTGGACCAGCTGAGGTCTTGGATCCCGGCACCTGAGATGGCCCTGAGCCAGCAGCACGTGGCTGCCCCCACTGCCACATCCCCCAACAGGAGGTGTCACGTCTGTGCATGCACTTCGGGATCGTCATCAACAGAGTTATCAGGGTGGAAAATGATCCCCAAATGTGGTGTCAGAGCCTGTGGCTGTGCTTTTTTGCTCCTGCTACAGTAAGCTACGTGAAATGGAAAAACTATATATAGGAAAACTTTGTTGCTTTCCGGTAATTTCCCCAAACTCTTGCCGTTCTTTATTTGGTCATTCTACAGCTCACTGCTTTCACCCATCCTTAGATCATCACACAGCAGGAAAATAGGACAAAGCTGAAAGATAACAAAACCTTGGCAAGACTCCAACCATGATCAGACATTTCGATGAGTAATGAGCATGACCAGAGTTACAGCAGTAAATATTTAAAGTTATTTTTGAAATGAAGTCTCAGGAAAGATGTAAACTCTCATGATCTGAGGCATTAGCTAACCTCTAATTACAGAGGGAAGGGGAGGAATGGAAACTTTTCTGAGATAAGGGATAACCTAACTGCTTGTTGCAGAGTTTCTTGGAACACCCTTGGTCCACCCTGTTCTGGTCATTGTCAAAATCCTGGGCTAGAAGGCTCACAGGTCTGAGCGAGCTTAACAGCTCTTAAATTCCTAGAAAAGCAACCATAACTCATACTTTGCTTGCTACAAACATTTGATTTTCTACATAAATTATAGAAATATATTATTACATAAAATCAGATGTTTTGTTACAGGCAAAACATTACCATAGCTACCTTCCCACTTCCCCGTGCCCCCTACCCCCAGGAGCTGCAATTAACAGTTTGTCTGTTACAAACATCTGTTTTTATTTCTATAATATATATATATACACACACAAATCGGATGCTGCAAATTATTTGTTAAAGTGCTTTTCTAGCATATGAGAAAACAGCTTCCCACCACAGGAGACCCAAGCTCACTTTCACAGATAAGCTGCATGAAGAAAACAAGACCATAGTACTTTTTGATATACAATATGATCTATTCATATCACTGAAACTTTTAATTATTATGTGCAGTCTGCTTTACTTCTCTTTCCTCCATAAAGTGTTGGATCTATTCCTTGTTTCTTTCTTTTTTAGGAAACTTTTTTCCACCACCCATTTTGAATGGCCAAAGCAATATCTCTCCAACCTTGACGGGGTCCTTTAACACAAATGTCTTACAACATACATAGCTATATGTACCCAGGTTACTGTCCCTTCTGCTTTCAGTCTGCTGAGGCAGGAATGTGTGGAATGGTTTGGTTTTTGTTTTTTTTTTTTGGAAGTGGCTGGGTTTGGGCAAGTCATACAGAAAGGAAGGCCAAAAAATAATTCTTACAGTGGGAAGGTTGATGGTGGTCCTCAGATCCACGACCTCAACACAGTAACATTGCACCTCCTGCCCAAACGTGTTTTGCTGTAGCAGGTCACCAAAGGAATTCAATGGCCAACCCCAAACTTCTGTCCCCAACACCCAGTGATCATTTGGATCGCTGCTGGCAGTGATGGCGTGCCTTTGGTACAGACCATGCAATGCGATCTGCAATCCTCGCAGTGCCTGCACTGCACTAGGACAGCCTGCCTAACAAAATTCTGCTAGTGATGCAGACATCAAATGAAAAGAATAGGAGGAGGTTGATTCCTGCAGAATATAGCAGGTTTAGCAACACCAATCAGTCTGTTGGGCATTGCTGTTCACTGTGCAAACTCCTCTACGAAAAATTAAAATTATTTTCATGTATTTTCCTGAACACTCCTCAGCGAGACAGCACGTAATGATCAGCAGAGATGATAGACACTGATGGGATGCGAAGCAGCATTTGCTCTGAGTCCCGATAGGTGATGATCTTCCAGTGATGCTACTAAAGAGTTACCAGCCCTTTCTCCTGGGCTGGGATCCAAAGGCTGTGCTCAGAACCTGAGGTTCAGCAAACGCTGATGCTGTTTGCATGCTGAGGAATGGGCATTTCTGCAATGGGCTGTTGGTTAGAAGAGGTGACAGGACTGCTGAGTGGCTGAATCACTCCTGAAGAAGAAAAGGAAGATTCTGCCTCTAGATGCAATTTGATTCACATCCCCAGAAACTACAGTGCCTGTTTGTCTGCTTTCCCCCTCTACAGCTCAACTCGTGCTTGTCAGCATACACGTTATCTTTGCACAAAAATCACCTTTAAAAGGGCATCCCAAAACTCATCAGTAGCTCAGTCACACAGAGATCATTTGGGCTCCAGAGCCCCACACCTCAACGCTCAGGTGTTGCTTGCTTGATCAAAGCACCAGGCTGCACCTGAAGCAGTGCTCAGTGTGGCCGCTCCTCCGGCATGTCCCCCAAAACCAGCCCAGCACTGGGCTCGGGGCAGCCCTCCTCCACCTCCAGCGCCTTTCTGAGAAGGAAGCGGTGCAGACTGACCAAATTCCGATCCCCTTACACAGCCCCTCAGAGCCGCTCCCCGGGCAGCTCGGTGCAGCCCTTGGCTGCTTGCTCAGAACCAAAAATGTGTTGAAGATGCAGAGCGCCAAACTCTTCCTTTACAAGAAAAATCAAGTGTGGGATATTCCTAGCTTCGGGCTAGTCAGATTCCAGAAATTTCTCTGCTTTGGATGTAGTCTCAAGCTGCGTCTGCTGTTATTGATGTTATTAAAAAAAAAAAAAAAAAAAAAAAAACCAACAAAAAACCCCAACAGAAAAAAAACAACACAAAAAAAAAAAAAACCAAAACATTTTGGGAAAGAACGCAGCCAAAGTCCCAGCCCAGGGGTGGGTGGGTGGGAGATGCAGCAGACGGAAGAAATCATTGCAGTGCACAATATCAGCTCTCAGCTCCTCCCTTACCTGCAACAAAGGTTTTATTGTAAACTTATAGTGTTTACAGTAGTGATATAGTAGGCTATTTAAGAGATACATACATCCGCAGACACACAGAGCACTCTTCATAGCAATAGTTGTAAATGCAGATCTAGGTTCAGACCACAAAAATTTCCCATGGTCTGATCTCTGGCTCCCCCAGACTCCAGAAGAAATCTGTCCCCAGTGCAGAAGGGGTAGGCTTGGTCTCCCTTCGGATCTGTCTTTTAAGGATTTCCAGATCCAAGCCCCAGATGAGCCATTTCTGCGCTGGGGGGCTGCTCGGGGCTGCAGAGACCAGGGCTCAGACCCGAAGAGTAGATTTTAATCCAAAGCGTGGGAAGGGGCTGGGAGTTTGCAGAGCATGGAGCAGCCATTTGGCTGGATGAAAGCAGCCGATGCTGCCCCTGCAAACAGCATCATCCCCCAAAGCCTCGCTGATGGGAGACAGCTATCTCTGCCAGAGGTGAAGTGGAACAGATGCTGAAGATGATGGTGCCTTTGAGGCTGAAGGTCCTTCAGCAAAGCAACTGACTGAAACCCTACTGCTCTGCTCTACCTGCTCTGCTCCCCACGCAAGAGCTTCCCGTGCCACAAGGACCTAGACAGGGCTTTCCATAACCAAACCCACCCTGTAAAACTAATTAAAACACTTAATTAGCTTTTGATTAACAGCGTATTTCAAAATTCTTCACAGACTTGCAGATCGGCAGAGGCACAACTTTGGGGTCTGGGGCTGTTCGTTTTTTAAACGAGTTCCCTCCTTGAGAGCAGACACGCAATTACACCGCGGTATCAATTGTTCCTCATTTGCAAGGCCAGAGCATGAAGCAAGTTGTGTTAATGTGTCGAAATGAGGGGAGAAATAAAGAGAGCAATGGATCACTGAGTCTTTGAAGGGAAAAGTAATATTGCAGTAATTTACAGAAGGGAGAGTTTGTGGGTGGGACGGTCGCTCTCAAAGAACAGTGGCATTCAGCCAGTAAATAATCCCTCATTTGAGAAGAGCATCACTGCCATCTTCAGGACAGCCACCGGTTTCTCTTCCCTGCCATGCGGCAGCTTTCCCCCGAGCATTTTTTGGTTTATGCAGTACAAAAGAAAGCGTTTTCTGCAACTCTGGCCACAGTTATATTTTTAGTTCTTATTGACTCTCTGCCGATGATGGTTTGTCCAACTCCTCCCAGCTTCTGAATTTTGACACCTCAAACTGCCCACGTAGGAATATTTCATAAGCATTCATTTCCAGTACAAACTTCAGTTGAAGACAGAAAAGACCTGGCAGCCAGTCTGGCCCATTTCAGCACAGCAGCGTTTCCTAACAGACACCTCTTGCCCTTTGTTCAGTCTAGTTAGGATGTCTCCACGGAGCCATCCTCTTCCACTTCTCTTGCAAGATGCTTACATTAGCGTAAGAGATGTTAGGAAACTCCTTATGACATCAGCCAACTTTCCTTTCCGCGGCATTAAATCATCCTTCTAGCCAGCACGCAGTCAGTCAGCTGGTAAACACAGAACCAACCTCTCGCACGGGTCGCAAAGCGGCATTTCACTCCCAGGCACTACAAGCCATTTCTGAATGTAGAGTGTATCATCTTAAAAACAACAGTAAGGATGCTAAAGGCAGTGGCTTACTGCGAGGAACTAGCACAGTGAAGACTTCCACATTCCTTTAGCTCCAGTCTTTCAAGTAAATGCACTCTCACCGTGCTGTTAATTACACCAGTGCTGATCCGGGGCCACGCAGATGGTTACGGGGCCATCAGTTTTATACCGCAACGTCTCCCTCCACCCTGCAATTGGACACATCTCACGTGTCCCTTCACATGATGGGTCTGTTTCCAGCTGCATGGGACGAGCTGGACGCACACACACACACACTCCTTTCCCAAGCCTGGACACCGGCCCGTCGTTTGGCCAATGTTTGAGCATCACTTTGACACAATAGGCACATGCAAAATCACGCAATGCAGGAAGATGGGGAGCCAGGATAAAAAAAGCAGCTCGGTTTCTTCCTCGCCTGCATCCAAGGAAAAGATGAGCCACAGATCAGGCCAGATACATGCTCTTGCCAGGCCAGCTCTGACTTGGGGCTGTCTCAGACTCCCGTGACCACAGAGGCCACCTCTCCTCTGCCTCAGAGTTCGTGGTGTGCATGGTTACTAACAAGAAGCCATAGAGGACATACAGCTGTCACCTGCAGCAGAAACTCTCCATGCTTCTGCAGATGGGGACATCACTGATACGCCCTGAATGGCGAGGAAGGGGAGAATACGCAGAGACTCCTCCAGAGACCTTGGGATCAAAAGCCATTTGCTGTCACTGAGGAGAAACCCCACGGTAGGAGCCAGGAGAGGGCACAGCTCTCCAATGTCCCACTTCATCATAATGGTCACCAGGTGCTTGTAACTCCTTGCTTCCTTTATCAGACCCCTCTGCCACCTGCAGCCACATATTGGCTTCTTGATACGGCTCAAGCATGAGCCCAGAACATAGCCCGCCTGGGCAGGAGCCTGCAGGGAGTAGCAAATGGCTGTAGTCGACAGCAAACTGCTACGGTGGAGAAAACAAATAACACCTGAGTTTCTCCAATTCTTTTTGCACAAACTGAAGTCCCAGGAGCCAACCCAGGACCCCTCCTCAATCGTTCCTAATCATAGCAGCACATGGAAGACAACAGACAGCACCAACACATCTCCATATACGTTAGATGAATGCTTTTCTAAAGGAAAATGAAGGGTCTTCCATGAGGCCGTAACTGTGGAACATGCAGACGTGACTGAGCAGGGCTGAAAATAAGTGTTGGCCTTGGGAGCTCCAAGGCCATTCACACACAGGGGCAACCTCTGTAAGCACGTTCGTAACACACCAAGTCTGTGTAACTTACTACCAGCCTAACATGCGCTCAGACATTTACTGGTGAAATAATTACAGCACTTGGAAAGCTTTATTCCTACAGACTTTTTAGTAGGGCCTGTAACGATAGGACAAGGGGGAAAGGTTTTAAACTAAAAGAAGAGAGATACAGGAAGAAATTCTTTACTGTGAGGATGGTGAGGCACAGGACCAGGCTGCCCAGAGCAGCTGTGGGTGCCCCATCCCTGGGAGCTCAAGGCCAGGCTGGATGGGGCTCTGAGCAACCTGGTCTAGTGGCAGGGGTCCCTGCCCATGGCAGGGGGGTTGGAACTAGATGATCTTTAAGGTCCCTTCCAACCTAAATCGTTCTCTGATTCTATTCTACCATTTGCCCAAGTCTTGGAACATCCCCACAGCGACCAGGTGAGTTCACCTCTGCCCCACACAACTCCACAAACACCCACTTCACACTACTACAGCTGCAACAAAATGGGACCAGCACATTGCTCAGAATCAAGCGGCAGTCAGATCACACCTGGCTCAATTTGCTCACCAGGTACAGCCCCTCCTGTGTCGTAACTCCGACAGAAGCAATAAGCCTGTCCAGGCACCCTTGTACCACCACCATAAGACCAGCCCCAAAGGATCATTTGCATCAAAGCAGGGAGAAGCAGCGAAGTACTGCTGCAGATCCAGGGCACTGAGTCAGTGCAATCATCCAGTTTTTAAATATCCCATGTGATAGCAATTAATTACGAAATATGCAAATTGATAGCATGAACTTTATACCAGGATTGCTTTAGTCCTTGCTTCACTGTCCCCAGATGAAGAGCTGCCACTATGGATCAGCCAGCAGACATGATACTGGTCTTGGGAAAAGGAGTGAAAAAACTTCACTTAGGCCAGTAAAAAGACCAAAAGAGAGAGCAAGAGCAAACAGCCTGGTAGTTCAGAGCTAGCTCTCTGTCCTGATAGAAGAAGCTGCTTCACAAAGCAGCGTTTCTCAGAATTCTGAGAAATAAGTAACCCCCCAAGCCAGGAAGGGCATCTCCAAACAGGACTTGTTAGCACAGGTATCTGCAGCACCCAGTAAACATCACAGCGCATTTCTGCACAGATGCACTTTTGAAATGCCACAACTAACCCTAAGCCCACGACAACTGCATAAACTACTCCTTGTCAATAATTTACATTTATTTCACAGGTCTAAGCCTTTTCAGGGACAGAAAAACAACACTAAGTCTAGAAAACCCAAAGAAAAGGATGAGCAGCATCCTTCTACCAAAGCAACAGCCTGAAGAGTCACCCCATCCCAGGCTGCAGAAGCCACGCTGGCATTGGCTTTGCGAGTCAGGAGAAAGCAGCCAGAGCACAGTGCATCCAGAATGAGATGTTTGCCCAGGAATGCTCCAAGTCCACCTGCAACAAGCCATTTCAGGATCTCCCTCTCCAGATCTGCTCCAGCCATAACAGAACTACTGGGAAATAGGCAGCACTCTCGGCAAAGTGAAGTCCTGACGTTATAACCAGAAGATACAGACAGGAAAGGACACTTTTTTAGGAGAAATATTTCCATAGTTCGTGTACTTTTTATGTGACATTTTTAGAACCAAATTAGTATCACATAAGCAAGCTGGTACTAAAGAACTGCAGAAAAAAAATCCAGGGCTGGTGAGCCAGCACACACTATTTATTAGCTGTGTGATCAGGAGGGAAACTGAAGCCACTTCACTGTCTGTGAATGGTGACAGGCATCACACAAGCCACTGTGGACACACTTCTCCCAGAGACCCACCTGCGTCCAGGACTTGAGGCCCGTAAGAATGCAGCGATAGCGTTTATACTTCAAGACACAGCAGCACGAGGAGAAGGCCTTCCACCCACAGCAGCCACAGGGTGTTTACACTAGCTCACCAGCAGAGAAGTATGACTAATTTATTTAAACCATCAAGTGCCACCCAGCCCAGTACCCCAAGACTCTAGGGTATTACATAGACCAGAGTGGTGCCACCCAAAGCAGCAATTTTCCCCCCAAATGTACATAAAAGCTGTTTAGTGGCCAATACTGAGCGCTGAGCCCACCAGCTACTCTTCTGTCCATGACCACAGATAACAGAATTAAAACAAGGACAAGATTAAAAAGTGGTCTTCCAAGAAACAAGCACCAAAGCTTGAGCAGTGAACACACAGTGGTTCCAGTTCAAAAATGCAAACAGCTGATGCCTGATGCACAGGAAGGCCTGTTTTCTCCTCCTGGAAAGCTCAGGAGTAGGGATGCACGCAGAGCTGTGGGCCAGCCGACTCAGAGGCATGCCAGCTCTAATCTGCTTTCCCAGCTGCGTACACAGAGAAACTGCAGAACACAAATGCTGGAGGAAAAAAAGGAAAGCTCCAATTATTCTCAGACCACAAGAACAACGATGTTTAAAAGCAAAGATATTGGCAAGGCAGTAGAAAGGAAGAGCTGTCCAAAACAGTCGACTGAAGAAATTCTGTGTTGTTTCAGCCAGTACCCACTGAGGCAAGACAAAGAAGAAGAAATCTGCTCTATGGCTAGTTCTTTCATAATGGCACCCAGGCTGGATTTACTGCTTCAAGTGTTTTCTAACAAGATTGGAAGTAAAAACTGTCAAATACCCAAGCTGTACTTAAAACCTATTCTCTGTAAATTAGGTTTCCTTTAGAAAGCTGTAGTTCTAAAAAATAACACTGGACACGAGTATGATTTGCCCCTCCTGTGATTATTACTTTGTAACTGTATTCACAATAACAAGGCTGAGATGAACTGTTGTTTTGGTTTTTTTTCCTAGAGGTAAAGAACTCATGAGGACAGTTACCCTTTCAGATACATGCAGAATGGTTGGTTGTACACGGTTTGTAACATTTACAATTCTGGGAAAGATATTTTTTTAAAAAAACCCACAAAACAAATCAAGTTTTGTCCTTTCTCAGCTGGATTCAACTGTGATGCTGCCAAAAGAACTAAAGAGCAGTATCATGTCAAAGCAAGAGTATTTTATTCCTGTAGCCAGCATAGCACATGGTTTGCTTTCTCTGTAGCTGGGACCTCTGCTAATTATCTTTGGCAGGGAGGAAAAATGCATTACCCTGCCTCAGATGAGGTACAGGTACCAGTAATACACACTTGTACCTCCTTTGAACTCTTCCTCAAGTGTCATGATTTAAAATCTTGCAAATATCTTGTTTTCAAAAAACAAAGAAAAAATAAAAAGGTGCAGAAGGTCCGTCCACAAGAAATCCAGCATGGTCACACTGGTACCTTATACTGGGAAGCTAGCATGCCACGTAAAGTTACAAAATATTATTTGTCCAGCAAATCAAGCTGAGGGTGTTCACGCTTGCCTGCAGGTTTCAAATCTCCTTTCCAGAATGCTGACAACTCACTTTAGGCATAATCACAACAGCACCACACACACGAGGTGCACTGTTTGCCCACTGATGCAAAACGTGCCATTTCCCAGAGATGCTCTTTCTAGTAATTCTCAAATCTTGTTTTCTCTTTCAATTCTTCCTCTCCCAATACAGTTTCATTTTCTTCACCAACCTTCAACCTGCATTAAAATGCTAGCTGAACACGAAACATTATTTAGCATGCTAAGATTATTCAGTTTTTCTACACAGTTCAAAATATCTGGATCTACAAGAGTATAAACCAGTACAGAGCGAGGGAAGTTAATCTCTGCACCACTGGTACAGGAAAGGCCAAACCGGTAGCCTGATTTGGAACACCATCCCTGATGTACTGAGACATCAGCACAGGTAGCCAAGATGCAGGTTCTTCAGCAACATCCACTGGGATCTGTATGGACTGCACAAAGTTCTTCCCCCCAAACCCTGTATGAGTAATATTTCTGAGAGTGAAGCAGCAGAGCGCGGAGAGCAAGAACCCTGAAACACGCTAGGCTTAAATCAGTGGATTAGACTACTGGTTACTGGTAATGAAACAGCAGAGTTTTCACTATATAAAATTTATAAATTTATTTTTTTGTAAAAATCCAAAGAACACGAAGACATCTCACTCAAAATACTGGTAAATCAAACCACACTTAGAAAAATGAAAGCCGATTTTATTATCTTATCCACAGCCAATCATTTGACATGAACATGCATACGTAATTTTGCTACGCACACACCACAGTTTAACGTTAGTTATTAAAGGTTAAACATACAACATACATCCTTACAAAAATGAGTCAAAATGCAAACGTAACTTTTAAACAAAACAGTTTTTACTCATTTAAAAAAACCTTTGTGTTGGGTACCATTTTGTACAAACACAGTTAATTTAAACAAATCTGCTTTTAGTTTCCTCATGGTTGCACATGAAAATAAGCTGCAATAGAAAATGAAGTCATCAAGGGATTTTTAAATAGCAGAAGTAGGCAGTCTTGCCATGCAGAAGAAGCAATATTAAATATTAGTTTTTCAAAAAAAGAAAAAACCACAAGTTTAAAAATATTTAGTTCAAGTCACAAATCTTTCCCCAGTACAGAGAAATCCAAATGCAACGCATAATTAGCTGCCACTTAGGATGGCTATTCTGAAAAGTAGAAATACCTTCCAGAACTGGTAATTTTCATTGATTTGGCACAGAAAAGAAGTCTGAGCTTACTTAAGAACAAGAAAGTGATTAAAAAAAAAGGTAAACAGGAAGAGAGAAAATAAAAAGCAAGAATGAACGAGATAGTAGTTGCAATCACTAAAAAAAAAAAATAATCTGTGCATCTCAGTCATTGCAGAATACTGTCTGTCTACAGCAGGTGCGGATTCCAGGTAATTGTTATTGCAACATGGATTTAATTTGCTTGGAGGTAGTCTCATCATTCAAATGCTTTGTTGTGTACCTAAACGGAGAAACAAAAATCAAGTTGAGAAAAGCACGGATGTTACTTTACTTCGGCTTAACAAATACACGATTTCTCTGTTCACGGCTCACTCTCGGCCACTTATCACCCCCAGCTCCACAGTTGTTACCCAATACATAGATCAGACATTCTGATCAGAAAATGCTATTATCAATCAGAACGATAACCCAACAGCCTTGCACCAAGGGGCATTCAAAATAAGCCTCAGCTGGATGATGGCATTTGTGCTCTTAGGACATTTCGTAGTAAATTTACGTTTCCGTATGTGATAAGTAATTATCAGTAAGACTAACTCGAGGTCTCCGGTCCACAGGAAACATCTTCAAATAACACACAGCCTCAGAAACTTCTCTTCAAAACTTTCAGTGACCAAACTTTTCTAGATTCCTCAATGGTAATGGGTTTAGAATGGATTTAATCGCTTTTCTGCCTAACTTCCTGCTTGCTTAAGTAACTGTGCTGCTAAAACTAAGTAGTATAGACATTCTAGCAACACGTTTTCAAGTCGCTACAAAAAACTTAGTAATTTCTTATTTTAAAAGAAAGTACTGTATATCCTCAGTGCTGGCTTCCCTGATCTTCCTCTTCTAACTGTAATGCAAAAGCAAGTAAAAACTTATTTTGCAATTTAAATTTAATATATTAAATTAGCATTTTCATTGTTATCCACAACTGCAGTGACATTTTAGTTGTTCACTTCAAGAATATACAATGACTTTTTGATTTGGAAATTACTATCAATATAGATTTCAGCACTTTTTGGCAATTTATACGTTCCACAAACAAAAGGCCTAAGGTTTTCTAAAAGCCTGAAAAGTTACTGCACTTGGTATTCTGCCCATGTGAAAAAGCTGAACACGATTACAATACTTGCATGAATTTCAAATTATAAACAGCTGATCTCTCTCTGAAATCCATACCACCTTCCATTTGTTTTTGAGACACACTTATCTCTTGAGAAAACACAAGAACTTCTAACATTCCTCCAGAATCTAAGACTTAGTTTCTCATGACATCATCCTGAACCTGCTTTCATCACACACACAAAGCAGCTCACCTCTGCATCTCTTCCTAACAATTCAAGATGGCATTCAGACAAAAAGATTTAAATATCCCACCCAAACAAGTAATCAAATTTACGAAGCTAGGCCTGTTAAAGTATGCATGCATGAAATGGGTTGGTTGTGCTGGAAGGTCAGCATGAGAGCACAGGGTGAGTTTACACTACTTATCATAAAACAACACAGAATGGAGCAAGCACCTGAACTACGCTTCCCAGGTACTTGAATAGTGTCAACCATGATGAGGACAAATGAAGTACCAGTAAAGATCAGTGTTCAGTTGCAGCTGCAATCACAATGAATTAGTCAGAAAATAAATGCTAATATAGCACCTTCCTTCTGGAAGCTTGTGTTTTTACTGATCACCATCTCGAAGACTGATCACATACAGGAGGTTCAGAGATGAGTAACAGAATGATTCAAGCATGGAAATACTCACATGAAGTCTCAAATTAAGCCCAAATTTACTTTTGTTCTTTAGCTAATAATGTGAAAAAACTTTGCAAGTGAAACCATTTATGATGCCACATTATTTCACTTCTTACCACATCTCAACACAAGAATGAGGGCAAATGAAATTAAAGCAGTTTCAGTGCAGATAAGAAAAACGAAGTACAACTGCACTTTTAGGCAAGACGAATTAAAGCTTCCGCATTTCAAAGCGAGCCCATGAATAACAACGTTCAGTTACAGTTAACTGTTACCAAAACGACATGATACCTTTTCAAGTAGGGACAAGATGAAGTGTTTAATTGCCCATCACATTTTGGCACTTTTTGACACTCCTCTGATGCCGGACACACATGAAGAACATGTAACTGACTATAGATGCAGCTTTATGATCGAAAGTAGTGGGTTTTCAGTTTCTATACAGAATCAGTGATTTTTCCTTACCCCTCCAACTAATGTGGCAACTTCTCTCATGTAATCTATGGCAGAAAGATTTAGACTGTTGCCCTAGCACTTTGTGGAAGAAGAACAATTTCTAGTTACATACTAAAAAAACGCAAAACAGAACTACCTGCCCTACATGTTTGAAGCTATCTGTGAAACATAAAAATCACGTAAAACTGTTCTTATATTCTACTAATAATAAACAGAATCATTAAGTCACAGTCAAACCATACGCAGCTGAGGATATGGCCAATGCAAACTTCCAGCCATTTCTTTGGTAAGCTGGCACAAGCCACAGTGCGTACACCATGTGGCTTGTTTGGTTGTTCAACCAGTAGATGTGATCAGTTACTTCTACTTAGCTTTTAGTATGTACTAAACGTTGTCATCAGTTTTAACTTCAGGTACAGTGTCTACTCTGGCACACTTACCTCTACAGACTCATTCTTAACCTGCATGCAGTCCAAGTATGCAAAAAGTTATTTTAGAACAAACAACTGCAAGTTTATGACCTGGCTTTTAAAACACAGTAGCTTCTTCTTGCATCTTGCACCCAGACACATGGGGAGAGAAGCCTGCAATAACCACATTCACCTTTTACCTGTGACACAGACTGAATACTTCGCTGCTGAAGGAAATGCCCTGAAAAATTCATGAAAATTCACATAAAAATATTTCAAAAGAAAAAGTAAGAGTACCTGAGAGCATTTAGAAGGCCTTCTACACTGTTAGGAGGCTGGTCTTTAAGAACTTTGATGCATCCTTTCATCTAGGAGTTAAAAAAATAAGGTTTTTTTATGCTAATACCCTCTAAATTTATAGAATGTTTTATATTCCATTTGTCAGAGAGAAAAGTTTAAAAAAGGCAGCAGTGTAAAGACATTTTCTTAATATTAGAAAGGAATTAAGCTTTCCGTATTACATTTTCCTATGACAACGGCTTAGCTACTTAAAAAAAAAATATCTGTGTATCTTTGGACAATGCCACTTTGATGTCAAGCTCTGCTTTATCAGTCTTAGACAAAAAAGGGACAAAAATCTTCATCATAAATCCATTAATGATTACATTCAGCCACTGAAATATTGACAAACTGTACTAATACAACGGGATAACAACTCATTTGAAACAACCACGACGGAACATACAGTAACAGCATCTATTTCCCACGCTTACTATCGAACAACAGCAGAAAGTTAAAGACTTAAGGACTGGTGGATGATGAACCTAGCTTTTTACCAGACAGTGAGGAACAAGCCAGATGCCATTGTTCTTTCTAGTCGTTCTGATTTGGATCTTTCAACACCACCACTGTTTACAAGTATTTCAAGACACTACCTGAATTCCATCAGAACAGATTTTCCCATGACCTAACAGTGACCATTTATGTGTCCGAAAGCCTAGTTAGTATTTCTCGCTACTTATGTATGTGGTTTGCTAAGAGCTACCACTGTGCATTTAGCATGAATACAAAGTGTACATCTGGTACTAGATCCTGAAGGACAAAAAAGGAGCCCACACACAATTTAAACACTCCAAAGATTATTTAGTAACAATAAACTTACATCAATTTTTGAAGTTTTGGCAAAAGCGCCCACTGGATGCACGTGGTCATAGAGTATGATGACACCCACCATTACCCTCAGACAGAAGGATACTGTTTCCTCATTTGTAAACCTGCTTCTATATTCACTGTAAGATAAGAGTACATACTAGTAATGCTCGAAATAACATTAAACAGAAAAATCCTACTATAAATCCTCAGAGGAAAAAAAAAAACACCAAACACCAAACCCCACCAACCCCAGACTTCTGAGTTTTCCTTTTTCCTTTCAATAACCTGCTTACAAGTCAGACTGCTGCTTAGAAAGTCATCTGGAGATTAACAAGGATTCTCAAACCTACCATAATGCCCTGCTGCTACGTGCCATTTCAGGTTTGGGTTTGTGGGTTTGGGTTTTTTCCTCTCTCAGGGGAAAAAATTAAATCAATACATACTACCTTTGCTTTCAATGATTCCTACCCTTTTCCCTGCCGCCATCTGACATACAACCCAAATTTCTGACTCAGGGAGAGGTAAAAATAAAAAAAAAAGGTCAAAAAAGGTAAGCTTAAGGAGCAACACTTAAGTGTTTTCTTGTATGGGAGAGACCATTCCTAAGAAGTTTAAAAATATTTGGGGATCTTGTGCTCCAAAACAAGTGTACTGCAGTATTTAGACATAAACTTAAGTAAGACATATCTCATTCCTGAGTAATTTTACCAATGGGAAACTACCTAGGAGCCAGAAGAAACAGATAAACCCCCAAAGTTTAGTTTGACTTTTTGTTCATACTCCCAGTGCCTCTCCAATTTACAATAGACAAAGGACTGCCTTCATGCCTAAAACTCTCATAATTCCCCAGGCAGAGTGCTGTAATTTTGTTACAGCCATCAGCCAAACCAACTTGCAAGGAGGTACCACCCAATGCGTTGCCCATAACTCCTCTTTCAGGAGGGCCCTAGGCAATCATGCTCAGATAGTATATTTCCCTGAATTATACATGAGAAAACCATTTATAAAGAGTGCCAAGAGGTCGTCTAGCTTTCATAGCCATTCTATTTTTAAATATTAATACGTTCAGAAAAGTAGACCGCATGATTGCATGGCTAGGAAAATGAGACAAGATAGCTTCATGTCAAGGTAATACAACTAAGCTGGTAAAAAGAAGACAGCATAGTTTCTAATTACCCCAATTATATTTCTTTCACCTTATGCATCACAAGTCATGTCATAAACAGAGATGATTCATACACAATACAAGCACTGTTTATACTCACGGGGTTTCCAGCATGACCCTGCACACACTAGCCATGGTGCTTAAGCAATCTGTAGTATTCTCTATCGGTAAATTTTTATTCTGCAGAAGAAGATAAACAGTTTCCAATTCAATTGTTGTGAAATATTATACCATAAAACCTAAATCAAGCCTTCGTGATCTGCTGGCATGGCAATGTGGAGGAACTGAAAACACCAACACAACTATGGTAAGTCAGGTAGCCTTGCACTGTTTTTTAAAAATGTTACAATACAGACTCATGACTTCCAGAGCAAAGCCTATCACACAGGTTTTGCTTGCTTATTTGTAGTTATAGAAATACACCATTGACACTATTGACTTTAGGGAAGTTTTAAAGGAATCATCTAAGCTGTTCTTTAAGACAGAAATTTCTATAGCCAAATACATGCATATGCTGCAATAGTAAAACTTAAAATTGTTGCAAGTAATGAAAATAAGAGGTTGTTTTTCTCAAGGCATTTCAAGTGTAAAGCGTAACTCCAGAAAAAATAATAAAAAACTAATGTATCTTTGTATTAAACATGTAATGTATAATTATTAAGAAATAGTGTGCATGTAAGACAAAAATCACCAGTTATCAGAAGACAAGCACAATACTTGTAGTGACTGTATTTTACCACTAATACTTAGTTAAGGATAAATAGGGATGTGTCAAAATGTTGGAATACTGTTCGGGTTTCTCTCCTCTTTAAGTATACTTGACTTCACACAGCGAAATAAGTATCTTGGTAAGGAAAGAAGGAAGCTATGTTTTAATTCCATTTCCATTTCAACCACAGAAAATCAAGCTGTTTGCCTTCGAAATTTCTGCTCTAAACCACGACCAAAACGCAGGCAACACACTTACCACTTCCACCTCCCTCCTTGAGGAAAACTATCACTACCAATTTGTAATACTTCAACTTTTGGCAACACATCCACAAGGTGGCTATCTGAACTTATTCTAACCTCTACGGCATCCAAGAAAGATATTGTATGTTCCCTGAGGCTCCAAAACCCAAGTTTGATTTCTAGATGTGAAATTAAGCCTGGTAGAAGAGTTTTGTTTTCCAAAACTATGTCTGGCTCTGCAGTGTTTTGAAGTACACTATCCAAGTCACAAATACACACTCTTACCTCTGACACAAACTTTGTTGTAGCATCACTTAAGGTTTTCAACATTGGCGTTGCTTCAGCATAAAATAAAGACATTCTGTTTGCCAACTCATTATTTACTTCATTTTCTCCCTCTGCCTATAGAACAGAAGGAAAGAAGAACTTAGTTGCTCTGCACATGAAAAAGTTAGGTGGTAGCATAAGCCTGCATTTCATCTCATCCAAGGGTTACCTACTGGGACATTGTTAATCCTCATACGGCTCAGAGTTCTTCTGTAGTAGCTGAAGTCATTCTGTATAGCAGGATTTGTCATCTATATAGACATGGAAGCAGAAGAGTTGTAACAAACTATATAAGGACAAGTTTTCATAAAATGTAAGACTGAGAACGAGAAAACATTCAGCCTTCTGAAGTAAAAAGGCCTGTGACATCTTGGGAAGTGATATGTATGGATGTAGAGCAAAGGTTTCTGGTTAAATTCTCAGATTTTTCACAAGATCTAACAAAAACAAGAAAAGCAGTAGTCTCCTAAACAGGAGTTTGAAATTAGTAGGTTGAAAAAAAATGGATTTGCTTCTTTGCCTCCAAGGATCAGACCAGCAAATTAACATCATTTCAGTTTAGTTCTTTGCACATTAGCAAGAAAACCCATGGACTATGGGTGTGCACATACAAAAAGCAGCACCATTATCCCAAGAGATATGCAAAATTCAGATGAAGAAACATGATTAGTATGAACTGAAATAAAATAAATGCCTAAAGCTAATAAGATAATTCATCAGCCTTCCAGTTAATCTAACTCTAGGTCATGCAAACAAGCCAAGCATAGCAGATACTTGAGGATGTGCGGCATGTTCTATCCTAGAACAGAACACAACTAACATTGCTTCAGTAAATAAGACTTGTTCTCTCTTTGCTAGCTTTTGTGATTACAAAATTACAAGTTCTTACCTTGAGCTCATCAAATCGGAGTGTAAAGTGAAGAATTTCTGCAAACTGCTTAGCAAGAGCCTGCTCTCGCTCCAGGTGTTGTGTTGGTGAATATGGAGTGCTTGTCAGGGCTCCCAACAGACCTCGCAATCCTGCCTCTTAAACGAGAGGAGAGTATTTTGCAATATACAACTGCACCTGCTTCTTGTATCTCTACTGACAGATATTCTGCATGCTAGACTTAAAACACACATCTGCCAAAATAGATGGTAATTAATAATAAAGGGGCTTGATGAATTGCTTCTGTGTGCCAGTGTTACTGTATTTACTTACAAACTGCTGTTAAGACTAGGTCTAATCAGTACTAACAGCCATGAAAACCTTCTTGAAAAGTTTTATTCAAGCTCTGTCTGCAACATTTGTGTAGGAAATATTGCAATAACCCATGTTAGCAGACTGCAGCCTTTAAGATAACACAGAATTAGAGGCACACAGCTACCAGTAGAATATATGGGGGTTTGGCGTTTTTTTTGTTTGTTTTGGGTTCTTTTAAGATAAACCTATAACCCAGTTTCCTGCTTATCTTCTTGAGAAGAACATCTCACCTCTTTAACAAAGCAGAATTTACCTGCAAAAAGCTACCAATTTTTGAACTCATTTTTTCATGAGCTATGCTAATAACTGTCTTGAAAAGTGAGGTAACAATGGATGGTTTGTGAAAAAACAAATCAAGTCTAATAGGTTTTATCAGCTTAAGCACATCAGTCAAGTTGGTTTTGTAAAAGGCACAAAGTGCCATCTTAACTATTGCACCTGCTCAGGCGTTTCCAAGACCAAAACACTTCTGGTGTTTGGGTGGGAATTAAGAACTCTTAGTATCAGAAACATTAGCAGAACTCATTGCCAATGAATTAGTTTACTAATTTTCAAAACAATAGCTAGCTAGTGCTTTCCAGAGTTATTAAAGGGGTAGAGAGAGAGGATAACAAGTACACTCCCATTCTCTCTCTCTCCTCTAAGGTATCCACTGAATTAAGTTTGTTTACATGCAAGAAGGTAGTATGCAGATATAAGTAAGATCTATTCCAAACTACTGAAGGAATCTATGCAATATGAGCTTTTATCCACTAACAAGGGCCTGACCCAGACGAGATCACATCTGAATATGCCAAACGTACTAACTAATGAAGACAAAACCCCCAAGTTAATACCATGCCACGTACCTAGTCTTTGAGAAAATTCATAGAATTTCTTTAGTTTGCCTACTAGTGGAACAACTGCACCCCATGCCTTCTCTTGCAGCTTCTCATCATTGGGATGCTGTATTGCCTGAAATTAGACAAAAGAAAGAGGAAAAAAGTATGCTTAGATTAAGAATAACTGATACAGTACTGGGAAAAAAAATAATCTATGCAGGACAATTGTTTCAAGAGCTAGTAATTAAAAAGCCTACCTACTGAGAAGTTTCCAGTTGAGATACAAGCCTGTACTAACCCATGTCTGTTCCAAAAAGCTCTTAAAAACTTGTGTTGAAAATAAGTATCCTGAATAGGAAAACAACTTGCAGACAGTATAAAGAAATTGCAAAAATAAAACTACTTAAATAAGAAAATTTACATAAGTGTACATCAATTAAAATTAACAGCTTTACTGGGGTACCTCCAAGCAAAAATGTTTAGTGATCAAAGCCCTACTCTAATGTTGGTATCTATTTTGAATTTGCAAAGGGGAAAAAGAAAAATCAAAAATATTTGTTGCAAAATTCAGGCTAAATATTAGACTAGGAACATTTAAGCATAATCAACAACATAAAGTGCTACTAAGGCATGGTGTGTAACCAGAGCTTTGAGGTATATATGCATAGAACTTGTCTTTATAGTAAGCCTCCCAAACACATAGAGCCTTAAATTCAATCTCTCCTTGTTTTCCAGATAGAAACTGACTATTTAGAAGCTGAAAATTACTAAGAAAACAGAGATAAAAATGCTCATAACTCTCCTGCTGCACCTTCACGGTCAAGTCCTTAATTCCAAAATCTGTTGCAGTCAACCCTGGGCTGTGACTTGCTGCGCACTCCTCTGTGGTCCCTATGAAGTTTCCTTCCTGCAATGTCTACCTCCTCTCAGGAATGCCTCTCTTCTTTCTCCACAGATGCTGCAGGCTTCCTTGCTGAGACACACACATTTCTGCCCAATCCTACAGCCTCTCTCTGAACATCCTCCTTCCTTGAAGAGCAAGTAAGCTTCACCATCACCCCTACTAAGGGTTGTGTGTGACACAGTCACCCTTCTTAAATATACCTTACAAATTCAGAGAAAAAAAACTCATGGTACTCTAATGAAAGCTGAATAGCTATAAGTACCTCAAATTCATCTGGAGTAAGCAGAAACTCCTCCTATCTAATAGTATTTCTTAGGTGTATTTTAGAGCGAGTAACTCCTCACTTCAGGAACACAGCAGCCCTCACTGCTGCATCTGAGGAAGAGGGAAAGGGGGTTGAGAGAGTATTTATTCCACCCTTTCTTACATGTAAAGGAAAAATGGAGTGACATGCTGTACAGAAACTTCACTTCTGTTCCAAACATCTACTTTAGTAAATAAAAACCAATTAAAAGGGACTGAAAACAAGATGCCTTTTGTGTTAGGATTACCACACATCAGACTTCTCCAATTAGTGTACAAAAAGATGTCAACACTACTCAATATTGTCGACACTACTCACTGTTGTCATGCCATGCTCCTTTCCAAATTCACCACTAACTCAAGAAGAGCTTACATGGCAATATAAAGAAAAAGCAATAGCAATAGTTCCATAGAAAGTTTGAGAAGCATCATTTGCTATTACATATGTGCATTAATATTGTTGAAACAAGCAACATCTGTTTCACTGTTAAAAAGGGACATTCCAAAGCAGAAATTCAAGACAGCAATTTTAATAGACAACATGCTTTGCCAAAACAGCTCCTGCAAGCAAAGTTAAAATCCAGCAGTATTTGGTTAGGATCAGACAATGAACACCCACAGGTTGTGCACAATCGTAACACTCTAGCTCACCTCTCGTATTTCATGGCCAGCTCCTCTATATGACTGCAAGTCTTCCAGTATTCCTTCTGCATCCTTTAACACTACATTCACCTGATTATAAATTTCCTTTTCAGATTCTGTAGGTTGGGCATCTAAACAGTAGAACATATTAAATATATATATATATTTAACAACAATATGGAATTCAATAGGCATATACCATCACCTATGGGACAAATTCTTCATGCAGCAGCTCATCAAGAATTTCCATTCTCTGGGCTACTACAATTTATGAGGAACTCCAAGAGAGTAATTGTATTTTAGTAGTCTTTTAGCTTCATTTAGCACCCCAAAATTCCACCTGGAATCTATCCTTCCTGACTTACTTAAAATTGAGTTAGGAAAAGAAATCCTGACAAGTCATCTTTATGACTATCATATCAATGTCACCTTAGGGTGCAGTACAGGCCTAATGGAAAAGACCTCATGTAAGCGCTCAAAATTTTGACACCCTTCACTGCAGGTATTACAGGAGGTGTTCGTGACTACCATTATCCAGAAACACTGCACCTGATTATTTTCCATCTTCCCTGCCTCTCCTTTTACTGGTTGGGAAAGGAGCCATATCTTTTACTTCTAAATGTATTTACTTCTCAAAACATTATTTATTGCACTAATTGCAAAATCAGAGCTGAGAACAAGAACTATTGTAAACTCAGTTTGTTTCTTTCCTTTTTCTCCATCCTCTTGAAGAATATATGCTGTCTCCCAGTTCTTCTGTAATAAGCTGAAGACTTCCCAAAAACATATTTGATCACCACTTCAAAAAGCTACATGTACATGTTTAGAGAAATGTAATTCAGTAAGAAGTATGTTTTGAGAAGAAACAACAAAAAGGCTTTAACCTTTAAAGATAATCATCTAGTACAGATATCTCAGACCTGGTTTACCTGATAGGGGATCAATTTTTCTTTTAAAATTCTCATGGAAGCTGTAAGGTTAGTTCCTGTTAGATTGATTTTTTTAAAAAATTAGTTGGTTACTGAAGCTGTTACAAAAAAACCCACTTCTCTGTTTACCTGGGTAAAATATGTTATGAAATAAATACTGTGATATTTTAATTCAGGAGTTCCAATGCCAAAAGTCAGGGTATTAACAATAGATACTTTTTTATAGGGACAAACAAAAGTTATCTACGGACAATATATCCTCATGATTTTGTACAGTTCAAAGTCTGGAAAATGTTTTTTCAAAAGTGTTTTTTCCATGATGCATATGTATAACTCCCACAAACAGTAACGGAAGTTAGGTATGTACTTACATTAAAAAAGAAAAAAAATATCAAAATCACAATATCCTAGTGTTGCACACTGGACAACAGCATTAGAAAACAAAATTTGCATTAGGAGAAAATAAGTTTCATATGCTTTGCCTGTCTAGATTTTGCTGTAATTTTAGCATAATACTTTTTATTTTTATGGTTTAATGCATAGAGTGGGCATTATTAGCAAAATATGCCTATATATAGACCTTGCAACAGTTGAACCGTGGTATTTTGAGAACCATCAAGAATTAGCACAGGTAAAAAAAGCTTGTCACTCCTTTAAAAAAAAGTGTTAAGAGCACCACATTGATTAGGCATCGAGTAAAAGTGGCCAGTGCTTTTCAGATCATCACAAAGGTCACATTTGTAATTTTGAAAGCTGCTGAAGACTGCTGTAAGAAATGAAGACAAAAAAAATGAGGGAAAAGAGCAGACAGGTAAGCACCAGGTGACTGGCAGCAGTTCATGCACAAACATGAAATGCTATAGTGAAATACAGACTAAAACATGAAGCTCTGTAGCATTCCAGATTGTGGTGTTAAATAATGCAATCAAGACTTGCCACTTGGATCGTCTCACGCTGAGTACATCTCTTGACTATTTAATTTTTCATGCTGTTTTTTCTTTACCCTCTCTAGTAAGGAGAGTTAGTTTTTCAACACAGGGGGGCACCGCGGAAGGGCTCACCAGAACTCCTCCTCATTTTGAAACCCATCAACAAGCAGAACAGACGTAGTACAATCAGCTTCCAGGTTCAGAAATGAAAATCACCTTTCGGATACAAATTAAGAGGTCTTCACTGAACAGCTGGCTACGCAAGTCAACACCTTCAATACCTCTGTTCGTGTTTCACTTACGATGTAAATCAGCCAGCTACTGTACTTCATTCCCCTAAAATGTTCCAGGAAACCTAAAACGATGGTTTATACTTAATTTTCTGGAGCGGTGGGTTGTGGTTTTTTTTTCTTGATTTTTTGTTTTGATTATACCAAACTTCTACACATATACATTGTAAAATTCAGTAGGCGCTGGATTATTTCTTTTGATAAGTATTTTATTTTGATGCACCTAGTCCTCTCCAGCAGAAGAAATGTGTAAACCTGATTTGTCCCAACTTAAGTTCCTCTCCCGTTTGTAATTCTTCTGCACCTAGAAAAGAGCTCAAATTTAAAAAGTAACCCTAAACTTTTTTATACTTGCTTCACAATACATTTAGGAAGTTAATAGGATAGATTTAAAAGATACAATATATACAATCTTCAAGCCCTAGGACTGGCTGGCTCAGACCAATTGGTTTATTTGTTTCTCAGGTGCTGGTTAAGGCACCGTATTCTGAAAGCCCATCATAGGGGGAGAAAGGGAGAGGTTCCTCTTCCTAATAGGTGCTGCTGTGATCTTGAACAGATGGAGGTAGCACTCCCACCTATCAGTAGGTACCTTAGGGCTCAAGCTACAGGGCTTTCACTTGAGAATCTCCAATTATGGAACTCATTTTCCTTAGCGTGGAGTGCACACAGCAGGAAAAGGAGTTATACTTCTGGAGTTAGTCTTGACAACTAAGAAAAAGCAACCAGCAATGCCAGGCATCCAAACAGCAGGATGGAGGCATACAATTTCAGGGATTTCTCTTTTCTCCTTCCATAGATGTAAATTCCTGCTACGCCTTTATGATGAGGCTTTGCCTTTACCCAGCAAAGTTTTCCAAAGGAAGAACAAATACAGTAAGCACAGCACCGCTCGCTGAAATGTTCTGAGGTTTGATACTGTTGCCAAAGGAGCAAATCCTTGTTTATTCAAGGCAACTTTCCCATTTTTAATCCAATAGTATGGAAAGTGAAGACTGGGATCCCTCAAGTAAACGGGGAGTTCATCTTTAAATTAACTTAGAATTTAATCAGAATGTTACTGCACTAGATGCAATTTACATTTAGAGTTCATAAAGCTCACATGTTAACGTATTAAAGACGAAAGAGTAGACTTGAAACAATATACGAACACTGTTATGTAAACTAAATGCTATGAAAGTATGACAACATTGCATGTGGGGAACACACACATCTAGTGACTATTTAAAAAATATTTGGCTAGCCTACAGAACTAGTAGGGAGAGGAACTTGGGGTTAAAAGTTTATACTGCACAGCAAACACTATTTAAACTGAGATTTTTCCCAGGGAAGAACACATCAAGTCATCTGAAACTGTCTGGGACAAACCTCACAAGCAAGGGAGAGAAAAATCCCAGACTGCTGCAGATTAAATGATTTATTCATCTCTATCATCATTATTACAGAGAATGCAATCTTTGCGGCTCCTCTGAAACCTAGCCAAGTTCTTTGGAGGTAATGCAGAACACTTTCAGCTCTAGCTTGAGATCGCCATCTGCAACCAGAAGTACTCTGTGTATTAGCTACTATTGGTATATTTGAAAAGGATTTGCACTGTGACAGTAATGACACCAACATATAAGTTGAGCTGTAAGTTTCCCACATTGTAGGTGGTGGTTTATTTTAACAACATGGTCCTCACCAAGCCGTGCCTTTTCCTCTGCTCATTTAAAAGTGGCCCTGCAGAGACTTCGGTAGAATACTTAAGACAACTATTTGTTTCAAACAGGTAATGTGAATGACTAAAGGAAACACAAGCATAACCAGCGTTGGCAAGGAAAAGCCAATGGCCCATTACATCATTCATCAGAGGGTTTTTTGCATGTATTCTGATAGTCACACAAATCACTGAAATCTAGCACCAAGGTAAGTATCTGGGAAAAATTCTTGGAAACCAGTCTAAAACCTTTCTAAATGTGGAGTTTGTATCCCTGTAAAGCTTGATGGACATTAGATTTTTAGCTCTTTATGGTATTGTGCAAGAAATGCTTAACTAGTCTGCTCACTCCAAAAATACATATGGATTTAAGAACCAAAACTACTTCGAAGTATTTATTATTGGGCCAGGCATAACACTGAACTGGCAAATTTGTTTTTAATACAGAGCTTACTTGCTCTTCCACATAAAAACACAACGTTAAGTATCACAAGATTAAGTGCCAAGTCTTGAAGAAAGATCTTGACTGTGTCAAAGCCAAGATCCTGTCAAGGCAAGCTATCTGAAACAGAGTAGAAAGAAGCATGGATACACAGTATTGCAGCAGAAACAAATGCAGGACAGGGTCCAAAATGAATAAAGAACAGTCTAACAATTCAGCCATAATATAAGTCACTTAATTTGACGGCATATGTAAACATTTCATGTCAGCAACCTGCTTACTCTCATGCCAAATCTTGTTCATGCTCAAAACATGCACTTTAAAACAAAACTGATAACTAAAGAATCAGAATTTTCTTAACAATAGCAGCAGTTTTTATTGAAATTGATTTCAGAATTATGCCTCTTATATCCAGCTAACCTGAATTAATTTAGTCCAATGAAATGGTCAGTATTTGCAGATTAAGCTGGAGCTACACAACTCCAATGTTCTCCCACACCAGTTACTCCCTACTTCACTATGTTGCACCTATTCTGCCATGTGAGATCTGATTTCTTTCTGATTCTTGAACACAGCCCTTGATTATCTTCCCTTTATGAATAATTTGCATGGCTATCATCTTCCAATATCAATACATTCAGAAGAGACAATTGATAAAATCAACAGCACAGGATAAGGATTTAGAGAAGTTATAACTTCAAACATCACTGAAGCAAAAACCTATTTCCCCAAGCACTCACTTTCATATTAGAACTAATATAACCAACTGCTCCTGTTTTATCAAACAATTGAAAAATAATTTGGGGGAAGAAAAGATGATATAATGAATCTCAAATTATCCATATCACAATACTTCATCAATTTTTTTATTACGCTATTCCACTGTATTTTATTACATGGTCAAAATGCACGAACATTAGTTTTCTTATTTTATGCTTGCTGAAGTACAGCTGGGTAAAGCAATAGCGTATCCCAAAAGAAAGTAATTAAACATGCATAGCAGCAGCCAACACCACTTACCTGCCATTCTTAGGCTATATTGTATCATGCAACAAAAAATAAAAGCAGAAACGCTAAAAATATGTGAACCTTCCAGAATGTTTGGCATTGATCAGACAAGCTATTCCCCTCTTATTTTCAAAAGCAATTTAATCTCTACACTGCACCCCCCTTTTAAAGAGGGATGAGCTTAACTGTCAAATTTCAATGCCAAATTGAATAAGGTTCACATATACACCTTTAACGTGATGGTGTCGGAGAGCTATGAATAACTGTTGTAAGCCATGTTGTGAGCTGCACATGCAGCATTATTCGGTGGCACACTGGGAGTGAAGAAAATCAGGTTTCATATTCAGTCCTTCCTCTAAGGTGCATGTTATGTTCTTGCAATTTACAGTAAGTCTTAAAAAGTAATTCAAATTCTTTTAAAAGTTTTGGTTAAAAGCAGACGGAATTTTGCTTCAAAACAAGAACCGTATCAAAACCCAACAGTAAAATATATTTTGAAAGCCCTCCCTGAAATAAAGATTCTATATTTTAGAAACAGAGGTTATTTTAAAACAGATTATTGCTTTCTACAAAAGCCTGCTAACAATTATCCATAGCTCAAGCATGCAAAGCTGTTAGAAGAATGGCAAAGTGAAAACATACATTTAATACATGACAAATGCAGTCTACTGCAGGCAAAGAGTAATAGATATATAAAATCATCTTCTCACTTTCAAAATCAAGGAAAAAATTTGGCCCCTGCTCAAGGTCTGTGCATGTCAAAACTTTTAGAAGGTTCCCCATGTTAAGGTACCTGCCAAGACAAGAATGAGAGAAAAGAAAATTTTCTTTTTATAAGAAGGAACAGCCCAAATATAGTTGAATGAAGCAGCGGGGGAAAGAAGACCAGAGAATTCCATCAGGCATGAATCCGTCCTTCAGGCTGCCGCCCTGATGGGTGGAGGGAGATCCCCACCTTGAGGACGTACAGCTGGGTGATCCCAGAGATGCAATGCAGCTTTCCTGTAAGAAGTGACTATATCACCAACATCTTCACAGCTGCCCCTTTGAGAAAGAGGCAGAACTCCAACCGAAGGCCTTGCCAGTGACTAATTCTGCAATTCTGTCCCGGTACACCCTAGCACCAGTGTCCTGAGCAGGAGTACCACACGCTGAGGGCCAAGTACCATATTTTGCAAGCATTGGCATTGTAGCTATGCTACAGATTTTTACCTGATGGGACAAGAAAAGGAAAGAGCTTTAATTTTGTCAGCCCTTAGAATTTTGTCAGAAAGCCATTACAGAAAAACTCATCAAGATACATCATTTCAGTGTGCAGAAAGTGCTAACACAGGTAGGCCACAGATCTTTTACACAAGGTGCCCAAAACATCTGTGAAGCTCAGACAATTCTACTCTGAAATTTTGGATGTAAAAAATGCACATCAACTGCCCCATGAATTACCAAGCCAGGATCAGGAATGACTTGGTACTCACTTTCATCTAAAATAGGATTACAGCGAACAACTGCTCAGCACAGATTACTACGGCATACTGACAGAATTTTTCATTTTATGATAACTTGATATGCAGGCAGATGGATGGACATCACTGACCACAGCGACCCAAAATCACTAAGCACAAGGAAAGAAAACGTACACAGTAGCATGATGGTGGCTTGGCTACTACTGGAGGGAAGAAAAAAAAAAAAAAGAAAAAAAAAAGAGGAAAGGAAAAAACACATGCAACTCTTTGAAATTGCAGACTTGCAACTGAGTCCCCTAGCCTTCACTGCAGCAGGTATAAGCAACCCTACTGTTACCACTTTAAATGCACCAGCTGTGAAGGGCTGACAGACTTACTTTCAAAATCCAAGAAAAAATGAGCTGCATTGTGGTCTATGTCCCTGGTTAGCACCTTAATGAGATTACCCATGCCAGCAAACCTAAAAATAAAAATGGCAAAATAATTTAGTTCCAATAACCATTTCCTATTTTACGTACACGCCTGGGGCTCACTGGAGCAGGGATTCCACCAGGTTTTGCACACTGGATTCATCACAATCTAGTGGGAAGCAGAAAACGTGCACTACACGGTGTATTTCCACTCCCCTTCTCAGGGAGGAGTGATTGTTGAAAAAATTAAGAATTATAGCTTTGACAAAAATAAAGATCTGAATTACTGGCATTTTTTCATCTTGTTTAATACATTTAAAGATTATGTTACCTATGACTGAGCAATTGTTTTGTGTAACTGCAGCAATCCACAGCCAACTAAGCCATTATTGCTTAGGACAAAAGCAACCTCAAATGGAATTGGTGTCATCATAAGCCTTATTTTTAACTCTCTCTCCATAATCCAAAGCAAATTTTGGAAAGCTTCTTAGTAATAGTCATCTGTGGCCAATGAACAATGTTTCCCATCAAATCACAAAGTGACAAGTTGAACACAAGTTAGACTTTTCCAAAAACAGGAGATAATCAAGTTTCAACAGTTCTTCTTATGCTTGCTGTCACATCCCAGCTAAAAGAAATTAAGTGGAAGAAAATTAAACAGTCATTAGATTACTCGCAGTCAGATAAATTAAGGAAACAGTTTTAAACACTACCATAATTTTCAGAAATCAATACCTTCTTCAGTAGGACCATCAAAACTGCATTTCATAATAGGGCAGCCTTTGCAAGGACCCTCCCATGATTTACAGAGGCTGAAAATATACTTCAGAACCACTGCCCTGAAATACCAAGAATTCACTGGAGTGCTGCTGCAAGACAAACTCAAGACACTACCCAAAAATCTGATCTAAAATTATTCAAGAATAAGCCGTCAGCAGTCTGACATTTGAATTCAAGCATAAGAACTAAAAAAAATAAATCAAGTTTCAAATTAGCGTAACTATACCAACCTACTAGTATATGACCTTTTTCTTATTTTTACTTTTACTGAATACTGATGTTTACCTGGAGGCAGGTAGCATGACCGTAAGAATCATTAATTTATTAGGAATCAAGAAAACTGAAGCAATGTGAAATCAAACAAACTCTCTGGAAAAACAAGTTTTCAGAACTTGTGTTGACAGATTTCTTGAGTTCCGTAAGAGAAACACAACTGGTGTGTGAGGAAAAAGCAAAGTAAGAACAGCATGCAATTTATGTTTTAGGATACACAAAATTCACCAATAACTCACACAATTAACAAAAGCTAGAGAAGGAAGGGGAATTAATCCCAGATTGTGGAAAATTACTGTCTTTGAGCCAACAACTTCGACAGAACGACCAAACAACAGTTAAAAATCTAGTTTTAGGAAAGCAACTTTGAGTGTAATCAACTGATCACAGTAGATTCTGCACAAAGAACTTTATCACTAGGTATACACTTGCTTTTTTGCACATTCAACTTTCTCCTTGAACCTCAAGAAAATACAAGTCCTGCTTCCTAAATGGTTGAATTTAGTTCTCTGGAAAGTCAGATCAGATTTCCAAGCCTGTCAGAAACACCCATTATTCAAGGAAGTTTCAAATTAGGGTATCCAGTTTAGACACTAATTTAAAAACTAATCCATTAAAACATGTTTCTTCAAAAAGGCAGCTTTTCCAGAGCTTCCCATTCCATAGCTCAGTGAACTCTTCAAATGCTACATGTGCACCCATGCTGTGTAAACAAGCAACATAAGAAAGCAAAGATACTACTTTTCCGTATCTCGCAAGCATGTTCTGTTAACACAGAACCGAGTAAGGCGCTTTGTCCACTCCCCAACAATGAGGATGTTCATAATCTGGGAAAAGCTGAAATACAGAGGCATTCTTAAACAAGTATTTTCAACAGGGGCAATAAAAAGCCAAAAGTACAAACTGCCTGATGGTGACTGAGTCTGTAATTTCAGATTTAAAACCCAAGCATCAATCTCAGAGCAGTTTACTACATATTTCAATTCTAATGTTAACAAGCAAGTAGCAAATATAGCAGTGAATGGCATTAACCCCAAAGACAGTGCTTAACTATACCTACAGTTAATGCCACGCCTCAGCTCTTCAGCTGCACCACTCCCTCCTCCACCAAAATATTCTCAATACCTGAAGTAAATGCCGCTATGTAGGTTTTGATAATAACCAGTTTCCTAACAGTTTACAGGGTCATGCATGTGGTTTAAATATTGGAGAACATGACTTCTGAAGGTCAGAGTAGGGGCACACTTACAGGGTTGAAATATTTTGAAGGTAAGTTGACAAAAGAGCACTTAGCCACTGCAGAACAGATTGTTTAATTGAATCCCTACCACCACCTAAAATGAGTAAAGGGTCACGGACTCAGTTTTACAATACAAATACCTTCATTCAGACCTCCATCCCCCAGAAAAAATTTGCCAATAAGAACATACGGATTCTTTTCTGGGAGAGTTCAACAAACAGAGAAGCACAATAAAAGGTTTGGCACTAGGGTGAAACAGTAGATAGGAAACAAATTCAAGCAGAAGATGCAACTGACCTCATGGTAACAGTTCAGTGAACAGCCTCTCCGAGAAAAGGATAGAAACTGAAGATTATGAGAACGGATTAATTCAACTACAACAGCAACAAGATGATATATGATACAGGAATACATTTCAATTTGCATGAATACAAAGCTGCATGAACACTTGTTTGTAATAAAAGTTTGTACCAGACCTCTTCCCTCATATATTCAGCATGCCGAAAAAAACTTCATAAACTGTAGCCACATCATAGTTTTGCATAAAAGATACACATTCACATTTGCTTTCTTAGCAGCAGAACATTCGCAGATTTTATGGAGAGAATTGAAATCCAGCTGAAGCAGGACAAACACAGTATTTTTGAAACTTGTATCAAGATGAATTCTAACAGTTATTCAAGGATCGCAAGTATTCCTTAATACTGGAAGATCTGCTGTGTTTTAAGAATTGTGAAAATGACCACTCCTTCAGGTTGCAATCCAAAAAGACTTTAAGCTTGAAAACTCAATTTAGAAAGAAGTTGAGAAGATAACTGATCTAGCATTTTTTTGGGAGGACACTTTCTCTCTCCTCAGCATTCAAGGTAACGAATGCAAGATCCAACAATCAGAATTTACTCTTCTAGCGAGGCTAAGCACTACCTTTGAGTCTGAAACGGCCTTCTAGAAATGAGACCGCAGTGTCAGTGTAGGACCTCCCAGATGCAAGGAAGTGACTGTAGGTCAACATGCCATGGCTCAGGTTAGGTGGCTCTACACTTCTGTGCATTATTTTCCTTCAAAAGGTACAGCTAAGCAGCAAAAAGAGCTGACCTGTTGCACTTGGGTGGAATGCTAGAGAGGACAAAATGAAAAATTACTTCTCTCAGAGGATGCTACGTCAGCAGAATATCTGGATCAAGCTAGAGTAAGGCAACCTAGTTCAGAGATGCCTAATGCTCAGAGGTTTACTACAGATTCTTGTTTTGTTCAAGATAGCTCATAATTTGCATTTCTGCTGGGCCCAAAAGACATGAAAAAAGGTCCACTACTAGCTCTAATACCAAAGACCATGACAATCTGCATGTAGTAAAAGAACAGTCTATGAAACTATCCATCAGTTATCTTCAGGGACCTCTTCTGCTATTTGATGCCCTGTGAAAGCATCACCAGCATGGAAGGTTTTGGTAGTTCTAGGCAGACTTATCTTGGTAATTAACCACCACACTGGCATGCCCACTCAGTACCAATTTACCAAGCAGTCTTCCAATTTCCTTGGAAGTCTACAACTTCAGCTGAAGTAAGTAGAAGTCAGTTTACAGAGTCAGATGTAGTTCCAGTTAACTAGCCCTGGTGCTGAGATACCATTGTCTAGTCAAGCACACCTGCCGGCACTAACTGCACCCTTGTTGAGCACTTTGCCACATCCATCAGCCCCAATTCAAGAAAGATTTAAGCCTGTATGAAGACCAAAGCCAACAGCAAGCACTACTGACTGAGTTTTATATCCTGCAGCTGGGCTTTGTCTCAGAGCCAAATAGCTGACTCAGAACACTGGAGGTGACACTTTCGTAGCTGCTAAAACACCTTTTGACCCACAATTGTTCCAGCTCAACTGGAATAAAACCCACATGGAAGCTGTAAACCTTATTGAGAGGAATTTTGCATACTGCAGTCACCAACATCAAAATATTCCTGTGCCCAGCCCTAAGTACAGTTTAGGTCACTTTCTATTTGTACTTCTACAGCTTCAGATTGTCAACCTCTGTCCAATTTTATTTGGGATTCTCATTCAGAATACAGTACACTTCAAAACTTGCAAACTTTTTTTCCCCAGGGGCCTTATTGATTTTAAGATTTCATAGTGAAGTGTCCAACTCATTAGATAAACTGACACTGTAAGATTCAGTAAAAGTGCACTTTAGACCGCCGAGGTTTTCTCTTGCTATGAATTCAACACCACAGAATCAGAGCAGAAAAACCCCACCAGTCTGTCCAAAAACTGAATGTCCCTGTGAAGCTGCCCAGAGTCCCTCCTGGCATGCTCTGTACTCCAGCACAATAGTCAAGCCATGTGGAGCAGGTTATGGGAAATCGGAGCGCAAGCCAAGAACGTGGTTTAAACTTGACCTACTTGCAGAGGAAGACATACGGAACGCCACATTTCATTACAATGATTTGGCCCATTACAGCCTTATGGGGTTGTATGATGTTGCGTGTAGTGTCATGATCAGACAAGCGGAAAGCAAAGGCATATTTTCAAAACAAGTCTTGCACGCATGCCCTTCCTGCTGAAAACATCCCTGACACATTTCAATTTTCTTTTTTCCCTAAGCTAAGCCCAGGGGAAATTTAATAGAAATACATGATGCAATTAAATTCAGCCAAGCACTAAAGAAATCTTCTTCTCTCCCACCTGAAAAAAAACATACATTAACAAGCATTTTGCTTGTAATTGGTGAGCAGCTGGAAAACCTAACTCTAGTTAAAGGTTAAATACTACAAAGACAGTCGTAAGTGGCAATTTTAATTTTGCTTTGTTCTATCAGAATAGCATGCTTTCAAACTAGTTAAAAAAACCCAGTTAAAGAGATGGAAAAAGTGTGTTTGCAACCATTGAAGAATGCCTGCTTCAAGAAAACATCAGCTCACCTTTTTGAAAAGTATACACTATTCCCAAGACAACCTTTAATGAAGCTTAGCACTGCATAGGAACATCCAGAGTATGAAACCTGAACTCCATGAAAACCTCATAGCCATGCTCTGGAGTCTGAAGGAAGAAGTTAAGCACAACACTATACAGAAAGCACATCTAATGAAAGAGAAAACATTTTTTTCCAGGGACTGAGTTTTACATTTTCCGTTGGTCATATACATGTGACATAAACATCCGACTCAAGAGGTATTTTGGTAAAATAGCAAGTGAAAAACACTTATAGCATGAAAAGTGCAACATTACAGTAAACCACTACAGTGTTATAACAGTGAGTGGTGCTACATAAACAAAAACCTAGCTGAACGTCTCCCTAAACTGTTTTTCTAGAAGGATAAACCCATCAGCCTAGCAATTGTTTCAAGGCTTACTGAACATTTTCTGCCTATAGTATCAAGCCATGAAAGGAGCAGGGGGTGGGGTGGAAGGCAGTGAATAGGTGGCTGCCCACATCGCCTGAATCCAAGGCAGCCCTTAGCAACCCACAGTACCACTGAGCGGTATCACTGAGCGCACAGCCTATCACATCAAGCGTCCTTTTCTCTCCCAGTGAAGCAGTTAAGCTTCACAAGCAGTGAGAATGTATCTGCCCTCAACCTTAAAAGCCAGAGTGCTGTGGAGATGGAAACAGGCTTGTAAACCTTTTCACCCTTTTCAGGTAGTTGTTAATATTTTCCCTGGATCCAAACATGTTTTTCCTAGGCTAACGTGCATTTATTTCTCTTCTGAATAGTGCCAGAGAAGCACAGATGACTTCTGACAGATTCTAATTCCTACTACTGATACTGGTGGCATTTAAATTAATAAAGACCTGTCATTAAACAAAATCCCCAAAAAATAACATACATTGTCCAGACCAGAAATAATAACAAAGGCAAGGACTGGGAAAATGAAGAACCACCTGCTACAGGAGAAGATCAGGTTTGAGACCATTCAAGGAACCTGCAGGTGCACAAGTCCATGGGACCTGATAAGCAGTATCTGCAGGTCCTGAGGGAACGGGCAGATGAAGCGGTTAAGCCACTATCCATCACATTTGAGAAGTCATGGCAGCCCAGTGAAGTTACCACTGACTGGAAAAGGGGAAACATAACCCCCCTTTTTAAAAAAAGGGAAACAAGGAAGACCTGGGGGAACTACAGGCCGGTGAGTCTTACCTCTGTGCCCAGCAAGACCGTGGAGCAGATCCTCCTGGAAACTATGCTAAGGCACATGGAAAATGAGGTGGTGATTAGTGGGGCCATGTACTCTGTCACCAAGGGCAAATCATGCCTGACTAATTTGGTGGGCTGCTATGACAGGGTTAGTGTTGGTGGATAACGGAAGAGCAACTGTTGTCATTTACCTGGTCTTCTATAAAGCATTTGGCACCATCCCACACAACATCCTTGTCTCTAAACTGGAGACGTGGATTCGATCAGTGGACTACTCAGTAGATAAGGAATTGGCTGGATGGTCACACTCAAAAAGCTGCAGTCAATGGCTTGATGTTCAAACTGAGGCTAGTGACAGGTGCCGTTCATCAGGGGTCACTATTGGGACAATGCAGTTTAGCATCTTTGCCAGCGACACGGACAGTGGGATCGAGTGCACCCTCAGCATGTTTGCCAGTGACACCAAGCTGTGTGGTGCAGTCAACACAATGGAGGGAAAAAATGGCATCCAGAGGGACCTGGACAGCCTTGAGACATGTGCCTGTGTGAACCTCATGAAGTTCAACAAGGCCAAGAGCAAGGTCCTGCATGTGGGTCAGGGCAACCCCAAGCACAAATACAGGCTGGGTGGAGAATGGATTGAGAGCAGCCCTGAGAAAGCAGAAAAGGACTTGGGGGTGCTGGTGGACAAAAAGTTCAGTGTGGCCCAACAATGTGCACCTGCAGCCCAGAAAGCCATCTAAATCCTGGGCTGCATCAACAGCATCATGGCCAGCAAGCTGAGGGAGGTGATTCTGCCTGTCAGCTCTCATGAGACCCCACCTGGAGCATCACATTCAGCTCTGGGTCCTCCATCATTAGAAGGCCATGGACCTGCTCGAGAGAGTCCAGAGGATGGCCATGAAGATGATCAGAGGGCTGGAGCACCTTTCCTAGGAACAAAGGCTGAAAGAGTTGGGGTTGTTCATCCTGGAGAAAAGGTGGCTCCAGGGAGACCTTAGAGCAGCCTGCCTGTACCTAGAGGGGTCTACAAGGAAGCTGGAGTGGGACTTTTTACGGGGGCATGTGGTGAAAGGACAGGGGGGGATGGTTTTAAATGAAAAGAGGGGAGATTATATTAGACATTAGGAAGAAATTCATTACTGTGAGGGTGGCGAGGCACTAGACCAGGTTTCCCTGAGAAGCTGTGAATGCTCCATCCCTGGTAGTTGCAAGGTCAAGTTGGATGGGGCTTTGAGCAGCCTGGTCTAGTGGAAGGTGTCCCTGCCCATGGCAGGGGAGTTGGAACTAGGTGGTCTTTAAGGTCCTTTCCAACCCAAATCATTCTATGGTTCTAGTGAAGTAATAGTAAAAAAACCTGTTACCCACTCATAGTCTGAAAGAGAGCGAGACACATGAAGATTATGAACTTCAGCTTAAGGAAGGAGAATCTTGGTGCTATTAGCTTAAAACAAGTTAAGAGCTTGAATAAGCTGGTCTCATTTTCAGGACTCATCATAACTATAGTAACATTAAAGGTACCAGTTTAAATACTGACATTAACTGCTGACTCAAACACATATACAATATTACCACACCAGTCACCAGCTGTGCATAAGACACACAATTTGATTCATTACTGGACAAGTTATTCTAGCAAACATAACATTTAATCAGTTTTTACATACATTTTCACGACATACTTCAGTCTAAACCTATGCGAAGACCTGTGCACTGCTTTCCACTCCTGACACCTAGTGGTTATTCTTCCACAAAAACTAATTGCAAATTAATAGCAATAAGAACAGATAGGCAAGCCAAAAAAAAAAAATAAAAATACACCATTTAATTCCTGGGGCTTCAATCATCAATATCTTATCTGAATAGTGGAGAAACAATTTATACAGCCAGACAGAAAACGTTTTTGTACAGGAAAGTATTCAGGCTACTTAAAAGCTGTTAGAAGCTGCCTCTGATGTTAGTTCTTCTGCTAAAGTGACTTTGATACAATGAACTGTTTTAGTTGAAACTGAAGTTACTTTTTTTGAGATCACACATCATTAATAAAGTCTCCTTTCTGAACAAAACTGAATTCAAAACTTGTCATATCAGGAAAATGGAGGCTTGCCAGGGAAAATAGGCTAGTGAAAAAAGGCTCACATTCCTCAAAACCAGTATTGTAAAGTACGGTCAGGTCAGTGTTTATTCAGTCCATTTTTGCACTTAGAGGAAATCAAGGGAAAGGCACTGAAGAATCCACAGTTTCTTTAGAAGAGGCAGTCTTAAAGCCTTGTTAATTCGGGAATATTTTAGTGGCACAGCTGACACTGAATAACTTATTTGACAGGAGCTACAATAAAATAACTAAGCATGCCCACACAAGTCTGGAATAAACCCCAATTTGTCTGCAAGAATTACTCTTAGTTTTAAAACAGAACTTGTATTGAAAAGGGGAAAGACTATGCTCCAAAAATCTGCTCTGATTTACCCTTCAATGAGAACTGCACAATTCTTCCAAGAGTGAATCTGGAGCTAAAAAATAATTAGATATACTTTCAATTTCAAAATGATACAAGCTCAAAGCTCAACATGATTTCTACCTTAATTCTGCATAATTATCTTTTAAATTCAATTACATTGCAACTACCAGGGAAAAAAATACTTTTTTTTTAGTTCAGGGACATAGACATTTGAATCCAATTTACACTTTGCTTTCTCCAAAGTTTGGAATCTTAAAAGCCCTTTGCAGTGCTGTAACTCCTCCAACAGAGGTCAGTACCTTACAATTTCATCTCCCAGAGAAAGGGAAGCTTGTCACAAATTTATTGATACTATCTTGGAGCTTTACAATTCTTGAGAGCCAGCAACTTTCTTCCAGCTCAAATACTGCATTTAGTCCATGATCTTGTGACATGATCATGGAAACACTGGTTGACCGTGAAGCCTGTCTTTTTTCAAAGTAAGTTGAGAACTTTCTATTTTCATCAGGTACATAAAGATGCAAAAAAACCCCCAACCATTTCACAAGTAACAGATTGCTTTTTATTATTTTACAGAAAAGCTTCTTACTGAACAAAAGATGGTATGCCTATTGAAACTGTGCTATACAACCACATCACTGTAAGTTTCGTATCTCAAGAATGTCAGCCTGTAATTTAACAGCTGTCAAGGTAGTCTCCAAAAAACCAAACCTAACAATAACTTGTATTAAGTCCTTCTGTCAGCTTTTCAACTCAGTAAATAAATAAACGAATGAATGAATAAAAACACCAAAAAAAACCCCGAAGCCTTCAAGTTCTATGTAACTGCTAGGAAAAAAAAAATATCAATCTTTTCAATCCCTAACTTCACTATAGTGTCTAGTCCAATTGATCTGCCACCTTTTACTTGGTATTTCACTTGTGAAGAAGCACACTCCTCTTCAAGCCTAATCTTATTTGGAAATGTGTTTTCTTTCGATATAATGGCATTCTCATCTATAAGAATCAGACTCCCACACATTTCGATACCCAAGCTGGATGAAGTTGCACTGAGGCTCTGGCAAACAGCCTTGGTAACACTGCCACCTAATGTACCAGGACAAGGAGTACAATCATCTACATTGCTCTTTAATACTCAGATTCAATGTTTTCTTTTAGTTTGCCTCTGAACTGTTGCACCCCTTCAGTGCCTCGGCTGGCAAATCCTACACTAACAAGTTTATGACAAATTACCTAGTCATCAAGTTAATGGATATAAAGGTTTGTGGCCTAGTGCTGTGACATTAAAAAAAAAATAATCCCTTGAGACAGAATATGTCTCAAAATCACAAAAAACATGTCTCAAGACTACAAACCTTGTGTGTATGAACTTGACACTGGCTGTCCATCTGCAAATTCAGTTTAGTGACACACCAGCTCTGAACTACCAAAGAGGAAAAAGGAAGCCCTATAGCCTTCCAAATCACATAGCTGGAAGGGCTGATTTCCATATTTCAGGTTAGCTTTCTGATTATTTTGTGGGTATTTTTTTGAGATGCCAAAGTATGTTTGTGCAACGTAGAAGGCTAATGAAACAAATCAAGTCACTGACTGTTCAACAGAAAATGACTAGCAGAATAATATTCCTTCCCATCTCATTTGTTTTCAGAAACAGTACCAAAACATACAGGCATTAGGCAGCGCAGCGGGATAAAACTGGTCTCTACAGTTGTTTGCTTTTTAAAGTTTCAATAAGAGATTTCTTTCAAGATCAAGGTTCTACACAGCCATCTTCATTATTTCTAGTTACTTCTTCAGACAGCCTCTGGACACTTTTCTTGTTAGAAAGCAAGTGTAACACAAAAAAAAAAAACAAAACCAACCCAGACAGCACTGGTCCAAATTCCTCTAGCTGTGCTAAATCTTATCTTTTATCTCATTTTCCATCCTTCCCAACATACCTCATATTTACTTTTAATCTTAAAATCAAACTAAAGGCATCCCGTAAGTGTAAGGTATCACAAGACAACTTATTTTCATCCACCTATTGCAAAAACAGAAGAACATCTGGTATTCTCTGGTGATATTATACAACCTGCAATCTGTTAAGATCAGTAGCAAGTATGCAGAGTATCATGCACAGCTGCCTTCCCGCACCAGTCCATCTGTGAACTCTACAAGTCCATTTCATCTCACAAGGAGTTTGCAGCAGTTCTTGGGGAAAACCAGGTACATATGCAGAACAAAGCCGTTAAAAAATACTTGATGCATTTAATAATTTTATCTGGCTCAGAAAAATATTTGACCTGAAAATACTTACATACTAGTAGCAGAACCACCAATACATGTTTTTCCTGTTCCCACTCTTCCCTAGGCATCTGCTCACATTTGAAGGCTCATGTTTTATTGGATATTAAGCTTTTTTCCACATGGGCAGGGCTTCTGTCAGTCCCTTCAAACCCTTCACACTGGTGACACCCAGCTGGTTTAAAATAGTATTTGGCATCTGCTTTGCCTCAGCACAGCTGGAGAAGGTGAAAGCATCAGCAGTCAAGACACCTGAATTTTAAGGCTGCTGAAGTGGACACCACCACCTTGATTTATAAACATTTCTCCTTCAATACCTGAAATACTGTTGATTCAGTTTCTTCAAAGGAAAGAGAAGTTCCTTCCATACGCCGTAGCTGTTTGCTGGGCAGCCTTCCTCCTTCTGCAGGCAGTACCACTCCCAGCAACGCCCCTTGAGTTTGTCTAGCTTTTCTGGATGACTCTTACCTTCCTGAGCAGAAGCAGCACTGTTCTAGTAGAGGAATAAGTGGGGGATGTGAAAGGATGAGCAAAACCAAGTGCACACACACAGAGGGAAGGAAAATGGCAGTTTCTGGAGACTGTACTTGGCTAGATGGCTCCATGGTCTAAGTTTAGTGACTCTTTACAATGTATCCTTTACAAATGCACACAACACTTTAAATAAAAGTTTGCACTAGTTCTAACTGCAACTTTGCCAATACACTTACCCATTACTTTGGAAGTAAAAGCTACCAAATGAAAAAAGTACTACCACTGTTAGCACTGGGTGTTTTTCCATTAGTTTATTGTAAATTTGGAAAATATTGCTGCATCCTTGCCTAGTTCCTGGACTCATTCCATAATCCCAGAGAGGCAAGACAGCAGCCTAGAAGGATTGTTGGTCTGACCCACTATTGCCATAAGCTCTTCTAAGAATGACAAAAAACGTGATATAAATCTCATCAAAACCAGTGATCCTGTGAAGCAAGTATTTTAATACATCAGCCATGGACTAAAATAAAGAACAATTACTTTAGTAATGCATTTACAATGAACATATACTTTTAATTCCTGAATGGAGTATTCAAAGAGTTTTGGACACAGCACTTGAAAATGTTTTCTACTGTTGTCAAAAAAACTGATGACAAATCAATTTAATCAGCTCCCCAGAATGCAAAGAGCTTTTTGAGAACTAATCAGAAAAGGAAATAAACTCCCTACCTCACATTTGGTAGCATTACTTTCCCAATCTGACAGAAGATAGCTAGCTATGCTGGCACAGCACAATAAACATGAACACACACACTCTATGCAGTAGCTCAGATGACAAGCAGCAGGTTACACAACTAAAAGCTAAAACCTTCACATGAGCATATGCTACCTCTTCAGTCTTACAAGCCGATTCAGACTACTCGTTTCTGGCATAAGGCATCTAGTTCAGAAAAGAAGTAAAGTTACACAGTAACTTTAGTAAAGAGACTGAGAAAGAAAAAACACCGAAACATTATCTCTTCATTCATATGTTCCATGAAGATTAAGCACAATCTTTCAGGTTAAGTTTCTTAAGTGTGACCAAACTATATTCTGTGCGCACTAAAATGCCTTTATTGAAAGAATGGGACTCCTCCACATCGCTATAGTGAAGAGTTAAGGTACTGTGCAATCAAAAACCCAAACACTTGCAACCTGGTTTAGCATCTTTCATCACAGAGATGCACAAAATAGGTTGTAGATCAGGACTTCCTAGTGAACACTACAAATTTCAGAAGTTGTAGAAGCAAATGGGGGGGGGGGGGGGGGGAAAGAGTTTTTGAAGAGAAGATTGCTAATATTCCGCACAGTCCCATTTTCTGCTCTGTAACATTAGAATTTTTGCTGCTTATATGTCAAGGGAGTTTTCAAGCAGGTCAAGTTTCAGTTCTTACCTACAGCCAGTGCTGCACTCTGTTCTTGGCCTCCAGTCTGTTTTAAAAGAAAAAGAGATTATGAAAATTCATTCTTCTGCATTGGAAGTCTTAAATGTAATGCTGTATGACCTTGTAAAAGCAAACATGCATCTGTTCCAGACATTGTATTATTCTTCTGGATCTACTTCATAAACACAGTTCTGGATCTATATGTCACTGTGACTTTTGAAAAATGTTAAAGAAAATAGAATCAAGAACTGCGTTTTGTCTCTAGGTGTATAAATAAATAGTGAACACATTTCTTTGGCAACAAACATGCTTCTAGGGAAAAAAGGCTGCTGGCATTAGATAATCCATATGAACACATAGGCCATAATAATTTAATTACTGAAGAATCAAAGTTGCAATAAAATACTAGCAGTAAGTTGTTCCACCTACATTTCACTTTGCTTTAGAAAGAAACATAATAACACAAGATTTCTAATTTAACCACACAAATTAGCTCTTGAAAAAATTCATGGTTTGGATGCTGACCTTCAAAAAAGGCATTTTCAAGTCACCACTGAGAACCATTTGCTTAAAGAAAACAGCATTCTTAGACAGCCTCAATCTGCTATATACATTCTTAACCACCACCTTAAGACTGGTGAAATAATTATTTTAATAGTACAGTTTAAAGGAGAAGAGATGGGATACTACAGTATCTCATAAAGCTTCATTGGCAATAATAGTGTAACATTAGCTACGGAAGGCTCTGAAGATCTACAGCAGCATAGGCAAGAAGCAGAGCGGAGACCCCACAGAACTCAACATAAGCAAAAAGACAACTGTCAGACACCGTTACAACCACAGAAATTTCTTTCTCCATTCTTTCCAGTGCATGCATCTCTCTAGTAGGCTTCCCCCTTGACCAGGATTTCTTTGAATAGCATCCGCTTTCTTCTTTGCCAGTTGGCTTCAGCTTCCTTTTACTCTCTCAGTAGTAAACAACAGCTAGTACTTCAGGACAACTACCTCACAGGACAAAAAAAAAATGGTTAACAGCACTATCTTTGTAAGAGCTGCTGCAACTTCCTTAAAACCACAGGCTGCTCAATTTGTGCTTTGCAACAAAGCAACAAAAACCAAGCACTAGAAAATGTTGGTTCCTGCAGGTCAGGGATAAACATAGCTGATACTGTGACTAAAGAAACCAAAACCAAAGTTAGACCCAAGACTACTTCAAAAAGCCAATTTCCTGAAAAAAATTTGAAGAAAAATTAAGTAGGACAGAACATTTAAGAACACTAAAAAATTCTACCCAATTTTTTTTAAATTATTTTTTTGTTGTTGTTTTGGTAGTCAAGAGCTCTGATTAAAATTTTGGGTAACAGTCCAACATTCACTGAGCTATAAACAAGAAGTAGTCCAAATTCATTAAAATGACCAGATTGTAGAAGTAAGTATGAAAGTAATAAAGAAAAAAACCACTACAGAAGCAAGGCTAGGGATTTTGTAAAAAATGTTTCCTAAAGGTGTTAGTTCACTATTAAATAGAAATGCCTAAATTTCCAACTGATAAAATCATTAAACTCTAGAATTGCTCAGCTCTTCAAATCTTTCTGGACAGAATACTGCACTTACAGTCACAAGCACTTACCACCTGCAAGAAAAGTGTGCTGATGCTCAGGTAGTTTGTCCTGAAGGCTTCAATGAATGAGCGGAAGTTAATTATTAACGAAGTCTTCCAGGACTCTTGTAATAATGAAGGCATAAGGAGAGAAGAGGCCTAGTAGAGCCATTAGGCATAAGAGAAGCAACCAGGAAAGCTGAGAATTATAGGTCAACTGGACTATCATCAGTAACAGGCATAGAGATGTTAGCACGGGAATCCATTAACTGGATTCCTGTCTCTTAGTACCAATGAGGATGCCTTCATGCAAAACAGATCAGACTGAGCATGTTTGATGCTATTAACTTGATTTACACTGGCAAGCTGATAGATATTTGATTTTTGTACAACGTGACTTCACATCACACGGTACTTTAAATGTAGAGGTTAGCACTATGCGATATAATAAAGCACTGCCTAAATGGGTAAGAAATTGACTTGTAGACCTCTAGCAGTCAGCGGGGAATAATCAGGAAACATCCATTAAAAGTGGCCATATGTTAAATTAACAGCGTGATGGATTCCTTACACATTTTTTGCACTTTGGATGCACCTTAATTCAGACACAAGAGCATCTAAACGATCTATCGTCTATTGTCAGGTTCAAAGTGCATTACTTGAGTTCTCCCACAGTTAGTACAGATGATCTGTAAAACATCAGAGCTTCCTTCTGACTGATTCTCAAGGTCTGGATCTGCAGATTAGTATATAAAGAATACCAGCAGGCACATGATGAGACATGTATACGATATAATTTAATAGCTAGTGAAAATGGAATAATACAGAACCAAGCATTTTCTTCAATTGCTTGTGATTCTGAAGCAGTCAAGTATTTAATGTTGTATTACAGAGAGAACCAGCTCTGGGCAGGAAAACTGCCATTTATTCAATGGGTTAACAGCTCGCAGATTTTGTTTAGCCTTTTTTTAATACCATTTTATGGAGTCAAACAGTAGAAGATTAATGCATTCCATCTTAGGAATCTCTGTCACACACCCCTACCCTCTCTCTTGGCTTGCAGCCGAACTCGACCACAGCAGAAAAAGGCCAAATTATATGCTAACATCTCAGGCCAACTACAACAGCAATTCAAAGAATTGTCACAACAGTTGAAGAACAAGTGGGAAAAATGTTTACAGCCATTAGAGAGGGTCAGTGAATCATCTAAGCTGCATCTATTAATTTTCAGAAGAAAACGAAGTATCATTCAGTTTATCAGAGGAAAAGCCTATATAGTAGACAAATCAACTGGTACCCAAATATAAAAAATGTGCTAAGCAAGCTTGGCATTATTGTGGATAATGAAACTTGAAAAAAAAAAATTAGTAACTGGCTAACTACTGAACAAACCGTGTGTTTCGGGCATCCAGATCATCTTGAACTGATGCTCCTAACTCAGCAGTACATGAAAACAGATTTCAGAAGAGAAAAAGCTAACCATTAATTTCCAGTATGAAACCAACATCTTCTGTCCAACCCTGTCTGACCTAATTAAGAAGCCTTTACACACCAGCATAGACTTGTCAGCAGCTGTCAGTCAAGATTTGCTACAAGAATGGTGATTTTGCAGGCTTTCCAACACTCAAGTTCTTCTGCTTATTAAGAACTGAAAACACTGAGTAGTAAGACAGAAAAATCTACAACAACTTTGCAATAACTCTAAATTACTTTCCATGTACTCGATTGGTAACTCGGCTCATCAGGGAACTTCAGAAAGCATTATTTCATAAAGCTTACAATGTTTATTAAGGAAAGCTTGCACAGGATTCACGTACGGCATGCGAGGTATCAGACACCCAGCCTTTAATAGTAATCTTTGGATCAGAATCCACTTTGCTGCCTTCTCAGACCAAATGTTTAAATTATTTGTTTGAAGTGCAAGCTCGCACTAGGATTTCCCTTGGTAAGCATCACCAACTTGAACTCTGCGTGAGCCAGAGGTAGACTACAGCACAGATGTTCTCAGTCCATGTATCTTAACTGCCCTCTGCATACTGCTGAACAGCACAGGACCTAGCTCAAACACTACACTGCTCCGGCAATTTTTAGACGGTCCTGCTCTCTTGCTTCATTTACAGACTTGAAATTAAGTTTCAGGAAACCACTCCAAGACCTGGTTACTCTTAGAAGCACATATTAAAAACAAGCCCAGTCCAAAACAGAATCACAAGTCAAATACATCCCACATCTTGTGGGTAATAAAAAAAAGAACGCTAAGAAATGTTTAGTAATAAAACTTGATTTTTTTACTTTAGTAACAAAGATGGCTCAACTATAAAAAATAAATCATAGCTACGATCATGTTTCAAAGGAAGTTTCAGAGCATCTGCAGATGAACCCATGGTTCAATGCTAAATGGATGGAAACTCCAAGGATAGCATCAGTGATTCAAAAAGAAGATTCTTCTATATCTTTATGATAAACATTAGATTAAGTCTATGCAAAGGTAGTCTATCACTAGTGCAAAGCGGCCTCAGTTCTTTGTAAGAAAGCAAGTCTGCTGGTTGCCTGCTATAAAACCACCTTTTTGACTTCTGGCAGTAGAAAGCTTCAGCTCTAATCTTTCTTCTCCATTCATTTTGAATGTTAACTGTACCTTAAAAGTCTATGTGTCATATTAATCCTTTCCCTATCCTACATAATTTCTCATTGCTGTCTTATAGTATCTTGTATTAGTTGCTTTGCTCAAACCCATGTTTTAGGTTTATAATTTAATAATAGAAATGGTGATCTAACATGAAAGCTTTCTTGACAGTTCTCAACAGACACCTGCCAAGAGCATGCATTACATTTTCTGTCCTTCAGTCACATATTAAAATGCATTTATGCCAATATAACTCATACTACTGTATGGCATTCAGCTCTTCATACTACACATCCAAACACCTAGTGGCACTCTCAGTTCCACGTGCTAAGGTAGAAGTGCAACTATTTACTCAGCATACTCCAAGTGAGGTCCACAAAGCACTGTTTCAGTTTCTCTGAAGCTTAGCCTAAAGATCTGGCTTCAAGAGGAATACAGCAAAGAGCTATCAGGTCTGCTTTGAAGAAAATATTTCAAGGAACTTTAGATGCTGCACTATAGATTAACAAGGGGAAGACAAGGTTATATACAAAAACCCCTTTTAAAAACTAACAAAAAAAAAAAAAGGGAAAACCACAGATCATTGAGAAGCTTGTATGGCATAAGAAAATGTTTACACATACAAACACATACAAAGCATGAAAATTTCTACTTCATCCACTTACAGGCATGTTTTCCACAACAAACCATTACTTTGGCTTAGTGGAAACAGTAAAATGGAACTACCATAATCCTAATTTTTGCATCTCAAAGCTTTCCATAGGAAAAAAAAAAAAAAGCTGCAAGTTGAAAACTAAATACAAGGGATTTTTTTAACCAAATCAGAAAGTTAGTTTAAACGCTTCCAAATAAACTTTTTCACTTCTCAAAGCAAGTGAGAATACTTAAGTTTTGGGTAACCAGAAGACAACTAAGGACTTTTAAGAAAACAGAGATGTGACTTCTTGGGTTGTTTAATTTAGGGTTGGTTTTGGGCGTTTTTTTTGTTTGTGGTGGTTGCTTTTTTGGTGGTGGGTAGAACTGTGATATTTTAGTCCAGGCTACACAACTTCCTCTTTTACTGCAAAGAGGGGAGAGGGGGAGGGAAAAAAAAAGCCTGCAAGAATTATTGAAGCAAGTCCTGTGTCCAGCAGTCAATTATTCAAACAACTGAATTTGCTATTTCTGGTGGCATATTATCTCCTGTATTTCTTCTGAACCTTTATAAATCTACACCCTGAAGTGATTTAATACTGGCATATAACATGAGCAGAATTTTGAAGAACTCTCTAGCATTCAGGCTTTCACTCCTCAAAAAAGTACTTAAGTATTCCTAAGATATACTGCATACCTTTACAACTTGAAATGATACTGCCATTTGCTGTCTATTGCATGTTGAATTTCCCTATGACTACTTAGCATTGCTATTTTTCTGTAGTTGATGCTTCCTTTGATGTTAGGCTGTTAACACCCAGTTGTGAAGTGCTCCTGAATACCAACCAAGTGATTCAACAGCTTTTTTATCTAAGCTATACACATGATATAATTTCTTAGGAATATGGCAGAGTTTAAGACTAAGAGTTCTGACTCAATATAGCATAACAGAAATGAAACCATACCCCATCCCAGGAAGTTTGCCGCAACACTCATCCACTTGCATAATAAAAACAGTAAGAGAAGAAAGGTCAAAAGCGCTTTCCCATTCAGCATTATTAGTAGTGTGCTATCAGCTCTGAGCAACCCCAAGACCCCATAGCCCTATTCAGTGACACTTAAACAGAGGAGTCATTATTTCTTATACTCTAGATTTCTATGCTTAGGGTAAATCACTTTTCTTGGGACTACATTAGGTCAGAGAGAACTTCAATCCTGAAAGGAAACCAGCCAGAGAAGACTAATTTACCACCTAAAACATCTTTTTACTGTTTTTAGCAAGTTTAACCATAAACTGCTTCCTTAAGAGTATTAGAAATTGAGAGCTGAAGCCCCAGTTAATGCTCTGATAGTTAAAACTGTAGAATTAAAAAAAAATAAATTAAAAAAAGCTGCTTATGCTACAGCTACAGAAGTATCACAGACAGCATCTCTGCTGCTCAGAGGCAATTTATTCCAGATTTCAGAACACAGATTAGCTTTTAAATAGCCTGAAAAGCCCTTCCTATGGAAACCAACAGCAGCATGTTTTGCCATACACTTCTCAGAGACTCAAGGGCTGAGCAGGTTACAGGGGATACCCAAGGAGTTTGCTTTAACTCCTGCCACCGAAAGTCCCTAGTACAGCTCCACTAAGCAAGTCTCAGCAGAGGCAGCTCCTCCATACAAGTCAGGAGGTGACTCCATACAAGTGCAAGAGTGACTCCACGACACAGCCTTGGGACAAGCAGTAATTTCTGCCTAGATCGGGGGAGCTCTGCTCTGGCCCCAGTAACAGTCATATAGCACTGAGACTCTTGAAAGTGCCTCCAGCTTGCCCAGGAATGCCTTGGGTGCCACGTACACAGAATGAGATCTGTGATGACTTGCTTCAGATAAATTAAAAGAAGGGGGAGAAAGGAGAAGGGGAAAAAATGTTTATTGGGTAGCATTTAATTGGAAGCATGCACAAAAATACAGAATACAGGGTAGCAAACATAAGAGACCTAATATGGGAGTGTCTGGGCCCAGCTCCTAGGGACCATTGTATGTATTCACACAACAGTGTACTCCAACAGTCAGGAAAAAAAAATAAATCCGAAAAGGTCAGGAGACATGTAATAAAGTCTTAATTCCTGCATTGTAATTCAATCATACCGAGTCTCAACAGCTGCACACTATTTCTGCTCAGTAAGTTCCAAAATTAAATTCCACAATGAGCTAAAAGGAGGCAAGCTGCATCAGGGGAAGTTCAGATGAGACAAGAAGAAAAGGTTCTTCACTGAGAGAGTGGTCAGTCACTGGAACAGGCTCCCCAGGGAAGTGGTCATGGCACCAAGCCTGTCAAGAGTTCATGGAGCGTCTGGATGATGCTCTTAATCATACGGTTTAGTTTTAGGTAGTCCTGCAAGCAGCAGGGAGTTGGACTTGATGATCCTGATGGGTCCCTTCCAACTTGAGATATTCTGATTCTAAATAATAAAACTGCAGTTACATGGTGAAGCAGTAAACTGAATATTAACCAGATCTGAAGGACTATATGTCAATAGTCCAAGTCCCCACAAAGTTAAAAGAAATAACCAACAACACCCCACCCACCCCCCCCCCCAAAATCTAGAAATGTCCTTTAACAAGCATTTGAGAGTCCTTCTGTAAGTCAGGAAGTGAACTAAGTAACTTCTGACATTAACCTAATATAACAGACCACATAAAACATCACACAAAGTCCGATCACCTGTCTCAACAAGCACAGCTTTTCAGGTCAAATGTCTTTGTGATGAGAAAAGTTTACATATTTTCCTAGTCTGTTTAAAAGTGACTTTCTGAAAAGTCAAAACAACCCTTCAATTAATGTCTTTGAATTGAAGGTTCATTGGACAAACAGAATTAAACAGCTTATGTTGCCCTCAGCAGTTATTTACAGGTGGAGAAAAATAGCAGCTTTACCTTCATAAACAAATTGGCAGGGCTGAAATCTCAAGCAGAGAAGTTTACTGAACAAGCCATTAAACCAGATTCACAACTCACTTTTTTTTTTAAACTTACTCTAACAACTGCTGCAGTAAGACTACTGTGTGTAAAGGAAGGATATTTTGGAAGAGCTCTACACTGAATTCTGCTCAATTACAGTAAAAAAACCCTGTCATTGATCGTTTGCAGATTACTACTACCTTCATTGAAAATTTTAAGTAATTTTATGTCCACTGTGGTAGAAAAGATACCACTTTATGTTGCATCAGGACAGGCAGATTATTTACATTCATTACTAATACATACTATTAGACTTTAAAAAACACAGGATTGCACAAAAGCTTTTAGCCCCTCAATCCACCCCGATGCTATTGCAGGCAGCCACATTAAACAAGCCCTAAGACAAAAGATAGCAAATAAATAGGAGCCAGCTCTATTTGTCTTAAAAAATTGTCAGCTATTCTTCTTTCTTGCCTTGGATATCAGCATTAAAACAAAATAAATGCATGCTGGCAGAACATCGCTAACATAATCAGAATTTCTACCAAAATATTTTACAGTGAGTGCCAAGAACACAGAAAGTCCTTAACCTCCACAAACTAAGAATGATTTCAACAAACCCACTTTCATATGGACGACAAATCAATTCAAGAAGCCCTACTGAATTGCAAACAGAATTTATAGGCAAACCTACAGCAATATATTTAGAGCAACACTATCAAAGGAGATTGTTTTTAACTTGTGGCACAAATGGGAAGTAAAAGTGGTTTCAGTTGTCAGAAAGACATTCATTATTCTTCATGTATCCTCGCTGTGACTGATTATTCTTTCACCCTTGATGGCTCCCACATTACCCTACTGTTGGTATCTGGTAAGCTCTGCGGTGAAAGCTTTTCAAGTTGCTCAGAAGCATTTGTAACTTCACCGCTTTCTACACTGGTTAAACAGACTTGCCCAAACAAAAAAATCCTTCTGAAAGCACACATTAAATGCTGCGTATTTTTTAACACCTGTTCCCTTGTTTACTAGCAGAAACATTTAGCACTGGTCAAAACAAAACAGAACTTGGCTTTATACTTCTTGCAGTACATCTGAGTTTACATAAACTTCCCAGACAAAGCCAAAGCCATATGTAAATCCCTAACACATGTATTAGTATTATGGCCTTACTCAATACAGTATCTCTTCTGAATGAGGTACACAGGTATGGAGACAAATAGAAACACTTTCCTGCTCTTTGCAAGTTTAACACATACTAAGCAATTTGCACTAAAAGGCTGAAATCCTTACCAAAGAGATTTTAAAGATTCTCCCCACAAGGAAACAACATTGAAAGATATGTCAGCCAGACAAATGCTACTCTTATAAGAGCCATACTAGCCACAACAAAGAGTTCTCAAAATTAATAAGAGAATGACAGGTATGCATTTGCTTCCACTTTGCAAACATAATACTGGAGGTGTTTTCATATTTATTAAAATTAGCACAAAATGCAAAACCTGTTAATCCACAAACACTGCAGTATCAGTGCTGGAACAGGGACTCTACAACATGTTAAATCAGCTTGCTTGGAACATCTCCCCATCATAATTACAGGGGAACAATTGTAAGTTGCATGGAAAGATTTTTAAATCTTTAAGCATGCAGACAAGTTCAAGCTGCATATGAGAGATAAAGCTATAAAATAAAAATGAATAATTATCAGAGATTATATGCAAAAAGCAGGAGAAAATTATCAAGATCTTTTCCAAATGACTGATATGCTGGAAAAATAACCCATACAAGAAAGTTAACATAATGAAAAAGAAAAGCTAATACAAGAAAAATAGGGCAAACACTGAAGTGTTTTATGTCCTTCAGTGTCTGTGATAACGGACAGCTGAAACATTACAAAAGAAATACCACCTGGATAAAATAGGCATACATGTCCTATACAACCATTTGGACTAGTCTGCCCCACACCACAGTCCAGCCGGTTTAATATTTCTATCTTGGTACCAGTCACACAAGACCCATACACTCTGCCCCAAGGGATGAGGGGTCTGGGCACCACATTCACTTTTCAGCATACTCTCAAAGTTGGGAGCTTGAGCTGAAACCTGGGTCAGATCTAAATCATGGCACAGCTCAGCAGGCTCTTAGCTCATGTATTCCCAGACGAAGGTTAATGTTGGAATCAGTGAAATCCTGATTTAGCGCAGCACTACCCCTGAGCTGAAAAGCACTTCTTGGTCCTAAAGGAAATGCTGATAAGATAACCACCACAGTTGCAGACCAAGAGCTGCTTTCTAGAATTACCCGGGATCACTCAGCGCAGTGATCCTGTTAAACTTCTCTCTCAGAGAGAGAGGAGGGATGATGGGGTGGGAAGGGAAACTGAAGTAGGGAAACCGACAGAGGACCCCTCACTACTAGGCTAACAAGCTTTATATTCTTCTGTACAGTGCAAGCTATGCACTCGCATTTAGTGACAGACATATATTATTTATTCATACCATATGTGATCAGAATAATCCAAGGGGTTAACCTAAAAATTACTACCAGATAGTTACAATGTGGTTCAAAACATGTTGATAATACAGTGCTTTGGTACCTCAAATTGTGACATACCATACACACCACAGGTTCTTTCTCCTGTATACGGAGGGACATGCATTTTCAAACTGGGTATTTGGGAAGGAGGCTCACATGTTTTAGTTTCAGGAGCTGCTATTTTAAAGCCACGCAACAAAGCCCTTTAAATTATCACTCACAAATAGATGTACTATAAATGTCATCTTTATAGGAAAAATGACTACATGAAGTCAAATGCTGTTATCACAATGTCATTTCTGACAGATGCACATTATTGACCACTACCAGTCTTCAAAACTTTCCTACCATTGATCTAGGTTCAGCAGAGCAGCAGAGTAACAGAACAAAGTATTTTAATATTCGCTATGAACCCTTGTTATTAGCAACAGCTACACAACACGACTTCACGAAGTTACACTCCATTGCTTATAAAATTTCGACAAATTAACTGGCATGTGAAGATTAACAAAGCTTCTGTAAATATTTGGGTTATAAATGCTTAATGTTTCCTTACTGGCTAGGATGCTGCTTCTTTCCGTGTTCATCCTTGGATCCAGCTGCATCACCCCATTTACAGGCTAAGAATCCCTTTCCTGACATGAGTTTACTTAGCCCTGTACCTCAAATCGTAGCAGTAAATAGTAGGGCAAGGATTCAAGCTTTATAGAGGGTATATAGTAAAGTATAATCACAGAGGAAAACTGAATGCATACTTAGTTTACAACTTTATGGATGTCTTCCCCCGTATCAAAGACTACTATTTCATTTACAAAAATCAAATATTTGAGAGGTGAGCTGTACATCTGGTACCTATTACCAACACATGTACGCTTTAGCTATGTCAAGACACACTCAGACATCCTAAATTCTCATGTTCCCTTATGATTGCCTTCTAATAGTGTAGCTCAATGACTTAGTAGCTGTTTACCAGCCAAAAAGTCGTCATAGCTCTTCACTGATGATCTATACCTGTGAATCACAATACATCCTTAGTTTTATTATCATACATTGTTTTCACTGAAAATTAGGCCTCAAACACCACAGAATAATTACAAGCACTTTAATGACATCTTCCAAAGCACCTGGACACTAATATTAGCATGCTTAGCCACATTCAACTTCTAACCCAGATTTTGTTAAAGCTTCCTTTTTTTCTATCTCTCCAGGCTCTGCAATATCAGATTTGAAGTTCTAATGTTTGCACTACCACACTTCAAATAGTCTTTATATAGTAAGAGGTACAGACACATTGTATTACCAGTTGAAAAGGCAAACAGACAATGTTTAACATCCCACTACAGCAAAGAGGCTAGTCTTTTTACTCCTACTGTGAGAGAAGGAATTCAATCACTTCGTATTCCTATTTAAATACCCATGTTATCCACTGCTACTAAGCCTTTTATCTGGTAAGCTAGTTAATTAAAAAAACCAAAACCAACCAAAACCAAAAAAACAGTAACATTGCATGAACTACTACTTGCTTTCAGTAGATCAAAATACCTTGTACTCCTTGGCCTAAAATACTATGGAAAACAAAGAAACATTCCACAAGCAAAGACACCTAAGGAAGTGTTTACCAGTTGGGAGAATCGTTTACCAGTTGGTAGAATCTTCTTGCAGTCTTAGAGAATTCCCTCAGATTACCGATGCAGCAGCTTGTCTTCAGAATCTGAACAAATAGAAAAATCTCATTAAACATAAATGATACACAGTATTTCAATTATATAAGCCAATGCTGGAGTAAGCCAAAGTTAAACCTGTAGTGTCAAGGAACCTACATAATTCTTTAGGAATGCAAATAAAACATGCTGACTTTATAAACAGTTGTGATTTTATGGAAGTGACATTACCAGCAAATAGAGGTATCCTTACAAACTCTTCTGTGAGTCAGTAAGGCAATTAGCTATCCATGATCACAAGCATCAGAAATAGAGCATTGCATCTGAGAATTACTGAGAAGTTACACATAGTTACTGCACAAAAAAAAAATAGAGCATTACATCTCTGCATTACTGAGCCAAGTTACGCATAGTTGCACCAGAAAAAAGTAGGTCTGGATTCAAGATTTATTTACAGTGTCATATATATTGCACACAGCTAAAAATGCTTCACTGCTACAGTTTTCATCAGTTAAAGCCAAATTTGGCCAATGGCAGTTTTTTACCTTTCTGAATTCATTCTAGAATTACTTAGATCTACTTCAAAACTAAGTTTCTTGTTTTGAAAACTAGCATATATATGTAGGGCCAGACAGAACTGCATTTCCTAGGGAAATGTGGTACTGAGATCTACTGCAAGCATTCCAAGGGTGTTTTCTTTGGGGTAGGTTTATAAAGCAAACAGTCTACTTTTTTTGGTGCAGTAACTGGATGAACTGGCCAAAACTGCCACTTTTCTGTTGTTGCGAAAGGTTCATAAGCCTCTTCCACTTGGGGCTTTGTAGGCTGCTTCTATTTCAATTCAATTCAAATACTCGAGTGTTGTCACTCAACCTGTCTCCAGTAAAACCACTGTTGCTCTTACTTCAGGTATTGTTTCCAGTGTCATGATTCCACCCTGCCAATACATCACATCTCAAGGTTTCTTTTAAGGAGTGATCTTCCATTTTGTACACCAGTTCTCTTTCTGCTTTTACAAAAAAAGTCAAGCACATTCTGCAATGCATCTGTTTTTAGCATAAACTTGTTTCAGAAATATAAAATCCCTGTCATGTCATTGCAGATCCAGCTGAGATGCATGAAGTATTCAGCATTAATTTGTATTTAATCAGCTATCAGCAGCAGCTCTTACATCAGATAATCCTGATTAACAGGCATTTAACAAAAAATACTCTGCTTTGCAGGGAAATTTCTAATCACAAAGGCCATAGTATTACTGATTTGTTCCACCATGGGAAGGGTGGAGGGAAGGGGAAGAGCTACACAATATCGAGGCTGGGTAATGATTTTAGTTACAGTGAAAACTATCACATACTACCCACTCCCTCCTGCCCTGTCTGCAAAAGAAAAACTTGCAACCTGAACAGCAGCTAGGAGAAGAGAAGGCAAGGTCTCCAAGTTACCATGCAAAATTTAGTTGACAAATAAAATCAAGGGCTCCTATTCAAAGCTACACTGAAGCAAATAGTTGCAATAGAGAGCTCAGAAGTAAAAACAAAAGAGAGTAATGTTAGTCAAAAATATTTTTTGCCAGTTTGTGTCAAGGCAGCATCTAAAATAAGCAGGTGCTTGGGAAATTAAGGTGGTTTTGGGTCTGGTGGTTTGGTTTTTTTCCCCTGCAAATGTTGTATGAAGTACTACTACTCTCTCTTGCAGAAGAGGAAATCTAACAAACATCCAAGAAGCCTTATACACTTTGCTAAAGCATACCCTTTGCTTTAACAACAGTTCCACTACCCTGTTTCAGTCCCTTTCACTGACAGTCCTTTTGCCAAGCATCCGTATGAAATTAACAATTCAGTCAAAAATTTCTGAATGGCAGCCACAACGTCTTATCCTCATGTGCTGCTCGGTAAGTTGCTGAGCAGAGCAGCACTGTCCCTGCCTACATCCCACTAACAGCATTTGAAAGATCTGTCAGCTGAGTGACAAATTATGCAATTGCAACATGCAGTTTCCTTCAACACTCAACAAAAATACTTCCTCCTGCCCTGCTATATTATAGTATGAAAAGCTTCCTATGCAGTACCAGAGAATGGGTTGGTTTTTGGGTTCCCCCCCCCCAGGCACAACTGGTCATTTCATTAAACGGAAAAACTGGGTTACACTTCCACTGGACCAATGCACATATATACCACCATGGTGCCAAATTTCAGTGTTTAAACTTCCTCATAACTACCTGGCATAGCAAGCAGGATTTTGTTTTACTGAAAGCAGTAACTATGTCTGCTGGAGATCGTTCTGCCCCTCTGGTCCCACACTGCTCTGCACCGCTGCCTCTCCTGGCTGCTCAGCATCTCCCCTGCTGTAATTCCTCCCTGACAGCCCATTCCTGCCGACTGGCCTTCAGGTGAGAAAGGGAAGCAAGTGCCAGCAACTACAGCTGCACACTACTTCCATATGGAAAAGTCAATCTGGCAGAACAGCAGTAGGGACAGTGGACTGGAGGGATCATGGAAGCATCCACATGTACAGGAACTATGTAACATAGTCTGATGCGACGGGAGGAACTAGAGAGGAAAGGGGCTGCTGCACAGGCACGCTTGCCAGGAGCGACTGGGCAGCACTGCACATCGAAAGGACAAGGGGCACTGAAGCAGGGGCACACACAGAAAGCTGCAGACGTGGTCCCTTTGGAAGATCTTCCCAGCTTTCAAGGCAACAATTCCTTACATGTGACCTACATTAATCTGCTTCTGTTGACAAAACCTGAACTTTATTCCTTTTTAAATAATGGATATCCTGTAGTATAAATAACAGAGCTGAGAAAAACTAAATTAGCTGCTACCTTAGTTTTCAGTCAATATTTGTTCAAAAATTAATTTTCTTTACTTCAATAGACCTTTGTGGAGTAAATTAACACTTCTTTGACAGGCTAATGAAAATAGCAGGTGAACAACAGAATAGTAAGCTCATTCTCAGGAGATATCCTTGCTTGCCCTCCACACGCTGCGCTGGCATAGCTTTGTAGGATGATGAATTCAACAGAAGGAAGCAGACAGTAAACCTACCTGTATATATCCATTGTTATATTGATATATATATATCCCTATAACCTATGGGTACCTACTAGTATCCATAAAGATAAGTGTCAGAAGGCTTATGGCAGCTTATAACGAATTCTGTTGCCAGACATGTAACAGCACATAAATTGAGCAGTCAAAATAATCCCTGCAGAGCTTCTGACAGGTTACTCTTCATAGTAAGGCAGCTACAAAAAAAAAAAAAAAAAAAAAAAAAAAAAGGCACAAAGCAACATATCCAGTGTCCTACAAAAGTCCAGGAAGTTAGGGACACTTCACCTATCCATTTAGCGACCATCACTGACTTCATGACTTATTTAGGGAGAAGGTGGAATTACACTCTGAAGTACAGCACCTGATTAAATCTTGTTCACCATACAAAATTCATGCTTAAGAAAAGCGTTAACCATAAAGATGCAAAGTCTTCTGTGAATCGCACAGTGTTAATTTTTCTCTGGCATACCGGTTTCAACAGGCAGAATCACAGCCACTGCTCCCCAAGCCTCCAAGTTTTGCACTCATTCGAGCTTCAAGGAAGAATACTTCTGAGAAATTTATTAATGGCTATGTTCTCAGAAGAGAATGATAGAGCCAGTAATTCAGAATCATAGAATGGTTTGGGTTGGAAAGGACCTTAAAGATCACCTCGTTCCACACCCCCTGCCATGGGCAGGGACACCTTCCACTAGACCAGGCTGCTCAGAGCCCCTTCCAACCTGGCCAGGAACACCGTCCCACGGATGGAACACTCACAACTTCTCTACAGCACCTGGTCCAGCACTTCACCACCCTCAAAGAATTTCATCCTAACATCTAATCTACATTTCACCTCTTTTCATTTAAATCCATTCCCCCCTGTCCTTTCACCACATGCCCCCGTAAAAAGTCCCACTCCAGCTTCCTTGTAGACCCCTCTAGGTACAGGCAGGCTGCTCTAAGGTCTCCCTGGAGCCACCTTTTCTCCAGGATGAACAACCCCAATTCTCTCAGCCTTTCTCCCTAGAGAGGTGCTCCAGCCCTCTGATCATCTTCATGGCCTTCATCTGGGCTCTCTCCAGCAGGTCCATGGCCTTCTAATGACAGGGACCCAGAGCTGAATGCAGTACTCCAGGTGGGGTCTCATGAGAGCTGATGGGCAGAATCACCTCCCTTAACCTGCTGGCCACGCTGCTTTTGATTCAGCCCAGGACACTGTTGGTTTTCTGGGCTGCAGGTGCACACTGTCGGGCCACGTGGAGCCTTTCATCCACCAGCACCCTCAAGCCCTACTCCCCAGGGCTGCTCTCAATCCATTCTCCACCCAGCCTGTATTTGTGCTTGGGGTTGCCCCGACCCATGTGCAGGCCTGTGCACTTGGCCTTGTTGAACTTCATGAGGTTCACACAGGCCATGTCTCAAACCTTTCAAAGTCCCTCTGGGCAGCAATCCTCTCCCTGCAGCATGTTCACTGCACTGCTCAGTTTAGCAGTGTCCGCAAACTTGCTCAGGGAGTTAATAGATTTTACGGAGAGATTCAGCATATTCCATGCAAGACTGTTTGCTAAAATCTTGTAGCAAACCAGCTAATTATTGCCAGGTACAGCAGTTTCTACGTACAGGCTTCAAGTTATCTTAAATAATTTTCCAGTCTTTGCCATCAAAGCCAGACTGCCACTCATAGCCCAGGAAAGCCCTGTGTCAGAGCTGGCTGTAAGTCTTCACAAGCAGGTAACAGAGAGGACTCAAGGCTGAGATCCAGAGGGAAACAGGTCAAAGCCTTTCCTGAAATCCTGCACAACCCGCGGCTGCCGAGCCAATAAACCTGTACTCCAGTTCTCTGCCTTGCTCCAGTCAGACAACTCTCCTCCCAAGGATACCACCAAGGTGACCAGCTGGGGTGGCCTGAGATGCCATTTCATTTCCTCTGTGATTGGCAGCTTACACAGCATTTTCTAAAACCCAGATAAATGTAGATTTCACAACTTAACATGCAGTTTATTTCAACTCAAAGGCTTTCTCTAAATTACATCTAGGGCTAACTCCACCTAGCCTATATACCCAACACCATTTTATAGATATGAAGCATATTTAAAATCACGTTGCACACATCATCTTTGCCTGTGCTTGACTTTGCTTAGCACAAAACATAGAAAGTGCAGAAGAGACAGCAATAGGGATTTTAGGTGATGTACGCTCCCCAACACAGGTCACAATGGACTTAACAGCCCATCCAGAGGTTAAGACATATCTGAAAAGCAAAGTATACAAAATGAGTAAAAAAATAAATACCATAAAGATAACTAAGTGTCAGAAAGCTTATGGTAGCTTATAAAGAATTCTGTTGCCAGGCATGAGGCAGCACATAAATTGAGCAGTCAAAATAATCCCCGCAGAGCTTCTGACAGGCTACTTTTCATAGTGAGGCAGCTTAAAAAAAACGACAGGCAGAAAGGAACACATCCAGTGTCCTACAAAAAAAGGAAAACCTATAAATACCAGAATTCACAAATAGCTCCATGGCAAACAAAACTTGAGAAATTTATCCCTTACTAAAACAATACGGACTGATTTTTTCCCTTTACCAACATATATTGCCAAAATTTTAATTTTCAGTTGAAAGAGGGAATTCTCCTGTGATTTGAGGAATTGGTGGTCACAGAACTATTAGGAAACCCCCAGTAGTTCACTTCTACACAGCTTAAAAACTAAGTTCTTATTCCTTTATTTTCAGGACAACAAAGAAAGGGAGTGTTTTAAGATTCAAATAATGACACTGGAACTCAACAGTTTGAGCTTCAATTGTACCTCATACAGTTAATATCAGTGATGCTATGACACAAGTTAAAACTATTTGCTTCCAAAAGACTGTCCAGCTCTGCTTCCATGTAACACCATAGCACTGAAGACATACCCTGATAATTTTCAACATCAAATTATTACTTTCATTCACTAGAACAAGATCAGTTATACTGTGATATTCCTTACAGGCTTGAGCTCAAAAACTTCAAAACATATTCATGTACCAGAAGCTAATTCTCTGAGTAAATTAAGATTGTCCAGTTAATTAAGAGTTGCAAAGATAGAGATGAAAGAGACTCACACATAACCTACTCCTGTCCCCACAGCAAACATTTGGCACAGGTTTAAAGAATTATCAGTACAATACAATGCATTAATTGAAGTGTAATTTACCAAACAGAACACTGACCAGCTTTTCCTCTGTTAATTACTCCGAAGTCACAAAAAGGATTTCCAACTGCAAACAATTACTTCTGTCAGTGCCATATCTCAGTTTTCAAACACTGGACTTGGTATTTTGAGCTCAGTAGTGTCATATGGTTTAGCAACTTCCCTTAAAAATACAGGCTTTCAAAAGAACCAAGTATTACAGAAGGACTGAATCTTAGAAGATGACTACACTTATCAGCTTTTTAAAAAATTATTTAATTACAATTGGGAATAGTGTGTGCTCCAGATTCAGAAGAGCTTGCTCACATTTCCAAAGTCTGACTATCATCAGACCATTTCTCATCTTCAAGCCCTCATTCACCCAGCATCTTGGAGCTCGAGAACCTATGCCTGTATTTATTGTAGAATGCAGCAGTAGGAAGAATGTAGTTCTTATGTAGGACAAAAAATGAAACTGCTAAATACCCATTCCATTTAACCATACAACAAGCACATTCCTTGGTTTCAAAAACAAATGTGGAAGCCAGTCAAATTACTGGCATCGTAAGACAGACTGTTTAACTATGGGCAGTCAAGAATATATTTGAGGCAAGACTTGAAAAAAAGATAACCAATATTTTCTTCAGTTCCCTTTTAAAAAAGGGCTACTCCTTCGAGAGCAACTCAAGCCCTTACAGTAACTCAACTCAGATGAAAAGGCAGTACACAGAGGACGTGTTCTCCAGATTAGTTATGGAACACATTTCCATAGCAGGGTGAAAAGGGCAGGTACATACAGTTACAGGCAGACTGAAAGAGAAGTAATCTTTTCCTGCTCCTGGTGACAGAATGTTGTTGATACAATATAAAGGAGGAGAACAATTAAGCTTGGCTCACCCAACCTATAAAAAGTTGGTCAGAAATGTGCAATCTTTGCAAAAGCTCTGATAATTTTGGCAATCAGATGTCAGGAGTAAATTACTGATATGTATACTTTGACTTGCAAACTTTTAGCCATATAGAGAAACAGGCAGATCTCGGAAGATTTCTTCATTCTGAAGTACAGATGCCATATTAACTGAGATACAGAGTCAAAAGATACATATGCTCACTCTTTGGATACAGAACACCTGACCAAGGGATGGAATTACATTGCAGAAACCAGGAATTAACCCATGGAATGAACATTGGGCCAATCCTTATTTTCCTACTCTCTACAGAGGCACAATAGAAGGAGGACCTTGTGTGACCAGAACCAGCAAACCAGTAGGACTGCTTTCAAAGAGCTACTTCTACTGTTAAAGGTACGAGCAATTTACATGAACTCTTCAATAAGTTAAGACATATAATTGTAATGACAGGATAGAAGCTGCATATCCCAACTACAAGAACTGTAGTAAGATTTCCATTGGACAAAGATTTATTGTAAGCAAAGATCAAACCTGAAGACTTTCCCACTCCATAATAATTCCTTCTTATCAGGTTCTGTTGTTGGTCTTTCCTGGATCAAGTCCTTATCCATAAAGTGTCTCAGCTTCAGCTAAGTGAAACACCAGCCTGGCACACAAGATGTTGAATTAAAGACTCTTCAATAGAGGTTAGAGTTTTGTTTCCCTTATGCTACAATCACTGGGTTACTATGCCACCAACTGCCATTTAAAAACTCTGAAGGGGTGGGGGTGTGTGCGCGCAATATAAAGTCCTGGGTATGGATAGTTGGTCAAAGTATCCTTTTTTTCCTGTTCCCTAATGAGCTGGATTTAGATAAGCTTGTTATCTAGTCTGCAGAGAGGCAGGCATTACTTCCAGCTCTTAGCCACGTTTGCAGTACCTAACTTACTCTATCTGATACTTACTCTATCTGATGTGTAAATAGTTTAAGCTTTTAGCTTAAACAGCCTGAATGATCTTTTCAGGATCCAGTATTTACTTTTTTTTTTAAAAAAAAAAAAAAGATACTGCAGAGCTTAAGTTTGAAACCTTGAGTAGAAAGTCTTACCCTCAAGGTTGTCTGCAGACTATCTCAGCTTTTACATCTGCTTCTCACTAGAGACTTAGTAAAGGCAACTGGACTCCTATTTCTGCACAGGAAATACAATAAATTTTAAGCTATTCTTACACTCCCACATCCTCCTGTTTATGTCTGTATTGAGAGAGCACAAGATCTTTGTTCAAAGTGTACTTGTAGACGACATCATCTCCAGAGGCATTTTCCCTACATTTAATGTGTATGCTACAACCTCAGTCAAAATAGGAGTGTAACGATTTTTACTTATTACCCCATATTTTGAGTCACAAAGGAAGCATTTAAGAACAAGTCTTATATTTTTCTTCTGAAGTGCAATAAAACCCACCAACATTCAAAGTCACATACATGTTCTAGAGGCTGCAACAAGGGAGTCAGTTCATCCTTTTCAAATGAAGCTTTACCTTGGAACAGCAGTCAAGTAGGGAAAAAATCCAAATTTTTTTTGTCACACTGAAACCCTTTTTTTGCTACTATTAGGCTACAAAGATTTGAAGACTACAGAATCTGAAGTACTGTTTTACATGGAAAAAAAATGCAGCCACAAAACTTAAGTTAAATACCCACATGAAACAAAGGCACACAAAAAAAATTACAGAAAACTCACTTTGAAGAGTCATGTCCAGCATAATTCCAGTAGACACAAAGCTGCTCTACAGAAGTAAAAAGTCCAGCAACAGACACACTTACATGGCAGCTTCCCTTCATTCACTTACCATTAAGTTTGCAAGCAGATGCAACAAGAATTATCATCAGTACAAGCACTCCACATACTTTGTCTCAATGCCTGCAGGTCCTAGGAGCACAAATTCCACCAGTAAAAGAATGACAGGGATAAATGGTAGTAAGAAGTGTAACCAGACTTGAAATTAAGCTGCCTGGCTTCTGCATATCTCCAAATTCAGACCAGGAACTCCATCTGCAAAGTGCTTTCAAACCATGTGACAAGAGTTGCTCTACAGGTGGAGCATGCTTTAGACTGCTCCTTCATGAGAAGCCCACAGGGCCCTCACCACAGTGTGCAACCAGAGCACAGTCAGTGCCACATCTGAGGTTTACCTTCAACAAATGAAAGGCAGAGACTCCAGAGCTCTTTAGAAACATGGCATGTGGAAAAATATTACATGAATTGTGTAACACAAGCCCTGAAGCAACTACCTGAGAGGAGGTTATAGCAAAGTCGGTGTCTTAACCAAGTAATGAGTGACCTGGCAAAAGGAAACAGCCTCAAGTTGCATCAGAGGAGGTTTAGATTGGATATTCGGGAAAATTTATTCACAGAAAGGGTTAGCAGGCATTGAACAGGCTGCCCAGGGAAGTGGTTGAGTCACCATCCCTGGAGGTATTTAATAGATAGGTAGATGTGGCACTTAGGGACATGATTTAGTGGTGGGCTTGGCAGTGCTAAGTTAATGGTTGGACTTCGTGTTGTTATAGGTCTTTTCCAACCAAAATGATTCTGTGATAAACAAAACTGCGTGCACACACACCATAGATGCATACCTTCTAGGAAGAAACTGGATCTATCACGTGATGCTGTAGTACTCATCTGTCCAAGGCCTATGATTCAGTGTCTAGAGAGATGTACAAGGCCTATGATTCAGTGCCTACAGGGCGTGTTGGATTTAGTACAGATGCACAGATTAATTGTACGCACATACGTGTCTGGCTGCTGACAGGAAAAGGCTACACACACACACACAAACTAAGAGCACTGAAGAGGAGTTAAATCATCTGCTACAACAGGACTGATTAAAGCATTCTTGGCCCCAGATTCACACAGTGCAACTACAGGAATCTAAATCTCCGTTGTGACAAGTCTCAGAGTAAGTGAGGTTAGTTAACTTTCACAATAGACAGCATTTAGTTTGAGGCTCATCATACCTAGCATGGGCTAGAACAAATATTACCTACTATGGGATTATTTGCATTGCCATTCATGAATTTACGCAATTTATCAGGGACATTTCATGCAGCAAAGACACTGCCAAAGAACTGGACGATTTATGGATGTTCTTATAGCAGAATCTCCTATAGCAGCACCTTTCCAACACAGCATACATTTGCCAGCAACCTTTGAATACTGGAATATGACAAAAACAAGACAGAGAAAGTGAGAGTACTTACATAACGATAAATCTCATTAATAAAGTTATGCTTGTCACTGTGGCTACGCTAGAAAATTACTCTTGCCTTACGGTACTGTGATGAGCATCATGGAAAGCGTATTAAAACAGGCCAACTTCATAAGCAGTAATGCAAAACCCCTTTGACTGATCAAGAAGCTTTCAGTAGCTTTTTTGTCTTTCAGTAAAAATTAATGTCGCTGGCAAAGATTTAGTAACAAGACAAATATTAACTGATTCAATGTCTTATCACCCAAATCTAGAAATGGATGTTGGCCTTCTGGGCCTCCATCTCCCATATTTTGGTGGAAATTCAGTTATTTGCTTAAAAATACAAGTACCAGCAAAAATAGAATTAAAAAATACCCAACAATGACTGAGATCTGGTAGATCTAAAGAATGAAAGTTTTTCATGTGGACATACTTTCAGTCAAGGTATCATCACAGAGTGGTTTCTAGAGTTCCATGGGCAATTATATCCTCGCTTTTATCTTATAAAAATGTTTTATTAGGTTATGCAACTACAGAAACTCAGTTTAATGTTGCAGTAAGTACAGAAACATGCATTTGATCCCCTTTTTTAACTACAGACTTCCTATTTCCTTTCAGGTAATTAACACTGTTACACCTCAGTTTCTTATCTGTAATGAGGCAAAACATGCAACACCAAGCATAGCAGGACTTCAGCCAGGTCTGTAGTCTTTGAATTCTGCTACAGCAAGAGCCAGTAAGGATGAATCTTGAAAGGGATAAGCATAGCAGTGGCTATTTACTGACCTTCAAGGCAGTCAGTGAGAAAACACTGGGTGAAGCACACGTACAGAATACTTGGAAAATCTCTGCACTACTTCACATTATGAACAGAAGTTGCTGAACCAGTACAGACTCCAAAAATCAGATACTGCATTCCTATCTGGCAAAGATATTAATGTTAAACCCCCACGTGTCAATCTGGAAAGAATGAAAGTTACTGTTTTACTACTGAAAACTTAAGCTTCTTAGGCTTTACAGATAATAAGAAGTTAACTAATCATTTGAGACAGTCCAATCTAATCCTGGGCATAATAAACAGTAACTTCACTTCAGTATGTGGATTATAGCTCTGCCCATAAAATCTTCCATTAAGACTATTTTGAATCAAAAACCCCCATGCAGATGTTCCAAATTACTGATCAAGTCATCCTTTCACAGAGATTAAAAAAAAGGAAGAGATGCACATGTTAAACACAACATGCTTCAGGAGGAAAAAAATATCTAAACAAAACAATCAAACAAGTTTAATCCAGGCCAACCAACTACAACTCTGGTTATTGTTGGATTATTACAGTCAAGTGTCATAAAATGTACTGTAGTTAGAATGTACTTGTTAAAAAAACAATATTGAACTTAACATTAGGACAACTTTCTAAGATGAAAAAATGAGTGTAAGAGTACAATTTGCTACTAGGTAGGTATTAAGTACTAGGTGTACTTAAATTTTAGAAAAAACTGTCCCATAGGGAAGCCTTAGATTCAAAGACAAATTTGTGGTCTTGGCAATGCAGAGCTAGACTCAAACCATTAATAGATCCACAAATTCTATCATATCTCATACACCAAGAGTCTGAAGAATAAACCACCCCTGGAGAGTACAACCAACTCCTTGGTTTGTTGGTCAGCCAGAGTTTTCTCAAACATCACAAACACCATGCTTATGACACGACAGAGAACACATACAATAACAGAGAAATTATTGAGTAGTTCATGAGAATGTGGAAAAAAAGAGTTTTCTCAAGAAACTAGGCAGGAAAACAAGGCTAGTTCAGAAAGGTGGTATCTCTCTAACTCTTAGGTTCCATGTCATGTTCCTAATAGATAGCAGAGGGCATTAGCAGCTGCACTTTCTTTGCCAACTTAAAAACCTGCAAATAAAATGTACCATTCCCACAAGAAACATGTCAAAACCTGTAATTTTTTAAATATTTAATGTAGGTATACTGAACTTGCCCTAGATGGTATCACATCCTACTGATACTGGAAAACGGCAGCAAACACGAAGAACACTGATGAGAACCAATTCATGCCAGTTGTGAGAAACACCGTATTTGAAAGGCAGTTTCTCAAGCCTCATTCACTGCCTTTGCACACATACACTGCTCTATATAAGCAATGCACAACAGGAAACTGAAGCCATTTCTTCATTACCATAACCCCCTGTACACACACTATCAAAGTTCTGATTATCATAAGGAATTACCAAACAGTATTTTACAGACATTTAGCTTCTGCCATTGAGCACTTTGCCCATAATAGGAAAGAGCTGCTTCAGTACTCATGTCAAGGATCACTATTCCAAAAAGGTACATTGGGATAGTGCCAAGCCACTGAAACAGACTTATTTCAGAAAAAATAACCATAACTCTTCTACTAGCCAATAAAAGCTACTACCTAGAAGGCAGTGACTCTCAACCTCCTTCCAGCTGCAGCTCTTTCTACGTTTAGTCATAAACCCATACTCCGTAAGGCCAAAGGCAGAATACTTAAGTTTGAGATGTCTGTATCATTCATAACAGCTGGTGAATGCCAAAAGGGATCATTCCCCAGCACTCAAACTCAAGTAGAATTAAGGCATACCTATGCATAATGAAAAAGACACATAAACTGAAAAGGACAAGTGTACTTAAGTCCAGACAGGGGCAAAAAAACAAAACAGGGTGGGGTGGTGAAGAGGGGGAGAAAAGAAAAAAGGAGAGAGAGAGCAGCCCACTGATGGGTAAACCTGATCTATTCCACTCTTCAGAATGTTTCCGTTGATGAAAAGTTTTTCTGTATGGTTGCTGTACTCTAGATTACACTGGGCTCCCACAAAGCTGCTGTCTCACACACACAAAAGAGCAGCTCTAAAATTCCAGGTTTAAATTGAATTAATTTTTTATGCTATCAATTTTATGTATATCAAAGTTCATTTGTGTGTCCTAGTAAGTAAATAAAATGCTTAAATATGGGATATGCATTTCACATCTTACACCATTTTAGTTTTCCAATGGGGGAGGGCAGCGAAGTAAAGAACCTGAAACAACTCGCTCTCTTCACACAGGAATTACCCTATACTTAACTCAGCCACATCAATACCTTTCACAAGTTGACAGTCAGAAACGTGTTCTACAGAACAATGTCACAGTTCAGTATTTTAATCTGAATTTATCACTGCATTTCATCAGATATCAGAACTCCCCAGAATAATTTTTAACAATAAAACATCTTGAAAGGTTAAGAAACAAGTTTTTAGTAAGATGTATTATTTGTGTCACTGTTCTTGATTTTGAATCTATTGACAGCGAATTTCATCTGCCATCAAACTGCATGTTTACGGACCCCCAACAGGCTTCCCCGATATGCAAGCATTCCTATCAGAAATCAATAAAGCACCCAGAAGCACTGCAACACAGTTCAAAGTCAGTACTATAAACACCAATGCCAGCATGCAAATTCAGTTTTCAGCCTTTTTCTTAGCCTGTAGCCCTGTGTTGAAGAATAAAAACTTATTTTTGGCCTGTTTACACTTTAAAAATGCTTAACTCTGTACTTTTAGGAAAAATAAGCACTTCTACAATGACTGACCTTTAAGACTGTTTCTGCTTACAGAAATTCTAAACAAGTCTACTTTCCCCTCTTTACAAAATAAGATACTCAGAGACTGAAATAGAAACTATTTTAAGTTAGAGAAACCAAAACCTGTCCATATGCCTAGATTTCTTTTTACCATTTCTGAAGGCAGAGAGCAAGCAGTTCCAGATGCTCAGCCTAGGAAAGACGAAAAAACCTGTCCTACAATTATCCAAGTAAAAGAGACCAGGCCAAAATAATACACTACTGGGAGAAATCTCTGCATACGGAAGCAAGTTCATCAGCAAATTATTCAAATATGAGGTCAACTTTGAACTTAACTGAGGTGCTAGGGAGAATGAAGAAGTATCTGCAGCTACTAGCCTTGCTCTTATAAATCTCTTAACTCAGAACTATTCAAAATATTAATTTATACAGCTGTATTGCATTAAGGTTAAGTGCAGGCAGGCTTTCAGCCTACCACTGTTACTTGACTAAAAGGGGAAGTTAAGCAAGACCTCTACTATCTGCTCTGTCAGTCTAGAATAATGTACTACTAGTCTTGGCAGTTTATTCCTTTCCATGGCAGAAAGGAGATAAAAATCTACGACTGCCATTCCTTGATGCTTTCAATGTTGAGATAGCATACAAACTACAAAAGGAATTTTGTTGTACATATATGAACAAGCATCTGCAAAATAAAAATGTGAATGAAATACCTCCTTGTAGGTGAAGGGAGTTTCCCATTATACCCTAAAGTACATCCAAAACTATTATTAAACAAACTGGCACAAATGTACAGAATTCAAAGGCAGGCATCTACACAATCAATCCCATGTTACCTATGAATTCATACTGACTGCAGAGATTGTCACAAAGATCACAGGATTATATCTCCGAAATTATTTAAAGCATTTGCCTTCACAATTTTGATGGAAGAACATCCTTTGAAAGGTATGTGCAAGACAGTAAGTGGTTCCCAGCTTAAAGACCTGTTCTGTTATCATACTGGAAAATGCCCATTTCTCTTCCCCACAAAAGACAGATCAGTTAGCCTGAATGACCAGGGTTGGGTTTTTTTAATTTATTTTTTTCTTTTCTTAGAAAGTCTAAAAGCAGGAATGGAATTTCATAAGATAGTTACAGACATAACCCTTTCACATCCCACATGAGTAACTTGTCAGTGACAACAGTTTATTGAAGCTGGATTAGCAAGAATTATTGCCACTTCTTTACAACCCTGATAACATCAGAAGAAAAGCAGTGATATACATTGACTTAAAAACCTGAAAGTGAAAATGAACATAATGAACCACAAACATAAATGAGAACTGCTACAAATGTATTTAAGCTTAGAGGGAGTAACTAGACAAGAGGTAATGGTAGGAGGTAATATTAACAATTTTATCACCTGTCTCCATTATCTCCCGGGGGAGACAGGAAGACACATCTTTTATTGCTGTTCAAGACAAAATGGTTAGCTGTAAGAAAAGGCAGAAAAAAAAAAATATTTGTAAGAACTGGGAGTAGGGGAAGCCTGTTGTGCCAGGAACAGTTAGAGCCATGCTGTAAATGAAAACAGAACTGTAACTGGTTCCAATAAAGCAGCTGTAGTTACGGGTTATGTAGCAGCCTGTCTTTTTACTGAACTCAAACTTTCATCAACTTCTGTGTTAGGACAGAAGAGTCCTGCCTGTCAAGCACTTGCAGGATTTAATATCCATATACACTTAAAGCTTTCCTCTGTCTAACCTTTAAAAAGAATCTCAACTGTTCACAGGTTATAGAGTCAAAACTGTGATTTTTTCATCAACGTTATTTTCCTCTAATTTACCATTCATATAAATAACCATGCTACAGAGTAGCTCCAATCCCAAGAATACACAGCCCCCAATGCAAAATTAATGTCAGTCAACACGTTACTGTTATGTACTCAAACAGATTTCAGTTTTATTTTGCATGCTTATTCAACACAATTCCTCCCAACTCCTAAGAATAAATGAAGATTTGTCTGCCATTTGCTTTACTCTTAGAAGGCTGCAACAGCACCAAGACTGTTAAGGACTCAAAAGTTCCCTGGAAAACTCAGTTCTGCCACTATGAACACTACACTTATGCAGTGTGACTGTCTTACCTTCTGAGTTTACAGACCAGAGATTTACTCTCAGTGAGTTTTGGTTTGTTTTTTTTAAACCTGCCACTCTGTTTCCCATACGGCTGAACCTAGTCTTTCTATTTAACACAGCTTCCAGGTATATCACAGGAAGAAAAACACTGTCCACTCTCATGAGATGGTTTTAAATGTAGCCATCTGAAGTCAGACCTAATCAAATGGTGCTTAATAAATACTGAGATATCAACAACAACAACAAAAAAGACTCTGTCCATGCATAGAGAGAACAGCAAAAAGAATTTGCTGGAATATGTAAATTTTTTTTCATTTCCCCAGACACCATTCATAGCAGTATGCTAGTTATTTGAACAGCGGCTAGCGCAATAATCCGCTGTACATGTGGAGCAGCACTCATTTCCTGCTCATCTTTGAACACTTGCACAAAAGCTGCTGCTCAGCAAGCAGAATTCTTTTAAGTTGTAAAAAAGTCATTAACAAATATTTCTTTTGCTAAATTACTATTTCAGTTGCATAAACAATTTATGTCAGTTTTATACTAAGCTCAGAATTTTGGGTTTCTTCATGACTGTGAAGCCACTAAAAACATTAGCCTCCCAATTACCTTTAAAAAAAGCAGTTTGTCATAACTGTCTGAGAAGGCTAGTACTTATGTAAAGTTTGCTTAGACACAGCAGTTTAGTAAGACAAGCTCTTAAATGAACACAGTGCAGAAAGAAGTCACGTTAGGAAAAGAATTCTGAAAGAAGCAGAAGTACAAAATTATTTTGAAACAAACATGTAAGAATATCCTATTTAACTCTCTGGTAAGGATTATGTTTAAAATGAAATCTAAATTAGCAAAATTTGGGATTGTTAGAATCTTCCACTAACTGCCAACACTACATATGCCTACAGTTTCCCAAGCTAATTTCACTAGCAGCATAGTGTCACAACAAAATAATAAGCATAATTAGCATATGCAGGTGAGATAAATTCTAGCTTTCCTCAACAGCATGCACTGACTCCTTTTTGATGACCACCAGATTAGGACAAACTGTTCATAGTTTTTAGCTAGGAAAAAAGTTAGAGCTCATTTCAATTTTGCTGTTTGAGCAGGTTCAGCTACGCATTTGTGAAGCTGCTCCTTCTTTATTGACGCTAAAGGAGGCTAAAAGCTGCTCAAGTGATTAAAACGCTCACAAGTCCAAAAATTAACCTGCTCGAAGTTGTTCTTCTGATGCTGATGAACCACTTGCCCATAACAGAGCAAGGTGGAAGCATGCGATTCAGACCATGAACGCATAAAAAAGCGCCAACGCTTTCCAATCACCACATCAGAGAAACACCTGACAACGGGTCTTCCCAAGAAAAAATGACTCCTATTTGGCTGCCGAATAGCTCCTCAGCGCTGGCATCCTGTCTGGGCGATCGGCGGTAGACATCCACTACAACATCTTTTGTTTTCCATCCCCCTAATCCTCATCCAGAGACTAAACCACATCAACGCTAACTGTAAAGGGCTGTACAACCAAACCTCTCCCTTACGGACAGTGCAGTATCTCCCACCGCGCCTGCCCTGCCTACCCCTCAGAGCAGTCTGTCACCCTCCACCCCAGCACTCCGCTCCTGCGATTCATATCACGAAGTCTCACGACCACCAATGACATCGTATCGTAGCTCTGGTGACTGACCAAGGCTTCCTTCTAGCAAAGGCATTTGCAGGCACAGCGCCCCACAGCCGCCTGCAGCGGGGGCCGCGGGCAGCCCAGCCCCGCTTAAGCCGTTGCCTTCCCAGAGCGCCCCGCGGAGGCCGCTGGGGGCGGAGCGGAACGCAGCACGCCCCAACGTTCCACAACCGGCAGCCCCAGAGCCCTTCGCACCCCGCCGGCGCAACGGGCCATGGCGCTGCCACCGCTGAAGCTCTCACTGCGAAGCCCCGGGGCTTCCCCCACGCCCCAGCCGCGTCAGCCTCCGGGCCACTCCAAAACCGTCTACCCGCAAGGTAGGGACCAACCCTGACCCCTGTGGCCTGGGGACATTCTTGGGGGTGAGTGGAGGTGACCACCAGGGCTCGCTCATCTCTCTTGAGGCTCAGCCAAACTGTGCCGCCCGTGCAGGCGGGGGCAGCCCATCCCCACAGCCCGTGCGCCCACCGCAGCGCTGGCACTGCGGCCACCTGCAGTGGGCACGGCACCCCCGGCCACACAGCATTTTTGGCACGAGGGTTCAGCAATCCTGTGTGAATGCCCCTGCCTCACCTGGGTACTGCGTGGCCCAGTAAACACAATTTACAGAGAATTTCCCAGATACCTGGGGACATGTCTCCTGAAGCCATCTCTCCCATAAGCCAGTTTCCTCCCCAGCCTGCAACCCTGTCCCACCAGCACGGTGGCTCACCCCATGGGGGTATGCTGGCCACAAGCTCCTCACGTGCCTGGTACAGACCCGGGCATGTCAGTGAGCGGGGCTGGCTCGGCAGGTGCCCCGGAGAGTCCCCCAGCCCAGCACGCTTCTCACTCGCCCACACAGGTCTGCTGATGGCTCCATGTGGCTGCTTTTTTGACCCTCAAGTCTTCTGTACCCAGTGGACGGACACCAACCTGCCTCCACCAGCCACCTCCACACTGAGCCATCGCGCTGGGTCTCCGCTGGGCACTGCCCTGCGGGGCCCCCTGGGCTGCGGGACACCCCCAGCCTGGGCAGCCCCTGGGACCCCCCAGGGCCAACCACAACACTGTGCGCCTTTCAGCCTCCAGGGGAGAGCTGTGGCCTCAGCCCCCTCAGTGCTGCTGCCGTGCCTTCCTCAGTACCAGGACATGGAGAAGCAGTTGGCACAGCTCAGCCTCTCCGGCACGGCCACCCCCGTGGGGGCAGCCCTGGGCACCAACACCCTCCCAGGCACCAACACCTTCAGCCACGCTGCTGCCCACCACCACCAAGCCATCGGGGGCCCAGCAGATGATCTTCTGCTGCTCCAGGAGATGATGCAGAACTGCTCCTTGGTCAGCCAGGAGGAGCCCAGCAGCATCCCTGTGTATGGGGACGATGGTGACACCGGCAGAGCCATCTACCGCTTCGCCATCAGCTCACTCTCAATGCCCGCGGAGATGCTCAGCCCAGACCACAGCGTCCCTGAGACCACCACCACCATCCCGAGCCCACAGCAATTCAAGACCATCGTGACAGCAGCTCAGGATGTTGCGGGATGTGGGGCCAGGCGTGCCACTGCCCCAGCCTGGCAGGCCAGGAAAGCTGGGGCAAAAGTGCAAAAGCGCCCTTCCAAGCCCATCCAGGAAGCGCAGGGCTTGTGGGGTCAGCACTGGGGTGGGATGGTAAATTAAACCCACAGCAGGGATCGGAGAGGGGAGTAGGAGGGGGGTAGGAAGTGGTGGTGTACTTGGGGGTGAGGAGGGGGTGCGGGGTGTTTAATAGCATTCACAACAGCTTTGCTCTTATTTTTTCATGTGGCCCTTACCCAGCCCACCCTTGAAGTAGTACCTTGAAGGTATCACTACAGAAAACCCCTTCAGCACTAATTATATAATAAATTGACTAGCAAGACAAAAGTGTTTGGCTGCTTCATCTTCTATTCCTTAACTAGCACAACATTTTTAGAGACAAAAAAAGTCTACCATAAACCAAGAGGTTTAACACTGATGCTTGCCACTCTGGCTTCTAAACTTGTACTGAGCACAAATTCGTTTTGGATCAACAGGTAACAGGAATCACCACAGTCAGACCTAAAAATGACAAAGGTGTTCAAGTATCTATAAAAATGGAGGACTAGCAGCATGACTGCCTCCTGTCCACATCCCACTTGTTTGCACATCAGTGTCAACAACCCTGATTCCACCCAACTCCCATCTCATACCAACAAGGATACACAGCATTCTGTTCCCACAGCCCAAGAAAGGTCAGGGGATGGTGGTGTGGGGGGAGAACTGGACTTCACACTCCTTTGCACTGAAATTATTTAAATTAGGGGCAGGTTACCTTTTGGGGTTGTTTGTTTTTTTTTTTGGCCTTTTTTCCTCCAACTTACATGCAAGATGTCATTAACCACAATGTATTTTCATAAAGCCAAGAACACTCACACAACTACACTTTCCCTATTTTCCATGCGCAGCACAGCAGTTCTGCATTGATTTAGTAACAATGTGAGCCCTCTGCAAAGGTTTGCTCTAAGTTCAGAACAGGAGAACAACCTATATTTCATTTCTCCTTCCTTCTGCAAGGTTGAGTCACCTTTCAGAAAGGTAACCAGACACATTAGAAGAAGAAGAAGAATCTTTAATGGAAAGCCTCGTGTTCAAGAGAACATGCGGCACTGACACAGGCCACAGTTCAATTCTTTGGCTCTCTTTCTGCAGCGACACAGACAAGAGAACTGCACAACTTTTTTCCTGTTAGAAGCAAAATCTATTGCTACCCACAGCCAAACAACTTTGACAAAGGATTTCAGAGATAAATGAAAGGCTTTAGCATTTATGAAGACTGAATTAGTGCAAACAAATCCCTCTAATTTACTGTATTAAAAAAAAAAGGAAAAAAAACCCCAAACACCACCACACACACACACCACCCTCACATATGGGATAAAGCAGAAAGTTCAACTACCTTCAAAGACAAAGAGCAACTTCAGTATAAAATTGATATCTGTATTTGTTTCCTTTGGTCTCTCTAGAACTTCAAATAAAGCTTTTATGCTATTATATTTTAAGCCATGACTGCCAGAAGAGACAGTTCTTGCTGTATTTCTTGTATTGTACCAATATGAACACCACCAGATTAATGTGGGTAAGTTCCCTGGTTAGAACTACTATAACCTCACAAGTTGTTGGTTTGAAATCTATACCAGCTTCCCAAGTCTGTTTTGCACAGCCCAACCAGTACACAGGACAGAGCAAGCAAAACTCAAGTTCAAGCTTTAGATAGCTACTTCTATTTGTGTAACGTACTACTACAGTTCATCACACTGAAATGGACGGACCTCTTTAAATCATCTATCTACATTACACACTTGTATATCAGAACAATCAAGCAATTGGGATTAGAGCACTCAGTCAACAAAGCCAATGAAGTAACACCCCAGGTCTGCTGGTATGGTTAGTTTTGTCAGTGCAACTTTCAACTGCACACACCATCTAGCAGATTCTGAAACAGTTACTCACATATCACATAATATTTAATATTATCTGTTTAAATACATATTCTATATTGAGATATTATAAATAGTTACGCTTATACGTACTACACATTAGATTATTCATTACTATCCATGCCTTCCAGTGAGTCAGAAGCTGAGCAATAAGGCAAATGCAAATGTAGTAATTTTCTTACAAATATGATAGTTTGACAGAACTGATCCCTTGTTACCAGGCAAGTAGACTAGACAACACATTTCCATCCCTTCTGCTCTGGATAGGCTAAAAATATATATATAAAAATAATATATATTATAAATATATGTACTGTTTCAATCCTGGTATTTACTGTAGTTTTCTATAAACACAGGTTAGATAAAACTAATACACGGAAGTCAACTGTAAAATGTGCAAGTCTCATTAAGCATGGGACAGTTCCGGGGCTGTAGCTTTCAGAAATGTTTTCCAAAATAATTACTTTGAAGACTAGCTAGCTATTAGAACAACACAGCATATTTTAAAACCATGACTATACCATTTCTATTTAAAGATTAAATCAGTGCTATTTTACAAGGTACAGAATCAACTGTTTGGCACAGGTGCTACAGAGGAACTAATCTGTAAGTTTCTGGGCTGAGGACATGGCTACTGTGTCAGAGACACTTCCCCAAAAGGTTTTCTTTTCATAACCTACAAAATCTGGAGGGGGGAAATGGGGACCCCATCTGTCTAAGAAAAGATCACCTTTTTCAAACTTGTTCAAGTCAAACAACATAAGCCCAGCCAGATTTCCCATATAACTAAGAAATGTACGCCATGATAAAGTCTCAGGCAATAACAGACGCTGACAAAGGAGAGTTGCGTCTTTCAACAGGTATTATCTGCTGCCTATGATAAACACTACTTATCCCAGTCAACAACAAAAAAAATAATAGGAGATGCTGAATTTACTACTTCTGCTCAAATGATACTAGAAAAGCTTGAAGTATGGACCTTGACGATCAGTTTCACTGCAAAAGTAAGAATTTGATCCTTTTTTTCTGGAAGCGCTGGTTTGGAAAGGGTAAGAGTAGTGCTCATAGCTCTTCACAAAGATAAGTTTTCTTTTGCAGTGTAAACTTTACTCAGACCCAAGGGGAGTATCTGTCAGAAAACCAGATACTACAACAAGCACACAGAGTGCCCCAATTACAAGTACTGCGAAACCTTGAGAACCACAGCATAAAGGGAGAAATAAAAAAAAAGCCATGTGCTGCCCAACAAGCCACCCCAACTCCAAAGCACAGTTCAAACAAAACCCAACAGGACTTCTGGTATGACTGGCCCTACCTTCAGAGCTGAAAAACAGATCCCAACAAGTGTGCTTCCAGGATCCCTGAACCTGATCAGTCTGGAGTAGGGTTGGAGGGTATATAAAAAAGTAAAGTTCAAAGACAAAATTCAAGCAAGCAATTTCCTTTTCAGGCAGATCTACCCTCAACTTTGTAGAGATGATTACATGTATTGATGATGCTAAATGACTGAAGCATTTAGGATAACAAACAGAGCTATTGTACTACTGAATTACATGCTACTAGTAGCAGCTACTCTAAACATTGTTCTTTTACCAGTATTCAGGGGAGAATAAAGCAGCGAAAAGTACGGTTGTTAAAAGCAAAAGAAAACACAAAGAATGTTATCTATGTCAGATATTTCCTGAAGTATGAGCAAGAGCTTTCTACACAAATGTCAAATAAAATAGGATTAGAAAGGACAGAGCAGTAACAGTGAAACTAGCTGAGCAGCTGTAAAACAAGAGCATCAACCCTACCTTCCCATTACTTCTACTACCATGTTCACAGGCAGGACGCAGCCTTTGCATTTCCGTCGCAAGCCTACCCTGTAATGGCAGTCTCAGCAATTCATGAAGCAGAGCACAGCTGACAGTAGTAAGGAAGAGATGATGTTACACACAATAACCAGTTGATGAGAGGAAAAAAAGCAAACTTTTATGAGGTGCCCTCTTTCAGTGAAGGGCAGCAGATGAAGTGTAGAAATCTGCACTCTGGGACCTCCCCTAAGGCAAGGGGGGGAAAAGAATAACTTAACTAAACCACCTTTAAATCAAGCATAAAACTATGTAAGAGCACAAGTACTTTAAATAATTAGGTTATTTATAATATATATATTTTTATGAAATACTAAGATGACTATTCAGATGTATCTAACAAGGCTTTCTTCACTCACCATCTTCAATTTTTTTTTTCTTTTCTCTGGACTTCCAAAGATGAGTTGTAACACTAGCTGAAATTAAGACTGAACACTGTCCTTGACAAAACATACACTTAAGTACCAACATAAAATAGCTTATTTTTCTTATCATTATGTTATTAAGTATCTTGAACTGCTAAATCAAATCTGTGTTTGTTTACAACACAAGATAAAAATGAAACATCCAATCCTTTTGCCAAGTACAGCATTTTGTCAGGACTAAAGTAAATACATTTTTTCTAATATTTTGATCCAGAATCAGGAAATAGACCAATTCTAAGTGCAAACAATTGTGCTTTTTATTTTAAGTAAAGCATTTGGATTTCAATTATTATTTTTAACATGCAAAAATACTAAAACCGAAGATGACACATTCTGAGGAAGTTAAAGTTATGTAACTGTGGAAGCTAAACACAAATTACTTGAAGTTAGTAAGTGATTTTTAGTCCTTTTTCTGCAGCTACTGCATATATACATCAACAACACAAAATTAAGCAGCACTGAATCATTCCGGCAGTGCTGTAAAGCCAACACATTGTAAAAACTGAACTATATTGTTCTTGGTATTTTTTTATTTCCTGACAACTGTTAGCAGCACACAGTGTGCCCTGATGAGTGAGTGCATGCATGCTTGTCCCCTGGCAGGGAGGATCTGCCCTCAACAGATAGAACAAAAGCATAAGCAAAGCCTGTATCACTGGTATACCATAACAGAGGCTTGAAAATCACTTAAGTATTTTGGCTAGCAATTAAAATAGTTTCTTAAAAATGCATGTGGGTTCTACATCAGCTCAAATTTGCTTGGGATACAAACTGCCCTACTTGAGTACTGTATTGAGATATAATCTAGCTAACTATACTTAACAGTGTGTGGATGCACATGCAAATAAATAGGTGCACACGTGTTTTTATAGATATATACACACATATGCATGTGAAAATCTATACACATAGAGAGTAACTATAAGATGCAAACTACATCACCTTATTGCATTCCCATCCTCTGGGGACAGATGGCTGTTGGATTGTTGGGGTTTTTCTGTGGCGGGGTTTTGTTGTTTTTTCCTTTTTAAATAAAGTCTTATTATGACTGTACTTCCTTTTTTTTTTTTAGCGCTGCTACTCACAGCTCTCTCCTGACTCACCCACACATAGCTATGCTTCAGCATGTTGCACTTCATGTTCTTTTATGAAGTGTCACTATAATTCTTACTTGAACTGAAGATACTTGAATTGCTTATATCCACCCACAGAGGTAGAGGTGGGCAGAGCTGACAGATCACATAACTAAATACACAAAAAGCCTACATAAGGCCAGAAAACAGCACCTGAGGCTCTCATTGTTTGAAGTCTGTGTGTCCTTTTCCACGTAAAAGTACCTCAGGTTTGAACACCAATGTTTGTCACATACCCAGTATCACATCAGAAGCCAGCTGTGCTAGAACTAGAAACCCAGAGTACTGATTGACTTTTCAGATCAAAAGCACTCCTGTGATCATTCCCCTCCCAAACAAGGGGGAAACATCTCTACCTTAAGACCCGAAAAGAGATTTGCTATCAACAAATGCAAACCTTTCAAGAGAAAATAAGTTTCCACCAAATTTAATCCACAGCAAAAGTGTTCCTGAAGTCCTGCTAGCTGCAAAGCTGATCAGCCAAATATTAACTGAACATAAGCCAACATAGTAGGCCTGGCAAGAAAAGGCAAAAAACCACAGCTCCATCAGTGGAGGCTGCTGTTCTTTTCTTTACCCAGGAGTAAACACTTTTTTTTCTTTTTTTATACTGTTTTCTAACCAGCATAAGCCTCATTCATAGTATTTCCCTTAAAAAAGAAGCTCCCAAGAAAAACTTTAGAGTGACAAGCTAGTAAGAGGATTCAAAACAAACAAAAAAAAAAAACCCAACCCATCAGGGTAGCAAAGGCTTTTTCCCTTCCTTCTAATGACAGAAGAAATAGCAGTTTTATACCTCTTACACTGGTTGATACAGTTTGTCTCAAAGAGAAACTTGGGATGCCACAAGGCTTTACAAAACAGAACGAGCTTACGGTTCCTCTCCCTTCCAGTGGCCACAGCAGAACAGAACTATCTGTCAAATTAAACATCTAAGCAACAGGAACAATTGAGAGACACCCAGCTGAAATAGGAATGAGCTCATTTTTTCTTCCTTCACCATGAAGGAGAGAAATGAATTCATTGCTCACAATTCTGTTAATAAAGCTGCAGCCCCACTTTGACTTTCTCATAACATTTACATACCAAAACCAGTGCCATTTTATAACATGTGGCAGTTTGGCCCTTTAAGTCTGGCCTCAAAGCTGTGTGAATGCAGTCCAGCTAAGGAATGCATCAATCTGCATCAATACGAAAAGTTTGTGGGAATTACTAATACCAGAGTATGAGTTCTTGAGAGTCACACAATGCCAGAATTAATCCTTCATTTCTCTGAACAAGCGACATATTTACACAAGAACAACCTAGAAATAACTTTGCCTTTTTGACAAAATGAAATGGCCACATTCTGCTGCTGCGATAAACAGATTGACCTTGAGCATTGCCACATTCTCCAATTCACTTATGGGAGCTACATGTCCAAAGAGACTAAAAATGAACACAAGAAACAACTGTGAAGTTAGAATATAGTGTTAAAATGGAATCATAGCAAGAGAAAAGCAGCAAGTTCAATGGGGATGTGGCTGCAATATGTAAACTAGCCTAAAAAGACTCAGTTTCCAGTAATTTCTAACCCATGCAAAACTGGCCTAACTTCTCTTCTTCGTGCTTTTGCCTCTCATGTGTAGAATAGGAAGCAAACCACTTCCTCATCTCACTAGACCATTCTGATAATAAAAACTGTACAGAAAGCAGTACCAGACTATCCAAGAGGAAGTTAATTGCATCTCTGGAACAATCTAGCAAGAGCATGACACAATATTAAGCAAGGAAGACAAACTATTCAGCACTTGTTCACTAAACTAGCAGCAGCCACTCCACCTTTGGGATAAAGCAAGGTTCCTAATGGAAGAAATGGCACACAATTAGGTGTTCAAGGGTGCTTTCTTTCTGCAGTTTCTTTACTTTTGAGTCCTGCTTCACAGCCTAACAGAAAAGACCAAGTATAAACTCTCAACTAGGAGATCAGCCGAACAATCTATCCTTGTAGTTATACGACACATCACCAGAATCAGAACCATTTGCTTATGACACCAATTTCTACCACTTTGATATATGTCAAGCTACGATGGTGAAGACATGATGACTACTAATGGCAATGGACCAAAACTCTGTATGTTAGGTTTCATTGTAGCCCCTTCCTTACAGTTTTTCTGATTCTACCATCCTAAGTTCCTTGTCCAACAGACCCATCTGCCTTCTTTATAAAATCCCAGCTTCTACTCTGACTTACTCTGTCCAGCCTTCTCCCCAGCAGCTCTCTTCCATGTATTTTCTTTGTTCAGCAAGTCCCCATTTCCCTTAATGTCCCCAAGATGCCGGGCATGAGGTAGCATCATTTCCACACCGTCCCTTGGTACCTGACTGATACTCTCCACACAGTCAACAAGCTTCCAGCCCAGCCTCTCCACTACTTTTATAACAACTTATCCCCAACTCAAATTCTAATTAATATTATTTCCTGCTTTCAACTCAAAGCAAGCTGACCTTCCTCCTAGTTAATTGCCATCACTCCTCATCTCAGCTGTCCTCTCCATCCAAACCTGTTTCTTTTCCCATGCTGCCCAGCTGGATACATGTTTATTAGAGCATGAGTTTTCAAGGGACTGTAATGGGGTCAAACTGAGGCCCACTCTGGACTAGGGACAGGGAGAGAAGCAAAGCAAGAGGCACAAGCCCTGCAATAACCTCCGCTGTAAAGCTGAGCCACACTAAAGCTATTTGAAGAGCTGTCAAAATTTTAAGACTACACTGTGTTCCCCAGCCTCACTTTCGGCAGCTACTTTTAAGTAGTTTGACTGAAATTCCTTTGAAAACCTGACACAACAGCAATATTATATAACATTATTTGCTCCAAGTATTAGGTCTTAATCAATAGTATCCTACATTGCCTTTACTGTCAGTCCCACCTACAGTAAGTTCCTCACCAGGACATGATTCTACACCATGTTTATTAAGAAGTCATAGTTATAGAAAAATGGATAGTTTCTCCATAACAAGTTTGAATGCTGCTAAAACCAGGAACTTCAGAAAAGGCAAGAAAACAACCTGGATTTTGTTCGGCTAGTTGAAAGCTCTTATAAGGTCATCCTCTGAACTTCGAGTTAGGAGATACCAACTAGGTCATGTTATTCTGTTACTACTTCTAAGAAATTAATTTAGCTCTGAACTCTGAGATGCAAAGGTAAGAACAGTTAAAGCATTTAAGTACTACTTTAGTATCTGGGAGAATATGACTTTAGCCAATTGCACGTGGTAACAAGCAGCAAGTAATCTACAAGTAGTTACCCAAAGCAAAAAATTTGGAAACTACTATTAGAATTCAACTGCCTGTTCAGCTGACAAATTCACATCTCCCCACATAAGGTTCTACACACAAGCAAAAAGTCCAAACTCTTAATTAATTAACTACTATCCATAAGTAATCCTTACATAACACACTGCCTTGTCTGTATGATCTTCATTTGTATAAAAGGTCAGCAATTTTATCTTTGAGATGAAGCCTTATGAAGTCTAGTGGTTACATATTTCACTTCCACATTAAGAAGGAACAGTTTCAAATAACCATATGTCTCAGCACATAAAAGGTGCAAATATAACAAATAGAAATTAACTGGCTTTTCATGCCCAGAATGCATTTTGTCTGAGAAGTTTCACTTTCAGGGACACTAAAAAGGAAGGTTTTGTTTTTAACAAAATTAATTCTTACAGCTTTTTATTTTCCTCTGACTAGCAATGCTAGAATACAGAAAACCACCACCTTTTTTTCTTTTTGCAGTAGAAAGGTCAAACTGATTTGTACATCAGAAGCCAAAACAAACACCTTTGTTGTCCCCAACAAAAAGAATTCGCTTTCCCTGTGAGGATGTTCCCTCAAGACTGATGTAATAAAAAGGAGAACCAGCCACCATCCAGTGCCACACCTGACTGGAAGAATACAGAATTAGATCTAACTTACGAAGTTACTAAACTGCTAGAGCTACTAGTCACAGAAACAGGGTTTTCCAGTCAGCTAATTTACAACTAGGGCTGCTAGGAACTCATCTATTACCTTGTATAGTACACCAGGAAGAAGTTACTCACGCTAACACTCCATTTAATTTAATAATCTAGTACTGAAGGAGAAACAGAATTGCCTCATGGCTGAATTTAATAGTCTTTTGAACTACACCAGTTAAACAGAATTTGCTCACAGGACAGCCTCCTGCTACTGGGGAATGGTTAAGTCTCATAGTCTGAAGTAAAAAGTGCTTTTAAAAATTTATCTAGGACAGCATTCTGCTGCACTTTCTTATACAGAAAGTGATTACTGACATAACACTTTTTTGCCTGGTGGTCACCGATTCAGGTAAAGCATTTGCTGATGGAATCAGCCTTCCAGACAAACTTATTAACTGCCTACAGGATCAAGCTTTAGGTTTTGGTGTGGGTGGCAGACAGAAGCCCTGTTTTGCAAGGCATGCTATTTCCGTAGCTACAGCCACACCAAACCGAATGCACTCAACCTCTCAAGCTAAGCTGCCCCAAACCCAATCATACTATATGCACAGGGACCACCTGTGAATCCCAAGTGCTGTAGATATAAGCCAGAGAATCGGCCAAACACTTAGTAAACAAGACCAAAAACCACAGAGCATTTCCACTGCAGTAAAAGAATAAAAATAAATCCTCCCATATAAACATTATTAGAGTAAACCAGTTTTATAGACTTGAAGATTGTACGCAAGTACAATCTCTTTGTTTCAGAGACAATTAATCTCCTTTTTTTCCTGCAGTCCCACAACAGTTCTGTGTATTAGAAAAAAGGTGCTGGGTTTGGTCAGTCACACAGCATTCCCCAAATGCAACACTACAACTTCAGGTCAGTGCAAGTAAGGCAAATAATCTTTCCTGACGCACATACAAGTTTGCCAATACTTGTCTAGGTACTAGAAATGTAAAAATTATTTTTCTAGGTGTTCAAAAAGTAGTGTTAAAGAACACTTAAAAATAATGTCTGGTACCAAAAGTCTATGGCCAGTATTGACAATTGCAGAGTTGAAGAAAAATAAATTACTAAACATTTCACCAAGACCACTTCATTCTGTAGCAATAGTAAACTAAGATGATAGCATAACCAGATGACAAAGGTTTTAACAGATGCAAGTTCATAAGCCACATACACACACAGCAGAACACTGTCAGCCTTTACCTCACACCTACAACTAACTTAAAACCTACCTTGAAATTCACAGAATCATTTAGGTTGGGAAAGACCTTTAAAATCATCAAGTCCAACTGTTAATCCAGGATTGCCAAGTCTACCTCTAACCATGTTCTTAAGTGCCACATCTATGCATTTTTTAAATGCTTCTAGAGACTGTGATTCCGCCACCTACCCCTGGCAGTCTGTTCCAATGCCCGACCACTCTTCAAGTGAAAAAAAATAATTCCTAATATCCTATCTATACCTTCCCTGGTGTAACTTGAGGCCGTTTCCTCTTGTTCTATGGCTTGTTATCTGGGAGAAGAGACTGACCCCCACGTGCCTACAGCCTCCTGTCCAGGAGTTCTAGGGAGCTGTAAGATCTCCCTTCAACTCCCTCCTCTTCAGGCTAAACCCCTCTAGTTCCCTCAGCTGCTCCTCACAAGCCTTGTGCTCCAGACCCTTCACCAGCTTCGCTGCCCATCTCTGGACACACTCCAGCACCTCAGTGTCTTTTCTTGTAGTGAGGGGCCCAAAACCGAACACAGTATTTGAGCTGCAGCCTCACCAGTGCTACAGGGGTCTGTAGCCAGTCCTGCTGGCCACACTGTTTCAGATTCAAGCCAGGATGGCCTTCTTGGCCACCTGGACACACTGCTGGCTCATGTTCAGACGGCTGCTGACCAACACCCCCAAGGTCCTCTACCCCCAGGCAGCTTCCCAGCCGCTCTGACCCCAGCCTGTAGCGCTGTGTGGGGCTGGTGTGACCCAAGTGCAGGACCCGGCACTGAGCCTTGTTGCACCCCATACAACTGGCCTCAGCCCATCGGTCCAGCCTGTCCCGACCCTTCTGCAGAGCCTTCCTGCCCTCCAGCAGATCAACACTCCCCCTCAAATGATCATTCAAATTATCATGAATGAAAGGCAAAAGAATGCACCACTTTACTTGCACCTTTCAATATGCTTTGTCTATAACTAATTTCACTATTTCCACAGTGAAGGTATTCTCTGGTCATCAGACTTTCATGTGACAAAGACAACAAAATGTCATTTCTAAAAAGAAGAATGCAATTAAAACCACAGGAGATGGGGAACACAGGAGAAAGTGCTGTAACTAAAAATACTTTCAGCTCTACCTAGTCAATCCTAAAACTGCTCATTGTTTGTTGTTGGTTTCTGTTAAGCTCTGCTGTTTATATAATTGCAATACACATATTTCCAGTAAGCACTGGGATTGCAAATGTAAAACAGCGCCTATATAAGAAAGCCTATTACTCTCAGCAAATTTTAGACAGTTTGAAACACTCTGCCAGCTGCAGCAGCCAATTTGTGGCACTCGAGAGAACATTGCTGAATCACAGAAGGGGGGAAACTGAGGTGAATTTATATGAGATCCTGAAATTAAAGAAAATCAAATAAGCTCCTGTCTTCATACACATAAAGAGAAAAGTAGACTTCTCCACACTGGGTATAGGTGTTAAATATTCCAGTCACAAGGAAGAAAATAGTAACACTCTTACATAAAGTTTACATGTCCATAGATATAATATCAAAGGAAGACATAAAGTTTACATGTCCATAGATATAATATCAAAGGAAGACTTACAAAGTATGCAGGAGGACTATCTGTTTACTTGAAAGTGCTCTTGATACATGCAAACGAATGAGAGTAGAAAAGATGTCCAAAGGTACATGCAACTGGCCATCATTTACAGCTGGAAAATTATCTGAAATAAATCTTATCCTGCCTAAAAGATGTATGTATTTCAGGTGCCACGGCTAGCGAGCAGTGCCAATGCTTCACGTTCCCCAGCATTTCACTGCTTTCAGCCCAAGCATAGCTTCCTTCGTATCCCCAGCCCCCTTGCTCTCCCCACCTCTGAAGCCATGTTGGTAAGACTTGATGGGATTCAGATGGACCAAAATGACTACCATGATGACCCTCTGCATTACAGTACTAAGCACAGGAGTTGGCACTGACATTCAAACCTCGTGTGGATTCAGCACATACATTCACTTGGGCTGCATACCTCGCCTGCAGCACATTTGCTTGACAGCTGATAGTCCATGAGATGCAATTTGACAACACTCAAAACATTTCAGCGTTAGAAGATGTATTTTCAAACACTTTTACAATGAATAAGTCTCATAAAATTGATTTATAATACCCTTCAGGGTAGTTAACATTACCTTAACAGACAAGAGTCATTCTTCTCAACTGAAGCCCATCTACATCAGTGACTAAAACTTGGTGTAATTTTAAGAGCATGCTTTTAGGTAGGGCAGGCAAAGTGGTAACCTTGATTTATACTAGCACCATTATTTCTTTAAAAAAAAAAGAACACGCAAAAAAACAACAAACACACCCCAACCTAAATGCTTAAAAAGCAAATCTGACTTCTTGCAAATAAGCCTTAATTTTGCCTGTCTCTACTACAGGGTATGCATTAGTTCCATCTATGCTCCCAGCTGGCAGGCAATAACAAAAAAAAAAAAAAAAAAAAAGGTACCGCTGGCTGTTTGTGTATCTGTATTCTCCTAGATACACAGAGAGGGGAAAAAAAACCCTGCATTTAAGTTCGCCATGCCCAAGCAGCTACAGAAATCCAAAGTGGCCCCTACATATGCTTTTCCAAATGACAGAGCCAATTTCTGCTACTGTATCACTCAATTTAGTAGTTAGCAATATAAATATTCCCCATCCTTCTGTCTCTTTACAGTATTAATTCCAAGTGTCTCATAAGCATCATTACAATTCAAGTTGTCTGTCACCAGACTTAAGTTCCCTACATAACTGCCCCAAAACTAGTTCAGCTACTGCATTCAATTAATTTCAAAATTAATTATTCTGCTAAGATGTATAACTACCGAAAGACATAATAAAAAATTGTTTCCTTTTTATCCAGACATTAAGACTCCCACAAAACTCACATAAGGGGACAAGACAGTTATGTATGCAAGAACAGAACTGGCTAACATGATATTTCTACAGTCTACTGACGTTCCTGCAGGAACGGTTTCAATATGAAGATTCAGAGAATTTCAGAAGACATCTCTTCAACAATCTGTCACCTCAGGTGCTCTCAGCTAAACTGCAAATAATGAAGAAAATCTAGAGCACCTGAAGACAAATGGAAGTCACATAACAGATGGGATCAAATTCATTCCTTACTTTCATACAACCACAGCACTTCTTGACAGGATTATTTTAAAACAGATTCTGGGATCACTTCTTTCTACAGCCCCTACTCTCTGACAGTGAATATATGCAGTAAGAAAACTGACAGTCTGACTTGGACAAAATGCTATCTGTTCCCCCACTGAAATCTTCCATTTCCACAATGGAATACTTACAGTATGCCAGACACAAAAAAAACCCTACTTTATGGAACAGCACTGCCTTATTCACATGGTTTAGGATTTTGCTGGTAAACTTGCTACAGAGAACTGAAGATGTGTTTTGCAAAACAACGCACCTTGCTAGACAAAGATATTTGTCAGGTGGAACCTTCTAAGTTTGGATTCACATTCCAACCTTGACAGGAGTAACCTCAGATCAATTACTAAATGTCTCCTGTCCAACACCCCTATCTATCACAACCTACTATAGAAAAAGCTCGTTAATTTAAAAGATATATTTAAAAGTCCAAGCAGTCAGAGCACAAAGCAATCTCTTTGTGATGGGGGGGGGGGGGGGGGGGCAGGGGGTAAGTATAAGCAAAACAGACTTTGCCGTTTTTAACAACAGAAATGGTAATAAGAAGGAATACAGATTATTAGATCAATCTAGAAAATGTTTTACTGGTGTGAGGATTAACATACATGCTAATCAATACTTTTATTTCCATACTACATTACCAGAAATGCGGAATGACAGATTTTAAACATTGTAAGACTCCGCTATCACAGCGGAGAGACAGCTGTCATACTGTCACTGACATTTGGATCCAGGATGCTGATGCAATGGAACAGGAAAAGAAAAAACACTTCAAAGACCTTCAAAACACATACTCTCTATTTCTTTGGTATCTGAAATGTTTCTGTGAAGAAACTTCTTGTGTTTCATTACTGCATGAGATACGATACCAGATTTTAAAAAGTAACAAAACAGAACTGCATTGCATGTGCCCTTATCCTTGAATCGCACAGGAGAGAATTAAAATCCCATTAAAATTTGATTTTATCAGCTATTTAATGAATAGGTTAGAAACAACACCCTCCTCTTACAGCTTCTGAATTCACCTTAACCCTACCTGTAACTGCAGTCCCAGCATCACAGGTACCGCACACAGAACTGCAGGATACACCCTAACCACGACAAATTCGCACGGATTCCTGTATTCTGCTTAACTCGCTGCGTGTCTCCGCTACAGTCTGAAAGACGGCAGATGTCCCTTCAAGAGGCGTGCTCCTCCCGGTTAACCATTCACACTGTCACTCCATCCCGCGGCACCGACCGCACCCGGCGGGGCCGGCGCGCAGGGCTGCACCGCGGGAGGCTGGTGGCGGCCGCCGGGGCGGACGGGCTGCTCCGGCCCCGCCAGCCGAGGCCGGGCGCCGGGGAGCACACCGGCTCCGCTGCCTCCGACCCGCCGCCGCGAGGGGAAGGAGCCCCGCCGGAGAGCCGGGGAAACACAGAGGAGGGTTATTCAGCACAGGGCAGGTCCCTGGCAATTCGCGTGGTTTCCCCCGGCGAGGCAGGCGGCGGCCGCCGCTTCTCCCCGCCGCGGGAGGCCCCGGCGGGCCGGCAGCCCCCTCCTCGCCCAGCCGGGCGCCCCGGGGACGGCGCTGCGGGGGCGAAGCGGCGGCGGGACGGGGAGGGCAGGGACGCGGGGAAGTTGCGGAGGGCTGAGGGGAGGCGGGTTTGGCCCGGGGAAGGGGGGTGGTGGGGGGTTAGAGCAACAGATGGGAGCCGGGGCGGGGGGAAGCTCCGGCTCCTCAGGGACGGGCAGGGCCCCAGCGGGAAGGCGGTGGGGGTCGCGCCGCTCGGGCTGAGAGGAACGCGGGATGAAGCGCGGCGCCCCGCCCGGCCCCCCGCCCTCCACACCGCTGACACTCACCGAGCCGCCCCGCGGAGGGCGATGCGGACGGGAGCGGGAGCCGGAGCCGCCGCCTCCCCCCGCTCGGCCGGAGGCAGCGACAGCAGCAGCGTGGCCGGAGCCCCGCGCAGGGGAGGGCGCGGATGGCGACAGCGCCGGAGCCGCCCGCGCTGGGGGGAAGGGGGGAGGAGGGGGAGGGGGAGCGATCTGCACAGCACCACAGGGGACTGGCCGTGCGGGCGGGCGTGCGATGACCCGGATGTAGGAGCGGGAAAGGGGGGGGCGGTGAGCAGGTGACTGCGCAAGCGCGCCAGGCTGCCAGCGCACTGCGCATGCACCTGCTTCGACTCTGAGTGTCTCGGGCAGGGGCGGGGGAGCGAAACAGAGGCGGGCGGGCAACCGAGACGGCGAGTGGGTCAACCTCCTTAAAGGGGCCGCGGCGCAGCCTGGAGCCCGGGGCGGCTCGGGGAGGGGGCAGCCATCTTCTCGCAGCTCCCGGGGTGCGGGGCTGAGCCTCCCCGCCGCCTCCCAACCTCCTCTAACGACTCAGTAAAGCCACTTAACAGTATGGCTCGTTGCTTAAGCCAGTTGTGTGATTTTGTTGGGTTTGTTTTTTTTTTTTAAGGCCTGACTCGGGGGCTTTAAATATTTGCAGTTGGCAAAGCTGGGATGGGAAAGAAAATAAGGCTCCTTCTGTGTGAAATGCGGGGTTCCTGACTGAAAGACGTGCATAAATTTCGTACCAGGTGGATCGTGTTGTAAGATTTAAGAAAAAAAAGTGGGAATAAGATCCCTGGGCAAGCTCTGCAGTGCCGGAGCCCCGCACCAGGAGTGTGTCCCACTGCCCTAATGGCTGACACCACCCTGCTCTCCCTCTGCCCTAAAATGCAACAAACCATGGCAAAATGCGTTAAGAAACACAAAAATACATTTTAAGGGCATTTCATGGACTCACTTATGGACTTCCCCTTCTGTGCGTGCATCCCGTTAATGAAGGTTTCGCCTCTTCCTTGCCTGTATCACACCTTGGATTGTGGTGCCATTACATTGGGACATCGCACGCCTGCTGGTGTGGATAGATTCGCCAAAGCAGAGGGATAGCACCAATACCTCGTTTTCAGGCTTGCTTCTTTAGTAAAATTACATGCATCGACGCAGAAAGAAAGAACGAAAAAAGTTCTGCTCATCAATTTTTTTTCTTAAAATAATCTAGAACCTAGACAACGCTTTTCAAAATTGCGCTGTGAAGGCCCATCTGGCCTTGGCCTTGGCGCTGAGCGGCTCCCCAAAGCCGAGGGGCAGCTGCGCCGTGCTTGGCCGAGCCAGGTAGGAGCGGCTCAGCAGCGTGCGGGTACAGCCAAGACAGATCTTGCAGCCTCACACGGTAGAGCATGATCATTGGCAAAAGTGATTGTTCAATCTGAAAGAGGCAAACGAACCACTTGAAAGTCTAACCACTTCTGCTACTTTCTCCTTAGATGCTTAGCACCAGTTTAGTAACTGCCAAATATTAGTGGATACCAAGTTCCTCCAAACCCACTTTGAGAAAGAATGAAAATGGAAAAGACCTCAGCAATCTATTTATTTGTCAACATGTTTATATTTTTTTATTATTTTTTACCTGAATATATGTTGACTTAAAGTGCTAAGCTTTGTGCCTCTTCTAAGTTGGTAGGATTCAAGCTGTATGGATTCGCTACACTAGTAACTTTGCAGTATTCTAGGTAAAAGAGTCTCCTGGAATATAAAGAAGCCATTTGTGAGTATAGTTCAGCTGCAAAACCTGCTCGACGGACTCAAAGGATATCACTGCACTTTAGCTTTGGTCCATGGGTAACATTCAGGCAAGACCAGGGCTGGTACGCCACATACCTGCCTGCTGCCATCACCTAAGTAGGGAAAGGGGAGCACTCAGCGAGCCATGCAGGCTCCCAGAAGTTTGCGTAGATTGGAGCAAATAGAGATGTCCAAGAAGATACCAAAGAAGATTTTCACAGAAGCAGCTTGGGCAGAATGACAGAGGAAGAGAAGTCCCAGTTCTGCTTCTGCTTGATTTGTCTAAGTGGGTAGGCTAAACAAAGTGCTTGACGTAACTTTTCACTTCTGCTATGGCAAGGGCTTTTTGCGACTAGCAGATACAAACTTTGAGGTGTGGATCGATGCACCCTCCTTCCTGAGATGATGGCAGGTCACTACCACATCTCCTTCTCTGAAGTCCTTTGAAAGTCTGTGTGCCAGGCAGGAAGCGATGCAGGTCCCACTGAATTGAATTCAAGGGAAGCAGAATTATGCTCTGAGTTCATGCTGGACTCATTACTGTGTGGGCTTAGAAAAAACTTGGGGGCTCTCACCTCTCACACTACAGAACTTCACCCTGTTACACAGAGCTAAGGAAACCATCAGTGATGAGCGATTTTTGGTGCTCATAACATTATAAACTGCTTGGGACTTGGCAGGGCGGGGTGAGACAAGGGGGATTTCCTATTGCAACCATAAGCAGGTTTATACTACTGTTTACTCTTTAGGGCTCTTCAGAATTGTAAGGTACCCTTGATTTGGATCTCTCATCTTTCAGAAGTACAAGTAAGAAAGGCCAGACCCTGAACATCACTGATGCTTTAACAGCAGCTGCCTACTAAGAAATCCACATCCCACATAATAATTGAAGCATGAAAAATTACTGAACACTCTGGAAAATGTTGCATGACTAAAAAACCCACCAGTTTTCTATTAGTTCTGCCTTCACTTTTAATTTCTTAATTGCTTCTTCTGAACAGAAAATTATTTTACCAGGTTATTACTGTAATAAAGAACAAAATTAAAGATTATATTTGCCAGCTAGTATCATAAAGTAGAGCAGTAACAGCACATAACTGCTTTTGTGCTGCTAAATGCCCATGGACTGTTTTGTTAGTAGGGCTGTGGCTGCCAGGCAGGTATAGCTGACACTTAGGAAAGAAAACAGGTCAGAGCATTTTCACGGAGCAAAGATTATTAAGCTCCAAATGTACTACTACCAGATGTATATGTAGTGTATACATGTGCATATATCCCGGTGACAAAAGATGACTTTATTTTATATATAGATGGCCGGACAGGTAAGTAAAACCACAGAAGCAAACCTGCCCTTAGGTGCCATACACAGAATACTTCGGCTACTTTGAAGCCTAATGGTAGCCTACGGGAGAAAGTTCAAAGGAGAAAAGGAAGTCATCCTTATCCTCTCCCATTTGTACTCAGCTGGGACAATAGGGCGCACTGTCCACTGGTAACAGCCCTGTTTGTCTTCGGGGGGAGGACACCACTAACTTTCCATTACATGGATGAAAATAGAAAGCAAGCATCCTGTACCCAAACATTCAATTTTTAGAAAATTTTCGAGGAGATTTCTTACAGCAAAATTTCAAGAATGAAAAAGAGAGGCAGCTTTGCAGACATCCCTTGTTACACTCTTGTGGTTCATAGCATCTTTCACTTTGGATAAAGCTAACATCAGGTTTTGCCCCCCCCTTCCAGATTTCTCCACTTTCTGAAGTGCACGGCTAGTAGATGAGGGACTGCAGAAGCAGTGTCCTTTCCGGCTTTCATTTTTGATAGTATAAACCCTCTGATATAAATGTAGCTCTTCAGAAATATAAACAGTTGCAAGAAAATATGAGTGATCTACATACATGTTGAAAAGCACAGACAAAACAAAAAGCCAAGGTCAAATCATTGGATGCTTTCAAGATGCCTGAAGTGCTTCCAGATACTGTAATGCCAAACAATTACAGTGTTTTATATTTGCAGGGAGACAGGCACTCGCAATCTCAAAATGCCTTTCCCCCCAAAGAAGGTCACTTTGATATTTAGGTGGCAAGTGGGGAAATCGAGGCACTTCAGAAGTTCATTGGTTTTACTCTGCCAGACCTGATGAAAGTCTGTCGTCTCCTCGTGCTGTGCCCCAGTCGCTTCAGGTGACTAATTACATTAGTCATCTCATCTTCTGCCATTACAAAGTCTGAGATTATTTTCAAGTTTGCTCATCTGTTGATGCAATTGCTCCCTGCAAATGATCAGCATGGCCTCTTCGTACAGGGAGCCTGAGCTAATATATGCACCATGCTTTTGATTGATGAACACTTCTTTAAGTTAAATGATGCAGGAGGATTTAGTGTTGGACCACGATCAAAGATAAGGGTGATTTTACAATATAAAGCTCTTTTCACATTTTGCTGCCTTTCCTCAACAGTACAGCTCACTTGTATGAGATAGGAAAGCAAAAAAAAGGAATAAAGAGAAAACGGCAGCCTATTAAGGCTGCATTAGAAAGAAGACTGCAGACCAGTAAGCATAAGGGAAGGTGGAAAGAGGAACTGCAGCTATTTTAATCATATTTTATCTCTACTGGAAAAAAGAAAGATAAATTAGGGTAGTAGAGCTGTTACAGAATAGAGCAGAACATGGTATTAGACACCAAGATCTTTAAGCCACTTATTAAAGTTTGCAAAATACAGAATTTCCTCAGCAACCACCACACAGACACCATTGCACTGAGAAGTACTTCCACGAATTGCAGTGGCAAAACCTATGCTGCTAGCAAACAGGTGAGCTGGACAGTTAGAGAAAAGGCCTGCTAAGCAATCCAGATAATCCAGCATTACCAGGTTCGGGAGGTCCTGGCCACAGACCACACTTCCAAATTTATGGCACTCAGGTAAGGAAAAACCCAAGATGCACCCATTCTTCAGCAGAGGTTTTCTCAGTGTAGTGGAAAAGCTGCAAACACTTCAGCAGGTGCTGGATCGTCACCTCTGCTCGTATGAAAGGCACCTTTCTCCAGCAAAGCTCCTAAGTGACACTGGACTTCCTCACTTGTGGTAGCAGTTAGTGCCTTTAAGTAAGGGCTTCACTAAGTCAGGGGAGGCTGCAAATTGGAGAGCAATGCAGAGTGGCAGGCATTTTACTTGACCTCCCATTAGCCCTCCATCAAGCCAGTTTATTAAACACAGTAAACCACCAGGACCACAGTAGGAAATAAACCATATATCCGAACTGGAACTTTCTCACAAGCCTCTTTCCTCCCCCCGTCTCAATGTTTCAGATCAATCAGCAGCATAATAGCATTCCTGTTAATGGACAGAATCAATGTTTCAGAGAACAGGGAAGGCAATATTTAAGAGGACTAGCCTGTTTCATTACTCTCTGGAAGAGAACGCAAATTTGTTTGTTTCTTTCTTTCTTTTTTTTTGAGCAATCACAATTGTGCTGCCCTGATGGAAACAAATATTCATTGATTCACTGAGAATTCTGCCTACTTCAGGAGCATGAGACTGGTATTTTACTTTGCTCACATCCTTTGTCGCGATGTAATCATCGGAGGGTTTCTCTTTATTGCTTATTTTTTGCCTTTCCCCCCAAAGTGCTTTATTCATTTGTTATTAGAAACCCTCAGAATTGCATTTGGCTCCTAAGAGATTTTTGGGCTGTGTTTAGGTGTTGCCAAGGGACATTGTCAAGAGACCGTTTCACTTTGTCTCAGCTGTTTCCTTTGCTGCAGTGGTACTTGGTTTCCTCTTCAGATCACAGGGGATGTTGCAGTTTTTTAGTAGGGAAATAGGTAAGTTAATTAAAGCACCTCAGGGAAGGGCTCTGAAGAGTGTCAGTCTCAGGGGCCAGTTTCAAAATTCAGTGAACAAACATTGACTTCACAGAACAACCATGTTAGGCATCGCTGGGCGAGACATGAGCAAGGATAAGCATCTCAGGCTGCATCCCATAGGATGTGTTCCTCAATCTCCGGTGGCACGACCACGAGCTGACAGTGCTTAGCACCCCACAGGGCTGCAGCATCACTGTTGCCACTGTTCTGAACTTGCACCACTAGTTTGGTTTGAAAGGACCTGGCTGTTTACTCCCATCTAAAAAGTAGAATTCAATTTAGCTGATCAAAACCTGGACTGGTTTTGCAACATTCACTTGAACTATTACAAACCAAATTAATCTTTGTTTGTGATCTGTGATATACAAGGCTACGGAATAATGGGAGAAAAAAAAAGACTATGATTTAGTTATTGGCTCACCAACTACATCGAAGTCTTTAAAATAACACTGTTATGACAGAGTCATCTGCTGTATCCCATTACACTGCTACTTTCATGCAATTCCATCAATATGCTCCAAAGAACAGCAGGCATTAAATTAATTTTAGCACACCCAATTGCTGAACATAAAGAACTTTAAAGAAACGCTTTCCCCATCAGTATGTGCATTTTCCTGTAGACCATCCAGTGACCTCATATGAAGTGGGTAGGTAGCACTCCTTTTCTGTGCAGTAAGAAATTCCCAGTCACCTGTCACTCGCATGGTAGGTATATTTGGTTTCCAAATTTGGTCTTCCAGAGTGATCACTTTAAGCAGCCTGGGTAGCTAGAAGGACAGAAACAGTCCTTACTGCTCACGTAAGCAAAAGTCTCTCTGACTGCAAAGAATAGTTTGCTAGCAGAGGAAATGGGAAGCCAGGACTTTTCCCCATACTGTAATCTGTGAGGGACAGACTGGGTGCAGATGAAGGCTGCCATAAAACAAAGCGTTTAGGCATGCACTTAAACACTTCCTTTGCTGAGCAACTGAAACACTGACGTCTTTCTCTTCCTTTTTCCTGAGTATGAATATGGCACCTAGGACTAAATCTAGCACCAGATGCAGCTGTTTAATATTCAGTTAGCAACAAAAGGAAGTAAAGCTGACATTGCACACTGCAATTACTTAAACTTATTCAGAGCTTACCCCACTGATGAAAAGATAGTATTTTTTGTGTCCAGCTGATAAACCCCATGCATGAGCTAGGAAACATTCTGTGCCTGTTTATACCAATCTGGATACAGTCCCATTTGAGACACCTGGGTTCCCGAGTCAGAGCTTAAGTGCGTATTATGTTAGTGATCAGACTAGAACAAGCAGCTTCCCACCGTGACCTTGCTGCCTCTCAGGAATGCATCACAAACCAGTGCTGTTTTGTTTTTTTTTTTAATACACGGTCATATATTCCTTACTCTAAATGATTCCTGTCTCTGGCAGTGAACATGCTAAAAAGTGGAAAGAAGCAAAATAGTCTTCTCTTGTGAGGTAATGGGTTGTAACTCTGAGAAGCTTAGACCATGTTTTTGGCCTTGGACTTCTTGTATGATGTTAAGCAAGATGACTAGGCAGCCTGTCAGTGGTACCTCCCCTTCTGATAACTTGTAAGTGCCTAAAGTGATACAGCTGAACTTCAGTAACTTAAAAAAACTAAGTTGGAAAGATTTGTATTGTGCTTTACAGAAACACTGGTGCAATTCCTGCTTCGAGCATCTCACAGTCTAAGTCACAGATCAGAGGAAAACACAAACACTGAGATCAGTCGTACACGATGGTTTTCTATCACTGCAGCGAGGTGTCCCCATAAGGCAAAATAGAATGTCCTACAGCAGTCACCAAGCTAGTCCTAAACCAACTAACCTGAGTAGAAAAGATGGAGCAGTACAGCATCTCTACTGCGTGCTTCCCAGCAAGGCTGACCATTTAGTGCTGTCTCTAGCTTGTCTGTGAGCCCTTGGCCCATGCCAGGCAGCAATTCTCCCTGTCCCAGGACTTACAGCCTGCCTTCCCACGGAAACCCCGTTTATGATGCTGGACACTAAACAGCATGTGTGTCCTGCCCAGTCAACCTGCACGTGTCATCTCTTGCCCAGCTGGCAAGATGTAGGAGAGAGACTGGGAGGAACTGCAGTGGAGGCTTGGGGAACACAGCAGGGAAGAGGAGAGCTGGGAACAGGGAGAAGTCTGGAGGTGTCACACTGAGAAGGCCCCAGCGGGAAATGCAGGGCACACAGAACCCAAACCAGGAGAAAATTAGGATTCATTAGTTATGCTGTTCACAGGACTCTCTTTTTCAATTACATCTTCTCTTCCAAGAAAAGGCAAATGGTACCTGCTTCTTCATGCTCCCATTATGTTCCAGTTATTATTTTAATCTTAATTGTTTACCTGTTAAATTTTATTTAAAAGGATGGTAGGGGCAGATGTACAGAATATAACATTTCCATGGCTAGTTCAAAGAAGACCATCTTAAGCAGGGATGTGAAAGGGCCTGAGGAACCATGATGGAGCAGAGAGAAATATAAAAGCAGCGAGACAGTCGTAAGTATGCATGCTTCTAAAATGGTTTTAATGGGGTCACTTCTGTCCTAAGGCATAACACACTACCATTCAGATGACAGACTCTGGCTCTGAGCTTGTGAAAGGTTTTGTGGATGAGTGTGACAAGCTTGGGTTTAGCACAGAGGCGATTGCACTCAGAGGACTTGAATGTGGCCAGATGGCAAAGAAGGGGCATGTGTCCCCACTGGAGACTGAATGGCTACCATGAAATATGGCAGAGAGTAGGAGACTGCCGTGCAGGAAAAGACCTTGTGTCAGACTGAGGCTTGGACAAAGGTTTCAGAAGAAATGGATGGGTTTGGAAAGGCTGCAGAGGGATTAAATTACAACATGATGACAGTAAGAAGGAATGGCTGCAGGTTTTTTCTGCAAGAAACCTTTAATTTGTTCAATGCAGAATCTTTTAAAACCTTCCTCATTCTCCAGAAGTACAGCTATTCCACCCAATGAGTCTGTTTTTTCTGGTCATGTTCTTCTGTTATTGCAGAGAAATAGAAAATATACTTTTAAATTAGGAAACTGTAATTGGGTAGACAATAAACAACATGGGGCGGTTCAAACACATAGCAGTTGGGAACTGTCCTCATTTAGAGCCTTTCTTACAAAGGCATCTGTGGAACCCTGTTCTCTCTGCACTACCGTCCATCCCTGCCATGAGAAATTGCAGGCAGCCCTGAGAGAATTTTGTTAGAATTAATCACTGATCAACTTCTTGTAAAGGCTTATTTACTTCTGAAAGGTGCTAAGGGAAAAGCAACACATGCACCCAGAGCTTTAGGATAAAAGAATTGAAAATATGGTCATATGAGTTTCTCAGGAAAAAGTAATATATGCATTTACTTGTCAATAGGGGGTTACGGGTTGGGTTTTTGTCTGTTTGCTTTCTGTAATCTTTAAAAATGCTTAATACATTGCTTGCGAGCTGCATGTTTCACTTTAATGCAGAGTTAACCATTGCAATTCATTAATTGACTTTTATGTTGCCATTAAATGTTGCAATCAATTCAGTCTCAATATTCTACACTTTTATCCCTGCTATTAAAAAAGCTCTATTAGCTTTACTTGGCTCAAAAACAATACAGTGAACTACCCTGAATTATTAATAATCTGCTTCCCCTTCAGTGAAGCTTTCTGGACCTTTACTACAGCCCTATGATATATTTATTTGGTGTGTAGGGTTCAGAGCAATACAGTGCACTCTCTCTGGGAAAGAACCCAAAAATAACTATCTACTTGGTATCAGCCCAAGGGATTTCCTAAGGGAATGGGAGTATCGTTTCAGGGCAGGTCATCAGTGGTTTAGGGGAATTAGACAAATCTGTGCCTGGGGAACAGATGCCTCAGGGTCTGTAAATGTGCGAGAGAACCTTTCCCCTCTCAGTCACCAGTTCAGGTCCATCCAGCACAGCAGTGACTGGAAGCTATTAAACATCTAATGAACTTCTGGGGCCTCCTGAAACAAGTGGGATTCCTAACAGACACGTCTCAGAGCCGCTCCTACTCAAACTGCAGTCTCAACAGTAATACATAGACACAGAAATTGGGAATAAGCATAGTAGAGTGAATAACATTTTAGCTGCTACATGCAGTAAGTAGGCTGCTTCTGGGCCAGCAATCCGAATTTAAGTTTACTACTGGCACTTTCTTGTTCGTTCAAAGAAACAAAATAATGTAGTACAAAGCACTTTGTTATCACCTTTCCACACAAACTCCATCAGAAGGGCCCAGAAGACTTAGAAACCCACACTCGTGGTGTCTCAGGCCTTGGGGAAGATAAAGGAGTAAAGCAGGATTGGATTTCATGCTCGGAGGCCATTTCTGGGAGTCCTGGGAGACTCCCAGAGTGCTACATGCTGCACATTTAGCTTTGATGCAGGTCTGCTAGGAGAAAGAGGAGACAAACGCTGAGCATTACAACCACAAACCACAGCTGTTGATGGGAATTGGCAAGAGACCAGGGAATGCCGGGAAGCGTAGATGGCCTGCAGCAGAAGGTAGGGCTGAGCAGGGCTCTCTGACACTTGAAGCATTTTTATTCAGCTCCTAGTGCTTTTCCATCCTGGCATCTGGTTTCCATGATAGCGCAAGGTGGGGACAGTATGGTGCAATTTTATGGTATGTTCTCCTAGGTTATGTTGGCACTTCCTTTGGTAAACACACCTTAGCACAGGCTCAGGTTCACCATGGCCCTAGGTTCCAATTATTTGCAGCTATACTGTCTGCTTTAGCTTGCTGATAGCTCATTCCAGTTGCCTCCGTATTTCATTTGAATAGGAGGGGGTTGAGACCTGCCAACTGTCCTCTTCCTTTCTTCTAACTTGGGACAGAGCCACACTGAGGAACACAGACAAGCTGTGGCAAAGCCCTGTCAGTTGGCATTGCTGCAACCAGAACAGCGTGTGGTGGGGCTCAGAGCTCTGTGGTCCAGTGCAGGAACTGGTGAAGCTGGAGCCCAGCTTTGCAGCTGCTGCTCAGGTACAAGACCTTGAACATACCCTGACGCTCCCATTTCTTCATGCCCTTTTGAATGGAAGCTCTTCAGGGCTCTCTTTATCTACTCATGGTACGTGATTAAACTGTGCCCAAATTCAAGTGCAACTGTCTGAGTAGTGCAGTAATATGAATTGCAAAAAGCATGCAAGTTTTGATGGCTGAAAAAGGAAGAGGGGGGATAAAAAAAAAATAAATAAAAAAAAAAAAAGGAAAGGTTTTCTGTAATGGGATCCACTGCTCACCCGCTTTTATTACCAGCATGTGCAAATCCATCTATTCCAGTCCATTATATTCAAGAATCTTATAGTCAGCGGCAGGTGAAATGTCATACCTCAGGGTAAATTTTCACTGCAGTAGGCAAAGAATTTGTCCTTTAAACACCCTTAGTATTAATGGGAAATTGATCCAGCAATTTAACCTCCAAGAGATACAAATGCCTCATGTGGGACCATTTTCAAATGTGTTGACATTTTGATTCACAAAATGAGATGCTTTAACAAACAAATGCAAATAAATTTCATTCAGGATTTGAGGTCAGCTGGGTACTGGAAAAGAAATGTGCAATGAATGTTTACTACATTCATCAAATATCTTTTAAAGTGGCATCAGAGAAAGGAAGGGCAATTTCTAAAATTCTCTGTATGAACTGGTACGTTCTCTCATGGGGCTGGAACCTAAATTCACCTACTGCATTTGCAATAGCAGTGTCTAGGGCAAAAGGAGGCTTTGGGACTAGGGACCAAGTTTCAGTGACCTCTGAAAATCCATCTTTCGCGCTATCGGATACGCTTTCATCTCCAAAAACTATGGTCCTGCTGAGCTCCACCTGGGGGAGTTGTCAATGTTTTACTGAGGTCAGTGAAATTCATGGTAGGACTGAAGCCCAACAATGCAGTGCAGGGAAAAAAACAAAAGACACCAAGACACCAAGAGGGGGTAGCTTGCCTCATTCCCAGGCAGAGGCTTTGGCCAGTCTTGCAGCTCAGAAATTTTTCAGCACACTGTGAGAAAGACAATCAAAACAAACGTTTAGGACACATCCACAACTGCCTAACAGATAACAAGCTCCTGGTAAGTCAAACCTTAACGAAATCCAACAAAACCTAAGTGTTGGTTTGGGCTCCATCCTGCAGAAGAGGGTAGGGCAGGCCTGGAGCTTCTTCAGAGAAGGACCAACTTGGCATTAACTGCTACCACCTGCGCTTGGACCAAGGCTTTCGATGCACTGGCATGGCTGCAAGCAGGGCTCTGGGGGCAGAAACAAGGCTCACCTTCCTCCTCTCCTGCCTCTCCAGCGGCTGGTACAGCTCCCAACAGAGGGGAGCAAAACGGGCACGCGCTCCCCATACTGCCCCTGGCAGGCAGGGCTGGTAGGGGCTGGCTCTGATTGCCTCCAGCAGCAAGGACACCTTCTGGCTGTCCCCCGACGTCTCCCCAGCAGCAGGGCTGACGAGAGGCCAGGGCATGCTGGACATGTGGGTAGTAATTCGGATGGGGTGTCTGTTATTATTTCACAGGGGGATTTCACAGGAAGCCCATGGCTCCTCAAGAGTGGACATGAGCCCCCCCTGTTGCAGAGACCCCAGCTGGTGAATGTCCCATGACAGGGAGCATGAGGATTCAGGTCATATCATGCACGAGGAACCAGGGGAGGAGAACAAACACAGGGGAAGTTCCTCACTGAGGTCCCCCCACAGAGCAGCCTCTGCCCTTCCACTTCCTCAGCAGGGCTGGTGGAGAGGGGGTGGCATTTCTGGGAGCCATTGCCCAGGGGAAATCGCACCAACATGGGCACTGACTGACAGCGTGACTTCCCTCACAGACACACGCACAACACTGCCCAACAGAGTTAAGAGGAAGAGGAAAAGCTCAAACGCTGTGCAATATGCAAATGACTGTATTCAGCTCTATGAAAACAACTGCCCAGGAACAGCTCCAAACCTGCACAGTGCTGGGCAACGTGCTGATAAGCCACGACCTTTTAGGTGGCCTTGTAGGAGATGGTCCTCTCCAAGGACTCTGGGTAAGTGCTCCAGCATGCCAGTGGGATCAGCAGGCACACAAGGTTATCAGGATCAGTCCTTTCCTACATGCTCACTCCAGCACAGTATTTTCCTTCTGGGCCCCTACTCCCCTCCCTTGCTTCCTCAACTGACTGACATGCTGCAGGAGTCTGGGAGGGGGAAGAATTTACTGGTCCTGTACCAGCTACATGATCTCCTGCGAGCCCCATGCAAAAGCATGCAAGGCTTGGCAATCTCCACCCCGGGTGGCGCTCCCCTGCAGAACAAGAGTTCTGAGTATCCACCAACTGCTTTTCACATCGATTAATTTATTTTTTTTTAAAAAAAGATGACAGACCAAACAGAACCTCAGCAACTTTAAAGGACCTTTGTTTTGGTACGAACAGCAGCAACAAGTCCTAGGCATAATCATACCTCGAATGAATAAATGTGTTTTAGAGGTGGTGTGATTCATGTTATATCCAGGCACAGAACGGGGTAGCAGCAGACCTAGAACAGGTGTAAGTGGACCTAAAACTATTTTTGCTCATAAATGCAATGACAGCAATGCCAATAACCAGGATGTCTGATCAGCTGTGGATCCTGGGCACAAGAAATCCGAGTTTTACAACTCAGAGCCACTCCTAAAACAATCTCCTTTCAAAGCGATAATCCTGGGAAAGAAACTTGGTCCCAGCCCTTAAATAGAGATGTGACTAGCTTCTTCATTCACATTTGACAGACTGCTGTAGGCCACTGCTAGTGGCTATCTGCAATAGAGCACACTAAAACAAGAACACTGCTGCACACAGTAAATATTTCTTCACTCCTTAACGGAAGCAGGATGCAGACAGATGTACCAATGCACAGAAGATCATATTTGGTCATACGCTAGTCCTTAAGAGGGGGTTAGGATTCACAAGCAGGAGCATCTGCCCTCCTCAGTACTGGGACTGGCAGAACACCCTTAGCAATAGAGCTCCTATTTTCTCCCTTTAAGTTTTGTTCATTAGTCCAGACCCACCACCATGAAAATCAAATCACCCCTGCAGTTTGCAGACTGCAGAGATACTCCCCATCACGCTACTCCCTGTCCCCACATCTCTGGCAAGACACTGAGTTGGGGGGCAACATAAATCATCCATCATCTAACTCTAACCTGACAGCAGCTAGCTGCCCACTGCAAGGAGCACGCTGCTGGGCGATGCCTACAGAGACAGGGCCTGTTGTCCCTCCATGGGGCAACTCGAAACAAGCCAACTCCAGGTCCTCTTCAGGCTGCTGCAGTCCTCCAGAGAACAACCACATGGCTGTTCCCGTTTTGGGACTGTCCCTCAGCACTGCCCCTTGCCTGCAGCAGCCCAGGCACCTCACAAGCCCCCAGCATGATCCCTGCCAGAAGCTGCTGGGCAGCAAGATGCCTGCTGCAGTCCAGCCCTCCCTGGGCTGGATGGGAGCAAGGTGAGAGGGGCAGGACTCCAGCCCTGCCACCGTCACCGCTGGCTGCTGACAGCCAAACCAGGGCCCACTCTCTTGCACTGTTACAAGAGGGAGGTCATCAGTTTAACCGCACTGGAACACCACCAGCCCTCTGAGTAAACTTTTCAAAGATGCACTAAGGCCTTGTTTAATTTGGATTTCCAACTGACCTCCAATTCCTCTGGACATAAGGGTGGAAGACCACTCACTCCCAGGGATTTATCTCCGGTGGTGGGCAGAGGGCCTAGCACAGCAGTTCTCAGGGGAGGGGGGAAGAGAGGCAAAGACCCTTGCTGTTATCCCCTCTCTTAGACCCATCACGCCCAGAGATGAGCAGCCGTATGTCACCTCCACCAGCAGGGCTGAATAACTCAGTCACCCCTCCACTACTCCCTTCTCCATTAACTCAAGGTCCTTTTTGCATATAATTTTCCCTCCTACCAGCAAGTTTCCACCCTTTCCCACCAGTTTAATGCCCACTTCAACTTGTGCAAATAAACCTGTTTGCATGGGTCACACTGCAAATTAAAACTATGCCAAGATGTAAAATGAAAAATGGATCTGCAAAGCAACCTATAGTTATTCTTGCGATGTGCATTATTTCAGCGACTGGTTTAAACTGCAGCCCCATTAACAGCAAAACAATTACCGTGGAGCTGTAAACCACAGCTGGGGAGAGGGAACAACAAGAAGTGTCTTGGGGGCACCTATCTCACTGAGGAAACAGTGGGTGGACCCTGGCCCCAGCATGGGACTTGGGCCACATCCAGGGCTCTAACATGAGCGTGACCTTAACACGATGCATCCAAAGCTGCATTCATGGCAGCCAAGCAGTGAAATTAAAGGAGTGTGGTAAAAACACTCTGGCTATTGCTAACATTTCATGGTGCTGAAAGTAGCATTGGTATTGGCACAAAGTTAGCGGCATCGGTACAGCCCTCTGCTAACTAGTGACTGAGCCCTAAAGGGAAGAGAAGCTGCAAGGACAGGTATGGGACAAGGTGAAGTAAGTGCAAGCTGCAAATCTCTGCTTGCCTTGATCGGCATCAGATGAATATTAATTCTCTGCTGGTTTGCACAGCCACAGACAAGCCTGTTCTTACTAATTTTAGACCTTGCCTAATTTGAAATTTCAGACATGCTATTTTTGTGGTGAGGTTTTTTTCCTCTCTTTTTAGCAGGTTGTAAGCTGTCAGATGCACCCTGCATGGCTGAGAAACTGGTGTTCTCCAAGGGGAGATAGGAAACTTTTGTTAGAAATAAAAAGCAGATAGAAAAACCCTGCACTTTAAAACATGCTATTGAGCTCCAAGAACAAGTCTTGGAGGCAGAGCAGCCTGTCTATGCTGGGCTGAGAAAGGGAGCAGGGCCTCTGGCCCAGCTGCATTCTAGTCTGGAGCATGAACCTTCCTCAAACCTTGCACATGCACCAGCCCTTACGTGCCCTGCCACCTCCCAGCTCCATACACGCAGACATCTCACTGCGCCCTACCCCTGAGCATACATATAACTATCCTCCCTCTTCTGTCTTCATTCCCTCCACCTGTACATCCACCCTACTTACAAGCCTTTGCTCCTCTTGCCCCAAAATACACCTGCACTCAGACCCCCTCTCCCTGCCGCTAGACCTTTCCTCCCACATGTGCAGGCACCTTTCCCCTGCTTCTGCTCCTGCTCTCGCACACCAATCTGCTGCCCGTCTCACAGAGGTGAACAGGACATGAAGTTCTGAGCCTGCCTGCAACGGGCAGCAACCCTACACTAGAAACGCATGTGAAAAAGTGGTGAAGTGAGGAAACATTTGTAAGAGGAAGTGAGTGGGTGGAGGGAAAAGCCTGAAGTGAACAAAAATCAACAAACACCACATTGAAACTTGAGCCCTGAGTGCCCAGGGTGGATAAAAGGACAGTGAATTTACAAAGTACTATACAAATGCGTGTGTTTTACGCTAAGGTACACCTACAACATGCTAGGGAACAAGACGTGTACAAGTACTGAAAATAAAGAGGCGGCTCAAAATAAAAAGAGCTAATGCCTTAACAGCAGCACAGGTAGCCCCTCCAGGGTGAGCAGGGAAGGCATCAGACCGTAGATTATGGCCTCATTTTGGACATGCACCTTACTGGATCCTGAACACCCAGCCAGTAACTGGGAAGCTCTCAATGTCCGAACGGACTGATGCTGTCATACTATGCACAAAGACGGGTATTAGCAGTAATTAATAGACTGCATACCCCTACCCATTTTAATTCAGTATTTTCAAGTAAACCACTTTAAGGTAATATTTATATTAAAAAAAAAAGGAACTTATTTCTAGAACAATCAAACTGGAAGCCCAGCACTGCAGTTTGTTTCAGATAGAGCTGTAGTTCCTCAGTTAAGATTTCTCCCTCTCAGATGTAGCAGTGCAAGGGACTAGGAATATGATTCCCAGTTCTTCAGCCTATTTCTGCATTCCCAACCATAAAACCCTCCTCCCTTCTCTAGCCTTGCAGAGCAAGATTGGCAGCACTATGGTTTCAGTAACACACCACAGAAGATCTTGGGTTTTTTTCCATAAAGGACAACAAACTTGGCCCAAAGGGGCTCTACCAGATGCCAGCCAGTTTGTCCTCTGAGAATCAGCCCATGAAACCTCATCTCACATTGGTGAGAAGTTATTCAGACAAGTCACTCCTCTAATCACTCACCCAGTGAGTTGGTTGCATCCAAGTTGTGGCCACCAACAAGGGGAATGGGTGATTAACAGGTAAACAGCTATTGCAACATACATAGAAAATTACCCAGCTTTGGTTGCATCTCATTTTCCTTCCCACACGTTTCAAACCAGCCTGTTCCACAGGGATCGCCTGCAGAAGAGGTTCACTTCCACACAGAGTAAGACTGCCCATGACACTTTCATTTTGAAAGAATAACAGAAGTGATCTGAGAGTTGTCTGTATATTATTCCCCAAATTTGGCAGTGGAGTAGCCCAGATATACACACTGGGCATGACACTGCTCTCTCTGAGGCTATGATGAGCCAGTGCTCTTGGAAAGCAGGCAGTGAGTCTGTGCCACGGGTTACAGTGATTGCTACTGACAGGTTCTTCATGGTATCACAACAAATTAGGTCACAGATTAGATTTTCATAGCACAGATTACAACTAGTGTCTATATTTTTTTCTTAAATAGAGATAGTTGTGGCCAGAAGGTTTGACCTCAAGACTGGGAACAAGGCAGATGTTGGGGGGTGTCCCGAATTCTGGCTAAGACAAAGCCTGTCCTAAGGAGACTCAGATAGAATTCCTAGTTTTCTGCTGTGGTCAGAAGATTTGGTATTTTTTCCCCTTCTATCCAGCAAACCTTTGAGAAAGTTTTTCCAGTAGATACCCAGGAGTAGATCTTACAGCATTTCTGCAAAGCAGCTGTCAAACTCAGCTTTTTATTAAAATTGCATTTTTGGTGATAGAAAAGCAGCTTGCACCATGTAAAAACCTGCTGGGAATGGAAACCAAAGCTATTAGACTCATCCCACCTTATACCACAAGGTCACACATACACTCAGTTTCTAGACCTCTGGTGTAGAAGGATCTTAAGGGAATAAATTCACGTGTGCCATACCAAAACAAAACAAAACAAAACAAAAAAAGACCACTGAGAGGAAGAGTTTTAAAATATACCCAGCAAGGGCATTAATAGAACTCAGGCACCAAAAGAAGATCCAAGATACATCAAGCTCCACACAGAGCAGCGCAGAACAAAGGTTTCCAACAGCTGAGTAACTACAGACACCATGCAAAGTGCTTTCTACGCATTGCAAGATACAGCCTGACTGCAGATTTGAAATCCCTGCTCCAGCAACTGTATTCCAGGAGACTGCTAGGCCGCCTCCTCCTCAGAGCTGTGCTGCTGCAGGGGAAAGACAGCACCTGGAAGCCAGTGAGCCTGATTCAGCTCCTGGTGGGACCCTGCAGGTCTGCATGAAGGCAGCGATCCAGCAGATAAGCAAGCTCATAGCCATGGTAAGCACTAAAGGAAAACATAAACCAGATGGTTAGGAAGGTAAGTCTTGGACTGAGCTAACCTCAGAGTCAAGCCTTTCTAAGTCAGCATTGAGAGAGCGCTGCCGGAATGACCTTCAGCTAACAGAAACAGTCCTGATACCCATGATGGGATCGCAGTCCTCCATGTACTTCGCTTGTGCGGCCAAGAGACACATGCTGGGTCTCAGCTGAGCCTCTGGAGCATGTATTCAGTCGACCAGAGCAGGCCAGTTTACACCTGCAGACAAACCAACCTGTAGCCTCTAATCAAGTTCTTCAGGCTGTTTGCAGGCAGAGGACGGACACAGCCTCTCTTCCTGTTCCCAGTGAAGCAAGAGGAGCACATGATGCTGTGCCTGTTCCCCACTTGCAGGTTTTGACTGGCCAGTGCTCAGTGCCCTCCACTCTGCCTCAGACCTGAATCACCACAGCTATGCCTCCAGCTCTGAAACGATCTCACCCTCCACTTCAGCAAAAGTTCTTCACAGGAAATAAGCTTTTACTTTCACAATGCTCTTGGCCTTGTTCTTCTCCAACAAGCACAGGAAGTATCTCAAACACCAGTCTTTATTCTTGTGAGCCATTATTTATCCTCTGATACCTCTGAGTAAAAAGAAAAAGCAGTTAAGAGTGACTGTGCCCTCCCATGCTCTAGAGGAGGCATTAAGCTTTCAACTACTCTCAATGCATCAGCTTCTTCCACTGCTCTTACTGGGCACACTCACATCCAGAGACAGAACAAGGCCCAGTTATTTTTTCCTCAAGCCTGAACTGTGCCATGCAGATTATTGAAAATCTATTGCACATGCTCCTTGCTAAGCAGTCTGAACTATCGATCTCAGCTAGAGAAACGGATGCTTTAGACTTTATTTGAAACATTTTTAAGGTCTTGTTGGTATCTGTTCCTGCTGCATCCTGAGCACTTCCTAGTCTCCATGCTGAGCACTGCCTCAGACCTGCTCAGAAACTCCATCGTGCCAGAGGTGCTTCTGCTGAGCCATGGAGGATACCAAACCACCGACCTGGGCCGCGCCCTGGGAAAGCAAGTGGTGACAACTGTCAGAAAACACACTAGGCAAGGCCTCTCAGTCTGACCTGTGCTCGAAGTGAGCAAAGGCAAGTAGCAGGTAGGAACTGCTGCCTGCAGCAGCAGCTTGAGAGCATCCTGCTGCCCAAAGAGGCACAGGCTCCCAGTCCCTGCTGAGTGGGGGGTGCAGCAGAAGCCATGCACTGCTGCCTCTCACTAAGGCAAGATGATCCCAAGCAGCTTTTCTACGCAGGACTGAGCACTGAAATGACCCAGGATGCCTGTGTGCACCCAGGAAGGTTCCTCAGAGCTCACACAGGCACCCTGATTGCTTCCCCTCTCCTCGCAGCAGCAGTACTGGCATCCTCGACATTACACAGGTGGCAGCCTGGTGCCAGGCTTGGTTTCAGTCAAGCACAGAGACAAAGGCAATGTTACACCTCCAACAAAATCCCACATTTCTTCAAAACACTTCTTGTTTCGGGGTGCAGATATGGGGGTTTGCTTTGTTTGAACGAAAAAAGGGGCCTCTCTACTGTTTTAATCACACACCTAACAAAACATGGAATAAATAGTATACCAGTCATGGCTTTCTGGGTCATGTATATTAAAGAATGATTATTAGGGATAAGAATTCCTTTTTGAACAGCAAAAGGGTAACGCTGCTCTAAACCATACAGCCAGTTAATCCTCACGGTTTACGTGTTGGTGTGCGCTATTTCCTCCCTATTTCACCATTTTTTGAAACGCTACAACTTGCTTAAGAGAGGGGCAGTTTTCTTGTGTAGTCACGATCACAACCACACCGCCGTCCCTGCCCAGACGGGGAAGCACTGGGTCCCCCAAAGCAGAAGCGCTCACCTTCTTGCCAGCCAGCCCAGTGCATTTCTGGCTGCTGGGCTGAACTTTGAGATGCAAGTTCGCATGAACCATGACAACTGAAAAGTCTCCAGCCTGGCACCTGTCCGAACATCAGAGGACAGCCAAACGCAACGCACACAGCTCAGTGCAAGAAGCAGCCAGCTAACATCGTTGCCGCTGCTCCCAACCCAAGCCGGCCGTAAGCAGCACTCGTCGTGCACAGGACGCAGCACCAAACCGCGGCTTCCTCCTGAAGGCAACCGCTCCGGCTCACTGCCGCTTGGCTTCAACCTGGCCATTGCTGGAGATCGCGCCGGTTGGCACGAGGGCTGTTACACCACTCGCTGGATCCGTCCCCTCCGTCCCCTGGTCCCAGAGGATCTCCTGTGCCCAGCCTGACACCCCCGCGCTCCTGGCAGACACGCGTGAAGCGCCCTCAGCACCTGCCGGCTGGGGCGGCCTCACGGCCCCGTGCGCCGAGGGAAACTGAGGCGGCGGCTCCGGCCACAAGGCCGAAGCGGGGCCCGACGGGGGCTCCCCCGGCTGCCCGCGCTGGCTCTGCCCGCGGCCGGACAGACGCCCGGTGCCGCGGGCAGCGGGCCGGGCGGGCGCCGGGCTGCCCCGGAGGCAGTGAGCACCCACCGCCGGCCCCGCGGGGCTGCGCCTCCACGGCCCTACGGAGGGGGCAGGGGGGAGCCTTACCCCGGCCCCACACGCCGCCGGCTGCCCCCAAGTCTCCCCTCAGCCCTGCTCCCTCAGGCGACCGCCACCTCCCCCAGCGCCCACCCGCAGCTCCTCTCGGGCGACGCCCTCAGGTGCCCCGCCCCGGCTCCCCTCAGCCGCCGAGGCAGGCGGGCTCCCGCCGCCCCGCTCCCGCCGCCGCCCCCTTACCTGGCGGCGGGCAGCCCGCGGGCGCAGCCTGGCCTTCCGGGTTGCCGGGCGGCGGCGTCACGGCCGCAGGTTGGCTGCCGGCGGCGGGCGCGGTGCCGCATCGCTATAAAAGGAAGCGGCGCGGGAGGAGGGAGAGGCGGCTCCGGCCCCGCCACCGCACCCGGCCCCGCTTCCCCCCGCGCCCGGAGCGGCGGGCAGCCCCCGCGGGGCAGGTGGCGCTGGGTGGGGTGTCCCTGCCCTCTGCGGCCGCGGGGGGAGGCCCGTGTGGCCGGGGAGCAGGTGGGAGCCTTCAGCCCCCCACCCGGGTCGGGGGGCCCGTGGCCAGGGCCCGCGGGGCGCGGCCGGACCCTTCGTGAGGGGCCAGCGATGCCCCCGGCAGCGGGGCAGCCTCGGGCAGGCCGAAGCATGCGGCAAGGCGGGGCAGAGCACGAGTGAAGCTTTGGAGAAGCGGGAAGGTGCCAGCGACACCCAGGAGCACTCAGCGGGCTTCAAACGGTGTTATGCACCAAACCCAGCGGCCTGGGGGCTGCAGGTGCTGCCGGAGCATGGCCTGGGGACGATGGGGCTGCCAGCGGCTTCAAAATGGAAGTGCCGCTCCCAGCATGGCCCTTCAGTGTGTGGGGTGGGCCTGGGTCCTGCGTGGGGCTGCTGCCAGGGGCTGCTCCGGCCGGGCAGCAGCACCTCCGTGCGCACAGCCAAATGGTCCCACGCACCAGATCGTGGGCACGACCCCTGCGTGCACAGCTGGTGCCTTCTGCTCCTTCAGAGGCCCTGGCTCCCTGGCCTGCCAGCTAAACCACCTCAGCCAGACAGCCCTCACCTTGAAGACCCATCCTCCCAAACTAAAGAAAAAACTTCATCAAAGCTGAATTTTAGCTTCACACCCCAACAGCTCCTTCAACCTCTGGAGCTGGCGTCCACACGCTGGAGCTGCTGTACCATCCCTGAGGCACCTTGCTCGGTTTCTCCCCCATCATATGCTGATGACCGACAGCATCTTGGTTGAGTAGCAGCGAGGGTCCCCGCGGGACACAGCCTCCCCATCCCTGCCTGCCCAGCAGGAAGCTCTCCCTCCAGCAACAGATGCTGTTGCTCCCCTGCAGCATCAATCCTGTTCACGAAGGGATGGGGATTAGGTGGGGGTAGCATGTCTTAAGGTATTTTCTCTAAGTGGCATTTTGCTGCCCGGCTTTACTGTCGGTCACTGGAGTGGGGGCTGTGGTGCTTCAGCTTACCCTGCAGCCCCACGCCATGGCACAGGCCTTGCTGTGGCGACTACAAGTCCTGTCTTCAGCTCAAAGCAGATGGAGATGCGGGCAGCAGTGAGGCCAGGGCACTGAGATGTCACGTAGGCAATGGGACCCCTGTGCAGGGTGTGTGTGCTGCCTTTTGTATTCCACCAGGCAAGCAGCTAAAGCTGTGGATCGTGGGCAGACCAGGTGCCTGCTACACATAGACACAATGACCCCAGGCAGGTCCTGATCTAAATAAACATTACCAGGGGCCACATTTTGCATGAAAAAAATCCAGGCAGAGCACTGCCATGGATGGGTGAGAGGAACAAAATCCTCCTCTCAAAGTTTTTTTTTTTTAAGTAGAAGGGGTTTTCCACCCTCACATTTAATATTTTAGTTATTTCAACTTTTCCTGCATTCCAGCAAGGAAGGGATAACAGAAGGAGCTTTTCTGCTGGACCTGGCTGCATCCCACTCAGACAGACCTGGTGAGAATGCAGGTGCCAAGTTAAAGGATGATCCTGAGCAAAATCCATCCCTAAGAAAGGCGTGGTCCAAGTAGGTAGCGGGGGTGCCAGAACCGCGTGTGAGGTGGACTGGGGCCCTGCATGGGGCTACTGCCAGGGACTGCTCTGTCCAGGCAGTAGCACCTCCTTGCTTACAGCAAAATGCTCCCGCACACTGGATCTTGGGCATGACCCCTGCCTGCACATCTGGTGCCTTCTGCTCCTTCCGTGGACCCAGCTATTTGCATAGTGCTGACCAGATGGTCTGACTGCTCCACTGCCTGCCTTCCCCCATCATCATTTGCTTAGATCTTGCTGCTTCTTGTGGCCAAGGGTCTTCATATCACTTTAGTTTCTGCATCACCTTGAGCTCCAGGGTGAATATATGGCCCACCTATAGGCAGTGCTCACTGGGGAGCCACTGACTGCTTATGATTGATCTTCGCATCAATGATGAAGTCTTTCATACTCTTTCAAAGGTGTCAGAGTTGTGGTTTGTGTTGCCCCCATCCCCTACTGTTCTCACACCTCCACCTTGTAGTACAGGTTGAGTTTAGATTTGCTCCCTTACAAATCTTCTGCAGAGTAAGTCCCCATCTTCCAGTGTCACTCAGTGTAAGTTCACTTCGCGCGAAGCTCTGTGCTCCTTGCTTTCTAGATGTCAGGCTGCTAAACTTCCCTTTTAGGCAGGCCAACAGCTCTGTGCACCCTATCGAGGCAGGTTTAGCATTTGTCCTCCTGTTTCTTTCTGCAGAGGTTGGCCCTGTTCTTGTAGGGAGGATAGAGACTGAGGAAACTCTCAGATCACAAATTTGCCCTTCAGCCCCATGCTTCTATCCACAGAGGTCAGAACTACTGCAGTGATCCTGGAGTTGCTCCACAAGGCTTTTTTTCCAGCTCCTGGGTGGGTTTCCACACAATAGTCTCAGCTGCAACAAGAGCACGGGGCTGGCTGCAGCTCACTTACTGCTAAGCTACCTGGGGCTCTTGCTTTCCTGCCTAGAGTTCCTGCAGTAGAGCTGTGGTTCTGAATTCAAAACCTACAGTGAATAAAGGGAAGGCTAGGGCATGTGGCTGTGTGGGTCTAATGCCATGAATGGGATGGCTTGCAGTACAGACAGGTGATTACAGGCAGTATTCACCTTTACTAACTTGAAAAAAAATGTCTGCTTTTGTCTTTGAAGCAGTGTGTGGCTACTGGTGTCACCAGGTCACTAAGGAAGTCTGCAAGCTCCAACGGAAAACCACTGCAAAACCCCTGCTTAACGAACAGACAGCTGCTGACCTCTTCTGTGCACGTTCAGCTTAAGAGGTAGCTTGTCTGTCTTCAGTCTGAAGTTCAGGAGCACGTTACAATCCTTTCCAATAAGTAACTTTTTGATTTTTATTTAAATATTAAGAACTGCAGCTCAGAAGCGTGTTGACACTTACTACCATGGCAGGGATGTGGGAGCAGGGAAAGATGAAAAACATTACTGAACTAGAGAGCAGCTTCAGACAAGCTATTGCACGCTACTCTGTACTCTTGTAAGTTTGCAGGCAGCTGTAGTAAGTTACTCCTGGAGTATTCCTCAGGGAAGAGAGTAAGGAAATTAATTAGTTACTAAAAAACCAAGCCTAATGCTATTGCACTGAACTAAAGTAAGGTAAATACAATGAAACAACCTCTAATGCGGCCATTCTATAGTCATCTAGTTTGAGTGTTCAAGGGCGATTCATCTACACAATGTGTCTGTGAGTAAAATCAGATTTCTAAATTTTGTGTGGTAACTGAAGCACAAGAAACATCTTCAAGTCTTGGGGGGGGGGGGGGGGGGGGGGGAGGGGAGGGGAAAGTAGTCCTGTGCGGGAATGAACTTAGCCCCACACCACCTTTCAGCAAAAAGCAACAAGCACAAGAGAGTGGATGTTTCTGAGCAGGCACTGTAAGAATCAAGACAACATTGCTAAGAACTGCAGAGCAGTTTTAACACTGAAATTCCAGGTAGGCTTAAAGCTGGACTTTGAAGAATGTTCAAAACATTCTTCAGGTGGTACAGCAAACAACCGATCAGCTTCTCCTCTGTTCTGACATGGTTAGCAGATGTGACAGGCAGCTGTCACAAATTGTTTGTCCCCTGCCCCCACTATTATAAAAAGAGACTAGAGCAGACATCCGCCTCACTGCAGACAGGAGGATCTGTTGTGTACTTTGCAGAGGAACAAGGCAGAGCCTGTACCGTGACACACTATCGTTTTTAGTGTTACCCAAACAGCAGCTGATGAGAACTAGTCAAGACTCGCAGGTTTTGTGCATGCGGCAGCACAGGGTGCACACATGTGTGTGTAAGCTTAAGTACAAGTTGACAAACAGCACTTAGCTTATCTCAAGAAGAAACTTGAGCACTCTCTCAGCAGATGACTGAGCTGTAAATCATGTTATGTATAGCCCCCCAAAGTATCGTTAAAACAACTTGAAATAGTTAGTTTGCATTAGATAAGAAAATTTTTGGCTTGCAGCTATATAGATGAAAACATCTTACAGTCCTGTGTGCATTCTGTATCCATCTGAAAAGCCTCCAGCTGTATTATACAAGAGCTAAAGTGTCTCATAAAAGCACCCCCCAACAGCCTTAAACTCAAGAAGGCTAAGTTGAGAAGTTGTCTGCAAGAATTTAAGGTCTGAAGCTGAACTTTATGTACTTAGGGACATTTGCTCCTCTGTCATATTCTGGTTTCTTGGCACAGGAGGGTTACTGGTCTAGGCTGTGAATGGCATGAAACTGTGCAATAGGTAAGCGTGTGGGAAGGCTGGTTGTTGTTGATGCTCAGGTGAACTGTCACAGAGAACTACAAAGCCTGGGGAGGGGGAAGCATCTGAAAACAATGACATGATATTTAGAGGGTTGGAGCGTTTGGGGTTTTGTTGGGCAGAAGGGAGCTGTTTCTGAGCTTCACTAATTGGTGTTTAAGTTTGATACCACTTTCACTGGTCTTGATTACCCATCAGTCTTCTGTTTATAAGCTTTAAGTTTGCCAAGAAAAGGGCAAGCAGACTAAAACTTTGAACAAGGGTGTTCTTTGGGCACACAGTTGTCTTGGTCTCTTCTGCTCCAAACAGCATGTGATACACCCACCTCAATTTTGACTTGCAAAAGGAAATCAGTATGTCACTGAAGAACAAGTAATACAAGTAGGACAGAGAAATGGGGATATTAGAATCAATGGATCCCTGAATGCTGTTACTTGAAACACTGTGACAAAGCAGAAAATGAGGAAGAGCAGAATATTCAACCACTCTTTTCCCTGCCCCATGTCCTTATTTCACACACCCCTCACCCCAAATGTTTAGTCCATGTAAATTTAAAAGCCCAAAACTAACCAGGCAGAATATCCCACAACAAACCCAGGCTATGGGTTTGCAATTCAGTATTCAAGAAGCTATCTTATCACAGTGGTCTCCTGAGCCCTGCACTGTTGCAGTTACTGTTTTTGATACAAACCAGATCTGATAAACTTCACACTCCAGCTTTTCCTCTGGCTAAAGGATGTTCTCATTGCTTTCCAGCAATTTCAAGTGACTTGTTCTTTTTGGAGCAGTTTTGATAGTGAACGGGTCTTAAATGAGAAACTTCCAAGAACCGACTCGGGGAGGGGGAAAAATAACCTCAGCAAGGTGGGTCAGAACTGAAATTCTAAGCAATAAAGTCACTGCATCCAGGAGAAGTTAGTACTGCTTAAGTCGCACCGAGAGCTGTCGTGGTGTTTGGCAATCCTGCCCACCGACAGAGGAAGGCCGCGAACGAGACAGAGGGCTGTGCAGAGCGGTTCTTTCCAACCCAAAGGGCCAGCTGTAGAAAACAAGACACACCGGGCTGGCTTTGCATAGAGGCTACTGAAGCCAGAGAGAAAGGAATCGAAACTCATGGACAAGATAAGTGTTTTGATGCTAACTTTAGTAAGTAAAGTATTCCAGATAAAGGCAATTGCATCCATATTTAACAGCTGTTAAGAGTTACACACATTTACTTGCATTATATAAGGGGTGCTTTATATTCAAGAGAAAACATTTCAAGTGTTTTAGTTCTACCTGTTTGGAATCCAGACTTTCTCCCTAAAAGATATTCCAGTTGACAAAAGGGCCTTGTTCAGATATCTGGGATCAACTGAATACATTTATTTAAAAGCAATTTTAAATATTAAAAAAGTAGAAATTAACACATACAGTACTCAAAAACTGTCACATTAAATACATGTGAATAGACAAGTGTACTGATGTTTTACCTTAACATTCAATGAGAAGTCAAGATTTTAACTAGTGGCATGATCAGATCCGATTTCTGTACACGTTGATGTACTATGTAATAAAAAAATAAATAGCAACTGTTGTTCAACAGTAAATAAGACATCATCTGCAAAGCATACTTCCCCCTCTGGGGGCACCTTCCCCTGCCCCTCCCCCCCAACCCTTTATCAGCTAGTTTTCCATAAAGATTTAGACTTTCCAAATACTATGTCATATACAAAATTGCAGACAGTGGCTCATTGAGTTCAAATATAATACTGTACTTAAACTCAATCAATATCATACACTTTCAGATTTCTTATGACCCACAATAAGCCAGAATAAACAGAACTATTGTTCCCGAGGGAACTAATTTAATTTTATAAAATGCATATGTATACTATTTTAAAGAGTGTAGAAAAGAATAGACATTTGACTCTACATAATTTTACATGCCTAGGGTTTTTTTTTATATGATTTGCTTTTATCAGTTTATTTCAAGATCACTTAAAAATACAATTGACCACAAAAGTGAATAGGTTTTGTTCTTTAATGCAACTTAAAACATTGTAGTAATGGATAAAATGGAACGCTAAATAAACGCTAAACCTGATATCCATTCCTTAAAAAACAGAATAAAGTCTGAAATACTGGAGCTGGTAATACTGAAGATTAGATGCCAGCAGGCTTTGAATAAACTTTTGTTATAAATGATAAAACCATTAAAAGTTGATAAATGTTTTGCATTTTTTCCATGTGGGGTTTAGACTGGTATTTGTTTCTATATTAACCACAAACAGAATTAAATATTCACTGACTACAGTCTTGTAAAACCGAATTAAAAATGAAAGCCCTCAGAAAGGCTGAGATGTGCTTTTGTGAAATGAAAAAAAAAATCTCTCCATGCAGCCAAGACAATCTGCTTTGAAACAGCAGTACTAGGTACTGAAGCCAAAATAACATTTAAAGCAAGTAATACAAAACTACATATGAAAGTCATGGAACCTGCTACAGACAAATCATGAGAAAAACACAACTGCATTATGTTTCAGAAGTTTAAAAATTATGTTGAAAGTCACATAGGAAATGAAAGTTTCCAGTAATACATTTAAGTGTTTTCTGGCAATGCAACTTTATACACCAACTTTCAAGAAACCTCAGGTCAAATGCAGCCTTCCAATGATTTTCTTAGAAATTAGTTTTATAACTGTATGTCTGTTATTTGGCGCTTTGAATTAAGACTACTACAGTTACAGTTTAGTGAACTCTACTTAAACCAGCCTGACACTTGTGATCAGAGTTCTGTCATTAACAGCCTGATCAAATGCATGAGAAATCATCTTAACTTCCACTTTTTGGAGCAATTAAAAATAATTTTAAATTTTTTCCTTATATCACCACTGAAGGAATTTTATTTTAGGTACCTAACTTTTAGCAAGGTTGAAGACAGAGGAAAAAAACCCCCACAAAATCATTTTTCCAAGAGCCAATTTAACTATAAACAAAGACTGTTGCAAGCTCACATTAATCTGAATAGTAATTAAGTTAAAATGTTCTTTTCCTCAAATGTAGCTATATCACTACAGTACTACTTTGTACAAAGGCAGGTTTCAAGTAAGCGTCTAAATGCATGCATAATGTCAACAGTTAACATTTTCTAGAAGTCCTTGGTTACTAAGGATTCAGTGAAAGAAACCAGCAAATTTCACATATATCTACTAAAGAACAATATGACTAATTTTCATTAAAATAAGTTTTCGAATGAAATAATTTTTTAACTTTTTATAGTGAGGTAATATCACAGGGGAACTGCAATCACAGTTTGGCATAGGTCCACATAATATAAACATGAAATGCTGTATGCACGCCATAAAACATTATTGTTATCTGTAAAGTCAGTGAATATTTGTCTTCATAATTACACTTAACTGAGCACTATATTAAATAAATACCGAAGTGGGTTTCATAGCTGTAAACTGCATACACTTATAAACTGCAGACTGATTTTTAAATTGTCCAAAACCATTCACCCATTCTAACTTTCTGCTAATTGTATATTGAGAATACCAAGTTATTAGGAACAGTCATTTCTGTACAGTTACATGGTTGACGGAGACCATCTATGTTTGGAAAGCTGGCAGTTCATACGTATTTTTAACAGCATAGACAGAGATGTAAGTGCTAGATGCCGAGGATGGCTTCAACAAACCCAATAAGGCGTGCCAGGTTCCAAGGCTACCATAATACTGGCAAAGGCAGAATAACACAGTATATTTACAATACATATAATTCAACCTCATGAGGTGAAACTTAAATGAATTCTTAATTTGTAACAGCAGCTATATATACAGTTGTGCACAGGATTACAGGGAGGCAGCAGCGTTCGCTTTTGCTAAAAAGCCCGTCTTGCATGAAGAATGTGCAATGCTCAAGTTTAGGATTTTTTGTTTGTTTTTACTAGTCTGACAGAATGTGCACAAAGGACACTGGAAAGACCCCTTTCCTCTCTGGCTGTCCTTCGATGTGGCCAATCTGCAACACAGGAGAAAAATGTACATATAGATTACACGTGTGTGTGTGTGTGTATGCACAGTTTGTAGGCTGCATTTACTTCCCTCAAAAGCAGCAGATCCGTGTGGATCCTACAGAGCCCTTGCAAGTTCTTGGACGGTTTAAAGCAGACCTTGGGTAACATTTGAATTTGTGTAAAGGAACAAAATAAAACTGCAAAAACATAAGTAAGACAAATTAAGCCAACTAAATCTAAAGAAAACAATTTTATTTGGAAACCTGCATATACCACTGAATTTCAAGATTCTCACCAAACAGAAGACTGATTTTCTTTTGCCTGACAAACTAACTTTCAGCAACAAGACGGGTATCTCTGAAAACCATTCATCTTAGTTAACTGAATAAACCCTAAACATCTCACTCACTCAAGGGAAATGCCTGCTACAGTTGTGAAGTTACTCAGGATAATCTCCACGTTTCACTTAAAGTGATAAAAGCCCTGCTATTGTCTCATTGAATTAGTATGACTCCTAATGATTTATGTGCATACCACTGTTTATAACAAGTCATAATATTGTCTGATTAGGTATCCTTCACGTACAGCTTCTCACATGTTTTGCGTAATAATAACAACTTCTAAAGAAGTGGCCAAGGAACCCCTAAAAAAATTAGAAATAATGGCACCTTCTGTATGAACTTTACATGTTTAAAACACATAATTATAAACAACTGTCAAACTGACAGCACTGGAGTAGCAGTCTTGTCTGACCACATAATGCTCTTCTCATCCTGCTACAGCGCTGATCACCACTTTCAGAATAATAGTGTGCCTCCTTCCTCTTCCACAAGCTAACAAAATGGGAAGGGGAAACATACAGGGCTGGCCATTTCCTCTTGCAGAGCCAAATTTTTGAAGCACATGAGTCAACAGCTCTTGTTTCCCTTCTCAGAAATACTCAGACTGGAACACTTCATGGAACTTTTGGGCATGTACCCAAGGATCTTAAAAAGCCACTTTACAAAACAGATTCAGCAACTAATGCAACTATGATCAGGGACTGGACGATACAGTTAATGCAGCAGCTTTTCACTGGGCATTGCTCTTTCAACACCATCTTTTCAGCTGAAAATCTTCCACACTTAAATGAGGAGTGAGAAGAAACCATGTAGCTAGAACCAAAACAGCAAAGGTTGCCCTGCGCTTGGATTAGGAAATCATAGGCAGCATTGTGATAAGAATTTGTTTTAATCAAAATGAAATCTGTCTCATTTTCCCCAGTAAAAATTCTTAGGAAGGGAAGTATGATGCAGCAGGGCTTTGGAGGCAAGAAGTAGTGTGTCAAAGGATGGCTGGAGCCTTCAAGCAGGGTTGGGAAAAACCTGGTGTTAGGACTCAAGAACTAAAGACAATACGCAGTCCAGAGTGGTGGTGGGGGAGTATGATACAAACCAATGGCATGGGAGGGAAGAAGGGAAAGACAGTGTTAACTACCTCTCATATAACGAGGAAAGCCATCAGCTTACAGCCCCAATTAGAAAGTTTTTCAGATTTCCAGCAACCCCTGTAGGTATAACTTCACATTTCTGGTGAACTAAAGATAATTACATCTCTCATTTTTCATGAAGGGTGTAAGCATGCTAAACAGAGTAAAAATCACCACTCACCACTTCTTCATTTAATGAAAGGTTAGTGTGCATTACAAAGAGTGACACGTGTAAATACATGTTGTTATGAGCCAGTAATAAAGCCAAACCTAGTCAGGAAGGTTCTGGCAGACTCTAAGGAAGAGCCAGACCCCACCTACCTACCAGAGAAAGGGGGTCTTCTCTAACACGGGTTTAAGAGCTGGATGTTAGCTCAGGCAAAACCCTCCCCAAAACAAAATCCCTCCCCAAAACAAACAAAATAAAAACCCACCACCCAGAAACCAAGTAACCACCACCACCCAGTTTGGAATAAGAGGCTTTCCTTTAAAAGGAAAAGATACATACCCACCACTCTTGGTCCTCTTCACCAGTTACAATAATTACTTCTCCTTCAACAAACGTGAGCTCATCATCATTATCTGCCTGACAGTCATAAATGGTCTTCACTCGCCTAACTTTGTTTTTCCCCTAAAAATAGAATGAAGTTTTAGATGAAGGACATGAGGAACAGTGAAAACAGATCTGATACTCATTTTGCCTTTTAGTTATGTTTTATTTTACAAGAAGGTGAAGACTATCAAATTGCTTTCCCTGCAGTCAGGGGCATAAAATCAAAAATCTCCTTCAAGGATATTAAGAAAAAAAAAATACCTACACAGATGTAGGTTTTCTTTTTCCCAAGATTCAGAACTCCCAAGGGACTTTAATGTGTAGCGCATGGCTTAGGTTACCTATGTTGTTTAAACTTCCTTTACCAGTGGAAGCAGCTTTACATTGTTCCAGTCCACAAACACCCTCTTTCTCCTTTAACACACGCTTCATTTAAAAAGCCACCATGAACAGAAAATGAAAGCCAGTCTCCTCTGAATGTTACAAGAGAGGTAAGGGGCGAGGAAAATGCTGCTTTGAAATCCCAGTATTCCTTACAGTTTTGGTTTTGGATCTAGTGTAAATCCTTTGATTTCAGATCTCCTTACAGGACTTGAAATTATTTTTTGTGTGATTTTTTTCATCCAAAATGTTAGCAATTTCTTACTAGAAGAATCTTAATTTCAGATGGCTATTTTCAGTACTATTTTGTGATGATAATTCACAATAGATATCCTCTACTGTTCTGAGTCCAAATATTTTCTAGGTCATACCTTGCTGCATACTGCTAATTCATATGAAAAAGCCTGAGCCATGGACTCCTCCCCAAACATATGTTTCTCACAGCAAGGAAAATGCTTTAAATTATTTCCAAAGAGGGTAAGGAAGCAATATTCACAGCAAAACACTCCTGCTGACTTTATATTCCTGTATTTTCATACACACACTTCTTCCAAAACTACAGGTCCTTCTTTGAACAGAAGCAGTCGGTAACAAGAATGCAAAAAAACAAGAAAAGCACAAGGAGATGAGAAGCAGAAGGGCCATGAAGGAAAAGTCAGCAGGCTGAGAGGAATTTGAGCCAAAAGTAACTTCACAGAGGAAATTTCCTAGGGAGCCTTCTCTTTGCTATTACCCTACCCACTTGAAACTCCTCCATGTTTTGGCAAAAAAAAATTCCCTGCAGATCAACGACTGAACAGGCACAGCAAAGAGCACTCATACTAAACGCATGGTACATAAAAATAACAATTACAGATGCATCTAAGGGACAAAGCAGTTAACAACTGAAGTCTAAAAATCCCCCATACTCAAGGCAAATGAACAGAAATACCTGAAGTGAAGTTCATATGAGATCAAAGGGGTTTTTTTGCCGCAAGGGTTTGCTGCAGCAAGAAGTTACTTCAAAGAATGCTTTCTCTTTTTAAACAAATTTATCTAATTTGAGCAAGAATCTCAGCTATCACTGGGGACTGGAATTCAATATGAATGGGTATTTGGGGACAGCCTCAGCTTTCAACTCCAGAGAACCTTTACAAACTAAGAGCACTTCCAGTCAATTCTCCAGTCATGAAGGGAAGCAACTACTTCTGCCAGATAAAAATTGTCTCATTCAATAAAGACTAAATAAAGTTAAATTCCTCTATACTTAGATAACTGTATGCAACTCAGCTGGTAAGAACACATGAAAAACTACAGCAATTGCTTCTGTTCCTTCAGATTCGTACCACTGATGACATTTTCATATTCTATTCCTTTCACTTCAGAGAGTGGTAAAAAGCCGAATTCAGGACTGAGGTGTATTTAATCTTGGGAAAGTTTAAAGAAGGATAGCTCTAAAGAGAGTATATATTTTCCAGAACATAATTTGGGGCACTGGTGTGTAAATAAATAGAAGCAATTCCAGAAATGTAATTTGTAACTATAAAACAAATACCCTCTGCCGCGCCGCCCCCAACTCCTTGTATCCAATATTACTACATATTAAGAAGAGACTTTTATGCTTAAGACTGACTAATAATCAGCTGCTGTGGTCATGAATAATCCCTCCATACTCTTATTTATGTTCAACACTTTTTTTGTTTAAAAAGTATTTTGTCTCCTTTATAGAAAACACTCACACACACACAAAAGAACACTCAAGCTCTCTGTGTGACTTTAGAAGCACTCAGAGCAAGTTTCATTTCTCTAAAAATACCCTTTTGAGTCCTTATACATTAACAGCATTAATAATTTTTAACCTAAGAATTCTGAGCAATTGATTTGCTAAAACTTCCAATTAAAAACATTGCGCTCATCTATTTAGTGGCTAAATAGCCACACCCAAGAGTGAAGCACCCACAAGTACCAGTGTCTGCTCTCAGGGGTTTTACTGTTGCACTGTGATGCAGCACTTCACCAGTTTCTGCCGAAAGGATGTAGCCAGAGGATGAAAATGGAGGCAAGATACATTTAAGAGGAATTCTTGCACATTACTACTTGAGCAAGAAAGACTGCAGTGAACAAGAAGAGATATAAGTGTGCATGCCATGACGTGTCTGTAGAAAACTGGAAAGTAATTATCACAGATATATATCATACCACTACAAAACAGTGGAACTATTTAATTTACTGCACATGTGAAAGTGGCTGAATTTGAAGGATACCGATTTTTCCCTCAGAATTTTTCTGTGTAAAGGAGGGTGAGAGCTTGAAGAAAACAAAACAAAACCCCAAGCAAACAACTAATCCACTATTTGTTTTCTTTCCTTCTTAATAAAATGAGAAATAGCTGAGATTAAGCAGGCATATGATGCTGGACATATTAAAAAGTACGTAAGTCAAGAAACTAGTTGCAGCCACCTTTTGACCAGATCCCTCCACTATTTTATGTAACCTCCAGAACACTCAGGAAGCCCAAGCAACAACCCTGCCGTTCTCAGTCCAGGTAGGAGTTTACAGGCAACTCCAGGACAGAGTAATGGCTCCAGAGAAAGTGTGTCCTCAGACAAACACAAAGGAGACTCTCTGCTTTCACTACAAGAATGGAAGTCTTATTTACTTCTAAATAAGTGCTCTGCATAGCCAACCTGACAAGCAAAACCATCTCCTTTTTGATGTATTCTTAATGGTGAAAATCTTAAGAGAGCTCTGGAGTTTCACAAAATTATTTCAATATGCATATGCATGAAGAATCCTCTGTTGGACAGAAACTGCACTGGTTAGCAAGATGAACAAGATGAATTGGGGTTTGAACAAGGAGACTTGGAATCGAGTTATAGTTCCAACTCTGCTACTACACACCATCCAGTAACATCAGTTTTGCCACTTCAGCAATATATATGTGAACCTTTGTTAACCACTTAAGTACACTGACATTAAATATGACAGGAGCATTTACTAGTCTGTCACAGTTGACTTCAATTTTTTTATCTCACAACAGGTGCTAACAACCCTTCTTAAAGATTACAGAAGTCAAATATATAAATATTCTAGTAATCTAAGGCATACAAAGCAGTGAGCAAAGACAACAGAGAAAACCACCAATTAATTCAGAATTACAACTGGCACAGATAAAAACGTCCGAGTTCCCTAATAAATCTAAACAGGCTGTCATGCTCCCAAGGCTATCGTTTTACGTTACTAGTATTTGTTCCAGTGTGCAAGAGGCCTTGTAAATGCCCACCATTTGCTGAAGCTGCTTAGGAGCACAAGGAGAGCCCCATCCTAGCCCGTAACGTTATGTTGCTTTGTGTACATAGCTCAAGGGTGGGTTGTTGGTTTTTTTTGGGGGGTTTTTTTTTGGTTGTTTGTTTGGGGGGGGGGTGTTGTGGTTTTTTTTTTTTTTTTTTTGCACAGATAGTTCTGCAGTACCTTCAAAACTGCCCATGGGTACTTTCAGCTAGCTGGCATAATACCTACCATATTTATTTTCCTGGGAAGTGGCACAGGGGTTTCTGGCAGGGTATGTGTTATGTCATTAGACTCTTCAGATGCTTGCCTTTGGACGGTGTCTCTAGCTTGTACATTTGGAGAAAGATCCAAGGAGTGAGATTTTTGATTTGCCTCTGAGGGCTGAGGCTTAGGTGATGCTTCTCCACCTTGAGTTTTACTCAGCAGCTCTCCTAGCTGAGGTTTTGGAGGAAGGTCCTTCATTTGCGGCTTTGGAGGTAAGTCTCCAAGTTGTGGTTTTGGTGGCAAGTCTCCTAGCTGAGGCTTTGGGGGTAGTTCTCCAGGCTTTGGAGGCAAATCTCCCACTTGAGGTTTCTGAGTTAATTCCAGAGGCAGAGGCTTTGGGGGCAAGTCTCCAGGTTGTGGTTTCTGTGGTATATCGATGGACAGTGAGGGCTTCTGAAAGATTTCCGTGTGCTGATGGGATTTATCTATTGAAAGATGATGACTGGTTTCTATTTTTCTTAGTGCCACTAAAACACAAAAGCATAAGAATAGTTTTTCACAATCTCATTTTAGTATTAAAGGACTTAGGCACATATCAAAACTGTAATTGTGTAAATGACCACACGTTCACTGAGCCCCAAGAACTGACAATATGTCCTCCTAGCCTATGAAAAGTGCTAAATAATACGACTTTATGTAACCCTCTTTCACTGAGGTCTCATTTCATTGCTCCTCCTGGAGGCCAAGAGTGCTTAATCTAACAGCTACTAGGTGTCAATTTATGGATCAACTAATTAAAATGAAATATAAAGATTAGCTACTTAAAATGAAGTGATTGCTTTTTGGACCTAAAATAAAAAATATAAGACGTATTTTGCAACCCACTCATGTAACTGCAATGAAAATTCTCTGACATGACAATTATTCATATATACAGTTGAACTCCATATAAAAAAACCCCCGAGTTTCAGGATTAGTATCTGTAAAGTCTCAAAGAGAGTGAGTGAGTATGTATGTTTATACAGTGTATAAAACCCTGTATTATAGACATTCAAACTAAACCTAATCCAACAGTATTATAAAAATTTACAATTTAGTAAAGATGAGAAGTTTTAAAATGTGTATTTCACAGATTTTTATGGAAGAAAATTGAAAATATCTTTTCAAGTGCTTTTTTCTCAGTGTCATGTATTGATTCTACTGCTAAGTTCTGGAAGAAAACTTGACAGAAATCTGCCTTAAAAACAAAACCATAAGAACGCAACAAAAACCCCACAAAACCCTAAACCAAACCACCCTATTTAAAACAGATGAAGGGGGTACAGGAGTGAAAAAAGTTACGGCCCATGATGAAAAGAACATAATTTGACTAGAAGGAATCATTTCCTATTGTATTCATCATTGTTTTAGTATCATACTCTACCAGCCAAAATTTTACTATGAAAGCGACCACAGTCGCCTTAAATATCACCTACTGCAGTAACATTTCCATGCTATATTTATTGGTTATTTATAACAAAAAAGAAAACTTTGCATAATTTCCATGAAAGAAATTGTATAGCTACTATCAGATGCCCCATTAAAAAAAAAAAAGTCTGTGTTGATACCTGTACATGGCTTTGTCTCCTAGACTTACCTAGTAGCAAATGTACAAGCACTGATCATCCACGTTGGTTTCAGGCTTAAGTAAATGATATGAAAAACCTGATCGTAGCCCTTATCAAAATGCTTTGATTGAGCCCATCTTAAATTTTCACCTATATAATTTTAAATCAAGGAAGTGTTGACTTCCTTTACAGTGGTACCTTACTGTGCCACTGGTGTCTCTTTCAAAGGATAATACCATGTCATAATAATCAATAAAGCTGGAATTTCACATTTGCATTTTCTGTTAAAATTATCTGCACTCTCAGTCATCTAGCTTCAGAGGTTTGGTCAGGCATCATTTCTTGATCTTCAGGCTCTATAGTGATCATCCACTCAGTTACAATGTATCTTTAATCGAGTCTGCATCAGACAGAGCTACAAGGTAGGGTCTACTTTCAACTTTATAGTCAACTTCTGCAAGAACTCAGAAAAATAAATAAAACCTGCTGTAGGAGTTTGAAGAGAGACTAACCCCACATTTCCAAAAAGAAATAGCCGTAAGGTGGTCACTGGGATGATGTTCTCAGCAAATCTGTCACTGATACATAAGCGAGCATGTAACAGTACTCTATTCTTGTCGAAGTAGTTATAAGGACAACAACCCCGATTGCCAAAACATGGCAATAGACACAACTTGCTTCAAGGGTATCAGGAACCTGGACTTAGGGGTATTAGGAAGAAAAAAAGAATTTACCAACAGGAGTGGTCAAAGATAGAAACGGAAGCCCAGAGCGATTATCCATGGAGATACTCAGCACGCGGCTGGACATGGCCTTGAGCAACTTGCTCTCACGTCACAAAGTTGGTCCTGCTCTGAGCGGTGGATTGGACCTGCTGATCTCTTCTGGGTTGGATCAGAGACCTGAGGCTTCTTCCAGCTTCAATTAGTTTTGGGGTTTTTGGTTTTATTTTGTTTTGTTTGTTTGTTTGCCTCCTTATGTTCCATAGATCTGACTGGGGTTTTTACTTTAATAAAACCCCTCCCGATCTTCCAAAATCCTTTCAGTTTTGCTAAACTTCCATGGTTTGTGGCCTTTTAGAAATAAAACTTTTACTGAGAAGATCCATATATTTAAAGCAAGTATCTACTTTCACACATATTTGAAAGATATCATTATGAGAATAAAGAGAACTCTTACCTTTTTGAGGTAGTTTGGGAAGAACTCTAGGGCCAAGTGCAGTCTTTGCAGTCCCAGTGCTAAATCAACAGATGTGAATTATTAGTGCTAACAACTGTTACAAAACACACTTTTTCTTTCTCACTTTTCCCCTCGACACATCCACAATTTCAAAAATAATAAAATACACATTTATTTTCCTTCTTTTGTATAATCATCTTGTCTGTGAGTCAATCCCAAAATTCAAAGCACTATTAGAGAATGAACTGCTTTTTTCAGAGAAAAAGACATAGATATCCCACACAGCTTTGATGCTACAAGGCAGATTTATTCTATGAACTATGGAATGTGCAAAAACGTACTCTGAAAGTAAGTGAAGCTGAAAGACCAGCTCAGTGGGTTATATCCTAAACTTTAAGGAAAATTCAAAGTAATTATACTGAAGCATCCAAAACATAGTCTGTCCTTTATATGTCTGGTTTGAAGTTTTCCAGGACTGAGCCTATGCCTTGTAGCCTACCGCATAAGCACGATAATTGTATGACATACAAACTGCAGCTGCATTAGGAGATAAAGTCCCTGCTACTCCAAGGAAATATCCATGATTCTGGGGAAATAACATGTTTTACTCTGTCAACCTGTGTTACAGCCGTGTTAGCTACTCATAGAATACAAACAGGACACTTGTAATTTAAGTACAGCATAAAAATCTGAGATAGTTGCATATTGCCAAAACTTTCTATCTATGCTTTCTGTCTTAGACAATTTTTTTTAGAATTACCACCAGGCTGGCTCAAATTTGCAAACGTGGCATGTGAGGACAAAACATTACAAGTTTCAACAAAGAACTATCAAACTTTTTCCACCAAAAACACACACAAGTTGCTTTTCTAGAAAAGGATCCGGGCAGAGAAGAAGAAAGCCAACTGATTTAAGGCATAAAAATCAAGCAATAAATAATCAAATATCAGTTATCACATCAAAATGATTACTCAAAAACCAAGGAAAAATAAAAATGAGTGAGGAAATGGCTAGAGTATGTTCAAGTGAGCAGAGTGAATTCCACATCAACAGCCTTGATCTGGTATTATTTGCCTCTGAAGCTAACATTTCAAAATTAGTATGACAAAAGACTTTTAATTTCCTACCTTTTTTATAAATAGTCAAAAAATATCATGACAGAAAAATGAAAGAACAGCCAAGCTCAATCCTAATTCAATAAATAATTACCTCAACCTTTATCTCATGCCATGAAGCAAGAATGCCACAGTTTAACCCTTGCCTTACAATCAGCAACTACAGGACCAGCTCTTTGTGCTGTAGAACATCACCACCCTTTCCCTGAATACCCAGTGCCACCTGGATGGATTCAGCAAACATGGCGAGTCAGCTGTGATACCAGCACCACTTCCACTGCCTGTCCTGATTACAGACTGAGGAGTGTCCAGAAACTGCCTACACACCTTCTACTGTGATTGGTGTGATGTTACACTTCCATCGCCAGCCATGGCCACATCACACACCCCGGTGGACATGCAAGGCCTCTGTTACGTCGCCTGAGGCACATGTTCATTAGAATTACCATACTTTGAACCTCGGGACCTTGGAATCACAACGCAGATGAAGGAGTAACACTCAGTGAAACACTCAGTGACATGGAGGTATGGCTATCCTTACTACTTCAGCTATTGAAAAAGTGACTTGTAATGTATTGACCTGATGAACTACGAGCTAACAGCAGTTTGTGATATGACTGTGTGTCAGCATGTAAGCTCGACAGACTGGAAAACAGTTAAGCTGGAAGACCGAGAAGAATTCTCTCCCTTACAGAGCTGTCTTTGATGCCAGCCCGTACTCAGAGTGACAGTTCTGCAGCTACAGGCACAAGACCTCACGCTGAAGCAGATAAAATGAAATGCCAGGAGACATGAAAATAAAACTTTTGTCCTGCTGGACTGTAGTCTGAGGCAACATTCCGCAGCTCAGAGAGCACTTCTGTAGGAGCGGTAGATAGATTCTGGTACAAGTTGTTCTGTCCATCCTACTCAAAGGATGAATTGTGTATGGACAGCTATGAACAAAGCGTAGGAGGCTCAATGAAGCCAAAGTATTTGTATGGTAGTAAGGCATGCATAAAACTAATGAAGAAACATAGCTAGAATTTTACTTCATATGAAAGGCAATTTTTCTCTAGTTTACAAATTAGTACTGTTTAGATACATTTGCATCTTTGCCTTCATATACAGAGATTTTACCTTGACTGCTGAGACATGCCCTCAAACTTGTTTGCAGCCTTAGTTGAAGGTGGGCCCAAATCATTACCTGAGGTGAAAAAAAGCACAATTAAAAAAAATAATATCATTAGGGTAGCTGAAATATAATCAGAAGAGGAGGCAACTCAAAGTGAAGTACACATTCTTCCAAGTAACCTCTATACACCATGTCTAAGGATTTTAAAGATCATTCATTATTAATTTGTAACCGAAAAAACAGCAGGGACCATAATAATCCAGCTTGACCTTTTGTATAACACATTTTAAAACAACCCACTGGTAGCTCACATCTGCTGGCAAACAAAGATTAAATGACATTGCTGAGTTACTGCTGTAGGGCATTTGTTTGGAATATAGTGTTTCAGTTTTCTCTGAATAGAAGGAGATACTGCAGGCCAGTATCAAATAAATTTATCACAGATGTTTACATTTTGCCTTATGTGACACATCTTTTTAGGTCCACCACGAATTTAATTTTATTCACAAAACATCACATTGCTAAGGATTGTTATTTTATCCTACATGAAGAACAGCCTTTGCTGATTTAATGACTAAGTCAGTATGTTACCATAACCTGAATGTTAACTGCTGGTGAAGATCCTGGGTATACTCAGTTCTGTCAAAAGGCAGCAAAATCCAAACCCAAGTGCTTCCGCTCCTTCAGCAAAAGGCTTCTCTTTCATCAGCCATCACCACTCCCAAGGTACAAGTACACTAACTACTTTGTGTTACTACCATTACCATTCCCCCGCTTCTGTCTTCTATTACAGCATGTCTAAACAATCTTAGAAACAATTTCCACAACCATTCGTAAATGTTGTCACTGAAATAGATGCGAAGTGACATTTAATGATCCAAGAACGCAAAATACTTCCCATGCAAAAGAATGACATATCTGCCTAGATACCATGCTTACTGCATTGAAGTCTAAATGAAACAGCAGAAAAGGCTTATGCTGAGCCTTGCTGAAAGTATGTTTATATTTAAAAGTGTGTGTGTGGGAAATATAAAGGTAAGAGAAACAGCAAACCCTTCACATGTAGATCCTGTGGATAAAGCAAGGAAAAACACATCATGGTTGCTATGGAAATCCAAAATAATCTAAACAGCTTTTCTAGAACATCTTTGAATAGTAACTTTATTTGCTTAGACATAAGCTAAGGGTTGCTTTGCTTGAAACTTCAATTAACGCACAGATTAGAAAACAAATGCTAAAATTCAACAGAACAAGAAATATAACAACACAGAAAAAAAAGATTCAGAAAGGCAAAACGGTGAACATCTGACAATATTCTTAAAAACACAAAGGCAAACAGAAGAAACTCCCTCTTTTAAAATCCAAATGGACTTTGAAGTAAGTTTTTGTACAGATCTCAGCTAGGGAAAAAGGGGAGAGGAGGCCCCTCTTCCACCCACTGAAGTTTTGACTGCACGGTACAGCAGAAAAGAGACAGAACAAGCAACGCTCTTCTCTGGCCCTGCTTTGGAAAGGTGTTCTACTGCTATAAGGTAGCACATCTTCAACTCCGCACCTGCACCTTTCCCATGTTTTCCTTTATCTATCTATGTTTTAAAAGAAAAGTTGGCACTAGCTTAGAATCTGCTCCTACCACGCTTTCCATTCTACTACTTTACATTGTATAGTATACTAGTATATGGTATTTTAGGTGCTGGTTAGGACTTCAAATATTTGGGCTTTTTTTAATTTTTAAAGTCCAAACTCTTAAAACTGTCTTTACTACCTCTGAAATAGTACAGGGCCGTTAAGTCTCCAGAACACAGGAAACTTTTTCCATATCCCAGACATCTGAAAAGCAGAGAACTGAAAAGACTGCCATTATTTGTATTCCTTGAGAAAAAGACTTTGCTTTTCATTGGACTCTGTACTTCTCATCGTATTAAATCATAGATTTAAATCACATATTCTACATGAGTACTGCATGATTTACCACATTGAATTCAATTTGCTGGAAACCCCACCCCAGTGCTTTTAAGCCGGCAATTTTTCTTCAGGCTAGTAATTTTGTGTTTATGTTAGAAGAGAGAAAGGACACTCCTAACATGTAAGTAGCGTATGGATGACCCCACTGTGTAAGCACTGGATTCCAGTTCACAAGTTTACAGATTTATGGAAATCCTGCCACCAAGACTAAAATTATAGAAAATCACATGGGGCTGAGATTTATAGGTACCGGGAGAAGCTGACTGCATAGAACAATGTTTATTGAAAAGAGGAAGAATTTGTGTAGTCTGGAAAATAGTTGCTAAAAAAGCTTCTGTCAGAAAGGTATCCTGTTTAAAAAAAAAAAAAAAAAAAAGAAAAAAGGAAAAAAAAAGAAAGAGAAAAGAAGTGCTGTTTCTGTAGAACTTCTGCAGGTAGAAGGATGCAAGCCTATCAGTTTTTGTATAGGTACAGACAACATCACAAAATCCAAGAACATATTAAGACAACACACCCGCAACTAGCTACAGGAGACGCCTGGGCCAGAGCCCGAGGAAACAAGCTCCTCCGGCCGTCAGGAGAACCACACAGGTGCATTGAGGTCTGTCTGTCCCAAATCAAGACCATCTAGAGTAATGAGCTGGCCAGAACAGTAGCAGGGTGAGGAGGCAGGTGCAGAGTAGATGCAGCAGATGAGGGGGCTGCGGCGAAGGCAGCCTGGGCAGCTAGGGTAGAGGGAGGGAGGCAGCAGAGGAGATTGAATTGGGCCCCAGGGGAGCAAGGAATATTTTCAATTTTCTCAAGTGAGACTCAGATACAGAAGCCTGGAAGCCAAAGCGACAGAAGATAGAACTATTGATTTATCTGAGCTGACGTTACATCAAGCTGCAATCATTGGAAAGCAAGCATCAGGTAAAAAGAAACCAGAGATCATGTATCATCCATCATAAAGGTTTTCCCCTGCCCTTTTGTTTTGCATTTCGAAACTCACCCCAAGGAATTGGGCCCTTATTCTGGGGTCCATGAGGTAGTGGGCTTGGTGGGTCAGAGAGGGTTCTTTTGTGTCCTGGGGGTGGGGGAGGTGGTCTCTTCTTGGAAAGAGTGGAGCTGCCACTAGAGGTTTGAGTGCTTAGAGGGAGGGTTGAAGGTGGGCCTGCAAAATAACAAACAACCTTCTTACAAATACATGTGCATAAACGTCAAAGCAGCACTGAAAAAATCACAGTCAGACCCACAGCAAAGTGCAGCAAAAGACTAAAATAAAAAGACAAGCCATGCCAAAACACTGTTTAGATTAAATGACACGTTCACCACATTTTTAACCATCTTAGCTGTGGGAATATAAGCAACTTTACAATAGAATGACATGTGTACTTATGTTTAAAAAAACCCCACATGTTTAATCACTCCAGGCTTTCTAATTTTAGGCATTGTTTAAAAAAAAAAAAAGCATGACATCTTAAAATTAAGTGATATTTAGCATGTGGGGTTAAAATTACTATTAATTTGTATCAGAATGAAATAGCTTTCTAGATGTTCAATTATGTGGGGATTTCCCCCTGCCCCTCCAGAGCATCCCCTATGAATTCTATTAATAAACTGGGGTGAGGTGGGGAATAGAAATCTACCTACAAATTTTCTCTGCATTTTGAAAAATCTGATTGTAAGCTTAGTACGTTTTCATATCATTACTTTCCCTTTTATTCCTGTGAATTAAATACATCAGAGTATGCATTCTAAGAACAAGCTGGGATTAGATATTTAACAGTAGTACTGCTTGTAAGAACTTAGGCAGTCACCCACCCCTACCCTTAAACACTTTATTTCCCCCTGCACCAACCACAAGTATCATTGAACTCAATGCATGTTTTACAGGATATGGGAACAGGTACAGATTAAAAGACAAAATAATCCTGAGCAAAGACAAGAGTTTTCCCTAATCAACTTCACCATTCACCATTAAAAAAGTCTTTAATAAGAAGCTCAAGGAAGCAGGCAGTGCAGGGCGCAAACATGCTGTGAGAGGGACAACTGCTCAAGTCAGCTGCCATTACGACCAAAGGAAATTACTTGTAACACTTCTCTGAATTAGTTCTACATTACCTTAGAACAGCTCTAAGGGTTTTGTTGCCAGGTCTTTTTTTGTTGTTGGTTTGCTTTTTCTTTTATAAATTTAACCAACAAATAACACTTCACTGCAGTCATGACCTCCAATAAGTTTTGCATGTAAGAGAGCTTTGCCAACACAGGCTCTGGATAAATCCAGAAAATAGATACAAAATTTTAAAAGCGAAGTTTATTTATACTTGAAATTTCAAGTCTATCATCACATATTTTGCGCACTATAGAACCAGCGTGCTAACCTATTTGGAACAGTATTTGAGATAAAATCTTCATGTTGTTAATTAGCATAACCCTAACCTGCACACAGAACTAGAGCTGCCTCTTTAAAAATATTTATTACCAGCCTCTATAGGTAGACTGAAAATTACCAAAGTCTGCGTTTCTTCCCAAATTGCCACGTATCATAAAAATATTTTAATCAGTGAAGAACAATCTTTGTTAAAATTCCTTGAGCGAAATAGTAAACACTGAAAAAAGTAAACTATGCCATAAGCATGTGCAAGTTTGCAAGATGTTTTCAGTGGGTTATCTCCCTCTTTCTTCTAAACCCCAAAGAAAAGATTAATAAAATTGTCCAAAATGATTTAATGATTCAATCTATTCTCTTCTAGATTCAAGCCTGGCAAGCCTTTTGCTGCACAGGAGAATCTCTCGACCACAAGCCCAGCAGGTATTTCGGCCCTGGCTTTCCATTAATTACTTACATTTGTAAATCAAATTACATATTTTGCAATTGTTCCTTTCAATTTACTTCCGAGTTCACAAAACCATTAACTGACAAGAAGTCAAATGTTAGTGCAAATTAATGGTTGTTCCCCAATTTGCATCCTTTCTCATTTTAATCTCTTCCTTGAGCTTAAGAAAACAAGCTAAATTAAACGATGCATTGAAATGTTTCTGTCACCAAAAATAAAACCCAAAAACCTTTCTCATGCTAAGTTTTGACTGACGATCCCCTAGACTTCCGCAAGTTATAAATTCTTTAGTTCACTTATAATACATATGGATCAAAGGTTGTTGTATAAACTGTATCTCAGAGTATATCTAGCAGCGGCAAGGGGGAAAGGAAAATCCAAGATCCAGTGTTAACAGTTACTTTTTAGAGCCTATCAAACACACACACTGTATGTCCGTATAGTATTTTTCTCTTGTCCAAACCTCTTGAAAAGGAGTTACACACTTGCAAAATGTCTGCAAGTGGGAACGGCCGTCGTGGCAGAGGCTCTGTCCTACCACCACCGTGTGTCCTGCTGTTTGTACTGCACTACAGCTTTACACAGCCCTAACACAGCCTCCAGCCCTGCTGCAAGTGACAAACAGTTCAGACTTGGCTAAGTGGAGGAAGTGTACTCAAATAGTTTTGCACAGTTGTCACAAAAATAAAACTTCAGACTTGAATTAAAATTTGTACTTCCTATTGCCAATAGAATGAAGAATCCTTCTCTACAGAAATAGCGTTTACTAGGATTAAAAACTCCTTAAATGTGGTTATGTGGATATATTTTAGATGTCATACTACTGGTGTAAATCCAGACATCTCGAAAGAGTTGAAAAACATTATCACTTCACAGATTTCAAAAGTTCAAATGGCACACAACAGTTAAGAGAAAAAAGGTATTAAAGTATTAAAAATAGTACATCTTTTCAGACTCCTAGCATTTGTTCCTATATTAATTTCACAGAAGGAATAAACATGAATTTAGAAGTCATACACTAATGAATAGATGGCTGGTATACAAAATAACTTACTTTCAAATAAACAGAAAATAGATGAAACCATCAAAACATCTTTTCAGAAAGAGGTATAAAGTCACAACGTGTTTTGAATAAAGTAAACATGGGAAACATTCTGAAATCTACATCAGTTTATGGGAACAACTGCTGAAACAATACAATGATCTGATGATGTACGAAGTGTTGGTAAAATTATGAAATACTTTGTATTATAGAATCATAGAATCATTTAGGTTGGAAAAGACCTTTAAGGTCATAGAGTCCAACCATTAACCCAGGACTGGCAAGTCCATCAGGAAACCACGTCCCTCAGTGCCACGTCTGCGTCTTTTAAATACGTCCCGGCATGGTGACTAAACCATGTCCCTGGGTAGCCTATTCCAATGCTTGACAACCCTTTTGTTGAAAAAAATTTTCCTAATATCCAATGTAAACCTCCCTTGGAGCACCTTGAGGCAAATAAATCTTGTATTATCACTTGTTAAGCGGGAGAAGAGATCGACCCCCCCACCTGTCTACAGACCCCTGTCAAGGAGCTGCAGAAAGCAATAAGGTCCCCCCTCAGCCTCCTTTTCTCCAGGCTGAACACCCCCAGCTCCCTCAGTTGCTCCCCATCAGACTTGTGCTCCAGACCCTTCCCCAGCTCCGTTGCCCGTCTCTGGACACGCTCCAGCACCTCAGTGTCTTTCTCATGGTGAGGGGCCCAAAACTGAACCCAGCGTTCAAGGTGCGGCCTCACCAGTGCTGAGCACAGGAGGACACTCACTGCCCTGGCCCTGCTGGCCACACTGTTTCAGGTATGAGCCAGGATGCTGTTGTCCCCCTTGCCCACCTGGGCACACAGCTGGCTCATGCCCAGCCGGCTGTCAGCCACCACCCCCAGGGCCTTTTCCCCCAGGCAGCTTCCCAGCCGCTCTGCCCCAGCCTGTGGCGCTGTGTGGGGCTGGTGTGACCCAAGTGCAGGACCCGGCACTGAGCCTGGTCGAACCTCATGCAGTTGGCCTCAGCCCATCAATCCAGCCTGTCCCCCGACCACCCTGTGGAGCCTTACTGCCCTCCAGCAGATCAACATTCCTGCTCAACTTGTCAGCATCTGAAAAATTCCTAAGGATTCACTCAATCCCCTCATCCAATTAACTGATAAAGCTATTAAACAGAACTGGCCCCAGTACTGAGCCCTGGGGAACAGCTCTTGTGACTTGTTGCCACTGGATGTAACTCCATTCCCCACCACTCTTTGGGCTCGGCTGTCCAGCCAGTTTTTCACCCAGCAAAGAACAAGCCCATCCAAGCCACAAACAGCCAGTTTCTCCAGGAGAATGCTGTGGGGAAACAGTGTCCAGTGCCAAAGGCTTTACTAAACTCTAGGTGGACAACATCCACAGCCTTTCCCTCATCCACTAAGTGGGTCACCTTGTCATAGAAGGAGAACAGGTCAGTCAAGCAGGACCTGCCTTTCACAAACCCATGCTGACCAGGCGTGATTGCCTTGTGGTCCTGTACATGTTGTGTGATGGCACTCAAAATGATCTGTTCCATAACCTTCCCCAGCACAAAGGTCAGGCTGACAGGGCTGTAGTTCCTTCGATCCTCCTTCCTGCCCTTCTTGTACATGGGCGTCACGTTGGCTGACCGCCAGTCAACTGGGACCTCCCCAGGTAGCCAGGATTGCTGATAAATGATGGAAAATGGCTCAGTGAGCTCCTCTGCCAGCTCTCTCAGTACCCTTGAGTGAATCCCACCCAGCCACATAGAATTGTGCGTGTCTAAATGGTGCAGCAGGTCGCTAACCATTTCCCCTTGGATTATGGGGGGTGCATTCTGCTCCCCGGCCCTGTCTCCCACCTCGGGGGGCTGGGTACCCAGAGAACAACTGCTCTTACTATTAAAGACTGAGGCAAAGAAGGCATTAAGTACCTCAGCCTTTTCCTCACCCTTTGTCACTATGTTTCCCCCCGTCCAATAAAGGGCAGAGACGCTCCTTAGCCCTCCTTTTGTTGCTAATGTATTTATAGAAACATTTTTTATTGCATTTTTGTGGCGGTAGCCAGACTAAGTTCTAGTTGGGCTTTGGCCCTTCTAATTTTCTCCCTGCATAACCTCACCACATCCCTGTAGTCCTCCAGAGTTGCCTGCCTCTTCTTCCAAAGGTCATAAACATTCCTTTTGTCCCTGCCAGCCAAAGCCCTCTGCTCAGCCAGGCCGGTGGTCTTCCCTACCAGGTCATCTTTCGGCACATGGGGACAGCCTGCTCCTGTGCCCTTGAGATTTCTTTCTTGGAGAATGTCCAGCCTTCCTGGACTCTTTCGCTTTTCAGGACGGCCTCCAAAGGGACTCTCTCAACCAGGCTCCTAAACAGGCCAAAATTGTCCCTCTGTAAATCTGAGGTGGCAGTTCTGCTGACCCCCATCCTTACTTCTCCAAGAACTGAAAACTCTTACCATTTCATGGCTGTTGTGCCCAAGACTGCCTCCAACCATCACATCACCCACAAGTCCTTCTCAGATCGCAAACAGGTCCCGCAGGGAGCCCTCCCTAGCTGGCCCACTCAACAGCTGTTCCCTTCCAAATGCTGCAGGAACCTCCGGGACTGTTTCCTTTCCACTGTATTTATTTCCAGCAAACATCTGGTAAGTGCAAGCCCTCCATGAGAACAAGGGCTAATGATTGTGAGACTTCTCCCAGTTCCTTATGGAATATTTCATCTGCCTCTTCATCCTGCCTGGGTGGTCTATAACAGACTCCCACCATGATATCTGCCTTGTTGGCTTTCCTCCTGATTCCTACACATAAGCACTCAAACCTGTCATCACCATCATTAAGCTGTAGACAATCAAAACACTCCCTGGTGTACAGGGCTACCCCACGCCTCTCCTTCCTTGCCTACCCCTTCTGAAGAGTTTACAGCCATCCACTGCAGCCCTCCAGTTGTGCAGGTCACCCCACGTTTCCAAGATAGCAACAATATCACAGTTTTCCTGCTGCACAGTGGCTTCCAGCTCCTCCTGTTTGTTGTCCATGCTGCGTGCATTGGTGTAGGGTGCACTTCAGTTGGGCTGTTGACCCTGCCACCTTTTTTGCAGGAAAAGCCCCAATTCCTATGTGATTCCTCTCAGGCACTTCCATAGTTTCAAACACATCAATAACCCTTGTGTCTTTGCTGCCACATGGATCTCCATCCTCTACCTCCACTGAGACAGCAGGCCAAAGGACCTTGCTAGCACACCATCCCTCAAACATTGGTGTGCTGCCCCCAGGCTTATCTGTAGTGAACCTGTTTTTATCCCTTTCCCCCTTCAAATGTCTTCAAAAAAAAGCTCTTTCAATGAGCCCTGCTAACTCCTGTGCCAAGATCCTTTTCCCCCTTTTGATCCAAGTGTAACTCCCCATCTGTCGCCAGCAGGCCTGGTGTCACAGAGGCCAACCCATGAGCAAAAAACCCAACATTCTGCTGGCGACACCTGGCTGGGAGCCAGGTATTGAGCTCCTGGGTGTTCCTGTTTCTTTCCTCATCATTCCCTGCAACTGGAATGATAGGGGAGAACGCTGCTTGTGCTCCTGATCCCTTAGAGATGTCCCAAGGCTCTGAAGTCTCTCTTGATTGCTCTTGTTGCAACTTCATCACTGCCTACCTGAAAAATCAGTAGCAGGTAACAACCTGAGGGCCGCACCATGGTCGGAAGCTTTGCCTCCACATCTTAAACCCAGGTCCCAGGGAGGCAGCACACTTCCCTGATAAGTGGGTCTGGCTGGCACACTGAGCTTTCGGTTTCCTTCACAAGGGAGCCTCCTATGACAATGAGACACCTTTTTTTCTTTATGGAAGCAGTTCTGATGCAAGGCATAGGATGACTTAACCTCAGCAACACCTTCATGCTAGATAAACCATCATCCTCGTCACTGTTCGGTTCCACTTGCAGAGCCTCATACCTATTACGCGAGGGCACCTGGGCAGGTGGGGTGGTCACAGAATTCCAGGCAGGAACTTGTCACCATGGCCCCCAGTTCCTTAAGTCACTGTCTCTCTCTCTCTCTCTCTCTCGGAGCAGTTCCCCTCCCCGGGCACATCTCCCACAGGAGCGCAGCCCGGCACCTGGGTGGCTGCGCGTTCCCACCGCAGCTCTGTCTGGGTGGCTGCATCTGTCATGGTGGGTGCAGAGCTTAGAGAGGCCGTGGCTTTCTGCCGGGTGGATACCATTGCTCCCTGCTCAAGCCAGCTCCAGTGCCCTTCCTGGACACCCTGCCATGACACCTGCTGTGCCACGCCAGGCCCTGCTTGCCCACCCTGCTGGCAGCACTCCTGGTCAGTCCTGGCCCCTACAGGCTTCTTTTACAAGGGGCCGGGGCAGGGGGGAGCTCTTGCCTGCTGTTGCTTCTGGCCCTGACCAGGTCCCCATAGCTGCTGTGGCACAAACGGTAGGCTTCTGGTGAGTCTCTACACTCCATGGAGGTTCCCATGGTTTGGGAACCCCCCACGTGCCAGGCCGGAGTGCTCTGCTGCCGATTGTGCTGGCAGAATGTATGTATGTATGCGTACGGATACACACACATATGTAAACAAAATCTCAAAAACAATTCTTACATGATGTTTTTAAATATACATGGCTAGCTATGTACTTTTAAGCAATAATCAGAGAAGTTATTTTTCTAGATCAAAGATATTTTGTGATTCTAGTCAGGCACCAAGGAAGCCAGCCCTTTATTCTCCAGTCATCCGAATGACTTCTCACATAGTTGCGAAGTTTACATCTCATGAAGAACATTTTCCTCACATAAGCAAAAATATTTATCTTTACCTAGAATTTTTTTGGATTTTGCTTCCATTGGGCTCCCTTTTCTTCAGTTAGCTGGGGAGCAGTTGTTTTCAGTACAAACTGCTGTCATCTTTTATCACTTTTTCATATTACAAGGGTCATGCTTTCATGTGTAAACAGACCAAATAATCTCAAATTTATTGTACTAAGGTAAGTAACTGGAAAAGATTCACAATTAATAGTGCATTGCCCTTCAGCTTTTGTGCAGTTAGTATAGTATCTATTAATCTGTGTACTTGTGAAACCATGCAAAGCTGTCACTATCCACTTAAGAAATGGTGGGTTTAGACTATAAAGTGTCACATTTGTATTTTTTTTACCACTTAATGAGAGATATGGAAGAACCAGTATTCCAGTTAATGGCAGAACAGGTACTGCAAAGGAAAGTTTATATTAAAAATGATATTTTCATTAACAAGTAGCATCGTTATTTTTAACGTTCTTATGAATGTTTTTGCACAGATTTTACTAAAAGCCTTCTTCAGTTTGTCTTCAGATCATTTATTTTCAGTACTGAGAATAAGATCATAAAAAATATCACAATCACTCTGAATAAGAAAACTAATATACCTTGAGTCAACATTACCATTTGAAGCACATTCTATAATTAATGTTAAAAAATGTCCTGTTAAAAAAAAAAAGACAGACCCCAAAATTATATTAAAGAAGGTTGTATTTTGTATGCATGACCTCAAAGGCTGAGGTAATGGAAATGAGATTAAAATCAAACAGTATGCTGGATAACATTAACATTCTACACTAAGGAAGCATTTGTATTATAAATTAAGGACTCCTGTTGAAAATTGCAGTACAGTCTGCATAGTGCCTTATATGCCATAGTATGATGGAATCATGAAAAAATAAATAGGATGAAAGGATGTTTTGATGTAGCATTCCTATCGGAAACAGCAAGGTTTTAGTGCTGTCCCTACACTTCCAGTCACTTGTATCTAAGAAAGCTGATTTAAACAGAAAAGGTATAGAGAAGGGCTAGTATGATGAAAAGGCAACCTGAATGACAGGAAAACAAAAATACTCTTCCATCAGAAAAGGTGAAATATGCTTGGTTTGTTTAGTCAAACAAAACAGACGTGGAGACCTGTACGACTGCTTTCCTGGTAGTGCCCCGATACAGACACCAATGACAGACAAATCAGCAAAGGTAAATGACAATGGTGGTACATGAACAAAGTCATTTAGTGGACTTGAGAAGATTTCTAACCTGTGAGCAATATAGTCAGACAACTTCCAGAAGTTACTGGTAAACGCAGATAAGCTAGTTTGGTTAGAAATTGAGTCCAATCAAATGAAGCAGCAGATTATATGACATGGTGTCTGCAGTAACAGTGGACTGGAACCACAAACGAAGTACTTTTGAGTTTACATACCTAACACTAGAGCTGTGAAAGAGAGTATAACATATGCAAACTTCTACGTATTGAAGGCCCAACTTAACTTCATAAACTTGATCCCTGACCTCTGTGTTCAGCCTATATGTGAGAAATAGGCAGAATCATTAAAAAAAACAGTTAGCAATACTGCTTTCACATTGGATTTGCTATTAAGGTCACGCAAAAGTTTATTTAACTACTGTGCTGAGTTATGCAACTACTTAAATACTGATTATTTTTTTTTAAAGCTTTTTGTAAAATAACACACAGAAGACCTGTTAGATGTCCAGAGCCATAACACAGATGTACACTGGAAAGACTAACAAAAAAGATGATTCTCAGAACGTTACAAACTAAAGACTTGACTGACAGCTTGAGTAAGCTGAACCTGAGTAGACACAGACAGCCCACTGGAAAGGCATACAGGGGTTGGCTTACACAGCTACTGTACTCCTACTGTACTTTTCATTCCATTAGGATTAACTAAACCTGTAGCAGACAGCAGAAAGTAAGATGTATCCACAAATAAGCTAGTTTAGGATAGAATACACTACCGTTCCAGCATTTTTAGGAATATTTTGAGAAGTTACCAAACTGGAAAATCTAAACTTCCACTGTAATTCCGTATGAAGAAACTGGAAAAAAAAATTCCCATATACACATTCTCCATCAATTGTACCTAAACAATTTTAACGATGAAGCAAACTAAGTTTTAGACACCTTATCTGCTGAAAAACACGAGGAAGAGTGGCGCGTGTTATGTAAATTGCTTTAAACTTACCTTCTCTCCCCAACACAAAGTTCAGACTTGATGGCTTCCAGTCCACTGTGGCATCTCAGCAAACACCATGGAACCTGCTACCAAGGAACTTCACCGGCAAATGAAGCCAGCTTACAGAGGGCTAAAGGGAGGTGGTTTTGTTTAAATATACAACGTGTTTTGGAAAAGAGTTTTCTCTGTATGCCTCAAAGTATAAAAACCACAAAACTTTAGAAGTCCTCTGCCTCCTTCTCAAACACAGATCCCACCAGCTATGTGCTCCCTATAGACTGTCTCCATGTTCTAGCAGGATCCCATGGTATCTGCTGGAGCCTCACAGCAGAGCAGGGACAAAGATGAAATGATATTTCGGGACAGAAGGTAAGTTTAAATTTAATTACAGATTCAATGCTCTTCTCACTTTTGCTATTTAGTATTATATTTTGCACTAAGTACCCTAAGTTTTCATATAATTTTAAATCTAATAGGTAGCTATTAAAATGAACTTTTCTAACAAAAAAAGGATTTTGTAAGTAAGCTTGTACTTTACACTTTGTTGTAAGGGATATACTCTATTACGACTAATCTCAAAAGAGCAGATAAATTCCAAAAGATTATTTTTTCCTACAGAAATAAAATTAACTCAGACTGTTTCAAAATTAAGATGTGCCTTATGGAAGTGGAGAGTCTCTGCTTCTTTTTCTTGTAAGCAATCTGTTTGGGAGCCAGAAGCAGGGGAGATAACAGTGTGTAACAAAGTTTATAATGAAGCATAAGTGCATCTGCAGTGATGCGTCTAGAGTGACTTTTCCACACTGATAAATTGTTCTATGCATTCGTCACTTTGTTCCCCTGTCCTTTTGAGTCTTAAATTGCTCCTGTAATACAATTGCACTGTAATACAGTGTTTAATGGAAACTTCTAGAACTGATGTCCTGGTTTCAGTTGGGATAGAGTTAATTTTCTTCTTGTTAGTACAGTGCTGTGTTTTGGCGCTGATGTGAGAACAGTGTTGATAGGACGCTGATGTTTTTAGTTGTTGATGGGTGATGTTTATATCAAGTCAAGGACTTTTCAGTTCCTCAGGCCCTGCCAGTGAGAGGGCTGGAGGGGCGTGGGAAACTGGGAGGGGACACAGCCAGGGCAGGTGACCCAAGCTAGCCAAAGGGATATTCCGTACCATATGACGTCATGCTGAGTATATAAACTGGGGGAAGAAGGAAGGGAGTGGGGTGGGGGTGGTATTTGGCATTATGGTGTTTGTCTTCCCGAGTAACCATTACACATGATGGAGCCCTGCTGTCCTGGGGATGGCTGAACACCTGCCTGCCCATGGGAAGTGGTGAATGGATTCCTTGCTTTGCTTGTGCACACAGCTTTTGCTTTACCTATTAAATTGTTCTTATCTCAACCCCTGAGTTTTCCATTCCTTTCCGATTCTCTTTCCCATCCCTCTGGGTGAGGGGGGAGTGAGCAAGCAGCTGCGTGGTGCTTGGTTGCTGGCTGGGGTTAAACTACGAAAACTGATTAAACACTTTACAATATTACTCAATGAAAATGAACCAAAAATACAGTATCAGTCACTGACTGCAAAAATTTTAGCATGTTTGAAGCACAGAAGCCTAGTGACTTCAACATAACAGTAGTTCCATTTGACCTCTCACTCAGACTTACACTGTGAATCTGGCATTTTCCACTCATTTTAATGTAAAGTTACATTACATTAAAAGGCAACAGTTATCTGTATTTTGTGATAATATATTATTTTGTTGTAATAGAAATAAGGGTTTCTTTTGCATAACCCTTGACAGGAAACCACACAAGAATTTAACGCTTCATTTCTTTCCTAGTAGCTTTGATGTGTTGATTCACTTGTCTAGGAGTTTGCACAAACACCTAGGAAAATACCTGACATTTCTGAATCTTGAATACATACTACAAATGAAATAAGCATGTAAATATTCCCCTTCCTAGAGAAAAAGGCAATTTTCTGAATAACTCAATATGAGAGCTACACTATATAATGACAAAGAAATAACGTTCGTTATAATCCATTGAAAGCTGACAACATACTAAGTACTGCACAGATACAAGACACAAGCTCCTCAGCCTTCTTAAGGAAATGGGATTCATGATTAGTTTCCAGGTCTTGCAACTTCATGACAAAAAGAAATTATCCTAGATCAGACTGAAGGAATGTCTAAGCCAGTATACTGCATCTGACAATTGACAATCAGCAGCAGAATGTTAGAGCATGTAAAAAAGATGGGGGAGAGGAAGGAAAAAGTTAGAATCTTGCAATGCCAACAGGAAGGTAAACATAGTAAAATTACAAGTAATACATGAGTCCCCAGTGAATCCACTATAAAGAAATGTGGATTATGAAATCTCATGTGAAAAATGTATACCCTGGCAAAATCTCTTGGCCTCTTAATGAAGAGCAAATTCTGTTGAAACAAAGAGAGAAGAGGGTTTCATTCGAAAGTTGCCAGTACATGAGAAAAGAACTACTGTTCCACTGTCAGTTTAAGCGCAGCATCTGAACCATGTAAAAGCAGACATCCGATGCCAACACTCTGTTATGTCCCTTTTACTCCTTCACATTTTAGTGAGAGATTTTCTTCTTTTTGTGGTGTGTATGGGGGATTTTTTGTTGGTGTTTTTTTGTTTGGTTTGTTTTTTTGTGTTTTGTTTTTTTTTTTTAAAGCAAAGTTAACCACCGTTGAGAAAAAGTATGATGTTATAGCAGTGCTAACAGAAGGGAGTATCAGCATAACTGCTGAAACCTTAAACTATGCTATAGCCTTCATCACAACTAAAGTTTTCTCTAACAAGTATACCATAAAAACACAATTTGGCTATTTCTAAATTAAACATGTAAACAAAGGGGAAAAGATGAAGAAGATTTTTGTTCTAAAAAGTAAATTTGCACAAATTACCTTAAACAGGTTTTGTTCCATACATGCATCCTCTAAACTTGAAGTTTGTAGCTATCTAGGTCAAAGAACCACCATCCACTACAGCTGCAAGACTAAGTCTCATATGAAGTAAGTTCTTCCTTTTCAAACACTACCAAGAATGTCACTGCTATTACTAAGAAGAAAAAGCATCTGATTAATTTCAACTGTGAATGCAGATTGCAAAACTGATTGATTGAACTGTAGTGCAAACCTTCCTTATGGATAATTTGACATGGTTGTTTCACTCGGGAAAGAATGGGTATTTAGTTTAGACCTTCCATGCGTCAGTGACTTGTTAACTATCCTGCAGTAGGCTTGGCATTTTCTTGAGAGCCCTCTAGCACTCACTACAATGGAGGAGAGTGCCGATGCACTGAAAGGGAAGGAACTTTAAATACCAACCTGCTTAGCACTTCACAGGTCATCTGGGTATTTTTCTTTTTCTACACTGACTGCAAGGAGAAGGAGTCTTCTTGCATCTCCTCTCCTCCAAAGCTTGCTTTCTTCCTCCTCTCTGCCAGACACTACACAGCACATGATCATACAGCACTATGCACCATCAGCCTTTCCTAAAACAGTTACACTGTTACAAGTGAGTTCATTACAAAGTGCCCCCATCTATTTTTTTTTTTAATAATGTTTCAAACATACATTGTACCATATTACCACATCAGTAAGAAAAACAGACTACATCCTGAAACACTGTAGTGTACCTGGCTAAAGGAAGGACAGCTGTGGAAAGATTACTGCTTGCAAGCGTAGTTTGACGACAGACTTACCTTTACCAGCATTTCTAGGAGGAAGAGGAGGAGCATCTGCAGTCGGAGAGGTGGGTGAATCTGTGCTTGTAGATGCGAAGATCTGATTGGTAAAAGCTCCGTAGGAGAGTCTTTGCTTGTCTCTAGGAGTGCTAAATGCAGGATGGGTCATTTTGTCTTGGGGAGAAATGCTCGAAGAGTGACAAAAACTTTGGGGTCTTGGAGATCGTTCTTTTTTTATAGGACTAGGCTGTGAATAGAAAAAACAAATATATTATACAGCTGTGTAAATACTAAATATAATTAATACGTTTGGGAAAGAAAATAACAGAACATATTCCAATGACCACGAGCAGAGTTTCTTTATTGGACAAATAAGCCCACATTCCTCCCTTTCTCAGGGATCAAACCTGAAAGATCCTCTCCTCTAACTGAAAAATCAACACGTACACAAAGCCAGGATTTGTTCTTCAAGCAGTAGGTGCACAATAACAACATACTAAATAATACACTAATAAAAGCCTACTAAAGTTTATAGAGTATAAGAGTAATTTTCAGTTCAAATAGCTCTTTACTCTGACCAGATAGTTATTCTCAAAGATCAAGTATATTCCCCCATTGACGCATATTAGAAATAAATAACCACTTCTGACACATCAGATTTATTTGTTGATTGAACTAGCAATATATTCATTGGTACGGCTCTTTTAAATGTATAGAATTGCTCTTTGAAGAAATTTTACACAGCAATTTTTGACTGCTGTATATGAATAGCTGCATATGGAGCACGATCTGTTTCACTGCAGCTCCGGTTCAGGCAGGCTCTTCTCTCCAATGCAGCATTAGTCATCCTCCTGAGGCTCCTTGCACAGATAATCTTTTTGTTCTCTACTGTCCTTGAGGACATGTTAATTATTTTGGTTTCTGAATTTTTCAGTCCCAAGTGTCACAGAAAATGAAAAGCTGACCACTTTCCCTTCTACAGAACCCATATAAAATGGGAGAGGTGTATTCGCATTTATTACAGAAACAGAGCACAGAGTAATTAACTGACTTGCTAAAGTAGGACACTGCGGCTACATTTTCACATGTTCTAGGATAGCAATTATCCTATGCCCTCAAGTTTTGTCTTTCTGTTACTTTTTTCAATCAGCAATAAAGTGCACAGCACAGTGTGAAAAACAGTTACTTATTCAACAACTAGGTTTTTAATTAATTTATGGAAAAAATAAGTATGTAAGCTTTGTATTTCCTCCAGCTAAAAAGTAACAACCTAGAGTCAGAAGTGGATGAAATGACAACAGTAAAGTGCATGTATTGATTCATATTATACTGTATGTCTTGTCAAAGCAAAACTTCTGAAACTCAAATCCATAACAACTAGGCTGATCAAGTGCTTTCAAAAAGCACTTTGGCAGTCTTTAATACAGGCTGCAAAATCAGCTTCCCACCCCACCCCCCCCAAATCTGTATAGTGAAAAAATTGGTTAAAGTGGGTCTCTAATTTCCATAGAACAGAAAATTTGACAGTTTTTGTACAAAGTCACATCAGTAATTCATGCTTACCTTATCATCTAAGTCATCGTCACTTTCATCAATTTCTTCCTGCCGAAGATTCCATTCATACTCTACATGGACATGTGGGTTTAGCTTTCCTGCCTTGGCTTGAGAAAGCTGAAAGAAGTAACAATTCATGTTAAAATATTTGCTGTTCCTTTGGTGTCACTGAAGTTGGTTTTGTAACAGCAAGCCATCAACCGAAACATTTAGAGGTTTAAAACTTTTGCAGACATTAAAAAAGAAACAATTTCAGGGCAATCACACAAATATCCTTCATTTATTTGAGGTACAGAAAAACTGCTAAAAGGCAAAAAAGGAAGATTTTCTCAAAATGGGTAGAAGTTGCCATGTTTTGAAAGCATTGGAAAAGATGGAATGAAGAGAAGGCATATGCACAAAAGCAGAATGCATCTGGAGCCCTCCTTTCCAAAACGGAAAGGCAAAACTTACTTATGAATTCTAGCACATATAACTATTACCCCTCTAAAATCACAACCCTTATGTTGGAATCAAAATAAAAGGTATTTATCCTTTATTTAAATATCTCCCTCCCTCTCACTTGACAAGGCCAATTTATCTTAAGCACAGAATTCCTCTACTTTGCCAGCCCAAATAATGTATTCACATTCTTTAAAGATCTACTACTTCAACATTCAGCAAAAAAAGCAAAAGAAAAATGCAGTTCATGGATGGTTATCCTGAGGAGTATTGAATTGAAATTCCTTGAATTTAATTCCACCTGAATTCTCCTTTTCAATGCTTTGACTTTCCATCTTTATTTATTCCTTCACATCCTCTGAAATGCAGTCTCACTTGGTACTAGTTGATTCCGGAGAGCCTTTAACCATCTTCCCAAAATAAAATTTGGAAGAAAGTATTTTTAGTCTGTTATGTAAGTATTAATGAACCCACTTGAGTTGAAATTGAATTTAATTACTCAGTTAAGACTCCAGCTAGTACATCTACCATATTCCAAACATGTAGATATTTATTTTGTACTTCTTTATGGGCCATGATAAAGAATACGCTCAATCATACTTCTTTTTTACTCAACCTTATCTCATTGCCACTTTTCAGAAAAATGCAGAAATAATTTTCCTCTTCAAAAGCAACACAAGAGAAAAGGTGTAAATGTTCTATTATAAGTTAACTGAAATAATCAGTGAGGTATTAGTGGAATTTCAATTACTATAATCGAAACTATTAATTGCTAGATAAGCTCACTGATAACATCCACTTGTTTTGTTTGTTCTACAACACAATCAGTTGGTCCACATTAATGGCAGATATTACTTTATTAAATATATACTACAAGGAAAAAGCGATCCATACAAATGGCGTGTTGCACAGCTGATCTGTTTTTCAGCAGACAGAATACTCAAAACCACTGGAAACAGCCCTTACTTACAGAGCAAACATGGGAGCAATTGAGAAGTCTGTGAGAGTACCACTTTAGCAGCCATAGCAGAGTTGACTTGCACCCCCAGAAATACGGAAAATTATGACTTTTGAAAGACAAGCTCTGTTGATTATGCAATCATTAATTAATACATAACAAGAACTTTCCGTTGTCAAAAGAAAGGTACTAAATTACCAGCTGCAGAACAGAGCAAAACTAGATACGCTCCTTGGATCATCAAGAAGAGGCAAAGAAGTTCTGATGAACAGAATTAAGCAGCAAGTAATAGCTCTGGTAAATTCCTCTGGTTTTGTCTTGAAACTGCCACACTACATGGACTTTTTAACCCCTTGATAGTCCTTCACTTGCCTACTAAATGCACGCTGGTGAGAGGAACCTTAGAGGATAAAAAACAAATATGGTTGTTGGTCTACCTGGATAACTGCTTCAGAAGAGTACCTAGAAAAGTCCTTTAACTAACTTGGTTATTTTTAAAATGGGAATCATTTTTCTCGAGTGGCATGTATTAACATTTCTCATACATTCTCAAAATTCCAGAAAGTTTTGGCTTTTGATCACGTTCAGTAGAGGGACAAAGTCCCACAGAAGCTGGTGTTCTACATTTTTTCATACCCTAACTTCCAGACATTAAACTTTTCCTTCTTTCTCCTTTGAGGAGGTTTAAATTCAAGTTGTTCCAATTTTCCTTGTAAGAAGACTTTCACCATCTCTGAGCTATCTGTACCGTTAAATCATCTGTAAAAAGCCGAAGCACGGAAAGTCAAACAAAGATCCAGACCTAACTGGTCTTGACAGATGTAATAGTTCAGGGGTTGTTTTGTACTCCTGGTAGAAACGTCACAAAATAAAACGTCTGAGGTGCTGAAGCCCAAATATCCTAGAATACCAATGCATCAATTGGTATTCAAATACCTGACCCTCCAGTATTTAAGGTCTTCAAACATGCTGGTTAAAATAACTACGTACTTTTAACAGAAGTAAGATCTTTTACCTGAACTATTACAATGAAAATGACTGTTCTGTTTTGCTGTTAGAAGACATTCACCTATAGTAGGGCCTTCGAATCAGCATATGGCCAAGCTGGCAGCAATACCAAGTTTGAGATACAGGGGCAATATGATCTTAAGTAGATCACATTTTTAAAGTGGCAAACATCCTCCCCCTGCCTCCTGCTCCCAGTTCTTACCAGTTCCTCACACTGGACAGCTTTCACTCTTTTTGCTGTGTCCAGAGCTGTCTCTCCAGCTTGGTTTACTAGAAAACAAAAATTTAAAAAAAAGAGTGATTCTTTGAGATGTCTAAAGCATCAATTCATCAAATTTCACTATTTTTATCAGAGTAACTTCTAAAAGTGATCAAAAACGCCTATTTACTCTATAGCAGCTGCAGCTCTTAAGATTCCACTCTAAGTGCCCATTCATTTCACGTATCATCAGGTTCTTTCTGAACAGCAGCATCTGCTGGGACAGTTCCCAAATCCCTGCTAGCCATCCTAGCAGAGAATATAAAGAAATTTAGTCATTTCAACCTGCACTCAACTCCTCCTTTGCCAGTAAAACGCTTACATAAATAAGCAGGAAAAGCAAGGTAGGATAGAATAGTTTTCTTTTTTAAGCTAAGTTGTTGTTTTGTTTTGTTTTTTTTTAAAAAAGGCAAAAGTTGATCCAAGCACGTTTTACTTTGACACATCTTGGTTTGAAGCCTGAATTTGAAGACAGAAGTCCTATTCTAAGATGACATTTGAGGAAGAATAATTTTAAAATGTTCTAATTTTGTCTTTATAAAGGATATCAAGTGGTTTACGTTTTAAAAATAATGCCTGATCATAAAAGAAGGTTGTATCTGAGCACTCTGGAAAGTTCTCTGACACCACATGTACTGGAATTCTTCCTAGATGCGCAGCAGCAAGTCTCAAGAAACAAAACCAACCCCTACATCCAAACCTTATGTGGACAAACCTTAGGTAAAATGTATTGTTACAGTATAGCAGTGAGTGCCACGGAGCTGGCACAGTACGCTCTACATTCGATACAGATGGTAAAAATGTCTGTCATGGGGAACTGAAAACAGTCAAACAGAAATGTTTGCCTATCAGACCTCAATGTGTAATATTACATATTGGAATTCCAGTCATGAATTCAATAAACTACAATGCAGTCATCTAGAAAGGCCTATGAATTTGAGAGTATTAAGATCCCTAGAAGAAGAAAGGCTCCTTATGGGAAGATCTATTTAAGACCGTTCAGGAGTTTTAATACAAAAAGGAATGAAAATACAGTATCTCTTAATGGAAGTTAACATACAGATAGCTTAATAGACTACATAAATTCCAAACTTTTGACATTTAAGTATAAATGTCATGTTTCAAGGCCTGAAGAAGATGCAGTTCCTATGTGAAAGCACTGGGAGGGGTGAGAAGACCCCAAAAAGGTAAGAACACTCTTCTGACATCTGCCTAGGGGAGAGTTCAATGGAAGCACCAATAAACACGCTTAAGCTTATTCAGACAACTTTCCCATTTTCTTGATTAGGGACATATTTTCTAAAAAAGGTCACATAAAATTCTTTGACTTATGATAATATTAGAACATATTCTAAGGATGTATAAAAAGGCCAGCCACGGAAACCAATGACTTCTGCCACGGAGCTATGAACTTAAATTTATGCAACATTTTTTTTTTACTGGGCAGTGGAAGAAAATCATGGCGATGAGGAAAAAGGGAGAAAAAATATTCATATTCCTCAGTTTGCACCAACTGTTCAGAAATATTCCCTCCTATACCAAGAACTGACAGAACGCAGAAGCTGATGAAACTTGGCTCCTGAGCCTGACAAGCAGGATTCATGGAATACCTTCCTACCTCTCAAAATACGGCAGGGAAAGGAGAGCATCAAGGAAACACAAGATTATCCTAAGTGTGAGCAAACGGTTTACAGAGATTCTATTTTTAATTAAACTTTTGGTAAGCCATGATGAAAAACCGACTGATTTAGGTACAGCAAGTGTTATACCTATCTCACACATCTACATGGCAAACAGAAGAAAGGCAGCTGAGAATGCGAATCCCTTCCTTTATCAGCTGCAGTGGTGGCTAGCGCATGCTGGGTGACACTGCAGTGACAACTGATATTAATATTAAAAGAAGAATTAACTTTTGTGTACACAAAGGTCACATACTTCTAGAGTGGAATAAATGTGAGCAGGCATTGGAAGCATTATAACAAACAAATACTAGATAAAATCTACAATATAAACAACAACCCACATTCTGGAACATTTATAACACATCAGAAATAAAACTCTGCAGAAAAACTACGGTTTATCATTAGTATTTCCTATTAGAATTTTTTTGTCACTATTATATTCTAAGAATTTAAGTTCCATTTTTAACTGAATGCTTCCGTTTAGGCTTGTTGGTGGTAAAGTTTTCATCTTCCTAACACAGTTTTATTTTTCCTTTTAAAAGTTTATTTAACACAGTAAGACATAAATAAAAGTGGTTAAAATAATGGATAGAAATTGTAGTTTTAATTAGTTAACTTACCCACATCAATAGTTGGCTTCCCCCTCAAAAGCAATTTCAAACACTCAGGCTTATTATACATACTGCAGTAGTGTAGAACTGTATTACCCAATGCTGTTTGCTTATCCAGGTTTCCACTAAACACAGAAGAAGAAAAAAAAAAAAATCAAGAAAAATACACTATGCTGTGCTATTTGTTCCAGATCTACAGCATCCCTATAAACAATAAATGCATAAATCCTTTACTGTACAAATACAAAGTAGAAAAAATATTTTTAAATTAAACATTACTTTCAAAGACTATTAAGAATAGTTCCAAGCATACTGGAAATTCCTGAGCGGTGGCTGAAAAGGACTAAGCATCTACAGATGCTCATTAAAAAAAAAAAACAACCGGTGTGACCTTACAAAGGATTAGGTTCAAATCTTTCACCTAATCCTTTGTAAGGTCACACCAGTTGTCTTCCACTTGCCACTTTGCTGGAATTTCTTTTTCAAACATACTACATTAGCCCAACAGAAAAATAACTGAAACCCCATTTTGATACAGGTTGAATAGGATAGTAAGTCCCATGCATTCAAGGAACGATGAAGAGGGTGGCTGTGAGGATGCACAAGCGAGTCACGTGAAGGAATGTAAGGATACACATGGAATTAAGGCAAGACAAACTGTGCAAAGGGGTTCACAGGGCTTTTTAAAACTGTACTTTCTTCAGTTTTCAATTTCTAAAACTATGTTTCTCAAGAAAAATTACTGACATATTAGGATCAGTATAATACATTTATGAAAATGGAAAGAAAAGCTCAGAAGATGATTGCTTTTCTTCCACTCAGTATTACCCATATTGAACAGTAAGTGCAAAGCCCATATGGTGCTGAAGATGCTCTAAAATTTGAGACTGAGACAGAAATACAGACAGCTGACAGAAACAAATAAAAGACTATAGTTGTCTGAAGAAACTATGAAGCTTTAACTAAACAGAATAGGTTTAAATAATAATCCAAAATAACAAATCCTTTAGTAATGATCAAAATAGTAAGTTGGGCTTCTATAACATTTTTCAAATTATGATCTCAAACAGCTTGCCAATATTAGTAGCTTATTTTTTATTTTATTTTTTACTTTAATAACATCCCTACAACAGCATTCCATTTAACATGAGGGAGTAGTGGTAGAATAAAGTTTATGTGAAAGTTACACAGCTAGGTCACACAGCTCATGAGATAGTGTTAGGAACATGACTCCAAATTTATGCTGTTCCCAGAAGACCAAATTACTCTCTTAACACTCCCTGTATACATCAACTATTAGAGGGGGGAAGGAAAAGAAATAAGTATTCACTGACTGCGTTTCAGTAACAAGTATGATTTGCTATATGCTAAAGGAAAAACAAAACTTAAAACTGCCCTCAAAGCCTCCCCATGACCAGCTCAACCAAGTCGTGATGAGTCTTCTCTTTCCCCAACCCACCTCTCACCGTTCTGCAAAACCCACAATCTGACACAGCAAGTGACTGCTGCTGCTTTCGCTTAATGGTATATTACACAGGTAGACTGGAACTGATCTCAATTAGTCATTACCCATATTGTGAAACCTATGAAAAATAACGCTGTACCATTAAAACATTTTTTAAAAATATGTTTTCATTAAGGTTTTCACTGTCAGAAGTGTATCCCTTGACAACAAAAGACTAGCTCAGCCAATAAACTAGATATTGAAAATTACTAAGATGACTATGCTCTCAAGAGCTTTAATACAGTTTATTCACTATTAGAATGCTTTTCGAAGTCAGTCTAGCTTCTGTTCAATTTTCTGAGCAAGATACTTTTCTACTCTTATAATTTCTTTACATGCATCCTGTATTTGAAATGTTTCCTTGTCACCCCTCCTCTACCTGAACTATTTGTTTGCATTGTTTCATGTTATGTGTTCTAAAATAACGCTCTCTTTTGCTCTACATAGTTTTTCCTTTCATCTTGTTTTTATGTAACTGCTTGCTGTGTTTTTAAATCTGCACTTCTTTCCCTCTACTCATTAGGAACAAAGGTCAACTCACAGGTATGTTTCAAAATTACATAATTTACTATTTACAGAGAATGATTCTAAGTGATGAGCAAACACTGACCAAAGTACTGCAAGAATAGCTTTGAGCACATATATTTTTCATGCACAATTTAATGAAAAATGAGCAATCCATACCAGTTTTGTACAAGGAAGTCAACCAGATGGAGAGAGGTTTGGTCAGCAGTCCGGACTGCTAAATGAAGTGCTGTTTCACCTGGCTCCTAAACACATGGAAATAGAAGTTAGATTTCTGGAAAGCTTATAGTATCACGCCTACCGAGATATATGTCACCCACTCTTTTACAACAAGTCTTTAAAAAGAAAAGTATTAGTAGGAAATCACAATGTTATTGCCTTTCTGATCTCTAAAAGACCACATGCTTCAAAGGAAATGGCATCACGCTTTCTGAGATCACAGCTTCTTCAAAACCAGTCTTCCTTTTTTCCCAGCTGGATGGAACAATCCCAAGGAGCCTTTAACCATTTTAGCTACTAGCAACTAATAGTGATCCTGTCAAGGAATACTGAGCAACTTTACAGTACTCGCTTTAAGACAACATGGTGAGCACCATGCACAGCCACAACTCCTATTTCCTACAAATCCAGGGGAAAAAACTACAAAAAAAAAAAATCATAGTCCTACACACATTACATCACTTGCAGAATCACAGAATTGTTGGAGTTGGAAGCGACCTGAGGAGGTCATCTGGTCCAACCACCCTGCCCAAGCAGGGTAGGCTACAGCCAGTTGCCCAGGACCACATCAGGTATCTTTTTGACTATCTCCAAGGTCAGAAGGGGAAAAAAAAAACCCAACAACAAAAAACCACATTTCCTGGTGTTCGAAGAGAAGCTCCTGTATTTCAGTCTGTGCCCACTTGTCTCTGGCCCTGTCCCTGGGCACCACTGAAAAGAGCCTGCCTCCATCCCTTCGCACCATCCCTTCAGGTATTTATATACATTGACATGACCCCCCTGAGCCTTCTCCTCTCCAGGCTAAACAGTCCCAGATCTCTCAGCCTCTTCTCACGTCAGGTGTTCCAGACCCATAAACATCTTTGTGGCCCTTTGTTGCGCTCTCTCCAGCATGTCCAAGTCTCTCTTGTACTGGGGAGCCCAGAACCAGACACAGTACTCCAGCTGTGGCCTCACCAGTGCTGAGCGGAAGAGAAGGATCACTTCCCTCAACCTGCTGGCAATAGTTTGTCCAGTGCAGCCTGGGGATACCATCGGCCTTCTCTGTCACAAGGGCACACTGCTGACTCATGTTCAACTTGGCGTTCACCAGGACCCCCAAGTCTTTTCCTGCCAAGCAGCTTTCCAGCTGGGTGGTCCTCAGCAGGTATATATTGGTGCATGGGGTTGCTCCTCCTCTGATACAGGGCTTCACATTAACTTCTCCTTCTCTTTCCTTCTCCTGAACTTAAACTGAATCATACTTTAATTTTTTTTTATATATATATATATAACATATGCATTGATGTATTTAAATGAAAATATAAATGCTGTTTAATTCACTTTAAAAGTTGCATGAGAAATTAATCTAAAACCAGATTTCATTAACTCCTATTGAGCATAAAGGGCATTGGAAAAAAGCGTATTACAGTACTTATATTTAGAACTAAAGTCACAAGTTTTTTTAAAAAATACAACTTTATTAAACATCAGGGAATTTACAGTGGAGAATGTTGCTATAAATGTCCTAACTGCAGAGCACATTTCAGCTGGTGTTCATACCTTTCTAGGTATCACCAACTGTAATAGCTAAGAAATGCTAAGGAGCTAATTCTGTGGTAACTGCTATGGATGACAAATATAGCAAGTTTACCTTTAGTTAGAGAATTTGTAATGTGTTTCCATAATAAGCACTTTGTGATATCTCTCAGGTGCTGAGACTATATTGAACTTGCTCCCTCCACTCAGTACAGACAGGTATTCTGTCCTTTGCCAAGTTAGTATTTTCACAGAACTTGTTGCAAACATTCTCTGGACATCTCTCCAAGTTAGGTTCAAAAGTAATAGGAGAAACCAAGACTGACCAAGTGGTTACAAAGCATCAGTTACCTATAAAAACAGGTTATGTTGCTCCTAAGCAACATTACTACATAGATATTTGAGGTCAACCTGGACTGATTTTTCAAATAAACCCTGTTACTGCCTTCAAAAGGAAGAACAAGTATTCAGAATTTCATCTAAACAAAATAACCACCAAAACCCCCTCTCTTCCTAGTTGAAAGAAATTGTAGTTTTTTGTAAATGTTTCCACAGAAGCTGAGAAAGCATCGGATTTACTCTTTTCTAATACAGAGTGAAGAGACACTTGCATACAGTCCATAATGTGTTCCTTCAGCAATTATTTAAAAACATGTATGATACTGTCTGTGATCTCAGATGACTCCAGGTTATCAAGTCAAGGATTCTCTTCTCTGGGCCTTTTCCTAAAAAAACATACTGCAGAACAGGTACTTTTCAACGTATAGTTGCACCTAAACCAACGTATGATATTACATTTCAGACTCCTTTAGAACAACGGATGACAACAGATACAGTTGCCTTTCTCCATTCCACAAGGATGCCACATTAAGGAAAGGAGGAAGAAACCTCACCTTTTTAATCTGTTATTTATTTTGTTTTAGCATATAAGGTAGCAGCCCCGGGTCCTGGACATTTGACAAATACACATTATTTAAAATACTCTGCTTTGTTTACCTGATAAGCTTACCTGTCCAGGCTCTAACAGTGGCTCCATTAGCTCTACCCCCTCTGCATAGACTTGAATTAGTGCAAGTAAATCCCTGGATTTGACAGCCTCAAGTAATTCATTCAGTTTAGCTGCTGCAGATGCACAAGTCTTCCTAGAGAACTTATGATCTACATATTTAGCAGTGATAAATTCCTTACGTGCAGTCCTGTGGGGTGTGAAAATAGACCTTGGTTTAGAAATTTTTAGAAAAAAAATGGGTCAATGATTTAAATTTAAAATCACCTTGTCTAACCCAGGAGTTGAGAAGGGAAGAGGAAAAAACTGATACTGTTATTTATTATTATGATGCATGTCTTTCTTGCAAACCAGCCTGAAATAAGGTACATATGCAATTTTATCCTACCTTCTTGTTAGATACAAAAATTACTCTGACTCTGGGGACTACGACCAAATTAAAAACAAAATCCCAAAATGTGATTTTTCTTGGATCTACATATCTACATGTTAAAACAGGACAAGCATTAAACAAGCTAAAACCACAATAAATAGGTTAAAAGGTCTTCTGTGGCAAAACCACATCTGTTTGCTCTAACTCCTACACCAAGGAAAAGAAGAGAAAGCTCATCACTATCTCAAGACAGTATCTGAAAACAGTGTCATTTAGTCCAACTCTATTACCGAAAAGTATAATACAAAACTCGAATACATTAAAGATTCAAAAGAATGAATCTTTAAAGTCAAATGTAACATTTTTCTGCACTGAGAGGCTGAGGTAGCAAAAATGTGACCACATGACAAGAGACTGTACTGAGAAACTCCACAGTTGAGCAAAAAACCCCAGTCTTCTGCCATCCCAGCCCTCCTCTGGCTCGGTTACTGCTTAAGGCATTTTACATCATATACATATTCCACAGTAAATTTAATGTTAAAGAATTTAGACAGTCAAAACTTACATATCACTTGATGGACTGGGTTTAGGTGAAGGACTAGGTAAATTCCCTTCCATAATATCATTAAAACTAGTATTTCCTACATTCTTGGCCAGCTGCAATGAGAGGAGAAAAAGAAGTTTTTTATATTTATATATAAATATATGTAGGTGGTGTTTTTTTGGATCTAACAGCAACCTAAACACTGGCTATTAATGTGCATTTTCCACACTATTAATAAAAGATGGAACACACAGGACTGCAAAATTAAAGCACGATAATTACATTTAAATATAAAGCAATTAAAAAATACTTTAAAGTGTGAAACCTATCATCCCAGAACTTGTACAGCAGGCTTCACTGTCACAGCTAATTATTTATACTTCAAGACAATCTGCCTCCAATACAAAAACAGAATGAGGAACTAGCAGCACGAAAATTGAAACAGTGGTAGTACACTGACCAGGAAGCTACTTTTGGAAAGAAGCTCAGACCTACTGGAAAGTCATGCTTAGTAAAATTTGATTTAAAAGAGTAGTACCTTTGCAAACAACTCAAGATTTCAAAACAAGTAGTAGTGCTAATGTTAAACCTACACACAAATCCAGAATTGTCTCCTATCAATTTTCCCACACAAAGTTTCTGGAACAAGTGTCTTCTCACAGGCCAAACACAGCTGAGGAGATAAAACCTGCCATAACTGTATTAAAAGATTCATCCAACATTTTTCTATCGAAATTAGCAATGGTCATTCTCACTTCTCAAGTTAAACTAGCTTTCATTTTTTTTTAATCACGAGATTTTAGTCTGCCTTGATTAAGGGTTAAGATCAGCTAATGAGGCAAAATTCTGATGGCACTAACCACAATGGACGTCAATATTAATTCTGCAAAACCTCAAGAAGCAGTAAGGTCAAAAGCATCGATAATACATAATAGTAAAATCCCTCCCATAAGATACATACAAAATTATCAAGACAATATTCTGCAAAACCTATAACCTGAAAAAAATTAACCATCAATTATATACCTGAATGTTACCTATACACAGGTTAATATTTATATTTGACTTTAAAAAAAAGAACATCAAACCAAATTAAAGAAATTTACCAAGAGTTCAGACGTTCCTAATTTGTCTAATTCCAAAGACTGGATTCGAGAAATATGGACACCCATTTCTCTGTGTATTCCAGAACACTCAATGCAGGTTAAAATGCCCAAATTAGTTGATAGCCATGTGGGATCTGCAGAATTGAAAAACAAAGTATTTAATCAAAGTCCAAGCATAGGTTTTCAAATGGTGGTAAGAAATTCCAATGTATTCTGAAACTATTCTTCATTTAATGTTTTAACAGATGGAAATATTCCATACCTTTCTTCAAACTGCAGTGCAAATTCTACCACAGATTGCTACCAATGGAATTAAGTTTTTCAGATTCAGGGACAGTCCCAAAGGCACTGAATTTAGACTTATAAATCCATAATAAATGATTCTATTTGAATAAATTTAGGATTTGTTTCTTGTAGAAATAAGGCAAGGTTTTGTTTCCTGTTTTTAAAAGGAACAGATCTCCTAAACTCCACTGCTGGCAACCTCTGAAGTTTTAATCTTTAATTTTTTAGCTTTAAACAGTATTCCTTCAAAAAGATTAACCATAGCACTTTCCAAAATGTAAAATAGTAGGAAGTCGTAGAAAATTTAAGGAATGATGGGGAAAAAAATAACTGCTGTCATAGAGGAGATCTGCACATAATATTAGCATAGAACTTGTACTATGAATGCTACATAGGAAGCAGGACCAGTTTTTAAGGAAAAGAAAAAGCTCCAGACATATTTTGCACACATACAGGTCTTCTAATTAATCTCTTCCTTGATCTTAAATAGTAACTGATAAATCATTAAATCAAGAGTTTTAAAGCAACAAGCTTGGGTGCAGGAGTGAAGCTAAAATAAATTAAAAGATGATTGAGAACTATTAATCCACAGTATCTGTAGCTTTACATGATGAAATAGTTGAATGAACCAATTGCAGGATTTGACATAATTATATTCCATTTTATATTTTTATCTAGGTATTTCTTATTTGATCAGTGCTGCATCAGTAAGCATTTTCAAGATACATGCTATCTCCTGAGTTCCAAATGAACATCACCTTCTTGAAGTGTCTCTTTAGATGTGAAAGCTGTAACAGCTGCCAACTACCATGTCAAATTGTCATAGCACTACTGAATTGATGCTTTTCAAACTCTAAGTGACATATAACTGACCTGTAACTCTGTACTTCCGAAGATATTATCTGATAGGATTCCAACTCTGGATCTCATTCTTTGCACAAGACTACTTATTTAACCTCTGAATGTTTTTGGTACTGCAATCCCAGGAGTCTTATGCCAAGATAAAACCTCAGAGTAGGATCCTGGCCAGGTCAATTTTTCCACAATCATTGTCTAAGCATTACTCACTTCTACTTAGTAGCATGCACAGGATCAGTGATGCCAAGCAACTTCCATTCAAGTGCAACAAGCATCTAGAGACAGTGCAACAAGAACAGTTCAAACTCCAGAGGGGCTTGAACTGCTGGAAGTAAGCACAGACAACACAAAAATATTTTAGTGAATTAAACGGAACTAATGTATAAAAATTGTATTTGTTCTTTTAAAAACAGGGTGAAGACTGATCAACATATCACTTAGAAAATGAGTTTGCATTCTACAAACACTTATTTAAAGAAATTACTTTGCTCCCAACAAGAAGTTGATGACATTAACAAATTGAGATACCTGGTGAGCCACAATCACAACAGACTTCATTGCCGGGTAATCTCTGTATGTCATCAATAATGGCTTTTGTCAGATCCTCTAAACTGTTTTCCCCTGTGCTCTGCTCTCCACGGAATGCCATATTTAATGCTTCTTCTTTGCTGTTAGTCAATACTGATATCCATCTAGCACAAGATAAAGACCTTAATGAAGATCTGCATTTGCAAATACAAGTTAATCTATAAAAATGTAGAAAGCTTGCCAGGAACAAAATATTAGTGGGAATATAGGGAAGGGCTGTATTGTGAGAGAGACCAAGTGGGGAAAGAGGGGAGACTGAAATGACGATGTGAGAAAAGGTAAGTAAGAATGAGAAAAGAGAAAGGAGAGAAAGTCTTAATTCTAAAGTCCTTTTGGTGAACAATTTTAGAGCCAAAGCAGCACAGTTCTCAGGTTCCTCAAATAAGCAGAAGCTGTGGAAGAGAAAGGGTGCAGTTAAGCTCCTGTAAATTGAACTGCTTTAAAAGTAGGTGTCCAAGATATTCCTGAAGCCTACCCCATTATTAAGGCAGAAAATTATAACCACTACTTTCTCCAGCATGCATCTCTCTCTTCATAGACAAGACAGCAAGCACATTTTCGAATGTGCCGATGTCTAGTTGCCTTTCAAAATGCAGGTCTCAGTGTGCTAATCACTCAGACAGTAATGTCCAAATTAATCAAAATTACCATGGCAACAAATGGGGTAAAGAAGAGAAGATGACAGCAGAGTAACAATGCTGATAGCCTACATAAAATTTTAAGAGCAACTGTTGACTAAAATAAATCAAGATTTTTTAATGCTATTTCAGGCACTAGTTCACCCCACCCCCCAACCACCCTGCAAGATTTTTTTTACGCAACAATGTTTTAATTAAAAACAAAAAAAAAAAACCTCTCAGTGGCTGCTGCCCTACAGGTGGAAGTAAAGAGAGGAAAGCAGTTACACTAAGAACAAGCACACTGCAGATGCAGTGTTGTCTTATTTACAAAAAAGCACAAGTTAAAAAACAAATAATCCTCCCAGGTATAGTGATTTTATATATTTTTAGATTCCCCTGCAAATACACATGTTTTACACAGAAATACTTTAAATTGGCAGTGGTGTCAATCCATTTCCTGTTCACAATATCCCAGTTATCTGCAATCTTCAATCTTCTGATGCGCTAAAACGGCTATGGTCACCTAAATAAACTAAGAAAACCTCAAACTGAAATCCCTGATTTCTCACTGAAATAATAATGCAAAGATTAAAGGACCTGAGGGAAATTTATGTATATAATCTTGTAATACAGATTCAGATCCTGAACTGGTACACTGGCACTGTGTATTATATACCTGATATGCACATGTTTTTGAAATTTTTATGGGCAGAGAATAATCTGGGAACTTGTACTTAACAGAAAATGCCTAAAAATACTGAAAAATAATCTTTAAAAATAAAGAAGAAACCGAAAGATTTGAAATTTGCTCCATAGTTTACAGATATATTTATATTAATCTCTGTCTCTCTAGTTACATGATAAAATATAAGAACCCACACTAGATGGCATTCTTCTGCAATTTTTCTGATGAAATCCAATGTTAAAGAAATAAGAGGCGGCAGTGTCTTGTTTCTAATACTGTACTAATGTTGGGTTAAACACACAGAGTAAAATAATCATTAAACTCAGACAGACAACATTTATTCTGACATTTGTTGACAACTTCTTTCAGGGTTACAATTTGATTAGTTTGTTAAGAAGTCAGAATTTTAATAAAACTCAACTATGCAGTAACAATTAGAAAAAATATTAGATGCAATTAAAATAAACACAACATGACTGAGCCAGCTGTTAGTTTGATACGGATTTCTGTATTACAAGTTTCTAAACTGTAAGAGCAAGAATGATTTGGCTTGCATTTTCCCAGCTAAAAGGAACTTGCTGTAGCCTTGGGGCTGCCCATCATTGGTGTCATCTCTGAAACAGTCACAGCAAAAAGCATCACAGTGTCAGCTCCTCCCAAACATCAGGAGCAAGGCCAGTTTAACACACACACATCCTTAATCACTGGTATTAATTATATAAGACGACCCAGTTGGTCACCAGGCCTTCTTGGCAGGCTGTACACTAAAAAATAAGCAATTCAAATCAGCAATTACAATATATTAATTCAATGTTGATAGCTATTAAAAAGTGTCTTATGACTGCTGCTCTTACTCTTTGTCTTATCTGTACTAGTCTCTCCCCCTCCTTGCCCATCCTTTTTTTTTTTAAAAAAAAAATAAAAATAAATAAATAAATGTATTTGCTCTATTTCACAAGACCACCAGTGTCAAAATAACAACCAAAAAGCTTCTGGTAATACTCTGATATTTCAAATAATCTTTCAAATAATTTAAAAATTACTCAAGTCTTACAGAATCACTCTGTCTTCTATATAATACAATAAGACAGGTTGTCCAGTCTTCTACTACACTTCTTTTTCTGGATCTCAGCAGTTTCTTGTGATCCTTTAAAGCATTTTGTTTGCTGGAGATCCTCTGTTTTGAAGAAACTCAATAGGCTAAACAAAAATCTGGCATCATGGTTGACTTCTGGATCCAACGAATGAAACAGAAGTCTTCATTAATCTCGGGTGGCCAGACTCTCACTCAGATTCCTCTTATTTTTCTTCAGTATTTCTAAGCTAATAAAAGACCCTTCCATCTCCCCCAAGAACAACCACCAGTCTAATAGTTTTTTGGTTTGCAATAATAAAAAAAAAATAATCTCTGTCTCTTCTGACAATTGCTACTGCAACATTGCTGTTGCCAGATAAATGCATAAACAGCACAAGAATACCATAATATTTTTTCAAATATTCAGAAACAATTTTTTTGTGAAGCAACAGATAGTATTAACTCAGTCTTCTTAAAGTAAAAAATGTCTGAAGACTGTTGCTGAACATGAGACTGAAGTTAGACGTGTGCTTCTTCATAGCAAAAATTCCGAATCTAGCTTTGTTTATAATCCAGGTATTTCCTACAGAAATGGATACACTCTTGACCTTCAAAAAAAAGGATAGAAAAGAACTAAAAGGTCACATCTAGAATTTGGCCCTATCCACAATTATAAAAAAGCAGAAAGCATCTATTATTGTATGCATTAAAAAAAACTAAATCTGGTTGTTTTAGAAATCTGAGGTTATGTTCCTTATAATATACACATAAATATATTTATGCACACACACACTTTCCCCCCTAACCCCCGCACACACCTTGCTTCATCTACTAGAGAAACTAATAATCCACTGAGAATTTAAGGACAGTCAAGCAGTAATTAAAAGGTCAACAGACAGCTAGCTGGATAGAAATCAAGAAATGCACTGGACTAAAGGAAATGTTTGAGGGGAAGCAGCACTAAAACCTATAGCAGAATGTAGGCTTCAGTGATTCATATTTTAAACCATCTGCTTATTTTAATTATTATTTTTAGGTAGCTTAAGGAGCTATTTATGGAAGCAGTTTAAAATGATCACTAGGAAAACATGTGCAAGGTCAGTTGAACTAGTGTACGAAGAAATGCATCTTGCTTTTTCCTCTATTTAGATACGAGCCTGGAAGGAAAGCAATTTGAGAATCTATGCATTTATTTTTTTACTGCTGCATGAAGAAAACAAAAGAAAGACAGAACAGAGGCAGCACTAAAACTGGGTGGACAAAACACAAGATGGAGAAGAAAGGGTCAAGAGAAAGGCACACATATACAAGTCAAGTGGAAACTGGAACAAGAGGATGACCACTCTGAGGAGCTACATCACGTAGTTCCTGCAGAACACTCTTAAATCAATAAAGGACAGAAGTAAAAGGGTGCTGTTCACATGACACCTGAGATAATAAAGCTATTTAGGACCTACTCAGTGACTGCACAAGAAAAACAGAACACTTGGTTATATTGCAGTTTTTCATATATTAGCAGTCATTATGATTCGTGAATTTCAATTAACTGAAATTACTGCAGAAATTTTCCTAAAGAAAAAAAAAGTTGTGCACTCAAAGTACACCCCTCTGAAACAGAACACTTGTCTCAGTAGCATTACAATACCTTTTTGTTGGTGACCTACGGTGCCAATACAGAAAAACGCACTTAGCATCTATTTGTTTGTCTGTATGTATTCCAACACTTGGATGCAACTCGTATCTTTTCAGCTAAATGGAACTTTTCAAACTTGCAACAACATAAAAGTACTACACTCCACACTGCAGTGGTGTGACTCCACCTTGAGTTCAGAGTGTAGTTTTGAGCACCTCAATGTGAGAACGATGTCAAACTATTAAGGTGTGTCCAGAGCAGGGCAACCAAGATGGTTAAAGGCCTCAAGCACAAGACTTCTGAGGAGCACCTGAGGTCACTTGGTTTGTCCAGCCTGGAGAAGGGAAGGCTGAGGGGTGACCTCGTGGCAGTCTACAACTTCCTCAAGGAATGGGGAGGTGCTGATCTCCTCTTTCTGGTGACCAGTGATAGGACATGAGGAAATGGAATGAAGCTGCATCAGGGGAAGACCAGATTGAACATTAGGAAAAGGTTCTTCACTAAGAGAGTGGTCAGTCTCTGAAACAGGGTCCCCAGGGAAGCGGTCATGGCACCAAGCCTGCCAGAGTTCAAGCAGCATCTGGGCGATGCTCTTAGTCATATGGTTTAGTTTTAGGTAGTCCTGCAAGGAGCAGGGAGTTGGACTCAATGCTTATGGGTCCTTTCCGACTTGAGATATTTTATGATTCTGTATTCCAGTATCAATCATTTTCTCAGCCATTGGACTTTAAAGCAATAAACCAGACTTCAGTGGTAAACAAATAGGAACTATGCTTCTAATGGGAAACAAAACCAGCCTGGCACTTCAAACCGTTCCAACAGGCAGTCAGCTAAACCAAATTTATTGACCTGCCAATCACAAAAAGAATGTTATTAACATATTCTTCCCCTACTGTGCTCACGAGTTAAACCAAAAAAACCCCAAACAAACAGAAAAAACCTTCACCTTTTAAAGCAACAAATATAGTAAAAACTAATTCATGGCAGAGACACAAAAACTTCTGACTCATCAAATGCATTACTGGTCAGAAATGAACTGTATTTTCTTCTCGACTGAGAAAATTACTGGAATAATTAAGTTCCAGAATGAATGCAGTAAGGATGATTAGCGAGTCAGCTTTGCACTCTAAGAGACAACATAAAGCTGTTGGAGGCTCTGGAAGGAGGCAGCTGCATGACGAAGAACTCTCCAGCCTTCTCATTTCACCCATGCCTCCCAACACTGAAATGTCAATGCCATTGCCTCCCAACACTACCAAACACATGAAATAACTACAAACATTCCCTGTACCTTTAAAACACACATGGAGCAGCAGCACAGCCTTCTGTTAGAACATGGACATGTAACAAAAGAGTGCAACAGTGCTGAAGAATGAAGCAGCCTGGGAAGGCTCAGGCTTGCTGCCCTCTTCACTAGTATCTTTACTCCCCAAATTGTCAGGTGATTGTAACGTTCTGCACAACACATGTCTGATGACACCAGGAGCAATATTCAGGAGGAAAGAAGTGGTACATGGTTCTCAAAACAAGAAGTAGTTCTGAGGTAGCAGGATGCAAGATTGTTTTAAAGGAAATATGGTTGGAAACATGAATTAATGAAGCAAGTTACTGGATTCTGAAGTACAAATCTCAAAGAGATCTGCTTTGCTGTTTATTTCTAGGCCTACAGTAAAAAAGATGCATTACCTGTAAATATTTTTGTGTTACATGGAGATTTTTTATCTATTTATTATTTTTAATTTAAAGGACAAGGTAGGATCAGGAGGAAAAGTAGTACTGCAAAAGAGTAACTGCAAAAGAGGGTTGACACAAAAGATTTAAGAATTTTAAAATATTTCATTTGAACCCTCATAACCTGACCTACTATATCATGCTAATATCAACTGCACACGAACCACATGCTGGCAGGGTAACACAATCTAAATGGTTTTTTGGGGTTGGGTATTTGTTTTGTTTTTAATGTTACAAGGTTTTCAAAGAGCCCTGTTGCGTGATACAAAATAGTTTGCATTTCTAGATTAACAACAGCAGAAAAAACAGACAGTAGGCACTACTGCATTAACTGAGAAAACTATTTTAAACTGTTATGTGTGATTTTATATATCTCTATTGGCAAAATAAACTTGATTAAATGTAAACATTCTTACGCTACGTATTCCTGTTCGTCTTCTGCTTGAAAGTGGTATGTTCTGTTATCTGAAATAAATAAAGACATCTTTTAATTTAGCACATGATAAATTTTAAAATATCTACATATTTATTACTAAAATACATTTGGGAACTAAAGCCTTTAAGAGCAAGTGCTCTTAATCAGCAACATTAATACTTTACTCATAGCTATGGAAAACGATTCCAAAAAACAGAGAAAGAGGAAATGGTGAATTTTGATTTACAGCAAAAGCATGTATTTCAGAAGTCTTTATGTTTAGAAATATTAAAGAAAAACAAGCATAAGAATCAAATTCTGCCCTGAATTTCAGTCAAATCTGAAATATAAGTAGCAGAAAAGAGCAAAAAGAATTTTTTTCTATTATATACTTTTCCCTCCATTTGGGTTAAGAAACTTCTTGTTACTAACCAAAGGATGAGATATGAACTGCGTATTATGACTCACATTCAAAGGTTTCATAGACTGTCCTTGTAAATATAGAATATTGGAACTGTTTGCTGTTTAATGCTATACATGCAAAGACTGAAAACAGTAAGTTGACTCGTTGACTGCAAAAGTGGTTTAAAAATTAGACTGCATAGGAATACCTGTTATACAAGACCAAAACAGGAAGAAAGGAAATCACAGGAGCTTTAACGCTGAGAAGACAAGTCACTATCAATTTTAGACAAACAGAAGCATGTTTTAAAAGGAGGATAAGAGAACAAAAGAAATTGGCTCTTTCCTGCCTTCCTCAACTCCCCCTGGCCCTCCCCAACAGCACTCAAAAAGCAGAACAGACAATGAAGGAAAACCAAGATGAGGCCAAAGGCTTGTCCGCCTCCTGGTGGATATAGCTCCTGCATGTTCCACTAAGCTGTTAAACATCTCTCTGAACTTCGGGGAACAGTACATACGCTGCATTTCATGGCTGGTCACAAATGAACGGCATTTATGTCATACATACACACACAAAAAGGTTCTTTATTCATTTGTCCATTCAATCCATCTTCAAAACTAGAAGGATCTGAACATTTGTGAGGTACTGCATGTATCTGGATACAGCCTGAATTTTGAATGGTAGCTTTATTTTTACTCAGATTATCTTGTAATGACATTTTTTAGAAATCCCACATAACGCAAGAGGAGGAGGAGGAGGAGTACGCTAAAGTTGCTACATACGTGATATTAGGTCAAAAGACTTCTTATCTTCAGCATTTGGCTTCACCTGGCAGGTCAATAAATTCAGTTTAGCTGGTTGCCTGTTGGACTAAAAGGAAAATTTGTTTTACTTCAAAAATGTCTTGATTTAGGACTATTTTTCCTTTCTGGGGAGTGGGCGAGTGTAACATGAGAGCATGGGCATGCATACATGTACATCCCCAAAACTTCTGAGACCAGCATGACTTTGTCTGACTTGGTCTGTCAGAATGGACAGATGGCTACTTCTAAACGAAATTTAAAGCTTCACGGAAATTCTTCCCGATTATTTGAAAGGTATTAAAAGAGTAAATCTTAACTTCGAATATGCTAATACTTAAGGTTTTTTATTATTTCATAAACAACAGTAAAACTATTATGCAATTTTTCATTACAGCATGCCCATATTCCAATTTTCCTCCCATTTTAAATAAATTAAAGATATAATCCTAAAACTTAAAAAGAAGTGGGAACCTGGAGCTCTAGAACTTGGAATAAATACAACTACTAATATTCTCTGCTGTAATTATGTTACTTAAGACATGATAAATCAATGTGTCTTTGAAGTATTTTGGGTTTATACAGGTTTACCAGAAACCATAGAGATACTGAATTAAAGTTAATACAGCCAGCAGATATAAACTGAACATGAGATGTCAGTTATTCTGAACTGAGTTTTGGAAGTTGTTCATGTTACAAATTGTAAACCAAATATAAAAGTAACGCAAAACCAAAAACCACAAAAAAATAATCTCAAAGTACATTTCCCACATTGTCAAATGTTTGTCAGAACAAGCTCAACACCACAGTATTTTTCACACTTAAGGAGCAAGAATTCCTTGAAGGAATAAATAGGCAATTGGAGTCTCAGTTTTCCAAGTTTAGCCATGAACAGACTGTCAAGACCTGAACTTTTCATCACTGAAAACAAGAAAACTACTTTCCCCTTAGTACTGCAAGAGAAAAGAGCAAATGGCCTGCTTTTACACAGCTACGTACAGGAAAAGGAAAACGACAATCAGTAGTGTAAGTCAAAGAATTCTAAACTGCTTAGTCTTGAGATTGACAATGCACTATTTTTTTTTTAATGGATATAACCGAACCATTACTAACCTAGGTATAATTTGACTGACTCCTCAAAGGAGGTGAGAATTTCTTTCTTCCTAACCATTAAAAAAAACCCTAACACTCCAGTAAAAAATGTAGCGACTTCCCTTTAACTTGCTTAAGGCAGTTAACTTTAGACACTGATATTGCATGGTCATCAGTGGAATTTGGGGCGAAGGGGGGGAAAAATGTTGATGAAATAGGACTATTTCCTTCAACAAGTGTAACCGGAGTTACTCCTGTTTGCAGCAAGTGTGTGTCATACCGCTGCAAGACAGTTCTAGGACTGCCTCCACTACAATAACATTGTTGCTTTCTTGTGATTTAGCACTCCTAGGAAGTTATTTCAGAGACATGCCCGATTCCTAGAAATCACCATGACCAAAACTTTCCAAAATTTCAACTTGTAGTTGAAAGCACTCAGAATATTAATACATACACTCATCTGTCAGACTATCAATAACACATAATAACAAACGCTTCCCAAGCTTCCAAATTACATGCTTCACAGATATACCGTGACAATCCTTATAAGCAAAACCAGTTAAATATTCATTGAAAAGTCTGTCCAATATATATGCCATTTTCTTATCAAACTATTGATAAATACATTTAAGTATTAAATCAACTGTCAAGCTACAGCATTGGGAAAGGAAAAGAAGAAAAATTTTAGAAAGCTAAGGACGAGTTTACGTACTTCATGCAGTCCACAGGAAGTATTGAAATTAATTTCAAAGTAGCCTTTACTCCTGTTTTCTCACTCTGATCAGATGAACAATTTAATTGTTTTTACAAATTTAATGTGTATGCATTAAAATATTTTAAATACTTAAAAACCTATGTAGGAATAAAACATCTGTAATACAGACATCTACGTATGAGCTAGTTATTGGTCTTCCAGCACAGTCAAGAGCCAGAACTGAGCTTATAACAAGACACTTGACCAATTACCCAGACTCCTTTGACTACACTGACCAGCTCTCCAGTGGCTGAGAGGAGCCTACAGGATCTTGCTCTGATGCAAACAGCTAAACTGTAGACACTTCATTTTATTTGGATGAATCACACATATGCCATATCCCGAAGGTACAGTAAGAACAGGTGTACTGCTCTACTTAATCTGAAGCACTGTTCCCACCAGTACTCAGTAGCAGACAACTAGGAAAAATTTTAACAGAGCAAGTATAACAATATTTCCGTAAGTCATTCTCTAACTTCTGATAATTGATAGAACTTCAACAGTCAGAAGCAGAAGTGTCATCTTTTTTGCAACAGCAGATTAACATCAACAGATTCACCAGGACAGGATAATATTAATGTTATTATTTTAGTAAAAAGGTATAAAAATAACTTACCGTTGCATGTGATATGGTAAGAATCCCATTTTTAACAGTGCACTTTCTTCTTTGCCATACTTTCCTTAACCTACATAAGAATATCAAAAAATTCAGTAACTAGACATGAATCCAAAACACGTTAATCCCATTAACGTTTTGAGAAGATTAGTCTTGAGAAACAAACAGATGCAGTCAAAATTTTATTAAATGCCTCACCAAAAGTAACTTGGAAATCTACGACAGGTCTTAATCACCTTTTACAGACTTAAAGACAATAGCTTTCTTTTTAATTACTTGTATATTTATGATTGCTTGTTATGCTTTTTATGATTACTGTATTAAATTTAGATATGTGTTCAGATCTGAACTGCGAAATCCTTGAGTGCTTGTGGCACATGCTTTAGAAAAATGTGCCTTAAGCACTCAGTAGAAAACAATAACAATCAGTGCATGAACACAGTGATAGTTCTCACTATGTATTATTGCTCCAAGAACATACCCATCACTCTTCTTTAAAAGATAACCTTTCTTCTCACTGCCATATTCCTTATTGCCCTGAAGTTGATGCATACTATATCCTCCTTGCCTGCTCTGTGAATCCTAAAAAAAGGGAAAAACACCATTAACATTTCCTGAGGTGCACAGGAAGTTTTCCTAACCTTCAGGCCTATCCTACTTTACTTCTCTACCACAACTCCACAAATTAATAAAGATTAAAAAAAAAAAAGAGAACTCCTAATGCTTGTTTTACATTCACACATTTGATTGCTTTCACATCATGTGATCTTGAACTAACTGCACATTAAAGATTCAATTACTTCATTAGGCCTTGAAATATAGCATGGATTCAAATATGCATCTCAAAGTGACTTTTTAAAATACAGGAATTTAATATTGTGTAATCTTATAACCAAAGAGTAAAAAGGCTAAGATAAAATTTCATAAAGAAAGCAACAGAATATAGCATGCATATATACAGAAACACACATATATAAACAAACAAAACCAAATGCTAATTTTTTAAAAAAATCCAATTTAAAATATGTATAATTCAGGAATTTTAGTGAATAAAGTCAACTGAAATAACTTTTGGCCTGATCTAGTGGAACAATTAAGTGAAACTGATTAACTTGTTAAAAGTATATCAGAAAAAAAAAAATCCCCAGAAGTTCATTAAAACATTGACTTACTCTCCTAGACTTCGATCACGAAAGGCAAAAGCAACAGAGGAAAGAGAAAGCAAATAGTTTAAAACAACAATTACCATTTTATTTAAAAACCATGTTCCTCAAGCATAAATTTCACAGCCCCCAGATCTAGTAAAACAATGTTTCCCCTTTCAAATTACACTACCACAAAGAATACTAAAGAGAATTACTTTTTTAGGCACACTGGTGCTTTTTCTCATGAAGTAACAAAACATCATAACAAAATTCTGCACAACCTTGCATATATGACATTGGCTCCAAAAAGCAACTAAGATGACTACAGGATCAAATTTTACTAAACGTCTTCCAGTCTTTAATACATTTAAATTGTCTAAGGTTATAGCTATGTTGTGTCCTCCACCAAACTGGAGCAAATTCTGAATTTCCATCAAAAAAGATCAGGCCCAAAGTTAATTTTTAATTTTTTGCAAATCTATATTAAAAGGTATAATTAAGAACACATTGGTAAAGTTTTAAATGTAGCTGTGAAAATTATCTGCAAGACATCTGACAAATCCCACAAAAAAAATAATCAAATCAGAAGAATGAGAAGTTCAATCACTCCCTTGGCAATAATCTTTTCTCTTTCAAAGCAATTTCTTACAATTAGCACAACCAATACACATTTACAATTACTCCCTCCTATTTTATTTAGGGTCCTTACAACTGTTTTTCATTTTGTAACAAATTTGTCATAGGAGTTTAGAGAGAAATGCTTTGGTAAAACTGGCAGTTGTGGTTGGAAGCAGCATGAAGGCTGCTACATGCAATCTGCTGTCAGCAGTGTTAACACCATCACAATAAGGAGCTAATTTGTTATAAGTAAATTTCAAACCCCCTTTGGAATTAGGGTCCTATTGGTATTAGCATAGGAGAGTATGTAATGAGATGTAATTCCTGTTTCAAAGAGCATATCAGATGGAGATTTGGGGAAATTAATGAAAACGTAAAGGAATAGTTAACAAAACAGACACAAAACATGATTCTGAAGACTTAACTATATTCACCTTAAAGCTGTTAAAAACATGATTCTGAAGACTTAACTATATTCACCTTAAAGCTGTTAAGTTACATTTGTACCAGTAATTCATATATAAAACCAGGGACTAGAAGTCTGTATTAAAGGCCTGGTTTCCTTCAAAATTTAAGCTGCTTTACATATAAAGATTTTTCAACATACAAAATAAATACTTCACACATTTAAAGTATTTTTCCCCAAAAGCTTTAAACCACAATTATTCTACAAAGTCAGATAATTTTTGCACAAAGTAACAGAAACTGCTGTCACTTGGTACCAAGCCAGCACACAGTGGCAGTAAGAGACATTATACATAACAGAGCCACCAAGTAAATTGTACTTCCCGTAGCAAAGCTACGGCACCAGCACTTCTGCACCACCCCAGGAGTCAAAGGCTGTCAAGATCTGCTCTTCTAAAAAAGAGGCAATTGCAAAGATTACAGTAATAGTTTTTTTCACTGATGAAAGGACAGGTACCCCAGCAAAATGTGTAAGAGCATTACAGGTGTCCATAATGCTAAACAAACACCTTGAACGTATGCAACAGTGAAGTAACTTGCATTATGAGAACTTGAAAGTGTAGGGAATGAGCTTTGCTCATTTAGCATGTTAGTGTGTTTTCCTCAACAGAAGTATGGGTGCCAAACAGTAATTTTTCCATACATATTATTTGAGATTCAAAACAATCCTAAATGCTTTAATAGATTTAACAGCAATGCAGGAATCTCTTTTGTCATCTGTGAAAGCAAGTCAGTCAGACGAGCAGGCAGCCTCACTTACCAAATGGCAACTCCGCAGAGGTTAAAGGTAGCATAATTTACAATCAGGAACCACCAGTTCCTTCTCTTGCGCAAAAGTGCAAAGAAACTTAAAACTACACACAACCAGAGCCTCAATTTTATTATTTCAAACTGCTTCCCTGCCAAAGTAATTTTTAGTAAGTGTACTTCTGAATCTTTACAAATCCACCCGAGAAAATCTCATTCATTTCATGTTTTTCAATATCACCATTAATCCAAAAATTTTCCATGGAGAGATTATAATGCACTAATATAAAGGGGGTGCGTGGGGGTGTAATGTATTCTTAATCACAACCAACCAGGCCATCTGTCACAGCAATAAAGCCCAGCTTTATAGAGTTGAAGAGTCAGATACACACAAAGACGGAGAGCTGACGGATGAAACTCAGGCCATGTGTCTTCAAGTTTTGTTGTCACTTAACTGAGGACTAATGAATGCTGGCATGCTACTTCTGGATTAAACTACTGAATATCTAAACAAAAGAGACACTGTTTTATCAAGCTCCTCAATATCTGCCAGCATCATTACGCTCTGGCTCATGTAACATGCAGAATCACAAGCGAAAGGCCTCACGGTGATTTTGAAAGAAACACTTGAACATCAATGTGATCAAATGTTAATTCTTCAAAATCAATCTCTCCCCCATGACTTGCCCAAATATCTGAGAATCACAGCATTGCTCCTTTCCCTTCTAAGCCACAATTTCAATTCTCTTCAAGACAAACTATCTTTATATCGACAACTTTTAATATAGATATCATACATAAACACACACAGTTGTTCAAGAGTCCTAGGACTTGTCTATACTATGAAGTCAGAAGAATTGCATAATTTATTGTGGTGATACCTATGAAGCTACTCTTTATTACAACATGTATCTAAGTTTCAGAATTTGACTTGTTAAATTTTTGTGTTTTAAATAAGGTTACTTCCCATTGAAACAGAATAATTTTTACTACAGATCCAGGAAATAATGAAAAAACCAAACACTGTATTTCATTTAGTTATTCTACATCATAATACTCTGTGAGCAACTTTTGAAACTTGACTTGTACTGTAGGCAGCCACATATGTACAATACACAGGACCAAAAGAAGAACAACCCATTCAGCCTACTTTATTTCCGAGAACTAGATGATCACCAAGTCACTTGAACTTAGTAACATACACAGCAATCAGAAGAGTAGGTATTTGTCTTTGCTTCCCAGATAATCAGCTTGTGGAAGAAAAAGGTACCTAAGAAGAGAACAGGTCTTGCTCCGCTGTGTGTTGGGCATCTCTTCATAAAATCACTTTAGAATTTTAAGATATTTCCAAATAGCTTTTAAAATCTAATGTTCTCTGTTTAACTTAAGGAAAACAAGCATGAGTTATGTTCAGTTCAGAATGGTCTAGATACTAGGGAGATTACATATGTAATGCATGTATGGGAAGTATTATGGAAGAGATCTATTAGGTCCACAAGCACACTGGAGATGGAAGGAAATATATATTAAACAGAACCTGTAGACTATGAGATAAGAGAAAAGTGAGTACTAGAACAAGGTGGCAGGTCTTACAATAAACTGGAATCTGTTCAAAGGTGCTCTATAGTGCTCCTGTCATCATTTGTAACATCTGAAAAATTCTAAAAAGCATGTATAGTGTGTTGTAAGGTTGTGTTGTCCTTCAGAACGATGGGATTAAAGATGCAGGGAGAGGAACAGCCTTCTGGCCAAGGTTTATCTGTCATAACGTACATCTACATTATGAAAGCACACAGGCAAGTATTGAAAAAAAGAAAACAACCACCACCACCCTGTAAGGAATAACTAATCAATCATTCCTTATTAACTGTGATTTCACCTGAAATAATTTACTAACTTCAAGCCATTTATCTGCGTGCAGTAGCCATGATCCCAATGTGCTACCTACAAGATTACATGAAAGCCCATAAAAATACTTAGTTGTCCCAGCTATTAAAGTATTATTTTTGAAGAAAATCCAGAAGAATTCCAGAAAAGTAAAGATTAGTAAACTTCACGCCACATAAGGCAGATTAATGAAAACTACCTTGAAGAGTGGAATCATGTCACAGGATGGTTTGGGTTGGAAGGGACCATAAAGACCACCTAGTTCCAACCCCCCTGCCATGGGCAGGGACACCTTCCACTAGGTGTCCTCAAAGCCCCATCCAGCCTGGCCTTGGAACACTGCCAGGGATGGGGCATCCACAGCTTCTCTGGGCAACCTGGTCCAGTGCCTCACCACCTCACAGTGAAGAGTTTCTTCTAAGTCTAATCTAAATTTCCCCTCTTTTAGTTTAAAATCATTCCCCCTTGTCCTATCCCTACATGTCCTTGTAAGGAGTCCCACTCCAGGCCCCCTCTAGTTGCTAGCAGGCTGCTCTAAGGTGTCCCCAGAGTCTTCTCTTCTCCAGGCTAAACAACTCAACTCTCTCAGCCTATGATCATAGGTGAGGTGCTCCAGCCCTCTGATCATCTTCATGGCCTTCCTCTGGACTTGCTCCAACAGGTCCATAGCCACTTTCTGTTGGGAACCCTAGAGCTGAACACAGTACTCCAGGTGGGGCTCACGTGAGAAGAGAAGTAGAGAATCACTAGTAAAGAAGTAGGCAGAATCGCCTCCCTTGACCTGCTGGCCACGCTGCTTTTGCTGCAGCCCAGGCTACGGCTGGTTTTCTGGGCTGCAAGTGTACATTGCCAGGCCATGCTGAGCTTCCCATCCACCAACGCCCCCAAGTATTTCTCCTCAGGGCTGCTCTCAATGCATTCTCTGTGCAGCCTGTATTTGTGCTGAGGATTTCTCCAACCCACATGCACCACCTTGCACTTGGCCTTGCTGAACTTCATGTGGGTAATTAACGAGTCTTCATGAGCACATTTAGCATTACATATAGTGGAAAATCAGTGCAGCTGTTGTAGAGAAAGGTTACGTCTCAAATATCTCCTGGGGTTCTCTGAAGGAATCAATAAGTAGATACACATGAGAAATGAGACTGATACAGTGTACCTGGACTTTCAATTGGCACTTCTGTGTTCCTTATGAAAGGGGAAGAATTACACTGCTGCAGGGCAAGAGGAAAAGCCATCAGATGAACTAACAGGTTAAAGTAGAAAATAAATGAGTTTCACAGAAAGCTGTGCCACCACACGTAGCGTCTTAACACTAAAACAATCTGGAAAAGGATAACAGGAAACTGTCAAAGTTTGCTAGATGGTATTACATTATTAATGTTTTAAGGTTACACAAGAAAGGGTGACCAAGGCATTTTTCAAGGACCTCATGACAATGAGTAACTTCACGATAAATGACAGATTAAGTTCGGCATAAACAAATACGAAGTGATTTAGAGGGGGGAAAAGAAGAAAATGAATTGACTAACAAGATTCAGAAACAGGATGATATGGTTAAAGCTTTACAGCTGATTAAACATTACACACCTCCTCCTCCTCCTCTGCAATAAGCACTGGTCAAAAACGTCAATGTCAGGACATTTAAAAAAAATATCAAAAACGATCTAATGATGCTATTGTAAATATACAAGCACTCACATCTTGAGTAGGGTCTCAAGATCTAAGAAGTTAAAAAAAAATAAAAGGAAAAAGATTTTTTCCACACAGCACATAGCAATGGTAGGAAAGATAAAGCAGTAACAGAAGCTGATAGTGTACACTGCTTCAAAAAGCAACTGCACAAATTCAAAGACAGTAAACTCACAGGAAGGTGGAGAGATTTCAGTCAAACTACTAATGGGAGGATGTTCTGGGGAAGTATCAGTGCGTTTAACTCTAAATATCCATTATTGATTGCTATTGAAAAGTTGGATGACCCAGTACATGTGATTGTAAATGACACTCTTACGTGTATTTGATACTAGCAATACTGCCCAGTCATATGTGGATGCTCATATACATGCAGCAGAATGGCATCTAATATTTAATTGTAACAATACTACTAATTCATAGGTATTAATAATTATTTAATAAGATGAGTAGTCACCTGGAAAATACTAACGTTTTATTTACCAAAGAGAAAACTGAACAGAAGATAAGCTATCTTTTCCTAAAGGAAAGGTACCTCTCTACCCCTGCCCCAACACTGGTTCACCACAGGATATTCAGTATCTCTGACTCTCAGGCACTATGATGCCTAGAAAAAGTCACATTATCATCTTAGGTAGAAGCTGTATATTATTTTATATATATATATGTGTGTATATATATATATCCTATCTCCTAGTTCAAGGATTACTCTAAAACATCTGCAATGGACACTGCATGTTCCCCCTTCGCCTCTGATACCAGCACAGCTGATCATATATTTTCCTTTTTAACCGCCCTGTCTCAGGCACTGCTATCAGGTTAACATACAAATTTTCTTGCTTATGATATAGTATTAGCAAAAGGGGCTTGCAAAGAAGAACAGTAGCACAAAACCCATGTGAGTTGGCAGTTGAATAGCAGTATGGAAACTGTATGTAAAGGCAAGTCTCCCTTTCTCATTCTGGCTCACTGAGGATCATCTAGGTTAGAAAAACCCTGAACACAATCTGGCTGCAGGATGGCAGGACATAAGAAAGATGTGTACATCCCATTCTTTTATATTTTTCCCTTAACATGTATTCTTTATCATTGTCAAGAACAGGATATTGGGTTAGATTAAGCATTTATCTGACACATTACAACTTATAGTTGTAATAGTACATTAGTACTATAGTTCTTATAGTACATTAAAAATATAAAATTACACAAAAAAGTATAAAATTACAGAAAAGGCATACATTTTCACACAAACTGGAAACAGCATATTAATCAAAGTCTTATTTGTTGATATGTAGTTGAATATTCTAAATATACAACTTAATTCTAAATTGTCATTATGTTTAATGTTCAACTCTTCTGAATCAATAACGAAACAAACTGAACATTTCTTAATACAGAATTCATAAATTCACATTATCTCAGAATAACATGTCTAAATTATTTACCTCCTTCTGATCAAGCTGCAGGGAAGATTTTATCAAATCACGAAGAGCAGTAAGTTGTTTCTTTTCTTCATCCTGTGTCTGCTTTATCTATAGAAAGAGATTGCCATTATACGCTTTATGGATGCAACTTGAATTTTAATTTGTTTATGCATCCCAATACACCATTGTAGATGTCCTGAATAACCAGCTCAGCTATTCTGTGCTTCTGTAATATTTATTTTCATAGATTAGTCCACTCTTATGTATTCGTCTTCTATGCATGTAGTACTTGAAGAGCCAGCTAAAATAAATGTACAACTCTGCATGCTCTATTCTGTTAGGCTTTAATGGTTCACTGTAAACAATACAACTAAATCAGTCTCTGAAATATGAGTAACTCAAATAAGCTTGACAGATGACTTAAGCAATGAAAATACAGTTTAATTTAGCCACAGACTACAACAGCAAATGAGATTATTGCAATTCTGATTATAAAACACAAAAACACTTGGGTGACAAGTGGGCTTTGATTCAACATTATTACTTGCCTTCAACGATCATCACAAGTTAATTCATTTAAAAGCTGCTATCAACAGGCAGTTTGGTTTTGAAAAATAGAAGTGGTAGCTAAAATTGGTGATAATAATGCAAGCTGATTCAAAGATTCCCACTTTAAACTAGTTTTATTTTAAAGCAGCACTAAATTAGTAGAATGAAAGCTACTTCTCCTAATAACTGTAAAAACAACACAAATTTTAAGATAGTCAAGATGTTCTTTCCTCAGTCTAGCTACATTCAAATGTTTCAAACACACTTTTCATTTATAAGATACAAATGAAATATACACCCTTGCCGTCATATCTTAAATGTACTCATATAAACAAAATATTTCTATTTTCAGACATTAAATTACTTCCAAGTAAACTTACATTATACAAGTCAGCAGCCAACTTTTCAATATATTGTTTAAGTTTATCAGCTGTTTTCAAACCATCTTGGAAGAAACTATAATGAAAAATACCTGTGATTTCTCAGGAATACATGTAATTCATAACACATAGCATATAGTCTTGTGGAGAAAAACAGCAAAACCAATAAAACATATCCCATTCCTCCCATATTCAGGAACAATAAGAAACACAAAAAACCCCTTCCACCCTCCAAAAAACCCAACAAAACACCCTTTGTAGCAGAGTTTTAAAGTATGATATCTTTCAGCAGTGGAGATACACCATTGGGACTTTTAACAAATATCAAATTAGAAAGAATATAGCTTAGCTTTTTACCACTGTTAGTCAACATGTTTCCCCTTAGTAATTTCTAAAAGAATTTTCCTGTATTTAAGTACAAGTTTCTACATGTTTGCTTCTGGTTCTACTGATGACAAGGCCAGTTTCACTCCAAGGAATTTCAATGAAATTACTGACTTTCACAATGGTTTTAAAGTTTACATAAAGACCTAAAAGCTAATAAATAGAAAAAAAATCAGCTAGTTCTAAAATCACAATCTAGATCTATGCCTCAGGAACTAAAATTAGTTTTGTACACAACAGACAAGGTTTTCCTTTGGCCTTTTTCTTCTCCATCACTCCCTTGCCCCACTCACATTCATACTTCACTGAAAGACTACAGCCTATTAACATGAAGTTGCAGACACCTGGCAGATTACAATTATAATAAAAATTCCTGATGCAACCAAAACAAATTCAAAACAACAGAAAACAAACACTTGTGTAAAAAAGAAAACTGTAAATAAAGCTTAAAAGCATTGCACTTACTTGCATTGTGCATGATAATACTTAATAAGGTTCTGCAGAAGGTCCACACCTTTTTTTGTCTTGATTTCATTAACCTTAATAAGATACTGTATAGACAGTGAAAAACATGTTGATAATCACACTTCACAACCTTCAACAGTTTTCAATCAATAAAACATCATTTGCTCAATGAATTAATTATCTCTGTGTTTAACCTGGGTGCTGACTCATAACCCATCAGTCCACCACAGTCAAGTAAAATATAAAACAGGTAACAGTTTATTTCATCACTCCTAAAAAATTCAAATACTCCAAAACATACAACAAATCAGGACTGTAGTACTTACTGAAATATTCTAAAAATACAAATACTATGCAATTTAAAGTAATTGCCACTAAAATGAAATAAAGAGAGCTATTAATATAAAAAGCAGTTTTATGGAACTAACGTATCACTATCATTTATCACTGCATTAGAAATTTTAGAAGGCTTCAGAAAGCATGTTGGAAGAAAGATATCAAAAATACTTCCTGAACTGCTCAATCATAAAAATGATAAAACAGAAATATTCCCATAGTTTATTTTCAGCCCAAGAACCTTAGCATAATAATCTAAAAACAAAGAAAAGGAATAACTCAAAAAGGAAGCCCAGTTTTGTACAGAATTGCCAGAATAATTATCTTTATATTGTTGTACTATGTGCCTTTTAAATCATTTCTTCCCTCCACCCCCATTAAACAACGAAGCAGACTTCACCCCAGGTGAAAGGCCCACAAGGTACTTTTAAGTTATGGTGTCTTAATGAAAAGCTGAAACTTGTTTCTTACTTCACACATCTGTAGCTGAAATAGACGCCTTTCCTTCTCCATTTCCTCTGCTATCTCAGCTCCTGTTATTTCAGTTCTTATCATCCCATGCTGTTTTGCATGTTCTCTTTTTTCCTTCTCAATTTTTGTACTGAAATTTTAATTAGAAAACATTTTAGAGGATGTTTTTTTCCTACCATCACATGATTTAGTATTATTTAGGAAAAAAATAATCAAGAAATATTAAAGAAGCCATTCTGAAGATCAGTTCATTTATGATACCGAATTCTATTTATTTTTAATCATGAAGCTCCGCTTCCTTCCTCTCATCCTGTAACTCTTTTCTCTAGTTTCTGTGCTACTGGGGGTGGGGGTGGAAATCTCATTCATTCTATATGATGTGCTCCATAGCCTTCATCTCTATATACTGCAGTGTAAAGCACACATACAAGAAACTACTCACTTGGCAGGAAAATAGCAGAATAACTTAATCAAATGTTTCATGCTTGTGAAACAGGAATTAAGAAAAACAACCAGGCAGCATATGAAGCTTACCACCTACACTAAATGAGAAGGCTCGTAGTCATCACATTCTCAGAGAAGGCCAACACTGAAATTCTGAAATAGTGAAATGCAAATATGGAACAAAGAGGCCTGAGACTTCAATTAGAGCTCTACAGCGTGGCTGTCCTTACGTATCTACTTTGCAGAAAAACTGGAAACTGTATTTGTAAGCAAACTTAGACTTCCAGTACAGAGTAGAAAATTCTAAACAATTTTCTCATTTTTTTAAAAAATAGTTTTATTCTCTTGAAGCCTTTTTGAGAAAAATAAACAAGCTGTACTTCTGTAGAACAGGTGACAAAACACTGTGGGGTTATTAGACTGGTACTCCTTGTGAAGGGGGGGGAAATAATTAAGAAGGATTAGTTCATTAATTTTTGAATTCTGCTTTTCTCCAAGAAAGAGGTAATGTTTGCACACAGAACAAAGCACTTTTCAGCACTGTGCCACCAAACTTGATGATATTTGGTCTTGAACAAGTTCAGGGAAATGGGGTTCTCTCAGAAATTTAAGGGATACTTTCTTGGGCTTAGTAAGCCCAAGTGAAATTTGCTCACCAGAGTTGGGGGTGGGAGGGAATCATAACAAGAAAACAGACATCTGTAAACTTTCCGAAGTCAGATGATTCCATGTATTGATGGTATATATGAGATACCTCTGTCTCTTAAGTTGTGTTTAATGGCATTTGATATAAATAGGCTGGCAAAGACATTCCTTGATATTTTTAATATCATATAGCAATTACATATAGCAATTTGACAAGCAGAAATATTTATTTTTTCAACCAGCTTGCTGCCTACAGAAAACTGTTCAATATTTCTGCCAAAACATGCAATATCTGTAAGAACTAAATAACTAAACAGGAAAAAAAACCCCACAATTCTGCATGTAAATCTGAATGTTTAACTGAGTATGACGGTGCGATTTTAGGACAGGCATCTCCTTTCTGCCCTTCCATTATTCGACCTCATCTGCAGTTCAGTTGTTCACACGGATTTACCATTGTAATGAATTTTGAAGGCAAAAATTACTACATTACGTTAAGAAAATAGTGCTGATAATAAATGTTTTAGCAGTTCTTAAGTGGCCTGACTTTTCTTTCAGTGTTTTTTTTCCCTTCCTGGTTAGACATAAATGAAAGAACTAATAATGGGATTAAAAAGGGAAATAAATGAAAGGATACAAAATAATTAACTCTTGAAAGCTCTGGAATGTTGATAAAGGAACGGCCCATCACTTCCTTGAGAGCATTCTGAACCATTCCAATAACATTCCTGCAACTATGATAGTCCTCGTTTCCAACCTTCTACTTTTATAAATCTTTTATATCCACTGAAGACAGGTACTATAGTAAGAAAGCATTTTTTAAACCACAGATATTTCAGAAATCATACCAACTGCACTACAATACTTGCCTCTCAGAAACATGCATTTCCACAATACAGGGCAACAGATAAATCTCTTAACTTTTACTATTGATAGAATTTTATGCATGTGGTTATAAGAATGTGTAAATGTAATCTGATATCTCCACCATTCACTTTACAATGTCCAGTATCAAAGCATTGAAGTACCCTCCTCTACACTAAAGAAACACTGGGCAGTCATTTAACTACTTTACAGAGCATAAAAGATATTTTCTTTCTATTACTGCAGAAGAGAGATCCACAGAACAGATGTCTTGTTCATATTCAAATTTACTTGCAGAGATACAGTACATAGTTAGGGACCAGGAAGGGGAAAAAAGAAAACACACACCCCCACACCCGCCCCTCCAAAAAAATAAAGGTGAGGTAGGGGGCAGATACTTACAATTTGGTTTCATAATCCTTCCAGGCTTTGTCAAAAGGCTTTTTTAAGTCCTTTAGGAAACAGAAAAATTACTTAGAACATTTTTAAAATATTGCCTTTGTAGTTAAGATATCACATTATAAATAGCAACAAAAAATACAGTTTTCTTATAAAACTTTTCAGAGAGCTGTTGGAAAAAATACTATTTTTGAATCTTGTGAAGTATTGCTTTCCTGTGCACATTAAGACAGGGATTTACATTGAAATTCTGAAGAAGTATCACAGTTACACCAATTTTTAATTTGTTCTTTGGACTACGTACAAACTATTAATGGATGCCGATATAATTATATATTATATATATTATATAATATATATATGAAATTATATCTCATGGGTAAGTGGAACACAGCTGAACCTTTCCCTAAATAAAAAGTTAGTTTTCAACACTTACCCCTTTAACACCTTTTAAGTCTCCTTTTAAGAGAGAATCCAAAGTGAAAATAACATTGTGGCTTAAGCCCTGGAGCTAAAAAGAAAAGCGTTAAACTGTAATCATTCAAAAAAAATTATTATGATCTTATCAAATTTGCCAATAGGTCCTTGAGCTTCACTAATGAAGTTGCAATCATGTCAAAATTTCTATTTCTATTAGTAACCTTCCAACCCAAATACTATCTCTAATAGTAAATTTAAGTCTGGGAAAAATTAATAAGCATTCACAGACATAGAAGCATCATAATTAATCTTTGCTAATATATAGAGTGATACAAAACCACAATTATTAAACCAGCATATAAGCAAAGTACCTCAAGGTAATCTTCAGTCTCTCAAAGCAAGTATTTGAATGCTGCTTAATTACTCAGGAAGCAAATTAGGTTTTGGAACAAATGTTTCTTAATGGCCTCCTGACTAAGAAGCAAGAACCTGCTGCGCCTACAGGCAGATAGCACAAGGCACAAAGTTAATTCAACCACAAACAAAAGGTGCAAGGAGAGTCACTAGCTCCTTGATTATTCCCAGCTGTTTGGAAAGACTGTTCCTTTCCTTGAGCAGTGTGGAAATGTGACGTCTCCTTAAACTCTCGAGAGTTAAAATTTCATGCTGTTAAGTTCATGCCTTTTTGACTGCTTATCTGTGGAAACATTCTGTTTGTCTTTGCCAGTCTGAGGGCAGAAAAACCTACTGCTGTAAACCTATCTGAACACATATGGTGTGTATGATTCCTGAAGAGTCATGATCACAGGAAAGAAATGTGTATCAGTATTGTCCCAGTCTAGTGAGAAGTCTGTTGCCTCTCCTACCTTTATCCCTCCCTTTGTTTCTTCCCCAAAATACTCCATGAATTCTTCAGTTCCTTGCTAAGGAAGGACAGGGAGAACAACAGGAAAGGTGCAAGACACCACACCATCTGCTTGTAAACCAAAGGAGTAGGGAAGTGTTACATTAGTGTTTTTAATCTGCCATATATATATATGGCCACATTTCCCCTCTCCTATAAGGTCTTTTGAGCATATTTTAGTCCATGAAACTAATTTTTAAGGGATTTTTATGAAATAGGTCATCTACACAGAAGAGAATATATAAATGATCAAACAGGTTCTCTATGTATTAAGTTCTGTTCACAAACTCCTTATATATTCAAGACACTTATGAAAAATTAAATATTCAAATGCAAAAAAATTCTGTTATGCAACAATAAATACAAAAAGTAAATACATGCACATAAAAATTTCAAAAAATCTCACTCGTATCATGGTTTACTTCTTCCATAGGCATAAAATACAGTCATGATGAAACAAGGTGCGACCTGTGTGCATTTGCTGCCATTTTAAGAGCCAGGGGCTCTTACCAATTTACAAGCAACTTCTTGTATCACGTCATTATTTACAAGAACTACATCACCTATATGTAAAATGGCGTATTTTCCTTCATTAGAGTCACTATCAGTCCTTAACTGAAAATAAAAAAAAAAAAAATACAAACCCAGACTTGCTTTGTTCTCCAAACATCCTGGGCAGAAAGGTTTACTGTTCAGGTCCCCTCTAGATTACCAACAAACCTGGCCACAAAGATCTTGAGCACAGTTCAGCTGCCTGCTGTTCTAACAGACACAAAGCAGTCCTACAAAGCACGATACTCGAACCTGATGTGCATTATCCTCTGGAAAGCACTGGAGTCTCAGAATGGCAGTGGGGAAAGCAGATCTTTTGAACACAGGCTATTATACAGCTACTTAATTATCACCTGATAGCTTGTCAGCCACCCCTCACGTGTTTTTCTTTTGGAACGGCTTGCAGATACCATAGTTGATGAGGGCTGGAGCACCTCTCCTAGGAGGACAGGCTGAGAGAGCTGGGGTGGTTCAGCCCAGAGAAGGCAAGGCTCTGGGGAGACCTTATTGCAGCCTTCCAACACTTAAATGGGGCTTACAAGAGAGACCCGGGACAGACGTCTTAGTAGGGCCTGTAGCAATAGGACAATGGATAGTGGTTTTAAACTAAAAGAGGGTAGATTCAGACATGACATAAGGATTAAATCTTTTACAATGAGGGTGGTGAAACACTGGAACAGGTTGCACAGAGGGATGGTAGATACTCCATTCAAGGTCAGCTTATATGGGGCTCTAAGCAACCCGATAAAGCTGAAGTTGATGTCCCTGCTCACTACAGGGGGATGGACTAGATGACTTCTAGAAGTCTCTTCCGACCCAAACCATTCTGTGATTCTTCTTAGTATGAGATGGATTCAAATTCAGAAAGCATGAGACACACACTTGTATCTTCACATTTAAGATAACTTGACAACTGTTTCAAGTGTCAATATTTTGTATTTTTCAAATTCACAAAATCTTATATTCAAAATTTATTCAAAGCAAGATGAAGGACAGCCACTAGAACATTTTGAGCTGCAGCCTCAAACAGTAACATGAACACTGAGCAAAGGTTCTTCATGGCTTAAAAGATCAAGATTTGACAATGGAGTTTTTCCCTAATTACAACAACATAAGTAATGCTCAAATATCGATTTTACTTATAAAGCGAAAAAGTAACCTGATCACTTTTACTGATTAAAACCACAAAAGATTTTTTACTTTACTAAAGGAGTTTACAGTGGATAGTCTAAGCTATGATTCTATTTAAAGAGCTAGGTTCTGCTTTTCTTTCTACTTGGCTTAAACATTTGCATATGACTGCAACACGCTATTTCGTTACAGAAATAAAAAGGAGCCAGGGAATTTATAAAGGATTATGCCTTTTCACTATTTGTCCTCTGTTGGATTTTTATCTCAATAAATCACAACTAACAAGCCCTTAATAATGTCAGTTTTGTTGGAGGAGGAAAATTACGAATACTAAACCAGCAAGTGATTAAGGTAATACCTGCTTTATCTTTTTCTTTATTCTCAACCATTTGAATGTTTCCACTTAACAACCTAAACTGAAATTCATATCTCAAATGTGATTTTTGAGAAACAATATTCAAGAGATTTTAATCCCAGCCTAGTTCATAAGAACAGAGAACAGAAATTTCTGCAATATGGGGGATATGGCAGGCTTATAAGCAGTTATCAAAGCAGGTATGAACAAGAATACATTGCTGTAGCCTTTTTCATTTTTCCAAGTGTATCTGTTAAGGATAACCAAATCAAGCCATTAATACTTGGCTTGAAATTACTGAACAGTAGCCAGCTAGTATATCAGCTAGGAAAAAAACCCCTAAACTAAATAGCAGTTTATTACTCCAATACGGTAAGATTTTGGAATCATTTATTTTATCAAGTCTTTGACAATGTAACAGTAACACAAATGAATTAGAAACACATCTTAAAGTGAAGCAGTCTCATATCTAGAGCAAAATAAGGGGACAAAACCCACCATCCTCTGATAATTTGTGGAGAAGGGATGTGAACAGAAGATAATTTGCCTGCAAAGATTAGCTAAGGAAATTTACAGGACAGAGATATGGGAAAAAACAGGTTTTACACATCTGGAAAACGCAAAGTGCCACACAAAATTTAAAAACAAAACCACTCCAAATAATCCACAAGTGCTCAAAATGTTTTTCCAAAAATGCCAGATTAATTCAAAAAGATAGCGACACACTTGATTTCACATACTGGGATCATACAAATTTTTAATACGGTATTATAATGAATTACTGCATAAAGAACGAAACCTGGAACAGGAAAGGAGGTAGAAGTAGTAAAAGACAAAGAAACTGATTCTGATGGGACACTCAGAGATTGCTGAAAACATAGGCCAGTGTTGACAATGGCCAGTCACAATGCAATTATGCATGCATTTGCATAATGTTACAGAAGTTATCATTGTGTGTCATTCTTAACATAATCTTAACAACGAAAACTGCACCGTCAGAAATATAACATATTTATAGGTTTTAATTTTCAGATATTATATTTAGTGGTAACATCAAGAGTTTATAGTAAGTGATCATAGTAAGTGAAGATGACTTTTAAAGTTATCACTCTGTAATTCCTTCACACAAGAAAATAAAATTATTCTGTACCTTCCTTCTAATGAAATATACATAATATCACAATTCATAGGAAAATATTCAATGAGTCATAATTAAAGTTCAATAGGTTTAATAAAAACATTTTTGAAGGTTTTTTTTTTGTTGGCTACTATGTAGCTCTACTCCTTATTCATCTTCCTGTTTTTCAAGATAATTCATTATTTTATTGTACTTTTATTAAGTAAGGCAGCAATCTGCTTTATGTAAAAAAAAACCAAACCAAACCAAAAAAGACTAATAGGTTGCCATTCACCTTAATACCTATGGCCATTTTTTGTATTAGATTTTATTAACATAAGCCTCAGTGTCTACTGTGGTGTTTTATCACTGACATTATGCAGTCCTCTCAACTACTTTTTCACTGCATCTCAACTTCTACTTTGATATTATAGAAAAATTTTCTTTCAGTGTAGTTATATTAATCAGAACGATGCTTAAGAACAACAGTGGGTCAACAAAGAATTATCATTGAGAGAAGAAAGGTGAAATTAAGTGTTTCTAAAACACTGACATTTGTGAAATAACCTTGTTGCCTATTTGAGACTGCTGAACAAAATAAACTGGGGAACAGCCTGTTTTAGATCATATCAACAAGAATTGAGATCGATAATGCATCACAGTCTAGCTGAAATAGTATAATGTTTTGAATGAGTGCAGCTTCTTAATTTAAAAATGTTTTTTCCTCTTGATCAGCACTACTTTAAATAAATAATCCCCCCTTTCTGTTTGCCAGTTGAAAGAAGTTAAAAGACTTCTGTTTAGGCTCTGCAAGGAACGATGAAGTCCTGAGAGCTTCCAACAAACCTGAGTTCTAGTCCCAAACTGTCCTCAAAGTGCACTTTAACACCGATCTTAAAATACTTCTTTTTGTGATCTAAATTAAGATTAAAGGAGACTAGAAGAGCCCAGAATGACAGAAGTCTTCACAGATAAAAGCAGGTCACTTTGCATATCCTACCGCTCTTTAAAACTGCCAACATTGAAACGAAGGATGATCCAGGTAATTGGCCAGAGCAAAGCCCTTTAAAGCAAGCTTTGTTAGGGTAAGTGTGACCATCCTGAGATAAGTAGGTGATGAAGAGGCAAGACTCAGAAGGCAGAAATAAGCACCAGCATGAGAGGCCAGAAGTGACACTTCATTCTGAGTGTTGTTAGGGCCTTTGTAGTCCAAGAAGCTTGTAAGTGAATTTCAGAGGAGTGCAGAGAGTCGGGTGAGAATACCTGCTAATACTAAGCTATTCTGGGCAGTAAAGCAAAAGCCACATATGAAGAGTTGCATAAGAACCTTGTAAGACTTACTGCTGAGAGAATGAAATTAAAGATTGAAGTCTATGCTGGAATACCGAAAATGCAACGTGACACTTTAAGGAGAAAAAACTGCATACAGAATCATGCTTATGAAATAACAATCATCCAGGAAAATGGATCAGGGTAAAAATACCTTGAAAACGTCAAGCTCAATGCTCAATAGCCATAAAGCAATCAGCTTTCAGAAAAGGCAGTAAGAAATGGGACCATCTTCATGTTTGTCCCCTCTCATTTCAGAAAAGGGTACAATAGTAGTAAGAGAAGATATTGAGAGGACCAACAAAACCAAGTCAAGTTACGGAGTAACTAAGACTCAGCTAGAAAAGTAACAGAGGAAGGGAAAGGAACAGTGATAGCTATCTGCAAGTTTCTGGGGAAAATAAGAGAAATTCTTACACATCTTGTAAGAATCAGGGAACAATAAATGAAAGGATCAGGTTCAAAAGAACTAGAATTGACAGAGCAGTTCATTTTAGCACTCTGGAAGAATCCACTATATTCTGTGCCAAGCATAGCATACATTCAAGAAATCCTAAAGACAAGTTCATGGAGGTAATACTAACAAGGACTACCAAGCAAGGGATACTGCCTCCAACTCCAATGTCTCTGAGCTGAAGACTCTTTTAATGACCACAGTACAGAAGGTACCTCCATGTATTTGCTCTCTTCCTACACTCCTGCCTAAACATTTACTCCTGGCCAACTGTCAAAGCCAGGGTACTGGCTACATGGACCGTTGATGTGACCTAAAGCAGCTGTGTTCATCCTAGGGACTCTAGGAAAGAAAGTCTGTAATATTACTTATACTTTACACACCAAATAAGCTTCTATGTAAGAATGTAAGAAAAACACAAAATTAAAAGATACAACTTTCAGAACACAACAGCTATCAAACCCATGAAACATGATTTCCCTAGAAATGTGGCTTTGTTACTTTCAGTGTTGAAAGATACTTGCTATGACTAAAGTTTTATTATCTATCTTTCTGAAGTAAAAGGCATGAACATCAGATGAGACAAATCTTTAAACCACCTTCATCAGCCTAGTATTTAAGCAATGGATGCTTTGTATACCACAGGGAGAATGGACTATTAACACCATTTAAGCATGCTGGCAAATTATTCTTTTTCCTCCAAAACGTGGAAGTTTCTCTTTCTGAGGTAAGACAAAAGACTAATTGTATTGGATTTTTAACTGGAAAGATTTCAAGTCAGGGAATGATTTAAAATTTAGGTCCATAAGGAGATATAACACTGTCAATCACTTGAGAATGATGCTTCAATGTGATGTCTCAACATTTATATCTTTCTTCTTACTGCCAATTAACAAACACAGTGAGTGTGTAATAACATCATTTAAAAATAATCTCTGCAAAATTGTGTTGGTTTAAAAAAAAAAAAAAAATCAGACAAAAAACCCCCAGAAAGCATTTCAAAAATTACCATCAGTCATCAGGATCATGCAGTTATACTAAACTTTATTTTGGAAATAAAAAACTAAGAAAATTTGAAAGTCCTCACCAGGTTCTTCAGCAGCGTTGATAATTCTTTAGTGAGCGTGGAAAATTTTACAAAAGCTGTACCAAGATCTGGATTATCCCGACTTAAAAAATTACTTCCAAATTTATCTAGCACTTGTGCATAGTTTTCTTCATTTTGAACATGATCTGCAAGGAGAAATTTAAAGTCAGGAAATTTTTCTTGTACAGTCTGTTATTTTAAGCTTATGTATTGCAACATAGTGACAAACCAACTAACACACAGTACTTTCAAAAAAGCGACAAGTTAATGCATCTACTGAAAAACACATTAATTTTAATATATAAAATAACTACTTAGCCATAGAAATAGGTATACTACTTTTAAAACCGCAACTTGAATTTGTAATACATCAATGAAAAAAGCTCTGTAGTTTATAAATAAAGTAATAAGATCAGTAAAAGGTCAATCAAACAATACAAACACATTTGCTCATTTTGTAAACAGGAATTTTTCTTTGTCTACTGTAATGCAAACTTGTTTTTGTTATAATGCAGCACACTTTTACAGAACAAACAAGTCAATAGTATCAGATACAAAACTAAGATGACCAAGTCTGAATCTGACCGCTAGTTTAAAAGAAGAAACATGTCTTACAGACAAAGATTCCTTTTTCAGCAGCTTTAAATGAGTTGCCCCACAGAATGAACCGTACACTGGTACATAGTCAAACACTTGTTTGAATATATTTAACAGCAAACTGGCCATACAGAGAGGTCAGAGCCAAGAAGATGAAACTGAAGCCAGTGAAAGGAAGCAAAATCCTTAACTCAAGGATAAAGGAAATTCTGATAACAGACCATTGTGCCTGAAATGCTTTTCCTGCTTCTATTACCTTCCATTCTGGCATCTGTTTGCATGGTTTTTGTTATTTGCATTTTAGCTTCTTTAAGTAGAAAATTTGTCACTACAGCCCTTTAGGACACATTTTATCGCCTTCATCTCTCTTACAGGAATGTTGTTAGTATTAATTAAATCAACACTTCACTTTCATGATTTTCCTAGTCTTACTATGTTTTTTTCTGTAAGCCATAAACACAAAACCACACAGCTATTACAAGTAGAACAAGTTCTGTGCAATGGAGGGGGGGCGTGGGGAGCCAGGCATGTAATACTTACCAATAGGTACCATGTTTTTCCCCTAAGACTTACAAGTTTTATATTCCTGAAGTTATCATATTGCCTGAAAGCATGTGAATTACAAGGGGGCCGTGTGTGGGTGTGTGTGGGCACACTGATAAAAGAAGAAAAATAATAAAAAAAGAGACAAATTTCAAACAAGGCTTGTGGGTAGTGTCCCACAATGCATGGATCTACTTTGACGTTACCTAAGAGTTGATGAAGAGTTAAACAATAACCCTTCCAAGGTATTACAGGTATTAGAAACAACAGTGCACTAAAGCTTCAACAACAAAAAAAGTGCAGACCTCCTGGAGCACAAAAAAACCCCACCCATAATGCTTATTTACCAAAAACAACCCCCAAACCCCACCACACAAGTTACATTCTAAAATCGCACATTGAGTTTTCAAAAGGCCAAACATTTAATCATATGTTAATACAGAGTTGTAATTCAAAGAGTATGTTATCAATAAAACTGTTCCAAAATAATACAGGTTTTAATCGAATACCTTAGCATTAAAAGCAAGGAAGCCACTATATAATAATAAAATATGCATTTTGTTTTGATGTAAAAGCTGTTGCATAAATATACACAGAAGACTATGTAAGAAGGAGCTTTGGCTTATGCAGTCCTGAGCTAATAAATCTCGAATGGACCCAACTGTACTGAAGGAAAAGGAAGGATAATGGAACAAGGTCAGGAAGTCATCTGCTAGATGATGGAACCTCTGTCCTTGCCTATGGAGTACTTCTAACCCCGTGAGACTTCCTAGCATTTTGATTTTAAGTACTGTGTTGTTTCATAGAGGATTTTAAAAAATGATTTTGTAAAGATACTGAAAAACAGGTGAAGACAACTGTTTCCTTTAACTGAGAAAGGCAAAAGAAATTACTCAAAGGAGGATGCAAGAAGCAGATCATTGTCCCAAAATGATATATAGGAAATCCTCATGAAATCCAGATTACGAATCACCTAAATCTAGAAACAAGGCTTTGATTACGACGTAAAAGGAGTACTTGTGTAATTACCACACACACCTCAAGTACTGTGTAAGAATGTATTTTTGATTTTTATGTAATTATCAATGAATATCTAGCAAAAGAAGTAGTATTTTCCACTGAAGAGTTAAGATAGTTCCCTACTTGACCTTAAAGGCACATAGATGAGAAATTAAAGCTGCAGAGCCTACGCTAAAATGCAACATATGAAAACCAATATGCTTAGAGCAAAGAACATGCTTTAAGCTCTCTGTAGGTACGTCATGGAAACACAGATTCCTTTGCATAAAGAAAGCTCTAACGTGCATGATGATATTTACTTCCTTAGTTACAAGTACTGTAGGAAGGACTTTGATAACCCTAGACAGCGACACACAAATACTGCCAACAGTACATACAAGAGATAATGTTTGTCTTCTAGAACTTGCTCATGTCTGCTCAGTATCATAAACAAAGCTCAGTACTGTGATGAAAATAGAACAGCATCCCTTGACAGACATCCTCCTCTGACAGCAGCTCCCCAAGAGGTGCCAGAATCACGGACAATAGAGGATGGGCTCTGCACGCACTGCCAAGAGCAGCTCCCTCCAGAGGGGCTACGGGCAGGGCAAGGGGCCTCACCAACCATCCCCTCCCCGATGGGGTGCGGCAAGGCAGCCAGTACCTGAGCCCCTGTTCAGGACCTCCCTGCCGACTGGCCGATTTAGTATAAAGCAACTTACTGAATGGACTGGATGCAGCGGTAGTATTTTCTGGAGCTGAAAGATACGCATCTTCTCCACAACTCACACCTTCAAGTCTTGAGAAAAGCACAGCATTTACTATTGTTTTGAGAAAACGCTGGCAGGGCCCAGTTACGGGATCCATTATTTCTATACTCTAACATGTTTATTGAGGATTATGTGTAAAGAGGAAATACAAATACATCTGAAGATGCAGCTCCAAGCAAATGAAGAAGGAACAACAGCCACAGTAGCTTACAGCAGCCTTTTGCTCCACAGCAGTACCCAAAAGCAGGGACCGAGCCCGAGCACTGCAGAGGCTCAGGCTTAAGGACTCCCAGGGCTGAGTCCCACCTTGTTCTGCTGCCCCATGCAGTCACCTTAAGTTGTCTATGCCTACCGTCACTTTGTGGTACTATGCTAAGTATTGTTAAGTATGTGAAGTCACTGCATTATGTATTATGTTTATTTCCCATACAAAAGTGACCAGAGTCTTAGCATATGCTTCTGAATCTGGTGAAATTCATCTCTACTTGTGCATATTATGCAAGGAAACCGAAGAAAAAAATACTGTGAAGAAAGGCTAAAGAACTGCCTTTATGTATTGGAGCTAGAAAACACATCATTAAAGTCTTAAAATTTCCTTTGCCTAAAACAGTGGTGTTCAGATAGGTTACCCTGCAAACATGGAAGAACAATAAAAAAAAAAAAATATTTAAATAGTTTACAGAAGAAAAAAATGTACAAACACAGCTCCTTCCTGTCACTGACTACGTAGTACAATATGCCCAAAGAAACCTGCAGAATGTCCAAATTACTGAGAATTACTTCTGCCTATCTGGTTAAGTCAAAAAAACCCAAAAGCAACCACCACAATCACAAAATCACAATTCAGAATCCTGATCAACTTGAAAGCACTTTTAAGGTTGCACTTATAAAATGGTTTTGTTCCCCAGGTAGCCAGAAGAAAATTAACCAAGATCAGAGCCAAGCTGTATTTATGAAAGGGAAAAAAAACAAAAACCCCAAACCACACCACACACACATGAAAAGAATCAGGCTTTAGAAAAAGCAAGAGAACTGGCAAGGTTAAAAAGAATGGCAAAAAAAGTTATTTGAAAACAGAAAGCATCCTTTCTCATTTCATCCTTCACAAAGCTGAAATCTAATGAAAATATAATAGGAAAAAATATTTGACCACCATATTCTTATCTGGACTTGATAACAACAATGCCTTCTGGACTGAGATTGCTCAAGGGAAAAGGGAAAATCTCTTTCAAAGATTTCCAGAGCAAAGAGCATTTCAGCAAATCTGCAAGGTCCTCTAGATGACTACACTACAAAAGCACCAAGAGATAAGCCAGCCGAGAAAGGTAAATGACTTCTTTTTGCATCTGTAGTCATCACTGACATGTTTGAGGAAGTTCTCATGGAAGAATTTTCTTTCAGCTCCGCTTCAGAAGGTTTATACCAAATCTAAGTACTAACAGCAGAATTCATAAAAGCTGACAAAATGAGCAATGCCAAGTCACTTAGACCCATATATAGAAGAATAAAATAGTCAAACCGTACAGTTGTAAAGTAAAGCCTCTTATTTATAAGAAGCTCAATACTACAGGAAGAATGAGAAGCAAATATAATAGCTATTTTTAATAAGCGCTCCAGAGAGAACTGAGAATTCAAGTATGCACCAGCACAGCAGTAACGCTTATCTATTCCTCAGGCAATCTGTAGAAACTGCAGTGCAGAAGAGAATTGGTGGACATGTGGATAAATACAAAATGCTGAACAGGAAACAGGTTTTATAAAAATAAATTTCTGCTTCGAGAAACTCCTTCCTTCAAGGGATCAACAAGCATATGGGGAGAGGAAATTTAAGTCAAATGATCTGTTTGGATTACTGATAATTTCTGTCCCACTCCAAAACACTAAAAGGAGCTAATCAAACTAAGAGGGATGAGCCTCACACAAGAAAGACAGGTCTAAAAGATGGGGGTGGAGGAAAGAATAAAGAATTTTCTCAACAGAGGAAGGTCCCCAGTGAAGTCCTATATGAAACAGTGATAAAGCCGTCATCACTTAACAACATATAAATGAGTTAGGAAATAAGATTCACAGTGATAAGCTCTGTTCCTTTCACATTCTATAAATTTCCATATTATAAATTAATTGGGGTGCAGAAACAAAATCTGACTCTAAATGTGAGATTAATCTGTTCAAACAGATTTCTACAACAAAGATATCCACACAGGAGCTTGGGGTCTGCCCTTCCCCTTACATTCAGCATTGGAAAAGTTCCAGCTCAGCTTACCCTAAAGGCAAATGCAGTGGAAGTCTGATGTATCTCACCCTAGAAGTCTCTACATACATCCTTTAATTGTGCAGAGTCTACGGCAACAGGCTCACATCTGGGTAGCTCCCAAGTTAGATGTGGAATGTCATGGTAAGTGTCCAATGTGTGAAAGTGTGCATTAGGTAGCGTAACACATAAGGGAAAACACTCCTAACTTTAGGAAACAAATGCATAACTAGACATTATAAAGCAAAGTTCTGGAGTTATGGGACCTCGACATTCAGTACCAATAAAAACAAAGCTGAACGTCAGCAATTATTAAGAAATACAGCATGCAATAGAGCAGATAAGCACTGCCATAGCATGCTTAAACCCTTAATATCGTGTGCAGCTCCTGTCCCTGTTGCCCAAAATTCACTCCTCCTCTTCCCTGTTTTAAAAAAAGAAAGTCTATGCTGCTGCTTTAGAGAAACAGAGTAAGGATGATTAAATGTGACAGTTTATGTAACAATCATGCAAAAAAACCTGCACCCTCAAAAACCCCTAGGGCTGCTGAGTTCAGAAGAGAGATATTGTGGGTGATTGTGGAAACAACTCAATCCAGAAACCTATTTCATGACACAGAATGGACAACAATGAGTCAAGTTTGGATTCATCCACCAAAAAGTCCTACGTTACTCTAGCAAGCTTTGGCACTTCAAAGCCCCCTACCAACTCTCATGCCCCAGAACATGGAAAACTCCCTCAATTTCCCGTCAAATGAGTCATTCTGGTGGGCTTGAGGCCAATGCTCTGAGATGTGGACAGGGCCAGTCTCCTTCTCAGGGGACTTAAAGCCTGAGGAGCATGCACGGGACAACTTCGCAAGGGAGCATTTAACTAGATTGATGCAAAACTATGAATGATGAAGATCTACATGAAATTAGATTCCTTAGACAAAATGAATCATAAAAGTCTGTTAAGAAGTATCAAGCACCATGATATCAGTCATGACTCAAGTAATTCCTGGCCTTCACATCACTGTGAGCTGAGAAAGTCTTAAAAAACAAAATTAAAAAAAATTCTCTCCAATTTGCACTGTTCTTCTATGCACACCTCAAGCATCTGCTGTTGATCATTGCAGGAGACCATGTGAACTGCTGGTCCAGCTCAGTACCTTTGGTCTGATATGGACTTTATGTTTTTATTTCTCCATTGCATACATTCTTTTGACTGTACTTGGGAGGGGACTAATGAACAAGATCTACTGAGCAATCTACAACAAAACTAATTGTGCCATCTACTGTTTAAATTCAATTCAAATGTTATGGGAAAGCTAGTCAGAACAGATTCTCCGTTAAGTTCAAGCACCATTCACTAAGATGGGTTCCCAGTTACAGATGCACTCTAGCATGCCAGAAATTAACAGCAAGCCAGATAAGGAGAAAGTGGTGAGAAAGTGGTATCAGTTTGTACATCTCACTGGATTTCATAAACAGTACTTTCACAGAGAGAAAAAGGGATGGGACCTTTCTAAGGGATTTCCACATTTCTGTGGTGGTATGTTTTCATTTTTTCATTTCAACAGCAGTAGATCTACATCTAAATACAACAAATGGCTGAGGAATGCACACAAAAAGCAAAATGTATCTGGATGACACTTAAGCTCTCTTTGTAATGGTAAGAGTCCCTTGCAGTTCATAACTCATCATCGAAGAGGAACAAACCGACAAGCGAGAGGGCTAGGGTTTTCTAAAGAATTCTGCAGGAGACATTGCATTACATGAAACGTCACTGTTCAAATGTTACTTGGGAGTGGGGATCAAACCCCCCAAAACCAAAACCCCAATACAACCCCAAAAAATCTTATCTATGACTTTTGGTAGAGTATGAATTAGATTACTGAACTGAAAAGAATTTCTCCGGCCCTGAATAACCGTTTCTCACCAGTCCAGATACAGTTCTCAAAAGGAGATTATGAACAGGGGAGTTTAAAAAGCCCCACCCATTTCCTACTCTAGTGATTTAAATACGGTCTTATCTGCTAACAAAATATCAAATTCGTAAAACAAAGTTCCAGTTTTGAGTTGTCAAAATATAGTTAGAAGCTTCCTTCTGAAATAAAAGTCACCCAATTCTTTTTTTAACTGATAAAATGACAATGCATTTTTACAGCTGGTTTCACTATGTTTTATGTTAAGTTAATTATCAACAAAATCCACTTTCATCACTGAAGCATAAGAATATAGCTAGCTGAGCAATTCTTTTTGTACAAGCAGGCAAAATGAGTTTGATTTTTAATTCAGTCACTTGATTTTCTGATTCATTTTTACAAGGTCTCACATAACACATGTAGTCTTGCTCTTACTAACCCTAGTTTATATTTATTAATTACTGCACAGCTTTTCAAATGAGAATGTAGCCTATCTATCACACAGCATTCTGAAGAGGGAGCTAGAGTACAACGTACAGTGCTTTCTTGAGCCAAAAGAATTCATACTAACTTGTACTTTTGAAACAAGACTTGTTAAAAAAAACAAAAATCAAGCCATCTACTTAACTATTTCTGGTCCTTTTTAAGTGCAGAAGCAGCCAATTAAAACCATTAACAAACCTTCTACTGCTTTTACTCAGCGTAACTAGTTCATGATAACAGTATGGTCTACAATATTTTATTATAAGACTTAAATCAAATGGTAGCTAAAATCTCTAGTATCATTTATATCTTTCAAAACAGGAAGAACATTTTTCACGTGTTCTACAGTTTTCATCAGTTTTGAAATTCAATAAGTAGGTACTTTCAAACAGAAAAGCTACTTGGAGGTTCTGAATACTTCTAAAAGCATAAAACTAGGCAAACATGTACCAAACACTATTCTCACTTTTGTATCAGGCAGTCTTCACAGTCTATTGGGAAAACGTTCATCACCCACCAATATTACAGAAAAGCTAATTAAAACATGGTGCTAATAGGGCAACAGTATTAGTGACTGGCAGAAGAGACAAGAATCTCCAACACATCCAAACATGAATTAATGGGACAACACTCAAAACAACACAGAAACTAAAGGTCACTCAGAAGTGGCTCTGCATAAAGAAAATATTTGCTAAACTGATTATTATTGCTAGGGAAGAGGAACCGGGATTTTTCTAAAATCCAGTATTTACAGCCAGATGGTTATTGGAAAGTATACAGTTCTGGTACCCTGTCTGCCTTTGGCAGAGTTTTTAGACTTCCAAGAGAAACAGAGGCAGAAGCCAGTTATACTTTATATTTTAAAAATCTAATTTGTATATTGATCTGTGCTTGATCATAATCTGTTTCTGAACTCAAACTGATTATCAGTCCATATTCCAGCCACCTATCCTCTCAGTTATTACTATAGCTCCAATAAAACATCAACAGTATCTTGAAACAAGCAAAATAATGATAAATTTTTTACTACTTTAGGTAAGAAGGAAAAGACATAAATTTTTGTTTTACATGTTATGAGAAGAGCATGTGTTAAAGAAAAGACACATCTGTCTGTAGGTATCTGTTTTATTAATTTATTTATTAAACTTTTGAACAAGTTCTCATTCTTATTTCACTTAGAAGTGCACTCCATAGATTCAGTCCAGGAGACTGTCTCATCACTGTTCTAGTTGGAGGTAACTGAAATATTACAACAGCAGGAAAATTTACCCATGGGAATTCTCCTAGAGGCTTTTGAGAAGGAATACAAGGGCAAAGAACTGGAGAGCACATTAATCTGACGTATAATCAGAAGCAAACAAAGACATTTTTTAAGTTCAAACACTCTTAAACAGGTGAGCATCTCTTGTTCTATACACTTCAACAGGATAAATTGCAAGAAACCTGAATCAAATGCTTAGGTTCTCATGCAAAACCGAAAGCAATGTCTTACCTTGCCCCGAATTATATATTGCTTTCACAGATTTTTTCACCTTCTGTAGTGCAGTTCTGTCTTGATCCAATGCCTACAATAACAGAAAATAAACAGACTTTAAATATTTACTTCATTCATTAACAGAATACATAATAACATTTCAAAAGAAACCCCCAAACTAGAGTAGCCTCTCAGGCTGGAGAAAACTGCAGATACAATATAATCAGCCTGCAGGAAGGTCTGTGGTCATTCAACCCCTTCAAGATGAAATAAAGAACTGAAAATGCTCTGAAGGCAGAATAGAGCAGTAGTGACAGTGCTAAAAGGAGAACATGTTCGTTTTGCAAGGAACAAAGCATTTATCAAATTGTATTATATTAAAAAAAAAAAAAAAAAAAACAAACCAAGAAATAGTCAGTAGATGTTTCTACTATAGCCCTATATTTTCTACCACAACTAAATTACTTAACTTCTATGCTTTTCCCATAATAGCATTCCAACTATAGACATAGATTATCACATTAACCTCTTGCACCAAACTCCACAACAGAATTTTATAAATACTGAAGATGAAAAGTAGCAAATCAAAAGAAAATAACTAAGATTTGATATTGTGCAACATAATGTGACTGAAGGGAAGTATTTATAATAACAGTATTCAAATACGCATTTTCAGGATTCCATCATTCTGAACTTCGTATTTCCTGCAGTAGTTTCAAAATCCAGAATAAAATGTTGTTAAGTAATGATGAATTTAGGATTAGATTTCTCGGTACTTTCTTTTTCAAGCAACATAACTTCACCCTACCCATTCTCAATCTAGTGTAAGAAATCAAACTAATGTGAAAAAGAACTACTATGATAAAGCAAAGAATAAAATCAAAATAAACATTACTCAAGACTTGTAGAATCAAGACACTTAAAAAACACATAATGGTACTGCGTGCAGTGACACAGTTAACTTCACTTAAGCATGAGTTTTGAATATTCTGCTTACTTAACGTGTTGCACATGGTTCCCCTGCAATCTATGGAGAACATACGTTTAAATTATTTCCTATATTTTTTCCCCCATTTAGATCATAGGCAATTTCCCATCATATAAGTAACGTTAGATCAATAATCTCATGTTTTAATGAAGCTGAAAGCGTTTACCACATTACATTCACATTTAAATCACTGAAGACTGGAGAACCTGTACTCAGAACTACCATCAGTATAGCAGTCCAGCTGAACCCGTCAGCTATTGCAGACCACAAAGTTCACATTGCAGAGACCCTTGTGTAGCTGCATCATCCAAACACTTACAGCTTGAGGTTCCCATGGGTCTGATATCTGAAAACTGGCAGACAAAGGCAGAATGGCAGCTATTCTTACAGCTGGGTGTACCTCAGAGAGGGTCATCACCAACAACGTGATGCCAACCTAACCAAAAAGCAGAGGTTTCACTGTCAAAGCTGAGATGACTGAAGTATACTGCACTGGGTTTGAAGCTCAAAAAAACAAAAAACAAAACAAAAACAAAAAAAACCACAGAAGAAGTTCCAGGTCAACTAGAGTGTTAAGTACTGGAGATAGTCATACATGAGGGTACCGGCCCTACCTAAGTTTGAAGCACTGAGCGTTTCAGTGTACGCGCACTTACAATAGGAACCCGTATACAGATAAACCAATTAATATATAATAGTTCCGGTTTGGAGCAGCCCAGTTTTAAGCAAGCAAAATGTTATAGCTGAACACTACATGAAAGTCTGTAACAAAAAGAAAATGTAGTGTTTCTGTGCTTTAACTGAAAACCACCATATTCTCAAAGCACACTTCTGTGGTAGCTAAAATGAGAAAGTTTGGAACCGCAGAATTTAAATAGTATTAGGAAGCACGTATATATCTCCGGTTTCGTTTGCACCAGAACAATGGATTCAAACATTCAGAACTGCAAATATTATTTCCTTTGCTCCCCAGTAAAATAGTGGGTTTTACTTGACTTTCACTTGCAAGAAAGAGTTACAATTTCTAAATTTAATAAAATATTCAAAACTGTGTTCCTTTTCAAGACAGTGCACAGCAAGTGATTCTCCTTAGGTTCCTTTGTGAATGCTGTCAAAAACATTTGTTTCTGCCTGCATGCTATGCCAGACAGTTGTTATCATTTTCTACCAAAGTTCCCTCCACCTTCAATGACCAGAAAAAAAAAATCATGATTCATTTGTCTTACCAAGAGTTTGAATGTAGGATAGTATAAGAATTTGAAGCCATTATTTTTGAAGAAAGACAATGGTTAACACTGATGAGATTCAGAGAGAAAACGTTGTACCTAACTTCTAATATTGAAGCAAACTGGACACTCAGGAGGAGGAAAAAAACCCCAAACCAACAAAAACTCCAAGAAAGAGGTACTTATTCCTAAAGTTATCAATCTAGAAGGCTAGGACAAAGAGATTAGAAAACTCTTCCAAATTGGATTTGATATAGAATTAAATTTAATCATTAATGTGGAAGCAGGAGGGAACATTCATTATTTTAAGAGAGCAATCACTGAGTAAAGCAATATACAGAGATGACATCCACTGCCTGAAGGAGCCAGTGATCTAAGTCAGAATGACATCACAGTCCAATTTTGTATTTTTATATTTGCAAATACAAGCTTTATGTGAACTAGTCTACTTAGTCCAAAACTCCCTACATAAAACAAATCCACGTGCACTTTTAACCGTACACCAGGGTAGAGTTCAAAATGCCTCTGCACAAGGAACCCGATGCTATGTAGGATTCTAGGTACACAAAAACTGTAATCTAGGGGGTTTTGCGTGGGTTTTTTTGGTTTGGTTTTTTTTTGTTTGTTTTATAAAACTGTAGGTAGTTTGTTTCCAAATATATTACATTCCTCTTGAATGTCTTTAGCTAATAATTTTTAGCTGTACTCTTCTGTAAAGGAATTAAGCTGCACTCAATACCCAATTCAATTATTATTGCAGAGTAACATTACCTTTTAACTACGTTAAACTAGACAGGAACAGCCTTGCTTTTCCCCATTAGGTAAAAGCATGCTTTTGCAGTATTCGTTAATTTTTAGAATACTAAATATTTTTACTCCCATCTTAGAAAACACAAAAACTGATCTTTCAGTAGAAGTGACATACATTTGTATTATTGAAAGCTACAATGCCTCAGAGAACCCAGGAGTCTCTGTGACAATCTCTAGGTACTCAGATGCACTCTTTCCTACATACTAAACTCTTCCTCCTCATCACTCATTCCTGGAAAATGCTTTTTTATTTTTTTCATTCCTGTAATACCACCTCCCAGGAGGCCTTTTTAACTTCCCTGGGAGAATGTTTTCTTACCTTCTTACGCATTCTGAAAAGACAGATTATTTACTAAAGGTACCTGCAACACACATTTGCTGCCTCCTTGGCTGAATAAAGCTTTATTCTTGAAAATGGTCATTTTGAAGACAAGCTCCATCCTGATTCAAAATAATGCAAAATTAGTGTTCACAAAAACACCTGAGGCATTAGTGAAGAAATGAAGAAAAAAACCTGCCAGCACCATATGTAATCTGTTTTACATAAAATTAAACAAGGAAAGCTCCTTGCTTCTCATACTCGGCAGATTTGCAGTGCATGGTGTTTGACATATGCCCTGTCAAGGCTTTGTGTTCCTGCATTCCCTTGTATTCAAGCTTACGCTCAAGAAGAAAACCTCCCTATCACGCAAGATCAGCTCTTCTAACCAATCCGTTTGGAATCTTGCAGACAGGCATCCCAGATTTAATTTCTCCTTTCTGCTGAAATTTAGCTACTTTGGACCCAGCCTGCAATTCCAAACCACCAACCTAGTTCAAATCTATACTATTGAAGAAACCAGTGTCTCCTTCTTCATACCAGTTCAGGAGCTGCTGCGGTGACCTCAGCTCCATGAAAACCATGGGTTCCTTTTAAGCACTCTGGATCTAGCTCACCTTCCATCAGTGCATTGCACATTGACAGAAATTGGTACTTACAGCTACCGTTTCACATTCAGAGGCAAGACTTCTCACAGCATCCTCCGTCATAAGATGTACATTTACCAGTAACTATTCATACCAATATAAAAATTTCAAAACTTGTCCACCTGAGGAAACCAAATTAATTTTGGGGTGAAGGGAAGGTGAGTCCTCCCAATGGTTCGTTTCACTGATACAGATCACTGGGTAGCTGCACACACACTTTTACCAGCATAAGACAGCACACAAGTCAGTATCAGGTCAGAGAGGGCTTATGTTGACATCCCATAACCACACCGTAGTCCCCTCCACTAGAAGAAGCAGAGCTGTGCACTGCAGTTCGCACAGACCCTCTTCAACCCTCTAGAACCTGATCCCTTCTCAATAAAGGGTATTTCTATTTCCCTTCTCAGTAAAGGGTATTTCTATGTTTGGGCCATGCTCTGTTTTAATAGCTACTAATTTTTAAACCAGAAGTTATACCACTATGTAGTGTGTTAAGTGCTAGATTCTGGATTGCTATCCGTCTTTAATGTCCTAAAAACGGCCAAACACTCATTTAGACAGACAACTGTTTCTTTAGAACCTTGTGTCCTTTTATTCTTATAGATATATTTGTGTGCATGTGTGTTTATGTAAAAGTCTATATAGTGGAGAACATACTTAATATTTGATATACTAATTGCTGATCAACATGAAAAGCATGGTTTGAGCAACACAAAAATCTTCCTTTCTTGACTGATGTAAAACTACTATTACAGAAACTGATCACAGAAGTGCTTAGTCTTCATATTAAATTTAGGTCTTCTAGAAATCAGCATCATCCTAAAGGCACGCATTTGCTCAGAGGATGCTATGGCCCCTTCAGTCCACTAGATCTACTAAAATATCAAAGGTGTTTTGTATACCTTTCAAACCTTCAAAATTTGAAGAGGAAAGAAACACCACTGATTTCTGTTTCAGCCTTACAATAAAAAAAGAGGGGCTCAAGACACTGACAATCATATTAATATGCCAACATATGTTATTCATCCCTTCAAGTAGATTATTATCCAGACGAGATTAGTTTTCCAACTGGAACAAACTGTTCATCCTAATATCAGAGAAAGTTTAGAATTTAACCCCCTTTGTAGGAGGTTTTCTCTAAAAAAATTCCATGTCCTACCCACTACCAAAATCCATCCACAAAAATTATACCAAAAGAAATGTTTTAAACACAGGTTTGTCGTGTTTAAAATACTATGACAGAAGCTTGAAGGCTATTAGAGCATGCACAACCTACCCACTCATGACAAACTGCCTCTATATATTTTAAGAAATTATTTTTGTATGTTAAAAAGCAATCCATGTGAAGTATAAAATATTTGAGGTTATATACACAAAGGTACAATGAACGCTTGGTAGTCACATGCACGTGTTGTCAGATACAAGATTAATTATTTCACAGAAAATACATGGATGATATATTGGTTTCAAGGGACTAAAAGTCCCTTAAAAGTAGTCAGTCTTTCACTTATCAGTTTACATACTAATCTAACCTGGCACTGAAGTAACTGACAGTTACTATTGTCTGTGCTAGAAAATAGGCTTGCCGTCTGCTCAAGCCCTGGTCATGTAACAAAGTAGAGCAATGGCACCTTACAAAGTTACAGCTGTTCAACACCAGTATCAGTTTTCTTCTCAATAAAATCCAAACTTCATCGGATGGATAATAAACGCAGGCTAGACAGGTTAGTAAGTTATTACATGCCAGTGAAATTGCAACAAGACAAAACGCCAGACTTGCCCCAGTGAAATATAACCAGAAGAGTTGGTAAGAGTCTCCTGTAGTTTACCTATTCAGAAGTGAGCAGACTACCAAAATCACTTAATTCTGTACAAGGAGATGTGATTCAAACCACCCTTCCTGTCCTTCCCTCCCCGCTCCATTTGTACCAGCCCTGCCAGTCACCACTGTGAAATCTGTTTCCGATTGTTGGTCTCCACACATATCTGGAGGACAAAAATAGAGGAGTAAATAATTTTCTAGAGACACTTAATCCCTTTGTGCAAAAGATTGATATAGACAGGCACAGTCTGAACTTGTCCTGAATTACTTAAAAACCCAAAGGGTCCAAATAAGAGAAAGCAAACCAAAACACCACATCAACACGCACGTATCACTGTAACAACTGCCACCAACATCATTTTGTACCCCATCATGTACCAGCTACTCCCAAAATAAGACAAATTAAAAGATAATGTTTTTTTAATTGTGATTTTCTTAAAAATTGGAAGCTTGAAGTATTTTAACCATAACTAATGAAAATAGCATAAGTAATCAAGTTTAGGAAATATGTTTTTCCAGAAAATAATTTTTCCAAGTAATGCCAAAGCTTAACAGAGATCCATCCCATCAGATGAACTTCCCTCACATCTACTGTTGGTTACATGGCCTGATGCAACGCAGAGCCTCTCTCCAAACCAGCATGCACGAGAAAACTCATCAGCCCTACGGTGCTGTAAAGGTCACATTAGATGAGCAAACTCATTTGTGTGATCTCTAAAAAGGAGTTGCAAAAGTAACAGTCACTGAATTATTCTTCCAATATTACTCAAATGGAAGCCCAGGAGATACTGCTTGTAAAATCTCTAAGTCATCCAGCATTGCTAATTGTAATTGTCTTGACAATTGGTCTATTGGACCCTTCTTTGCAACCAGACTCCTTTTCTGCAAAAGCATGAATGTAGACACTAATTGCTATCTATGTAGGATTACTCCTAGATAATAGGAAGTTAGCATCGCATTCTTCCTAATGAGCGTGCAGCTGATATTTGATCTTGTGCACACTCTGACACATCTGGGAATATTTAATAATATTTTGGGCAGTTACTTCCTTTAAGTTGTCAGTTGAGTTACATTAGTATTTCTGAGTTTAGCTCATTTTGTGCATAAGGTATATTTAGAGATAACTGAAAAATAAAACTATGAGATTTGTTTCCAGATAGGATGATGACACAGATCAGATTCATTTCCTAACTTCTATTGTGCAGGAGATGCTGAAAAGCCCACAGGTAGTGGCAACACCTGAAAACATCTAGTTACAGATATAAAATTTTCTTCCACCGGCACTGGGTCTAAAACAGCTGCCACTGGGTTGAAACTAATCTCAGTAATAAATAACACAGAAATGGTTTGGGGTTGGAAGAAACCTTAAAGACCATCTAGTCCAACCCCTTACCATGGGCAGGGACATCTTTTACTACATGAGGTCACACATAGCCCCATTCAACCTGACCTTGAACAGTGCCGATGCTGGGGCATCCACAGCTTCTCTGGGCATGATGGGGCATCCACAGTTACTTTAGTGCCAATGTTCTTACCTTTAAGCTAGCAACAACATACAATGAAGTAACACGGTATGTTGAACAGCTATCATTCACTATATCCAGACTCACTTGATTATACTAGTCAGCTTTACTAGTACTAATTAGAAGCCTAAGACAGCAAAACCAGTGAAGAAGATTCACCACTTTTCAGGTCACTGCAGCACAATTTTACCTATGTCTTACTCCAGCAGCAGATAAACACACTGGCATGATTAACAGGGTAATACACAGTTAAAGCTCAGAAACCAGCAAACCCATAGCCAGGCCCCCCATAGCTCCTGAAGATACCACTGCGTCCAAGATTCTCAAGTTGCACACACCATTTTTGCTAGCATTAAAGCTGCACAGCACTAGCAAGTGGTTGCACAGAACACAAATAGAAGAGCCTTCCTACATTACAAATGCTTCTGTGTTTAAAAATAAGTAGTACTGTTGTGCTCTACTTTTTAGCAAGTCATGGCATATTGACAATCTTCCCCCCCACCCCCACCCCGAGCTGATTCTTCTTGTGCACATTAGCAATCTACTAAATACTGCTTTAAAAGCACAAAGGGAATGATCTAACAAACAGAAGCCTATTCTGTACCTGTGCTCTCTCTCGCAAACCTCTCCTTACGCTTTTTTCAAAGTCCAGTGGAAATACATTACTTCGAGTGAGAGTATTGGCTACCAAATACTACCCTACAAAATCCTTTTTTCCAGCATACAAATATACAGTTCCATAGAAATAGCATCTAAATGAAATTTTTTATTAATTTATTGAAGATGCTTGTAATTTGAAAACCCAATCCACTATAAAGCGCCATTTTCATTCAACAAAAATCTAACTTAAAAAGCTTATCAGCAAAAGACAACTAAATGCAATTCAGAACAGTCCAAAACAGAACAAGATTATTTATTTTCTAGAACAATAAAAAAATAAACACATCAGAAGACAGCAAATAGTTGAGGTAAAGTCTTTCACAAGGAAGCAAACTGACGAGAACATGACATGCAAGCAACAAACAGAAACGCACTAAATAGATGTGCTAGCAGACCTAGATTTATTAGAAAGAAATGTGATTCTTAGCAACTTGGACCAGAAAAAAGTGCAAAAGTCTCTGGAGAATTGCTCCCCCCACCCCCAGATTTGACTGTATATTTCACTAACAGGAAAGCTCTCCAGTTACTGCACCAAAGTTAAATACCATAAAGTATTTTCCTCCCATGTTAACTCTTTCTTCTTCTTTTGAAATCCCAAATATTTTGCAGTATGTTTGGTATTTAAGCTGTTATCCCAGTAACTCTACTCAGGGAGGGAAGATGCACTAGATCAGGACTCTTAAGATAGAATTATTACCACCTTCTCAAGCAGCAAAATTCTTCAAATCTTATACAGCGATTCTATGAATGTTACAGAAGCTCAAAAGTGACACTCAAGGACAAATAAAGTACTCCCTCACTCAGCCATTGCCAGCTTCACAGTGGTGCTGCAATTACATTGTACACTCACATCTCCTAGCTCTCTACATTTCAATCAGTATTGTTATTTATCAATACCTGGTATCAGCTAGCAGCAGAGACATGAAGGACATCAGAAATATATTCATGGTAGACCAAGCCATTTCAAAATTATAAACCCTTTCTTCTTTAAAAATTTGCATCATTGGATGGGTAGGATGGGTGGGTGGGTTATGGTCCTCTAAGAACAGAGGCAACCCATGTTCCTTCTCCTAACCCATGAAGAAATACTTAAATGCATATACTGATGCATGACTGCAATATTCCATTTCAGAATTATTCCGTTCAGAGAGAAAAAGCAGCTATATTAATGTATTAAAATTGTTTTATGTAAGAGATATATATATTTAATTGTGTCTATTTGTTCCAAGCTTCAGATTTCAAGAGTGTCATTAATTTAAAAATAAAATACAATAAATGGGATTTCCATTACAACACAGACCTTGAAGACAACTACAGTACTCTGGGACACTGCTTACAGCTCAGTTTCATTCTGTTATTGGAGAACACTATGATGACAGACTTGAGACTTCACCTTACATCATGTTAAACCTGTAACCACCACCACTTACTATGAAATTTAGAGCTAAACACCAATGACCAGCTAGGAATCTACCATCTAATACTTCTTACAGTGTATAAGGTAGGCTGCTGCTCTAGGGCCACAACAAAGGGAGAACAACAAATCTAGAAACAGTCTAGAAAAATTCTAGAAAATAAGCACACATTCAATTTTTTTTTGTTTTTAAGGTGAAAGTTAAAAATGGAAGTAGTATAATATACAACAGGAGTTCTGTTTCTAATCATTACGATTAGACTTTGGCTAGAGATTGACAGAATGCACAAGGAGGGGTTTGAGTCTCCCTTTCCAAAAGGAAGAAGAAAATAAAAAGACAAAAGCACAATTTAGATATGAAACATGAGAGTTCATTTTGTATTTTAACGTCATGTTCTTTGATACAAACACATTCTCTGAAAATACTGAATTTAATGGGGGATATTACAGGAAAATAAACAATATAATCAGAATAGTCAATTCTATTATTATAACACAAACCTCATCTAAAAACCAATACTTTGTCCTACATTGTCTTTCGTTTCTTTTGATCAAAATGCAAAAATATCATAAGTGTACATTAGAAAACTAAGATGCACAACTCATCTTCACTGTGGTACAGAAACCCAACAGACCTCTAAAAGCAATATAGGCTGAAAAAACCCAACCCATTAACATGTGTATAATACATAGCATGTAAGGATATAAATCCTTTAATTAGTAGAATAAGTCTATATATAAACTTAATACCAGAGTGAGATCTGCTTTCTCCATCTACAAGTAAAATACAGTGAAATGAGAAAGGATATCCAACCTAAAGCAAAAACCTATAATCTAGTTAGATTCCCCAGGGTTTATTTTGAAGGTGCTGGCACACATTTTGACCATTAGCAAACTGGTTAAGTCTGGAAAATAATTTCTGTCTACGTACAAACACATAAGCTATAGCAAACAGTCAAGGGTGAAAGAAAAGGATACACTAACACCACTGAAATCCTACCACGTAAAGGTAACCTTAATTTGCCTTAACTGTGCCTATGACCTGACAAAGTCATTGGGACAACACAGAAGCTACCACTTTCCCTTCCATAGGAAGAACACTTTACAGTCCTGATTTTAAAGGTATTGTTTTAAAATAACAATGAAACTTAAAAGAATTCAGCAGTAATTTCCAGTACATTAGGAAAAAATATGAGTGCTTTTCAAGCAAACTGCTACTTCACGGCACCTGTTAACATACTATTGTGTTTGCTAAGAACAGTCCTATGTTACTTCTCTTTTAAGATTGCATTAGAGAACAGATGCCCTTGGAGAATATTCTGTAAGTTTTCTTAACAATATTAAGCTTCAGACATAACTTACAGCCAAGATTATAAATACAACTAAATTACACTAGCAACAACTTTCTTTAAAATACTGTCAGATCTAAAAATAGCTGCACTGCATTCCATTTAGAAAATGCAACTGATTGGTCTGATCAGGTTTAATTTAATATTAATGTAAGTAATGCCACATTTATAAAATGAGTATACAGTCATGCTACTAGCCAAGCAAAAATACTCCCTAACAAAAGAGTTATAAGTGCCAAAAAAATAATCCCAGATTTATGACACTTTTCAATTACATTGTTTAATCATTTTTGGAGGCGCAGTGATGCATGTACATTAGCAAAAACACAGTAGTGTTTTCAGGAAGGGAAGAGTTTTAGGAATCAGCTAGAAGGGAGGTGACTGAGGACCTGGGGCTTCTAAAGAATTCAGATTCCACAGATTCAAAAGCAAAAATTAGTCGAAGATAACATTTTCCCCAGATATGCTGCAGCTAAGTAGAAGGTTCAAGTTCAGTAGAGAAGACCACGCACCGTCACCCTTCTCTTCCTCAAGCTAGGGCTTAAAAAGACTTTTGCTAACATCTGTGCTAGACTCCCAGGCATACATCCTCACTGAATATCAAACAACTGTGCACCAAACTCTACTCTGTAAAATATTTCAGCACATTCTTGTCAGATAAAACACAGGCTTTGTACATAACTCACATATAGTGAATCATAGATAAAAAGGACCTTAAACACAGCAATAAGTATTAACTTCTTGGAAATCAATATTCTTGCTCTACTAAGGGCACCAGTAGTTTATGCAATAACAGCCAGATGCTAGATGACTTTTTAATTTATTTTGCTTGGAGAAAAAAAAACCCCAAACAATAAAACCAAAACACACACACCCCCACCCCAAACCAACAAACCTCCAAAATGCTCACAGTTTATAATTTTCTTGTGATATTAGATATTGTAGGGAAAGAGGTTTTCAGTCTGTTTACTCTCACCTCCCTCTTTGGAAGGGGCATTCCTACATCCACACTTCAAATAATTACTACTTATTTAAGGGGATCATACAAACACCTAACACATGGGTTCCTGGACCCTGTCTTCTCCAAGAAGCAGCAAGGAAGGTGAAAGTAGAATCAGCTGCAGTAAATCAACAAACAGTATTTCTGGCAGGATTAGCTACAATATAAAGTAAATCACTCCGGGCAAAATAAGTTTGCAAACAACACTTTTGCTTACAGGAAGAATCAGAAAACACCAGTGAAAAGGAAAATACTGTTGGGTTTTTAATTTGTTTATTTTGCTTTGGTTGTGTTTTGTTTTGGTTTTTTTTTAAATAGCACTGACAGCTGAAGAGGATATATATCACTTTGAAAGAGTAAAGGTTGGCAATATTCTTCTCTAAAAAAAGGAATATAATTTATGATTCAGGATCAAGAAAGGAATCTGGGAAAGCTAATGAAAACCATGACTGCTACCACAGGGTAACAAGAGTGCATGGACAAAGCTGATCATTACCATGTAAGCTTTTCATACTTGTATAATATGTAACCAGAAAATATAGGTTACACTTAAACATAGGACAAAGCAATGGCATAATTTAAAACCCACCCAAAAGAGCAGTAATTACATAATAAAGTATATTTAATCAGAAACTATGTTATTCATATTTTAGGCCAATGATTTTTTCTTTTAACTACACAATCCTCTCCCACATGCACAAAATTAAGACTAATACTAAAATCACTAATTTATGACATTTATATTAAAGTTAGCTTGGTTCTCAAAACCAATTTATTCATTCCAGCTTACTCTAAAAATTATATTAGCTAATCCTAATGGATGCAGTTAGTGCTTAAGTAAAATTAACATATCAACATCAGTCTTAAAGATACTCAAGAAGCTTACAAAATTGACAAATGATTTTACATAAAAACTAGACAGAGATACTAGAACAACAGATTAATAGGCTGTTATTTTAAAATTAAATAAGGGCACAGTAGCTCTCACAAAGTTGTAAAGAAGCAGCTATGAACAGAGCAAACTTCTAAATTTATGCAACAGTGTACTCTTTTGACAAACACCCTTAGACTTAGATGTTATGGGATATGACCTAATGTTATCACCAATAAATGCAGCACCTTTTCATGAACACTTCTACTTAGCCACAAAGATACTTTCTTCATTTTTACATTTCTGCAGTTTCTTCATTGTGCTCATTAATACAAATTTAAAACCTCTAAATGCAATTTAATTTAGCAAAAGCATATGAATGAAGGCCTTTTTCCCTCCTTTTTCTTAGGAAATAACTGTTTCAGATGTCAACAAAATACAACAGATGTCCTATATGCTACATGTGTACGTATGGTTAAAAGACTTTCTGGAATACAGAACGAATGTATAGAAAAAATGGTAAGTAATATCGTGAAAATTTGGACAGGAAAGTTGAAGTGGTTAAGCAAATGAAAGTTAGAATCAACAGCATTCCACATTCCAGTTGGTCTAGTATGACCAGAAGCAACAGGTCAACAGGTATTACGGCAAGTTTCTGTGGAAATCTCTGTTGCCCCACAGGACCTAAAAAATGGGTTTCCTTGTTTCCCTCTACCAACCACTCATTCCCACTACCTTGTCTGTGCCAGCACGCTAGCGTTCAGAAAACCACAAAGTCAAGAAATGACATCAGATGAAAATTGCCTTTTCTGTGCATTATGGCCGGCACAGAGAAGGGCAACTACACATGTGGGGGCTCCACCCCTTTCAATGGATGCACAAGTTTTTTATAACAGATTAAAATTGCCATGTGACCATAACCTGAGAAAACAGATGTTATTTAATATTTTAACGACATTAAGATCTGTTCCATCTCCCTGGCATCCCTTGCATTCCACCTACTTTTGATTTGTGAAGATACACTTTGAGACTGCAAAACTTAGATCCCTCGAAACCAGCCTTGCAAAGCTGCAATATTAATGCATGTAGGAGTTAAATTCAATTTTTCTTTTGCCAGCAGGGGTGACTGAGACTACAGATTTCCTTTTTTAATTTCACATTCTTTCTCTTGACTTTAAAATAGTTATATCCTTCAGAAACTCAGTCAACTATCTAAACTAGAGTAACAAACTGGAGCTCCTTATGCCTTTTCTCAGGATCTTCACAAGTGCATAAACCATTGCTGAAGTACGGACTGAAGTTTTGAATTTGCAGCTATAGAGAATTACTCCCCTTGACGATACCAATTGAACAAAATCTACAAAGCACTTCATGCAACTTCCAGTGTGCTGTATTATTAACTCTCTAGTAACCTAGTTTCAATACCTCCTGCCCCTTTTACAGGGCCATTTATCCCCTGCACCACACATCACTCCAAGCAAGCAGCACTTGCTCTCAGCACACTTCTTGCCCAGAGAGAAGGCGTTATTTAGTAAAGGCACATTTGGAACTAAAGCCCAGAAGCTGGCCTGGATAGACAATTAAGCAGAAAGAAAACACTAAGTGGTGCAACAGAAGTTGTAGAAATTGACAGTAGCTTTTCCAGAAATATTTTACCTTGAATTTCCTTTTGCAGAGCAGCCCCTTCAAAAGTCCCACCCACTCCTCCTTATCACCTGAGAGAGTAAAGCACAACCCTTCAGATCTCTGCAGAGAAGCCACAGCAGGCATAACCTACACCTCTGGAGATGAGCACGTGGCAAGGTAGAGACCAAGAACCCTGCCTGACCTCACAGGCCTGTAAAAACCCCTAATGGCAAACTGGATACCCAATGGCTGAACACAGCCTATTCCAACACAAAGGGCAGAGGACTTTAAAACAAACTAGCAGGTACCAAATTCAAAATAAAAGTTAGAAAAAAATAGAAGTAGTATAGTGTAGAAGAATGAAGCTGAGTTAATTATCATTGATAACATACAGCTGTGGGTTAGTTTCAGGGGCAGAGGGTTGGCCAATGTAGATAAGGTGCAGGTGTGGCTGGTTCTGTGAAGAGGTTGGGCAGCCACGGAAGAGGGAGGAGGAAGAAGCAGAGAGAAGAGAGGAGAGAGAACAAGCACCCTGGGTGAGGGGAGACCAGGAGAAGGCAGCAGAGGGACTGGCATAAAGAGATGTTGGTATGAGATGGTAAAAGACCATGTTGCAGCCAGCTGGTTTGGAGAGTGCTGCAACAGTATAGTGCTTTGCACTGCATATGGTAAGCTGTGGATCTCCTTATGGATCCTAAAATTTTATATACCTCAAAAAAACCCTAAAAACAAAAACAAGGAGGACAAAGTCATAGAGGAGAAATTCAACATGGCCATTAAATATAAATTCAACACCTTTGTTCTGCCATACCCTGAACTGCAAGTTACTGGAGACTGGGAGATTACATTGGAGAAGGTACCCCTAACACGTTTGCCCTTTTCCTACACTCTTCACTTGTCACCAACAGCAGATGGCATCAGAAAAGATCATAGGCTTTTATCAACTTCTGGACTATCCCAGCACAGCTGTTCTTCCACTCACTAATGGTATTTCTGTTATGTAAGCAGCAAAGTGAAGGAATTCACCAGTAAATAACCATATAAGCACAACACCAAGCAACAGACAAACCTCAGTAAGAAACTGGAAAAAACCCAAAAAGTCCTGTAGCAAACAAGGACAACTCTTCCTCTTCCTTCATACAGCTTTTGTTTTCTTCAGATCTGAATACCGGCCATCATTGCAAAACCCCCAAAAGCTGTTTACATATAAAGGGGGAAGATCTGCTGAAAGGTTTAGCAATAATTAAGTAGTATGGTATTAACTGAACCATTACGTTCACTGGACCAACAAAACACTTTATACATTTTGGTTTCTAAATGTACATAGCCCTTAGACATTAGTCCATGTTTCACAAACTATATTGATATGCTCTAGCAAAACAAAATGGTTAAACTTAAAGTGAAAAATTTGTTCAAATGTCCATTGTATACTTTACAGTATGTCTTAAACTCAAAAGAGAATGAAAGTCGATTGTTTCTTGTACAGACCACAGAATGTTTGTTTTCACAGACATAGAAAAGCTGTGATTTACTGCCAGTCTTACAAGGACAGCTGTTTGATATTGTATCTTTTGCCCTATACCCATTAAGAGTGAAATTCAATTAACTTTACATTATTCCAGAACATCCAGTCTTTATGCAGTGAATGGAAATTTACTAAACTAAGGCATCTAATTGAAACACTAAAAATATAAAGTCTTTTCAGAAAGCCATTTTGTTTTAATAAAATCTACAAGCCTTTACAGAAAAATGAGCTATTATTAAGCTAGCTCCTAGCCTTTTAAGATTAACATTTTTAATACAGATTCTCTTTATACATATAGTTTTGAAAACAATCTTGGTGCATCAGACACTGAAGAAATCCACCACGTTGAGTTCAGCCCTTTTACTGATCTCTTTACCAATGAGGACAACAAGGTATGCCACATTTGAGAAGCATCTACTTTGACACACGCACAAAAAAAAAAAAAAAAAAAAGGAATATTACTGGTGAATATCTACCAGGCAAACCACAACAAAATTTCAGTTTACATCGTCACAGGTTTGGATTAAATTGAGGTTAGGGAAAACAGAAACAGTAAAAGACATGGTAGTGATGTTGCCTTTAAGTCAGAAAGCCTTGGTTCAATTGCAACAGCTTTTATGGAACTCCAGCTCAAAACGTCCCTGTTCATAAACCAGTGGAACAGCGTACCAAGATAAATATCACTGCACACTGTTCCAACGCTCTTTCCATAAGCATCCATTTCTCACCTTGGTTAGAGACAGCCATGGGCCAAGCAAAGACACTTACATTCCCATGACCATAAATCTTCCCTTGTGAATTCACAAGAGAATATCGTGGGATTCTATTTTTGTCTTGGTTTATTACAAGTTACCAGTGGGCAGCCAGAACAGAGTAAATCCTACACCTGGCAACTGCAGTCTTTCAAAGCTTTCATGAACGTCGCATTGTTTGGCTCTCTGGAAGCTAGTACTGCACAGAATGCTAAAGGCTGTATTCGAGCAAAGCTGAAGGCAGGACACAAATAGAATGGAGCAACAGAAAAGGAAGCTGTGTGCAATGATGCAAAAAAAAAATCCTATTGCTGATTTGTATTCTGCCCGAATACCAGGAAGAAAGTAAGAAAACCTTCAGCTCATTCACATGCAGAATATAAATAGAAGGTTCAGTAAAGAACTATTTTTCTAAGCATTCACATTTGGAATATATTCGAACTCTAGTTATATACTGAATAAGCATAAAAGGCAACCCTTGTTAATCACAAAATTGGAGAGTTCCAAAATTTGGAACTAGAGTGATTTAATGCCAACGTTACATATAGTTTGTGTAACGTACACAAATAGAAGTCATAGTTAAAGACACATAATACAGTAGTTGATAGCAACTGTAGATTACTATCTCCCATGGTGGATGCAATTGTATGGTACATTTCACAATAGTTATAAGAAGATGAACGGCTGAGTTTGAGGACCATAAACAAGGGATTATTTTACAGGCATTCAACTGACAGTCATAGACACTGAGGAAAAAATTGCCATTAAGGAAATAGTACAAACAGTGAAGCAAAATAAGCAGCACAGTGGAAAAGCATTTAAATATACACCATAATAAGGAAAAGATGAAGCAGATTTGCAATCCAGAATCTTTTCAAGGGGTATGTATTACTTGTAGCATCCTCATCAGGATGGTGCACAAAACACAAAGCCCCCTTAGACAGCCAGGGAAGGCAACTCCTCCTAGGTGAATCTTTGCTGTTTAAAGGAGGAAAAGCAAACAACCAACTAGTCCACACCAGATAGATCTGTGCTGCTCCACAAAATAAAGACCACATCTATAGCCACAAGTAAAGCACAGTATTAGGATAGGATCTGTAAAACAAACTATACTTTATCCACATAAGGTGCAGCATTTCAGACAGGTTTACTCCAGACCAGATCTAAACCAGCCTGTGCACTGAATGCTCGGTAGCAGTTGGGGGTGCATCTTCAATTGTTTTCATCTGAACATAAGCCAGTTTTGTCTACCATAAAACTGTTTCATGACATAAGACAAAGCATAATAACAGGGATAATTAGGAAATTCACTTCAAAACAATACTCATGCTCCAACCTAGAACACAACAAACAGTGCTGAAAATTGAGACCACTATCAAGGACTTGTTGTTGTCAGAGATGAGTCTGATTTTTCAGAAGGCAGACTACCATATGCTTCCTCACACTCCAGTTCTTTAGATTTTGTGCTTATTTTATACAAAAATCTATCCATTCATTATTCCTTAGAAGTGGGAACTATGGGTTATAAATTGTCAGAAAGGGGCTGCTATCACTAGGCTACCATAGGAAGAGGCAAGAAGCCCTCTTGATATTAGTTATGATCTTCAGAGGGCTCCACCAAAAAAAACCAGAAATCTAAAGCCAAGAGTGATACTTGTTACATCTCAATAAATATTTGCTATCTTTAGACTCATAATTTGGTAAATTAACTCTTTTTTGAATCAGAATCTATAAAAAGCCTCATTGCCATGTTGGATATATCCCAAGAGTCTACCTTGTACTATTTTTTAAGCCACACACACACACACACAAAAAAAAAAAGCAGCAGAGGAAAAAGACCACCACAGGTACAAACTCCATCCAAGTAGGTTACGGGTTGCTGATTCCAGTAGCTCGGTAAGAGGTGAGGTTCCACATTCCTAGTTCCAGCCAGTACTGGTTGAGCATGTATTTCCAGCAGAGACACAAAGCACAAAGGGCTCTCATCCTGGTCTCCACTACGGCTGACCAGCACAAAAGCATGTTACTGCAGTCTACGACACCTCGGGCACAGACATACACATGCAAACAGGTCTCTCAACCAGCCCTGAGACCTCACCATGTCTCCAGTTGTTGGCTTGGACCTGCTGGTCCCCCCCAGCAGCCAACTGGCAGACCTTCTGTTCACTCAGTCTCTCCTGGATTTACAGCAGCTTCAGTATCTGGCTCCCAAGTATCTTACCTACTCATCAGCCTAGTGACAGTCCTGCTTAATATTGCACACTGATATACATATCCCCACAATATGTATGCACTCCAGTTGGTGGCACCCCAAGATGTGCAGGCCCCTATGACACAATGGTCTGACTCCAGTCTGGACTGTGGTCTAACACTGCCACTTAGTGCTCTACATATACATATGCATATAGAAGAGAGCCCCTTCATTCAGGAAAATATGAGTAGCCCCTTTATTCCCCTATTCTTCTGTTCTATGCTTGTTCCCCTCCAAACCACCTCAAATCCTCCTTTTACCCTGCCTTTGGCGCTTCCCCTAAACATTGCATAATGAGTCCTAAACAATTCCATGATGCTCTTTCCCTCCATCCTGTAATGAGTCTCATGCAGCTGATCACCCTTCTGTGGCATACTCAGAAACAGCCAGGTCAGGGTGCTCCATTTCTCACATTTTTAGGATTTCCCCATCTTTCACCATTCCACTGGGTCGCTTTGTATTTATGGAGATGAGCCTTTTACCACACAACCTAACCTCCCCCTGCACTTAAAAGTAAAGCCAGAGAGGATTCCACCGTGGTACACTGTGTACCTCAAATCTCAGGAGCCAAGTGCTGTGGTATGAAAAAAATATTACAAAGATTTATTTTAAAGCCTGCAAACCAAGTCAGAAACTTACTCGAACGTATATGCCATTCCCCATCCACTTAAAAATGAAAACAAGAAATTAATTTGTACTGGCAGTAAGGACTTGCCGTGACCAATTAATGACAGCTTCCCTCACAGATAGTACAGTCTAACAACTAAAAAAAAAAATAAAATTGAAGTTAAATTGTCAGCTTCAGCAAATGCTAAAGTATTCTTACTTATATTACCAAAGCGCCCAAGCATAACCAAAGTCCTTTGGGGTAAGAACTCTGCAAATACTAAACAAAGCCTCAGATCTGACAGAGGCAACACATGAAAGAAAACAAATCCGCTTTCTTACACAAAAGAGTACAAGACAGCACTTGATAACATGACATACAGCACTCTTCTTCAAGTTTCTACTGCCATCATGAAAGAGAAATATGTAACATTGGAGCACGCTAATAGGGCGCCCCTAGCAAGCATAAGAGGTATCACAGAAGTCAAAGCAGCTCCCTTTAAGTTTACGAGCAATTGGGCACAGAAGGCCAGAGTCAAGGATGGGTGCAAGTGGAAGACAGCAAGAAAGAAACAACAGGTTAAGAAAAAGTGGAAAGCTGTAAGGTTACTCCTCCTCTCAAAGAAAAACCAAACAGCTGAAGGTGTACATACAAGCCATCACCGCTATTTTGGAGGAATCATATGACACCCAATTCCCACAAGACTACTACTAGAAGATACTACTTCAAGATAACACATATTCTTCATCTGTATCGCAGAGATCAATTAATTTGTCAAGGACTGGAATAAAAAAAAAAATCCACATAAAAATCTCTGCAAAAGCAAAGAATCTTACTCTCGCCAAGTTCAGACCTTGGCAAGATCCACAAGCTCCAAGATGCTGCATTTCATGCACCTCTGAAAGTGCCATGGTTTCCTGATGTCTGCCTTGCTGCACGTTGTTAAAAATATACCCCCTTTGGTAATATTTGTTTTAACTTACTGACCTGAGAGATCTACAGCCCACTCAAGTAACATTTGGCATCCTTCTCTCTGCCTGCTCCTAAGGTTCTCTGGGCTCCTCTCTTTTCTGAATCCTTGTTTGTCTAAGCTCATCCAGCTTTCCTCTAGTCTGTCTTCTGTCTAGTCTCTTTTTCCTCCCACTTGCCCTTTGAGAATGTCAAGGCTTTTCTCCTCAAGTCTCCATTATTCCCATTCTCTCTTCATGTTTGTTAATTGATCAGTGGTTTGCAAATAACTTACAAAATGCATTTAGCTACAACTGTTCTGGCTGAGAGCTCAATGAAAGTTCACATCTTTAAAAAAAACCCACAAATATGTATTTAATTCCACTACCTAACCAAACAGCTAACAGACAAGTAACACATGTTAACACACTTTAAAGATAACTACAAAAAAGGCGAAGAACACATCACATATTCACAGGGTAACCAAACAGTTGAGTGAATTCATAGATTAAAAATTCATAGACTACAAATTTAGAACAAATTAATATGATAAAATACAAACCTAAAACCTGTGCAGTTAAAAAAAAAAGTCACTGTCCCAAGGTGCCATTATAGGCACTAGTGATTAAATAAAAGGGGAAAATGCAGAATTTCTTCAATTTTTATACAGTAAATGGTTTCCCAGTTACACCACCCAAATCCATACTGCTGCTGTGCCTTCCACATGCACGCCAGCATGTGGAACAACAGAATTTGCAGCCCAGGGCTAGAAGACAGGCACGGACTGCACCACTCAGTCCACAAACCACTCAGGCTCCTGAAGAGAGAGCACCTCCACCTGGCCACAGTGCCCGTCCCTGCAAAGAACAGATACTACAGAAACTCTGTCTGTGAAACCGAAGAATTGTTGATTTAGGTTTTGGCCTGTAATTATGAGTTCCACAAATAATTAGTTCACACTTGCGTTGCATACTGCTAATATTTATGGTGAGACTTTTTTTTAATAACTAAGAAATTTAAATTCCAAGGATTCTTTCAGATTGCTTATTGCACTAAGCTACCTTGAGTTACTTCCTCATGACAACAGGGTAAGACTGCATGGTCACTCAGGTAACAACACATGTTCACCTACTGCAGCTACTGTGTGCATGCTCTTACATACAGGGCCTGTGAAATTTAGAAAGAACTTCACTGCAACATCACTATTTCACAGCAATTCATAGCAACTTTGCTTGTCTTCTTAACCTTGTAGAACAATTGAGAACTAAAACTTCCTGGGCAATTTGTGGTAGTACGTAACTTTATTTTGGCTATGTTACTTAATTTATAAAGTGTTATTTCTATGACGAAGTGTTACTGACTTCAATTGATCTGAAGTAATTCAGAGAATCGTCAGTCTTACAAGAAAGCAAGCCTACCATAGTAGAACAGTATTTTCAGATCCCTATGCATGTCAATTTTAATGTGAAGTAAGCTATCGCAGACTCCTAGAGTTAAGTATGGGATTATAAGGTGTGTATTTGATGTCTTGGGAATCGGGGGGGGGGGAATAAATAAATCTTAGTTATATTCTAAGCTTTGTGAAACTGAAAGAAAAAGCATACCAAAACAATTAGCTGGAGGCAGTTTTCTACTGTAAACAGAATATCCCAAAGATGCACTCATGAAGCTACCATAGGATACTCTTCTAGTATACATTTCCAAAATCCACAGCTAAAACACAAACACCTTGTGTACTGCAGTTTCACAGTTGGGTGGTACATCAGCTAATCTAAAACCTCAAAAGTAAAGATTTTTTCCCCCTAGTTCACACAAGTCAAAAAACTCGATGCTGGTTCTGTTGTTGCAATGAATCCAGAGTACCTTCCTGGTAAGAGAACAGCTGATATAAAACCGTCACTCCAAAACAGACTCTTATTAAAACACTTTGCATTTCAAAGGTTTGCAGTGGAAGGGACAGTCACATGGCATCCTGCCTTTTGAATATGGAAACTTGTACAGACCCCTTATTCAGAAGCAAAGCTGTCAAAAACATACCACTATTTGAAATCAACTTCTCCCCTTAATGCCTTATAGAACACAGATGTCTTGGCAAGGTTGGCACTAAAAAAACCCCAAGCTATTCAACCAACTGCTTTGATTTTGTTATGCCTGAACAGTCACATGCTCAGCTGAGACCTCTATTCTGTTTATGCCTTGAGTCAGTATAAAGCTTTTTGTTGTTTATTAGCATGAGCAGCAGTTTTCAAATGATTTCCTGTGATACAAAGAAACAAAAACAACTCCTGTAGAAATAATTCACCCAAATTAATAAAAATAAAAGCAAGTCTTGAAAAATCAATAAATTAGTAACAGTGTATGAATGTCCATAGACCATACAATAAGCGCTGGGTTTTTTTTCCAAACCTTAAATATATAACCAACGTAGTGTCTTAACAAGTAAAGTGAAATTGAACCGTTAATAACTACCCCTGTGCGTGCTCCTAGCCTGCAGCGAACACAAAGCAGCTCAGACTACATTTTTACAAGTTACTTTCCATTAACAGCACTGCCCAACCATTGCAACAACCTAACTTACAAGCACCTAACTGCATCTGCACCATAGATTACAAAGGAGTATTATGACTAGAAACATACTTTCCAAATCCCTAGTGGCTTCCAAGCAACTCATTTGTTAGGAGAAGCATTATTTTCAAAAAATACCAGGAGAGACAGTAAAACATACCCACCTTAAAGGTATCTTTTAAGCACTCCAAAGATGAAACATAACTGTCAGCTTGGAGCCCAATCAACCCAAACTACCGACAGAAGGGGATGAAAAACTAGCTGTCCACTATTTTGCTTTCCCTGTAAATACTATCACCTGAGCCATCACCTTTATCCAGGGTACTGAATGGGGTATGATCACTGCTGTATAGAGAAACAGAGTCTGTTCCATCAGAAAAAAGAAAAGGTTAAATCAGAAAGACTTTGCAGCATAACATACTTAGCAAGTCACAGAAAGAGACTGGAAAATTTTACCACATTCAGGCAAACATCTGTTAATCAGACTGCCAAATATGGCAGGCTAGTTTGCAAGATACCTTGACCCATATCTGCATCTCCAAGGAGGAAAGAAAAAAATGGAGAAAGATTAGAAGTCTAGACCCCTCCCTCTTTTCCACCCACAACTTCAAGGAAAAGATTAGCCATACACACAAACACTCTACACCAAGACTGGCTGTGCTTTCTACCAGGTGCAGCAGGAGGTAGGATGAAAGAAAGAGTCCAGGACAGACAGTTCTTCAGCTGACTCCATGTGCTAACTTGAGAGAGGGAGGAAAAGCTCTAAGTGGAGTCAGGTGCAACTCGATTAAGTATCATTCGCCCATTTTTTTCTGTACATCTTTTAGAAACATTTGCAACAGTGTTGTCCATTCTCAAAGTCATGATGAATACTTTAAACTTGCACTAAATTTTATCCTGGGTTTGAGTTGAGTGTAATTTTTAGGTAAAGAAACCGTAATGAATTTTTTGTTCTACCATGTAGCAAATTACCAAAGAAGGGCATGTTACCAAACACTCCGGCTGCCTATTATATCCTACAGATCATTCAAGGGGTTATCAGAAGCTCCCATTACAACTGAATGGTCTAAGCAGTGAAGTGGTATGACAGGCTAAGAAACTCGGCAATTGTGCCCACACACGCTAAGGATTTTCTGCAGCGGTCTGGATTTCCAGAGGTTTTGTGACCCAATGTAAGTACTGGCTCAAAACACAAGTAGCAGAAACTCCTGCTGGTCCTGTACATACTCAGGAATCTGGACTTCAGCACCTGCTCATTACATCCATTCTGCAAAGTCTACAAGGCACGCACAGCAACTCCTAAATGCATTGCATTTATTATACTCTTTCAGACCAACTGCATTGAAAGCCTAGTTCTCCCAAAACTGTCAAACTTGCTATACGTGCAATAATCCTCAAGGACTGATCTAACAATCCTTTTGTTCTGGTTTAACCCTAGCCAGCAGCTAAGTATCATGCAACCACTTGCTCACTCCATACCCCTCCACAGTAGGATGGGGAGGAGAACTGGAAAAAAAAAGGTAAAACTTGTGGGTTGAGTTATTAATAGTTTAATAATTGAAATAAAATATAATAAATACTAATAATAACCATTTTAAGGAAAAGGAAAAAGAGAGAGTGGAATAAAACTCAAGAAAAACAAGTGATGCACAATACAATTGCTCACCACCAGCTGACCTATGTCCAGAGCAGTGACTGGCAGCCCCTGGCCAACTCCCCTCAATTTATACATTGAACATGGCATTCTGTGGTGTGGAATATCCCTGTGGCTAGTTTGGGTCAGCTGTCCTGGCTGTGCTCCCTCCTGGCTTCTTGTGCACTTGCTCACTAGCAGAGAATGGGAAACTGAAAAGTCCTTGACTTAGAGTAAGCACTACTTAGCAACAACTAAAACATCAGCATCTTATCAACATTACTCTCCTACTAAATCCAAAATACAGCACTGTGTCAGCTACTAGGAAGAAAATTAACCCTATCCCAGCTGAAACCAGGACACCTTTAAGTACACTTATCAGTCTAACTAGTTCCTGGCAAATACTTCTAGGCAATTTCTTGTTGGGATCTTACAAAAAGCATTACACTATCAAAACGCATGCTGATGTCAGGCATGTTTTGATCAGTCTTTCACTACTCTGTTTGCTAATCAACAACCACATCTGACAGTTGTTGTCACCACAATTTGGGTAAGGACATTTTCAAATTCAATATTAAAATAACTTTACTGCTAGGTAGATGTCCTACTCGGCATATTGGGTTTACGTGGCAAGGTTTTGGTAGCTGCAGGGTAGGGAGGCAGAGAGGGGCTGCAGGGGTGGCTTCTGTGAGAAGACACCACAAGCTGCCTCCATGTTGCACAAAGCCAGCTCAAATTCGACAACAGACCCAACAAATTTGGCAACATTTTTTTAGTTATAAGGGACTGTTGATTTAGTCTTTCATCTTCGGAGTAATTTAAAAAATATTTTATAATTTCATTTCTCATTTAATTTATCATTCATTCAACTTCAGCATGAAAATTAATCACTTCCATGAACTGGGTTAAAGCTCTTCAGGTATGTTCCTTACAATCCCTTTTAATGAAACGCTGTAACAATCAGTAAATGCTGTTCATTAACAAACAGAAAATACTACACACATGAAAGGCTAATGAGAATCCTTAGAAGACATGACTTCTCTTAAGACAACCTGCAACATCTCAGTGGTATCACTGGTTGAAAACAACTGTTCCCAGCTGCCGCTGCAGTGGTGCCCTGTGACCTATTAAGGCCGGCCTGGGTCATAACACCATTACAGAACAGAAATCTAGTTTGTTTATCAACCTTCAAACAGCAACTCTCCTATCAATCACACCTAGTAATCTTTACTTCTGGCCTTAAGCTGAAGCCTGGTAACTTCATATACATATTACATAGGTGTTTCATTATTATCACAATACTCTGACCTTCTGTGCAAGCTCCTTTCTCTGTTTCAGCGTCTTTTAATCTGTTTAGTAAGCACGCATGACACCTGGCTGAAGTACTGGCTTACCCGCATTATTTCATATAGAAATATTCATATTTCTAGATTCTAGAAATATTCTAGAGAGGTTTAAATGTATTGAGACTGAGGAACACAGTAAAAAGCAAGTACCAGACAAATCTATGCAATCTAAAAATATAGTAACAGTTGTCATTTGCTATAGTGATGGCTTCCAGGGAATAACTACTCTTTTTCTTCCTAAACAGTAATTTAGTTTAATTATGACACCAAATATAAGTTCTGCTAATTTTGTGGAGTTGTCTCTCAAAACTGTGAAGAGATTCCATTAGACTTAAACCCCAAACATTTATTTAAAATTACCTGAAAAGGAAACACTGAAATACTCAGAACATAAACAGGAAATAAAATTAACTTACAATTTACTGTCTATCATAAGAAAAATAAAAATAATTAAAAAAAAAAAAAAAGACCAGAGCATGACATGAAGACTGTAATATTTTACATACTGGCTTTAATGACCATATGGGGATAACCTATCCCTTCATATGCCACTTAAATACTAACATGCTGTTAAGTAAAAAATTAGTCCTTTGTATAAAATAAAAAGAACACTAATAAAATTCCATTTTCCCTTGCATTAAATTGAATTCCACAGAAGTCAAGATAACCAAGTTTTCTAAAGCCTAAGAGCTTCTCTGGGAAAGAAAAGCAAAATAAGAAACATTAGCAGATACAGAAGAAAGTAAAGAAACAGTAAGACTACAGTTTGCAAAGGAAACAACAAAAAAACCAACTGGATAAAGTAAACATTGCCTGGCACAGAAACAGAACTACTCCCTAACGAACATCAAAGGCTCCCCAAAACCCCCTATACTCTCAGTACCTTCAGGCCTCAAACAAATTCCTAGTTAAATCTAATGACACATTTTGCTATCTCTATATAGAAAAGAAGAAACAAGATGAGGAGCATCCCATGCTGAAGATAACGTAGAAGTATATGGCCCCACCAAGCATAAAGAACTTTATCTCCCTTTTCATCCCTTTTTCTTCTCTCAGAACTGCATCATTTTGCATTTCCAGCACAATGCCACCTGGGGGATAGGTGCCTTCAGGTATTTTTTTCACCCTTAAAAACCAGCAGCCAAACATCCAGCTCAGGAAACAAATATCCTATTAGAAAAGAACTACTAACATCCAGCCAACAGGAATAAAAGCAAGGAGAGGCAAGCAATCTCATTTTTTCACAGTAAGAGCCAAGGAACAAGCCCCTGCTACTGCACAGCAGTCCAGTGCTGCCCACTCCCTGTTCTGGGCACGCAAGTCAAGAAAAGTAGGCTGGGGAAGAAGGGCAGTAGAAAGGCCACTCCTGCTAAACACTGCAAGTAGAAGGGGAATTGTGTAACACCAGCACAGTGGTGCTCTGATCTCTTGATTTAAGGATGCGTATTGAAACAAAGAAACTTCTTAGTTACCAAATTAAACTTGGAGGACTACACCTTTTACTTCTTCCATGCCTACTACACAAGTGATCAAAACAAAAATACCAAGAAAAACAACCCCAAAGGCAACATGAAAAACCAAAGTTACCCTTTTCTTCCACTGTTAGTTTACTGTTAAAAATATGTCTGCTACATAAAAATATGTCTGCTACATATTTTTAAATCCTGAACCGATCATCTCTACTTGATGCTTGGTAACCTGACTTTTCCCCCATCTCAAGCCCATTCCGGAGGGGAGCAGAGAAGGCATGTTCTTGCTGTTGAGAGGCAGAACTTCACACCAGCCATGCCACCTACACAACCAATGCCACAACTTCTCTTGCAGTGCATGCAAGAAAGTTTCCATTTCCTGTGCAGGCACTCATGTGGTTAATGCAAGCTCCAGCAGCGCCGCAGTAAAGACTCTGCCTGACAGCCATGTACTGAGGTAAAAAAAGCAGCCAAAATCTTCTCAGTAAAGACAGAAGGACAACACTGTAAAAAATAAAGGGCTTTGGTTTATTTTTAATTTAACTCGTCCAAGCAGGTAAGACAAAAAGCAGGCACACCGTGAACTTTATCCCTCATTTTACTAAATTAATTACTCTGGCTTTAAGTACTTTTCATTCCTTTGAAGCAAACATCTGCCCAATTCTCATATGATGTAAGAAAGCACTTAAGACTTTTTTCTCTGTAGCAGGATATTCTAATATTAGCTTTCCCATAGAAATGTTGTCTAATTTTCCGCAGGGAAAGAAGGAAGTTTCCTGACATTTTGAATATCAGCTCAATGGACAGGGCCAATGCATGGAAAACATGATCACTGATCCCATTTACCAGCCAGTGTCAGAACCTCTTCAAATAAATAATAAAAGGAAATTTAGATGCTGGTGTCTTCTAATTAAAATTCCTCCATAAGTGTCTCATACATGCTTTTAGCAGATACCAGCTGTTTAAAAAGGTCTTTCGTCTTGAAAATGTACTACCATAGACATTATTAACCCAATTGTAACTTTATTTGGAAACACACTTTTCTGAAAATACATTAAAATTCATGTGAGGCAGTCTCCTGAAACATTATAAATATGTAGCTGTACCCAATTAGTATTCACATATAATTTTCTAATATTATAGTGTTTCAACAAGATATATTGAAGGAAATCTTCCCCCAATCTCCTTGATATACAACCTCTGATTTTTGACAATGACATGGTAAGTGACTGTACCTAAGTAAATGACAGCCTTTCATTTAAGAAAGGCCACAAAGACAAAAGAGCCAGTAAAGGAGATTAATAAAAGAAGACATCCTTCAACAAGCTGAAGTCACGGTCAAATAAGGAAAATCACACAAGTACTCTGCAAATTAAGTGTAAAAATAACAAAATAGGAGACTTACAGTAAAGAAATTTCTAAATGCATAACACCTAGTATATTTTTCAAACACCTTCTAATCAAAAAGCTTGTCTTAACTCTGCTGTGTCTCCCCTCTCAATCATATGCCTCAAATCTACCATTTCCTAAGAGAGATGGGGTTAAACATACCTATGCTAAGATTCTTCAACATCAAGAAGAAATGACCGATGTAGAACATGGGAAGTCTACAAGTTGAAAGGGACAGAAGATATGTACAGGGAATGATTACTTATTTTCTCATGCTATTGAAACTAATGACACAAATTATATCATCAGGATGCAGGCTTCATTTAGAAGTCTGGGTTTTGCCCTAAACACCACCTAGGTAAGCTGCAAAATTTACGTTTCCATGGATGCTAAAAAATTCTTTCTGAACTCACGTAATTAATAAAAGGGATATCCAAGACATCTGTGTGTTTAATAGTTCATCACCTTCAGCTCAGAAAACTTCTGAGCTGCAAATTGTTGGAATAGTATCACAGCAAGTTGCCCTGCTCTTAGTGATCTCCCCAAGGAAGCTGCTATTGATCGTGCCTGTTAAAAAGCAAGATACAGGGTTAGGTGAACTTGTGGTTTGACTCATTGTGTTGGTAGTTTCTGGTGAAAGAAACTGACAACCTAGAAAACTTTTGAGAATATCTTGTGCAAATAAACTTTTTACTGTTTCAACCATAGAACATAATTCAACTACATTTCTCAACCCACACATTGTGTTTCAATTTCTACCAATCCACATTTCTCGTTTCACAATACAGACTGTCATATTCACATAAGCCAGGGAGTCTGAGAAGTTTTAAGTTAAAACACCTACAAAAAAAGGATAACAGAATAGAAGTTATAACTAGTATGGTTTAGAGGGACATTTATTGTCTTTCAGAACAAACTACCCAGCAAAACAGAACCTACTAAGTTGTGAATAACAACTGCACTTCTGCAAAATAAAAGCACTTTTATAGGAAGGGCTGTTAAGCAGGTCTTTTGGAGATCTTACTACAAGCAGCAAGCATTTAAAAGCCTTTCACACAGATCTGGTATCAGTTAACATCAAGCCCCTCAAGAAGGGACAAGATACAACAGAAAGATGGAAAACTGGGTGGAAAGCATGAACAACAATGTAAAACCTGAGTCAGCAAAAGAAAGGATTTTTCTCCTTGTAAGAATTTAATAGTCAGTAGCAAATAAATCTTAAATAAATCTTCTAATTAAATTTTTATCTGTGGGTAAATTGTTCGCTGTGGGCTACAAATCAGTACCATCCAAATGTTCTGCTCGAAGTCAGAGCAGAAATTCATAAATTCATTATAAAATACTGCTCAAGTTTAATACTGCTGAAGTTTTTAAACATCACTTCCTCTTTCCTCAGTTGAAACTGAAAAGTTTTCTGCCTCCAACATTCTGGAGCAGTAACAGGATACGTCAGAGCTTAAGTACTAAACTGTATCTGGTCCCCAGCAGTTCCTGAAGCATGAACATAACCTTTCATGATCTACCTTTTGCTTTATTCTTATCATATGGCTCATGCAATTTTTTTGAAAGAATGTCCAAGACAGCAAATCCATCACAACAATATATCATATGCACTTCAGGAGCATATCAGTTTGTCTGCCTTTGACCTGTCATTCTCCTGTCTGCATTTTCGTTTGTCTAGACAAACTATCTTTTCAACCAACATATCTTTGAATTCCATTTTTTCAATCCTACCATTAAAAGGAAAAGAAAGGGGGAAAAAAATGCTTCAAAGGCTGCAAACTCAGCGTGACAGAACAGTAGATCCAAACCATACTGTAAAGGCCATCTACAATGTAAAAAGTATGTGTTTGACCAGATTTACTTTTAGCAACATAGTAAGTAAGGCTTCTTCAAACTAAACGGAAAGCTTCCTAAGAATGCTCAAAATGGATCTGAACATTAACCCACAAAATCAAAGCCCAACACAAATATAATCAATGATTACTGGAAGCCTGTTTGGACTACACTGTAGTCCAAAAAACCCAAGCACTGAATCTGGTCTAGTGGAAGATGTTCCTGCTTGCTACAGGGTGTTGGACTACATGATCTTCAGAGGTCCCTTCCAACCTGAACAATTCTATGATTCTATACCACCCTAAACTGATCAACTATCTTAAGTTTCAGCAGAGAAGTGATATGCTCTGGGCAATGCCTATTCTTTATGCATCAGCTCGATTCAAATGAAATGCCTATACTGCTAAAGAAAGAGCACCATTTCTCTACATGCTACATCTGCCTTGCTTAGTGGGCCAAAAACTATAGCACAGAAACAGAAAAGAAGCTCCATTCGCATGACAATTTTGCACTGAGGTATGCTTATATTTTTTTTCACTGATATGTGTGTATACACCCTCACACAAAGGGTAAAACAGTAAGGTTAATACAGAACACAGAAGCCCAACTGCAGGCTCCATTCACATCTTACCATGATACCATAAGACACACACCTCTATACTGTGCCACTAAATGACCATGAGTCTCTATAGCCTTTTGGTTTAACTCATTCTGGCACATCTTGTATAAAGGCTGTGTGGTGAACTCCTTTTTAAAGCATTTTCAGCCTGCTCTGATCATACACTTCTAGGCTTGCATTGTTTTTCCTTCCTGTTAAAAATACATGCTGGTCAAACCCCACTCTGACCACAGAAATACTAAATTTCCTCTTGGAGTTTTACGAGGCTCTACTATAATCTCAGAGCTTTACAATATGAATGAATTTGCCTGCACCCCTGTCAAAAGCAAGATGACAGCTTAGGGTTAAAATCCTCCATTAACGTTAAGTACACAGGACACAAGCATTTTATAAATTTTTTTATGTTCAATGAATAAATTGTCTTCAATTGGAGACATCAATATTCTTTTAATTCAACTAGACTACTCAACTTCAAGGCAAACTCTCAAAAGCTATGAAATCCCAATTACTGGTCACCTGCAAAATGTGTTGTTTACATAACTTTTCTAATATCTCAAGCAGATTCATTAACCAGACAGGGATGAAACTCACTTATCTAGCATTCAACCAACAAAGACATCTTCATTTCTTTTTACTGCAATTGCTCACTTTGCATACAGGTTTTTGCAGCTGGACAGGAAATAACACTAAAAAGTCTTACAGCCCGTATAAGCAATAGTTAAAAATTCACCTTATCAAAACATAGGTTCATCTAGAGTTGTTTTAAGAGTGATCTAATCTTTATTTAAAAATTGTCAATCATGGTCAAGCTGTAACTTCTTTGCAAATTCTTCCAACAGAAGCACCAGAAACTCTTGATGTGGTGTAACTACGCAGCAGGCTGGTAGCACAGTGCATGTCCACACTGAGTGGGAAGTCCTTCAAGCACTGCACTGCACTCATACTCTGGAATCACAGATAGCATGTTTCTTGCGCCTAATGTGTTCTCTACAGGTGCATCTACTTACTTTTAAAGTCTCAGGCAAAGCTCCAGCTTTACTGTGCATTGCTTTATGATGAAAAAAGTTCAGGTTTTCTTCCTCTACCACAGATTATGGGATTGTTTCAGAATTAGAGATTCTTATAGCAACTTGATGAAAGATATTCCAAAACGCCTTGTTGAGCAAGTCATAAATCACAGCTTTCTGGTTTAACTTTTGGCAAACGGACAAAGGTCCAGCCTGCATGTTTATAATGGGCAAAATCATTCTATCAGAGAAGAGGCATCCGTTCAAATATCTTTGTACATATTGTACATGTGTTTTCAGCACACTACAACTATCAGCAGAGTATCATCACTCCATCCAGTAATTCAGTCCTTTGTATTCATGAGTATGCATTCATTCTTTTGTATTCACAATCAATGATTTCACACTAATCCCTGTAGCAGTCGTAGTTTCCAAGGTTTATAGTATGAACTATGCTCTGCACCTAGCCAGATTGCCTGTACTGACTTTCCCTATTTCCCTTTGCTTTAAGGCAAACACAGACATACACACACAGAGTTTCAAAGAAATAGTTGTATTATTATAAAAATAATCACACTATGCAATGTTCACTGCAAAAATAAATGAGACAGTTTTAATAAATACTTCTACACATCAATTTTATTGTATAATTATCTTAGGATAGCAGTACACACATCTGGACCCAATGAAGTAGTACCATTACTTGTAGGAACAAGTTATATGACATGCAGCAATAAAGGTAGTGACTGGGGAAAGTATAAGGTAGAACAGCTCTTTATTGTTACCATCAAAAGACAGCAACAGAGAACAAAAAATAAATCCAGTGAAATTGAAGAGGAATGCACAGAAAGGCAGGTAATTGCTTATTTGCAACCAAGCTTGGCTTTCCATGCAAATATTAAAACTATAGAAAAATATCCAATCATTTTGTAAGATTCAAAGAGACATTAGTTGTTTCCATATTTAGAATATGCACAATATTCACTGACTCAATTTAAAGGAAGCTGCTTTGCTGCAACTTGTTGCCCAATTAAGAAAGTTGAGAAAAATAGGAAGCTATACTAAACTACAAATGATTTCTGTACATAGACTAGGCTTTGCTGAAGTACAGCAACACTGTTACAGATATTTTAACCAGAAAGTATCATACCCAGGGACAACACTATTTTTGAAGAACTTATCCTAAACATGATGGAACAAAGCAAGTAAGCAAGCATCTGAAGCACTTCAGATGAAATGAGGAGATAAGGAAGGGTAGGCAGTGAATTTGAGGGTTTAAGTCAGTATCACCTATGACAAAGAGCTTCACCAACCTGCAAAGTGTCAGCAATGAAAAAAAAATAATGCATTTCTTCTCACATTTTCTCTGCCAGTTTAAACAAGATCTCCTTCCAAGCACTTCCTGTGAAAGCAACACTAGCTTGGCAACAAAACCACCACTAGAGGACTATAAACATTTTTAAAAGGGCGGTTTTAAAGAAGGCTCTCTTTCCCTGTAACTGTACTAGTGAGCAGACAATACTTTGGGCACTCAAGCTTCTGCAGGTGACCCCACCCCACAGGGCATTACATCTCTTGCATGCTTAAATCACATCAGCTACGTAATCCCACCATTTTTTTCAAATCTGCACACCAACACCCTTGGTATCATAACACTGAAAACTAATTTAAGTAGGTTTTCACAACAAAGAGCCTCTGCAGGCTTTTTTCATCCCTCCCTGAAGACGCTATAAGGGGGGGGAATTACCAGAAGAACTCCCACAAAACACCCCCAAAAAAATTACACTGATACAGATGCTGCAGACATTACAATATACTAAAAAAACTATAATACAACCCTATGCCTTACAAAAATCATAATTATTTTGTCTAAGTATTTTTTCCCAAATTACATCATAAAAGCTTAATTTTGGCAAGGCCTCCCTCACATGAAAAACAATTTCCAAAACAAATCAAAGCATAATTTATAAGGTTAGAAAAACACAGTGTGCAAGATCAGTTTTACAGTAAACACAAACAGCTTTGTCAAAATGTTCAAGGCAATTTCATTCACTTCTCTCTTTATAGTTAGCCACACTCATTGTCTGTTATGAGTTCCATCTTAATGACTAATACAGATAGTATAAGCATTCCTCTAGCATAAAAGCTTGCATTGGACAACAGACATAGTCAGGATACCCCACTTGCATTGTCACAGCATCATTACTCTTGGTTTTATAATTTTCACCAGAATTCTGACACTTAGTGAGGGAAGAAAAATACAAAATAAAACATAACCAACAAGAATGTCAGTATATCTTACATTTAAGCTTCTCCATTAAAAGCCACCCATTCCTGCTCATCTCAAGAACACTTACCACCACCATTGTACATCACATTATTAAGAACACAGGAATGGACCATCATGATAGTCCTGCACACTTACAACATGGCAAAGGCTGGCACAGAGTTTACACATTCTGTTATACTTTACAGACCACTTTTCTTGAGTTCCCAGACAACAACATGCTAAGCATGGAAGGGACTGCTCAACATGTCAATGGACTTAAATTTCCCAGACCCATCCCAGCATCATTCAACTTTATTAAAATTCAACAGTTTCATAAATTGACAGTTAACAAATAAATAGTTCTTGAAGGTTGTAAACAGGCATTCTATCATCACTGAACGAAAGTGTCTAAAGTTTGTTTTAACATCACTGTTACATTTTTCTAACAGTTGTCTTCACTTCCTTGATACACACTGGATAAAACAACAGCACAACTACTTTCATAGTATTGTACTTTCAAGACAATGACACTGACATGTAGAAGTATTTATTAAAATGGCCTTGTTTGTTTTGCCGTGAGCATCACATTTACATACTTTCATGTCATCTGCCTTGACTTCTGTAAGGCCTTTGACATACTCCCACACAACATCCTCGTCACTACCTGAGAGAGAGACAGGTTTGATGGATGGACTATTCAACGGCTAAGGAACTGGCTGGATGACCACATCCAAAAAGTTTGAATCAATGTCTCAGTGTCCAAATGGAGACCAGTAACAACTGGCGTCCCTCAGGAGCCCATACTGGGACCAGTACTGTTCAGTATCTTTATTAATGACATTTACAGTGGCATTCAGTACAACCTCAGGAAGTGTGCAGATCACACCAAGCTGAGCGGCACAGTTGATACACCAGAGGGAAAGGATGCCATCCAGAGGCACCTTGATCAGCTTAAGGAATGGGATTAAGTGAAGCTCATGATGTTCAACAAGGCCAAGTGCAAGGTTCTGCACCTGGGTTGAGGTGCAGGTATCAAGAGACTGGGGGATGAATGGATTGAGAGCAGCCCTGAGAAGGACTTGAGAATACTCATGGACAGTTATAAAAAAAAATAAAGATCAGACACGAGCCACAAATGTGCACCTGCAGCCCAAAAAGCCAGCTGGGTCCTGGGCTGCATAAAACAAAGCATGGCCAACAGCTCGAGGGAGATTATTCCCCCCCCCTCTACTCCGCTCTCATGAGACTGCCTGGAGTCCTGCATCCAGCTCTGGAGGCCCCAGCACAAAACAGACCTGTAAAAGGAGGGTCAGAGGGCTGGAGCACCTCTCCTATGAGGACAGGCTGAAAGAGTTGAGGTTGTTCAGCCTGAAGAACAGAAGGCCCTGGGTAGACCTTATTGCAGCCTTTCAATCCTTAAAGAGGCCTTATAAGAAAGATGGGGACAGGCTTTTTAGCAAAGCCTGTAGTGATAGGACAAGGGGGAATGTTTACACTAAGAGGGTAGATCCAGACTAGATATAAGAAATTTTTTTTACAATAAGGGTGGTGAAACACTGGAACAGGTTGCCCAGAGAGGTGGTAGATGCCCCATCATGGGAAGTATTCAAAGTCAGGGTGGGCAGAGCTTTGAGAAACCTGATCTAGTGAAAGATGTCCCTGTCCATGGCACAGGGGTTGGACTAGGTGATCTCTAAAGGTCCTTTCCAACCCAAACCATTCTACAATTATTAGCAAGCAGTGCTACTAAATGTGACGTAGTGCTACATGTCACTTTCACGACTTAAGAACTACCAAAAACAGCTCTACAAAAATGCCATGCAAGCCAAATTTGAGCGCAGCAAAAGAACACTTTTCCAGAAAAGTGTAATAATCCAAATATTACTTGGGCAAAAATAGTCTTCATTAACTGAAACCCTGAGTATCTCAGAAATCCAAGTTTCTACACGCAGCAGTAACACAACAGTCTCATTCTAAAATGACTGGAATACAACAAAACCTAATTCTCTCAATAGCATCAAAAGCATACACACCGAAATTTAAATACTGAAACACTTTCTCAACAATATGCTTAACATGAAAATTTCTGAATTCTAAATTAGATGTAAATAAAATGTGAAACTTTGACATAACTATCAGGAGCAAAGTATAACAAAAATGTTAAGTGAGTTTCATGCAATCATTAGGGGGGTTCCATCTTGTTTTAAACAAACTAGCCAACTCTGAACTTGTTTGAGAATTGCTACTCCAGCTGGTTGTGCTTAAGTCTCTGGGGCCCAACAGGATTCATCCCAGAGTACTGAAAGAGCTGCCCAGTGTCACTGAAGGACCTCTGTATTATTTTTCAAAGGTCTCGGGAGTCTGGAGAGGTCCCAATCAACTGGAAGCTGGCAAATGTTGTCCCAGTTTTCAAGATGAGTAAGAAGGAAGACTCTAGTAATTACAGGCCTGCCAGTCTCACTTCAGTGCCTGGTAAAATTATGAAGAAGATTGCTCTGGGAGTTATTGAAAAAACACTTGAGAGACAACACAGCCATTGGTCACAGCCAGCATGGGTTCACAAGGGAAAAGTCCTGCTTAACCAACTTAATTTCCTGTTATGACAAGACCATCCATTTACTTGACCAAGGGAAGCCAGTGGATGTGGTGGTTTGGGATTTTATTGATACTGTCTCTCACAGTATTCTTCCGAACAAAGTGTCCAGCACACAGCTAGGCAAGTCCACTATACACTGGATGAGCAATTGGCTAAGGGGTCAGGCTCAAAGAGTTTTAGTAACTGGGTTACATCAGGCTGGTTGCCAGTCACCTGGGGCTCAAATTTAGTGTCAGCACACTGATGTTTCTATAAATGATCTGGATGCAGGAATCAAATGTACATTAAGTATGCTGATGATACTAAAGCAGGAGGAGCTGTAGACTCCCTTGAGGGTAGGGAGGCCTTACAGAAAGATCTGAATAGACTGGAGAGCTGAGCAATCACCAGCTGTATGAAGTTTAACTTGAACAAGTGCTACATTCTCCACCTGGGTCAGAGTAATCCTAGTTCTACATACAAACTGGGGGACAGAGGCTGGAAATCAGCCCCACAAGAAGAGATTTGGGGGTCTGGGTTGACAGCAAGTTGAATATGAGTCAACAGTGTGCTCTGGCAGCCTAAAGAGCTGACTGCGTCCTGGGGCGCATCAAGCACAGCATAGCTAGCCCATAAAGGGAGGCAATTGTCCAGCTTTACACTGCACTGATGCAGCCCCACCTCAAGAACAGTGTCCAGTTTTGGGTGCGTCAATATGATGACATTAAACTATTTGAATGTGTCCAGAGCAAGGTGACCAAGTGACCTCAGCCACTCCTTGGAAGTCTTGCCCTAAAGGATTTTCACCACCTTGGTTTGTTCAGCTTGGAGAACCGAAGGCTGAGGGGTGACCTCATGGCAGTCTACAAGTTCCTCAAGGGGGGCAATGGAGGGCGAGGTGCTGATCTCCTCTCCTTGGTGACCAGCAATAGGACATGAGGAAATAGAATGAAGTGGCATCAGGGGAATTCCAGACTGGACATTAGGAAAAGGTTCTTCATTGAGAGGGTGATGAGTCACTGGAAAAGGCTTCTCTTGGAAGTGGCCACAGCACCAAGCCTTCCAAGAGTTCAAGGAGCATCTGGGCAATGCTCTTAGTCAAATGGTTTAGTCTCACAAGGAACAGGGAGTTGAAGATCCTTATGGGTCTCTTCCAACCTGAGATATTCTATGAAATGAAGTCTTAAGAATCTAAACAAAATAGGATATCTAAATCCTAGTAGTTTCATAAACTCTTCTGGCAAAAATACCTGTTAGACACTATTCCTTCTCATCTCTGATCCCAAAGAAGTTTTTTTCTGAAGTGCTATGGAAAAGATTAAGTTTAATATCAAGAAACATCATATTGTTTCCCTCTTCAAAACCAAAGTCTTGCTTTATGAATCAAAAATTTGAGAGATAATTTACCTGAAAAGTAAACTATAACATAAAAGGAAAGGAAATCAGTGAACTAAATACAAGGCAGGAGCTCTAGAACTTACAATTCAGATCATCTTCCTCACAGAAGTAAAGTTAATCCAGCAGAGACATTTAAATTGTAATACAGTCATTCCTTTGCAGAATAAATTAGCTGACTTTCCAGAGGTGCACGTCGATCATTTAGAAAGAACTGTATCTTTGTCAAACAGTAACTAAAGTTATTCTTAAAATTCATACAAGACTCCAAATTTGATAAACATTCTGAAAAACAGACTTGTAAAAATGCTAGTATCCCATTTCCTCTATTAAAGAAGTCTTTCATTGAAGAAAAAAAAAAAGTTATCTACTTGATTACATCAGTTTTATTAGGTTTAAATGCGCCAGTTTGCCAAGAATAACTTCAGTGCAGCTTTTAACTGAAAAAAAAAAACCAAACAAAAAACACATTCATGAAAGTAAATAACCACTTTACTCTGTCTGCATATCTTTTCAAAGATTAAATTATGCAGTCCAAACTATTTTAAGGACTACTTCTACAGTCAAATAGAGTTCTGAATGTCTCTGTGGACAGAGGTTCCACAGTCTCTCTGGGCACCTGTTCATCAGACTCATGATTCAAAACAAACAAACAAAACCACCCCCAAAATAATAATAATAAAAAAACCACAAGCACTACACACACAAACTCCCCTCAAATCATATCAGAATTTCTGCCTTCTCAGTTTGCTTCCATTACACACTTGAAGAAAGCAGTATAACCTTCCCTTAGCTTCTCTTCTAAGGTTGAGGAAATCCTGTTTCCCCTCCGTAAGTGATGTGTTCTAGGCCCCTATTCATCTTGGTGATCCTCACCTGGACTTGCAGCAGCATCTAATTTCTTTCATGTATTGGCAAACCCCAAACATAGTACTTCAGACATGGCCTCACAGTTGCTGGATGGAGGGGAAGAACCATTATTTTCCAGTTGCTGGCTGCAGTCTTACTAACACAGCCCAGTTCATTGCTGGCCTTTGTCACCATCAACACATATTCAACTTCTCATCCACCCAAGTCCAAGGTCCTATCCTGGAAACCTGTCTTCTAGCCAGCCTGTACCACTGCACAGGGCCAAACCTGCTCTGGCAGAAGATTTCATATTTGTCTCCAGTGAGTCCCACAAGGCTCCTCCTGTCAGACCCTTTCTCCAGGTCCCACTGAATGATGACCCTGCCTGCCAGCATATTGAGCAACTTGGTATCATACAAATATACTCGTTGAGATCATACTCCAGCCCATCATGCAGACAATTAAAAGACACAACACAGTACCGGCCCCAAAACTGATACTGGAAGAATGCCACTTGCAATCTGCTACCAGCTGGACTCTGCTTCAGTGATCACCGCCCTCTGGGCTTGGCAACTCAGTCAATATCCCACCCACACCGCAGGTCACTTATCTGGTCCATCTCTTACCAACTTGGAAGAAGGCTACCAGAGCAGACCATGTCAAAGGCCCTGCAGTCCTACAGACTTTAATTTTGCAGAAAGTTGTGTCTAGCATCATATCAGATTTTTAGTTCTTAGGCAAGGAAAAACCAACAAAAGACAAGACTATAATTATGGCAAATATCTATTTCTAAACCAGAAAGACTTCGGTATTTCCCCCGATAACAATCGTTACAAGAACAATAAAACAAGTAAGATCAAGACTGAGATGGCTATTAAAGAAAAAATATACACCCTCTGGCTCAACCATAATGAGTATGCCCATACGCACATCTATGTGTATAAAGGGGGAAACAGGATCCCAACAGCATTTTGCTGCTTTTTTCACAGGAGCATCGAAGGAAAAGTTTCCCAAGATGACAATGAAACCCACTGTCCTCAAAAATCTTACTTGCCACAACGCTTATACAAAACCTCAGCATTAGCCCACTGGTATTTAAAACCCAATATATATAAAATGCAGATCAACACTGTCTCTTTAGAAATATAAAATAACTGTTTGCTGCACTTAGCCATAGTCCTTCAGCAAAGAAAACTCACACAATTATCTCCAGAGTTTTCCCTCACACTCACCAATAAACTTTAGGCCTCCTGGCCAGTATCAATCAAACCTGACAGAACAGTCTCTAGGAGAAGCAGCATGATATATGCTATTAACAGGATTCTGAAAATCTTCCCATGAAATACAAAAATATACTATTGGTTTAGGGCACCTTTTTCAGAACATGCTTATATTGCCTACCTCTGCACTTGAAACAATACTAATAATTAGCATTCTTGGCACGATTCTGTCTAAAAGTTTTATTGCAAGGTACTATTCCATTCAAAATAAGATCTTACGATCTTTCTTACAGTTCTCCTCTATAAATTTGTTTCACATCTGTTTTTAAAAATTATTAACAAGCACTCTCATTCACATCATTATAAAATAGTTCTGAAAATTGAGTTTTGCTCACTAGAGTGAGAAAAATACAGGAAATGAAATTAACAAATTTAACTGTTCCAAATCACTCATCTGCAGTCTTTCACTGATGCCATGTTGGATTACAAACATGGCTTTGTGGATTGTTTCCCCACACATACTTTTTTTTTTCTTCAAACAACTTACTCCCTTTTATTGCTTTTTAACTACAGAAGATATCTCCACAGAACTCCAAGCTAAACGCCAAAACCAACATTAAGTCATGTCACTTTAAGCGTCTCTCTCTTCTCCATCAGGGCCCAAGTTCCCATGACTACATGGCACACACTCTGTTAGGATTTATCTGAATGGCATACTGAACAGAGTACACCAAAGAGCACTTTCACAGTTTCCTAACTGATGAGCAAACATGAAGCAGCCTGCTGGGAGTTCAAAACAAGAAGCACTACTTTCCTAAAAAACCATGAGCTACCAAAAAGCAGTAAGTACTTTCAAAAATGTCTTAAATGAATACAAATTCTCAAAAAGCAAAGCTAACCAATCTACCATGACTGAAACTTTGAGGTACCAGTGAGTATTTTTTTTGGTTTTCCTCTCATCAGTCATGTTTCTGTAAAAGGAGATTGCCTGCTTACTACAACCATGTTTTGACTACTATCAAATGAAGGGTAAAAACAATTACATCCTAAATTAATAAGTACTGTAGCAAGTAAATGTAAAAGCATCCTCAACTGCGTTTTTGTGAAACATGCTATTGTAAATACAGGGTATTGCTGTCAAGTCTCCTTCTTCATCACATTTTCAGTATCATGATAAAGAGTCACCCATGAGCTGACACTGGTATCAATTTTAGAATGCTCATGTACCCATTTTTACGTCTTTGGTGCAATTTGCCATTCAGTGTAAGAACAGCAATAATTATCCTGAGTTTCATTTACTAGGCAAAGAACTTTTCTTATCTGGTTTTTTTTAGGACTGTTCGCTACCGAAAAGCATATTTCATTGAAAACTGAAGACTCCCTGTGGTATATTACATAAGAATCAACTCCTAAGTACAAAGCTCTCTGATGCAAGACTGCTTCTGACTACCATAAGTCACGGGTCACAAGGTTAGGAAAAGCTGGTTTTAAAGTCCAGTGCTGCTGGAGTCGCCTGGATTCCCTCCACAAAAAATAAAAAAAAATATTTTAATTTAAAAAATAAAGACAGATAAGGAATAGAATGTTACAATTTACCTGCTGTAATTATATAGAGGTGACACTTCAAGGGAAATGAAGTGATAGAATCAATAGAAAAATTTCTTCCTCTTCAGACACATACACGGAATAGATCTTATCAGTTTTCACAGTCCAAGCTAAGGAACAAAGTCTGTACATATGCCAACTGAAACAAAAAGTTCATTTTAAATGGAAGTGCTCCTGCTCTCTTCAATGGTTTCACCTGTCTCTCTTGACAAAATACTTTGCCACTGCAGAACAGTCTTGTGGTAGAAAAGCATATGAAATCACTATAGATGAACTGATTGCATAGCAGTTTCAGTGCTACACAAGTTTCTACAAAATCATATGGAGGAAAAACCCCAGACCCTTACCCTTGTCCCAGAATTCCTTCCCCCAGCAGAAAATGAAAAATTCCTAGAAACTGAAGCATGAAGGGAAAGTTACATACAGGAAACTGAAAATGATTCATGCACAACTTATTGTAAAAGAAAACAAAAAGGAAGACAAAACAGAAAGAACAAACAAACATACTTTCCCCTTTCCCATCTCTAACCTTATATAAGTGTCCATGACAGGGTGAGAAACATTGAGAAATCTTCCCCTTTCAAGTGATCTTAGTTTATACCAGACTTACACTGACAACAACAAAACGTATGCGAGGCTGAGCAGGAACCAGTCAGTCATTCTTTCACTGACACAGCATGCACGCATCTGTTACAGGACCTGTCTAGACCAACAGACCTCTAAGCTTGAGCAAATCAACACAGTGAGACACAAAATGAGCAACACTCATTGAAGGAATGGTGCTTTGGGTTGTTAGTTGGTTTTGGTGGTTTTTTTTTAAAAGAGCCCAAACGTATCTGTAGCCATATTTCATTATACTCATCAGTTTAAATATTTATTTTTTAAAAATTATGCATATGACAAGAGCTAATTGTCAAAAAGCACATTTTGAGTTTTTAACTTCTCCTTGAAGACCAAAAGAAATAAATAAAATTTAATAAAGACGCCCAAGTAGTACCAAATTTTAACAGCAAAACAGGCATCAGAAACAACTGCAGCTATTCTTTATTGTATCATCAGCTTCTAACTGTCCCTTCTTATCTACCAGCCTGCCTAAAGGGAATTTAAACATTTAAGCTTAACCTCTGTACCTCAAGATAGTCCTGCAAAACATCTGCTGCTGCAGGAGAAAGACTCAGAACTGCCTGGTCATGATAACCAAGTTATCCCTTGAGTGCAAAGATGCCCTTTCAGCTGGAGCTGGGACACAGTGGAATGGCAATCAAGACAGTCTTGCGGTGATCCCACATGTCCACTACTTATTCTCAGAACAGATGTCATCATTCCTTAAAAATTCCAGCTAGCTCACACAGTAATATCAACTAAAGGATTAAAATCAACTCTTCAAAATCTAGTTGAGTAACACAAATCACAGAGTTATTGTGGATATAAAAAGCATGTCTGCCCAGAACAAAGCTGAGGCTATATTTTAAGATGCTGTAATCTGTGTACAATCGTAGGATTTAAACTTTTTTCTCAAAAAAGTAATTAACCACCCACCTACACATGCAATAATCCACCTCTTCACATGAATATTATTAAAAAACTTCTCCCAGTTACATGCAGAAATACGAAGTTAAAAATGTCTTCTTTGCATGAACGTAACATTACACTGAGGAAATCAACACATAAAGGACTACAGATTGCAACTTCTCTCAAACTAGACCTAGCCTACAACACAATGGTTTTGTTCCTTCCCATCAGTTAACAAAAAAAAAATAAATCATTACTTTAGCAATAGAGTGAACCTTAAAATTTGTGTCTACTGATGGCCGTAAGATAACACTCATGCTTTAGAAAAATTATTATTAAAATAATCTTGCAGTTCTTTGATAACTATTGTGCAAGATTCCCAAGCCTGACTACGAAGATGATAGGGTCTTTTTTTTTTTTTCCATCTGATTTTTCGTCTTATAAGGGAAAGAAACGCAAATTTACAACATTTTCACTAGTTTAAATAACACAGCATGAAACCTTTCTAGTCAATAAACTGCTACATTGCAGCATGTATTTACTATTTTCTCCTCTGATAATATTCCAACAGGTTTAAATAAAGTTGGGGGTGGTAGTGCTTTTTTAATTATTATTATTAAATAAGTCAAACACACAGAGAAGTCCTTCGGAGAATCTTTCCTAGGATTCCGATTTTTGCGGGGTATGCCTTTGCATTTGGTTGGGCTTTCCACTAAAGACTTAGAAAATGCCAAGTCATCAGAATCGGTAAAAATACCTGCTCTGATTTTTCACCTAAAACTCATCCCAAAATTGCATCTAAGTGGTTCCAAAGTCTCCTCTGAAAATAATTTTAGTTATAGGAGAAGAGTCACAACCAGGAGAGAATATGTATCAATCCAACCGCTTTAACTAACTGCACTTCTACTGGAGGACAACCAAGTGAAAAAAACAGCAACTGAGTTCGTCATCTACTATATTATTTCAGAGAACTTGTTAATTGTGATTAAGGAACAGTAAATTCACAATTCTGCAATACCTTCATGCAACTAGACAGACACAGCCACATGCAGAACAGCCTATTTCTTTCTTTTTTTTTTTTTTTCTTTCATTCTTTATGAAAAGGTAGTTCTGATCTAACCACTGATCTAGCTATGGCAGGAATTACACCAGACTGAGAGGCTATGAAAATCTAACTTTCATTAAATCTGTTTAATTTACCTACCATTTCTGTTCAGAAAATAGTTCCAGTTCTCAATCTTGTTTAGAATAAAGAAAATAGTAAGTTTATCCACAAACTGGCTTATAGCCACTGAGGTAGGTACAGGTTGTGTTGAATTAAGTTAGCTTTAAAATGACCTAAGATACTTCAGGCTGCAGCACCATAACAGTGCTGAGCCTGACAATGCCTGCAAAAGCCCATTGAGGGCTCCAACCCACATGCAACATTAAGTTAAAAATCAAACAGCTGCAAGGATGGGATCAACCCCTTTGCCTTAATATAGTGGGCTCAAAACTGATGTTCAGGAGCTGCTTGAAGAGCTCTTCAGTCATCCACGATGCATGGGCAATAGCAGCAGTAATAAGAGCTACATAACAGCCACTTCAACCATTCAATTTCAATCTCCTGCTTCATATGAATCACAGCCTTAGGTAAGCAGATGCACAGAAACCAACCTTTCTTTAAAGCAGCAGCAGCAGAACCGCGTATGCAAACTACAACTACAATAAAAACGCCAAGACTAACAGAGTACTTGTCCTGCCACACTCTGACCATCTGTATTTCTCCATGAAAATTAATAAAAAAAAATAATTGGTAGAGTTGCAGATCTTTTGCAGTATGTAACAGTAAAGCATATTTATATCTTTTTCTTCCCCATCAAATAAAGCTTTTTTTACTATTTGCAGATAATAAAGAAATACAAAACAACTCCACAATCATTTTAAACTGCGAACAGTTTAAATAGGGCACATAAAATAGTTATACAAACAGAAGACATTCAAGAAAAAGTAACGCAAGCACCAGAAGCACCCACTATTCTCTATTCTTCTGATTTACTGCTTTCAAATCAAACATAAAAGCTTTGAAAATATACACAATCCACACAAATAGTACAGAACACTGTGTATTTATCATCTATATTTTGATTTTCTTTGCACAGGCATTACCACACTCAGACTGTACTGATTTATCTCCCAAATCATGAAAGCATTATACTGTATTTTTACCCTAGAAGTCACCAGTGATGACAGAATACATATTTTTACTTAATTCTATGAACGCTGTCAACTGCACTAGTAAGTATATCAATGGCTGTACCTATTCCACATTGTTAAGACCAGGGGGCAGCAATACTGTCAAACACAAACCAAAACAGGTTGATTTCTGACAAATCTATAAGCAGCCATGCTTGCTTACATGAGGAAAAAAAAAAGGTACAGTTACATAAAAGTTACAGAAGTTAATCTAGGTTACATACTAAAAATAAAACATATAATTTTAAATGCAATCTTACATTCTCTCTATTAACAAGTTGATTATTGTAAACAACAGTGCTGTTAAAATTTTGAATGTAGACTCTTTTTCTACTAAGCCAACATTAAATAATTTTAACCCTATGGAATTATATTTTCCATACCCAAAACTATCAGGAGAATGCCATGATTAATACTCTGCCCTTGCATACCAAATGCTTTGCTCATGCCAACACATTCAGCAAAACTAAAAAGAATCTATTAAACCCATCTCCTACATACCAGCCAGCTCCTGAAGGACTGACAAATACTTGATGAACTAAGTGTATAAACAAAACCAACAGCTAACTGCAATCGATGAAACAACAGCAAAAAACTGTCTTCTTTCAACATCATTATGCTAGGGCAAAAGAAGACCTGTATGCTGTCTTGTTTTAGGGTCGGTTGGAAGCTGTTTCCTCGTAACTGCTGACCCAGTCCATAGGAAGTCACACTGAAACCTCAAAGGGGATGCAGTGGACTGATACCCCACAGAAACCAGCTCTGGAAGTTTACATGTTTTCACACTCCAGTTTCTCAACAGCAAAGCAGGATGAACATTTAAATGACACAATAAGCATTACAACAAACCCAACACTGAGGCTTCAAGGTTGAGGTGCCGAGTCTGTATAACTGCCTCTGCTGCACTATTTTGCTCCTCTCCTTCCACCATCTATTCCGTTTTATTATTTTCCTCACTCCACATTCATCCCTTCATCCTTACCTCATTTGTTAAGCGAAGTCTCCTTTGGCAGGTTTCTGCAGCCAGAGTTCTGTGCTGACTTGATCTAACGAGTGGCTGGGGAAAACCTCTGCTAATGCTCCCAAACAAAACCCAACCTTCATCTTCCCTCTAAAAATCCCAACATTAACGCTTTTTTCTACTGCAACAACTGCCAACACCAAAACCACCAAGAAGTGCAACACTAATATTAAAGTTCAGACAACTGCTTTACGCCCTAATCTTTAAGACGCCAGGGCAGGAAAGCTTTCTGTAACTAGCTCAACACAAGAGCAAAGTCCCACAATTAAAAGACCAGATTACATGCATACCAACGCCTCTAGCTGCCGTGGATTGGAGCGGGTGGCCCTGATGCTCTTTCTCAAAGACAAAAAAAAAAAAAAAAAAAAAAAAAAAAAAAGGAACAAAAAAAAAATCCGCGGGGATTGGGGGGGGAGGTGGAGGGTGATTTACCTCTTCCAGCAGTGTGACCGTATTCCTGCAGTTCTGCAGCCGGGTGGTGAAGCTGGAGGTGGTCGGGGAGTTGTAATCCTCTGTGGTCTCGGCGATGAACTCCGACACGGTGATCTGGTCCGGCATGATCCTGCCCCGCCGGTGAAGCCCAGAAGGAGCCCAGCACACGGATCCGGAGGAGAGAAAGCCAAGTTTCGCCGGGGGTGGGGGTGGGGGTAAGATGAACGGATAAAAAGGTGGGGAGGGGTGGGGGTGAGGAAAAAAGCAGAGGGAAGATGTTAACAGCCAGCAGAGACCCCCAGCATCAAAGCAGCGGAGCCGCAGACAGGCTGAGGCTTCGCCCTCTACATCCAGCCTCTGCCCCGGCCGCCCCCTCCTCCTCCCGGGCAGGAGGTGAAGGGGGGAGAGGCCCCGCCGCGGCCCCCTCGCCCCGCGCTCGGCCCCGCCGGTGGGGAGCGCTCCCTCGGCTGCCTGCGGCCCCCCGACGGCTGCGGGGACGGGGCCGCCACTGAGGAGCCCGGCCCTGCCGCAGGCGCTGAGGGGAGGGCGGCGGGAGGAGAGGGGAGCGGCGCCCGCCAGCCCCCACCCCGCCGGGCTCAGCCCCTTTCCCCACCCCGCCGCCGATCCCCCTCACGCCCCTCGCCTCCAGCGCCGCTCCCACCCGCCGCCAAGTTGGACACTAACTTGTGCGGGCTCCGGCTGCGCCCCCCGGCCGGGGGGAAGGAGGGGAAGGGCCGGGGGAGGCGGCGGCTGACCGGGGCTGGCAGGGGCTCCCGCCGCCGCTGACAGTCACCCGGTGACTGACACGCGCTGCCCGGCGCCCGCCCGCAGCCGTTACGTGGGGCCAACGAGGAAGTGCTCTGCGCAGGCGCGGCCGCCCGCTCCTCCTTCCCCCTCCCCCGGCCTCGCGCACCGCCCCCCCAACCCCCCGCTCCTGCCCCGCGGGGGGCGCGTACTGGGGGGGCGAGGGGGCGGCGCGAGAGGGGGGGCTGCGGCTGTGCCTCTCCTTGTCTTTTTTTTTTTTTTTAATTTTATTATAAAAAAAAAAGGGGTGAGGGGCTCCAGCTCTGTCCCCAGCCCGGAGACCGGGGCTTCTCGCGCCGGCGGCCGTGTGGCAGCGGCGGCCCGGCCCGCGCCTCAGCCCCTTCCCCGGCCGCAGCCCCTTCCCCAGCGCCAGCCGCTGGCGGGTACACCCCAGGGCCAAGCCTGCGGCGCCGGGTTGTTTTCCTTCTCCGAGCCCCTCAGCCAGCCGCGGCCCCTTTGCTTCGAGCCCGTGTGCCACAAGCCCTCGGTGGCGTAAAGCCTGACGGCTTCTTCCAGCCACCGCTGGTAAAGTCATCACTCGAAGCAATCTGACTAGGTAGATTTTTACCCTCTTTCTACTTAGGTAATGTTTAGAGAAGTCCTGCTATGTCTCACTGACACCCTTGAAGCTGCTATTACTGATGCTGCTCCTGAGCCCTCCCAAACAGCTGTGTTACTGCCCAGACGGCCGGACACCCTCGTACCACAGAGCAGCAGCAGCACAGGCTGCCACCTTCCTCGCATCCCTGGCATGCTCCACGTGGTTTAACAGTCCAGCATCCCCTCACAACTAGTATTTTTGACTAAGTTAACATATCCTTGATCTGTTATTGGATCATGTAACCCTGGGAATTGACAGACAGCACTAATAAGTTTTTTTTGGGGGTTGTTGTTGTTTTTTTTAGTTTAGATTTTGGTGCCCATATGTGCTGTTCTAAAGACAGCTAGGTCTCAGGAGACTCAAGTAATTATGGTCATCTGCTGTTTCAGTCTGATTTATTTAGTCATCCTATGTGTTTTCCTTCTCTTTGCATTTGGGATTCTTTCCATAGAAACCAGGAAATTCAGGAATGGTAAATATTCTCAAATCTGAACAATTGAAAATGAGCAATATTATATGGCTATATCCATTCAAAGGTTTTAATGTTCTGTATATAAGGACCTACTGTATTAGAATCCACTTTGGCTTTTACATGGTTTTCACAGAATCACAGAAGGGTTTGGGTTGGAAAGGACCTTTAAAGATCATTGAGTCTAACCCCAAGCATATAACTCTAATAAAATGCCTGCGCAGCTCAAATAAATTTGAAAATACCAACTAAAGGCTGCAATGCCTGAGTAAGCATAAAAAGGAGATACCTGATTTGTGTATACCCATAAAAAATGATTTGCATGCAGTTCTGCCAGCAAAAATATGACCAATACTCCTGAGAAATGGTCCTGCCTGAACATGTTTCTTTGATTTCATTGCATTAGCAGAAGCCCTCCATATGGCCATGTGATTGCTGCTGCTACTGCTTCACGTGATCCCGCTTTCCGGCACAAAGGCTCTGGGCTCATACAGATGATTGTTAAACGTCATGAGACTCTGAAAGGTAGAGTAGGCAAGAGGAGGAGGAAGCCAAGAAAAGAACTGCGTGGGAGTTGCACTGAAAAATGGATTTGGGCGAAAAAAATTGAAACACTGAAGAAGCGACTGGAGGGGTGGGAAGGAAATCAATTGAGGATCGTGCTCATAAAAGCAGTGGAGGAGGTGGCGAGATCAAGAAGATAAAAATGGCTGGTAGCATCCAAAGCAGTGTGGAAAGGAGAGTGAAGAACTGTGTAGGGGTTTAGGCTAGGCAAGAGCCGTTGGCAGCATCAAAAAGAGCTGTTTCAGTGTGCCTAGCCTGCATGGAAACTGGATGGGTGAGCAGCTGGGATACTGCCTGAGGGCCAAATGGGGTCTCTGTGGTCATCCCCTGTAATTTCCTGCAGAACATCAATCATAGGCTGTCACACAGCCATTCCTAAGCCAGACCTATCATCTGCAGGTCAGCTATGGTGTTCACATTAGGAGGAGTCCCGATCGCTCTCCAGCAGATTTCAAGTGAGGATAAATCCATTGCACTGATGGGTAGACTGGTTTAATTAATTGACTTCTTTCACTGTTAAAGTTGAATTGTTCTTCAGGCTATTGAGCATGAACAGTAGTCTTTGGATTGTAAAATAACCTCATCTGGTATCCTAAACAAATCCTACCCCAAAGAGTGTAGACAGAAGCTGGACATGTTGCTAGAAACATAATTTCTTTAATATTATTTAGAGCAAATTTCAACTGCAGAATTTAAGAGCATGTTCAACAAAGAAAGGGAGGGGGCAGGCCAGGGAAACTGGAGCAGTGAAGAATGACAGAAATGAAGGCACAGCAGAGAGTAACAGTAGCTGCACTTCTATGTTTCCTCATCAGGAGAAAATTTTTTTTTTTTAAAATACTGAATATATAAAACATAGAATACTGGGAAATAAAAAGAACAGTGCAAAACCTAAAGATTAAATAGGAAGATCAATAGCTCCCAATCATAATTGCCTATTAGTCTGGTTTTTCGACAGTTCTGAAATTGTTTATTAAAGAGGATATGGTACTCAGTTTTGCTGCTTCGAAGCAGCATTTCCTCTTCCCCTATACAAATGCTAGTGGAGAAAATAGCCCTATGGGCATGACCTCTTTAGGCTTGGATTATCTTCACTTAAATCACTGGAAGCAAGATTAGTTAATTAATCTGATATTAATAAAAAAAATGATACCACTTGCCTGTAAAAGTGTGCTTACATTTAGTCAAATTATATAAGTGTTTCAGATAGCTTTTCGTGGATTTCAGATTTAACCATGCTTCCTGTTTTGAATTGTGATCAGTATCTGAGATTCACTTCTAAATTAGTAGGATGCACCTCCTTATAAATTGTCACTATCTGAAATCACTGTTTCACTTCACAAATGTCAGAGAATAATCAGCAGAGTGTGAAAGTTATATTTCACGGCGTCTGCTCTAACGCTGTCTTAGTCTGTGCAAGATCCTGGGGGAGGCTGTGCTGCAGCCTTTTTCTCATGTAAGGCTTGCCAATAGAAGTTATGCCTATCTCACTCCTCTTGATATTCTGATGTGAAATGCATCTCTATGTCCACCCTGGGACAAGCTAGCGTGGGTGAGGATCGTGCAATCAGCCCTGGAAAGCACACTCCTTACTGATGACACACTGTAGTCAAGGAAGTTGTGCTGCCTTGCCATCCCACCCAGTGATTCACTCTACAAATCCATTTGATTCCCTGTCCTTTTTTACTGTGATTGCCAACAGGAGAGTTAATTACAGCCAACTGATAATATTTCTGCAATATTGGTGATAGTCACCATGCTTAGGGAGAGGCTAAGGAACACAGCAACAACAGCACAAACTACTAATGCAGGTGTTTGGCAATAAGCTGAATAGCAAGTATGGTATTTTTCATTTTATAGTACTCTAGTCATATTTAGATTGAGATCATCAGTTCATTCACAAGAGCTGAGCAGTACTCATCAGGTGATGATGACTATTGTCATCATTGTGAACTTTCAAACATTACAGGTATGTGCCAGAGGTGAAAAGCTACATTGCACTTGCATAGCTCTTCATGTCCTCGGTGCAGTAACTGTTTAAACGAGGCAGCGGTGAGGTAGAGAACAGCAAGATTATCTTTCTATTGTAGATAAGGAGACAGACAGGAGGCTGTGGCCCTGCTGACCAAAAGCAGGGCTGTATTTTTGGCTGTCTAGAGTTAGTCATGCAAAGTCAGCTCTTCAGGGTATCAGCGCCTCAGCTGTGCCGAAGCCGCCGGTGGATCTCCGGCACGATACAATTAAACTACCTTGCAGAGAGCAGCCCCAGGATCAGCCCTGAGGCCACGCTTGCCTGCTGCGCAGATAGCGAGTGCACAAACACAAACTCAGGTGTGGTTGCCGCTTGATTTTTGGAAACAAGCTTGACCCAGGTCCCTGGCTGTGCACCAGATGTGCTGTCAAGCATGCTCAGACAAGCTGCCTTCAGGGCCGTTTGCAACCTGTCAGTGTGGCAGTGAAGTGAGTTGTTAGCTGAAGAAGGAAATCACTGTGCACATGGCTACTGTGCAGATGACTCCTCTTGATTAGCACAGACAGAGTAATGCCAGGATCTTACATGTCAAACTCGTTTGTTTTTTCCTCTTCAGTATGAACAAGATGATGCCACTTTGCAAATCTGGGTTTACACCTACACTCGTTTCTTTACTTTCAATGTCCCCATCTTGACTATTACTGCTGATAGGAGTGGTATGGGTCAGGCATTAGTGTTTAATTAAAACATCAAATCATTGAAATACACATGCTTTTGTTAGTAAACCATATAGTTGTTCTTTTTATGCCCCTTAGAATCTTGGAAACATGGAGAGTATCACCAGTTCAGCAGCAAATAGCAACAGAACTAGTGACATGCTAAAACTCATCAGAAAAATATCCTTAGGCTATGCTGCTCTACTATACTGCTATTCTGAATAATTTTGTGGTTTGGTGTTATATTCATCCATTTCAGCTAAACACAGCAGTCAGCATTGCTTCCCATCCTCCTTCCTATCCTAACTATGCCTAATGGGATCACACTACATCATAAGGCAACCATGTCATTTGATACCCAATATAGTTGGTTTCAGATTCCCTGAGAAAACATCTATATGCTAAATTGCTGTTGTTACATTATTATAATTTCATTTTCAGGCTACTTTTGACAAAATTAATGGGAAATACTTATTTAAATTTATGGCCATAAGTGCTAGAATATCCACAAATATTTCTGAACAACAATTATTCTCATTTGAGTTGAATGTTGGGCTTAGAGGAAAAAAGGAGCTTCAAATCAATAAGAATCTCAGCAGGGTGAGTTTGGCTTCCAGTTTTGGAGTATCTCCTGCTAAAACTCCGTAATAAAGTTTTTCTGTTAATGGAACTCTCATGATTTTGTTTTGAAAAACAAAACCACCCCATTTATGTAAGGGCACGTAACATCATCACTTTGTACTTCACTGGGAAATGTTTAGTCAGGAGGAGTTTCACCTCCAGGAGCAGTGCCCTCTCAGAGGATGATCCTGTTGGCTGACTGAGCCTTGTACAAAATGTAACAACTACATATTTTAACCTGCAGCATGTTTACACTTTTAAGATCACGTAAGTGCATGATGTACTCACAGGAAAAGGCAAAGTCTATTTTAAACGTTTAAGCCTACATCACACATAGTGACTGGTGCTAATTTGCTTTAAGGGAACTTACATGGTAAACTTCAAAGTGTTTCTGCTGGAGAAAGAAGGCTGTTGGATTTGACATTTGCAAACAAATCTTGGAAATGATTGTGTTATTAGCACAGAATTGTCAGGTAACTTTCTGGTCAAAGAAAAATGTTCTTATCTAAATGGTATCACTGTACATGCAGCAAACAAAAATCCAGATCCAGCAAACCAAAATCCACATCCAGCAAACATGCTGATTGCAATTCTGTATTTTTAAGCAAGGGTATCTACCAACACGGCTTATGGAGCACATTAGCTGCATCAACAACGTGTCTTACTGCTGTGACTGTTTCGAATACAAGTATCAGATGATTTCAGTTTTAATACTGGCATCTCTGACCATTTGTCTTCACTTGGTATTTTTAGTTAGATAAGAAAACATAAGCAACTGTCTTAGAAACTACAGTATTAGTTTAAAAGCCTTTTAGCACTAGCATAGTGGCTTAAACAAAAGGTTCTTTTTGCATTCTTTCAATATTAATATGACAGCAAAAAAAGAACCCATTGTGTTCTCATGATAAATGACATTTTGCTAACATTAAGGTCTTGAGGTTTTAACACTATATGTACCAAATGAAAAAGATTAAATCAAAACATCAGAAACATTCCACTGAATTATATATTTTGCATCTTATTTACTTGAATGTCCTGTGTGAGAAGTTTGACTGAAAAATAGGTAAAGCTCAAATAGCCATCTCAAAGGACAACTGAAAATAACAGCACTGAAAATGAAGTGCAGCATTGAGTTACACAAGATTAAGCTGACTAATCTGCTGATTCAGTTTTGCCTTTGTTTTTTGGTTTTGTCATGCAAGATCAAGAGTCATGCAGGCAAACACGTAATGGCATTCCAGGCTCGAAGTAACTACAACAAGCAACAGGCTGTTCCCCTGCAACCCCTGCATCCTCCAAAGAGAAAAATGGCAACATGCTCACTAGCAACAAGAGGCAGCAGGCTCAGGATGGGAAAGGCATGCTCTTTTTTTGTCACAGGTGTGCTGAAATTGGTATTTTTATTGCATGAAGGTTTTTTGTTAGAGATGCTCATTTAAAAAACCGTACTTTCTTTCATAGAAGGTGCAATACTGCACGTGTTGGGAGAGATCAGATTCAAATACAGCCCTTAAAACATCTACAGAACATAAAACCACAGCTGTATATTCATTTATAAGGACCATATTTTGGACAGTCCAAAGGTATCAAATGCTTGTGAATGCTGATGGATAAGAAAACTGTCAGTGGAGCCTCTGGTGAGTGTAACCCCACACATTGCTTGCAAAGGGAACAGTGGCACAAGGACTGCCGACCCCACAGGAGCCGCTCTCCCAGCAGTACACACCATTGCCGTGTCACTGAGGGTGAGGACCAGCATGGGGAAAACCTGTTTGTAGCTGTCCTTGCAAACCTTGGAGGATTGCTGTGAAGGTCACAGCGGACACATTAGCATCAGAGCAGGCCATGCCAGTGGGATTGCAAAGCACAAGACAAAACCAATACATCATGAAGGAGTACTCTGAAACAAGAGAAAAAAGAATCCTTCCAAAGCAGGAATCATAGTATCTGAATAAGTTGGTTTTGTTTTTTTTTTTAATATGAGAAATGGCAATGACTAAAATCAGAGAGTGATACTGCAGAAATGAACATGTTGCAGGGCAGCTGGTATAGCAGGCTCTCCAAAATAAAAAGAGAATGAAATAAAGCTTCAGCCCGCACTGCAAACATTTCAATATTTTCTCTTCCCCTCTGGAAATGATAAGGCTGTGTCATTATCCAGGCATGTCTCTGGTTCTACCTAAGCTACTGAATGTATGCTGATGGCAGCATGCATCTTGCCTGCAGTGACACTGGAGGTTCAGGCCAAAATGAATCTTGGAAGCAGCTTACGAATAAAATAAAGGCTTTGTGGACCTGGGATCACGTCCTTGAGCTACCACTCATGGCTGTGACATGGCATTTGAGCTCTGTGTGCATTGTTTCTCTGTCTGTGGAATGCAGGCAATTACCTTTATTTTTCTAGGTGAAAGCATGGTGGGATTTTCCAGCTGAGTAGTGCTATATCAGAACTAATTTATTTTTATTACACAGTTTATTGTAAGAGTTTCAAAAAATAGCTTAAGGATGAGAAGCGCTCTCAGGCTAAACAATTTCATCATCATTTTACTGGTTAGATAAAAAGGATTGGCAGGTAAATGAAAGGGTTTCTTTCTACTGGTTGTTCATTATATGACAACATGAAGCAGAGAGATCTGGTTTTGTGAGGGTTTTTTCCCCTCTGTGTTATGAATTTATTAGCATTAAAGCAGTACTTAGTGGAAGAAGAGGGACTGAGACCCCATCATGCTGAACAGATACATGGAAGTAATTTGTGGCTTCGTACAAGCTTTTCTATGACAGTTTGCAGACGTGCACATGTATGGGCTTACTGAATTGAACTCAGAAACTGGCTCATAGTGTTGACTGAACATACTTAATTTCTTAATTTCATCTTGTTAGAGAAATGCTGGAAATAAATCTGCAGATGTTGGATGTCATAAAAAAGGCCCTTGCAACCACTGAATTTACTGGCACATCTGCATTTCCCTTATACAAGCCTTTATTTTGAAGGATGCATCACTTGGCCACACTCTAGGCTTGAATTCAGCATAGGAAATTTTCAATTCAGGAGTGATGTCTTTGGGGTTTTGGTGGGGTTTTGTTTGTCTGCTTGTTTGTTTGTTTATTCAGATCAAGAAGTTTAACAATACGTAAGACTTGATATCTGCTTTAATGCTCAAAGTCTTGTCACCAAGCAAAAGTTACTCAAATTTAAAATTAGTGTCTGAATGTTTTGTTAAAGTAGACTTTTGAATGTTGTAGTTGTGGGATTCTGTTAAAGCCCAGGACATCAGACAACCATCTGGAAGTTTTTGGAAACTGGTCTTGCTGCATGGACCTAGTCTCTGTTCAGTCAGTGTTCACATGGTACTAAATGAAGTAAAGTTCAGAATTTTGTTCTAGAAGTCCATCACAACATCCCCTCTCTCTGATTTCTCATTTGCTTCTGCTTTTAACCACTGAAACTGATCTTGTTGCTTCCTAGGTTAATGGGCTCTTACTGTTGACTACAGCAGAGGGTGATCATACGCTCATCTGTCCTGCCTCCAATGATTTTTTTTTAATGCGTCGCGGGTCTCAGTAAATTTGAAAGGAGGGCAGGAAAAGTGTAAAAAATCTTCAGTTCCTAGCAGTTTTGTGGGAAAATAAATAAATAAAAAAACCAGAGGAAGAAGATGTTTATTAGCCCTATGGATAGAAAAGGCTCACCTTCATCTTGTTCTTTATCAAGGTAAGCAGTGTATGAGAAAGATCCTGTAAGTGTCCCAATCATGGGAAGAGTTTCACTGATAGTTTGCACCTCCATAGGAGCTGCAGTCAAGACACAAATCTGTAGGAAATTAAGTTTCATTAATTTCAGTGATCTTACCACTATTTATTCACTTGGTGGTGGTTATGTTTTATTTTATTTCTCCAAGAAAATTTAGGAGCAGTAGGACATAAAAACTTAAGTGCTGTTTTAAAATCAAATAGGAATATGCAGCTTAATAGCTTCATACTTTTCGAAAGATGATTGTTTGACTTCTGAACTCTTGCTTATTTAAGGCATCATGGACTTAAAAAAGAAAAATATGTGTAGCCATGTGAGAAAGCAAATGCACCAAAGGAAGGTTTATTCAGTTTTCAGAAGATCTGAAATCTACAAGTGATTCACCCTTCTTGGCTGGGCTGGAGTGCAATATGGTCAACCATTTCCCCCAGGGAAGAAGAAAAGATGAAAGTCCCACACTGCTGCGATGGCCACGCAGGGAGCAGTGACCTGTGCCAGGACAGCTCCAGCCAGTGTACCAGGTACAAAGAAAATTTCAGCCTTAACCATCAATGTTGTTCTGTAGGGGTTCAAGTCAGGCAATCCAAACGTAGCTTTTAGTGGTTCAGTGAAACACAGTAAAAACTTTAAAACAAGAGCATTCACCATCCAGAGACTGAATAAACAAAAGCATATTTAGACAACTGTGTGCTGTTCAGCACTTTACATCACAAGAAGAGAGTCCCTCCTCTTTCAAGCCCCCGCACAAATCTTGCCATAGATTTTTCAGGCTGATCTCAGAGATTTGTTGTTTTCAAAGTTAAAACAACATCAGTTACCAGATCTAGATGAGTTGAATGGAGTTACAAAAAGCGTCCTTTTTATACCCTGCCCCCCATCCAGCTTTAAAATCTATGAAAGAAAAGCAAAATACTTAATAAATGTTACTGTTTGTCCTGGTACTTGCTCAGGCAGCCAATACTTTTTTAAGGATTTTTGGAATTTTTGATCCTTGGAAGGATCAATAGGTTAGAACTTATCTGAAAAACACCCCCTGTAGTAGTGTCCAAAGTGGCCAAGGAAAAACCCACTGGCACATACTGCAATTGATAAAACAAATTTCTTTTAGGTTTTGCGTTGTTTTTTTTCCATAGATTCTGACCTGCTTTTACTCTTTAAACCAATTATTTATATTTATATCTTTCTTCTTTCTTACCGATTCCATAGTGAATCTCTTGAAGAAAAACTTGAAAGCCTGGAAGCTGAAGATCTCATGTCTCATCTGTCACAACCAGAAACCTACCTAGATGTGGAAAAAAGATGAAGTAAGTGAAACTGACCAAATCCATGCGTCTGACAAGAGCATTTACTCCAACAGTCAGTTTGAAACTATGTCTATTAATTGTTCAGTGATGGCAATTTATCATATCTTATTTGATTGCTGCATTTGATATTGGGATGAAATCATTGTGGTAAACAGATCCATTAGAAACAGCCTGAAAATACCATCCTGTTAAAAATTGCTACAGAAGAGCTTCATTTAGCTGACTGGGAAAACTCTTCATTTAACTCAATGTGGCAACTACTCACTCAGCAGCACTGATTGCAGAGCTGGTAACATCACCTGTCCAAGTTGTCTAACACTTCAGAAGACCTAGTTTTCAGATATAACTTCAGTCTAGCCATTCAGGCTGAAAATGTCCATATCAGGAGTATGCACCAGACTGATCTTTTTTGGAAGATGGAGATAGAATTTGAAGGATAAAGAGACTGGAAGCAAGAAGTGGCTGGGTGGGGTGGAATCCTCCATGGAGGAGAGGTGTGGGGAAATGGTCATACCAGGACATGGACAAGTGGTTTCAGAGTTTTTCATCAGACTTCACCATTACATTGCATACTATTTCCAGTTTAAGACTTATGTTGCTGTGGGGGAAGGAAGCTATCACCGCCTCTGGAGGAGGTGGGTAGGACTGGGACATGCCTTTTGCTTTGGGGCCTGCTGGGCTGATCTCTGTGGTGGGTCCAAAAGGACAAGGTGGGAAAAGACTGATCAGGGCTTGGGGTGAGATTAAAGGATATCTTGGGGAGAAAAAGGGTGCTGGGAAAGAGAAGACTACCCAGAAGCCATTGCCTTTTAAGATGAGGTGGTAAAACAAGGAAGCTGGGACAAGCTACACGACAGAGAGAGATATGTGGACCAGGGCTGGCAGAATGGGAGGTCTGACAAGGACCTGACAAGGACTCATAAGGATGAGATCGGGATCAAACAGAGGGGCCAAGGCAGAAGGGGAGAGGGAGGGTGGCCACCTCCAGATCACATCTTTGCTTAGCTAGTCTTCTCATTTCCATTTGAGCACGCCATCTGATTCCATGAAGAAAAGCATATCTCTTCCTCTGTGAGCTGGGGTTTTTTTAACCTTCTCTCTAAGAGAAGTCTTGTTGCTTCTGTTGACCTATTTCCCCAGAGACTCTGTAGTTTGTTTATGGGGTTTGTCCTGTTTGTTTTATGTTTCCAAGTATGTCATGTGGGTCTGGAGGGTTGCCAACCTTTAACATTAAAAATAACATAGAATAATCCCAGTCTCCAAGACACTCGGGATTTCATTAAAAATTGTGACATAAAAGTTTTTGGAAGGGATGTTACTGTATCTCTTTCCCCTTCTGTTTCTGAGCCCCTGGGATACTTTCCAGTGAGGTCAGGAGTTCTTTTGCCATTAGGAGAGCTACACATCTCTCAAACCAGCAGATTTCAGATTTGTACATACAGGCTGGAAAGCATCTAAGATTCTACCAAGTATGCCACCAGCTCGGCAGCACAGGAGAAGAAATGGTTACAGGCTCCGTCTGTAAGAAAGAGGTGTGTCCATTTAATACTAAGGCAAGGGTGTAAGAGGAGAGGTATCTACCTTAAAGCAAACATATTATGCTTGCTATCACCTTACATGCAGGAAAAAGGTGTTATAAGAAGATCCGGACACTGCACTGGTTTTTGTGGACTGGGAAAGGCCTCCACCAGCAGACAACCAAGTACCACTGTCTTACAACAAAACCACAGCCACTGGCAACCCTGGATCTGACTCAACCCATGACATGTCTGCTTGCTGTTCAGTTTTACAGCACATCTGTTCCTTTTAATGATATTATCCATCTCCTTAGGCAAAACAGTCACCTTCATGATTATAGGTTTATGCTATTCAAATCAAAGCAAAAAGAAAAAAAATATAATGGCTATTGCTTTCTAAATTGAATGCTGACCTAAGTTCACAAGTAACTATGATTTACATTAGATTATGTTTTGAATTGATGGCAATTTATTTTTCGTAAGTCCAGAAAGTCACAGAATCTTCTTATGTCTCCTGTAATAAGCTACTGAATGTTATTTAATTACTCATTTGCTATAGGCAGTGTTGCCAGCATTTGTGGTTAGATCTCAGTGGATCAGGTTGATTATACTCCCTTTCTAGGTCTCCGGCTCATTTCTGGGCCTCTCAGTACTACAGCAACCAGCAAATAAAATGAAATATGAAAGAAATCCAGAAAATTATTTATAAAGAAATCAAGCTGGTTGAAGTTATCAGGATTGATTGATGAGAAATAACACTACAAAGGAAACATATGTGGCTCTCCTAGAGAGAAGAAAGGTGGTCCGGTGATGCTTATGCTCATGTGGGTTCAACTTGGACAAGTTATTAGGGTATCATTCAGATGGCAAACTCCTCAAACCTTATGCCCATGTGAATGTTTTGTCTGGGTAGAGTCTTCTGAGGCTAAAGAGAGCCTCATGGAACTCTTGACCCAAGGACAAATTTTGTCTGTGTCAAGATGGCATCTTGGCTTTGTTTCTCACCCCCCCAAAAAAAACCCCAGAAAAACAGTGCTTCCCAACCATCTTTGGCAATGAGAAAGTAATGCTCTCAGATTTATGTAAAGCCGTTATATACAGCAGTATGTGAGTGGGGGTGGGGAGTGAATAGGAAATGTAAAACCCCGGAACAGATAGGGAACAAGGAAAACCTGCGGAAATATGATTGCTTTTTACCTAGGGACACCTACACTTCAAAAGAGAAAGACTAGTTGGGGCTTAGGTAAGAAAGAGGCCTAACTGAGAACCGAGTGACATTAATGGCAGCTGGGTGACACTTAAATACAATATAATAATACAATAGCAGATCCTATTAGTCCATGAGGAAATAATCTGTTCTTGTGCCTGATGATAAACACACACAATCATAGTGAAATAATTGGTACAATCTAAGTGCTTGACTAATCCTAGCTCTTAACTAGTAAGTATAATATGTTGAATCCCTGTATTTTTAAGCTTTTAGAACTGGTTAAATAGTGTAGAAAGCCAATGGATTCTCAGGAACAGAATACAAAAATCGCCAATATACTGGATAATAGTAAGAAGACAAACCTTATGCACGGATTTTGCAGAGGGAAGGAAAAGATCAGGAAATACTCTCGCAATCTTATTACTTGCATTTGATATTGCTTACACTCTGTGTGATTTCATGCATAAGTCATTTAATGACCTATTTTAGTTTGCTTTTTATTGTGGAGGATTTTTGCTTTCATAATAGAATACACAACCTGAATAACATTAATATAAATACATATTTTGCACATCTAACGAATATTTTAGGACAAATATTAACCAGCCAGTTTTCATGTATGCCTGAACTGGAGTTAACCTAACTACAAAAACTCAAACAAGCAAAAGTTAATATTGTTTCTACAGTCACTGATGTAACAATAATAGTAGTTGTACACCACCATGCTGAAAATCAACTCCCTTTATGTCCAAACAATAGCGTGAATCACAGAATTCTGACCTTGATATACAAATGTGATCATGTAGTAATTATAGCTCTTGTGCTTTCTGTATAAACAGACTACTTCATCTGGAAATGCTGTAGGGTACTGCTTCATTCTGCAATTTACAGCTAATGACTGAGCAGAAAGCCTTTATATCCCAATGTCCTAGTTTTAAAATAAAGCAGGTAGAAGAAATCTTATTTCCTGCAAATGAAAAAATTAAGCTGGTTATTTGAACTACAGGGTATCAAATCATTGCTCTATCTATATTCTGTTCAAAAGCATATCTTACAAATGTAAAGATTGTCTTCAAAATCATATTTTTTTCAAAGGCTATTGAAACTATTTTCATGGGCAAAATATAGAATTCAATTACTCAGTCCATGTGATAACTGGCATGTTCTGGAATAAGTGTGAGATTAAAGAAGATGTCTTTCATTTCGTGCCAAAATCTGCTTGTTCTGTTTGTATCTGCGTTGATATCATCCAAACAGGATGTGACGAAACATACATTCTTCAGCATCACCTTAATCCATGATTTGGGTAACGCTATTAGGATGTGGTCTAACAAACTTCAGTGAAGCAAATCCAAGGATATTTGCCTGTGGACAAGTCACCTCCGGCTTGATTTTAGTATGTCCTAAGCAACAGAAGCTCTGTCCTGACCTCATACGTTAGCTGTATGTGTTTTCCGTGCTTCCATAAAAATACACGATCAAAATACTAGTGTGCTTATAGGCACGAGCTGAATCTTGAAAGAAGCAATAATGGAAAAGCCGTCACTGAATTGTACTAACTCAGCACAGAGCTCAGGAGTGACCCTGAAGAGCTGACTGACATCCTCTTGATGATGAGTCCCTATTTATAATGGTTTCTGAGAAATGTCAATTGCTCAGTTTTTAATCTATTAAATAATTACAGTGATGACTTTAGGTAACTCTAATTTCTTAATCAGGATTTTGTTTGGTGCCCAAAGTTCTACCAAAGTTCACAAGTATGGCATCAATAGTATAGATATTTTTTTTTTTTAATCAGGAAAATTTAAAACCTCAAAAAATATTAGGATAGCTTTCTTGAAATAAAATATATTTTTCTTAACTACATACTGGTTGGCATAAATTGCATTACTTTTCTCTGATTCTTTATGAATAGTGCCTGGAATTAGCCATACCAGTGTTTTACACTGGATTGATGGCAGGCTGAGAGGGTTATTAATCCTCAGGTCATTCCACTGAACTTTTAAATGTACTGGCAAAGTATCAGCTTTCTTCCACTGATCTTGAAATACCTATGTGTTTGAATATGTATGGAAAATCAACTTAAAATTCAGATAGTTTCATGTCCAGTACTTTTAGAAATAACAACTGAATAAAAAACAATCTAGTTTTAGGAGATGGCATTACTGTTAGCAGGGGAATTAGTTCGCTATCCTCATCTGTAATGATCATCATACGATTATGAAATGATCACAGTAAGATGTATTGGCTGTGCAAATGATATAGAATAGTTACACTGGACAGCTTAAATGTGGTTTAGAATTCATGCTGCAAAACATGATAATTCTAAGACTCAAATTTTGTAACGTATCACCATTGTGTGTTGTTACGACACATTGCTATAGAGGGCCAGAGGGCTTAAGTGTACTTGTTTGGTAATTTTCAGCAGTGTCATTAAAAGGTAAATTTTCTTTAAAACACAGATATATGGCAAAGAGATTTGTGTAAGTACTTAGACTGAAGGACTCTAGTCTTTGAAGCCTGTCTTTTGTTATTTGTCTATGGGCTTCAGGATGATCGTATTGTGAGTTAAATCTCCTTGTATCCACTTAAGAGTGACCTTTTTATCACTCCTGACTGTATCCATCATCTGTTTCTTGGGCTCAAGGAAGAATTTTCATTTTGTGGAGAGAGCAGCTAATCAGAATGTCTGCTGCCCAGCTTCAGACCTCTGGAGAGCTTTCACTGATCTCATCAAGGGTATTATTTTATATTTGATGACAAGGCTGCCATCCACAGTCCAACATTTCTGAGTTACTTACAAGCCACTTCTGAGGACTTTCAGGGGCTAATAACACATGAGAGTGCTTCCCATCTTCTCTGTAAGGTTAGTCACTGCTTAATTTACTCAGTACATAGTCTATAGCAAAATAGCCTGTACACAGTATATAAATAATAGATTAATAATGTAATCTGAATGCAACATCAAGTCCTCTTGTCACTGCCCCCACTTAATAGCCACTGACTGTGGGCTGTATTCAATATCAGCCATGTGCTGGATGTATTTTTAGGAAGGAGTCATTATAAAAATCAGAAACTAAACCTGGCGTAGCTGTGCTGAAGATGAACTTGTCTCTGCGTGAAAAGTCTGGTGTGTCTGAACTTTCCATGTCCTTCCTACAGCAGCTTTTCTGTGTTGGCAGCTCTCAAGCAAAGCAAACAGCACACCTCCTGCTTCTAGCCCTCATTGATTAGTCAGGCACTAGTAAGGTTTTCATTGCCCTTTGTCTGAACACCTCACAGAACCTGATGAATAGATTTCATAGATACTTGTAGGATGGCTCTATATTGTATGAAAGACTGGCTCTGTACGTGAGACCCCAGACTGTGGCTTCTGCCACGAACTAGAGCCCGATGTGCTCATCTTCAGTCTGATGTCTCAAGTACAGAGCCAGTCTTTCATCACAAGGATGACTCCACAGTGCCTTCTGCCAGCCCCTTTTGTCTTGGTACTGTTCTGCCCTTCAAAGTGCTGTGTTTTACATGCCTTCCTCTTCAACGTGTACCAAGTAGTACCACTCTCCTACTTAGCAGCCCTGTGAAAATGTCACATATTTTGGCTGATATAATACTGCTAGCCATCCTGTCCTTCAGCTGAGTGCAGAACGTTCAAAGCATCTCTACAGAATATCCCAAAATACAAGGCACATTGAAACCTCAATAAAGGAATACAAAGATGTTCCTAAATATACTCTTCTTTTGTTCTTCAAGTCTGTTTCTACCCCTACAGTGAGTCATTCCCAGACCCATGAGCATGCTTTTTGAAATCATAGGTACTATCTACATAGGAAAATGAGATCAACTCGAAGTAAGTGACAGAACACAGCCTTTAAAACTTGATCCAAACTCAGTCCATGTAAATGGCATTCTTTACATCCACTGTAGTAAGCTCTGACTCAACTTTTAGACTGTAAAAATGGGATATATCTGACAAAGTGTCTTCGCCTGGGCTCTATCATTATCGATGATACAGTCAATACAGACAACTGAAACTAGGCTGCAGCTCACCTCATCCTACAAAAGTAGATGTCTAAAACTGAGATGCTAAAGTGGATGTCTACAAAGGTCAGATGAATCACAGTCTAAACTGCCTCTTTCATTCTACTGACTAAAAGAGAGAGACTAGGGTGCTGAGCCCAGAGGTAGACACCTACCCCTAAGTTGCTGCATGCCCTAAGTGTGCTGTGCCAGGGCCGTCTTATTTCTGCCTGAAACATACTATGGGCAGATACAAAACCATACCTCTAATTGCACATTCAAGAAGCGCCAGGAGGAAGAAAACAAATAATAAAAAAAGAAACTTCTAATGGAAATGCCTAGAAAAAAAAACCTATTGGTGCACTAATGTGGATGCTGACATACTTTATGCTGGCAATCTAATGGGAAGTTGTAATGATCTTTAGATTTTCTTGCATAGAAGAAGTTACACAAATAAAATACAACAAAATTGTATGGCGTACTATAAGTATATTTTTAACAAGAGAAGAATGATACAGCTGAAAAACAACTTCCTTTTTTCATTTTCGTTTTTATCAGTTTCCTGATCAAGCTTGATGTGACATTCCTTGGACTGCCTTTTGTGCTGACAGCATGAATTTATACTGAGACAGAAGGAATCAAATCATACCATTGTCAAGAAGGTGGGAAAGTACTGAGACTGAGTGTCTCCAGGCCCTGGTGGTATTTAAAAATACTGAATAACTCACACATTACACTCTCTAAACATCTCCTATTATTTAACAAATCACTTCATAAATAAATTAATTTTAACAGTGTATTAATTATTTAAACTGGCTAATGAGTTGCTAACATCTTGTCAAGTGACAGTGAGATGACTATTTTGGATGCCCTTGGATATGGTTGGCTCACATTATAGAAAGCAGAGATGTGCATGGTAGGAATCTTGAGGTTTCTTCTGCCCCTCTGCAGCTGTGGAGCTGAGCTGCCTGCTCAGTGAATACTTGCCAAGCGGCAGTGTTAAAAAAAAAGGGAAAAACAACTATTTCAAGGGGCAATTATCTAAATGAGATGGAGAAACCTGGGATGACTAAGTCCTCAATCTCTGGAGAGCTTGTTCTGAGCACTTTGATGAATTTTAAAATGGTATTGCATTCTGGGTTTTAATAATGTAGCCTTGCTTTTCTTCTTCTGGCTCTAGGCAACTGTTGTTAAGTCTGTTTTTTACAAAAGCCTAAGGAAACCGAGTTAATAAGGCAAAGTCACTAAACCCAATGCTGAATTGCTGTCCGGTGCCTGAGAGCAGACAAGAAGGCAGGTGTGTGTGTTACCTTCAGCATTGTGCCTACCAGTGTGGGCCTTTCTATCTGTCATATTATGGATCTGTTTCAGTTCAGCAAATAAAATTAATTAGAGGGGGAAAGAGTTTTGGTATCTCCAGCATGATCAGTGGTCATGCAGCTTTAGTTTCCTTCCTCTGATATACTTGGGAACTGAATCTGGATCTTGACAAAACAAGAGACGTCTCTGATGAGAAAAAACACCAACAGCCATGGGAAATGTCAGTCTCTGTCATTGGTTTACAGTTTTAAGTTGATTTCTTCAGTGAACAGTGCTAGGAGCACAAAAATTCTGCTGCTTGAGGTTGGAGTCACAAGCAAATCTGGCACTGAAACACCGAGCAAAGTGTAGGTTTGGATGCCTTAGTCCTTGGGAAAATTCAAAAGCCTGAGTCAGCTGCCTATATGTCTCTTTATCCAGCATCTGGAAGGCTGGACACTTAAAAGGGTGTTCACAGAAGAAGACACAGTAAGAAGGAGGCACCTAAACCACCTGACAAGGAACACAAGAGTTGCAACTGGGCTCTGATGACAGCCTTTGGGAATGCAGGGCTGTCTGCCTCGGTAGCAGACCTGTAATCATGAATCTGCGCCTGGAGGTGGGAAGTAAAGCCAGCCCTTCATATCTTGTAAAAATACAATGCCCCCTGTTAACACCTGAGCAGCTGGTGGCATTGTGTGCTGGGGAGGCTCCGTGGTCAGTTCCCTCCTCTGCCTGAGCGGGACCAAGATTCCCAGGCAGCGCCTGTCTTCTCCTGAAGGCCCCTACAACCACTCTGCAAGGCCTCGAAATTGTTAGTTGTTACAAAACAATCAAGTTAAATCTTCCTTTGTGAAAAACAAAACCAAAACTACAGAGCACTGTGAATCTAACTCAGATTTTTTCCAGGGAACATCTGATCCGACTTAATTCAGTAAGTCCCATTCCAGTCATTAATCTCCAGCCAAATTTTGCTTTTTATTGTATTGCACATTATGATTTACTGCACAGCTCTCTGTTCATTATTACTTAGAGAAGCAGTTGCTCACATCCTCTTTTTCTTGATCTCCTGATCAAATGTGAACAGAAGTAAGACTATTACTCCTCTGAGAGAACTCTTCCCCAATTAAAAATAGTATCTGTGAGGGAAATTATGATCTTGCAAATAGCTTCTGCTTCTAAGAAAGACTATGTTAACAGCACAAACGAGGCCAGTTTTCCTTACATCAGGTCTACTGTTTGCTGCAAAAACACTGCAGTAACTGACACAATTAATATTGCACAAATATCCTGGGAGGGCGTAAAAATGTTGAAATCCCACATTTGCATCCTTCAGTACTTAGAAGAACCTTATCTGCCCAGCACATTCCAGAATGAACCTATTTCATTTTTTGGAAACAAGTATCTTGCTTGTTTTTGTCATGCACAGGGAAGGACAAAGCAGAAACGTATTTTCTTGTGATAACTACTGTCAAAATCAGAGGGTGTTGCCAGCGTTCATGCAGATGCTGCCTGGTCACTGTGTTCCCACATTGTATCTGTGGGAACCAGAGCAAAGCCCGCCGCAGTTTGCATCTGGAGTAGGAGCTGGATATCACTACTCAGTTCTGGTGACCACCACTCATCTCCTGCCAAACCTGGTAAACCAATATACATTGCAGATGGCTGGAGGTGCCAAGGAGAGAAAGCACTAACCTGCCCTTTCTGGGGATCTGAGCTTCTTTCCCGTCTCAGTTCACATACTGGAGGGAGCCCAGTGCCTTTCTCCAAGATGCAAATCAACTGTCTGGCCCAGCTGATGATTTCTATTTAGAAAGGGCCTTTAATTATAAAATCAAGTGTTCTGCAGCTCAAGGCTGAGATACACTGTCCTGCACTGGGAGACTCAAGGGGAAGCGCTGAACTCTTGCCTACCAAAACCCTAATTAGTGGACTGAAATAACCGATGTCACTTTCGAAAGGACACTGAAGTAATTTATCCAGGACTTTGTTACGAGCTAAGGCTCTGAATTTTAGGCAACCAGCTTTTGAAAATTACTGATTTAAGCTTTTATCTACAATGGCCTGCTTTAACAAACAGTCCTCTCCTGGTATCGCTTGTCTAAGCAAAATGTTGCCACTGTACTAGCAGCCAGCGCTAGCACGCAAGCAATACTGATGTCAGGATATTATTATCCCCAGGAAACGTTTTTTGCATTAACATGGCAGTTTAATGGCTTGTGATATTGCAAGAAGGTCTTTCTTCCAAGGAGAGAGAATTTAAGTACTGGGATAAATAACAACAGGTGTCTTTCTCCTGACTGTTACTGCTTCTGAAGCTACGCTGGTACATGCAGGTTTGCATGAACACCAAGAGGACTTGGGAGCGCTGAAACCCCACACAGGCAGCCCTGAAGGACAAATGCCTGTGGAAGCTTTTCCCCCAGTTCGTGGTGAGCACAGCACTGCACTCATGGAAATTCACTTTTTGTCTTACAGTAGTTGTGGCTTCTCCCTTGGGAAGGAGATAGTCAGAGGTTTCAAACATTGGGGTTTTTTCTTCTAGCCATCTGCCCATTTTTACAAAATGTATAGGAGCACTTGAGACTTCTGTTCCTCCACCTGTCTTGGTTGAGAGGGGTTCAAAGTCTTGGGGGGACACATGCACACACAGTGCAATTGCCTCAGCCTCACTCATAGAGACCAGGCTACAAATATTGCACAGTTCTCAGTAACACATCATTTAGACTCCATTTAAATGTTCTGAATTTGCATTAAATAAGTTCTTTTTTTTCTCCTGGAATGTAAATCACAACATGAATAAAGTTCCCTTAAATAATAATGTGTTCTTCAGTATCCAGCATTGTGAAAAAGTGTTGTGTAAGAGTCTTTGTTTTCCTTAGGGCCATGCTAAACTTGGTATCGCTGGTTGGGGTCATGTTCCCTCTTGTGCCTGACGGGTTTAATGGTGCAAATCTATTGTAGGAGTTTACTTGGAAGTCTACCTCTCTTGCTGAAGCTGTAGCAATTGGAGGACTTTGCTTCGGACACTGCCAATATGTCTGACGGGACGTGGGCTTATTGCAGATCCCAGCCTTGAGAAGGAAACGAAACAGTCTTAAAATGGACATAGTTAGTGTTGTAAATGATTCTTGGGGAAGGAGGATTCTGGCTGAAGAGGAACCTTGCAGCCAGGCTGTTGCCTACACTTGAAGGCAACAGAAGGGCCGAAGCATAGGAGTTTATGATATACCACGTGCATACATGTATATACCACCCTATAGGAGGGGCTGCATAATTACTGTTCTGAGCTTCCTAGGAACTTTGGGAAGAAAACCATAAATCTCAACAGCCAAGAGATTTTTCTAATTCAGACCAGGTGTCAGGTAGGCTGTCGTATGGCTCCAGCATACAGGAGCAAAACATGACTTACAATCACCTTTTTATCCTTGTTCCTGCTGCTACTGACGCCCTGTAAGTCTAATATTCTCAGTGGTAGAGGAAATTTGTTTCAACTGAGACAAATCCCATTTGCCTGTCTAGGTAGCGAGAATAAATAGCAGTTGTAGATCATCTTGGGTCGGAAGTAGGTTTTTAACCCCTTCCTGGTCAACACATGAACATGACAGCTCCTTCTCAACCACAATTTCATAAACATAGAACATAAAAATGATTAAGTTTAAATGACTCGTGAGATAGGCTATGACCTATCTTACCATTTGTTTAATCTGGAGTCAGATTGTGACATTAATTTAGGACAGGTGTAAGATCAAAATTATACCCTGCTGGTTGATATTAATTTGAAAGCTCTACATTTAATGCAGAATTCTGGTACTCTTTAGTTTTTATAAAATACCTTCAGAAATAATTCTAACAAGGGAGAGATCCTCTTTGTTCATGAATACAGATAACTACTGAATTGTAGGAGTTTCTGATCCTGACAAGCTTTGCTAAGTGCTCAGCTACTAATTATGAACAGGAATAAAAGGACAGCTGCTGAAATAATTATTAAAGGATATGCAACTACAACCTGTCTCTGATCAGATGGATGGAGCCAGTATCCTACATCAGCAGAGAATGCAGTCTTAACACATTTTGTGACAAATATACCATTAGGTAAATGATTACATCAGTAAGCATATTAATTTAGGTGACTAGCAAACTGCTTGGATTTGAATGCAGAAAGAAAGCAGCAATATAGTTCCACACTAAATTATGTAAAATAAACGTTAAGAGTTCCATGGTGCTGGCATAGATCTTGTTTACCCACAAAAAAAACCTGGAATATTTCCACAAAATTCAGTTTGTAGCATTACTATAAATCAGATAGGAGAGTAGGGTTGGACCCTTTCTGTCAGTAATGGTTTAATAGCTGTAAATTAAGGACAAAATTCTCCATGTATTTACCCGTCCTTGTCTACCAATTTGTTGTACCCATATAAGCCTTTTTTTTTAATGAACGCTTAAAATGTCTATTTGTTTAAGTAGAAAAAAGTGTACAAAATCATGTTGCAAATACCTGCAGGACAAGAACATACTACATACGAGCTCTGGCTCAAAAAATCCACCAGGTGAGATCCTGGAAAGCTGGGGCCATAATCCGGGGAAATACTGCTACATGTCCTCCCTGTTCCACTCTTGCATCCTATACATCAGTCACTGCTGGAGACAGGATCTTGAAGTGTTGGCTCAGATGGTTTTATCTTAGGTAGAACCCTAGTATTATGCTAAGGGCTTGGTGCTATTACGACTATAGATACCGTACGGCTTGTCCTAGGGCCTGAAACATCCTGCTGCCCCTTTGGCTGGCAGTTCTGGCCAGAACAAAATTGCTTTCTATGCATTTGGCCAACTGCTGCAAAAAGGCTGTGCAGCTGTGCCAGCCTTAGCAGGAGACATGTCCCTCTTCTTACCCCAGTAGTTTTGAGGAGCACATCAACTATGTGCCCTGCACGTCCTACTTACGTGCTCCCTTCTGGCTATTCCAGAGATGAACAGGACCAAAGCAGGAGCCATCCATGCTTCTGCTGCTGCTGGTCTGGGTAGTGCCATGCCATGACTTGCCTGTGGCTACGCTGTAATTCGGTGCCAGCAGGTGGCAAGCCCACAGCTGTCTAAAAGCTGATTACTTTTCTCCAACAACTGGATAATCAATATAGAGAAATGCATGTGGTTGCAGATTCTTCCAGGACTCTGGGGCACAGCTTGGTTTCTCACTGCAATCCTACCCCATCCCCATGCCACAAGGCCACAGCTCCAGCCGCTGTAACCAAGAGAGAAGACTTGGCAAGGCCTTATTTGCCCTTTCACCAAAGCAGGTTGAATTTTCAACCTTAAGGCCACACTCCAAAATCATTTGCTTTCCTAGATCAGGGGCCACTCTGGTGACTGTACAGATATGGTATTTTTACTACTGAATTACCAATGAGGCTCGCTGATGGGCAAAGGAGATTAATTGCACTATTTTATTTGCACAATGAACACTTAGGAGCGTGTCTGTTTGTAGCCAAGGAGAAGTCCCCTAATCACAGACTGAGGATGCACTGGAAACTGGTGGAAATTAAAAAAACTTTGGGAGTCACAAACCACTTGCAGAATGTCTCACAGGCATCTCCTCGCATGGGGAGATGTTGCAATCTTCAGTTTCATCGGTTTCTTTAAGCCCAAACTGCTTTAAAACTGGATGTTGGTATAGCCCCATGGCTCTGTGATAACAGACACCATGGCACCATGCAGGTGTTGGGGTCTTTACCCACACAAGCATGACTGCTCATGTCTTTTTCACACATACACTCCCTCCAGACCTTCTTCCCTGCCCAAAAAATTCAGGTTTGAGGGGTGGAAGAGCTCGAATGGGGTGTTTTACCACCCTGAGCAGGGTTGCTCCTTGCCACCCTCCCCAGAGCCTGGCTCTCCAGCCCCACACCACTCACCTTGCACCACCTTCCCCGCGGATTGCCCAATGGTCCCAGTCAGGCTCGGCTTCGCAGCAGAGCTTCTCTAATGTTTTGGGTTTTTTCCTCCATCTGTATTTATGAAAGCTGTGTGCCAAAACGCCCTCCTCCTCATAGCCACCCCTTTTCTCTCCGTTTTGTTTCCTGCCAGGTATTTCGCCCTGACACACCAAAGACATGAAACAGGAGGTGGGGAACATCTGGCCCTGGCTGCAGAACATCAGCAAGAGGAGAAGCTCCTATAAATGAAGTCAGAGGGCTTTCCCTCTTTGTGGGACCTTGCTGTGGGATGTTCAGGGCTTTCTGCTGCAGCCCCCAGGGCAGCCAGCAGCCCCCGGCCAGGGCTTCGCTCTCCCTAACACAATTGCAGTCTGCAAACGTTTACAGGCAGTTTCTTTTGAGTTAGCCACATGCTTCAAATTGTTATGTGGTTAACCACCGAGAACAAACCCCCACACAAATACCTACGGATCAACTTGCTTGAGCCAGGGTGGCAGCGGTGGGGGCGGAAGGAGAGGGGGGAGGTTTCCTCATTTTGCTTTTGATGAGAAGAAAATAGTTTTCTTTCGACTTTTCCAAACTGCTAGCAGCCGCTGTGTCATGGTGCGTGCTGGTTGTTGCCGTTTGCACATTTGTTCACGTTTACCGCTGATGAAAGGAGCCTTGTTCAACAGCTATGGCCATGTATGTTGTGGGCCAAGTCCTCTGCTGGTGTAAATCAGCTTGTCTCGTGAATGTGAACTGAAAACGTGACCTCTCTGTGCATGCCATACAAATGCTGAGCCAGGGGAAGACTTCTGCACTTTGACATTGCCCTATCCCATGTCCCTTAACTCTTATAAAAGCCGAATACTTTTCTGCTGACTCATAAAGACAGATGGATTTTGTTAACTCCAGCCGAGATAAAGGAGGATACACGAAAAGCATCACTGCCTCTTGGCGGGACTAAACCTGGCTTTGACGTTCAGGGAGGACCAAGAGAGGACCCGGTTCAGCATAGATGGAGCTTGGCTCATGGGTACCACACGGAGGAGAGCGATAGGAGGTCCAGGCTGAGCCCTGCAGCTAGCTGGTGTCTGCAGTAATGAACCATCCTGTCATTCCCTCCCCCACCTTGTGCCCTCTCTCTGAAACACTGCAGCTCCCCAAAGCCCAAGAGGGAGACTTAGAGAAACAAGCAATGAAAAAAAAAAATACCCCCAAACAAGCACAGAGCTCAAAACCCCTCAGTAATGCCATTGCCTTTACTTAAATCTTCTTAAATTACAGAGGTTTTTAGTGAAATAAATTAACTTCCGTTTGCTTGCATTTCCTTTTATTTTTGAGGAGTATGAAGCTGCTGAGGAGGAAATTGTCTCACAAACCCAGTTCTACATGGGGAGAGTTTCCAAACACAGTTGGCATAGCTGTTCATGTAGCACTCATGAGAGTGGACCCAAGTGGAAATATAGATAATTATTTTGCCATGGGACAACTTTAAGATCCATTTAAAGTTTATTTTCATTTATAGAATGGCCAATTAAAGACTCTACAAGGTGGCTAAAAAAGTCTTGAGGGGAAAGCTTCAATTCAAATGTGACCTTTTGCTCAGGTGCGCAACGAAATTTCATTCTTTGCTTTTTGCAAATCACAGTGTGAAAAGGAGGGGTTAAAATCTTTGGATATGGGGAACACTTCAGTGAAAGTGGTTTAGTTCTTCTGGTCCATTTATCATCTGAGCAGAGAAACATTGCTGTGTGTATGAAGTTAGCTCTGCAGGACTCTGCCTGTCAGAATTGTTTATCCATACTTGCCAACAACAGCAAGAGAGGCAGGAGGACTGGCAGTCATGATGGTGAATAAGTTGGACACATGGAGTGAGGGTGCATGAGGTGAACCTCCTCACTGATGCAGAAAGGGAAAAAGAAGGAGGCAAAGAACATTAAAGTATGAAGGGTCTAATCTTAGAGAGTTCAATGGTCCAGTTGGCTACGCCAAAAAAATGACCTTTTGCAGAACTTCTTCATAGGCAACTGAGTAGATAGCTCTTAGCAGGCAGTTAGTTCTCATGCTGCCGAAAGTTCAGGGGTAAATGCCAGCAGAAACATCTACTGGGGGTTATTGGTACATTAACATCATTCATAGAATTATAGAATAATTTATGTTGGAAAAGACTTTAAAATCATCAAGTTCAACCATTAACCCACACTGCCAAGACCCTAAGTGCCATGTCTATACGTCTTTGAAATACCTCCAGGGATGGTCACTCAACCACTTCCCTGGGCAGCCAGTTCCAATGCTTGATAATGTTTTTGGTGAATAATTTTTTCCTAATATCCAATCTAAACCTCTCCTAGCACAACTTGAGGCCTTTTTCTCTCATTCTAGCATCCTTACATCCACTTGTTACTTAGGAGAAGAGACCTACCCCCACCTGTCTACAACCTCCTTTCAGGTAGTTGCAGAGAGCAATAAGGCCCCCTCTGAGCTTCCTTTTCTCCAGACTAAATGACCCCCATTCCCTCAGCTGGGGGTAGCTGAGTTGGGAATACTGCACCTAGATAATTCAAAACTAATATGGTAATCACTTATTAAGGAACTATTTAGTGCTCGGTATAGTTATATGAAGAAAAATAGAAAATTCCCAGCCTAAATCAAACAGAATCTTAATCCTATGTGAGGGCTATAAGGACAGGATAAGGGGAAAAAAAAAAAAAAAAAGAAAAAAAAAAGGGGGGGAGGGAAGAGAATTCAGGTTTATAAAAAGAAACACGTACACAATGAGCTGAAGGTTGTGTTTCTGCACTTCCTGGTCTGGGTGTGAGCAGAAGAGGAAATACCAAAATACCACCAGAAAAACTTATTCCCACAGCATTTCCAACCTGACTGAAACCAGAAAGTTCTGACAGTCGTGCAAAAAAAAGGAGGGGGGGGGGGGGGAACCTCACAATCGACCCAGTCCCAAGCATCGCACTCATCAGAAAGCCAACAAAATTTCCAAAGCTAGGAGATTTGGGTAGTCTTTGTATTTCCCCTGAGTCCTCATCTGTGTTCTGTATTTTCTGTGGTTCACTGATCGTTGGTGATATTTGGACTCTTCTGCCAACTTTGAGAGAAGCACATTTCTGCTATAGCCAGTTTAATCGCATCTGCGGCCACAGACCACCAAATTCCATGTTAACTGCAAGGCAGAGCACCACAGTCCCGTCTAACCCAGGTGACGGGTTCCTTGTCCTCCCTTTCATTTTTTGAGGGTCAGTCCCCTGCAATGAGAGTACAAACCTGCGTACACAGCAAGATCTGACATTTCAATGCATAAAATGCCCTTTTCCTCAGTGTTGCCCCATGTTAGTAAGCAAAACTGAATAGTTGAAGGCTTGCAGGCAGAAAAGAGTTTGGCCTGGCTGGTCTCATAAAAACCTTCCACTGATACCAAAGAAAACCCTGAAGAAGAGCAGCAGGATCACATTCAAAGGGTTGCGTGGAAAGCTAGCACATCAGGCAATTAGTTTAAAACTTCAGATATGGAACCTCTCTAAAGACTCCGGAAGATGGCTCCTTCCCTTTATCGGCATAAAAAAAAAAGGAAAGTATTCTGTCCTGCTAAACCCCAAGAATTCAATGTTAGTCTCTTCTTGATTGACATGCAGTGTTGTACACGAGAATTCAGGATATATTCAATAGTCTAAGGAAAATGAGAGCTGAAGTAGAATTACTGTAGAAAGCTGTTTTTCCTGCAGATGTTTCCTAACATCTAAGCAATTTCTGCATCAAACTTTTTTCCCCTAAAATTAGAGAATCGAATCCCTGGAGCAGCTCAGGAATGTTCAGCGCAACCACAGCCTCCAACTATGGGACAGAACAAAAGTTGCAATAGTGATGATGCTTTAACTTCCACATCTTACTCCAGCAACACTTCCATGGGTGCCAGCGAGGAAAATCTGCTTCAAAAAGGTCTGGAAAGAAGGCTTTTTCTTTTCAAATGCTGCGTCACTAGTTTTGAGACTAGTCAACTCATTGCATGTGTGACCGTGGTTTAAATAAAACCACCTAAGGCTAATAATGCCGTCATAGACTCCCACATCCAAAAATGAAGTTAAAACCTTAGCTAAGCCTCATGTCTGAATGCAGCTTTCCAGTTCATTCAGAGCAGCATAGCACTCAGCATTTTTCCCTCCAACAACAGAAAGCCCCTTTCTGGCCTCCTGGAACATTGCTGCATGAAATACATTGTCACTCCTACTTGCAAACTTATTTAAGAGACAATAGGAGAAATAGCTGGCACATGGATTCCTCTTAAAACCGAAATCTAGATCAACAATAAAACATAAAAGGCCAAGGAAACATGCAGAGACACTCATAAAATTCTCATTTTTCTTTTAAGATTAATTTTTGCTGAGATTGAGACATTGCAGTTTGCGCAGTGGGGTCCCCATTCTGCAAGTCTTTTCTTACATGAGCTCTTTGTAAAGTCACTGAGGTTGTTTACATAAGTGAAAGTTCCTTACGTGAGTAAGGACTCACAGAATCTGGCCTTACACATTTTGCTAAAGTAATGTTTGCCTCGACATTATCTGGGGTGTAAAGCAGCATGGATTTTTAGGAATTAAAAATGGACTTCAGCAGTGGGTTTTTTGCTTTTGTGTTTGGTTGGTTGTTTTTTTGGTTTTTTTTGTGGGAAAAAAAAAGTCCTAACTTCAGCTTCACCCATCTGCTTTTTGCAGTTTACTCAGCAGCCACACTGAATGGACGTGCTCAGCCTTTGTCCCAGGCTCAGAGCTGCTCATTACAACCACGCTCAGCCCCAACATGCTGCAACTCACCAGGACGCGGGCAGTCTGAATTCCCATTCCAGGTTTGGTCCTCAAACTTAAGGCCATTATTTCATCTCAGACTAAAACATATTCTTCCACGGGCAGCTGCAAAAGAGCATGTTTCTTCAGGTTTTCTTGCCACAAAATGATAAAATAAAGTGAAATAAAATAATAATAAAGAAGGAAATCCAATGTGCGGCGATCCTCAGAGTTCTGGAGTCTTAAGAGTGTTGATCTGCATCCATAAATGTCCTGACCGGTGAGGAGACACAGGCACTACAACTGGAAAAAGAGCAGGAAGGAAAACCTACCATGTGAGCAAAGTAAAAAAAAAAAAAAAAAGAAAAGAAAAAAAAAAAGAAGAAGGGGGGGTGGGGGGTGGAAAAAGAGAAAGAGAAAAAGGTCTGCTCAGTGGACAGCACTTGGACTGATAGCAGGGATTTCAGGAAATCCAAACACTCAGACAGGAAATCTGAACACTGGATAAACATGCCATAATCTCCGCAGATCGAGCGGCCGCGCTGCGGCTCCCGTTAACCCTTCCCCTGCCGCGGGCAGAGCAGGCGCAGCGGCGGGGGCACAGCCTGCCCGCCCCTCGCTCATCTACACCCTGATGCTTGTGTTACAAAGTGTAGGATTTTCCTCCCCTGCGAAGGCGATGATGTTGCCCCCCCAGCCCACCTGAGCACCTGTGTGCTGCCTGCCTGCCTGATGGTCCTGAATTCGTTTCTACCTGTTTTTTCCCCTCTTTTTTTTTCCTTTATAGGGCTGGATGATTTACCCCAGGGCTGGTGCAGCAGGGGTGGGGGGCACCTTAGAAATTAGAGGGAGAGGCTTCTTAAAGGAGCAAGGGAGTTTGGAAACTCTTTTCATGCCATTTTGTCAAGGAGTTGAGGATCAAACTCCACAGTCTCAAAGAAATTAAGGTGAAGCCTGTTTGGTGGCTTGTTTCCGGAATGTAGAATATGGTCTTTGGGTCTTGTGGTTCACTCCACATAATTTAAAACATTCCTGCTTTTTTTGGTGTTTGTTTGGGTTTTTTAATTTTTTTTTTCATTTGCAGCTTCTTAATTGACTTCTTTATATGATCTACCTTAGTTAACTTATCAGTGTAAAACTCTCAGCTACAAAAGGAGGAAGAAGCCGTAATATGTTACAGAGCTGACCACTCAGTCCCACAGATGTAATTAATACAACATGAGGGTTGGCCAATTTAAATCCATAGGACTGTGGTACCCCCCCCCCCCCAGAGTTAAGCCCCTGCATGTTGGCAGGGTGGGGACTGCACCCTGTTGTCTGTAGGACAGTTGCAGGCTTCACTGCCTTTCAGAGGTTACTGAACTCCTAAGTTCTCCTAAGGCAAGGGCCCGCTTCCAAAAATGCTTCTTCTCTCTTAAAATTGACTCTTTGGGACAGTCCTGCCTAAAGCAGGTTGGAAAGCAAATGTCGTGTCTTTCAATTTTCTGGTTCTTCCAGGACTTCATAACGATTAAAAAAAAAAAAAAAAAAAAAGATAAAAATTAGTAGCTTGAATTTCCCTTTGCCATTTGCTGGTGGAAGTAATTAGACACAGAGGTAATATCCACCGACTGGTGCCCTTGCTTAAGGCATTGGCAATTAGCTCATCTGAAATAGCCTTAATGTAAGAAGTCCCACATGCAATATTAACCTGTAACATTATGTTAAGGTACCCACCAGGAACAAATTAGGAGCACTATAGCAAAAGGCTTCCTTCAGCACCTTCTACTACTTACAGTGTGTTTCTGCTTATTATTTCAAAGACAGAAGCTCCGGCAAACCAGCATCGGTTACAGCATTCCCTGGAAGTGGCCAGGCTTGGAAATCGTACCTGGTCTACTGGGATAGGTCACGTTGGCCAAGCAATGCCACGGAGAGCCTGGCAGCAGAGCTGGGGTGGAAAACAAGGCTTTTGGGGCATGCCTGCCTCAGGAAATCTCCTCTGGTCTCCAGCCCAGTTCTGAGTCAGGAAAGAGCTTTCAAGTTGGGTCCTCACATTTCCAGTCATTCTCCTACTGCTTTTTAGGATGCATGAGGCCAGTGGTGGAGGCTGGTCCCTACGAGTGTGGCTGGAGCACTGGCGGCCGCATCTGTGCAAATAGCTGGTAGAACAAAGGCTTGACTTTAGAGGCATGAGGTCATTCACCTTGCCGAGCACGTGCTACATGAAACAAGTACCAAATGGTTGCTTGATGATGTCAGGAGGGAACTGGTGGAAAACCAGGGAAAAATTAAAACATGTCAGAGTTGGATTTTTTTTTCTTCTTGTTCCATGTGCTTTGCCAGTGAGCTATTTCAGTTATTCACTTTTTTCCATAGAAGTTCTGTTGTCACGTTTTTTTTTCACCTTCCCTTCTCTTGTATTTTCCCCTTAGTGCCACACTTTCCAGTAGCAAAAAGAAAGCAAAAATAGAAGAAAATAATAAAGCACTGCTTTTGCTTTTCAGTATAACCAGAAAAAAGAGAAAATACTCATAAACAGTCAAAATATGCATTTTGGAAAAAATAACTTTAAAAAATACCTTTTACCATTGAGAGACTTTTCATTTGAAAACATTCAAGCAGCTCTAGAAAAAAAGGAGCTGGGGAAGTGGAATATAATTTATTACCACTAACATCTGCTGTAAATCAGTTAGAGGTAGGCAAACATTCCCTGCAAGGGCACAGTTAGGTCAAGGTGAGAAGGGATAAAGCAATAATTAAAAAGACCAGCGTCCTCCAGCTACCTTCAATAGGCTGTAAGCACCAGAGCAAGTGCTTGCTGCAAAACTGTGGGGTTTTTTGTCTAGCAAAATTTCAAAGTGGGAAAAACATTCATTGGTGTATTCAATGGAAAACAATCAGTTTATAAAACAGTTCCAACAATTTCCATACAGAACCACAAAAAGTTACACTTTTCTGTTTTTCTAGTTAAAAATAGGTGGAAAAAAGGTTGTGCTTATTATGAAAAGTTTCATTTGATGAGAAATTTCTGTTGAAAAGCTCTACAGAAAGGTGTTATTGTCAGTCTTGGTGAAAGGGAGAACAGGGACAGCATGGTAGGTAGAATAATGAAGCTGACAAAAATAAACTATACAGAAACAGGGAAGAGAGAAAACTTCAAACTCAGGCCAGCAGAGCTATCAAAGCTAAAAAGTGGATAAAGATTCCTTAAAGGGCACAGCAGCTGCAAAAAATCCACCATCACCTGAGAAAAAAAAAGCCAGTGGCCTAATTCAATACAGATGTGAAGATGCTTGCTTTTAAGTTGGAAAAAACCCCTCCGCCACATCCACCCTTGATGCACGCACAGCGGCTGAGGTTTCTGCTCACTTGCTTTATATCCCCAGGATGTAACGTTGTATAGTCCTCAAGCTGATAACGAAATTCTCACCCCTTCCACAAAGAACTCTGTAGCTACTGAATTAAGACGAATCAGTTCATTAAAGATTAAAAGGGTTTAGCTATTTATGTGAAAGATAAAGAACATTAAATTATAATTGAGATTGTGAAAAAAATGCTCGAGAAAGAGTTATTATTAACCTACGAGTCTCCAAGCTCTGTTATTTTTCATGTTTCAATGACAAGCCTTGGCATTACAAATAGTTAGGAATTTTTTTTTTTTTTCAGTACAGATTTGAAACAAGGATCGGTCCTTTAATTTTCACCGCCCTACTTACTGGATTTGGAGAAGTCTTCAACAGAATAATTAAAACATTTAGAGAAAGAAATTGCATATCTCAGTTTTGTCATTCTTCACCCTTCAGTCACCTTGTGGCTTTATATCCTTAAAAAAAAGACTTAATATATTCATGTGAAAATAATTTACTTTCCCTTTAGAGCATGGCCAGCCCTGTGTGCTTAGCAATGCCAGACCTCTCACTAGCTACCAGAAACTGGATGCCAGAGAAATTTTGCGACACACTTAAACAAAGTTCCCCATTCACACTGTGACTCTATCTGGATTTACAACAACATATGCTAAAACTTAGCAAATGTTAGAGAAAATGAATAGAAAACAGTAACCAAAAGGATTTCATAAACACTGTCACAACTTACCATAAGCTATAAGCACTATTTTTCTTGCAAAACGTCAGGAATTAACAGGTTTAAAGACTTCTTGCTGCTCTACAAAATGTATCTCTTTGTGTATTGGCTTTAAATTCTAACATTTGCATGGAGCTCCCTGCCACCTTTATTACTAGTCCGCTCCTTCCTAAATGAGCAGTCAAGGAGGTTTACTTTTGAGATCAGCATCCCTGCTGGCAATGTTGTGTTAGGAAAAGCACCGAGCCCCCTTCATCCAGCAACAAACCATGTGCTCTTACATTACACAAGAAACGTTGCCACTTGCCCCACTGTTCATTCAGTGAAATACAGCAGGAGCTGTGTTCGAACAGCTTTAACGACTTGTTTGTACATTTATTAAGCAAATAGCACCTCTTGACGTTACGAAAAGGTCCAGGCATTAGAAACTGCCTTGACAAGAAGCACTTGACCCTTGGTGGTAACTACAGGCTGCACCAATGCGCAGGAAGCTGTGCACATTTCATTTGCAACTGTTTTTATATTTTTATAGTTTTCATTTTTTAATAGGAAAAAACCCCACTGAAACATTTCCTTTTTTTTGCCTCTCCTTTTTATTCATTCTTTCTTGCTGCAATGGCAAAAAAAGGGGAATTTTTTCATAGTCCTCTTTTTCTCCCTGCTTTTGTTTTTCCAAGGTGGCATGTGAAAAGAGGAAACCAAAGACATGTCCAAACTATATTTTTTTAACCAGCTCTGCTCAAAGTATGCTGTATAGAAATACAATCAGTAAAGGGTACCGAGGAAAACAGCTGTCACCTAAAGACATCCCCATGGGGTGAGTGCAGCTTGCTGGCTTCATCATTTGCCAGAGTTTGTGGAAAATTCAGATAACGTTCAGAGACAACTATAAGTTGAATTATGCACCACAGACACCAGTAGTAATGAAACACTGCTGTGGGGGGAAAAGGCTGAAATTTGAATGTCTGAGTCTTTTTACATCGTTCTCTATAGGTTCCCAGGCTGTCAGTTGTGAGGAAAGGGCTGGGTTAGGACACCTTGGACATGCTGTGAGTGTCACACCAGGCTTGATCTCCCTTTGCCATCAAAGCCTTCCTCAGCTTGCTTTCTAAAAATGAGTGAAAAAAGACGCCTCCTGGGTGTGTTGTCATTAGTTTGTTGCAAAAAATTTAAATGACAAACATAACACATGAATTCCTGACATTAATAAACACTATGACAAACACCCACATGATCACCAGATTGGTTTAGCAGTTATGGAATTTTTAAAAAAATGAAATGTAAACCCCTCATGATCTGAGTCTTTGGAAGTCATATGAGAAATAATTGTAAGCATTTTTTACGAAGACTAGACACATACATAAAAATTAGTGCTAAAATTCTTGTCATTGCCTTATCACAAGGAGCTGAACATTTAAAAGTATGGATGGGTGCCATAAGACTTGTCATAGACATGTGAGAGTCAACACTGTTACAAATGCTGCAAACTTCATTTGCTACGAGCACTGTATATTTGTATACAGCACAGGCTGTAGGACAGCCGGCCTAGGGAGCTTTAGTGGGATCTGGAAAATGAAAGGCCACAGGAAAAAATAAAAAAAAAGTTATTTCTAATTCCACATACGGCTTCTGTAAATAAGCGATGATCATCATGGCAACATGTCTACAGCAAGGAAGATAAACTCAAAGCCAAAATTTCCCCCCTGACTGTGATCCTTTAGGCCTTTAGATTTTTATGTGTATACGTATGTATGTGTAGTTAAAATCCAAACCCTCTAATGCTGATGAGGAAACAGGACTGAAAAACAAAGCAGAAGGGTGAAATACAAGCATGGCCTGTTATGACCCTGAAGTCTGTAGATGAGAATGAGATGGCCCACCAGAAGATTGAGACTGCTGCAGAAAGGTGGGACTTTCGCAGGGAGAAGCCAGGACAGTGGGGAGCAGGTGGCAGTGTTGCCTCCATTAGGTCCAATGGGTCAGAAAGTGCTGTATCCCATGCTCAGAAGGGCTGCAGCTCCTGTCCTCCACTGCCAATGCAGCTGGGACCATCACTAGAGAGGTCTGATAGCTCTTGAGAAAAACATAGCGATTAGAGAAGAGACTCATTATTGTCACAGAAAGACTGCAGCCCTTCTCTGAAGGAGGAATGGGCACTGCAGATGTCTCGTTTCCATATTTCTTCCCATCACACCTCTGTTCTGGCTGGTTGTGTTCTGGTTATAGGCTTCTCCTCGGGAGAGGCTCCTTCAGCTCTTCTGCAGGAGGTAGTGGCTGCCCTCATCACACTCTTGCTTGCTGCGAGTCCCTCTGTGAGTGTTTTCTGGCTGAAGCATTCATCCTGGCTCAGTCAGGGTATCTCACTTGCGCTCTGATACCGTTATCAGAGGTTACAAACGCTGCAGTATTATGCTGACTGCACATCTGTTTTAAGGCTACACAGCACGTCCATGGGGGAAGGTCATATGACACCAAGCATTAATTAATCCTCTGAGTGACTCTTCTTGGGTTAAGCATCTTGCTTTCCTACCTTTCACTTGCAGCACACACTGCCTCAGTAGCTTTGTACTTCAGAAGAAGCTACCCATATCTCCTGGTGCTCAGGGCAACCACATAGTAGTGTTTGTCTGGTGCTTCTCATACAAATGAGGGATCATGGCTTTTCCTCACGTGGAGGTCAGATGAGTGATCTGCTATTCAGTCTTTGTTTACTCAGTGACTAAATGCCAGGGGTTTATAACCTATTCCTAGCACCCTAAATCAGCCTTTCTGCTGCCTGGGGCTCAGAACATGCTCTGCCCCAGTGATGGCCGTAAAGTCTGGTGTGGGTTGCCCCTTCTGATCCCTTTACAGTCCCAGGTAGCAGATTGAGTTGTTAATGAAGATTCAATAAGCAGATTCATGGATAATGCTGAATTCAAGATCTTATGCTGACTTTGGTCAACTCACCCAGACTTCCTTTGAACTGACAAACCCCAGGGCACTTCCAAACTGCTGTCTAGTTGTGTTTTGGCTTCATTCCAACCTGGAGCTGGACCCAGGGATGTGCACTAACCCCACTCCCCTCATATGCTGCCCCACACCTTCTGCTCAGGCAAGATACAGCCTGGGTCTCTCTGACTGCATAGCTGTGCCTCAGGGTGGGGTCCATTTTCTTGTTAGGTGCTTTATGTTGATTGTGTTTGCGCTGTCCATAAGGACTGCACCTCGATTTGCAGCTCTGTGCCTGAATTTCTCGTGAGTGGTGAACCCATGGTCTTCCCCAGACCAAAGTGTGAGTGGAGGCCGATGCCTCAATGATGTACACGATCAATAGAATAGACCATTCCCGTTGGAAGTGACCTACAATGATTATCTAGTTCAACTGCCTGACCCCTTCAGGGCTGACCAAAAGTTAAAGCATGTTAATAAAGTCATTACTAAACACTGACAGGGCCGGGCACCTCTCTAGGAAGTTTGTTCCAGTATTTGACCACCCTTTTTGTAAAGAAGGATGTGCCCCTCACTACAAGAAAGACTAAGGTGCTGGAGTGTGTCCAGAGAAGGGCAACGGGGCTGGGGAAGGGTCTGGAGCACGAGTCTTATGAGGGGCAGCTGAGGGAGCTGGGGTTGTTTACCCTGGAGAAAAGGAGGCTAGGGGGAACTTTATTGTTCCCTACAGCTACCTGAAAGGAGGTCGCAGGCAGGTGGGTGTAGGTATCTTTTCCCAGGTAACAAGTGATAGGACAAAAGGAAATGGCCTCAAGTTGCAGCAGGGAAGGTTTAGATTGGATATTAGGAAAAAAAAATTTCACCAAAATTTTATTAAGCACTGAAACAGGCTGCCCAAGGAAGTGGTTGTGTCACCATCCCTGGAGGTATTTCAGTGATGTGTAGATGTGGTGCTTAGGGACACGGTTAGTGGTGGACTTGGCAGTGCTAGGTTCATGGATGGACTCAATGACCTTAAAGGTTTTTTCCAACCTAAATGACTCTGTGATTCTATGAGTCCATTAAATGATTTCTAATGTCAAGTCTAATCCTCCCCTGGTGCTGCTTTGAGCCATTCCCATGAGTCCTATCTCTGGATCCCAGGGAGAAGAGATCAGCACCTCCCTCTCCACGTGTCCTCCTCAGGAAGCTGCGGAGAGACGACGAGGTCAGCCCTCAGCCTTCTGTTCTCCAAACTAAACAAACCCAAAATCTTTAGCTACTCCTCACAGGACAGGCCTTCAAGCCCTTTCACCGGCTTTGTTGCCCTCCTCTGGATGCATTCAAGGACCTTCAGATCCTTCTTAAATTCTGGGGCCCAGAACACACAGAAAAGTATAATGCAAGCTTGAGCCCTAAGCCACCACAGAGGCACAAACACATGTGCCTCAATTCCCTGTGTACAGATGGGGATAATCACAACTTATGACCTTACAACACACGGCTCGGATACGCTACAGGCCACAGGTTGCACAGATGCTTGAGGGATGGGATTTGTAAGGCCTAAGCATGAGCTGTAAGGATGGGATGCTAACATTTCTACCGGCGCAACTCTAGTGGTCAGATTGAATTCCTCACTGTGTAAGAGACTAGAGGAAACGTTGTACAAGGCAGGCTGGATGGTATCAGTTTTCCCTCTCTTGCTTCAACACTTTATATTCATTCAACATGAAAGCTTCATTTTGTCTCATAAAATGTACAATAAGTTTAAAAGAAAATAACATTCTTGTCTGGGGGAGCTCCAAATTAAATGATTTCTAAAATGGGCCTGAAATCAAGAGCCACTGCTGTTTGCTGTGTGAAAAAGGAGAGGAATATTAACTTCTGTGGGAGGAAGAGCTGTACCTTAAAAAAACCCCCGTTGCTATTGAACTCAGAGCTGGTATGGAAAGCTCAGATAATTGGAAACACATGTTCCTGGCTGCAGGCATACAGCACATAAACTGCAGAAGAAAAATAATAATAGGAAAGACATACAGTACTTGAAAATACAGTGAGAGAAGTCAACATTTTACAACTTGTTAATAGTGACTACACCTGAAATAGTGTTTTACTTTCCTATTAAGCTTAACACAAATTTATCTGTAGACTTTCCAGTGTACACCAACTTTATAATAAAACAGAGACCCCAGGTACTTTGGATGATAGTATTACGTAAGGAGAATATTTTAGTAAACTATCTGAGCAAAGATGACTCATAATGATACAGATGAATATTTTATTTTAAACACAAAATGTTGTGAATTACTTAGCACCTAAAAATAACACGCCCCCCTTTTAACTTTCAATGAACTGTGTTGACGTTGCAGGAGTTTCTAACTTTTTCAGTACAGCAAATCACCCGTCTTTTGTAGTCTGTTAACTCAAATATCTCTTTTCAGGCCAAAGCTTCAAAACCAAAGCACACATAAACCCCCTCACACCCACACTCCCTTCGCTTTGCAGCTTTTTGTTCCACCTCGCTCCCTTCTTGGGTAGTAAAAATCACAGGAGGAAGGAAAGGCTGTGAAAATCTGCTCAGAAAAATGAAAATTCAGTGTATACTTTAAGACAGTCTATGGCATAGCTATGCTGGGTAAGGGAGCACAGATCGGTCACTTAAAGCCTTGTGGGCAGAGCTGCTGCAAACCTGCCTCTTCCCCATCTTTGCCTATCAAGTTTCTTCCCATCCCTGATGGATTTGTGGATATATGTTTCTCTATCCTTGAATAATCCCTGATTTTCCCTCCCTCTCTTAGCAGTGGTGAATTTTGCAGCTCTCAGATGTCTGTGCACTGGCCCAGTTGTGGTCTAGACCAGTCCTAGTCACCTCTGGGCTGGCATAGACTGCGTACCAAGGGTGTCTTGGGCAGTTTTGGTCACTGAAACCTAGATTTGTCTGTGTATGTGCTGGCTTTCAAAGATCTGAAAGCACATCTCTGTCTGAAAAGCCATTTCACTGTCAAATTTCAAGTTCTTTTAATGGAGGGAAGGAGTGAAGTTCCATGAACAAGGCCCCCACAGTGCTGTAACGTGGGGGCGGGGAGAGGGGGTGGAAAAGGAGCTTTCCCTGCAGCTTCATCATCTCAAATGACTCAAGCTTTTAAACTTCCAGAAAGAAATAATTATTTCAAATAGATCATCATCCTGATACAGCCAGCTAAGGTAGAAAATGTGGCAGGAATAGATACAGTTAAATTAACTCATTTTTCTCAGAGTTTTGGTATGGTGGAGGCTATTTAAGTAATTGATGGTGCTTCCTGCAAAGGATTGTCATTCAAAGGCCACTGGAGTCAACAGGAAACTTTCCCTCAGCTTCTGTGATCTTCAGGTCAGACTTCTGCATCATTTGGTGCCCTGCCTTATATTAATGACGAATACAACACATATGGTGCATCAAAAGCCAATTCTAGCTCTGCATCTCAGGATTAGAGTATTCTTGTGTTTCACGTGCTTTATTTCCTCACTTCACTAATGACACTCAGCTTCTCTTCATCATGGGCCACCTTAACTATAGAGTTTAATGTTTTTTCTTCTGCTAGAAGCCAGGTAAATTATCTCATCTGAAAAAAATGGAAGGATCTTTAAGAGGACAGACAGAAATAGATGTTGTATGCTGTGGGATCAAACCCTGCAAAATGACCAGGGTATATTTTATTCCAGTAAGAGCAGAAACTTATTCCCACGCCTACAGGTGTTTTCCAGCTTTTCTGTGATGAGCTCCACATCTCAATAAAGAAATTGCCTCATGGGCACTTATCCTCCCAGTCGTTGTGTAACAACCCTGTGGCAATTTACATTACATGGAAAACCATACTGAAAAAGCATTTGTGCCTCTTTTTAAGAGGTCTTTAGAGGAATATGGGTATTGACCTTCCTGTAAAAGTTGACCATGGTTTCTGCTTTTGCTGTTTATCTCATCTCTTCTCCTTCCCTTGGCTCTGTTCCTCTCAACTGAAGTTCAGGACGAAAGCCAGCATACTGCAGGCACAGTGAGCTCACCAGTACGCTTTGGACCACAGCTAAGGAATCTCCATCCCAGTCCTTTTCTAGCGTGAAGCTTCAGTGTGACATGCAAAGTGCTAAGGATCACAGATCATATTTAATAAGCAAAATAAAAGAAAGGCAAGTCAACACACCCAGTGATTACTTAAGAGAGAGCTTTACCGCCAAGTATAACACCTCTCCGTGATGCATTCCACTGTATTTTTCCAGGGTCATTTGCCTTGTTCTTGCAGAAACAACAGGATGGCACTGGGACCTGAACTCTGACTCTCTGCTGTTTCTGCTGTTCTAGATGCTGATGCTGCTCTTTCACAACAGCTGAGTTGGATCCAGATGGAAATGTAAGTTATCTTTTCTCTAAAGAAGAAACATTGACAAAACCCCTGACACTTTTATATAGTTAAGAAGTTGCTTCTGTCGTTTCTTGGCATGATAGATTGTAGGCTATTAACATATTCTAATTGCTTATGGAAATACCAGATTGTTTCTTGTTAAAGTAACAGATTCACATCAATCCCCATTCATTATAAATCCATGATTTTCAGCACTTTCATGTAAAGAATGTGCAAAGAAAAGGACTTGTAGGGTTGGGCATGTTGGAAATTTCAAAATGGAATAATACGTAGAGTTGACATTAGCTATGACTGCCTGGGAAAAATATTTTAATACATGGAAATGTATATACATGTGGTGAACATTGTTCTTTTCTTACAGCAAAGACAAATCTATAAAGTCTGGCCTGTTCTAAAAGGCTTCTTTAGGATCTGTCAGACATCAGCTTCTATCATGCCATGTAGGACAATCTGGGATAAAAAAATAATATGACAGTGATTAAAGGTAGAAATACATGTATTAGCAGCAGGAAATTCCTATTAGCTGATGTCTACCCCAGCTCTCCAGCTACTTAATGTCAACTTTTGTTGTCAGATTCTTAATATTTGTTTATGTTTTCAGAAAGAGTTATTGAACCAGTCAAAACATGTGTCTGCATGGGTGGCATAAAGCAAAAGCTGAAAACTGAATTGCTGGGAGAAATCGTCAAAGCTTTCAATTTGGGACATTGTCACTAACTGAAAGGACTCTCACAATTTCATAATAATAATAATTATTATGAATAATATGCAAGGGGGTCATCTGAGTGGTCTTGATCTAAGAAATGTTGCGACAACTGCCTTAGAAGGAGGTTACAGAAAACAGGAAAAAGGAAGGAAGCCATGGGTAGCCTTCACTTCAGATAACCTAGGACTTAAGTGACTGATTCCTTATCTGAGCTTTTCCTTTCTAGGAGCTCCTGATGCTCAAGAGGGGGTGTGCCACACGGCATCAGGTGATGACAGTGTTGACTCCAGAGCAAAGGAGGAGGTTGGCCAACACCCAGGAATCAGAAGCCTCTCAAGCACGCTGCAGGCTGATAAAAAGATGCAGTGGAGAAATTTTCCTCTCTTACATCCATAGGCAGGAGAGCACAATGCATGCCCTGCTCACATGAAATGCCGCACCGTGTTCTCAGCTCTGCTTTGAGCTCAACTTTAGAGGTGAAGCTTTTGAGGGCTTAAAGGGAACCATTTGCATGTAGTGAAATCTCTGGTTGTTTCAACATCAGTGAGTGCTGTGGAGCTACTTTGCTGGAGTCAAGCATGCTGAGCAATACCTGATTTTAATACAAACCAAAGTGCTCCTCAGTGCAAGTGAAGGGGGCAATGTCATTTCCTCACATCATGCTCCTTCTCTGAGGGTTCCTGGGTCATCTGCTGTGTGTATGGAGACATCTTCCCTCACCTGTCAGAGCTGCAGCAGCTGCTTATTGGTGCTCAGAAATGCAACCAAGGTCGCAAGAGAGCAGGAGCCTGTGCTGGTAGGGTCACCCATGAAAGTTGAAATTACAGCAGTTGGATTCTGGCCAGAAACACCAGGGTGAAAAACCGAACTCTCCTGAAGAGCTGCTGATACCTTACGTGGTGGTCACGGGCAGGATATTTGTTTTCCGTCTCCTCCAAGGGACGACACATCCAGCTGTAGTTTCCCATCTTGAAGCCGTGCTGGGACTTTTGTTCAGTACTGACTCAGAGGAAAGGGTGCCACTCGGTGAATCACGGTGTGACTTCCCCCAGTTTGGGGTTTTTCCTTGGAGACCTTATAGCTCACTCTGGAGCAGTCCTGCCCAATGGAGCTGCTGGGACAAGAGCACAAAGTGTTGCCACAGGCAGGGCGCTCAGCAAGCCCGCTTGTCCCTGGGGGCCTGCTCCAGCAAACGCATACACATATGCTTAACTCTACACTTCTGAGGCATAATCCCATTAATTTAAATGGGATTACTCATGGTCTTAAATTCCTGCAGGATCAGCACTGAGGTCTGTTGCTGCAGCTGCCAGGGGCAGCGCAATTAATGGTGTAACAAGTTTTGCTCGTTCTATGACAAAGGGCTAACTGAGCATCAGTGCTGCTCGTATCCTCCAGCCTCAAAAATGAGCCCGTCCTCCAGTCAAAGGTCTCATGGATTTTAGCTTTGCTTTGTCTTCCTTTACCTGCAAACCAGACATTCCCAAATTGAACTCTCCTATGGTTTCTACCTCCTCTTCATTGTCCCCAGGCTGCATGGAGGATTTTAGTGTCTGCCACTGCTTGTGGATCACCTTAACTGCCTGCATCAGTACAGCACAGTGAACCCGTCCTCCCTGCTTATCTTCTCTAAACAAGCATATTTCCTCCTACTTAACATCTTTCTGCTAATCTCCTCCATCCTGCTGGAGCAGACTGCCTCCTAAAAGAAATATTGTCTCCAGTTGCCCTCAGGTCATTTTGGTCATTGGATCCTACTGCCAGCCCAGGGGTAAACCCATTGTCTGCAAGAGGAAAGCTGGGGATGAAAAAATGCCCTAAAATTGCTGCCCTCCCTGTCACGCTTTTCATAGGGATGGATAATTTCTTTTGTATGTAATTACTGCTTTTCTATCTGAAATCACCTGGCCACTTGTATTTTAAATAAATCAATAAGGCTGTGAAGTTAATGGCTCTATTTTAATAAACAGCTTAATAAATTAACCAATAGTTTGCTTTTAAAGGCCCATGCACAATGTGTGTACATTTAAGTATGTCTAACACATAGATTTGGGAGAGGCAGTCTCTGAGGGAAAGTGAATTTCTTTTGTTTAACTGCATGTATTTTAACATTTTGCATTTAGAAAAAAAAATATTCTCCCACTGGAGACCTTTTATGCCAAGTTTGAGCCTGGAGCAACTTTTTATGGCTCAGTTGCAGTAACCCCTTGAATATGGGGGTTTATAATGGAAACTCTGACAAACCCTTAGCTAAAGCACTTCTAACAGATGTTTCTGTAATGAAAGGGCTCAGCAGAACAGGCAACAGAGAGCAAACTGTACTTTGTATTTTGCAAAGATTATGGATGATTGTGCACAATTTATAAAACGATGGTGGCTTTAACCCAAAGTCGCAACACTCACACCAGGCTGAGCACCGTGTGCGTGCATACATTAACAGCATAGCGCTTCGGTAATGTAACCAGCTGTTGGCCCTAACTCACCGCCTTTCTTGTATAGATTTGAAAATACAGGTCACTTTGCTCTTCTGAACAGTGACTTGGCCATTTGGTAGCAGTGGTGGTGATAGGTATGCTTTTGGTCAAAGTGTCCTGGAGGTGGAGGATCAGTACTCCATTAAACAACTGGTCTGAGTGGAATCCAAATGTAATCCTCCATGCCTGAGAGGAGCCAGTCTGACACTTTGGGACAGTCTTGGCTGTCTCTCTACACTGTGGCATCTCCAGCAGATCAGACCTTCTTGTCTTTTCCCTGAGGTGGGGATGGGTGTAAATTGAACGCCTGGGGTGTGCTGTGCTGGCTTGTCACCGGCTGGCTTGTGGCCCTGGGGACACTGTGGATTTGAGCAGGTCAGGAGGCTCTAGGGATGAGATTGGGCAGAGGGTCAGGGAGCTGTGTCCTCACAGCACACTGCTAACCCCAGAAACCCAGATGTATTGGTCCATGGTCACTGAAATGTTGACGTCTGTCTTAAAAAAAAATTATTAAAAGAATAAAGAGCTCAAGCCTATAGCTTCACCAGAAGAGGAGGTTTTATATCTAGAAATGTTACCAGAGGGTATTTTGGGTTTTGTTCTAATCTCCCTGTCAGTGCTCGTTAAGTGGAGATCAGTCACTGGACCATCATCTGAGGGTGTACTTGATGGTGCTGCAGAGACCTTGACAGCCAGCTGCAAGCCACAAGGCTTGTGGAGCCTTCACAGGCACGGTGCAAATGGCATTTATATGTCACACACACATCGATTTGTTCCAAATGCCTTCCTTTTTATGATCGTGTTTTGCCAGGCTGAATTCCTTTTGGGTGAGCAGCAGCGACAATGTGTAATTAATGTTCTCCTGGTTAATGCTCTGTTAATGCACCGTACCCAGAAAAATGCAGTCCCTGGGGGTGTATTCATCACTGTCTTGCAGGTAGTTTGGAGTAACTGTGTTCCTTATGTGAAAACTTCATTCTCCTCCATCAGTACAAAGAGCACGGGCTGTGTTAGTGCTGAATGGCTGAGATTAAACTGTACTTACAACATCCTTCAAGCAACAGCGGAGAGAAAAAGCCCCTGGATTGACTTTATCAGTTCACTTTTGATATTGTTGTCATGTTATTTTTAGGGCTTAGTTCATGTGAAAGCATGTGGGTTCAGGAGTACTTGCTGTAGTGGGCTCCTCATTGTTATCACATTCTGTACGGCAGTGGACCAAAAGGACCCATTGCCAAGAAGATGCTGTGCTTTTGTAGTATAGCTCGTGGCATCGGCATGTCATCCTTGTAGCTGAGATGTCCATTTGTCAGTGACTGGCCAAGTGCTTTTAACTTCTCACTTATCTGCTCCTTGGATATGGTTTGCCTGCAGTGCTTTACCCTTTTCGTGACTTTCTGTCTTTGCTTTTCGTTTGTCATGGTCCTGACACAAGTCGAAGCAATGGCCGCCTTCCCAAATGCCACCTTTGATGCATCAGAGCCAAAACGCTGCTCCAGCTGCCCCAGGGTCCGTGAGGAACACACAGCCTGCCCTGGAGCAGGAGCTCCTCCAGCGCCTGCCTGTCCTGTGGCCTTTGATTTCCTTGTTACGAGAAGCTCAATGTTTTCACCAGCCGTTCCTTATCTTTATGTGGTGGAGCTATCAAGAAGCAACAGATAGCTTTTTCCTGAGTGAACCCAGTAAATTTGTCGTAACGGATTCAAATGTGGGAAAGTTATGTTTAACCTAGCTGAGAGACAAATAATACAGTTGTAGCCATAAGCATAAAAGAAAGGAAAACCAGAGGAGTGCAGTGCAGGAGCTGTCTCAGGAGAGCACTCCCTCAAGCTTACCCTTCATCAGTCACTGTGGCTTAAAGGGATAAACATTTTATACCTTCCTTCGCCTACGCCACAGCTGCCTCATCTGTTGGTAAATTTGGGCCTGTGCTTTGCTATCTTTAACAGACCCCTAATAATCCTCCTCTGGAGGACCTGTTTTGATTTTTAAAGGAATTACATTCAGAAGGAATAAGCTGTAATTGAGAGTTCGCTGCCTGGACTTAAGAACTGCTGATCTCTGATGTGCCTGCCAAAATTGACTTTGGGTAAGGCACAGACGTGAGTGTTTTAGTTGCCAAAAAAATCAATGGCTATTTTGGACTGAAACTTTCAGTAGCTCTGTTTTCATAACTGAAAATGCAGATAGCCAAATTTCAGCTCATAAAACTATTATGGTCATTAAAATATACTGATGCTCCAGAAGTGCTATATATGTTATTTTAATGGGAAAGACTTGACAGTGTATTCTAATTATTCTTTAAGTGAATGATAGTTGCATCCATCTCAAGTGATCAATATTGGGTCAAATCTGGCCCATAGCAGTGAATGACTTTCACTACTTACATACGAATATTATAATGTTTCACCCGGTGCAATGCTTTCCCCCATGTTCAGTATTTTAACCTCCTTGTTCACTGTCTGGCTTCTTGGCAGAAGGTGGTGCAGGTTGCCAGAGGAGTCCGAGTGAACTCATCTGTCCGTTTGCTGACCATTTGAAATCCTGGATGTCTTCCAGTTATTTATCTGTTCCTGCCACTGAGGCTCATGTATGAAGAATAAATTAGCTAAGAGCGCACAGTGACATACTCTGAAACTTTATATCTATGTGTGCCTATTTAAGAACATCCATTAAAAGGTATTAGGGTATTGCAGGAGCGGAGGGTGTATTACTGCATTTGGTTTATACAAAGGGATCCTGAGGTGCAGAGCGGTAGGGAATCAAACCCTTTTAGTGCCCAACATTTTAGAACATGAGTGATAATGATAGATTTTAATTAGCAATATCATCTTGGTTTGTGATATCATTGTCTTCAACTATTTATTGTATCGATGCAGTTCATGGTAGTGAAGTGGCTATGAAAAATGAGGATCAAGGGTTAATTTCTGGCTGCCTTTAAGCTGATGGCAGAACTCCCAATGACTTCAAAGGGTGAAGATCTTACCTCAGTTTTCAGCTGGTGTAAGTTGACATACCTCCATATACTTCAATAAAATCAATGAAGCCCTGATGATTTATTGCAAGTGAGAATCCAGCCCTAAAGCTATTAAGGACTGTAATTTATAAAGCTATAATTATGGAACCATAATTCCATCAAGGGCTTCTGGCGATATCATAGACCAGAGTTAAGTGAATTGTGCAAATAAATGTAATGGTCTTGCAGTGCAGTGGAAATGCCTCTCTCTCTAGATAGGATTCTTAGCACAAAGATATTAAAATATATTTTATCCACTCACAGAAATAATTGGAAAAGAAATATTAGCTGCAGACTTGAGACTCCCAGGGCACTGAAACAAAACATGCATTTTGCATCAGCCACTCCAAAACTGCGGATGGTCCCCTGCACTGCCATAATAACTCAAGGCATAAAATCTCCACTTGAGTCTGATTTTTACGTTAGTTATCATTATCTATCACCTTTGATTGCAGGGCTCAAATTTCAAAGCTGGACACATGCAGATAGCACATAGGCATTTGGATTTGTATAATGTAGCAATGTAAAGTAACACCTGTGTGTGCATGAAGATGTGCCCGAATGGCAGGAGTGGATGGAGCCCAACACCAGGAAGGAGACAGCGTAGGGGTTTGGGATGCAGGAGCATAGATTGCATATGATGGAATTGATAATCTACTTTTCTACTTCTTTTCAGCCTTCTTTTTCCATTTTTTTTAATGAATCTGTATCTGGCTAATTAATCTCCCAGACAAAGGCATATACAAATACTCAATCATTTTGTTCTTGTATATATGAACTGGGCCTTTAAAGATGTATGTGCACCAGTGGGCCTTCCCTCATGTAAAAATCTGCCTCTGCTGGTCTCTCTGCAGCCTTTTAGGTCTCTGAAACTGCAAGGAAACCCATATGTAATTAATCTTCATTAGGAAGATGCACCTGAAGCACAACCCTGAATGTGAAACAGTCCGGGGCTTGGATGAAACACATGCAGGCATCAAGGTTTAGTTAGGACCAGATGTGATAATTCTGAGGGTAGAGCTCTCTCTTGACTAGGGAAGCACACTTTTTCTGAGTCAGCCTCTTAAAATCAAGGCAGATAAAGGATGAAATGAAAAAAATAACCCTGCAAAAGTGAAAAGCTTTGAGTAATATATTTTCCCCTTCTCATTTGCTCATATAACAGGATTTTTCAAGCAACATACTCAGCTGTGGGCATGAGATATAGTCACAGCTCCAGGTATTTGTAACGTCAAGTGATTGAAAAGTGAATTCAAATTCAAGTCTCCCTTGTGCCACAGTAAACTTTATTTTGTCTATATTTGCTCAGTGAGGACCGGAAAGAAAATAAATGACAGATTTCCCCTGTGGAAAACTCCTTCAGAATTTATTATTGGTGCAACCATGAGGATCTTCAAGGCTGGGGGACTGCAGAAAAAATCAGCACTACCCCCTGAAATTCAGCAGGTTTCTGATCTATCCTATAGCATTTTATATGTAATTTCCTGTTAAAATTAAAAATATTTAAAAGACCTAAGATAAGCATTGGCAAGGCTCGAATTTCCTATTATGTTGTGAAGGACTTTTCCACAAAGGCTGTGGCAGGTTAACTGCAGCATCTGAAAGCTATGGCTGTGGCATGTGGTAGACCAAGTCACAGCGAGAGCATCTGCCCTGGAAAGGCAGCGGGTCTGCAGCAGCATGGCTTGGTGCAACTCCTGTTCTAGTTTCTGGAAATCAAACAAACGCAGCCAGGCCCTGAATCAGCAGCATGCTTACCATGTCCTCAAATCAGTCTCTGGAAAATCTCATTTCTGAGTCTTGCTGAAGTCACTGAGAATGAGGCACATGGTTAAAGTTAATTACTTTTTTAAGCAGTGCTTTGCTGTGCCAGGCTTAGGCCTGATTCTAAAATCTAGGTGCAGCTTTTTGCTGCCTTCAGTGGGCTCTAGGGCAGGTGCTATGACAGCAGCTCTCCCACACTATGATCTATAATATGTTATTCCTCCTGAATTTCTCCAAGGATGCAGAAAAAGCGAGTGTAGCTTAGGGCTGAAGACATATGCATGAGTAAGATAAGGATCATATCTGGGAATTTGCAATGAGGTTGCTCCAGTTTATACAGCTGAAGATCTAATCCTTGTTATCTACTAAAACAGCTAATCTTCAAAATCTTTTCGGTAGACTATTCCACAGGAACCCAAAACTGGCAATTAGATCAGTTTTTTAAATACATTTTAAATATCCGCATATAATTTTGGGGAAATGATTCATAGCGATGCAGGCAGACCTGAGGTGAAAAATATCTCAGAATAAATTGGACAGCTGATGACATGCATCAGTTCCTTTTAGGAACAGGAACCCAAGTTTTATTGAAACCTCAGAAAAGGAAGCCTCTTCTTTATATGGAAACCTCACCAGAACTGAGTGGGATCACCTGCTTTAGTAGGCACTTGTCAATGAGTTTCTCTTACCACAGTATATATTACTGCATACTGTACCACACACTGTACATTACTGCTTCGTGTCATATTGTTGTTTTAATTGACTGCAACATGTCATCAGGCTTATTGAGATATGGCGAAGCATATGGATGCTTAACTGAAATACATTTAATTTCAACAAAGCTCTGAATAAGTCCAAGAAGCAGACTCCAGATCCAGATTTTCCTAGTGTTTGGAATAGTCTGTGTTCCAGTATAGGAAGCAATGCCCAAAGCTTGTGGGCCAGCTTTGCTCTGGGTTTCTGCTCAGCCTGTTCACAGGTCCTGTGCATGGTGAGTACGAAGGCAGTCGCACAAGCAGCGCAAACGGGTGGGTGGTGTGGAAGGAGACGGCATGACCGGCCCGTTCAGCACATCCCCTCACTGACATTGCTGGCGGGCATCCGAGGCACTGCTGGCAGCATCCCAGCATGGCTGGAAACACCTGCGGTCCCCAGCTCTGGCTCCTTCCTCATGTGTAGGAAGCTGGGCTGGGGCAGGGAGGTGCGAGCGCAGCAGCGGTGTGCGCTGTGGTGTGATGCTCGGCAGATGGGCGGGTGTGCAGCGAGAACCCCGCAGCCGCTGGCTGCTGCAGATGTGGCGGATGTGAACATGCTGAATAGACTCATGCTCAGATTAGTAATGGCTTTGGCTCGAGCAGTGATAGCTTTCCCCAGAATGGCAGCCCTACAGCATTCTCCTACACTGCTGGTGTTTCAGCTCAGCTCCTTCAGTCAGAGAAGTCCTGCATTCGCCTGCATGTACTGAAGACAGATAATCTGTATTTTGACTGATAAATTAAATAGTGCTAGAGGTTTTTTCCAAGCACTGTAACTTTTCTGTGCTGTTATATTTTTAGAAAGGTCCCTAGCGCAACTCAGGAATTAGCGTAGGTCAACCACCTCTCCTGGTCGACAACTCGTAAGAGGCTACGCTGTTTTAGAGAGCAAAAAAGCTTAGGAGTATGGGTGCAGGGTATTCTAAATTGTTTGGCCTCAGTGCTGGAGAAGAGTCCTTCTCTCAGTGCCAGATAAGAGAAGGCATGTTAAATTTGCTAGCACAGGTGCAGTCACTGTGTCCCCTGGAGCACTGCGTGTAGTGAGGAGCCCTGGCAGGGCATTGCTTGCAGGTGGGCATGGGGAGCACCCCCACCACAGGGCTAATGGGGACCGGTCATCACAACCCAGACTCAGAGGGGCTTCCCCATCACTCACACATGATCGCCCATTCTGCAGGCTCTGGCTCAGAGTGGGACACTTAAAAGAGGGCACATTTAAATGCAAAGGTATAAAACACTCTCTGCGATGGTTTTGATCAGTGTCACTAAACAAACCTGACAAAGGACCAGGCACAAGGGTGAAACAAGCACCATCTCAGTGAGAGAGCTAATGTGGGGCTCCACACTGTGCTTTAGGGTAGCAGCAAGGGCATAAGATCTGGCAGGCAAAGGCATCACAAAGGGGTGCACAGCTCATCCTGGTGCCTCTGGAAAGATGTTCTTTCTGATGGTGTAAACCTTGTGGGAGTGCTGGGGGATTAGTCAGTCCCACTTGGGCAGGAGCCAAAGGTTGAGCAATGCCACCCAAACCTGTGCAGAAGCTCAGGCTGCATCACTTGTTTAGTTTTTGTTTCTGTTTTTGGAGGATTAGTGAGGATTTGTCACGGTGTGGGGGGGTGGGGGTGGGGGGGGTGCCACTAGTCTCTCCTGAGCTGCCTGAATACACACCAGCCAACCATCTCTCCTGAGCCTGTCAGGTCATCCCACAGCCCCAGCAAAGCAACAGAGACACTCCCCCCTTGCTGGGCAATCCCCTGTGTGGGGCTGAGTGGTGCCCACACGTGCCCTCAGTGGGAGTGGGAGCTGGGAGTGATGGGCCAGCTCGGGGTGCTCTGTGCTGCATCCCCGTGCTCTCCCCCCAACTCCCCTTCTCCTCTCTCCCGCTTTCTGCATCCTCCCTCTGCAAAGGTGTGCTTCCAGTGCAGTAGCTGCCTGTGAGAAAACCAATGAAAGATTTTTGTTTTTAATTAGGGTTTGGTACTAATTGCCTTCAATGAGGCTGTTTTCACATCACAGCTGACCAAAGCCAGAAGACATTAAGTCTGTCTCCCTAATAAATCATTCCTTCTGCTCCCCAGGGTTGCAGATGAAGAGTGAACATGCAGTGTACACTCCATTGGCCTAATTGTCTCCTAAATTATGCAAGCAACTCCCACAGCAGTCAACAGAAAGGCACGTGTGCATCTGAGGGGGCCTTGTGTTATTACCGATGCTCTCACACCAAGGGAGCCATTGTCAGCTTCCCCCTCCCTTTCCAGCCCTGACAGGAAAGCCTCCAAGTCTGCCAGCCAGGAGGATGAGCTGGAAGCAGATGAAGAGGAGGGGGTATCTCTTTAAAGTGAGACAAAAGAAACCTCAGTCCTCCCCTCGCCCACTCCCAGCTGTAAAACAAAGGCTGGGAATAAATCTTCCACTTCCACTGAGGCCAGGTTTGGAGAAAGAGATGCCAGTTAGAGATCTCTGACACAATTAAAAAGTAAAAAGTCTTCTGTGGATAAGCACTAGTTTGGCACTGCAGCCTGACAAACCCTTCCCTAATCCATGTGAAACCTCCCAAACTAGGCAGAGAAATGCCCAGGGAAACTCAGCTGCTCTGAATCCATCCACCACCTTCACCACATGTAGCCCAGCTCTGCCAGGAGCTCCTCATCACCCACTCCATATCTCCGATCCCCAGAAGCACAACTTTGTCGTCAAAATCCTGTCCAAACTGAGCTGCACAGCCTGCTGAGCCCTCTGTTCCTGCAAGATACTGCCTGGCCTTGGCTGCTATACTTCGTAACAACAGGGAAGACTTGATCCCTTGTTAAATAACAGACATCATAGAAAAATAGGGCAGGGAGGGACTCCAAAGAGCTGTCTGGTCTCTCTCCGTCGTCTCTGGTTTGCATCAGTAAGAGCTAACCTGCTCCTGGCAGATATGTTCCCAGTGCCACCAAGGTGATTCCCCTTTGAGCTCAGCTGAGCAAACACCTTCTCTTTCGGCAGCTTGTGCAGCCGATGGGTTTCTCTCTGCTTTGTGATAAACGTATTTTTCATCTCTGAGTGCATATGATAATTAATAAAGGCTGAGGGCCAGATCCCCACCTGGTACGAGTTGGCAGAGCTCTGAGAAAAGCAGCGGAGCTCCGCCAGTTTAGATCAGACGAGAGCCTGACTGTGCTCCTGAAATCCCTGCAAACCCTTTGAGCCGGTGCCATTCCAGACTTTGCTCCTGCATCCGTAGGAATTGTTTAATCCAGGGTTGCCGTGAAGGAGGAGCACATTAGGTTTTTAACAGCACGGCTGATGCGATGCTCCACCTTGAAGCAGGAACTAGATTAAGGCAGGGAAATCAAGAACACTTCTTTTCCCAGTCTACCCACATACACTGGAAAAAATAAACCCCCTTATTAATGAGACGAAGGTTAAACACACTCACACACACACACACAGAGACACACACAAAAGATAAATATTAAAAGTACCTTTACATTTTCACAACGATGGGGTTAGATTTCTGATTCTCTTATTTCACAACACTGCAAAGGATCTTAAAGGGATTGATGGCTCTGCAAGGCAGAGGCTGTGGCTCTATTTTCTTTGGAAAGTACCATGCTGGCTGTTGGTTCTTGCTACCAGAAAGAAATAACAAAAAGCTGAAGGGATAAGACAAATATGCTCCTTCAAGGGTTTCTAATAAAATGATAACATTGAGCGAGGCTGCCAGTATGTTCTGTGTCCGGATGCACTGCAGCAGAAGGGAAGAATTTAACATGTTTTGAAAATGCCAATTGTCTATTGCTAAAGATGCATATGATCCCACTGCCAGCAGGGTAGGCGGCAGGGATTAAGATGTCAGAGGAGACGTCATTCTACCTAGGCAACATTGATTTCACTGAAGAAGACAATGCAAAGACAGTCCTGTTTCCTGCAAGGAAGATTCCTTTTTCCCTCGTGGTTCACTCTGATTTCTCCCTTGTGGCAAACCTATATCTGCAGAAGCACTTTTTGCTCACTGGAATATCTTTATGGTGACAGCAACCAGGACATAGGACAGAGCTACTGTTCCACCTACAAACAGGGACTTCTGTGTTCCACCATAGCTGAGAGCATCTCTTGGTCCTGCACTGTCACGTGGGAGGCTGGAACAGATGTTCGAGTCACCATGTTGCAGTGGGAGTGCAGCCCAAGGTCATGTCCTGAGCATGAGTCAAATGAGCAAATGGATCTTGTGAGTCCAGAGCCAGTGTCCTCAGCATCCACTTGCCCTGAGCCTGTAGGCAGGGCGTCTGTGTGGGAATGGTGAAGTCCCAGGTGTCATCAACTCCTGGATGTGCTGCTGCATCCTGGGGAGGTGTAATTGCCATGTCTTGTGGTTAGGATCAAACCTAGCTTGCATTTTTGGCTCTCTAAAGTGTCTCCAAATGATCCTGCTGTTTTCTTCAGGCTTTTTCTTCCCCTTGTGGGTCTCCCTGGTGCACTTCGTAGAGACTGGGTGCAAGTTTGGATTCCTGGTCTGGCCAGCCCACACTCCAGAGGCCTTTTTGTAACCCCTGCCCCAGCTCAGAGGTTTTAAGCATGTGTCTAAATCCCTCCCTATTGGGGCCAGCATTAACCACACGCTTAACCTGAAACATGTGATTAGAAACCATATTTCAGTGAGAGTTAAGCATATGCTTAAATTATGCTCTGTTCTAAACGGATACTTTCTTGAACTGGAGCCTACTTTTTTTTTTTTTTTTTTTTTTTTCTATGATCCATCTTTGCTTCTCTGCATACCTTTACCGCAAATTATTCTGCAACACACATATGGCTCAGTAACTGTATTGCTCTGTGGCTTTTGCACAAAAAGCCCAATTGATACATCACATACTTAACCTCTTGAACAAAGGAGTTAACTTTACAGGATCAGCTTACTTGCAGGGGCCAAAGCTTTTGGATGGAAACTAGCTGTCATGTGGCGTGCAGTCGAAAGAGCAAACAGCTTATTCATTATGATAGCATTGGATTCAGAAACAAAACACAGACGGCAAAAAGAGCCTGCTCAGATTTCCAAATATATCTCCTGTCCCTGCACCGAAGCATGTTTATTTAAACCCTTTCTCTGTGCATGCAGTCACTTGTTAGACTTATCTCCCAATTTCCTCATGTGAGGTGGTTTGACCTGGACCCTACTGCTCACGCTGTGCTCTCCATCATGTAAGGGCAGTTCCTACCAAAGCGAGCAAGAACTGTACTTCTATGTCAGCAGCACGGCTTTGACACCAGTGCTCAAGCGGAAATCAAACACTGGGCTTATCTATCAGTGTGGCATGCTTGTGCAAGAGCACACACCACTCATCGGATCCACAGACTCCCTGGGTTTGAGCATGACTCTTTGAACGACAGTCCCACGCTCTTCGTATGGTTTCTTCACTTTACCCGCTCAATTGTCTGCCTTTCTTTTTCTTTATTAATCATTCTCATCTCTAGGCACCCAGATGTGCTCATTTCACTTTCAATATAATGCCTGTGCAGGCTATCAGGATGATGACTTATGTCTGTTAGTGCTTGGCCATGCAAACTTAACGCCTGTCGGCAAATGCCTGGTCACAGAAATGGTTTCATTAATCTGTTACTGCTGTGCTCTATAAAGCTCATGGGCTAATTCTGCAGGACCTGATCCAAAATTTACTAAAGTGAGTGGAAGTTCTTCTATCAATCTATTTGGCTTGGCACCAGGATTATAAGTTAAAAAAAAAAAAAAAAAAAAAAAAGCCTAATAAGAATGAATTCAACTGCTTTAGACAGGTGTTATTTATAATGTAACATGGCATCATCAGTTGCCTCCAAATTTAATTCAGCAGGACACCTACAATTTTTTGCATGTCCACCTATGGTAGTATCCATCAGAAATACAAACCCAGAAATAAAGTGACTTTAGCAGGTTATTTTCCCCATTTTTTGAAGTTGAGTGTAGGGGGATTTCTGTGCATTTCTTTTACCACGTACCCAGCCTTGTGTTATTGATGGGTACTGCTCTGCGGTGGCGTGTTGGATCAAACTCGGGTGTTAAGCCCCACGTTTATGGCTGTAATGCCATGTCATCTGGAGTCACAGCCACAGTCAGGCTGCAAGAAGGAGGGAGTCACAGCTGGCCAAACAGACACATAAGCAGCAGGGAGGGAGCGACAAAAATAGGGAAAACATGTTTTATATCAAAACCAGCCATATGGGCCCACTGCCTGTCCAGTGGAAATGGGCTCTCAGTGGGACAGTGCGCGGTCTCCAGACTCCCTTACTAAGTACAGGGGAATTTAGGTCCCATTGGGAATTCCCAGTTTAGACTCACAGGCTCAGCGCAACCCGCAGCACTGAGAAAAGTCAGCTTCGGACTCCTGAGTCCAAAGGTCTTGACTACTGAGCCAGGCCCTCTGGCTACACCTAGGCTGGTGAGCTGAACAGGGCCAGGGCACACACCAGAGACCCTCCCTGTTAATTATTAATTAGCATGTTCCCTCCCAATTAGTTGGCCTGTCCCAAGCAGTGTTGCTGCGGATGCTGTGGCACAGCTCAGTGGTCAGCAGGGGCCAGCAGGTAGCGAGGATTAAGCTGTTCTGGTTTGGGGGTACAGAGCTCAATGGACATGAGCTGCATCGCTTCACTTGCCCTTAAGAACATGCGAAGTGTCCTGGCTTCTTTAATTTGCCAATACAGGTTTTTCCTTTAACCCAAGCATCATTTTTTATGTCTAGTCTGTGTGACAACACTGCTTCTAACTGATATGTTGGGGTCTGGCTCGTCTGCCCATGCACATTAGCAGGAGCATCCCTTGGCAAAGAGACTGACCGTGAGTGATGCGCTGCTCCCTTCGACCACACCACTATCCTGCTTGCTGTGGTCATTGTCTGCCCACAGAGTCAAAGCACTGGCACTGTCCATGCTTATACCAAAGTCCATCACTCAGGCAGGCAGTTTGCCTGGTAATGCAGAGCTGGGGTTAGGAAACAGGCTTTGTGTTTTGGCATTGGAGGCATAATGCAATAGGGCTGAGTTAGCCAGTTGAGTTCTGCTTCCAGTAACAGCGCTGGGGATCACCACTAACAGATGGAAACCAACTCAGGATGCATCTATGCATTTCTCCTGAATGCCAGATGAATTTTTCTCCATAACTGTAACTTGTTCTGTTTCGGAATTTTCTTCCTGCAGACCAAGAATCTATGCAGTGATTTTGGCACAAAGCCTACACGTATCTTGCCCCGGGCCAAGTGATGAGCAGGGACATAAATGCTCGCACAGATCAGTTCACAGTGTGCCTGAGAGAGTCCTTGCCACAAGCTGTGTGCAGAGAGCCTCTTTTCTTCCAAGTGGGCATAACTAAAGGAATTAGCTGTCCTCCCTCCTGAAAAACCTCGGGAGGTAGGCACCTAACCCCCTTACACATCTGAAAGTCCCAACCATGGCACCCAACTACCCTGCGTTGATCACCACTTATAGCAACACGAGTGGTGGTGAGGGGTCACATCTCCCAGGACTGGGAAATGCTACAGACATAGTCAAAAGTAAAATAATAGCTGTAGCTGTGCTAAAAGGCACCTACACAGGGTATGGAATGAGACTGGGCTGTTTGCATGAAGTGCAGCTTTGCTCTGCAAGCTTTGAAATGCTGCTGAAACTAATGGGGAAGGAAGCAGGAAACCACCTCGCAAAGCAAGTCTTTTGTGGCCAAGAAAGGATTGGAGAAGTGTTTTGAGTCTTGCATAGATGGGGATTTGCTGTAGTAGTCTCATGAGGTTAATGCTTGTGCTCAGGGGTCTGAGCTGTGTGTAGCGCACAGCAAGCGGGAAGCTGCTCCCTGTACCCAGAAGCTGCCTATGACACCATCCCCCAGGTTTACCAGCAGCATTGTCCCAGTCATCTTCCTCTGGTTGGATGTAATCTTGTGACTTGGTATTTCTGAGTGGTAACAGCTCAGGTACTGCCCCATCTCCTTGGTTTTTGTCCTCTGCCCTACTCTGCTGAAGAGACGTCATTATCTGGAAGGTCTGCTGCATGGCAATGCAGAGAAACAAACAGAGCCTGTGAGTAGGCTGCTGTGGTTTCTGATTTGCTTGCCTCTGTAATCAGAAATTTTCAATATGTTCTGGGCAGATCAGCATGGCTTTAATGATTGGGAAGGAAAAGAAAGAAACTCCAGTCATTAGCTGCTAATCGCACAATTACTATTTTACATAGTCAGACCTGGCAATGAAATAGCTGTTTCACTGGCTGCAAAGAGATCACCAAATCAATTTTTTGCATTAACATTTTATTCCTTTCCATACTAGACGTTTGTTCAGCTTGTTTATACTCACACCACATGGCCACAAGCTGTGTAGTTAGTAATAAATGAAGGAATAGATTTATCTTTGGAAACTTAGGCCAAACCAAAAAGTTGATCGCCTGTTTTGCTAGGAGAATAACACATGTGAGATTTATTCAGATAAAGCCCATCAGCGGTAATGGGATTGCCCATGTTAATTGCCCACATAATAAATTCCGACAACAACAGCTAGGATTTTACAGTATACAGGGGTTTCTAGCATTCAGTGTCTGATGATCACAGCAATGTGGGGAAGCACGGGGCTGTTATGTCTCTCTAAACAGAGGCAAGTCTGAGAGCTGGGTTCAGCCTGTTGGACACCAACTTCTAATGCAACTTCTGCTAATCTCCTTTGCAGTCAGGCTGTGGGGTCACGGGCAGACTGCCACCTCCCTGCCCAAGCACCTTAGTACCTACCTACCACTGTGAGGGTCTCTTGACAAATTTACGAAAGGGCAAGTTTTTTAGTGGTTCCCACCTCCTCCTCCTCCTCCTCCCAAAGTACGGCCATGCTTAAACCCACCAGGGAATGCTGTGTAGTCAAGAGAGACCACTTGCAAGGGTGACAAAAAGCATCCTGCTGTGATTGCTGAAGTGCGCTAACCCTTGCCACTCTTCCTTTTTGCCTAGTTTTGCTGTGTATTTTGGGTCAACTCGGGACAGCCAGCACCCTTGGCTAGTGATGGTGTACACGGCCAGGCGGGTGGCATGTGCATGCCCTGCCCCGTGGCAGCCTCCCTGTCTAGGTGAATGGAAGGATTTCAGCAATTTCATGTGTAAACCGCTGACACACAGGCTGTGCTTCTGCTGCCCCCCCTGCTTTCTCCTGCATTCACAACAGCAGCTCCCAGGACCCTTTTTCCCTTCTTATCAGGCCCAGCTTCCTTGTTTACTTCTCCAGCCCCGTCCCATGCAAAAGGCGACTGAATATGCACGAAACAAAAGGAGTTCAGTATATGTCAAAGACTGAAGCTTACATAGCAAACGGATTATGCAATTTTCCCTGCCTAAGCTGCTTAGATCTTAGGAGAACAAAACATTCCAGTAACTTTTTTGGAATAAAACCCTGTGATTGAGAGAGAGAACAACAAGCAGTTTGCGCACGCAGCCCCCCGTGTTATCTCCAAACTGGTTATTTTACTGGAGTATGGCTGAACAGAGTCCTCCAAAGCCAATGTGTCTTTAGAGGCACACATCTCTCCTCTTCTTACAGTGTAGAGCAGCTCATTTAAAATTTAATTTCCTGAAAGTTGCCCTTCTCACAAACACAACCAGGTGCCCACTCTGTGATGAATCTGTTTATATCTTCAGCCTGAGTAAAATGAAGCTACTGTTCTGAAATCTATAAGGGTAAGTGGATCTGATACTCATGTGGACATGGTCCTTTTCTGCTGGGAATCTCTTACACACAGAAACGTTAACAGGATTTACAAAATCCGTCTGTTTGCAAAACCAGCATCTCCAAGTGCATTCAGTGCATTCAGACTTGTAAGTCACAGCAGATGCATAGACTGTGGCTGACTCATGCAGCATACAGACAGCCTAGTGCTGCTCCCCGGTCCCTCTCACTGACAAAGAGCACGTTTCTACTCCTTGTACCATTGTGAAAAGCCGATTCGAGTTTGACAAGTCAGAAAATTCAGAACTCAAATTATTTGAATCGGTTGATTCAGTAGGGAAGAGTTTGAAATTCGGAGCCCAGCAACAAAGACGCAAAGCGCTTCCACTGGCTTTTCCAGAGCCCCTTATGGCTGAGGATCTCTAAGCTCCTTATAGATATTGATGAATTACAGCTACAGCATTCCTGAGTGCTGGGTAATTTTATTATCTCCTCTGCTAAGAGGAAAACTGCAACAGAGAAAGTAGCTGGCCTGTGGTTTGCCTGCTCAGCTGCTGGAGGAGGAGGAGGCTTCGGGATTTCAGTGCAAACCACACGGCAGCAGTGTTACAGGAAAACTTGTTGCCTCTTTCGGGGAGCAGGGATGGTGTCTAGTGGGTAGTTCTCCTTGTGAGCATAAATGCAATATATTCTGCCTTTTTAAGGGTGCCAGAGGTCTTCTTTTTCACCCTCGCTGTGGTTCCCAACGGGTCACAGCAGGAGAGCAGCTGGGGCAAGTTTGCTCAGTACAGACTCCTCAGAGAGGAGGGGGGAACTTCACATAAGGGACAGCTGAAATTTATTTGGACTTAGTTCTGGTATGGGATAAAAAGAGCCCTTTCCATGTATTTGGCACTCTAGAACTGACCAGGGAATTTGTCTTTGCAAACACAAGGGTGAAGAAAAGCCCAGGGCTGCCAAATTCGTTTCATTTTGCTGTTTTTCTGAACAGCCTTTTCTTTCTCCTCCATGTCTTCCCACTGGTGTCTCTTTCATCCAGGTTGTTTTCATGTCAGATTTTGGATGGATGTCTTATGCCAGCCCCAGCAAAGGGGGGAAAACTCCATTGCTTCAAGAAATGAAATAGTGAAAAAGTTTCAGGTGTCAGAAGAACTAGGATATTATGAAACCAGACCAAATCTGACCAGTCTGGCAACATATTTCAGTTCTCCCAAGTCTTTGGTGACTTTAAATGGAAGTCTGGTGGTTGCCTTCATTCAGGAAATTGCCAGACCTGGACCGGGGGGTCAGTGGGCTCATGGACCATCTGTATTGTGGCGTATGCCAGCCTGTGGGAATGAGAATCATCCCCTTTTGTCTCTGACATGTGCACCTGAGCTTGTCAGGTGGCATCCCTGCATCACCAATGGGGAGACATCAGCCCCCTGAGCTCCCCTAGATCTGCTGCCTGCTTTAGGGTGGATGAATTATTGCCTCCAAGTGCTGGTTCCTCTTGAATCGTTGCTAGAGGACTATCAATGATTGGCTCAGATGCACTTCTCTGTTTTTTAGTTACCTTCTTTTTGGATTAATCCCACCCTTCCTTTCCAGATAAACGCCCGGCTAAATCAGGGGCCAAATTTTAATCTACTGCCAGCATTAGTACTGGTGAGATGTGGCTCTTCACGGCTGCTGTTTACGTGAGGGCTGCAGGCAGTCAGCCGGGGCTTGGCAGCAATATTCAGCCGCGTTTGACTTCGCTACGAGCAGGATATAAGCTGCAGTGACACAAAGCTCGGAAGCTCATTTACCCTCTCTCTTGGATGCTTTTTGCAGGTCAGCGAGATGTTTGCAGTGTGAATGTGGCCTGACAGATATCTCACTAGCAGCAGTTTCCTGGATGCCGAGATTCACCGCCCTCTCGCAAACGCTCACTCACGCTGCACCATGCTGTTGTCTGTATTGCCAAGGCTTCTTTCCAACCACCTCATGTGATGATATTGTAATGAAGATTTGTAGAGCTGTCTGTAGCAGTTGGTTTTGTGTCTTCAGCACTTGCTTATTTTCCTGCTGTGTTTCTGAGTTGTCTTCTTGCTGTACTTCCTTTCCCCTCCCCCCTCTCCTTATTCTGGGAAAGAGATCTGTGAAGAAGGTGAGTCATGTGCCATGTGCGCGGGGAAGGGTCATGCTTACAGGCTCATTCGGATTCTGTTTTCCTGTCAGGGAGGTTGAGTCAAGAAGGAGCTTTTGTCTGGAAACGTTTTGTCACCAGCAGAGCTGGGTCAGCAAGTTATGAATGGAGAAACTGCCGAAGCAGGAGCAGATCCTTCAATCGCCACCTGAAATGGACTGGAAACGGCAGACCATGGGTAGTAGCAGTGGCTTGATACAAAGGGTCCTTGGCCTGACTCACAGTTGATGTGCTCCTCCACCTTTTAATTGTCATGATCTGGCAGTTGGGGTCCTCTAGCTCGTGTTCCCTGGGGAACTGGTGTTGTGGATACAGTTGACATCTGTGCCATGATGTGACATGCCGTTCTTGCGTGGTCTGGTTGGACGGCTGTGATGCTGCGGTCTAGTGTCACCTACAGCTGAGAAAAGCAGAAGAGGCTGGTTGGATTTGGTCTGTGGAGCAATGCTGGTGCCTTCTGCTGCCCCTCTGCCTCAGTGCCAGAGTCAAATCTGGAGGTCGGTGCTTCGCCTGCTCTGCTCTGAAAGGAAGCAGATATGTGGAAAGGGAGGAGATCAGGAGAGATCAGGAAATCAGGTTGTTCCACAACCACAAGGCTCAATGTATTTTCCTTTTGAACATGGCCAGGGTGTGCAGCCTCATGGACACATCACCAGGGCCTCTCCTGTTCTCAGTGTGACCCAGCTTCCCATCTGAGGTGAAGCGAGGTAGGTTCTGCTTGGGCTGAGGATGGCATGTGGCCACGCAGGATGGGACCAGGCCCCAGGTGTCCTCGTGACATTCTGCCTGCCATCAGGGGAGAGGCAGACACCTGCAATGGAGGAAGTAGTCCTGTCTGCTCTGTGCCCCATCTGACATATCTGAACCCATTTGAAGAAGCAGGTTTTCATCTCACTGTCACCTCTGTGGTGCTTTACATGCTGCAGTTACTTTTTGGATTAAACAGGTGAGACGTGAAACCCGAGCAGAGAGTTAGTGAAAGCTGCTGTCATTTTCTATTGTGCTCTGCTAGATGCAAATCAGCTCTTTCAGGAGAGCACCTCGCTTCAGCCCTCAGCAGCCGATTTCCCTGGGACGGGACAGGAGAGATGCAAATTAAAGCCCTGTAGACCTTTCCCCCAGCGTCTGCCTGTGGCACCCACACAAGAACATGTCTGCTTCGGCGTCCTCTCCTCACCGCAGTGCCTGGAAGTACCACAGACTCCTACAATGCTAAATAACATCTGAGGCCTTGCCCCTGTCTTGGAGAAACTTGACCTAGTTTCTCCATCAAATGTTTCTCCAAAAACCTAGTTTCTGCGTCACTGAGCATACCTAAGCGGCAGATCACAGACCGAGCAAAATCTTAAACGTTAAGGGTTTTTCTTTCTTCCTCCCCAGAATTAAATTAAAATTAAAGAAAAAGTGGCTGCCAAACAAATTCTTATTTCAGTTTGATTTATTCTAAGCTGCCCTAAATACTTTGTTTTCCTCTTCTGTTGAGTGCAGTATTTTTTACGGCAGGCTCATGGAAACATCGCAGAGATCTGGGAGAGATGGAGATTTCTGGATGTGCAAATGCAATGAGAAGCAATTGAGTGCTGTGGAATATGCCCATGATAATAATAACTATTGTGAAGTTTCTGTTAAGATGGATCACACAGAGAGAATTAACAGAATTGACATTTATGTAGGACGCCATGATTAAGGTGGCCAATGTACCTGAAGGTTTGATTGCAGTCAGATTAGAGGAGCAAATACCCCTTCTGTATACAGGATAAAGTCCAATGAAAGAGGTTCACATGTCAAAAGTGCTATTTCCCCCCCCCCCCCCCCCCCCCAGCTGCTTGGGCTAGGAACTGGGTTTCTTTAAGAATATCATGCTTTGATTCTTCAGCCTGGGTCTACAATTTGTTATTTTCTGACAATGTCCCAGGCCAGGGAGCTGCAGAGCAATGAAAACAGCAGGCCCCATCTTTATGGAGTACTTTGCCCCCATCAAAGTTTGCTTGAAACTTTATTTCAAGCAAAGCAATTAAATAGTGGCCCTCAAAGAGGGGGACAGAAGAGGCAACCTGCACCTCTGCTTGCAGGGAGTATAGGGATTTGTATTCATATTTCAGTGGAATTTCAGAAAGCTCAGCACCGATATGGTTATTCTTTCAGTTGTGTTGGCCTGAGAGTGATACCATATAGCTCTAATATTTTCCCTGGGGTTTTACCTCAGCTGACAGACATCCCAGGTGAACTCTATCTCCCTGATGCCCTTCTGCCTGCTTAGTCACCTGAGGGCTGGGTGCAGAGGTTTGGCTGTAGCAATGGTGCTTTCCTGTGCCCTGTTATAAATGCTCTTGCTGGAAAAATCTGGTCTCTTAAGAGTAGAGGCTGTTTCCCTTAAGGGAGTGGTTTTATTAGACCCATGTAATGTAACTTTGCCAGTATAGATGCCAGTTCAAGAGGACTTGACCAGTAAAGCAGTCCTGGGGTAGAGGTAACCCAAGCCCTGCCTCTCTTACAGCAAGATGCACTGCAGCAACCTGGTGAGGATGCTGACAGACGTTGAATGTGATTGCAATGGACACAGAGTATATTGCTCAACCTTGCAGAATTTTCCCTCGTGCTCAGCATGGTTTATTTTGGAGTTCACTGCTGCCAGGAAGAGCTGCAGTGGGGCTGTAAGGTTTCTAAGGCAGGTGTCAAGCATCTTCTACCAGCATTTTGCTTATCTCATGCACCACCTTGTGTCAGCCTTGGCTTCTGAGGGCTACCTTTCTGTGGTCTGGTTATGCAGAACTGCATCAGCAGCTGTTTTATTTGGTGAAAGTTATTTTGCCAGACAAAAATTATGGCTGAGGCAGAGAGTGATGGATTGTTTTTCCCTCTGTGTGTGTAACAAGTCTGCCCAAGGCTATCTGGCCACACTTCACAGCACAGCAGAGAGAACTTCCCTCTTGCTCATGAATTCATCCAATTGTCCAAGTTCTCCTGTTGTCTCAGACTCAAGTGCTTCCCTTTTGTCTTTTGAAGGCAGGAAGACTTGCCAATTCCCCACATGCATGTGCTCATATTAGCACAGAGAAAGCACCATTTAATACTCACATGCATTATATTTAACAGCTGCACAGCTTTAGCAAAACAGGAGTCAGACCAAAATGCAGCTCATTGTTTTTAATAAAAGGAATACCAGTCTTGCCAGATGTGGTGTATGTTTTTCCAAATGAACTAGAATAGTGTCCACGGCTGAGTATGATACAGGCTTGTGCAATAACATCACTTGTTTTTGCATGCCCATGAATGGCGAGGCACAGACTGATGTGTTTAATAGAAGGCACAAAAGGGTTTTCCTCATAAGAACAGAATGAATTTGAAGTAAATGGAGTACATGCTATTTGCTATACTGCTAGCACTACTATAGCAGTAGCCAGCCCGTGGGTCAAGAGATGTTTCTCCCAGCAAAGATAAACAAAGTTGATGGTGTCCCTTATGACAGCTATTGTCATGTCATACTACTGAAAGCTGATGGGACCAAAATATAGGGAACAGGCTGAATATGGAAGATGGAAAAGGTTGCTGTCCTGTTCCCTTTGCAAAGATACAAATACCTCAAACTGAGCAATGTACAGAGTACACTGCAAAAAAAGGGATGCACATAAGCTCAGAAAGGTGTGTGAAGCTGAGCTGATCAGAGCTTTCCTCAAACCAAGACAAGAGCCAGGAAGCATTACTGATGCAGGACCAGGTCGCCACCAGGAGTGGACCTTACTAGCATCATTGACTGTGCCTTTCTAGCATTTCTAAAGCTTTTTCTGCTTGAGCTGTAGGCAACTCCAAAGGTTGCCTTGACACTCTTGGTATGACATCTCTAATTCATCCTGGAGCTCAGGTTGCATCTCCACAAAGAATTCCTCTCCCAACACAACAAGTGGATGTGGGACTCCTTTCCTGTGACTAGTCCGACTACTGTTTGACATCACCATCCGTTGGCAACCTCTGACATCTGGAATATTCTGGGAGAGAAAAAAATATTCTCAGAACACACCACCTCTGAAAAGGTAGCTGCCGTCATTCTCTTTCCTGCTTGATGTTAGGATTTTGCTAAATGGAGAGGAAAGGAAGGATATCAGGCTCAAGGAGACGGCTTGTCCTCACCAAGCAGTGTAGACCCCATCTTGAGCATCTTTAAAGCAGTTCTGCACATTGTAGAGCAGATGGGTCCTGGAAGAGGGAGTATGTTTAGGGGAAGTCTAGGTACTACTGTGCTGTAAACAAACTTCCTTTCTAAACAGCTCATTTCAGTGCTGGCTGTGGATAAACATCATCTTGTTTTAATCACCGGCTCTTACTGCACCAGCAGTGCCTGCCACAGCCACTCCAGGTCTTGATCCTGACATCATAAAAAAAATAAATATTTCCTTTCTTTGCTGGTACAGTGGTTCTGACTAAAAAACTTCACAGCCTGAGAACAGATTCACTTAATTCACATGTAGCTGGGTTTATCATGTCTATATGCTAATCTGGTTATTATCATCTTTTTTTTTTTTTTTTTTTTTTTTTAAGCTGGTTACCATAAGGGTAGCACAGGCAGGCGTGGTCACGGTGATTTCAAAGGCAGAGGAGAGTACACCCTAGCTCAGGCAGGAGCTAATTGCTTACAGGCAGCTTCGCTGCTGCCGGCAGGGTCCTAACTCCTCTGCTCTCCATGCCTTCTCCAGCACAGCTTGATTTGTAGGATCAGCCTTTGCATTCTGTGTATGCCTGTGAAAGCCATTCAGTGGATGAAAAATGAGAAATGTCTTCTTTAGTGAAGATAAGGTCTTCAAAATACGGAGTTTTGGAGGGAGATTTCCCTCATCTGGGCAAAAGCATCGGTTCAAAGTTTGGCGCAGGTGAGGGACAGGCAAGTCCCCAGGCTGGGAGTTCAGATTCTGCCAGAACCAAGTGATTCCTTTTCCAGGATTTAAATGCTGCTGTGTTATCTGAGATCCTTCTTAGACTTGTCATCAGAGGCATAACTCGCAGCAATCACATGTGACTCCTCCTCCATTCTGATCCCCTTGGGGAATTTGGGTGTGTGCTTTTTTGTTGCTGTTGCATCACAGAGTCTTTTCCTACCAGGGTAACTTCAAATAAGTTTACTGGGAGTGGGAGTGTGGGTTTAGAGACCCTCGGTACCACCCCACCCTGAGGTCTTCTCTTCCAATGCTCCCAAGTAGCAGGACCAGGGAAATGCTGTTGCCACACCAGCAACACTATTGGTGCAGAAGTGACCTGGTCTTTCTCAGAGGAGGAATAAAATTGTGTTATAAAAGACTTGGCTGTTCTCATTGATGCTGAAGTCCATGGAGTTTTCTATTTATATGTTGCTTCCTGTGTCTTCACCGTGGCACGGCAACCCAAACATCAGGTTTGCTGTACTGGGACTGCACTTGACAGGTGCTTGAATCCCAGGGATGGATGACCTTGCCCGTCACCCACCTTCGTTCTTATTCTGCAAGCTGATAAGTCAGTATAAGAAGATTTTAGTTTGTGTTCAGAACCTGGAGGAAGTTTTGAAATGAGTTGCATACACTGCTTTCTCCACAGTAGCTTACCCATTGCCCGGTGCAGAGCAACATTTAGCCTTGGGTTCTGTACGTCCCCATTTTATGGCAATGACAGAGGCAGCAACACAAACAGCTACTGAGAGCTCTTTAGAGCAAATGTTTCATAACTGTAGGCCATGGCAAAATAAAAATCACTAAAAAAATCAGACTCCATGATCCATAGCTCAGAACTCAGCACTTACCAAACACTGGGAATTGCCATCTCCTGCGCAGGCAGTGGGCTGGGGTGACGGAATGGCAACATAAACACAAATTCGTCAACCCGTTACTTTCGTTTAGCTGCAGATGCTGCTCAGTAAAGTTTTTTCTACTGTTTTTTTCACTGTGTTCCTTGTCATAAAGGTCAATTATCTGATTTTGTGTCTACATTATTTTTACAAGTGTACTACTGCTCAAGACAGTACATTTCTGATACTGGCTTTGGAATCTACAATTCCTGTTCATCAATTTTTGATGCAGAGGAACACCTTTCTTTGGTTCAGTCCTGGAGTGGATCTCCCTTCAGGGGTATGTTATATCTTCTTCAGGTGTGATTCCTGACAAACATTTAATCTATGGAAACTTTATAGGATAAATAGGTCTGTCATGCTTATGTACTGGATGTGCAAGGGGGAAAAGTATTGCAGGAATATCACTGCTGTCCAGATATATGTATGCAGCTATAACAAGCCACACTGGTGTTGGCACTTCAGATATCTTTACAGCAAGTGCAGAACTGTATAATTTCTTCTAAAGAGTGTAAGAAAGCAAAGCCTGAGAAAATGTCTAAGGAAAATGTACATAGAATGAAATGCAAGGAAACACAAACCAAGCTCCAGTAATAGAATAGATATATCAGTTGAGAGGTGAAAATATAGGTAAAGACCAGGCCATTTCATTTACTGACATTGGACAGAATTAAGAATGTGCAGCTAAGCTTTATTTTTATTGTAGTTCTAAGGTAATTATTTTAAACTAATTAGCTTGTTATTTTTAACTGTTTAGCTTATTAGCTCATTATATTATATGAGTTAAGTCTTTTTTGGTACTCCTGATTTTACGTCACCTACTCACGGAGCTTTCTTGCTTTTACATACCTGTATGGAATTTTTGTAACAAAAAAAGCTAACGGTGCTGTTACAACTCAGGAAAAAGGTCTTGGAGCCGTCATTGACAGCTCTCTGAAACTTTTGACTTAATGTTATGTGGGAACAAAGAAATTCAATAAAATGCAGGAGCTCATCAGGAAGGATGTTGCAATCATGACAAAGAGTTGTTTTGCTGCTACTTTTTTGGTGATCTCATGCCCTGAGTCTTGTGTGTGATCCTGGTTTCTGCATCTCAAGGACGTTAAAGAGTTAGGGGAAATAGTGAGGAAGACAATCAAAATAAGCTAGGGGTTGGAGAAGCTACCTTACAAGAAGGCATTACAAAGGCTGGCTCTTTTCTGCCTGAAGAGAAAGATGGAGGGGGGATATGACTGTGATTCACAACCTGAGGGAGCTGGTGGGCAGTGTGACTGCAGAATGGTTACTGACCGCATCCCATAACACTGGAACTACCCGGCACTCATTGAAACCAGTCGAGGACCTTTCAAAAAAACATAAAAGAAAGAATTGCTTTACATAGGGTGTACTGAACTTCTGGCATTGCTGTAAAGCAGGCTGTGAACAGCAGCCCAGGGGAACCTGGACATCCCAGTTCCAACGAGCGTCGATGCTGGGGCAGTGTGAGGCAAACAAACCGCAGATAGTATCTGGGCTTGTGTGTTCTCCCTAAATAGCATCTCCTGCTGTCACTGGTGGAATAAATGGGTGATGGATCTGACACAGCAGGGTATTTCTAATGAGCTTATGCTCTTATGCAGAGACAGCTGATTCAGTTTGTCTTCTGGAGAAAACCAGGGACATTTTTAGCTAAATGGAGACAATTTCAGGGAGAATTTCGGGGAGATATTGATGACTTTAAATAGAAGCTTAGTACTGAGATGAAATCAGGCATCTCTAAAATCATTTTACCTCTTAATAGGCATTCTACATAGCATACATTTAATTTTTATATATCATAGAACTGTAGACTAACTGGGGTTGGCAGAGACCTCTGGAGGTCTCTTAAAACAGGGCCAGCTTCAAAGTTAGATCAAGTTGCCAGTTGTCCCTTTGCAGTACACCTTTGAGAAGTCTGTCTCTGTCTTCTCCATACTGCTCCTTTTAGGAATATAATATTTCAGCGAGCAGTATAAAAGCAATGTGAAATTTTTTCCATGTGTATTTCAGCAACAGGCTGTGACCCTGCATTAATACAAGTTTCCTGTGGATGGATATATTTTCTATGAGTGTTCCCTTCCCATCTCTTGTCCCTGCAGGACTTTCTCAGAACAAGTGTTGAGTGAATAACTCATTTCCTTGGAAAATGCACACCCCGTTTTATAAGAAATTCCTATAGAAACACAAAGAGGAGCCTCAGGTCTCAGAACTGCTTCCTCTTTCCTCCCAGACTTCTGCTATAAAGGTGGTGAGAAAACAAAGACTGATTCTGATCTGCTCTGTACTCTTCTCCTCCTTGTCCTGGAAAATATGATGAATGTGCCTGGGCTGGTTCATAGCATATGTAGGCAGGAAAACTCCCAAGGCCATTCTTTTAAACAATGCCCTGACAAGGTAGAAGTGGAGCTGCACCTTCCCAGGGTCTTGCCAGGGTATCAGTGCAAAAAGGAGTTCGAAGAAGCTGGAGAAAGGGGAACATGCAAGCTGACCACAGATCACACCTCCGGAGTGTAGGATGTGATGACGGCTGGCTTTTGAGTAAAACAGACAAGGAGAGGAAAAGGCTTTTTATGACTTTCTACTGTAAAAGCTCACATCTGGACTTCTGCAGACAAGACAGTGTTGTCCCAAGGACTGTGGGAAAATACATAAATTGCTCTGTGTTGGGGGTCTCGTTAGCCACTGCTGGGGGAAGTGAGAAGCAGGTATTCCTGACCCTAAGATCCTGCTGTCTCTGGCCAGGCATCAGAGATACTCTGCAGAGAGCAACCATCAGGGCAGAATCCATATGTTCATCTATGAATATAGGACAGCCCAGCCATCGCCTTAACATGTTCATGTTGTTAGACACCATGGCTGTATAAATTCCATGGGAATTATTATACAGGGTCTGATTACACATGAAATCGAAGCTGTAAGAACAAAGGCACTTTGGGCAGCCTAAGATGGGTAATAAGAGCAGTGAGACAGGGTTCAGCGTGTGCTAGCAATCAGTATTTGCCCCTTTAGGGCTCCTGTTTGGTCTGTCGGCACGCATGAGATGCTGTACCACCACACGGGGTTTGCTGCCCAGGTTCGTGCTTGCTGGAGCGGGCCAGCATCTCCAGCTCTATGGAGACATGCCACCTGCGGGAGCAGAGGGCAGGACATTTCTTTGAGAAACACAGAGGTGTTGCAGAAGCAACAATGACCCTCTCAAAGTGGCTGCTCGCACTGGCCGCAGAGTTGTGCTGCTGGAAGTAATAACACTTAGCACTGACAGGCACGTCATCCAAACATTGGGTAATTAATCTGCAAAACAGCAGGAGATGTTCTTTGTGACTGGTTCTGTAAGCACAACTGACAGGCCAGAGTGAAGAAAGCTATTAAAAACAACACTCACATCCAAATTGTCCCTTGGCAACTAAAGGAAAACCTCCAGAACTTACCATGTCCTCTTTGTTTTATTAGCCCTCTTAATATTCAGATGAAGAGAAAGTTTTCCAGAGCCCGTCCTCAGCCTGCCCAGCTTGCAGGAGCTTGGCGGATTTCAAAGGAGCTGCAACAATTTATTGTGGTTCTTACTCCAGATGTTTTGTGAGGATGTATACATATTCTAGATGGAAAATAGTTCACTTATAAAGATTATAGCATATCCCAGTTAGCACAACAGTGGAGATTATCTATTTTCTCCCTTCCCTCCCTTGAGTCTTTGTAGTTTAAAAGTTTGGAAACAAAATTGCTTTTGCTACTGAGTTCATTTTCCAGTTTGTGAGCACTGACTACTTTTTTCCCTCAGTGAAGCTGCACAAGAGTGATCGTGGGAGGAAGGAAGGAGAGTTCTGTGGTTGCAGCTCAGCTCTGGAAGCTGGGATGCCAGGGCTCTGCTGCTGGTCCTGGCCTCTGTTTCCATGCAACTCCTACCAAACTGTGTAACTTGGCTTTCCAAAATGCTCTGTAGTATTCACTCGGTGTACCATGTCATGGCATCCCATGACTGCATCCTCTGAGTGGTATCAAACAAATGATTTTCACTGTTTTTGTATAAACTTCTCCAAATGAGCACACCCGTGTTTTGAAGGCGAAACATGCAGGGAGGGCAATTATTTGACCTCCTATGGAAATGGTGGGTTCTCATGCTGATAAGGGTCCTTCCTCAAGAGTCTGTGGTTTAATTCCCAGAGGTAGAATCCAGACTGGTTTAGGTCCAGATCCTTAGCATCCATAGGACATGGGCATTAAAGCTGTGTTCACAAGGGAGTGTAGCTGTGGCAGCCCTTGGTTTAGGCGCTCCAGCTCATCGTGCCATGTGGACAGCTATGGAGAACTAAGTCTTTGGCAGAGCGTTCTCAGAAACTGGCAAGTTTAAGCCTCATCTCTCACTGGTGAGGACAAATCACTTCAGGCAAGTCAATCATTTTATAGAGTCTCATCCCTGAGCTTCCCGGTGTAGGGTAAGCACCGACCTGCAGTACAGAAAAGGCTCATAGGAAAGAGAAATACTTGGCTCCAGTAGCATAATGGTACAGGTGTAGATCTGGGACAGACACCTGCATCAATGTGTGTCATTATTTTGCATAGCAGAAGTACTTCTGGTGGGAAAGCTGAAAGCAGGACAAGAGGTTGAAGTCCTGGAAGGCTTTATAACCGGCTGGTGTGGTTCTTTTCTGGATGGTGGGAGGCAGCAGCTCAAAATCACACTGGTAAGGAAAAGTGTCTGCCATAGTGGCAACTCCACAAACAACTAGAGATCTTGTTTCTTAATATCATCCTCTGAAGTTCAACTGTTTTCCAGGTTCCACCCTGAGCATGTATTTTCCTCCCGTCTGTGCCCATTACACCTTTGTGGACTTAGCAGAGCCTTTCTATGCCATTTCTTGGGGAGGATCTTTAGAGATTTCAGTGACCCTAAGTTAGTCACTTTTGGTCCCTTTGTGTTGCTATAATTTTCTGAATATCCCTCTAATTTGTTAACACTTCTCTATTACAGCTCTAATGCTATCTAGCACATATAATAGCTGGCGGAGTAATGCAGGAGTGGTTGCTCCCTTCTTTATCATCAAACCCATAAGTGGAAAAATGCCTTCCCAAAGGATCTCCCAGTAAAAATGCAGAGTAGCAAAGCACAAAGTGCTACATAGACCATTATAAATGGTCCAACCACTTCAACGACAGCTATTGATACGGCTGAGAGAACGATGCTGAGCTTTATAGAAAAAGTGTGTTCTGAAGGAGATACAGAAAAATGAAAGTTACTGATCATGGAGGGAGAAGAAAGATGGAGACCAGCTGGGATCACAGTCAAGATGCCAACCTGGATGGGTGTTTGGGCAGGCACAGTGAAGCACAGGCCAACCACATGGGGTATTTTTGTGTGAATAGATGTGAAAACGCTTTAAAAGCAGAGCGCAGAGTGCTGGTGAGGAAGCTGGGACAGGCTCAGCTGGGTGAGATGAGGAGGTGAAGAAACACGTGAGGCACAAAGAGGACAAGTTTTTGCTTGTCTGCTCTTGCTCTTGATTTGCCTTTTTCTGTAGTGTGGCCAGGACTATGGCTAATGCCTGTCGCATGCTGTTTCCCCACTCCTGCTCCCCATGGGGAAAGAACTGCATTCCTGGGAGCGGGGTTTGTTTTGATGGACTTCTTGATGTCCTTCAACTGGCTGATTTTATCCATGTAAACTTGTCATTTTCTGTTACTCACTGTTTCTTTAAGAAGAAAGCTGTCTCTGTGGTTGCCATGGAAAGCCCTGCATATCTCAGGAGACTGAACCACAGGATATATAGTGCAGCCGCAGAAAATATCTGGAAATATGTTTGCCTGAGAGCTGCAGTCCTCAGGAGCTTGGCAGCCTAGTAAATGGAGATGCCCCAGCTGGGAAAGGGAATTTCTTTTCCCCAGGCAGCTAATGTGGGCATTGGGATGGGACGGTGCCTGGAAATCCTTCACCTCTTTTAGAGAAGCAGAGGAGAGCTGGGTAGCAGCTCAGGGATGTTGGGGTGGCACAGTGCCATCGTCGCTGTGGAGTCAGACAGCAGCAAGGCAAGGACCATGGCCGGAGTGTGAGCACATCAGTGCCTCTGCATCCCTCTCACCTCCGCTGGGCGACAGCTTCTAAAGGCTGACAGCAAAAATGCACACAAACAATGTGCACAAACCCTGCTGCTCCAACCGCTAGCTAAAGAGCCGATTCCCACACCTTCCTCTAATCTAAAAACCACAGTTTCCCCTTGCTGCAGCTGCCAAAACCTACAAGTTCCCCCACAACTTCCTTAACACAATGCCGTGTTTCATGCTGAAGTGAAACTTGGAAGTGAAAATCGATTGGGATGAATATTAAATTAAAGATAGTACATTGACTGAACTGTCCATTTTAATTTTTTTTTTTTTTAAAGACCATTATGAATGCCTCAATCAATGATAAGATTAGGGGGGTCTAGAACAGAACTGAAGCCAAGCGCTGCTTTAAGACTCCCAAACTGTCCTCTATCTCCGCCAATTACTATTATTTTTTTTTAAGGGAACATTACTGGCTTATTTTTCCAAACCAAGAGTTAAAGAAAAAGTACAGGGGTTAAAATAAAGAGACAGAGAGAGAGAGAAGAGAAAAGGACAAATGTTCACATCTCAGCAATCTCTGAGAGTGCATTCATCAAGATTCTGGTGTCTCTGTGTTTGATGGCAACAAAAATGTCATTTTAATGCACAGATTTGCCCAAGAGCAGTCTGGGGACACTGAATCCCCTCCCTAGTTTGTGAGCAGGACTCAGGGATGGAGCAGTTTTACACACCTCTCCCACCTTTGCAGTACAGCTGCCTCTGCCCATGCTGTAGCTCAGGTTACCAAACATTTCCACTATAAGTCTCTGCTTTTAAAATGGATGTATTTTTGCTGAGAGCCTATCAAACCCAACATTTTCTAAAAATGCCAACTAAGGTGGTTCTGCTGCTCCCAGGAATGAGGATGGGGACACATGAGCACAACTTGGGTTCACTTTGCACAGGTCTCCAGCCCCTGGAAGTTGCTTGAGATGCCTCATGTGCTCACAGATGGTGAAACATAACCCAGGGCCCCATGGAGGGCAGCTTTGTGGGTCTGAAAGGGACTGATTGGCTCAGAAATAATATAACTTCCTATCTCTGCAGTGCTCGATGCTTTGCACACACTGAAAAACTCCATCTGCAAAAGACCCACGGGCAGGCCACTGCTTTAGGGGTGTTGGGGAGTCACTGAAATTAATGGTAAAAGCTGGCAAAGTCCCCATTACTGTTCTTATTCCTTATCTTAAGCCAGCTGCTGGCCTTTCATATACACAGGAAGGTCATGTTGTGGCTTAGCGTCTCCTCAGCCCGCGTCAGCTCCTGTTCCGCTCCCCTTCTCCTCAAGGGCTGTAGCAAATGCTTTGGTGAAAACCAAACTCTTCTCATTCTTCAGCCAAGCTGACCAGGCTTTTCTGCTGGTGCTCCTGCCATGCTCCTACATCCACATCCAGCCCATACACACTGTTGTTTGCCCTAAATTCCCTGGAGGCCCTCAAGTCCCCCAGCTTACCTCACAGTCCCCCCGTCCTCCCTCCCCACCTTGGCTCACAGCATCTCATTGCGGATAGTTGGCCCAGCTTCTGAACGAGAAAGGGCCGTTTTAATTTGCAATTTGAATTACCCAGTTTCTTCACCAGACTGAACACTTCACAGTTTCTGGAGTCCTAATTTCTTCTTCAGGCTTTCTCCCACCCTGGGCGGTGGGTAGTCCCAGCTAGACCTCAGCAGGTACAACCTCCCTCCCAGCTCTCATCCAGGTCCAAGGCACAAGAGTTTCTGCAAATCCCTCCCCTGTAATTTCAGCCTGTTATTCCAGGACCACTCTGATCTGCATCAAGCTTGCTCCCACAAGTACATTTCTATTATATTAGCCAGAAAGCAGAGTTTTTCTGGGCCTAGGAGAAAGGATGACAAAGCTTCTCTTGTAATATTTGGTCCACTTCAATCAGGTCCTGCTGTCACGCATTGCCTCAGCTCTGGCCTGAGCCCAAACTCACCAGCTGGAAGGTGGGTGAGTGGGCACAGAGGGGGCTGGGTGCTGCTCCCCCTCCAGGGATCAGTTTGTGCAGCGACACTCTTATTTGCTACAAACTACCAAACAAGTTTTGGAAAGTTGAAGAAAAAATGAGTGCTCTGAGGTTGGCTTTTTTTACTTTCAGTTGGCAATTTACTTTCAGTTTCTAAAGACTTTCACTAAGAAAATACTTGTTACTGAACCTGGTAATATGGCTACATCCTGAACGAGGCCTGAAAACCATTTTCAGAAATGCTTTAATACCAGTTTAAGGTGAAACTGAAACAATGCAAATATTTTGCAAATAATATCATCAAGTTCTTTTCAAGTCCTCTGCATGGAAAAGCTCTTTTGTGTTTGAGGCCAAAGATTCATTGCATAAACTCATACTTGGTAGCTAAAGATGCGGCTACCCCCAGCATGATGCACAGGTTCACCATTGGCAGATACAGACCCAGGCTGGAAAATTTTGCACGTTGAGTATTTTCCTTGTTTCACATTTCAATAAATCCCCTTCCTGTCTCCACCTTCTGGGTTTGAGGGTGCTCATGGCCACCACATGTAAATCAGAAATTCCTCCTGCTAGAAGCCTTCTGCTGCCAGTTAGTCTTTGAGTTAAAAGCCATTTCACCAACTTGAAAGCCACTCTCTCTTTTTAGCAGCACTGATAACACTTGGTTAGCACTCGGTACGCCCAGTAGTAACTAGAGGTGCTGGGTTGTCCCACTCCCAGGTTGGACAACAGCATTACCAGAAGCATACTACAGTGGAATTCAGCAAAAAAGCTCCATATGTTCTATGCAAAAGAAAACATTACTTTTGGCACAATGTTTTGTGCCAGAAGCCAATTGCCACCAGAATACAGATGCAGAACTTGCCAGAAGAAACCTAATTGCAATACTTGGGAGGTGTTTTATATTTTTCTTCCTAACTGCGTCCAGGTGTGTTGAATTGTTTGAGGGAAATTCATGGTGTTGAGAAACAGAAAAAGGCTAACTGTTTAACTAATGATGGGAGTTAAACATTCTGCTGATCTTGAATCTCTGAATTGATATTTTGCTTTGTTGTTTCTACTTTAAATAGCATAAATCTGAGTAAACAACACTACGTGTAACAACTGCTTCTGGGATGCTTGCTATTGGAGTTCATGGATGCATTAATATATAAATTAATGGATTATTTCAGAGTAAAGCACTAAGAGGTAAAAAGAAAAATAAGGGAAAATAAGGCAAAGATTTAATGAAAAATTTCCAAATACTTAAAACAAGGCTTTCAATGAAACCCAAATATTTTTAGGATTTTTGATCCACAAAGTATTTTCATTATTTCGATTTTTCATCTTGGTTCAGCGTATTTTTCTGAGTTCCTGAGTTCCTGAAAAAAAAAAAATTAAAGGAAAGTTGTGTCTTATAATTTGTAAAGGTTATTACAAATGGGATAACTGAGCAATGAAATATGCTGCAAATAAGATATAGTCCTCCAAAGTCCTCCTTCTTTAGTAGTTTATTCATTGGTAACATGGAGATAACCACAGACTTTTTTCATTGCCAAATATTTTGCAATTTGCCAGCACACACAGAGCTCTGTTTAAGAACTGAAAAGTGCTGCTGTTACCAGCAGTGCCTGAAGTATAAAGAAAAGAAAATATTGTAAGAGGGGCAAAAAGAGAGAGCCAAGAGAAATGTGGAAGATAGCCATTTTCTTTATTTGCGTGTGGATACACAGAGGCTGTGCGCACACAGACACTTTTCAGAAAGCCTGGTCAAGCGCATGAAAAACTCACTGAGTTCAATAGCTCACTTCAGTTTCATTTACTACCAAAAATGCATGCGTGCATCTTCCTAGGATGGCCTCTATCAGGTGTCAAGAAGCCATTAAAAGACAGTTCTTAACTCTGTTAAATAGGTATTGTGTTTTTTAAACTGACGATTCTCTTTATTTACCTGTGAGATGCTCTGTTTGCAGGTGGCACTGAAATGTGGTTTGGCCCTACACATGCACATCAACTGTACTCCACTCCCCAACAAGCAAAAGAAGAAAAAAATCAGCAACTTCCAATTCTATATTAAGAATATAGAGACCTGGACAGAAATATTTTTAAAGACAGTTAGGAACTCCCACTTCCCCACACATCAGGGGTGGGTTTGGTTGCACACTGTAGGCAGAGAGCTTGGTTGCAAATAAAGCCATGGACTTCAGCGGAGAAGTGGGTAATTGCCTGTTGAGTCTCCTTTTATCTTGTTTCACAAAACGGGTTACACTACCACAGGGAGGCAAAAGGGAGGAAATTTGCAGGTGAAAAGGGTTAAAAAGCTTGTTTGAGCAAAGGGAGATCTTCTGCGCCCGCTCTGTCCGCCAAGGTGCTTGGCTGCCTTGCTCCCGCCACCCGGCTGCTGGGGCAGGGGAAGTAGGGTGATGGGGAGGGGGGTTTCACTCCGTGCAGCATCGGGGACGGGGCACACTGCCCCGCTTTCCATAACTGCTTCAGTGGGGGAGATCTGAATCTCTGAGGGGCTGTAGCAACCTGGCACACTGGTGCAATATAGACCCCAAAGTGAGCTAACGTTGCCGTGGCGATGATTGCTTGGTGTTTTGACGTTGGTCCACTTTATCTTTCAAAAGCATTCCCAGGGAAAAGAAAATCCACCTCCTTCAAACCACAGATAGAAGTAGGAAAATGTGGAGACTGCAGTCCTGTCAACGTATCACCCAGCAGCGTTAGTTTTGATTGAGACTGAGCATAGAAAAACCAGTATGAGAACCCCTTTTCCACTGAATTAGCTGAGCACCCACCATGAAGTTCAGGTTGCCTCTGTGTTTTCGTGCTGGGTTTAAGCTTGGCTTTGGGATGACAGGGATCTGTCATCAAGTTAAGCCGTGGAAGCAAGTGATAACTTTTTCCAGCCTGAAGCCTGTCAGGATGAAGTCAATCTGCCCACAGCTTTTGAACAAATTTGAGATGGCAGAGTGAGTTTTTATTAGGTAAGTGTTTTGTATTAGAAAGCTGCAGTGGTCTTTATTTGATACCAAGTGTCCTAAAGCCAGATTTATTACATGGCCAAGCCTTGCTGTCAGTGAGTTCTGTGTCGTTCCCAGTTTTTTCCTTGTAATTCACAGAGGTCTGATTTTCTCTGAAAGCAGAATCAAAGCTGTGGTCCAAGTAAATGACAATCCATTTCAGCTTGTTAGCGCTTACAGTAGTGGCTCTACCTGGTTTGGAAAATAGCGTGGCAGGGTATATTTGACAGTATGTTTGGCAGAAGTTGTGTTAGGAAGATCGATGCCTGCGATAATCATTTCTGTGGCGAGATGGAAGGCTTTCAATTGCAAGGCTGCCTCTGTTATGTTTCTCTATCATTAAGTCACTTTAAAAGACAAGCAAAATATTGCTTCTAATTTTTCTTAAATACAGTTGGTGCATTTATCACAACATTTTGCCTTTTCTTCTTGTTTGGTTTTGTTCCATGTCTCTCTTGGTTGCGTGGGTTTCTGCATTTGTACGGGCTGTCCTTTGACTATTGCTGTCACAAAAGCTCCAGCTCATTCCTCCTTCAAGAATAGCTTCAGATATTTATACCATAACACAAAGTCTATGTTGTATGCTCCACTCACTGGGGCCATTTCTACCTAATATGCATGGTCTTGAATCAAAGAATGAAGATATTAATGTTTTTTATCAGATATTCTGTGCAACTGTATAGACCAGATGAATATTTTTTTTATTATTATTTTTTCTTTTTTTGAACTTTCTTCCTTAACCCAGCATTTCCTTTCCATTTTCAGAGGAAAACTCTAGAAGGTGAACAGAAGCCCAGCTGCCTCCTATGTTTCCCTGGAGGGCCTAAAATACTGTGGTATTTCAGCAGATGATACCATGGTAACATCAAGGATGATGTTAGGATCTAGGCAGGCTGTAAGAGACCACGTCATTCTCAATCTGGATCAGGCTTTGGAGCTCCTTGCTACCAGGGAACATCACGAGGGTTGGCCATTGAGTTACGGAGGCCAGGGGTGGGTCCCCACTGGTGTACAAGCACAGACAATGGTACAGACCAAGGTGTTTCCCTAGAGTGGTGTGTAAGCCAACTTGTAGATTCACTCTGTACCTCCAGAAGCCCACTGTGATGTCTCCTTAGTGGCTGCACAGGCAACAGCAGCACAGAAGGAAGGATAACACAGAAAATCAAAGTTGAAATACCCATGGAAACAGTCTGAGATCTTATTGAAGGTGTCAGAAAACCACAATGATGAGATATGCACACATTTGTGAGACTAGCAGATGTTCCTCAAGACACATCTTCATGTTTTGTTCCTTATCTGAAAAATCCTTGAGCCTACCAAGCTTCTTCTGTCACTCACTCAGGATAGCACAGATTGAGTCAGTGCTTTACATTTTTTATATTTTTCATGCTGTTTGCCCAAAAATTTGAGAATATTTTGAGAAGAGCTAATGTTCACAGCGTTCCTTAGGCTTAGTGTCCAGGATGTGAAGACAAGCAGGCTGGATAGTAACTGACTTTTCAAAATCAGTCTGCAATAGTTTTGTGGGTGTGCAATTTGGATGTTCAGGTGCAGATCCTCTCTTATACCTCTTTAACAACGCTTGGGTAAAACTATGCAACACTGTCTTAAAAGGAAGGACAAGGCCTGGAGTGATGAAGTTACTGGAGGTGAGGAAAAAAGAAGTGCTGCTCGCTGAAGTGACCATCTGTGACCCTCCTCCCCACTGCCTTCCATTGACCCCAGAGACTCCAGAAAATGAGGTGCAAATGGTCAGGGGAAGTTGTGAGACTTGGAGATCTATAACCTGGAATGGCTCTAGGAATTTCAGCGATGTTTAATTAGAATGAGACCAAAATGTTAACTAAACAGAAATATCCATTTGTCACCCTTCCTAGAAATGTCTCTGAAGAGCAGATGTCCTGTGCATAGAAGATCGGGAAGCCAAATGCCATTCCACCAGAGGAAACAAGATTAAATGTCCTTCGGATAACTCCAGGGCCAAGGGTCACCCTCGCTCCTCAGGGGCAGGTGGAGGTCACTGAGACCTACAGGCTGCTGGAGCGGCTGCAGGGTTGAGCCCCGTGTGGCAGACCCCAATCCTGAAGAGCTGGTGTGCGACTCTGTGGGGCAGATGAGGAAGGAGGGCTGGAGAGGGCTGGGGAAAACAAACCAGCTCTTGCAGCCACAGGCACAGTCATTCGGAATAGGGGGGCCCTGACGGCTCGGGCTTCAGACGACTTTTTGAAAGTAGTTACCTCATGACCAGAAATGATGCACCTTAATTCTTCTCCTGCCTTGTGGCTTATTGATCTCTAGTTCTTGACATTGGTTCAAGTATTAATGAGATCTCTTTCCTGTATCCAGCAAGGGATGAGCTTGCTTTGCAGCCTTCTCCTTAGCTGAGTCTCTCACTTCTAACATGGCCAACGATGCAGTCGCTTTGGGATGCCTTGCTCCCTCCCAGATTTGGCTGAGATTGACCTGTGGGCTCAGAGGCTGCATGCAGAGACATACAGACCGTGAGTCCAAGCAAAGTGGTGTCTTCAAAAAATCCAGTGGTAGGTGTTAAACAGAGCTGTTTGTTCCAGCCATGCCAAAGCACACTGGCTTAAGGTTCCTCTGGAAAATGCAACAGAGCTGGATGTTAACAGGGAAACTAACGGATAAAACTGCCTGAACATATGGACAGAGGGAGGGATGATGTAGGAGCAGGACAGGGCAGTTCAAGGAGGGAGGCTGTAACCTTGAGCTGTGACCCCTTTTTTTCACTAATGCTATGCTCTGCCTTGGCATCAGGTTGCTGTCTCCATGCCACATTGTGCGCCCTCCTTTGGGTCCAGTGGGCTCCAAAAGCCGACAAACAGGGAGATGAACAACTGGTAGCATATCAGTAATATGAAAGAAGTGTATGAGCCCACATGGAGGAGAGAGAAGGAGGATGCCCCAGGAGGGCAGGCAGGGTTTTGGAGCTTGTGTTTAATGGAGGGAGGCAGGAAGACAGAGCCGTGTGACCTGGTGAGGGCTTCTGCATCAAACGGCCTTGTTGTTTGTTTTGCTGCTGGTGTGAGAAAAATGTGAGAAAAATGCCCTGATCTGTACTTTACACTCTGAAAAACACTTCCGTTTGGCATTGGGAGAGGGATGGGGTACCCTGGGAGATATTGATATCTTTACAGCTGCAATCATAGTTGGTACTTACTGGAAAATTGGTGACCAAGTACTCCTTCGGCTCAGTGGTCTGAAGAGTACAGGATGACCTTGCAATGTGGGAAATAACCTGCCAGCAAAATGACAAAGCCACGGACAGAACAGTGTCTGGGGCAACATTTCATCTGCTGCACTAGGAGAAAACATGCAAGACAAACGAAATAACATCCTTTGGCATTGTGTGACCCAGAAAAATTGAAAATAAAGAGAGAAAGAAACATAATGGAGATAAAAAGCAGCAGTGTTGCTGAAGATACTCATCAGTGGTGACTTTTGATAGTTTTGAGCCGCAGACAAGCCTATGCTTGGAGTAGAGGCTGCTCTGGGAAGCACACACAGCTGTTCTCAAACCTATTTTCCAGTTCACGGTTCTCCAGTTTCCCTGCGGTGCTCAGAGGCCCAGATCGTCATTTTGGGGAGCAGGTCTGCAGCCTGGAGGACACGCGACTGGAAAGGGATTTGTTTGCATGGGACAACTGGCATCTGACTAATCTGTTCCAGTTCACAGACTGGTGCCTCTTGCTGGGTGTCTCCCTGAGCATCCTGGTTGTGCAGTCTGCAAACAGTATCTGAGCGAGCCTCTGGCATTTCCTCCCTCGCTCAAGGATATACCTTGGCCCCAACTTGCTCCACCACCTACCAGCCTGCCAAACTGGTGCCAACTCTTTATAACGCTACAGTAATTTCAAAGGATCAGACATGAGAGTGGCAGGATCTGGCCCTGTGGGAACGGTAGGAACAGCTCCATTTTCTTTCCCTTAAGATGGCCATGGTCTTGGCATATTTGAACCCATCTCTCATGGCCACCATTATAGTGATTTAACACATCACGGAGTGCTTATCATTGTGCCTTGGGAGACACTGATTTCATAATTGACCATCATGGGAATAAAGCAAAGCAGAGTGGCCCCCTCGCTCCTCACTCTGAGGCTTTATGTGCTGCTGGGAGTGCAGCAAGGAGCAAGAGTTTTTGTGGGAGAGCTGCTGTGTGTGAAGAGAGGCTGAGGAAAGCCCTCTGCCTGAAACACCGGCATGGGGGATTGCTTCCCTGCCCTTGCTGGTCATACAGTATTCTGACCAAGAGCAGCCAGGCGTTTCAGACAAGCAGAAATTTCTCCACTTGCATGTGCTGGGGCAAGAGTTTTGTTGAGGGAAGGGTCAAGTTCCTGCCACACTCCAAAGAAATTCTGGTGTTGAGGAGAAGAGCTCATAGATGGAACCACGAGGACCAGAAAGAGCATTTCAAGCCTTTTTTTTTTTTTTTATATCAGGGCAGTAGAGTCTTGAGGAATAGCCTTTCTTAAAATTTGTGCCAACTTCTTGAGGAGACATCTTATTTTAGACATAAGCCAGCCAGTCTGCACAGCACAACCATACCAGAGCCATACCTCTGCTCTGTCTGCTGGACCCAAGCCCTTATTGTGTTCTAAAGCCAAACGCCACATCTGGCTGCCTCCTTTCCCTCTGCTGCCTCTGAAATGAAAATGTTGGTCTTTCTTGAAAATCAATGGTCTTGTCCCAGAAATGCACATAGAAAGTGACAGCAGTGGTATAGATTGTGACAAACTGAGTTGTTTTCTGAATCACCTTATTGGAAATCTTTAATAAGCAGCAGCTGCTTCACTGGTAACATCGATGACCTTTAGCATGGGCATGAGGTGGCTGCTGGACGTGTGGTGTGGAGACCCTGGCCACCAGCCCTGCTAGTGAGGACAACAAGCAAGTGGCTGGGTATGTTGGCTCTCTGTCAAAACCAGAAAAATCCTGAGTTAGTCACAGCAGGAAGACAGACAGCAACAACATCAGAGCACACTTACATCCAAGTGGTTGGTGACTATTACAGGCTTGACAGCCTTCCAGAGCAAAAAGCAGTATGCAGCAATAGTGTAAGCCCAAGACAAGGAAAGCAGATGTTCCCAGCTCCTCCTCCATCCTTGTTCCCATATGTTGACTAAGTAGGTTTTTTTAAAACAGAACACGCTGCAAATCAGGGCTGGGCAGGGTTCACCAGTTGAGGTAAACATGGTTTTTAGGGTGCATAAGTGAACCACTGTCATTTACAAATAAGGAGGCTACTGCTTTAAGCTTTTCCCGAATGACTGCACTGGGATCCAAATGGAATCTCATATGCTTCATTTCAAAGTAGTCCTTACACTTTCAGGACTATATTCTTATGTAATCCACATTTTCTTGGATTACTTGTGCGTAGGGATCCTAGTTCAGGGTCATCTGAGCAAGAAGTTTCTCAGTTAAAACACTTGAACCTGCCTGTCTTGTCCTTTGTGGTCAGCACTTCCACAGCTCCCTGCAGTATTTTTTGCAGGATCAAATGTTCTCATTTTGGCCGTTTAGCACCAAATAGTGCATAAGGCTGTGATTTTTTGGGAAAACCAAATTAAAACCAGTGTTTGAATAAGGATTTACTCTTAGGATGTGTATATTTGTCTCTCTCAAGTTACTGCACAATATGGTTTGCAGAAGACTGAGCTCTGATTGTCTGGGGATTTTGGAACGACAGGAGATATTCCCAAGCAACCCGAAGTGTCTGTTAAAAAGGTTTTGTTAGCCACTGGTTCAGTGTTCAAGAAATTGCTTCCTCTTACACGTTCCTTGAAATCTTTAGGCTCCTGGTGAGCTGTTGTATCACTCTGCAGCTTGGCCCTTCTTCATAGTCTCAGCTCCATTTCTGCAGAGGGGGGTGGAGCCAGGGGGAAATCCCACCCTTGCCTGTTCTTCATGGGGGGGATTCTTCATGGGTGGGATTCTTCATGGTCTTCATGTAAAGATCTTCCACAGCCTGAAGACCTGTTCTTATGGCAGACCTGCCTGGGTGCAATGCTGGAAACCCACAGTCTGATCTTGAAATGCGTGTACTTGAAATGTTTTCTACCTTCCAATACGTTGACTCAATCACTTTATTAAGATTTATAATCCTGTAACAAATCTGTAATTAGCAGTTGAAAGATAACTTCATAAAATCAATATACTCTAATGTAGTTCATGTAATATACAGCCTTTTAGCTGTATATGAATTTTCTTTCTTATGAATGTTGTATCCCTCGTATTTTCCTTTTGCACAGTATAATCTAAAAATTAGAAACTCTAAAAATTAAAAATTTATATGAAAACAAAATATTTTATTGGAGATAAAATTGGGCTTGTAATCTTCCAGTATACCTTTGTTTTCTGATAGCCCAACTGGAAAAAAACCCAACAGAGTTTAGTAAAAGAAGGAAATAGTTCATTTTAAGTGTCACATTCAAAAAAATACCAGGCTCATAGAAATCTGAAGGAATACATGTTGAGAATTAATGATTTTAATCAGAACAACTTATTTTTTAACATAATACATTTTCATAAACAGCTAAGCAATATTAAATTTTGAATGAAATATTTCAAAGTGACAGATCAGGGAACACATCTGATCAAAATATTTTTTTTGCTTTATCGTCATGAAGAATTTTGAAGTCTTGCTTTTTTCTTGCATTTCAAAATGGGAACATGCTGTTTCTTATGAAATGGGGGATCTACTTCTATGCCCAAATTAGTGTAAAATTTCTTTGTTTTACTTACAACAGGCCAATAGAAATTTCTATTTACAATAGACATTTTATTACACTTAATACAAATTAACAAAAATATTCATTAGAGAAACACATCAGTTACACTTTAAATGGTGGATAAGCATTCTTTTACAATCTTAAACATCCCCTAAATCACAGCATTAGGCCAGTGATTGAGAAACTGAGAAACCTTCTCTCTCTTAAACTGGCTTCAAGCAATATCAGAAACACTGACCACACTAACTTTGAAGTTATTGAGGCAACAACAGGGTCCATTATGTTTTGGGTAAATTAGTTTTTAAGGGGTTTTCCTGTTTTTAAAGCCAGTTCATACACGAGACAACTGTCCACACACTGGCGTCTAATTTGTTCACCACCAACGTAAGTATGAGAATCAAATATTTTGGCCTGCCTGGCCAGAGGACGTTGGTGTCCTCATGATTTGTGCTGCAAGACCTGAAGGTTGGGGGTGAATTCATGGGTTGAGCAGGGCTCCCGCAGAGGTGAGAGACAGTCCTTCATCAGGACACAGGGCAGCTGGCCTGCTGAGGGGGGGTTGCCTAAACCTGATGTACGAATTGCTCAATCCTGGGTGGTGCCTGAAGCTGTTGCACACCTAAAGGTTGGGTAAATTGAGGCTGGGTTGGGCTCAGGACCATTCTCTCTTTGTGGGCTTAGGTTATCTGCATTGCAGTTTTTCCTCTGGAAATTAAGGGGTGAGCATCAGCTCCAGAGTGGTAAAAGAGTCGCCCAAGAGGAGGAGAACACATTGACTGCAGACTGCTGCGGCCTCCAAAATCAGATTTTTACCTTAAGCAGTGGTATTTAATGCATCATGGTCTGCAAAAGAGTAAAATGTACTTTTTCTTCCAACCTGGCCATGTGGAGAGGAATCCAGGTCTCCTCCTAATGGAATCCTTCCATCACTCCCCACAGCACTGTTGAAACATCATCCTGTTCTCCTGCAGAAGGCTGCCTAAATCCTGCCTCCAGCCCCAGGGTCTAGGGGCTGCTATTTTAAACCTGATGGTGGGCCTCGTGACATGCTGAGGAAAAAAAAAGTATCAATTTCTGATAACGAATCTTGTTATTTTCCTAAACTCAGAGGAAATCTGCAGCACAGCTGGTGGTCCTGGAGGAGAGTGAAGGAATACTGCTTAATGAGAACCTGGTGGGTTAATTAGTCTGTTGTATGATGTGGTTAGTCAATAGGAAAGAAACAGTTGGAAATTTTGAATGACATAATCATGATTGACCTTAAGGTAGCGGTGGCCTAATAAGCAGTTAAATGCGCTGGAGCAAGAGGGGATGTTTGAGCAAGAGAGGATTAGGAGGAACTGTGCTGATGTGTCTCTGCACAGTTTGAAGCAGAACTGCAGAAAGGAATGTGTTACGGAGGCTTTTAGTAGCAGAAGAGAGATTGCAGCATTTCCAGCTCAGTACAGGGCATCTCCTTGGTCTACTGACCCACAGAGTTTGTAGGTGCACAGAGAAGCAGCACATATTGCAAGAGCTAGGAGGGAATATGGAAAGAAAAAAAAAAAAAAAAAGATAGGGATCTAAGCTTCAGGTTTATGTTTCCTTTTGGCCTACTCAGAGGTCCTGAAAGGGTTTTGTCTTCCTCTCTGGCTCAGCCCCAGTCCCATGCACCTGGACTGCCTCCTCTAGTGACTCTTTCAAAATTCATGCTTTCGTAACCTTTCAGCTTTATGACAGTTGTACTAACTACTCTGGTTTTTCTATTTTTTTATTTTTTTTTAAAAAAGTATTTGCTAACTTGAAGATCCAAGTATATGGTTATACCTTTCACAGTCATTTTGCTGTGGCCAACTAAGTTGAGTAGTCCTTCTCACTCATGGGTCTTTGAAGAAAGCTGCCACTACGTGTGTGTGCTTGCTGTGAGCATAGGATCTGTCTCCCTGCTGCCCCAGGCAGCTCAGTGCAGTCCTTCCTGGGGTCTCCTCCTCTCATACCTCCCCTTTCCTGTGACTCAGCTGATTGCTGAGGTCTTGTAGTGCTGTACTGGCCTTGGCCTCGATTCTGCAAGGGCTCCAGCTCCCTGCCGTTACTCTCCTATTGCTACTGGTTTCATTTCATCTGCTGTCCCAAGTCTGTTGCTATTTCATATAAGCCTGCCAGATTTGCCTGCATGATTGTTCTTTTGTCCAGATGGATGTTTAGCTCAGGGTATTTAGTGCTGATCTGGTTTTCCTATTGCTTTGTGTGTACCCGGGGGAAGAGGTTTTGTATTAAAATTCTGCTGGAGTGCTGAGTCACTTGAACTCTGCTACTGTGTCATGTGCTCGATTGTCTGAGTACGGGACCTGGTTATGTCATATCTTGCAAAATGTGTTTTCTGTTTCCCCATCGGAGTTTTGCCTGAATGGCTTCCAAATTATCCACCTACTAGAAGCTGGGAAAGTTCTCTCTCATGATGTAATTCCCCTCTTAAAAGTCTGTTTTGATCTTTTCCAAGAACCTGGTTGGGATTTGATAGCTGGGATACTTTTCTGCATGCTTAGCTCTTTCTGTATACTGCTGGGCATTCAGGAGGATTTACTCATGATTTGGCCAGCCACGTAATTCCTAAATGCCAACTGTTTGTGCTATTGCCCCATCAGATTAGAGCCATGTGCTATAACACGAGCTGTGTGCTCGGAGGTGTTCCCCTGATCCAGCAGATTCTTGATGGGACTCTGAAAGATACCTATAAATGTTGCTGGTTGGGCTTCCACCAGTGATTCAGTGTTCACCAGACCCTCCCTATGGCTTGCTGAGGCTAAGCTCAAGCCCAGAGAAATTCATTATTCTCAGCACTTCCCCAAAAGACTTGCCTTGATGTGGTGGTCAGCAGACAGTTTTGCCTTGAACAAACCGAGTGCTCTGGCTTCTCTCAGTGGTAATCAGCAGTGACACTTTTTTTTTTTGGAGATTTTGTTCAGTGTTTTTGGGTCAACGCAGATATCCAAGTATCTGCCAGGCTTTCAGTGCTATTAGACTAGCAAGTCAGTCCGTGCTAGTTTCCAGAGATGTAAAAATCCATTTTCTTTGCAGCCTTGTAACTTCCTTCCTGACTACACTGCACATTTCTCATGTCCCATTGGCTATATAGAAGCTTATTTATAGCTTCGCTTCCTTGTCTTGTGCCCTTGTCCATTAGAGAGCTTGACCTACAGTGGCTGTTGTCTCACCCCGAGGACATTCTCTGGCTTTGCTTTACCAGATGAGGGTTTACATTGTCCTGTCTCCTGCTGGGTCCTATAAACCCCAGGCAATGAGTTTTGTAAGAGTTCCTTATTGATGGTTTGTATTCCTCTGATGGTTTTAGCATGGCTTTTTTTTATATCACCAACACGTAGTCACATTTTTGCAGCCTTATACTGATGTTTATTGCTGCTGGGATAAGCGCTGCAGCCGACTCCACTATTTGCATGGAAATGAATCAGTTGTTGATCCTGCAGCCTCGCGGTGGGTGTACTGGTTGTATGACTGGCAGCCTCCTTTACCAGGCAACATGAGGCCACATCAGGCAATTGAATTGACCCAGGTCTGTATTGTGTTCCTTAATGAGCTGTAATGTTAACCTGTCTTTGCTGACCTCGTGACTGCTCCTGTCTGATCCTCTCCCTTCAGTAGATCAGCAGCCCCCACAATTTTCCATGAATTGCCTCAGATTTAGATTTATTTCTCCAAGCTTCTGTTTCCTTAGGTGAGTTCATCTCAGAGAGTAAAATGCTTAAATGTACATTACCTGTAGGGGTCTACACATTTATGAGATGTCTAAGCTTATATTATAGTCAATGAAGGTCCAGTCCAGAGAGCTGAAAGAACTCAACTGGACAACTTTGGGTGCCTACTTTGAGGCAGAATGGCTGGGTAGCTCACCATTCCAATCTCCATTGCCTATAGTGACAAAGGAGGGAATGCTATTGTTTAAAAAGATCTAGTGTTGTTTGAGATCCCTTAGGATACCTGAGACATCTGCAGGGGACTGGTCAATCCAACAGAGAGCAGCACATGGAGACCAGCACATGGACACCAGAGCAGATGCTCCACAGAACCGAGAATTATACTGGACACATCAACCTCCGCCAGACTTGAGACATCTACCACACATGTGGATACCTAAGTTTGGCTATCTGACTATCAGGAAAACGTTTGGGACTACTTGAAATGCCCTTAGAATGTCCTGCTTGGCCTACAGTTGCTGTTCCTGGGCATCTCATGGGGCATCTGGTTTGGGCAGTTGCATCTATCTCATCATGTTTGCAAAATGCCAGAGAATTATTTCAGCTGATTAGTTTGCCACATATCTCCACAAACACTGTTATTTGTTTCTGCGGTGTGTTGCTTCTTCCCTTTTCCGCAGCAAGATAATGAAGAGTTTTCCACATTATTTTTTTTCACCAGTATTCAACAGTCAGCTCTGAACAGTTTACCAGCTTTTACTCTTTTCTTCCTTAGGCTTCTTCATCGTGCCTTTGTATTTTCTTTCTAGAGGTCACAGCTGTTCCTGTATTTTCCTGTTTATTTTGCATTTGCTCCCCATTCAAAATGAAGTGGCCAATGAAACCTCACCCTTTTGTTCTGTGTTGCAACTAATAACATTTAGACTTCCATAGCTCTGCTACTAAGAGCTGTTTGCACGCTCTTAATAGCAGAGCTATTTAAGAGTGCAATTCATATTCTACCATATGTACTTAGAGAGGGTTAGGGATACCTCCTCCAGACTTTTTCTTCTTCCAGTCTGTACTTCATCTTCCAAGACTGAAGTACATTTATGAAGGGGTAAAGTAGAAACATTTTTGTCGTGCTAAAGAAGAGAGAATGCTGGCAAATATCCTGATAGCCATATTAAAGGGTATTATTTCTCACTGTTGATACTGTGGCTCCAGATTGCAAGAAAATAAATATTTCCTAATTACACCACATAGAAAACATAAGAATAAATGTGTATACACAATGGTTGTACACTCAAGTATTTTATTTGGTTTTTGGTGTGTCAAATGGAGCACTTAATTGCTCCAGCCACTAGCTTTTGTCTCTGACCTACATTTATGTCAAGAACAGTGTTAAAACAGACAAAAGTAAAAGACAGGAATGGTTTTAGGTAGCTTTTCCAAGTTTTTTTTTTTATCCTGATGAATAAGAGACTGCCTCTGAATTAAAGACAAGTGTTACCCAAGTCCAGATCTCTGGTAGGTGTAAATGTGACTCACAAAGAAGGGGGCTGAAAGACTTCAGGTAAAGGCAACAGCCCCCCATCTCCCCCCAGTGTTAATTTAAGGAAAGCAAGCATTAGTAGAAGAAAGCCATCCAGCTAGAAATGTTGAAAACACATTTTCCTTGTTGCAGCGTAGCCAAAAGAGACAAACTTCCATTTACACAGTATCACGTTCTGCCAAATTAACAGTAACAGTTCTATTAATACTTAAAATTTATATGACAGTCTTATCAGGAGGCCAGTTGGGTCTGATCCCTACTGTGTGTGATGTGCAGACACTAAAAATGATTTGGATTATTTTTATTCATGTTGAGCAGCCACTGTAATGTGCTGTGACCCCACTGTGCCTGCCAAGATGTGGGCCCCAGCTCCAAAAGGCTTAGGTGCATTTTTAGGACAATTTGCTTTTATAACTGAGAGTTTCAAGTTCATTCTTTGTAGCTGTTTGACATAGCATTGAAAGACGAGTTTGTATGTTGAATCTGGCAATTATGGGATCTGGTTCTTGAAACACCTTTCCAGGATGCTGCTGAGTAGTGGAAGAGGGCATTTCCCATGGCTGGGATAGAGTTGCAGAAGGAAAGATTATGTATGTATGTTTGTTTTGACATGGAAAACTTGAGCATCATGGAGTTTTACCTTTGTGTATGGGTACAAAACCAGATCGGTTTGAAAGTCCAGTGAAGCTGGTGAGATGTTTTGGTTTACCAAAGCCAGGTGAATTTTTCAAAGACTTGGATAACCACATAAAATGAAACTCCCTGAGTATTGTCTGACCTCTGTGAATGTTCTGTGTCCCTCAGTTTAGGCATTTCAAGGCATGAGCTGTTTACCAGTGTATGAGCTGGGTCCTTCAGCACAACCAACAAATACGTAAAGATGATAGTGTTACTTCTACAGCTACCACTACCACTTTGCCATCAGGCATCTCTCAGGTCATTGTAATATCCTTAGCTTAAATTTTAGTACCTTCTCTTTCAACATACACAGGTTTGATCCGAGGTTCATCCTGCTATTAACTGATGAGGAAAGTTAGTCTCTGGCCAGTTGGGGTGGCTGAGCCTCCAACTCCACGTAGCTGGATAATTCTAGCAGAATATCTAAATTCTTCCTTCAGTATGATGAGGTGACTCCAGTAGCGGTGTCATTTTGGTAGAGAGCTTTACATAAATGAATTCAGCTCCTCCTTCCCAGGGAGGAACTGTGGGCAGACACCCCATGGCTATCCTGCCTAGCCTGGAGCCCGTAACACTCCAGCTGCCATCACAAAGGCATCCAGGTTTGCTCACAGCTACCACAGGAGCTGCACCTGGGGCTGTAAAACACTCTGGTCCTGATTTGGTGGCCTGGAGTAGTCTTTGGTTTTACCCACCATTGTGGGAAAGGAGCTTGGAGGTTTCTATGAAGCACACATTTTTCTGAGTTAACTCAGATGGGTATGAAGTCAGGAATAAACAAGCTTTTAGCTTCAAGCTTTGTGCTTTTGACTCTCCTGATTGTCCCCACCCACTTTTCATATTTTGGTTTGCATCATTTGCCTCAGAGTGCATGAGACAGATCCCTTCAGATGAAAGTAAGCCAAATGATGTGCTCCAGGCAACCAAGCACCTAAAGTGCTCCAGCAATTAACAGGAGTTCTGTCCTGGGGACCAGATTAGAGCTGTCTTGAAGTGAAACCACGAGGCATGCAGCGTAGCTGCTAGGTCCTTTGCACAAATGACTTTGCTGCTGTTGCGATCTGCAATAAGATAATCTGGTGCTCCTGTTGCACCAATTCACTTACAAATGCAGACGTAGCCTGAATCCACGTGTGTCTGTAAGGAGCACATACATGCGTGCAAGCTCATTGCCTCTATGTGACAGCCTGTCTCCCAGAACATCAATGATTCCCTTGGTACTTAGGAGCCTGGGGATTCTTCTTTGGTGAATAAATTGCATTAGGAAGATGTGTGTGAAATTTCTATCATCTAGGATTCTTAGTAAACTCCCCTGTGACAACTGCACTGAAGATAACTAGGTGAATATATCGGGAAAGTGTTTCTTGGAGCTATACATAATGACAGTTCACTGCATTTATATCATTCCTTGCAGAGTTATTTTACTTGCATTACTTCCAGAATGCTTGCCACAGAACAAATTCAGGCAAAATAAATAGTATAAATAATATAATATCACACAGAGATTTTCCAAACATTATTTTTCTTAGCCAGCTAAAGAGATATTCTCAGGTCTGAAGACAACAGAAGAAATTTTATCCTCATTTAAGTATGCTTATCATTCTGACCCCAGGAAGCTAAAGGTCTGAACATTCAAAGGTTCTGCTAAGTCCTCAGCTATTCCAGTTCTTGTATGACTTTATTTGTGCCCCCAAGTTATACTGTATAGACATAAACCCAAACTTCACAATCACATTAAATGGTTGGCCTAAATTCTGCTCTCTCAGGCTAGGTACTTTCAGGTAGGAAAGGAGCACCGAATTCCATATAGCTTGTGAAGAAATACCACGCTGTTCCTTTACTGTGGGCTCAAACATAATTCAGGAAGCCTTGCTCACCCTTTTTTTTTTTTTTTAAAGACAGAAATGTAACGGTGGTTAGGACTTTTTTGAGGCACTTCACAAGGTTTGTACCTCCTCAGCTACCAATCCTGTGGCTTTAATACATCATAGATGAATTCCAGTCTCCGGCACAGTTAGTAATAACTTTCAACTTTAAGGCTGTAATCCTGTAAAATAGAAATCATGAATATTTTTCATAGGTGTCAATTCCAACAGGTCTCTGTTTACTTACAGTAAGACATATTTGGGCTCCTATGCACCACTTTCCTTCCCTCCAACCTACCTGTCTACTTCACCAAATCAGAGATTTGGTCTACAATCTCCACCAACTCCAAACAGGAATGATCACCTACTAGAGGCCCCTCTGGAACATTTTTTCCATCAGTTCACTAACCCATTCTGCAGTGCACAGCCAGACATGGGGTAAGAAATTGGCCAAGTGTGAGGAGGTGTAGAAAGAAGCAAAAACATGATTTGTGTAATGCTAGAGCTGAGCCTAAAGCTGTGAGAAACATATAAATAACACAAAATATGCTCAGGTTTGAGGAAGCTTTGGTTGTTAAGTGTTCTGCCCAAAAGTGGCATTTCAGTGGGCTTAGAACTGTTCCAATAGTCAGAATAAATGTGTCATTTTTGAAGGTGAGAGGGAGAAAAAAAGAAAGAGATACATACTGATAGATTACTTGATTGAAAAGCCACCTGTCTCCTTTCTTTCAAAGGTTCATTTGGCAAGGGACTCATTGAAAATGCAGAAAATAAGGCTTTAGTTTCCTCATCTGCCTGAGGAGACCTGAGCCCACCTTAATTTCCTAGGAACAGCCCCTAATCACCAGACCATTCAGCATCTCCCAGTGTGGGAGGGAGAGAGAAGAAAGGTTGTTTTTTCAATACCTCTGATAGAGTATGTTCTACTTTGTCTACAACATTGAAATATTCATGAAAGTGATGTCCTGCCTCTCTGCTGCAGAGCCTAAACGCCATGATATAGAGTTGTTCTCTCTGGGTTAATGAATATTTCAATATTCTATATACACTGGAACAACATCAACAAGGGGGGAAAAAAAACAAACCAGAAAATATTTCCCAGCAGAATATTCCCCTGTGCAATAGCTATAACTTTCTTCTCTAGGTTCAGATCTCTGTGTGAAAAGTGGGAACCGAACCCCTATCTCCTGGCTGGAATCTGCAGCCACTGAGTAAAGAGGTGGCAGTGCCTCAAGAATTTGTTAATTTGCATGCCTCCTGACTTCTAATTAGTGAAAAAGTATCAGGGGAAGGTAGCAGGAATTTGCAGCTGTCTAATGTGAAGATCAAAAAGCACTGTTTAGGAATACGATGTTAGCAATTTTGTCTGTGTCCTGATGATATAAAATCAAATATAGTCCATTTACAATTTAAAAGATTTTTTGTTGGTGGTTTTTGTATGTGTGTGTGTGTGTGTTTTATTTTCTTTTTTTCTTTTTCCTTTTACTGGTAGATACAGAAATTCCATGTAAAAGTTGTCTGGTCCCTCAACATGGGCAGCAGACCTTTCAAATAGGGACTTTTTGAACACATGCTTTTCAGAGTATTGCTGCTGTTTTAGAAATGACTTTTTGGATTTACTTCAAACCTTAGCAGAAAAATATCTCTCCTGGCTATACACCACAGTACCTGAAATGTGAGGTTGTTAAGGGTTGTCCTGCCTCTATTTTTTGAGTAAGAGGGTCACAATCTGGTTTATTAAGAGCAATGTCTTACAGCTTTAAATAGAACCCTGTTAGGTTTTTAGCATTTTACCTTTTTGGTTAAGATGAGTTGCTATTCATGCCAAAAAATGCCCTGCCAGCACTGAGGCTCCCATTTCATTGCTTTATTAGGTCTTGAGCTACATGATTAGCCTGAGGGATAAATTCACAAATAACAGCTGCTCAGCTGGGGTGTTTCCTTAACCATGCCTCTCACTTTCAGAGTCAAAGTCATACCAAGGTACAAGAAAATTATCTCTACCTTACAGAGCTCTACAGACTGAGTAAGGAAGCAAGTAAATGGGGATTGTCTCTCCTGGAAGTCTTGTAGAGGTTAAGATAAGACAACTGTACTTCAGTGATGGAACTTCTCTCTGATGACACATTTAATCTAAATTATGCAGCAAACTGAGATCTAAACTGTCTGGAGCATTGGAAAAGAAAGCCCCAAAAATAGTTGTAACCAAGCTGCTGTGCAAGCAGTACCACGAAAGTGCTGAGAATGTTTTTAGTGCTAATTATTGTACATAATAAAACATATTTATTTTTCCGCTTAGGAAACCCTGTGGATGTGCTGCATTTGTCCATTCCTATTTCTCTGATACATTGTTTCATACATATCTAGTAATATTTTTTGTAAGGAAAATTATAGTAAAATAATATAGAACCTGATTGTTAACTTATTTACTTCGATGAAAATAGCAGTAGTTTCATGGAGCTCAGTCGACCTAAACCTCAATTAAGGAATTCACTCTGGAGTTATTGGTTGCAATAGAAACCTACTCGTTTATATTAATTGAAAAACCTGTTAGCTGAGGCTAAAGTGGTATGAAATTAAAGTAAATGAGAAAAGAATCAGTGCCATTTTTTAATTCTTTGCATACTTACTGGGTTTTCTGATACTGTTGTGTGAAATATTTCAATGAATACCTTACAGCCAACTAAATAGAATCTGATTGCAAAAAAATTGTCTATTTTCTAGCTGTAATGAGCCCAAAGCCTTTATTACCAAGATGCCTCTTCTCTGTCTGAAAGCTTTTGGATATGTTTGGGATGTATTTTGAGACAATAGGAATTATTGTGCTACTTGCAGAACGATTTTCTGTCACTTTAACAGCCTGAGTTTTTGAAGTCAGGCCCAGAGGATAAGAAAGGCTGCATTAAGAGGTGAAATACAAAATTGAAGGGAAGAAAAACATGACTTTTAATTCTTGGACTAGTGGACTCATGTGGATATGTACCATGCATGCACAGGAGTGTGTTCATACATAATTGGAGCTCAAGAGAAGGGAGAGGGAGCAGATGCAAGATAAATGGTTCCTATAAAAGCAGCATGCCCAGTACTTTTTTGTAATTTTAAAGCATCTCTCTCCTCCAAAGAAATTATTATAGTTATTGTCCCTTCATTACTCTAGAGGTCTGTTTCCTGCAAGGATTCAGAATAAAATATGCCACCACTAGTGACATAAATAGTGTTTTATTTCTGCTAGCCGTGCAGAACAGCACTTCAGGGAGAGGGAAGAAGGATTCTGCCCTTCCTTTTGCCTCATGGAGGGAATATCTCGTTTCCCATCAGGGCTTCACTCTGTATAGCTATAAAAGTGGTGGAATTAACAGAGTTGTATTTCAGACAATGATTTGAAGCTTTGCACGGGTCAAAGTCAGGCCGTACCCTCTGTCAGCTTGAAGGGAGATGGGTAGGAACCGGCATGTATCTGAAAGTCTGAGGTAAGCTTGTAGCATCCATGAAAAGCAACTGCAGAAGTCTGCAGACCTGTAGGAAGGCTGTGTGCCCACCAGTCTGCCTGCTTTTTACCCATTATTCTAATTGGTGTGGTAAAGGATATAGCTTCTGCCTATGAAACTCTCAGTATCACTTGTCTTCATGTTAGACAAACAAGTTAAACTTTTCTTCCTCAAGATGTACTACAGTTCTATCAGCTGACTGTTATCTTTATTTTTTTCCTTCTATTTTCTGCTGTTCCTCACTGATAGTCAGGTGTGGGATTCTTTTTTTTTTTCTTCCTTTTTTTCTTTTGTTTCTTTTCCCTATGTCCCTGTCTCAGGAGCTAATACAGTGCTTGCCTATTTGTCTTCTGGTGCCCCATTACTTTGGTTGTCACAGCTTGATGCTCAGTGATATGTATGTGCCTGACCCTGTGTGTGCTACTCATTGCGCTAATTGCTCCTCCTCTGCATGAAAGGAGAGCTTTAGGTAATGAAGTGCTGTCTCAGAGATGCAAACATTAAGAAGAGCTGAGGTTACTCTATTTAAAAAATTTCATAGCTCTGAATTTGTGAATTGAAACAAAGGAGTCTGAAGGTGATGCTCTGGGCTCACCAGTGCTGGTGGGAATTTTGACATGGGTGTTAATAAGACGCAAGACTCCTTCTTTGAGAACTCAGGATAGTCTGCTGGATTTCACATATTTACCCAATGAGGCCTTGTTTAAAGATAGATCTGTTTCTCTAAATACCATTTGTTATAGCCAGGCATTAACAACACAGAGACGGAGAGCTGACGCATAACTTACAGCACACACTGCCCTTCTGCCCTGCAGCACCTCCACGGGGGAGCTGGGGGTCTGTATGGGCATATGGCAAGAGATTGCCTTCTTCAGCGAGGCGGATTCACCTAATCCTTAAGTGAAATAACACCACACAGAGCAGGCTTCTTTAAGCTGCATATTTGTTTTTTACTTTACAGCTTACAATTATAGCAGAGCATATGGCAATGCAGATGAGCAGTCAAGGTCTGGACCCCTGGGATGAGTGTAACTGCAGTCCTACCTCAGTGAAACCCAATGACATAAGCCAGGGATGACTCTGGTCCCAAGAGCCATCTGCTTCCTTGCTGGGGGAAAGCTGTGATGGCTGCGCGGAGCTGGCTGATCAGAGCAGCAGAGCTCAACGCCCAGCTCAGACATGTAGCCAGCAGTGTGCTTGGCACTGCAGGGGTAGCACCGCTGCATCTGCTTCTTCGTGCCTATGGTAGTGCCCAGAAGTAGTTGAACCCAGGCTATGTATCAGTAGTTTTCTGCAGTATCCTGGGGCAAGGGAAGGAAGGAAAACAAGCTTGTCAGAATGGTCACAGTTCCTTGTGCTTCTACTAGGTGATTTTGCCCTGTTACTCAATGTGCTGCCATCCCATTCAGTCCAGGAGTAACGTGCAACAACAACAACAGCAACAATAATAAACATAAATAATAATGTCAGATCTGTGCTGCTGGTTGGGGACATTTGCATAGAAAAATTGCATTTCAAAAGGATATTTGCTCCAATGCTTACCTTTCAAAGATCTGCCTTTGGAATGGTATGTACCATGAATATCCTATCAGGTGAAAAAATCTGGTGCGGGTTGTCTGCCTGCCTTTGCTGCCTGTAAGAACTGCCTGTTAGCTCAGTTTCTAAGGGCAACTTCTAGGTCTGTTGTGGTTTTGATCACCCAGTGCTGTTTCTTTGTCATCTATTCACTCCTATTACAGACATCACTCTCTTACCAGTATTTAATTTCTGTGCAGCCTGTGGACCCTGTTCTTGTGCCACTTGCCCCAGCCATATGTCAAGGGTGACACTGGCTGTACCAACATGGTAGATCTGTTGTCTAGGGTAACTCCACACTCCTGGTCTGGGGGTCTGGTTTTCCCCTGTCACATGTAGGGGAGGAAGGAGGGATGCTCAGGTGTTTCTCTTATGCTGTCTGTGGTCTTACCACTGCTTTACTCAGTGCAGGTGGCTGTGAGATGCACATCAGTGTGGCTGAGTGCAGTTATTTTGAGAAGGGCCATTGCAATGTGGAATTTATCCTGTGTTTATGTAAATGGCAGCAACGGCTCAATGTTGCTAAAGGACAGAGAGCGGAATTTTCAAAGGAGAAGGTTCCTACGGCTAAAAAATCCTATAGAATAATGGGATTTGTTTGGGGGAAGTGTCTAATCCCTTTCATAATAAACAGATTTATGAATGACAGATGTGGATAAATAATGAATGCTTCCAATTCAAGATCAAGGACTGAGTGAGCACAAGAAAATGCGGTCACAGCTCTGGCTGAATTTTAAACATCACTTAAGATCTCAGAGTTCAGCCATGAAGAAGACCTGTTCGATCATTTGGTTCTGCCTGTGCTCTTTACTTCACTAGTATTAAATACTTATAATTCTGCAGACACAACTAAAAGCTGAGGTGAGCTGAGAACAAAGAAATGCAAATAACTAATAAGATTTCATGCTCTATCCAAAGTGTTCTTTAAAGCTGTTTCACTATGAACACTCAAGCACAAACGGTAAGTGTTAATTAAATTGAATTGAGTGTGAATGCACCCATCAGGCTTGTCAGCAGTAGTAAGGCCAAAGAGACAACAGTGAGGAATATTATATCCAAAGAAAAAATTAGTTCAAGAGGCACTCAGGGCTGGATAAATTCTCCAAAGCATGTAACGTGCTTGGGATTTGAGCACATATGGTAAAGTCTTAAAACAGAAATTAGAAAAAGGACTACATTTTTCTTATTAGGTCATCTACTCAATCTGCTTGTCAATGTAGGATCCTTCTCTGAGGTATTCCCTTCAGGGTTAACTTTCTAGTGTTTTATTAATTCTAATGTGGGGATTTTGTCTGCAGTGACACAGTGAATAATTAACTCCAGGAACTCCTTGCTGAAGGTTAGCCTTGGAGCAAATTGCTTAGTAGTTTTTTTAAAAGGCCTTGATGCATTTGTTAATAGCATCTGCACCTGCGCTATTGGCAAATGAAAGAGAGACTATCAATCTGGCAGTATCTGGTCTCAAGACAATTTCCTTAATGGTATGCTATAGCTGGGTTACAAGACATTTGTATCAGCATCTAAAGCATCTCTCTGTTCACTTAGAGACAGGAAATCAGGTTTTCTGACCGAGCTAATGTATGAGGTTTTCTAGGGTATCCATCAACGATGTAGCTAAACTGCCCATGTCAGTGCAGCAATAAATATGAATGCAATCATGTTAAAGGGTGCGCAGGGTGATTAAACTGGCTGCACGCTCAGCACAAAAGACGTCCTCAGACCAATCTCGCAGTAGATGGGCCACATCTGCCATATGCTACGGCAGAGAACTATAGAGAGGAACTCTGGCTGCAGGTGATCTCCTCCTGGGTGTATGTCTGAGCACCTTGCTATAGCTAGAGAAAGGTGAAGGGATGTGTTCACACCCATAATTTAAATGATGTTGGGGAACATTTCTAGGAACTGGAACTTGATCATTTATGCTGGGAAAATACCAGCCCAGCTGCTGGCACTGTTATGGCTTGGCTCAAGCTGGCTGCCTTTTAAACCTCACCTGAATGTGGTCTGGGGGACAGCATGGGACAGGGATCCTTTTCCACAGGTGGTTTGAATGTGGTCACCATACTCCACAGGGCAGACACAGGTTGTTTTCCAAAATTCTGAGAAATGACCCTGGGCACGTGTGACATGCTGATACAGGTGTGCTTTAGGGTGCCCCATCCCCAGTCCTGCAAGGAAGGGCATTTGGGCTTGGATCCAGCCCTTGCACTGCTCACAGAAGGTTTGGAGCATCCAGAGGTAGAGTATACAAGAAGCGAAGCTTATGAGAGTTCATATGAGGATTTTGGATGTGCTTGCTGTCAGGATGATGTTGCTACTCTTGCAGTCAAGGTCCCATGTGGTCAGCTCCTGCCTCATTGTCTTTTCGCAGGGCTTTTCACACTTTCTTGCCCACCACAGCAATCTGCATCACCCTTTGTAGTCTCCAGGCTTGTACTCGTACAGCTCCCTGTGCCAAAAAAACCCCATCACTGTTCTTCCTTTGCTCTTTCCCATGGCCATCCCTGAAATGTACCCTTTCCAAAAGACCTATGCAACTCAGTTCCCATATAGAGGAGTGTAACTTAATAGTCAGTCATGTAAAACCAATTCATTATAAAATATATGGACTGCATATTTATTTACGGATATGAATATATGTGTATATCTACCTCCACTTTTTTATTTTTATGCATATATATCTCCACATACATAGACGGGGAGGTAACTGCAAGCCAAAAGGGCAAAACTAACAAAATATTTGAGGTGTTTCCATGGCTCTCCTCTCCCATAACATCACGTTCCTCACAAATCTTGTGTTATTATGCCAACAATGCTTTTCTGACAAAACAGGAGAAACAGGCAGGAAGAAAGACAAATTGGTGGAGGAACAGAGAGCAGATCCAGTTTGCCCGAAGCCTGTTCACCAGAGCATTGCAAGTGGCGTGTGCTTGACCCATGTACTCCTGGGTGTTGTAACAAAATGAGCAATAAGAATAAATAGGAGCCACGGATCCAGCAGATTGTCTTTTGTAGTTCATTTCAGGGGATTACATCTGAGGTTTCTATTTAATAAACCCCCCTCAGACCTAATGTCATGTAGACTGTTGTGTAGGACTAGGAAAAATAGTTACCACTGAAGTGATTTAGGGTTAGTAACCCAGACCACCTACATGTTATTGGGCTGAAAACTGTCCAAGTTCAAAATGCTTCTCTAAGAGTAGCCTGCATGCCATATGTCTGCAAATGTTGCCTTCTACAGTACATACAAGGAAATCCAACAGCCTTGGAAAGCTCATATTTCATTTGATGCTGCTGCTGTGTTTATAAGAAACAGAAGAAAAATAATGATCTGATGGCAGAATATGATTTATAGGTTTGTGCGTAGGAGTAGGATGAAAACCCTGCTTCCTGGCAGACAGGCTCTTGTCCTGCATCCTTCCAGTTGATTTCAACTCGGCGACAAACATCTAGGAGGAGTGGAGTTAGTGCTGACTGAGGTTTCCATTTAGGAAGGGCTGGGTAGTGGCCAGATACCTAAAAATTATTTTTGATTGAATAATCTAGGAGCAGACAGAAGCATTTCTGTTAGCCTTCTGCATTGCATTTTACTTTTAACTACATTTTGATTTTGGTTTCGCCTGTAATTGCTGAGTATCTGCAGAACTGACAGAAATGCAAAGTCAAACCAGCATCCTGGATTAGACATTTCACATCTGAAACTTTCACCAAACTTCAAAAAGAAGCAAACGCAGGGAATCTGAGTGGCAAACAGTGACAACACAAGTCCTTAGAACTCACTGAGAGGTCTTGAACCTCTATCCAGGACTGAGGCCAGTTTACACCAGCTTTGATATAAGAACATGAAACTGCATAGAAGATAGGCTAAGCATTTTCACTATGAATGATCAGAGTCAAAGGGGCTTTATTTTCAGTTTTCCAATGGAAAAAGTGTGAGGGACAGCACTTTAACTCAACCCTCAAGTCTTGCTGACAGCAGGATGATGCTAATTAAATGGTTTCAGTCCGGACAAGTCACTTGCAAGCCCAGTTTTTTTGGCTTTGAATAAGATGTAAGATCTAGCATCTTTGAAGTCCAGAATTTTCAAATATATAAGGCACCCAGAACCCAGCTGCCTTCAAATGACTTTAGTGGGAGTTAGATACTTGTCTGTTTTGGAAGATCTGGCTGAAGTGATATACAAAAATGGGACTTCAGTTCTGAAAGATCTTCAAAATCTTTAAATCTATTTCTTTTTCAAATTGTGCAGCATTTAAATGTGGTTTGGCAAAACTTTGTCATAAAATGAAACCCAAGGATAACTTTGAATTTTATTTTTTTCATACTTTCCAGCATCAATCGTAACTTTGGTAATTGGATATGACCTGGCTCCATTCCTAATTCTGACACAGAGCAGAGGGTGCTTGATACAAAACCATGAACTATTTTTAGAGAATAAAAGAGAAATTAGCTACACAAATGGCTGCTGTGCAGCAGAGTGCACTGAAGGGTCTTTTACAGAAATAGGCTAAGTCTGGAGGACAGGGACATGTTTTCATGACTTGTAATCCCAGTTACTGCAAGGAGAGCATTTCCTTCACATTTCTTATTCAGGCCCTAAATCAATGACTCTCACATGACCACGCATACAAACAGCCACCAGCAGATGAACAAGATGATCCCTGAGCACCAGCTGAACTGACCCATCTCAGTGCACAATGGCATAGTCGCTACTTCCTTGAAGTCCAACAATGAAGAGTTCCCTTCTGCAACCAGTTCCCCAAACTGGCTCAGGGACATATGAAGCCCTTCACGGCATTGTGAAAACAGAAAAGAAATGAACTATTCAACCAACCCAGACATCATTTATCTTTAATATCAATGCTCCTGGTGCCTCGAGCCCAATTGCAGCTGGGTATAAGATGCAAAGTACAAGGCTCTGCCCTATGCTCATACAATGCAACTAATAAACACTTCAAGATCAGCAATGACTAGAAATCTCCATTCTCAACTAAATCAGATCCTGCCTCATAGATTATATCGTCCGTGACTGTTCAATGACCTCCGGTAGCTGATCTCTGGTAAACCTCTATCTAAATCATAGATGCTGTCATGTTTAGTGGTATAAGCCACAAGACCAAAGATGTAAAAGGCCCAAGGAAAGAATTGCTGGTTTTTTGCACTGTGGTGTTTTCTGTACATCAAAGCGAGGGTGTATCAGCATGGACAGCATGCGTCACCCTTAGGCTCATTAAGAAGCAGTTTATGCTAGAGCGAAACCCTTGTGCAGGGCTGACTGATACAGAGTATCAGGAGGCATTTCCACAAATGTTGTAAAACTTGTTCCCACCCATCCAAAATCCTCCTACGCAGAAACCCTCAAACGTGCAAGCAAGCAAAACAAGGACAAAATAAAACTATCAAATGAATGTTTAACATTTAATCTATTTTTATACAGTTGGAAATCAAACTATTGCCACAACATTGCAACAAACTTTCTATGAATACCTTTTTCATGTATTTTCTACTTTATTTCCAAATGAACAGTGTGCCCTTTAATTAACAAGGGTGGGAAAGACCATTCCGAGGTCAGAGCAGAGATAAAAAGTGCACAGCTCTAAACTCTGCGATGAGACACAAGTCATCCATCTGCCAAAAGCCTACATGTGGCATTAGCCAAGTTGCTTCACAACTCCCCTATGTCTATGGTACATTTATCTCCTGCAGTGTTTATACATATACTTAGGGCATCAGAGGAGTAATGAATTACAAGCACAACCTTGTATTTAAATAGTCACAGAAAGATTAATGGCTGGTATGTGAGCCACTGCTCTGAAGTTAGACTGGTCCAGCTCTTTAGCATTTAATAGAGAACTTCAGAAAACATGGAAAACAATTTTAAAAAAGCAATTTTTGTGTAGATGAACTATAATTGATACCTACTGGCCTTAGGCTTGCTGTACTTTTAGGGGAGGCTCTTCAACAATTATGAAAGGTAAAACATAGGGTAAAACCACAGTTCAAGAAACATTGTCAACAGTAAAATGATATCTGATAATATGACTCACTAGTTCAACTGGCAGGTACTTACAACCAACTCAAATAAATGACCAAGAATGATTTGAAAATGAAAAAAATAATAAAAAGAAAGAAAGAAAGAAAATTCTCAAGAAATTTTCTTGTTGCTGTCAGAAGGTGTCTCATCTTTCTGGTTTAGTGCAAGACCGTTCTGCCCCTGGAAGACTCCAAGCATCACCCACTGGCGTCGCTGAAGTGAAGGTCATGCCTGCCTTTCCATTATAAATCCCTCTGCCTCCCTCCCTTCTCTCTCTCGCAGCCTCTTTTTCTTCCCAGAGTTTTATAACTCAGCTGTAAGGAATTGTTTCTGGCTGAAACTTGGCAGCAAAAGTCTTATTTCAGGCCAGTAATGATCCCCCTCCCCTCCTGATTTTCAAAACCCTTTTCTTTTGGTCTGATTTAAGCCACAGAAGAGCAGAGCAGAGGGGGAGGGCAGCGCAGTGGATTCAGTACAGGAGCTGGCTGGCTCTGCCTGCTTTCATAATGCTTCAGCGGCTCTTTATTTTTCCAGCTGAAATAAGGGTGATTTCTGCATAATGTGGCAGGGATATTTTTGTGTATGTGTTTGTGTTTAAGCAGAAAATGGCTGAGTCATTTGTGCTCGAAAGCAATTTTGCTGTGTGAGCCGCTTGCTTTCTTTCGGGTTCTTCATTTTTCTTTGTGTTAATGTTTAAAAGAAAGGTCCAAAATAATGTGTTCCCCTTTGGGTCAGCAAAAATTGCCTTCACAAATGCTTGTGTGTGCATCCAGAGTATTCCTGTGGTGTTGGAGCTGAACAGAAAAACTGAAATGACAGTACAGATACTATTGCAACAATGGTGACATAGTAAAGACCTGGGAGTAATTTAGATGGTTTTCCTTGGATTATGAGAGGGGTTAAAACCCCAGACTAAAGTCACGTCTCATTGTGTGAAAAGGCAATGAGGATATGTATTGATTTAAAAACTAAAGTAAAGAAAAAAAAAAAAGAAAAAAAAAGCAAGAGGCAAAATATGAGGAAAGGAGATGCAGGGGCTTAGGGTTATGTCCCCTATAAGGTCACCCAGTGGCTGTTGGCACATTTGAACCCTGCAGCAGCAGCAAGGGGAGCACTGTAACTTAGCTGGGGGGGCACTGCTGCTACGTATTTTGTGCTCATGTTCTATCCATGCCTGCAGTATTAAGGGAATGTGGCCACTGCTGGGTGGTGCTCACAGAAGGAGAGGTAATGCTGATGGCTGTGCAGCCTCTTCTCAAACACCCGTATGTGTGTGGATGAGGGTCCTGCACTGATTTCCAAGCCCCAGCAACTACTTCATCTGCTCTGGGCAGTTTGTGACCCCAATACCGAAGGTGCACAGTCCAGACTTCAAGTGAGTTGAAAATACTGCTTCTCTCTGGTGCTTCTATGAGGGTTTACTAGAAGGACCTAATTGTCCAAAGCCTGCTAGAACATGGAGCAGGGTGCTTGAGGTGGGCCAGCCTCATGACTCAGGTTGCCCCGTAGCGTAGCACCTGCTGGCTTCAAGTGTGCGCGTTCCTCTCTAGACCTGGGGGTATTAAGCCACATCTCCAACGAAAAACATCAGTTAGCAACGGGCTATGAAAATACAGGAATCGGTAATTTCCCTACGTAGTGTCAGAGGGCGGGGGAAGAGCCCTGCCTTGCTGGGTCTGAGGCTTTGCTTTCCTCAGCTGTGGGAGCATCTTTGCAGCTGCTTGCACAGCTCTGTCCTGTTGTCTCTGCAACGGCCCCCTGGCATATGAGCAGGACTGCTGGGGACACCAGCACTTGCATCCAGCACCGCACCCAATCCCTGCACTGAAAATGATCCTTAGGCCCTGAAAAAATAGTATGTGGTCATCTAATTAAAGATTATACACAGTGTGGCCAATTATGGTTGCCCTGGCAACTTTAGCTCTGCTATTTCCAAACTTCAGGCTTTGAGAAGCCTTTTGTTTCTGTTCAGCCTCTTGGGTTTGTTTTTTTTTTTTGCGTTTTTGTGTTTTTTGTTTTTGTTTTTGTTTGCATCTTTGTATTGCCCTCTCCCTCTGCTCACACCACCCTCCTCCTCCTAAACATCCCTGTGGCTTCTTCAACCTCTTCTCCTCTCCTTTTAACTCCCACCTATCCACATCCCACACCTTCATCTCCCTGACACTTGGGCATGGAGAGGGTTCTTGTTTCCAGTATTTGGAACCAAAAATATTTGGGGTGGAACCAGAGAGAATAGTTTGGTCAACCCCTGCATCTGCTGCCCAGAGCACAGCCTGTGTGGAAGGAACCGCTGCTGAATTCAGCTGACTCAGCAAGTCTGAGAGGAATGTGTGCAAAAGGAGATATTTGAGATGTTTTCATGGACAGTAACAGGAAGCATATTCTTGCTATTTTAGTGACCTGTGAGTCAAAGTCCCTGCTTCTTGCTGTGAGAGATACTGCATACCCCTCAAACCACCACCATAACTTGTGGTTTGAAATACCCAACTAGAAAGACTTTTTAAAGGCACCTCTATATGAAGCCCTGTATGCAGATTTCCCCATGTGTTTGTTAATGACCAACTGAAAGAAGCTGTTAACTTTTTGGTTGGTTTTTTATTTTTTTTTTTGGCATACCACCATGATCTCCTGCAGGCACAAGGGATGAATACAGCAGATATTTTAATCCATATGACACACTCTGAAAAATTATATATGTATGTTGGGTACAGGATTATCTACACTCCCCTGTGTATAGGCTCAGGTAACCACTTCTTAGAGCTGTCTCTTAGTTGCAGAATCACTCAACCATTGCAGTAAAGATCTCTGCAGTCTTCTAAGGGGCAGCTGTTGAAGACACGAGGATTCAGCCTAGATTCATCCAACCGGTGTTTTGGCATGTAATTACTATGCCTAGATTAGGGTCATGGTCATCAGAAGGCTTGCTTTATGGACCAGAGAAACATCTCCAGAAAGTGATTAAATTTACATCCAGGAGAGACCTCTGCTTCCCTTTTCAATGATCACATAGCTGTGGCTCCTTAGGTGCATTTGCTAAACATTTATGGAGTCTACCTGCCCAGCTCATGCAGTTGAACACCGAAGAGGATGGCAGCCTGGATGGAAGCTGTAAGCACAGCCTGACATTCGGTTTCAAAGCATGTAGGGAGTCGTCCCTGTGGACTGAGGTTTTGCATAGCTCAGGGATGCTGTTGCGTTCATTTTGTGTCTTACTCAGAACTGTTAGGCTCCTTGCTGGCAAGCCTCCCCATCTTGGAAAGCTGGACTGCCAGCCTCAGGCACTCAGAAATCATGAGTCAGGTATCAGAACAATTATGTGACAAGTTTTAAAGCAAGGAGGTTTAAAAAAAAAAGAAGAGAAAGAGATAGCAGAGAAAGAGAGAGAGATATGGATTCTTCTGTGTTTCCTTCTGGTTTCTGGGCTTGTAGGTTTGACTAAGTTCCGTGTTTTCCAAGCCTTGTCCTGCAACAGTGAGGTCTGGAAACCTAATTTTCTTCAAAGAGAAAGCTGATATTCTTATGTAATGCACGTTTCCAGGAGCAGAGTCTTTAAGAAAAAAAAAAAAAAAAAAAAAAAGAAGAAATAATGTGAGCTGTAATAAAAAACATTGAGGTTGGCAGTATTGCAGAAGAGACAGTAGGCTGTGGCTCTGTGAAAGCAGCAATGATGAGCACAGAGTGTCAGTCTGAACTTGAACTCTTGTGCTTATACTGAGCTGAGCTGGGTCCATAAGAATGTTGAATTTCCTGGTTTCTAATCTATCTTAAACCCTGAATTCTTCTTCACAACCCATCCAGAATCTCAACACTGTTTTTTGTTATTGAAAGAAGATAAAATTGTCACTAAACCAGTGCTGCCCTATGTGGAGAACTCAAAACTATTTCCTCTTCCTAATTAATTAGCATTGGCATCATATTTATTGGATGTGTTTTTAATATTCCTTCCCCCTTCCTTTTTCCAATAGGAGTGGCCAAATCAGCCATCCTCACTTAGCTCCTGTGTCATTTGTGGGTGGAAATTTACAGCTTCTGAAGCTGAGCAGAGATGAGACAGTGAGAGAAGCAGTCGGGATGTAGCTGGGAGATCATGTCTTGGTAGTAATTGCTCTGAGCCCCGGTGCAGAACTAGAGACGTCCCCAAATGTGATCCGCGTGCCTTGATCCCTAGTCGGCTGCAAGAGAAATTTCCTGGGGGAGGGAGAATAAAAAGAAGAAAAGGTAGTAGTTTAATGGGATTTAATCTTTCTGTCAGCCATGCTCAGTGCAGTGCTCAGTCTGATGGGAGAGGCAGTACGCTGCACAGCCCCCACGAAGTTTGCAGCTGCATCCACCCCTACAGCACAGTATATCTCTATAAACATCTTTTCTCTGGCCTCTCTCAGACAGTAGCTGGTAAAAAGCACTTCAAACCTGCTCCAACTGGCAGTAAAATCCTCCTTTTAAAATATTGGATGGGGCAGCCGATTTGTATGTTTTGAACAATACTGCACGAGCAATTGTAGATTTTTTGAGAAAAATTACATTGTGAAAAAGCCCCAGAGAGAATCTCTTCGTGACCATTAGGATTTAATTGTGGAAGGCAGAAGAGGGAAAAAGCAAAGGATAGCAAGTAATGGATTGTTATGACTCATGTTGCCTCAGAGGCTTTTTTTTCAGCTGGTGCTGTGTGTATGGTTATTAAGTTATTTTATTATTAATTTTGGACTGCCTTCTTATGGTAAATTTGGGCTTTACAATTACCAGCCTGTTACCCATGAGATGTGTGAAAAATTGTAAAATATTGATAAAAGGATCCACTAAGGAGTGTAGATGGGTTAAGCTAACATAGTCGTTATTTTCACACGTTAAACCTAAAGATAGAGAAGAACTTGGGGATTTACATAAAAAAAAATCTAAAAAATCTCATTATCTAAAAGGCAACATTTCCTGTCTGAAGGAAAGTAAACATTAAAAAGGAACAGATTTGGGGCTTCTACATAAAAAAATCCCACCCTCAAACAAAAAAAACCCGAGACCAAATCAAACCACCCAAACCCAAAAAGTCACAAAACCCAAGAAAAAAAAGAAAAGAAAATTAGGAATACTAAAGTGTGGGAGTCCTATTTCAGTCCAGATCTATATGAAATACTTTGTAATCTTTTCGGTTTACCCCCTTCTGCCTCATTTCTTATTTTAAAGCGATTTTTTTTCTCCCTTGATGAATCTTATTTTGTGTCCTTGATTATTTTTGCCCAGCTTGTGTTTCCCATTCTTTGGCCTCCCCTTGGAAGCTTAGACTGTAAATTTTTTTGAGGAGAGGGACTGTCTCCCATTATGTGCTATACAGACTTGAGCACCACAGATCTCCAAAGGGTCTAATTCCCAGGGAAAGTTCCTGCCAAACTCTTTGCTGGTGGCCCAATTCTGATTTCAGTTTTCAGCTCAGGACTTCATTCCTTGTTTCAAATCCAACTTTGGGAACTATCCTCAGAGGCTTCCCAGAAGTTTTGCAGCCCCAATGATGAGAGGCAGAGGTCAGGCTACAGGCAAATGGGGGTAAGAGAAGGCAAAAAACTGAAACAGAGCTGTGGGAGAGGCTGCAAAATCTGTACAAAGGGGATGGGAGGAGTGAAAAATTGTAGATTTTCCTCCTGGGACAGGATGTTCCTCTCCATCCTGCTTAGTAGATGCTATCACCTTAGCACCTCCCAGATCCTTCTTGGATGCAGCAAGTAATAATAGTAATAGCAGTAGCAGCAGCAGCAGTAGCAGCAGCAGCAACAGCAATAATTAATAACAACAACAACAATTTATCTTCTTTTCTCCAGAGGCAATACATCATCAGGTGAGCCCAAGTGGACTTTCACTGTGGTGCCTGCTGAGGATCTTCTATATAGTGCCTTCATAATAAGTTGTTGTGGCCTGTTTTATCTGTCACTCCATCGAGTGAGGGCTGCATCAGTGCTAATATCAAGGTTAAAAGTAAAGAAGGGAGCCATAACTCAATTATCATTCCAGGCACGTGGTGTAATTGTGCTGCTGGCTGCTGGCCATGCAGCTCTTGTGGTAGCAAACAGTACTTTCCCTCAGCTGTCCCAGCCGTCCTGTTTTCATATGGGCTGGGAAGGTCAGCAAAATCAATTAGCAATATGGGATGTTAACAAAAGCCAAGTCCAAATACAACTTCAGAAACACTTTTCTGAAAGATTAAGGTATTTTAAAAAACAAATGGACATCTGTATAATTTTTCAGAGCTGCTTGTGTTTGCTGCTCCTACTAGAAAAAGCCAATGTTCTCACTCTGTACAGCAACCCTGTCTCTTAGCTGCCGTACGATCATACATCAGGCAGGGATGGCTGAACTTGGTGTTGTCCATACAAAATCCACAAAAATTAGCTCATCGCCAGCTGAGATGGTGTTTCAGGAACAGACTCGCCAAGTCAGCTGAAGACAGAGACAACAACAAGGTGTGATTGCAGGTATCAGCCACCATATACACCACGATGTACAGGTCTGACAGAAGGGCCAGACCCCAGGGTGAGGGACCGGGCTGACAGAGCTCAGGTTTTATAATTAGATGAAAGAATAAACCTTAGATTTCTGAGGTTTATTGCCAATGTAGTGCTACCTTGGGCAAGTCACCTGTGGTCTCTAATACCAATACCTGGCAAGGGCATTGTAAAATTTAATGAAGTGCTTCACTATCCTACTGTTAGAGATGCCGAAGACTGTAAAGTATCATCAAATTCATTGTAATCTGGCACATCCGTCTTCAAGTAGTTTTATCTAAATTGCACCTCTGCTTTCTAAGGTAAGTATTTTATTTCTCTCATGTAGGAATGTACAAAGTAAAATATAATCTTGCTGCCCACAAGCCTTATTTAAAGTCATATATATGGTATTTGTTACATATTCATACTCTTTTCCTCACTGTTTCCTTTTCTTATTGTAAGGGAAATGATGTAGAACTGCAAAAGCTACTTAATTTGTCCCCTGGGCTCATCTCTGAATTTTCCTACCTAGCTGTATCATTCAATTAGAATTTTGCTCCTTAATAGGTGTTTTATATTTTAATGTGATGAGCGCTAACAAAACCACTCTGGGTGAAATGACAGGTTCTGATGACTCTCTGAGAAAACAGCACTACATTTCCTAGGCTGGGACCATGGTAGGTAAACAAACCACAGCTGCTCCAATGGCATCTGCGCCACTTGCAGATCAAGTTGTGTAAAGACGACAAGAAAAGTTGCCATCCAGCTGATGCACTTCTTTTTCCTGATCCCCTGCAAAAACAATAGCAAAAAATAGCTTCAACTGTTTCTGTAGTTTATTGAACTAGGTGGGAGTATGATCTCTAGTGAAATGAGAATGGAGCGACTGAGTAGGTCAATAACAGTCCCGTGAGGACCCAATCACAATCTTTTAGATTCCATCATGTTGAGCAATGGTTGAACATGCCCATGTAAGAGGAAGCCTTGTACTCAAATGTGGGGTCACCAACGAGACTAAAATGGCTTAGAAGAAACTTGCCTAGGGGAAAGTTTTATAAGAAGAACATTAACAGTTACCATTAGGTGGAGATTACTGTGTCTCCTTGGAAAGCTTATTTTTCAGAAGGACCTTTCCTCTCATGACTTTATTAGAGAAGTATGCAAGGAAAAAAAAAAAAAGGGTGGTGGTGGAGAAAAGTGTTTCACATGTCTTTGAACCACTTGATTACCATTATTCAAACAGATCACTGTTTCAAGACACTCAAAAAGTGCAAAGGCTCTTTCTATCTCAAAGGCTGCAAAATGAAGAACATCATTAGGAATACAGCTCATTTATGTAATGGAGGGCCAATCCTGATAATTTGTTACAAATGACATTATCCTGGCTGTGGAATAAGCAAAAACTGTATATGACAGCTAATTATCTTAATACCATTTGAAGTTAAACTTTTTTTAGTTACCAGTTGCACACATACAAGGAGAGAGCATCACAGCAAGGAAAAAAATGCAACAAAAACTCTTCTGGAGAAAAAAACCCGTGAATTACCATCCCATTTTCACCCAGTAGAGTACAGATTGTCAGTCATCTTTGGCATTTCTGGTGCAATTTGGTTTTGGTCGGTCCAGTAAAACAATCATTCCTTTAACTATACTAACGAGCAATTTACAGATTATCTGTTTCCTAAAAGCATTGAATGCTGAGTATCCCGTTCCATTTCCTGTCAGATATTCACATGCAATTAGATACAGGCAGTGGGAATGTAATGTGAAATGGGTATTTTGTTCTGAAACATGGCACTGTGCCTGTGCTCTTCCCCATCTCCCTGAGAAAAGTTCAAGTGCCAAAATGAAAGGCATGTTTAATGCCAAAGGTGATTCAAGTTCAGGCCAAAAATAATTCCAGACAACTCAATTCTGAATTATTTTCCTTCTAAACATTTTTTTTGGGGGAAATGGAAATACTGCTGGGTGTTTGAGGCTCAGATGCTAACAGCAAAACCTCTTGCAAGCTATTCAAATGTCAGCCGCTATTGTGTACAAAGTCCTCCATATCACTGTGGAATTTGGAAGAGAAAGCCAACAGACCAGCCAGATTTACAGTGTACTTGCAGAATTTTCCAGAAACTCTAGTGTCCTTTAAAAAAACAAAAATTCCCTGAGAATGTTCTCTTCCTATAACATGTTTGCCTGGCTTCCAGAAAACAGGTTGCCCACATAAAATGTATTTATTGATACTTGACTTTGTAAAATCACACTTCAAGAAGACAGCCTCGGTAGCTTAAACTTGAGGTTAAGAAATTATGGGTTAAATACTTTGTGTGAAATAAAATACATGGAAAAATCCACATTTGTATATTTGAAGAATCTTGCTGTTCTTGTATACTATTGCAGAACACCCTCAGAGCTCTTCCCTTTTGTCTTGCTATGTAGCATCCAAACCTAGTTATTTCAAATGGCTTCTGAGGCAAAGCAGGGGGATTTGTTGCTCACGGTGATGATATTTTGAACCACATGTCCAATGCAGATGAAACATGAAGCCATGGACTGTTTTCCCAGCCTCTTCAATGTCATATTTTGGATAAGTCCTTCCATCTGAATAGACTTTAAAAGACAGAATGGCTTTGGAGACAGGGATGTGATATGTGATATAAGCTAACCATGGCCCATAAGGGGCCCTCAAAATTGGATTTGGGGTTTTGAATTAGATTGGATAGTACTCTGTCTGAGTCACGAAAAGGACTGACATACCAGTGGTTTTGCTCTTAGCTGCTAAAGAAGAGTCCTGATGAAGATGATATATTTGACGTTTTCTGACCAATTTATCTGAGCTCTGTGCAATGTAATATTTGAGCACAAAAGTAGCAGAGGGAGAAGGAAAAATAACAGACTTTTTGATCAGGTTATTCTCCAACAGGGAAAGGTGAAGCCTTCTGTCCACCTGAAAAGTCTGCTACTTATTTTGTCTAAAGTGCAAGAATTGCCAGAATACAAAGATTTTGCACCCTCTTGATTGTAGTCAAGTATGGAAATGAAAAGATGCAGAATCATAATGGAGAAATTACTCCTTCCAAGGACTTTGAAGGCAAATGTCCCTGCAGGCTTCTTGGGAAAGAGCAAACCAAAGGGTCAGAAGTTCAAAACCAAAATACTAAATGAACATAAACTAGGCCTGACCGGAAGGTACAGAGGCAGCATGCAAAAAATGTTTGTGGATAACTACAGCTAACAGAGGCAGAAAAGCTGGCAGGGTGACAGTCTGTGCAATGCTGCTGGAAAAACGCATCTAGTCCTGAAAGCAGCACCAGATGCTATACAGTTGTGGAGGCTGAGAGGACAGTGGGGATTTCCATCTTTGCTGACACCGCAGAGCCTCAGGATTAAGACCAAGAATCCGGCAGGAGGTGGCTGCAAGGACAGTCATTTCCTAGAGGGGTCTACCTCTGAGATGAATCCCGCAGGGGTGCAGTTGTGTGATGGGCGCAGAGACACGCGCTCACTGATGCTGTTCTGAGCTGGCAGCACCTGAGCTGCCTGCAGGAAGAAGCTGTGGTGCTCTATTTCATGCTATGCTGAGCCTGAGTAAGACAGAGTATTGAGAGCCTGGGCTCCCAACAACCCCAGTGAAACTAGCCAATTTGTGCACTGGAATTGGCTTGTCTCTGGCTGGCTAATGTGCATCTTTCTAATTCTCTGAGACATAATGTCAAAGATTCTCAGCAGGGAGACCTGTGAGAAAGCTTTCTAAATAGTAATGGATGAGAGAAAGATAGAAATCTATTCACAAAAATGGAATAGCAAGCATGAAACAAAAATTCATTAAAAATGTATGACCAGAATAATAAAACTAGCTTTGTTTTGGCATTGGCAGCCTGCAGAAAAAAAAAAAAAAACAACCCCACAACAAAACAGGAGGGAGAGAATCATATTACAAAGATGAAAAGGAAGGCAGGCAGAAAAACGGATTAAAGAGATAGCTATACACTTCAGTTTTAAGGATTATCCCTGAAAACCATATAAATCTAAGAACATTAAAAATCGGGAATGCCACAAGGGGTATTTGGATGATGCAGAATTAATTAAGGAGAGAGAAAGTCAAAGACAGAAACTGCATTTCACAGGAAACAGGGAGGAGTGTGAAATCTGCTGACTTTGGTGAAATCAGCATCTATATCTCCTTGCCAAGAGGACAGAGAGATGTGAGCAGCTATTTGGAGACTCTACATAGGCTAAATTGCACTGTTCCTGTCAAACTATTCTTGCACAGTCCTGAGAAACGTTTCCCAGTCTTTCGAGAGCTGAGGCTCCGTCAGGAAGATGTAGCCACCCACATCCCCACCTTGTAGCTCTGCCAGGTGTTGTGCCAGATGTTTTCTGGTTGGCATCTGCCCTAACCACCCTTTCCTTCCTGCTGCAAGGAGGGCTGGTAAACTGGTTAAAGACTGTAACACTTGCTCTTGCTCACATTTTTATGACAAGTAAAAAACCTAATTTGGTTGTTTGTTTGTTTTTTTGTTTGGTTGTTGGTTGTTTTTTTAACAAATTTAACAAATAACAAATAACAAATAACAAAATAGCCATTGTTATTTCCTCGATGGGAAGGTCTTTAAAATCCTCTAGCCTGATGTGGGGCACACTACAGGCCACAAAACATCACCATTTCTGCACTAAGCACATCACATATCTCCGTGCTAACTGGCATTTCTCATTAGCTCCGCTCCCAGGCTTTCTGGTTCCTGTTTACTTCTGCCTGTCAGCACAGCCGAGCAGGCAGACCCATTTTACATCGCAAAAAATCAGCTCAGAAGGACTTGGCCAATAAGCCTGGATTATAGCTTCCACTAAAAGTGCCAACTGGTAGCTTCTGGAGACCTTCTTTCGTCACAGTCACTATTAGTTTGTCGTGCTCCCTGGTGCTTTCAATAAAGCAGGGGATTTAACAGGTGGCATCTGTGAAGAACTTGAGGCTCCCTGTTACGTTTGTCTCTGAAAGAGTGCGGAGCCGAGCAGCCTCCCCTCCCTCTGGGCTGCCTCCCTGCTTCCCAAACTGGGAGCACCCCAGGGCGGGTTACCCACCCAGACCCAAGGGTTGAAATGATCAGACACTCTTGGTAAGAGATGCAGCCTCTGCTCACTTGAGTAAGCCCGTGATATATGAGCCCATGGAGTTAAATGGTTTGTAAAACAGTGTCTATCCTTCTCTTTTTTGCCTCAGCAGAATATAGCACTGCTGTGCCCTTTGCTGTCCTCTCCTTCACACAGCTCCCTTCACTTCTGAGTTTTGTCAGGATGGTAGATGAATATTTTCTTAATTAAGCCAGAGCCAAAACCCAACTTTGTTCATATGGACAGAGAAGATTAAAACAGAACAATTGAGGTTAATAACACATTACCTCAGTGTGAACTTCAGAAATGAGCTAGCTGGATTCCTTGGTAATTCTTTGAATGGATTACAGCTTCTTTTTAGGAGTGAAAACAAACCCAAATCCTCCTTGGCTAGCTTTAACTCTCTGTGTCACATTCTGCAATTCCATATTGAGCCAAAACCCCCAAGTTCACTGTAGTCAGATTACAGAAACTAGCTTAAATTTGGATCTGGGATCTGAAGTCACTGTGTGACTTTCAGCTGACACTACTGCCTAAAGCAGCCGAAGGCCGGGGACTGGAGAACAGAAGCAAGGCAGGTTTTGAAAGCTGCAGCAGAAGTGAGTTGTGAATCCAAGGATAACAGTGCCCGTCCTCAGATCCACTCTCGCCAACGCTTGCCCTGCTGCATGGGAGGCCAAAATTAGCAGCTATCTGCCAAAGTATTCTTGATGAAAGCTTTTCAGCCCAACAGGGGCTGTGTTTGGAGGCTGACAAAGAAACATTGCATAAAATTTTACTGTGAAGGCAGAAGGCCTTAAGAGTCTGTGTCTAGAGGGAGAAAATCAGGAACAGGCTGGGGTTTAGGTTTCTAAATACCTAGGAAGTACCATGGCAATCCTAGCCAGCAGCCAGCTTAATATTACATGCTCAGAGTGTTTTAAGAAAGCCAGATTCATTAAGGTCAACTCCAATCCTCATCTCTATCCCTGCAACAGAGAACTAGCAACCTTAGCCTTTCCCTGCAGTGAGTCCTGGTGAAGAAATGGCACCTGCAGCCATGTCTGCTTGGGGGATGTTTCCCATCTCTACTCCATCGGTTGCCAGCGTGGCTCCCACAGCAGCAGACCCTCAGTATCTCTCCATCGAGCACGTCAAGCACAACACAGCCGCTGTCCGGATACCCCGTTGGTGACAGTTAGAAATAAAGGCACAAAAATGTGATTGTTTACGAAACAACACGGGTCAGCCCCAGTCCAAGTCTGGCTCCTGTTTTGCTGCGTGTACAGGGATAGGTAACATTTTTCCTTTAGAAAGTTTACTGCCAAAATAAACAAGGCAAGCAAATGGTGGGGTACCAAGGTTTGGTTTTATTGCATAAATTAGGAAAGACTCAACATACTGTTTGTCGCCTTTATTCCAAACCTTTGCCCCAGCTATAGGGCCTCAGAACATTGCAGTAATTGCTTTTGTTCCAGTTTGGCCCATATAAAGGCTCCCAAATCTTTCCAGAGAAAATCAGTAGGTGTCCTCATTAAGTTTACATTTTGGTGAAATGACATTGATTTTTACAACAATGAAGGAGGAAAAAAGAAAAAGCAGCACAACCCTTCAGTCACCTCTGGCTAAAGTTCACTCCACACTACCAGCCTGACTTAGAAATGTTTCCTGGAACCCCTGTATTTCTGTTCTGCTCTCTGGTGCGTGGCATCCTGTCAGAAGCATGTTTGTTCTCCAGAAGTTGTTTTAGCTAAATCAGAGTAGGCATTTTTGAGGTAGGACTATGAAAATGAGAGGTTTTCATTCTCTTCTTGATTTTGCGAGAGGGAGGGGAAAAAGTAAGAAACTAAAATTCTGGGTCTCAGCACTAGCATAAACTAGTCTAAATATTATATATATATATGTATATACGTGTGTGTGTGTGTGTGCGCGCGTGCATATATTAAATACTTCATTCCTGACTAAAACCTTCAACTTTTTACCCAGGAGGTGGATTGATTCATTTTAATGCAATCTGCAGCAAATACTTGGACTTCTAAGAACTTCTTAAAACCTCAGTAGTATTTACAACCTTTTTCATAGCTCAGTGCTTTCAGAGTTTGAAATTGCTGCTAGAATCTCTGGTGGAATTTGCACATTTTGTGAGATAAACTGCTTTGTGGCTCTAATTTCCTCAAAGCTTACTAACATCAAAATTGAATGAACTGTATATAATGAATGTCTGGTACTGATGCCACTCATAAATTTTATAGCCATGTTTGAGTACAATTAAATTAATCCTGATATATTTCATACCTGTGAAATAACAACCAGGCATTTAATTGTACAATCTTTGCACCAATTAATTATTTCATCAGATCTTGCTATAATCAAGAAGGAAGTCAGGCAAGGAAGGACTGTGCTGCATTTTCTGTCATACTTGCAAGCGCAGCTATTAGTAGAGACAAAGGCTCATGAATAAACAAAAAATTACTGATGGCCTCTCATCTATAAATATTTAAGAACTTTTTATGATTTGAAGGAAGCAATTGAGTTAGACCTGAGTAAAAGTCTGTGTTATGACCGCCTCTGAAATATCTGCAGTGAACTTTCAGCTCTACTCCAATGTGTGAAGTGATTAACCACAATTTAAATGCTATATTCCCTTCATTCCAAACACTTGGCTATATCCCAATAACCTCATCTAAACAAACACTTTTTCCTTTGTGTTCTGAATTCTCAGAGAAAGAGAACAACTCCATTTTCTGGAGAAAAGCAATGCCTGGAGATTGGTACCCTCCTGTGACAATAATCTGTGGCTGTTGCTCTTCCACTGAGCTGTCACATTCCCAGGTGAGATCCTGGGACTCCAGGTGTGGCTGCAGTTTTCTGGGGAGAGATGGAAATGTTTTCGCTTGCATTTTCAGTCAAGCCAGATGGCAGTTACATGTGGGTCAGGCATGATGTGGCAGCTAACAGTGTCTTGCAGCTGCTTAACCTACCTGAGTCCCCTGGCCAGTGAGGGACTTGAGGACACATTTAACTCTTTGCTGTTAAAAGTGCAACTTAGATGTGTACTTAGATATTTTACTAATTGGGATTGAATTTCATGGCATGCATTGCTAAACTAGTGCCTAAGATCTTTTGGTTGCTGATAAAATGTTGTCTATAAACTATGCATTGTGGCCCCAGGCCTTTGAGACTCTCGTCATGCTCCCTCCCAAATGACTAAAGGAAGTAACAAATGTCCAAATTTCTCTAGGTCTGTGATTTTAATTTTTCTTTTTGTTTGTTAGATGTTTTGAAGTCTATATAAATGTAATAAAGCATGGGGCTATACCATAATGATAAAAATCATAAATATTTACGATACTTATACTTCAGAAGACATTCATCATGATGGCGGAATTGCAGTCAATTTTTATTTCAGTACAGACTGTCTAGAAACTGATGGCATGTTGAGGATAGATGTTCACCTTACACTCCACAGATTGCCCCAAACTAGTGTCTTAAAGTGAGTTGTTCGCTAGATAAATCTTTATCGTCTGTTTGTTTTGACAATGTTACTCTTTCAATATTCAAAGCTCTGTCTATCTGTCCTCTATTAAATTTACCAGTGGGAAAAAAATCAATAATCTACTGCTCTCCCGACATCCCTTTGATTACATTAGAAGGAAATGCATGTTCGCCTGGGTACCTAAGGGAGTGAGGTGCATGTGCATTTGAGATTTCAAAGCTGCCAAGTGCCAGCTGAGTGTCACTTGCACCATATATGCAGCCTATAACTCACCCTTTACGGAAAGGGCAACATACTGGTGGCACCGTGAAATTGAAAAATGACCATGGTAGTATGCAGTGTCTTAGTTCATCTTTAGTTCATGGCTTAGCAGAGCTATGGTGGGTGTCTTTGGCAGCTGTTAGTAAAGGAAGCGTAGAAGTTTTCCCACAAAGACTTTCCCTTCAGTTGTTTTCTGTCCCTTCCGTTACCCTTATCGGTACCCTTTGCTCCCACAACTTCCACTTGGACTAAGCAAACCCCAAAGCTCTGCCCACATCGCAGCTCTATGAAAACGGGTGTCTGCTGCTGTGGGGCAGAGGCAGTCACTGTGTGGCTGCTTTCTTGCACTGTCATCTCATGACTTGTGGGCTGGATGTCATGTGGTGTAACGGGAGGTTAGGCTGGGGAAACAACTTGCCTTTATACTTCCCCTTTCTCCCTGCTAAACCTACTGTTTCTGACTCAGCAACAGTAAGAACCTGCCCCTCCCCATAACTGAGTACATAAATATACTTTTTCTGCCTCAATTCAACACACGGGGCAGTGATATATAGAATGAAAATTTTCAGATACTGTAAGCTTCCTCTGTACCCTTTCCTACATAATCCAAAGCATTGAGGTTGTAGATAAGAAAAAAGCCCGCTGGGATCATGGTAAAAAAAAAAGTCCTGTTTATGCTTCTGTTTACTACTGTACCTCAGAGGACCCTGACTTGTAAATAATGTTTACTCCAAGGAGAAAACTTTAAAAAAATATCGATTATTATCCACAGTGAGGTTACTAGCTCTGGGTACAACAAAATGGTTCTTGGTTCAAAAAAAAAAATATATATATGCTGGTTTTGTCTACCTAAATGACATTAAGGACATAAACCCATGGAAATTTACCAGAGGAAAAAAAATAAATAAAAAAAATAATCAGAAGTTCACTCAGTGGGAGACAGCAGAGACATGCCAAAAACAAAAGCTGATATCCAGCACCTCTCACTGAATTCAAATAAATAAGACTTCTTCTAATTTCAGCTAATCCATTTAAGTATGTGGATCCAAACAACTCTAACAGGTATCTTCCACTGCGCTCCACATCCTTTAACTCCTGTTGAGGTCAACATCTGCATTTACTGTTTTTATTAAGATGGCCCTTAGTCTGCAGCCCAGACTGGACTTTCAGTAAGGTCCCCTGTTGGATTTAGGTGTAGCTAGGATGTGCCTGTTAGACCATGTGGGACCACACAGGCAACTTTTTGGCTCATACATTGCTGATAGCAATTTTTCATCAACATGCAAGTTTGAGGCTATCCACAAGGTTGTTGTGTGGGTGGAAGGCAAACTAGACATGAATATGAAACACAGACACCACACTTTAGTGTTGTGTAGACACAACTAATGAAACTTGGTGGCACCCACTAATGCTAAATGAGGAATAGCTGCCCTCCAACAACTACATTTCTAATGAATAAATATTATTTGGCCAAGAAAGGAGAAAGAGCTTGGCTGGGTCTCAAGACTTGTTGTTTGGGCTAGGGTTCAGATTCCTACACCAATATTCAGAGAAGGCAGAATAGTTTTTATAGGAGATACTGAAACATCGTCAGCTGAGAACAGAAAAAGAGCTACTAAGCTAGTCAGCCAGGTCTAAAGCTCTATTTGGGGTATGTGTCGCAGCACTAGCAAAACTAGCCAGCTGCAACAAGGCTTACCATCCCATACCAGGTTAACTTCAATGAGTAGCTCCTGCGCCTTGGCCTGACACAGCTACCACTCCCCCACAAAGTTTCAAAAGTTAATCTACTGCCTGTGTTGTTTCTTCATCCTCTTCAGGCCAGTCCAACCTTCTTGTATCTGCTTGTCTCTCCTACATCTGAGACACTCACTCTTTCTCTCTGATCCTCTTCATCCAGTACTCCTCTTCAGTATCCCTTCGAGCTATTTAACTACTTAGCAGGAATAAGCCACAGCTGCACATTATCCACCTCAGCCAACCCACCGCCCCTGAAGCCAGCCCACAGCTGTATATTATCAATGTTAATTAACCAGCCTTCATTCCTCTATAATTCCTCTACAGGTATGGACTGGGATTAGATGTCCTGACCTCAGCAGGTGCCCTAACAATAGTACATTGGCTTTCCAACAGGAGGGAGAATAATCTCTCTTTAGCATTTTGACCAGAAATCCTATACTACCATGGAAACCTTTCTTATGAAAATTTCACCAAAATTGGCATATTCCCAAGACAAGTCTCCACTTCAACAAACTGGCATTTTCCAATGATAAAATATGTTTCTGGAAAATACCCAAATAACTCTACTGCTTGGCACCTGTTTAAGTTGCTAAATATTGAATCAAGTGGTTCACATTACCATGGAACACCATAGCATTTTTCATTATATGATACTTGGAAAAAAAGGCAGCTACATCAGAGAGGAATTTTTTTTCAGGGAATCTCTTTTTGCAGTACCAAAGAGCACTCCGAGCAGGGTGAAAGCTCACGGGTGATCAGACCATTAAGCATGTGAGACTCCCACTGCATGATCAAAATCCTCAGTCTTTGGTTGCCCAGGATGAAGCACTAGCGGCAATGCCTGCCCAAGGTATACCCGTCCCTTTCTGCTCTCGCTCCTTTGCCATGTTTCTGCACGCCCCCTTGTGATGAACTGTACTAGGGAATTTAAACTGGTTTTAGAAAAAAGTCCAACATGTTTCTGTGAACATGGGCTTGGTCTGCCACAGCTTCACAGACAGTTGTGCCCACACAGCTGAGAAAGTCCAGCAACAGGTCAGGAACAAATTCAGGTGTGAAAAGGGGCAAAGCAGACTTACGGGGGCCTTGTGGGTGCAGGCATCTAGTGAGTGTGGGCAGAAGACCAAAGATAAAAAGTGTGACATTGCTCCTACCAAAAGTAGGTATTTGATGTAAAGATGTATTTCAACCTCTTCCTGCAGGCTTGATGCAAAACCCACCAATGGCTACAGAAGTCCCTTTTACTGACCTCAAGAGCTCTGGTCTCTAAAGTTATTCTGTTTTGTAGCCTATCAGTAAGAACCAAACCAAATTATGTTCGCTTTTGGTAGGATAGAAATAGAAAATCCCTGAGGATATTTTCTTGTTTTCTTCAGAGATCATGAAGGTTTCTTACTCAGTTGTAAACCTCAATGGTGAGATTCATCCTAATTTTATGTATCTCATGTCTCTGTGTAGAGACTAATGATCATGCATGATTCATCTCAGCTACCTGAGATGTCTACTTTGGGATGAGATGAAAGGCACCCCAGGCAACATTGATTCTGTTGCTTATCTCCTGTCTGACCATTACAGATGAATCCTCTTCCAAGTGTTGGAAGTATAAAACATCTCTTCACAGTCATGTTAACATTTGTTCCATGGAGCTCTTAACAAGTTTCTGATTATTCAGATGGCATAGTTTCAAAGGGGTAGGCATGGCTAGTCTGAAATGCTTATTTTCTGTCTGTTTAGGCACACATAAGCACACAGAGCTAATTAAAATATATACATTCTAGAAGTCCATTTTCTTCCATAATCAGCAGAATCTTCACTACAAAGACTCGACTCCTTGATGCCTGGCACCCTGTAGGGTCAGTTGCGTGGCTTCATAGTGGATGCTTACTCCTGTTGTGAGTTTTATAGATGCTTAGCATAGCTGTGAATGGCTGAATTTAGTACAGGATGGCAGAGAACAAAGTCTCCAGGACCTTTATTCTCTTTCACTGCAGATTTTTCTCCTCTCAGTGCACAGCTGCATCAAGGAATTTCCAACAGTCAATCAAAACATGTACTTAACCCAATGAAACTGAGGAAAGAAACATTCTCTTTGACAGCAAAATGCGTGACTAACTCAGGGCAGGTCTAACGAAAACATCAAGAAACCATGAGATATATAAACACAGGTGAAGTTCCTTCCTCCTCTCTCCCCTTCCAACAGCTACAAATTAAATTTAAATGCTTATTAAAAAAAATAAATATCCTGTGTGACATTTATTGGCTGTAGGGCAGTTGGAGGCTAACGTTTTCTGTTTATTCCCATAGCATATGGAAGATAAGCAATGGCATGGCAGGACATGGTGCTGAGGAAAGACCCCCTGCCATTTCCAGCTGGTACCCTAGATCCATGTAAATTCATTGACCTCTCTGCCACAGCTGTTAATGTGACCTCTTGTGATGTGGGCTCCTATTCGCTGGAAATGGGACTCTTCTCTTCAGGGTGGTGTATTCTGTAGCATTAGGACATCCCACTGAGCAAGAAATAAATGAATGGCTCTTCCATAGTTTGTTCTCTCTCTTCCTGCTGGTGGGATAATTATGGTTTTAAATTACTGTTATTACTTTAATGACCTGTTTCTCAGTGAGGAAAATACTGTGAGGAGATTTGTATTGGTACTGGCAAACAGCAACTGTCCAGTCCACCTCAGATGCTGGAGGCTGCAGAGACATGGTTTGGTCATTGAGAAAACCCCCGTGCTAGTGGACTTTCATGGTGGGAAAGCTTCTTATTCTCTTGGAAGTTTTCAGGGGCATCCCAAATTGCAGAAGTTGAGGTCTTGTAGATTATATAGGCCTTTTCTTCTCAAATAGGATAAACACTGAACAACTAAACTCCTATTTAGGAACTTCACCAAAGAAACCAACAGGATTTAGGGGTGTTGGTAGGATGGAGATTTTGAAATATTTTTTTCCAAAGCTTTGCTAGTATGTATAACTTTGAAGCTATATTCAGCAGTAAGCCAATAAAGTGAGCCAAGAGTAGCATGTCTGCAGAGAGCTGTGAGGCTGAGAAGATCCTTGTGCTCTTCTGTACCAAGGAAACATTATGGGAAGTCAAAAAGCATTGCAAAAGGTCATTGAGGAGAAGGCAAGGTTGGGTTTCATGTCATCTGAATTTGAATGTGACACTTACCTTACACCACACAAGCGTCAACATCTGGGTTAGTCCTTGTGTCTTGACAGGTTTACCTTCCAGCTTTGGCACCTATTCTCACATGCAATGAACTGTCCCATGGAAATTCCCATTTTTTCTCCACTGGATACAGAGAGGCTGAGCAGTTCAGCTGCAGACATCTATACTAAGGCCCTGATACTAGCCAATGGAGCGTTTAATATAACAAGTAAGGTAGCAGAAGAAGCAGCTTATTCACATGGGAATAGAGTCTAAGTTAACACTATTAGCATCAACCCTTTGACAAGCCCATACTACCTGTTCCAAAAGAAACATCACTTTTCACTGCAAGAACTTGATGCAGAAAAATGCACTACTCTTGCAGCTGAAATCTCACAGTAGCTCCATGCAATGGTGTGTAGATAGTACATCAAATGCAGGAAAATCTGGGATCTGTGTGACTTCCAGAGGCAAGTGCAAAGTTGCTTTCTGTCCATCATTTTCTGCAAAGACTCCAAACCAGGTTAATGGTTGGCTTATTTCCACTTAGGAATTTGTAGCTGTTGAGTCATTGCTGTCAGGGAAAAGTCTCAATCTAAGAGAAGTTTTTTTGGGAAGGAAATTCTTGTTAGTAACTACTGAAAAACCTCAGCTTCAGCAAAAACAAAATCTAATTTCTGGGAGAAAATCTAATGGGGGAAGCAGAGTTTAAACATGCACATGGATATTTCTTTGTCATACTACTTTCTTTGGGATTCCAATTTTTCCTGCCCTTTTCAAGGCTCCCTTGGGAAGGACTGGATGCATTTTTCTTGGAAGTCAAGGCAGAAATGTGAAAGTATGAACACAAAATTAAAAGCTCTTTAGTCAAAAGATTAGTTCACAGTGAGAGTGAGTGGAGTACATCCTAAACATATAAATATCAATGAGACATCTTTAATATGCCTTGATACACAGTTGTACACCATCTATCAAAGGTGTTAAAGAGACAGCTAAAGTGAGAAGAAAAATCATCGAGTTGAATAAAGTAGAAGTCACAGATCAAACCTTATTAACGCCTGTCACTTACAACACCCACGTCAGAGGAAGAAATTAGCACCTCCTGACACAAATCCCACGTGTACAAAAAGCAAGTAATGCACACGACAAGGCACAAAAAAGGATGAATATTAAAGCAATCGCTCAAAGGGAGGATTCATCTACTGCTCCTAACTATGCATGAAGCAAAAAATAAAATGCCTGTAGAGAAATTTTATAGGCAGAAAAGCAGCTGAGTACACCAGGGACCACAGTCAAAGCGTGGAAGCTGTGAAAAGCAGATGAAGAAGAACTCAGTTTGATCAAATGTGGATGAATAAATATCAGTGAACTGAGAAATAATGAATACTTAGATGAGTAATAGGGCTAAACACTGATTTAAAACTAAGCACCTGTTTAGAAGGAAAAACAATCCTTTTAAAGTACCAACAAAAAGCAAAAGACTGAAGCCAGAGCAGTGACAAATATTGCTGTGACAGAAAGCCCCTACAGTACTCTGGTTGGATAGAGATAATGGAGGTCGATCACTTTAAAGTCATGAATTTAAGGGATGTGTGTGTTTGATTTTCTCTCTCCTTCAATACAGGTCAAGACTACTGGAGTTTGCAATCGTGTTAATAGAAGTGAAAAGACTAGAGGAGAGCTGGGGAAAAGCAGAATAGTTCTATGTCTAACTTATTGTGAGGTAAGGGAAAACATAGTGAATGAGCCGTGTAGCCTTTTTTCACTGTTTTGCCGCTCTGTCCAGCTACAGTAGCAATACTGATATCTGGTCGTCAGTTAACTTTTATTGTCTATAAATATATCACTGGCAACAACGATCAAGTGTCTGAAATTCTGATATCTAAGAGGACTACCCCAGGGACAGCCCACCTCTGCTGGTCACCCACTCTGATTGGCTTTACAGCCCCCAATGTAAGCACAAATCCATAATCTTCTATTGAGTTTGGAGACCCGACAGCCTTTGGGCATCTGCTTTTCTAGCTTATCATGGCTGTGTTTGCTGGCAGTCTCCCTCACCCAGGGCTCAGCTGCTCCTGGATGTGTGAGGCCAAGGATGAGAGTGTGTGCGCATGTATAAAGGGAAGGCTGGGACTGTACTTTTTACTGAAGGAGTTACAGATGCTGCAGCCTACTCTCTCTCTCTCCCCTCCTCTTAAACTCCTACCCCCACCAGCAGCTAGAAATACTCCAGGGAATGCAATAACCTACGCTGGCTGGGAATGGTGCCAAAGTGGCTGTTGGCTGAGAGTTGCTGGAGCCTGCTTCAGCGAGGCCTTTCATACCCTCTGCATGACCCTCCTAAACCCTGGGGGATTAGTACCCCTCTGAGCCCCATTATACCATCCATCAAAGGATGCCCCACATGAGGGTAAATCTCAGCTGGTCAAGGAGAGCTGGAAGCTGGGCAGCACAAGACCTTCGTTCACTCCCCAGTGGAGGCTCTTAGTTTTTGGGCTTGCTGACTGCATGCGTGCAGTGTGAAATGCTCAAAGTGACTACTTCCTGGGATTAGGAATTAAAATAAACAAGTAAACAGAGAAGCAATGTTAGCCTGCTTTTGCCCTACTATTAAAAACAGTTTTATGACCTGAAAATTATACGCCAACTGATTTTGGCAGTGATCTCTCAGCTAATGCACATACATGCATCTCTCTTCTTACTTACAGCATTAGCTGTCACCACAGGACTCTGCCTTTATTTTCTTCAACAGATTTTTAGTGGGTTCTTCAGCCCTAAAAATAAACAAGCTCTCCTGGGGTGTATGTTTGCCTCCTCAGCTCCCATGTACAGGTTGCTGGCTGTATGGAGATTTATATTCCAGAGCTCTGTTACAGACCTGCCATGTGGCAGAATGGGAGTGGAAGCCAACAGATGAATTATGGAAGTTACTGGGTGTTTGCAGAAAAAGAAACACTGATTTCCATAGAGACATGGTGACTGACCTTGCTTATCCTTCTGCATTGATACTGAAATGGTCAATGTGTTGTGGGGTGGGGCCTTCTACGCTGGGACTGCCCTGACACTGGGACCTCAGGACCAGCTCTGCTGCAAAACATGGTGAAAAATAAACTGATCTGCGACACTTTGTGTGCATTGTCTCAGATATGGAAATTCATTCCTTTTTGCATGCACCTTCAGTTCCCTCAGACTGGCAAGCCTTCTGGGCCCACAGAACTCAGGGCATTAGAGAACAGGCTATGAGGACTACTTCACCATCTCAGCCCAGCTGATGGATTTAGGGGATTTAATTTTTTTAATTATTGCACTTGGAGACTTGGCCTACATGGAGAACTGAATCACAAAATCACAAAAATGCCTATGCTAGAAGAGACCTCTGGAGATCATCTAGTCCAACTTTCTGCTGAAAGCAGGGTTTAGATTAGGTTATTCAGAGCCTTGCCAAGCCAAGCCTTGAATATTTCTAGTGAGAAATACTCCACTACTGCTTTGGGCAACCTGTTCTAATGTTTAATTGTTCTCACAGTGAAGCATATTTTTTATATCCAGGTGGAATTTCTCTTGAAGACAATTGTGCCCAGTGCTTCTTGTCTTCTCATTGTACATCCTTGTGAAGAAAGTACCTTCATCTCTATAGCTACCTTTAGTTATTGGTAGGTTGTGATTAGATTCCCCCCAGCCTTCCCTTCTCAAGGCTGAACAGATGCTGTTCCTTCAGTCTTTACTCGCATGTCAAGCTCTCCAACCATCTGATCACATTGGTGACCTGGTGACCTGGACTATCTCAGATTTTTAGCGTCTCCAAAGGAAACTGCATTTGTCTTCATTTCTGTACTCATCTTGGCACTTACTGGCCATGTTGGGTCAGGAAAAAAAACACAGCCAAGTGTGAATGTGCTGAAGAAAATGACCCGTCTCCTCCTTTACCAAGCTTGAGGCACCTTTGCAACAGTGCTGTAGAAGCTTCTTTGGCTGTAAAGCCCGCTGTACGTCTGTAGTGGATCAGTCCTGTACTCTGAGGCTGCCAGGCTAGTGTACAGTTCATCTGTGCTAAGCATACTTACAGACATACACGCACACATAAAGTCCCTCTCTCAGAAAGCTGATTTAACTGATCTGTTTGGAATGTTTAGGCCATATGGTTCTGATTATTTATATAGATAAGCATGTGTATTTTTCTCTGCCTAAAAATAAACCAGATTTAGAGAAGGAAGATGCTATTGTGTAAATTATTTAAAAATAGGAAAGCTGCTAATCCCTTGAGAAAACCCTCACTAGTGTTGCATGTGGTACCAGGAAGCCCCTGAGACAGGAGGCCATGGGGTCTGGCTGCTCAATCACACTTCAACCATGTTCTTTTACACCCTCGATGTGACCACCCCGGCTGCTCTCTCTCAAGTTAGTGAGCAATCCTGCAGAACAGCTGATGAAAGGCAGCTGCAGGGCAAATATAACTCATGGCCTTCTCTGTTGTGGCTTCTTTTCTCCTTTTACACTCCAAGTTTTCAGCAACCCCCCTTAAACTCTCACCCTATGAGGTTCTAATGAGGCTGGAATGCTGAATGCTAACACCTGTGACTGCTCATGGTCTAAGTTGCTGTGGTAGAGGTTGCTCTAAAGTGCCTAGCAGCCTTTGGAGGGATGAGCAATGGGGATGTATATGGTGAAGAAATTCAGGTCTAAGGTGGTGGGTATAAGGTTTAAACTAGGTTGGATGAGGGCCCCACAGGATATGGTTGAAGAACATGCAGAATCCTCCTCTTCTGCTCCTCCTTCTTTGTGTGCTTTGAGGCTGGTTAGTGTCTTAGGCAGGGCAAAGTATAACCCATGGCTCCTTGCAGCCACCATGTTCCCTCTCCATCTCTTCTATCCTTGGTTGGCTATGCTGCATCTTGGCATAAGTGCAGAAGGCAGCTAGGCCATGGCTGCCTTTTAACTGGGGATGTTTGTTGTTCTTGGCATTGGCTGTCCTAGAAACGGTGTCTCTAACTGTACCTTTGCCTACTGAAGGATTTCATGAGTTAAACACATTAACACTGGACAAGGTCTCAGATGCAAGTGTGAACATGATGAAGAATGTGCATACTCTTCATTCTAGTACACATAAACAAACAATTAAACTTTGAATTTCTCCTCAGTTACAGTATCTTCCCTTGTGACATTCTTCATGGAACAGTGTTGCCTTTTTGCTGATGCTGAGGAAAAAAATCCTCTTTACAAGATCTATATTTATATTGAGCCCTCTCTAGCAAGGACTTTCTATGGCACAATTCATAACCTTCCTTCACTCCCTTCCATGCCCAGTCTCATCCAGTACGAAAGTTTTTCTTGAGGGTGAAATTGTGAGGGGACCAGCTATTTCTGTCTCCCTGACATTTCTCATTACAATCTTCCTCATTCCCCTAAACGGTTTGTTTTTGACTGTCAGCATTGCACAATCTCTTTCATGCCAGTGGAAGAAATCTGACATTTAGCTGAGCTTTGTATTGGTTATTTGGGTGTTACAGTGCAGTGAATTGTTATTGTTAATATTGTTATTATTTTCTGAAGTGGCTGTGGGAATGCAAAAAGTCATCACTCTGCATACCAATTTCTCTCCTGTGTTAAGTGTTGGCCTGGCACACTGCTGAGTCATGCTAGCTCCCTGCAGTTTCACAGAAGATCCAGACTTGTGTCCCACCCAGGGCTTCAGATCCTACATGCTTTTGTGGCTGTCACTGCTGCTGTATGGGAGCACCTCCCCATTTCACCCTCCCAACACTTCTCTGAAGCAGGGAAAATAGAATTATACCCATGCTGTTCATGGGGACCTAAAACATGACTAGACCATCTAATTTGTCTTAATTTCCACACTGGAAGTCTGTGGGAGGTCAAGAGCTTAGCTCAAATTCCCCCTTGGAAGCAAGCGATTTCGCTGCTGCATGACCTCTTCATCTCTACAGCTACCTCCTTCAAGCCTACAGGGACTTCATCTTTTGCTTCTGTTTCTCAATCAGTGTTTTCACAGCAGAGCTCAAGCTTGGAGATTTGCTCTGGGCTGCATTACAGAGCACTGAACTGGCACTTGGTTAAGGAGATGACTGCCAAGCAAGCGGCATCCACAGCCTCTCAGCAGCCCAGTGGATGCCAGCCAATCCCTGCCATGTGGTACCTTCTTCCTGCCCTTTGGGAGGAGGGAAAGGGTGTTGGTCTTCCTAACTTGCCTTTTGGTGGCCAGCAATATGGAAGTGATCTCACTCATGTCTCATGAGAGACCAGATCCCCTTGTGCATCCCATCAGAACTCCCTGGGTTCAGCAGATGAACTGCTGTACCATACCACTGGGGTATAAACATGCATAATAATGATTAATATGGTGAAAAGAAAATTTGAGATAAAAATCTGAGGCTGTGGTTTGATCTATGGTAGAAGACACCACAAAGTGTTGACACAGGATCCCCAACTCATTCAAACCATGGTGACAGGGGAAACTGTTCCACTTGCCACCTTCTCTTGCTCAGAAATGCCTTATGATTAATTGCTGAGATGTAGTTAGAAAAAGAGATTTCTTTGCTGAACAACAGCCAGATTCTGTTTTCATGCTAGTGGCAGAACTGGTGTTATTGTTTCAAATCCTCCAAGGATATACACTAATGAATAGCATCAGTGAGTTCCAGAGATCCAGTGCTCAGCCCTGACCCATTTCTCCAACACAAGGACTGTCACTGACAGTTCTCCTGGGAGACTTAAAAAAAGCCCCAAGCAAAACCAAGCCTTCTAAGCAATGTGTTGCAGAGATATGTTCAATGCTGCAAGGGATAAGCAGTATTTCTGTGGGGATCTGAAAGTCATTCTGGAGCTGAGTGTGCATCACAAAAATAGTTAAAGATACTCCTTTGATGTGAACTCCTAGTTACCTTCTTCCATCACAAGCAATTCCTAATTGTCAGAAATCATCTTTTTTGTTGTTGTTGCAGTTGATTTCAAGGGCTAAGAAGAGTAAGGAATTTTTCTCCAGGCAAAGAAAGGTAGCTGGAGATTTACACATGTTTTCAGTGGAAGTACACTAAATCCGTGTGTCTACATTTGGAAGCATTCTCTGTTGGTTTTGGACATGAAAATAATGGTTAAGCTTTCTGTTTTACAAAAAAATAAGGTCTGACGGAAGGAAATCAGTCCACACAGCCAAATTTGGATTTTCTCCTACATTTTTTTTAGATTTAAAGAACTTCTAGAGGTAGGTTAACTCCAGTCCAGAGGAGATGAAAAACCTGAAAAAATTCTTATTTCACTTCCAACTAACTAGGACAAAATAGTGCTGCTTTGTTTCAGGTTTGTTCCCAATACATTTCCCAAATTCTTGTTTTCTCATATATTTTAGGATATTATTCTTGCTTGAAATTATTTCTTTGTAGAAGTGTTAAAGCCTATCACTAATTTCAAAATCAGTATGGAATCATGCTGTCCCCAGACGAGCCTCAATAACTTTACTTAAAAACCTCTGTTTAAGGATTAGTCAACTGCAGGGTCTGAAGACTGGGAAGAAAATACATGCAGAAGAATTTTTCAGGAAGCACACCAACAAGTCAGGTTAGAGCTGAATTTAAGTTCTGTGAAATGAAGATTCAAACCAATAGAAATGTTTCCGTGTTTAAGCATTCCAATGAAAATAATTTTAATTGGAATTATTCCCTTGCTGGGTTTGTAAGCCAAACACTGCATCATTTTGCTAGAAAAGAAAAGCCAGATTTGTTAGCTTCCAGTTAGCTTCCAGTAAGTTTCACAGTCTATTTTCATTCTTTATGTGGAGTGAAATACAGTGGAGTGGAATGACAAAAATTGAAATGCAAATTAGGTTTTTGAAATTATTTGCTGTGAGTGACATAGAAATGTAAATGCTTAGAAAAATATGATCTCAGGGCTGAACATTTTCCCTGCTTAATTTCAAATCAGAGAGGAATCTCTGTACTTTCAAATTGTATTTTACAGCTGATGTTTGCAATGCTGTCCCAGGTGCATAATACAAAGGAGTGTTAATTATTTAATGATGTGTACAGGCAGTCCATGGGAATGGGGAGAGTGGGAAATAAGCAAGATGAGTGAAAAGAAACAAAGTGTAGCAACCTAATGTAAATAATAAAACTTGTAAAGCTCTGTCCTAAAAAACCTTCAGGATTACCATAGCAACAGAAGACAGGAGCACAGTATGGGCAGCATCTCCATCCCCCTCAAAGACAGCTGCTGCTGAAGGGAAGTGAGCTTCTGAGATGAGTTTTGCAGAGGGGTTTTTTTGGATCCTTTACCTAGAACGTTGGAATCTGTTCCCTTAGATGCAGATGCTTTCCAGGAGATGCACAAATGTCCCTTCTGGCACTCATTCCTTTTCTTTGGCGAGGCTTGGACCCTTCCCAAACAGTGACTGCTTCCTGGAAGAGTACTGTCTATGCCAGTCCTGAGGAGTGATCTTTCATGTCTACTCCAGGCTGAAAGCCAAAATAGACCTTCACAGCATGTAGTTTCTATACTTAGACCATAAATATTATACCAATGCCCTCTCTCAGATCCCAGGCTATAGCTAAGCTTTAGCTAGTTTGGGGGACCAAATCAGAGAGGACTGGAGAAAGTGAGGTTCCAGTAACGCTACAAGACCCTGCAGTGGCAGGAACTTATTTTAAGAGTTGCACCAGAATGTTATTTGTCTACATGGGTCTTGAAAGCCAGCTCTGTAGATAACATTGTAATTCACCATGGTAATGAAGCAATTTCCATTTAAACAACCCTTCAGTTTAATGCAGCTTCCATTGAAATTGCCAGGGACTAGGTTTTTGTCTTCAGTGGAAGCAAGTCTAGATTTTTATTGCTTCATAGCATTTTTTTCATACATGCTAGAGCTTGGGATAATTAAATAATTCATATACCAAGTTGAAATAATAATTAGAGAGGGGGGCTTCAAATTCACAGTACCTAAGAAAAGATGGGTCATTATAGCTTATTATAAAGCTCCCCTTATAGCCAAGCCTTGGGGTTCAGTGCCATAACATAATATAGCCAGTGAAACTGTAATTAAACTCTGCTTCCCTAGCCCCTTGAAATTCAGATGGGAAAAATGCAGGAAGGGAGTATGATTCAAATGGTGATGGGAGGGAATGGTAATAACACAGAGTCAAAGAGAGGTCATTCTGAAACATACCTTGGGGACAGCAGGTGTGGTAATAAATTAACTGTATATACTTCTTCAAGGCAGGACAAAAGAGACACAGAGGAATTCCAAGGAAGAGTAAATTGCACATGGCAGAGCCTGCCAAGCAATAACCTGCTGATTTAGGGTCCATTCTTGGAGGTGCTCCATGCTCAAAATGTCTACAGACAACTGAACAAACAGGGCCAGACTTGTTCTTGCACTGCAGCCCCCTTCCTATGATGATGCCTTTCCAGTATGGTGCATTGATCTACCAGCGACTGAGATGGCTCACACTGGCCAATGAAAGGCATCAAAAACCAAGGTGCCACTGGAAGTGTTTTAGATTGATCTCTCCTTCCATATGTACATCAAAATAATTACAGTACCAACTAATCTATTCAGTGGCCCATGGCTGTGGACCTGACCTCCTATTCTAGAAAATACATCTTGGGCAACTGTAGTAGCCTGCCCTCCCTAGCTAATCCAGGCAGGAGGGTATTTCATCCCTTTCCCTCCCTTATCATAGAAAGCAACTCAAGGGATCAAGGTTTTAAGTTACAGTAAAACTCACTCTGCCCTCCTGTGTACCCTCATCCTGACAGAGAGGAGCACAGCAACGTGACGGTGCAGACACAAAGACTAAAGACTGCAGTAGCTTGATTTTTTCACCCAAGACTCAGATTGACTCAATGAGGCACACAAACAGGCTCATTACTGCTCATTTCATCCTCCTCAATGTTTTATATTCTAGGTACTGAAAATCAATGTATGAATTGCACCATTTTGAAAATAGTGTGAACCCCCCAAACAATCAGAAGAAACCCAATCCAGCATCAATAACTGCTGAACAGACAGTTTTATGACTGCAGCCTTAAGGCTTTGGAACAAAAGAAAAGATTTCACTTGTAGCAGTTGCTGCAGTTGAATGTTAATCACTTCAGACTATGAAGTTTTTTTGACACTTGCAGGCTCTGAAATTACATGACCTAGATTCTGCATCTCCTTTTCCTCATTTCAGAAGTCCAGATTCCAGAAGCAGACCTCTGTTTTTGACATTTTAATGATCTGCAATTTACACAAAAGAATAGGATACTCAATAGACAACTTTTGACATTACATTTTTTGGTGGGAAGTTTTATTATGCTCTCCCTTTTTTGATCTTGTATCCATATGCTGAAAATATGTGAAGGTTTGTATATGCAAGGATGGTAGGATTGAATCTTAAATGGAAATCAGAGTGCTTTTCCATCTCTTCTGCCCCAGTGTACATTGTTTATATAGACGCTATGGTATGCTGAAATATAAAGATAGTCTTCTACTTGATAACATTTACAAATACATCTCAGGTGAACTGAGGGAAACTGGCTAATTTATCTGTCTGAATTTCTGGAAATAATGAATTTTATGGTGAAATAAATTCAGCTAACCTTCTTGAAGAGCTACATTTTGCTTTAGATCTGAAACATCAGTAGTTTGCTTCAGTTCTCTTCGAAAGAAAGAGACTATTTAACATTTTTGTCTAGTCTCTCCCTGCTCAAGGATGTAAGGGGCTATGGAAAAAAAAAAACCAACAAACTCAACCCTCTTTAGTTAATGGATTAAAAATGGGAATTAATGGAAGAAAGATTGGTGGTCTTGTTTTCTACGTACAAATTTAATTCATTATCAAGGGTTGGTAGAGAAATTAATGGTCATGACATGCCTTGGATATTATTGCCTGCAGAGGAAGAATCTGAAAAGACAAAGGCATATCTTGGCTTAAAGATATAGAAGAATTATAATTTTGAGGAATAGCTGATCATCTTATGTGTCAGGAGTAGAGATGACTTCCCTGACATCCAGATCCAAGCAATAGCACAGCACATCCTACCACAGAAATGGAGATTGTATCACAGTGGCAGGGAGTAAGAAACAGCTTGGAAGAGGAGATAAAAGGAAATGGTGTCTCCATGTGGTTAGATAGAGGAGAACAATACCTAAGAACTAACGGGCACACAGGTTCAAAAACATGGGAAAGAAAAATAATCTCTGTCCAACTCAGGAAGTAGCTAGAATTGGCCAAAAGAGGAGAAAAGTCTTAGGAAAATTGAGCCAGCCTCCTGCAAGAAGAGTAGAATAGTGCAGCTACTTTCTAGGAGAAGGAGGGGAAGCTTTTATTAACTACAGATGAGATCCTGAGGTATGAAGGGACAGCCACCTGGCAGTGATCTGCACTGGAACTGGTGACCTCATAGGAAGCACCATTGCACAAATCCTGAGAGACACTGCAAATGGGAGATGTCTCTCTCAGTAGCAGAGAAGCAAGATGCTATAGTAGATAAGAAGATCCTTTCAGTTATGTAGCATTGGAAGGGAAAGGAAAAAGAGCTGACGCTTTACATCACAGCTCATGTTATGGTTATGTGGCTGTATATGATTCCAGGTCAGAGAGAATGCTTCAATACTTATAGATTTGAAATGCTGAAGTGTAAGATGCCTAGCAGTTACAACTTCTGCCTGGCTTTTATTGGAGAACACAATTGTCTTCTCTTTAAACATCTGTTTACAATATAGGAACGTAAGTGGCAAATCTTAATAAACACTGTAAACTGGTTGTATGAATACTCCTGCAGGTCCATAACATGATCCTCTGAACTCAGGAAAGTTGTTTTTTGGGGAAAAAAATAAGGCATCCTGTAGGAAAAAACACCTGTGAAACATAAACATGCCCAAATGTAAAGAACTGGAAAGAAAAGGGATTTAATAACCATGAATGTAAGCTACAAGTTTTAAAATGTAAGTGGTTGATAGAAACCGCTAAAGAATCGGTGGAATAGCACCAGTTGTCAGGATTACAGACAGTAAGAACAACCATTTTAAGGGAGAAAATAAAGCTAATGTCGTGTATGTCATTTACTGGACACAGACGTAAAATCATAAACAGCAATGCAAAAATGTTCAGCAGATATTTATCTTCTCTATTTGAAGGAAACAAAACAAAGAAGAAAACCCCAGCCCAAGTGACATTGTGGATGAAAAAGAAGTTTTACTATCCATATCAAAAGAAGCTATGAAGTCCCATCTAATGCCAGACTTCTTCAAATAAACAAAACAGGAAAACAATTTACATTTAAGAGTCAATAGGGGCTGAGGTGAGAATGACCCTAACCCTCTGTGGTTAGTTGGTAATTCATCCTGGTAAATAAGGCAATGCTGTATCATCAGAGAATCCTCTTGTGATTCCTACAGTTAGAAAGAAACCAGGTATCAGTTAGCCTGATGTTCCTTGAGGCCAGAGAGTGGGGCAGTGAATTCAGGACTCTGTCGATGAAGAGTTAGAGCTTAAGAAGGTAATTGATGCCAGGCAAAATGGTTTTAGTGGAAGGTACATCTTGTTAAACAAGTCTGTTATCTCTTTTTGATAAGATTATAGGTTTGAATGATTAAGACAGCTGTGCTGAGGTGGTACCTTTGGATTTCTCCAAGGTGCTTCACTTAATACTGCCTGACACACTGATTAAAATCTTACATTAAAAGGAATCAACAGGGCACAAAATAGATGGGTGGAAAAAATGGCTCACTGACAGACCTTGAAATGCAGTTGCTAATGTAGCTGTTCCTGAGTGAGGCCATTAGTACAGGACTTGTCTGAACATCGGCTCTTTGTCTGATACCATATGACATTTTCATCACTGGTGCAGCAGGTGATAATAAATATCTGCTGGTTACTACATGTTGTGGGAAGGATTGGAAATGTCTGCTTTTTTAGTTTTCATCCAGAAAATTAAGTTTCATATGGCCTAATCAAGGTAGAAGGACAGGAAGGAAAGAAAAACAAATGTCCCCACAGGGCATATGTTAAAAAACAGAGTATGGGAGTGATACTTTCTTTGGACACAACATTGGGTAGTTAATTAACAAAGTATTTTGTCCAGTTGAGCTGACAATCCTTCCAGACAGATATGGAAAAAACAAAAAAAGTCCAGAAGCATCAACTGGGAACTAGGAAATTAGCCTCCCTTTAGAAGGTTTAAAAAGCACATTCTATTCAGGTCATTCAAGAGAAAGTGGGAATGAGGTGTCCCTGGAGATTGTTAAGAACAGATGTCAAATACATCAGCAGTTCAGGTAAAGCTGATCCCTTCCTGGAGCAAGATGAGCCAAGACACCTCTCAAGGTCCCTCCCGGCCTTGCCCTCTACTATGTTGTGACATGATGGGTTATGAGTTAGAAAAAAACCCACAATGTCCTAGTTGTGAGATTAATTAAACATTGAATCAATGACCAGCAAAGATGCTGAACTTGCCTTTTTGAGGTCTTTACAAAGACAGTAGCTATCCCTGTTAAATACATGCTTATTTTTGTTATTTGGGAGGAATGCAATGGCTTGTGCCACCCCGCAGGATCCTGGTGGCCCACCACCTCCTGGCCTTGCAACCTAAGTGTTAACATACAGAATGGTAACATTCTTGTTAACTTCTCTTTGCTACTTACACCTCCATGCATCTTCTTCCCTGACTGACTTTAGGCAGTACCTGAGCATTTCACTGTCTTCTATTAATTTAATATTCAAAGTCCTGAGGTGAAGTCTCTTCATGGTGCTTCTTTAATACACAGCACCAGCTTTACACAGTTACCTTCAAAACTATAAATCTGGACTTTTCTGGGAGCTGAGGTATTTTAGCAAATCTGATGGGGTGGCAGAACATTCAGTTGTGTCTTCAGGCTTCTTGGTGTATCCCCTGAAGTCTTGGACACATCTCAGCTACTTCTCTCTGTCACCCTTTGTGTCTGGCTTGGGGCTTCTCATAACGTAGTATTACAGTTTTCTTCAAAAATGCTTGTCTCAGGGATATCTACCTACAGCTAGATGACATAAAGTATTTTGGACCTTGGTAGAATAAAGAACATAACGTTAGAATTCAACCCTCCTTTTTTAACTGAAGGGTGAATAGACTGGTGTTAGGGCTCAGCACTGAACTACTGCTCCGTGTGTTGTAGCCTCCCTGCAATGGGTTGCCACAGGGAAGCAATCCCAGTGGTTCTGGTTTCCCATTTCTCATACTCATTTATGCAACAAGGGCTTATCTCTAACATATGAAGAAGTGCCAGTCATCTTTAGTAAAATTCCAAGAAACTAAGCATCTTGGAAGAAAATTAATATGTCTTTGCTTCTGAGCAGTCATGTAATTAATATAATACAATCTTGTTTCATAGTTGTAGTTTACTACATTATTTAATATTTATAAAGGAGTTTGGAAGTAAAGTATAGCACACTTTTATTTGCAGAACCCAATGATCAGAAATATTCTTACAGTCTAGTTCCAAGAAATAATTTAATCTTGTTTGTTTGGAAATAACTCAATCCTAAATTATTGTTATTTTTTATCAAAGAATTTTTGCTTCTTCTTGTGCTTTATTTTTTCAAGTCATATCCCAAGCAGTGTTATCCTGTAATAATTTAGCAGTATGGCAAGGCTAGACTGTAGCACTAAGAAAAATGTGTGGCAAATTTGGATAATGTGATGCAGAGAATGCAGTAAACAAAATTCACTCTCTCTGCAAAGACTGTATTGCAAGATTCCCTCACAGGAACTCCTGAGACTGAAATATTACTGTGGGTACCAATACTGGTTTAGGGACCAACAAGCTAGGAGGGACCATTTTCTTTTCAACACAGTTCCACTTGGCCCTTCTGACTCAGTTGAGAAAAGCTAGAACTTTTACATTATCATCAGTCTTTTCCTTTTTATTTTTTTTGTTTGTCCGTGCATCAACACCTTTTCCCTTCACAAATAGAAGATACAGCACAGGGCTGCTCCATTAGTAAAGCTTTTTTAAAAGAATGGATGCTGTCAAATCAGTGTGCATGCTCATTTTATTTTCTGAATTCATTACTAGGTCTCTAAAGGCAACTTCTGATTTATTACTCCAAGAATAACTATTAGAACTATTAAGGCTCATGGTGTCTGGTGTCCTGCTGATAATGTTTCTATTGTAAACATCTTAAAAGAAAAGTTGATAACTTAGTCTATTGTATACTACAAAACCTCATTCCCGCTGATTTCAGTCAGAGCAGGGTAGCATCAGTTGATTCCTACCGATTTCAGTGGGATGTTAGGAGCCGCCTAAGGAATTAGAAACCTAAATACTTTGTTATAGCAGAGGCTTAGGGAGTAATAAGATGGATTTGTATTATAAGCTGGGAGCCCATCAGCAGGAAATAACTAAGGACTTGTGCATAACAGTCAGATAAAAGCTGAGCTGAGCCACAGAAATGATGCAGGTGTGAAGAAGGCAAAGGCAGTCCTGGAGTGTGTCAAGGGAAGTATTTCCAGCAGGAAAGCATTAAGAGATGCTGCATACTGCACAGTTCTCATCACCCATTTGAAGAGAAAGATGGTTTTATACTGCAGCAGTCACAGGGAGAGATCATGATGGTGACCAGGGAAGGGAGAGTTCATTATCTGAAAAGAGTCTAACTGAGCTGGGAGCTTGTCTGGTCTTGCAGAAGGAAGAGTGAGAAGGGATGTGGCTGTCATCTATAAATACACCAACACGTAAACACAAGGAAAAGATCAAAATGAATTAATTTAAGCGATACAGCTAGAAGAACAATTAGGTACCAACTGCTTATGGATAAAACTGGCTGGGAGTTAGGAGTGCATCTAATAATTGCAGGAGTGAGCTTCTGGAAGACCCTCCAGTAGCAGTAATGAGGACAAAATTCCCTCCTCCCGTTTGTTTGGGTTTTTTTGCTTTGTTTGGGGTTTTTTGTTTGTTTGTTTTTGGGTTTGGTTTTTATTTGGTTTTGTTGTTGTTGTTTCTTTTTTAAAAAAAAATTGAAATGTGATCAGCTTATAAACTGAACTCTCTGATGTGTAGCAGCTGGGAATGATGAGACTTCACCTGGGAGATTCTTCCAGTCTCCTATACCTAGGGGTTTTTCAGGATTGTTTAAACACAGGATTGCCTTTTCTATCTCAAGCAGGCAGGGATTTCCAATGGGGCCTAATTCTTGCCAACATTTTTTATATGACAAGAAGAGCCTGGATCACAACAAAGCTTGCCACTATCTCCAGTGTGCCCAGTCCAGGGAGATCTCCCATTTTTCTTGGGTACAGAGTCATCCCTGAGGATGACTGAGGAAAACTCAGGAAGGTAAATAGAGGTCAGTGCCATTCTCAGCAAAGATGCTGCTGCAAGAAATAGGACAAATGAACAAAGAAAGAGGATGAAACCAGTTCTTTCACAAGACATGGGAAATAATCAAGTCTGTCCTGCATGTCCCTTTGGGACTATTTATCTTGTAAAAACCTGATGTTTTCTCTCACGATTTATTACTGCTTTTTCCTGAAATAAGCAATACTGGATCTGGAGCCCAAGGTGATATAAAACTTTGTGTGCATTTAAGCAGTCTCAAGGCTATCGTTCTGACCTGCTGGCCTTTGTTCTGTCATTTTGGAAATGTCACAGAGTGGTCAAGTCAACCCTGGCTCCGGGGCTTACTTGCTTAGCTTGAGAGACCTGTGTGTGCCCAGACAGAGGCTGCTTATATGTTAACAATCTGAATATAGCTTGTGAAATCTCATCATTTCCACTGAACCTTACAGTGCTCAAAGTTGTGCAGCTTAGGCAGGTGTTTGCTGAACGAGGCTTTAGGCAGATTTGCTAATGACCTTGAGATGGACAACACTAGAGCAGCATTGGATGAACAAATTTCTGTTTTGACACGTGTCCCCTTGCAGAGCACAGGTCTGCTGTGACCTTTTAATTTAAGGACTGAGGCACAGTGGTAGTTTACAAGAGCCCACTTTAATTAAAAAGAAAGTACCTGTGTGAAGGTATGGTGGTGCTTGGTTTGTTGGGCACATCTACCCACTTTCTTCAGTCCTTCTTATCATCCTGAGCTGCAGCTGAAGCCGTTCAGCTTCCAGAAGCTGAATTTTGCCTTTAGGAATAATGGGCAACTAAATTCTTTAGTATTCCTTGCAAGAAAGATATTTACAGAAGGTGTTCGTGGCTGATCATATGATCAAACCAGTATCCACCAGGGGCAATGTGCGTGGCCATTTGTATTATATTTAGAAAAAACAAAAATCTCATTTTATTCTGGTATTATTTGTTAAGACACACCCAGGGGGTCCTTAGGCAAACTGGGTTTGTTCTGCTAGATTCTGTACATAGGTACTGTAGAAGTCAGGTTCAAAGACTGTCATGATCAAAGCAATAAAAATGTGAAAGTGGGCCAGAAATGCTGGTAATTAGCCTATTCTGTGAGCCTTGTTTAGGTGTTGTAAAGATTCCCTACTGTCTGTGCAGATCCTAGTGAATGAGTCCTGATCCAACTCATTTATCATCCCCTTCTGTTTCAGATGTCAGAGTAGCTGCTATAGCTGAAATTAGGTATCTGCTGCATCTGTACTTGACTTTGAATGGGGCTGTAATTGGAGAGAGATAAAATGGGATTAATCTCACGCTGCTTTAGACACCTATACTGTAGAGTACTGCCACCAGAGAGGCAACCTCTGCTCCTTTCAGTCAGTGAAGAGATACAGCACCTTTAGGGAGTATCACAGCAAGACAGACGCCTAAAGCAGACCAGACAAAACTCTCCCTGAAGTGCCCATTACTTTCTGTTCACTCTAAAGGGAGCCCAGAGGTTGATGCCTGTGTGGGAACGTCCTCCTTTTCTTCAAGTGAAATATGTGCTGTGGGAGGGCTGTATCCAGATTTGGTTTGTGCCTTGATGGCAGATGCATTTTGCCTTAATTTCTTATAATTGACAGGTTTTTGTAACAAGGTGATCACTCACATGACCTAGGACAGATGATGGGCTAGAGCTTCTGTGCATGCTAACGAAACCAGAAAAGCAAACCACAGAGAAACAGGTCAGAAATACAGAACAAGAAGTAACACAGTGTCAGAAAAATGCTAGGTGCTCTTATCTAGTGTGTAGAAAATAGTTTGAGCACAGACATTATGATGATGGAGGATATATAATTTTTCAGTTTGATATTATCAGCAAATTAAGCAAAACAGAATTGCAGTTAAAGACCAAAGAGGTAATTGAAGCTCTTTGTAGCTCTTAGAGGCTTTGCTGTAACTGCACTGGGCATATTGCATTAAGTTCTAACTACTGGAAATTAGAAGGCATTCAGAAGAGCAATAAAAATGATTAGGGGCCTGAAATTACTGACCTATGAAGAAAAGATGAGGTAGATTAAAGCACATCCTTGGAAAGATGAAATGATGAGCTGATTGCTCCACAAAGGGCTTCACATGTGGTTTTCCACACCACCTAGAGCTTCAAGGGACCACAGCACAGGTAAATGGCAGTTCTGATATGTAATTAATGTAAAAATCCAGTTTAATCCAGAAACACAAGCTATATTCATTCTGATGCCTTCTGACCCTGAAATGCTGCTTTTATAACCACAAACCCAAGGGCTGGAAAATCCCTTTGAATTTCTTCCTTCACCCTCTTCTTTTCCAAGTACTCAGTGCCTTTCTTTTAGGACAGAAACTCAGATCATGTTGGTGAAACACAATGCTTTTAAAATCTTTATGCAATACTGGCACAAATGGTTCATCTCTTTTCAAGGGCCCTTGGGCAAACTTCCTGTATATGTCAATAGAAATTCGATGAATAGATGGAAGTGAAAATATTGTCCTGAGCAAAGAAATTTTTTTCACAACTCCAAATTTGTCACTGCTCTATTTTGAGGTTTAATTGCCACCTAGAGCATTTGGATGCCAACAAAAGTCAAAGAATTCATCTGTAAATATTTCACCAATGCCAGTGGCAAGAGCCTCTAAAAATATACAGTAGAGGACAAAAGGCTCAGGCTGAACATCAAGCTTATGTCTGAAAAAGCTGACAATCCAGTGAATTAATTTCTTGATTGATGGCATTGTCCTGAGCGTTGACCAACCCACAGTGAATCAACCTGGAGGACTAGGTATTGTCATTGTGCATGCTCCCACTATGGGTGGTAGAAAAGTACACAGATAAACAGACCATTTTTCTGGAGGGTGAGTAGCACAGGGTGAAGAACTTGAAGCTGACTATGAACTCTTTGAAGCAGGAATTATTATTCACAAGAGCTAGCTGTTATAAATAAACTAAACCACATCAAAGCTGCGGAGGTTATGTAAGAATCCTAACATACCCTTGGCTTTCCAGAACCCACAGGATCTGGACTGGCAGACCTGAGCCAAAGTTACAAGTGCAAACTTAGGCTGCTCTTCTTAATGATCACGCCATGTTTAATGACGATGTAGGAAAAAGAAAGAAATAAGCATCCAGTTTACCGGCATGGTGAATCCTGCCTTTAATATAAAACAAATTCAGATGAATCCTTTTGCATGTTCTCGTGTCACTGAAGAGTTCATAGCATTTAAGCATGAGTCATTTTGCAGAGTAAGCATATGGCTAAGCGTTCTTTGAAATAGAGATGCTTCCCTGGAACACGACTGAAATCAGAAAGCGAAAATACTAAGACTAAAAAGAAATGCAAACAACATGATACAATCTTCTCTCTACCAGCTGCTATAAGATGTCACTCATTGGATCCTGCATCACATATATACTTCTGTGGAGAGCTGGAATATAATTTTCTTCTTGATTTAAAGATCCGCCATGATGGAGCTCTGGCCTTGTGTTGGTTATGCAGTGATTAGTTACGCTGTCAGAACATTAAAAAGTGCCTTATTTCAGTAGTTGTTTATTGGTCTGATTATTAAAAAAAGAAACTGCTGCAACACCCCAAATGCCTTTTAGGGACAAATATGTAGGTTAAGAGGTATTGCTTGAGCAGGGCCCATTAACCCACCCTTCCCACCCTCCCACTTCCTCTCTGGTCACACCTTTTAAAATCATTAACTCCTTAGAGCTGGGTTTGTTCCTCTTGCTTTGGATTTAAATCATCCAACATGCTCAGGCCGTTATGTTAGTCGTAGTTGATATCAAAGTCCAAGTCTCAGTGTCACAGCTCTAAATCAGAAAAGCACCCTAGGAGAGGACTGATATAAAAGAACATTAATTAATGGAGTCGCAAAAGTCTTCTGAGCTCCCAGCAACAGCAACCAAATATTTGACAGCTTTGCCCTAAATGTGATCCACATTGTACTTGTTCTACGTGTCTGCTGTGTGGAAAATATGTTCTGCCAGGCTTCTCCCAGGTAGTTAAAATTCAATATCATTCTATAAATTTGAAATGTCAAGTCACATCAAAGAATCTAAAGCCATCCATGGAGTGTGCTGCTAACACTAAGTGCCCACAGGTTTCCACAACCTACCAGCCAGGTATCTTTTACCTGTGCACATACTCACAAAAGGCAGGGAGTCATTGAGGAGGCAGGTGGAGGGATAATCCTCTACCAGATCATTCATTCATTTTCCAGAGGTGACAAATTTGCAGGTAGTATCAGCATATCAGGTCTCTTCTGCCAGTATCCAGTGTCGAGCATACTGACAGAGGTCAAAACAACAGCACGTCACTCTAGTTCAGCATCTTTAACATGACACCTGCCCTGCAGTCCTATGGCAGTGAATAACAACTAATTCCCGTAGAGGAGGAATAACAAAAAGTCTTTGTATTAATGTTACCCCTGAGCTGGCTGTTCTGCACTGTGTATGCTAGATGGACCTACTCCTATTCCTTCTTTGAAGGCATCAGCAGAATGAATGCGCCTCCTTTTTCCCTTTGGGAGAGGTCGTGGTGAAATCCTGGCACCTGTGAAGATGGTGGGGCTGGTGCCAGGGTGCTCTGCAGGGCTTTGGGACTGGGCAAAACAACGACCCAGTTCTATTAGCTGAACCTTTGTAGGTGCGCTTCTGAAAGAGATTGGCTTAAACAAGTGTACCAGGTATTAAAGGGTCACTGCTGACATCAAGTGTGTTTGAAAAGTGACCTTTACCACTGCATCAGCTGGGAGAGCTGAAAATGGCCTGGGTGACTCACATGGTGCTTTGGGAAAGCACAGCAACTAATTTTTAAGATGAGAGAGTGACTCTTATTCACAGATCAGCTCTTCCCCCTTCATGTGTCCCCAGAAATTGAAATAATTTTAAAACATCAGTATGGTTTTCTTAGATTAACATTTTTTACCTTCACACACACAAAAAATTTTTAAACTGAATGTGATAAAATATGACTGTCAGTTACTGAGATGTTATTTTATTTTATACTCTGTTCCAACTCCTCTGTTCCTTTCCTGCCCTGTCCTTTCTTTTTACTTCAGTTTCTCACTGGATTCTTCCTTTGATTCTTTCCCTGTTCCTCTTTAAATTTTCCCCAAAGTAAAGATTGAATACAAAAGGTCCAGGTTCTAATCCAACATTTAAAATCACCAAGCTGACAAGAAAATGTTCTGTGAATACATTAGATATATAAAGAAGGAAAAAAGAGTGCTTAGTGGCCCACCATTTAATGCGAAGAACAAAAAAAAGGGTTATTGCAGAGAAGACTGAAAATAATTGCCACCTTTGCTTCACTTTTCTCCCCCAAAAAAGATTACTTATGCCTAGATACATGACAAAATTAATTTTAACAAAGAGATTGACATGCAAATGAGATCAGGGAGTAAACCAAAAGTCTTTATAAAATTATAAAGTTATTTATATAAAATAGATATGCTCAGCTTAGCAGGGACTGATAAAATTGAGCGGATTTAAGGAACTAGTCAAGGCAGCTCTGAATTGCTGGTGATTATCTTTGAGAACTCAGCAAGGGCACTCTGGTCCCAGATGACTGGAGGAAAGTGTACATCAGACAGTTTAACTCTGTTACCCAGGTAGGTACCAGAAAGAATTATTAAATAATCAATTTCTGCAGGGTTGTAGAATAATGAAAAGATGCTTAAAAAGCAATGAGTGTAGGTGTGTCAATAACAAATTGGGCAAAACTAATTTAATTTCCTTTTTTGAAAGACAATTGGAAAATCTTCTGGACACAGATGAGATCTGTTTAGCAAATTATAGATCCAGCTTAAGTGATGCTATTGATGATATCCAAATTGACAGTATTACGTAAACTGGGAGAATAGTTATGATCCCTGACAGCCAACATTCACCAGCACAGGAGTGGGGCTGGACAAATGATGGCTTGTACTAGTCTGTTCTCCTTCATTTCCAACTCCTCATTTTCTATTAAGAGGGTCCTAGGTTAGGGACCAGGGTCTAAATGATGTCAGTTGAAGTAAATACAGATGGAAGAGCCACAGAAAAAGAGTAGATTTTCACAGTGAAAGAGGAGTTCAGTGGGGCCAAGTCTGGGCTCCTGTGCTGGTCATTATTTTAGCGAGTGATTTTGATGATGAAGAGGCAACATGCTCAGGACAGCTGGAAAGACCCCTGGATGGAAGTGGGCTGTAAGGTCTTGGTAGGAGATGAGCCTTGAAAATAGTCTTGATGAATTGTGGGGGTGTCTGAAACCAGTCAGATGAAATTCAATGAAATTCAGGCACCAAGTTTTAGGAAGAAAAATGGACAAATACAAAGTGGATAATGCTTGCATTAGTACAACAACTGCCAAAAAGAGTGTGGTGAGTATAGTGGATCACAAACTGAAATCATGTTAAAATAGCATGGTGTTGCAAGGTTGATTAATATTCTTCTGAGAGGTACAGAACACAGTTTTGGATGTAAGGTCGAGGAAGTGTGACTTCCAGAACAACTTAAAAAAAGGTATAGGCAACGTCAAAAGAATCCAAATGAAATCTACAGAAACAAAGGGTTTTTGAAAAGGCTGGAGAAAGTGAGGAGCAGGTCAAGTCATGGTCAGTCACTGTGCAAAATGGTGTGACAAGGCCAATGAGAGTGTCATCATTTGCGCTTGTAGTAGGATAGGAAGAAATTAGTTCACTTTAATCAATTTAAGGTAAATTACATACTAGGAAAATATTTCTAAATACGAAAGACAAAAGCACAGGGAATGTGCAGATTTTGTGGGATCTTCTCCACTGAAAATTTCTAAGAGTAATAGGACAAAAATTTTTCACAGACATATATGTATATACACAAATACCTGTCCTTAGGGTAAAATGGTCTAATGTCATTCCTTGTGGTCCTATACTTCCATGCATGCCTAATCAAGTGATGAAATTAATTTACCTATCCATGCTGGCTGCATGCATGTAAAACATTGTCAGGATGTGCTGAAACAGGGAAGGGGCTGGAGAGGCTGCAGTGCAACATTAGGAAGGAACTGACTCTGGCTTGCAGGGATAAGGACGGGAGAGTCCCATTTCTTGAGACTTTTCAGATATGGCTTGCACAATGCAACTTGTCCAGTCTCTGTAAACACCTCGTTGAAGCTGTTGGGTTGGGACTGAAAAAGGGTGCTGGAAGAAGTTAAACTGAAAGTTGAGGAGAACAGTGAATACATGCAAATCCAAGTGATAATTCACAGTAAGCCTTGAGAGAATGAAGTACGGAAGAGAGAGTGAAAACAGTGGCCTTGTAGCCATGAGCTGGCCATCAGGAAGCGTCCAAAAGGAGCCACGTCTGTTGTCAGTGTTTTTTCATGATGGTGATTCAGAAGTTAGCAAACTGGATAATGAAATAAAGTGCACCCAATCTTTCCTTAGAGCTACAGTGTTCTCCCTGGTACCCAGCTTTGCTCAGTACCCACACCTAATGTTGGATTTCCTGATCTTCTGCATGTCTTGACCATCTGGATCTCATTTTAGAAAAAGGCAAAAATAAGCTTGGCAATACTTTTCAAATGTCTGTCTATGTTAAAATCAAAACACAAATACTGTAGTCATCTCTTGAGTTCAGCATTCCAAGCAAAATGGGTGCAGTGTTCAGAGGGACAAGGACCCCTTTAAACATCACCATTCTGCCTTGCTTGATAGCATTTAAGGCCCTGTGATGGAGAAGTCATAAGGTGGTATATAGCAATATGAAGGTTTCAAGTAATTTGTCACATGACAGTCTAGAACAGAATTTGGATCTCCTTATTCTGAGGTTTAGCTCTGGTTTAAAATTTTCATCTTTTGTGAAATAGAACACATCTAGATTTTTATAATGACTTTCCATTCTAGCACAGCATCAATGAAAATCCTTCATGACTGAGCTCTATTGACCTAAACTTGTTAAAATGCTGTTTCTTTTCCATTAATTCTGAAGGTATTATTGTACTTTTACTGGCTCTTTCCTTGTAAGATTTATGTTTCAAGGCAATTTTTGAAAGCAACTTTTAATCCACTTTCTTCCATTCTTGCATATTTTTTTCTTTCTCTAATGAATACTAATGCTGACAAAGAATGCAAGGCTTGACCCAGAAATAAATTTATGCAAAACCAGCTTGTACACCCTTGCTTTAAACCTAAGGGGACAACAGTCAAAGTTGCTTCACTTCTATTTCCACTATGCAGATTAATTAATTTGTGTTCACAAAGTGCTCAGAAAACTTCAGCTAGTTGTGCTTATATAAGTGCTAATGTTAATATTGTGAAGAATTTTTTCCCTAGTCTGTTTCAATAGACATCAGTGTCAGAAGGGAAACCCACTGAAATTAGTGGTTAGCTTGCTAGTATTCTGAGACAGCTAATTATTACTGAAAAGGACAGAAGGGTTAGATGGAGTTGTGCTGAACACTTTAATTCTTTGATCATTATTGACGCATGACTGACAGCCATTACAAAGGTCTGAGAGAGAGCAGCATATCTAAGTGGCTTGTGTATGCTAATGTCTCACACAGATAGTGTTTGGGGTAGAGCTGTTGATCTTCACCTACCATTCTGAGCTGTGGTGGAGTAACTTACAGTTTCCTTATCATATTCATCTTTTCCTATCCACAAACACTGTGCAAAGGGCCAAACAATGTTTTCACTAATTGCAAAGGACAGAAATGCAAGTGAATTGATAAATTATGCTTGCTGGATCAAAGGAGAAGGGACACTCCACCATGACACCTTCATTAAGGACCCTTATTAGGGGTGAATGGTGGAGAGGCTGGGATGTTTCTAGTGCCTGTCTTTACTTAGGGACACCCTTGTTCCTTTCTCCAATCCACAGCCAATTTTCATGGTTAATACATTCTATGTCTACTTAGAGCTATAGTGTCCAGCTTTTGCAATGGTCAGCTTCAAAGACCACCCAGGCTGCGGAGCAGTGGTGGAAAATAGCATCCCCTTGGCCTCTCAGTAACGCAAGGCTGATTCACGCAGCTCTGATAAAATAAAACCCGAAAAACTTTAATGCACAACATAGCTGAAGAAAACCATCCATGTTTTATACACAGGCATAGCTCAATTATCAGACCTCACAAATATGTTGTCTCTAAGTGCACCAGACCTTATGGACTGGGTCATGGGACTTGGACAATATGCTGGGTTACGTGATGCTTGGCCTGGGCTCCCTTCTAGTGGTATACGTTCAGCCAACCTTCATAGTTTTCTTCAGCCAGGGATTTTGACCTTTCTCACTAGGATATCTGTGTTGATATGTTGTCTGGTTTTTATTTATCTGTTTGACAAGCAATACAGCACTTGCATCAGCTGGTCAGAAACCACCCATGAAGCAGCCACAAGACAACACGTCAGAGCAAAAAGACTATCAACTCTGACTTCTTTTACTCATTGACCATTTCATTGTGTTGTGTTGCAGATTAGCTAGCTGGCTTTATAGTTTGTTCCTACAATTAACAATGCAAATCATACTTCTAGTATGTGCCCACACATACAATGATTCTTACTGTTGTTTCAAAAGGCACACAAAAAGGTCAGTTAAATTCCAGGTATTCTGATTCTGCTAGGCCCTAAATTGTGGATTAAGTCCCGTCCATGTTGGACTTCTCAAATTTTAGCATCACACACAAGGTCTGTGTAACCAGCTTCCCTGTTTGGGGAGCTGCCCTGATGAATAAGTTTGCTCATTGCCAGGTTCACAGCCAGAGCTTCTTTAAACACAGCTTTCCATTTTCTCAGCACATCAGCAGCTGTGACACAGGCCTGAGCCCCTCTTCCACACTGTGGTGAAGCAGTGCACTCTGCATGGTTCCCTTCACAGAAAGAGATGAACTTGGGAGGTATGATAAAGATAGTGGTGTAGAAGTCCTGGCTGTGATGCTATGTATGTCCTACCTGCAGGGTAATATGAGGCAAAAGACAGTTGTGAGCCTCATATTCCGTATGTGAAGCTCCGCAGGTCTGTTGTAAATGTGTATGCCTTGGTGGTAGCAGTGCTATTGCGTCTGCCATAACTGCTACCTGGTCTAAGCCAGCTGAAGCTCATCCCCTTCTCTGACCTTATCAACCGGTCTGCCAGAAGAAATGTCCTCTGTTCCAAACTTTTCTTCCCCCTATGTACTTATATAAACAACTACTTTCCTATTCCAAATGTTGCACTGCTAAAAAGCCTCACAGCTTATATTTTCCTTGGAAAGGGTGGTCTCCCACATGTAGTGTCTCCAGGAAGCTCTTTCATGTGCAATATGGAACACAAAGAAAGATCATTCTGCTGTTACTATTTATCATCAAGGTATAGACATTAAAAAGGGTTTTAAAATATCAGCTTTAAACTGGTCTAGTGATTATTATACTACTGTAAACCAGCAATAGGGAACAAGGGGCAGAAAGGAAGGAAACCATTAGAAAAAATAATAAATAACTCGGTATTTCTTTATATAAAGAAAAATAGGGTCATGCTTGTCAGTGTGCCATTTATTAAACACTGTCTTACTTTTATTTTGCTATTTACTTCAAATGCCAAAGAACCTCTGAATTGGCGTCGATGAATGGAAGTTTTCTGGCAAGCAGCACCACTGAGTTCAAAAGGAACAAATGTGATCAGGCCCAGTAAAACACGTTCCCTTTTTCATTGTATACAGCATCTCTTGTGCATTTATTTAACTTCCCCCTGGTTATATAAGACAGAAATGATGAGATGTGGGGCTACCTGGTAGCCTTTTTGCAAAAAACATTGCTATTTTCACCCATCTCAGCAACAAAAATGTCTTCAAAGAAGATCTTTGGCTTTATATAGTCCTTGCTTTTAAGGTAAGCCAAGGTTATAATAACAATGCTTAAATCTTGTATGCTCAATTATCTCTAAGCTTGAAAGCACTTTGAGAAAAAAAGGTTGTTAATATTAGTAAATCTGTTTTCAGATGGGGACAATGAAGCAAAAGTGAAATAAGTTTCTTTGGTAAGCAAATCATGGCAGAGCCAGGAATGAAACTTATTAACATTATAATTTGAGGGATCTTAAACAACATTAGATTGTAAAACTCCTGAAAGGGGTATTAAAGTTTAATTCCAGAAGAGCTGTGAGGTTTTACAATAGCTGTAGAGCGAGGCACTTCTGCAGAAGCATTATCTTGCACTTTGCACTAGGGAACAGCTGTTTAAATACGATCTTTGATGCCTGTTTATGTTGAGTCGTAGCAGACTTGTTAAAGCTTACTTGTTTCTGAATCTCAACGAACTAATAAATACATGTTCTGGAGTAGCTTGGCCACGATCTCATGGGCATGGGCTGCCCTCAGGCAGAACAGGTAGTCAGAAGGCTTTTGGCTGCTGCTATAAATAACATGTTATTGCAAGATGTTATCTGTGTTATTTAAGTGTGAAGGCAATGAATGTTGTTAGGGTAGCAGCCCTAGTCCAAGAAGGTCTTCTATAAATGTATGGGTATTACACAATAGTGACCCAAATGCATGTGCACGTGTTGCATTATTGGGAAAGGAGCTAAAGTGTGAGCTTTCACCTGCAAAACTAAAGGTGATGGCCCTTTTAATAGGATCAGTATCTGGGCAGTATAGTCTACTGAGAAATAAGAACTTTTGGGAAGTTAAGAATTTGCTAGATAAGAAAGTTAGTACTGAGAGCCTTCAGCTCTGAAAACAGCTGCTTCTTCCTGAACTGTCTGAAATGGACAGTGTTATGAACCTGACAGTTTAAAGCTACAAATAACTGGCAATTAATAGATAACACCTTCCTTGCCCTCCACCCCTAGCCAAGAAATTAGGGCAAAAACTGAATGACTGGCTTAAGGCTACTCCCTGAAAGCCCATGGCAAAGGGATGGAGTGGCAGCAGGACATGGTTAGGATGTCCTCTTGCAAAGCCACTAAGTGTTGGGTTCCAGGCCGAATAAATATTTGCTAAAGGAAGTAGTAATGGGTGCAAATACCTGAAGCAGTCAGGAAGGTGTGAGAGGAGGCCTGGCTATGTGATGAGGACCGACTGCCATGGAAAAAAGGCCCTGGGAGGACTACCTTGGTACATATACCCTTTCCCACTCCATTTTTCCCCTTCTCCCCACTGGTGTGGTAAGCATATAGGCCACAATGTCCTGGTGGCTGTCGGAGATGGAAAGGGGGTGATATTTCCAAATCTGGGCCCTGGTAAAGCAACGTGGCAACTCCTGTCGATTGAGTGCAGCGATCAAACCTCACTGACTGTTGTTTAAACCCTGCCACTGCTATGCCATCTAATTCATATCCCTGGAGGAAGGTGGCCATACAGCAACCCACAGGTCTGCACAATATCCAAGGCTGAAACTATGTCATCCAGCCACTTCTCAGCCCACATTAGATCCCATGAGACTAGTACAATACCACACATACATGTCACATTGCCACCTGATGTTTAATTCCAGCCTTAAGCAGTGTTCAAGAAACCCTACCAGAAATTAGCAAGTATGTTTTGGTCCTTCCAGTCCATCTGTCATAAAACTGGTTGCATAAAATGCAAGCTATTTCTTAAAAGGAGCATTTTGGATATTTCAGAGAGAGCTTTAGCTCTGGTCACCTGAAAGTCCCTGTCCTCCACCAGCTGTCACCCTGGTTTCTGATACCCAGATCTTTTCAAATCCTTAAACAGAGGTTAATCAGCTCTTCCAAACCCTCTCTCTTTAGTCAGTTTAGGGCAACTTGGATATCAAGAGTGTGCCAGGCAATCGCTTGTGCACTCTACCATCTTGCCAAGTCCCAGACCTCGACAACTTGCTGTATTACAGAGTAAGCAGTTCAACTGCACGCAGTGTATGAAAACCTTACTGGTTTTGAACTTTCAATTTTCAATTTTGATGAATGCTCCCTTGTTCTTGAATGAGAACTCTCAGAACAAGCACCTGCTAGTTTCTTTGGATGGCATGTTATTTCTACTTCTTGCCAGGAATGAATTTATGGGGGACAGAGAGGGGCTAAAGAGCACCTGGCCCCTTTCTGACAGTGGCAGCTGCTGCTGCACCTTGGCCAGAGTCTGCTGATGTGACTCTTAGTGTGGCCATACAGATACCACCCAGCCCAAGGGACGTTCTGGTTAACAGTCCCTCTTTTCAGCATCTCTTCAGATCAGATGTTGACAAAAGAGATGCTGCTAAGAGATGCCCATTTTCCCAAATCCCTGCTTTGATGCAAGGCAGCAAGAATGATTGCAGGCAAGTAATGGCCTGATTTGAGCAAGCTGATGGAGAGGAATATCTGCCTGTGGTGGGAGCCTGCACCCTGCCATTGTCCCTGGTTCATCTCCTGGGTTCTGTGTGTGGTGGACCTGCAGCAGCCCTGAGGGAGAAGGTGAGGGTTGAAATGACCCTTACTAACAACAAGGGGAAGAAACAGAAGAATTCATCATTGTCTTTCATCACAGGAGGAGGGGAAAAGCATTTCTTTCTGAGGAGCCTCAGTTGGCCCCAGCCTGTTCTAATTACAAAGACAGTCTGTTTTACTTTCTTTTTTTATTATTATTTTTCAGTCCTTAGGAAAACTGAATGACTGTCACCAGAGATGGTCTAAAAATATCCAGGCAGATCTCTGAACTGCTCCAGGGAGCCAGTGAGCTCTGTAATGGAGATGACAAACCAGGTTCAGATCACAGCAGATCCCAGGTCAGAGCTGCCGAGTGCTGCCTTCCTCAATGCTTGCAGAGTGCTAGCAATTCAGAGGTGCTACTATAAAATTTGGAGCATTAACTTGTCCTTCAGCTAGGTGGGAGGAGATATAAGCAATAAACAAATTTCTCAGACCATTGCTTTCATTTAGGCAAAGTTTGGTCTTGTGTCTGTTTTCCAAAAAGATCATCTAAACGAACGGTGACTTGGTGTCGTTGTGGCTTTGTCCTGCCCTGCCCTTGTCATTCTTCTTTTCCTTGCAAAAATGGAAAGAACAGGTTTGTCCTTAAACAAACTCAAATGTCAGCTTGTACCTGTAGTACTTGGCCTCTACATCTTTGTATTGATTTATACCAGCTGGTGAATCAATCTACTTTTCTAATTACTAGATGCAGATAATATACATGACATCAGTTTGTAAGGACATTTTCCTGTATTATTATCGGTATTAGGAGAAGAGGTTTTTATTTCACTTTCCATATTGTCAGTTCTGCTTTTTAACAAGGAGATTTATGCATGCAGAAAAACATTTGAAAGTGATCACAAAACCTGGGGAGGGAGTGGTGAAGGAAATAATAAGGACCTTAGAAGTTTCTGTATGTGTGTCCAACAACTGTTTTCTGCCTTTTTTTTTTTTTTTTTTTTTTTTGTGTGTGTGTGTGTGTGTGTGTGCAATGAGCAACTGAGAAAGACCCCATTTAAAAGTTGACTGATGTACCAAGTCGTAGGCAGTCTGATGGAAGTGGCAAGCAGAGTTGTTTCTTGTTTCTCTGAGCATATCCCAGCTGAACAAACAAAAGCAGAATCAGGGTGAAGATGCTGCACTCCCATGTGGTCTCTCGGTGATGCTCCACGTACTAGTCTGCTGCAACAGTGGGCAGCAGGGGTTGTATTTGAGACCTTCAGCCCTGCTGAAGGAATTCTGTTGGAGTTCTGAGGTGGTGAGACATTTGCATCTGCTAACCAGGCTGGGAATGTGAGAACTGTAGGATTCAACTGATAGCCTTCAGTGAGCTGGCAAATGTGAGGCCCCCTCTGGAGTCAGTGGGGAAGAGCACATCTAGGAAAGAACCATAGAAGAAAGTTTTCAATGTGGTACCTGGTTCCACTTTTCCAGTGACTGGAGGGAACCTGGAGTTTGAGATGGATGAGGACATGGGAGCTGAATCTCTTCTTTGCCATTAAGGTTGCAAGAACCTTTGTCTCTGTTGACTGCCCCAGCCTTCTGCTTGGAAAGGCAAGTCCCCAGTGCTCTAGGGTTGACACATACTTTATCAGTGTGCCGAACCTTCCCCCTCCCACAAGCAGCTGCACCTGCTCTCACCTGTTTACATAAGCAAAGTGCAGAGATCATCTATTACTCCAAAAAAGCAGCACATTCTGTATCATGGACTCAGGCTTGCCTTGCTTTATGGAGGTACTTTCTCATGGCTATTTTGTCAGTGTGCATCAGCTTGGCAAATAAGAAGTTTGTTGAAGGGAATAACTGCATATATATTTAGAAGGAGGGCACCTAGATAAATGGTTCTGTCCCAAAGTGGCTGATTGCTTCTGATAAAGGACTGGGAGACATTTTCACCAGTGGTTTCTGCAACTCTGCTGTTCCTGGTGTTGTGCTGACAGGTCATGAATGAGGATGCTGCTAAATAGGGATGTAAACAAAAAAGATGGCAAGTTAAACTTCATTGTGGTTAAAAACCAGGAGAGAAAACAGAGCGCAGTGTTTCTGAAATGTAAAAGGACAAAAATGTGCAGAGAAAAGAAATGTTACTGTCTAGGTTCCAGGATTACAGTAAAACAAGTGACAGAATGCACACATACTGTGCCATTGATACGAGGTTCCACGTGCTCTACAAGCATTTTAATTAGTAGCTCACAGAATCATTGTGAGCCAGAAAAGACCATCAGCCTTTCATAGTCCACATGGGCAGGAGAATTCTAACTGCTGTTTGTCTTTTTAAAAAGGAGAGAAAGCTGATAGACACAAATATTTGAGTGTTGTATTTTTTTTAAAATGTATAAAATCCTGGTTTCCTGAACACAGGAGAAATGACATTAGTAATAACTTCCCTATTCTCTGTCCAAGAACCACCCCAGCTCTTAACACAAAAGTTCTAAATTTCCTCTCCAGGTTGAGTTCTTGGGCTCAATCAGCATGTTCCTTCACATTTTTATGTCTTCACATTTCTTCCATTCAGTCCTTGCTCTACTCTGCCTCTTGCTCAAACAGTGTTGGTATGAGTCAGTCAAACGACTTCAGTGCACCTACCTTTTGTTTCATCAGTGATGTATTTGGGGTGGAACTGTTACCGTTTTGTCTTTTTATTTCCATACAGAACTTAGCTGTTCCTATCAGTAGCCTACAGATGGAAAGACTATGAGGTCTCTATATTTCTTATCTTGGTCAAGTGGTTTTGTCAACGCACAGATCATCTGCAAGCTTCTTGGGTTTTGAGTGGCTTGGAGAGATACCTAGAAATCAGGATGTCAGCCTTTGGAAGACCCTTCTTTCTCAGCTCTCCAACTTTCCGTGCTTCACATTGCAGGCACACAGCTACAGTGACTCCTGATGCTGCTGGATATTCTGTGCTTTTCTAAATCCCTCCTAGGCCACTCTTTTTTACAAGAGCTATCACATACGGCTCTCCCTACATCTTCTTGTGCCCTCTGCCTCCCCTGGAAAATGAGGTCCAGAGGCATTACAGATGCTACCCAACAGGTTCAGAAAACTTGAAGTGCTCTTACACTTTCCTTTAATCGTTAACTCAGAAGACCTCTCTAAGACAACTAAAATGGAGCCTGAGAAGATCCTGGTACTGAGAAGCCTTGGTGTAAACATCTTTGATTTCAGCAAGAGGCTTGCTTTCAACAGGGCTGGAAGGCTGATGCTTTGCCCCCTTCTTTAAAGGCAGTCTTGAGCCCAGGCTGGCTTTCTACTAGTGAATCATCTGTGTGCCCCCAAAGGGAAATTTCAGCTAAATCAAATGTGATGAACAAATTTTAGGAATGACAAAAACTGTGTATTTCCTAGGGGCAATGTCCTCATCTGAACAACAGAGACACAGGGAGACCAAGTCTCAAAACAGGGACAAGACACTGTCACTTCCCTCTGCAACCAAAGAGTGCTCAGACACTCATGTCACACATGGGAAGGCACTTTAGGATTCAGAGCAGGGGGATAAACCATGGCTTTGCCCCTCTCAAGCCACTGCCATGACCAGTAAACCACAAATCTTCCTGGCATGTGGGGCTCTGTCTGATCAGTTGCTTGGCTTAGTAGGGCCAAGGCACACAGTAGGCGATGTGACACAAATGCTTGCCCAAATATACTGTTTTCAGGGCCCCACATATCTCAGAGCTGAACATTTTGGGAGTGCAGCTGAAGATCTGCATAGCCAAGTGCAAATGAGATGTTAATTAAGTGGGAGTAGGAAGGAGAACTGGCAGGAGAACTTTTCTCTCTTCTTTTGCTATGTCCAGGAGGGGGTGATCCCCTTTACCTCAGTGATGCTTTGGCACGTTCTTAATTCACTGTACCCAACTCTATGATGAAATGACTCAGATTACACAAGCTCAGCACCTGTGAAAATATGAACCAATTATTTTTAAAAGCCAGCAACAAGTGCCTATCAAAGAGCTTTCTGACAGCAGCCACGTTTTTTAGGAAAGGATTTGTGTGGCACAATAATTATGTCAAGTTTTCCCAGCTCTGTAGAGACATGGCATACAGAAATGGCTTTGAATGTGCTTTAGAAATGCAGCTGGTCACATTCCCCTTCCCGATAGTGGTCTCCAGGGATGCTGGAACGGGAGTGAGATGACAGTGAAATGCTGGTGCTGGTGTCAAGGCGCAATCCACACTTAGTTGATGCCAGCAGTGATGTTATCCAACATGCCAGGAGAAGCCATATGATTAAATATTAAATGATCACAGGGCATTTCACTGCTCAGAGGTGTTTGTTTGGGTGGAACAGCATGGCTGTTTTGGAAAAAATCCTTTTCTTGCTATGTCAGGGCTTGCATGAGAATAAAACTTAAGAAAAAGACGTCATACCACTGTTTGCCTGGTAAGAGCTCACAAACAGCACAGGAAAAGTGTCCGCACACCCAGATGGAGGGCAGCAAGCAGCAGAGACCAGGGCAGGGCTGAGCCCTGATGGATCCACATCCACGCATCCACAGGCACAGCCTGGCAGCACCCCCTAAGCTGGTTCCTTTGGGTACGGGGGCATCCCCAGACTTCTTGTAGCTAGGGCTGTAAGGCTCCCCTCTGTGCAGATTGCCTCCCGAGGATTTCCATCTCTTCCTGGCAGCAGGCAAGTACAGTCAGCTGCGTTACAGCCTGTGTTTAGCAGAGGAGCAGCAATTCCTGGCGAACCGAGGCTGGTTCCAGCAGCTCTCTTGCGATCCCTAGTGATAGCAGCACCTGTCTGCCGACAGATGCGGCTCCTGAAACACATGCCACACTCACAGAGTGCACTTGCTAGGAAAAAAGGAAAAGGTTTCATTCCTATGCTAAACAGGTTTCTTTTTTCCATCCTCTTGTTCTTCTTTTCTCCAAGAAGACTGAAGCATCACCAAACATCACTGATCTCCACCACGGTCTGCCCAGTGGAGATACATGTATTGCATTTGTCCCCAAAACAGAGATAAGAAAGGGGCCAAGACAGAAATAAAAAAGGGAAGGCAGAGCTAGTCGAAATAAAAATAAACATTTCTTCCTACGACATTCAAAATCCCAATACATTTGCCTTCAGGAGATTGTGGACCTGGTAGCAGAGCTGTTTGGTCCCCCTTCCACGAAGCAGTAAAACACATGTTCTGATCCCATGGTGAGTGGTTGTGTGGAGCAGTGATGGGCACTTAACTGCTCACCTGAACAGGTCTGCAGTTCCCAGCCGAAAACATGACTTTCTGCTAGACCTCAGAGAGGGAACAACACGACGCTGTTATGAGTTTTGTTTGTCCCAGAGACCTTTTATCCTGCTTTTTATCACATGTTCACTGTAGGCCTTAGAAATTGGGATGTTGAGTATCGATACACACACACAGCTTGCCCAGGTGGCTTCTTTCTCAAGTAATGGTTTTATAACTGCAGTTTTGTTTTACAGGCAAGTCTGGTTCAATGGGGAAAATCAAATACCCAGTGGTTCGTACCCAAGTTCATATCCCCAGGCAAGTGGTGAGGGGGAAAGCAGAGCATGTAACGTGTTTCTTAATTCAGGGAATTTCTAGTGTACCATCCCTGGATTAGAGCAGAATTACTTTATAATCTGAAAACTGGAATTAGTGAGTGGCAGATATTGTTAGGACAGTATTGGACCAGTGCATGATTCTAGTGAAGGTGCTTCTGTCCTAAACAGGTCAGATCAAAAGACAGCTCGTGTCCTCTTCAAATCCAGCACCAGTCTCTCATCAAATGAATTGCTGAAAGATGTCAGGGTACTGTTTCTGGAGTTTCTGACCAACTAACAGTTCAGGCTTTTTCTCTCCCATCTGGTGGAATTAGAAACAGTATGACAGGGGGAGAACAGAAACCAGACCCAGATAAGGGTTTAAGCATGTGTGTGTGCACGTGTACACACACACACATACATACACTGTTAATTTTTATATTCATCTTCAGCAGTTATTTTAAATATTCCTCTTTGTTCTTGTTGACATGAAATAGGTAAATTTAAAAAGAAAATTTGCACTCGATAGGACAACTTCTGGATTTGATTAGTATTGATGACTATATTTATACCACAGCAAAACAAAACAAAACAAATCTATATTTATGTTTATGTCATAATAATTGAGATCAGCATTTTGAAAAAAAATATCAAAAAAAGCCCTACTCTGAATGGATAAAACAAACCTCTCAGTCTTCTTTAAATAAATAGACATTTTCCATCTGGCTAGTACCAGATCTGAAAAGGCAGTTTTTTTTCATGAGGAACTTCCAGAACTGATAAGTCTGAAAGTTCAGAATTTCCATCTTGTTCTCAGCCAACTTCTTTTTATTGACAGTGTCTGGGCTAGCTATAGGAATAGAGCAACAAATCTGTTCTTCCTGGATTTCTAATTGCTGCAGTCTTCTAAAAAGCTGTCTGGCAAGGGTACTGGATTTATCTTCAAGAGTGAAATTTAAGTAGTTTGGAGACAAAACAGTTGAACATAGGCCTCATTTTTCTTTTAATACAGGCAGCAAGAGGTTTCCCACTGATTTAAAAAGAAGGAAAGCTGGATCTATGTAGAGCTCTGGATATGCTTCATCTCAGTTTACACACAAGTGTCCAAGCAGACAGCTCATCATTCCAGGAAAAATCACCCAGTTTACCCCAAACTGAACATGAAAAGAAATCAAAAAGGAGAAAATGTCAACTGCACCCTCTGTCAAGATTATCGCTTTTATCACCATGACCATATTGTACCTTACCCAGTGATAACCCAGCTCCTGGTTTAAATCACTCATCTGGGATGCTCAAAATAATTTATAGAAGTTAATTGTATCTCCCCAAATATCTCCATTTTATCTCCCATGCGTATGTGGGGAGCATAAAATATCAGGGAAAAAGAGGACAGAGAAATTTTATGTTCTCAAAGATGTTTGTCTTCTCATCCCTTAAATCAGCCTGGTATTGGTTCCCAGATACTCTTTCCAAATATTCTTTTTCTCCATACAGAGTAACAGCCTCCTTTAGCTCAAATGAATTGTCTTTGACCCACAGTATCCCAGTTAAACACCACCTCAGGTTCTCAAGTCGTATCTGTCAGTCAGCAATTAAAAGGCAAAGCAAAGCAGTCCAGGTAGTTCTGGCTGAGGAACGCTTTAGCCTTGCCTTGTTGCGTAGGGTTGACAGAGCGTGCAACAGCTTGCAGGGCTGAGTCAGGCCTCTGTCCAACACTTGGAGAAGTGGCTGCTCACCTCATGGCCCAGTCTGGGTGACCACGGAGAAAAAGATCTGTGAGTCCTTCTCAAAAGACAGTCTTGTTTTTTTTTTGTTTGGGTTTTGTTTTGTTTTGTTTAGTGGGGGTTTTTTAGGTTTAGGTTTATCTTAACGTAAGAAAATGATAGCAATGAAATTTATTCTTAAGAAACAATTTCTGTCTTGGTCTGAGTGAAATATTTCCATGAAATGTTACGTAACAAGACTGAAAATACCCACCCAATAGCCAGGAACATTTAAAGCTCAACCAAAGCCTTTAACTTATAAATAATAATACAAATCATATTTAGTATACAATGTAGCACTTTTTGCTTTCCATGTACTTTCATAACATCAACTCATTAATCCTCCTAACTGCTAACAAAGTGTTTTACAGTTGAGAAAAGTAAGGAAGAGAATCTGTTAAGAGGCCAGACTTAAGGCCATAAGATGACTTTTGGCTTTTTCAAAACAATCATAGAATCCTTTAGGTTGAAAAGATCATTGAGTCCAACCATTAACCTAGCACCGCCAAGTCCACCACTGAAGCATGTCCCTAAGTGAACATTAAATACTCCAGGTGCTGTGAAAAAATCTGCAATTATACCATAAATTAAACCCCTGTATATACAAGTGCAAACGTGCAGTTACATATACATACAGAGAAGAGAGGAAAAGGAATGATATTTAGCTATTTTTAAACCTCCTACAGCGATGTATGTGGTAGTGTTGCCTGCCTGGTGGCTGATTTAACCGTGAGAGGTACAAGTCCATGTCCTATCTTCCTCGTTGCAAGCCAAACCTAGAAACTGCAGTGAAATAACAATGCAATGGCCATTAGCAGGTAGAATGAAGATCTGCTCATAAAACCAGCCTATAGTTCAAAAAGTTTTTGGCTCTGTTCCCCTTGGGGGGTTCATACTTCTACTAAATTAAAGTCTGACACAGGGACCATGATATATTAAGTCACAGTTTATTATAAAAACCCCATTGCCTCGTTCAAAATATGAAATAATGTCTCAACTACTCCTGTTATCATCCATTATTTTGGCTATTCATTAGCATAAGGTTTTATGGGCTTATGATCAGCTGTGTCATGAACTTCCAAGGTGCTTTGCTATGCAGCTTTAGGCCTGGATAAACTTTTAAAGTCTCATGTTTCACCTAGCAGTTTGGGTGTGTGTGTGGTGTGTTAGATCACTAACACAGAGCTTGCTTTCCACTTTTTTCTCCCCTCAAATATGAGCTATTTCGGAGTTCTGCATTTTTCTTACTTTCCCTTCTGAGCCAGGTTTTCTCTAACAGCCAGATGGCTGCTAGAAAACAGGAAAGCCTGTAGGTGGTCTTTATGATTAATATTTTAGTAGATTGGTACAGCTGCTTATTCGATGGTCAAATAAAGATTATGTCAGGCTACAGAAAACATGCAATTAACTAATAAACAGTGACTGGAAATATAATTATGCATTTTTAAAATGTGTTTTCATTTTGATCTGCTGCTTACAGCAGGAATAAGAGCAAAGGACTTTATAGCACTTATCTTTTTAGTGCTGATTAGTTATGGTCTTTCATAGCTTCAGTCAATAAATAGATTGAACCAAGCTGGTCTTCTGAAGTCATATTTATAAATTAACCGCTAATACTCAACAAGCTGTGAACCACTGTGAGATGTGAGAACTTCTGTATTAACCCACTGACAGAACCAGCAAGAGAATGCTTATTTTACAAGTAGATATTCACAACTCTATAGGAAGGTTGCAAATCAGTTTGGTACTCTTCCCTAGCACAGGTACTCCCAATCTTGAGCATCTAACAGCTGGCTAAATTGAATCCATGGCCAGCTGGTTAGTCCCAGAAGTGGTCAAGGCAACACAGAAAAATACTGAGGTGCTATAAGGAGAGAAGTAGTGCCAAATGAAACAGATAGGGTACAGTCTTTTCACTGCAGTGAAAGTTTCAAGACAAGAGCTAAGGAAGAAATTATACCAAATTGGTCTTTGGAGCTCTAAATGAATCTTGTTCTGCCAGATCGCAAAACAAGCTTATACTCCTATAATATAGCTTCTTCTTTATTTTTTTTAAAGTAAAAATTTCCAAATGAGTAATCTTAATCTATATGATTAAGACTAATGGATATGTCATTTGTTTATATAAACAACAGATTTTTAGTTTAGGACAACATACATTCCCAATAAATATTTTAGAATATTTACAAAGGCAATTTCAGAGGAAAAAAAGTACAATTAATATTTGTGATTGTGGCGGGTTGATCTTGGCTGGATGCCATGTGCCCACTAAGCTGCTCTTATCACTCCCCACTTCAGCCGGGCTGCTGAGAGTAAATGTAAGGACAAGCCTGTGGGTCGAGGTGAGGGCAGGGAGAGCGCTCACCCCTTACCGCCACGGGCAAAACAGGCCCAGCTTGGGGAAGGCAGTTTAATTTATTACCAATCAAATCAGAGTAGGATAATGATAAATAAAACCAAATCTTACAAACATTTTCCCCCCACCCCTCCCTTCTTTCTAGGCTCAGCTTCACTCCTGATTTTTCTGCCTCCTTCCCACCAGCGGCGCAGGGGATGGGGAGCGGGGCCTTGGGTCAGTTCATCGCCTTGTCTCTGCTGCTCCTTCCTCCCCACACCCGGCCCTGCCCCAGCCTGGGGTCCCTCCCACGGGAGACAGCCCTCCATGACCTGCTCCAGCATGAGGCCTTCCCACAGGCTGTGGTTCTTCATGAACAGCCCACCGTGCCCCCCCCCGCCGGCGGTCGGACCCCCTCAGGCCCAGCCGGCTCCAGGCCCCCCGCAGGGGCACCGGCCCTGCCCCAGCCCGGCCCCAGCCCGGGCTTCTCCCCGCGGGGCCACAGGCCCTGCCAGGAGCTGCCCCAGTGCCGCTACCCGCGGGTCACAGCCTCTGCGGGCACCCCCTGCCCCGGGGGGAGCCGTGCCCGGGCTGCGGGGGGGGAGCTGCTTCCCGGGGCCGCCATGGTCTGGGGGCACGGCCTGCCCCGCTGGGGGCTCCATGGTCTGGGGGCACGGCCTGCCCCACCGGGGGCTGCATGGTCTGGGGGCACGGCCTGCCCCGCCGGGGGCTCCATGAGCTGGGGGCACGGCCTGCCCCACCGGGGGCTCCATGGGCTGGGGGCACGGCCTGCCCCACCGGGGGCTCCATGGGCTGGGGGCACGGCCTGCCCCACCGGGGGCTCCATGGGCTGGGGGCACGGCCTGCCCCACCGGGGGCTCCATGGGCTGGGGGCACGGCCTGCCCCACCGGGGGCTCCATGGGCTGGGGGCACAGCCTGCCCCACTGGGGGTGCATGGGCTGGGGGGGAATCTCTGCTCTGGCACCTGTAGCAGCTTTTATTCTTTTATTCCCCCCTTACTTAAATATGTTATTGTCCTGGTTTCAGCTGGGATAGAGTTAATTTTCTTCTTAGTAGTTGGTATAATGCTGCATTTTGGATTTAGGGTAAGAATAATGTTGGTAACACATCAATATTTTGGCTGTTGGTAAGGAGCGTTTACAGTAAGTCAAGGACTTTTCAGCTTCTCATAGCACTCACTCCACCAGCGGGCACAACAAGCTGGGAGGAGACACAGCCAGGACAGCTGACCGAAACTGGCCGAAGGGGTATCCCATATTATATGGTATCCTGCTCAGTATGTAAAAGAAGGGGAAAGCTGGCCAGGAGCCACTGCTGGAGAGCTGGCTGGGTGCTGGTGGGTGGGTGGGGAGCAGTGGCACTGTGCATCACTTGTTTTGTATATTCTAATTCTTTTATTGTAGTTGTTATTATTTTCCCTTCCTTTTCTGTCCTATTAAACTGTCTTTATCTCAACCTATGAATTTTACCACCACACCCCCGCCCCACACACCCCCAGTTGTCTCCCCCACCATACTGCAGGGAGGGAGGGAGGGAGGGAGGGAGGGAGCAGCTGTGTTTAGCTACCTGCTGGGTCAAAACTTAACAGTTATCACAGAGGTACCACCAGCCTTGCTGAGAGATTCAGCTGTGGACAACAGTGAGTCTGTCCTGGAGCCAGCTCTGGCTCTGTCTGACATGGGGGCAAGCCTACAGAGTCCACCCCTGCAGTCTTCCACATCCTCCCCCCGACCCCCTACCAAAACTTTGCCATGTTAACCCAGTTCACAGGGAGCAGTCTGGAAACATCAGCTTTGATTGTCCTTCAACTGTCTTCTTAGTCTTCTAGAATAAAAGGCTGTCTATCTAGTGGTCATTTGGGACATCTCTAGGTTTTCAGTTTGGACACATGCAGATGTGTTAGAATTGAGGTTAGAAATGCTTCTTCAGGTAGGGTGTGTGCAGACTTCATGTGAACAAGAACTGGTAGAAAGCGAAAAGGCGAGTGGCACTTTATGCAGCCTGAAAGCTTCGAAGTTTTATGCTTGTAAAGATGACTCACCACACAAAATTTTGGCATGAGTTTCCTGTTTTTTTTCAGATACACACATGCCTCCTTCCTGTTCTGAAAGAATAAATTATGTAGTGTTAAAATATTGCTCTGCTGTGTCATTGTACTGTCATATGGTCCAAATCTTCAAGATTGCTGATTGAATGTAGGGCTGTTTAAGCCCCAGAGAAGTTTAGGTCTTCTCAGGATAGTAGTCCATGAGCACCAAAAACCAGCAGACGGTGTAGATATATCCTCTACATTCCATGCAGAACGTATCCAGTCATACCTAAATGAGTATAGAAGCAGTCCTCAACCCTTCCTGAGACAGAGCACTCCTTGATTGCACCTGCACTGGGATCCAGTCCCCTGGAGAATAAACTCAGCCACTGGTTAGACCCATTTCCTTGCATGGCTGGGTTATGGCACTGTGCTTAAGAATCCACTGAACAGAGCCCTAGGGTGGCTGCTGTATGAACTGAAATTATCTATTGAATTTGATAGCATGGATCTCACTCCGAAACACACTTTTTTTTAAAAGAAATGACTGTTTCCATTCAAATTTGCAAACTGTCAGCTTTGCTAGAGGAGTTCCTTTCGTGGATGTTCTTTAGCTTATCATTTTCCATGACATGTGTTGCACTGTAATAGTAAAAGCGTTATCCTGAGAACAGTGTTCTGTGGGTGCTCTCCTGCAAAGTGAAATTTCCTCGTTCTCAGTTCTGCTGTCACTTAGCAACCAAGAGGATAACCAGTGAAATTCTAAATATTATCTTGTCAAGGAGATCACAACACAAAATGCACAATGAAATTGCTGGGGAAACTACCTCATGGGTTTTTGGGGTTTGGGTTTTTTTCCCCCCTTGCTTCATCACCTCTCAGTGGCAGATGCACAAAAAATTGCTAGTGATAGTGAATTTCTACTGCAGTCTAAGGATCAGGAAGATACCTTCAGGGATGGTTGCCTTTTAATACTCCTTAAGTCAAAACTGTCCAAGTTTTTTTTAAGTCAAAAAGTCCAAGAAGATATGGAGGCAGATCTGCTGAAGACAGGACTATGGCTTAGCATAGTATCACTAGTAATATCATTTACCTCCTGATGATGTGATGTGATGTGATCAAAGGTTTTATTCCCAGAGATCAGCAAAACTTCACCTGCTGGAAAGGTTACATAGAGAACACGAGATTAGGTCTGTGCAAGAGTTTTAGATAAGCAGGACATCATAGCAGATAGGGACTGTGGACAAGGAGTTGGAAGAATTGGGTCCCACTGTCTTAACCCATCATTACCGCCCTGTGATTTGACTACCTGGATCACTCAGGCCACAGAGTATCATTCAGTGATTCTGTTTCACATCCATGACTGAGTTAAAAACTATCTTTTTAGAGGTGGAGTGGCACAGGGTATGCAGTTAAAGGGCGGTGGTTATTTAATGGTGTTGTAAAGAAAGGTTTCCAGTGCTTAACTGTCCACTAAAACATGCTATTTTATTTCCAGTCTTAATTTTCCTAGTTTTAAAAGAGACTTTATTCTGTTCTTTTCTATTACATCAAACAATCTTTATAATGGGCATCTTTTCTTTACGGAAGCATTTATATGCCGTCATCACATCATCCACTCACCTTCCTTCTCTGTTAAGCTTCTCTATTGACCTTCTTTAGTCTTCTTCCCTAGTGCTGTCTCCATTTCCTTAGACCATTCTGTAACCTTTGTTTCTTAGAAAGTAAAGAAAATAAACAAAAAAAATCCCACAAACTTTATGGTTGATGGAATCCATCATTCTCCAAGCGCAAACCTTAGCACTGGGCTCACTATCCTAGCACTGAGCTCCTCATATAAAGGTAATATTGCCTTTCTTTTCCTGGTGAACATTTCCTTTCCACAGTTGAGCGTAAGGCTTGGTCTCACTAGTTATCTATTACAAAAAGAGTCAGTGTTCATCTGATTACCTTCAGGGAAGTCTGAGGTGCCATTTTTTAAAACACAGCTCTTTATTATGGAAGTGCATCTCAGTCACTATGATGAACCTTAATGTAAGCTGTGCTAAATGACAAATTGCATGAGTTTGTCCAGCATATATTCTAGATCACAGTTTATCATTCAACTTGCCTTAGATATCCTTATCAGGTTTTGGGTCATTCTACACCTTTACTGCTTTTTTTTTTTTTTTTTTATATCATTTCTTCTGGCTAATAACTAACGATCCTAGACTATAAGGGTAGAATGGACTTCAGTAGGTCATCTAATCCATCCTTGCTGAATACAGGCAATTTATATGTAAGAAAAGCCCCACTTAGGTGGGGTTCAGTGGCTGTCTGACTGAAGACACTCCAGTTTCACAGTTAGCAATGCACAAGAGCAGGGGAAGGTATGACAACCATTTCCATCTGCCCATCTTGAATTCCCAGTGTGAGTAATCAGGCACCTGCTTGCCACTGGATCACCTGGAGGTGGCCTTCAGTACCTGTCCCCAGCAAGGTCACAGCCCATGTTTTTGAATCTGGAAGCCTTGGGTGACCTAACAGCAGCACAATTGTCCCCTGGTAATCTACTGGGATGGCTGGCAGAATTTCAAACAGACAAGCAGCTACCTCAAGATATGGCTCCTGAATTTCAGAAATAAGTGGCCCAAGCAGGCAAGGCTTTCCATGAGATGAGACAGTTAAAAAGCGGCGGCAGCAGCTGCCGTGGAAGACTGTGTTGACATCACAGCAGAGGACCATGCAGGGGCATTGCAGCCTTAGGCAGTACAACTGAAGGTGATGATCTTAATGTTTCCTACTAAAATCCATGTGGCTAAGCGTCACTGGTTCTGATAGAGTTTTTTCTTATTAAACAGGGAGAAAACACACACGCAAAAACATTTAGAAGTGCGTCTGTAGTTCAGAATATAATTAAATGAGGAAAAAAAAAACAAAAGAAGGCATTTCTCTCTGTTTTCAATTCCAATAATAGCAGTTATGCTGCCTTTGGAGGCCCTGAGGCCTCTGCAAGAAAACATTCCTGTCCCCTTTCTGCGGGTGGGATCCAAAAGTGGAGATAAGCTGACTTGGGGGATGTCATACAAACATCATTAAGTAAGTGAGTTGTGAGAAAACCCACAGGTGTCTGACTTGTATTTCTATACACTACTTACTGGGTAACTGTAGTGGAATGAAGCTGGGCTAATTAGCATTGATAATATACAGCTGTGGGTTGGCTTCAGGGGCGGTGGGCTGGCCGATGTAGATAAGGTGCAGGTGTGGCTGGTTCTGTGAAGTGGTTGAGCAATGAAGGGAGAGCAGCTGAGGGAGAAGAGAGAGAGGAAGAAGCAGAGTGAGAACACAGACATCCCGGATGAGGTAAGACAAGGAGAAGGCAGCACAGCAGAGGGGCTGGCGTGAAGAGTATGCTGGTATGAGATGGTAAAAGACTTTGTTGCAGCTTGGTAGTTTGGAGAGTGCTGTGACACCCTTTATTCAGAAAATATGTGTGAAAATGTTGTCACTGACAAATTATTTACTTCAGCTCCCGTTTGTAGCTACATGAATAGTAAAATTAACCTGTATGCAACACCTCACAGGACAATGTCAACTCACTTGTAAGATGATGTTATGGAGGAAAACAGGCTTCAGGTATGTTTTCCTTATGACCTGCCACCAAAGGCCTGTCTGATCACTTGTTCTCTACTTATTTTCTTATTTTCTACTGCCTAACTTTGAGGGTCTTATACCCCTAACCAGGAAAGAAGACCATACTGACAAATTTCCAGGATCTCTGGCTAAAGTGCTGATGGGTTACCCTAAGATGATATATACCATGTGTCAACTTGGTTCTTCTTGGCATGCAGTTGGTATAAAAGGGACATGCAGCATTAAACAATCTCTGAAGCCTCCCAATTGCATGCCTCTGCTTTTATCCAATCTTTGCACATTTTTTTCTGTGTCTTCAGAAGCACTGGGACTAATCTGACCTCTCTTCCTTCTGTTTTGGAGTTTTCTTATGTCATGGGTTAACCTTGGTTGGATGTCAGCCTGCCTCCCTGTGGACTTCATCAGGGGCTACTGGGGAATTGCTGTTCAGCTCCTGCCCCTCCTCCTGCACTGGCCTGGGGGGCTGCAGGGCTGCTGCTCTCACATATTCTCATTCCTCTCTTCCAGCTGCTGTTGCACAGAAGGTGTTTTTTCCTCCCTTCTTAAATATGTTATCCCAGAGGCACTACCACCATCACTGAAGGGCTCGGCCTGGGCCAGTGGTGGGTCTATCTTGGAGCTGGCTGGCATTGGCTCTGTCAGATACAGGGGAAGCTTCTCACAGAAGCCACCCCTGCAACCCCCTCACTGCTACCAAAACCTTGCCATTAAAACCCAACACACCTTGTTTCCCCCTGTCATTTTCTTATTCCTCCACTCTCTGATTCTCTTCACTACTCTTTCCCTTCAGTTTTGGTGGGGAGAAAAAGCACAGGACGTGAAGCATGCAGTGCTACAGCCGCACTTCTCACACACTGTACCTGTAAGCTAGAAGAAAAAGTGGGAGAACCCACAGGCTTCATACTGATGCAAGAGCAGACATCCTCACCTAACCTTATTCTGTTGGTTGCTCTTTCTGTCCTGACACACGGCAACTATTTTGTTACACTATTTGGCCAAGTCCTTGCAAGGTCAACTGAGGGAAGGATTCCTCCCAATGACAACTCAGTCATCCTAAGTGGGGGGGCCGCTTTACTTCCCAGCCCATGACCCTTAGGCAGTTGCCTTGAGCATATTCTTTACTCTGGGGATGAAACCACTTTCTGGAGGTCAGCAGTTCTGGCAACAGGACAGAAGCATGAACCATAAGGAGAAGCTGGAGGAAGAAATCAGTAGTGAAAAACAAAGTACATCACAGCATTATAAGCTAGCAACATATCTATTTTAAACCTTTGGCCATTTCTGTCTTCCCACCGCTAACTGAGTCTGATGGGCTTATATCCTTTGTGTGAAGTTACATCTCATCATCCTCTTCATGGATCTTGGGAGCTCCTAGGAGCTTTGTAGCTCTATAGGTCCTGGAAGACTGTGATTAGCCTACAGGTGCTAAATACTTACATTACCACACAAGAACCAACTCCAATAAAGTGTGTTTCTACAAAACCTCTTCCTACTGATTGCCTAAAAATGACTATTACAGTGAAACAAGAGGAGAAAATTCTGTGGCTGCTATCCTTTCCACAGCAAGACAAATACACAGAGAAATAGTAACATGGAAGCAGATATCAATAATATTCCAGATAAAAGGGCACAGCAAGGGGCAAGGGGCCCATGTGCAGGGATGATCCTTATTCTTGTTGTTTATATGGCAGCTGCATGTTCCCCAGGGTGACCCATACTCACCCCAACCGGTACTTCCTAAACCTGGTGGGAGGCAGAACCTTCCCTCCTGAGATGATAATTTGATGCCTTTGTCTTCCCCTGCAGTCTGTCATCCTGTAGCACTTGTGATGTTGAAAGCCAGGGTGGGAATTTTAACAATCTGTGTATGTGCATTTATGAACTATGAAAGAAATTAAAATTGGCATTTCTGTGCCGTTGGCTGGAGGCCACAAGTCAGCTGAATGGTGCCCTCATTTATAGCAGCATCAGTGAAAGGAGCCAATATGAAAGCTCATAAACTGTTTCCGTCCCCTTTTGATAGTGGCTGCACAACAAAGAGCAAGTAACTGATGTTCTCCCGTTGAACATTTTGTTCCATATTTAAACATCAAGGCCTAAATTTTTAACAGGGTGCAAAAAGCTTCAGCTGTGTGCCTCACATGAAAGGTAATATGAGTTATAGCGCACCACACGTTTAACATTTATCCCTAAAGGCATCTTCTGCTGCTGGAGAGATCTGAGCAGATCACGCTTGCTCAGGCTTTCGGAGGCATTCCAATAACACCTAGCTGATTATGCTGTTTGCAAAGAGCATATTAACTTTCTGCCTTGCAGTGCATAGCAGGGGTGGGGGGTGTGGAAGCAAAACAGTTGTACCAGGCTGTCGGCAGCAAAAGAAGTTTGTAAGATTTAAAAGAAAATCAGTGACTTCAGTTAATCAATCCAGCCTCAATAATTTAATATATGAATCCAAGAGGACTAGATAAAAGATAACAGAGGAACAGACAGAGCCTGCATATTAAGTATCTGTATTTCTAGATCTTAGCTGCAAAACATGTATCTATCTAAATTATCCTTTATTTAAGCTCCTTTTTTTTTGTCTCTGCAGTTTCAGTGCTCAGATTTTCATCAAATCTCTGCAGAGGCAATGGCACATACCTGTTCTATGCTAGACGGTTTGAGTTAGTTTTACAATACGCTCTTTGGCTCCCACTCTTGTCTGGGGGAGGCTGTGCCAGTTTTATATTCAGCACAAGCTACTTTTCCCTCTGCAATTCCCCAGCTGTGCAATTCACTTGGGGGAGGGAAAGCTGTACCTGTTGCCATCCCCCAGACTGCTGGGCTAGAGAGAAGGAAGCCTGGTGCCATCCACCATGGCTCTCCACCACGTGATGGAGTGTTGGGCACAGACCATTACTTTCAGGATGCAGAGGAGCACAGAGCAAGATGAAGGATTGCCTCCATGGGGTTAGGGTGTGAGTGGGAGGTTTGGGGAGGATGTTTGCTGTTGCACCAGTATGAAGTTTGTGGGCTCTCCCACTTTTTCTTCTAGTTTACAAGTACACTGTGTGAGACATGGCTGTAGCACTACATGCTTCCTATCCTGTGCTTTTCTTCCCCACGCTGCTGAGTCAATAACCTTCATGTTGGGATACTCACCTGGGCACACCTCAGGTGTAAGCCATGATATGGACTGTTTACAGGTCTGGTCTTGAAGCTGCATTCAGCAGTGCAGGTGTAGCTTATTTTCCTTATATTGTGAAAGACCCATGTGAAGCTTTGCCTAGCTTTTCTCTCCTTGGAACTAACTCATCAGTTACCATGATTCAAACAATTCTTGGCCTCTGCTGTTGAGACTTATTCCAGAAGTAATCAGAGGGCATTTGCAGATTCTTGAAGAAACATTTATAAGGCTACAGCAGATTAATGAGATGTGTTAATTAAACCAGTATCTGGACTATTATCTAACTAGGTAGTTAGATAGTCATCTTTCAATTAAGGGATTTCATCAGTTACAAATTTCCATAATCTGATTAGGGTTGTCTGTGATTTGTCAAATGACAATTAATGGAAACTCTGAGAGAGACTTTATAATTATGACTTTTCAGTGTAACAATATAAAAGTAACTAACACTAAAACATGTGAGAAAGTGAGAGATGGCATTTGGTGGGGCTACTTAGCACACAGTATTTAACCAGCATATTTTAGGGTATAGCTATCTTTTTATCATTAACAATTTTTTAAGACATATGAGGAAATGAACATATAATTCCTATGTGACCTTAAAAATTTAGTAATTTAAAATGCAAGTAGAAGTTTTTCATGAATCATGGAATCATAGATTCATAGAATGATTTAGATTAGAAAAAGCCTTTGACATCTTCAAGTCCAACCATTACCTAGCACTGCCAAATGTATCACTAAACCATGTCCCTAAGCATTACATCTACATGTTTTTTAAACACCTCTGGGGATGATGATTCCACTGCCTCCCTGTGCAGCCTGTTCCAATGCTTCACTACCCTCTCAGTGAAGGATTTTTTCCTAATATCCAATCTAAACCTCCCCTGGCACAACGTGGGGCCATTTCCTCTTGTCCTGTCACTTGTTACCTGGGAGAAGAGACTGACCCCCACCTGCCTACAGCCCCCTGTCAGGGAGCTGTAGAGAGCAATAAGATCCCCCTCTGAGTCTCCTCTTCTCCGAACTAAACCACCCCAGTTCCCTCAGCTGCTCCTCGTAAGACTTGTGCTCCAGACCCTTCACCAGCTCCGTTGCCCTTGTCTGGACATGCACCTCAATGTCCCTCTTGTAATGAGGCACCCAAAACTGAACACAGTATTCAAGGTGCTGCCTCACCAGTGCCCAGTACAGGGGAGAGGGACAATCACTGCCCTAGTCCTGCTGGCCACACTGTTTCACATACAAGCCAGGATGATGTCGGCCTTCTTGCCCACCTGGCACACAGCTGGCTCATGCCCAGCTGGCTGTCAACCAGCACCCCCAGGGCCTTTTCCCCCAGGCAGCTTCCCAGCCCCCTGCCCCAGCCTGTGGCGCTGTGTGGGGCTGGTGTGACCCAAATACATGACCTGGCACTTCTTCTTGTTGAGCCTCACACAACTGGCCTCAGTTCACTAGACCAGCCTGTCCAGATCCCTCTGCAGAGCCTTCCTGCCCTCCAGCAGATCAACAGTCCACCCCACAACTTGGTGTCATCTGCAAACTTACTGAAGGTGCACTCAATCCCCTTTTCCAGGTTGTTGATAAAGGTACTAAACAGGACCGGCCCCAATACTGAGCCTTGGGAAACATCACTCATGACTGGTCACGAGATGTCAGCATAAATGTGTTAGGAAGTTCTCCTGTTGAAGTGTCCAATCCAAAATGCCAGGGAAATAGTACAACTGTAATGCCAGATGCTGGGTGTTTTTCCCAGAGTCTGTGGGGCCTGTCCCCCAGTGCAATGTGGCTAAACAAGTCTAAGGTGGGAAGAGGAGGGCTGATCCCACATGTAGGTTCCAGGAGAAGACTTCCTCCCACCCCCTAATTTACTCTCTCCACAGGCTGGTTATGCCTTTGAGCCAGGTTAGCCTCTTTATCTTTAGGGGGAGCCAGGAGACCACTAAGGCATACCACTAATCTTGCAGTCTGTTATGTATAGAATCTGATAAAATGATAATATCATTATCTTCAGTGACAATGCTTGCAGCAATGAATCAAGAGGGGTATGAGCTCTAGTCTGCTGCTTTATAGAGACTTGATATGACATCTATCAAAAATGAATAAAAAACAGTGGGAATCATATTATACCTCTGCAGCTGCAATTTCCCAATCACTGTACTGTGCAATGCGCTTTATTTTATTTTGCATATGATCTTCCTTATGTGCTCCTCTTAGGAACTGGCAGTATGAATAGGATAGGGCCCTATATGTCCTACTTTGTTAGAGCTGCTTTTGGCTGCTGAGGTAGCATTAATTTTCTTCATAGTAGCTAGTATGTGCTATTTTTTGGATTTGTGCTGGAAATAGTGATGATAACAGGGATGTTTTCGTGATTGCTGCACAGCGCTTACACAGAGCCAAGGGCTTTTCTGCTCCTCACCCCACCCCACTAGTGAGCCAGCTGGGGGGGCACAAGCAGTAGGGAGGGGACACAGCCAGGACAGCTGACTTCAACTGACCCAAGGGATATCCCAGATCGTATGATGTCATGCTCAGCATATAAAGCTGGGGGAAGAAGGAGGAAAGGGGAAAACTTTTGGAGTGATGGGATTGCCTTCCTAAGTCATGGTTACGCATGATGTAGCCCCGCTTTCCTAGGGATGGCGGAACACCTCTCTGCCCATGGGAAGTGGTGAATGAATTCCTTGTTTTGCTTTACTTGTGTGCATGGCTTTTGCTTTACCTATTAAGCTGTCTTTATCTCCACCCATGAGTTTTCTCACTTTTACCCTTCTGATTCTTTCCCCCACCCCACTGGGGAGGCGTGAGTGAGCGGCTGCATGGGGCTTAAACCACATCACTCTGCAGCTTCAGTTTTTCAATCGCTGCTCATAACTGTGCAGTGCACTTTATTTCATTTTGCATATGGTCTTCCTCATATGCTCTCCTCGGCAACTGGCAGTATGAATAGGATAGGGCCCTACATATCCTACTGTGTTAGAGATTTACTGAGCATTTGTAGGTATATTTGTGGTCTGTGAGATCACTGCTTCGTTTTGGGACAGTACAATGAGCAGTACTCCTGTGAGACTTTTAAGGAATCTGTGTGAAGGCAGAAAATGGTGTGGCTGCTGTGGAAGAGAAGCAAGGTGAAGCTGTAACACTTCTATGGATGATGTTGCCAAACTTTGATTGTCCTGCTGTTGCCTCCCAGCAATGGTCAAAAGCTGAGGAATTACAATGGCAGTGAAAGAAAAAGCAAACAACACACAGCCTGCCTCTGAAAAAACGCATGTGTGAAACTGGAGAGCAAAATCCCCTGCTAAGCCCATTACTAAATTATTTATCTGAATTGCTGTGGTTGGCTCAAGTCTTTTGGCTCAGCCATATGCACTGAATGTGGGTCACTCAAACCCTTCAAAAGTGCTCTGAGGATGTTGTCATGTTACATTGCAATTCCTCCTTTGCTCCTGTATTGTTCTGTGCAGAAAATAAGCAGTCGTTTTCCTTTCTGGCATGTGGCATTTTATAGGAGTGAAAAATCACTATCAAGTGGAAAAAACCCCATTCTTTCTGATCCGACAAGTCACAAAAATGATCCTAGAAAGTGAGGTTCCTTCTGGTCTTACGAAGTTGGAATTGAAAGTAATTTTAAAAGATCTTATATAGTAATATGCAGATAAAATATTCTTTTCCTCCATTAATTATCATCTATAACTTTCATGTAAAATCAATCACATAACAAATCAGTCACCCTTGAGGACAGTGTCATCATTTCCTTCACAAGCTGAAAAGGTGTTATCTACTTGAGAAAGTGCTCTGAAACAAAACGATCAGAAACTGGAAGCATAGCTGAGAGTTAGATGGATGGTCACTCTTAAGCCACATTTTCATTTATAAGGTTGTGAGCTCTGCAAATGAGATGTGACGTCCATTTAAGGCAGGTAAGCCACCAACCACAAGGGAGGAAGCAGCCCTGACATATGGTTGAAGGGCTATTGACCAAAAGTGGAATATCAGTCAGAGATGGCAGCAAAGATTAGGAAAACTTCTAGTTGCAATATCTTCTCTTAAGGCTGCTGGTTGGAGATGTGGAAAATTATATTAGGAAGGCAATGAACAACTCAACCCTTAAGGGGATAAGGAAACTGTAAATTTTAAAGCTAATTTAGTTAAAGGCCTGGTGAAAGCTCATTCCTTGGGCTCTGTACCTATTTTGTAAGAGTCGCTGTCCATTTTAAATCAAATTAATTTATTTTTATTCATTTTACTGGAGTTTTTAATAATAAATCATCATAAGTTTAATCTATGGCAATAAAAGTAGTACTCCTACAATCACCTGCTGGAACTGTCATCGACTTTTAACATTTTTTTCACTGAAGGTATTTACAATGACTGCAATAACCTGTTACTGCCACCAAGTGTAAATACTTCAAGGTACTTGTCTGCCTGTATATCACTTGCTAAAAAATCACAAAAATACTGGGCTGGAAAGATCTTGATATTAAAATAGGAGCAAGCATATCTAGACCATCCCTGGCAGGCAGTACTGTAGGAGCAAACACAGAATGTGGGTGAAGCTGTGATGGATACAATGACAGAAGATAAGCTATTGCTTTAATGAGGTGTTAAACTTCACGTGTCTTATGGGAAACACAATTTTTTGCCCAACCAGGACTCAAAAACTCTGTAGAAGGAGAGTCTATAGCATTCTGAAGGTATTTTACTACCCATGCTTTTGAAGGATTTTCCTCAGATTTATCTAGATTTTCCATGCTGAAAATAAAACTCACTATTTCACATGGGAGCATGTGGAAAGTGAAATTGGGAGCACTGTTAGCAAACAGCTGTTCACAAGTCCTTCTAGTATCAACTCATCAGCTCTTGTTCCTTCCCACCTTTTCCTTTTCTTCCCCCCCCCCCCCCCCCCCTTCTGTTCCTTCAGCACTGATCTTTTCTTTTCAGGACTTAATGCAGTAATTCTCGAAAAATATTCTCAGACACCATATTTTGAAGAGTGTTTATTGGTTTTGTTTCTCTCCTCTAGACTTTCACTGGCATCTCTGAGACCAGTTCTGTAACTGATCCTTCAGTAACGTGAAGACTAGAGGAGTGATGATGTCCCACAGCTTACACACACTACACCTGTTTATTCCTCATTGGAAGAAATTTTTTTCTTTTTGGACAGCAGCAGCAAGAGCTGCCCAGATGTGGCTTCCGAAGTCTATTTTTTCCATGTTATTGCTAATCTGTTGATCTTCATGTTGTATTTGCATGTTTTCTTTCTCCTTCAGAAATGCAATGTGATACTTTTGTTTACTGAACTTCGACTAACACAGAAAAAGATAATGCATACTCTGTCCCTCAGCTGAAGTGCGTTTACAAGTGCGTGCCGTTACATCAGCCAAGCTGTTAATGAGAATCCTGACTAGGACAGGACAGAAGAGATAATTTTAAACCTCCACATGGAGTGTTTTTTCTGCATTATAGCCAGCTAACGATAAGAAACTACAAGACAGTTATCAACTGATTGTTAGCTTTAAGGTGGATTAATAGAGACCATATTCCATTTGTCTATGAGAATGCCATGTGAGAAGTTTTCAAATAACTTCCTAATTTTCACATATCATACTTATACGAGCTCTTCTTAGGTGCCAATTCAACTGATCATCTACATAACTAGTAAAAGAGTAAGTTCCTTGTTAACTCCAGCACTTAGCTCACTACAGTTGTTTGAGATGGACATCTGGCAGGTTCATTTCCCATGGCAATGCAAAAATTTATCCTCTTTTTCTTAAAATGTTTTATTTCTTATTGTTCCTCAGCTTGTGTAAAATATTTTAGCTCAGTAATTATATTAATTTTATATGCCATTTTATGGATTTGAGGCATCATTAGCCAAGTAGAGCTAGTGATTTTTTTCCAAAATTTAATCTCATGAATTTCACTTTGCATAAAATATGAATTTACATTAGATTTTCAAGGTGTGCATCTTCTGGATAAATTTACCATTTCTTTGTAAGGAAAGATATTTGTGTACTATGAGCGGATCTGTATGTGATGTCTGAGAAGAGTTTCTAATATGATATTGCATAAGGCATTGCCTTCATAAATTAATGAGAGGAAAACTTAATCTGTTTCATCTGAAGATGCAGCAATGTCAATCACAGTTATCTTGATTAGATGGCAAGAAGTGTAATTGCTGTTCAAGTGAAATGTCTTCACTGATTGCTGACTAGGTAATTGTGAGGGGTTGATAAAACACCCTGGCAACATGGATGTTAATGCTCTGCAGTTTTTCAAGGATTTTAGAGGAGGTATAGTTATATGGTTGGTGAATAATAGTATTGAAGCAAGATACTCAGTTCTTTGTCATGCTGCAATTCTAAGAGTTTGCACAAGGTAATTGAAACATTATTAAAAGACAAATTTGTAAATCCCAAATTGTGTGGACAGAGGAAGCAACCACATTAATTGATTTGGAAGGACTGGACCTTGGATCTTTCCTGTTTGTGTAGGTCAAAACTGACATTGTAAAAGGTCAGAGGCATCTTTTCCATGGGCCAGAGCTATAGAACATGTATTAGAGGTTGATCCTGTAAGGCAACATATCATAGAATCATAGAATGGTTTGGTTTGGAAGGGACCTTAAAGATCATCTAGTTCCAACCCCCCTGCTATGGAGAGCGACACCTTCCACTAGACCAGGCTGCTTAAAGCCCCATCCAACCTGGCCTTGAACACTGCCAGGGATGAGACATCCACAGCTTCTCTGGGCAACCTGTTCCAGGGCCTCATCACCCTCATAGAAACTAATTTCTTCCTAACATCTAATCTAAATCTATCTTCTCTCAGCTTAAAGCCCTTCCCCCTTGTCTTATCCATTCATGCCCTTGTAAATAGTCCCTCTCCAGCCTTCTTGTAGGCCCCCTTTAGGTACTGGGAGGCTGCAATGAGGTCTCCCCAGAGTCTTTTCTTCAGCAGGTGGAACAACCCCAACTCTCCCAGTCTGTTTTCATAGGAGAGGTGCTCCAGTCCTCTGCTCTTTGTAGCCCTCCTCTGGACTGTCTCCAACAGGTCCATGTCCTTCTTATGTTCGGGACTGCAGAGCTGAATGCAATACTCTGGGTGGGGTCTCATGAGAGTGGAGGGAAGAAACTCCCCTGACCTGCTGGCCACACTTCTCTTGATGCAGCTCAGGACACAGCTGGCTTTCTGGGCTGCAAGTGCACATTGTCAGACTATGCTGAGCTTTTCATCCACCAGCACCCCCATACCTTCTCCCTAGGGCTGCTTTCAATCCATTCTCCACTCAGCCTGTATTGATCTTGGTGATTGCCCTAACCCACAGGCAGGTCCTTGTACTTGGCCTTGTTGAACTTCATGAAGTTCGCACAGGTCCACCTCTCAAGCCTGTCATGGTTCCTTCTGGATGCCATCCCTTCCCTCCAGTGTGTTGACTGCTCCACTCAGCATGGTGTCGTCAGCAAACTCGCTGAGGCTGCACTCAGTCCCACTGTCCACGTCGCTGACAAAGATGTTAAATAGCACTGGTCCCAGTACTGACCCCTGAGGAACATCACTTGTCACTGATCTCCACTTGAACATCAAGCCATTGACTGCAACTCTTTGAGTGAGACCATCTAGCTAATTCCTTATCTACCAAGTAGTCCACCCATTAAATCCATGTCTCTCCAGTTTAGAGACAATGTCATTGTGCAGGACAGTGCCAAATGCTGTGCACAAGTCCAGGTAGATGAGAGCAGTTGCTCTTCCTTCATCCGCTAATGCTTTAACCCCACTATAAAAGGCCACTCAGTTTGTCAGGCATGGTTTACCCTTAGTGAAGCCATGTTGGCTGTCAACAATCAAGTCTTTATTTTCCATGTGCCTTAGCATAGTTCCAGGAATATCTGCTCCATGAGCTTGCCAGATGCAGAGGTAAGAGTGACTAGCCTATAGTTCCCCGGGTCTTCGTTTCTCTTTTTAAAAAGGGGGGTTACGTTTCCCCTTTTCCAGTCAGTGGTAACTTCACTGGATTGCCATGATTTCTCAAATATGATGGATAGTGGCTTAACCACTTCATCTGCCAGTTCCCTCAGGACCCACAGATGCATCTTATCAGGTCCCATGGACTTGTGCACCTTCAGGTTCCTTAGGTGGTCTTGAAGCTGATCTTCTCCTTCAGTGGACAGTTCTTCGTTCTCCCAGTCCCTGCCTTTTTTTTCTGCAACTTGGGCTGTATTGCTGGAGTGCCTGCTGTTGAAGACTGAGGCGAAAAAGTCACTGAGTACCTCAGCCTTGTCCATATCCCATGTAACCCGGTCTCCTGTTCCCTTCAGGAGAGGGCCCGCATTTTACCTAGTCTTTCTTTTATCACCAATGTACCTGAAGAAGCTTTTCTTGTTGCCCTTGATGTCCTTGGCCAACTTCAATTCTGTCAAGGCTTTGGCTTTCCTAACCTGGTCCCTGGCTGCTTGGACAAGTTCTCTGTATTCTTCCCATGCTACCTGGACTCGCTTCCACCCTCTGTAGGCTTCTTTTTGTGTTTGATTTTGTCACCCTTGTTCACCCATGCAGGCCTCCTGGCATTTTTGCCTGACTTCCTCTTTCTTGGGACACATCGCTCCTGAGCTTGAAGGAGGTCATTCTTGAATATTAACCAGCTTTCCCAGGCCCCTCTTCTCTCCAGAGCTTTATCCCATGTGTCGTGGTTTAACCCCAGCTGGCAACCAAGCACCACACAACCAGTTGCTCACTCCCCTTCTCAGAGGGGTGGGGAGGAGAATCGGAAAGGAATGTAAAAGTCAAGGGTTGAGATAAGAACAATTTAATAATTTAAACAGAATAAAGAGGTAAGAACAACAATAATAACAATAATAATAATAACAACATGGAAAGGTGGGGAAAAAGGGTAAAGCAAAAGCTGCACACACAAGCAAAGCAAAGCAAGGAATTAATTCACCACTTCCCATGGGCAGGCAGGTGTTTGGCCATCCCCAGGACAGCAGGGCTCCATCATGCATAAAGGTTACTTGGGAACATAAACGCCATAATGCCAAATGTCTCCCCTTCTTCTTCCCCCAGTTTATGTACTCAGCATGACGTCATATGGTACGGAATATCCCTTTGGCTAGCTTGGGTCACCTGCCCTGGCTGTGTCCCCTCCCAATTTCCCACGCCCCTCCAGCCCTCTCGCTGGCAGGGCCTGAGGAACTGAAAAGTCCTTGACTTGATATAAACATCACCCATCAACAACTAAAAACATCAGCGTCCTATCAACACTGTTCTCACATCAGCACCAAAACACAGCACTGTACTAACTACTAAGAGGAAATTTAACTCTATCCCAGCTGAAACCAGGATACCATGGTGCTGTACCAAGCAGATCCCTGAAGAAGCCGAAGTCTGCTCTCCTGAAGTCCACGGTAGTGATCCTGCTGTGCACCCTCCTTGCTGCCCTAAGGATCTTGAACTCCACCATTTCACCGTCACTGCAGCCAAGGCTGCCCCTGAGCTTCACATTCCCCACCAGTCCCTCCTTGTTGCTGAGAACAAGGTCCAGCGTAGCACCTCTCCTTGTTGGCTCCTTTATCACTTGGAGAAGGAATTTGTCATCCACACATTCCAGAAGCCTCATGGATTGCTTATACCCTGCTGTGTGGTCCCTCTAACAGATATCAGGGTGGTTGAATTCCACCATGAAGGGGGAACTAGGGCTTGTGAATGTGAAGCTGCTTCTTTCTGTCTATAAAGGGCCTCATCCACTCATGCCCTGCTTGGGCAGCCTGTAGCAGACCCCCCACTGTAATGTCACCTGTCCCTGTCCTCCCTTTAATCCTGACCCATAAGCTTTTAGTCGGCTCCTCATTCATCCTCAGGCAGAGCTCCATGCATTCCAGCTAGCCATTGACATACAGGATGACACCCCCTCCTCATCTCCCCTGTCTGTCCTTGCTAAAGAGCTTGTATCCTTCCATCCCAACACTCCGGTCATAGAAGCCATCCTACCATGTCTCTTTGATGCCAATAAGATCATAGTTCTGCAGGTGTGCACACATCTCTAACTCCTCTTGTTTACTCCCCATCTATGTGCGCTTGCATAAAGGCATTTAAATTAGGCCCCGGATGAGTCTGACTTGCTGGCTAGAGGGGCTGGAGTTCGTTTGTGCTGTTCTTCAGTTGGTCTCTTGCTGACCTGTGATCCCTCTGCAGGCTCTGGGTGTCCCATGCTGGCACTGACATCAAACTCGTAGGAGTGGGATAGATTGAGGATCCCCCTGCCCCAGCAAATTTAGTTTAAAGATGTTTAGTTTTTAAACATCTCAGGCCTCAGGTCAGTTATGACTTTTAACACATTCTCTGTGATCTTTATCAAATTAAGCTTTCCATGCATTAGCACTCCTAAATTAATACAGATATAACACCGCTTCTGTAGTCTTCTGTTTACAGTGCAACTGCTGCATGACCTCAAAAGGACAAAAGTTAAAGGAAACTAATCTCATTTGGGGGTTCATATCCTGCTGCTAATGAAGAACCCCCCCAGCTTTACAGACCAAAGTATCCCACTAACATACCTGTAGTTAATTCTCTTGTCAAAGGTTTGACAGACACCACAAACTAAAATCTTTCCATCCCTAGGGATGACCTGATTAACTTTAGTTTGAGAAGCAGGATATTTTTAAACCTCATTTTATACCTCTTCTTGTCAGTGGTGACAATTCATTATGATAATGAGGGATAATAGGGAGGAACTTTTCCCCAGCAGCCATGAGACATCATCTGTAATTTTCTGTAGAGTATCCTTATGAAAAATCTGAATTTTTATTGTAATGATAGACATCATATTACTAACAATGATAAAAAGGGAATGTCTGAAAAGAAGTACATTAATATCAGTTTCAATATTAGCTAGAAAATTAAACAATTCACTCCGTGAAAAGCAAAGCATCAAGATAATGAGCCTTCAAGCCCTGAAAAATAAAAACATAGTAGGATTTTATCATTACCTTTTATTGAGGCCATTAAGGAGTGAGGGGAGGTAGAATGACTTTGGAAGATCTTGTGTATGGACACTAAGTACTGCAATTCCGACCCAGCTGTCTCTGCAAAGGATGGAGCCAGACTCCGACCTTGCAGTTCCCCTTGCACAGAAGAGATGACCTCCTCTCCAGTCTCCTAGTTCAGCTTTGCATTACATAACCAGCAATTTTGTATGACACCCACTGCCCGCAAGTGCCAGGATGAGTATCTGTGGAGTATGTGTTTATCTCACTTAGTTTTAGGTACTTGTAATATAGTGTCCTATACGGGACCATGGGATCCCTTCATAATCAGTGAAGATCTGTTAACTACAGTCAATGGAGTGTGGGGTGTGATTTATCTCACTGCAAAGTAGGTCCCCACATTTGACCAGACGGGACACAACCCAGACTCTGCTGACTCACCTTTGACTACAAGGGCACTCAGAGCTGGTCAAGATAGATGCCAACAGTTGGGGTGAATTCTTTCTTGGGGTCTGGCTTGCAAGGTGCCAGCCCATGAGTGAGCAGACGGATACATTGTGGATTAAACTCTGCTCTTGGTACCTCACTGTACTCTCCTGTGACTTTTTATGCCCACTTACCCCAGGACATTGGTTAAGCTCTGGAGGTTTGGTGTTTTGACAGAGTGGGCCTGCATCATTGTATGCATGGGTTGACAAACCAGGCCCAGAAGTCTTCAAATAGAATTCATTTCAACCAGTTGCTTGTGGGGTTAAAAACTCTTGAGAGTCAGTTACTGCCAATGCTCCCATTTGTATTGAATTATCAGTGTTAAACATTTATCACAATCTCTTTGTAGCTGGCTGGGGCCTAGTCAAACTACAGAAAGTTTCCAGCTGGTTTTAATGAGATAGGAGAGAATCCTTTAGTTAGGCATTAAGTGTGAGACTCTTTGCTATGAGCTGAAAGGAGAGTTGTGGTTTATATCTTTGCCATGGGAAGCCTTCCATTAGAATAAAAATGAGTCCTCTTCAGAGACTGCCAATTACTCATGTATCTCTCTAGAAAATGCCTGTTTTACCAGTTCTGTAAAATACACATCCTAAGTGTGCTAGTTCGGATCTCACCAGGTGCACCATGAGGAGTGTGTATGCATCTAAGAAAGATGTGTAAAGAATTATATGCAAGTTTTTGCAGAAACTTCTCTCACTTTAGAGAGACTTACAGCCTTTGTGCAAGGCTGGCTGGGTTCTCTGTGAGTGTCTGTTGCAGGCTGGTTCTGAACAGATGACAATGTCTGATTTATTTTTAGGAAAGCACTATTTTTGCTAATGTTGCCTATGCAACAAGAAAATAACATTATATAACTGGTCAAGAAAGTCATTGTTTAGTAGTTCAGAAGCACTTCCTGGATGTGAAGTAACTGTTGAAATATCCTTAACTTCTGAATTTGACCAGTGGTTCATTCTTCCTGTAAACCTGTGTCTCAAGGCAGTGATTTCAATGTTAATTACATTCTCTCCTAATTAAAGCAGGTGGTTGAATTAGGGATATATTACACAGATCATTTCCTGTTCTAAGACTGGTAAATGTGTAATAGTGCTGCTGTTCTTCAAGCTCTCTAACCACAGGTTTGAAATATTTTTTCCCACTTACAGAGCTGGGCAAAGATCTGTGCAACCTCCTATTCCTGTGAATAATTTCTCTTGATATCTGAAAATCTAAATCTCTCACAGCTTAAATTTCCTTGAGCATAAAATTAATAAAAAGCATAAAAGAATATTGCCCAAAACTACTTAGCCCTTCTTAGCCAAGCTTTTAAACCATCCTGTTCGAAGCTAGTGAGTCACCTTAAGGCAGAGGCATCTGCCAGGTCTGTGCAGCCATTAAAGCACAGCTTTGTGGCTCAGGTAATGCAGACATCAGCTAGAAAGCAATAGTCTTCAATCTACATTCACTTTTTCATAATGGACTGACACTGAGGTCTCCTGGCCTCATGCAACAGCAAACAAAGGTCTGGGGAGAACCAAATCCCAGAGGCACCCGAGGCAAGCAAGCACCTTGAGTCCTTCAGCTGCTGAGAGACGAGTGCTCAGGTCCTTAGGTATGCTACACGTCTGAGAGCCATGGATCATCAATCACCCACCTCAAGGTCATGGGATCTTCTACAGCATCTCACCAGTAGAAAAAGAGCCATTGTGCTATTTTGCTGAATAGAGTCTTCCAGAGCCGTGACTGCCTTCTGTTCCCACACACTCAGTGTGCCTAGATGGAGGGTCCAACTGTTCTATCAGGTGTTATGAAAGAGGATCTCTTTTCTTCTCCCCTCCCTTGAACTGAGGCATGGTCTGAATGACAAAGAAATACATTAATTCAGGTGAACAACAGCTTAACTTGAAAAGCATCGAACAATTGGGATAGCTCTGAAAATGTAGAGAAGAGTGCTCAGAAGATGAAGGGAAAATGATCCTGGCAATTGCTATCCCTTAAACTGCAAATAAAGTGATGGGAGTGTCCTGAAATGGAGAAAATACTGACACTGTGCGCAAAAAAGCATGGGGCATCTTTTGAAGACTTGACTTTTGACAGAGTTCAAATACAAAGCTTTGCCCTCTGCAGCTCTCCTTAGAGATCAGGATCTACATGGACAAATGAAATGTGAGAATCAGATTTGAATTTCAAGGAGATGTTGTGAATGCTGTGTGAATAAATCTTACCCAAAACATTAATTCAAAATGTTTTGGCAGGCAAGTTGTCTAAAAACCACTGAAACTGCAGCATTTTTGGAGACATGGCTGATGGGTTACCATTAGAGTCAATCTTGTTTAATACCCATGTTAATGGTCTAAGAAGGCTGAGTAGGCTGCTTGTTAATGGGATTCTTAGGCTATTAAATTGAGAAGGGAAATGTTAAAACCAGGTGGGAGAAAGTAATAACAATAAAGAGACACAAAGCTGTTAGCAAATAACAAAATAAGGTTTGGTTTAGAGGAAAAGAAGCAATATGACCCAGTGAAAATTATTTTTGTTTTAGGCAGTGGGTACAGGAATACTAAAACTTAATGGTGCTGAGAGGTGTCAGTCTTACCTATGTATCCAGAGCATCATTGTACATAGGGCCGTGCATTCAAGATGGTGAAGATACAGAGAACATAAAAATAAGGCATTTGGGAAACTGGAGGAATTAAAAAAGAAAAGATTAGATGCTAAATTAATCTAGCTAAAAATAATGTCTTGTAACCACTGCTGGGTGGAGTTGCAGAGCTTACGGACAAAAGCTGCTCTCCATGCAATGGCACCATAGCTCAGCTGTGGTATTTCAGACATGGCGGTCCACTGTAGCACAAGTCTCCCAAACATGGCGAGCAGATGAAAGATTGGGTGGGTTGCAGTCCAGCCCTTTCATGCCCAGCAGCTAATGCCTGGGGAATCAAAAATGGCACTATAGGTGCGAGCATTGTCCACAGAGTATTTGAGGATTGAATAAAGTGGGACATTAATTCCTGCCTTCCTTGGTAGGTAGTCTTTTCCAACACAAAGCAGCTTCTCTATTTGTAGATGCAGGACAGGGGCTTATCTCCCTTCATTTTGGATGCTGTACAGGGGACTCCCCGCTTCTCTGTGAGGCAGAGAAAACTGTGATATGCAGAGTCTGAGCCCTTAACAGAGCTGTTAGGTACGTGCACTTGCCTCATAACCCTGCACGCTGCTCCTGCCATCACAGGCAACTGCAATCCTGTCCAGTCAGCAGCTGAGACCCAGCTCTAAAGCAAGCCTGTTGATTAGGAACCTCCTAGGTTGATCTCAGATGAATAGATGAGGTTCTCCTTGGGGTGTTACTGAGCTGTTTTTCTCTGAATATTTCCAAATCTCATCAGACCTGACTAATAGCATCCCAGCAGGGCATAAACTAAGGAGCGGTTTGGTAAGGTAAGGACTCTTTCTTCTCCTGGATCCTACAGCTCTAAGCAGAGATGACCTACTCAGTGTCTCCTTGCAGTGACACCTCTTGTTCACCACCATGTGGGCTTAGTGAAGTCTTCTAGGAGAAGCTATCCCTGATACATGATCTGGGGTTACACTGTAGGGCACAGCAGAAACAGCCCCTGGGAAAGCTGCTGAACAGTGATCATGTCAGCTTAAAGCATTGGTAAAATAGCACAGGTGCAAGGAGGGAAGGCTGAGGTCCTTGTAGTAAAGTGCATCAAGCTGTTCCAGACCACAGTGGATGGAGGAATTTGTGAACATGAGAATTTCCCTGGACGTGGTCACCCAGGAAACAGCTGGTTTATGGCTTGTTCTTGAAAACGAGAGCTGGCATGACCATGTACCAGATGTGGAGTGGACAGGTGTCACAAACAACTTTGCTTGCTGGAGGGCCCCAGTAGTGAGTAGGTGCGCAGACAAGTCAGACAGGCATGGAGTTGGGGTTGTGTTCAATGTCTGTCTCTGTGAGCATGGGCAACCCCTTCTGGAAAGCAGTGGCCATAAAGAGCTTAGACACTTTGCTGTACCCTCAGACTGACTCCCATCCATCACTCCAAACCTACTCCTGCTTCTGATTCTTCTGTATTTGGCTGTTTCTTCCCTACAAAATTTCACATGCCAAGACAAACACAACCACCATTAAGTGTAGAAGGCACCAGAGCTGTGTTCCTTCATACCTCCTACTGTGTCACTTGCAGAATTTGATTTTTTTTGACCACATACACCAGGCCTGGTGGTGACAAACAGGGTATACCTGTCTCAAACAGGGAAACAGATCTTTGCACAGGAGTTAGTAGGGCTTTTTGCAAGAACTTTAAACTATATTTAAAGGGGGAAAGGGATAAAACCCAGGCTCACTACAGACAATTTCTGAGGGATGGTGTGCTAGCTAGGTCCTTTGGTCAGCGGTCTCAGTGGAGGTAGAGGATGGAGATCTATGCAGCAAAGACACAAGGGTTATTGATGTGTTAGAAACCATGCAAGCACCTGAGGTGTCACACAGGAATCAGGGCCTTTCCCCCAAAATGCTGGTGGGATCAAGAGCCCTGCCAAAGTGTACCTACACCAATGCACAAAGCATGGACAAGAAACAGGAGGAGCTGGAAGCCATTGTGCATCAGGAAAACTATGATATAGTTGCTATCATGGAAAAATGGTGAGATGACCCGCACAACTGGAGGGCTGCAGTATATGGCTGTAAACTCTTCAGAAGGGGTAGGCAAGGAAGGAGAGGCGTGGGGTAGCCCTGTACACCAGGGAGTGTTTTGATTGTCTACAGGTGAGTGTTTATGTGTAGGAATCAGGAGGAAAGCCAACAAGACAGATATCATGGTGGGAGTCCACCCAGCCAGGATGAAGAGGCAGATGAAATATTCTATAGGTAACTGGGAGAAGTCTCATAATTGATAACCCTTGTTCTTGTGCGGGACTTCAACTTAACGGAGATCTGCTGGAAATACAACACAGCAGAAAGGAAACAGTCCCGGAGGTTCCTGCAGCATCTGGAAGGGAACTTCCTGACACAGCTGGTGAGGAAGCCAACTAGTGAAGGTGCCCACTGGACCTGTTGTTTGTGAACAGAGAAGGACTTGTGGGTGAGGTGATGGTTGGAGGCCGTCTTGGGCACAACAATCATGAAATGATAAGAGTTTTCAATTCTTGGAGAAGGAAGGAAAGGGGCATTAGCAGAACTGCCACCTCAGATTTACAGAGGGACAGTTTTGGCCTGTTTAGGAGCCTGGTTGACAGAGTCCCCTTGGAGGCCGTCCTGAAAAGCGAAAGAGTCCAGGAAGGCTGGACATTCTCCAAGAAAGAAATCTTAAGGGCACAGGAGCAGGCTGTCCCCATGTGCCGAAAGATGACCTGGTGGGGAAGGCCACCGGCCTGGCTGAGCAGAGGCCTTTGGCTGGCAGGGACAAAAGGAATGTTTATGACCTTTGGAAGAAGAGGCAGGCAACTCTGGAGGACTACAGGGATGTGGTGAGGTTATGCAGGGAGAAAATTAGAAGAGCCAAAGCCCAACTAGAACTTAGTCTGGCTACTGCCACAAAAATGCAATAAAAAATGTTTCTATAAATACATTAGCAACAAAAGGAGGGCTAAGGAGCGTCTCTGCCCTTTATTGGACGGGGGGAAACATAGTGACAAAGGGTGAGGAAAAGGCTGAGGTACTTAATGCCTTCTTTGCGTCAGTCTTTAATAGCAAGAGCAGTTGTTCTCTGGGTACCCAGCCCCCCGAGGTGGGAGACAGGGCCGGGGAGCAGAATGCACCCCCCATAATCCAAGGGGAAATGGTTAGCGACCTGCTGCACCATTTAGACATGCACAAGTCTATGTGGCTGGGTGGGATTCACTCAAGGGTACTGAGAGAGCTGGCAGAGGAGCTCACTGAGCCATTTTCTATCATTTATCAGCAGTCCTGGCTAACCGGTGAAGTCCGAATTGACTGTAGGCTAGCAAATGTGGCACTCATCTACAAGAAGGTCAGGAAGGAGGATCGAAGGAACTACAGCCCTGTCAGCCTGACCTCAGTGCTGGGAAAGGTTATGGAACAGATCATTTTGAGTGCCATCATGTGGCACGTACAGGGCAAGTCACTCATGCCTGGTCAGCATGTGTTTATGAAAGGCAGGTCCTGCTTGACCAACCTGATCTCCTTCTACGACAAGGCGACCTGCTCAGTAGATGAGGGAAAGGCTGTGGTTGTTATCTACCTAGACTTTAGTAAAGCGTTTGACACTGTCTCCCACAACATTCTCCTGGAGAAACTGGCTGTGCATGGTTTGGATGGGTGTACTCTGTGCTGGGGAAAATCTGGCTGGGTGGCTCAGGCCAGGCCCAAGGAGCGGTGGTGAATGGAGATACACCCAATCTAGTCACAAGTGGTGTTCCCCAGGGCTCAGTATTGGGGTCAGTCCTGTTTAATATCTTTATCAGTGATCTGGATAAGTGGATCGAGTGCACCCTCAGTAAGTCTCCAGATGACACCAATTTGTGTGGGGGTGTTGATCTGCTGGAGGGCAGGAGGCTCTGCAGAGGGATTGGGACAGGCTGGACTGAGGCTAATTGTATGGGGTTCAGCCGGGTCCTGCACTTGTGACAGGACAAGAGGAAAAGGCCTTAGATTACACCACTGGAGGTTCAGTTGGATATTATGAAAAAAAATTTTCACTGAAAGAGTGGTCAGGTGTCGGAACAGGTTGCCCAGGGAAGTGTTTGAGTCACCATCCCTGGAGGTGTTTAAAAGACTTGTAGATGCAGTGCTTAGTGATATGGTTTAGTGGTGGACTTGGCAGCACTAGGTTAAGGGTTGGGCTTGATGATCTTGAAGGTCTTTTCCAACCTAAATGATTCTATGGTTCTATACCCACCCCAAGGTTGTGCTAGTTCTTTCTTTTTAATCTTAGGTTTTTTGAACTGGGTTTATCCTATAATCTGTGTTTTTACAAATCCATAAAGCTAAAAGGGCCTTGCTCTTTGCTGGTGCTTATATAGGACAATAATAAATGTATTTAATGAATGAAAAATATATGTGTCCCTATTCCCATAAGGAACACAAATGAGAAGTTTTTGAGACATGAAAGTAACTAGAGGAAAATCATAGTGGCTTTTCCAGCCATAACATACTACAGTATGATTCCTCAGTTCATTAGATTTTGACAGATTCTGCCATCAGGGGAAAAAAAGAAAGAAAAAAAGGAAGAAATTAAAAAAAATAAATGAAAGAAGCAAAGCAAAGACCTGGGACTGAGATACATTATTTTCCCCAGTGAATAAGTGTGTTAGGGTTTCCAGACAAAATAATGTGGTGAATTCACAAAGTATGAATAAGCAGGGTTGTCAGTACAGTTTGGCAACAAGAACTTTTTCATGTGTCCCTGAACTGCTGCAGAACTGAATGTGTTGTTCATTACTGAAAATCAACGGGTCACATACTAATTGGCATTGCTTCCTTCTCCCATCATTTGTGCTGTGTGTTGTGGGTGTTAAATGTGGGGCCAGTGAGTGGAAAACTGATTTAACATTGAATTCACCTGTTTTGCTGGATTCTGTATGAGGCCGTAAGAAAAATGACTGCAGAAAATTAGGACCTGAAGATGTTGGTTTGTTTTTAATGCTCATAGTGTGAGATTGGTTAGTTTATTCCTTAAATTAGACACGAGGAAATGATGACTTATGGGTTGAATTTCTGCAGCTGTTAATTAAGGTTGCATCAGTTGATGCAACAGAGCTATACCAATTTGCACCAATCAGTAATTTATGGAAATTTGCATTGGCTTCGAACAGCATCCTCATTCCCTTTGCACATCTTCCCCACATGTCAATGCAATAGATATTTTTGCTCTTCATGTTTGGACTGTTTGCTAATGAGATATGTGACAGTCAGTACATGAGTTTGTTGAAATGACACTGATTTAAACACAACAGTAATTACTGTAGCAAATTACTGATGATAACATTTGCCTGGTTCCATCATAAGGTAGTGCTGTCTCCTCCTGTGTGCTGTCACATGGTCAGAGGAGGTAAAGAAAGCTTGGAGTTCACATGGGTGGAGAGCATCAGTGAATTGCCAGACTATTTTGCACACTGAATAGCATTCATCACCCTTAGAAGGGCACTCACAGCTAGTTATGCTAGGCATTACATGAACAAATAGAGCATTTTCTGGCCTCCAAGAATGCAAACATTATGCAGTGTGGTCAAGTGGGCAGAGTACTGGTCTCCAATTCAAAGAATGGAGTTTGCTTGCCTGCTGCGTGACCTTGAATAAATTGATTTGCCTCTCTGTGCCTCACTTTTCTCATCTATAGAATTGTGGCTGTGTTGCTGATCTCCACTGGAAAATATTTTGGGGTAAACTGTTGAAAAGGACATCCTAGTGCTCCCTACTTCATTATCGCTAACAGACACTAGCTAGAGCACTTTAACTTTTAGTGCTGAGCTCATAGCAGATGAGTCTATTCCGCTGCAGCGATTCATCATCTTGAACTGAGGTCCTGGCTCACAATGCTTACCACTTTTGACAAGATATTTTCTACTGTTTCCTGCAAAACTCTCAAGAAAGTAGCTGTTTTACAGTGCTCCAGCATCATGAATGAATTGCTTGATGACTAACTTCCCTACTCCATCTGCTACTTGTACTCTTCTAGGGTATGTGGCCTCTCCCTTTAAAATTTTATTAAGTAATTTAGTGAATTCACACAAAGAATGCTCTTTGTTTCTCTGATTGATCACAGAATCATGAACAAAAAACGTTTGTAGTTGTCCTGGATGTGGAGTTCACATACATCAAAAAAATGAGATGCAGCACAGTCCAACAGGAAGACCCATAGTGATACTCTCCTTTGAAAATAGCAGGGTGCTGACAGGGATGTTTGAAAACATCCCCTCAGGTGAACTCACTATGTTTTGAAATGCCAACAATTTGTATGAAATTCTATTGTTTGGAGTTAACTTCAGCAGTGACTGTGAAGTACCCCAAAGAATGCACTGGTTTCGCGAATAAATCTGCTTGGGACAGGGGCATGTAGGGTAATCCCCCAAATCCACCCTTAGGGCTGACATTTAGTGTACCCTAGGCACTCCCAAACAACTAACCTGGCCTGCTTGTGCATGTCACCATTGCTCAAAGGGACATCTGAAAGGGTTTTGTGGTGGATTTACAGAAGAGTTCACCTTCCTCTGCTAGGGTTAATGACTACTCAAAAGCTTTTGTTTGGTTTTGTTGTCAGGGTAATGACAAGCCATGCCCAGGGGAAGAGGGACTTGGTGCACCTTGCTGAAAACTCATGGGAAGAGTTTAGGGTAGTATGAACTGCCTGAGTTTTGGAAATGTCAGGCACTTCTGAAAGAGGTATCTGCCTGCTTTTTATGGGATTCAAGCTTTGTCTTCCCCAAGAGACAAATTTTAACTGGAGAGGAAAAAAAGGCAGAAATAATTCCAAGGCAACATATTAAAAGTGTCTGAGCTGATGTTGTTTTCAGTGCCTTAATGAGATACCATGTCTTGTTGCCAAGCTGTACCTACAGAGCCCTGCAGTCCCACAGGCTTTTACAGCACTGCTTTACTGGGATGCCATAAAGACCTTCAGGCCTCACAGGTTTATGTCATGTAGTCTGTGGATATTTTCCTTGACAGTGGAGCATGCTGGAGGCAGTCTTGGCTGCAGCTCATTCAGAGATGATTGCATTATCTGCTCTGGGCCACCCTGTATTGGATAATAAGATTTGGTTACTCATAAATAAAGATCACGTGGCACCATTATTCAGAAATTAAAGATGTTAATAAACTAGTATTGTGAAAGGGAACCTACTATGGCTATAAAAACATTTAGGTCAATTTTTATGATTTACCACCATGCAGCTGTAGTGTATGTTCCTGATATCACTGAGAGAAGACATTCTTAAATTGCCTGTGACATTCCTACTAACTTGAGCAGTCCTTATAGGATCTAGCTTATGACTATTCTGTTTTATTTGAGGATTTTCTGTTCTTTCCCTGTTTTGCATGCAGAATCATACAATGTACTTTTTATTATCATAATCATATCTGTGCAAATAAGAAAGGATTTCCCTCATAATAAACAAGGACTTGCAGAATCTTCATCATTCATCAGCTCAAGCAGTTCCATCAACAGATAAAGCCAAGAATGATCTGTCTTCAGCTCTTTTTTAGGGTTAAATCTGCATTACCCCAAAGAATAATTTTTTTCTTGGAAAATCTTGGACAACAATGTACTTGCAGAGGTGAAAGTCATCTGTAATGTGAGATGCACGCACAAGTCAAGTGTCACTGAGATCCTCAGAACTGATGGGATGCAAATTTGTCTTACGACCTGAATTTCCAGGAAACCGTGTAGCTCTCAAAAGTAATGAAGGTTTGTGAGATCACTCTTTCTTCAACCTCACTGGGAACTTGTGAGCATTTAATATCTTCATTGTATATTAGCTTTTCACGTCAGCACTTTCATATTTAATGGAATGCAAAATTTGGCTGTTAATCTTGTCTGATTCTGTCCTCAAAATCTGGTATAGGACTAGTCTCTCAAGAACAGGATGGGCTTCACAGCTAAACCAGGAACATTTTATTTTTCTGTCCTAGAAATTATGGCAGTAAGAATGAGAATTCTGCTTAAGCTGCATTAAGTAAACTCCTATGTATATTGTACTTTCTCCATACTTGCATAGATATGTATACATTCACATAATAACTGTGTTTACAGTTTGTATAAGTATATACTGTGTACATGCCTATATGAATATCCCCCCCAGCTCATTCAAGGAAAAAAATGTTCATGCTGGTTTAACCTCTCCTGAAAAAACTAAGACTTTACCCTTAAGACTTAACCCTAAGACTTAACACATAGACATAACACTAACACTTAACCCTAAGACTTAAAACTAAGAATTAACCCTAAGACCTAATCCTAAGACTTAACCCTAAGACTTAACCCTAAGACCTAACCCTAAAACTTAACCCTAAGACCTAACCCTAAGATTTAATCCTAAGACTTAACCCTAAGACTTAACCCTAAGACTTAATTCTAAGACTTAACCCTAAGACTTAACCTTAAGACCTAACCCTAAGACTTAACCCTAACACCTAACCCTAGAGACCTAACACTAAGATTTAACCCTAAGATATAACCCGAAGACATAACCTTAAGACTTAACCCTAAGACTTACCACTAAGACTTAACCTTAAGACCTAATCCTAAGACTTAACCCTAACACTTAACCTTAAGACTTAACCCTAAGATATAACCTTAAGACTTAACCCTAAGACTTAACCTTAAAACTTAACCCTAAGACCTAACCCTAAGACTTAACCCAAGACTTAACCCTAAGACTAACCCTAAGACCTAACGCTAAGACCTAACCCAAGACTTAACCCTAAGACTTCACCCTAAGACTTAACCCCAAGACTTAACCCTTAGACTAACCCTAAGACCTAACCCTAAGACTTAACCCTAAGATTTAACCCTAAGACCCTAACCCTAACCCTAACCGAACCCTAACCCTTACCCTAAGACTTAACCCTAAGACTTAACTCTAAGACGTAACCCTAACCCTAACCCTATCCCTATCTCTATTTTACAATATGGTTATTTTACATTTAAGCTGTTTTTCCATACAGACACTGGTACTCAAAGAAAACCTCCTCTCGTGAAGAAACTGTATGAAATAAAATAAGCTTCTTTCACAGAGATCTAACTCCAGTCTAGGTGAATTTAGGTCAGGATATTATTTCGGTGAATGAAGCCTTTTATTTTTGCTCCGAATGGACGTTTTGACTGTTATCCCACAAGAGGGCAGCAAAGGAAAATAGTTTCCAAAACACAAGGCAAAAACATTCAAGGACATTTTCAGTGTTTAAGTTTCCTACTGTGTTTAATAAGATACTGAAAATACCATTGTGTGGGAACTGGGAGAGCTTGTAGAAAGCCACCTGGTGAGAGAAAGAGATTTTTTTTCAAATGCTCTCCAAGCTTCCTAATCTATTGAGAGCTTAATGAAGTTACTTGCTATTACCTCCAAATATGCTCCCCAGTCATGTGATAACAGCACAGCGGCTAAGCAAGGTCTCCTGGGCTTCAGCATCCTCATCTCTAGTGTTAATTGTTCTATTCTTGCACAATTTAAGTGCTTTCCACCAAATCCCTCCCTCCCTTTCTAAACCACTCTTTGCCTAAGGAAGCGCTGACACAAATAGGGGGGGTTACACTTGAAGAACAATCTGGTCACAACAAAATCATCTCACTTTTAGCTGTTTTATCCCAAGATCCCACCTAGGTAATAAAAGGATCCTGATTTAGGGGTTTTTGTTGTTTGGCAGCCTTACCTAGAGCCATTCAAGCAGGAGCCGGGGTGCTATAGCTGGCTTGAGTTGCTGGGGGAGTGTGTGTCACAGCGTCTGAGCTGAATGCAAATAGAGATTTAGTCAAAGAAGCGGTTCTGTGCAGCATCCTGCTTTTTCATTCATGCGTTCTGCAGTCCTGCAGGCAACCAGAGCACTGGCATGTTAGTTACCTTTAAAACATACAGGAGACTTCTCCCTGTTTTCAATGTTTCAGCTTCTAAATAAATGACAAATGGATGGCAGAGAAACAAATCAAACCAAAACAAAACTCAATGAGCACAGGAAAGCAAAGGCATCTTCCCAAGGGCTGTATTAGAGCTTGGATATGGACCCAAATCTCAGTGATTCTGTACCCTCAGGATGGTGATGTTTTCTGCTACCACCACTGCCATATTGTACCAAACAGAAAGTGTGCTCTGGGTGACACCTGACCACAAGTAAGAGGGACCACACAGGGAGAGGTTTGTTTATTCAAAGCAGGATCCCATTCCATGCTGGTTGCTTCCAATGTATGTGGTAGAATGAGACATGAAACGCAGCAAGCCAGTATAACTAAAAAACATTACAATTTAGCTGAGGCCAAGGACGTAGAAAAACTATCGCTTTAAATGACGCCCAAGAGCTATTGGGTCTGGGTGCAAGACCTGGGCATCCCTGCACCATACGTCTGATTGCCAGAAAAGAAACCTGAGCATCTGCCCCAGGGGAAGCACCGACATGCTTCAACCTGCTGCTCAGATGGAGAAGTGGAATGTGTCCCCACTGCCATCTGTGGTACATGCAGCCATACAGAGCTGATGTCTTAACTGGCGCAACTTCGGCTGCCTGGAAGGTTTCCCTAAAGATGGTTGTCACTTCTGTGTGTCTCTGTCCCCCCTTTTTTGCTGCAAACTGGCCTATTTTTAATTTCCTAGTGAAACCTTCCTCTGAAGACTTAAACTAGAGGTGATAACCACTGTCCCCTGCCTGCTGCTGCTTATAGACCAGCGTGGTCCAACGTTCACTGCACCTCTGTGAGCAGCAAACTGGGTCCTGTTGGGGACCTGCTTGCAACTGTACAGAACAGCCTGCAGCAGAGCACCACGTCTTTATGTGATCTTCTTGTCATGCCTCTGCTATGTCTTACTGGGATGGGGTGCATGGTCTTGTCCCTTCAGGGTTGCAAGAATCAACCCCAAATCTGATCCAAGGCAGAAAAGGCCCTGGTCAAGCCCTGGTTAAGACTAAAAAAAAAAAAAAAAAAAAAAAAAGAAACATACATGGGATACAACCAGGCATTCAGTGTAACACTTTCAAGCAAGGGAAAACAAAATCTTTTCCGTGTTAGACTGAACATCTAAGTACTGCTCAGCTTTCCAGAGCTCTAGCAGATGGATGAACTGGGAGTGTTTTTTAAGCCAGTGTGCATCTCTGCAAGCAAAATGCCACTCTCCATTATTCTGAGCTGGAAGAATAATGAAAGAATCAATCAAATCCTCTAACAGTGACAGAAAACAGACAAAAATCCATGTGAGTCACTTTTGAGGCTCTAAAAGGATTAAACTCCTCAGGCAGGAACTCTTCTATAAGGGTTTTTTCATGGGGAGAAAGAAAAGTTTGACAGATACATGTGGTCAGTTCAACAAAGCAGCCTGCAAAAACCTTGTGTGCTATCTGAAGTGACACGACCTCGTTCGTCAGGTCTGGGTTAAAATCAAGGACCTGAAATGCAATTTTGACTCTGATATGAACAAGCTAGGAAGGCTCAAACAAATCCCTCTGGTGCTTATGGCTTTTCATTTGCTTATTCATCCTGTTCGTTTACTTTGGTAGCATATTCTTCAAGGCTGTCACTGTAGACACACTTTCAGAAGTAGCTAGTGAAGTGATTAATACAAGCTGAGACCCACTCAAGGAGTCTTATGTAGTTCCACAATGCCAGATCTGTGTACATCTGTACAGAGATGGAGATGAGGAGTAGCAAGGAAGCCTCCCTTCCTTTAGCAGTGGCAGCTGCCATGAGACTGTAGTAGTGTAAGAACACTGCTGAATATTACCTCTCATCCGCAGTGTGCCTGCACCTTGACCTGTGTCTGGTAACACTTCCAGGGGCACTGAAGAGATAACTAACTCCTTCTACAGCACTGGGAGTGGAGCAAAGTGGGATTCCAGTCTTGGCTAGAGACTGTATTACAAATCAACAATAGCCTGGTGTGATATAAAAAAAAAAAAAAAAAAAAAAAAAAAAAAAAAAAAAAAAGTGGAATGAATTAGCCAGACAGCTCAGACATTGCATTTTGTTTGTGTAAGATAATGTTCTAGAGAATATAATATGCAAAGGGTAGAGTTTCAGGATTTTCTAGTACAATAACTCCAGTAGAGAGAGTTTTTAATATTAACCTTCTGCTTTGATGTTCAGAAGTGCTGGTTTATGTATTACACAAGATGAAACTACTAAGCAAGTTTTATTTCTCCCAAGTGATTGAAATGCCTTCCCAGTGACCGATGTCATTCACAGACTTGGGCTGGGTCTAATCCTATGTTTCCTAACTAGAGACCACACAGGTCCCAGAATGTCATGGGTCACAATATGTCATGAAGGTTGGATTAAACAAACAGGCTTTACTTTGCAGTTGCCAGGGACTATCAGCAGGCACCCAGTCAAAGGCAATTGGTACCTTTGTGGGGAGCAACAATTCGTGCAGCTGGAGCATGTCTGTGTTGACTGTTGCAGCACCTTGTGTTACACATGCAGAGATATATACACTGGATAGCTGCATTGCTGTGAAGTTCAGGGCTTACTGATGTCCAGCAGGGAGAATAGTGATGTCCTCGGTGTTATTGCTCAGTTACTTTCATTTAAGCCTTCATGGCACATCTGGCTACTGTATAGGACAAAGATACTAAAACAATTCCAGTCCCAGGCTGAATGGAAACACAGGAGATGCTGGCAATTGCCAGGGAGAAATCAGGTTAGAAAAGTCCATCTGTTCTCCCTGTCCCCCTCCTTCTCATTTCCATTCCTTTCTCATTAAAAGCATGATGATTTCACATCAAAACCATACATTTCCTAGTTGATACACCAAACTTCTTTAGGTTAGTTCAGGCCCTACAGCTGACCTGAAAATTTCAGAAACGTTACGTGACCCTCTGGGAAACTGATGTGATCTTCGAGCAAACTCGGATGATTTGCATGCACTTTAATTTGCACTCCAAACTTTTTGCTCAGCTATAAATACAGTAGCATTATATTTTTGGACATATCTGCCTTCCTTGTTCCAGGCAGAGGGTGTTGAGCATGAGAAGAACATTTGATGATTATTTGTTAGGGGCCCACGTGAGTTAACAGCTCCTTTTAAAAAATGATGCACTATAGAGGACAGAAAAGCAGCTAACCTTGCTGCACATTAGCATTCTGCGGTGGTAAGAGTGCTATTTAAGGGTGTCACAGGAAAGCAAGAAAGAGGGGAAATTGTTCATAGCTACCTAAACAATGATTACACAGTAAATGGATCTCTCAGAAAATACTGGAAGGGTTTCTAATGCTAGTGGTTTTCCTCTGCAAGCAGCATGACAGATTTTCAGATGAATTAGACTGCAATAGTCAGCAGATGTGATTGTTTTCCAGAGCCATTTTTAAGAGAACCTTTTTGAAATTTTCAGATTTTTTTTTTTTTTTCTCTCAAGCTCCCTGCCTCCAAAAGGAACCTGCATGGTCTCTTTTTTCTTCTCCCCCCCCTTTCCCCAACATCTTAAGTGGTTTGTTCTTTATTGACTTAAAACTGAGGTGAGACTTAGAAGCACCTTGGTTTCATGGCAGCTTGTTTCAGATATCCAGGTCTGAGCCTGTGTCTGGCCCATTTGCATGTTCCGCATGCAATTTTGCATCCTTTCTATTTCTGTACCTGTGGCTTTTTATAGCTTCTGTCATTCCGATCACAAGACCAACTGTCTTACCAAAAGCAATGGAAGAATTTGCACCGAACTCTAACAAGGGTTCAGGTAATGTCAAGTGTGGGAAGTTTCATCTGCTAAAATAGTTTCATAAGAATATGCATATTAGTGTTTCAGCACCAAACTTGATGTGATACAGCCAAGAGCTGTAGCAAAGGTCAGAAAGGTAACTGTTATGATGTGATTGCTCTGGGGAAAAAAAAAAAAAAAAGCTTTTCAACTTTAACAGTCCCTAATGTGCTTTGGCAACCACAGTAATGAACATCATGCTCCTGAGGGCTTGTATCCAGCAAGAGTACAAGATTCAACGTAAAGAGTGCCAAGACTAGTCCCTAGAGTGGCCTTTAAATACTGCAATAAGCAGGCTGGATTTATCCTGAGCAAGGCTGCTCCCTGCCATGGGAGTCTAAATTCATGACTTGGCTGTGTGCGCTTCATCCTTTTCATTGCTTGGGTCTATAGTTTCGTCCTACCTGCAGGTGCAAAGACATGTTGCTGTGATGTTTACACTTGTTTCAGGTTTTAAATGCTTTCTTCTTTCAAACAGTGAAAAGTGAGCTTCTGCTGTAGAAATGCAATCTTATGTTTTCTAGGTAAATATTTCTAATAAGACAGATTCATGGTTCCCCCGCAAGCTGTCATACCTTGAATCTTTTTGCCTTACAAAGACAGATGAGACAGGAAAAGTTGTAAATAAAGATGTTTCTGCAGAAAGAACTTTTTTACAAAGTTCAGGAGCAACTGTAGAAGGGCACTATGGAGACACCTTACGCTAGTCTTCTTCAGCTTAAACATCAAACTGGTTAGAAAGCAAGGTCATCATATTTCAGAACATTTATTTGGACACAGCAAATATGGCACCAACAACCCCCTGAGCTGTGCTTGCTGGTGTTTCCTGTCAGTCACAATAATTCCATGACACATATAATAGGTGTCCAGCAAAGTACTTTCTGGTTGTCTGAAGAAGCTGCTTCTCTGCCTCAGAAATACAATTCAAGACTGTTAGATGCGCTAGGAAAAAACTAATATCAGAACCTGAGGGATAAGCTGCATAAAGGCAACCAGCAGAAAGGAATCATGGTGCATGGCAATTCAGACAGAATTCTATGCTTATATAATTACAAATTTTAATATTTTTTAACCGAGAGGTTAGGAGCACTAAACTGTTCTCCCTCCGTTTAGATGCTGTTGAAAGTTTCTTCCCAAAGTAACCCATGTGAAATTCCCATTTCATGCCCCTAAGCAGGATGATATGTCTTTAAGAAGTCTGCTTTGTCCTGAAACTATCCCTGGTACAAAATAGCTGAGTGGACTCTAAGCAATTTTAGAAGGCTTGAAGTACATTGGAAACTATGCTCCCTTCTCCTGAGGCACCAGAAAAGACCAGTGTGACTGGTATGGCACTGCAGTGATACACTATTAATAATTCAAAGCAGCAGAGGCTTTTATTCTGCCTTGCCATTGTTACTTTCCAGTACAAATCTCTCACTCCTGTCATTTTGTAGGAGCTGCTAATCCAAGTGAAATATTAGGATCTCTCATCTTGGTCACAGGATTAGGTAATGGTGCATTTTGGGGAGGGAAGGGGAAAAAATCTTCTTGTCAGCCTTTGTGAGAAGTTTGAGAAATGCATCATAAATTACAGGCTGCAAATATGTAACTGGATTATTTGGAAGATACTTTCTGAGCATTTAACATGCCTCTCTTTCTTCCACACAACTTCAGAGGAAGCTTTTATTTCCATTCTTCTTTTAATGTATTCTGTGTTTTTTGTTTAGCAGAGGCTCTTCTGGCTGTGGAACAAAAGCCTCCAGAAGCCTTGTCAGGCTGGGTATCTTATGTACATAATATCATATGCTTATATAAAAATGACAGGGAGATAACATGATAAAAACCTACTCCTGTAGCAAACACTTAATCCATTTAACATTAACAAAGCCCCATTTTTAGTTATAAAGGAAAGTACAAACACCCTCATTGTAGCCAAGGTCACACAACTCAACTCTGACAAAACTTTCCTGAGATCTCACTAAATCCTCTGTGAAGACACTCCTGTTAAGAAACAAATACACTTCCCCAGTGGCTCTTACAGCCCTTAACAGCCCTTACTTAGAAAAAATGCAAGGAGGAATTATTGCTCTGAGCATCAGGGTAAGTAAGAAGAAATGGCACAGTGAGAGGTGGTGGGGTGGGAACAGTGGAATGCAGCTGGGGGAATGCAATTTCTTTCCTGATGCTTGACTACAGAGTTTTTTGTTAAAATCAATGGAACAGTTATATAAGTGATAGGGAAGCTAAATAGCTTGGTAGAGTGTCTGCCAGCGAGCTGAGCCACTGCTTTGCAACACCTCTGATGCCTTCTGCAAAGGGAATGATATAACAAATTATGTTGGTTTTTTGTTGTTTTTTTTTTTTTTTTTCCTGGCTCTGAATCAATGCGTGAAATGGGGAAGGTTTGCCTTCCTCATCTTCAGTCAGTACTAGCAAGAGCTGTGAAACATTCCCAGGACTGAAGATTTTGCCGCCTTCTGTTTTTGTTGATTAACTCAGTGGGATAATAGCAAATTCATGGATTTAGAAAAACCCAATAGTTCTTGAAATATCCAGTCGGCTTGTCAGGATGTCAGACTATAGAAAGCTTCATTGTTCTCCTATCACTAGACTCAGGCACTTGTATTTGAATAAAGCGTAATTTCCACAAAGGTCTCTATAATCTTGTTTTTGAACTTTTCAGGAAATAATAGATGTGTTGCCTTTCATAGGTGTTTGTTCCAGTGGTTAATCGTGTTTGTTGTCAAAAGTATGTGTTTTATTTCCAATTTGACCTTGTTGTTAAACTTCCCATGACAATATTTTTTATTCTGCTTTTCTTCGCTAGCTTAAAGAGGATTCAAGAAACTACTATTTTTGGCACATGAAAGTATTTGTCTTTTAGAATTAAATTAATTAACTCCAGCAAAGCCTTCGTTTTCATAAGCCACACTGCTTGACTCGGTTCTGCCTCTTGACCTCCAGCAGAATTTTTATGAACATATTTTTGTCATCTCTGACAATCTTAGGGATCACAAGATCATAGAATCATTTAGGTTGGAAAAGACCTTTAAGATCATTGAGCCTAACCATTAGCCTAGCACTGCCAAGTCTACCACTAAACCACATCCCTAATCGTCACATCTATAGGTCTTTTAAATACCTTCAGGGATGGTAGCTCAACCACTTCCCTGGGTAGCCTGTTTCAGGGCTTGACAACCCTTTTGGTGAATAAATTTTCCTAATATCCAATCTAAACTTCCCCTGGTGCAACTTGAGGGCATTTCCTCTTGTCTTATTGCTTGTTATTTGGGAAAAGAGACCTACATGCAACTCACTACAACCTTTCAGATAGTTTTAGAGAGCAATAAGGTCTCCCTTTTCTCCAGGCTGAATAACTCCAGTTCCCTCAGCCGCTCCTCATAGGACTTGTTCTCTAGACCCTTCACCAGCTTTGTTGCCCTTCTCTAGACAATCTCCAGCACCTCAGTGTATTTGTTGTAATGAGGCACCCAACACTGAACACAGTATCTGAAGTGTGGCCTCACCAGTGCAAAGTACAGAGGGACAATTGCTTCCACAGTCCTGCTGGCCATGGAGTAACCAAGACTATTACAGAATTGTGAACCAGGGATGAAAGAGCCTGACAGCTAAATGGACTTACTCAAAAGACAGGTGCCCAAATCTGAAGTTATGACCTTGAGCAAAGTTGGTGTTGGCTATTGTCTAGCTGTAGTGGCTTTCACCTCAAAAGAGGAACCAAAAGTTCCAAAAGTTGGACACCATTCTCAGCTCCAAAGACAGATTAAAGGTCTTGTTTTTGTTGGAGGTTTTGTTACTGTTAATTTTGGGGTTGGTTTTGGTGTTTTCTTTTTTTTTTTTTTTTTTTTTTGGGGGGGGGGTGTGTGGGGTGTTGGGGTTTTTTTTTGTTCATTTGTTTGTTTTACTGGTGATTTCTTAACCATTGGAATATGGAGCAAAAGCAACAACTTCCTGACTGTGTTGATGCTCAGATGCAATATTTTCTGACACCCACAAGACAATTCCAACATTGGTTTAAGAAAATAAGGGGTAATATATTGAAGCTGCAACGATGCTTTTTGGAGTCAATTAAAGAATATGAATTAGGTTATGGCGAAGTGTCTGAAAGTGGAAGTTCATATTGCAGCTGTTGCCATCAAATATTTCTTTTTTGTATGTGTTTCAGGTGACAAGAGAGAATACAAAGGCATGGCTTGCTATGCCCAGACAAGACTGGCTAATGTCAATATGCTTTGCATGGGAATACAGATTAAATGTGAGGCTGCCACAAATGTGAACAGAAAACCTGTGAAACTGTGTTCTAGGGGCAATGGGTGATACTGATGTTCTCTGGGTTCACTATGGATTTAAAGCTGAAAATAGAATCTTGGCTTTTATCTGTAAAGCTCAAAATAGCTTGGAACTTGTTTCATGGAGGATTTGTCTTTTTTTACATCATTCTCAGGCCCATGAAGGTCATCCTGCCCTAGTCCTCTGGTTCTGAAACTGATGGGAGCAGAAGAACAGGGTGAATTGATGGCTGAGGTCTCCTTTCAAACCTGCTGTATATGAACACTTCAGTTCATAAAGCTGAGGGTGAAATATCTCTGGGAGGGAAGTAGGGTGGAGATCCTTAAGCTGCAATGGACACATGATCAACTTTACCTGAGAGGGTAAGAGGAAGGCATGTTGTTGCTTAAGTTAATTTTTAAGTGTTGGACATGGGTGTGGTTTTTGTTTCTGAATAAATTCTGAATGGATAAATAAAATGGAAACTATGAAAACATAGATTCTTGTTCTTCAGGAAGCAATAATAAAAAACAAACCCAAACCACATCAAAACAAACAACAGAAAAGGATTTGTTGAAGATGGTTCTATGAAAACTTGCCTCCTAACATCCATACAATGGTTTCTGAGAGGTAATTGGTCCTACCAAGTTAATTGCCAGGAAAGGGGGAATTTAATGGGGCAGCAGGTGACTACATACTGCCATGCCATCTGTGGCATGGAGGAGATATTCCCTGTGTGTGCCCTCATCACCCTGTGATCAGGTCTGGGACAGCCAGCCCGCTGAGTGGCCATTCCAACTACTTGCCAGTAACTAGGCTGTTAAAGTATGAGCTGTAAAGGCAGCATCTTGACTCATTTTGTGGGATAGGTCCTGCTGGGATCTTCTTCCCACTCTCATTCCGGTGGGAAAAGTGTTAGACTACAGCTCCCAACCTGCCCCAGCCCCTGGTCTTGCCTTTGTCATGAACAGGGACACAGGGAAATAGCTGGTGCCACTGCTGCTTTTTGTCTTACTCGTGCAAAGTGCGCTGACCCCAGAGACGGGGATGTGACTGCTGGCTCCTGGAAGGAGCTTCACAGCATCGATCTGGGCACATCCAGAGGAGGTGATCACTCATCTGAAGCAAAATTACTTGGTGATTTATAGAAAGTTAGAAAACTGACAGCCTGTCACAACAGTCTCTGTGAGGAAAGATGAGTAGGAAGAGGCTGTTGTATTTTTATTAAGTAACTGATGAGTTAATTAAAATGATACTTAATTTCCTTCTACAATGAAAATATCCCTTGGTGTATCCCATGTTACTGCTGCTGGGAGTGGGTTTTGCAATCAAAAGTCATTTCACACATATGTCATTTGTTTAAGAACCTTAGCTATTCAGCAGACCAGCTGAGATTTCTTCTTTTTCTCCATGTAGCAACAGTGGTCATTTTTTTAATATTGAAAAGCTGAAGGAATCACTGATTTCAAGATCCTCAAAAAGTACATTCACTATGAGGCAGAAATGTTCAGCATATCAATATTAACATATTTATCATGCAGAAAAAAAACCACCTTGGGCTGAGCGAGATCTGGTTCAGAAGAAGTAGCACAAGTAACATTTTACAGGAGATGCTGCCTAACCAGCCCTGTACATTGCTGTCATTTTCACATGAAAGAACTGAAGGAATCAGTCTCTGCATGGCTCTGTAACTCTGACAGCCATCACCTAAAAAAGAGCTTGGTGGAAAATGGACAGAAAAAAGTTTATTCATTTTTTGGAAAAATTGGGGCCTTATCTACTGAAGTTATGTAAGCCAAGGAAATATTTAGTTCTACCGGGAAAGCTAATGAGAGCATTCCTTAAATACTGACTAAACTGCAGTAAGTTTCAAATGCCTGGAGATATGCATATTGAATTTTTACCCCTTCCCTCCATCTGCTGACTGCTTCGCTGTCATATTTTTTGCCTCCTCAAGCAAAGCAGAGAGCTGGGGAAACCACAAACGCTTAATCGTGCCATTGCCATTGAGCAACAGAAAAGGATTGATGGGGAGGTTAATAAGTTGACTGTGCAATTATAATGTTTACTGTGTACCACTGACAATGGTTAATGTGGTTATTTCCTGCTCCTCTGATCGTTTCAGTGCATGTTCGTCAAGTCAGCTCTGGAACCGGGCTCTTTGCTCCCTGATTTGCAGCCAGACAGTGTGCAGGGACAGGACATTTGGCTCTTAGCCACCTTTGCTGTGCTGTGTATTTATATAAACTCCTTGACTCCCATTGCACTTAGGAAAGGCAGCTGAAGTTCTGCTAATGAGAAAAAGATTAGATGAGATATTTTTTTTTCCCTGTGCTTTTCAAAATGGGTAGAAGACTGTGAAGTAATCAGGAATGAATTAAAGCTGAGGACAGTGAATGATATTTTTCCTCTGTGTGCCAGGGCTATTTTTTGAATTGCTTTTTTTCTCAGCACACGCTTCTGAATCTTATCACACCTATCACGCTGTTCTAACTAGAGTTAAACTTACATCTTGAGTCTTAATGTGAGCTAAGAGTAGATACTTTGACAGGTATCAGTACCTAACTGTGGTTTTCTGGATAGACATTACTAAAACTGGTGAATGGCATAAACTAATCAACACTAAAACCTTTTCAGTGTCCTGCAGACAAGCACTCTTGCCACAGACACTGTCTTTGCTAGCATATAAGAGTGATGGTTGCAAATATGCACTTGGAGTACTACAAAGTAGTGATTTGTAATGGCCAACTTGGTGAGGTGGGCTTGAAATAGGACTTGGGGGAAGCGATCCAATGTGGCAATGCTCATGCCATCACATCCAACTGGGGAATAAGCCAGCCCAACCAGAGCAGTGGTATATGTTCCTCAGCTACCTCCCAAGATGAGCATCAGAAGACCAGCCACCTCAAGGGTGAGTGTGGCTATGGTGGATCCACTTGCACCCCTCCTGGGAATCCCGCGTGCTTGATAACCTCTCTGAAATGCTTGTAAACCAACACAGGCAGCATGGGGAACAAAGAGGAAGCATTAGGTATTAGTGTGCAGTCACAGGGCCATGATCTCATTGCAATTACAAACACGGTGGGATAGCTTGCATGACTGGAATGCTGGCATGGATGGCTATGTACTTTTTAGGAAAGACAAGCCGGCAAGGAGAGGTGGTGGAGTTGCTCTTTATGTGAAGGAGCAACTGGAATGTATTGAGCATTGCCTAGTGGTGGATGCAGAACAGGTGGAGAACTTATGGGTGAAGATCAAGAAGCAGGCAAACAGGAGGGACACTGTTGTGTGTGTCTGCTACAGGTCACCTGATCAGGAAGAGGCCTTCTACAGGCAACTGGAGGTAGCCTCACGATCACAGGCCCTGGTTCTCATGGAGGACTTCAACCTCCCTGGTATCTGCTGGAAAGACAACACAGCTAGGCTCACTTAGTCCAGGAGGTTCCTGCAGAGCGTTGATAATAATATTTTGATGCATGTGATGGAGGAGCCAACAAGGTGAGGTGTGCTCTTAGACCTTGTATTCACAAACAAAGAAGGACTGATTGGGGATGTGAAGGCTGAGGACAACCCTGGCTGCAGTGACCATGAGATAGTGGACTTCAGGATCCTGCATGGAGGAAGCAGGGCAACAAATAGGATTGTAACCCTGGACTTCAAAAAACTAATTTTGGCCTCTTCAAGGACCTAATGGGAGGAATACATTCGGTTAAGGCTCTAAAAGGTAGGGAAGTCTAAGAGAGCTGGCTAATATTCAAGCATCACTTCCTCCAAGCTCAGGATAGGTACATTCCCATGAGTAAGAAATCAAGCAAAGGGGGCAGAAGGCCTGCATGGATGATCTGCAAGGAGCTCCTGGCTAACCTCAAACAGAAGGAAGTTTATGGGATGTGGAAAAAGGGACAGGCCACTTGGGAAGAATATAGGGATGTTGTCAGAACATGCAGGAAGGCTAAGATCTGTTTGAAATCAAATCTGGTGAGGGAGGTCAAGGACAACAACAACAAGGGCTTCTTCAAGTACACCAGCAGGAAAAAGATGACTAGGGAAAATGTGGCCCGCTGCTGAATGAGGTGGGTGCCCTGGTGACAAAGGACACAGAGAAGGCAGAGTTACTGAATGCCTTCTTTGCTTCAGTCTTCACTGCCAAGGCCAGGCCTCAGAAATCCCAGACCCTGGAGGCAAAAGAGGAAGTCTGGAGAAAGGAGGACTTTCCCTTGGTCAAAGAGGATTATGTTAGAGATCACTTAAGCAAACTTGACACCCACAGGTCCATGGGCCCTAATGGCATGAACCCCTAAATGCAAGTGTTGAGGGATCTGGTAGATGTTATTGCTAAGCAACTCTCCATCATCTTTGAAAGTTCATGGAGAACAGGAGAGGTGCCTGAGGACTGGAGGAAAGCCAGTGTCACTCCAGTCTTCAAAAGGGCAAGAAGGACCCAGGAAACTACCAGCCAGTCAGCCACACCTCCATCCCTGGAGAGGTGATGGAACAGCTCATCCTGGAGGTCATCTCAAAGCATGTGGAGTAAAAGAAGGTCATCAGAAACAGTCAACAGATTCACCAAGGGGAAATCAAGCCTGACCAACTGGGTAGCCTTCTGTGATGGAATGACTGGCTGGGTATATGATGGCAGAGCTGTGGATATTGTCTACCTTGACCTCAGCAACGCTTTTGACACTATCTCCCATGATGTCCTCATATATAAGCTCAGGAAGTGTGGGTTAGATGAGTGGATAGTGAGGTGGATTGAGAACTGGCTGAATGCCAGAGCTCAGAGGGTTGCAATCAGCAGCACAGAGCCTGGCTGGAGGCCTGCAGCTAGCGGTGTTCCCCAGGGGTTTATGCTGCATCCAGTCCTGTTCAACTTATTCATCCATGACCTGGATGAAAAGATGTGAGTGTACCCTCAGCAAATTTGCTGATGCTACAAAACTGGGAGGAGTGGCTGACACACCAGCAGGCTGCACTGCCATTCAGTGAGACCTGAGCAGGCTGGAGAGCTGGGCAAAGAACTTCATGAAGTTCATCAAAGGCAAATGCAGGGTCCTGCCCCTGGGGAGGAACAACCCCATGTACAGGCTGGGGCTGACCTGCTAGAAGGCAGCTCTGCAGGCAAGGACCTGGGAGCCCTGGTGGACAGCAAGTTGCCCGTGGGCCAGCAGTGAGCCCCTGGGGCCAAGAAGGCCAATGGCACCCTGGGGTGCATTAGGAGGAGCGTGGTCAGCAGGTCGAGGGAGGTGACCCTCCCCCTCTGCTCTGCCATGGGGGGGGCCACACCTGGAGTGCTGTGTCCAGTTCTGGGCTCCCCAGTTCAAGAGGGACAGGGAACTACTGGGGAGGGTCCAGTGGAGGGCTGTGAAGATGATGAGGGGGCTGGGGCATCTCCCTGATGAGGAAAGGCTGAGAGAGCTGGGCCTGTGTAGCCTGGAGAAGAGAAGACTGAGAGGGGAACTTATCAATGTGTACAAGTATCTTAAGGGCGAGTGTCAGGAGGATGGGGCCAGGCTCTTTTCAGTGGTGCCCAGTGACAGGACAAGGGGCAACAGGCACAAACTGCAACACAGTAAGTTCCTTCTGAATATGAGGAAGAATTTCTTTATCTTGAGGGTGACAGAGCACTGGCACAGGCTGCCCAGAGAGGCTGTAGGGTGTCCTCTCAAAACCTGCCTGGACGTGATTCTGTGCAACATGCTCTAAGTGAACGTGCTTTAGCAGTAGAGTTGGACTAGACGATCTCCAGAGGGCCCTTCCAACCCTGACCATTCTATGATTCTGGTACAGAACTATTGTCCAGATAATCATTAAAGCAGATGGAATATTGACTAAGAATGAGTACTTCAAAGCTGACATAAACTGCCCTTGATGTAGTTGGTTGCATGTTGCTTTTCAGAGAAGCAAGCTGTGGATTTCAGTCTGTTTGTTTAGAAACCATTGAAGTCAGCAGAGCTTATGGCATGGGACTTGTTGGAGGGATTGAGGTACAAATTTCTGAGTAAGCAGCTGCTGCTGTTTGTTTCTGTAGTGCACATCTGTAGAAAGAAACAAGTTGATATCAAAGAGTATAGTCAGTTTCTGCCAAGGCTTTCTCCTCTTACTGGGCAAAATCTAGGAAAGCTCTCAGTATTGGCTGGCTGGTTTGGTCAAAGAGTTACCATATCAAGGCAATTTCCCTTTATTAACCCAGGCATGCATGTTTCAAAGGATATTAACCAGGTGTTTTGGCTTCATAGGTTCTTCTTGTATGAGCGATTCTATCCTGAATGAACAAGAAACTCTGAAGATGGAGTTGTGAGGGAAAGCTGAATATTCTAACGGTGCCATAAAGTCATGGAGTAAGACCAGAAGACCGAGAGCATAAATAATAGCAGTTGCTCCACTGGAAACAGATGCTACAATGAGAAATAACATTACTGAACCTTTAAGGTCATCACACTTGGAAAAGGAACAAACAGAGTAATTGCTGGGGTGACAAATAACCATCTAGTGTAGACAAATAGATCCAAGCAGGGATTTACCTGCAGCAGTCACAGGTGAAATTCCTCACTAAAGGATTATTCATGGCAATGAGCTGATTTAGCAAACTCTTTATCTGGTCAACACAGACGCAGGCTTCTTTAGCAGATAATTTTGCTTGGGAACATAGTTATGATAATGGCAATTTTGAGAGGGATAACGAAGAAAGCCATCAGTATCTATGATAGGAAGCAGGAGATTTAGGCCCATGCTAAGGAGCAGTGAAGTTGCCCTCACAGCTCCAGTCTCCAACCCTGTTATCTAGCTTCCACTCACTGCTAATTGTCATTAGAGAGGTTGGCAGCAGTGGTGAGAGTTAGAGAACCAGTTCAGCTGGGATATTAGCAAGAACTAAATGTTTAGAGAACGAGGAGAAGTGAATCCATCCAACACAGACATAAGCTGAAGGAGAGGACAGCTGTTAATGAGCTGTTTAACCAGCCCAAACTTGCCTTCTTTAGTTCACTCAAATACCACTGCAATGTGAAATTAATTTAACTGCTTCAGTTGCTAGCCCTTCCTTGTCTTCATCTCCTACAGTATCAGCACTGGCCTGGGTGAGCTGAGGAGCTCAGCTTTCCCTATGTGGCATAAAAAATGTTATTTGTGGGGATTCAAAGGAGTAATCGGTTTGGAATGAGTGCTCAGTTATTGGCAGCAGCATCACCAGGTGTAACATTTCTGACTGATCTTTGCTTTCTGTGCTCAGATCCATTGTTCAGTGATACAGTTTTCTGTGGAATTTATTTTGTCCTTTTTATTATTTTCTATTTCTGAAGATGGCACTCAGCTGATTAAATTTTGCCTCACAAACCTGTTTCATCAATGAAAAGCATTATATTTATCTTACTACAATTAAGCACTTTAATGTTTTGGGGCCTCTTTTGTTAATAAACATTAGTGTCTTATAAAATATAGGAATCAAGGTTTCCTAGCCATATTGGCCATCTTTTAAAAATGTGCCTGATCCAGCGGTGATGCTCCGAGTTTTCTTTAAGGCCTGGGTAACAGCCTGCAAAAAGCAAGACCTGTATTTATAAAGAATCCGTATGTTGCACTGTGTTAGCTGTATGTGGGTCTCATCTGAAGATTGCTGTGTGATTACAGGTTCTGCTGTTTCCATTTGTGATTTACTTTAAAGATAATATTTACTGAGACAAACCCAGCTCCTTTGAGGATACAGGCTTGATGAGAGGTTCATTTGTGCACTTCACAGCTCAATATAAATCATGGCACCAATGCATACAGGAACCTATGCTAAATATTTACTGTTTCCAAGGCCAAATTGATTAGCCATCCCCCCCAAAGTCATCCTCCTTTTGTTGCAGGGCTTGTAGCACCTAGGTGTGCCATTGCAGCATCCCAGCAGGACTGTCTCTGTGCTGGGACACAAATAATTCAGGGTATCTCCAGTCTTGGACTCTCCTCTTGAGGCAAATGAGCAGGAGTTTAGCAATGAGCTGTATCTCCTACTGTACTTCAGCACATACTCTTTTTACATCCTCAGACAACCCTTGTTTTGGTGAGAACTCAGACTGGTGACAGGCTGAAGAGCTAAGCTCTGGAAAGTGACTTCAGAGAATTTGATTAGTTCCTTGACTGGACAATAGACTCAACTGTAGGCTGCAGACACATCATTCAAGGTGTAATTGTCATCCATTTGTAAGTGTCTTGTGCCAGTCGAGGTACCGTAGTGCATTTGAGCCCTCCAAATGGGACTGACAGTTATGACATAGTGCCTACAGGAGAGCCTTGACCTCCTGGCTTGGGTGCAAGAGGTCAGATGGATACGGACATGCAATTTATCTGCCTACAGTGCAGTCATTCACTTGTGAGAAGGACACCTTGGGCTATTTTAAAAGCCCACAGCCAGTGGACTCAATGGAATCAGTGGGTTTAGGGCAAGATCCATCTCCTCTATCTCCCAGATCCTCACACCTGAGTGCATAGCACAGCTTAAAATCTTTTGGCTGCATTGACTAGCTTTTCCCTGGCTGTTACAGAGACCAGGCAACTAGGTTAGATACATATAACTCTACTTGAAGGCAACTAGAGGTAAGAAGGACCTACTCAATCTCCTTATGCCTTTGCTTTCACTCAAAAAGTGTGGACAGTATTCCCTCCTTTCCCCATCATCCCCTCCCTACAATTTATTTTCTAAACCCCTCCATTCAGAGATTTATTGTTGCCCCTTTCTGTGGGTAGCTGACACAGCAGAGTGGTGACCTACAGCTACTACGGCTGGACATTCAGAGGTTAGTCACAGCTGGGAGGAGAGACGCTGGCATCATTTTGTTAAAATGTAGAAAACTGAATCCTATCAAAACATCACACCAGAAAATAATCACGCTTCTTCTAAAAAAAATTAAACCCTTTTTATTTGTATATTTATTTTTATATATAAAAGAAATACAAAAAAAAAGAACACAAACAAAATGCTGATTATGGCAATTCAGTTTTGTCAGCCCCCTCTGCCTGGGCTGTTGCCTCAGATCCACCGGGAGTTAGCAAAGTCCTCCGGTTGTAATGTCCTTTAATGATTCCAGAGTTATTGTTCTCATTAAGGATTTGCTTCTGTTTTTGCCTGTTAAGAGATTGTACAAGTCCTAATACAACAGCTGCTAATGAATACTGTCCAGTCAGTTTTCTTGGTTGTAAGATTAAAGGATTTGGTTGAACTCTTCCTAGAAGAAAATATGTTTTGATTTTTCCTTCCTGTTCACTGATACCTTTGACATAAATCTCTCCTCGGTAGTCGAAGGCAAATCCCCGGTCCTTCAGGATCAGATACGTTTCTTCAGGCACTTGTATTCTGTCACTAACACCTGTGCTGTCCATTCGACTTGCTAAATTAACTGTTTTGCCCCAGATATCGTATTGGGGTTTCTTAGCACCGATAACTCCCGCCACCACAGAGCCATGGCTAATCCCTATTAAAAAAAATAATAATAAATTGAGAGCCAGTTAGACAAGAATGCCTAAAAATTCTTATTTGCACTTAAAAATCACATAAAGCCTGGTTCAGATACATTTATCTCTAACCTTAAGGAAGAGATGTATACAAAAGGAAAGTAAGGAAAAAAAGCCAGAAAAGCTAGAAAACATGGAAAGTGATATCCACAGAGTTATTTTACAGGATGTCTGTCTCATCGGAACAACAGTACTTGCCTATCATCTGTATTCTGCACACTATTGCCAAAGTTCCTGCAAAGTGATTCTTATGTAGTAGGAAAAATCCCTCTAGAAGGATCTTTCCGGGTCTACATTTGCTGAAAGTAACCTTGTTAGGACTATACAGTCAAGAAATTATATCTTTATGTTCCATGACATGAAAATATTGAAGTACTTTATGAAGTTATTGAACAACTGTATCTTGTAAGATTTTGCATAAATTCAAGAAAAGCAATAATATAGAAGAGACTATTTTTTTGTGCTGCAGCAATTGAAGAATACGTTTAGTGACAGAAAAAGGTACATCTCTGGAAAAAGGATCTTAGGTTTTTAGATATTTTTTTTTTAAAGAATGTATTTTTTTAATTGGTGATAGAGATTATTTCCAAATACTGTTGCATTTATGCTCTATGAAATTTTTGCAAGTGATTCACAATTAATAAGAATGCATATATGTTCTCTGAGAAATCTTGGGAACTGGGAGTTTGCTGTTCAAAACTGTTAGGAGGTGCAGATCACAGGGAGAGGTGCTGTGACCCTCCATGTTGTGACTGATAATATTCTTCCACTTTTTTTTATGGCAGAGTTGTCTGTAAAGAACGTATTTCTTCCAGGTGGTTTTTGATTTTGGTCAGTGATCCAGTCAACATGAGAAGCCATCAGATTTACTCCTGTTACATGCCATATATTCAAGGCCAACTTTTCAGGTCCCACGCCACTAGCTGTTCAGGATATCCCATCTGGGTAACAGGTTCCCCATCACAGCAATTCACTGATCAGGTCAGGACTGGAATTCAATTTTTGTGCAAAACCGAAGTACTACACACAGGCTTTAGTGTAAGACACTACTACCATTTACTGAAGATGAATCTTAAGACAAGAAGATTAACTGGAGAGAGTGCAAGCCAGTATCAAGCCTGGGGTTAGGTCTGGGGTGTCCAGTTCACTTTGTGTGTTATACCTATGGACTCTTGGACAGGCTTGCTAGACAGTAGCTTAATTATGTTACCCATTCACAATTCACTAAAATGTAGACCTCCTGCAGTCCCCATATCAGGGCTGATATTCTGCAAATGGAGTATTTCTTATTTCTAACTTTGCCTAGGATGAAGTGAATTTGAAAACAGAAGATAAAGTATTTGGAGTTTCTTAAATCGTACATATCCTTGCAATGGTCCTGGCGTGCACTTATAGAGTCATATCCTTGCAGACAAAATTACATTTCAATTCTCATGCTCAAACTATGCTTACCAATACGGAGTTCAAAGTTGTTAAATGAATGCTTGTTGATCTCCTGTATGCTTTCATTCAAAGCTATGGAGAAGTCGGCCAGAGCGCACAAATGCCCCCATTTGTCTTCACATTGCTGAGGAGTAAATTATCAACAATATGTTAGAAAGGTTTTGCAGTTGCCCATCTCCCACCTATCCTTGCCAAGTGCCTTGTATCTGAGTTTGGAATTTATCAGAACAGTCTCCACATACTAGATCCAAAAAAGGTAAGGTATTATGAATGGTAATGCTTCCCTTTTATATTACAACACTCGTATACCTGGATACAGAGAAGATTAGCATGAAGTACCAAAGAAAGTAATTTCCTGTCAATAATCTGACAGGCAATCATGAGAATTAATAAGGCCTGTGAAATATATCTAAGGCGGAGAAAGTAGAGAGGATTGAGATAGCTCAGGTGCAAGGGGCAAAAACTAGTGAGAACCAGAGACAACCATGTAAGTGAGAAGTAGAATGAAAGAAGTGAAAGATGTAATCCTCCTTTACCGAAACTGTTACCCAGAAAAAGCTCTAATTCCAGTGCTTTCAGGGATGGAATAATGACAGGAACAACAGGGCAAGCCAGGTAACCAGGGACCGGCTAAGTGGGTGAGAAAAAGCTGTTCTGTAGCTCACTAATTGCCTCTGCTTAAAGCAGAATTTTCCCCAGTCTTTAATAGTAAGGCCAGTTGCCCTTGGGGTACTCAGCCCCCTGGGCTGGAAGACTGGGAAGAGGAGCAGAATGAAGTCCCCATAGTCCAGAAGAAAGCTGTTAGTGACCTGCTGCTCTGCTTAGACAGGCACAGGTTTATGGGGCCAGGAGGGATTACCCTGAGGGTAGAGGGAGCTGGCAGAGGAGCTTGCCAAGCTGATCTCCATCATTTATCAACAGTCCTGGCTAACTGGGGAGGTCTCAGAAGACTGAAGGTTAACCAGCGTAACACCATTTGCAAGAAGGTCAGGAAGGAGGATCCGAGGAACTACAGGTCTGTCAGCCTGACCTTTGTGCTGGGGAAGGTTTATGGAGCAGGTCAGCCTGAACACTGTCATGCGGCATGTGCAGGGGATCAGACCCGGTAAGCATGGGTTTGCGAAAGGCAGGTCCTGCTTGTCTAACTTGATCTTCTCTGACAAGGTGACCTGCCTAGTGGATGAGGGAAAGGCTGTAGATATGTTCTTCCTGGACCTTAGTAAAGCCTTTGACACCATTCCCCCCAGCATTCTCCTGGAGAAACGGGCTGCTCATGGCTTGGATGGGTTCACTATACACTGGGTTCAAAGCTGGTTGGACAGCCAAGCCCAGAATGATGATGAATGGTCACAAGCACTGTTCCCCAGGGCTCAGTATTGGGGCTGGTCCTGTTTAATACCTTTATCAACAACCTGGAAAAGGGGATTGAGTGCACCTTCAGTAAGTTTGCAGATGACACCAAGTTGTGGGGTGGACTGTTGATCTGCTAAAGGGCAGGAAGGCTCTGCAGAGGGATCTGGACAGGCTGGCCTGGTGGACCAAGGCCAATTGTGTGAGGCTCAACAAGAAGTGCTGGGTCCTGCACTTGGGTCACACCAACCCCACACAGCACCACAGGCTGGGGCAGAGCGGCTGGGAAGCTGCCTGGCAGAAAAAGACCTGGGGGTGCTGGTTGACGGCTGGCTGAACATGAGCCAGCTGTGTGGCCAGGTGGCCAAGAGGGCCAACAGCATCCTGGCTTGTATGTGAAACAGTGTGGCCAGCAGGACTAGGGCAGAGTGATTGTCCCCCTGTACTGGGCACTGGTGAGGGCACACCCTGAATGCTGTGTTCAGTTTTGGGTGCCTCATTACAAGAGGGACATTGAAGTGCTGGAGTGTGTCCAGAGAAGGGCAACGGAGCTGGTGAAGGGTCTGGAGCACGAGTCTGATGAGGAGCAGCTGAGGGAGCTGGGGGTGTTCAACCTGGAGAAGGGAAGACTCCTGGGGATCTTATTGCTCTCTACAGCTACCTGAAAGGGGGTTGTAGGCAGGTGGGGGTTGGTCTCTTCTCCCAAGTAACAAGTGACAGGACAAGAAGAAATGGCCCCACGTTGTGCCAGGGGAGGTTCAGTTTGGACATTAGGAAAAAATTCTTCACTGAGAGGGTGGCAAAGCATTGGAACAGGCTGCACAGGGAAGTGATAGAATCACCATCTCTGGAGGAGTTTAAAAAACACATAGATGCAGTGCTTAGGGACATGGTTTAGTGAAGGACTTGGAAGTCCTAGGTTAAGGGTTGGACTCGATGATCATAAAGGTCTTTTCCAACCTAAATGATTCTATGATTCTCTGATTGTAAAGAATCAATGGAATTTTTCTAGTTTATAAAGCTCACTCTAATATGGCTTCTGCTTTTCTGGCAGTTTCAATCAACGTGGGCAGATTTGATTCCCACTCTGTGACTGATCTGGGCCAGCACACCCTTTTTTGTGGTGCTCTTCCTTGGGGAGAGGTACCAGTTGCCAAGAAAGACAGATTTCAGCAACAGCTGACTTATTGCTGGATGTATTTTAGAGCCTTATCTTATTCCTGTGGAGACCCCATTTCCAGGCATATTCTTTGGTGTAGTTATGAATGGATTTCTCTCATCTGACTTATCTGAGGTTTATGGCTGTGACTGTGAGTGTTTCCTCTGTGGCTGATTTTTCCCTCAGGTTGGTTTGCACCTCTGCAAGCGAGGGCAGCATGCAGGCTTCTGGCTTTGTGACGTTCTTCAGTTGAACTGATGGGTCTGCTTTGTTTTTGATGTATAGTTTATTGCACTGTCTGTAGATATACAGCTACATCATCACAAAAATGTATAAATGCAACCTTACACTTCCATAAGTATGCTGTCAGTTGATAGATCCTGTCTCTTCATAGATTATTGGAGGATGTCAGCCAGATTCCTGTCTGAGTTACAGCGGTAACTTTAGAGTATGTCCGAAGACATAGATAGACCTGCTCTAGATTCACATCAGTGTGATTGAAAGGAGATGGTTTTTTTCTCCTATAAACCTAAATCTGAGGAAAGAATCCATATGGTTCTTGTTCTGAGCACAAGATGGCATTTCAATTCATCAAGAAGCACAACTGTTGTCTGCCAGAAGCCCCAAATGTCTATTTTCTTTTAGAAAACACAGCTCAATGAACATCATAAAGATAACACTAATAATCTCTAATATGAATGATTTGAGACAACAAAAGCTTTGATTCTTAAGGGAAACTATTCTTACCTGTTTTTCAGGCGATAATCCTGACACAGCCATGTATGTGCTGCCAATCGTTTTAATTTTTTCAATATCTTGAAATCTCTCTTCACCTAGTAACTAATACATATGTAAAAACCCACTGTTACTTCTGTAATTCTTAATGCATAATGCTTCTACAGATACCAAAATGAATCATTACACTCATGTTATCTTGCAGCTTGTCACAGTGCACAGTTCATTCAGAGTTCTGGGGCACACCGAGCTAGGGCTCTTTGCAACATCATCTACTCACAGCGTGCATTCAAGCTAAATTCTGTTGCACTCTGTAAAGCTGTTGGTAAATCACAGAATGGATAATAGAAGACATGCATATTCCAGCCTAACTTAAATGCAGATGAGTCCTGCATTTCCTGGGGTATAATTTCTGAAAATTAGTGAAGACAAACTCTCTGTGTATGATGTGTGAATATAAGAAGATTTGATTATTTACAAGTGTTCAACTAAAGTTGCAAAATGAGTGCTGCTACAGCAACAACTCAGGTGATGAGACCAGTGTTAAAGGGAATTCAGTCCACTTAAAACAACCATTTTAACCATCTTACACAGTCAATGGATGGAGGTAGATGCCTCCAAAGAACTTTTATGACAGATTAAGTCCTCCTGTATCCCACGCTTCCCTTTACTTACTGTCAGACCTAACGCTGCTATATGTCCAATGGGTCATTTGGTCTGGACTTCTTTTATGTGTTTTCCCCTTCTATTAAAAATTCAGGGAGCCAACGGGAAGTGGTAAACACCTGTATCTACTTGGGATAGCTATAGGTGCTAAGTAGGCATAAAGAACTTGTCAGATTGACAATCGGCAAGAGGAAGAATAAGTTCAGTCTGTGACTAAAGCACTGAGTGGAGTGGGAGTGACAGTTTGGTCCCTGTTCAAAGTCCATATCCACAGTTTAACTTAGGACTTCCCATGAAATAAGAGCCAGAGCCTTACATTCCTTGAGATACCTAAGCAGAGTTCATGCTGTGAACTCTATGAATGACAGCAGAGCTTCATGTGGGATATGGGCTTGTATCACCTCATCGCAGGATTTTGAAAAGTTTATTGCTAATGTTACCCCAAAATATCCTGAGAAACTTCATGATAAGCAGTATGGCATCATCTAATACATTTAGGTATCAATATGGTTAGGCACTCCTGGAAGAAAAAAAACCCAAAAACAGTTCACAGAGAAAAGAGATTTCAAACTTTTGGTTCTAAAAGCTCAGCTTAGTTGGGATTTAAATGAAAAAAAATCTTGCTGTGGTCAGGCAAAAAATTTAATGAAGCATTTCCCCCTCTTTTTGTACACTGTTGTGCATTCTTCTTCCATCTTGTGGGTTTGAATTTCCTGTCAATTAAAAACTAAAGGGATTATTTCATTCAAAGGGAGAAACATACCAAAGGCATAACATAAAATATCCCCTGCCATTGAACTAACCACAGCGTACGTCAGCCGGAGCGCCGGGGTCTTGGAAGCTTTGCTGTTCGTGTACAGATATCACACCATCTGTCTCTAATGGGAGGCTGCACAGCATTGCGCGCAGGGAATACAAAGCCATATGGTTAATGGCTCCCTTCCAAGTCAGGAAAGTCCAAAAACTTGACCTGCTTCTCATTTTTCTTCTAACTGCCAGAAAAGCCGATTATCTACGTTTTCTTCCTACAAGGGCAGCTCTTCCAACTGCTCTCTTAAAGGAAAAGATCATTTCTTGTAGCTCTGCTTTTGTGAGCAGTCTGAGAGCACCAGGTGTGTGGGCAAGGGGAGAAAATGGTCTTGGTTAAAAACAGCCTGTATTTTCATTTCCAGATGGTTGCTGGAAGCAACAGCAAACAGCATAGTAATTTAAAATGTATGATAAATAGCTAAAATGACTCTTTTTAAGAAAGAAAGGACCTATTGGCTGTGAGGTGATTTAGAAGAAATAATATCAAGTTATCTTTTTTCTTACTCATTATTGTTTCCAAATCTCTGTTTTTCCTGCATTATCCTGTCTGTTAAATCACTTCTTTCCTTCTTCAAATAATGGTTTATTTACCAATTACTTTTTTTTCACAGTGTGACAGCCTGATACATTTTGATATTGGGGAAAGATATCCAACTCAAGCTTAAATCAGCTGCTATTTGTTGCGGCATTTTAAATAGGCTTGCTAATTTACCAAGATAGTCCAGGGAACATTTTCAAACACCAGAATGTGGTTGGTATCTAAAAAGCAACTAATGGCTTGATGCCGCAATTCATGTACAGCCAAGGTTATATGGAGGTCAGACCCTGGGATATACACATGCAATGAAACATGTACAAAGTAGTACAAAAGAGAATGTTCTAGGGCATGACACACAATTGCAAAGTAATTAGTGAAGTCCAAAAGCAGGATCCTGAATTCTGCCAAAACCTCTATTTGTGGCAAAGTAATATATTAAATTCTGTTTGTCATAAACACTGTGTAAAACACTGCAGGATAAAGAAAATGGGGGGGAAAAAGAACCCATGAACTAGAAAGCTCTTATTAAAGCGCAAATCCCAACTGTAACATCACTAAGATACATAAATGCTAGATTAAAAAGGCTAGAAAGAATATTACATTTAAAAAAATCATTCAAGACTCATAATCTTCAGAAGAAATGTTCCAATATTATTTTTTGGTGTGACATCTCTAAGAATGGGAATTTAGTCCTTTATGTGTCTTAAGACTACAGTCATATAAAAAATGGGTAACTATAAAAGTAGATTTGCAATGTTCATATTTATTATTTGATGTATGAACAGTTCCTGTCAGCACCTCTGTGCTTGGGTACAAAATAGGAAATCATATATAACTGTATTCTATAATGATGCTATATGTCAAATTAAAAAACAACAACAACAACAACAAAATAATCCCCTTTTGTCAGTCCAGAAGCCAACACCTCCTATCCTGTCTCAGTCGACAGGAAGCCTGGATAATTTGGACATCAACAGATTTGTGAGCCACCAGGGGAAAAAAACAGCCCTGAGTAAAGGCTGTGCTTTGAGAAGAGTCAATCACCTACTCCTTAAGACTGACTTTTGGACCAGGTTCCCCAAGCTCCCTAAGGAAGGTCCAGTCTGACTCCTCTGTGGGCTCCTACGCCACGCAGTTGCTGGTGGCAGGTTCTGTTCCACTGCTCATGATTTTTTGTTTGAATGGCTTTGTCACTCTTTACATAGATCCATTACCTGGTAAACAAAATAACAGATCTTGATCGTAAGCTTTCTGTTTTGCAGTAACATGGAAACTCCTCTAAGAAGAAGAAAGAAGTTGGATTTCCTTCTGGTGCACCTATCAAATTTTCCAAACCAGGTCAATTTGTGTTTGTACCACTGCTTTCATTCAGAAGCATCTTCCTGGCCTGATGGACAGAGCATTGCTACTACTATTCTTGATGTAAAGAAAAGAGGGGACTCAGTGTAGAATCTGATTGAGAATAGGAACTCATTTCAGTTGGCTAAACATAGATGTCTAGAGTCATCTAGAGCATGCTTTCCTGGAGAACCTCCAGTGGCTCGCTCCAGAACAACAGGAGTTTTCTGACGGTGCAGTACGGGACCTGGTGATCCCATGTAGGCATCTCAAATCACCTAGGATTTCTCAAATGGCACCAGGTACCAATGTCTTACACTCCTGTGCTAAGACTTCTATATTAAGGTATCTCTACAGAGGTATTCATGTGATGCTGAGGAGCAAAGTTTTCCCATGGCTAACAGATCTGCTCTGCTCTCAAGCTGCACATGTACATTTTGCTTCCAGGGCTGTACTGAAACAGCAGGCTGTCTTGTCAAATCACATCATGGAGAACCAGGAATAGTGACATCATGTAATGTCAGTCAATAGTTACATGGAAACATTATGGGCCCTGAAACATTGTACCTGAAGTGACTTCTGGTTCCTTTTTCGTGGGTAGGATTACTCCCTTCAGTTACTCAGCCTGCCATATCACCTTTCAGATTACTAAACCAGAATAAACTAATGGCACAACCATGCTGGAAGTAGGTTAGCATTCAGCAGGGGATCAGATAATTTCATTTACTACCCATACAAATAACATATCTATTTTTCAACTAAACATGTCTGGGACAAAATACAGTCCCTAATTAGGTCTTTTATTAATTATAGAGCAGGTGTTAGGGGCCTGAATGTAATATTGTGTTAGGACTCTTGATGAAAACCTTGTCTTCTGTAATAGCCACAGTAGCAATGGAATTTTTGTTGTGAAGATTATATGAACGTGCATGACAAAATATCTGAAATTAATTCATAGCAATAGACTTTACATTAAGCTTGAGCCATAATAATTTTAATCAGATCTGGAAAGAAAAACAAAACTATTAATCAAGAAGCATGCTGACAGCTGTGCAAGATCTCAGAGATAAGAATCAGGTATTTATACCTATCGGGAAAGCAGTGCAGGAGTTTAAGAGACAGAGCTCTTTTCATAGGAAAGTAGTTTTGTTTTCTACTAAAATGCACAGGGGTGCATCCCCTGTGAATTTTTCTGTTTCCCACTAGTAATTTTACTATCTGACCAATTATATGGATAAATTCTCAATTTCACTGTCTCTCAAAATTTGGTAATCTTAAATCTAGTCCAGTATTTATGAACACACATAGCACTCTGTGAACATTCTCCATGCAGATGGCCAGGATGAGGAAGGGTGAAGGTGCAGTTAAGACCCCGAGCTGGGTTCATATTTAGGTTCTAGCTTCCGGCATGGGCAGCAGGTACCTTTGTTCTCAAAAAAATGCAGGGAAATCAACTACCCCTTTGCGCCTTTGTTTTCCTCTTGTGAAATTAAGATAACACAGAGGAACAAATTGAAAATAGATTCTTCAGAACTTGTGAAAGGCCTCAGGTGCTTGCTGCTCAGGATGGAATAATTTTCCATTAGCATTCATTGAGTCCATTAAACCCATGTTTTCAAAACAACATCTTTATCTGTTCGGATGTAGACCACTACTTCCCAGAGCTGTTGCAAATACCTTAATCCTTCTTTCTTCTACAGAATAAAGACATGTTCTTCTAGATACACCAGAGCTGACTGGGCTTTTATTTATGCATGTTTATGCTCAAGTAACTATTGATTTCAGTCTCTGTCTCACTAGGTCATTCAGACCGAAGTTTGAGAAGACTAAGTGCAAAAGAGCAAAATAGACAATTGTAGTTGGAGTATAAAACCCCAGACAATTATTGGAAGCAGAATAGTTACTAAATTTGATAATTTAGGATGACATATCTGGTATTTGGGAATCATCATTTAAGCACTATCAGATTTTCTTTAGGAGTTGGTATTACCTCATCAAAGTCTGCAATGATTTCATTCAGCAAGCGCAGACATTCTACTCCTTGGTTATTCATCTCGGTCTGGGAATAGAAGTCAGCAAATCCAGGAATAGAAGCAAACATCACACCAACAGCATCATAGGACTGAGAGTATAATTCCTAAAAGAACAATGAAGAAAAATGAGCTGAAGCGGTAATATAGGTAAGAGAACATAACTGGTTGCAATTAAAATAGGTTTCTTATTTTTCCATGCATAATACCTTAATATCCAAGTTTAGCGTTAGTATATTAAATATTGGCTAAGTTCGACAGGAGGAGGCTGACAGCTCTCACATTTTTAGCTTGGACTATATGCAGGGTTTGCCCTTTCTTTGAAAGCCTGTTCTTTCTGCCTCTGAGGTCAGGGGGCTACACCAGCAAAAAAATGAAAGAGAATTTTTCATTTTGATTTATATGGGGAACCACTTGAAGAAATGAAGGATTCATTTGCAAATATGAATACCAGAGAATCAAACACTATTAGGCAAGTAAAAGGAACTTAATGTTTATTACTTATTATTGTTAAGTCTGTCTCATAAGTATTTGCAGTCGACAATATATTTCTAAATTTGTTGATTAACAGGGATCAGATGGGACCATTTAAAATGTCTAATATGACCTCTTTGTAAAAAGTCCTCTCAGTTACCAGATTTTCTGGTTGATAATTTGTGCTTGATGCTACTGCAGCTCTTTACAAGTTTGTTTTCAGATAGCTTTTACTCTGTGGTAAACTGTGGTTCTCCTAATGTGACTATGGACCTTTTTGGTTACCTGGCTCTGGGAGAAGTTCCTGCTATTAGGGTTTTAAAGGAGGGAGAAACAGAAATTAGGGTGATAACGGAGTTACTGGGGACAGAAAGCAGCTTATAAGGGATCAGGCATAGGAAACTCTTAGGTTTAAGTATGTCCTGTGTTAAACTTCCACCTATGTTATTCATATAATTCACTCTGGTACTAAATGACAGATTTATTTATAGATGGGTTCTTGTCTTTATATATGTGAAACTGCAGTCAGTTTTTCTCTGAACATGAACAAATGTTTAGGAACAAAACTAATTTCAACTTTAAAAATGCCAAGGACAGAGTCCCCCCTGCAACTGCTGGTATGCTTTTCTAGTGGTCAATATACCACAACCATATGCGTTCTCTTTTGTTCTTTTGCTCAATTTTTTTCTAGCTTCAACTTCTGTAGTTTTACCCAATGGTGGATGCATTCATTTCTGTTCTGGGACTTGTCTTAAGGTATTCTGACCTGGAGTAGTTGCTTCTCAATGTTCTTGTTAGTGTGCTTTAGTAAATTTTAGTGCTTTGGTCTCATGACAAAAGGACTTAGTGCTGGATGCCATACACCTGATGTGAACCCCTCAGGTTCCTCTTCTTCCTTCATCCTGCTTCCCCCTAGAAAAGCATCCTGAATCCCTGCCCTGCACTTTGCTACGCTATTAGTGCTGATACTTATCTAGAATCTTTAACAAGGTATCCTACAGTAAAAGTGGGAAAATTCTGCTAATTTCCAAAGACACTGCAAAGCTTTGAGAAAAAACTTGGTTGATTCCCTTCCTGTCCTTACACTTTTTTCCATTGAAGAACATCTGCAGGGTCATGGAAACCATACTCTAAGGACACTCTTATACCCTTTCATAGGTATAGAAAAAAGTAATACACACATTAGTTTGTGGATACTTATGGAAGACTGGACAATATGTGCTAGGAGAAGCATATATACACTCAGACATATTCTTTCCTCAGATCATGAAGGTAGAAAACAACTGGCTGAGCCTTCAGCTGCTTAATTTTTCTATTTTTGGTAAGAAGCATCAAGACAGAAATAATACATCCATGAGAAAATGCTTACAGTATGCATTTGGGAATTCATTTTTTGAAAGCAGAGAAATTAACTTAAGGGCCAGACATGAACTGCAGGATTGATTGTACTGAAATCTGGTAGATGTTACAGCCAGCCAGCTCATGCATAAATCATCCCCAAGTATAGTCACTCTGGAAATTGCCTTACAAAAAGCAGGGGTGGTGGAATTGAATTCAGTGGCAAATTATTAAAGCATCAGCAGTGATCCATGGGGCATCTATTTGCTTCTGAAGATTATTATGCATGTGAGTGCATGTGAATAAATGTGTAAGAGAGAACATGTGTTCCCTGAAAATCCATAATGCAGATGTGCCAGAACACACTCATGGCTGGTATCAGGGTCTGCTCCATTTGCAATGAAGCATTTTAACCTGGTTGCTTCCACACACATTTTCTCATGTGCAGAGCAGTGTTTTTATGGCAGTTTAATATCCACAGTGTTAAATTCCTCAGGAGGCTGATTTCTGAAGTGCCTTTTCTTGTAGTTTCTCACTATGTCATCCTTCCCTAGGTGATATTTAAAATCATATCTTCAGAACACAATGATTCCTGGTTGCGTGGTCTAATTCACCTAGCTAAATCTATTTCCAAAATGTACAATCAGAAAAGGGTGGCCCTGATTCCTTTTTGCTGCACAATCAATAGATATGTCAGCGCTGGCAACCTGAATCTTGTAACCTTTGTAACCTCTTCATTATGAAAGTTAATTCCAATGTCACATGAGAAAATTCCGTTTTCATCATACAATAGCCTTTATTCACACATAATACTATAATACACATTTGCCTTATTTCAGATGAAGAGTAAGTGATTTACTGCTGCTTTCAGAAACAAATTCTGGACTTTCTTTTATCTCTTCAGCAACGTGTCTTCAAACACTGTCTTGGGAATATCCAGAGACTCCATTATTAAACTTCCTTGTATACCACAAACACTCTTTGGGAACATAGCTACAAACTTTCTGAATTGGGTGTTTTGTTAACTGGCCCAAAGAGGCAATCCAGGGGCAATATGAAACAGCAAAAATGTTCTCTTGGGTCCGAAGATGCAAGAGGGTCAGGTCTGTTGCAGCCTGTTACACAGATTTCTTCCATAATAACTGGCAAGGTAATAATAGTACTCCTGCAACACTGGGGTACCTTAAAGTTCCACAGGCATTCTGTTAAATTCACATATCTTTTTTTAGGAATACTAGTTGTTCATAGACTCATAGGTTGGAAGAGACCTGTGAAGATCACCTAATAACAGTTCCCACTCAAAGCAGGGCCAATTAAGTCAAGTCTTTCATGGCCTTGTTCAGTTGAGGCTTGACTGTCTACAGGACTGGAGATTTCACAGCCCCTCTGAGCCCCGGTGCAATGATCGCTTTCCCAGGGGTATGTTTTCCCTTGTATCTAATTGAGATTTTTCTTCCTGCAACTTGTGTTGTTGCTTCTTGTCCTTTCACTTGCATGTTGAGGAAGAGTTTGTCTCTGTCTTCTCTATAAACACCCATTAGGTAGCTGAAGGCAATGACATCCTTTTTAAGTCATTTCCTCTTAAGGTTAAATAAACACAGCTCTCCCATCCTCTCCTTATGTATGCAAAGTGCCCCAATCCCCTAATCATCTTGGCAGCTCTCTGCTAGACTTGCTCTAGTAGGTCCATGTGTCTCCTGTGGTGAGCGTGAACCTGGAAACACCACTCCAGATGTGGTCCTAGAAGTGCAGAACCCTTTACTTTAAAATGTGAATGTTATTTTAATGTGGATCAGATAGCAAATATTTGCAGTATTTTTGTAATTAATACCATTTAGAACTAAGTTCTAATGATTTCTTAACAGATCTGCTTTTCTTTTGCTAATTACACAAAAGCATAAGAAATAAAGCTGATACATACTTCATTATCCCGATCCTTCTCCAGAAAGTGACGGGCAACGTGACTGGGTAAAATATTCCGTAGCATATTTTCATTGTGCTCCCTTAACTCCTTCATTTCATTAATTTCTTCTTTTGCTTGAACACGCCACAGAAAATCCAGCCTTGCTGTGTATTCAAGCTGTGGTTCCAGAAAGAAAAAAGAAGGCAAAAATAAAATCTGACAAAAGAACAGTACAGATTGTATTGTCATCCTGGCAGGCTGCCTCTGCCATGTAACTACCTTCAGTGTGGCTGAAGATCTTTGACTCTGAAAGAATTTGATTTCATTGCCAGAAAAAGAGATTATTTCTTTGCCTTATGTATGGTGAGTGTCTCAGAGGGATCTTGAGCAAAATAATATTTGTCATATTACTGCTATGGTCAGCGGCTAGAAAATGTCACAAAATTATTTTTGTTTTAAACACCTCCTTATTAGTTAGACAACAGATTCAGACAGGAGATAAGGTATTGGAAGATATTGGTATTGGTATGAAATAAATATGTTCCACTTTTCATATGTGTTTTCAAGTGAAAGGGGTTTCATGAGAAAATGGCACAAGGATCATGCTAAACATGTTGCAGAGACAGGTAGTTTATTTCTCAAGGATGAGCATTGTTCCACAAAACTATATAGAACGGCCCAACGCCCTCCCAGAGAAGACTTTCAAATCTGTGGCACCAAAATGAAGTATTTCTGCTGTTGGGACATGCAGTTATTTTTAATTTAAGTATTTTAAAAGATAGTGAAAGCCATGCTGTTTGATACCCCCTGGAATACTCTGTCCCTGAGGTACTGTGGATCCAGAGTGTGCAATCACAATTAAGCACGTGCACAGTGGCAGTTGCCTCATACCCTCAGCGACAAACCAAAGTTAAATGGTTTTCATTGCTTATGTGTACAGAACAAAAGGAAGATTCCTACACAACACAGCTTATATATTCATATATATGTATGTATTGTGTATTTTTATGTATGGGTGTATATAGAAATATATGTATATGTGTATATATATGTGTGTGTGTGTATATACATAAATCGCAACTATCTGTTAGCTGAAGCAGGGAACATGTCGAAACATCATGTTACTTGCCTGACAGGCACACGCATGTCAGCACATGGACAAGATCAATGTTGCCAGAGCTTTTGGGTGCATTACACTGAAGGAGAGTTTAAGCAGATTTTTAGGTATGTGATGCTGTAGCTTGCCCAAGAGTTGACTTATTAAGCTACAGCCTTATTGAAAATGATGGAAATATACCTCTGTGGAGTAAACTGAAAGAGAAAATATATTTACGAGGCTTGAGATGCTCTAACCAGAGATAATAATCAAACACCCAGCAGAGAAATCTATTATACCAGCAAACAGATGAATTTTACAATTGGGAGAGACAACAAATGGTTTGCCAAAAGGTGCTGGGATTAAGGGAATGGTTGGGATATAACTCATGTACCAAGCTGAAATAAAGGGCAAGACTGGGTGGGAGTGACTAAGAGGGGATTTAGGCATTGTTTAGTGACTCATGCACATTTTTCATCACCAGCGGTGACCAATGGCAAACTGTTCTGAACAAAATGCAAAGCTCCTTGCAAGGGGGCTTATAGGTTGACTGCACTCTAGGGAGCTTTCCCTCCTATAAGCTAAGTGACACTGGCTTGGCACAAACTTCCAAAGTTTGTATGCAATTTAACAGTGATTTACTTGCACTCTGGATGCTATTGCCACCTTTATAAACAACTAAGCTTTTTTCTAGCTCTAATATTTTGGTCTTCCATCTTGTGACTAAATTAAATGTTAGGAAAAAGTATTTTTAAATATTTTTTCAACATTTTTCAATTTCATTCTCCTTCTTTTTGTGCTAGAAGACAGAGCCCATACCAGATCGTAACTGACTTATCTCTACCAGATAACTGAGAAGGCAACATTGACTATAATTTTGCAAGGAGCTATAAAACATATTTTACAGATTGCCTTGGAGTGGGAGCTGCTGGTGAATTCTGAGTTCTTTGATGCTTCAAATATTTAATACTACTACAATAAGAGCTCTGCAAAAAAACCTGTAGTACAGTTTTTCACAGCTGAATTTTTATGCTGCTGTACAAGAAAATTTCACATCTCTAGACCTAGCTCAGAATAGCAGCAGCTAATCTTTACAATTTGGATAATGTCATTCTGGTTATTTATAATGGCATTGCAACATTAAATATTTTTCCTGCATCATCAGTGGACAACTAAGATGACACTGCCAGTTCGGAGATAAAAGGGTATGCTACATGTGAGGTCTGAAAACAGAAAATTTCAAGTAGATGCTTTGCTAAGTTCTGATATTGCTTAAAAGTAACAAAATGACAGGGTTGAGTTTTAGGTCTATTTTTTCTTTTTGTAAAGAAGTGTTCCTGGCCACACCAGTGCCAATAAAAATGACAGTCTGCAATATAAATCCTGGGATGTGCAGGTTTTCTTGCCCTGAAATGTAGCTCTACATAACATCCCTAATTCAACAGTAAGTGAAGAAAACAGAGAGATGCATTACACAGAAAGCCTAACACTACCTATGTCCTCCAAATGCTGTAGAACCCAACCACTCTGCAGACGATTGCCACATGCAAGGAAAGCACAAGTGAAGGATCAGTGTTCGAGGGACAGCATATTTTTCCTTAGAGAATGAGAAAAGAGGACTTACATCCCAAAGGGACGCTTTCCACCACCAAAAACAGTCAACTCCAGATAAAACAAGCAAATATCCTCTTTTTCACTACACTAAAATCTGAATATGGAAAGGATTATGATGACACCTGAAGCATAATATGAGAATTAAGTATGTCTTTTCCTCTCTCTTTCTCCTTCAGTTGGAACAATCTCCTCTTCGCGTTACCTCATTCCTCCCTTTTTCCCCAAGCATGAAGAAGGTTCAGAGGGTCATGCTTGTTGCAGACAAATTGCTGTGTAGGGGTGTCAGTCCTTCCTCCCTTCCTAAAAGGCTCTGTAGAGATAAGCTACAGCTGACATCCAGAGATTATTCCGTTCATTCGGTCCGTGGTTGCCCTGTCCAAGTGCAAGTCTTCCTTTGCATGGAAAAGCCCCAGAAGCAGAGCAGCAAACCAGTCCATCAACACTTGCCTACAGCAGAACATGGCCTACAGCCATCTGGTGTAGGCAAGATCTAGACTTAGATCTACAATTTAAAAGAAATCAGAGAGGATTTTGCTCTCTGTTTTATAAGGCCCCTTTTTAGGTCTAACGGGGGTGGAGGCAGAGGGGGAACTGAGTCTGCTGTGGGTGGTTTTACTCCCTCTTTGCAATTGTTCACCCACCCACCCCTTTTCAAACCACCGCAGAAGGTTTTGCTCAGGGTTAAAAAGCTATTTTTTGTGTGTTTTCACTAGAGATTTATTTCTAGTACTGTATATGGTATTGTATTTTGATAAGATTTCAAGGGATAGTTTATCTTCATACAAAATGTTGACTGAACTCATTAAAAGATAAGCAGTAAATGAACACATCCTACAAAAGAATAAGTCTAGCCTCGAAGTTATCCACAACACTTCTTTCATGGTTCACAAGTTTACTTTGCAGAAACACTGCTGTAGAATGCATATTACTTGTGTTAAAAAGATGTGCTTTTAGATGAAATTGAATTTCTAATAGGGACTTGGCCTGTTTGGCCTGGTGTCACGAAACAGTAACACAACTACTTTTAATGATGGGTTTAGCACAAGAGATCCTCGGGGTTTATTGGCTGAAGTACAGGTCAAGATTTTAAGAAAGCTATGAGTCTAATTAGATGGTCTCCCCCAATGTTTTGGGTTTTTTTTGATCTAACTTAAAATTCTGGATGCAAAAGTGGGGATTAACTTTAAATTGCAATGGGTAAAAAATATTAGTTAGTTGTTCAGATACTGAAGTCCCATAAAATTAATCTTACAAAATAATGGTTTTTGTAAATCCACCTAGAATGAGGCAAGTTTTAAGCTATTCTACTTTAGAATACTTCTGCAGTTTGTGAGAAGCAAAGCTGTGCTGGAGGACAGCTTTACTGGACTTAATGTGCTTCCCATCAATTCAGACTATTGAAGAGATTTATGTGCTTTGGATTAAATTTATATGTATATATATTTGGCTAGCATTTATACAGAAACCTTTAGGTTAACTCTGTATTAAGAAATTAAACAATACAAGGAAATGTTTATGGGTACTACCATTGGATATTGTTAGATTGACAGAGTGGCCCTATGAATTGTTTGGGAGAACACGCAGGAGTTGGCACATCTCAGGGACCATTTCCAAGGGTAGTTTGAGTTCAGCCACCCAGTTTTATGGAAGAAGGAAGATTAATGGGATGGAAAAAGACTCTGCTGTGCTAACAGGCCTCTGGGCTGGAAAATACTCTTAAACACCCCAGATAAGGCTTTTGTAGAAGACAGAATTTACACTCAGAATTGTGATCCTGAAGAGCGTTGCCTGTATTCTGCCTAATCCTGGCTCTACCTAAACTCCTTCAGTGTTTTCTTAGTACTGACTCTCACTTTAGATGATTCCCAACCCTTAGATTTGTATCTTTGCATATATTAAGAATCATTGCAATATGATAAGGCTTATCAAAAATTTGGGATGTTAAGTTCTTATTTGTTGCATATTTTTCCTAAATGGGCTTTATGCCTTGATAAAGATATGACAAAGTACATTGCCTTCAGTCATACTTAACTCTGGGCACAAACCACATTTCATCCCATGCTTCCCCTACTCACTCATTCATCATTTCCTCAAAAAGAACATAAAAAGGAAGTAAATTACTTGAATATTTAGGTTTTGCCTTCTTTTTTCTTTCCTATGGGAGCAACAGAGCCTATAGGTTACCCGCACAACTTAGAAAGTTATTGCAATATTCTAATGAAGTGTACAATATTATCTTATTCATCACAGCAACATTCCTCTCTTATTGCCTCACTCAGATTAGAACTGAGAAATGAAAATCCTTAAGCAAGTTGAACGTGTAGGACAATGTCTGAAGGCAGTTGTGGCTGCTGTTTCCTTTAGTGCAGTGGCCCCGTTTGCCTTCGCGTGAATGGAAACTGCCTGAAGTCAGCATGCTGGACATGCAGCGGCCTAGAGGTTGCTGATCAGAAGTACTGTGGAGAAAACACCCTTCTTTAGGTGGCTTTTAGTTAATGCATTTGCTGATTCAGGCTTAATTTGTCATACTTCACTCTCCCTGTGCACTGTGTATGGATTCTTGATATCCCCAGTTTCTCCCTTCCTTCTCCAGGATACCAGCACTAAAGCTCTGAGGCCCGTAAATCCTGGTGAAAGAATTCTTGCAAGTGGTCCATGACCCACAGAAGTTAGTGTTTGTGCTTAACCACGAATGTTCCTTATTTCCTCAGATCTGTTGTTTTTTCCTCTATGAACATACTAAGCTATTTCATGTGAGTTTTCTTATTTACTGGTTTTTATTCCCTTTCTTCATTTGGGTTTTACGCCTGCTCAAGTGCACTGAAGCAGTCAGATGCCACTGGAATCATACATGTACCTAAGATAAATGAAGTCCCGTTTGTTTCTTCAATTTCTATTAGAAAATGCAATATAACTCCCATATTGCTGAATATAATATTGCACAGAATGCTAGCCAGTGTCAGATGTGGGCTTTCTTTAATCAGATTCTGCACGGTTTATTAAATTGTTAAAGGTCATATGCTCAAGTGGATAAAAAGGCAGTTGGTATTTTGTAAGTAATTATTGTCACATCCTGTAATTGCAAGTGATATAGGGAATGGTTAAAGTAAATGTTTGCATTACCTGTTGACCATGATAAAATACAGCTAAAAGGAACATTGCCATCAGTAGTAAAGATGCCTCCTTTGTACCCAGGAAGTCTGTGCTGGAAAAAAAAAAATCAAAGGAAAATACAGTTATCAATTTGTCAGTGTTGTAATTGTTCTTAAGTTTCATTTCATAATGTAGCCTGGTACTTCCTGTTGTTCTTTAAAAAATCCCCTTTGTTTGAAAATTTAACTTGGCTATAATTAGTTCAAGAGAACAGGAGTGCAATTGGAGTGCTCACTGTTTGGAGAGAAATGTATGAAATAACTAAACTGTAGCCTGCAATTGGTACAGAGAAAGCTGATGATCTTTCTCTTTCAAATGTGATATACAAGCTGGGTGTCAGTCAGGCTCTTTCCTGGGAGCCTGGTAAACAGCTGTGACCACCATAGCCCCTGTGTAGCGCAGGAGTTGGAGGCTGGATGGGGAAAGGTTGACGCTGGAGCTGGGAAAGGGAAATTTCCAGACCGTGAAAATAAAAGCCCAGTGAATGGGTTTCAAGATAAAAGATAAACCAACCCCAAGGCAGGTGCTGACAGCTAAGTATCCCCCTATTGTGGGAAAGGTTTATAGAACATGACAGGTGAGTTAAGGAAGGTGTGGATCAGAGGGGAATAACAAAAATAGCAAACAGTAATTAGGACTGATTTTACTGAGCCACAAAGAGGAGTGCAGAGAAGAAATGCTTGCCCAACACAGGGGGAGTAGAGGAAACCCTTGCAGGCAGTAGGAAATCAAAGAAGATGAGCCAAGAAGGTACTGGCTGTATGAAATCTCTGAGATGCTATGTGCAGAACATGAAGAAAGCGTGATAAAATAAGGTGAAAGGGATCCAGAACAGTTAAGAGGGGTTTCAAATTTGAGGGAAAATTACAACTATGTGGAAAGATGAAAAAACTGAAGAAAGTTACTATCTATAGTATTAGAGGTTTTTTAAAAGGCATGTTTCCCAGGGGAAAAGACATAAATGAAGTTGTTGGGGAGCTGGTAGGGTCAATCTTATAGTAAAAGAAAAGGGAGAAAGAACTAAATTTGCAGGCAAATCAAACACGGATACTTGGCAATTATCTTTTTGAAGGGAGATGAAGAAATATGAGGAGATGGTTAAGAGGTCCTTAAAGCCTGAAGCTGTGAAAAAAAGTTAATAAAGGAGTAAACAAGGAGAGGAAGTTGGAAGAGACTTTGGGACACTCTTCTGCCTGCCTTGAGATCTAAGAATAAAGCAAAGTCCTGACCCTGAATCCACTTTCTGTAGTAATTTAAAAATAAGATCAGATGATACTTGTCAGAGGAGGACTCTGATGACAGAGAAGTTAGAAAGAGCAGAGCTTGATGGAGACTAAACCAAAAGGAAACTTTTGTGTGAGACAGCTAACTGAACTGACTTTGTGGGCCTAATACAGAATTTACTGTGAGGAAATGTGCCCCTAATGGGATGAGTCATCAGTATAGAGCAAAAGACAGGCAGGAAGCATCTTTGTCATCTGCAAATATTTTGGAATTCAAATGTTTCCCATGTTGACGTTGTCTGAAGTACAACCTCCCTAAGATTTCATTCCAGAAAGACCCTTTGTACAGTGGCTAAAGGCAACAGCCTCAAAGATCTTATAATGCATCTGTTACTGCACGTTCTGGTAATGTAGCTATAGCCACAAATATATGAGCTAGATGGGCTTCACAGGGAATTGCAAAACCTTTTAATCAACTAGTTGGTATAACTAAGAAAATAAATAAGTGTTCCTGATGTCAGAGCTGAAGTTTGGACCCTTGTCCTGAATGTGGAGCATCTCGGCTCAGTTCCCTATGTCCTGGGCTGTTGGCTGCTCTAGAAGATATTCCTGGCTCTTTCAACCGTTCTGTGATGAAAGTCACTAGATAGTTTCATTGACACAGGGAATAGAAACTACTCTGAGTTCTCTAAGATTTTCATACAAGGGACAACCTTTCTTTACCATGCTTGATTAGTGGCAAAAATTAAAGAATGATATTAATTTCTACATCCAGGTACTTAGCCAAAGTATTGCTTACTGTCATTTGTCATATTTGCTGGGGTCTGCTGTGAATATGCTCTGTCATATCATTAGTCTATAAGTGGACAACTAGCATTAGAAAAAGGAATTGAATCCCAAATCTTTAGTACCTTGGTACTAAGGAAGCTAGCAAGGAAAGATATGCATGCAGAGCCTTACTATGCATAAAGAGATGGCTGTTATGAGAACTAATTGTACTGCAGATCCATGCTTTGCTGTCATTCTGAGGATCTTCATCTGGAAGGCACTTACAAGCACAAGCAACTGCAATACTAAAGTGGTCAAGTATCAAAGGCTGAAGAAGTGTTTTTCTGAATGAGCTAAATCGCTGCTGCTGTAGATTCAGTTACTGCTATACTTAGCGCACCTCTGACTCTGCAAATTAGTGTGGCTCTTCTGTCCTCCTCTTCACCTCCTCTTATTGGGAAGAAAGCCTGGGAGGAGGAGTCTGTCCTTCAAATGTACTCCTTCAAAATGCCTGTATTCCTTACATCTTTTACAACTGCACATTATAGTTTGGATTTTATTCAGTTAAACACCTGCCCCTAAAAAATCAATTCACTCTGGTTTTCTTAAATTGAGGTGGGAGTTTCAATCAGTATCTCTGGAGTTTCCAGGAATAGAAGCAACCAATGTATACGCACTGTAATGCAGACTTTTAGCAACATGGGTAGGCTATGGGAGACAAAAAAGAGAAACCCTGCTCAGTATTTAACTGTCCTCATGGAATGAACATTCTAATAAAAAGGCGTGAGAAAGAATCACATTATAAACCTTTTTGGATTAGTCATTGCCTCTTGCAACCATCACTCCATACTTAACTATGGTGTTATCCAACACATGTATGCTCTGGCAAGACTTGACCCATTACCTTATTAAAAAGCATTTCCTAAAAGGGGGCTGTGAACACTTACTCTCCATTGTGGTTAAAGTTGTCGTATTGCAGAAAAAGGGAAGCATAAATGGTCTCAGTCAGCAGAGAATAGATCGCAATCATGATGAGAAGTACTGCCAGCTTCAGGACAGAGTTGAGACGAAGAAAGACTGCACACGTCACCATTGCCAGCACACCAGTGAAGACAAAATACTGAATAGAAAACAGCACCGGTTACTTTCAGTGATCAGTGACTACATACTAACTCCAAAAATATCTACCTAAAATGATCAAGTGATCAGAAGCATAAACCAAGTTGCTCTGGATTTCAGTGCTCAGCTAAGTCTTCTTAGGGCACAGGCACTTTGAAAAGAAGGGTTTTGCTAAAATAGAATGTGAAATCATAAATTCTCTGCTTTGAATGGCACCTCTGTGTTAGCAGAAATCCTCATTTGTGGCTTCATGGCATTTCTGTTGTATTAGAAGGGAAAGGGCATCCTGTATAATTAAAAGAGGAAAGGGGTAGACACTACATGTACTAGTTTGCTAATGCAAAGTTAACTGAGAGAAAATAATTTGTATTCCTTTGGATTCTGAACTTCCACAAGACCCACATTAATCAGGATGGGAGTATTCCTGCTTTTATCCTTTTCCCATGCTACTTGAAGAGAGGATAAAGCCATAGCAGTTCGTTGTTTGGGAGTTTTTTTGTTTGGTTGGTTGGTTTGTTTGTTTTTTAATATTGCAGGTCTAGCTTAGTTACATTATTCTCTTAAAATGTGATGCCTGGAAATTTTATTCATATCTAATTTTCCAATCTCTTCATTGTTTCATTTTTCTCAATGATTAGTCATCTGTCAAATGCAATCCATGCAGCTGATACTGGATATAGAGAGACAATCATGGCCATGAGCTGTTCAGATTTAAAATAGCAACATCAACACCACAGTCCAAATGTAGTTTAAATTGACTTCTATCATACAGCTTTAGGAGAGATAGCATTTATTTCTCTGAGTACAGCTTTTCTTTAATGCAGTTCCTCTGTAGGAAAGTCTGCATCCCTGAAATCTGCAGCATGCTGCTGGCAGTATCATGACACTGCCATATGACTTTCTAAGGAACATACTTCTTTTATCTTCACGACCAACACAATGATTTTGTTGCCTGCTTGCTCACCATAAAGAAGATTATTTTTTTTGCTCCAAATGCAAATTTAAAATAACTGCAGCAGAATGACTGCTGGTTTTGCTATTTAAGAAGTATTAGTCTCCATTAGCTTTATATGAATTAAGAAGTGTGTTTTATTGCACTGGCTTCGCTGAATGATTGCTGGATGTGTTTCCAGCATAAAGGTTCTGTAAGAAGTTCAAAGGTTAAAAATTGGTTGTAATGTCCCATTAGACCATAAGATTGATTCCTTCTGTAACCAGCCTTTGCTTTTTCTATCAGCATATGGACAGATGAAAAAATTCAGTTTCACGGAGTTGTGGAGGCACCTGACTCCACTACCAGGTCGTTGATCCCAGATAGTGGTTGCCATGTAACCTTTGTGGATCCGTGCCTCAGATTCAAAAATACCCTCACAAATACCTCAGGACAGGAACAGATGTCCGTAAAAGATGCAGATGAATTGAATGTCTGGTTCTTCAAGGCTACCGGTTTGTCAAAATCACACCATAGCTGTGAAGAAAGAAAACAAAATCACATCTATATTGTGCACTGGTGACTACGTGCTTGTGTGGCTGGCTGACCAGGTTCAGGGAGGGAACTGGCTGGCCTCCCGTTCTCCATGGCAGCTCCCCAACTGGCTCCAAGGACTAAATGGACAGTAAGAAGACATACTGTAGAGATGAAATGGAAAGAGGGGAGCTATTCATGCTACAGACATTCAGCATCTGAGTACCCTTGTCATGCTGTCTTGTTGCCAAAGGGGAAAAATGAACTCCTCTGAGACTTTCAGAGGACTGATATTGGACTCTCAAGGATTACCCTCTCAAAATGTTTATTCTTTGCTGTGAACTATAGGGAAAAACTATTAAACTGAGAACATAACATCAGACTGCACTTGTTTGCAGGCAGTTTTTTTCTGCTGCGTTGCTATGGACAGTGCTATCATTCTAGATGTGGGATGTGGCATTATGCAGAACTGGCTTGGGCCAAAAGAGAATATGGTCCCAGAATGGCAACTGTGATGCCTGGAATGGAAGGGAATGAAAATTCATTTATGATACAATGGTTTTGAGAATGCAATACTGCCTTTTGCTGTTATGACCTGCTTTAATTTTGATGGTATTTCAAACCAGGTATATTAAATATAAAAAAAGAGTAGTGTTGAATTGCAATACATCATGGTCTTAGAACACAGGAAAATAATTACTAATGGCTTCATATTTTGACAGTTAAAACAGATAGAGTCTCCTGTTACGTATATTAATCCATTCTGGATATTTATACTATGTCATTTCATCAGCCCAGTATGTACAAGCTAGTTCCCCTGTCTTTCTCTCCAACACAGTTAGAGAATTTGTTTAATGAAGCCCTATGTCTTATAATTAAATTCTAATGAATTTTGAACTTGGAAGTCTCTTGTTTATTGTTTCAGCTATTCAGTCATGTCTGTAACGCAGCAATATTATCTAGGTTGTGCAGTCCTCTGTGATAACAGAGAAATGGTACCTCCTGAAAGTTTGTGAGGTGTACAGCACACCTCTGCAGGGCAAAGTGCCATGAGAACCTCTCTGAGTATCTTTTTTAAAAGACCTTCAGTATCAGAAACTTTATTCTAATTTTATAACAATAAGAATGCACTTGATGTAATGAACCACAAGACTCATTTGCCCTCCTGGTGAAGCCAAAGACTTGTAGCTTTTGTTAGAAAGCATCTGAGGCTTAGTCCCCTCCAGCTGGGTGCATTTGAACTCAGTGGACACATACAGCTGCAAGGCTGAGCTCCATTACTTGTTCTTAAGTGCATGCATGTCCCTCCTGAGCAAACTGTTATTATGGCAGAATTTTGACATATAAAATAATGAGGTTATATGAATGTTGTGATTTCCTGTAGAGGTCAGGACTTGGTGACTCAAGTCATTGATGTTCTAAATATATGACAAAAAATGTAACTGTTTACTGCTTTATAGAAACCCACTGGTATGACAGTAAAAAGAATTATATTTCTTTTGACTGTTTTTGGATTAGCCATCCCACAAGATTAGAGTAGACACAATATTACAAAATAATCCACAACAAGTCAGGGGAAAATCTCATTGTTGTTGTATCCATAGCAAATTGGGTATGGGTAGCCTGTTAAAGATCATCTTGTTTCAAGAGCAAGATTAATTCTACCAAAATCTTTCCTGACAGATATTTGTCATACATGATTCAAAACCCTCTAAATTCTACAACATTCCTTAGTGATCTATCCTATAACATACCACGGTCCATATCTTCAGAAAGTTTTCAGCCCTATTGAACTTCCAATCATTTACCCTATTCATATTTCCTCTGTAAGAAAAGCTATCAGTGGCTACATTCTTCTTTCTCCAAGTAATTCTCCTATCAGTGACCGCATAGTATCACTAAAAAAACCAGACAGATGCTGAGTACTTGCACATTGGCAACCTAAATTAAATCATGGAAGAGCAGCAATAGAATGTAATAAAGATCTTATATCTGTTAGCAAAAGACAAGGCAAACCCTTGAAGTATCAGAGTTCAGCATACTTACTACAATGATATAATCATGATTGCTATTAATTATTACAGGGCAATTATTGTTGCTGTTGTTATTACTGATGGTTGTTACAGTTGCTATTGTTATTACTGTCACTAAATGGTTTCCTGGTCTCATTTAGAAGGGGATAAATATTTGCAATGAACAAAGTTCATATGAAAAAGCACTGCTACATCCATAGCCAAAAAGCGCCCCACAAGAGGAAAGAGTGATGGCAATGTTACTTTTAATCTAGCGGTGACATATTTACCTTCCTCTTGGCTCAGGCTTCAACACCTGCCAGGTTGTCTGATGTGATAATCTGCCTAATTCATGCAAACCTGTCTCATATTTCTGAATACATCAGGATAATCAGAGCTCTATTGTATTTGCATACAAGCCCCCCCCTCTTTCACCCTGTGACATTGCATAGAGCCAGCCCCACAGTATTCAATCAGCAATATTTTAATCTAACCACAGCTGTGAAGCAAAGCCTGGTACATGCCTTTCCTCACAGATACACTGATAAACTTTGCTTTAGATCTGTCACACTTTAGAGTCTTAGTGGAGATGTGTAAACTAGGAGCCGAATCAGACTAAACTCAACTCCCTGTGTGGGCAGTGGAAGAGAAAAATATCTTTATTGGGACCAGTATGATCGAACCACATCTTTGGGGATGCCTGTTTTTCTGCACTGACTGTAAAGAAAGCTGAGAGTGACTGTGCCCATGGTTTAGTACTTCAGCTAAGGTGAATCTGGGCCAAAAGGGTTTGTCAAACCTCAAAATGAGCAAGGCAAGATATGTTTAGAATTTACGCTTTTAAACTTGTTTTTACATGCTGTGGTTACTGGTTCAGCTTAACCTGCTCTGTCCTTTGAAGGTTTTTTCTGGGTTCCTTGACACTTGTAATCATTTTTAGCAATCTAATGAATGTGAGAACCGTGAGATGAGGACTTAATATCTTTAAGCGTTACTTGGATTGACAGTCTGTAAGAAAGTATATCAGCATGTCAGAAAATCACAAATGGTTCTTAAAGCGTAGTAGATATATTGAACAGAAAGTAGTGAAAGGGTTTTAAAGATAGATGATAGTCATGAGGGAGAAATAATTAGATATTTCAAAATACACGGTTTAAGCAACAAATTGAAGTCCTAAAGCTGTGGCACTTTGCCTTTTTTTTATATTGAAATCATAGCTGGCTTATAAACACATTAGGTACCAAGTCCTGTAGCAAGCTTAATAATTCATAAATCATCTTTTCCTATATAATATTCCCTGGTTCCCTGCAAGCTTACAATATTGATGATGGCTCCAAGAAAATTAATCAGAATAGATGCAAATATAATGACATTCCTGGCCAGGTAGGTCTCATTAATCCAGCAGCAAGTTTTCCGGAGCGTTAAGGGTAAACATTTGTAATCCTCTGCCGTAGTGATTAGCACAAGAGCGGAGTGCAGCATAATCAGAATAGAAAATTGAATGACCATTGGTATCACCCTGGGAAGGAAAAGAAAAAAAAAAAAAGAGAACCCAGAGTTAAACCTTAACACAATACCACTGCTAATAAAAATAAATGGTTAAAGTTAAGACCAGGAAAAATCAGTTGTCATAAATCTGAGAGAATCTAGGAAAAAACCCCAGAGAAAGCAAGGATTTGTTCATGTTCCATCGATCTGCCATAGCTTCGCATGGTTTCTTGCTGTGAAACGGCTGTTAAAGCAAGCAGCCAGGGAAATCATTGCCAGTGCCTCTGCTGATATAGGTCTGAGTGGCAGGAATGTCCTTTCTTTTGGGACTCAGTTGTCCTGTAAGTTCCTTTCAGAGAAAATCTACTCAGCTTGTAGGAGCCTGATGCCCCTTTAGTATGAGCTTGTTCCCACTCTAGCAGACCAGTTTTGGGGCAGTTTAGCAGAGTGCTAATTTGTTTAGAGCACAATGCAGGTGGCTTAACCTCATACTATACTGAGGGTCATGGGGGCCAAAGTGAGTACAGTAATGCAGCCCGCTTTCTGGAGTGAATCTGGATATAATAATTGCAGAAAGGCAAGGTTCCCCTCATTTTAATTCTTAGTGGGTCAACTGCAGATAAGAATCCCATTGGTTTCTAAAAACAGTGAAAGAAATGATCTACTGTTTTCATGGAAGTCCTTTATAATATAAAGCATATGAAAAGGTGTTCTATTATCCAAACATGTTTAAATAGAACATGGCGTTTGGCATACCCTATAAACTTTGCTCTTGCAAATGTGATCCTTAATCAAGTACTGTTAAGTGTGTACATGGAATAAAATAGACTGTTCAATTCCTTTAAACAAACCATTCAAACCTGTAATTTATTCTAGTCCAATTTTCATGATCTTTTTCTAAATTTATTCCTTTCTCTTGCTTAAAATTGGGACCTGAAGTCAATCAAGTAACCCACAGGGTTGGGAAATGCAGTAAATTGTTTTACTTCACTGAGAAGAAAGCACTCAGCCCTTCACAAGTCAAGATTTTTTTGTTCCCATTTGTGCCAGTCATTGTCTTTCTATGTCTCTTTTCCCAATGATCAAACCCACTCAAACCAGAAGTAACTAACTCCACTGCTCCTGCAAACATCTCCCATATTCACTCTGCTTTCCCTTGCCTTTTTGTTATAAGGAGAATGATTAAACCTGAGGCTTTGAATTAAGTAGTTAAAATTTCTAGTAACTTAGTTGTGTATGTGCCAGCATACTACAGTGATTTAATCATGTCTCACATTAAAAAAAAAACAAACCACCTTTGAAGTGGACTATCAGGGTGCTCCAGGGATACTTCTGCACTTTCAGGCGCATGAATGTAGGTAAGCTGTACTCGGCTCACTAAGCCTTCTGTAAACATATGTTTTGTCTTATTGAAAATATGAACTTTCATATTTTGCTACATATCACCTAACCCTCTTCTCTGTGGGCAGGGTGCAACGCTATTTGTATACTTGTGCCCTACAGGAAGACAAATTTAAGGATTTAAGATAGGAATAGAAGTGAAAATATCGACATATCTTTTCTTTCCTTGTTTTTCAGTAGTTCAGCCAGATCAGCTCCCTGAATCTGAATGGACTGTATCCCTACCTACCTGAAATTCTCCTCAATTTCAGACTATCCAGATTTGGTGTTAGGAAAGAAAATCCTAAATTTATACAAATCTGAATCCAAATCTGTGGTTTGAGCCCATTAAATTCACTAAACCTTTTGCTCTAGAAAGCTTCACCATAAGCTAATAGGTATATAGGCAGTCAGAAGAGGAAACTACACTGAGATAACAACAGGTGAGGATACATGGACATAGGAGGACAAGCTTGAGAAACAGTCTGTGCTGGAACTGGCATTTCTTAGCTCTGGCCGTATTTGCAGCTGATGGATGGAGTCCAAAATATTTGCACCAGGGGATCACCAAAGATGCACTGGGCAGTTTTTGTGAAAACTTTTGAGTATGTCTTCCTCACAGTACTGATGTTTGTAGAAAATATCTTGAGAAAACAGGATAAAATAAAATGTTTATGTTCACAGGGAAATGTTCTTTTGGAAAAGAGTAGGCAGAAGTCAGAGTATACATGCGGAAATGTTGTTCATGTTGAGGGAAAAGACATAAATAACATGAGGTACAGGTGTCAAAGTGAAAGAGATTTAAGTGCAGAACTGTACTCCTGTATGCTTTAGCCTTCTTAATTTTAAATATTACCTTTTACCAGAATGTTTTGATTTTTAATGCTCTAATTCAGCTGTCATGATAAAGATTCATACATATTAAATCTGATGTAGTTTTCAAACAATATTTGCATAAATATTATTCCTTTCTGATCATCCAAACAGACTTGCTGGGACAATGACTCCTTGAATGTATCAGGACAGAATAAGTTTCTTCTCTATAATCTACTAATATTAATCAAGCTAACACAGAAGTATGATCAAGGCATAAGTTTTTGAAAACAGCATGCACGCCTCAGAATAATTTATAGTAATGCACCTGTGGCTTATACGTGCAGCTCCTGCTCTCAGAACCTCAAAATTATATGACTTGCAGTACAGGAGTCCAGAAAAGAAAATGGGTTAAACAGACGACAAACAGAAAGCAAGACTGTAGTTCACAGAGATTTTTTTTCTTTTGGAATGTATCTGAGGATATATATTTTTAAGATGTATATGCATAAGATGTCTTTGGGTAGTACCAAATTATATTAGAAATACAATGTGGAAAATATCAAACTGGAAGTTCTGTTCCCTAATGAACTGGAATAAGATGAATTACACATTAGCTTCCCTTGAGAGCTTCCATGTGGTAATATTAGCTTTGACGCTTTTCTGATAATGTACCATAGCTATGAAATGTTATCTCACACTTAGGTCAACATTTCACTCCAACACAATTTGTCAGAGTTTTGTGTGTGAGTTGAATACAGGACACACTTTTTTCACCAAAAAGTCCCATCCTTTCCAGCAAGCTCACCCACAAAAGCTTGCTTTTGAAAGAAGTAACAATGCAGCCAGGAAAAACAAACTGCATTATGAAGGGAAGAGCAAATAATGAAGAAACAAAGATTGGAGCAGGAGCCGCAGATCTCATCCTGTGCAGCTGAAGGCTTTGTGGGAAGTCTCAGGACTTGCTGCAAGTCCCACAGCTACCAAGTAGAGACACAACGCAACAATGTCTTGAGAGCAGCTTGTGTTTGTGAAAATATACAGAAAGCCAAGGGAAACACTGTCAATAAAGCCAGGGAGAAGCTGGACAAGATGTTCATTGAGAACTAGTCAAGGGAGTCAAGAAAGCTCATTAAGAGACCTGTGTAGTTTAGGATACAAATTATCTCACTGCACAGCAATGTCTTAGATTTATTCAGATTGGAGGCCCCTGGAGATCTTCTGACTGACCTGTTCTTCAGTGGCTATACTTTGAACCCATTATAGACACTGATACATAGTTAGGTGAGACTTTCCTTCAGTTTAACCAGACTACAACAGCATTCTGTAATAGCTTTCTTGCTTTCCAAAGCCAAATGACTTGAGTCCCTCTTTGGATCTGATAGTTTCTAGCTATATCTCAGATATCTATAGACAGTTTATATATGCAGATACAGCCTACCAATACTGTAGACCTAGCCTGACCCAGCTCTAAATGAAACTAAATTAAGGCTTTCAAAAAGATTAGGGTCATGCCTTAAGAGGTCAGACCTGAGAACACTAAACATGAGTTCTTACTTTGGACTGCCAAACTCTACATGTAAGACCCAGTGCTATTGAATTAAGGTACTATAATAGGAGCATCTAGGGACTTAAGACTGGGATATCAATCCAAAATGCTGCACAATGTGCTTAGGTGCCCGAGAAACCACAGCTTTGTATTTGTTCATAATAAATACATAGGCAACACAATTCTTCTGCTTTAGGCGTTTGGTTGAACATTGATGTGTTCAACAGTTGAGATAAAGCCAAAACTGAAGTCTGCACACCTATGACCTCCTAGAGGTTAAATCCAGTATCTGTACTAAGCTCATGTTGGCAGCATGATGCTAGGATCAAGTAAGCAGACAACAAAGCCAAGGTTAGAGGAATAAGGACAAATAGCCATAATACTTTTCTGTCCATAAACTTCTCCCAGAACTAGGACACCGGGGTTGGTTCCCCTCTTCATTCAAGAAGAGATTTAAAACCAAATGCTTTTCTTTCTAGTGTTTCCCTTACTGTCAAGATCTGATGATGTTTGAAATGGAGCTTTTGCCTTCCCTCTTCCTTGTGTACAGTCACAATTCAAGAGTTGAGCCAGAAGGAAAACTCATAAAAAACAGAAGATGCAGATGTTTAAATGAACAACAAGTTCATTTGAGTTTTCTCGCCTCACAAGAATAACCCAGTGAAAACCTGACAGAAATAACAGTAGTTCAGCAGGCGACTCTAGTATGATCTACTGCCCACGTGGGCATATAGAAAGTTCATTGCAGGAAATGAATCAAACTCCTAGGCCTCTCAGTTGGAGAAGATGAATCACTGCAAGGTTGTCAATGTAATGTAATGGCTTCATAGAGGGTAATTACAGCAGAAATATGGCATTAATTTATGTCACTTAGAGTAATTTCCTCAACTCAATAGTTCAAAGAATGAAAACTATTGCAAAGACTTTTAAACTCAGTGATGTGCCTGCACTGTCAGGGAAAAGTATGAATGGATCAAATATTTATCCTGCAGGAGACAGATATAAACTGAGATAAAATTCTGAAACTTCCATACACAGTAGAAGCAGCAACAGAAAGAGAATTCCTTTCTTTAACACACAGACTAAGGCAATCTATCTGAGAAACTCCCTGAAGGTCCTTAGTAAGGTATGTTTTGTGATGATTTAAATAGTTTTCTTTCACCTGAGTTCCAGAAATCCCCAAAAGGCTCAGCTCAGAAAAATACTCAGACATGTACTTAAGCAAATACATAATTCCATACTTGTTCAACAGAGCTCTGAAGAATTTATTGGAAGACGCTCAAACTGACTTGTCAGAAAATGGGTGAGTTACCATAAGGACTGTGAATTACAGTTTGTTAGTTGTTCCACAAAAACTATGTGCATGCTTTTCCACTGTGGTAGTTTACTTCTCTGATACCTGCCTGAGGTTATAGGAGATGAGCATGCACTTATCTCCAAGACTTTCTGAATCCAAATCCTACCTAACTTTGTGTTGGATTGTTCATGTGCTCATACCTCGGATTGTTTTTAGAACTGGAACTAAGGAAATTTGAAATTCCAGATTAATTCCTCGTTCAATATGCTTAAGCATATTGAAACCTTCTCACTTAAAACCCCTCATCCTGTTATTTCAGGGTTAGTCATCTGTTGACCTCCTCTCATTTAACAGGCATGCTTTTTTAAGACTGAAACACATTTTTTGAAGCAGAGTATCAGAACCTGAAAAACAAAGACCAAAATTTGCCTTCTTAAATCTTGACAGTGATCTTCAGCTCCTGACAGGACATAACAACTGCCATAACGCACCCATGTGGCTCCAAATCTTCTCTTACAAAAGGGGTAGCGGTATATATCCTTTCCTTAAATATCTCCCCAGGTTCCAGCAATGAACCTTTAAGGGCGTTCTTGAGGCCAAGGCTTCACACTTCTGTTTAAAATCCTCTGCTGATTTTATCTTGTCAGAATTTATCTACTCCTTACTTGAACCTATTTATATTTACAACCTTTTTAACATTCAATGACAAAATGATCTACAAAGGATTTCTGAAATGCAGGGGAACACAAGACTGCTGTGCCAGATAGGAAAACAGGAAGGGAGATGGCTGCAGGCAGTGTGGTTACGTGACTCTTTCTCCTTAATTCCAATGGCAGTAGACACCCTCATGAGAATTAACAGAAATGAATCTGTGCAGATAGAAAAAAAGTCGTTTTTTTTTCCTGTTATAGCAGTGATTGATATAGCAGCAGAAATCTTTTTAGACAACAGGTTCTATTAGGAAGAGCCATAAATCTTCTTGTACATACTGAGAAAAAAATAAAAATAACAGCTGCCAGTATATAATCCCAATGTGTATTGGGAGAAGAACTTTAAAAAAGCAAACAAACTTACTGGTATTAGAGCAATACAGCACGTAAAGAACAGCAAAAGGTCTGGTACTACTCTGGGTACTTTCCCAGCTGAGAACTACAAAATCCATGGGACACCACAGCTGCACAGGGCAGTTGCCTGCCTGCATCTAACCACCATTTTGGTATTATTAGACATAAGCATGGTGAATCAGGTCTTCCAGAAATGATCCAAGAAATACTGCTGCATTACTGTAACATAATGAATGTCTTATTATTTATATATATATATATATGTATGTATTTTCAAGGTCATTCTACAGGCAGCCATAAGGTAAGGTTCCCCTGAGTGTTAGAAACCACATGAGAATTACGTTAATCTGGGCGTTTCCACTTTAGCATTTGCTCTGCCAAAGGCCAAGTGGGACCAGAGGCGTGTTTTAGAGGCAGTCATGTCCTGCTGGCTCTGGTATGATGCTACAAACATGACCTTAGATCTTGCAAACACTCTTGTGTTCTCACTATTAGTAGACAAAAATGCCAATTGATGGGTTTCGTTGTGTGAAACAAGTAGACACAGAAGTCTCAGCTACATCACCTTTTCATCACCTTGATAGGAAGCTGTTGTTGAGAAAAGATCTATCACATCACCTCCTTGCTTCTTCTTTAGTGGCACAAGATTGCTTTCCCCATCTTGGTAAAACTTATCATCAGCAACAAAACACAACAGTACGATTTTCTTATGTAGCATGTAAGAACCAAAACAAAAACAATCACTGATTCCCAAGGTGGTTACCAGTCATGTAGCAAAGAGGCACTGTTACAAGTATGGATCATGTTTTACTTCAACACTGTAAGCAACAGGCTGTATCATTACAAACTTTTGTAACCCAAAGTTCCCACTTAACTCAGCGGGGCTTCTGCTTAAAAACATAACAACATAATGTCAGTAGGTGCTGCCACCTCACATGAAACATGTAGCTGCAGATAATGTGGTACAAAAGTAGTTAATATTAGGGGAAAAAATGAAAAAAATAATTCTGAACACTTTTGGGGACCAAGAAGAATTATTTTGGTTCATTCCATGTCAATCCTAGACATGTTATCCTCCTGTTTCCCTAAGAGCGCCTTCAGATATATAGAGATATATTTCTGTATTTACCTGGAAGAAGGAAGTAAGCTTTGGATAGCGGTGATAAATACAAGAACAATAAATGCACACACCAAGTTTGATTTGAATACTTCATCCCTCATTTGGGAATACTAGAATAAAAAAACACAAACACACACACAGAAGAGTAAATTAGCTGGTAACCCATGCAGTAGTTTCATAAAGACTGATGCATATAGGAAAATTAGCAGGAAGAGATAATAAATCAACAAACCTGTATTTGTTTTTAAATATGAAGCACAACAAAAAAATCATTAATAAGCTGGTAAAATACTTTATCCAAGACAGCAAAGCTCTTTAATTTGCAATACAAAATTGTTTTACTTGGTTGCTTCTTTATCAAAATTATTTGCTTTAAAAATCCTCAGTTAGATACTAGGGGCTTGTGCTGCTGAGCAGACTACTAAATACTTAATAGCTTAATACAATACTTAAAATGCTGTGGTTTTCCTCACCTGAAGATAAACACTGAAGTCAGCTGCAACTGCATGCATGACATCATGGAGGTGTCTCCATGCTTGGCAAACTGACACCGGTCTGGTTTTCTTTTTTAGTTTTTTTTAAGAAAAGTACGTAGTTTGTGACATTCTGTGACTATTTGAGATGTGGGTCATGACCTGTGTATCCTAAGTTATCCAGAAGCTGTGCAGAAATGTGGCAATACGGCCATTCTCCAAGTAGAAAATGAATGTATTATTACATAAAAGACCATTTGAGGTGGATTATTGTTATTATGGTTTATTGCAAAAGTATTGTTCTCCAGGACACCAAAACACTGAAAATGATGGTTCCCCTTTTATGGGAGTTACCAAGAAAAGGAGTAAGAGATACATTGGTGAATCATGGTGGATCAGTTAATGTGGAAACTTTACCCAAGTCCTCAGCTGGTATTTATCATTGCTAATTCAGTTAAACTCCAATTCTTTACAGCAAATGAAGACTGGTCCATAGACATATTTTTGTAAATCTCTTTACCCAACCCTGATGCCACTAAATTTTCTTCACGTAATAAAAAATCCCACAGATGTCTGCCCCACTAATTTTTCCTCCTTTGAACAATAACTAAATTCTATTTAATCTCTTGCCATTTTGAAGGAGCTAAGTGTTACATGTGCAGAACAAAATGAAAACAGAGTCAAAGAGATATCAGATATCAGAATCTTTCTCCAGCAATTTGGAAATAAGGCAAACTGCAGTTATAAATGCCTAGAGAGCATTATAATTGAGAAAAATTAAAACCAATGAAGAAATTTATCAGGAACATATATTGAGAGAGTTTAGCTATAAACTGGATGTTATAGCTAATCTGCTCTGGAAGGAAGATCCTACCTAGACTTAGAATATGTTTCCTGTGTGGACTTTTGGTAGGGACTTCATCTCAGCTATAAACATCTGGTCAAAATAGTCTCAAGCTCCTGAAATGGGAAAAAGGCTTCTGTCTTTACTGCTCCCCTTTGTTAAGAGTAGGAGAGGGGGTTTATTTGTTGGCACCCCTCATTTTGACTATTCCTCTGCTGCGATTATGCCCTGTGTCTGTTGGCAGTATCACTTCGACATAATTTTTGATAATACTCACAGGCAACTCCATTTTGCTGCTGGAAGCAGTCACTGACCCTGGTTTCATGTGCAAGAAAACAGAAGCACATCAGTCCACTTAAATAATGGACCAGGGCTTTTTTTTTCGGTTGCAGCACAAAAAGAACCAAAGGGAAAAAGAAAGGTACATTCCTTAAAACATAACATGAAATCCCAACTGTTCCTTTGGGAAATTATAGCAAACTAATTGAATGAAACACAAACGTGGAATTGCCTGCTGTGTTGAGCATTATGTCAAAAGGATGAATGCTGTGGCCTAATCAGTAATGATGTTGTAATGAGAAATTGTTAACATCCCTGAGGCAGCACAAACACCAATGAAAAAAAGTAGCACTTATGTAGCTGTTTGCCCCTTAATGACCTGGAGAAGTAAATGAAGGATAGGCTAAACTTCAAGTCACTTCCATAAGTATGGGGAGGCATGTAGCCAGCTAGAGCCACGCAGAGTGGTAAGAAGAACCATGATGCCACCTATTCTGCAATGAAGCCTTAGCTGCGCCGTCCCACAGACCTATCTGCACTGGTGTGACTTGCTCATGGTGCAGCAAAGGCTCACCCTACTTCTCATGGGGCTTGAGGTATTTGCCTGTGCTGTTTGGGGACGGGGACGGGAGGAACTGTTTCTGTACTGGCTAGCCCAGCCAGCTAGCTGAAACTGAGCTTGTGTGAGAAAGGCCAGGTTTCCTCTGCCAGGTAATGCTGCTGGTTCCCCAGCTCTCCACTCCTTCCCCGGGGCTCTTGGAAAGGGGCGTGCTGGTGATACAACAGGCTTACATGTGCGTCTAGAGAAAGTGTTTGCATGCTGTGAAGGAAGGGTTTAGGTCTTATCCTCACTGCTGCTCTTTGACTCGCATAAGACCTCGTGGATGAAAAGGGAGACCATGTATTTTTCTTCTTCGCAGCAATGGTGTTTGTGCCACTGGAAAACTTCTGCAGTACAGGGGAGGGACAGGAGATGTATCAGGAAGCCCAAGACAGGAGAAGAGGTGGATGAACTCCTGAGAAGACCAAAGGGCAGACATAGATCTAGTTGTTGACCAATGACAGAAAGGAAGGTGTTAAACAGGCACAGGGTTTGCCCAGTGTTTCTTGCAGACCCTGCCACTGGAAGTTTCTGGGTTAAAGGAAAGAGGTGAAGCATAAGTCTATACAGATACAGCATGCAGGAAGGGCAAAATTTATTTCCTACTCATTTAATTTCTATTTATTTCACTCATCAGAAATTCTGAAACAGAGAAACTCAGATATTTAGGGGTAACATTTTGACCTAAGAAAGCCAGTACTGTGAAATTCAAAGCCTTTTCGATATTTTCAGTATGCTTACCTCAAAGAAAATGTGTAGACACTTCACCTCTAAGCCAAATCTGATTTATAATCCCAATACAAATATGTAGGAAGAGTTAAAATATATTTATGCAAATAGTTACATTGGAAATTTTCCTTAACAGACCCCCTACCAGCATGTAAAATTCCCTGCCCTGTTACAATGCTTTATCCTGTATTTCCAAGTCACTGCTAATAAGCTAGAGCATCATGCTGATATCTTTCAATTATTGAAAATAATCTAAAGTAGTACCAGATTTTCCTTATAAGCTATTACATATTTGGAAACCCTTAGTGTATTTTCATGCTACCATTAGAAGCACTCTACTGTGATGACTCTTTTGCTCTATCTGCCTATTTGTGAAAATGACCTCTAGCAAAATTGATAGTGAATTAGTCTCTAAATGAGATATCAAGTGCTAATGAGTGAAGTACAGGTTAATAATGACAAGTTCATTTGGCTAAAGAACCCATAAAATATACCAGGTGGGGATCCTGTACAATTCCTCTAAAATGAAGTATTACAAAGCTCATATAGAAATATACATAACTGCCTCAGTGAGAAACCCCGTTTGCTAATGCAACTGCTACTACTTGCTGTGGAATCTACATGTGTTCTATCAATGAAAAGGACATCGAGCAATGAGATGAGAGGAGTGGGAAGATTTACCAATGCCTTAAACTGCTGGATATGCTAATCATTTAAACCGCTGTAAACAAGGACCCGTGCAAGATACCCTGCTCGTTTTAGGTATGCTGATTACAGAATTATTTATTTATTTATTTTACTTTTTGAAACCTTAAAGGAAGCAAAACAGCACTTCCATTGCTAGCATAAATCTGCTGCCTGCAATTGTTTTACAAAGGGAAAAACCCAAACCTACCCACATTTCAGATCTATTCAAGCAACCCCAAAAGATTTATCATGCCACAGCATGCTAGTCCTGTTGCTAATGCAGGAGGAAGAAGAAATAGGGATTATTGTTCATGCGGTTACTCACTGCCTTGTGCTTTGGGGTACAGAGCATTAACACAATTCTCACTGAACAAGGTGGAAGTAACACATCTTGATCGGGATCTCAGCTATGGGTACTGGTTGTTCTGCCTGCTGAATAACTGTAAAGGCTGGGACAAGATGTACTTACAGATCAAAGAAATAAATATTAGGCAGATGCCAGCGCTGCCTGAAAAAGTGATGGTGAAATGCGAGGGCACAAGATTTTGCATCGGAGAAGTTACTGTACTTCAGAGCCACCTCTGACCTGAAGCTGCCACTGTGCTGGCCAGAAGGTGAGTGGCAGCGAATGGAAACGGCCACGTGAGATGGGAGACCCGTAGACACATACTGCCCACTTACTCAGCAGCGCTGCAGGGAGCAGCTCTAGATGCTGATGTAGAAGGTCATGTAAGCAGTTGCAAAATGTTAATGGCTAGAAGAAAACATAATTTCAAACTGAAAGGTTAGGGGTGGGGAGAGCAGAGGGAAAAGGCTGGTGAAATAGCTTTGTGAGACTCCAATTTAAATCTGAGGGTTTTTTTGTTTTGTTTCCTGAATGGGCAGGAAGAAGGGAGAAAGTGAGACTAATATAACATGGAGGAAATAGGTACTTTCTCTAAGAAAGCAATTCACACATGATTTTTTTCATGACTGCCTGTAGACTATGGTTTACAACTAAAGCTATTGGGACAAACCTGTAATTACTGTACAAACAAATAAGGAGGGAAGGGACATTTCCCATGTTGTCCCACAAGACACTGCCCCTGCCTATAATGAAGAGGACACTGTGATTCATCTTTCCTTAATCCACATCATCTCTTTGCGTCCCAGTGCATTGAACACAAGCAAGGAAGTTGCTGGCCAGCAACTGTCCAACTGTTAGAGGTGGATGAACTGAAGCAAATAAAGCAGTGTTGATAGTTTTAGAACTTTACCACCACAATGCTAAAAACTAGCTCAGTTTAGAGGACAGAAGAGAGATTCAGTCTACTGAAAGGATTTTGTGTTTCTATTGGGACTAACAGCTAAGGAAATACTGGATGACAACACCACTTTCCAAAAACTGCAGCACAGTTTTCCATTGGAAATGTCACACTGAGAAGAAAATGTATCAAAGTTGCTAAACATACTGACTTTTAAATAGACTGTTTGTCATCCAGATGCAATTAAAGACTTTATTAATATTTAAAATCCGACCTATGTGATGTGACGGTTTAGAGCATGATTCTTTTTTTTTCCACCTCCTCAAACTGCATTTAAATGAAATGCTACACTTTACACATACATTTTTCTTTGTGGCTGCTACCTGTGAAATCTAAAATTACAAGAAAGTTTATATTCTGAATATAGGACCTGATTCTGGGGAGTGTCCCTTTACTCCAGCCCATGGTCAGGCCTAATTTTTATTAGATAATAATGTAAGGCTACATTCAGCAAGCTGTTTGTGACCAGACTGTTTCCTCTTTTGCACAAAAAAATTCTAACATACCATCCCCCACCTTCTAGGCTATATGCTATCTTGTCTAGACTCTTTCACCTTATCTTTTGACCTTGTGACTTGAAACGATTAAAGATTACTCATGACTTTTGGGGCTTTAGATGGTAACATACAGGAACCCAAAATTCTTGGATTTCACTTCCTCCGTGTCCCCATCAGCTTTGCATGTTGACTGCACTGAGAGTACTATCTTTGTATATTCTGTTGCAGCAATAATGGCTAATTCAGCTTTGGGGATTCTACCTTGTTTCTCAGTGTTATAAATATCCTCATGGGGAAATTGAATCCTCTTTTTTTTTTTTTTTTTTTTTTAAATGAACCTTTCTTTATCCTCCTACAGGACTGCTTGTGAAATAAGGGCTTAAATCTACTTCAAGCAGAATATTTCTTTCCCAGTGGTTTTCATCAAGCTCTCACCACTGAAACCACCTGAGGACTGGTCTCCCATAACTCAAGTAAAAAAGTCTGTTTTCCAGTGGAGGTTTAAGTGATGATAGAGAGGTGGGCCTTCATCTGTCCAGATCCTCATTACTTTTCTTTCTATTGCAGACCTGCTGTTGCTGCATTGTAATAGCATACAGGTCAATTAAATCATTTGAGATCTGTGCAACCTCGCCCCATGTCAGCAGTGTGCAAGGAAAATCCTCCCATTGACTTATCTTTTTAACTTATAACTTATGTCTGGATGTAGACTGAAATAGAAATTAGTGAGACCATATTGCTGTTGAGAAGCAGCAAAGACAGGAACAGTATTTACCTCTTAGAAGCAGATGTTAAAAAAAGGATGTTTAAAACAAAGAGTTGACAAGTTCGTTTTGACTTAAAATAAACATAGCAGCTGCCTGAAGGACATCAGATGGATCCTTGACTAAATGAAAGAAACATATCTATATAAATATAGATATATGTTTTGAATAAAGTGTCAGTTTATTAATAAGCTCAATCACCATTTGTGTCAAAGCAACCTGTCATCTGATGGAAAACTGCTTGTACTTGACAGAAAGTGAAACCCAGCAAACGGCTGTTGTTTTCAGAGGCAGAGTTTGCTCAGTGTAGGCATTTTCCAACAATGAAAATATAATCATTGCAGCATTATAACACCAGCATCATGACACTGTCTATTATGACCTCTAGCTCAGTCCCAACTTCTGAAAACTGAAACAAAATTAAAAACAAAACAAGAAAACAAACAATGCAAGCTAGAACCTACAGCTTCTCTACTTCAGTGGACATTTATTACAATTTGAGTTGTGAATAATGCGGCTACCAAGACCCAGCTACCTTATGCTCCAGGCTGGAGTCTTTAAACATCAGTGAAAAAGGCTTGATATGCTCTCTTCTCAATTTATCGCCACTCCGTAAGTCGATGGTGTGCTCTATTCGCTTGTTAATTTCCTCAGGCCCAGACTGGACATGCAAAGCTTGTGCAAGATGGTTTGGAAGCAGATTTATTGAATTTCTTGTTAGGGCAGCCAGAGTCTAGGGGAAAGCACATGCAAACAGAATAAACCTGCTGGTCCCCTTGGGTTAAAAATGCAATGTTTTAGATCATGTTGCATTGCAAACCATTACAGCATCCCATGCAATTCATTCAATGAAATCTATAGAAGTGTAAAATAATAAGTCTGTTCCACTAAACACATACAGTACGTTAAGGGGAGTACTTTAACGCTCTTTTTTGTACAGACTAGGAGTTTTGCTCCTGCACTGAACACTAGGACTGTATTCCCCTTTCCAGATTCTGCTAATTAATTATTAGAGCATGCATGAGGGGAGTACACACCAAAATCACAGCAGGGTATCTAACTCAGTGCTGTGTTTTAACAACTAAGAATGCAAGGTACAGAAAAGAGAGGTAATGATGTTTTTCTTGATCTTAAAGTTACTGGATGTGTGTAGTTAAGGAACAGATCAGTTTGGCAGGAGTGAAGAAGGTGACGTTTCTGTTTACTTCAGCATGGATTTTCAGATAATATATTCTTCTTCACTACTGATATATTTCAGCCAATCTAGATTACAGTTAGGCTATACGACTTAATTTAACTGTAATTCATATTATTATTTTAAATGTTGTCTCAAATGCATTGTTCCTTTGGTATTTCATTGATTAATCAAAAGAAAAAGAAAGTACTTTTGCACAGCTTTGCAAAGGAAGGCTAGCAGAGATAGTACAAAGGGTGCTTCACTTTCAGGGAAGAGGTAGACTTTACTGTCATAAAAAGAATACTCAGTCCAGTTTCATGGTATCATTTCACAACAAACCACAGTGAAGCAGCACTTTCCCACTTGAAAGGGAAAATCAACTCTACTACCTGTGATATTCCCAAGGGTTAAGAAATGTTAATGAATGGAAAGGATATAAACCTTCATACATAATTGCATAAGACACTGCAGAATTATTATGGACAAGTTATAAACTTCTGCAGAGAAAAGGTATCCCATAGGTCCTTGCTGGAAAGATCTTCTGCTATATCTCCTACTGGGCAATGTTGGAAACAGGAATTTGGGATAGATTTTTACTTTTTTTCTCTGGAAAGTCAGCTCTTTCTTATCGTGGGATTATATACAGCAAATTATATAGGGAGGTCTCCCTTGTTCATATCCAAACCACAGTCATCAATTACATTCTAATGAATCTTAGAGAGCACACGAGAACACAGGGAGAGTCCTAGGTACCTTCTATCAAACCCCAAGTGACAATTTTCTTTACAATCCTAAAATATAGTTTACAGATGCTGTAGTCACGGATAGTGTTTTGTTTTCTCATATTCCATTTTTTGATGAGTAACTTAAATCCCAAAATATAGGCAGAAAAGGATATCAGGATCAAAATCTTTTATTTAACTGAAAAGGAATCCTCCCATTTGCTTTAGTAGAAAAAAGACATCAGCAGAGAAGGTTTGGCAAACCACACTGCTCAATTCTCCCCATCTTCTCTCTAGAAAATAAATTTCATGAACATTTGGAGAAAAGAAAATACCAGGAAAACTGTTCTCATACTAAAGTTTCAGATATGCCTGAATCTACATCTTAGCCTTGGAGTTAAGGTGGAAACTCTTAAGGTTAAAGTGAAATCCCAGGAAAACAATCCATTGAGTCAGCTTTATAAATACTACATTATTACACACTAGGACACTACTTTAGTTGAGGTATTCCTCTCTTTTAAACTGAGATATGCAGAAAAATTTTGGTGGTCAAAATCACACAAGTGGGTCTTTAGTCACTGTTAAAAGATGAGATCGCATCAGATGCTGTTGTGTGCATTAATTCCTCAGAATTAGTTCATACTGCTAAATCTCCGCTGGAAGGGAGGCTGGAGAAGGTCCCTAATGTTTTAGCTGGGCATTGTGTTTCATTTAAATGGGGAGAATCATCTTAATTCATCCTAACCAGGGACTATATTTTGCTTCAAATTATATTTTAAAAATTAATTAATATGAAAAAATTGTCTTCTTGCTGAATGTATGAAGTGGTTTACAGTTTGTGGTAGATGGACATGACATAATATCACTGCTATGGCAATGGTGCCATTAGTACTAATGCAAAAATGGACTCTGAAGTTGCATTTGTTTTCACAGGATAACAAGGTAATTCATATTTGAGTTTAACGGAGTCTTCTCTCCCTCACACCCATACACATACTTAAGAAAACTGCCTCCCTGTAATTAGTAACAACAATGAAAAAGATCATGTAAATTATTGTCTCAAGAATATGTTCTAACCACATTTTGCCTGCATTCCCCCCTGTGCTGTACATCTTTTAAGACTCTGTTGTGCCAATGTAAAGAAATATTGGTTCTCCCAATTACCTCACCCTCATTTTTGTGAACAGCTGTATGGAAGATACAGTTGTGAATTCTACATAGGGCACTTGAACTTTCCTTACGCTGACAATAACCATTCATTCTGACAATAACAGAACACATACAAGGTTCTGTTAGGAAAAAAGCCTAGCTAAACTTGCCTCTGAGACTAAAAGAATTTAGGAGGAATTAAAACAAATAAATAATAAAATTCTAGCTTTTAGATACTTCACAGAGATTTAAAAAAGGTAGCTTTGATTAGATTTTACTTCCTTCCTGAAAGCTTTCATGCAACAAGTCCAAGCATCTTGAACTCTAACAAGAAGGAAAATTTTAAATCAGGGCCATTTATAAAGTCTTCTAGAAAGGCCACCTAGGAAGGCTTCAAATTATTTTTTTTTTTTTTATGCTGTAAACACCAGGTCTTAGAAGGAAATAGGGGAATACAAGGTCACGTGTTTGAAGAGTCAGTATGCAGGTAGGATTTGGTTCAAGAGGAAGACACCTAAATTAAGGTGTCTAGGGGCTTGTTTAAACTATTACTGGCAATATACACTCTGGATAGTATCAGTTGCCCAGTCATATGCAGCAATGGTCAGCTGAGATGCCCTAGGTTACTCTGGACAGCAGTCTGGAGCCAGGAGATATGGCACAACACCTACGGGAACCCCATAGGTTCCATGAATGGTGGTGGAGACCAGCTGGTGTGTGCTAGCTATAGTATCTCCAGCGGCAATACACAGGCACAGTTAAGCTGAATCAAGCTGTTACTCAGCATGTTTCGGCATGGGTGTTTAGCCCTGAGACATCAGTCTCTCACCTGGTTTCTAACTGATAGTCCAGATGATGACAGGTCTTTCATAAGTCCCTTGTCATATGCATGTCTCAGGCACGCTAGAGCACTACAAGTAGCACTAGATCCTTACGCTTAGGAGCTGAGCTGTGTGAGAGATCGACACCTAGGTAGATACACAAATGCAGGTGCCTTGGTTTTGAACTGAATTTTACCCTGTTGTTTGTACTTGTCTGGCTTGGGAGTCTTGAAGTATAATTTTTATGATAACTGTTAAGTCATTGCAGCCACAAATAAAATAGGCTTCTAGAAGACACAGACATTTTAATATGTTTTTTTTTTCTAATTCACATCGTTACAGGCACATCAGGTTCCTCCAGCACCACACACAGTGACTGTGTTATGCTTTCAGCTATTTCTTTCATAAGGCACTCTGAAGAAGCTCAACTTCATCAGCTATTAATTTACTTTAGAGGAGGAGGTCTCCACTCTCTTAACATAAAATAACTTTTGTCCACCTCTCTTTGCTTTAGGAAAACAGCCCAGAGACTTCTTTCTATAACAAAAACCTCCATCCATATTGGGCATGGTCTGAATTTGAGAGCAAGCCCTAGCATCCTTGGCTTACCTCACCGTCAGAGCTAAGGCTCATGGTGCTAAACATGCTGTAAACACAGCGTTTCTTGTTACACTTTTGTTAAGGTCTGTGATGGCATACATCACACAAGTAAAGAGTGGTTGTTCTGTTCCTTACTCATATCAACACATCTTCAATTCACTGACTTAGGCTGCCCATAGAAAATAAGTTTGAGATAAAGAATATGGACTGTGATGTGTGATGTGTGAGTCTGGCAAAAGAACTCACCTGAGCCTTTGCCATTCATACTCTTCCTAACATGATTATAGCTAAAAGTAAGGCACATGATCAGAGTTGCTCAAATTTTGTTGTAACTTACAATGGGTAAAGAAATCATTTAAATGCCATTACGGATTAATTCATTGTTGGGTTGCTGCTATTTGGATTCTCAACCTCTGCTGCTGCCAGTGACCTTTAGACTGCATAATTAGTGTTATTAAATGCTTATTCTGTCCAAGACTGACACAATTCTAGAAAAAGCTACTATATCCTGGTATAATTTAAACCTATCAGCTGAATTTTGAGCTGAAATACTTTTGGAGTAGTAATGACTCTTGTCTCAACTTTAAAATTGAAAATTACATAGTGATTAAGCCACACATGGAATAGCAGATTTTTAAAAACTTGTCTCCACCAAAAACCTTATTGTAAAGCTGTGTAATATAAGATTATAGTTATTTCAGCACAAAAACAAGATCTTAAAAAGCAGTGAGAAAGAATTCTAAAAAAAGAACTGTTAATTCTCATAAAACAAAAGTCTACTATAAAACAACTGTTTAGTTATGCCTATTTCAATGATTTCAATGGGATTTTTACTAGTTTATTGGGTGGGAGTTGTTCAATATTCAAATAAAAACACTAGTCCCTTATTTTACTCCTCTTCATTGTTAGTATCAAGGTCAAGCTTAGCTAAGAAAATGTTCAACAAATGATAGCCTAATCCACATAATCTTTTTGACTACAGAAACTGGAATGTCTTGAAGGGAAAGAAGAAGAAACAGAGATCAGAAGATATTCATAGCAGCATGCACCCACCTCTATTCCTAATGAAATGAGAATATAGAGACAGGTCAACAAAATACAGAGAACACTAAAAGGCAGTGTACATGCAGCTACACAGATGTACAGAACATATATAAAACAGGTGTTTTATATAACAGCGAACTATGCCATGCTCCTGTTCAGGTTGAAGAGACGAAGACACCACGGGCTGATTGATTGTGAAGGTTTATCACTTCTAAGCAGAATTGTAAGAAGCAGAAGACGGCTGACAAAACAAGACCTCCACACAACAGCGCTTGAGGTTCAACAGACAGTGCAGACAAGTAGGACTAAAGATGTGCAGCAGAAGAAAGGATATATCATGTTATTACAGATCCCTCAGAAAAATGGAAGAAAACTCCAGGTGACAATGTTTCATAAAGACTCATCAATCTTTCAAATGCAGTGAAAAGAGCGGTGTCTGAGGGCATTTTAACCTTTCCATCTTTAATTCCTCTAAGCAAGCAGATTTCTCAAAGCAATTTTTATGACTGTACAAGAATTGCTGGTTCCCAGGGTGCTAGCAATCAGCCGTGCAGTGCCTGTGGAAAAGATCTGATCAGGAGCAGTTGTTATTATCTCATTTTTCTATTGAGCTGCTCGTTACCATAGAGTCTAACTCACCTGCTCATGAACCTTAATTACATCTTAGAATCAGAGGTTTTAATATTTTTTATTTAAAAAGAAAAAAAGTGAAGAATGGACAAACTGTTTTCACAGGGTGCTTTTTTTAAGGTAGATCTTGTTTCTTTCCTTCATATATCAATAACCTACACGGTGCTTTTGCCTCTGGCAAAATGTCCGTTCATTCATCCCTTCGCTTTGATGGCAGTGCAGCGAATCTATGCAAGGAGGTACAAACTCTGACTAGAATGTCCCAGCTAAACATTAGCTTTACTTTGAATTTACTTCTTTATGGACTGGTTCAATTAAAACTAAGCTTGTAGTATTTAATTTTAGTTGGAAAATAACTCCAAAATCTCTGGTCCACTGGCATTTCTCCAGTTTGGATACATGTTTTATTTCTGTCCTGAAATGATTTGTTTAATCCTCTGCTGTTACAGTATGTGTTAGAATAAAGGTTAGAGATGAATTTTGCTCCTCTGAGGCTTCCATTATTGAAACGCACTCAAGCAGGCATTCACACTTGATGACATTAAAGGAAGTTTGACTTACGTTCTGTTTTCCCACTATGTTATCAAATGGAAGTTCAGGGCTCCAGGAACCTTCGGTAAATGTTGCTCCACTGTTCCTCCTGTCGGAGGAACTGACAGCCTCTTTCACAATGTCTTCAGGCAAAGTCAACAGACTCTCCTCAGGTTGTTTAATTAAATAAGTCTCAATGTTATGTTTTCTCAAGAATTCATTACGCTCTTTGCCATGCCCTTCTTCGACTTTATAATCCCCGTTCAGGCAGTCCAGAGTGGCTTTGGAGATGTGAATTCTCCTGCATATGTGAAATAAGTAGTAGAAAATACTGATTGTGCTTTAGTGTACATAGGTAAGAAGGAGTTTATGAACTTTGCATAATTTTTAACATGATGTATAATTAGAAAGTTTTCGACTGTGTATGACAGTTTCTATAAAGAAAAGGAAATCGTTTATTCAACAAACATGAGCTTCATTTGGGGAGAAATACTCTCAAGACATGTTCACATCAATAGGATCTCATGAATGCACAAAGTACTGTCACAGGAAAGACATTATGATATTCATACCTGATGCCTTTGCTCACAGTAATGGTTTAATGGGAGACCTTCCTGAGTAAAATACTACTCGGAGTGAATGGAAATTGCCACTTCAGGTAAATATGGTAAGAGGAAAATATATGGTATGCATTACAGCATTTTACGTGAAGCTCTTTAATTTCCTTCAGTTACCTGAGATAGCTTAAACAGTTGAAATTAGCGGTCTGATTGCATTTGAAGTGAATTAGGGAAACAAGGGAACTATAAAAACGCAAGTGAGGTGATAATTTCTGGTAAGACTAAGCGATGAGTTCAAAAACCTTTTCCAAAAGTAAACTTGAATTTAAGAGGTGACATACAAAAAGCTCAAATTTGCAAAAGCATAATACGGCTTTGGATGTCTTCCAATCAAACCTGGAGGGTGTTTCTTATTTCTATTTTTAAGACATCTTTAAGTTCCTACATGTAGGGTAAATTTCAAACATCTCTAAAATACATCCACATGGTTATCCATGCTATACTTTACAATGCATTATCATAAATGCAGTAAGAGATGTTCATTAGTCAGTTATCTAATTCAAGCAAATAAATGTAGTGACTCCATTAAAACTCACTCATTTTTCAAACTGATGCATGGCACAGCACTTTCTGAAAGTCAGACTCACAGACCGATTCCTAAAATTCAGTCAGATAAAATTATTGATCAGTTCTTGATGGCACATGCTGAGGCATTTTTATCAGGCACCACAAAATGGCTCATCTCCACTGAAGGAAATGGTCCTAGCAAGCCCCTTGTGAATGTTATTCTGGAATTAAAGGATGCCACTATAGATTTAAATGGCAAAAAAATACTGATGGAGTAAAATGCTCTAAGTGCATGTATGATGTGCATGTATTGCAAGAAAATAAAGTGCTGGTTGTCCTTAAGTGGTGTGAAATGCTCAGAAGTATCAGAATTTTGCACAAACTGGGTCTACGTGGAGTATTAATTATCAGTACCTAATGAAAAGGTCAAAAATTTGTATCTCAGCCATTTTTTCACCTGTCTCAGCTTCCCTCTTGAGTCAACATAGGTTTTGTACAACTTTCACTGTCCGAAGTCATGACATTATGATGGCTACAGAGATTAGTAATCTTCTGTAGTCAAATGTCAGTTAAACAGACAATAAAAACCAGTAAAAATGTTTCACAAATGTAAGCAACTTTTGGCCTGGACTTTAAAAGCAGAGCATATGACCGCTCAGAAAGACAATGCGTTTCCTAGCTATTAGAGATTGAACAGAGGGGACAGGGGATGGGAGGGGACGGTAGGGGAGGGGAGGGGACGGGAGGGGACGGGAGTGGAGGGGAGGGGAGAGGAGAGGCGAGGCGAGGCGAGGCGAGGCGAGGCGAGGCGAGGCGAGGCGAGGCGAGGCGAGGAGAGGCGAGGCGAGGCGAGGCGAGGCGAGGAGAGGAGAGGAGAGGAGAGGAGAGGAGAGGAGAGGAGAGGAGAGGAGAGGAGAGGAGAGGAGAGGAGAGGAGAGGAGAGGAGAGGAGAGGAGAGGAGAGGAGAGGAGAGGAGAGGAGAGGAGAGGAGAGGGATACATTCGTTGCCAGGCTCACAATCTTTGTGCTGACTTTCAACTAACATAATCTGGGAGGACTGCAATATAAAACTCTGAAATATGGATGTTATAATGAAAATGATAACAGCTTTAACTAAAGCATGGAGTTGGCTATTGATGTAATACCCTCAAATGGACCAAGTATTACTAAATAGTTGGTAGATTAAATATATTTTATTGTTTCACCTTTTGTACAGCTTGTTTAAAAATCCTTAAAATGGATAGTGGAGAGAAGTCTTTTTAATTTGATACAAATACAGTAAATTGGGTACCTGAGTATTGAAGTAAAGAAGTATAGCCTGTCCTATTGTGGAAAACTTATCAGACAGAAAGCTTTAGATGACACCAGTCATTGAATCATCCTAGAAAATTAATTATTAGCTAGGTTTTATGGCAATTCAATTCCATAGATTAATACCTAGATACACCAGGTGAAGACTGTTAGAAAATGAGGTCCTAGCAGAAGAGTGTCTCTCAAACAACACTGTAGGATCTTACATTATTTCTTTCTCAGGTTTTGTGGAATCATTTTTTTCCTCTCAGAAAACCAGAAATGGTTGCTTTTTCTCAGTTCCCCTGAGTGCCTCCTTCCATGACAGCTGAGCTGCCTGCTTATGCTCCTTCTTTTGGGGGCAATCTGCATCACCCATGTGTATGAGGTCTCAGGGTGATACGCAACCCTCGAGGGGAAGAGCTGAGCCCCTTCTCTTCTTCCCCGTGTGGGTGGAGGGATCCCCCCGATGCTGGGTGGGTGAGCTGCCTCCCTCCTCTGTGCGGTCAGGTTCTGTGGTTCATTTTTGCTGGTTTGGGAGCAGGACCATTCATAACCCCAGAGCAGCTTTTCTGATGAAACGGGAGGAAAGAAGTGCAGCTCTGGGAATGGGAATGATCTTGGTATTGTGGCAGCAGGGGGATTTGAATACTGGCAGCAGGGAGAAGTAAGGAGAGGCTGGAGTGAACTGAGCTGCTCTAAATCTGCTGTATGAACAAGGGAAGTCTGATATAAATCACTGTTTTGAGGGACTTAGTGAATATATGTCACATACAGGCTTTGCTCTGTTGGCAAACTGATTTACAGGAGTGGAAATCACTCTGCTCCAATAGACTGCAAGCTAGCCTGGCATTTTATCAACAGCAAGGTAGGTTATTCATTAATAGCTGTGCTACTTGCACATATTAACAGCAAAAAACCATACTTTTTGCAGGTGCAGATGGTGAAACTTATATGATTGATTTTCTTGTGTTAACAAAGCAGCATGTGACCTTTATTAGTCATCTGGGGCTATCGTGTGGAATAAGCAACAAGGAAAGAAAAAAATTGTTCTGCAATTTTATACACTGGTGACATATGCAGAGTATAGAAGTTATTTTTAGAGCATGCAACATTTCATTTTCTGCTGATTCTAAGAAAATGTATTAGTATAAAGATCTACTAAGGGGAGTGGTGGAAGAGGCCTGCATTTGAAAATACAATCTAAAGCAAATATCTTTCTAACTTCCTGGGAACATGACAGCTCTGACAGATCCTAATGTATGTGTAGGGAGTACAGCACCTGGCTCAGAGCTGATAACTTCAAACCTCTCTTACTCAAGGTGACAGCATCACTTAGACTTTCTCTGCATAAAGATGCCCGCTACTATTGCTTCTGTGTTCCATGGCCAAAAATTCAATTGTCATAGGGGATCTTTTCCTACATCTTTCATCAACAGAAGGTGAAATTGAAAGTGAACAGAGGATTCCTGCGATCACTACTGTTGCTTCAAAATTAGGATTTGCATCTTCCAAACTACAATGAGATATAGTGATGCCAGGCAGAAATAACATTCTATCTTCAAGGTGAATCGGCCACCTCAGACAAAGAAAAACTAGCCAGCTTAGTGGAAAAACATATATTTTAACATATAGACAGGTTGTCATAAATGTCAAAAAAACATCTATTAAACCATTAAATTATTTGAAAGACTTCCTGGAGAGCCTGCTGCCCATAACACCTTGTTGTTAGCGTAGCGTAATTTATGCGTATTTTAGCGTATTTATGCGTAATTTATCTTAGCATAAATTATGAACACATAATTTTCCCACACTTTGTGCATTATGAAATAAAATGCATCACAGACTTGTGTCTCACAGCAGCATTTGATTGCAAAGGATGAGAGAATGAAGCCTGGAAAAAGTCAGGAATGGTCAACACCTAACCACAAAATTTGAGCTACCTCTATGTATTATATGGGCTGAATACAGCCACTGACCTTTTTCAGGATATTGTAGCTGGCAAAGAAAAAGAAATACCTTTCTCTTTTCCAGTGCCTTTGCAAGCTGACCATTTCTACCTTTTCTGACTATAGTCAACAGCAAAATAGAAAAGAAAAAAAAAAAAAAAGAAAAAAGAAAAAAGAAAGAAAAAGGTCATACTCGATGAAATAATGTAAGACACTTAATCTGTTGGCAAGGTTAACAGTGTATTGTGTTGGCAATGTTTTCTGATGGTGGGAAATACACGCTGCCTTACCCAGGAATTCCACCTGACTCGAGTTTGTTTGCGATATCCACGTCCCATGACCAGACATCAAACTGCCATTTTCGCAGGCCCAGCACTCCACACAGAACCGATCCTGAATGTATCCCTATCCTCATGTCAATGTCGTGCTTCGTTCTTGACCTAACATATCTGTTAAAAAAATCAAAACAAACAAAAACCAAAAAAAAAATCACACTCATGAAAGTATATGTCATGGTTTTTCATATCTTTTAGTAAACAGTATGACATAATATACAATGTTAATTAAATGTCTGTTACTTTCTAGTAAGAGAGAACTTTCTAGAAAGACAGAACTTTCTAGGTAGCAAAGTACATGTAGTGAAAAAATGACTAAAAGCCAAATTGTCATTCAGTGCTTAACTGCATGTGTGGGTCAGTAGCACACACATTTTTCCTATTAGACAGAAAAAGAAAGAGAGAGAGAAAAAAAGATGAGTGAAAGGATTTTGTCGGACACATTGAGGCCTTCAGCCTGGAATTATAAAAGAGCATTCAACAACATTACAAAAACTATTACTATCAAACCTGCATACACTTTTATATTATTTCATTTTTTTTTTAAAGAATTTTTAGTGTTTCGGAGATGTTGCTTTATTGACTGAATTTTTCCAGGGTTAGTCTTAATCCAAAGGTGAATTATTTTAAGTAGATTTGGCCAGGACACCATTTTCTCTGTTATGGTAATGGTGTGACTCTAAAATAATTTTCTTCCATTCTGTGTGATAGCAAAGACCATTTTATTCCCCAAAAATAAACACTTGTGGGCATATTTGTTAGCAGTCTCACAAAAAAGGACTTTGTCCCAGCACTGATTTCAATTAATATGACTGTTGATTATAAAGGAAATTTTACTGTGTTAAAATAGTGTCTTCCTCTTCTGATACAAGACAACATATATTGTTCACAGCCACAGGCACCTTAGTAGTGCCTCAGACCCAGGACTTCTTCTTTCAAATCAGTATTGAGATACTCCAGCACATCACCGTGGGAAGCTCACAACTAAAATAATTGAGCTATATTCATTGGGATGACAAAGAGACCACTTATCCAGTTCTGCTTGTATGATAACAATTACTTGCACCAGAAATACTATTAGAGCTAGAGCTAGTGTTTATTAATATTTGAATAACATGCTCGGGGTAGGAAAAGCGCATTGCTACTTTTGGTCCACAAACAAGGCTGCTCTTTCACTGTGAAGGGTCCCAGTTCTACAGTCACTGAAGTCAATAGCAGCACAGCAAGATTACACAACAGAGCAGACAAAGAGTAAACACTGTTTAAAAAAATGTGTTTTTTTAAAAAACTCTGTTTCACAACTCGGAAGCTACCACTGCCTCAGATGCCTCAGTCATAACCTTGACAGACCCTCTCCAGAGGAGAAAAGGGCAAATTGCTTACTGAATTCAGTACTTGGCCTTTCATTGTTGCAATGGGACATCAATTCTGTTCATGGAGGGGGAAAAAAAGAAAAGTTTTAAAATGGAGATAAACTAGTTGTATAAAAATGCGAGGAACTGAAAATAAGCAATTCATATTCATTTCCCTTTCCTGCATATTCTGAAACTTTGAAGAGAAGCATGCATATGCTAAGTCCCAATGCAGTTGTTTGCCTACAATAAGATCTGTTCATCATATCAGGAAGGTAACATATTTCAGATATCTAAAAGGAATTTTTTTTTTAAACAGTTAACCATAAAATAATAAAAGAAGCTTTGAGAAGAGGTTTAACTGCTTTCTGATACTCCAAGTTCATAGTTTTCATTTACTAATTTCTTTATTTCTTTGCAAGGAAGAGGGCTTGAAATATTAAAATCAAACAAACAATCACCTGTCTCTGGAAGATGGGATATGGGAACAACTCCTCCACACTGAGAACAACTAAGAGAAGTGAGAGTACTGTAATTTGTAATGTTTTGAACAATTTTTATAGATATGCTACAAAAATATCTAAACTAACACTCATAGCTCTCAGAGGAATTATCACACAACTCCCCACATGATCGTTTCCCCATCTGCCTTTTTCTTTTGTTCAGACTGAGATAATTATTTCTCATTTTATGTCTGATTTCCTTGTCTTGAAATGAAAAGCTAATTGGATCCAGAGACATAATTGAACAAAAAGCTTTTCATTGAAGAATGCACACAATGAGAGGACCTTAAGTTATATGAAATGGTCTAATAGCAGATATTTATGTAATATCTCTCTCTACATATATATACATACGGTCTATTAGACCAATTAAGATTTTAAGCACTATAGTATTTAATTGCTAATAAACATAAATATATGACACTGGACATATACTAGCATTGGGCAATGATCAGTGTAATGGAATTTAATACATCCAAATCCCAGATGGAGTAATGCCAGGCACAAGTCTATACATTGTGAGAGGAGCGGCTGGAGAGCGGCCCTGCAGAAAGGGATCAGGGGGTGCTGCTGGCTGACAGCAGGCTCAGTGTGACCCAGCAGTGTGCCTGGGCAGCCACAAGGGCCACCTGCATCCTGGGGGGCATCGAACACGGCATAGCCACCGTCAAAAGAGGTGGTTATCCCGCTGTATTCAGCGCTGGTGCGGCCTCACCTCGAGTGCTGTGGGCAGTTCTGGGCTTCACAATTTAAGAACGGTGTTATTGTGCTGGAATGCATCCGAAGGAAGGCAACAAAGCTGGTGAAAGGGCTGAAGGAATGTCCTGTGAGGAGCAGATAAGGACTCTGGGTTTGTCTAGTGTGGAGAAAAGGATGCTGAGGGGTGACCTCACTGCTTTCTACAGCTTCCTGAGGAGGGGTCGTGGAGAGGGAGGTGCTGATCTCTTCTCCCTGGGATCCAGTGATAGGATGCTTGGGAACAGTTCAAAGCTGCACCAGGGGAGGTTCAGACTGGACATTAGGAAGCATTTCTTTGCCAAGAGGGAGGTCAAACACTAGAACAGGCTTCCTAGAGAGGTGGTCCATGCCCCAAGCCTGTCAGTGTTTAAGAGGCATTTGGACAATGCCTTTAACATGCTTTAACTTGGTCAGCCCTGAATTAGTCAGGCTAATCTAGCTGGACTAGATGATTGTTGTAGGTCCCTTCCAACTGAAATAGTATTTCCTCTCTTCTCCTTTCCTTTCCTCTCCTTTCCTTTCTCCTCTCCTCTCCTCCTCCTCTCCTCTCCCTCTCCCTCTCCTCTCCCTCTCCTCTCCTCTCTTTCCCCTTTCCTTTCCTTTCCTTTCCTTTCCTTTCCTTTCCTTTCCTTTCCTTTCCTTTCCTTTCCTTTCCTTTCCTTTCCTTTCCTTTCCTTTCCTTTCCTTTCCTTTCCTTTCCTTTCCTTTCCTTTCCTTTCCTTTCCTTTCCTTTCCTTTCCTTTCCTTTCCTTTCCTTTCCTTTCCTTTCCTTTCCTTTCCTTTCCTTTCCTTTCCTTTCCTTTCCTTTCCTTTCCTTTCCTTTCCTTTCCTTTCCTTTCTTCTGCCCATGAATTGTATATTGTATATATACATAGCCTTGTATTTATACTCTATATGGGAAATAACACACCAAGATCTCATTGGAGACCAGGTACAAATCATGGTGCAGCTGAGCAATGCATCCTTCTGCTTCCAAAACGTTCACTAAGGATTGCTGGATTTTAACTTTTCCTTTGTCATAAAAATGTTGTGTTGGCTTGAAACTTGGCATCCTCAGTCAGCCACACGTGACTTCTGCATGTGTCCAAAATCGCACATGGCTGTGTTGCCCACACCACCCCCCCCATGACACTGCAGACTCTAACCGCGGTCCTGTCCCCTTTGCCTTACCTGGTGTCTCTCACAGCCTCCCAGCAACTCCTCCCCATAAGCTGCTCAGGTGATACTTGATCTCAGCTCCTCATCTGCAGTCAGTCCGGATTTGGCTACCTGCCTGCATCCTTGGGCTGAGGGCTGTTCTGTTGTTCTGTCTCCTGAGGTGCTGGTGCACCTGCAGGGCCCTGTCTTCACATTCTCCTCTTACTCACCCTTTACAGCAATGTACTCTTATGTTGATAGGTAGGAAAATAATTGCATGAAGAGACCTGATCGGATCAAGCCACTGGCAGTCTGAGATATATTTAAACAGGCCCTGTCCAGAACATGAATCAAAGCACAACAGCAATCTAATCTGGCTCTCATTGCTTTATTATTTGCAACAAAGACTGAGCAGAGCAGTTGAGAACCTGTTTGTGGGGACATTAGATTTCACTAAACTTTTGTTGTAAAACATCAAATTGAACAAAGAATAAATGGTTGTAGTTTAAAAGTGAGGTGACTGATTGGTATGTACAAAGCCATGCAATTAGTCTTTTTCTTTAGAATTTCTTCTTTTAGAAGCAGAATTTCTCAATTATGTAGAGCAGGGGACTTCATCATGGTCAAATCCAACTCCCTAATAGCCAGACTACCACAGACTTCAGGAGGTCTGGTTAATAATATAATGCTATAGGAAAAAAAGCAATTAAAAACTTTGAAACGATGAACCCTGGATCATCTTCATCAATAGGGGTAGTTCTCATTTATTCAGGAAAAACTTCTCATAAATAATAGCATGTACTAGATACGGAAAAAATGAAAAGTGTTCATTTTGCATAAGCTCAGGTATTCCACATCTTTTTGTTCTTCTGTCTCTTACATTTATTCAACTATCAATGAAGCTTCTAATTAAAAAGATTTGTTTGCTTCAGCTGCTTTACAGACTCTTTGCAAATACTTTGATGAAGCACATTCATGACACTGCGTTATTGAAGATGTGTATAACAGCCCTGTTTACCTCATAAACTGTCTGATACCTTTATCCAGGCTGAGGCAACTGTGAGAGATACTATTCATGTCATTCATCTCAGTTCAGCTGAGTCAGTGATAAAAATTGCATCAATTTTAATTGGATCTTGAAGCTTCTTTTTGGCCAGTATTCTTTGATGGTTATTTGAATTTTGTGCTGTTAATCAGAGGCTTTCCTATTTGCATGTAGCATGTGAGCCAAAAGTCAGAAATCTGCCCTTCAACTTCTTCTGTAGCTGCCAAAAATCTGAATGCCCTGGAGCTCCCGCTTTTCAGGTTCAGAGGTGACACACTGTCTACCTCTGTGCTGACCAGTTTAACTGGTCAAGTTTCCATCTGTGCTTTGAGATACTTAAACCAGACCCCAAAATGTTTTTTACCTTGTCAGCTAGCTCTCTCACAACCTGTTCCCAGGTTCAGCCAATTGCATGTGACGGAGGCTATTTCCAGTAGGCAGTTTGAAAACAGCTGCCTGGTTTGGGAAGCAAAAAGAATTGAGAAGAATGGAGCTGGCCAGTCTGTGCCACTTTTTCTTGGTGACAGCTAATATTCCCTAGGACTGTTGAATTTACCTGTGAAGACATAGCCACTTTCATATTCATGTAGATGTAATAGGAAAGTCTATGTATTCTGTCTGAAGTAACTAAAGATCTCAGCTGATCCTCCTTTGAGCAGAAAGTTAAACTAGTGATCTCCTGATGTCCCCTCCAAACAGAACTGTCCTATGATCCTAAAGTTCAATCACATAGAGAACTTTTTGGTTGGACTGAATAGATTTGTGCAATTTTCCTAAATGAAGTCAAATGCTTTTTTGGTTGTGACTTGAGAGGGTAGTAGGTGGATTGAGGCAAGCGCTCTCTTCGCTATAACTGTGAGCTGTGTCATATTTGCGAAGGAGATATCCATTATTTTAAAAAAGCTAGGTAACAGGATGCATTAAACTAGTGAACAGTTTGAAGAATACAGCTCAGGTAGTATGACTCACAGGATGTAACACTTTGTAGATGGACTTTACACAGCATTTAATTTACAATTTCAGGTAGATATTATTCCAAGAAGCCAGCCAGTTCATAATAGCTCCAGGGTGAATTTACCTTGGAATTAGACCTGGATTCCAATGTAATCAGAAACTATTATCTGGAGAAGTATCATATCATCAGGCTTATTATTAATAAAACAGACTTGCTCTGAGTTCAGATGGATACTATAGCAACACAGAGAGAGTTAAACCACTGCTGTGTTCTTGTTCCTTATGTCTATCTGTTCTGAGAGGCAGGACACTAAGGTAGCACAAGGGACTACAAACAATATTATCAGAAACCTGCTTTCTCATTTCAAAACTATGTTATAAAAAGCTATATAATAATATACACATGTCATCTTGCCAATATAGCTTTGATCATACTTGGTGGCACATTCAATGAAAAGAGCTCTCAGAGGTACACAACGCAATTAATCTCTAGCCAGTTCAATTCATGTAGTCACTCAACAGCAAAAACGGAAAGATACAGTCTCCTGGCACGCTGGAACTATGAACTTCAGTCACAGTCACTGGCTGAAATGGACACGTGGAAAGGACAATGTGATCAAGTCCCAGTGTGAAACATATTCACTCTGGGGCCTGTCTGAAAAGTGCTGGCTGAACTTGTATCTTGCAATGCCCCTCTCCACCTCCACACAGAAATTAAGGTAAGCAACAGCTCATGGTTTTGTGAAGCATTATTCTGTCTTCTGTGAATCAGGGCTCATTCCGTCATAGGCTGAGCCTTGTACAGTATAGAAGAAATAATCCATGGGAGGAATTCAGAACTCAATCAATTATGTTATTACATTATTATATAATTCAGTAATGATTTAGTAATCATGGAATATGGAAGCAATTCCTGGCTGTTTCACTGCCTGAGTCAAGCACCGATCACTTCATTTTTTATTTTTTTTTTATTTTTTATTTATTTTTAATATGGAACAGATGAAGTTAAAATCAGTTTTTTGTACTAAAGGCAGAAAACATGCCAGGTCAGTCAGTGGGAACGTCTCAAATATTTGCACTGTTTTGAAGATTTTTTGGTTGGTCTTTTTGTTGGTTCTTTTCTTTTTTCTTTTCTTTTCTTTTCTTTTCTTTTCTTTTCTTTTCTTTTCTTTTCTTTTCTTTTCTTTTCTTTTCTTTTCTTTTCTTTTCTTTTCATTTTTCCTTTCCTTTCCTTTCCTTTCCTTTCCTTTCCTTTCCTTTCCTTTCCTTTCCTTTCCTTTCCTTTCCTTTCCTTTCCTTTCCTTTCCTTTCCTTTCCTTTCCTTTCCTTTCCTTTCCTTTCCTTTCCTTTCCTTTCCTTTCCTTTCCTTTCCTTTCCTTTCCTTTCCTTTCTTTTCCTTTCCTTTCCTTTCCTTTCCTTTCCTTTCCCTTCCTTTCTTTCCCCCCCTCCCCCCATATGAGTTAATGTTAATATTAATAGTTAATTATAGACTTTTAATGAAGATAAGCTGTTATCCAATTTCTGGAGTTATTTTACATTGTATGCTGGGACTATTTTTTCTGTCATAATAATTACTCTTTCAGCTGGTATTTTACTGGGAAATAATCCAAGGGATGAAACCACCCAGAACTCCTTGATATACCAAACAAACACCAGCATAACGGTCTGTTTGAATTTCCACTGTTACATGGATCGTTGTGGGGTTTCCATCGTTGCGCCACATGAGTCCTTGAGGAGCTGGGCCTCACCTAATCTCCCTCCCCTCTCTCCTACCAGAAACAGAGATTTTAGGAATAAGGACACTGAGAAGGTGGTGGTGAAAGCAGCAGCCTTCAGCCCCTGGAGGCAGCTCCTGACACTTATGCTGCCACGGTGTCCCCGGCTGAAGAGCAGAGGGGACATTTTTCATTGTCCACCTTGATACCCTGTGCCACACAGGCTGCTACATTTTACCCACTTGTGCTTGTTTGTATTCCAGTAACTTGTTCCTGATGGAAGTGTTTACTCTGGGAAGAAATTCAGTTTTGATTTGAAAATACTGAGAACAGAAAAGCCATTGTTTCCCTTAGGTAATACCATTGCCCGGTTTTAAATCTGGTATTTTCTGCCCATATCTTTTTTTTTTTTTTTTTAATGTGTTGCTACCATGTAACTCCTCAATTCTTTTTTGCTCAGGCAAACAGATTAAGCTTCCCAATTTTCTTTTTTTTAAAAAAGCACCTCTGCTCTTCACAAATTATTTTTGTGACTTTTCTCTGCATTCTTATAAAAATGTTTAACAAACTTGTAAAATAAGGCCACCATACATAGATCCATTACTCTCATAACAGTCTTGTTATTGACAGATTATGCTCTGTAATTTACACTTTTGGAAGTATTCTGTCCTCTTCTTTAAGATTATTTCCTTCATCTCTCTTCACACTCCTTCCTCTATTTCCACTTCCTTTCATGTTTCCTCTCCTTCACCTCACTTTCCTTCTGAACTTCCCTCACTATGCTTTACGTAGTAAATTCCTGTCCTCACAGTCCCAACCCAAAGAATGGACATCCCCAATGAACAAGCATGCTAATCTCTTTTTGGAGCACAATGTAATATTGAGTTCTCTAGTTCATAATTTTATGTACTTTATCTTATCTATTTTACATCTATTTTAATATATTTGAGGGAATGATTTTCTCACCAGATCTAACCTCATTTTATTGTTAGATCTTTAAGCTCATGTTCCATATTTGACTATCAGCAAATAGATATCCCCATCTTGAATTTTATCACATATCCCACCCATAATCCATCCATCTGGCACTCCAACACAGCTTTGGGTTTTCATTAACATGCAACGAAAGTGACAATAACTGCTTCCTTCTTACAAATCTTTCCCTTCCCATATAGACATCAAGATGTCTGCTCTTTCTTACAGGTAAGAGCAATTGCAGATTTAGTTTCTTTGAGTATTCTCTCTGACACTCGTTTAACTTGGGTGATAACTGTTAAAATGAAACATTATCATCTGGTGACTAAACATTCCACTAGTATGTCATTTCTATCAACTGCCAGTACAGACAGGCATTAATAAAATACAATAAAACAGTTACACTGCCTGTGAAAAGATATGAGAACCAGCTGAATAAATGAACCTCTCATTAAGAGCTTGTTCTTTTTATTTTAATTTACATTTCCAACTGCAACTAAAGAGAGTTTACAGGAGGCTGGGTTTTCAAGAGAGCTGGAGTTAGGATTCTTGCTCGTGCACAAATGTGATGGGGCAAAGCTTCCTTGCTTCAGAGTATATATCAGATTTCGTGGAAACTTCCCATGGCTGAAAGTTGTATTTCAATTGTACTCAGTGGTTAAGGGAGCAAAGTATGAGACAGAGTGGAATAAATAATAGCTTTTCTTGTAACACAGTTTGTAACAAGACACAGAGATGTAAAAAATCATTACAGAGAAAATAATGATCTTGGATTGTTTTGTTGAGTTCTGAACAGTTCCTCACATCTGCAAAGACAGAATTGGAGCAGCAAGACTTAGTCTAAATCCTTGATATATGAGCTTAAGATCTAGCAGAGTCTCAACAATAAATTAACACTTCAGCTGTATGGATATGAGATGTATGAAAACACTCAGATTTCTCTTGTGAGTCAATCTGTCCATGTAGATTTATTTTACATGTTGTATAAAGAATAGATTTGATGCTTTTATTTGATTCCCGCTGACCATACAGTCATCAAGAAGGCTAGAAGGAAAATTCAGTTAATGGTACCCTGGGATTATAGATTTTGGGGTACCACCTCACCAGAAGTGTTGGTACTGACCTTGCAATGTTACCAACTACCTGTTGTCAATAGAGAGAACAGGGATCTTGGAGGATCTTCTGGGGAAAACCTGGTCTACCTAATTTAAAACTTCCTTCTGCATTAATTGCTTAAAGAGCTTAAATGGGTACAAGAATCAGGAGTTACAAAAATACCTGGACTGCCGTCCATGATTTAGGTGACTAAATTCCAATTATAGGTGAGTTGTTGTAGCAAAAATCCTCATTTTTGTTTTGATGTCTAATTCTTAAGCTAGGCTAAGTGCTTGAGCTAAAATATAGCTAAGATTTAAAGCTAAGCTATAACTCTGCAAGGAGGAGAAGAAACAACTGCTCATGTAGGCTTAGTAGTGAAATTTTTGGAAGTCTTGTGTAAACATCCACTGATTTGCAAGAGGGTTTTGAGTTTGTCTATGTAACTTCAATGTAACTGTGAAGTCTGAATTATGGTTTTTCATATCTTGGATCACTTGCCTATTATTTTGGACCTACACATTTTATGATTATCAGAATGCAATTTCTAACAGTTTTTAGATCTGATAAACTTTTGCAGTGATCAATATAGTAGAAACTCAGTTTTCTAAAGAAGGGCGGGTTTTTTTTTCATTTTAACTATGAGAGATATCTACTAAATTAAGTTCTAATTAATGGACTGTAGATAACTCCAAATTCTGTCAGTAATATTTAATATTTCTGAGGAATGTTCTTTTCAGGAATATACAGGACTGAAGTATTTGTAATATCCCATGGAAAGATTGGTCTCCCTGTGAACTGTATGAACACATATTAAGATAAGTAACAATAAGGCTCCGATACTCAGAACAGAAAAGCCTGGGGGTGAAATCATGCTCATTGAATGGCCAGAAATTCAGATACTGGAATTATTAAACAAATTGGAGGAAATTTGAATTAAATTAGCCCAGGATGACCCAAGTCCTAATGGACTTTGGTTTTGCAGCTCTCACTGAATATAACTGTCATTTAAGGTACTAAAAATACAGTACCATTTCTAATGGATTACTGCCTTTGAGACCCAGTTCATAAAACAGCACCAGGGTGTTAGAGACTTCCACATGTGTAAGGAGATTCAGAGAAATTTACTATTGTAGAAGAAAAATGACTTACAATACATTTGCTGCAGATGGTATTACTAAACAAATGCAAATGATTTGATGTGTGTTTCCCAAGAATCTTTAACAATACTGGTGTATTTTTTCATCTCTGTGTTCTCTAATTCATGTTTCACTTTCACTGTAGTGATTCTAGAAGCAAAATATTGATTACTTTGTGCAACATTTAGTCTGTAATAATTGAATCCAACTTTCTTGGAGATCATTGTTGCATAATCATTATTCAGTTACGTTTTCCATCAATTATTTTTTTGTCAAATTCACTCCTTAATAAAATGTCAGTAATGTAGCTGAAGTATGCATTAACTGTGTAATGTACATAATGAGACACACTCAGATTAAGGGGGCAAAGCAGCCTGGAAAACAAGCAGGTGAAGAGATTGGACAGCAAAACATCCATGGAATGAGGAGAGTGCTTGGGTTAGGCAACACTTTTTTAGGGAGGACAGCAACCAAGGAAGTATTTGGATAAAGGGAACTTAGCAACATTGATATAGAGGATAAAAAAGATGGAGAAACCCTCTTTTGGGGCATTAGATGTTGGCCACTGTCATGGTAAATGGTTGGACTAGCTCTATGCATGGACTGCTAAAATGTTATTAATCCCTATTGCATCAAAATACAATAATCTATCAGCAACACAACTATATTTACATGATGGGAACACATCCCTTAATTAAAACACTTCCAGTGCTTGTGGATTTAAGCTCCAACCTAATTTAACAAGTAAAATTTGCTCATTGGGCAAATCTTAGTGCTTACGAGTTTGTCTATGAGCTAGTTCCCAAGCTAAAGTGTTGCCACAGCTATTTAGTCTTTATATTGTTTTATTTTATTAAAGAGATTTTAGGAAGCAATTCAGTCTCCTCCTCCTCAAAATAACAGTACCAACTGAGAACTATTAAGAACTGTGAAAACTACCACTTGCAATGCACACACAGCTATTGTGATACATGCTCTGAAGCAGCACAGGTTAGTAAAATGCATTTAATGTCGGTCCCCACACATCACACGGATTGAAAAAGTCCTACCCTTTTCATAGTGATAATCCTGAGGTCTCTGAACTACCATCAGAATTACTTGTCTAGTAATAACACTCTCAGATAAGAAGTTCAGGATGCTGTCAGAAACAACAAAACAAGAAGAAGAAGAAGAAGGGGGGGAAAAGGCATTACCTGATAGTTTTGATCATGCTGAGCCCCATTTCAACACAGCAGTGTGCATGGTCCTGGCGAGGTTCTGGGAGCCCTGACACACAGTAGTAGCAGTCCCCCAGGATCTTTATTCGAAGGCAGTGGTGTTCCTATACATAAATGTATCAAAGAGAAAGAAAAGATTTGCAGATATTTTTTCCTAACTTTAGGGTGAATGTGAAAGTAGTTGAAAAAAGTACTAAAAAAAAAAATTAAAACTTGTTGCTAGATGTTTTCTTCTTGTGATTAATACAACCCCGATTTATTTCACTTTTGAAATATAGTACCTTTTATGTTTTCAATAAAAACAATATAGTGACTTTTGTGTTATGCTAGTCAGAGATGTCTTTGCTGATGGTGAGAAAGGTCTCATCAGAGTTCGGGTGGAAGCTAGGCCAAAGACTTAGAAACGCCAGCTGAGATAACAAATATTCCATTTTAGACTGTATTCCTCCAGGGCATCATTTCTGCCCCCTTTTTACACTGGAAATAAATGAAAAACCTCTTTCCTCCTACTGATAGTCCCTTCCCACCTAAAGTTTCTACTGTTACGCTCAAGCATTCCCAATAGCTATAGAGCTGATCAAGCATCTGCATGCCAAGGATGTCAAATGAACACATTTCGCATTAGACTTGTACTGTGGAGAAATGGTGTTTATTTGGCATCCACCTAAAGACATCCTTTACCCTAGGAGCAATTTCATTTTATAAATACATATTAACAGTTCCTTATATACTGAAACAGCCTGTTGCTGTGCGATTGGATCATTATTTTAGAAGAGCCTTCTCTAGTGAGCGGAAATACCTAAGTTGCCAAAACTTTTGCACTTAAACCACAACACCAGACAAGCAAAATGAGCCCAAGATTAGCTGTAAACTTTCCCAATGTATTCTGATGGCTTGGCACTCACAGGAGACAATCAGTGCACAGGAAGAGAGACCATAATAATTTGACAACAGAGCTGCAAGCAGCTAGGACCAGACAGTATTGCAAGTTGAGTCAGGGAAGCGACTATCTATGATGGATAGTCGTTGATCGCAGTATTAGCACTCCATCAGTAAAGGTTCCAATGACAGAACATTAAAATGAAGACCAGTCAGTTGCTAGGGAGCAGGATAACGATTTGTAAAACTGGTTCATTAGATGATAGCAAAATTTTGCCTGTGGTATTTATTTCAGCTTTTCTCTTTCTCTCTGACAACCTGTGGTGGGGGCTGCACTAATCAAAGGAGTGGGGATGCACTAAACCCACTGGGGAAAGAGACAACATTAAGTAGGATATAGGAGCAAATGTGAACACTGACTGTGCCTAAGGAATTGAGTACTGGCAAAATGAATGAGACTACAGATTATTATTCAAGATTTTGCCTAGGAAGAATGAAGCTTTGTAGTCCACCTCAGACAAATCTTTGTAAATCTTAGAGTGGCACAGAGAACCTAAACACTTGTACCCAAAGCTTTTGCAGAAGTCAGCTGAAGCTTTAAGCATGCCAGCGAGGGTAAAATCTGCTCTGGGCATAGGGCCAAAATAAGCTGATTCACCCTGAAATCTTCTTAAACCATCAGTAGGAACTGACTGTGTTTGAAGCTTTGGCTAAGTCTCCAGCTAATACCAGTGCTGGCTCTCAGTGCAATGTCTAGCTGCCCAAGTTTCACAAGGAAATTCTAGACTGAAGTCAAGCTTCTAAAATGTCAAAAGTCATATATAACATTCCTCTTTCCTTGTCCTCTTCAGCACCTCTGCAGACCCACACAAGTGAAGACTGGGTATTTTCACATGGCTGCAACCGAAATCATACAACCTAAAATCCACCAAAACAATTTTTTATGTTTCCTCCTCAATGGAAAGAATTAGAGATTTTATTTTACTGCAGTTTTCACTTTATCTTTTCTTTTTCTTTTTTTTTTTTCTATAGAGTGAAACTACAAAACATTAAAGTAGTCAACAAGTAATGAGGACTCAATGGCATGTCAAACTGTTAGTGGGCTTCCTTAAGCTTCTTTCCTTTTTCCCTGGTTAGACAAAATGCAAAGAGACAACGATATTATAAACCACAGATTCTAAAGTTCTTTGTTTTTTCTAATAGTGCCATTTGATTGATTCATATTCTATTTGACATTTGCCTTTACATCTACAAAGTAAAAGGAGCATTTATAACATCCTATTGGTTTGACTGAGGTGGAGTAAAGCAAAAGGCAGCACTTTAATTCCGTTCAGACCCACTACAAATACATTACAACTGGTAACTTCATAGTACAATAGCGAAAAAAAAAGGGGGAAAATAAGTCAATTTCCAGGAAAGACAGACAGACATATATCAAGTAGTATCATATTTTAGTATTATAATTACAATTTTACATGCAACATCTATCATGAAGTCTTGCACCTGTGGTACCTGACTGTCTGACAATGTGGGAATCACGTATTAAATAAGCATCTAATTCAGCACAGTTAGAGAACATAGTCTGCAACAGAAAAAAACCTCAGCTGTTTGGTTCTTAATGACCCATTTAAACTGGCTGAAGTGCTGATTCCGTTAAAGGCAGATGAGACTTCTGTCACCTGGCTGCATATCTCCTCATTTTCTGAAAATCAGAAAAAGGCAGACCACTTCAAAAAGGTGTGATTTTTATAAGAATAAGAAAGAAGAATGCTAATGCATAACAAGACCTGCTAAGGAGAGTTTGATGTATGTAAATGTGAGCGCATGTGCGTGACACAGGAAATCCGTCCAGCTGCACATGAACGCATGCCTTTTCTTGTCACGATACGTCACCTCTACGCTCATCTGCCAAAACTCAGGAAATCATCTACAGAGTGAGATATCCAAACAGAGATGACTATATATAGTGTCCATATGTCAGCCAGCAGTCAAGGTTGCCATTACAGTCAAAGGAGAGCCAGGCAATGCAGTCAGTGAAGCCTAGGGACTGATTCAGCTCACAGTTACAGCTTGGCTGGGCTTCATTTCAGTTGTCTGCACATAAGCTTATGGTGCATCAGTAAGACCTCTGGGTATGTGAGGCACTCACACAGGACTAGCAGACATGACATAAGATGTGTGTCCCTCTGGAGCCGTGCAAAGGCCAGGCAGAGTATCTCTATTGGCACAAGAAGCCACAAGGAGCACTTAAATGACTCCTTGCCTTCCTTATTTGCCCTGTTCGTAACATTATGACTGTTAAACATGAACTGCACTACAGTCTGACTATATTGCCCTTACCCTTTTTATTCTTCCCTTATTATTCCCATTATACCTATTTAAAAAGTAAACTGTAGATTTTTTATCACTGGAAATATTTCAGGTAAAGAAGATAATTTGACAACTGCCAGGAAGGACAGAGGGTTAATGGGATCTGCCTTTGGCAGAGGAGGACTGCATGGTCTCTTGAGATTCCTTCTGATAACACTGTAGCCTAATCACATCTACAGTTTAAAGTAGATGCTTTATCCGGCTGGTTGTATTAGTACATTAAGGTTAGTTTCACGGCAAATTGTGGGTAGTCATGTTGCAGCTGTAAAAAGAATGAGTTTTGTAAGGGTCTACCTGCTTTTCAGTGGTCTAAAATGATAATAAGAGGTTTTCTTCACCCTCTGGAGCTCAAAGCCACTTCCTAAAGCCGTCTCACCATGATATCTAAGTGTTGCAAGTCAATATTAAATGAAAATGAATGAAAAATATAATCATGCATGAAGAACTTGTAAAATGAGTAAATTATTGAAATAAGATATAATGTCCATACAGGAACTTTGATGCAGCAGGCATTACACTACCGTGGTAAATCCTTACACTGTTGTGAGTCTATTGTGATCTTGCCTTTATTCTATTCCTCTTCCTCTTCCCATAAGCAATTCCAGAAGTTGTCTTAGGCATGTGATTGACAGCTGATATTATACAGACATTCACATCAGCATCCATCAACTTCACATCCCTCCCCATACTCACTCATTAATGCCATATACTGAAGGTATCAATTAATTACTCAGCATGTCATAAACGGGGGCTTTTTTTCCCCTTATTTGCAGCTGCTCAGTTGCTACAAGTGGAAGATTAAAGGGCCTGATTCTGCCAAGATCAATTGAAATCAGTAGAAATTTTGTCTGGGGATATTGAGCAGACTCAAATACTCGACTATGAATAATAGTTCTAGATGTATTCAATAGCAATTGATAAGAAGTCTTTTTTCCAAATCATCTTAATCCAGACCAAAAGAAAATATGCGGATATTTCATAAATAATTGCCTCACATATGTGAATGATTTATGTTTAAGCTTATTAAATACATTCCTAGGGACTGCAAAGGAAGCAAAGCAAACTGGCATAAGGTAGAGCTGAAGAAATTAGTTGCTCAAATACCACTTTACTGAAAGATGCAGCCAGAAACTTCATTAATATTTCTTGTTTCCTTGGACTAAATGTCTGATGAGGGAAAAAAGTGATTGTGTTTTATAAGTTACACCACATTTTCAATCCTGCCTGTGGTGAATTAATCACCACACCTACTTTTGAACGGAATCCCATCGGTTAGCAAACAGCCCACAGAAAAGTCCACATCTGCAATTTTTTAAATTTCAAGTGAAAAATCTGAAACAGTGTGGATGAGAGATTACTGAGGCTGAACTGCAGAACGAAGACACCAAAAACTCCTTTGAAAAGGTGGCCAGAGTGGGAGGAGGCAGGGACTTGGCCCTTGTGTACAATAGCTCAGTTCCTGAAACATTTGCCAAAGGTATAGGAAACCTAGATAAAAGGCCTGTCACAGCACGAATGGGGGCTAGGCCAAAGCTCTTAATCAGCAGGCTGGTTTGGGGTGCGCTGGAGGGAGACATCCATCCGAATTCCAACTATTGCAGCTCTGTCACTTTGGAAAACAGCTGGGATCTTGACAGAGCCAGATGGAGGGAAGTTCTCGAGTCCGGTGGTGCAGGCAGAAAGGAGGACCAGGAGCAACCAGTCACGGTTGCAAGGACTGTTGCTATTTTTTATACACACAAAAGGAAAAATGTGGCAATCTTTCATTCCCTGCCTGGACCAAGGGATACTTAAATATAGCTCTATATTAAATTATTTTTACATAGTTTATCAGATCACATAAGGAATGCTTTCTCTTTTTAGAATAGCCTAGAGTGGGGTGATTAGGACTTCTCCAGGCTGACAGAAAATACAGATTTGGGGTCTCTCATGCTGCAGAAGGAACTGAGGCACATTCCTGCATGAGTTTTCAAATATGTCAACACTTCTGTCCCTTGCCATACTGTGGACGAAAACCAGCTGTGGCTGTTGTGTCTTGTGAACAACCATCCTTGTCAGCTACTGCTAATTAGTAGATTATGCCGTTAGTGTATTTAGGCACAGAAATCCCTGTTAGGAAGATTCAAGGTGTGGTTCTACCCTGCTAAGGCACGAGCAATTCTGCATGGAAATTCTGACCCTTAGGAATTTCTAGGACTGCAGATACATGAAGTGTGAGGTGGACATTTCTCAAATATATGCTTGTAAAGCCTAAATGTCATTCAAATCTCAATGTAGTCAACAGAGCATGGCGGGGGAGGGGATTAGTTTTGGATTTACGTAACTCTTAGTTTCTAAATCATTGAGAAATTTGGAAACGGAAGTTTTATTTCATCTGTCATTTTCATCTGACTTTTTTTCATAAAATGCCTGTAGACTATCACTTCTGAAAGTGTTTTGTGCACCAGGGTTTTATTTGATTGTTCAGGTCTTTTGATGATCTACTAGGCTCTCTAACTTCTGAAGTACTATAACTTTAGTAAGAACACTGTTTAATAGTGTTTTTTATTCATTAGTATAAGACAATTAGTTGTTGATGCTGGTGAGGAGGGAAAACAGCCTAGACTTAAGCACTACGAAAAAAGCATTCACCTCCTCCCATTACTATAAATGCATACAATGTCCTTAAAATTAGCTAAATATCGTATATGTACACTCATAATCCCATTAACCCTGCTTCTTAATACAGTACTCCAAACATACATGCATGAAGAAATTCACCTTTTTTTACTGGCATATGTGTTTAAACAGACAGGGTTTTTTAGGGAGTCTCCAGAGTCCTACGGGTTATGTGTTTGAAGATCATTTCACAAAAGAACAAAGCACTGCCAGCTCAGAGGTTAGATGTGGTCATGAATTTATTGAGGAGACAAAAGAGCCTTTAACACCTTCCACTCTTTCCTCTTTGATACCAGCTGGTGCAGGTGTTGTACTGGGGCTATAGGGTGATGCATTCTTGTGGAGCCTGCTAGTTTGGCTGGTTTCCACCCCTGGAAACGCTAGTCACAAGTAAGACTGGTAATATGCCATTGAAGGAATTTTTTGGCAGGTTTTCTGTGCTCTCACAAGAAAGAATTTAACAAAGGTCATGGGAAAAGACCACCTCTTATAGAAAGATAAAATAGGATAATCAGTTCTTTAATAAGCAAAAGCAACCTGTGATTCACATTACATAAATAACTCTCCCACTAACACCAGGCTAGTGAACATAAGGAGAAAAAAGGCCTATATTAAAGTGTGAATTTTTCATTCAGCAACTACAGTTCCTCTGAGTAAGAAGCACTGTTATTCTGGTTTATAGTTTGGGAACTGATGAGACTGTAAAGAGGTGAAGTGTCTTACAGGCCAGCCACTTTATTCTCATATGAAATCCATGGATTTTAATCTTTCAGGGGAAGATTTCTGTTTCAGCTTCAATGCTTCATATTACAGATGGGTCCAAACTCATATCTAAGGTTGTCTCTGTGTTTGTCTTTGTATATATGTCTAAACTAAAATGCCATGCCTTCATGTTATCTTTAGGTCTCAGTGATGTTGGACTACATCTCAGCTGCTGTTTGCGACAAAGTTCACAGATGTCTGCTCTTCTGTTCAGGGTTTTACACTTTCCTCTTTGTCATATCTGAAACTAAATCTACACGCAGTGTGGATACATTTAGAAATATGACAAACAATTTATATCAGAATATTGGCTGACATCTAGCACTGCAAAGGCAGAGGAAAAACAAATGTAAAAAACCCCCTATTATTTCATCAAAGCAGGACTTTTTTTACACTGAAGTATCTCACCAAATATCATCTTATTTCCCTTCTCTCCTCAAAATTTCTGCCTAAGGAAAATATTGATATTAATTAAGTTTCTGTTTAGGCCTTTCAGTAGACAGATATATAAGGATTTTTTTTTCTTCAGTTCTGTTTTATGCTGACTTATTTTTCTTCCTTGCTGTCACTTTTCTCCTCAATAACTATAAATCTTTTTAAAATGTCATAAAGTTATTAGAAAGGGGAAATGGCTGTACATAACGTAATATTATATTTCTTTCTTATAAGAAATACTGAACTGAGTTCTAATTTCTATTCAGTGTTCTGTGCTAATGATACATACATTATGGAATTTATATGCATCAACATATGCTGTAATACTTGATGCAATCGACTGAATAATAGAAAAAAATCTGAGCTCTCATTGCTTTTGCATTGCACAAGAAAAAAGAAAGCTGAAGAAAGAAAGAAGAAACTAAGCTAAATTACATTCTTTGGTAAGCTGTGAAATAATGTCTTCTTTAATATTATATGATTTATATAAGATGATAAAGCAGATCAAACAATCCTTTATATGGGATTATAAAATACTACTTTTTTTAGGAGTAAATAAGGATTTATGAGGATTTTCCTTTAAAATCTAAAGAAACTGCCTCAAGCTTTCTGCAACTGGCCTCTGTACGTTAATGACAATTCTTAGCAAAACCCAAGATTTTGAGTAACAGTGTCTATTTTTAAAAGAGTTATGATAACTCTAGTTAAGATGATTAAGAACCAGTTAAGTGACAGATCTGATATCTAGATGTGAATGTGTAATCCTCCTTAGTGGAATATCCTTCTAGGGAGGTCTTGAAAGGATCACTTTCCAAAAGGCCTGTCAAGGATTTACAGGCAAGTATGAAACAATTTCTAACACCATTTGCAGAAGGAATAAGACTGCTAGAATGATCAATTACCATGCAGGCATGGTGTTTGTAAGAAGACAGCAAGATCATAAAAAGCCAAAATTATATGGGTTTTATATGTACAATTATATGTACAATAATGTCATCACTGTATGTTCAGAAACATGATTTTTGGACAGTGATGAAAGAAATAAAATAGGAGGAATGATGAAGATATGCCTCCACCACACTAGAGGAGGTTAGTCCAGGAACACTACTTTCAATGCCAGTACCTATGCCTTAAAAGAGATTCTGAAAACAATTGAGGCAGTCCAAAACACTAGTCCCAAAAATTATTTAAAGGAATAAAACTTACAGAGAAAAAGCCTTGCAATGAGCTTGATCTGTTTCTTTTGCCAAAAGGAAAACTGAAATGTGGCTTGACCAAGCACACAAATGTGTTCCCAGAGAAAATCAATGGCTGCAAAATGGTTCTTTTGTCTATTAAAGATAGGTCATAGCAAAAATCAAGGGATGTAATTCAAATTCAGCAAAAATCAAATAAGAAACAAGCCATAACGAATTACCAGTGAAAGTGTTAAGGCACTGGAACAGACTTCCAAGATACACAAGTATCCCTAAGTCTCCTGGGACCTTCAGATGAACACTGGGAGTTTTTCCAAAAGATGCACCTTTGCCAGGTGTAAAAGCTCTACACAATATCAGTCAGATAGGTTGATAGGTCCATGTACACCACAAGTCCTTAAAATTTGGGAAATGGACCAGTCATTCTCCACTTGGCAAAGGTTCAGTTCAATACAAGATTTAGGCCCTTATATTTTAGGTAGCTGGCACTTCCACAAGAGTCCAGAAACCTGAGTGAGGAGTCTTGGTTTCCCACAAAGTGCAGAGGGAGAGTTCATCTCCTTGGGTTGGACAGAAACACCCAAAGCCATGTAGAACTTCTGCCCTTCTCTAGGGCACCTCTAATTGTCAGCACATCAGGCAGGTTCCATGACATCCACATCTCAGAAACCACAAACAAGGAACACAATCAAAATACCCTTCTTTTTAATAAATTTTAATTAGTTGTGGTTAGATCACTGTAATCTTTGTATTCAAATCTGTTCAATTTCTGCAGTGATTCCTCCCTGTGTCTTCTACCTTTCAGAGGATTGATTTAGACAGCTGGGCTAGTCTAGTCAGTGATGTATAGAGGAGAAAAGCAAATTCACAGATTAGGAAAGAAAATACATGAAGGAGCCTAGAGCCTTGAACTTAGCAACTGGGACATTGAGAGGTGACTGTCCTGATGAAGTTTTGAAGACAGAGAAGTTATTTCATCCCAAACTCTGCAAATTCCTGGGTAAGAAATTTTTGGCTCTGTTAGACAAACTGGTATATTTATTACTGTTTAAGATAAACTCACCTACATTTTTGAGATATCCAGTCCCATGGAGGTGTATTCAATGCTCTCCATGAAGATTTATGAGTTTAGGATGTGACAGAAAACTTTCTAGAAGGCTTAAGTAAGAGATGTATGAATCACAGGGAAGGGAGAAACCCTGGGCATTTAAAGAAACAAAAATTTCAGTTCCTATAAAATACTAAAACCAAGCAGGGAAGTGCCTTCAGGGTTAAGTGAAAAGTGAGGAAGGATTCTCTGGATTACACTTTTAGATGTAAATGCCTTCATTATTCTCCACCCCTGTACTGGATCTAGTCTTTCTATACAAAATCTGTATTGGTTAAATGTAGTTTCTGGAATGATTAGAAAATACAGTTAATGATCATGAAAGAGGAATCTGTTCTACCAAGGACGCTAGGCAAAATCAAAATGTAAATCAAAGCAATAAGTCATATTGTGTACATATTCTTCCTAAAATGCTTCTGTGACATAGATACATTTAATTTGGTTTAAAATGCATTTCTTTGGTTAGGGTAGCTATTTTTGTCAAGCCATCCAGAAGGAGACATTACTCCTATAAGCTTTCTAAAAGACAGGACTGAAGTAAGTTCTTTCATACTGTTTGTTTTTTAATGTAGACCAGAGTTGATGAGGTTTGTTAGATTGGAAAAAAATATTTTAACAAAAAAAAATAACCCATTTGCAAGTGTCCAGGCAATAGGTTATGGCATCACTCTGTACATGAGAAAACACATTGCTATTTGAGATAAAAAGAACTGACTCAAAAAAGCTTTGAATAATTACAGAAGTCTTGTCTTTCTTGACTCTTATTTGCAAGCTAAGAGATGACACCAAGGGTCTTACTGATGCCAGTGTAATAAATAAACCATAACCCTGGACCAGAAACGTACAAAAATCAGGCAGGGATGTAGATGTGTACGTCAGAGCAAGCCACTCTAGGCTCTCTTTACAGTAAGTAGAGAGCATGGACAATGATATTCAGAATGTAATTCCTGTTTTCCCATAGTAGGTGCCTACATTTGGTTGGATAAGTTACAAGCTAAATGCCATTAAATGTACTTCATTGCCTACACTAGCAGCCTTACTAGACAGCTCAGATGTTGACACATAAAGATAGTCACAGGAAATAAAACTTTGACCAATGAAACAAAAAAGAAAATAAAATTGCAAGCCTAGCAAAAATGGGCATGTGTTCTGCTTGTACTTCTGTGCTTTGCTTTTTTTCCAAATCAGTACTAATTAAGTAGAAATCAATTTTCCTAACATAATAGTTATTGTGTTTAATTAATTTCATGGCTGATTTAGACAGAATCCAATCTTAAGACTGTAAAACCTGCTAGTAACTAAACATTGCAATGACTGTGGTGGCTGATTATATGACCTTTAAATGAACAGGTCTCTTAACCTTCTTCAATTCTTAGAAGAAAAGTCAAAATAAAGCTATGGTCTTTAAAAAAAAAAAAAAGTAATTCCAACAAGGACCAGACTACCAGACCAGAACTACAAAACTTCCTTAGAAACTGCAGTAGGTGACCTGCTTTCATACCATTCTTGGTCTAGCACTAGAGAAAGGTGAAGTTCTGATGATTATCTGAACTTTCACTTGCTGTCAGAACTAATCGCTTTTGGTAAAACTTGTCAGTGTCTTCCATCTTCAATGGCTGCTTAAAAACCCAATGGGGACATTCTTTGAATATTGTTCAAAGTGATCAGAGGGTATTTCCCAACACTCCCAAATACAGAGTTGACTTCAGACCCTTTTCCAAATAAACCATGTTTAACTCACATGTGCTAGTCGATCAAATCTGGCAAAGAGTTCGTTCAGCATTCGGACCAACTCCTGGGCTGACAGAGTTGTGGAGAGGTTGGTGAATCCTTTAACATCTGCAAAAAGAATGCTGAAAAAGAATAGATATTAAGATTGCAGTTGATTTCCATTGATAACTGAATGTCCTAAGTTACCTTCCAGCAATTTACTAGTGAAGGTTCATTTAAAATTCATTTAACTTTATTCTAGGCTTTTGGAGATTCTGGAATAGTGAGTATAAATACTGAAGGAACTAAAGAAATACTACAAAGTATGAAATGGGGTTTTGCCAAAAATGTGTGTTATGCAATTTTGGATTTTCAAATAATTCAGGAAGATATAAGTAAGCCTTAATAAGCACAGTAGTCCCCATTTATCAATGAGAAGACTGAGTCATAGTGCATCCATAACATAAAGGGCTGTATAAATAGAAAGACTTGGCACCCAGCTGCCTGTTAGTATCTGACAGTATTCTTCGAGGGTGGGTTTATATATAGTTGTTTTTTACAGTGAGTTTGACTTCAGCGATTTCAACTTTTAGTGTGATTTTCAGGCTTTATTAATCTATGTGCCATACAAAACTCAAATCCTAAGACAACAAACAGATTCATAACAGTCTTGATATACACCAGACTCAGGCCAGCTTTATTGCATCTAATTTTAGGGACTTGACGGAAGTACCTGATTTAGAAGTATGGTCCTCTCTGTTTAAGGAATGAATCTTTATTTGGATGGTTTGTTGTTCTTTCCATTGACTTCACAGGGAGCCCAGTGTGATCATACTTTGAATTTAGGTGCATCAAATTAGATCCCTGAAGTTATGGTAGGATCTTAGTCAGAAAACTAGTTGCAGACAGAAGTCTGACCTATATTTCAGCAGCCAGTGAATTTTCTACCCGTGCAGCTTTGGCTGTTCACTATGCCTACAACGAGCACATGTGAATATAGAGAAACATATACACACATACACACACACATGAAGTCTGTGGTGTGCAAGCTATCACCTAGACCAAAACATGTAATAAATAGCTCAGTAATTAGCAGCTGAAGAAAGAAAAATATTGTCTACTTTAAAAAGTAGTAATGTTCAAAAAAATAAATACCATGCTGGCACAGACTAGAAAAAATCTAAATGAACCTCATTAGCAATTCAAAGTAAACTAATAACTGGTGTTACAATCTGAGCAGCTGAAGATCTTTCATTTGTGTTGAACAAGATCACAATTTGACCGTGTCAGACAATCAGTAATGTAACCAACAATAAATATAGTTATGATCAGGTGGACAATAAAATATAACTAATGATAATTCAACTCATTTTCATATGTATGGACCGGTAAGGGTTTGGGTGATGATTAAGTAAGAGGCTCCCAAGCTGGTTAAGATTTTTACCATTGAGAAAAAACAAAATTAAAAGGTAAAGTACCAAACGGCCCAAAGAGTAATGAATATTAATAATAGCTTAAATTGATAAAAAGACAATTTTCAAACAACTAATTTCTACAGTTTTCATTTTCAAAACAACAAAAAACTCTAACTGGATACTAATTTTGAGGATTCATATAGAAATGGTGCACGTAGTGTTCAGTGCTCAACATTTAGGAAAAAATAAGACGAAACCCAGTTTTGAAAAGATTGAGTCCCTGGCAGCATGCATAGGAACCAACCAGTATCTGTACTCTAAAGCACACAGAATCTTCATTTTAAATCTCTTTCAAGCATAGATTATGTTTCAGCTTTTCATCCCTGTCCACAATTCTTTTTCCATTCAAACAGAAGGGCCATCTTATCCCTATTTTTATTCTTCTACAGCAACACTTACTATGAGAGTAAAAAAGAGTAATGGAAGACATTTTAAGTTAGTGTAAGGATCCTTGATCCTTTCCACCAGATTTAATAAAATAATATGTCTGAGCTACTGCAAGGCCACAGAAGAAGCAGATAATCAATTTACTCTTCTACAGAAGTTCAAATTATGTTTATTGAAGTTGTCCAGACAAAGTTATTTTTGGGTTTCATCAAAAGGCAAAGTACATGCTTTCCTAGCAAACCATCTCCCATCATATCCAAGGATGTTTATTTTTCCCTTCCTTCAGTGTTGTCCACTCAATCATTTGCCCTTGTTTGAGACAAACTTGTGGAAGATGTTACTGACTTGGCTAAATATTCTGATGGTCAGAAACTACAGTAAAATCAAAGATTCTGTAACATCATGGAGTGGGAGCTGACCATTCTGCTGTAAACGTACAATTAGGACTTAATACCTTGAGTAGCAGCTCATAAGATAAATATCACCTTTCTGCTAACTAATTTCAGGAGAGACAAAATTTAGCTAGGGGAATAGAAAAGGGAAATGGAATTAGGAAAATGTTAATCAGAATGATTGAAAATGGTTACTAAGTAGGGGAGCCATGTGACATGTCTAGATCTTTTAAAGCATCTTACAAGTCTCCATTTCATTTCTCAGCATGTGGCGTCAACCAGAAAGTTGTGGCGGAATATCATGTGCAGGCAGAGGCCCCCTTTCTTTTCAGCCCTGACCACTCTAATTAACATGAAAAAATACAGAAATGGTCCCGTCCCAGTGTTGAGTTCAAATGGGTCTTGCCATGGCAAAGGCATCCAGCCATCCTGATGACTAAAAGAAGGCACCAAAGTGTTTATCTGCTCGGGGATTAAACAAGGGTACACTGAGCTTCCAATTTGTGAATGAATAAAACAACAGAAGGGAAGCTGTCAAACAAGAGACACTTAGCAGCATCTGAGATCTTAAATATTAAAAAGAGTCTTCACCACCCACCTGACATTCTCGTAACGATGAATGTAGATCTTGTGAAACTGGTGTTGCAAATGTTCATCTTCTACATTGGTCATATCATTTATCATTTCCAGGACTACAAACCGTGGTAAGACAGAGAGCACCAGCCGTTCCTAAAATAAAGAGGAAACTGAAGTGTCAGTCTGAATTAGTACTTCATAGTAAACTGATTGACCTCTCCCTATTTAAAGAGCTGGATAGCTGGCAATTTAAGATGTGACCCTCCCCTCCAAAAATTCTAGCTCAGACCATTTGTGATAATTCACATTACCAACCTCAGTCCAGAATATGGACCTTCAAGTCTCCCCTTCCTAGACAGTCTTCCCTCTAATATTTTAAGCTTACTTGTTGATTATTTAAAAATCTATCCTACTTATGACTTCCATGACAACTTCTCACTAAACATGACTTGCGAACACAAGCACTGCATTTTAGGCAGTGGTAGCTTGATTAACAGATACAGGCCAAAGGAGTTTGAAAGTCCTCTGCAGCAAGTAGGAAAATATTTTTATTGTTGCTTATTTATCAGAACTTACAGACTGTGTGTTTAGCATTAATGAACTGTATAATTACAATAAAGCTAGAGAATAAATAAAGCAAAAAAGAGACAGAGGAACCTGACTCAGTGAAAAAGACAGCATTTAGACAAAGCTTAGTTGTATTGCCAGAGATTAAAGACAAGGATGATATAAACTAATACACACTTAAGAAATGTTTTATGGGAAGATTTAGCCATAGACTAGTTCGTATGTTAATAGGGTTACAATATTTATCAGGAACCAAGTTTTAAAGTGACTTGGGAATCTCAGAGTCTTCTCATTGGTCTGTGGTACTGAAGTGCTTACAATATTTTGACAAATGGGACTGGGTTTCAAAGTTCCTTTGAAACTCTCTATGTGACCTCAGAAATAAACATTTATATGTGTCAGTGAAACATGTTTCCAGGATGAGTCATTTGGCTTGTGGCCCGCTTCACCTCTTTTTTGAAGATCCCCCCAGGGCAGGTTATGTTCTGAGTTGGTCTGCTGACCCAGAGTTGACTGTTCTTTTCCCCAAAGGCCTTCTACAAGCTTCATGTCCCGTGATGGATTCACACTTACTCGCATCATACAGTAAGGGCCGTACAACAGCAGTCACCAAAATAGTTCATGGAATATATAGCCTTCTTCCACACCCAAAGGCATGTGGGAGTGGGGAGAATGGGTTCTTCTGCAGATGACAGCCCGCTCCTAGCCATCTTTCAGGCCTTAAGCAAGCAGATAAGCTTTCACTCATTCATTGTATGGATGTTCATGGCACAGTGCCTATCAAGAATGAAGAAACTAATTAACTGGGATGTTTGCATAGAGCTTCAAATATCCCAGAATGGACAGTTGGTTGCTGGTGGTGGGGGAGGTGGGAGTCTCTGTTGCCAGGGTCCTCATGGCAGTGTCTTCAGCTTGGTCAGCAGAGACTCCTCACATGACTGTTTTACTGAGTTCTTATTACATGGCTGTCCCATGATCCCATGTGACAACCCCAGTCCTACATGATTCATCACTATTCGTATATTTTAACCACATGCTAAGATCTTCTTAAATATCTAATCTACCTACAAAAGACTAGTTCCATAGACCGTTCCTGCAAGGACAGTTCCTATGTCTTATCTATGCATAGTTTAATCACTTCACCAGCAGGAATCACCTAGAAAAGGTCCTGGATGGGATGCTCCACCCAGAATATTAATTAACACATTTAAACATACAAATGGGACTAAACCAAGCAGAAGGTAGATCTGGGAGGTTCTAGATCTGCCCCAAATTCCTGGCTCCTGTTGAGTCCATCAATGTTTAATTGTGAAGGTTCAGTCAATCTCCTGCTTTCAGGTTGGTTTCAAGATAGTCCATTGTGTCCAGCCAGTCTGTTATCTCGTCTATACAGATGGCTAGCCAGGAAGCTGCTGGACCACACAGAGAACTGGCTATGTAAGTCTATTCTGTGAGCACATACACACAAGTCTCTGGTGCTGGACCACAATTATGACAATCAACTCTTTAGCTGTACTTGTGATTCAAGTCCCTTAGCACTTTCCACACGCATAGAAGTGTTACACTGTTCTTCTGAGAAGGGCTGACTCTTCTGTTCAATGCAATAGTTCCAGTCCTGTGCTTTGCTACTGGAAGAAGATGCATGAGCTCCCTGAACTGGAGTTAGGGAACTTAGGGCTAGCATGTCTTTTGACTGATTGATTTAGGTAAGGGCGAATGCAAATGAATTTAAATAAAGCCATTCAAACTGGTCCTCTTTTCTGGGAAGACTGGAAAACATAGTCAGCATTTCTAATGAGCTTTGTCTGTGTCTCAGGAACACTCAGGAAGAGTAAACCTTTGAGACAAGTTGAAGTGACAAGTAATCATATGTTTATTAACACTGTATATTATTAACGTATATTAGTAGAGTATCAGTCTACAGTAGTGTATTAGTAGTGTGTCTATACAGTACATCAATGCATATTAGTGTACATATATATGTAGTATTAGTGTATAAGATCAGTCCCTGTCATAATATAACTAAACAGATGTAAGTAGGGCCAGGCAAGCCCTTGAAAAATTACTGAATTCTTTCATGAAAGGCCTAGATCATCCTCTGAGAGATCTGAGAAAGTCCCTGTTTCAGCAGCTCATCAGTCTGACAGTTTTGGCAAATTTTGCAAGTATCCCACCCAAACGTCCTTCTCTGCAAATTAAGCTTTATCCTTTCGAAGTGGGTATGGATAATAATTGATTGCTGCCTTCTTTGTTATAATCTTCCTGTACTGAAATACTGTTATTGTGTCCTCTTGCCCTCAGTCTTTCTTTTCTAGATTAATCAGATTTGTCCAGTATTGGAATATATCACTCCAAACCACTCTTGAGGAAAAGCGAGCAGGTTTTCACTGAACTGACTCCAAATTATTAATCATCTTTTGCATTACAGGATTGCAAAGAGCAAAATCTTATTGAACCAAAGAAAAGAATGTCAGTTTTGTAAGCTACATCTCACCAGATTTCAGGTGACATTTTGGGGAATAGTGCAGGTCTAGGGAAAGATGTGAACTTCCAATTCAGGCACAAATAGAGACACCAATCAAAAAAGTCCTCCCAGGCAATGCCCACTGAGAAAATACAGTGCAGTGCGAATCCCTTCCTGTATTTTCAAAGCAGATTAGTGATACTATTGTGGAGAAAGCATTTATATAGTACCAAGCCATAATGGGGGGTGGAGGTGGTTTCCAGACCAACACTTCCCTTTCATACATAGGAAAGACAGCTATTTCCACAAACCCTTTCTCCATCCCACACCACCCTACCCATCACACTTTAAGAAAGACCCTTTGAAAGTCTGGGAATTGAAATCAGTGTTGAACCCAGACATGAAGTGGGAGCAAAAATATAATCAAGACTTCCATTTCAGAGAAGAAAATGTCCAAAGGTTTCAAAATCTCTTTACTGAAAATACAAGTACGGGCTAAAATAAGTTATTCAATATAATGTCATATAAATATCTGATGAGAAAAATAATGAGTCCTGGAAATAGCTTTATCAGTTTTAAAATGTTCAGAAATTCTAGTAGCTTGCAGCTCTTTAAGGCTGTCTTACTCAAGCTTTTAAACTGTAAGGAAACAAACACTTCATTACCACTATTCACAAGAAATACTTAACCAAGGAGGATGTGTGAAGTAAGACGTAAGTTCATTTCCAGAGGAGCTCAGGTTCAGGGCAGAGCACATCTTATAAAATCTAATTACTGATATGAAGCTAAGTTATCACAAACATGGAAAATAGATGTATTTTGTTTATGACCATTTCTAGATAAACACGATCCAAATCTTAACATTAATTTCTGACATATTTTTTTTGTCAGCTAAGCCAGCCTCGTCTTGCTTTGTGTCCTGTTCTAGCCAGTCAGGAGAAAAACTCATTCTTGTCATGAATTCTTGGCAATGGCCATTTTCTTTGATTCCTATTGCCTTAACTTGGACTGAAGAACTTGACTTATACAGCATTTGCATTTTCCGTGAGCATTTCTCACTTATTCTTTACATTAGGAGCAGCCTTTTCTTCTGCATGTACCTCACCTTTCAGACCTCAGAAGAGTTTCGGTCTCCAAAAGGTCTATTTTGGTCACACTTAGGAGAAATACGAAGATAAATATGAAGCAATTTTAGGTTGATTTAGAAGAATACAGTTAATTCTTATACCAGCTGTAAGGAGAGCACCATCCCTACTGCGTACCACAGACTAAATACAAGTGAAAATGCACTCCGCAGGCAATACAACGCTTCTCAGCATTGAAATTCTAAATCTTACAAAAGGGAAGGTTTTGATTCTGAGCTTTCAGGTTCTTCTATCACCATAATGGTATCTTGGCATTTAGCTCAGCACTACTTAGCTTTCTTTCTGGCTGCAGCTGCATACCCCATGGCTCTTATAGCACGCTGTGGTGAGACAATATTTAATGACGAAGACTGGGCCACTTTTCACAAGTACCTAAGCACGTAGCACCCAGAAGTCCTGGCTTCAGTTCCTCCCTGTACTATCAGTTTTCTTGTGGAAGATTAAACATGTTATATATACTTTTTGTTTTCTGCCAGAGAAACTGATGTTGAGGGTTTTGTAAGGCAACTTGATATTAGAAGAATATAACATAAACTAATATTCTCCAGACTGTGGGGGATGTCCCTTCTTGAGGGGAAAATTTGTTCAGAGAGAACATGACAAAGCAGAGGGATGATAGGTGTGATGAGAGAGAAAGGCAAAACGATAATGAAAATGCCAGTTTTGATGCTAGCGAGATCAGATGCTGTGGAAGAAATGTAGCTGTAGATGAAACATCTGAAAAAAATGAAGGAACCCCTCCCCAGCCTTGACAGGAGGCAACATCATTTCTAACTTACAACTTCTGTAGCGATGACCATGAAGAATACCCTCTCTGAGCAGTCTTAGTCATTAGTTAGCAAACAATCTTCAGCTACAAGGGAAACTCATTGTAGATAAATACCTTCATTTGTCCAGATGGCAGCCCCAGCTGAGGTGAACTGTACGTTTGCTTAAGAAGGCAAAACACGTGCTGCTAATTTAGGTTCTGCCGGAGTGAAGGTGTGTGACCTCCACTCCGAGGTGGCAGCTTTTTCCTGGGCTTCTGCCTACATAACATGCTAACATGGAAGATGAGAGAGCCGAGACTCTACTAATCTTTGATACCCCTGTTCTACAAACTTTTACTAAATCAAGGGCTGCCTTCACGAAGGAGAGAAAAAAAACTGACACAAGGCAGTGATAGCTGATAGAGAGCAGGCAGTGAGCTATCACACAGTGAGCTCATACTTTATTCTGGTGAAAAGCAGAGCTCAGACTTTCTGTTTCCCCATACAGGGTGGTACTAATTTTAGCACATCTGCACTGTCTTGACTTTCTTCCACCCTTCCCACCTGGGAATTCTGCTATCCTCCACTCCTCTTCTGATATCTAGACACTGGATGTCGTGCTTGTGACAGCATGAAGAAAACCAGTTCCTCAGGAGGTCCTTTATACTCCTGCAAACCCAGGTTTTCACAGGAATGCCCAGGCCTAAGGTAGCTCCACTCTCAAGCAAATGTCCTGTGGCATCTTAAGACAGCATGTTTGGGAAAAGCTGCTGATTGATATTCCAGGAACCAGAACTAATTTTGGTGTTTTGTGTCCTTCAGCCTCTTATAACAGAAGGCACTTAGGATAGGTGTTGCCTTATTCCTTTGCTATTAAGATACATTGCTCAATACAACCATATAATAAAACCACCCTTTGAATAAATCGGATCCGTCTTTCAGGGAGCCATCTGATTAAAGTGTTCAATGAGTTCCTGTGAAGATATTTCACAATAGCACAAAATCTTTCCACTATAAGAGAAATATATCCTTGTAGGAAGACAAATAGGAATACAAGTTCAAAAAGAAAAGAAGATAAAAGAAAGAAGGCCAACAGAAATCCTGGTTATTATTGAACTGTTTATGACATCTGAGATAAAAGAACATAAAAAGAATGGTAAAAAAAAATCATTTCTTCATACACATATGGCTAAAGTGGAGAATGTACTTTTTTCTCAAAAGGAAAATCTTATATTCCTAGTTCACATTCACTTAAGAAGGTGTCAAGCAATGGCTCTGGAATGTTTATTTAAAATAAAACATAGTTCACTTGGCAAATGTTCACTAAGCCAAGAAAAATGTGTCCACAACATTTGATATCTTAACCTTCATGCTACATATTAAGGTAAGTTAAACATTCTTGGCTGCACATAAGATTTGGCAATGACCCATAAAAAAAGAGGTTAATTAGGATGGCTCTGCGGCACTCCTCCTCTATTAACACTGTAGCATGGAAAGAGCTCTTGTTAGGATCACAACTGAAAGTGCATACACAGCTCATGTCACTATTCACGTATGTCATGCTGTGGAGGAACACCACAAGAAAAATAACATACAAGTGTGCATGTGTGTGAGTGTGTGTGTGCCTATAAATATTTTTATGATGTGTTCCAGCCACCAGTCAATTCCCTGGTACTGAAACATTCAAAGGACAGAAAACTCTTCCCTCCACAGGCATCAGCTGTCCTTTGCTGTTCCAAGCTGCTCTTACACCACATCAGACTGACAAGGTGGTGGGGTTGCTGAACCAGGCCCCTTCCACAAAGTGAGCACTGAAAGGTGGGCTCTAATGTGGATCACGACCACCCTTTCTTTTCCTACAGTTGATGCTAATGTTCTGTGGACCAAGATATGTCCCTCTTCACAGGCCTTTCACATCACTTTGCTTCAATCCAGCAGTTACAAAAGATTTTCAGTTATCCAGGAATGAGTGCCAGATCACCATCCCCTTTATAAAAAAATCCTTGCATATAACTCCCCTTTAAAGTAGTTAAATATTATTATTTCCATTTCACAGATTTAGATGCTGTGGCACAAGAACAGCGCAAATCTGTGCAAAAGAGCAATAGCAAATCACAGAAAAGAAAATTACATTTTTTTTATAGTCTTCCGTACCTTACTATTTGCATGAATAAAGAGTCCTCACATTTCTAATCAGTCTTTCCTGGAAGGCATTTTCAGAGAGGGAGGGAAAGACATGAGAAAAAAATATCTTCTTGTTTTCAGAGAAAGGTCTAATAAAGAAGTGTCATGTACTTAAGGGTGAGGGAAATTACATTATCCAGCTTTGTTGAAAGCTTGCTAGTTGAGCAATTGGTTAAGTGCAGACAATTCAAAGGTGAGCAGCAGTAGTGGTAAGTGGTTTGAAAAGGAACAGGGATATATTTGTTCAAAAGAAAAGACCTAGAAGAAAGGCACAGCAACAAAGGGATGTTAAAAAAAGAGATGGTGATCAGTGATCTATTCCCCTATTAACCATTCATTACATGAATCAGCCCTAGTCTTTAAGGGGGAGTAGTCAGAGTTTAGAGTAAATAAATGAAAAGAGAACCTATAACCCAAAGAATAACCAAGCAAAAGAAAACATTAGTAGAAATCACTAAATGTAATGACGTGGTGGTAGAATTCAGGTCTGGAATCAGACACCTGAATGTTGGTGACTACAGTATAAGTATGCCCAAGCTTCCATTTTATCCAGCAAATTGGAAGATATACTCAACAGATCAGATGTAAATGACTACTTTGGTGTCACTACAGATCTCTCCAGGCTTCGTTGTCTGTATTGACTAGATCTCAGCTGACTGTAATGGGAGCTCAGAGGTGTAAACAGCATGTAGTCACCTAGTTTAGGAGGTGTCTAAATATGGACCTGACTCCTACCCGATCTACTCCTTCAAGAAAATTTAAGAACAATGAAATAAATCCTGAAGTGATAAAGCAAATTAACTTAATGAGTAATCTATGTCTGTTTAAAGTTCCAAGACTGTAACGTTGATGCTCTCTATAATGCCTACTTCTTGATTTATGCATCTGCAATAGTCATGCTTTGTTGAACAACTTTTCTGTGCTCTGCACGCACTGATCCCTTGTGTCCCTCATACTGAAATCAGAGGGTATCAACAGTGATTATAACTGTACAATTGTAGCTAGGCACATTCATGGAAGAGTGGGACATGTCCCTGACGAGTAAATAAAAATCTTTGGAGAAGTTTTTTAGAAGAGTCAATTAACCAGTGCACAAGGTCTCACTCTTGTGAATAAAAACTGAACTGGAGACCTTTCCACTGGGGCTGATCAAAGAGAACAAAATACCAACAAGCAGAAAACATCAACAAGCAACCTGAGACCTGCAGGAGGTTGCCAAGAAGAAGGTCAAACTCCCTAAGGTTTCCTTGCAGGTCATGTGAGGGCATCATCCCTGAAGGGTCTGCTGTCTGCATAAACTCCCTGCACCAACTCCCCTTAGATGGCACAGGGCAAATGGTGAAATGCTGCCCTATACTACCCTGCAATTTTCCTTGGTTTCTCAACGTCTTTATTGGAGTTGGCTTTGCCAAGGCATGAAAAGCCCCTCTTGACCAAACAGTTCAATTTAGGTTTTGCTCTTCCTCGTCTACACATATTTTCGGATGGGTGAACCTACATATAGCTTGAGGGAGGAAGTCTTTGGATCACGGAATAAGTTGCTTATGGCTGTTCCCAAGACACTTCTGTAAAACTGTAGTGGACATACTGCAGAAATGTGTAATCAACAAAGACTCTAGAGAAACTGTGCCACACTTTTCATCTTGATTTCTAAGAATCATTTTGCCAGAATCATCAAGCTTGGCTTTAACAACATTTACAATTAATATCGTAGAGACTTTATTGTCTTAAGCATTGAACTTAATTGCATGAGAAAAGGGCTGTTAAAAGCAGTGGGTTTAGCCTTTCTGGAGTACATGAGCCTTTGTTATGCTTAAGGGAAGTAGATAAAGATGGTATTGTTTTCTATGGAAAAAATGACAATGTTCAGAATAGATGTAATTATTGTAGATGCCACTCTAGAAAATGAGAATTAGCACCCCTCATTACGATGAAGATCTCTAAGGAGAAATGCCTTCATTCTTACTTCAGTTCACAATGGACAGTCTATTTGCAGCTGTTCTTTCTTATGCATTATCTAGACTATGGCAAGTAATTTAAAAATATAGAAGGAACTGAAATGTCTAATATGTTCAAACTTGAGGCATTATGAGGTTGCCTTTTAGCTTTTACTACTTACTGCTGCAAAATATAATATGAGCTATATCAACTTTTTTTAATTTGAATTCAAGCAGTTACTATTCCTACTTACCCCATCCTTGGGTCCATATTCCATTTAGGCATCTGGTGTTCTCAAAGAGAAACAAGGCCAGATTACACACGAGGGTTTGGAGCCTCCCTTTGTTTAGCTATTGGCTATAAAACATAGCTAGAGTCTCATCCAAAATTATAGATAAACCAATGTTTAGGAGAGTCATGACTTATTATAATGGTGTCTAATTAGTTGTTGACTAAGAAGTGTTATAAAGTTTGTGGCAATGTAAAAAGGAAAAAAAACTTTTTCCACACGCATCTTGTAGGAAGGACATTTTATCCGATTGTTTTCTAAATACTATTGTCCAGAACAACATGAAACCATATATGTAGCACATGCATCTGTGCACATGTAGGACTGCAAGATACTGATGTTCCTTTACTGTGGTCGGAAAATAAAGCGTTTGAAGACTTAAGTACCTGAAGCCACATTACAAAATCTTGGCACAGCTTGATGATTAACAGTCTATTGCCAGGTATCAAAGGAGATGCCTTTCTCACAAGCCAGTTGGCTATCACAACCTTAATGCCTTCTTGCCCTGTGCTCCCTGAGCTGTAGAAAGGCTTATTCCAGGGCTGCCAGTTTGCATTTTCATGCTTTCCCAGTATCATGTTGGCTTCATAAACACTTAGCTCATCCTGTAGCATGCTGGGAAGTGGTGGAACCACCCTGCCTGTTTTGGCATGGCACCTGTTAACTGCTGCTGCGTTTATCTTTTAGGTGAAAAATTGTATTCCTCCATAAAATACTTAAAAAGTTATTAATAAAATTATTTTTTTTAAGTAACATGATTAATCATGAAACCAAGTGCAGCTGATGCTCACACTGTATGGCATGGGTGCAATGAATCAGCTCACATGAACACCAGTAAGTTGTATGGGAGTGGGTGGGAGCGTGTGTCTGGGGATAAGAGCTGCAGGGAACAAGTCTGTTCCTTGACTGCACTGGCCAGCTGCTAAATCTGCCAGGCTACATCAGGAAACAGTCTCTTGATGCTGCTTTGTCATTTGAGCTATCTTTTAGCTTAGGTAATAGGAACTACACATCCCAAATTCAGTGCCTTTGTCTATACTGAGTACAAGCAACGGTTAATAATTCCAGATCCTCTGGAGTCTAACACAATTTTTTATCTCCTGAATGAAAAGCACATTAAAATTACATTCCATTGTGAAACCCAACCAAGTAGCAAAGACATGCAGTGAAAGCAGAAGTTACAAAAAAAATTGTATTATCTTCCCATTTTAGAATCAAATAATCAGAAAATCATTTAGGTTGGAAACGACCTTTGAGATCACCAAGCCCAACTGTTAACCCAGGACTGCCAAGGCCATCACTAATTCATGCCCCTAAGCACCATATCTATGTGTTTTTTAAACACCTCCAGGGATGGTGATTCCACCACCTCCCTGGGCAGCCTGTTCTAATGCTTGATGACCATTGCTGTGAAGAAATTTCTCCTAATATCCAATCTAAACCTCCCCTGGCATAACTTTTTATCTGGGAGAAGAGACCAACCCCCACCTGCCTACAGCCTCCTGTCAGGTAGTTGCAGAGAGTGATAAGGTCCCCCCATCTTGTTGACATGAACATTTAAGCTTGCAAGTGATACTGCCCAGCCCCACAGTAATCCATTATATGTGTCTAATACATGGAAAAGCAAATTCTGTAGTTTTGAAATTTTGTTTCTTCCAAATCTCATGATGATTTTTTTTAATTTATTCTTTATTAAACAATTGTAGAGAAGAAAAATATCCGTTTATATGGAAATATGACACGTATCTCAACAAAAAGCTTTGTAATGTCTTCTAGTATATTGGCTTCCACAAATTTCAGTCAGTTTAGACAGGAAGGACAGACATATCTATTGGAGACTGATTCCATAATGACATAATTTTAAGCTACTCCTTATTTTGCCAGAATAGAAAATGAGCACAAAGCAGCTCCAACAATTCAATTTTGTTCTAAAATATCAGAACGACCATATCTGTCTGTAATGTCTGTGATGCTATGCCCTGGTACACTTTCACTTCTTTAGGACTGCTTTGACTCATCTGCGGTTGGATCTTCAGGTAACTGCTCCACACTGTTTCTGCTTTCTGCTCATTTAGATGTTTCTTTTTCCATTTTGTTAATTTTTTTCTGCTTCAGAAATTACCAGGCAACTTCAGCAAAATACACATTTCTCAGCAGTACTGGTTATTGCAGTTAATCACATGGAAAATTTCAAAAGCAAGCTCATGTGCCATTTGTTTTTTAGCTTTATATAACTAAATCACTGCAGATCAACAAGATGGAAAAGAACTAGGAAGTTGTCTGTTTTGGTCAAAACAAGGAATACACATTGTCAGAGGCTGACAAGACTGCAGTACTAAACAGCACAAGATGGATAAAACTTCCCCTGGGAAGTTTCTATAAGTGGGAGTAATGATCTCTTTCTGATAATTAATTCCCTTTTAATAGGCTGGTAGGTAGGTACTTAAAGACCTTAAGCCTAGTCATAAATATTAATCCAAATTTTATATCTTAATTTAAATTATCTCAGCAATGGCATCAGTGACTTGACAATGGCCAGCTTAGAATTTGTACTGCCATCATGATCAGATGGTTTAAAACCATTATCTGGACCAGAGTCTCTCTATTACTTGTGAAGCTTGTAAGGACATTTTTAGAGTCCTCCTACAGGCAGTTCAGAGTACTGAGGAAAGTTAGTATAAACTTTCCTTAGTACCCTAAAAGTTCTGATCCTCAACAAGAAAGAAAAATCAGCTTCAAATGAGTAAGTACATTCAGAGCTCAGGAAAGGTACTAGCGTGACGAATTGAGAACCTGGAGTTCTTTATTTAAACAGAGATGACTGTACTGCAGACCAACTGGCAGAAGTGTCTCATCACTGTAGGGGGCTGAAACTGTTTCATTCCCCTTAGTCATTTCACCTTTGTCTGCCTCCCTCAGTCAGCAAGCGTTGCTAGTCAGTGGCAGCTGTGATAATGCCTCTTTTTCTTTTCTTTTCTTTTCTTTTTTTTTTTTTTTTTTGATTCTTTATTAGACACCTTTCTCTTTAGCAAGGAGCTGAGAACGCAGGAGGCACAGGCCACCAAAACCTGATCGATGAGCTATCAGTCCCATTCACTATCAACCAGCACAGAATCTGAACAGCCTGGTTTAGAGATCAAAAAACCCACAACACAGATTTTCAGAAAGTAGTTTGATCACTAATGAATACAAAAGCCATCTACTAGAGAGGGGAAAAAGAGGTTTCCTTCTCACCAATTTCTTCCAAGGAAAGCTCCCATGCCTGAAGTCCTGACACTCTTTGGGATTGTTTTTCCTCTGTATAAATTGCAGTTCAGGGCCTAATTCCCATCTCTGTAGCATTGGCTGTAAATCTTATTATTCTATTCTAGTCCATGTGACTACTCCAGATTTGCAAGGAATGGGAGAGAAAGCGGAGGATTACTTTTATCTTGGTTTTACCTTAGATTTCTACTTGAAAACAAACTGTGGGGGTTATGCTGCAATGATAAGAAACAAACATCCGCAAACCTGAAGGAATAACATCTAAAATCTGACAACTAAAATGTTGTGTTTTCTACTGCAAGTGGGTTAAGCAGATGGGGTGTTTTGAGACAAGAAGATACAGAAAATTCCTGTGCTGGTCCTGTGATGTGCTTCCTAGTACTTACAAAATCATAAGTGCATGTAAATATTGCTTCCTCCCCACCCCACATAAGGAGGAAAAGTCTGTTAATGAACTTAGGAGACCTGCTACTTTCTACTACTAAAACCTACTACTAGAGAGGCCACCTACTGAATCACAATTCGGGTATGGATCATGAAGAGCAATGTAAAGCTTGCATGTTCCCTCACTTCTTTGATTAAGCAGTATGTTATACTTCGTGTTTGGTCCTCTAAGTACCGAAGGAGCAATGCTGTGAACAAATTTCCATTGGGATCACTGTTTGTTAAAGAAAGGTACCAAGATGAAATAAAGTCTGGATAACTCTGAAACCTTTCTGAGCATCCCACATTTCACAGGTTGTTTCCTATTAAAAAAGAAAAAAAAAGAAAAGAAAAAAAAAGCTGACTAAAATGCAATATCTAACCAGAGGTTCACACAGAATTTTTAATTGTGAAGTTATTGTTTGCCCTTTAAAAATAAAGCCTCAATTATTGTGATCATAATTTTTTATGTATGAAGCATTTAAAACTACTTTTAAAATGAAAAAAGAAAGTCATGTGAACTCTAAAATTCAGATTATTCTTTTTTTAAACCAAATCTGCACTTTATCCTCATACCAATTTAGAGAGATTTTCATATTCCTAGCACCAATATATATATATATATATATAAAATACTTTATAGTATTTAACCCTCTTAAAGTGTCCTTTCCAATCCCAGTACAATCTGCTCTTACTTTAGAGGTTGCAAAGTACTGAATAGTTGATTAAAATCTAGATCTGTAAAATTTTGATGAAATCTACACAACATTTAAGCTTTTTTTTATTATTTATTATTTAAAAAAAAAGAGTTAATCGATCTGCAGAGAGCTTAAAGTTGTGGAAAATAGATATTGTTACAGAGGCAAGTGTGAAAAAAATCCTCTGGAAGTAGAGGTAGACAGGAAACAAATGGTCAAAAAATAGTTCTCTAATGGAAAAAGAGATTAAGAGAGGATTACAGTTTTCCCACAGATAACAGACAGGAGAAACTAAATATGCCAACAATAGAGTGAAGACTAAGGGGTGTCTTATTCTAGAGCCCTGAGACCCACACTGGAAAAAAAAGAATGTGTGTTCATACCCAGAAAACAAAACAATTCTCTTCTCACCTGCACAAATGGTTCTTTAGGGTGGTTGAGCTCAAATTCTCTGTGGAAATTGAATGAAATAATATCCAAATTGTTTTAACTTTCAAAATGAGCTTCAATTGAATTGAATCTCCTATGGGTGATTCTCCTATGGAGTGGAGTGGAGGAGTGGAATCTCCTATGAGAAAGAGGTTAGCTGAAAAGTAGGTGTCCAGTAAGCGAGCACGAGGACTTGCAGGGAGGAATTGTCTGCTAGGGTGTTCTTAGACAGGACTCTTCTCATCAGACCATTTAATGAAGAAAACCAAACCAAACTTGTAATTATGCCTGGAGATACCTGCCTTTGTATCACCTTGATGGGAAGCATCCCCAGAAGCCCAGTAGACTGGGTACGATGCCAGCCTGGACCTTCTCGCCTGAGTACTCTTTGCAAGACTAGAGGCAGGCAGTGGCTGTTCCCCACCAACTCTTAATTGCTCCTTCTTCTACCTTTCACCTCCTTTTCCTTTGCCGGTGTGCTAGACACCCAAGAAAATATTCTTAAGACTTAGGGAAGACACAGAGAAGGAGTTTTATTTCCATGTAAGAGAACCTTCCCTTGGTGGAATTTGAAACGAAGCCTGCAGAGAAAGGGGTCTGCCTGCTAAAGGGTTAATGCATTGTAGCTTTAGTACCTTTTAGCACTAGGTAACCCCAATGAAATTGCACAAATGTAGTGCTAAAGTAGAAGAATCTCTATTTGGCTTCTCAGAGCTTAAAACCCAGAGGTTTCCTTTCTGAGTTGAGTGTAGTCCCTCCCAAGGGCTTAGCGCAGCAGTGGCAGTGCAGCTTTGCTGGTGAGCTCTGTGCACCAGGTAGGGAGTTTTCTTTTCATGAGCAACGCAGCACCCGCTACAGTGAGAACAAGTACAAACACCTCGCCAGGGGATGAATATAAGCATCACACAGACCTGGACTGATTTCACTTATCAACTCAAACAACTACAGAGAAGACTTCTTTCACAAGATACCATCAGATGCTCTAAATCTACCAGAAATAACGTAAATAAAATGTTTCAGAGAGAAATGTTTCAGAGAGACTTTATCTAATTCTTTTTAAAAAAAAAAACAACAAAAGAAACAAACAAAAAAAAACAACCCACTAGTCCAATCCACAGGTTATTAGTGTTAGTATCATACTGTGTAACAAAGTTGCTTAGCTTGAAAGCAGCCTCCCACCCATATTTCCCTATTGCTTAATTCAGACTTCATCAGTCTCAGGGGTCTAGAGAGGTCTTGGATGGAGAGCAGAAGTGTGGCCATGACATAGAAATTTCTTAATTATGAGTAAAATTACTTTTCTATGAATAGCAGTACTGTAATGTGATCTTATTACAAGATAAGAAGTAAGCACCGGACTGTTTTTTTAAGTCATTTAGCTACTTAAATTCTGTGATGTTCCCTTCCTAGACATTTTAAGGATTCATTTCCAGCTTCAGTCATAAGAAATGTTGTAAGTCAAATATTAACCTCCTTGCATAATTGTTTTCAGCTATGTATATCTTGGCATATGTATGTGTGGTAGAGGAAAAGGCAGAGCAGCAAAGTTACCTGAGAGACTCTACAATTATAAATGGTAGTATTTGAGCATTTAAAATGTTAGACAAATTTCAAGTAAATATGAATTACTGGAGAAAGAGGAGGTAAGGACACCAGAAGTACATTGTAAATTCAGTTCTTCATAAAGTCATCATTTCAATGTGTCTGGATTTAATATGTCATTCATGTAAAACTTGGGGATTTTGTATGATGATCAATAGAAATGAAAATGAAATTTAATGCAGGTTCCTACTCTTCATTAAGGCAATTTCACAGCATTTTTGCAATGAAGGAAATTGCATACTAATTGTTTTTGAAAGTTTTGCAGTAGCTAATTAAAGAAGTAAGTTATACTTTCTATTTTCATTGCCCAGATATGACAAAAGGAGGATCACCTGCTGTGTCCTTACAACGAAATCAAGGTAAAAAGGAAGACAGTGTTTTTGAAGTGGTTATTAACAAAGTACAGCACTGTATGTTAACTTTTTTAAACTCCCAGATGTCAAATCAAAATATTGACCCAAAATTTCAAACAGGCAGTGGAAAGTGATGATATCGTTGGAATGAAAGGGACTTAAAAGTAAGAATCTCATATTTGTTTTTTATTCATATTTACAGGGTGTTGAAAACAAAACTGCAGGGCATTTTATGGCTACAGTTTTTGGTTGGTTAACTGTGTATCTTAAAGACAAGCAGCTAACTACAATTCATTAGAAAATATTCTAATAATATTTTCATATCTATTGATATTCTGAATAATATATTCATATAGATGAAAATATATTAATTAGAAAAATATAAATTAATCATTTGATCAATAACTGGTAAACTGAGACTCTTTTTATGACACATTATTTTGTGTGTGCTACCTTCTCTAGCTTGCTTCTCCAGAATGTCTACCTTTCTATACTGTTTTCCTGGTAGCCACCAGCAGTGAAGTCTCATTTAACTAAGCCAAGCTCTGAAATGTCTTAGCTCTTCACCAAAATTCAAATTTTGTAGTGAAAATTGGGAAAGAAATAGACACAGATGTTCCCCCAGTTTCACAGAGTGCTGGGATTTCTAAGTGGTGACACACATATTATACCATACAGTTAAGTGCACAAACATCATTAGCAATGACTGCTGGAGTAATTCTCCTTTGTATCCACAGTACTGTTCATTTTATTAATAGAGTAATTAGAGTTAGAAAATTCATTGTAATTGAGAATGCTAATATGTACTTGTTAACAACCCCAGGTGCTTACAAATAATAAAAAAATACTTAAAAACTCAGATACGTGGTGAATTAGTCCCTTTTGAAAATACAGCTCAAACTGTCTGAAATACTGCTGAAAATTTTACTCAAAAGTCTTGTTGAGAGTAAACAGTGATGGGGGAGGAAGGATCAAAAAGCTGTAGGAGCCTAACTGTACAGAGTTTTTGAAACATGGAAACTGGAAATTAAGTCATTTAATAGCTTTGAAAAACTTTGCCCAGGCTCCTTAAAGTCTTTTCCATCATAAAGGTCTGCACTTCACCCTCTTCCTTCCTGAGCGGTAAGTGAATGAATTGCAATTACCGTAAAAGCTGAACTTATACCTGAGGATATTGTCTGTGGACAATGAACCAACGGAGTTAATACAGATTTACGGAGACAATGCATGGCACGCAGGCATGTCTGCACAGCAAAATGGCTTTGACCGTCAAATCAGAAAACCTCACTGCAATACTGAAACAGAGCAAGGAGTCCTTAAACTCTGAAAACCTCACAAAAGGAAGAGAGCACTGAAAAATAACATTTGGCAAACAAACTATCTCACCTAACTGTCCAAATTTCAGCTCAGAGTAGCACAACCAACAACAAAAACAATGTTTTTCATCTCTGGTGGGATATTGGTGGTTTCACCTTGTATTTTCATCACACTTAACAGAAAAGTATGATGGCAAATGAACAAATGAAACTGCTTTCACTGAAAAAAATTCAGCTTGTCTATATGAAATTTATCAGGATGTACAGAACAATCTCTTGCTTGTCACTACAAGACAAAAGCTGATACAATAAAAACTTTGTATTTGTATTCCAGAAAATCTGCAAATATTAAGGGATTCCTAAAAATCTCTGAAATGCAAAGAGATTCCTACTTATCAGTATTATTGTTCCCTTGCACAGCTCCACATCTGATGGCACCTCTCGTTTGTCTCTAAAACATAGATTATAAAATGTTTGGCTTGCAATTGGGTGACTTTCCATGACTGGCTTTTTTAGGCATTACACAATACTGAATAATGACAGCAATAGCATTTAGAGTTATTAGAATGACAGATGATTGGAGATGACAAATCTAAAGGATACCAGGAATTTGGAAGGGCCATTTTGAGAGTACAGAAACTTGCTTTCTTAGTTTTAACAATACATGGTAATGAACTGAAGCATATTTGAAGCATTTATATAACCTTTAAAATTACAAAAAATTGGATTCTTATTCCGCAATTACTTACTGAAGAACATACCACCCCATGGTTTTAACTCATGTTTTTTCTTACTTTAATTTTACTGGTCTTCTGATTTAAACAAAGGACAAAACCAGACCCTATGGGACCTATCCAGCAAGCTGTCATACCTCCTATGCTGCATCATATGTATGACCTGTCAATACAATTACCCATTGTAATTACTTATTATTTTCAATTTAAGAAGTAGAAGCTGTGTGGGGTGGAAACAAACCTTGAGAGAGATTTTAATTACATCACCCATTTATATAAAAAGTAGCAGTACCATTACTGAAAGCCACAAAAAGCTTGACCCTGCTGTAAGAAACCTTAAGTTTAGACAGTTCATGAGAAGTGGAGGAGAAACAAATCAGAATGGAACAGAATTTGGAATTTCTGAAAGTATTTCTTGGGAGAATTACACAAATAAGTATTCCTATATTTTCTCTTCACATATGTAGCTCCTTAGCCATATTTTTAGAACTTTTCAGAAGCCACATCACAATATTGGTCTGCACACACTTCCTTACCCCCTCCCCCCCGCCCTTCCCCCCCCCCCCCCCTTCATAAACCAGAGCTATTTTCTAGAAAGTCACAGAGTGAAGTTATTAAACTTCATCATGATTTAATCCTTACTTTTTAAAATGTGATATGCATGAACAGGTAATATGATTTTTACATTCATGTCAAGTACAGATCTCCTGTATCATGAAATACATGACTTCAAGACAGAAAAATGTTAGCAGTCACTGAATTACTGCCTGTGGATACTGATCAAGTGAACATGAACAAGCTGCTCAGGAAAAGCAGTCACCTAAAATGTGACATTGCCAGTCTTCTTAAAGAAGTTATGTTTAGAAACTGCTTAAATGAGCCACTACTTCAGAAGCAAAGGGAAAGAATAAAAGACTGAGGGAAACAGGTTCTCCATTCCTCAAGACATTCTAGTATTGGAATATTTTGTCATTGTTGTCCCAAATATAAACAAAAAGCTGAAATGTATGTTACATGTATTTAGAGAGAGAGAGAGAGTTGTGGTAATAACACAGTTTCAGAGTTCCAACAAATTAAATCAGATGTATTTCAAAATGTTTTGTTCCTAAATTTTGGGTTAGTTTATCATTGAATTGAGATCTTTCATTTGGTGTCTTGATGTCTGTATTTTTATGTAGCCTGAATTTTCCTTTTCCTTGGCCTGAATACCTTTTCTCTTATGCCTTTCCAGTCATACGATGCCTATGACACACTACACTGGTTATAGGGGAGTCTCAGCCGCAGTGAGGTAACTCTCCAGGAAGCTCTGCCTTCAGGGGACAGCACAGCTCTGAAGCCTTGCAAGGCACTGGGCCAAGACAAAATGTGCAGTTCAACACTGACTGATTAAAAACAAATATTTCAGTCCCAACTCCTACTTCCCCCCACCACCAAAAAAAAAAAATATGTCTGACTTCTTAAACCCCATCCAAATGCAAACATTCCGTCTTCATTTTCTGAATAGGAGATAAAATTTCAGCAACATTGAATTTCTCAAAAAAAGGAGTTGTCTGTAGAAATTTAATTTCTCATGACAGAATAAATTAATTCTAACGGACAATTCTCAGAATCATCTGGAATGGGAATCTTTTGCTAGCTTATTATAAAGATTTTTACAACAAACTCTAGAAAACAATGATCAAAGTAAAACTTACAAAATATTAGTTTATAAAAGATTGGACAAGAAGAAAAATGTAAAAAACCTCTAAACTCATAAAACCCCACCAAACATAAAAATGTGCTTCTAGACTTAAAATGAGAATAGAGCATCCTTGATAGCATCCCTCAAAGCCTCTGCAGTCAGCAACGGCTGGAGAGATGTGCTGGCATAGGTAACTCGCATTACTCAGCACAGTCATGCATTCATACTGAGTCATTAGTCAGTAGAGTCTAGAATGGGACATCTTGCTAGATCTCTGTATAAAAGTATGGCTTTCAAGAAGTAAATGAAATAAAATTGAGAAGCAATATACACATCTATGCAACAGGACAAAATGAATTGGCTAAGTTCATTTGAAAATGAAATAGCAGTGTAACGTATACTTTATATATATATCGAGAGAGATATACACACACATACATACTGGTTGTATTTTGATCTTAATGCAAGTTTTCAAACAGTGAGTGAACCTTCTGATATTCCAGTGTGAATGCAACATATGTATAGCATGCTGCATCTCGTTTCTGCTCCCTTGGTACAAAACAATAAGCAGCAAACTTCTTTTTATTCAGTGCCTGTTATTTTGGATTGGGCAAGATGATCTATCTAAGAGCAGCCGTGCCCGCTCAGATCAAAAGTTCACCTAACTCAGTATGCTGTTGCAGACAGTGGCCAAAAGGAGATTTATAGGGAGGACTTTAAGAACAGAGAAAGCATCTAGTGATGCTTCCCTGCAGTGGCCTTCCAGTTCCAAAAATTCACCTGTGACCCAGAGGTGACACTTTAGTATCTTCTCTGCCTAGATAGAGTTCACGTCCATGAACTTGCTTCATGTCCACTTGACTGAAACAAGTTTTAGTATCCACAACATTCTAAAGCATGAAGTTCCCCAGCTTAACTCCTCTTGTGTTAAAGAACCATTTTTAAACACCTGCCAGTTGCTGTTTCATTTGATGGCCCCTTCTTGTATGGGAAAGGGCAATGAACAGCCATTCTCTATTAATCCCATTTCCCAGCAACAATCTTTAAGATGTCATATCAGTTTGATACACACCAGTAAAATAACAGCATGCAACTCATTTAAGCTGCACAAATCAGATGGCATCACATTGGAGTCAGTGAGACTGCAAAAGCCTGGCCTTGTCCAATTATCAATTGCAGATAATACAAAAATCAGATTGTTTCTCCAATACCTGTCGCTGATTTTCTGTCTCTAGTCTCAGTCTGGCTTCGACACATCTTCTGGTCTCCAGGAAGGCTTGACGTTGTGCTCTGTCTGATAGGTAGCTAATGAAGATTCCTGCGGTGTTCATACACATAAATAACACTGCCTGAGCCGCTATCTGCAATGAACAACAAAACAGGATTTGATCAGAAATAAGAAACAAAAATACCTGTTTGGGGAAGGCTGGGGGGGGAGAGGGAGAGGGGGTGGGAGGAGAGAGAATGAGACTGCTCTGCAGTCATGTCAGCTGTAAAAATAGCAGGAAAGTTTGCATAGAAGAATCTCTTGGATCTTAATTAGAGGCATCAAACGTGTAAAATTCTCTCTGCCTTGAGGAAGAAATATACAGTGTTTGGGGGCATTAAACTCTAGTTGAACCACAAATGATGTTTCCAAGAACTGACTCACAGGGCTTTAGTCAGGAATGATTACAAACATAATTAACAATTTGTTTTTGCACTGCCTCTTCTGTAAAAACAACTTTGTGATTTGTTCCATGGCTTAGTTTGAGAAGAAAGCCAGCTTAAGGAAAACAGAGTGTCAGTTAGCTAAGAATTAATATCAGTGATAAAAGGTATTCTGTTCTTATTAACCAAATTAAATTAATTCATTTTCAGCTGATGCCAAAGCACAAGCTTGCAGAATCTGAATCCTGAAGCTTTCTACAGGGGAAGCTGAAAGGATACCCACGTTCTTGCATAGCAGGTGCTGTGTACACAGACCTTCACTAAGGCCTATGTAAGACCTGCACTCTTTTTCCTCACAGAAGATGCATCAAGGCTTTTTCCGTTGCAATATGAACATAAAAGAGCCAAATGGGAGTCGGGTCCTGGGGCAGCATAAATTTCAGTGGCTTACTGCTCTTTCATTGATACCTCTGTGCTCTGTATGTTTGTACAGCAGGGCACATCAACACCATGGCAGTGAGGATTGCTGGGGAAACGGAGTAAGACACAATATTTGCCTGCACTAGAGACCTGCAGTTTCAGCAGCTTTATGCAGCACCTCACCCCTGTTACGGGTTGAGAATTCGTGTGAACCTTTCTCAGTTTCCACTTCACCTTGCCTTTTCTTAAAGTTGTGAGAGGGTCAAGAGTCCAAAGGTCGTTACTATTCCTCAAATGCAGCGTGCAGGGCCAACTCACTCTGACTGCTACCTTAGCTAGGGAACCACCGGGGCACAGTGAACCAGCTGAAAGACTGCAAACCTCAGCTCCCATCTTCCTGCCAAGGTCCAGTCACAGCCACTGTGCTGATGAGGTCCCACTGGGTGGACCTGCCTTGCAGGATCACACCTTGCTCCCAGTGGCAGACCAGCTGTGGAGTGGGAGGGGGCTACAGTACCCTGTGGCCACATCGCCTGCCCAGCAAAGCTGCCCAGGCTCTGACAGCTATGGACCATAATCTATGGGTGATAGCTACAGGATCAAAACAGCATCAGAAAAGCCACATCAGGTCAGATCGAGCGTTTGGGGATGCTGTCTCTGACTGCAGAAAACAGAGCACCCAGGCCAAAGAACAAGGATAAAACAGTAGATACAAGTACAAGAATAAAGCAAGCATTCAGTGATGTTTTGTCAAAAGTCTTGAATGCTCCAGTAATCTGTGGTTGCGGAACATTGTGGGCTAGAGGTTGCATTTTTGTAGTATTATCTGATAGTCTTCCTAAAATCAAAGTGTTTCTTGTCCTAGTAGTAGAGAGAAAACATTGATCCAAACTCCATAATCTCATTGTGATGACTCGCCTCAGATCTGCAGGTCTTGCTCCTCACATTCACGTGGGTTTCAAAGTGAGATTTGATATCAAATCAAAGGCATCTGGCAGAAACTTCAGCTTTATATATTCCCGTATTTCCGAATCTGGATAGTACAGGGAATTTATTTACAATTTATATGCCATGATTAAATAAGAATGCATATCCTGGCTCCAGCTGAAGTTTTGTTTAACCTTTGCCAGTAATAGATGTCTAGGCAAAGTCTGTGAGATACAGGGCATGATTAGCATGACCCTTGCATCTTCCTGGCTTCCAGGATCCTGTGGTTTACAGCAGCTCTGAGCTGGAGGTGGCACACTCTATCCGGCTGCTTAACTTTTCCTGATACCTTGTTGAAGTTAATTGTACCTTTGGCCCCTATGGCATTCAGTGACAAAGATTTCTACAATTTAATTAGGCACTTTGTGATAAAAATGTTTCCTTTTGTTTGCTTTAATTCACAGCCTTATCATTTCTTGGAGCGCCACATCATGCTTATAAACAGTGACTAATTCCTAAATTATCTTCCTCTTACCATTCTGGATTTTACTGACTTATAGCATTACCCCTTCCTTTTATTTTTTTTAAAGGGAGGAATTTGAGGCTATTTAGTCTCACTGCATTTGTCCCCATTCCTCCTCTATGCTTACTGCTTTTTCCATTATCTACCTCACTCTGTTTTACTGGAGACAGGTTGCCCCAGACCAGCCAGATTCCCCCAGACACCTTCTGCCTTTCCTCCAAGGTAAAATGGAGAATGCAGTAATTCAGCCCATGAGGTAACTCCTTTACTAAGAGGGGTATGACAGGCTGACATAAAACCAGTACAGAATTAGGTTGTTCAGCAGGACAACTGAAATCAGCTGTGAGTGGCTGGAGGAGTTAATATTTCATCCCTTTTTGACTGCCTTGAAGATAATCAATGCTTACACACAAGGAAAGCTAGAGTATAGGGTGAAAAAAAAAAAAAAGCCTTCCACAATGTCTGAAATGTGCATTTCAACAGTGAAATCAGTGGCAGGATGCTCTCGTTTGCTTGCACATTGAATTGCAAGTTCCTCATGAGCCCAGCTCAGCCACCCTTCTCTGCTAATACTCAGGACTAGTGCCACTCACTTCAGCAGATCTCCTTAGAGCAAATGCAGTAGAATTTGGCCTTCAATTAGATTTCACAAGCACATAATTTGATTTGGACAAAGGGAATTATGGAAAACATGTTACAGGTAAAACAACAGCTTACTCAGAGGCAGAATCTGCTTTTCTTACACATAGTAGTTTGATTGAAACCAATTTAAAGAGTAAAGCACTATGCCTTGCAAGGATACTAATCTGTGGCTCTTGTTAATAAAGGAGTAAAAAAGAACTGAGTCTTTCATTGCCACTTCTTCCTCCTACAGCTTACTGTGGCCAATTCCTTAAGTCTTGTAGGATTTTCTACTGCTTATCAGGGCCACAAGCCAGGGCAGACTGATTTTGTAAGACATACACAGTTTCATAGCTTTTTGACTGACTTGCAGATAATCAGTGCTCACACAGTAGGACAGATGAGGTATAACATGAAAAAAAGAAAATATTTCCACAGGATTTATAAGCTTTTCAGTCCATTTGTACCTTGCACAGCACTCAAATAAGCAACTATAGCAGAGACAGCAAGTGATCTTAAAAAGTCATGAGTGATAGTCTCGATGTTAAATAGGGCTCCGGGGAGGTCTGCTTCTCAAATATTTAAAAAATGCAAACAAGAAGGCACCCATCACCATGCTGCTTGGGAATATCTGTGTAACAGGATCAGCACTGTCCCTGCTGAACCTGCAGTTGCACATAATCACATAACAGGATGAACAGAGCTAAAGAAACTTACTGGTCAAGATCATGCTGGTAGTTAGAAGCAGCAGTTAAAATTTTTACTCCAAAACTCTGCTTCCCATATTTTTCACAGGGGGTGATTAAGATTTCACAGAGAAATCACTTGTGAATTAAATTTACATTTATAAAGTGTCTTTTATACAGGCATCTCGGAGCCTTTTGCAAAATCAATATGAAAACTAGCCAAAACCAAAGGCAAAGAAAGGAGAGGATGCAGGTCAGATGAGAAAGCCAAGTTTAAAATTGACTTTACACATTGATCCCAATAATGCAATTTTTATCTGTTACTCCTTGTATAAAAATGGCTTTGCTAAGACAGCTAAAACCAAGATAACATTTTGAGTTGATTTGGGAACCACCAGATCTCAGACAATTAAACAATTAAACAATTAAAAGGCACTGGACATAGCTGGTCAGGAAGCAGTATCAATCAAAGTAGGTACAGTATAGTAATGGAACAGAACAGGAAAAGGAAAATACATTGAAAAAATGGTAAAGCAGCTCACAAGTCTGTTGTGAAGTGGTAGGCGGATCAGCCACAGACAGCTTTCAAGACAGGATTGCGTGTAGTTCAGGAAACAGGAAATTCAGAAGGATACAGGTGAGTTACTGAGAACAGAGCTGGGCTAAGGATAACAACAATTTGTAGACATTTCTGCTATTAAGAGAACCTAATTGAGTTTGCCTTGATTTGGAGTTTATACAGAATCCTGTGAGTCTGTGAACAACTGGGAGTGAGGTAAAGAAGGGTTTGCAAATGCCAGAAGTTTCTAAAACTTCAAAAATCATAATTGAAGTGTGTTTCAATTTTGCCATGAATTTCCTTTTTGAAAACATGTGATTGTCCATCAGGGAATATAAAGCCGTAAGGCCAGCTGTAGAGTCTCCTGATTCAATGCTTTCTAAGACCTACCATTAATAGATGTTTAAGGACTGTATAGTGACTGACCAAATTTAGTGCTTCCAAAAAGCCCATAACCTGAGGAAAATGAACACTTAGGAGTGGTTGACAAACCCAACAGACTGGAAATATGTTGATTGATAGCTAGTCCTAAAAGACAGTAATTGCCGCAGACAATCTTCATCATGAATAGTTGAACCAACGGTAGCATACATTCATACGGAAAGCACAGTGGAGGTGGAAGAGAGAAAGCTGAAAACGTTTTGAAATAATTCTGAAGTCCAGGAGGACACTGGACTTGTGTGTTACTACCTCAAGTGCAGAAAGAAACCCTAGTGTGTTCTGCAGAAATAAACCTATTATTAACTTCTTCAGCAGGTACATTTTTTTCTGCTGCGTAGAAACAGAGCAGTGCTGGGGCTGATAGCACTAAAACACATCTGAAAAATAAAGAAATGGTTTTCAATGTCATCTTCAGTTGGACATTCTCAAGGCACATCAGTCCTAAAAACCAGAAATTTCATTAATTACTGAAATGTTCCTGTGGGAAATTATTTAGTTCTTTTCCTATTTTGCTTTCTAGTTTTGGATTGGCTTCAACAATGGATTAGAGTAGTTTTGTCTGTTTGGGGAAAACTGGGAAAGTAAAGCTGTTGTGCTTCTTCTTTAAGAGTGTTTTTAGCATGTGCCACATAAAGAACTGGTTGCTATGGTAATTATTATTGGTTAATTAGGTTTGGAGAAGCATTTTGATTCATCATTAGTTTAACTAAAAATAGCAGCTTGCCACAAGGTTGTTTTTGTAACTAAAATGTCTGAGAAACCCCATTGCCCTCTCTCCCTGCCCCATCACTCCCTTACTGCGGTTACTTTGAGGGGATATAACTTATGCTCTTATAAGAACTGATCACCAGGAATGAACTGAGGGTTACATGAGAAGTGTGGTATTTGAGACCAAAATGTTCTACTTTGTATAGAATAGGAACATCTGGCGGCACAGACTCTACCACTCTCTCACTGCTGAGCTGCAGCAAGCCTCTGCCTCCAGCTGAGACCATGATTTTATGAATCAAAGCTCCTGGCAAAGACACCAGTAAGTACCTGTATCTGTACTGCCTCTTGCCTACCTTGATCCCTTAGCACAGCTTCCCCTTTGTCTTGCCAGATCAGTTATTTGTGGGACCATACTGTGAACTGTATCACGGAACCTGGCCAACTTAAAAAACAAACATTTGGTGTTGGCAGTGATTTTCCTATCTAGAGCAGTCGTCTGATTGAGTTCACAGCACAGCCTCCGCAGGGAGAGGAAACACGTGAAAATTCATAGCTGTCACTGCTGCCAACTCATTAAACTGAAATCATTGCTGCCTCATTGTTAAATCACCTTGTAAGGAGTTTTTTATTCCCCAGGTTCACTCCTGACTTCTCCTGGGTCTAACTGCTAAATGCAAAAGACCATGATAGAGGGGTTTTTTTTTGTTTTTGTTTCAGATTGTCAGTGCTTCTTCATCACCATTTATTGGAAATCAACTTGTCTCAGAAAGATGCCCAAACTGCTGCCAAGACTTTCCAGAAAGCTTTTCTGTCCCTGATCCTCTATATTGTCCAATGCATAAGTACAACAGCTGTTTAACTCTTACTCACAGCTCGAGTGAGTACTAACTCTTTTATCTGATCTACATATACATAGTTCACTGAAAGACAGGAATATACAATACAGATGAGAGGACAGGGATAGAGAAAGGTATTGCTTATTCATGGCAAATTTAGTCAAGCACAGATTGCGATGGTTAAGAGCATTGTTTACCCCACCTACCCCTGATTTGCTAAATGTGAAAGGAGCCATTTTTATCAGTGTCACCTCTTGATTTTGTATTTAGAACCCAGTTTGTGGTTCAGCTGTGCACAGCTCCCATGGGAACATTGGTTGATTCTTCAAAAACTCAGATCTTATTTGTGCCTCTGGGAGAGCTGAGATCTTCTGAGTCTGGTCTTGCTGTTTCCAAGGCAGGTGTTAGAGGACTTCACTATGTACTTAGGGACACAGGCTGGCTTTTAATGTGTGTGAAAACTGCAGCCTGCAAAGCATGTTGGCCCTATTAAAACAGAGGGTGTATCCCAAAGAGTTACTAGATTACCCTCAATGAGAGTAACTGGTCTCAGACACGTTTGTCTCCATCCTGTTGGAGAATATCCTAACACGCCTATTGTTCCTGCACTGACAATGATTTAGAAAACAAAGACCATTTTCCCTCTGAACAATGACACGTTTGCATAAAATCAATTGTTCTAGTTCAAGACAGAATTGAGAAATACGCATCTTTAATATTCCGAGCAGGAGTTTAATTTGCTGTTAGAAAAATAGCTATTTCCTTCTTGCTCGTCCTCTCATTGAATCCATCAGAAATGTAGAAAATTGAATGTCTGATTAAGTTGTTCATAGGCAGCTCAACCCATACAGTTTGGTAAGTCAGCTATCACCTGTGGCAAGACTTCTGCAATGTGGTGTGGTACAAAAGATCTTTCAGGAAAATCGTATCATATCACATCAGACACATAAGGCTTGACACTTGAGTGATGCACAGAAGCAGTCAAGCAAATACATAACCCTGATAGTGCCATCAAGCAGCCCCAAAAGGCAAATAAGTTTCAGTGCATCTCTAAATCCCCTTGAGTTTGCCTGAACATTAGGATTCCGGCATAATCTTACTTTTAAAAAAAGAATAATTTATCTATTCTGGGACTTTGGATAACTTCTTTTTGGTGCTTTTCTTTTTATAGATGTTAAAATGACTAGACATGTCTGGGACAATGTCAGTAGAAGGGTCATAGCCTGTGCATTCAGTTGAATGAACAGAGAGGGTCTTCAATTTTTAGTGTTTTCCATTGCTACAGGGTACTCTGCTGAACTCTCCGACCCTCATCTAGGAACTGATCCTGAACTCCACAATGAAATCCGGTGATCACATCTCCTGTGCGCTGAGCAGCACAGCACGCTTGTCATCATTCTGCACACAGGATGCTATATTACAGATACCTGAAATGTTCCTATTTAGAAAGAACTAAGCTATGCTTTGATGAGAAAATACCTCTCTATTCAGTATTTTCTGTGTGCTGCTTAGGCACCTTCTTCCTCTTCTCTGAGACAGCTGCATTGCAGGGTAATTACAAGGAGAAATCTAAAGCCAAACCTTCCAGATGTCATTATTTTATTGTCCAAAAATGTCACCTCATTTGGTACGTTTAAGTAAATGTAAAAGGCTCAGACAGGAATCTATTTTCTTCTGCAAATATATGTACCCTTGAAACCATAGTATATGTACTAAGCAATTACTTTAAATTACCCATGCTGTCTAACCAGGACCAGATCCTTTAACAACCCACAAAAAACATCAAAAAACCAAGGCACAATACGAATGCCTGCACAACTGAGAACACACTGGAAGCAGCCCATGGCAGTTAGGGTGGGTTAGGAAATGAAGCGATGGTATTCCCCTGGTCACCACTCAGAAGGGAGCTGTGTGGTTTCCTTTTCTGAACTTTGTACGAGTCTGAATATTTCAGACTCATGAAGCTCTCAGTCTGACACTAAAATTTTGCCTACATTTCTTCAATGCAGAAGTTGATCTCCCCTACAAGCTGCACATTTACTGTTCAAAAAAAATACCAAAATAATTACATTCAATAGAAGCCACATTCCATTTAAGGCCACTAGAGAAATAAATTACTCCTAATAAAAATTACAGCATCTAAACAAAGTTTTACAAGAAATAAATCTGAAAAGGGGAAGCATCCGCACAACATCCTAGATATTAAGAATTAAAAATAACTCGGGGGGGGGGAGGGTGGTGGTGGTTATGAAGCAACCCTTACCAAATTCTATTTTTTCCCCTTGAATTACATATGTGGATATCTGAATTGTAAACAACTGTCTTCCAATTCAGATGTACCAGTATTTGGGGATCAGGTGATAGACATTATAAATAACTTCTCAGTGACAAAAAAATCCAGCTGATACCTAGTCTGGAAATGTCTGAGAACACCACTAAGTCTTAAGGTGATCCTGGACACCCTAAAACCAGGACCTCTAAAGTGAAAGTCACTTTTGGAAATTTTCCTCAGATTATCTCAGTAGTTCTGCCTCAGTTGATGCAAGATAGCCAAGGCAGAAGAACTCCTAGTACTTCCCTTCACAGATTATAAAACTGATTAGGAGTAGTGGTAGGAAAAGAAAATAAAATCATCTAAGCTGCTCTGCAGCACTGGAAAGAGTTTAACTACATTTTAAGGAAAACAAAACTAAGCAGTCTGCATTTCTGTTAAGTTTGGGGTGGTGTTCTGCACAGCTGTTTTTATTGCTCTAGAATTCTTATTCGAAGCTGAAAGTCAAAACTGAGTGAGCAATAATTACGTTTGTGGGGCTGACAGCAGTTCATCTTTTCTGACACACTTCATTGCTGTTTTCATCTGATCAAATGTATGCATGTCCTAGCAATTACCTGCAGTATGGACTCTGTGTCTCTTCCCAACAGAGCTGGCAATCGTTGTGCCTTCTGTACAAGCGACCCCACTCCGGTGCACTCTGCAGAGTTGTAACAACAGACTACACAAGAGAAGCTTTTCATTTTTCTTCCTAGCTATGTTAAGCCAGGCCATGTGTGTTTTCCTCCGAATTATCAAGCTGTGGCCACAGGTAGAATAAAGAGGCAAGATTTTGCCAATCATTTTCCCCTTTTGGTGTCACAATGGAAAAAGAAAGAAATAGCAAAACATAATGATCTTAAATTACTCTCGGACTCTTTATGAAGAAATAAAGGCAGCCTTATGAAAGCCATGCCAGCCTGGGTGAGAGTGAGACTAATATCTTTTAAAAAGTGAATTGGTTTAACTAAAATAATACTGAAAATACTAATAATGAAAAAGACATGAGAAATATAATAGTGTTAAGTGTCCTTTTCCAAACAACCCTTGTCCTTCCAAGCCTGCTTCTACTCCAATGGGAAGCTAGCTCTACTGATCAGCTGTTTGTGTTAATCACTTTTACCTGCTGGCAAACAAACAAATCCCCCACAGCTATTCTTGTTTTAAACTATTCACCCCCAAAAAGCCAAAACAGCACTGGAAACAAAGGCTCTTTACACTTTATTATCAGCATTTTTAACTAAAGGCTAATGGCAAGGCGAAGTTTTTCCCACAGTCGCACCTGTAAGTGGCTGTCATTTTGCACAGGTGTCGTTACAGGTGGAGCTTGCCCATTGAATTTGCAGATGATTGATGTGTGAGCCGACAAGAATAGGCTTACAGTTCCCAGAATAGGCTGTAGGTTTGCTAACCCAGAAATATTATGGAAAATAGCTCCTCTTTCCAAATTTACCATTATGGCTACTCTGCTTCCATTTTAAATTATTTTTGGAAAAGTGACCTTAAAACCCCAATTAAAGCAATTTGCTATTCCCTGTTTATTTTTCCCCTCATCATCTCCTTTTTTTTGTTGACTGTGAGGATACCCTGAAAACCAAGAAAAGAGAGAACACAGCAATACCATTTTTAGAGTCCTTTACTAGCAAAACATAAAAAAAAATCAACAAAAAACCTGAACACCTACTTTCTCAGCTACCCCTGATGCCAGCGCTGGGCTCATGGCTCCTGAAGGCCTTCCCTTACTTTGGAGAAATCTTGGGTAGCTTACAGGTAGTGGATAGCAGTCTGACTCCAGTGTACACAGAATTTCAGGCATCCTACACTGAGAACTGATATGACCTTGGGAGACTGCAGGAAACGGTAAGCCCATGAAGGTATGGATGAACCTGCAAGAAAAAGTTTGGGATGGTTGGGGAAGGGGCAATAGGGCCCAGGAGTCTTCATCCTCCAGAGCTGAGCTGCACGCAGCTTAGGCACAGTGGAAGACATGAATCACTCAAGGTTTAAAGGGAATTTTATTAGTAACTATCTAACATTACTCAATATTCTCTTTCAGTCTGCTTTATCTCAACTTTTTTAAACTCTCAGTTAGGTACTATGCTGGAGAGAAAACAGGGAAGGGATGTGGAAGCAAGTGGAAATGTACCAGAGAAAAGCCATGAGAGGTTACACGTTCCAGACCAGCTGGATTAAAACTTTATCTCAGAGAGTTAGGCGAGGACAAACGTTTTCCTTTGTGAAACCTGTGGGTGTTGTTTTGCTATTAGTCATGGTGAATGCTTCAGTGTGGTGAGCTAGAAGAAGTCAGACTAACATCAAAAGTACAGAGAGTGCTGTGGGAAAAAGTTGATTCAGTCCTTTGGCTGGCAGAATACGCCACCAACAAATAACGAAGGATTAGGTTTCTTCTGCCCCTTTGCTAGCAGAGGAGGCATATAGCGCAGGATTCATTCTGCATTGACACTGGTGTGACCTAGGACTAATACCTTTGAAAGCAGTGGCTTATTCTGGTATAAAACAAGGATGAGATTAACATCAAACCCTGATATTTACCGTGGGCCAAATTCTCCTTGCTTGACAATACAAGCCATGTCTTTGTTTTCACTGCTTGTGTAAGCATGAGAAATGGAAACTGGACTGTTCATGGAATATTAAATAAATGATACAAGACAAAACAACCGCTGTCTCTGATGTTGAATAATGAATCCTGCTGATACCAGTGAGAGCTGCTGGAGACTATTAAATCTTGATTGACATAAACTAACAAGAGAAGGCCCCCAGATAGTTTACATCAGGATAACCGTGTATAGGTTCATACAGGGTCTGAGGCAATGCACAGACATGAATGCTGTCCACATTTTTGCAGTTCGGGTTGTTTAAAGACACCCATTCAGGGGCAAGGTCAGTCTTAACCTGCTCATACAGAAGCTCATTGGCTTCAAAGAGAAATTTTGCTGGGCTTAGCAGTGTTTGGTCTTAGTGATTATTTAGCTCACGTATCTCCTATTTAGATCAAGGTAGTAGCGGTCAGGATACATAAACATTGCTCTCTTAGTACTCAGCAGAGGAGTGCTTGCAAAGAAATTGTGTGTGGCCTTGGACATGCTGGGGTACAAACACCAAGGCTGACAATGTTGTGGTTTATGGCACAAAAAACATCCCAGAATTTAAGTCAAGAATTAGCTGACAAGGTGGATTTCTTACTGGAATTTCAGGCAGGGGAGAGAACATTACTTCTGAGCCTCAAAAAAGAAAACCAAAGACAATCAGTTTTATAAACTGATTTCCCAGTTGGCTGATGTTTTCTGAAAGCCAGACAGCACCAATAGTTAAATCTGTGAAACAGTTCAAGGAGAAAGGACACAGTTAATGACAGGCTGAGACATTTTAGTGTTTAATGCTTGAGCCAAACCCTATTCTGTTTGATGGAGATACACCTTCTGGCTCCGACAGCTTTTCAAGCAGTTTCCTCCAACAATCTTAGTTTGTTAGCTATCAGTACTCAAGTGAAATGAAGCATTTCAGATATCCTAGGGAATTGCTTATGTCTCCTTCTTGATAACAGTTTGAAAGGATAAAATCAGTTCTTAGAGCATAAGTTCTGCCTCCCAACCAGTTAGCATTGACCAAATATACCCTTTCCAAGGCATGTACAAATGCTTCAAACTGCAAAAAATTAGAATTTCTGTTCCTAAAGGAAAATAAGACTCCAGCCAGGCCCCACTGCTCAAGTTCTTTTCTTTTTGTTTAGATAGTGCAAGGCTGAAAGCAATTAAAACCATGACTATAGATGGCACTACAAACATGGCAGTTGCAGATATTCAGCTGACATCTGATGGCCAATACTGTACAGTAACCACATGTGTAACCTGGATTAAATTCTGTGTAAAAACAAGAAAAAGTTCAAATGACTTCTTCACGTTGCCCTCCTTGTGAACATCCACATCCATTTGTCAAAGGCAGCTTGATTAATCATTACGTGAGCGTAAAACTAACGTGCTTTTGCAACAAGCACACAATATACCTGTATCATAAATAACTCTTGTCATACATTCTGGCCTGCCTTCCTGTCTTCTGACATGTTACTATGTATTATTTCTGCAAACAGTTTGTAAAAAAGACAAAACCTCTAAGTCATGCCAATTATTCTTTTTTTAAGGAGAAAAAATGTTAATAAAAAAGTAGAACCAGTCAGACTAAATACCTCATGATGATATTTAAAAAAATAAATACATAAATTTGGGAACAGTGTCTGGAGACAGGCAATACAAATCTGGAAAAGCACAAAAGTTTTATGAAGGGCTATTTTAACAAATTTCTTTAATGAGAACCAAAAAGTGTGTGTGTTGTAAAATTGTCAGTTCTTAGCAGATATATAAAACCTTCACATTTTTTTCTCTTTCTCTAATTAGTAGCAAAGATGTGCAACTACTGCATTTCTGGGCAGCTCAGACTTGTATGTGTACAGCTGCCTTTCTTAGACCGGTACAAATCTGGTGGCATCCAAAAGAGAAAATGTGGCTACCTAGAGATATTTAACATTCAGAAGGTATCTATAGCATGTGGGCAGCATATGGTAGCTCTCAGCTTTCAGTTTCCACTAAGTTCAATTAGAAACTATAATGGAAGAGTCATTGCCACCCAGAGTTGCAGAATCCCTCCTCTGGGAGATGAGAGCTCCTACTCACCTCAGTAGTCCATAAAGACTCTTTGCTGGATCACAAGGGCAGACATTGCTGATCTGCAGGACTTACAGTTGTGAGAGGTGATAGCTCAGGAGCCAGTCCAGTCCAGGACTTGCAGGAACACAGCCTTACCACTGGATTTGGATGGGATAATCCAGACATTCCTGGAAAAATGCTTCCTAATCCAAAAATTGTCTCTGTGCACATCTTCAAAATTATTATAATGATAAAAAAAAACCCAAACAAAACAAACAAAAAAAACCCCCCAGGATGACCTACCCCTACCTACCACCTTACTTTCATGAGAACAAGAGCACCTGTATTTCACATGTTTATACTATCCCCTGAACAGAACATCCAGTATCAATTTGCAAAGTATTCATCTTTCAGAGAGATCCCTGTGTCTGACAGGAGTAGAAATGGTTGCCTGAAAATCTTTCATTAAGGATTTCTGTATAGTTGCTCTGAATGGCTGATAGTGATTTGTAGTCTGGAAATAAAGACATTTTGCTAAAAGACTGAATTGCCCTTCACAACATGAAAAATATGATTAAAATATGCTGGCAAGGTCGGAGTTTATTGCCGTTGAAAAGAACATTAGCCACCATGTTCCCTGAATTACAATTGTGTGCTGCTAAGGCCTTTTCCTTTACTGGAGAAGGAAGGAAACATTTTGTGTCTGTTCAACAGTAAAAGCTCAATTCTCTGCTTTCTGGCAGGGTGGGATGCTCGCCCCAGGAAAGATGCTATGTTTCTCCAGTAACAGAAAGCAGCCTCAGGTCTAATGGACCCATTGCGGGTGTTACTCATGGAGAAACTTTGGAAGAGACAAACTATCCCATGAGGCTTCCCAGTGTGTGAGGTGAATATAGATGCAAAGGAACAGCCAAGACTCTTCCACCTCTTAACAATGCTCCAGCTACTCAGCAAGCATGAAATAATCTCTATATTTACTTATGGCACTGTATGTCTAAATTGTTCCCATTATTTTCATATGTACCATATATCTAAGACCAGTTTTAAAGTCAGCTGTAGTCCCAAAGATTTCAGAGACAAAATCTGTATCTTTTAGTGTACACAGGTGCTTACATACTTGGCTTAGAGCAGGGACAACCAGGAAAATTCTTATTCTTTGTAATTAAGTGGCATATGCATCACAAATGTATTAAATTAACAGAATCTACAATAATGACGATCTGCTGCATATATTGATATTTTTTTGTCTACATAAAAATAAAACAAATCAGACCAGGTTTACTACATAAGAGGAGGAAGATTGATGGTCAGATTAAATGAGCTGATGGTGACCTGAAAAATACTTTTCGCTGGGTAAAAATGGCCCCTCCTTATTCAGCAGATTTTCTCTTTTCTGTTTCTTGGCCTTCAACAAGACTTTATTGACAACACAGTCCTTTCACCAGTTGTAAACCTCTTGGAAGAGACAATTAAATTCTGTCATTTTCTTGCACCATGAGCAATATTATTGGCTAATGGTTGATCCATGTCTCTAGCACACCACAGAGATAAATACCTGAAGCTGTGGCATTTCTAGTTCAGACTAATCCATCAGTCTCAGTGTAGCAATCATTAGAGATCCAGAATGGTTTATTTCTTTGGAAACCAGGGGTGAGAACACATTCGCATCACAGCTGCAGTTAGGAGTCAGTATCATTTAATTATAGAAAGTAGGGCATGAGATGACCTTGACAGGTCATTTAACCAATGCTCCAGGTCCTGGATATTACATAAATCACTCTTAAACAACTGCCTCTTTGAACTGCTTAATCATACCTCAGGGTAAAGTCTCCCAAGAAAAATGAGGTTATTTAAGTTGTTGTTATTAGGTTATTGTTACAAGGTTTCTTCTACTATCTAATGTAAATATTCCTTATAATGACTTAAGCACATCATCTCTGGATAGCTATAGATGAAACAAAGAACAATTGATTTCTTCCTCTCTGTTGCAACCCCTTCCACTTTTGAAGGCCGTCACAGCCTCCCTTTACCTTCCTTTTCTCTAGAGCAATCCTATCCTACAAGAGTAGTGAAAACGAGCAGGATCCACTGCAACTGAAAACAATGTGCTTGAAGATCGTCAGCACTTTGTTGGGAGAAGGCTGGTTTCTGTTTTTTGAAAAGAAAGATAGTATCAGGTGCTCAAAATATTGTCCTAGCATTGGTAGACTGCCTAAGGGTAAACCTGCCTCTAGATTTCACATCAGCTGAAACTCCTGTGAAAGCTGTAGTGAGACCACAGCTCACACACAGGCGTATCAGATACCTCCTTGCATTTATGTAGCCACCTGACCACCTGAAATGGAAACATGGAATGATTGGTGCTGGTGGAGGAGTTTTTGTTGCTGGTGGAAAAAAAGGACATGTATTACTGATATTCTTAAAACTCTGCCCCCTATGATTTTGCACCCCACAGAGATCTAGCAGGTGAAGACAGAATTGTTCTCCAAAAGAAGCACGGAGTGTGTGTGTGCTTGACATTTGCTATAAAGTTGTGCTCTGGGACTGCCTGATGTCACCAGATGGGGATGGGGAAAGCAAGGATGCTGCTTTGAGTTTTGAACCATATCATAGCGATAAGCCCACAGAACAACTCTCACGAAGAAGTGATGCACCAGGTCAGGTGATGACATGCAGTGGACTTGTTAAGGTTAGGTTTACAGTTGAACTCCATGATCTTGAGGGTCTTTTCCAACTTAAATGATTCTATGATTCTAGGATACAGGCCTGCAGTTATGTCCCACAGTCAGACTCAAGGCTGGAATGGACTGAAGCGAATGCAGAAGGCATGGCACATACATTAAACCAGGTCTCATGCTGAGATCACAGGAGCTGTGCCCTGCAGTGGCTGTGTGTTTGCTTCAGGCTGGATTTGGAGATATTATTTCTGCCCTCCAGATCCTCAGCAGGTCTTTGGATCTGTCTATTTGAAACCATACCTGTACCACTATCACAGAATCACAGAATAGTTGAGTTTGGAAGGGACTTCTGGAGATCACATAGTTAAATCTCCTTCCTTATAGCAGGATCACCTTGAGCAAGTTGCTTGGTGTCTTATCCAACCAGATTTTGAATATTTTTAAGGATGAAGACTCCACAACATCTCTAGGCAACCTGTCAGTCCAACCACCTTGACAGTAAAAAAAGTATTAATATGTTTAAGCGGAACTTACTGTGTTTCAGTTTGTGCCCATCGACACTCATCCTGTCACTGGGCACTGCTGAGAAGAGTTTGGCGTTCTCTCATTCACTGTCCCCAGTAATGTATTTATACATGTTAATCATATTACCCGCAAGCACACACGCCCTGAACCTTCTCATCTCCAGGCTGAGGAATCCCATCTCTCAGCCTTTCCTCATCTGTCACATGGCCCTTCACATCTCTTTTCTGGACTCAACCCAGTATGTCCATGTCTCTCCAGTACTAGGTAACCCAGCACTGAGCACAGCCTTCCAGGTGTATTTCACTAGGGCTGAGCAGAGGGGAAGGATCACCTTCCTCAACTCACTGAAAATGTTCTGCCTAATGCAGCCCAGGAGGCCATTTGCCTTCACATGCTTGTTCATGGTCAATTTGGTATCCCCAGGGCCTATTCCCCAGAGCTGCTTTCCAGCTGCTCAGCTACCAGTCTGTACTGGTAAATGGGCTTATTCCCCTCCAGGTGCCGAACCTCGCGTTTCCCTTTTATTGAACTCCATGATGCTCCTGCCAGCCCATTTCTCCAGCCCACCGAGGTCCCTTTTGAATGGCAGCGCAACCATCTAGTGTATCAGCCACTTCTCCCAGTTTGGCATTGTCTGCACCATGTAAGAGTGTTTAACTCTATTGAGTCTGGTGGGAGTTAGTGGGACTTAAGGAGTCCCATGAGACACTCTCATAACCACTTAAGTGATTTAAGGAGTCCCTTAGCTTCTGGAGTGTTGGAAATCTCACTTGCTACTTCTGTGTGCTTTTGAGCCCCTAGATCACGTTGAAAAATGGGCTTTATGCCAGATGACTATACTGGGAATAATTGCTATGGACACCTATCCTTCCATGTTTTGTAGACCACAGGTTTCATGCAAAGTTTGTGATAATTTTTGTGTGTGTTTATGGTTTCTAATTTTAATCTTTTCCTTACTTGAAGAATGCTCTAGCATTTTCTTTTTTTGTCTGAGATTCCTGAGTTGTCATTTTATGGTAAAGACCACTAAGATCTGACTAAGCAACCTTGCAAGTTCTCTGCAAATTTGCAACTGCTGAATCCATATTGCTGTTAGCCAGAAGATGACAGTTTGATTCCCAGATTAGAGTTTAAATTTTTAATTATAGTAATTAGAAAAAATGTCTCTTAATTAATGGTGTGTGTATTCTCCATTTTTAAATTGCATCTATAAACTCTCTTTAGATATACACAAACTTTAGGAACATAGTAAATATTATTTTGACTTGCAAATGTAATTACTGAACCTGAAAGCAAGTTACAACAAAAAAAGAATAAAGCATGAAATTCCACAGCATTGCCTTTGCCGAATATTTATATCTATGTAATACAAGTATATCTACATATACGAAGTGGTTTGAACCTCTAGAAATTTAAATATGGGGTATTATCCAATTGTATTAGAAATATTGGTTGCTTTTGGATTTAAAAAAATCAAACATATCAAGTTTAATTACAGAAGTCTTCTGTTGCAGAAGAAAACCAGAAGTGATCTCAAATGAACTTCCTTGTTGTGTATCATCAAAAGAGTTCTTTAATACATGACACTTGGATAGACTATTTGCAAATCCAGTAAGGAAATTGGCATGTTCTGGTGCCATGGAAAGCAATCTGGCCAGCAAAAGCTTTGTTAGCTGCTTGAAGAGGAAAGAACAGCTACCTTACAGTCTTTGTACTAAGTTTCAAGGCCTCAGGTGATCAAAAAACTTATACCCAACTTTATGCTTATGAGTGATTTCCTTGTCTTTAAAATAATTGCCATAATGTTAAGATGCATTATTTTACACTCCTTCTCCAAAGTCACATTACCTCTAACAGTCCTGTCCTTAAAGATAAACTCTTTAAGGATAAGTTTTATTGGTTTGATTGGTTATGCAATTTGGAGTAACTGAATGCTTACAGCAGATACTCCACTGTGGAGGAATAGCAAAGAAGAGTGGCTGTCATCAGATAATGCACATAACTATCCCTTAAGAGTAAGTAGACGTAAGAACATTTGTGCAGGAAAGAAAGTGATAAGTCATTGGAAAAATAATTTCTAAGCATGAAGAGCTATTAAGATTATAAGAAGATTATTGGAGGCCCTATCATCCTATACCATCATATAGAAAATGGGAACACTTCATGTGTTCTTCTACCATTTCTTGTAGCCTCTCAGGTGGCTAGTGAAACACACCAAACAAAAGCAATTATGTTAGCACAAATGAAATACATACAATAAATTCTTCTTTTCCCATTATTGTCAACAAGCTGCTTTTATTCTCAGGACTGGGGAGAACAAGGAAAATACCATAGCATCAGTCAGGCATTTAGCTACATTCTGGAAATGTCAAAAAAAATTTTACAGCAATGTCCTTGGGCAAGATTCATATGACTTAAGTTCTGCTGAAGTTTCAAAGAACAATTTTTCCTGGCTGCTCTCAAGGACCTTCAGAACTTTCAGGAACCTACTATAAATTTCTCTGTCTGTTTTGGGATATACTACTCCCTTAATGCTTCAAGTATAGGATACTATATAGAACCATAGAATCACTTAGGTTGGAAAAGACATTTAAGATCATCATGTCGAATCATTAACCTAACACTGCCAAGCCCACCACTAAACCATGTCCCTAAGTGTCACATCTACACACTTTTAAAATACCTTCAGGGACCTACCACTTCCTTGGGCAGCCTGTCCCAATGCTTCATAACCCTTCCTATAAAGAAATTTTTCCTAATATCCAATCTAAACCTTGCCTGGTGCAACTTGAGGCAATTTCTTTTTGTCTTGTGGCTTGTTATCTGGTAGAAGAGATCGACCCCCACCTGTCCACAACCTCCTTCCAGGCAGCTGTAGGGAGCAATAAGGTCCCCCCTCAGCCTCCTTTTCTCCAGTCTGAACAGCCTCAGTTCCCTCAGTTGCTCCCCATCAGACTTGTGCTCCAGACCCTTCCCCAGCTCCGTTGCCCGTCTCTGGACACGCTCCAGCACCTCAGTGTCTTTCTCATGGTGAGGGCCCCAAAACTGAACCCAGCGTTCAAGGTGCGGCCTCACCAGTGCTGAGCACAGGGGGACGGTCACTGCCCTGGTCCTGCTGGCCACGCTATTTCTAATACAAGCCAGGATGCTGTTGGCCCTCTGGGCCACCTGGGCACACAGCTGGCTCATGCCCAGCCGGCTGTCAACCAGCACCCCCAGATCCTTTTCCACCATCCAGCTTCCCAGCCGCTCTGTCCCAGCCTGTAGCGCTGCCTGGGGCTGCTGTGACCCATGTGCAGGACTCGACATTTAGCCTGGTTGAACCTCATACAGCTGGCCTCATCCCATCAGTCCAGCCTGTCCAGATCCCTCTGCAGAGCCTCCTGCCCTCCAGCAGATCAACACTCCCCCCCCCCCCCCAGCTTGGTGTTGTCTGCAAACTTACTGAGGGTCCATTTGATCCCATTGTCCAGATCACTGACATTAAAGAGAACTGGCCCCACTTTACTTAGCACCATGATCAGGCACATCGAGTATACACCTACCACTCAGCTTCATTGCAATTCAGAAGAGGACAGGCAGGCAGGGAGGCTGCATCCCTGCAGTGCGCTAGACAGCATTGAGGAACATCTTTGGAATGCAATCATCTGTGTTGTTAAACCACCAGAGCAGTCGCAGGCACTGTTCTGGCCTTGGTCAGCTAACCCTCCCACCGCAGTTCCCATGTGTAGTTCGGCAGCCATCATAGACCTGCTTTTCTCACCTCACAGGCTGGATGCACGCACCCTGTTTGGGAGGAGTTAATATAGCTGCAGCCTTTGGGGAGAGGGTTGGGCTGAATCCTGAAATGTGTCATAACTGCTTAATCCTTTGAGCAGCAGAGAGCTCAACCTGAGACATACAGTCTTCAGTTTCACTCAGTACCCAGGAAGGAGGGAATTTCTTCTTGCTCAACAGCTTGCAACATTTGCACAAGGATCAGGACTTGATCATTGGTTTTCCCTCAGTTCTAGGTGAGGCAGTTTGGACCCATGGATCCCAGTCATAGCAGAGACCTACTAAGGCAACAAATTAATCATGGGGGAATCTTCTCCATTCCTCTCATTGAAACTGGTCCACTGCATGGGTGTGAAAGCAAGAAGCATGGGGTCACCAGGAAGCCAGCTAAGGAGATGTCTGGCTTTGTAGCCGAGCACTGCAAGCACAGCCTTGTATAAACTATATGGCATCTACTTTAAAGTCCCCTCAGCACAGATGGACTAATGTAAAGGGATCTTGGGGTCACTGCTAATAGGGCTGAAGTTAGAACAGAACAGAACAGAACAGTATACAATACAATACAATATTTCAGTTAGAAGTGATGTACAACAATCACTTAGTCCAACTGCCTGAGGAATTCAGTGCTGACCAAAAGTTAAATAATTTTTTTAATGGCATTGTCCAAATGCTTCTTAAACGCTGACAGACTTGGGGTATCAACCACCTCTCTAGGAAGCCTGTTCCACTGTTTGAACACCCTCTTGGCAAAGAAATGCTTCCTAATGTCCAGTCTGAACCTCCCCTGGTGCAGCGTTGAGGTCTATCCCAAGCATCCTATCGCTGGATCCCAGGGAGAAGAGATCAGCACCTCCCTCTCCACATCCCCTCCTCAGGATGCTGTAGAGAGCAACAAGGTCACCCCTTAGCCTCCTTTTCTCCAAACCAGACAAAATCAGAGTCCTTATCTGCTCCTCATAGGACATACCTTCCAGCCTTTAAGAGAATTATGTAGAACCAGGTCTTCTAAGAAAGAGTAAAGTTATATGCAGACATTCTCAGTACGTTCACTGTATTCATTTTTTAACAAAAAATGTGTATGGCTGACCCAAGTCAATAGTATTCCTATTCTGGTGCATCATGGAAGATAATGGGCATGTTTTGCACAAAAAGCTCAAAGCAATTGAACGTATTAGTCATGTATTACAGCAACTGAGAATGGCAAATTTTCAAATCAAATGAAGCACAGAAACATAAAGTGATGTGTGTGGGTCAGCACAGGCCGATAATAAATGTAGTGATGAAACGGGAATGATCCTCATTCCCAGTCCCTGGCGGAAATCTGTGGTGAGTATCACTCCTTCTACAAGAATATGCATATCTGGCACATTAAATTATATCCATACTGGGCATGTGTGGGATGATTTCTGTGACAGTTATAACCCTATCTAGTATGCTTATGAAGATTATTACTACTAATATATAAGCATTAGAGGTACTTTCACATATGACAGAGAATCATAGGATAAAGGAATGTGTATAACTAGATCTAGTACATTTTGAGTAACTCCTATGAGATGTAAGTGATTTATTTACCTAAGATCCTTACTCCAGAGTTATAAAACACCTGGTACACAGGATAATATCATGTAGTTCTTCTGTGCTGATTAATTTTCCTGGTTATTATTATTTCTTATTTGCATTGTGATGATACGTCTGGATTGGTGCATGATGCTTCTACTGTGTTAGAGCTAAAGCAAGAAGCACAGAGTAGATAGCTCCATCCCTGAGTAGATCCCAGGTAAAGGAAGCAGGAGAGTTTTAACGAAGGAAAAATAATATAGTGCCCAGAGATCAGATCCTTCCAAGGAAACTGATTTTCCTGATTAGGATTCTGCTACTGTTGAATGCTTCCATTCAATTGATTTCAGTAAAGGAGGATTTCTGTATTTTACTTTTAAATGACTGTGATGTTAAAACAAAGGAAAGTAAAGATACAGAAAAATCCAAAACTATAAAGTAATGATTAAATCAAAATCAAAAAAGAAATGGAGGTAAAAGATTTAAATCATTAAATTCATTCAAATAGTATTTCATTTATACCAGGGGATACTGTTCTCTAGATTAAAACTAAAAGCGTCATATAAAATTGTAACACTGACACAGAGTATTTTGAAGCACAATTATTTGTTGAGGTTGTGGAAAAAAACCACCAATTGGCTTGTGTTAGATTTTTTTTTCTTTTGCACATATTTTTTTACATTTTGCTATGCTTCAGCTGTTTCTCAGACTGCGGCAATGGTTAATTAATCAACCCAGCAGCCTTCCTTTCTCCTCTAGGGCTGACTGCATGAGACCTTGCAGCAGAAGAAACTGGCAAATGAAATAGCAACACTTCTTAAAATAGTTGCTAATAAACAAAACTCGTATGATGAAATATTACTGTGTCAGCCAATGGCTGACTGACTCTGCAGTTTGCCCTGTGTACATTTTCTGATGGTTTTTGTTCTAGAGTAGGCAGCACCACAGCGGTATCTCTGTCTGCAGACCTGTGTGTTTGGAGAGATAAGAGTGACAGAGCTCACTCCAAGAGATTCCTGGAGGAGCTGGATGGCCATGCTTGTGTTCTCTTTCAGAAAAAAATGAGGATTCAGAGCAACCCTTTTCCTAAAGAGGGTCCTGAGAAGTGATCTTCTTAGTTCACCTAAAAGTCCTCATGTCTGTGGGATTTTTTTATATTACACTCTGTGGGCTTTGAATCAGGCCCCTAAATCAAACCTTAGGAGTCTCTGAGTCAGTCAGGCCCTGATAAGATCACTTAGCAAGGTCCTTAGTTCCATGACATGCCAACTAGTTAATACCTTTTGTGGTTGATCCCTTTTGACCAGCCAGATCTCTTTTATCACTGGTTTGAATGAGTGAGCTGGTACCAAAATGCTCAAGATTCACTGCACCACTAACTCAGCGATTTACATTCATCTCCCTCCTTGTGCCAGATTGCAACTCTACAGTCCCTTCTGCGTCGGGGATGGGTACAAGCTGCACTGCACCAAGAATAAAGCAAATGAAACAGAGTTTGCCTCTGAAGGAAGGCTAGACAAAAAAAAAAACACAAAAAAACAAAAAACACAAAACAAACAAAAAACCACACCCAAAAAAACCTCAGAAGCCACAAAATAGAGTCCTTATGCACTTCATCTGCAGACACATGACTACTATAGCTTAAGGCAGGAGCCTATGTTTAATGCCACGATGCTCTTACGGATTCTTACACAACATGCAAAAAGAATTTAATGTCTCAGATTGAATATAAATTAGCCAGCGTGGTGAATGGGAGGAGAGCTAGCTAGGAGGGAACTATTAAGATAGGGACTCTATCTTAAACCTCATTTTACCCCAGGATTTAGAGATCAACTGTGAAGCTTTTCCCCTATATTTGGGCTTCTCAGCCCCAAGCCCCCTTCCTCTCTATCCCTGAGGGCACGGCCTGTATCTTTCCGTTCAAAAGCTGAACACAGACTACCGTTATCTTTTAAAATAGCTATATATCTTTGCATAGCAGCTCAATGACTGGAGGCTCACCCCTCATTCATATCTCCTGCTTCCCTAGGAAATGCCTTCCCTGTAGACTATATATTTGCTTTTCAGGAGCTGGAGGGGCAGCAGATAAGGAGGGAGAAAAATTCTCTGGGGAGGCTGCACCACTCTGAAAAAGAAATTCAAGATTCATCATGTCAGAGAAAGGGGACGACTGTACAGTCTGCTTGTTGGGACACATGCTTGAAGGAATGATTTAATAGCATTATATAAAACACTAAAATGTTCAGCAAGGACCCCACCAGAGATGAATTCCTTAATCAGCTGGTTACAGAGTCAGGATTATTGTCTTTCTTTTTTTGGCCTGTTGGATCTTAACCTTTTATCTTCCCAGAAGAACAGCTGTATTAGGAATGGGAGGAGGTTTGCTTTGGAAACTCTTTGGTGAGGTAAGAAAAGTAGATTCCAATCCTTTCTGGAGAAAAAAGGGATTTAAACCTTAGTCTGCCACAGCCCAGAAACATCTTCATCACTGCATTTGTTACAGAGAGGAAGAGCACAAGCCCCTTCTCACCTGGCTGTCACATCAGGCAGGCCCCGTGTGTGCTGTATAACTGCAGAATGCATTTCTGCTACAAGAGTTTTTGATTCTGGCTAGGCTGGATGATAACTTTAACATCAAGTTATTGAGGCACTTCATGGGATGCTCAGAAACAGAAGCGCAGCTAAACACAAGACTGCACTCAAAGCAATGTGATGTTAACAAGGTGCCTGCAGGGATGGGGTGCTAGGCAGGAGCTGTGTAAGGGCTTTCAGGTTTGGAGTTTCCATCAGCCTAAGCATCACTTTAAAAGCTTAATTCCTTTCTGTTTACTAAATTATACCTTTTACATGAAACACTCTAGTTTTTCTTGTGCTTAGTCAGATATTCTTGAATGGAGGAAAATGGAGGAAGGAGTCCTTCCACTCCCCACCTTCTCAGCCCCCCGGAAAGAGAAGAATCCATTAAACCATTCTAGTTTTGCCCTTTTCTCTTTCCTCTTCAGGTCACATCGTTGACAGGGTTGAGAAGTGCAGTAAGAGGATGGACTGGAGATGTTTATCCCCTTCAGTTTTCTGTACAGGCTAATAAGGATCATTCCAGCATGATCTGCTGTTAACTGTCAGCTGTAAGTATGCTGCTCCAGTGTGTGATTATTTTGCATTAGATGCTGCTGTTTTGGAGCATATGCCTCTTTCTAGGCCATGGTGAAAAACAAGTGAGCAATAAATAAAACCTTAAAAACAACCCAGAAGTGTCCTGACGGCAGAAAAAACGTCACAACAAATAGCAAGTAACTTTCACTGAGAACAAGCACGCTAACTGTTGTAGGCTGAAACTCACAGATAAAAGCAGGTTTCATTCATGTTTCTGCCTGAGTTCCTCCATTTTGGAGGAGCTCTCTGAAGGCAATTAATCATCAAATTGTAAATATAACTAATGCATTTGCCCTACTTAGCACAACAATGATGCAGCTGCTTCAGAGAAAAGTGTATCCAATTCTAATCTAATTATGCTGTGACCCACTGATACTGGTCAGGTGATACTACAGGGTATAAAAGGAAAGCAGATCATAATCCAGTCTAAAATCACACAATCAGGTTATAAGTCACCCACAACGGACTCTGGCAAAAAACAAATAGTAAACAATGCTATGAAAGCAACTGTAGGGGTACAGGTGGAGTGTTCTGATTCTGATTCTCAAATGGTAGCCAGCTTTGAAATATCCTTATACCCTACAGATTTAACATATACTCCATAAACATTTGGCAGAAATTTTGAAGTGATGAGTGTGTTTTGTACATACTCACATACTGATAGCTATGATCAGATTTTGGAGAACTTGCAGCTGAAGTACACACATAAAAGCTGTCAGTCGCCATTATATAATTATACAGATTTATCTCTACAGGACTCCTTGTGACTTCATGAATTCTGCCTTTTTTTTAATAACCCTGAGAGAGGGTTTGGGGAGAAAAACAAGCAAGCAACAATCGCTATATTAATTCACAGAACTGCCTAGACTTGGAAAGACAGATGTTCATAGAGGGAAAAGAATCAATTTTCCCAGTCTCAGTATTACCCGCTTCAAGGCTATTTCTAAATGAATTTTTAAAGTCTTATTTAATATGTGTAATTTAGGACTTGATCCTTTAAGCTATCCCTTATGCAGGTAACTTACTCACAAGAGTAAGCTTACTGACTCTGGTGGAATTTACTCACGTGACTGAAGAGTGCACAGACAGAGGATTAAAATCCAGAGTATGTTTGCAGCTTACATAATTCCAAGCCTGTCAAAATTCATATCTATATTATCATCTGCCTATGTTACATAACACTGAGAAGCTCCGAGTTGTTTGTTCTTCCCCATTTGCCTGAAACACATATACAGTCTTAGAAATTTTGGATTATATATTGTGTTATCACCAAGGAAAAAATAAGAATGAATGCAATACAAATAATATTTCATTTTGCAGAATGTCAGAGGCAAATACCACCTCCAGCACAGTATCTGACCGGGCACACAAATTCATGCACTTTACTTGTTTACCAGTAAGATCTTCCATTTCTCATTTATTTCCTGGCACAATCTTTAGTTGAGTCAGTATCAGTGTTGTTTTTACCTAAATCATGGTATCAGGCCCTTTTTCCACGGCTCTCCTGGTTAGCAGCAGCACATTGCTCAGCATTTCAGGCTGGCATCAGTTGGGTTTAAGGGTGGTCATATCTCCTCAGAAGCACTGGGCACTTGGCAGGATTGAAACTAGTGAGTCTACATTTGGTTTGCTGTCTTTGTTTGTTTTTAAGTCTAATTTCAAGGGAGTCTTTCTCCTTCACCTTTACCTAGGATCCTGGTTCAAATTAATTATGAGATGCAAGGGAAGTAAAATCAAATGACCTCTTAAGTGTTACTGCAAGCAAAAATGGTAAACAGTGGGCATTATTTGTATTCATGGTAATGCATATTTTGTTAACTTCAACAAATAGCTGAACCAGGCAGTAGTACCGCATGCTTGAGTTCAGTATTACTAACAATTTGAACTGCTTGTGAACAAATTTATCAATGAAAACTAAGATTAATTAAGAGATCAAGGGAAAACAGATCACAGCACTTGATTTTCCTCTTGTATCAACTGTTGCAACTTTATGAATATAGATAGACTTATAACCAATTTATACCTGTGTGGTATATAGGATCAGAACCGTCATGCCCATGGATACTATTGAGTACAATAATAAACTGACTCCAGGGCAGACAATTCCTTCTGTTCAGAACTGAATTCAGTATTTTCTCTGCATGAAATCTAGGTCTCATAAAAACCTTTGGAAACCCTATTATCTGTACTACGATCAACGTTTTACCCTCTGCTTTTTATTTCATTATCTGCTTTAATTCCTGGGTTTGGTCCAGTGTAAGCAGCTGTCTGCATCCTGAGGTACAGCAAGATGGTCACAGGTATTGCTACGTAATCAAATAGTTCATTTGGTCTTGAAAGGCTTCTCTGAAGGGAAGATGGGGTATTTTACCTGGAAAATAACCCCTGCAATAAAAGAGAGTGCTTTGCCTGCAAGATCAAGAAACCTGTGTTGTCGAAAAGATTCCCTGTGTAACCCTGATGACACAGTCACTTCAGTTCTCTGCGGTTCACCTGTAAAGTAGTAGTTATACACCCATCATCAGCCGTAAAAGCCCTCATTCACTGACACTTGAAAGCGCTCTGCAGTTCTCTGGAAAAAGTAAAAAAAAAAAAAACGGTGCAAAGCTACCAAGTGCAGCGCAGGCTCGCCGATCGCTCTCCTGAGCCCCGGGCAGAGCGGTGAGGACGCAGCGCCCGAGGGCGGAGGCGCAGTAGGTGCGCACCGCCGTGCGCGGGGGCGCAGCCGCGCCCGTGCGCGGGGGGCGGCGGGCGGGCGCGCTCCCGCCGGGGCCGCTGGAGGGAGCCCCCGGGCCGCGCAGCGCCGCGGCCGTTTCAGCACCGCGCCGGCGGACAGCGCCGCGGCGGGGGCGGGGGACAGCTGGCCGCGGGGGGGGCGGGGGGTAGCGCTGCCCCGCTGGGGGGTCCCCGCCCCCCACTCCGAACCCCACCTTGCGTGGAGGGAGGGAGCAGACCCCGGGGTGGGGGAGGACCCCGCCACCCCCACAGCGGGCTGGGGGCCGCGGGCCGAAGCGACGCGTAATTAAGCGGCGTAAAGTGGGTTCGGTGTAAATCGGGAGCCAGTGTAAATCAGCCCCGACGTGTGGCAAGCTGCGCGGATCCTGTTAAGGAGATTTATATACGTAGTTCATGAAGGCAATCATCTGGCTGGTAATCTCTCATTGTGCACTGCTCAAAGGCAGTTCATTCGCACAACTGGCAAGGTACCAGGCAACAAAATGAAGATATTAATATCTCTCCTGGGAAATGTCTTTGTTAGGAATGTCTGTGGGAAGCGCGTGCGTGCATGTGGACCAGCTAAACAGCCGTGATACCTGCGCATAATGAGATAGCAGCACATTACTCATAGCTCCGGGATAGGATATGGAAGTAAATTAAGAAATCAGCATAACTCAGAGCTCACAGCTTTTGACCCAGCACTAGCAGCTACAGCAGTGCATGGGAGTGGGACACAGCGTGTGGCTGCGGTTCATTCATCAGCACATTACCGAGAGCTGGGAACAACTCTGCCCAGCGTAATTGTCTCGCATCCATAGGGATCAGCCAGGCACAACACACTGGGGCAGCTTTTCCTGAAACAGGGTGAGCTCGGCCACTGGAAAGTGAAGGTTAGGTAGCCCACAGCTAACAAGTGCATGGAGGAAGGGGATGGGCAGGGGTTTCAGGAGGGCCAGGGTCTGAAGGAGGCAGATGTGTCCCAAGAACCATCGTCATCAAAACTTCCAGGCACAAGATCAGCCACTTCCCAGCTGTGCATCCCAGCAATCACGTAAACAACATGCCACCGACACCACATTCCTTTGCACTCTCCCTTTTTTGGGGATTATCTGACAGTACCTCCACCCCCTTCTCCCTGAGTCCCCAGAGCCAGCTAAATGGAAATTATAATCTGCTGGGAAATATTGGTAGCACAGAGCTGTGATGATCTGGGAAGGGAGGGAGAAAGGGAGACGCAAGACTCTACAGGATTAAGTTGCCCTAGTTAGCCTGTGTTTTCTTGCCTTGCAGGAATGTTGGGAGTTTGGTGCATTCTCACTTTCATGTGGGAGAATCCAGGTGAGTGTGAAGTCAGGTTAGTCCTGGTTTTAACTCCTCAGACCCATATCTTGCCCAGTACCTCTCAGCAGTTTGACCTGCACCACCACTCCCCCCTGTAACCAATACTCTGTCCTAGACATCACTTGTAAGGATGCAGCACAACAATGTTTGCCCCATGACCACCAGACAACAAGGCTTGTTGGTGCCCTCCAAAGACAGCCTAGGACCTCACACCAAACCTCCAAGGGGAACTTACCCCCTATTTCTCTGGGGCATTTCTTTGGTCTCCTTGCAAAAGAGCAGCATGCTTTGCTCCTGTTTTCCAGTAGCTCAGCTCAAGCTGTGCTGCGCATATAAAAGTACCAGTCCTCCCAGCAGGTCCAGAGTTAAAAGGCATGAGCAAGTGAAATGAGAGATGAACTGTGAGAGAGTTTGGCCAAGGCAGTCATCTCATGCCATGGACCGCTGCTGGAAGTAAGGGAGGAGAATGAAGAATGACCCATCCTCCCCGCTTGCCCCAGAAGTTCCTCTCCCCAAAGCTGTTTCAAGGGACAGCAGTGGAGTGAATGTACAAGGAGAAGAGACCAAGAGGTTAGGAAGTGTCCCCATCTCCAGCTTGAGGTGAAACCTTGGGATAGGCAGCAGGAGACTGAGGAGGACGAGAGAAGGTTGCCTGTTGCCTGTGGTCTCCCCTCCATGTAACAAACCTCTGCACACCTGACTAAAAGGGAGAGGATCTCTTGGGACACCGCACACCTCCTCTCACTCAGAGTGATGGAGAAAGAGGATGTTTCCCACCCTTTCCTTGCCACAGTACCTGGTTGAGGGAAGTCACAGCCAACCTGGGGATGACCAGCTGCATGACGAGCTGCAGGACAGAGGTGACCAGCCCAGCCAGGATGGCCCAGGTGAGTGGCAGCGGGAGCATGCTGTAGGTTGCAAAAAGCGTGAAGAGCACATAGCCAATGCCGTCCCCAAGGAGGCCACAGCCCAGGCCGGCTGCCAGGATCTGCGTGGCCATGGCCACCCAAGTGACCACACCGCTGTACTGCAGGTAGGTGTACGAGGTCGTGTCCTTCCTGACCACCACTAAGGCACAGATCACCACCTCAATGCCGGTGAAGAAGCCCAAAAGGATGCCCTTAATGGGGTCCATGGGAGCAGAGGCCAGGGTCAAGTGGAGGAACAGCAGAGTCAGCTTGGTCAGCACGTCCAGGATGTTCATGACCACCTCAGATTTGCGCCGCTGGCCCAAGAAATAGCGCTGGTAAAGGCGCTCCAAGTCCCGAGACTTGAAGGAGTTGCGGAGAGTGGGGAAGATCACCCCGCGATAGGTGTAGCCCCAGTTTAGGAAGAAGTCGGAGTTGCTGGGCGCACAGTCCAGGGGCAGAAAGCCCAGGTCCCCGCTGCTGCTCGTGCGCTCCGGGAAGACTTTGGTGCCTCCGTTGTTGTGGCGCTCGCCGCCCAAACTCCGGCCGGCCGACTGTCGCCGGAGGTGGTGGTGGTGGTGGTGGTGGTGCGGCGGGTGGTGGTGGTTGGGGCAGCAGGTCTCCTCGGAGCTGAAGCCTTTGCCCCCACCGCTACTGCTGCCGCCGCTGCTGCTGCTGTGCTCCTGGATGAAGCGCTGCTCGGTGATGTGGCGCACGGCCGTCTGCCACAGCAGGCGCTGGGGTCTGCCGCTGCCGGGGGGGGTCCTGTTGATGGTGTAAAGTTCATCGCTGTCGCTCAGGCACCGCACCTCCGAGAGCTCCATGGCGGTGACTGGCGGGGGGCAGAGCACGGGCGGAGGGGGGGCGCGGGGGACACAAACGACCGGCTTTGGGGAGGGGAGCAGGGAGAGGGATGGAGCCGCGGGAGAGGAGGGAGGGGATGGAGAAGGGCGGGTGGCGGCGGCGGGGTGGCGGGGGGGGGGGGGGATCACATTTATAGGCAGGTCCCTGGGTCGGGCGGTTTGGCTGGCGGCGGGGCTGCTTCGCCGCTGGGGTCGGAGGGGCGGCTGCGCCGGCTCAGCGCAGGCGGCCCTCGCCCCGCGCCCGCGCCCGCTCCCGCGGCGCCCCGCGGAGCCGCATCCCGCGGAGCCCGGCTGCGGCGCAGCCCCGGCGCCCCGGCGGGCTGGGTGCGCGCCCTCCTCGGGGCGGGGAGCAGGGGGGGAGCAGAACCGCAGGTCCGGAGAGGAGGAGGGAGGAGCGGAGCATCTACGGGCGCAGCCCCGCTGCCCGGCGGGCGATCGTCGGCCCCATCCGGAGGCTGGAGGCGCGGAGGGCTGGGGGGAGCCGCCTTGCAGAGAGGCCGTTCACGGCGAGCAGCTCCTCTCTCCGGGGATCCCGGGGCTCCGCTCCGAGGTCTGGTCCCCGGGAGCTGCTGCAGTCCCCGGGGCTGCGGTCAGCGGGGGCCCTGCGAGCTCGGGCGGGAGGGGAGAGGCGGCCGGGTCGCGGGCATCCTCGGTCACGGCGCCGGAACCGCCGGCCGGGGGCTGCCCGCCCGCATCCCCCCGGCGGCGGGGCATGCCCTGGCTCACGGGGCGCTTCTGCCCGGCGGGGGCTCGGGGCTGCCATCCATCGCAGACGCTCGGCTTGCTTGGTAACGAGAAAAAAAAAAAAAAAAAAAAAGGAGGGAAAAAAAGAAAGGAAGGACGGGGGGAAATTCCCACCAAAAACCAAGCCTTAAAACAAAAAAGCGAAAGAGAGGGGAACGAAAATCCCGCCCTAAACTCAGAGCTCTGGGAAGCCGGCTGGGAGCATCCTAAGTTCTCCGCGGGTCAGGGCAGGGAGGGCTCCGGCTCCGGGGCTCCCCCGGCAGCGGGGAGGAGGAGAAGGAGGAAGGGGCGAGGGACAGGCGCGCAGGGAGCGCGGCGGCTGCAGGGCTGCGGGGAGCCAGCGGCGGGGGCTGCCCCGGGAGCCGCGGGGACCGGCACGGCGGAGCCGCCAGCCGCCGCCGCCGCCGCCGCCGGAGTGGTGCTGCGGGCGGGCGGCCCGGGAGGAGGCAGAGCCCGGCGCGGTCAGCTGATGCCCGCGACGTCGGCGGGGCTGCCCGCACCCCCCTGCCCGGTTAAAGCAGCCGCAGCCGCGGCGCCGGGAGGGGGACAGCGGGCGGCGGCTCGGGGAGGGGGGTGGAGGGGGACTGGGGCAGGTTTCCCGGTCCCAGCAGGCTCCTCTGTGTGTCACTCCTGTTTCTCCAAGCTGCTCTTCTACAGGCGCCCCGGCCTGTCCCGCAGTGCCTAGCAGGTTCGTCCATCCCTTATGCTAAGTGCGAGCTGATGCTCAAGTCGGGCATCCCGCAGCCTGGGCACAAGGGAAAGCCGTCTCAGGCCTGGGTGGGGAGCTCAGGCTCCTGCCCAGGGTGAGGGGGGCTTCGGGAGCCACTGCACCTCTGCCTGGTGAGCTCAGACCCTCCGAGAATGGTGCTGTCGCTGCCAGGACTATGGCTCCAACCACCCTGTGTTAAGTGAGCACGTCTGTACCTTTGATGGCTCCTATCCTGTCAGCATTTACATTAAAGCCACTGTCTTGTGGATAGAGTCTGGAGTCGGAGCCACTCCTCACTCCACCATCACATCCCCCCAACCCTGTTGGCAGATGAAATGAAATTGTCCCTGCTTCTCTGCTTGTGGGCTCTGTCTGTGCCAGCAAACATGAACGCTTTGTGCACGGTGGCACAGCCTGCAGAAGAGGGTTAGGAGGTGTCCGGCTTTACCTCTCCCATCCCTCCTCTCCCCAGTATTAACCTTGTTAAAGTGGTTTGAACCCAGTCCTGGGGCAAAGGCAGCTTTGGAGCTGAAATCCTGGTGCTAAGAAGCAGCTAAAATAGATAGTCTACACATTAGACTATTGCAAATTAAGGGAGAGGTGTTTCCTTTGTGTTTCAAAAGACAAGAGTGATGCCTGCTGAATGCTTTTGAGATAAATGTGCAGCTGCCTTCCGTCAGCAGTGAGGACCTGTGTGGACAGAGGCACTGCCTGGAAGGGAGTCGTGCTACTGTGCTAGGAGCTCTGGCTTCTGTTGGGAGTCTGGGTGCCTGTACAGGCATGTGATGCTTGGCTTTCAGTGGGCCCGAGCCTCCATGAACATCCCTCCAAATGTCATTATTTAATTCATCTTTTATTATTATCCTAAGGAAGGCATGGAGATTTAGGAAGGATTTCATTGATTGTTTCCATATTTGCACTACAATGGATTTGAGGACTCCAGCCAAGTCTGTGTCCCATGTGTGGGGCAGGTTTTGCACAGACATAAGCAGAGGAAATTCTTGTTCTCAAAAGCCCAGAAAAGGAATGAGTGGTGCTTTTGTGAACAGGGATGGGTCTTTCCTGTGGTTCAGCATGACCCTGCTAACCTGGAAAGGGTTAATACTAGTTTCACAGTAATCATAAAGACACAAATCTTTACTCCTAGATAAGTTGCAGGGAAATCACAACACTACTTGAAGATAAAAATGCTTTTATAAGTGGGGAAATCTTATATAGATACTTGTATATTTCTTTTGTAAAAGAAATCATAATTATTAGTAGTGTGACCCCGGAGCACAGAAAGAAAGCATCTTGCACATTCAGATTGCTCAACACAAATCATGCTAAATCAAAGGAAAAGGAGGCAGAAATGTCATCCAGCTTAAGAAGACACCCCTTCAAAAGAGGTAAGACGAAGCCAAGATAGGGAGCCCTTGGTTCTCTAATGTTGCTATGATCACTGAATCACAGTGCTGGAAGGATTCTTGAGCCCTGTGGCAGAATGAGCTCTACCCTCACCATTGTTCCTGGGATGGAAGTTCTGTACCTCCCCAGGCAGTCCATTTCTATGCTTCTCCATCCTTACCATTTTCATATCTCACCTGAATTTTCCTTGCAGCATTCGATAAGCACATAACTACTTGTCCTATCCACCATGCATGGGGAGAACAGATTATCCTGGCAGTAGTCCGTATATATTTAATGAATGTTTCTTCTGTCCATTCCCTCTTCCCCTTGTCATTTCTTAAGCTAAACAACCTAATTTCTGTCATTTTCCCCCCATGGATCACATTTTCTAGGTCCCTTTTGTTCTTTTTGGTTTGTTCTGGATTTTGTACACCTGTTTCACAATTGTGTTTTTTTTTCCCTTGTATGAGATGCCCACAACTCAATTCATTTCTACAGTGGAAAGATGTCTTATATCTAAGAACTATGTTTTATGATCTGCACTCGTATTTATACGTTCTATGAGATGTCTGCCTTCCTCTCATCACAGGCTTATCCACAACTGATGACCTACTGAAACTTCTTTGCTGTCCTCAAGGCCTGGGCAGCTGTTACTTGCTCCATATGTATGTAACAGCCTACGTGAAGTATCTTGCATTGGCCCTTGCTAAAAGGCATTGTAGTTTTTCCATCTGTATGCCCAATTTGCTTAGAACATGTTGAATACTAAGCCTGTCCTCCTCCATGCCAGCAGTCCTCCCCAGCTCTGTGCCATCTGTGTGTTTGGTGAGCCTACTCCCTCTTCGGTGGTGCCGGTAAAGCGGTGCCGTGTATTTATGTAGCAGTTGGTGTGCTCGTTTCTTGCGTGTGTTTCTTCATCTCAGTCTCAGAAGTACTGGACACCTTTGTGCAGAACTACCAAGAGGGGACAAGATCTTTCTGAGTGCAGGGACACACTGCAACAATACTCGGGGCTCTGCAGAGTAAGGATTGGGGCTGACCATCCTGGGGAACTGAAGAGGGATGAGGCTGCCAAAGACCTGGTTGCCACTGAAGGGTGGGTGAGCTGGGGGTCCACCAAGGTGATTTCATACACACTGTCTGAGCCCTGTAAGTCCGGATGGAGCTTAGTTGGCCCCAGATTAGTACCATGCATTATTCAATCTTTGTTGCTATTGGATTTTTATTTTAAATAGAGCTAAATGACTTGGCAGTGTCACAAAATCACTAAAAGCCATTTAAAAATAATATTGTCACTAGAAGGTTTTTGAAGGATGAAATCAGGCAGAATTCATTCCTCTTCTGTCACCTGAAAGTTTATGTCACACTTCTCTCCTCCTTCCCCCTCTCTACCCACAGCAGTAACATTTATGTACAGTTTAATGTTATGATATTTAATCATGCAAATAATGATCTCACTCTCTTTAGTGGGACTATTTATGTCCTCAGGATTGCAAGCCTGGCTCTGTGCTCTGCAAAGCACTCCAGGGTTGTCTAATAAAGGTAGCCTCAATATCTGACATGTTATGAAACAACACTTGTGTTACTATACATCTTTATTTAAATACAGATTTCACAGAATAATTAAAAAAAGGAAAAATGAACAATCTACATAGAGCCTACCTATCTCTTCATGCACACATGAAATGTGAAACTTCATTAATGATGGAAATAACAGAAAATGAGCAAATTAGGTTTGATTTCCTCCTTACCTGTTTATTTTGTTGGTTTTTTTCTCCCCCATAACTCCCTCTTCCCCCCCCCCCCCTCCCCCCTTCCTCCTTGGCAACTATTTAGACATTCTAATAACAATGAAGGTGGGGGAGGGGGGAAAGAAAAAGAATTTTTGGCATTGATTGAGTCTCCTTTTTTAAAACCTGCCTGTCATTTTTCTCATATGAATGCATATCTTAATATGCTGTCTGTATGAAAGCAAGCAAAGGGCATAAAGGACTGGATTAAAAATTGTAACATTAGCTGGTAAAAGCACTCAAACTGATTAATGAAAGCCATGGTAAAAGAAAAGCAAGGCTCCATGGACTGAAAGATCAGAGAGAAAGAGGGCAAGGACATATAGCTTAACAGATGATGGAAACAATCAACATGTGCCTGGGTTTGCAGATTATTTTTCTCAGTAGAGTGAAAATATCAATGAAATATTTTAAAGTTTGCAGGCAGGGAAGCTTAATTATTGCATACCTCAATGATACCATATGGCAGGGGGAAAAAAAAAGAAAAAGAAAAGGAACAAAAAAGGAAAGAAAAAAATTAGGTTACTTATAGTATAAAGAGGTAGCAAGAAATGTCAATTTTTATGTCTGCATTTTAGAAGATCTTTTTTTCTTTTACTTTTAGTTTTACATTTTTCTGTGCATAATATTGCTTCCCCATGCTGTGAAGCAACATTTCCCTTATATGAAAATGAGTTTCTTCTCTCTCCCTCCCTTCACAGGTGCACACAGCCACATACAAGGGTCAGAAGACATCTAAGCATGTGGATTTTGTGGATGGAGACAAGGGGCTGGAGATGAGTAATTCACCTTTTAACCAGTGGGTGGAGCTGTGTCTTCCTCTCTCCAAGGCCCGCTCTTTCCCATCCACCCAGCTATTACTCCACTTACAAAGTGGATCACTAGCGATGACCATCCTAAGTCTTTTACCTACGACTTTGTGGGCACTGGTGCTGACCAGGAATATGTTAGCCAGTCTATTTTGTACTGAAAAATATCGGTCTGTTTATTCAAGCAATTGTTGCAGTTTCCCTGAAAATTAACCTTCAGAAAGGCATTAACATGATGGAAATTTTCAACTCTTAGGAGAAAAGCCTGCATTTTAAGACAGTGAATTTAAGTTTTTGATTTTCCAATGATTTTTTCAATTTTTCATGGTGGATGACAGGATGTTTTCAGAATCAGAGATGAAACATGATGGAATCCCTAAAGAAAATGAGACTTACTAGAAAAGAAGACCAATCTTCTTCATTGGGAAAAGAAGGCTTTTTTCCTAATTTAAAATCAAGTGCAGTTTGAATAATTTTTAAAAACTTCCCCAAACAGAACCGTTGTCATTTGCATTGCTGTCTGGACCACCCAGAATTTTCCCTCCAGCCTTTCACCCTTTACCAACCAGGTTTCAGAATGTAGCTGTTTCTTTGCTTGTCTCTCTTTTACTCATGCCATCACTCTCCTGTAATGCTGTTAAGACTCATGAATCCTTGGAGCACCTGCACTGATGAATGAATAATATGTTTTACAAAGCAGTAGACAGTTCTTGATGCTTTACGGAATTCCTTTGAAGAAGAGGTATTTTTTTTTCTTCTTTAATACAATAGACCTTTGCACATTAATTGCAACAGAATTCCAAGGGAAATTCCAAAGGAACTATTAAATCCACCCCTCAATGCTCTACAAGTGAAATCTACAGCAGACAAACCATTCACAAGCATTTTATCCTTGATCTGCTATCTGAAGCAGCAAGTGGAAGGAGTGATAGTTTGATGGGTGAAGCTACAGTGGAAATTAATACTGGAAAGAAGACTTGAATTTGAGACATTCAAAAGAAACTAAAAACCTGAAAAAGTACATGTAAGGCTATTCTGTGCAACTTTTCCACTTGGAATAATAGATCTTGTAGATCTATGTAGATATTTTCACAAGCAGATCTCAGAGTGTTTTTCTTGTTACAGGATGGAGATGTTTCCTGTGGATGTATACAACAAATCTAATTGGGCTGCAAATAGGGAGCTGTTATATTGTATGAGATGTTAAATCCATCCAGATCAGTATCCTGCAGTTACTGCAGTGTAAGACATATCCTAAGAGGAAATCCCCCTGTCAGCCAGATCAAAGAGGGGAAAGTCTGGTAGGGTTGTGTTAGCATGTGCTTATGTACGTGTGTTAAACCTTGGAACAGGAACAAAACCTAGAAACATTCACGTTTCCAAGGGAAAGGAAATTCCTTTTTGTTTCTCCTCCCTCTTCTTCTGTCTAGGGGAAAATAATCCTATTCAATTTTTAAATAAAATATGAAGCCAATTATTCACCTCTGGGAATGCCTTTCTTTGCATCTCTGTTTCTTTCAAGAATCAGGGAACTTTGAAGCCCTGGGACTGTGGTTGGGCTTCCAGGGATGTTGTGATTGCAAGGATGGTAAAAGCTACAGAAATGCTGAGAGTCTGGGCAGAAAAAGAAGTGCACTATGTCATCTTATATGCAGAGCCACTGAGTTGAGTTCTCAAACAGCTCTTTAAAGAGCTGACAGGGTGCCAGGCAGGTTTTTGAAAGAACCTGGCTTAGGTTTCTGAAACATTGGTTCATCAGATATTTTGCATATGTGAATGTGTAGGACTTGGTGTTTTGCTGTCCTGCAGGTAAACACAAGGTTTAATTCAGCTGGGCTCCTAGACAGTACTTTTCCCCAGCAACAAAGCTCTTTCCCCCACTCCTTTACCTTCTATATGAAGGTTTCGTGCATTATAAAATGGAGAGTATGTAAAATAACCCTTTAAGTGACTTGCTGTATCACAGAAAGAGCACTGATGCCTGGTGTGCTGATATGAACAGTGTTTTATTTCAATCCGAGCTCCCATCATAACTGAAGCATGTTAATCTGCTCATTGCCAGTCAAGCTGGGGATGGTAGGTGTTTTTACACAAAATGTTTAGGAGGAATCATTGACTCATGGCAATCTTTAGTCATTCTCTGAAATGATACTATTAATGTGTATAGGATCAGCAGAGTACTTGTTTCTTCATTTCATTATCTTGTTTTTACATTTAGTAACATCTTTCTTGGCATAGGAGGAGGATAACAGATTCATGTTTGAGCAATCTATTTGATATTGCATTTCTCTAAATCACCAAAACCTTTCATTTTCTAGTGTTGCAGGATTTGCTATAGGAGATTAAATCTGGTCTCCTTTTGATAGGAGTGGCAAGTTGTTGGTGCTTCAAAGATTTTAAACTGGCCTGTAGGTGGTCTACCCTACACACAAGATTACTTTGATCTTCTCTTACATGACTAGAAAAGGCAATGTCATCCTTAAAGGCTGCATCTACTCTTGTTTTCCACATCATGAGGTGACTAAGAGCTAAGAGGAATATAATCTCATTGCCAGGTAACGCAGGGATCTACAGAACATCCAAGAGTCCTTTCCAGGAAACAGGCATGGAGAATGCCTATGACACCTATAGGGCTCTAAAGTCGTGTTAAACAGCTTCATATGAGAATCAAACCATAGCTACTATTACTGTGATTAATATTATTTACAATGGCAACATCAATAATTTACACCGAGGATGGCTACGACTGCTCTCAGTTATACAGGGAAACAAACAAAATTATTTGTTCTGGAATGATAATGAGAGACAACATATCTTAAATTCCAGTGCTTTGCAAGGAGGAAGCTCCACATTACACTACACTATGCTGTAAGATTTTTGGCATCTCTCTAATCAAGACATTTCCAGCGAGTATTTTCAGCGTGCAGCAGGACATACATTTTGTTTTAACAGTAAAAAAGTGCTATGGTACAACGGCCTGTTGATCCCAAGTGTTACTCCAATATGGTTCACATCATAATATATGAGGAAGTGCCTTTGAAATGAAAGCCCAGCGTGGTTTTGATTGCTCTAAGCTTTTGCATATTTTTTTTTCTTTCAATTACAGTCTCAACTTGTGACTACAACCCCATTCCATAACTCTTTCTACAAATGTATAACAACAAAACTTTTCTGGCTTCAATGGATTTGCAGACCAGGATGGGGAGCAGCACTTAGATGTAGTGAAGAACTGTATGGAATTACAGATAACAAGAGAAGTATGTGTGGGAGCAGTTGTGACCACTCTGGTAAGCAATGGCCTTTACACAGCAATTGATCCTTTTTGAAATATCCACAGGAATTATGGCAAGGAAGTATTTAAATATTTAGGGAGTGAGACAATACCTTTCCTCATTTTTACAGAAGCTGACAGAGCCTTAGCAAAACGCTGGCAAAGTTTTAGTGCCACAAATTCAAGACAGAAAATTGAAGTCCTCCAGATTTGAACTGAGAGTGTCCAAAACCACTCCAGCAGTAAATGTACTCCTGATCATTCAGCTTGTGTATTTTTGCCAGCTAAAACCAGGAACTCTTAACAAACATCCACAAAACTGGTGGACCATTTTGTCTGTGATCATAGATCATTGACTTTTTTAACTTCAGTAGCACTGCATTATTTACACTTCAAAATATCTACCAAGGTTAAAAGCCTGGATGATGGAATAAGTGCTGTTATTACTAAGTACCAGGTCAATCAGGAATACCAATGGCTGAAGGGCACGACCAGATTTAAAAATAATTTTGGCTTATTCAAGATACGGTCTAGAAACACAAAGAAAAGAACAGAAGATTCAGTTCACTAGGGACAAGTGGAAGGTACTGCATATAGGCAGAAATAATTGGTTACACCAGCACATGATGGGGAACAGCTGCTTAAACAGCAGTTCTACAGGAAATGATGTGGGGGTTATTGAAATTGAGCCAAAAATGCAATGCTGTTGCAGGAAAAACAAACACTGTGGTGCATAATCAGAAAGGTAGTCTTTTAAGGCTTGTGAAATAATTCTTTCGTTCTGTTCAATACTGGTAAGGTTGTAGCTAGACCCTTTCCAGATCTAAGATTACAGCATGGTTTGGAGACTCTCTTGGGGATGTGTAGAGGGATGCTCCCCTGGTGGGGCCATGCAGCCCCAGCCCAGGTCATTAGGCACCTCTGTGGGGACAGAGATGAGCTGACACTGAGCCTGCAGAGCTGGGGACCAGCATCTTAGGGCATTGCCAGGGCAGGGACTGATGGCCCTGGGATGGGCTGTGATGGGATCCTGGGCCATGGGCATGGGTGGGGGAAGCCCTGGGTGAGGTGGATCACAGCCTGTAAAGAGCTGGTGGTGTCCTCAGGGGCTGGACAACAGTTTTCAGAAGGGCCATTTAGAAGTACTGGACCTTCATAAATAGTTAAGAGAAACATGATCTGAGATGTAGGAAATGTAACCAGCAGGAAAGTTTGAAAAGAACACTTGTTTGGCTGTGTTCAGGCATTGCCTTCAGATGTTGTCTCCTAGTAAAACTAAAGAGTATTATAAGAATAGTAAAGAAGTAAAGGAACACAAAGCAAGTATGAATGTTTTGTAACTGTGGAATACATTGCTATTAGGTATTTCTATCTGACTGATACACATTTCACTAAAGAGAGAAGGCATTCAAACTGCATTAGTAATTTTCTGAAGAGGGCAGTGGATGTTACTTAAATGTGATGATACTTGTCATCACCATATGTAAACTTTATGCATAATGCATTCTTGACCCATATTCACCTTTGCATTTCAAAACTTCATTTACTCTGTTAATTTAAACTGTACATACAGCAGTATGGGAAGGAGACAAGTTAAGAATTTCCTTTTAAAGAAACTCCAGCTTCTAGCAGCTCAATTTTAACAATTTCTGCAGCACAGGGTGGAATTCTTTTTTATCCTTGCTGGGCTATTAACTGCTGAAAAGTAGCTATTCATCTTTCATTATTTCAATAGCTCAGAGTCATAGATGCTTGTACATTTACTCTCATAATGCTTTGTATTTTTGCAGACCTCAGAATTCTGTGTGAGCTGAACATACAAGGCCATGTTCTCATTCCTTTGAGAGTCTCTTGACTCAGCAGAGATAGGCTGGCAGAAGTCCAACTACTTCTCTCTAGTTCTGTGTTTGGCATAGGGCCAGACCCAACATAGTCACCCATCCCTGGAAGGAGACTAATCCCCAGAAGGCAGGATTCACCCTTTGGGGTGCAGTGTACAACTACATGTGGTTTATTTCTTACTGTATCAGAGCAGCAGTGGAGCAGGATGAATGACCATTCAGCTGGACCTCCCTTTACTACCTCCCATTTGCTATAATGGTTCCTCAGGAACAGCAGAACAGAGGATGCTGAATGGCAGCACTGAATCCGTTAGCCGTTTGGAACTCATTTTTTCCCAAGCCAGCTCCATGGACACCTGTTTTTAGTCTTCTGAGTACAGAAATGCTTGCAAGCATCTTGCTTCACTGCAGTGTCCTGGGAGGCACTATTTTCACCCAAAGAGTCAATCTATTCCACCTTGCCAGCTTGTCTCCGAATTTATTTTTATATAGCCATGGGGTTATCAGTGCTGTGTTGAACTCCAGGTGGCTGAAGCTATAAAATTCTGACATTGATATCATTGAATGATTGATGCCATTACTGACACTCGCCGCTCTGAAACTCATTTACTTGGACGCTGTGGAATGGGACTTTCATGCAGGCAGTGCCTGTAACCAAAGAAAAGGACGCTTCAAAGACAGGTCATTGCAGAGCTTTTGCTGCGTCTTTGCGAAGTAGGAAGCAGAGTCAATCTTCCCACATATTCTAAAGCATGACATCAGGGAATGCCTACATCTTGGGCATCTGTGTTTCAGCCTGGCTCCTTGCTATATACCAGGTGAGGATACTCAGGGAATGACCCACAGGGGAAAACCTTAATCTAGGATAGAACTTCCATTTTGCTTTCTCCTTTTTAATGTAGAATGTAATTTCCCGGAGAGGAGGTATGCTGAGGAGGTGCATTCCCAATAAACTTCTCTGAGCTCACCCCAGGATCATGTTGTGGATGTTACTTTCCTTTGTTATGTCTTTTCAGAAGCCGATGGAGTGGTAAGGCCAAAGCATACAGGGAAATTCTCACTCCAATGATCTCCTGAGTCATACAATGATTATAGCATGAGTCCAGAAAAGAAGAGAAAGAGAATATCACTGACAGGACCTGGGAAGATGGAGCTGCCAGCTTGTGAAGGTTTTTCTCACTTGGGAGGGTCCAGTGTTATAAGATTCATGAGAGAAGGAGGCCAGCAGTATGCACTTGTGTCACTTTACATAAACTGAAGAAAAAAGCCCAAGGAAAAACTCCAGACTACACTGTCATTTTTTCTAGGAGAGGAATTTGAGGAAGGTGTAGTTCAAACCACTGAAAGGAGAAGAAAATTGTGAGGAATATCAGAGAAGTATATGACAAGTGTGGCCCAAAGCAGGAGCCTGAAATGACACCAAAGAACAGTGCTGGTGTTTTACTTGGTGCTAGTCACAGCATAGTCAGAAGTGTTTGACCAAATATTTTTTTCCCACAAAACCCTACCAAGAAAAAGTTTGTTGTAAATCCTTGCCAAAATGAGAAAGGCTTTCAAAGATACTCCTAGCATAGATCTGGTCGTTCATATAGCTGTCTGAAATAAAAGAAATGAATCCTCCAATTCCTTTTCTGTCTGATGAGAAGCAGGATTTGAAGCTACATCTTCAGATGTCTTGTGGGCCTCTCATCACACAGGTGCTGGGATAATCTTTGACTCACTGAGTATGGAACCATTTATACAAAGGAGAACTTCTTAAACAGGAGCCTGAAACTGACCCACTCAAACAGACTCCACTCTCTCCCAACTACCTGTAACTGTGCCTCACATGGAAGTAGTACCAGAAGTTGTAGCGGGATATTGTAACATCATTCACTTTGCCCCTTGGCATGCAGGCTTCATTAACTATCCATTTGATTCATGTCACACATTTAGTTGGGATTACCGAGATTATTTTGATAATACCTTGCTTGAAACCACTTTACTCTCTGAGTCCTTTGGATGTAGGAAAACCTGCTGGGCTCCCACACAAATTTTCCATTTCTGTTAGAGTAGCTGCCTTAGAAAAACAGAATAGCCTTTATGGTTTTTTTCCCCCTAAAAGTACAGTACAGCCAGAGGGATGCTGGATAGGCTGGAGATAGTATAATTTGTATGGCTTATGCCGTTAAACTTGGTAAAAACAACAGGAATGATATATACCTGCAGTGTCTTCCCTAAAACACATGCTTTGACATCAGAGATGTTTGCTGTCCCCACAGCAATTTGGAAGGCTGGAGCTATATTATACTAGGCCTTTGATTTCATTGCAATGAAGAGGGAGAAATGCAAATGAATATTTCTAATGCAGAATAATAATCACTTAGGTTGGATGAGCAGTAAAAATGTACAGAATTATCTAGGCTGAAAACAGGTGGATTCAGCAGAGCTGTGGGATCTCAAAAACACCAGGCAGAGTTTTGAGTCAGCAGATTAGAAAAAGAAAAGATCATTATCCATGTCACCGTTAAATTCTCCCATTTATTTGAGGAGGGCTGGTGGCTAGGAACTCAACTGCCAAGGCAGAAGACACACTCAAGAGACCCTTTGGCTAAATGAGATCTGAACTTATTTAGCTCTTCCATAGCTTGAAGAGTTAGAGGTAAAAGCTACACTTAAGTGCTGGGAAGTGGGCTATGAGGATTAATTGAGTGTCCAGGGAGAACAGAGTGAGTTTTTTGCACTTCTGCCTCATACTTTTAAGGAAAAAAAAAGGTGATGTTTCCCTATTTGGAGAAATGAGACTGGCAATAGGGTAAGAGGCCCCTTTGCGTTAAGAGGAGCAATTAGAGGAGGAAATTTGTCTCCTTACTGGGAGCACAGAAGAATAATGGGAAATGTCTGGATGAAAAAGTATTGTACAAAGAAGGCAGGAGCAAGGGGATATCTTGGCTGAATACTCCATGACATAATAGCTAGGATAAATTTGCCACTCTCTCTCCTGGGTTCTGTCAGAGCTGCTTGAAGCTGTATCTATGAATGGACTGTTTGGTCTGGAACATCCTTTACTTGACTCTGCCTCTTTCTGTGTGTCTTGCTGATGGCAGTTGATGTGTGGTGACATGCTGGCGTGCCACCTGCCACGGTAGAAACATCATCAGAGCCCCCCTCAGCACAGCTTCCAACTGGAACAATCTCTCTCATCTGCCCCCATCAGGGCATCTAGTGGGCAGGGACAGAGAAACCAGGACAAAACAAGGAGCAGTTCAGCAATCAAAAACTTCACTATCGTAAAGGATTAAGGATACCATGTTCATTAAATTATAAGCAGCAGAAATACTAGCTCAGCCCAAACTATCCAAACCTTTTTCTGCAGCTTCTTATTGAAAGTTTCTCTTCTTCTTTAGTCGGTAATGTTGTGCAGCCTGAGCTCACAGGGATAAATCCTGAAATCTTGTTATCAGCCTCCATGACTAAACTGGGAAACACAGTCCTATAAGTATATCTAAGGTTAAAACTCAGACTGGCAGAGAGATGGGCTGAATATGTCTCCAGGTTTTTACCAACTTTGGCAGCAGATATTGCAGTGCCTTTAACAGTCTGTTTTGACTGAGATCTAGAGACTTTTCTGACTCAGCTGCAATCAAAAAATCATCCATGCTCTTTATTTCCTTTCTTTGAATAAAAGAGTTTCTGTTTCCAGTTGCCAAATACAAAATCAATCCCACACGCATCCTCCTGAAGACAATGAAACTTATCGTGTATTGTTCTACAGCTTTATTCCTGACTGCCTGTTATGTTTTCAAGTCAGAGATAAGATTAAAGGGAAAGTTTTGTTATTCAGTAACCTCCTCCATCTCTCTGCTTATGCAAGATTGAGTTCTTACTCCGTTTTGCCTAGTTTGCAATGACTAAAGTGAAGCGCTGCCTACCATGGGCATATTTCTCTCCAGCGAACCGACATTGTCATTAATCTATTTCTTAAAGGTCCATCTGCAGGTATTTTTGCTCTGTGGAATTCTATACCTATTTGTCTTCCTCCACTGTAAAATCACTCTTGTTCTTCCATCTCCAGAACAAAATAACAGATATTTTTGTCTCCTGTGTATTTACCTACCTTTGATCAAGCCATACATGACCATTTCAGTTTTGTTGCTTGTTTGTTTAATCTATTACAACCCCCATCTCTTTGTTTCTTTACCTTCCTTAAGTAAACATATCCCCTGGACCCACACATTCTCCAAGATGCTAAAATTGTGTTAAAGAGAAAATCCCTTGAGCATTAGCATACACAGGATAGATTTAATTATTGCCCTGCCAGGGTTACCAAAAAGACCCTTGAATTTAGAGACACTACAGCTTTTCAACAGTCTCTTCAGTATGCAGCATAGCAGGTGGAAGGAGTTTCAAGGCTGGGAAAAGAACAGCTTGTGTGTATACAACATTATATTTATAATTCTCTTGCCTCCAAAACAGAGGTTTCTTGGGATAACTGTACCTCTAATATAATTGCCAAGGATAAGGATGAAAGCTGAATATATCTGATTAGAATCTACATTTTGAACTGTAGGTTGCTCTCAGATGCATTGGCAGCATCTAGAAAAAGAAGTCAGTAGTTTAAGGAACTATTTTATCAGAGATGTGCTATATCTTTATCTCATTGTTGTGGCTTTATTATTTATATCAATTCTTGTTTTTTTCTGATTAGAGTAAGTCACAGTAGGTCCAGAAGCAACAGATCAGGACAGGTCACTTCCGTAGGACCACTCCATGAACTCTTTCTGTAGCTGAGGCAACATGCATTTCCAAAATGTAAAGTTTTAGCAACCATGAGGGTGTTCAGGTTCAGATGTCTTTTTTGTCTTGTGTGTAATTTAAAACTTCTGCCTCACTGAGGATGACAGGAACCCTATAATTGTGCTAACCACCAGTGCTATACTTCAGTATTCTCTCAGACTCCTGCCCTGTGTGGAGGTTGTGGTGCCTAATTTTCCATACATGTGCTCTGTTATTTTCTAATTTAGAATTTAACAAATGCTGTAACAATGCATGCTGTTTGTTTTCCTTCCCAGTGGACAGTGGTTTCTTGATATTGGAAATCTTGGCTCATGTATGTCAGGGAAACTGATGATGACTCCCCACAGCTGTGTTGTCTATTAATAACATAGTAACTTTCCATGTCTCCTCCTGCCAGTTAGTCTTCTAAAGCCTTTGCTTCTTCCCATATTGGAATACTTAAGCTAACCTTGATGTGCTGTTGTGTTATGAAAAGTTATTTCTCCTCTAATGTCGTACAAACAGCAGAGTAGCACGTGTTGGCATTGAGTAGTTGTAAAGAAATGCAGGCCCACAGGTGCTTAATCATTTTCTTCCTTCAGATATGTTGTTCCTGCTTTTCTTTAGTCTTGGACAGATTATCTTCTGCCTGATGTTTTGAAAGTCTTCAGCGCAACCTTTCACAATGCAGGTTTTTAGAGAACACTTACAAAGCTTCTCACTATTTACACCTCCTTTATGTGACTTTATAGGAGGAATATATCTTCACTGGTCTGTGGTCCCACTGCGTACTCCAGCTTATAAATATTTATCATATTTATATTACATTATATATATATAATATTATACTGTATATTATATAGATTCTGCATCTGCTGTAGGTCCATGAGCTGAATAGCACCTACAACACCAATCAAACATGGTCTGCTGTCAGGGAGTGGTGATGGCTGGCTGATCCCTCAGGGACAGAGAGACTGGACTCGAGGGTGATCCTTGTACAAGCAGTGCCATCACCAATAGGGCAGATTCCTGCAACACCTTGACGTGGTAGACAGAGTTGGGTGCTAGCAAAAGGGTCCACTGGCAGTCCCAGAAGTGGCAAATGATGAACCAGAGCCACAGCCCTTGCAGGGCTTTCAGTCACGAGCAGAAGGGGATGGAGCAAGGCACAGGACTGGACATCAGGCTACAATAAGACTGGGCTCTTGAGTCCATCCTGCAGAAAGCACTAAAGACAGGGCTAGGGGCAAGTTCAGCATACATTTGAGGGGTCCAGTCTATTCAGGAGGGAAGCTACCTACAGTGTAGGCTGAAGGTCCATTCAGGAGTCAGGCCCAGAGACAGGCTAGAGACTGGTGCTCCTACAGCAAAGTGTAAGCAGGGACTGAAGGTCCAGGGCTGAGCTGAAATGGGGATCCTGGTCCCATGGGAAGAGTATGCAGGCAGAGGCCCCAAATGAGACTGGCCAGTGACATTAATGCCTATTAGTGCTCTCAGGGAAGGGCTCTGACACTCACCTACTCAGGGTGGCAGTTGATGGAAGGTTGACACCTAAACCTTATCTGTGTGCCCATGTGATGGTTGTCCAAGCTCCATTAGAGCTGATATGCACCATGGGCTTTATAAATCTGCCTAAGCACAGGCCATAGGTTATTTGCCACACACAAACATATCTGAAATGTCTACAGGGAGCTGGCTGAAGACCATGTACACATCTCGGAAGTGCTGGAGGCCTGGTGGGAATCCCTTGCACAACTCAGCTGCCCCCAGGCGTCCCTGTCAGACAGTTGTGTTGTCAATAGCTGTTGCAGACATACTGAGCTGAGCAGTTTGTAGGGTTCAGTTTAGCTGCCTACAGCCACTACCTAAACTCATTTTAGGCACCATGGATGAGTTGTCTGACAAATTCAACATGGAGATGAGACCTTTTCAGGCTGTTATGATAGTCCTACCTAGTCTGTCATGCTCAGCTCTGGAAGTCCCTGTCTTGTAATGATTTTATGTTCTTTCTTTTCCCTCTCCTTTCACCACATGGACAAATCGTCTACTGAACTCCGACTAGGGTAGGGATTTTATAGGAACACGGACAGTCGTTGGGGAAGAAGACCATGCTTGCCCTAGAAACTCTTTGATCCTATCCTCTCCCTTCCTTCTCAGTTCTACGCGCTCCAGCCCCATGATTGCCTCCATACTATAGCCCTAATCCTCATCTTCAGATCCATTGTGTGACATTGGAAGCATGTACTTGACTATAGAAACTGGAACGCTGACAGATAAACTTGTCCAGAAAGGAGAGCAGTACACTTAAACTATATTCATCATGAGTCACTACAGCAGCTTTTTAGAACCAAGGGAAATATTTTGACTTGTGCCCTATTTTCAGTAAAAAGCCACAATGTTCTGCAGAAATCAGACACCATAAAAAAATATTTCCTTGGTAGTCCAATTTTCTTTCTACTAGGTAGTTTTGGTGTAAATTTTTTAGTTAGCACTTGGAATAATCTTGTTTAAGACATGATTCTTTCACAATTTTAGCATCAGGAAAAAGTAAAGGAGGGATTAAAAAAACTCAGTCTAATTAGTGGGAACACAATTATGCCAAAGCTAAACACTTTTTTTAAAAAAAATCCAAAGGTTTCATTTGGTCTTCCCTTGATGAAATTTTTTGTAGAGCATGACCAAGTTTGGTCCCTCTTTGTTAAAGTTTGAGACACAGGGGAAAAAAAAAAACCACAAAGACTTGTTAAGAACTATAAAGTATGCCATAAAAAGATCACAGAATCACAGAATGGTCAGGCTTGGAAGGGACCTCTGGATATCATCTACTCCAACCCCACTGCAAAAGCAGGTTCACCTAGAGCAGGTTGCACAGAGTAACATCCAGCCAGTTTATTGCAAGAGAAGGAGACTCCACAGCCTCTCTAGGCAGCCTGTTCCAGTGCTCCATCATTCTTAAAGTAAAGCATTTTTTCCTTGTATTCAGAAGGAACTTCATGTGTTGCATTTTGTGCCTTCTGCCCCTTGTCCTGTCACTGGGCACCACTGAGAAGAGCCTGGCCCCATCCTCTTGGCATACACCCTTAAGGTATTTGTAGACATTGGTAAGATCTCCTCTCTTCACCAGGCTAAACAGGCCCAGCTCTTTCAGCCTTTCCTCATCAGGGAGATGCTCCAGTCCCCTAAGATGCTTTACTGAGGAGACAACTGTATTAGTGAAGCATGGAATTTTAGAATCTCTTCCTGATAAACCTTGAAAGATGAACTGTAGAGGGATGAATCTGGGCTAATTAACTGATAATATACAGCTGTGGGCTGGCTTCAGGGGTGGGGGGAGGTGTCAGCTGATGTAGATAAACTGCAGCTGTGGCTGGTTCTGTTAAGGAGCTGGGTAGCTCAAGGAAGAGAGGAGGAAGCAGCAGCAGCAGCAAGAGAAGAGAGAGTGGGCCCTGGATGAGGTGAGACTAGGAGAAGGCAGCAGAGGGACTGGTATGAAAGGTATGCTAGTATGTGGTGGTAAAAGACTTTGTTGTGGCTTGATAGTTTGGAGAGTGCTATGACAATGAACATGTATGAAATGGAGAAAAAAAAATTGTCTGTAATAATGAATTGGAAGCATGCAATATAACTTGTTGGCTTTTGTGGAGCAAGGCTGGAAAATGTCAAAAAGCAGTTACAAACAGCTTATAGCACTGGAGAAGAGATAAAAATTGATCACAGATTCTGGGGTGTGCTTCCAGCTTGTGTTCTCTAATGCCACATGCTCAATGTATGTAGATACATGCAAACAAATTGCATTTGCACTATACAACCTGTAAGCTGTACACTGGCATAGTCAACAAGGTTCCCCCCAAATGTCTGCCAAAGATCAGGGAATTTCTGCCATTACACATCTAATAAGATATAGAAGCAGCTGTAGTCCAGACTTTAGGTCATTAGTTTTAACGGTCTCTTCAGTTAAGACCCTACAGGATAAAAATAAATCTAGAAGAACCTTAGATATTTACCTAGGAAATGCAAGGAACAGCAGACTAATTGGACTGAAACAGCTGCGTGGCAGGACACAGCTGCTTTGATGTTGAGATAGCTCCTTCCCATCACAGACAAGCCCCCAACGTTCACAGCCATCCCTCAGAACAGCCGCACCAGAGCTTGCTGTTCTAATCCTCCTGCACAGTCAACATCTGCGGCAAAGCACAAAGCCTGGCAACAGTTAGCGTTGAAATTAGCTAATCTGGGAGAGGGGAGGGGGTGCTTTTCCGTTATTTCTCCTGCCTTCACTCTTACTTCTTTGTGGCAACACTGGTGGTGTTTTTTCCCATTCTTCTTAGAAATGGATGGGAAAGTTTAGTAATTTTGTACATACCAGCTCCTCTTTTTTTCAGCATTTCTATTCTTAACCTCTCGAGCTGCAGAATAAAAAAAAAATAAAATAAAAATGTCAGACTCCTACTCACCTTTTACCAGTCAGAAGTGTATGTCAGGTTGTTTCCTGACATTAATGTCTTAAAGCAGTCTGAAAGTTGGAAACATTGGAATGAGGAGTTATGACTTCTCTGTCACAGGAACTTAAAGTGAGTGCTAATGTATTTGAACCAGATTGTAATTCCTCACAGGTGAACTGCTACCCAAGGCCATAAAACTCAGTGAGCAGATCAGTTAGGCTTACTCCCAAGGAACTTCCCTCCTGCCTCCATAGGGGAAATGGACCAGTCTCTTCACAGTCCTTCAGATGACTTCTAGCTGTTTTCAAGACAAAACCTCTTCCATATGGCACTCTAATTGCACAATAAAAGTGATTTAATCGGAAATAATTACTTTGTTTTCAAAGTGCCATAATTATTGCAACCCAAAGCTAGCTTTTGAAATAGTACCATGTAAAGGAGTTCGTAGATGATGGAGGGGTCTGTTTGGTTTTTAACTACTGTGTACATCCTTCAATTTACCTACTTAGTATTGTTTATATTGCTGCAAGGAACTAAAGACAAAGGGCTGTTGGTAAGAGCAGTCAGAAATGAAACAAAGGCAGAGATAAAATATCTTCAAAGAAAATATCAGAAGACCTTGAAAGAACAGAGGCTTAGGGGAAGTGCCTATTTATCTGGCTGCAGCCAAGTGCACAGGCATGTTTTTTTTCCAGTGTTGGCGTCTACGATCGAAAAATAAGTGAACTCTTGCAAACCATTTCTATAGGCAGTTTGGGGGGAAGCAGGAGCTGGTGTAGGGGAGTAAGTGAGGCAGAAAAAGAACTGTTTAGGAAGATGTTGCAGGAGTGAGACGAAGAGAGGCAGAGGAAGACCAGGAAGCTCTGGACAATGAGCCTGGCTGCTCGAGTTAAACAGGAGCGTCCTAATTTTGTGTGGAGATTGTGAACTTTAGTTAGATTTGATGAAGCTTTCCTCTTGGGTTAATTCTCTCCTCTGGCATCTGTGTGAGTAAATAAGCAATCCTTCATTTTGACAAACCTCTTTTACATCACTTTGCTCAGCAGCTGGTCAAAACTTCCTGGAGGAGTTTCTTGGAGGTATAAGTGTGGCTGAGAGAGTGAGACCGAGTTCCCAAGCAGCTGTACCTTGACAGAAGTGAAAGAAAGTGTGCTGATTGCCTGACAGCAGTGTTTAAAAAGGACTAAAGTGGTGTGATGCAGAGTTTTGTTTGTATCATGATGGAGATTTTTATTTTGGGATAGCTTTAGTGCAAGAGTTATTCCAAAAATAGCTCTGGCAAACAGCTTATGCCTTTTAGACCCAGTCATAAGACAGTCTAAAGTAAGCAATTCCACTGCTGAAATATGTACTCAGACAGCCTTTGGGATTACTTTAATGATCCAGGTGTGAATCCATATTAGCAGCTGTACTGATGCAACTTTCACCTGTAGAGGTTTGTGGTGATGTCTCTGCATTTCTGCTGTCACTCCGTACATCTGAGCTATGCTTTTATATCACTTCAGAGGCATGATCTCATGCACTCAATTGTCCTGGTGTAATGTGAATTGTTAAGTTCATTCTGTTGTTAATTAATTGGACGTGCCACATTAAAATAGTCTCCCTGAAGTCCTCTGCATTACAGATTAATGTGAGCTTCTCCACAGACCTAGCAGTTTGAAGTGTCTCACTTGCAATCTAAATGACATCGACGACGTGCTGGGCTGGTAGTTATTCCCTGTATTGCAGGAGGGAAAGATTTCAATAACATTTCAGCTGTGTTTGGATGTCTGTTGGAAATGCTCTCTCTGAAATCCCAAATGAAATCCATGTACCATAAAGAGAATAAGTAGAAAAGTGAAGATAATTTGGCTATTTCTGAAGAGCTCATGTGAGCCCACAGCGTTAGCAGACAGGTGATGAGAAACAATAAAATTATTGCTTTTTAAAAACATGGCTGAGCGTCGGGGAAGCCACCTGTAGGGAACCTCTAAATGCTTGGCCCTGCTAAGCAACTGTCCATATTGTTTTTAGTAATCTCCCAGTGTAAACTTGGGAAAGTTTATTCACAAACATCATTGTAATTTCCATGGACAACTAATCATTACTATTATACTCATGCCCAGCTGCAGCTAAAAATGGAATGCTGGAATTTTTTTTCCATGTAGTTTGTTTTGGTAATTAAGATTCTGATAATTGGATCATTATTGTGAGAGTGAGGAGCAGGAAAGCCTTGCAAGGCTTACATTGTGATCAAATTTTTAATCTGAAAAGACTTGGCTCAGGAGCTACTGATGGGCAGGATCATTCCCTGAGTCCTCCACTGCTCCCATCCTTCAATTGACAGTTCTTTCAGGATCCCAGAGTGCTGATACGAATGACTGCTTCCCTTGGCAAGCAGCACTTTTCAAGCCTTCTCTCTGCACCCCATTTACCTGATATCTCTAATCAGCCTCTCCTCATGAATCCCACTTGTTTTCTTGACTATTGTGATGTCTTTGTCATTCAGTTAGGATATGTTCTCTCAGAACATGAGAACATGAAATAAAAAGTAATCGTCATGAAAGTAGATAAGCACTGGAAGAAGGGTCCACAGAGGTGGTGGAAGCTCCATCCTTGGGGATGATCAGGTGTTGACCGAACCCTAGATTAGGCTCTGAGCTGCCTCACCCAAATTTGAAGCTACCCATCCTTTAGCGGGGGGGGGAAACAACTACACATTTCCAGGAGTCCTTGCTAATCTCAGGTTTTCTATGACTGTGTTCTTATCCTAGGATGTTCTTTCCATTTAGTACTGAAATGCAGAAAAAGTCATTCAGTCATTTAATCTGAACCCTTGCAGAGTTGTAGCTATGGAAGCCAGGAAGTCCTGAACTGAGTCCAAGAAGAAATTCAGGCCTCAAACACTTCTTTGTACATGTAGAGGTTGTCTTTTGAGGTCTATATCCCTGTACATATGTACAATATAAAGTGCATGGAAAATACTGCCAAACCAGATGGGGCATGTCTTAAACACATATCACCAAGAAGTGTACGCAGTTCTTGGGCATGAACTGAGCTGATGCTGCCTCGGCACAGCATAGATCCAACACCATGTTGCTGGGAAAGTGAAAGAGCTTTTCCTTTCCTCAGGAGCCACTGAAGACCAGTGCTGTGCCAGGTTTAGCATACATGCCCTTGTGGCAACAGGAAGTCACTCAGTTGAATCAGACAAACTGATCGATAAAAGGTAAAAAAAGAGGGAATTTTCTGTCTAAAAGTAGAGGAGCCCAGGCACAGAAACTGTTATATTCCCTGGGATCTTCAGAAATTTCTAAGTGTGTTTTATAAGATAGTACAATAGTGGTGTAATTAAGATTGTGAAGCCCATAAATCCATGAACCAAAGCCTGCAGGTTCCTGAAATCTGTGGACACCTTTCTAATCTTTAAGTGCCTCAACCCAACTGGGACTCTCAGAAGAGCATGTTTCTTGGGTTTTGTTCCCTAGTGAGCCAACAGTGGTGCTCGTCGTGGTCCTCTTTGGCTCCCTTTTTGTAGAAGTCAGATGATTAGAGGATTCGGCACAGAACCAGGGAGGTTCAGCTTACGTTTTCTCCTCCACCTTCAAAGTTTGGAAGTTACTGGCCTATTAGCCTTGCCAAGTAACGGCATTCTCCCCATCCTTCCAAAGAAGGGCCTCTGGGTCTAGAAGAATCATATAAATGGGGACATAATTGTGGTATTGTGATTACAGCACACAGCTGGGGGTGTGTGTGTGTGTGTGTGTGTGTGTGTGTGGAAACTTGGTTCTGCTCCTAATTCCCCAAAACTTGTTCTGTGTTTTATTACTTATGTTTCTGTAGTAACAATTGTTAGGTAAAATACAGGAAAGTCTACTGGAGTAGTAAGAATATTATGCAATTCAAAATGCAAAGAAAACACATGGTTATACTTTGCTTAGTCTGTAGGCTGCTTGAAAGGCATAAATTAAAAGCTATGTGAAGCCTAGAGATGAGATATTAAGATTCTGCTTCAGTTCTTCCCAAGATTTTTATTACAAAATGACTTGAAATAAATGAAGATCAGACAAATTAATTTACATATGAAATGAGGTCTGCTTGTGATTCTTTGATATTTGGGCTACTGACAAGATAGTTCATTACAAAAACAACAAAAAAGCACGGTTTACACAAAGTATCTTTTATTATTTAAACTGATACTCTTGGAAAAAATAAACAACTTCTAAGACAAAACCTTTTGCAGAACTGTAGACAATTACGGCTACAAAAATATTACTCATACTAAAACAGTAATAATGAAATTTTAATTGTAATAGCCTGAAAAGTTCAACTGACAATATGGGGGGGAAATACATGGAAAAGCAACAAAACTGGCTGAATTTCTCAATATCAAAACAATCATTCCAATTTTGGTTTTTCTTCTTTTGTAATGTCAGAGAAACTTGTGTAGTTTCAGAAATTAGAGGAGACTTTCTATGTTTGTTTTTTTTTTTTTTAAAAAAAGATTACTCCAGTGAACATTACTGAATAATCCTGAGAGTAAGCACAAACAAATCTAGTGATCTGAATATGAGACAGAGAAGAGATGTGATGTAAGGGAAGAGATAAGATCTAGATATCTGAGTAACAGAGCAGGAAGTTGCTAACTTTCATCCTTATTTTACATGGGATAATTGGATAAAGTAAAAATTCAAAACAACCTGTAATTTTGGATAAGTATGTTTCAAGTGATTATTAATTAAGATACAATTTTCAGAGTTAAAGATTTACCTGATATAAGTGCTTGAATAGTCTTGGAATTTGATCTTGCATGTCTAAACTGTAGATCACAAACACTGTGGCATCAGAAGTAATTTAAAAAAAAAAACCTACCGTTTTTAATTTTTCACCAATGACCTTTCTTAGTGTTCTTAAAAGTCTAGAATGCTCCCACTGATCTCATTGGCAATACTGATTTTGACTTCATACATTGACTTGTATATGGCGCAGACATGGTAGAATTTAATTTGTATTTTTATAGTATTTGGGAAAATAAGATTGCTTTCTCTAAATGTGTTCATTGTACACAGTGAACATACACATACAAAAAAAAAAGAAAGAAAAAGAAAAAATTAACCTGATTTCATTGTTAGTTTACATTTTCCATTTTGTGATAATGTCAGAGGTCCTTGGGACACCTGGTGTTCCTTCGATGATGATGGATTGGTGATACTATCCCCTGAAGAATAGCCCAAGGCTCTACTTATTACTTTCCTTTCTATTTCAGACATTTCATTAAGCATCAAAATCTGTTTTCCAGTGAAGGCTTCCACTTGATTAAAAGCAAACGATTCTCTCAGTCACGTTTGTCTGGTTGAGAGCCATTTCCTGTGGCCATGCAAGCAGGTCTTTCAAACTGTATCCCTTCCTCATCTCTGACATGTTTATGTTGCTGAGGTCACAAAGAGAGATGAAAATTGTTTTGTTTGAATAAAAACAATCAGAACGTTTAAATCACAAGCAGATCATAACCTGGTGACATGGCAATGGAAATATCTCAGTGCTGCCCATGTTTTTCAAATGAGATGCTGTTGTAGTAATGATTTATGGGCAGTGATATTTTAACAAAAGAACAGTTTGAAAATATCTGCATCTGACATTGGTTAAGAGATATCTAGAGGTAGCTAGGGCTAATCCAAGCCCCAGCTACATCTACCTCAGTAAACTACCTGTGTCCAAAATCATCCTTTGGTACTCTGGATGACTGGCACAGAACAGCACACGTCCATATTGTTAACTCTTCTTGCTCTCTAGAGGATTACTGTGTACAGAGTGGTTACTGAGAGCAGGTTTTGCTCTCTGCTAGGTCCTAGGGGAAGTGCTACACGTCCCAGACCAAAACTATGCTGGTCTGAAGAATACATTGATACATAAAGTCTGGGTCTGGTACCCATTGACATTCCCTCATTCTGTTTATTAGGAAAGTAGCTGTGGCCTTTGAGTGTTTCTCACTGTGTCCAGCAAGCTCCACTTTCCTTGGTCCAGTTCATTACAGGTAGTGGGCACTTAACTGAGTGATTTAATGTAAGACGGGACTTGAGATGGCCCTATTTCCCCTCAAGGAGAGTGACAGAGCTCATCGTGTGAAAGGTAAATAGGAAACGCTGCTTCTTGGAGATACCCACCTTTCTTTCCAGACTACATGGGAGATTTAGACTGACAGATCCCTGATGTGGGCACCTCTGGCTGGTGCCTGCTGTTAGCCAAAATGAATCTGGGGCTTTTTGTTTCCTTTCTTTCCCATGGAAGCTGGGAAATGTATGGACTCGGTGAAGTTTGATGCTCAGGAAGTCGTGGTCCAGTATATTTGAAGTACTCAACACCAGTTCAAGCAAGTGCGCTCAGTGGAAGCGTTCACTATTCAACATTTTTGCTATCAGACTCAATTTTAAACTATTAATTTTTAATCTAAAAATAAGCCACAAAGCCAGACACCATCCAGACTGGCAGCAAGATCATTCTAACCTCAGATAGGCAAAGAAAATTGAGTGTTCATACAAACTGCTGATCTCTTAACTGGTGTTTACTATCAACGCTGTGTGAAATATGTAGGAGAAGCTGAAAGCCAAGTAAGATTTACATTTACATGATTCTTGCTACAGATGTGCAATTTCTAGTAAGTCTCCAAACTTGTATTAAAGGCTGCCTCCAGCTGACCCGCTTTAAGGTTGATAACCCAGTGGCTTAATGCAATTAGAAGTGCCTAGCTATTCTTTGCTTGTCATCAGCAACAGAAAGTAGTATACCTTCACTTCACTAACCCATAATGATCAGTAATATCTTAATGCCACAGTTCACATTTGGGCAAATAAGTTTTGTCCTGTACTTCTGAGCAAATAAAAAGGAGCATGACTGTAATAGCACAAAGCTGAATCAAAACTAACAATAACCTCTTGATTTTTAGTTTACTTTTCCTCGTTTTAGCAATCATTTTCATTCTTCTAGTTCAAGTGGCACATGTGTTTTGGGACCAAAAAATGATGGAGAAAAAAGACATCTGTCTGATAGTCTGACAGGAAAATACTGATAATAATAATACCAATACAATCACTGCTCATGCTGGAGTCCACTGCTTTCATGTTCTAGGTGGGTAGAAGAGACACAGGGCAAAGCTGAGAGCCTTTTCCAATGAGAAAAGTGTCTGGCTATCAGAGCACCCTGTTAGCTGCGGGGAGGGAAGAAGATTAAACCTCTCCAACCCTCTGCTCTCAAAGTGACTTTGGTTTAGAGAAGAGGGCAGGCAGGAGCAGAACTAAGTGATGCTTGATACTTTGCCTTGGAGGAGAGAAGTGAGGAGTAGAAGTAGGGCAAGCACTGGAGTAGCCTACTCCTGTTTTAGTGCTCTGTAGACAACCTGTGTAATGCCTCATCCCTTTCTTGTCCCCTTGCCTGGCATCCAGGAGTCAGGTGACAGAAGTGGGGAAGTACAAGACTGCTTTAAGCAGCAAAGTATTTCAAAACTGAAGGGAAAATAATATTGAGATCTTACTTCATTTCCTGATCTTAGAAATATACACACCTGTCTATACTCAGAACATCCCTTTTATTACAAAAAGAAAAGAGAAAAAAATATTTCTAGGAATGAGGCTTCAGGAAATGCAAGATGTTTTGAGACTGGAAGTTAACCACTGCAGTTGTTAACCTTGCGCCCACATTGCAGGTTTGTTACCTATCCTGTATGAGGAAAACCACCCTCATTTCAGCCACATCCACTGAGATACAAAACCCATGAACTTGTACTGATTTCTGATTTGTGGAGGCTAAGACCCTGGTTCTTCTGCAGTGAAATCTGGGGATGAAGTCTCTGGTACCCATTAATTCTCCTATTGAATTTAAAGTCTTCTTGGACTTCAGATCTCACTTTTCTTCAATGAGTAATTAAAAAGAATATCCCTCTGTAAAGCCCTGTTGACATGGCTCTGGGTCTTTTGAACCCTCCAGATGGAGATTCTTCATTCACAGCATCCTTTTGCAATTTTCTGTGGAGGTTTTGCCAAATCTCTTCCTCTAATAATAAGTCAAGATGAAAGTTCCAAGCCTGGTTATTATGAATTTTTTTTGGTACAAACACAAGGTTTTAGTCTATTAATATTACCATTGGCTAGAACAAACTGTTATTAAAGGGAATCCAGCACTACCTGTACTTTCCAAATACATTGCTTGTAGAAATAATTTTCATTTCATTTTAATATCAAATCCAGTATAGTCCCTGTTTTATCTCTTTAGAGAGTTTGGAAAAAATAATTTCTTCTTCTCACAGCCTTTCTTTCTCTCTTTTTCACCTGGGACCTTCTCTGTGCCAGAACGTTTCTCATGCTTGAAACAAACTCTCTATTCATCTGGCTGACACATTGCCTTAAACCTCCTTGACACTTGCTTTGCATCTAGCTTTCCCAGGCTACTTGCTTTCAGTAGATGATTTGCTGCCAGAAGGACCAGGGTTCTGGGCCATCCACTAAAATAACAAAATAGAAGAAAAGAAAATGAAACAAAACCAAACTCACAATTTACAAATGGCTGAACTTCCCAGCTTCATTCTGTGTCCCCATCTGTTAATTTAAGAGGAGAGCCCTGTGAGAGAACAAGGATCACTGTAGGGACAGCTGCTTCCAAAGCCCTGACAACCTCAGGAGGTCACTAAAGGACACATCCCCAAAAAGATATTTAGTGAGCTGTCTCCGGCAAAGAGCTGATGAAACTTCTCATTCCTAGGGTTCTCACTTCTCCTGGGCCTGATCTTTTACTGTGGAGTGCAGTGAAATAAGGGTCAGATTGTTTGGTATTTACCCAGATTCCCACAGAGGCCACTTGTCCCACTCAAAGCACAGCCCACACAAAGGACTGAGGCAGCTGGGAGCTTTGCCCAAAGCATATTCCCTTTTCTGGTGTCCAGAAGGTACACACTACCCTTAAAAAAAACTGAGAGGGGGAAAAATGAAAATTATAACAATATGCAAGTGATTCCATCTTTAATTTGCTCATCAAGCCAACATAATAATAATAATTTAAAAGATTGCCTAGATTAATTTTTGTTTGTGGGGTTTTTGTTTGTTTTTTCCCTCCAGATAAAGGTAGTGTCCTGAAATGCCACTGCTGAATGCAAAATATCAAATGCTATCTACGAAAACTCAGCAGAACCAGAAGCATCAACAGTTTAATTTTCATTTTCATAGGTTTGTACAATTAATGCTAGTTGGCAGAATTTAGGTTAAGTTTGCAAATAGTTTCCTTCACCTCAGTCCTGGTGGTTTTTGCTTGGGTTTTGTTTGGGTTGGTTTTTTGCCAAATAACATACCCAACCAAACTCACTTGCCTGTCTCTGAGAAGAAGGAATGTGACTTTCACTTCCATCATACAGACAACGGGCTGATGGATGGGTTGACCTGCCACAGCCCAGAAAAAAACAAAAAAGTTCTACCTCTTGGCCTCAGGGATGTACCAAATGAAGCTTGTTTAGATAGATGCACCGGCAATCACCTTTAAAATAGCAGTGGAGGCTGGCCAGCTGCTATGGTTTTAACTCATCTCCTCAGGTGTGCTGGACCCAGGTTAAGTTGGTTCCCTCTTGCTGTTGCTATGGCCTAAGAATCTCCTGGTTTTCAAACCATTTTTGACGTTCCATAAGCAACTTTTCTCTTCCAGTAGATTCCTGAGGTCCCCGGGGAAGAGTCTCTGGGCAGAGATGACACCTTCCTATGTGCCAGCAAAAGGCCACACTCATCTATCTTGCACTGCTCTATTTGAGGACTAATTCAGGTTTTGGAACATTTTGTTGTGCTTTGATTTCATTCTTGATTGCAAAGCATACTTACACAAAGCCAGATCTTAGTGTCTGGAGTGCTTATCCACTCTCCTGAAGGCCTAATTGCTTGTTAGTCACCTCCTAATTGATTGCTGTGGAACAGTGATTAGGAAGACTCAGGCAGAAGGTAATGACTTCAGGTAGGATGTACCCTGGGAAGCCTGAGTAATATCAGGCATTCATGTAAATTGCTTTACTTTACAAACAGGAGTTAGGTCGGGGCCAGCCCAGAGGAAGGTGCAGGGAGGTGAAGGACCTTCCACTGATCATGTGACTGCATGAGCTGACTTGGGAGCTCCGGGGGTAACGCAGCCTTCAGTGACACCCTGTCTGTGCGGACAACAGCCTTCAACCTCTCTTTCAACCATTTTTCAAAACACTGCCTGTACCACCCACTGTTTGCCTGTGGCCCTTTCCAAGGCCCAAAAAGGAAGGAATATCCACCATTACCCATGGATTTTGGGGACTTCTGTGTTGAGTTACCAAGACAAGAGGGGAACAAAATCGCTACTGGTACCCCTACAGGCAGAGGTGCCATTTCAACCACTGAGACAGCTTGAACTGTTTGTCGCCTGCAAAGAGAGGAGCTCCAGGCTGGCGTGAAGGACTGTGCAGACATGACAGGCACCAATGCATGTGGAGAGAGCTCTGCCTCGGTGAGCTGCTCCCCTTTCCTACCACATCGCCGTGGCTGGTTTGGGCGCAGGCGCCCCAAGGAGTGGGAGTCTGGTCCTGTCTCCCCACAGGTGTGAGCAATGCCTTAAGTGGTCTGTGTCACTGTATGGGGTGTCAGTGGGGCTGGGGGCAGCCTCTGCTTGGCAGGGGGAGCCCCGGCAGCCCCCGGTGGGCTCAGCTGAGCCCCTCAGCCGAGCCGGGGGCGCCGGGGAGGGGGAAATAGGTTTGGGCAAGGGCCAGAGGTGGCCCAGGCAGAGGAGGAGGCAGCCGAGGGGGGAGCAGCAGCAGAGGCAGCCCCAGGCCGCAGCAGCAGGAGGGCAGGAGGTGCCGCAGGCCCGGAGCAGGGCTCCCCTGCAGCCCTGGCGAGCCCCCGCCGGGGCAGAGCCCCAGCCCGCAGCCCGGGGAGGGCCCCAGGCCGCAGCTGGGGGCTCTTTCCTGCAGGAGCTGCGGCCCTGGCGAGCCCCGGCGGGAGCAGGGGGTCCCTGAAGGGCTGCAGCCCGGGGCAGGGGGCTGAGGGGCTCACACGGGCTGACACACAGCGGCAGCCCCTGGGGGAAGAGGGGAGCCAAGGGGGCAGCTGGGACTGGGAGTAAAGGGGGTGGTAGGAAGATGTCATTTTAATGTTTGCCTTTTTTCCTTGCTACTTGAATCTACTTTTATGTCAATTAATTACATTTATTCATTTTCCCCAAGTTGAGTGTGATTTGCCCATGATAGTAACTGGTAAGAGATGTCCCTGTCTTTATCTTTGCCCATGATCTTTTCCATCCTATTTTCTCCCCTGTCCTCCTGAGGAGGGCGGGTGATGGAGCAGCTGGGTGGGCATCTGGTTGCTGGGCAAGATCAACCCCACCACAGCTGCAGCTCATGTCTTGTAACATGAAGCTAATTGTGATTTGACTAGTTCTGTATGAGCTCTTGTTTACTTAGCCAGCTATCTACTCCAAATTCATAGTATAGACAGGACGGTGTACAGACATGACCATGGTGAAAAAGTATTGTATCTTTTATTAAATTACTAAAAATTGAAAAACAGACAAAAAAGAATGTAGACAAGTTTGCAGGTACACCAACCTTTCTTCAGGCTCAGAGTCTGTGTGTGTGTCTCTTTTTCTGACAGAATCTAATGCTCAAATAAAAGAAAATCAAGATCTTCTGAAAAGCCTGACTCACTGTCTGAGGTCAACATCTTGCCTTCTCCTTACTTGTGGGAGACAACTATCTCTGATGGGATACCCAGGCCATCTTAACAGTGAAGTATTATATCAGGGATGAATTGCTTTTTTGAATATATTTTTTCCTCTCACTTCAGAGGAAAGTTAGACAAACATTAAAAGGTTATTTAGCTTTTAGCTGGCTGAATTTAGGTGTGATGTATCCTACCCTTAGCTCCTGCCATAATCAATAAAGATAACGAGGTAGACATTTTTGGCTGGGATGGAGGACAATACTCAGACTATATGGCTATTTCAGCTACAATGCAGGGGACCAGGGTGAGATTTTACATATATCCAGTACACAGGTGCCTGCAGGGGGCACTTTCAAAGCCCTAAGTTAGCTGCCAGCTACAAACAGGAATCCACAGAAATATGCCCCAGGGGTATCAACACTCTTGAAAAAAGCCACATGCTGCTGTACACAGGGCCTGGACACAGCTACTGGTTTTAAAATGGAGCCTTCCTGCAGGACTCTGAAGTCTTTAAGTGCCTTAAAGACGTCTGGATGATTTGAAAAAAAAAAAATATCCATCCAGGTAAGACATTAAATCTCACAGAAGGTTAAGGGGAAACTCATTTGAATGCTATACTAGCTCTCCCTTGACACCTCTTTATCTTTAGAGGTCTAGATACCACTGCAAATCTTGTCTGATAGGCTTACAGCCCTACAGGGAGTTAGGTGTGGTAATGCTTCACCAGCAGCTAAAAATGAAGTGCATCTTTATTTTCTCAGCTTTCTCTGAATTGCTGTCTTTTCCATTTGAATTTGAAGAGAAGACTGTCATTTGCCTTGTCCTTATACTGGTTTAGCACAAAAACAGTCCCTGAAAATTGATACCTCCATAGCAAATGGCAGCTTGAGCCTTGGTGGCCAGGCAGTCCAAGCAAACTGAAAATGTGTCCATTTCCTGCATTCAGTGACACAGAGGAGAGTAATGGGGATATCAGTCTCCTAGGCTGAATGAGCAGATGTCCATTTACAGCTGAGAAAATCCAGGATAAATGAGCACACACCCTGTTGCCAATAGCCATTGCTTTGTTCCTAGTATGACAATGTGCCAAGCTTATCAACAGCACCATTGAGAAGTTAATTCATGGCTACAGACAACAGATGCTGAGGCATTCTCCACTCCCCTGAAACCTGTTTGTTTATCACCAAAGGTAAAGTCTGTGCTGCGCCGAGAGTAAGACTCAGAAGCTCTCAGCAGGCATGGTTTAAGTGAAAGCTTCTGGTTTAGAGTGCTGAGCTGCTGTGAATGGAGCGGTTTCTCCAGGCTTTCCTATGGTTTTTTTTTGGTTTGTTTGGTTTTGGTAGTTTTTGGTGGGTTGGGTGGAGGTTTTTTGGTGAGCATCATTTTACCATCTGCCTGCTCAGAATCGGAAGGTGTTTTGGTAAACTGATGAATATAGCTTCATGACAACCCACCAAGCTAAACAGCAGTCTAGTTTGCAAAGGCTGAAGCAGAGGTTTGGAGCAGGAGCACAAGGAAAGATATGGTCACCTCCAGGATGAGTGCATGCAGTCTGGGCAGCCACTGTGGGAAGTGCAGGAGGGAGACCTATATCTTAGCAGTAACAAGTTTTAGCTTGGTCTCTGTTTCTGAATCTCTGGGGTGGTGAGAATGACCTCTTCATCTGGGCAAGATTGTTCCAGGTCTTTTGTGGCAGAGAGAAGTTGAAACCTGCACTTCTTCCCTCACCCGCACAGATTTGTACTTTCTCATAGGTTCCCACCTCTAGATTCCTCCTCCATGAGGAAACCATCATGCTGCAGACTGCAGGTCAGTGCAGCACAAGGCAAGCACTGAGAGCAGCCTGTCCTCTACCCACACTTCCAAAAGCACATCCCAGCTGCACTGGCTGAAGGCATGTAGCTGTGTGCCACCACCTCATCCTTAACAGCTTGTAGACATTTTCTATTTTTGGCTAAGTGCTCCAGCTGTTCCCCTTCCAGCTCCGTTGCATCTTTAACCCGGCACTGAGCTAAAAGGTAGGAAAGGGTTAGCAGGGTCTTCTGACCATGAGGGCTGCCCTTTGATACCTGCAGTTTCTTTTGAAAAGTGATGTTTAAGTGCTCAGCGACACTGTCTCTTTATAACAGTAATTTTCTTGGTCCTTGTTTCTCCTTGGTTTAAACAGCTTGGATTTGATCTTTTCTATTCAGTCTTTCTCCTCTGTGTGCCAGCACAAACTATCACTGTAGGAAAGCAGGACCTGTAGGTAGGCCTTTGCTCACATATAAATGTATCTGACCATTGTTTTATGAAATAACCTACATTTGTTCTCAAAAAAATGTTAATAAATACCTATATCTAATTAATTTTTAAATCCTGAGGTGTTACCTTCCTAGCATCCATTTACTGGTCCTGGGTGAACTTCCTCAGCTCCAGAGCTGTGAGTTTAATTTTTTTGTAATTATTCACCTATTTATGAATCAAAGAACAGAGCAGATGAGCTCCACATCCTGCCTCCAGCTGGCAGAAAGCAGTTGAGTACAGCTGAAATCTGTTCAGTTAATTCATAAAAAAAAACAACTGAGGACCAAACTGGGTGAACCTCTGTGAGAGCTCACTAGGACAATGTTGCATTTGTCCCATTTCCAATTTTCTATTTCAGTTTTATATTAAAGCAGCCAGACTTTTGGGGAGTAGTGGAGAAGAAGTGGGAGGTTAAAAGACATTGCCTTGTTACAGTGTTTGTCAGAACCACTGTGCTTCTGCACAGCTGGGCTGTTCCCTGACCTGACTTTGGAACTAATTAGGAACTAGGCAGAAACAGATATTATGACTAGTTGTACTGTAAATACTTTTATCCTCAGGGCAAGAGAGCTCTACTGCTGTCTGGAGATGTGGGGAATGAGGTAAATGGAGAAGCATTATCTAGAAATCAGGTAAAGCTGTAGTCTCTGATGCTTGACCTATGCTGCAAAGAGAGGCTGGTAGTTCATTTTCCTTTGATAGAAAAGGAAAGTAGAACTTTTGATGTTAAGGCTGATTAGGCAGCTGTGAGTAATTGAAGGAAGTACTATTGTGTTTAAGATATTAGAAACTGCAAAACTTTCCCATAAGACTTTTTTGAGGGTAGCTGTTTGCAAAATATACTTTTCCCTTACGAAGTCTAGTCCACTCCCTTGCTTTTCATGTTTTTTCATTATGATTGAGATAAGCAAGAGGCACTGAATTAGAATTTCTGAATTCTATTTCTATTACGATGAATTACCTACCACATATCTTAGAAACAAATTCTGCCTCTCCCAAACTGCTCATTATTTTTGTCTTCCTGGATATTTGGGATCCAGGATAATTTTGACACTGTAGGTAAGGTAATGCAAAATGGAGTCACCGCCTACCTCCCTTGTAAATTTCTTTTTTCTTTATAGGGAATCAAGTGTATGTTTGTATATGTGTGTAGGCAAAGCACTGATTGCAATCAAGATTTTTTACAATACCTGCTATTCATTAAGCTGTTATTACTGGTAACAGATAGCTATTCATACAATATACTCAGTTTTTCATTCACTCTGCTTACTCATGCACAGTTACCCAGCTGGAGCAATATCTGGGAAAACAACCCCAGCTGCTTACCCAAAAGTAGAGTTGGCTTCTTGGTGAGTGTTCATGTCCCTCAGAAGGTTCTTTGCTTCTTTAAGTAGGTATATACTCCTTTAGTCTTCATGTGCATATGGCTGCCACCCCCTCGTGGCTGTGACCTGAGTCATACAACCTGTGGTTGATACTAGTGGGTGGTCATGTCCTTGTACGGATTCAGCAGATTTTTGGTGTGGTGAGTTCATTAGCTCTTGCAAATTCATCAGAAGACTCCTAGTGTCCAGAGCCTGTCAGTCCATTGCAAACTTTCATACAAAAGTCTTCTAAGTATGTTGTTTTCCTCTTTCTGGCCTGTTGTTTTCTGGTAAGTATTTCTCCATCCAGATCTACAGACAGCTACAAGATTTGTTAACTGAAACAGAAAGAGCTTTTACAACCTCTCTTCTCTTGACCGTGAAATATTTCTCTCTTTAGGCCATTGCACTGAATATATATCTGCAATTCCATGTTGTACTTCACCTGCTCTAAACTCAGGTTGCCACCAGAAAAGCAGATCTTCCACCTTCTCCCCTGCATCAAATCTAATATTTGTCTCCAGAGTGACCTTGATCCCTTTGTTAACCTGAAGGAAAATGAAAACTCTGGGGGTTTTAAATTAACTGTTTTTCTTGTAAATCAATTAGATGACACAATCAACAGATTGAAGGCAACAAGGACTATGGGAGTTCACAGCTGGGAGGCATGGGGAAAGGGGTGCCAGTCTTGGTGAACACAATTGGATCACATTAATTCTAACATGAAATGTCTCTCCAAGACCTAGATGACAAAACTTTTTTTCAGCCCTGTGTTGATCATCAAATGAATGTGAACATCAAAACCTTCTACGAAGTGCCGTGTTTATACATTGCCTCTACTATGCATTCATGGATTCCTAAAGCTATACAAATGTGACTCAGCACCACAAGACAGTGGATTGTGTCACAAATGTGCAAGGCTTATAACAAAGCTAAAAGCAAGTTGCTTCACTATTAACAAGGTAATAGCACTTTGGCCTCACTAATTTCTGGAGAGGCCAACTTGATTTTTACATTTGAAACAAACCCATGAAGGAGCAAATTATAAAAAACCAAACAAAAGGATAAAAATAAGAAATCTGTAACTCCATTTTTTGACAGACCCTATAAGGTCAGAGAGGACGCAAATTCTTGCTGAGCTTTAAATGATCATTTTACAATTAATCGCTCAGGTGAGACTGTTAAATTTCAAAATGAATATGCATCATTCTGATGGAAAATCGGAAAGTGGGGGGGAAAGTTGAAAATATAGCAATTACCTTTTATTTTTATGCCCACAGGACTTTAAGCAGAATTCTACTGGAGAGAGTTTTTAGCAGAAAGGTAAGATTTTATTGCTTCCAGGCATTTATTCTAACCCTGACTACTCTCTTGCTCACACTGTTTTAAATCTATCCCCAATAGGGAAGTGCAGTAGAGTGGTTCACAGCTCTGGAGTATTTAAGTACCTCTGCAGTCTTAATCTCCTGTTTCTGGAGGCTATACCATAGTGCTAAGGAGCTCAGATGACCTCAGAGCAATTGGTAGTCATCATGAAGATTTATTTTCTAATCTTGATGGAAGAGGGTCAGTCTGCATATCGGAAGGCCAGCTTGGTACTCTCTGATATCAAGTGGTCATTCATGTAAGCAGAGGCAAAGGGCAGCACTCAATTACTATAAGCCAAAAGAAAGATGCTAGGTAAAGAGGAGGGATCTGACAGGACTTCTTGCTGGCTCTGTTGAAGCTCTTCTGCAGATCACAGGTCATATCAGATGCCCAGATCCCAGACACCCCTCTACTGTGCTGTGGACAAGTATTTATAGTTCAAAGGGACTGGAATAGTGAGAAGTGCAATCCTGACTGATTTGCCTTCTGACTATCAGCCCAATGGAGACATTTAATACCTCCTTTGTCTGAGATTTTTAGATTATTTTCTTTGTTTCTCTATTATAAAGCATGGCTTGAGGTGATTTGGTAGCAGCTGTGAGCACTCAGTATTTGAGTAAATGAGACCCTGGGGTCTGCTGTTTGACATCTTCCCAGTAAAAGAGGAGCTCAGAGAACAATGACTTGTGGAGTGGTCTTGTCCAGCATCACACAAAATGTATAGCAGAGGGAAGGGGAAGATCCAGTTCTTCAGTTCAACCTGATATCCTATTAAAACTGCCTCTCTGTTGCAACAAGCAAAGGAGGTTCTTGCAATAAGCCCAACAAATTCTTCTCTTGTATGAGTTTGGCTCAATCCAAGGACAAGGAAGCAAAATAATACATTATCAGGTATTTAAATATGGTATTGTAGTGCTTATACACAAAACACCATTCCCAGTGCCATATTGATTGTAATGCTTCCTCCTTTCTGAATGCTTCACTTTGTACCCTCAGGCATTCATCAGTCTGCATCAGAGTCATTTCTGTACAGACAAGGAAGAGAGTAAGTGATCCTAGTTTAATTGCTTCTACCTTAAGGACCAATAAATATAAAGTATATCAAAGGGTAATTTATGTCTGTAGAAAAAGGCTAGGTAGTTCAGGGCATAGACTTCTTTGGCTTAGTGCTCCAATGTTCCACATCGTGTACAGACATTAATGCCCAAAATGAACATCAGCTGTGCAGAAAGTTGCATTAAAATGCATAAGAAATTATTATGTTTTCATTCTTGATTTAGAAACATGAGTTGCTAAATGCCTTTGGACCTGGTTTCCAGTTTTACTTTTTCTGTCTGCTTGTTCCACAATCACAAGTTTCTGTTAATACACAATATTACGTACTTTTGAGAGGATGTTACTATATAAAAATGGATCTATAAAAAATGTACATAAGGATGCAACTCAGTATAGGAAAGAGTAAAAATAGCATAGCTTCACCTTTCTACAGGGCTAAATTTCAGGAAGTTTAAGAGAGATGTTTTAACCACACTGCTTTCTACAGAAAATGCCAATAAATACTGCAATAGCTCTATGAAAGTGACTTTTCATCCTGGCTTGAAGATAGGCACAATTAAGTGATGTCTTTCTGATCTCATGGATATGATGCCAAAGAAGCCTCCGAGTAGCTCATAGAGCCAGGCAATGTGTCATATGTCAATAGTATTGGTTAAGTTGCCTCAGATCTAGCCTCTCAGTGCCGTGGTGGAGTGCAGATTCTCAGGTCAGCATTAGGAGACTGCTCCTGCCCAAGTTCCTGAACATCCTGAAGGGGAGACAGCTCAGACACTCACAGCTCTGCTCCACTGATGACCACCAATACGTATGAAAAATGGACAGGTCATGGCAGGTATATTTAACATGTTGAAGTATGTACCTCCTTCAAGAAAGCAATCTCCTTACATAGGATTTCATTTTTTCTTCTCACATGGTCTTCATTCTTTCCAACTGCCTTTTTTTTTTTTTTTTTTATCATTGAGGAAGAGAAATGATGAAAGCAAAGCTTTCTCAGGCAAGAGAAAGAAATTTACAGCAAGAGAAAGAGAAATGCCTTTTGCAGGTTACTTAGAATCGTAGGATAACAGAATGATTTAGGTCAGAAAGGACCAAATGTTCTTCCCCATATGTCAGGTGCTCCAGCCTCTGACAATCTTGATAGTCTTCTGTTCAACTTGTTGCTCTTTGTCATTGTCTGAGGAGCCCAAACCACGATCCCTCCAGTTAGGGTCATCCACCAGCTTGCAGGGAATGCATTCCATCTCCCTGACTCAGTTCTTTAAGAGGCAAACCAGTATTGGCCCCAGTATCAAACCCTGAGGAACACTACTTGTGACCAGAGGTTTTAATGAGGTGATCATCCCCTAGTTAGTTCCCATTGTTGACACTATCTGGTATCACTGGTCATCCAAGTTCCCTCTTCAGGGGAACAAAGTACACTTCCCAAAATGAAATTTCTAAAGTTCTAATCATCCCTGGATACTCCAGTGAGCTGATCATCTGAATCCTTCACATTTTCATTATTATATATTCTTTAATGAAAATTATAATGAAATCTGTGAAATCTAACAGCAGTGTACAAAAGGGATGAAATTTCTGATTTGGGAGAAAGTGGTCTTATTTTAATCATGACAGCAAATATTAAAAATATAATTAAATAAATAATTGAAAAAAGGAAAATGTGATTATGTACACAACAGATCTAGAATCTATATAATATCTCTAACTATTTTTTGTTATGCTTCTCCAGTAAAGGGCACATGAAGTTGGCAGCGTTCTTTGCAAACCTTTTGCCCAAAGTGAGTCTATTTTTTATTCTACCAAAATACTGCTTGCAGGGTAAGAATTTAAGTAATGAAAAACACAGCAATAAAAAATTGTAAATCAATGTATATAGTGGCTTATTGCAGACATAAACTCTGTCTTTGGAGAGACAAAGTGAATTCAGTAAACCATTGACCTGTGACAGACTTTAGGAAAAAAAAAAAACAAAACACGAACATCCAGAGATGGTTTATTTTACTTTATTCAAAACTTGTTCATTTATAACAAATGAGATCTTGGATTTAAGCCATGCACGTTCATTCCCTGAACCTTCTCACATCTGTACCTGCTGCTTACACCTTTACTGTAAAGAGGAACTCACCACTTCAGTGTTTTAAATTATTTTTTTCCAGCAGAGGCAATACTACACAACATTCAGACTTGTGTTCCAATGATTTAACAAGGACGTGAGCAACAATGGCCAGTGGCAGTGTGGGACCTAAGCAGATGAGATTGTCAGAACCAAAAAAATGAGAGTTGCAGTGGTTTTGTTTGTTTTGGGTTTTTTTTTTTTCTAAATGACTATTTATTTTCCTCTGCAGGTAAGAAAAATGCATGGCAGGAAATGTACTTTGGAAAACAATTACTGCTGCAGGCAAGAAAATATCAGTGCAATGTGCATTTACTGAAGATTTCTTTCCCAATCCAAGTTTTGATCTGTTTCCAGCGTTAGTTTCATGTTCCTTCAGATCACACATTAGAAAAGAGAGAGAAAAGGAAAAAAAAAAGTTTTACTAAATGACACAACCACAGAGATAACAAAAGTAAAATAAACCTCTGTGCCTACTTTACTTGAAGTTCTACTTTAATACTTCATAACACCTAAAACCAAATAAGTTGATTTTTTTTTTTAACATCTGGATCGGATATCCCAGGAAAAATTCAAATGAGGTGACATCTATGGGGGAAAAATAAGGAAGACATGATTCTCGCTTTTAAATTTCCACCTCTGGAAGTAGTCCCACCATCTAACTGTAGGCATCTGTATCTGGGTTAGAACATCTTTCCTTGGATCTGAATATCTCTGTGAGGATGAACTGACTCTTTGGTGCTGGACAATACATGTTTCAGACTTTAGCTCTGTGTCACCTGTTGGAATACATGACTTCTCTCTTTGTGTATATAGACTGAAAGCAGGTGCATTTGCTTCCTCCTGTGCACCACCGAGTTTGATGTCTGTTGTGAGGTGGTGTGACTATAGTTATTTGTATGGATGGAGCTCATCTAACTTAGTGCAAACATCTACATGTGGCTTGATTATCTCTACTGCTTGTGCAGTAAGTGAGAGAAACTTGGCACCACACACCTCACTCAAAGAGGAGTCTGAAAGTGAACACAGAAATTTTGTTCCAAAAGTGCTCTGTCTCTCCATTGATTAAATCAGGGATTTAAGTTGTTTTAAAATCAGAGATATCTTTTTTTTTTTTTTTTTTTTTATGGTGTGTGTAGCTAAAGTTAAATGAGATGAAGTCCATCCCAACTTATATGGCATTAAACTTCCCTTCTAATCTTATCAAACTTTTTTCAGCTGATTTACAGACAGGCTCCAATATAATCAGAAACATAGTTCCCCAAACAGTTATTTATCAACTGTAATCTTTTCAATACTGAACAAAATCTTTGCTAAACAACCTTTTCTACTTCCACTGTAAGAACAAGATTTAGAAATTGTACATCTGTTAGCTCAATGATCAATATATACTAGCCTTGTTTTAGATAATTTTATTAAATCTAAAAACATTCCAGGCTAATTTCTAAAGTAGCTGTATGAAAGGTTCATTGATCTGCCCAAACAGAAAGCTAAGTAACAACTGAAGTAATCCACTGATTCTGTTACAGTAAAATTTTCAAATTTGGATACTCAAATGGAGGCATAACCTCTGTATTCAGACACCTGAATGATTTATTGAAGAGCCTAGCAAATTCAGCTTTTTAAATTTGAATGAAACATGATCCAGCTGCCTAAGCACAGACATGTAGTGCCATTTGAGAAATGCTATCAAGTCATCAGCATGACCCCAGTTCACATGCCACAAGGTCTACGAGAACCTCTGTTCTCTCAGCTGGATGCTGAAAACCAGGCCCCACTGTCTCAGGATGGGGAACTGACCCTGGCCCATGGAGACACCACAGAACAGAGGAGAATTTTCAGATAGGGCCTGGAATTCACGTCCATCTCTGTAGGTGCCATGCTGTAAGCAACCGAGTCAGAAAACTTTAACCTCAGCTATTGGAATAATGCATTTAATGCCTTAGTGTAAGGCACTTTGGAGCTCTGTGTGGTCTCTCATACTAATGGAGATTGCTGGTAACATTTAATGCCTTTAGTAAAACATCCAGTCTCTGTGGGATTGCAATTATGCATAAAGAGGCTAAAGAATGAACAAACACAGCACACTGCAGGCAAGTAAGATCAACTTAAGTTTGTTAGAGGTAGTGGAAGAAAAGGCTGCAGGCAGAGAAATGCACTGCACTTTGCCACCAGGAATTTCTCACCTGTGTTACCTCTCACCACACAGGGTAGGGTCTTGAGATGCTTTACCAAAAGGGAAAATTTCATACAGAAGTAATGCTACTGCCATCACTATAATATAGAGCAATAATTATTTCACAGCACACAATCATATTATGAGGTAGCTTAGACTTGATTACAAAGAAAACATCTTTGCAGTCACTTGTGTGGTTACTAGTTGCTAGCTAGTGACAGGAATTATAAACAAACATAGATGATAAAGAGCTGGACTGTTGGTTAGCCATTCACCAGAAACATATCACTGGAGCTTTATATCACTTTTCATATCACTTGATTTATGCCTGGTGGGGAGGTTACACAATGTATTAAAGTTAGTAATTCCATTTACAGGCCAAACAGAAGTAAAATCTCTCTCATTTCCAAGGCTACGCAGATATTTCATCCTTTCCCCTCAAATTACTTCTCCCACTGCCTGATTTCTTACACGTTCAGGTTTCCCTTCGAGTACATCGTGTTACTACATAGCATCATCCCTCAGTCCCAGTGGATCCTCCCTTTTCTTTCACCATTCTTGTAAAGAGAGTTTTCTCAGTGTCTTTACCCACATTCCTCTCTAGCTTCAGTTTGACTCCTGCCAGCAACTCCCTCAGGAGTGCCACTCTAGAAAACAGTTATTCATGAAAGAGACAGCTATTAGATGAATATCCCCTTTGTAGGACTGAGAGAACTTGCTCAGACATCCTCATTTGTATTTGAGAAAAGATTTACAAAACTGCTATTAGTCTCCCATATGGATAAACTATTACTATCGCCTGCAGCGAAGTGTTGTCCCATGCTGACCTACATTTTCTCAGACTGGGAGAGACAAAAGTCTGGGTGGCTTTTGTAGGTCAGGGACTATTCCCAGTCAGCAATTTGGATGCAAAACTTTCTCAGAGTCAATAAGTTTAGCTGTATGGATGCAAACTAAAATGTGTCTGACGCATTAGTACCAAAGAACAGCCGTGATCCTTTTTATTTAAAAGTACAGAAGTAATTCTACATTCTCAAGAACATTCAGGTCAGTGCCCCCCTACAAAAGTCCTTCAATACACAGTGAAACTGGAGAAAGTCTAATACAATCTGAACATTGCACTCTAAGATGATAAAGCTCTGAGGAACTCTGTCTGAGTTTTTTCCATATGGCTTAGTTGGAGGTATCATGGTTTTGCTGCTAAAGGATTTTGCTGTGTGGTTTTCAGACACCTTTGTAAGTCTCTGCATAAAAATCCATTGGTGTCCCTGTGCAAGCTCTTTATAAGTACAGTCCAGTTGAAGCCCTTGCTTATAATTCAACTGTTTTTTGGGGTTTTTTCTTGTTTTGTTTGCTTGTTTGTTTTCCAGTCAATTTTGACAGAAGAAAAGGGATAATGTTCAGCAAACCATCCCAAACGCTTGTGCTTCTCCCCAGCATTTCAACTCTGTGCTACCCCAGCTGGAAATCCAAGCAGAACCTGATCAGTTTCCAAAAAAAACTTAAAACTTGATTGCAGGCTCTGTGTCAAGGAAGAAAAAGAAAGAAAAGCAAACTTTACAATCACACTTGTAGTCACTAACGATTAACCTCCTCAAATAAGCCAGGTAACTCATGCCTGGCCACTGGGGACCATGAAGTTTCCTTTTGCACCTCACTTTCTGTGCGCACTTTTTCAAGCAGATCTCACTCCCACATCCTGTGATCAATTCCGCAGACTTTGAAAGACTTTGGAAAGTCTTGGTTTCCTACAGCTAAGACAGCCAGTGACACTGTTTAGTCTAATATTAAGCCTATATTTTCATTGCTCTTTAGATGAAACATCTCTGAATACCGTGCAAACTGTATAGGTATAAACCAAGATTTTCAAGAGTCAAGCTCACATTTAGGATACTCAGTCACTGTCCAGTTCTAAGCATATTGGCTAATGAAACTTTTTTTGGAAGTCTCAGAACTGGCATTTGCAGTAATTGCTATTATTTTACCAGATCACCAAGCTTATGTAAATCTTAAAAAACCCTCTCGAAATTAGTTCTTGAACGTGTTCAACCTAAACAGTTCTGTGATATTATTACCTCACCAATACCATACCTTTTCAGGAAATGAACACTTAGTTTTTGGTATTTCCATTTACATTATTTCTTCTGTTTCTGTCACCCATGTCTTGAACCCTCGCAACTCTCAACAATGATGCTTCATCTGATGAACGTCACAGGAGGTCGAATGTACCCGACATGAATCAAGATGCTGTAACCTTTCCATTAAAAACATTTAGTAAAGTACCTAGACCCTGCAGGTCTCAATATCTCCCGGTCAGAGTAGTGGCTTTGCTAGCTCCCAGGAATATTTGGATTCTTGAGGAGAAATGCCGAATAAGCCCAGAGAGTGCAATGTGTTCTGGACACACTTGACTTAATGGCCCTACAGCAGTCCTAGTGCAGCTATGACACTCATGGGTGCAGAGCATGTGTGGTCTAGCCGGTCCTCAGTGTGTCAGACCGACTAGTCATGAACTCTACAGCAGATTTCACCAACAGTAACAAGGGAACACTAAATACCTACTCTGACATCAGTCAGTCACAACGATGGCACTGAGCAGCACCCAATCCCATTCTCCTTTTACAGATCTTAGTGTTTAGTTTGTTCCTGCTCTCAAAATATTTATCAAAAACCTTTCAAAATGCTAAGTGTTAAGTCTTAATATACATGTTGCCATAGTGATATTTCCTTTATTCACTACATTAATGCCATATAGAAAACTCCAAGGGAGTAGGGTGATGTGATTTTCTTCTGCAAGGGTCAGGCTGGCTGGTCCTTCTCTTGAGATACCCTCCAGTCATTTGTTACTTTGGCTGCAGTTGTTTACATGTGACATTTACTACCTTCTTCTGTTTTGGAAGAGTAGGTATTTTGAAGACAGACTGCATATCATTGTAGATTTCCCCCCCTGTGCTTACACTCCCTTAGAACTCCCAGGTGTGTCATTTGGGTCTGATGAATTTAATCACTCTGTAAGTTATTATTTCTTTTCCTGACATTTCAATATCCAAAAATATTTCCTTTTCCATGCCAGGAAAGAACAAGTTCAAGATAAGTATTTACCCAGCAGTCTCCTTCATGAAACATACAAAAAAGCTGCTAAGCCTCTCGTCAATGTGCCTATATTCCTTCATAGATCCCTTTAGCCTCTGATGATTCAGTGGAATTATTGATCTCCTCCAGACTTCCTGATTTCCATTTGCTTTCACACCATTAGCTATTTATTCTTTGAAATCCATCTTGGCCTTCCTAATTTTCTTCTTACTTAATAGCTCTTTACTTAATTTATCTTCCTGTATATTGGCTTCATTAGGGTCAGGTAATAAAGGATTTTTGTTTGACTCATTTTGCTATTTGGAAGCTGCCATTTAATCATGTCACGTAACTTCTGGCCTCCCTTCTGTTCCTCCTTTCTCCTTTTGTTTGTGCATCCTAATTCTATTCCAGACTTGATATGTAGAATGTTTTTTTAAAAAACTGACTTTGCTAGTTGCTTTATTTTTAACTGTGGAATATTTTGTCTAATTTCCCACATTTTTTCCACCTTCCCTGTAAAGTTTTGTGCCATATCACTCCTTTTGGGATTCTTCCCATGTCCTTGGGTGGAAGGGAACTAGGCTGTGTTGGCAGTTAATTTAGAGGCTCAGGACTCTGACTTGAGCTGTCTAAGACAGTGCTCCCCATTAAGTGCCCCCTCTCAGCTGCATAGCCTGACTTTCTGAGGAAACTCTGAAGGAGTTGAGAGAATGCCTAAGTTCCAGCCACTGCAGTTCACTGTCTGAAGTCTCAGTAAAAACCTACCTGTTTTGGTGATTGAAGCCACATCTTTTGGTTACTGGACTATGAACTGGAATGAGTCAGGAAGGTAAAAGATAATATCTTAAATAGATTACTGGAGGTCATGTCTTGAAGTCCTTTCATACTGGCACTTGAATTATTTGCTATATACTACCTCAGATGAAGACAAAAACCTAGAAGAGTGAGGATGCCGCTTGCAGGCCTGCATATTCCACATCCCCTTCTGCCAGCCCACATTTCAAATAGACTCCCTACCTGCTTCCCCAACAGTTTGTAACTGTAATTGGACATCGTACACACCAAGACTGGGCTGACACAGTCTGTGTGTGTTTCACTGAGCAAGTCTGTCTCTCCATTTCAAGCCCCAGTTAGGTTTGGTGGAAACTAGAAGATGCCATTTCCCAAGACAAATTCAAAAAATAAGCTCTGACCTCATGGGTCACTTAAGCAATGCACTGCTCACCAAAGGACTTTATGGATAATCTAAACATGATGACATTGCTGTTTCCATCCACACAATTCTTAAAATTACTTTCTCCTTTCTTGGGCTTGAAAAGTTAATGGTATTTTTGCCTTCTGTTTTGAAAAGGGAAAATATGTGGCGATAGATTCTCCTAATGGTCATTCAGAATGACGTTTGCTTACAGTAATTTGTACAAATTGGAAATCCACTTTTCTCCCCAGGAAATGAAATTATTCCCAGTGTTGACACATTTCCCTGGACAATTGAAATAAATGGACAGTTCATGTTTCTTGGCACCATGCTGCAGGCTCCCTGCAAACTTGTCTATTATTACTTACAGGTAGTCAATCAGTTGTGAACCAGTGTCACAGAAGGTGAAGGCTTTGGAGTGTAGTAGCTGGGTATCTGCCTGTGCCCTTAGAAGGCTAGTGTGAATTGCTGCAGAGAAGGCTAACCTTCAGCTAATGGAGCAATCGCCTTCCACTCAGGCATAGAAGTAGCACATACCCAACCTCACCTCCATCACTGTGTATTTGCCTTATGCAGTAATTTTGCCTGCTGTGTGCAGAACATCATTTCACTGTTACAAATTTCTGGACTCATGTGCTCCTCCTTTTCAGTTTAATTTTATTTTTCAGTCTCACATCATTTATCTCCAAAAGTATGTTTCATTAACATAAGTGGAAAATATTCTTAGTCGATTATGTCATATGTAAAAGAGAAGACAAAAGTTAGTCATGCATGGAACTTCATTATTATAAACCAAACGCATCTAGAGAGTTATTAATTTTCAGTCCTTGGTTTCTTATTATTTTTACACAGGTGCAGGTGGTAAATGTAATTTGTTGGGTACTGCAAACAGTAAGTTGGTTTTTTTTATAAAGGCAACAGTTCTATTTCATGCAGGTTTATCTGGATACAGCCAATGTATCATGAACTTACCAGCTTCTTAACATACTTTAAAGTCCCATTTTTTTCTGAACAGGAGCAATGAAAAGAAGGAACAGTGAAATGTGTGGATTCAATATATTTTCAGCGACGTGAATGTTATAATTTTTTATCTTGCATATCATTAGCTTTTTAGTCTTGAATGACAGTCTTTCTGATGGTCAAAAAAACCAAACCAGAAACAGTTGTGCTGCTAATTCTAATAATGAAATATGAACGTGACTGTAATTGTATGCTTTCTATGAGAAGCATCAATAGTTCTGACTGACTGTCTTCGGCATATTTGAAAAGCTATTATAAATTATGCATAGTATAAGCATAATTAAAACATTACCCAAAGGCTTTTTATCATTGCTTTCAGACTCATCTCTTTCCTCACAGTCTCTGTCTTTCCCATATAATTTCATATCTGCCCACATAACAGGCTATTGATATACTTGGACTTTTGCTAGGATTTTAGTAGCCGTTCAGAACTGCCTCTGTTCTCAAGACTCTTAACTGAGTACCAGAGATGATGTTGGTATTGACTGGTAGATAGACCAGTGATTCCTAAGAAATACTGTGGACAGAACAAGGAAGATCCTAAATCCTGTCTTTGTGATCAGCTAAAATAAGGGTATCTTGTTGTTGATTTGATTTGGTTTTTTAAATAACATAGAAAAAGTAGCATGCTTTGAAAGGTGTGTGATAGCTCAGCCATTCTGAACAGTGGTTCCAAGGCCGCAAGGATGTGGAGTCTCCATCCATGGAGATGTGATGTGCTTTGTGCAGCTTCTGTTGTGGCCCACAAAAAAAAGGGAGGGTGCTGGAGGCAATGGGGAGATGTGGATAGGTTTGGTTCCCCTGGCTTAAGACTCAACACAGGAGCCTCTAGGTGAAAGTCCATGGCCTGTACCATGCAGATATTCAGTGTAGCTCATCGAATGGTCTTTTAAATGAGCAAAGAAGACACTGGTAGCATTTCTGTTCCTCGATACATAGACAGATAAAAGCCATTTGTGCATATGAGTAAGACATATATCAATCCTTTAAGAATTTATTACTCCCACACCTTATCAGCTTCTGCTCACTATATCAAGAAAAAATAGTTATCTTTATCTTACTCAGAGGAACAGATAGGAAATGGAAATGAGGGAGAGCCTCCTATGTATCTGGTCCAATAAGACTTAATCTTTTTACCTGCTACAGTGCACAGATCCTGCCCTTCTGATCACCAACATGTATAATTAAGACTAGAAAAACACAGCCTGCTCTTCAGAAATCAGTTCATACTGTAACAAGGCCACCATCACAGACAGGTTCACCATGGTGTGCTAAGTAGGATTGTGGAAGAGGATAGGCAATATCAGGAAGACATGGTTCTGCACACATCCTTGTCCACAGCCAATCCAACTTGAAAAAGAAATCTGTTCCTCCTTTAAAAGGGAGCCATAGTGTATCTTTGTGCCCATAAGAGGCACATAATTAGGACCTGTCATTATGAGACAAATGTCTTTTTCCAGGGCTGCTTTTAGGGTAGGTCAAGACCCTACTGTTTTTTTTTTTCCTGGAGCCTCAGCTTATTTCTACAAAAATAATTTGGGGAAAAAATAAAGTAAAAAATATTTTTAAAGTCTGCTTTAGTCTTTCCCATATTTTATTTTCACTCAGTTTAATTTCCATATAATTCCAAAATGTACATAAGGAAAGTCTTTCTACTCTGAGTTGAATTTAAAATAAATTAAATTATTACTCAGGGAAAGGTATTCCAATTTTGCTGGGATTTTTGATAAGTGGTGGAATCAGTGTTATGCATAAATTCCAGTGAGAATTAAGTTTTATTTCAAAATGAAGAAAAGCCCAAAACAAAGCAAAAAATAAACCTTGCATTTACAAATAGACTAGTTTTTCATGGTCTATTTGTCTAAACTTTGGGAAATTCATGTTCTTGTTCAAAAATGCATTTTAAAAGAGGAATAGTGTAGATATTATTCTGACATAAATCAAAATATGAAAATAACAAAATGTTAAATCCCTTACATCTAACAAGTCCAGGACAATTGCAGTTTTTCTTTCCAACCCTTCAGTAATAAGCTCAATAACAATGCCTAATTTCCATAAAGATAATATTTCACTTACTATTTGACAGGACTGTTTTAATATTGCCTACAAATTAGCAGATTTGTTTACTTTTCCCAGTGGTTTCATATAATTGCAAGTGCCCCTGCAGAATGCTTTTTCCATAGTAATTTTTCAAAATTTAGCAAACAAATGAAGGAGAGTGATCTAGAGCCAAATGAAGTAAATATGCATCAGCCAGTCATTCACTCAGCCCAACCAGCATGCGCTCTCCATGTGCCCCCTACGTGAGCAGTCACTTATGCATGCCGTCAGCTCTCACTGATGCTCTCTTGTAGTTGTCAAGGCTGGTCCATGTGTGCTGAAGTTTAAACATCTGTGGATGGCCAGGAATGCTCCAGATGTAGAAGTGATCACTACTGTCACATAATTTCAGACACTTGCTTTAACGCCTGTGGTTTGATATAATTTGTCAGAAAGATTGTAAAACGGTGAAGATAATCACCGCAGAATTTCTGCAGAACTATTATCCCGCCATCCTGCAGAGCCACATGCATGAGGGACTTGAGCTTGTACCTACTGCTGCTGGAATTAGAGAAAATTTACACATAAACTTCAGGTGTTTTGCAGAATTAGGCATGGGAAGCTGTTTTTGATTGCCAGTATTTTTTTGTTAACTATCTTCTCACTTGCCTGCTTGCCTGCCTGCCTTCTTTCTTCCCTTCTTTCCTCCCTTCTTTCCTTGCTTCCTTCTTTCCATCTACCATCTATCCATCACTGTGTGTTCTTGAAGGACACCCAGTAAATATCAAGTACCACAAAATTTATGAGGAGATTGCTGATATAACAGTAATGAGAACATCTTGTAGTCTAGGAAGAAAACAGAGAGAACTTTGAAACACGAAATTGTAGCAGGGCTGCAGAGTAACTTAGCTGCTCATAAATCTTGTCTCTGAGCACATTACACCATAGCAATGGAAGGTGAACCCAGACTACAACCACTCTAGCTCTCCCCTTCCTATTCTGAGTCCTGGGAATATTATAAATACTAAAACTTTTTACAATTAATTCAGAGATTTCTTTGTCAGATTGTTCTGTGATGAAAATTCAGCTAGCTTGAACCTGGGTTAAAAAGCGGTGTAGTTTTAGTTGGAAGTCTGCAGAAAAATACTGAAGTTCAAGTGAGTTTTGGTTTAATTGTTCTGAAGTCCTTCCAACTCTGAACTAAAAGCAAGATGTTAAGAGTAACTAATAGAGCTTGAAGAAGAGACACTGAATCTAAAGTGCCGTTTCCCATTCTTTCATTTTGCTTTGGAAATGTCATAGATCTATGTAACTTACTGGAAAACAGTAATTAGGAGGGAGAAACTAAGGCACAGCAAGTTGTCCAGCTAGCCCAAGGCCACATGAGACTGGGTGAAAGAGTAAAGCAAAACAAACAAACAAACAAACAGTCCAGATCTCATCTCCCCATCCCCTGCTGTAGCCACTGGAAAATGATCCCATGCCCTAAATTTCCTCTCACTGGTCTGCACTCTACAGCAAAGGACATTTAAACTTTAATTAATCTCCAGTTATTTTCCAAAGCTTTTTCTAATTATATTTTTTTGGTAATGTTTATCAGCCTCTGGGTCTGTTTGAAATTATTTTGTGCCATCTGAGGAGTCTTATTTGCATCTGAAGATTTGATAGCAGGAGGGAACATTCCTTCAGAACAAAAGAGGTGTTCAACGTGCCGGCGTGTCCTTTGCTGTGATTGGCGCGACAGTACTATGTAGAAGTGTATTTGTAATGCAACCTTTCCTATTAGCAACTGACCTTTCTTCCTGATCAGAACCTGTGCTTTTTAGCTTTTATATGAAGTGTGGAAAAGAAAAGAAGAATCCTCAAATGTCTTTTCAAGCAGAGAATTGAAAACTAGCAAAGGACTCTGTGATGATAAGGAAAATCTAAAAATATGTAACAGCAAAGAAAGCTGGCATACTATAAAGTAGATTTCAGGAGAAAATCCAGTGTGGGAAGAGTAGAAAAATGGTAAAGAGACACATACACAAAAAAGAAGTTTTAACAAGAAAATTTAGAAGTATGGAAAAAAAAAATAAAGAGGAGAAAGATCCTTGATTATGAAAAATGACATACAGAAGCTCAGGTATGGAGAGTAGCTGGATTAAAATGAGATTTTACAATAAAGGACTTTTTCTTGGCCATAGAACTGCTCATTATTTATTACAAGATTACTCAGTCCAGACGCTATTCTTTATCATGCATCTCACCTGTGTCTTTGAAAGTCTGCCCCAGCAGGAATGGGATGCTGAGATTAAAGATCTGAATGAAAAATTCTAATGTTTTCAGTCAACAAATCTGCCTTTATAGCCTGGACCAAGTCCACACTCAATCTAATCAATATTCATCGGAGTTCAGCATTCTGTCTTTTTGGAAAAAAACAACAGTTCAAGAAGCTTGGCATAACAGTAGAGGTGTGATACAGCGATACGTTATAGTGCAGCCTCTTTGCAGTGATTTGTGTGAATACAGTCTAATCTAGCAGGCTGTCTCAAAACCTGCCAGCTGCCCTGCCTGTGAAACATAAAATTCACCACAATTTCAGAAATAACATTTGTCAACTCATTTATCCACATCTTCAAAATAAGATGAAATAGCTTTCACAGGAGACAGCTATATGATAATATGCCTGAGTAACGCTCTTATCCTAAATCTTAATAGTTACCGTTTGTGTTGAGCTTTGTATCATGAGGATTCATCTGCCTTTCTTCATCACAGCTGTTTTCTTTACCTTAGCTGTTCTGTGTCCTATTATTTATAAGTATACCCACTCCCTCCTTCCCTCTGGCTACATTCTTGGTCTTGAACACTTCCAGTGGATACGTGTCACACATTGAAATGGTGTATTGAGGGGGGAACAAATGGGAAATAATTGTATTGGCTTTTGCCCCGCCACTTTAGAAAGGAGACGTTTGAGGGTCTTCTGTTGACTTCCAAAAGGTCACCTTTTCTCACAACACAGAAGATGCTGCTGCTGTTTGTTGTTATATGGGGTGTCCTGTGCCTCTGGGTTGCCCCTGATAAAGGTGAGTGGAAGGATGACTCCACATTGTAGCTATTCTAAGCATCTATTTTTCTTAAAGACTGTTGAAATATAAGGTACCAGCTAAACTTTGTAGCTTAGCAACTCCATTCATGTAAAGACCGGCATCTGAGGCTCCAAGCCAGACCTAGATTTCTATACAAACAGGACAGAGTCTGTTTTACGGGGAGTTTATTATCTGACTGATCAAGATGGAAGCAGAGCTGGGAAATGTAATGCGACAGATAAACGTTGTGAACTGAGAGAAGTTTGGCAAAACACCTTGTTTGCATCACAGATGACCTTTTATTTTATCATTTGGCTGTCATTTTTAACATTTTAGGGCAGGGTTTTGTTGGAGCAGGAGTAAGTGAACAAAAAGGTAAAAATGTGAATGTGGATGTTAAAGGCTGAGTGAAGGAAAAAGGTAAGCAATTTAACATTACTGCTAATTGGGAAGAAAGTCAGATGACAGACGGAAAATAAAGTCCACAGCTGAGGTGGGGGTGGCATTGGTCTGGCATTGGAGTCCTTCATGCTCCTGTTGCTGCTGGCTTATCCCATTGACCTCTGTGTTCCCCAGCTTACTCGGCTGGGGCATTAAGAGATCATATCGCTCCCTGCAAATTCTTGGTTTTATCCTTCTGGAAGCAGGTGGTGATACATAGAAGGAGAGAGGGGAGGAAATAACTCTGACTGGATCATGGCTCCTCTTTCCCCTCTGTAGTCTTACTACTTTTCTGCACCAGCTCTGCTGTATATGTGATGCTACAGGAGGTACTTTTATGAATGTAAACACTACACCTTTTCCCCAAGGATCATAATGACCTGCTACTTTAAACATTAATGTCTCTCTGACAATGTGAACAAAATAGTTGCATGATGGAGGTTGTTTGGTGGTTTTTTTTTTAACCTCCTTGCTATGGCTTGCTGCCACAAATTCCTCTGACATTCTCTGCAATGACAGCTGATCTCTGATTCTCTCTCCCAAATAACTGCAGGCTCATAGAAGTAAACACTGGGTTTTTTATTTTCCCCAAGGAAAAGACAAAGGTTGATCCATGTGTTTAAAGGTACAGAGTTACCAATTACAAATTGTTTGTTGGTTTTTTTAGCGAAGAAAATAATAGGCTTAATTCTCTTCTAAAACACATATAGTACAATTTCTTAATTTCAATGATTTCATGTAAGTGTAACACAGCCGAAAATAAGACCCAGTATATTCAACTTAGTGTAACAGCACACATGGGAATTATTTAAGCATAGACTGATGATATGACTAATGTTCCATCCTGACAGCCTGCTCTGGTGCCTCCCTCGACTTTGCTTCCAGTCTTAGAGCTTGTGAAGCACAGAAGTATGCTAAGCAATGAAGAGTTCCAGAAAATAAACTCAATCTCTGGGTCAGAACCCTTCACCTTCCCGTACCTCTGTTTTCTTTCTGGCCCTTTGCCTGTTACAACATCAGCAGCTTATGGTTTTGTTTGCTTGTTTTGACTGTAAAATTTTAAATATCGAAAAAATTGTGGAGCCCTGAAATATTTCAGTTTGGAAACACTTCCAGGGTATTGCACAGGTAGTATAGCTTTGATATATGCGTAATCCCTTTCTGTACATAAGCAGGCTGTTTTATGCCTTGGCTGATGCATCATATGGTCTTTATCAGAAAAAAGAGACAGCGTATTCTGGGTGTTCTCAGCTTCAGTGAATCATGGGAGATGTGGTTTGGCAGAGAAAGGTGGGATGATGCAACTGGATTATAGTTATCATGAGGTACTCTGGCAAAATTTTGAAATACAGAACTTTCAATTCTTGCCTCTGGGCAAATTTTGTGCTTCAGTGTTAAAGTTGCATTGGAAAACAGATCCACCTCCCTCAAAAAAAGGCTTGTTGAAAATCCAATTTTCTATCAGATCTTCCAACCAAGCATCTGAAGTGCAACACTTTCAGCCAGCACTCCTTGCTTTGCCTTTTATAGTGACTAGATCTCAAGTCTCAGCCACTGCTCTATAAATAACCACACAGCTCTAATAAAACAGATAGCCCCACAGAAATGCACTGCAAAATCTGGAGGCAGCCAGGCTTACCACTGACCCACTCTCTCGCTCGGGATCCAGCTGCCTTGTTGTGTGTAAACTCTGATCTTGAAACAGTGAATTTGCAACTTCACTTGTATTTAAGTCCCTAAATGTGTATGTTTTACAGAAGAGGCTGGCACTTTAAAGCTAATTTCCACATAGTCAGGTTGGTGGATTACTTTTTCAGAAGTCAGGAGGATCCAGGCAGTTATGTAAAACCTTTTGAATGCCTGTTTTATATACTTAATCATTTTAGATATCGAAAGAGCCAGGTGAACCATATTCTTTAAAGCCAGGGAGCAAATCACTAACACAAATCTGATTAGGGGTCCCTCTGATACGATCGCCTCCCGGAGCTAGTCAGGTCAGGGCACAAATCATGTGTTCATTCAGTGTCCACCAAGTTTTCCTCCCACCTCCCTGTGTCTGTGTTTCATCCCTCTTTCTCAGCACTTTTTGCCCTTTCTGCAAATTGTGCTAATTTACCAAAATAATAACATCTTCTTCAGACAAATTGCAGTAAGCCTTGCCTGCTCACACAGACTCTGTCTTTGCTATTCACATGAATAGGAGAGTTCAGTACATGTGTCTCTAAGTTCATCACTCATCTTAATCTGCAATAATAAAAAGTAAAGTATATTCTTTCATCAGTCATTTCAATGCCATGATCTATTGCTTTAATAATGCAAAGAAGAAACCAAAAGGCTTTATATTTGGAGTAGTGTCAAAATGAGAGCTTTCTTCCTCTCTTTGAAATTAGGGTTGTTGTGTTCTTTTTTGAATGAACAGCCACTGTGTTTCTATGTCATGCTGTCATTTGCATGAATCATAGAATCATAGAATTGTTTAGTTTGGAAAAGACCTTTAAGGTCATCAAGTCCAACCGTTAACCTAGCACAGCTGACTCTGAACTTAGGAAACTGAAATATATGTAAGTTAAGGATCAGCTTCTATGATGAGTCTAATGATTTCATTAATAGTACAAGCTTCGCAAGGTCATGCCTGTGGCTCTGAATCCATGGAAAGATTTCCAAGAAAGATGGACTTTTATAAGTATAAGGCTGAAGCTGCAAGCAGTGTACATACTGAAGCAAGTGGATATTCTGGTTGGATGAGGACTGTTTCTAATTCCAGTGCCCACTACCTGCCCCGACTGAGCAAAAAGTGTGTGAGGCTGAGTGTGTGGCTGAAGGGACCTGCACTTCTCCCAGGAAAGTGTCTTTCTAGGTAGTATTGGTCAAAAGGTGAGGTGCCAGTAGGAGAAATTCAAGTATACACAATGTTGCTTCTTAGTTTTGTATTTCCCATAAAACATCTTACTGCTCATTACTTGGTTTCCTCTCTTCAACTTTCTGTTTGATGAACTTAATAGGGTGGGTTGTTAAAAAGATCCCACTGTTGGGTTTTTTCCACTGAACAGAAGTTTTGTTTCCTCTGCACTGTTACCTTGTCACTTCTCAGCTCTGTCAGACTGTACTCTCGAGCAAAACTGTTCTGCCAGGCCCGTCATTCAAAAAAAACCCCATAATCTGAACACAAGTATTTTTCTTAAAAACACTGATATTTGGGATATGCTAGTATATTGGGAGGGTGGGATGGTGCTATTGTGTGCGGTCAAATTATGGTTCTAGTTTATTTCTGTGCAATTTTAGAGACATACATCAAATATTGCATGGTTTACAATAAAAGCCAAAGCTGCACTTGGTATAAGGCTAAAAGGTATGAGCAAGGCAATCCTTCTCATTTCAGTCATAGTTTTTCATCTAGCTATCTCTGCACTGAGTCCAGTGACCTGTGTCTGGCAAAAATATTTCTTTCGAAAAGGCATCCAAACTTGATTTAAAGATATCAAAACATGATATCATTGCTGGATCTCTACTACAAATGAGAAAAGTCTGATGGTGAAGAAAGATAAAAGTACCATTCATTGACATCTGTGCTGGCTCACCTGTTATGCAACATGTTAGATGACCGACATGAAAGTATAGCTGAGAATAGAAAGAGGATGGCTTTTATTGTTTGGAATCTGGTAACCTCTAATTCCTTCTGTTGTGCAAGTTAGAGGCTCTGAGATGATAACTGTATGTAGCCTATACTATCTCTGGATGATGGGCACACAGAAGGTTGAAACAGGCTTTGTTTGCATACAGTTGCCCACCATGTAGTTGGCAGGATGCATATTCTCTGCCTGTCCATCCAAGCCGAGGTCCTTCTGAACAGCAAGAAAGGCTTCACTTTGTTGCACTGCAAGTATCGTTGGTCACTGGAGAGTGGTCTACTGCAGCTGACACAAGCTGGTCTGGCTAAGTCCATGGCAGCAGTGACTTCCACAGCTGTTTCTCAGCTCAGGACATGCCAAGGAGCCTGTACATGCCTGATGCCTTGAGAGCAGCGCAGTCGCAGTATCACCCTGAATACTTGGCAGTTCTTCTTGCCACAGAGTTGTTGTCTTGGCTTGTGCTGCTTGGCTTGTTTAGAGACAACCTCATACCTCATTAGACCCTCTCAAGACATTGCCTCAGCAGCTGTGGCTTGGAGGTAGGGTCCTTATTGCCAGAGTCAAATCTGACCCCTGCCTCCTTACTGCACTTGCATTTGCATGCTGTATTTTGCACAAGAAGTGCAAGATGAAAGGGGAGCAGAAGGCAACAGGATGGCTCAGGGAACATCCAGTGGAAGTGCCTGCACATTCTCACCAGCTGCAGTTCATTCACTTACCCACAGGATCTGTGTGGCTACTAGTCAAGGAATCCCTAGCTATTCTTTTCTGAGAAATCTTCATAGCTGCTGTCTTGCTGCAACTTGAAATTGCACATAGGCAGGATTCAAGAAATAAAGGTTATATTTTCTTGCTATAATTTAGTGTTTTCCTCTGTAGTCCCTTTGGCCTGGATCTGCAGGTCCTGGCATCTCAGCTCCATGAGATTCCATCTGCAGAAATTTTAACACTTTTTGTGGCACCTTTATTGTTTCATAGGCAAGTCTACCTCTCGATGAATTCACAACACTGTCAACCATTTTCTTTCCAGCATTTTATTATATCAAGAGAAACTCAGTAAGCATGTACTGTCACAGTTACAGCAAACACATGAATCCATGAGAAATGCCGAATTCTTAGACATGAAAGCATCTGAAGGATAATCAGCATAAACGCTTAGCATTTTGGGACCTGCCTGCCAATGCAGCATTACTATCTGATTACTTATTTATACCATTTTTATTAACCCTGCCAGACTAGTCAAAGATGGCAAAGCACAGAGGATCTGGCTGAGTGATCAGAAATGTGTAAGAGCTCACAAAAGGCTGAAAGAAAAAGAGAAAAAAACCCAACACACAAAAAAGCATGTGTCATCCATCCTAATCATGTAATTGTGACCCTTACTGGTGATAAATCATGTAATCTTTTTGGTGGGTATCCTTTCCATGGAGATCTAGATGATATTCATTTCTTGTAAGAAACAAACTGGTCTCAGAAAAAGTATTGGGTTGTTCAGTTTCAATATCCTCTTTTCCATTTAGGATGCACTCACTGTAGTGACAGTCCCTGCAGCACCACAGTGCACATTAACAACCTTGTCTTTCTTGCAGACTCTCTTTGCAGCAACAGTCATAGGTATGGTCTGTTTCTAATTCTTTTGGTGTTTACAACATAGCACAGATGGTTATTCATATGCTGTTAAATGTGTCCACTCTAGGGAATAATCCCTGGCCGACAGATCAAGTACTACAGAGTGGTTGCAGCTCACAGTTTGAGCTGGCCCCTCTACAGTGAACTCACTACATCTTCATTCCATAATTCTTGGAACAACTCCATAGGTCCCCATGGTCCTAAGACACAATTTTCACTTGTTATGTTTTTTTTCAATTTAAAATATAAAAACAATGTGGGGTCTGTGCTGTATCCTGTGAGAATGGTGTATTTATAGGATAAAACCAAAACTAGTCTCTTTTTTTGCCCTGGAGTGTGGCATGAGAACATGTAGTGTTCACAGCACATCCAGTGATGCTGGAGGATGGAAAACCTGCTGGGATAGCGTTAAGAGGACTATATGTTCAGTGGTGTAAATCCCAGTCTCATCCTTACTACCCATTAAGAGAAAATTCTTTGGAGAAGTACTCTGAACCACACAAGTGTGTTTTATTTCAGAAGGATTTTTTTGGTTCACTCTAAAGGAGATCCCACCGCCAGTTATTAAGTGTTGATGCTCAAGGAAGCAGGACTTGGGATTGAACCTGATTATTTGACAGTGGAATTCAAAATACCTGGCATAGTAGACCCCATCACTAAGCGCATAGCCAATGGTGAACTTGCACAACAACTTCCCTCTATCACCTGAGGTCAAGTATTTCCTTCCCTGTCTGGCTTGGATGTCAAAGGGAATAAATGGATTTGGGGGGACAAAACAAGCATTCATGGCACTGGCCTGCAGCTTGGACACGGTTGATTATCCCAAGCCATGGCCTTGCTGTCACATGAAAAACAAAGTCTAATGCAAAGGGAAAATCCCATAAAACATGGTCTTATGCCACATAAAATGCAAGGTGAAGGGCCAAAGTTAAAAAAATCTTGATTAAAGTTCTTTTATGAAGAGAAATCTCAAGCATGAACTTCCAAATCTGTATTTCAAACAATGCTAACGACATCCAAGGACAAGGACTGTTAGGGAGAATAAGAAGGGAGAGATTAAGAATGCAGTGATGTAGATAGACACTAGAACAGATGCAAAGAAGCAGAACAACCATGTCCTGGCTCGGCACTTATGCATCGTGGCATGGGTGTTACGATTCTATGATTCTATGATCTGCAACTAGTAGCCCTACAGACAGTTTCAGCGTTTCATTTAAGCATAACCAAAGCATGCAGCATCTCCTTTAGGAGTTTTAAACTATTGGCTAATCAACCTCATTTTTAAAAATACGTGCCAAATTTCCAATTTCAATTTGTGTGGCTGAAGCTTGTAGTCATTAATTCTTGTTATGCTTTTCTCTGCTAGATGAAAGAGCTCTATTTTCTCCTCATTAACGCAAACATTTTGTAATCAATTCATCTCTCAGTCATCTTTTGATAAGCAGAACAGATTCAGTTCTTCAGGTCTCCCACAGGAAGGCATGTACTCCAGCCCTCTAATTATTTTTGTAACAAATTTTTGTATCTGTTCCAGTTTTCTCCAGTCTAGCGACCACATCGGGATACAGTGTTCCTCTCTTGGTTCTTCCTGTGATGTATACAGAGGTAACAAATATATAAGTAAATAAATAAATCGATTAATAAAGAGTCTTTCTGTTCCTCCTCCCTCACTACTAATGTACATTACCTATGGCATCCAATTTGAAGTTCCCACTGAGTGACTTCTGCATGACAATCCCTAAATTCTTGTCAGAATCGGTGACTTTTCAGGATATAATTCTACCCTCCTATGCTCTGGCTTTCATTCCTCTTCCTTGGCTGGCATTTAGATGTAGTGAGATTTCGTCCAGTCTGTTTGAATGGGTACAGGTAAGCCAGGGTTATAAATTGCTCCATATGACAACCTCAGCCTCACTGTTACGTGTTGGTCAGACAAGCTTTAGGGCACCTGCAAAATATACTGTGGCTTTAAAACAGACACTTAACAACAGTAAGAGGAATTATGCAGGAGTGAGAGGGAAGGGTAAGGAAAGATATCTTTCCCCCTTTCTACTTCATTAGAGTGTGTACGTCTGTGCATAACTGAGAGCTGTGAAAGACTGAAGCATGGTGGTCACCTCAGTTTTCTCCATAGTTGTCCCCATACTAATGCTGGGCTCCTTCCAGGAAGCATTCTTCTGCCTCCTTCCCCCTCTCCAGACTTTTACCATGTTTTGAAAAAGTCCAATTATTGGCAAGGAAATAAGGCACTGTGTTGGTCACAGGTGATAAATCAGTGTGGTTCACAGGAAAAGGAAAAAATCCATGGATGAAACTATGACTCTTTTATGTACAACAGGAACAGAAAATCTTTGACAGAATCAGGCCTTGTAATGGCAGAAGAAGGTATTCATTAAAAAGGTTATAAGGCACCACTGGGATGCATCTTTATGAGAATATGTGAGTTAAAACAATGGCTTTCTTTGATTCTATGCAAAATCCCAAACAAGTAAATAAGTAAAAAGTAAAGGTAATTTCTTTTATTTTCATATTCTTAATTTTTCATGCAAAAATCCTGGAGTGTAGTGCTTTCTTCTCATGCTGTCACAAATATATTCTAATGGCATTTTAGGTTTTACTGCAGTGCAGCATGAATTCTCCTGCCTGTGTGTGTTCAGCAACAAATACAAAACAGGCCTGACCTAAAGCAAAACCATTCTCCCAACAACATTTGACTCTTGTATTTACAACCGAATTTCATTTAAAGCAAGCAAGCTCACAAAACTGAACCTAATTTTCTCACATCACTTGCAGATCATAATGCTCCAGTGCCCCCATTTTGAGGAAAACAAATTTGAAAGATTTTCTAGAACAGATCAACCCACATATTTAAATGGTACAATTGAATAATGGAATAGTTAAGCCAGTTCAGCTGCAAACGAGTATGCAATAAGCTTTATAAACAGAGTGCATGCTCACACAAGTGCATTCACAAATACAAATTGTTTTCTATGTAGAGAAAAGTTTGCTTATATAGATTTATGGTAGAACTTAAATGTTTCTCTAGGGCTTTTTGCTTTCAAGAAAGAGGAAAGAAAAAGAAATGAAAACTTTTTAGCATTCCTGTCTCCTCTCTGCATGCACCTCAAAATCTTTTATTTCTTTATGCCAGTAGTTGTGCCACTGACATCAACTCCAGCTGGTCCCGGAGTACCAAACAGGGAGAATAATTCTGCCTGTAGGACCTTCTGCCCTTGCCAGGTTGGAGTAGGCAGTACAATGCCAATAATTAACCTTGGCTATGCAATATCCTTTGGAAGTTTGGCTGTGACGACACTGCCATGATGGCAAGGAAGTTATTGGCGTAACATGAAGAGCTGACACAAAAAAGTGGTGTGGGCTTAAGAGTTTGAGGTTTCTTCCACCTGCACTAGCTGGCATGTCTTCCTTGGATCTCTTATATCCACCTTTAGATGAAAGAACAGGATGATCAGTAAATGCTTTCTTGTCAATTTGCTCCATCATTTGAACATCTCTGATTGTTACCAGGTTTTCATCCATGTTTCATATGAGACAACTGCTTTTTGTTACACTTATTCCATGAAAGCTACAGGATGCTTTTGAAAGGTGTAGTTGACTGAAGGTTATAATAATACTGGTCCAAAAGTTGCTTACAAGACGTGGTTTGTGTGGACCAGAGAACTTGTGCAGAATTTCATAAACTGGCTAACAATCTCCTCGAAAGCATGTCTAGTTAGGTATAATGGTGTCTGTTAGGGTTCTTTTGAATCTCCCCCAAAGTTTTCTACTCACAGTAAGTGTTTTGCTGCTATTCTAAAGCAAAAGTTGGAATTTGTTTGTCTGCTTATAGAAGACAGAGAAAAGAAATAAAGAGAAGCAGAAGGAATGATAATTCCTATTTCTAATTCCTACTTCCTGCTGTATTTGTTGTATTTGTGAGATAAACTACTGACTTGAAGTTTTGAAGCAGGTGGAGAAGGCAAATGCTTGTTTTCTGGTTCAGAGCTTGAAACAGAGCTAAAAATTAGCTTTGCATAAAATCCTTGATTTTGCTCCACCCTGGAAAGCTGCTGCAGGATGCAGGAGCTGAATGGGTAGTGAGAGACTAGACTTGCATCAATATCAGAGAGGCTGACCTTCATCTTCCTGGAGACCATGCCACAGGGGAACTCAAGCTAAGGTCCTTGACCTCTGCAGAGCTTATTGGGTGAATGATCGTGATCTTGTAAAGAGGCCATAAAGAAAGATAGTCTGTAGCTAAAGAAAAGTGTTCATTTCCCAGATCAGAAGAATGAAATTCGGAATAACTACTTATTTCTATTAGGAAATATTGCTCACTTTCTGCGTGAATGAAACACGGGACGTTTTTTTGGTGCCAGGTTTGTCAGACTGTGTTCAAGGCACAAGCTGTCCAGAAATAACATCACCTGCTAGCAAATAACTACTAACACTGCAGAACAAATACCCATAGGCATATTCACATATCTACAGCTGTCACGTGCTGTAAGGTCCTTGAAACAGTCAAAAGTGGTTATTCAGATGATGTACCATGAATACTACTTCCTACAGTATTACTTATGATAATACCAATACTGTCACTTCCAGACTGGGTTCTCATCATGTTGAACACTACTCCTATCATTAGTGGTTGCTCAGACATCTTTTGCTGATCCCAGTTTGCTCATTTGTATACTTCTTTTCTGAGTACTGTATCATAGTGTTTGAGCATGACATCAGTAGAAGATTGGAGAGCTGATTCAAGATCATTCTGATTTTTTTACTTAGGCCATAATGATTTTACCAAGATAAGTATCCTCCAAATTCAAGATGTGTTGCCTTTGTATTATGAACTTAGATAGTAATAACAAACGAAACAAAAATAATGATACCTGTTATAGAGAGGTATTAATGTCTAGAAGTGTGTAAGAGTTTGTGGACAGCCTCTGACATTTCCAGAAGTGTTTGTTTTCTGTTTGTGAAAGAATGTGCTCTGCTGCACAGTGGAGGATATTGTGCCCTACGTAGAAATCACCATCTACAAAGTCTGTTTAAGTTTAATTCACCCCTACCAAAATTCTGGTAAGGTTTGTAGGGAATTATTTTGAGGCATTTTGACATTGTCCATTTTTCCTCATAAACTTTCTGGAATTTGTTCCAAATAAAAGAGCACCTGCAGCAAGTACTGATTCCCAGGGAATCTGAAAGGATTAAGAGTCAGGTAAAAAAATGCTCAGTGGAAGTCATCTGGCTGTCTCTCCTGAAATGCTTGTGTGCTTGATTATTTCCTACCTAGCACCTATCTTCATGGTCATCTTCTCATTCAGTAGAAAGGAAAAAGCATAGAAGACAATTCCCTTAGGAACAGAACAGGAACACGTGTCGCCTTCTCTAATTTTTTAGTGTCATTGCCAATAGTGAGAGATTTGTTATAAAACAGCACTAGCTTTTCTGCAAAGTTGAAAAGAAAAAAAAAAAAAAAAAGCCAGTAAAAAGCACAGGCAGAGTCTTAATATTTTGATTAGATTAGACACTTTATCTCCATATGAATAATGAATCAAAATGCAAGCAAGAAATAGGGAAGTTGGCAAGCCCCTTTAGTAACAACAGCAGCAGCTGCCTCAGAAAACTAGCCAAGTCAATGGAGCACGACTTTCTTTAATGGGCTGTGCCTGTGAAAGTTTCCTCTGTGCTGAACAAAAAAGGGAAGAAAGGCTTGAAATTAACTGGAGTGAGCTGTAAAAATGGAGGGTGAGAGCCAAGATTCAAACCACACATGCACCAAAGGAAAACCGTAATGTGGGGGAACCTCTAATCTGGGGTGAAGTTGTACTACTACTCTCCCACAGACCCTCATCAGTAACTAGATTGACTGGATCCCTTACGTGCTGGTTACAGCCTGAACGGGTGCAGGAGCGCTGGCACCCACACCAGGGAGTCCCATCCATGGCAACCAGCGGCAAACATGTAACACATGCCTTGCATGAAACAGCCTGCAAGATTTGAGGTGTTCGCTTGTGCAGCCTGCAAGCCACACCACACTACCAATCCTCATCAAAGCAAATATAAGATTTGGAAGGAAAAAAAAATGGCCTAGGGTCTTCCAAATGTTCAAGAGCAATGGAGAGGTCTGGCAGAGGGCATGACCACATTTACGCAGGTATGATTCTACTGGAAACAGTCTTTCCCCAATCTTTCCATGTCGCGACATGACTTATTTTCTTTTACCTCCTACTGTCATCTCTCTCTTTCAGATCATAAAAGCATAAGAACAGACCTATTAGTTATGATTCTTGCAGCCTGAAATTATTTTCATCTGAGGGGTTTTCCTGAGGCTGACATGGTTTTCCATTTAGGAGTACCTTACAGACACTCTTCCAGCTTTCTCCAGTCTCTCATCTTTGACAAGGACTTCCATAAATTTATTACCTGTGCCTTGAAGAACTTCCTTTTGTTTATGTTCAACGTGAGGCCTTTTAATTTCATTTGAAATTAAATTCAGTTTACCCTTCTTCACGTGTTTGTTGACCCATTCCAAAAGCCCTTAGATACATTTAAGTTCTGCTACTGTCATTTTCAAATGCACACTTCCACAGATCAAGTTTCAGATGTTGATGGTTGACTTCAGAACCTGAAACAACTTGTTTTGCAGTGGAATTTAGTACTTATATCACTTTAGACCTAGACAGTTTAGCTTAGCATGTTGACTGAGTCTCAAAGTAGCCAGCTACGGAAAAGTTCAGCAGAGCTTTAGCTGAACACTTTCATTCCTTTTTCCATCCACATGCACAACAGGTCACAGAAGTGCAGCACTCTGGAAGGCACACACGTGACGGTTTGTATTCACAGCCTGCACTGCTTTTGTTTCTGTCACTGGCTGCATGTCAGAGGACGCACAGGGCTACAGCCACGCTTCTCAGCCTGGAACTCCATTGCATTTTTGACTCCTCACAGTTAGGTGAATTTAAAACAGCTCTTGGACTATGACCCGGGCTGAATGAGAGACACTAGGCTCGTTAACAGTGCCTTGGCCATAGCTAATGCCAGCAAGGCTGGGATGAGAAGCAGGAGATTGCTGCTGCAAGTTCACCCACCACAGATACGGGTGCAAGTACAACAGCAGAAGCTTTTGGGCTGGCTGTACTGGCAGGCGACACGTGATACTTGAATAACACAGTTCCTTCTGTGTGTACTGAGGTAGAGCTGCAAACAGCCTTTCCCAAGGCTACTTCTCTCTCCACAACGTGCTGCCCTTGTCGTCTGTCCGCTTAATGTGAAGCCAGACTCTCTGTATGAATTTTGTTCTGGAGGAGGGTCATATTGAGAAAGATTCCTCTTTTTGGTATCGATAAACAACCCAAATGTTTAGTTAATAGGCTGAACTAATGTGAAGTAACATGATGGAAAAATGCTTACAGAATTCCTGCATGAAAAGTTTCTTCCTGCCGCAGCCAGTGAGGAAAGCAACAGCGCAATGAGAGAGTCAGCTCTTACAGCTCCACAATTACCTGGTCTGATACACAGCAGCTTGAAGAAAGACCATTTTATCTGATACACAGCAGTTTGAAGAAAGATCATTTTATCTACATTACTGGCTCATCAAACCCAAGCAAAAAAGAGATGTCCAAGTTTGGAAAGGAAGGTGAAATTTTCACTCAGTATATCTAGTTTCGTTAAAGCCACCAAAACATTGCTTAATTTAGCCTGGTGTTATCTTTCAGTGTGAAACTCTGGAGGGATTGTTAAGGATTCATAAAAATCAAAAAATATTAAAAAAAAGTCAGCAGAACTGAGGCCTTGATCCTGCATCTGTGGGACTTGATAGCAAAACCCCGGTCTGTTCTCTGTGATGAAAGCTGATTCACTTTTCTACCAACAGCACTGTCTTTCTCATTAGATTTACAGGGAAAGGTGGATTTTTGGGAATTCTCTAAAAAAACCCTGTAACATTTCAAGTTTAGAAGTGGGTGACCGCTGAAAAAAACTGGCTCTTAAGATAGTTACACACTGAGAAACATTTTACTATGAGAAACTGTGATTATACAACCGATTACTCGGGTGTCAGCCACAACCAGGGGACATTGCAGGGATGAGACTGCCATCATACCAGGCACTCTGCTGGCAGCAGTGCGCTCCCTGACAAAGTAAATGAGGAATCAAAAGGGGAAATAAAGACATCCCAAAGCAACGTGATTTCCCCACAGTCATAGGAAACATTGCTGGCAGCACTGGTCTAATCCTTCCTAATTCCTTCTCCACTTTGAATGAACTGACTTCGTATTTGCTTTCAATTCTTTCCCACCGGCTTCATTATTAATTTATTAACATTTATCTATTATTCATATGTATTAATTATTGATAATTATTAATTTATTAATTGTATTTTCTTAGTGAAAAATTACAGTAGAACAACACTCACCTTGAACACATGACAAAAAAACTTTTGCGAATGGAATAGTAAATCCAAAGAAGTGAATATTAGGAAGGAATTATTAAAAAAGTATTTAGCATGGAATCATAAACCCCTTGAGTTTTTTATTTGTTACAGAATTCACTCACACAGCAATTCCTTTGATTAAATTTTTACTTTGGTTGGGTCCAAATAGCAATCCCAATGTTTTTCATGTAGTAATCCAACACAGCTCAAAGGTCTAATACTGCAATGAGCTGCTCACAAACAATTTATTAATTGGTTGCTTTGCGTAATTATACACATTCTTTTGAGCAAAAATCATAGCTTTTTCTTAGTTTATTAGTTACAAAATTTTCTTCTGGTTGTGTTCTAGAGGTTCTAAAACACAAGCCATATAGTATTTGAGTTTTTCCTTTCACACTTTCTTTTGCTTCAGTTATATACAACCTTCAACGTCATTCCTTAAATTCTTGAGTCCTGACACTATTACCCCTGTATCAGCCCCATGCACAGACAGAGTGGTTTTGTGTGAATTTAGTGCTCCCTGAGAGTTTTTTCCCTGACAGGTTGGAAAAACAAACTCCTCTTTATACCTATGGCTAGGTGCAGCATGGAAACAATGCTACAAGCACCCTGAATATTCCAGGAAGACATGAGAAGATACATCCTACATTTTAAGTGTCTTTTCCAAAATATCTTTGATGCCACTTCCAGGGAGTCCAATACTTGATATGAGAGTGTTTTGTGTTACGGTCACACAAGTGAGTCAACATTACCTGTTATTTCAGTCCTGAATGGCTTTCATTCTGCACCAGTATGTGCTGAATTGGATCCATGGTCCTCATTTTGCTTCTTGCACTGGTGGTAAATATTGTAGGTAAAGTAGATGAGGTGGGATACCCTTGGGATTTGCTTCTGTGAAAGGTGAATCATTTTGGCAAATTATTTAAGCACCGAAATGTTTTGTATGCTTATGTGTTTAGAAGCTGGCAGAACTGAAGCCTGCATCCCGATAACATTCCCATTCATTCCTTTCTGTAGGCAAGCTTGTAAACAAGATAAAAGGTTCAATTCAACCTTAAGGCATGTGCACAGATATAATCTCTCCCCTTTCCTCATCCTCCCCAGTGACTTAATTTACTTGTTAAACTAGAATAAACTGCAAGCCATGGAGAGCTGTCTATACAATGAAAAGAAGGTGAACAAAGCTAGGGGCCTATTCCAGGCAGCCTCAAGCAACCTGTGATGGGATATTTGAGCAACAGAAAGGACTTGGTTAGATGGGGGTTCAGTCTTTGAAGTCGTGACCCCATGACATTCCAGTGCCTCTCAGCCACATGTTTTTTCTTAAATCTTGGCATGTATTCCTTTTTCCTCTCTTACACCTTCCTCTAAAACAAAACTCCACAATTGATTTTGTATAACCACCTCAAAAGCAATCAATAGCTCCTGAAATGTAATGCAGCACTTTGTTAAGCTTGTAAATGGAATAATGATTAGGTGGGGCCAAATGCTGGGCCCAGGGCTGGCTTGCCCCTTACAGGTATGAGTGAAGAAGGTTTCCTTCCCATGCTAATATGTTGTGTCCCAACAGGGGTCAATAGCTTCGGTCTTGTTCTTGATTAGTATTTAAAGGCATATTGTTGGAAATTTTTAATTGAGGCATTTTAACCCTACAGACAAGTGAGGAAGCTGAAACATCTATTTGCTAGACAGATTCCATTAGAGATGCACTAGCTAATACCGGTAAAAGCGCAGCATACCTGGTCTCAGTGGTGCTTTAAAATGCATTCCTTAATATAGTCTAATTTGCATTTAATCTTAGAAAAGAAATACCTTGTTGCCACTGCTCACCCCAGCCAGACCCCAATGTCCAGCAGGCTGTATGAGGTACACTGAGGTTTCATCACCTTTCCTGCTTTTCAGAAGCCTTGCTCAAAAGGCAGCTCACTGCAGAACACAGTCTTCCCTCTGCAAGATGCTGCAGGGCCAGCCATGATGATGGGAATCCTGAGGTTGTGAAAGATGTGGGCTGACAGGTAGCTGAGGGAGAGAGGTGCTGGCAAGCCTAAAAAGATGGCACAGAGGTTGAGGCAGAGACTGAATCAGAAAAGTAAAAGTAAGCTTGCCCATGATTTATACTGAAGGTGTCTCTCATTGTGAAGCATCCAGCCACTCTTCAGGCGCATGCCATGCTCCCTTCTTGCATGCTCTGTTTAGCAATGAAGTCACTGACCTTTTCGTTGTCCTCATGATGCTTCCAAGGATTGAATGTAGGTTGTTTTCATCTCCCCAAATGCTGTCAGTCCTCGTTTTTAACCATTCTGGGTTTATATCGATTTTGTAAGTCCACTTCTGGTGGCAAGGCATCAGTGGAAGAGGACAAAAGGTATCAGAAGTTGCTGTTAGGAGGATACTATGAAACAAAATGAAATGCAAACCTAGATTTCTGCACAGGAAAGAAAGCCACGCAGGAAATTTCTTGCCTAAGGACAGGTGCGGCCTGATCCATGTTGCTGGATAATGGTTTTCTGCCACCTAATGATTTATTCTCCAAGATTTACATCATCTTGGAATTCTTCACTTTCTAATCCTTTAACTCCTGGAGACACTGCACGCAAGAACAGCTTCAGAAGTTCCCAGATCCTGCTAGGTTTTTGCTGAGTTCTAGCTTTGTATTTGTCTATGAGGAGGCAGAAAAGGAAAGAGAATGGATTTCTCAGTTATTTTAAAGGATACGGTAAGGACAGAAGCAATGATTAAAATATATTATCCCTGTGAAGTGAGAAAAATAAATGAGGGAATACAGGATAAAGTAAAAAAAAAAAAAAAAACAAAACAAAAAAAACCCAAGAAGCTCTAAACATGCTCCGGAGCTCTCATGCAAAAGTAAATAGGAAAAGTGTTTCTATTATGTAAGCTAGAGCTAGAAAAAAATTGCCAGGGAGTATACAACCCCAGCAAAAAACAAATTTCTTTGCGTTATCATTGCTTTTCACCAGGAGGTGGGGCTGTTAAGCACTGAATTTATTCGCTGCCGCACTGAAAAACCGTAGGTAAAATGAAAACCGTCTTTCTCTTCCTTTTCCCTCTGAAACTCATTGTGGAAATGTGAGCAAAAAGTATGAACTTTCTATATATTTTAAGCATTGATCCCATATTCTGATGCAAAAATGGAAATAACTTTGAAATGCTTTTGCAATGGTTTAAATGAACTGCCTCTAGGAGTGAATTAAGTACCAATAGATAATTAAAACATACATTAATTCGGGAGAGTGGAAAGCTCAGGAGGTTTGTAATTATTACTATTCCCAAGTTTCTATTGAGTCTATTTCTAGGATAGCTCTGCAATTCAGTTACAAGGATTAAGTCACAAAAAGAAATCACAGGACCCTGCAATGTGGCTAATTGCCTAATAAAAAGATAAGCACATTTAAGGTCACTTGATTCTAATTCTGACAAGCTGCCACGAGGGATGAAAGGAGGTTTTCTAAAGTAAAGAGCCAAGGGAAGTGCTTATTTCTGGTGCTTCCATGGCTCCTGCTTTCGCCGTGTCTGAGGGGGCTGTTGCAGACCCCTTGGGATGGGAAGGTGCAGCCCAAGGAAGAAAACCTGCATCTCAGCAGGGAAATAGGTGCAGGCCTGAGCCCTCGCCTCATGCTCTAGCCACTGAGCCAGGATGCCGCAATGGCAGGTCCGCTTGCCTCTCTTCGGTGTCAGAATTGCCATGCGAATGTTGAAGACGCACTTACTTCTCCATTTCATAAGATACACGTGATGGGCATATAATTATGGGGAGAGACTTGCAGCTAGGATGGTTTAAAGGGGGTTTTGTCCCCGTCATGCTGTGTTGCAAGCTCTCACCTAATCCAGCAGGAAATATGGTTGTCTCACTGTGCTGATCTACTTCTGCACCTACAGAGAAAGCATTTCTGATAGACGTCATGAGTTTATCAGTCCTATCTCTGTCCTCACAAATACCCTGGGTACAGCCCACCCTCAAACAGACCTAAAGAAAAGACCTGAAGTGCATGCAGCGGGTCTTAACAGAAATCTGCTTAGCTGGTCAAAGAGTCCTTGCCTGGTCGCAAAGCATAGGTGGATCCCCTAACACCATCAGAGGTGGCCCTAACCCATTCACAATCCAGAGTCACAGCCAGGAATCAACTATCTCAGAGAAGACCATCAAGACATCCACATTTCCCAGGGAGGGCACAATCACCAGGCATGGGAAGTCAAGAATTATTTCCAGCCATTGGTGGTATTGAGTTCAGGAGTAATGACTGATCATTTTGTCCTGCGGCAGTCACAGCTTCTGCCAGCTCATCCAAATGCTTCCTCCCACTCACAACACAGCGCTTCCCTCTCCAAGATGATTCATGTTGTGCTCACTTCCATCCACAGGCCGATGCCTGCCAGGCACTAGGAATAAAGCACAACCCAAATGTGGCCTTGGGTGTCATGGTGACTCCCATCTGCAGCATATGGAGGGCAATGAAGTCCCAGTTGTTATTCGGTCTCCTATGTGGCTGCATCTAGGTACCGAGCAAGATGGAAACTCGTGAACAAGAGGGGGCTTGTGATAGTCAGCTGCCTTGTGTTGTGCCCTACCTGAGAATGTAAAAGTTCTCAACCTCAAGAGTCTGACGGCCACATAGCACATATTTGTGATCAATAGCTTCAAAGGTGAATAATAAATTTATTCAAATGAGGGTGGGTACCTTGTTCCTGTCCATAAGTAGACAGGGAGCATTAACTACACAGCGAGAGTTTAATTTTCATCTCCATATAAAAAGAGGCATCAGGAGCTGGCCTGTTAAAACTTCCAGAAGGCCAACAAAGGGATATAACAGATAAAGCAGATTGCTCTGTTCAGGGTTTTTAATGTTTGTCAGTATCAGGAATTAAAGGACTATGCAGCATTACAGTTTCAACTCTTGGGATGACAAATCACAAATCTAATTCTTTATTGGGTGAAGATTTCCTTTGTGATCTCAGGTTTGTCATTTTATACCATTTCTAAATAAATCATCTGTATCCAGATACCATATATACCCATGTACCATAATGTGCTGGTGGTTTAGAGATACAGAGATGCTTGAAAATATTTAATGCTAATTTTGGGAAGCATCAACACTGTAAAATCCCAGTAGATCTCTGTGACATTTTACTCCATGGTGCCTAGGCATAGAGTGCAGTCTGCAGAGGACAGCAACAGAACAAGGTCAGGACACATTGCTAAAAAGGAGTTACTGGGATTCCTCTCCTTGCTCTAATGAATATTTAAATATTATATGTAAACTAGATCAGATATTAAAGGAAGAAGCAAGAGGTTAGAGGTCCTTAACTCAAAGTTCCCTATAAAGATTATGGTGCTGTGTCAGAGGGATGGGGCATGAATTCAAGCCCTCTCAGGTAAAGGATGTCTGGTGTAAGTGCTCTGAACACTGGATCATTGCTTAACAGAGAAAATACCTAGCCTGTTTCCATCATCCCTTTTCTGGATGGATTTTAAATTATTTAACATTTCTGGAGCTTTTAAAATTACAGTAGCTCTTTAGGGGTAGATTTTGGTGTTATGCCTTTTGCTGAAACCTGCAGATGTGTTGAAAGTGCCAGTGTCTCACTGACATGCAAGAATATCTTGGAAGACCTTGACCAGAAAAATGTAGTTATTTGTTCAGACATATTACATTCCTATTGTATAATGCCCACACTGGACTGGTGGGAGGACAAAGTCTATTCTGAGGAGAGGTATTATTGCAGTGTGATATAAATGATGTAGATGGGAGTTTTACTGTGGATTCAATGAAGCCAGAATTTCATCTAATACCATTGAACTGGAGTTAGAATCTTGCATATAGCACATACTCAACAGATCATTGTGCATTTCTCTGTTTCTGACCTGAAACAGGGCAAAATAATTGACCTATGAATTCCTTGATTATCACTAGTCAGACATGTTTTCTTTTCTTTGTTTTTTGGGGTTTTGTTTGTTTGTTTGTTTGTTTGTGGTTTTTTTGTTGTTTGTTTTTTTTTTTTTTCTTTTTTTCTTCTGGCTCATGGTCAAAATACAAATACTCAATACTTCCAGAAACTATTTTAGTTTCCATAATTATTTTTTTTCCTTAACTAGCAGTAACTTTCTACTCCTGAAACTTTGCTTTACCTCTGGCTGAAATTTCACACTCATTTAATATTAAAATTTGACAAACTGGAAACATTAAAGTTGAATTATCAAGTAGTTTGAGGCTACAATTTAATCTACTATAGAGCAGACTCATTCTAGTAGGGAATGTCTTGCAGTCATTTTACTCTCTGTGCTTAATATACTCTTTTGTTTCTTGAAAGTTACTTACAGCTTAAATAATTAACCACAATTTATGCTTGACGTTACAATATTCTTCTTTGCATACAGACATGGCTGAACTGATTTGATTCTGAGATCCTCTGGGCAAAACTGCTGTTTCTTCTGTCTTGCACATGACTGAAAATTATCAGGTAAAAGCAATAATATAGTGAATCTTATTCAGGGAAAAGAAGGGATATAAGATAAAAAAACCCAAATATTTGCATCCTGATCCTTGTTTGAATCCCTCATCTTTTATGATGGGCATAAAAGAAGAAAACACATGAACTGTCATATCTGGAACTGTCATATGCAAATATTCATAACCTTTGTTCAACACAGAGTTTGGTCCCACCAGTGAGAAATTATGATATTGTAACTTCTAGCACCTCTGTCTCACTAATGAAATATGGCAGTAGAGGTCCATAAATTCCCAACTCTGATGGTCATGTTGTATTTCCTGCAAGGGTTTTTCAAGCACCAATATTTCTAAATATAGATCATGAGTCTGGGGGGGTAAGGTCTGATCAAGATGCTGTTGTCTTCCTTGTGCCAAAAAAGCATAGCTGTCTTTCAAGCAAATTCTCTTCCCAACTTGAAGTTGACCATAATGTCAGTGCTTGTGAAAAAGCAAACAAATAACCCAGCTACGATGCGTTATGCTGTATGCAGAAAGCACGAATGAAAAGGTGACACCCTTAGCCAAAAGAAAATAAAAGGGCACAAAGGATAGCAGATTTATTTTAAACATTCTGACAGGGTACCAGTAATGAAGAAAAAATGATGGACGCTATAAAAGTAGTAGAAAATGTGCTTGTGACCAGAAGTCAAAGATCTGTTTGCTTTTCTCGTGCCAGACTGCTCTTGCAGTACTGTATACCTTTATGAGGATCGTTTATTATTTCAAAAGTTTTGTAAGTGTTCCCAGTATGTGAAACAGCACAATGCGGCAAAAACAGGCACAAGGGCACATTCAGATCCTGGTCCCAGTTTCTCAAATTCCAAATGAGCTCAGACTTGAGATTTCATTTGGAGCTCTTCTGTGAAGACAGCACATGTCTGCTCATACTATCAATCTATTTCTTTGTTCTCCCTATAGCATGGGCTATTTGCAGTGACAGCTTGCTTTGACATCTTAATCTATGCAATACAATTCAGAGGTGCTTCTGTTCCATTGGGATACGAAACAGCTACTGAACCCATAATAGTGAAATAAATCCCCAATAAAATGAATGTAAATTGTCCCTTTAGATTAAATGATTTCATCAATTATTTTGAAAATCAGCTGTAACATGGATAGCACCTTTTTAATCTCTAACTTTTTAGCATTTACATATAACTGGAAATTCCTTTTGTTTTGCTTCTTGTGAAACATAGTTGAGAATATCTCTCTAGAGGGAGGCAGGGAAATTTCTGGCTTGTTGAACCATGAAAAGTCCATCTCAGAATCTTTCCTGAGCTGAAACATTCATTGAAACAGGAATTGCTTTGTTATGTGAAGAAACAGAAAATGGCTTTTATTTTTACAGCTGGTGCATGGCTGGTGCATATATCTGTATTGATACCAGCAGATGGTATAGTCTGGTTCTGTCTGTTGAGGATGAATAAATGTTTAGTGGATCATGTGCATGAAGTTTGTGTGTTGTAAAAGTTACTGGAACATGACCCAAAGGGCTGATACAGTGTTGGCTGTATGTATATATCTGCCCTTAGCTTCCCAAGGGCATAATTTAGGGAGATATCTGTTCACTATTCACCCCTTCCAAATGTATTTCCAGCTGTAGAAATGAAACCATTTTGGTTCACCTATTCTGTCTCATTCATACTGATGTAATCCAGGAGCCATGCCATTCGCTTCTTCAGAGCTTCATTAGATTTACAGAGGTAAAAACAAGAATTTGGCCTTAACAGGATTAAATACAGAGCATGCTTATTACTGAATAGATAAATCTGCCCTCAGTTTAGTTTTATTCAGGTAGATACAAAGAAATGTTGCCCTCCATTCATTGCAAGTTTTGGTATATTTTTTGCTTTTACATGAGAAGCTTTTTTTATTCCTTACTTTTTTCTGTTTCAGACTGACAGAAGCCTCTGTTCTTTTGTAAGAGCTATAGACCATTAAATACTTGAAATGAAAAACAAAATCCTACAGAAAATCTCAAAACCTGGGGAGGTGGAGAAGCCTGTCCCCACCTTATGCTATATGGACTTGGTGCCTTGTATGTAAAAGAGAAAAGAGAGCCTTTGAAAAGGCAAATATGAAGAGGAGGAAGCAATAGAAAGCAGACTTGGCCATCCTGGAGAGTAAAACAAGACTTTGTGAGTGTTCAGCCTTTTCTGCACCAAAAATGCAACGCAAAAATGGACCCTGGTCCCTGCTTTCTCCCCAGCCCTGTCACTTCTGTTTCATCCACCCCTGCTCATGAAAAGCAAACAGAAACACCGATTGTTTCATAATAGTAGCACATTTTATTGTGGTAGAAGACAGGAAATACAAAGCAGAGGAGGAGATTGGACTTGGGGAAAAAAATCAAGGGACCAGAAAAATTGTTTTTCTGAGTTGACTTTTGGTTGTTCTAATTTGTACCATGAGCAGCAAAGACATCAGGAGATGTTTGACAGGTCCCCTTTCTGCTGGTCAAGAACCTGATCTAGTCAAATTCCTCTCCACCCTATTGTTTATGTGTTTTGGTTTCGTGCAATTTAATTTGTATGCCTTCATGTAGTCCTCAAGCCTGATTCTTTTTACAATAGAGCCCCATAACATTTCCTTGGCTTTATAAAGGGGACATAATATTTTGTGTTTGCTTTGATTTTAAGAACTTCTGCCCCATCAGAGTACTGAAAAATGAGCTTAATGACTCTGAAAATCTACCTCTATCCACTACATCTGGTTTACCTCAGTCTCAAGGAGGTCTCTGGCATTCTTGTGTTACTGTTCTTCAAAGGATACATAACTGTAGTGTCCTCAAGTGCAAGAGCTCTGAATTACTAGAACAGCTTGAAGTCACCTGTCAGTCGAACTGGTTGCTGAAGCACTTTCACACCTACTTAATCACAGTGTGGTTATGTTGGGATCACATTCCTAAATCACATGGAATCCACATGTGAGCACATGAGACTGCATGACCTGGCTTTCAGTGAGGTATCAAGTGATAACGTGTGATCAGTGTTCTGGAATTTCAGAACATAAAAACCCTTTTACTCACATATGACAGGCCAAAGAACTTGTGAAGCAGCCATAAGCACTGCCTGGATGAGGAATTTTTCTGTTCCTACAAAGCAGTTTGCATCCAGCTTGCAGGTGTCTTCCTGTCAATTTGAGTGACCAGTTCCTTGGTGAGTTCATCATCTGTATAGCTGAGCACTACGAAGAAGACAGTGGAGGAAGTTCCCATGCTTTGGACCTAGTTAGTTATAATCTCCGCTTGGGGAACAGAGAAGTGAAGGATGTTGCACTAAGAGACAGCATAAGACTGTAGGAGTTCCCTGCTCATTACTGTTTCTCGGACCACAAGACTATGCTATTCTTGTACTGCACTTCAGGTCAGGCTGTTTCTTTCAGCCTTCTTTTGTTTCTGGTTTCTTTTTTTGTTCCATATTCTTATGCTGAATTTTAGTAAGCTCTGGAACAGAGTAAAACATGCTTTATACCTTCTCAGCAATGTTCCCTTGCTTGTTCCGTCCTTAAAATTTTTTAGTTACTTTTTTCTTTTCTCAGGGGTAAGTCCTGTCCTGTATTTTACTCAAGAAGCAAAGAATGATTTTTCTATTTTTCTATTATTTTTTTATTTAAATAAAGCCAGGATATATAAGGAATTAGGGCAGTAAAAGGTATGCTTTCAACACTAGGGAGATACAGACAGTAGAAGCTTTATTTGGTGACAGAGTAGAAGCAAAGTATCCACTGTATAGATGCAGCTGTACTGGAAAAGTTCTGTTTGTTATCAGTAAAGAAAAATAATCCACAAGGGAAGCACAAATCTGTTTGTTTGTGGGTTTTTTTCTGTAGAATTGTAATTATATTTTTGGACCTCCTGATATTATTTGGGAAAACAGACAAGTTGAAAAATATCCACATAGAGACTGTATTTCTGTGTAAACAAGATGAAAATAACTTTGCTTTACAAAACAATCTTGAAATATAAGTAAATAAAAATCATGCCATGCAGATATGACATTGCTAATGTATGTGCTGCTGTGACCCGTAAGAAATGTGTTTAAAGGATTGTGAATACAAAATGCAAAGTTCCTGTGAAAGAAATTACTTATTTTATTGCAGAAATCTTACCTAATTTACCCAAGTTCAATAACTAAGTGTCAAGAAGTATTTGAATATCTCAGATGGGAAGCTTTACAGTCGCATTCTTCAAGGACAGAAGAACATGCCTGGGATTCATCTTTTATTATTTCAATCAATATTATGAAACATTTTAATCTATAAAAATGTAATTGGATATGATTATACTGTTTTCTTGCAATCTAAATCAAGCAAAAATTATGTCTGCTTGGCAATTAAGTGGTTTCTTCTAGCTTTTTGCCCATCTAAAGCCTTGACTCAGCTCTTTCTCATGCATCTGATATTGTCTGGTCCTAGAAATTCCTCTTAGTCTAACTAGTTGGCCTGTACTACCTTATGTGTTACTTATGTATGCTAATCTCATAGTCTTACCCATTTGGTCTGCAACAGTTGGGATATACTGTTTCCCATACTCTTTTACACACATAATACTATTATTTAAGCCTAAGAATTGGGATTAAATTGTAGATACACATAGGACCTTCCATTGGCTCAGCTCTTTCAGTGAGTAATCTTGTCCCTCAGACCCAGACCAGAATACCTATTTCAAACAAAACTTTTCATATAAGTCTCAAAATCTTCTAATTTACCCTCTTCAGGGCTAATTTAGGCCACTTAGCCTAGCCAGGATTTAACAAATTACAAAAGGCTCATTAAATTTACTAAATTTAACACATCGCCTGAGTTACAGAAATGAATTGAAAAATTACTGTGACAGAGTGCCAGACATTCTTCCAAGAGAGCAAGTGCTATGCGATCATGACCACCTAGACCATCCTATCTTGTCTGCGTGGGTGATCCGAGGCTGGGTTTGCTAGCACCGATTGAATGGAAGTGTTGATACAGTTTGAATTTACACAATTGCAAGGTAAATACTGGAGCATGTTATAATTTAGGCATTACATTGCTTTCATCTAAGGATAAGCAAACCCTAAGAAAGTCAGTTGAAATCTGTCAAAGTCAGGATTATGAAGATACACCATGCACTAAAAGGGCATTTACTGGTACAGTTTGGCTTGCTAATGGAGATGCTTTTGTGATATTGGAGTAAAGTGTAACATTGCTAGCAAAGCCATGTACAAACCAGGAGAACTTTTCTGCTATAATATTCTGCTTGGGCCACTGAAGCACTTGGAAACTGGATAAACTTTTAGGTTCTTCCTGCTGTTGGCTGATCTTTATGTATCTTTATTACTCTTCAATAAGCCTGGCAATCTCCTCTGTTTTATTCTATGAGATAGACAACATGGTCTGGTCAAAACTCGTTATTATTCTAAGCATTAATATTGTGTGGCTGGAAGAAGGATTTCTTCCCTCTGGTTACATCATTTTAAGCCGTTTCCATTTTTAAAAAGGTAAGTCATAGAGGAGATAAAATTGATACTGCAAAGCTGAGTATTAACTGTCCTCAGAAGCTATTGCATCGCTCGCAGTGGAAGTATTTGATAATTTCCAGTCACTTCATAATTCTCCACCAGTTATTGATAGTCCTTTTAACAACCATGAAGGAGACCTGTACTTCATGAAGACACTAATACCTCTTCTGAACAAAAATTACAGGAACTCAGAGCATCTGAGTTGGGAAACCACTGCTACTTACCGTCATACAGTTCGAGCCATTATTTATTTACAATGTATTAGTTACCAAGAATCATAGAATCATAGAATTATTTGGGTTGGAAGTGACTTTAAAGATCATCTAGTTCCACCCCCCCTGCCATGGGCAGGGACCCCTCCCACCAGACCAGGCTGCTTAAAGCCCCGTCCAACCTGGCCTTGAACACTGCCAGGAATGGGGCATCCACAGCTTCTCTGGGCAGCCTGGTCCAGTGCCTCACCACCCTCATAGTAAATAATTTCTTTTTTATATCTAATATAAATCTACCCTTTTTCAGTTTTAAGCCATTCCCCCCTGTCCTATCACCACATGCCCTTGTAAAAAGTCCCTCTCAGCTTTCTTATAGGCCCCTCTAGGTACTGGCAGGCTGCTCTAAGGTGTCCCCAGAGCCTTCTCTTCTCCAGACTCAACAAGTCCAGCTCTCTCAGTTTGTCTTCATAGGAAAGGTGCTTCAGCCCTCTGATCAATCTTCATGGCCCTCTCTGGACTTGCTCCAACAGATCCGTGTCCTTTTTTTTTTTTTGTTTAAAAAAAAACATTTAGTGGCTCTGGCTAGTTCTCATTACACTAACGCAACAGAAAACAGCCAGTGAATTTCACTGCCTGCAGATACAGCACATTAAAAAGGCTTGTTGTTGTTCCTTCAAGTTAAAGATCAATACAGTTCATAAAAGCCTAAAAGACCAACTAAAAGATCTAAATCATTTATTTGCAAGTTGTGTTTTCACACGCCTCAATGAAGGGACAGAAATTTACCATAGGTTCTTATTCACCCGAACTCCTGTGTGTGTGTTGGCAATGGGAATAGCCTGAGCATTTTCCTATCACCCTTCAAGTTGTACTTCAGGATAAGGCATTTCAGTGGAGCAGAAAGATATCAGGACTGTTCCAGAGAAGCCTTGCCCTCAGAGCTTCCCACTGCATGGCCTGGAAGCCCACTTGAGTTGTGGAGACGGCTCAAGGAGCTGGTGTGAAAATAAAATTGTCAGTATTATAAACAGCACGAAAGGAAATGAATGGTTAGTGCAGCCTGTCTGATGCATGGCGGTGCAGCCCACCACCACACACACATCCTTCTGTAAACTGGAGAGCAGTCGGGGTCTGCCTGGAGGGCAGCTCCTTCCCGTGAATGGGCAGCCCTCCCACGGGGCGTGCAGTTCTGCATGAGCTGAAGTGCCAGGTGTTGAACCACAACATTCAGTCCCCTGAGCAAGTGCTGAGGGAACGGAGCACAACTGCTTCCACCTAAGCAAAGGACTGGCGATGATGCAATTTTTCATTGATTTCAAATTTGCTTTAGTGGGAAGCATCAGAACATGCCTTTTCAACACAGCTCGGACAGAGGAGAGGTTAATAAAGAAGTCTATTTCCTCACTAAAGTCTAGGAAAGCATTGAAGTTTTCAGTATAACCATCACTCTTCCCTGGTGAATGTTGGTGCTGCTCTAACACATGTAGTTAGAGTATTGGAGTCAAAAAGCCCCTCTTGAAATCACTCTCCAGAGACCTTTGGCCCTACTATCTCCTCTTTCCTTTGGAGGGTCTTGGTGTCCCTAGAAGAGCTTGAAATCTCCATGGCCTCTGAGTTCTGGGACAGCAATTTTTTCTGGCCAGTAAATGAACTGTAGGTTAGGTCAAGTGCAACACTCTTCTGAGCCATACTTGTGTTCTGTGAATCCCAAAGCAGATCAACCAGACCTTAGATCTCACCTAGAACATTAGGCATATTCGGAAAAGAGCTTAAAAGAGAATCAAATACCACTTTTTACTGGCATATTGAGATACTTGTACCAGAATGATTCACCAGTTAAGACAGGGTAAATGGCAGGGTAACAGATACACACTTGGTGTATATAACACACTCACTAAAGAAATACATAGATAGATAGATAGAAAGATAAATAGATTGCAGAAATAATTAAATAGATGGATAGATAAAAGTGCAGTAATGATCGAAGTTGAAGGCTGCAAAATCTACTTTTCCACAGGATCCATAAATACCAGTGAAATCTGTGCACTGATTACATGAAAGCTGTTGTTTGTTGTGCCAGCCTTCTGCATAAGGATGGCTGGATGCAAGGAAGGTTTCATGCCTGTGACTTACAGCAACCTTTTATAAATTGAACCTGTCTTTGCCTTTATCTCAATATAATAGGAAAGATATGAAATGGCACCAATAGTTTCCTAATGACATGCAATGAAGTTAAAACATTCTCAAGAATGATAAAGAGTAATTAAAGGAGAAGCAGACTTCAGTAGACAAACGCCATGGTTACAGTTACAGTTTGGCTACTAAGGGACTCCTAACATTAGAATTTAATATCACTCCTAAGCTTCAGGAATGCACAGTTCTGTCCCTTCCTGTCTGATACAACCTGTTTCCCAGGGAATAACACAGAAATTAACCGCCTCAGCCAGAAGAGACTCCAGATTTGCTGTCATAGACTCCTTCAACATGGCACCTTTATGGTTTCCTAGATCAGTATTTAACACAAGGGCTGTCAGTCCAGTGAAAAAGTCAACTTCACCCATCTTATATACATTTACACACATTCCTTTCTGTATGTGGTAGAACCACATTTTGTTTATTAATTAAGCATGGCTACCCTGCAGCAGCTGTACATAACTGACAGGTAAAGTATGTGAAGCAGCTATCAGTAATAGACCAAGAAACAGGTCTAACTCTCACTTTCTTCCTCTAAGCAATATGCCATGATGCTGCCTATTAGCAGGGAAGGTTTAGGTGGGAAATGGATAGGGACTGATCTTGCAGCTTCAGTTGACTACTTTACAGCTTGCTTAGAGTCCAGGTATGCACAGCTCTGAAAACATTCATGTCTTTCAATCATGCTTATTCCTTCCACTCTGTACAACTGAGATTGGAGCTCATTGTCATACACCTTGTTGAACCGTATCCATATTTGACTAACCTTGGTGTCCTGTGACTTATTTAAATGTAAATTGCCTGTAACAAATGGGCATCTGGTTCTTCTTATTCTCCATGAGTGGGAATGTTACCTGAGAGAGAGATTTTGGGTACAGTGTATGGCACTGACTGCCAGCCTGCAATAAAAATGATGATAGACTGGAAAACTCAAGAGAGAAGCTGCAAGGATGATTAGAAGTCTAAGATTTTTTGTTTGGTTGTTTGGTTTTTTTTTTTTTTTTTTGTTGTGGGTTTGTGTATTTGTTCAGTGAAGGAGTTAGAAAGCTGAATTTAGTTTGTTTAAAGGAAAGAATTTAACAGCAGATTTAATCAAAGCCCAGAAGAACCAATGGGGGTCAATAACTCTGAGACACAGTTCTCTTTAACCTTGGAGACAAAAGTTAGTAAGAATCAGTGGTTAGAAGCTGATATGAGACAAAATAATTTTAGATACAAGACTTAAACATTAGCCCTAAGCAGGGAATGATTAAAAAAAAAGGGGAAAAAAAAAAGAATCTTTCCATTCTATTAAGTCTCTAGACTTTTTTTTTTTTAAATGGTGGTCCAGATACAGGAATTCTACAGTAAAAAGCTATTGCTTGTGTTGGCCGGGAGCTCTGTTCAGATTAGTGTTTTGTCCTTAAAATTCACAGCTCTGTGAAATGAGGCTTAGATCCTTTTGTATACATGCGGAGGAAAAGAGAAGCCCAACTCAGGAGACATAGGACAAATATGGAACTGGAAATGGAGAGGAGCGTGATGTACCCCATGTCAAACCGTGGGTGGCAAAATCAAAAATAAAAGCAGGCTTCCTGATTCTCAGTGTGTTTCTAAATTTATTTGGCCACGGAAGTTACTATTATAGTAACTAGGCCTTGTCAGAAAACTGTTTTTCTTTTTCTAAAGCCATTGATTTTTTAGAAATAGCAACTAAACACCTGAAGACAATTTCAAAAGCTCTGGCTAAAACTCAAAAGTGCTGATATCATAGGATTTGTGGTTTGCAGTCACTGTGCTCTCAGTGATTTATTTCCCGCACAACCCCCATCCCCCACTCCCGCCCCGATCAGAATGTCCACTTTTCCCAATGCAATTTTGTTCTCCTATTCTTATTGAGCTACTTCAGTATGTCATGAGAGTCCTACAGCCAGAAGTACCATATGGAAGGTGTGCACAGGTCAGTGAGCCTGAATATAGAATGAGAATAGAGGAAGGGAAGCAAATAAACTACAACATCAGGGAGCAACCTGGAAAGGTTTTAATCAGAATTGTGGCTTCCACCCACTTCAGATTTTTTCTGAATAAGTTCATATTTTAATTGTCATTTAAAAAAAACCCCAACAAACAACAAAACAGAAAAAAAAAATCCATGCAGAGCAGATATTTAAAAATTAATGAAAGTGACAAATTTTTTCTTCAGTTTTAACAGAAAAAAAATCAATCAGCTATTCTAATGATAGCCAATAGTAATAAAGAATCAGAATTTCATTGTGTTGTCATCCAAAAGCCCAGATGTTTATCTGAATATTTTTGATGGGCATATTTTCATAACACAAAGACTGGTAAAAAAATCATATTTTCATCTTTGAACATTACTAGCTACCTACTTGCTTTGAAAATATTGGGTTCTTTTCTAGCATTTTTACTAGCCACCATGTAATGAGGATCAGGAAGAAAAGAAATAAATAATTAAAAGAAATCAACATTAAAATTTTCAGCATAATTTAGTTTAAGAATGGAGGATACTTCTTGGTTTATGTAAATTGACGTGGACTTTTCAAATAAAGGTATCACTGTGAGCAAACCCTTAATTGCCAAGTCCTTATATTATTATATAAAATTATGTTTTTATAAAATATAAAACCCATATATATAATACTATAATTACATAATATAACACATGTAATATATATACCTGTATTATATATCTAAATATAATGAAAGGTACATAAATAATTCTTATAATAGTTACTGGGTTAGATATTAGTTATATACTAGTTTCATATGTTATTTTTATTAAATGATGTTCACATGACACTTTAGCAGACCATTAATGAAACATATTTTCATAAATTTCTTTGATGTTATTGTCAGATGGGTAACTTCAATCTGGAAAACTATTACACTCAGGTTCCCATGTAAAGAAAATTGTTAATGGCTAGACTCATTCAAGTTTCCGTGACAACATTTTGCTGTGCATGATCAGGTGGAATTCTACAATGGCAAGTTGTTTCAAGAATTGAATTCAGCATGAAATAGGACCAAGGTACCATTAGGAACTGGCTTGAACCTGTGAAGGAATCAATAGACAAGGCGCAACCTTTCTGTTTCATGAGGCTGTGCACCAGCAGCTCCACTTAGAGGGCGCAGATACTGTGCAGCTGATCCCTTTTCCATCTGGGACAACCCTGAGCCTGGGACCCAGTATTGGCTTTCTTTGGGGCATTCTTAACAAAAGATGTTTGAGTATAACTGGGGGGTTGTGCCAGTGTAGTTTAAAACTAGAAGTGAAGCTTTCCTGGAGAGACAAACTGGCAAGATAAGGGAAGCTACTTTCCTCTCTGGCACCAGTTCACACCAGCCCTTTTCACCTCATCCTCTAATGCTGTGGCTCTTGGGCATTTTGATTCTGGTAAGATAGGAAGAATGCTAAACTGCTGAAAAAGGCAATCATACATGGAGGCGACTGAACTTCTTTTAGATCCTCACAGCTCTTTTGCTACCTGGATGGTTTATCAGATTAGTTCCATGTCTTTAGTCTTTGCTTTCTTTCTTCAACACCCCCTCTCTTCAAACACCTTTCTCCCATAGTATATTAGTAAGCAACTTCCTGTGGTGGATGTAGGTATTCAGGAAATTAACAGAGGAGGGATTAATGAGGCTGAAATCAGTACTTATTCAAAGAAAAATTGCTTTTGTGAGAGCAGATTTCATGGTCCAGATCTCATGGTCCAAATGTACAATCTTTTTATGTGACCAGAAATTCACTTAGGTCACCTTCCTATTTCTGTTATGCTTCTCCTCTCACAAGTTTTTTTTCTCTCTCATCTACTTTGATGTATATATTTGGGGGGTAAGATTGCAAAGGCCACCACAGAGGCAGCCACATTCGAAATGGGAAGTGAGAAGTCATCACAGCACTGAGGCTGAGCTCAGTTGATGTGGTTCAGGAGCATGCGCATTCTACACAGTGTTAGAAAAAAGGGGGAGGAAACCAAAGTACAGATTACAGATAACCTTCCTGCAGTGGATCTGGTATATATCACGTGTCTGTACTGCACCCATTGCAAGGAGTCTACTATCTTGACTGAGGCCTGAAAAAAACTATCTTCAAAGTGCAAAAACTATCTATCAAAGTGCAATAACTGTGTTCTGATTTAATTCAGGGTTGTATTACATTCGCAAAGTAATTTGTGAAAGATTGTTTAAACTGTTTTCCAAGACTTAAGGTTTCTGCTGTGTTAAAACTAGGTAAACTAGTTACTTTAAAGAAAAAGTTTATTTTTAGAACAAAACAAAAACCTTTCCCCCAAAACTTAGTTTCTTAGCCGTGAATAAGGTAAAATTAATGTTATTATTCACCAAATGACCATTTCTGCAAGAAATAGTTTTATTCAAACATTGTTCTTGAGTATATTAAACAGCTTTTTGTATACTATTCAGTCTGACAGCTCAGGTCTGTGGGATTCTTTCTTACCTGGGATGGAACTTAAATAGACATTTAGCCATTATGACAGTTCATTGGTCTGGAAGAGAGAACGGGTTAAGTATTCCTTTTTACAGCAGCACACCACTACAGGAATACCTTTTGGTATCAGTTTGGTCTTACACATTATTAAAACCAGTGGTTTGGGAAATTGGAGAGTGAAGGAAAAGTTTTTATGGATTGTGAATCTTTTCTGCTTCTCTGGGTAGGACTCATTTTACCTAAGTTTAATTATCTGACAGTTAGGTGTCCAGCCCCCTTATAGAGTTTGTGAGGGAGGGAAACATTAGACAACAATTCACCTCATCTCTCTCAAACCCATTCTGGGATGTGCCTGTTGATCTACAAATAGCAGGGGAACCAAAGGGAATAGTTTAGACCAGATGCTTGCACTTTCAGTTAGACATAGACCAGTTCATATCCTGGTTTTCACATCTTTTCAATGCCCCTGCCTATTTTTCTTTACTTCTCTGATGAGAGAGGTAATCTGATATAAAAATTTCGTCCAATTAAGTGATCATTTTGGAGAGAATTATTTTACAGTATATTAAAACAAAACAAAACAAAAAAACAACCAAAAAACCAAGCCAAAAAAAACCCCAAACAAAACAAAACAAAAACCCCAAAACCAAACAACCCATGCAATATATGTTAGGAGTGCCAAATCTAATAGTCTGATAGTGATAAGACTACTGCAGCTCCATGCCCCCAGGTCCACCCAGGAGCAAGACTGAGCATATATTTCCAGTAAGCATACATACACAGAGCACGTATATACAAGATGTCTATACATGACTGACCACAGAGACCAACAGAGATATATAAACTCAGCAGTCAAACACAAACAGCACCAGTAACCTCATTCTGTTCCCTTCTCCAGCTGAGCAGAATTAAGGTCTTTCAGTGAGAAAACTATACATATGTGCAAGGCGGACCCTCCCAACAGCTCTGATCAGACACCCATTCTAGCCAGCAGCTGCCCCTGGCTCCCAGCCTGCCCAGTTGCTGATACCTGGGCATAGCAGCCCACGGTGCTGCTTCCCCACCCCAGCTGCTTGCTCGTGTGAATACAAATACATGCAGGCACACACACTATAGATCCCATCAGCAACAGGCATTAGACACTCAGCCTACCCAGTAACTGACCCTTCGTTCCTCTGATCTCCAGTTGCCTCATGTGCGGAGATACACACATGCAAATGGGCGTCTCAGTTGATCCCCAGACCTTACAGTGTCTCCACTAGTTGGCTTGGACTTCCTGGTCCTTCTGGTAGCCAACTGGCAGGCGAAATTTCTGGTATGTCAGTCTGTCCTAGACTTATGGCCACTTCAATACCTGCCTTCTAAGCTTCTTACGTACTCGCCACCAAGTCCTGCTTAATACTGTCACACACTGACATACATATCCGTGCTGTGTGCACACGTTCCAGTTTCTCCAGTTGCTGGCATCCAGAAATAAGGGCCTGTGATGGTCCCATGCAGTTGCTGGCTGTTGTGCTTCTGGGTTCCTTTGAGCGTGTGCAGATGATACTTGTACCATATAAGCTAATAACATACATTTATATTACTTTTCCCAGTGTGTTTTACAGATTCTATGCAAATAACTTGGAGTGTCAATAAGAAATAGCTGTTTCTGGCATGAAATGTGGCACCTGTTCAGCTGGGCATGGCTCCTTCTATAGCCAAAGACCGTAAATGCCAGACAAAAAAGCAGATTACTAGCTAAATACACAGAGACAAAATCTGACCTAGACAACATGGGTAAGATTACTTGACAAAATGACCTGTGATCCTAGGTGGCTTCCAGTAAGTTTCACTTTTAATTTCACATCTCTTTCTAAAAAAACAGCCTCCTCAGCAAATGTTGTCAAAGACAGAAGCTGATCTGATTTCTAAAATTGTACTTAGTGTGTTTGAGGGGTGTTTTTTCTCAGATTTCCACTGTGATCAAGGACCACAATATTGTTATTAACTCCATATTTGTAAGAGCACCACAGTGAATTAAGAGCCAATATCAGATCACTGAGTCCAAAACCATTATGCTGGGGAAGTACTCATCTTCAAAAGCATAATATACTTCAGCTCTGAAAAAAGTAAGTTGTTTACCTTAATTTGAAAAACACTATTGTTCTCACATTTTTGGTGCTGTTTCCCAGTACAAGGACAATGTTAATTGAGATTCAGAAGGCCTGATTTCATAGCTTTAAATAGAATAGGTCTTGCCTAGTTGTGAAATTATCATTGCTAGTGTTCTGGATGAAGATAATGTTCCAGTAGTCAAATTAAAACATACCTGAACGTGGCTTTTTGTATCAGCTTTTTACACTTCTGTATTGAGTATTATTCATAGGATCCATTGTCGTTTTTTCTCTCTAATTAAATGACAGTGCTAACACTGAGCAGTGACTGACAGGAGAAAGTACTGGTTTATGCGAATTGATTTTTAAAGTAGCCCATGAGCTAGAAACAACTCAGAACTACTGAAAATTAAGTCTCACGGAGAATACGTTAATGGAGTTTTTAATTTAAAAAGATGAATTTTTGATTATTTTTCCTCACTGAAGTACTGTAATTACTGTAAAAGTGAAGCAATAAACAGAATCTACTGGCTGATCCTATCTTGTATAACTTAATAGTCTTTTCATAACAAAAATATTACATGAATTTTCATGTATAAGAAGACTGATGTGATTATTATAAAGCAAATTGAATAAGCTAAATATGATCAATATACTCGAAGTGCAAAAGCTCCAGAGAACCGGAAGATAGTTAATGTGAAATAAATAGATCTTTCAAGGGATATTCCAGGAACTGTGGAGTAACAGTGTGATGTCCAGTAGAACCTCTAATGAAGGGTAGAATTAATAGACGCACGGATAAATAGTGGGTGGGTGCCAAAATGGCTTTCCGAAAAGAATTCATACCTGTACTGGGGTACTTTGAACAAACAATAAATATGTGGATTTATTAATATATTTATTTGGACTTCCAAAAGATATTCAACAAAAAGCCAGAGAAAGGCACTGAGGAAACTCACCAAACATTCTTACCAGAATTAAGCTGCTGTGGTATAAAATGAAAGTTCATTGTATGGTGGAATATTCTGTTAATTGCCAGGAAAAGGAGGATAGCAGTAAGCAATCAGACTTACAGCATAGGTAGGTCTGCAGTGGAGCTCCCCAGTGTCTGTCCTTGGGAAAGGGGTGTGACTAATGGGTCAACAGCATTTGCTGATGATACGAAGTAATTTATGGTAGGAAACACAGGGCAGCTGATGGCTTCTGGAAGCTACTACAACACTGAATAACTAAGCAATAAAATGACAGATGATATTCAATGTAGATATATTTAAAGTGATGCTCAAGCAGTAATACAGTCCAAACTTTACATAGAAAATGACTGTTATCACCCAGGAACAAGACCTGGGGTTACAGTATATCATTCTGTGAGAATACTAGCTTAATGATAAGCAGTATCAACAAAGCCAATTGAATATTCAGAATTACCGGGGGGAAAAAAGTGAATGTAAAAGAACATTATTATACTATTCCACTGTACAGGTCCACAGTGTGTCTACATTTCTGTAGGATATGGTATTCTCATGACTCCCCAGTTTTTATCTCACAAAAAAAAAAAAATATATATATATAAAAAGGTAGAACATTTCAGAAGAGCAAACAGGGTGATCAAAGGTCTTGAACAGGTTCTGCACTCATATGTATGGCAGGCTTTTTCAACTTGCAAACAAACAGTCTAGGAGGATATTAATGAGACCTATAAACCACAGGTGTCCTGAAGAAGATGGGGATCAGCTGTTTCCTGTCTGTTCCAGTACAAAACCAAACCACCTGATGGAAATGAACCTAAAGGAAACTAACAAGTGGCAAATAGAAAAGAAATCAAAAAAAAAAAAAAAAAAAAAAAGCAGCTTTCATACAGGACAAAGAATCTGCCCAGGCTACTGTTTACAAGAACAGCTGTCTGTTTCTGGAAGTCACTGAATCATCAACTGCTGAAGGCAAGGAGAGCATTTTTGGGAAGTATTAGTATTTGCTGCCTGATACCACCTCCCAGATATTCACTGTTGGTCACTGTCAGAGATAGAATAGTAGAATAACCATATCTCAGTTCTGACACAATATGCTTATTTTTATATGATTATCACCAGCTACTAATTAAGTAGGCTTTAGAATACATTAAGCTGTTCCAAAAATTATCAGTATGTATGGACGTTTTGAGGGTGCTAAATCATAAAACTTTCTCTGCAGTACTTTCTTCCCATTCAAAAAAAAAAAAACCCAACAAAAAAAACAAAACCAAACCTTATACTTAACAAAGCAGAAGTACTGAAAACTTAGAGAGATTCATATAAATGCAACAGGTTTTTCTGTGAAGTGAATAAGGTTTAGTGCATTAAATTACTGCACACCAGCTGTGCTTCTCCAGTTGTTGGTAGGGACTCAAGTCAGTCAACTGAATGTAAGTACTTAGCGCTATTCGAAACATCTCATGGTGTATGATACAACCTCAAGGGTCTGGCAGATATGACACAAAAGTCAAGCTGGACCTTTGTGGAGTATGAGCTTGAAATCAAAGCCTGTGGTATAGCAAATGGCACTACACACCATTTAACTGCAAGGTTTGCTGTGTACCTGCACCTAAGTCATCCCTTGTGAGATGATATGACTTAGCCCAAAACATCAGTGAAACAACGTTATCACCCTTTTTACTTCACGAAGTAATAATATGCAAATGGCCAGTCACTTACATTCTGTTTCCTTATTTCTTTTAAGCTGTAACATTGGTCATATATCCAAACAAAAACCCCACAAAATTAAGTCCAAGCTTATTGTCCATTACCAGCACCACTCCTCCTTTTTTATTCTTTTTCTAAATATCATCTGATTCTATTTCTGTTATGTGATAGTATGTGGATTGTCCATTTGTTAGGCAAAAAGCTTGTAGTTCTGTACCAGTTCTTTAATGAAGCATACAGGCATAAACATTGATTTTTTTATTTGTTAATAAAGATATATCTCAGTAGAGTAACAACTTCAAAGAATCAAACAGTAATGCGAACTTGTCTTTAATTAAGCATTTCACCAAATGGGATAGTAGGGAGAAGAATCTCAGGGAGCCATAATTAAATTTAATGAGTCTGAGTGTCTGAACTCTACTCCACCCAGGTGGCAGCAGCAAGATGCAACCATGTCACTGCCAACAGTGAAGATGTAAAAATAGAACATAGTCAATATTCTTCCGAAGTGAACCAAATGGTAGCGCCTTCTCCCCCCTCCCCACCGGAGCATTATTGGGTTACATACTAACGTGTTAACAACACAACTATTGCAGGCCCAGTTATGGAAGTGACACATTTTCTCAGCCAAGCATGAACCTTCTGAAAAAGTGTTTCAGAGAGAAAATCTGGAGAGAAGCCAGTTGCTGGGCGTCTTACCTTTCCGCCCCACGTATATCACATGCTCTCATTGGTCCAGTGAATAGATGATGGAAATCTGTCATCACTACTTTGCCAATCCATGCAGACTTCAATTCCTTTTTCCTAACATTGTGACTGGCCACTTGAAGAGGGCTGCCAGCCATTCCAGAAGCCGCACCAGTTTTGCTGCCAACACAGCATCTGCATGTGCAGGGGATCAGTATCTTCCCAATAAGAAATAATGAGAAAATTAGAACCACTGTTTACACCAGGTGTCCTCAAACTTTTTAACCAGGGGGCTGGCGCGTGGATGCAGTGGCAGGCAGTCATCTGTGGCTGTTTGGTTTCCCCCCCCAACCCCCGGCGGTAGGGGGCAGGGGGTCTGTAAATAGCGGGGGCCGGATTGAGGACCCTGGGGGGCTGTAGTTTGAGGACCCCTGGTTTATACTGACATCTGCAACCATTTTACTAACCTATGCTCATACCACACCCAGCTGAGATGACTCACCTGCAGACTGATGTGAGATGGGTGGGAATGGGAAAAATCCCTCTTGGTTCTTACTTGTTAGTTTGCTTCCCTCTGTGTATACCAAAATTCACAAGCCATTTCCCATTGCTGTCAGGGACTGTGCAAGGACAAAATAATAGCATACATAGTGGGACGTTTAGATGTGACTTGAAGAGCATACTTGGGAGGAGGTTGAGGTTAGATAAAGTACTGTATTATCCTCCAATAACTTCCATATGCATTAGAGTACAGTGATAGTAATGCATTCACTGTCCTATTTTCTTAATCCTCTTGCTTGTGGAGCTGTGGCGTGGGTGGAAATCAAGATTAAAAGATAGGAGTCTAGATAAGTGTGCATAGCTAAGCCCTGAAAAAATTAATTTTTGTCTTTGAACTGTACTGTTCACGGTGGGGACTAAATTAATGCAGGATTAGAAACATTATTTTATACAAAATGTGATACAGGGCCAAACTGAAGAGCCCTATTCCCTGTTAATTAAACCACACAGTTCATATTGTTCAACAATACAGATTTAAGGAGCAGAACCGCAAATTGGAAAAAATTTTGGTCTGCTTATGTTTAATTTTAATTAGCTGGAGACTTACTAATTTGACAAGTGTTTCACAACACAGAACTTGTAAAGGGAGAGTTGAAGGTTATGTGTTCTCTGTGGCCTACATTTTAAGTACAACTACGTTTAAAAAAAAATCTTAAATACATACCCCAGCCTTACAACATAAGACATGTAAAACACTTTACTGTAGGCTTTTAATCAAACAAATATTTTTGCTTGACATAAAATTATTGGTTAAATATTTCTGAACTTCACCACTACATGCTTCAACAAATATAACTGATCATTTCATTTTGTTTCAATCTGAATTCTAGAAACACCACCCATGTGGTGGAATACAGCTCACCCAACATCAGCATTTGGGGGGGCTGGGGGGGAGGTATCATCCCACGCTAAGATGGGTGTCTAACATAAAATATAACTCAGTCTTCAGAAGCAAAAAAATCTCACTTCAGTGATGAAAGAGGAAGCTTAAGTGATTACTTTAAGTTTTAAGTGTTTGATTTTTTTTCAGCAATAAATTGAAAAAAATAAAAATTAAGGTGTATTCCACTTTTCAGGTTACTGATACCAAGTTTGTTCAGTCAAATAACTTTCTACATCATATTTGCTTGCTGAAGAGCCAGAGTAGGCTGATTCATTTTGTGTTAGATTTTCTGCAGAATTCAGTGGGTTTGGATCTCCTTGGAATTGACAGCGTAGATGTTTCTATTCTTGAAATCTAAGCTTCTGTTGCTGTATCATACTGGGATATCAGTATCTCCAAAGTATTGAATATATGTTAGGAATAATAGAAAACATAATATTGAAGATGAGACATCTGACAACTGAAGTAATTTAGTATGATGCCTCAGTATCTTCAATATCTAGGTAAGAAATATGAAGATAAAGGCTTTCTTCTCATTTCTGTCTTACATTTGTTATAGCCAACTGTTCTTCCATTAGATTTTCTTCCACTATGTGTATCTGTTGCACTCCCTTCCTTCAACAACGGTAACTGAAATTTTGTTTAATTGGCAGTTTTTTAAAAAAGCACCTTTTTTTTTTTTTTTTTTAATAGGGAGTAATTAATGTAAAAATCACTCCTCATTACTTATGCTTTTCAGGTTGATGGTTCTGCTCTGGAGAAAAGGACTTTTCACATACTAAGGCTTTGCTTACCTAAGATTTTAAAGAAATCTTTAGAAATAAGTTGGCCCATTTGGCCCACATTTCTCTTCAATGGCTTGCAGCCCATGACTGAGAACTGATTCTAGGAAAAAACTGATCTTCAAGATATGTCTGAGGGAGAGACAATAACAGAAAGGCAGTGGCTCATTTTGGTCAGTTTCTCACACAAAGCTGTGAGAAAGGAAATGTTGTGGCCTTTGTGAAATATCCAGTTTGTAGCTGAATGTGCTGAAGAGAAAAATGGGAATATGAAATGCTAAGTAACCTGAGAATGCTGCTGCTAAAAGAGGACCTGTTTGTGAATTTTGAAAGTTTTCCAGACTGCCATTTCTTCTTTTCACTTGTGCAATCAAATCAAGTGAATATTTGCCAGTTTGAGAAGTGGGAAGCAATTATATTTTTTACTCCTGGAAGTCATAGAATCATAGAATGGTTTGCGTTGGAAGGGACCTTAAAGATAATGTAGTTCCAAGCCCACTGCCTTGGGCAAGGACATGTTCCACTGGACCAGGTTCCCCAAACCCACATCCAACCTGGCCTTGAACACTTCCATGGAGGGGACATCCACAACTTCTCTAGGCAACCTGTTCCAGTGTCTCATCATGCTCACAGTAAAGAAGTTCTTTCTTATATCTAATATAAATCTACCCTTTTTCAGTTTGAAGCCATTCCCCCCTGTCCTATGACCACATGTCCTTGTAAAAAGTTCCTCTCCATCTTTCTTATAACCCCCCTTTAAATAATGAAAGGCTGCAATAAGGTCTCCCTGGAGCCTTCTCTTCTCTGCGCTGAACAATCCCAATTTTTCCAGTCTATCTTCCTAGATCACCACATTTTGAATACTTCTGGGTGAATTGCTTGCCTTTTTTAATGCTGTAAGTTGTGCTTAATATCAGAGTTCACATACTGATAATCGTTCCCTGAGCAGGGAGATCCATGAACCTTTCTGTAGGCATTGATTTTTTGAATATAGTTCTTTGGGCAGCCATGTGATTAAGATTAGGGAACATATCTTTTTAAAAAAATGGCAAAGTCTTCATCTGAAGGCAAAGTTTACTTTCCACAGAATTTTCCAGATAATTTTGGTCTTTAAGGAATCGCTTTTAGTTAAACACAACAGTACATACAATTCTTTTCACAATGAACACTAAATTAAGCTCTTTTCTTTTTTAATACGTAAGGCCAGCAGCACAGGCAATAATACAAAAGTGTGCAAAAATTATTAACTTCATTAAGTGATGTCAAGTTTTCTTAAAGAATAGCTCTTAGATGGAAAGTTTCAGGTATGACTAAAGATTTCATCAAGGTCTGATAGCTATTACAGGAGGTGAAGTCTTCAAACCTTTCTCACAGTCTTTTGAAATAGAATCTCTTGTTCAAATCAGTCAGTGCAGCCAGGCTGCTGGAAAAGCCATGTCTCTTGACAATAGACCAGAACTGGGAAAGTGAAAATAGAGTAGGAGGTTTGGAAGATAAGAGCTGCAGGGGAACTGTGATAGGGAAAGGATCAAACTTAGCAGCTTATTATCCTCATCTCAGTATGAGCTGTAACTATTCCTCTGCTAATAGGAACAACAGAGTTGTGTTGTGGAGCACCATCAGGGATATCTGATGACCTGACATTTCCTTCAGCTTCTGACCCTCAGTTACCCAGATGTTTTCAGATAACCTTCTAAGGCTTCCAGGAAGTACCTCACAAAATATATCTGTCTTGTTTTTCATATCTTGAATCAGTGGAAAACTGTCATGTTGAGAGCCTTTATAATTGGTGAGAGATGGGGAATATAGGGTGTGTCTATACTTGAATTTTTTTTTTATTGGGGGGGGGGGGGGGGGGAACCCAAACAAACCCCCTGCCTATTCTTTACTAAAATATTCTACATCAGCTTTTCTAAATTCATGCACATGTGTGTGCTCTGATTCCAAAACAGTGATTTTTTTCCTGGTATGACCATAGCTAAATGTTGAAAATGGTTTATACTAGGTCAGAATAAGAACAAATTGGCATAATCGAGAATGAATGTGCCATTATCAGTGGATGTTAGTCTTACCCAAAATTATTTTTTCTGTGTAAATAAGCTATGCATTTCTCAAGGGAGTTCTGTTTGGATACCTAAGCACTGGCCCTGGGAATGTTAGGGCTACATCTACAGGAAGATATGTCTGAGGTCATGCCATGTCCATAATTCTAGAGTAGTTTACTTTCAAGATGAGTGGTTGCATACAAACTAGCTGTTAGGGAAGATGTGGCATGTGATTACTCCTTCTTTGTGCCTGGGAATTGTTGAAATCTAGCTAGTTGGTAATGGTAAATATGGTGCCAATGACCCCTCCAATGACTTTGTAGTGTAGATGACTGCCTGCCACTGCCCCAGCACTACTACTTAGCACACTAGTAATAGATGTAGCTTTAGAGAACCCAGGTACTAACACCTAAGTACAATAGTACCTAGTGGTTTCTCAGGTGTCCTGCTTTCTTAGAGCACTGAACTGGACTTTGACCAGGGCTAGTTCCTTAAGTCACCAGTAGCTGAGAAGACTATGCTCTTCTATGAAATTTTTCTGGTTTAATGTATATGTCTAGTAGGCTGCCCAAGTTAGGACTAAGCTTACAAGGCTCCCTATATAATCAATAGATAGAAAAGCACCTCCACCAGTTGCTTTGGGGGCATAGAAACTATGCCATGCTCTGTATTGCCCGCTAGAGAGGCCAATCTCTTAAGAAAACAAACAAACAAACAAAAAAAAAAACAAAACGAAAGATCTCCTGACCAAAGATCACTTCTTCTTACTAAATTGGATAAAAGTGACTGGTTACTACTGGCAACTCTGCAGTTATGACATCACAATTGAGTCTGCCACCCTTACTCAAAGTAAAAAGAACACCTATTGGGTGCTTAAAGGAGTCAATGAGTCAGAAGCACATTCACATCTTCTCTGAAAGAAACTACTGGTAAAAGAATCTGTCTTACCAGGATGGTGACAGCTGCTCTGTAGTCTCTAAAATGCACAGACACCAAGTTGCCCATAGTGGCATTGCTGCAATTTGAGGCATCTGCCTGCACACAACTTATGAACTGCAATTGATTTCAATGAACCATCTGTATTCTTGTTTGCTCCTATGCCTTGTACTCCTTACGTGGAAAAGGGGAAGCATAGTACTTACAGCTCTGTCTTAAAATTACCTATTTTAGAAGGCTATTATTTAGTGAGGGTGGGGGTTTAGTCTAGGAAAAGCCACATTGCTTATTACAGACCTGGGATTTCCATAGAGAAGAATAAAGAAAATCAGGATTAAAATTCAGACTCATACTCAGACTCTCCATTGCTCAATGCAGTTTGCTCTTACCTGGTGTAAGCAAATATTTTTCTACAAGAAGTGGCAGACCACATATCAGATGTAAAGTTAGATGTCAAATCAAACTTTGGCAGGTAGTGTGAGTGTCCATATAGCAGGGAATTATATAAGAATAATGCAGGTGCTTGCCACAGCACAGTTATAGATGACAGCTGAACCCACTGATGGGTAAGAATTGTGGTTGTGTATAGTGGCTGAGTGATGTGTTTGTCTTGGAGATCCATGGCCATGGATATGCAGTCCGGATTGATAACTGCACTCTGGTAGCGGTTCTGTCAGTTTTGACCCCAGCTTTAACTCCCTCATGTCTTCCAGCAACTTCCAAGCGATGTAAGAAATGATATGCTAATCACGTTGCCACCTTCTTCCAGGGCCAGCCCTGCTCCCTGACTGACAAACACCCTTGAGACATTTATTCACATTTACCTGTCCTTCAGAGAGCTACTGGATAATGAGGTGGCCTTTCTTAATTTCCTCCAAATCTTCAGAGAATTTCCTGAAAAAATCCAGGGGGAAGGCTGATTGCAACCTGGAGCCCTTGGAAAACCACTAGAAAGCATTGATCTAAAATGTTCACTTAATTGACTTTCACTGGGAGCAAAGGGAGTCACAGGTAAAGCAATGATGATGCACAGTCACTACAGACAAGGTGTTAGTGTTGAAGTGCATGTAACACTGGACAAGGACACAGGACATAGATGCAGAAAGGACCTGTGTGAGAGCTGGAGGAGCTGAGCAGCAGCATAAGTGGTGGCAGCAGAAGCAGGAGCACAGAGCCAGAAAGAAGAAAAGACAGCTAGGAAGAAAAGGGGTGCAAAGGAGCTGGAAGAGGCAATTTTTACATTGTGTCTCTCCCTCGTCAGAACTGGCAAGCAGAGAGACATCAATGTTATATTTTGATAGCTAGACAAGAATTATATCAAATGCAACAAGTAAACTCGTTCAACCTAGCTAGCTGGGGAGAGATATAATGACAACAAATAACTAACACCCCACAGGTAACAGTCAAGAGCAGAATAACTTTGGATTGACAAATGGATGAAGCAATGTACCAGGCCAAAGGAGAGAGAGATTTGCCAATATCAAAATTGTCAATCATTTTTTATAAGAATGATTGGAATAAGGAGCAAAGACAAAAGAAAACAGGTAAACAACATTCAGTGAGGGCCATTTTCTTGATCTGATATTAGTTTCTTTTTGTGCTATTATTTCACATGAAATATCTGCTGAAAGCAATCTAATTTACAGAATAGCTTCAAAAAATAATAAAAAAAAGATATTAGAAGCAGTGGATTCCTGTATTGTTCAAAGAACATAACCAACTTCAAAAGGAAGGCAGTAAACCTTCAAACAGATGAGAAAGACAGACAGTGATATATAAAGTGCTCAAGAATGAGAAGGAGGGAAAGAATGAGTGATCTTTATGGCTAGAAATTTCTTCCAACTCCACGCATAACTCATGAAAAGAGGAAAGGTGTTCCTGAGAGAAATGTAGGTCTGTATATGAGATATTGTATAACAAGTTGCAGTTGAAAGGAACTTCAAGCAGATATTTTTAATGTTAAACTTTAATTCCTTAGGAAAAAAACTGTGAAAAAAGAAGACAAGAAAGACATTTAATTCATTATAACGGACAGGATTGTACACATAAACCTTTAAAAACAGTTCAAATATTTAAGCAGCTGCAATGAAAAACTGTTATATTATCTAAGATTGAAAGCATATTTCTGGAATCATGTATCTTTGAGTCTCTGATGTGCTGGTTTTGGCTGGAATAGAGTTAATTTTCTCCACGGCAGCTGGTATGGGGCTGTGTTTTGGATTTGTGCTGGAAACAGCGCTGATAATAGGGATATTTTCGTTATTGCTGAGCAGTGCTTACACAGAGCCAAGGGCTTTTCTGGTTCTCACCCCACCCCACCAGCAAGTAGCTGGGGCTGCACAAGCAGTTGGGAGGGGATGCAGCCGGGACAGCTGACAGGGATATTCCATAGCATAGGACACCATGCTCCGCAATAAAACTAGGAGGAAGGTTGGTTGGGGGCCACTGCTTGGGGACTGGATGGGCATTGGTCAGTTGGTGGTGAGCAATTGTTTTCATTTGCATCACTTGTCTTTCCTGCTCTTTGTTATTTTCCTTTTCATTACAATTTATTAGCATTATTTTTTATTTTATTTCAATTATTAAACTGTTCCTATCTGAACCCAGGAGTTTTCTAATTTTTGCCCTTCCAATTCTCTTCCCTCCATTCTGCTGGAGGGTGGGGTGAGCAAGTGGCTGTGTGGTGCTTAGTTGCCAGCTGGGGTTAAACCATGACATCTGAATAAAAGTTGAGCATTTCCATTCTAATCCTCTGCACAACAGGCTTTCAAATCTTCCTCATCATCAATTCTCACTCCTTTAGCACTTCCATTTCTCTTTCACTGAGCAAGTAACTAGTAGGGTCTTTGAGCAGTTAAAACTAAATTCTCCAATCCCATAGAATTCATGTCAGTTGGAACAGGGATTTAAGCAAATCAGATAACGTCAGGGCAGTGTTTGTGAAGGGTTTTTTAAATATAAGGCTGTTATTGCAGCTGAATTTCCCCCCGAGTCTTAATTGTATTCTGTCATTGAATTCTGAGACCAAATTGTTTCTTGCTTCTGGGCCTCAATTTTCAGTTTTAAGCTTCTGAAAATAGCCTAATTATTGCATGTATTTCCCCTCATTTACTAATATTTAAAACTAGGATGGGAGAATACTGGGTAGGATACTACATTATCCAGCAGCTCTCTGAAAGTCAAGTGGGTATGAATAAATGTCTCAAGGATGTTTATACAGGTAAAAAAACTAGTTATTCTAATTCCCTGACCACACACACACACAAAAAAAAAATCATGGCATTGTTATAGTTCTGTTTCATCATCTTTCATTCCAAAGAATTAAAAAATAAATAGGTAAAAAAAAAAAATACATCAGAAAGTCCTCCAGCAAAGGGATGTAATTCTCTGAGGAACACTTCCATGAGCCAGAGCTTGAGTAAACCATAGGTTTTGGCCCAGAACAATAAACCTGAGCCACAAATATCTTAGGCTTGTGACAATAACATAATTTCAGCTTCTGTTAAGGAAAAAGGAAAGTTCTCATGTTCTCTGTTTTAGAGAAAATCTGGAGAACATGAACAGGTTGTATCCCATACAATAAAGTCCATACAATTTTACTGAGTCCATTCCTCCAGGAGAGGACATAAAGCAGTAAAGGGAGAAACACCGTTGTCCCAGAGGCATTGCCATGGTCAGTTAGACCACTACAATTTGGAGGACATTGGTTTGGGATGGAACAAACCGCTACTCCCCTGAAATGGAAACCTTGGGGAAATCCAATGCAGCAGTCAGATTTCCAGCAACCAGTCCTGCTGTAAGTAGCCACGCCTGCTTTAATAGCACTGTGTCCCTCTTCATCAATACAGGGAAAAGACATGCTCCATCTGTGGGCAGATACTGCTGTGATTCACCAGAATTCTGATGTTCAAACTGCCGAAATCAAGGACTGCCCAGGCTCCCACCTGGCATTTGACACAGTTTCTCCTTCTTCTGAGACAGGGCACATGGTGGGAGTTTGTTGTATGTCTCAGGATACAGATAGGATGTCTCTGGGGTGCAGACCAGGACCTCAGAAGTCAGATCTGGGTATCAGGCTCTTATCTACAACATGGCCTTCCTTGACACAGGTGACAAGTGACAGCCCCAGTCAAATCCCAAAGGTTGTTCAGTGCTCCTGTAGTCTCAGATATGCATCAATGCGTGTAGAGCACTATTTCTGGACGTTCATTGCAATGGTATCCTTAGAGAATGGTACTTTTGCAAAGAGCCATGTCAGAGATACCGTAGGGAATGAGGAATGGAAAGACTGAATCAGACCTTTGGTTTCTTTTCACCTTTGCTGAATCCTAAGTATGGTGTTAGCATGATGAAAAATCAGAACCCAGGGGTTCAAAAAAATGACAAAGTAATCTCAAAAGAGGACTAGATCATTTCCTCCAACACAATGAAAACATCAGTTATGACAATCTACCAAATTTCATCTCTATCCGCACAAACCAATCCTTTAAGTCACACTTTTTTTTTTTTTTTTTTTTTTAATTATAATGGAAAATTACAAGTTTGCTACCAAGCTAGGTACAGGATTAATAAGAACCCAAAACACTATAATAGAGTAGGGCTGTGGCAAGCTCAAATTCAGGTAATTTCTTAAAAATTTCCAAAAACATTGCCAATCCACAAGGCATCACATCAATGTCAAATATTAAATCTGAGACAATTGAAGAAGATACAAATATTTCACCACATTTCAGAGTGTTTAGTAGAACGAATGAAATGTTTTAGTACAAATGCTCAGGAAGCCAAACTACCTTTTCTGAAATCCATGCGTATATGCAAAGCAGGAATAGAGCTCATATTTCAAATAATTTGTAAAAATGGGGCAGGCATTTACCCGGCCTAAGAGTGGAAACCTGAGATGAGGCTAATTCATAGCAGCAGCAGAAACCAATAGGAGCTCCAGAATGCAAATAAAGATTTAGGGAATAGTGCAGAAAATACCCTACATATGCCAGTTATAAATGATATCTTACAATTTTTAAATGCTAAAGCCTGACTAAAAAGGATTTTATATGAAGAAAGTATACAGTAATTTTGAGGAAATAATTTTACCTGAATATGAATTATATTTATGCATATAAAAACAACAAAACCAGCCATCCTGCTTCGTGCAAGTTTAGAGCAGAAGGAGATGCAAACACAGGCATCAGAAACAGCTTAGTTTCAGAGACATCAGTTGTGAGCTCAGTACAAAGAGTACCTCAGAAATACATCAGAGGAAAAAGCAATATGGTAATCAAGAAAAGTTACATTAATATTATATCATGACCAATCACAAAGATACTTTGGTAATGCACATTCAAAGCAGAAAGCCAAAGAAAGGATGAAGGCTAACATTTCTGCTTACTCTGTTAATATTCAGCCAGTTTCAACTAAAACTTGTGGATGCATCAGCTTACCAGTGCTAAATCTGAGACAGGCTGTTCAGGCAGAAATAAAAAAGTGACAGAAAAAGGAAAAATACTGAGCTCAAACAATACATTATGAAACTTGGCAACAGAGCTTTTAACTGGCTGCCAGGAAAGTTCTCCTTGTTTTCCAGGGGTCCTGTAGGTTACACTTCACTCGGTGCAATATCTACTTGGAATAATGATCCAAAGTAAATTAACAGAAGAAAGTAAGTCCTTTTAGCATCATCACTAATGGTTTTACAGGCTAGATAAGCAGAAGTATATCTACTGAAGGACAAGGAAGCTGCACATTTGCATAGATTGAAAGAACCAAAATGAGACCACTGTCAAAGTCTTACATCAAAAAAGTATCACTCACGGCCAAACTGGAGTGCTTGGGACCAGAGACAGACATTGTCAAGAGATAGTAATTGGAAGCTATTTCAATAGGAGGGCAATTGCCTCAACACATCTTTGATATTATTGGTAGACATATGTAACTGAGCAGGTCATATGGAATCATACCTGTGGTAAAAAGCATTTGTGTGGCCTGCAAGAAGATTTTTCAGAGTGGCAGATGACAACACTGGTGTTTGGAATTGAAAAAAGTAGAGGCAAGATGTGGCAGGTCACATCCACTGTCTTGTCCATCTACTAGGAATAGCAGGGTAGCAAAGCTAAAAATACATCAGAACAAGATTGCTTTCTATTACTGTAGCATGATATTCAGGACCCTCACTCACCTCCCAAGAGCTATAATCTGACACTGGACAACAAATAGGCAATGAAGCAGAGTCATACCTAACAATTAAAAAAACAAAATCCAAACTTTTATATCAACACCTTCTTTTTGAGCTGCCTATGCAGTCTGAGTTTTTTAGGTGACACTTGGACAAGGAGGAAATGTGGATATTGTTGTTTTCCACAATTCAGTTTGTAGCAAAGACCTGGAAAGCAGCAATGCCAACTGTAACTGCTTCTGTGTAAATGGGCAAGCAGCACTGCATGGTGATGCAGTAAGGCAAAGCCTAGGGGGCCAAGTCACATGGCTTTTCTATCAGGTCCTCCTCTTACTGGCAGGAAGAAGTCACCACTCACATGAAAAGGGATGTATGTGTGCAGTCAGGGAGAAGTTCAACTAAAACATTCATATGTAAATCAAATATACCCCAAAAAGGAGTATTTCTCAAAAAGTCACATCTTGGCTACAAACCATCACCTGTTCATGCTGCTGAAGTGCAAAAACTACAGGCTGATACAAGAGAGCTGGAGATACATAAATTTTCTCCCCAACGCTATGAGGAGGACAAAGACACATCTTACTTCTGTGCAAACTCTAGCTCCTCCAGTAACCTTCATAATTGTCTCTAGCTTTCATAAAAGCTGTGGAAAGCAGGGAAAGCAGAAGGAAGAGATAATATCCAGGGACTGTGCACCCTGCAGACCACAGAACAAAGCAGAAACAAATATTTTGGTTAATTACTTCTTTCAGTGCTTCAGTACTGCAAGCTGTTACTCTGGTTTCTGCAAAGTAAGCAATTTGTCTGACAGTGTCAGAACCCCCATTACAGACAGGGCACTGGGGCTTTTCCACCAGGCCTGCTATCCCAGCCCGTTTTGTTTCAGGCAGCGAACTGCAGTTTACTGACAGGCAGTTTGTACAATTTACCCAGCAATAAGAATTCACTCACTGCACATCACTACCTTCCTTCAGCCACTCAAAGGTCAGTACTGAATTAGCAGTTGAAATGATTAAGACACTGTTAAAGAAAGCTGTAAGCATCAATCTATGGCAGGCTATACCTGGATGTAGAAACACTATCACAAAAGACACTAATTAACAACAACTTTGTACAATATCCGATGTCAAGATGTTGTTATATCTTGGTGCCCATAATTCCAACAGTAACAGAAATGACAATGGAAAAGGTGCAGCACAAAGGAGAGATACACAGAGAAAAGCTGAAGATGCTTTAGACGTATGCTGTGGAGAACCTCAAGAAGAGACTGTTACCTCAGAAAAAAAATTGCAGCATGCAAGAGAGTTTTGTAACAAGGCTGTGAATGGTCATTTAATTCACTCCAGCTCTCACTATTGCAAATACCACTAGAAGACAGATGTGGAGGTGGTAAAATATGTACCCCATTAAACTGCAGTTACCCCTCTTGAGTAACTATGAGCAGCTGATGACAGATATGAGAAGGCACTTAAAATATTTAATTTACAGTAGGACAAAGGCAAGTCTCCTCAGAACCAGAAAGGTTCTCCTTGATGCCAACATCAAACTGCCTTCATGGAGTGAAAGGACAGCCTTTCCAGAAACTTCCTTAGCTGCCAAAAAAGTTAAAAGGGAGATAATACATATAAGAGTTCATGCTAATGATTGGTAACGCACACACACACACTATAAAATCTTATTATCTGAAGTGCATTTGAGAATCAATGCATTGGGATACAGACTTTCCACAAATGGAAGACTTAAGTGTGATTACAGAGAAGGATGCAGAGAACTATTCAGTGTATTGCAACAATATTTTGAGAGCAAAAGTTGCATGCTGCACTGTCTTAACGGTCTTGTTTCCACTCTTTCTCAGCTTGAATACCATGTACATGGAATATAAAATATTTCTATTAGTGGCAGCCACCATTAAAGTGACTAAATATTTTTGGGGAAAAGCCAGTGTTTTTACAATGACTGTGCTTTAAAAGCTAATGACTTCTTGCATTTTTTGAGGTACACAGGCTCTTTTAAAAATGGTTTTATGTTTGTGTCTGTTATTCTGAGATCATGAAGAATATGCATCACATAGTGGCTGGCATGCCAGGTTCCTAGCGAAGCCATTGACATGTTTGTCACTAGACTTCCTTGACTGGAGCCATGTCAAGCCACTCTGGGACTCCTAGAGAGGCAATCAAAAGTGACAAGGTGACTGACAGCTCTGACAAGTGATTGTAGAATACACTACATTGTACTTTGCTAGGGGAAAATGACCTCAACCTCACTGTTAATTCTAAATACCCCTTAGCAGCATGTGCTCCTCCACAGTGTATTATTTTGTCAAAAAGGTTAGCAGAAAGCAGAACTAATTCCAGTGCATGGCTGAATTGCTTCTTGTTTCAACAATGTCCAAGGAACAGAGTTGAGAGACAACCGTCACTGGGCAGAGCATAACCACCAGCCAGCTTTCTCCCTTCTGTTCATGTAATGTTTAACTCTTTTCTGCAATACATTACTGACTCTTTCTGTGAAGTCAGGATCAAAAAGTTCCTTCTTTTGTATTGTCTCTGTGAATGATCTCAGACAGAAAAATTGCACATCAAGTAATAAAAAGGAAAGCCTCACATACGAGGAAGGAGCAAGACGTAAAGAAAGTTAAGTAAAAATGCTAACAAAAACTGAGTGTGCCATTTTAAGATTCTCCTCTCTTTGTTTTTGGATCTGAACCAAGCTTACGTAAGACTGCGGGGGTGTTTGTTTATGTGTGGAGGTGTATTCAACTTCATGCTAAGCTCTTTCCAAAGAAATCACCTAAATTTGATATCTGGAACCTTTGATTTGATGATCTTCATAACTACTTGTTTTTCCTATTGCAGTCTTTCCATAAGGATGTTTCCACTGGAATCTCTAAGCTTTGATTTAAGCTATTAAATCATATTTTGCTCTCCAATCTATCTACTGACATTTTATTCTTTCTATGGAGATAAAACCTCTATTATTGTCAAGCGGATCTGAAAGCATTTTCTGCCTTAAGCTGTTTGTCTGTTACACAAGGGAAGGAATGGGAAGAAATGATGATGCTCTTATGGACATAGGCATTTCATCTGTTAAAAAAAAGTAATTAAATACAATTTCTGAGCACTTCCTCCACTGTATCATCCCTAGCACTAGTTAAACATCCAGCCAACATGGGAGCTTCACTGTTTGATACTCAAGGGGGAAAGAGGTCTGGCTTGAGGTCTGCTTTCAAGATGAGGTTGTAAAATCAGAGCTGATGTAGAAGTGTTAGTTCAAGTGGAGGTACCATGCTGGGAGCTACCTGGACAGAGGACTGGCAGGGAGGCGGCAGGGAGCTGGGGTAGATGTGAGGTGGGGAGGGATCAGCCCCCAGGTGATGCAGGCGTTTCACTGGCAACACTAGTAACAGTCCCATCTGGTTGAGGAGCTGCCACAATCAATCACATCATATGTCACAGTAACAAAAAATACTAAAAGTGAAACGTTTTTCAAGATCTATAGTAGGGCTTTTACTGATATGCTGGTGTGGGTAAAAAAATCCAGTCTTTAGCTGACACGGGTAGTTAAAGTTTTTGAAGATTATAATGACTTTGAATCTCCTGGTACTTCCTGATTAAAACAGGATTAACAACACTGTAATGATCAGTGAGCGGAAAGGTATCTGATACAGATATACACTGGGGTATGACGCATCCCTGGGTGTTGGTCCCTGGACCAGGCCCCAACCGGCCCCAGCAGCCCCCGGTGGGCTCAGCTGAGCCCCTCAGCCGAGCCGGGGGCGCCGGGGAGGGGGAAACAGGTTTGGGCAAGGGCCAGAGGCGGCCCAGGCAGAGGAGGAGGCAGCCGAGGGGGGAGCAGCAGCAGAGGCAGCCCCAGGCCGCAGCAGCAGGAGGGCAGGAGGTGCCGCAGGCCCGGAGCAGGGCTCCCCTGCAGCCCTGGCGAGCCCCCGCCGGGGCAGAGCCCCAGCCCGCAGCCCGGGGAGGGCCCCAGGCCGCAGCTGGGGGCTCTTTCCTGCAGGAGCTGCGGCCCTGGCGAGCCCCGGCGGGAGCAGGGGGTCCCTGAAGGGCTGCAGCCCGGGGCAGGGCCCGCGCTGGCGCAGGGAGACGGGGCAGGAGGCGGGAGCGGGGCTGAGGGGCTCACACGGGCTGGCACACGGCCCACACCGGCACGGCACGGCCCGCGGGGGGAGAGGGGCCGGAGCTGAGGGGGCAGCTGGGCAGGGTAAAAGAGGGTGGTAGGATGGCATTTTAGTTTTTGTCTTTGTTACTCACCATTGAGGTCTATTTTTAATTGACATTAAGCTAAACTACATTTCCCCAAGGTGAGTCTCTTTTGCCAGTTATGATACCTGGCGAGTGATCTTCCTCTCCCACCATGACCACATGAGCTTTTCCACCCTGTTTCTCCCTCTGTCCTGCTGAGGAGGGAAGTGATTGAGCAGCTGGCTGGGAGTTGGGCCTTTTGCCAGGGCTGACCCCCCACGGTCAGACTGGAAAGTTCTAACAAAGATTTGTTGAAGCAATCTATGAGATCTTACGTTGCCATCCATGAAGCAAACCCTCTGTTTAGACTGGCTACATCTTTTTAAAAAGCAGGCACATTTTTACCTACATAGGCTTCATGGGCCTCTTTTTGCTGTGGAGATCTAAAACTATAAATTAATTGACAACACAGCCTCCCTTGAAACCACTGGTTGAGGTGTGCTTCCCACTATCTTGCTAAGTGTAAGAATAGTTTTCTGGTTATCAGTGTTCACTGGAAGAAACTCCCCAAGGCCAGTGAATTTCCATTTCCCAAAATAGCTTGTGCATTAAGTATGTACCCTCTGGATATGCAGCAGTGACAGATGCAGGAGCTGGATACCTCCTGGTCCCTGAGCACCATACCTGGAGATATGAAGTGCCCTAATCATAGGCAGTTACTGTGACCCTGAAAATCATACTTAATTCAAGCCAGAGGAAGGTGAAAGAAGGATATGTTTACTAAACCCAAAGCAGACGCATCTGCAAAGCTTTATACAAGTGAAAAGAAGAAAAAATACATCAACCTGCCTAGAGATAACCTCCAACCCTTTCTCTCACCCTGTAGGCATTGGCTGATTCAGTAACAAGCTCTCTTCTTTGCTGCTGGAAACTTCAGCTCTCACCAACAACTGATCTCTAAGATGACCTGCACAAAACCAGTCCAAACATTTAGGGCATACGTTTTTTACAGTTCCGATACATCTGTTGGGATCATCCACACTTCCTATGTACCATGTCTCCGATCCAAGCAGAAGGCAGACTGGCTGTTCTTCTCATCACACTTACTTGAAGATGCTAATACCCGTGGGTCTGGCACAAAAGTTTTATCTGTGTTGCCAGAGGGTTAACAACAATCTTTGTTCTTGTCTAAACTTCTAACAAGTCTTTAATGTGCAGTGAAACGTGGTGCCCTTTTCTAGTAAGTGGGGAAGTTTCACACCTCAGACTGATGGCTTTTCAGAGTCAGGTTTATTATTTCACATACAATGTCTAGACCAACAGTTTTTTATGGAGACAGACATATGAGCTAAATGCAGATCATTACTGGTATTTGCCTGAGACCAGATATTAAGGTCATCAACGATTTGGGGTGTTTAAGGTTTTGGCCATTTTGAAATACAACATGACAGCCTGCCAGAGCAAAAGCAAGAAGGCAAGAGAGTGCACTGATGACTGTTGCATATAGCATCAGCAACCCTTGCCGAATTTGTGCTTCTCATAAAGCTGCACTTGGAACCGTAAAGATACTGGAGCTGCAGACAGAAAGTAATACTAAATATTTCTAAGAGCAATTGGGACTGAACAGGTTTTGTTGCCAGGCCAGTGGTTAGAACCCAGCCTGTTGTGTTACCACAGTGATCACAACATTTGCCTTCTCTACAGCATCTGTTCAGAATGACGTTTTCCCAGGCTGTATGTACTATTAATACATTATTTAACAAACACTTGAAGGGGTGTGATGGTGTCAGGAACATTTTGGATAACAACTCTTATTCCTCCCACTCCGCTGACACTTCATTTGTTTCCCGCAAGCGTAAATCTCAGCTCTGAATTTGATCCCTGATATCTATGAAATGAAGGGAAAAGCATAAAAAAAACCATATACTTTTTTCTTGTTTGTTTTAAATTAGGGTTAAATAAATGGTTCAAACTCAGAAAATAAATCTTCCCCAAACCCAAACAGCTTTGCTTTCCCTTTGGAGTCATTCTAATTTTAGTGAAACCTCAAACCAGTTATGTTATTTTTTTTAATAGCTTCATTAGAAATTGACATAAAAAACTCTGTTTACTTTACACTGTATTCCCTTGAGCCTCTGCACTATGCATTGTCACCACAACACAAGTAAAATCAACTTTGCTCACCAAAACACCTTTACCAGCTACCGCTTTTTGGATGTGGCCAGCTGTCCTCTGCTGACAATGAAGCTGGATGCCCAGCTGGTGTATGACTGAAGCTGGAAAATCAATCTCACCTATCTAAAATGTGAAAATGTATGTGAAAGCAACTGCATCCTCAGCACCTGTAGGTTTTTTTTAATATTCATAGTGCTTCTCACCTACCTATGGTATCACCCTCCCTCCTTCCTTTTACTAGGTGGCATTCCTAAAGTCCCCATCATTGAGAGTTTACACATCTAAATAGCCAATGCACACTTCTAGCAAAAGAATAGGAAGGAACCACAGGTTTCTTGTTGAGATGTTGAAATGAAGAAGCATGTTATAAAGGAATGATTTGAAGCCTGCAGAAAACACTGGATGGACAAGATGGACAAGAAAGATAGGAATGTGAAAGGTGGGAGATTAAGAGGAACTCTGAATACCCTAGATTTCTAGAGGCAGAGGGGATTGCTTAAAGCCCCAGAAGGATGTAGTAAAAAGCCATCAGGATAAAAGAAGAAACTCCAGGGAAATGTGGGAACCTTTCCTGCCTCTCCTACATGGGAGAACAGTTCTTTTGCAGAAGTAGCAAATTCATAGGTATGTCACCTTTTTCACACTTTATTTCACTCTGATCCCAGATGGAACACAGCTATGACAGCTTATTTACTACTGCACTTGAGACCTTGTAAGTTCTTTCTAAGTTTTCCCTTTGGGGACTTCAAAGTTACGGAAGAAAGATACAAAAAGGACTTTTATGTAAAAAATTCTCTGTCCTTTATCTGCCATAAAGATTGGTTAAAAAGAACATTAAATTCCTTTGCTTTTTCTTTAATCTCAGTTATAGCCCTTCTCTTGTCAGTATTTTCTTGGATCCTGTGTTCCTTTATGTGTTTCCTTCTTTTTTCTCTTTTTTTTTCCTGTTACATATAACAACTCAGTGTTATTATTATCATTTACTTTGCCACTTTTCCAAGCTTCCCTTGGCTTTCCTTATTTCTGATTTACACCAGACCTGGCGTCTGTCTTATTTGGACAAGATGTGTCTTACATTGTGTTATTTACACAAGATTCCCATATGTTTTTTAAGAAGGCTTAGTTAGCCTCAGAAAATATGCTCATTTTTCTGCTTAATGATGTGGGCTTCCTTTTTTCTCTTGGTATTCATTGTCTCTGGAATTGTTCCTTGCATACTTTCTATGTCAAATTTGTAGAGTATAGGGTGTTCCTTTTGTATTACATTCTTCAGCATGCTGTTAACCTTTTCTATCAGCATTTAGAGTTTGCCCTTTCACAGTTCGTTGTCACAACATTTGCCTTCTGGGATACTGTTAGCTGTAATATCAATTCCAATTTTGTCCTAATGCCCAATGGAACCCATGTAACCTTTGTAGATCAGTATAATAAATATGATTTTACCAGGACTCAATGCAGGGGATTAAACTATATTTTACAGCCATTGCCATTACTAACAAATGCTCCCTTCAATCTGACTCCTTCTTGGTTAAGGTGATGACTTGCAGGGCTTTGGACCTACCTAGGAGATGACTTCAAAATTCATGCGATACCGTGACTTCTAATATTGCTCAATTTTGCTTTGTTTTGAACAAAACATCTCAAATCCAAAAGTACAAGGACATTGTTGAATGCATGTGCCATATAGATAGACATGCAGAGACCAAGAGGAGTACCTAATAGCATGCAATACAGATGAAGATAAATGCAGACACAGAGATTTATTTGTCAAATAAATCAGGTAAAAGTAGGAAACAGACCCAACTTCTCCTCACCACTGCTTTTACACCTTACAGATGGTAGGGAGGGAAGAGGTATTAATATATAGATAAAGTGACATAATTGTGTACCTAACATCCATGGTTTAGACCAACATATAAGGCATAAACAGCTTTTTTTGGGTGGATTCTTTCTTCTTCTGAGCCACACACCAGTGTGAAACAGTCCCATAGCCTTTTGTTCATTTTGTTATTGTTTTATTTTTATCTATAAAAGTCTTGATATGGAAAATGTTGGGAAATGAAGTCATTAAGCACAGCATTGGCCACAGTCAGGAGGAGGGAGGGGAGTTGACAGGAAAGTATGATCACCAAGCTATTTACAGGAATTGAAATTTGAAGCTCATACGAGAAATATATTCAGGAGTGGTAAAGAGGAGGCATTTTCAACTGTCACCATTACTGTGAATAGGTGCAATGGAAAAATTAAAATAAACCAGGAAAAATTACATAACTATTAATTACCTGCTGCTTCATATTTCTAGCCAAAGGTTTTGAGAAGAGGAAAGGTGCCAAGTATGAATTGTGGTAATGTGATAAAAAGAAAAATAAGGATGGCTGTTTTTTTTGTTGTTTGTTTGTTTGTTTTTTTAAGGGGCTTAATCTTCAAATAAAATGAGAGATGACAGGTAGATAAAACAAGATGATGGGAAGGAGTTAAGGACAATAAATAAAGGATAAATAAAGGCAGTTATTAGGGATGCTTTCTTAAGAACTGGCAACTACCTCCACATTTCCTTCCTTTTCACTTCTGAAATCTTCTGTGAAACTTTTCTGACTGGAATTTTTTTCCCAGTTCACCATGGAACTTGTATCAAAACACTAAAAATTGAGTTTATAGTTGCTGTTAACTGTGTGGCAGCCCATGAATCCCCTGTGGTTATTAGTGAAATCACTTTCAGTTACCTTTTTTCTTATTCTGAAAAAAACCCCAACTGTGATACTTCACCAATTGGTACAGTGTTTGTAGGTACCCCAGCTGGGGAAATGGAAACGCAGACACATCAGTTTTTGTCCTGCAGCTGTTGTATGTGAAAATGGTGGTATAAAAGCTGTGAGAATTGCATGTATTTTGCTTTGTCTCTCTGTCCCTTTGGACACTTGAATGGACATTTGTGTCATGTAGACAAGAGTCACCAGTGTCTCCTAGGCAAGCCCAACTTTGGAAGTCCTCATCAATCAACCTTTCACTGAACTTGTCTTACTTCCCAAATTTAACTTGTTCCCTCTGGAAACCCTGGAAAACCAGGTGTATTCTCTCACAGACTCACAGTGACCTCCTGGAGAGTGAAACAGTAGTCTTGCAAAAAACAAGATACACTTGGATTGTGTTACAGCGGCCACAGCTACTGAGCCCTAAATTGCTGAAACATCTAGACTGCCTGAAATATCTGTAACACAGGAGGCAGAGGAGACTGTCATTTTGCTGTATTCTGCATCCACTTACGAGCATTTTACTTCACTGTAATACTAAGAACAGGAAAGGTTATTAACAGATGCCAGAAAATGTGAATTCTATTACGGTACATTGCAAAATCCTCAGATGTAAAGTAGATTTACAAGGTACAGATATATATTTAGTCCAAGTAATAATGATGACCATAATTGCCCTTTTATAATATGAATGACACGAGTAAGAAAGGGGTAAATTGTTTTTTGTGGCTTTCATGTTCAGAATCAGAAACTCCCGAGCATGAGTGATAAACAGAGCTCACTGAAGCTGATAGAATGATAGAATCAGAGAATCACTTAGGTTGGAAAAGACCTTTAAGACTGTCAAGTCCAACCACTAATCCAGGACTGCCAAGTCCACCACTAAACCATGCCTCTAAGCACCACATCTCTGCACTTTTTGAACACTTCCAGTGATGGTGCTTCCACCACCTCCCTGGGCAGCCAGTTCCAGGGCTTGATAACCCTTTTGGTGAAGAAATTCTTCCTAATATCCAATCTAAACCTCCCCTGGTACAACTTGAGGTCATTTCCTCTTGTCACATTGCCTGTCATCTGGGAGAAGAGACAAGAAATTAATACAGAAGAAATTTTTAATGAGAAAATATACTTCAACTCCTTCACATTTGTAGCAATTTTTTAACAGTTTTTAAAAGTCAGTGAATAAAAGGTAGCCTTTGGGTGGTGGAGGGTGGGGTGGGGGGGAGGTGTTATATTAAAAAATACATTATTTTAATTGCAACTGTTACTGGCTGCAATTACAGGCAAAAAAGACTATAAAGTCTCTCTTCTGTTCTTAAACCAAGCATGGCTCTATTTTTTTTTTTTTTAATAATAGGAAAGAAATTTGGTTCTTGGGTTCAAATTAAACAGTAATTTTCACCCTCATATATCCTCAGTCAGCATGATGAGAATCCTGTCAACAGCAAAGTTCTCCCTAACCCCTCCAAGGCCACATTTTTTTTACACAATAAACCATCCAGGCCACGTGAAGCAATACTAGCTGGAAACAGAAAATTTTGTTATCCTTTTATTTGATTTCTGTTGCTGTCACAGCATCACAGCATCACGACACTGTTAAATATTATGTTCCTGTTTCATTGGCAGAACTTCACAGCTCAAAGGCTGTCTTCATTAACTTTAAGGGCCATGCTCATGACAGTTTTTAAATTGTTGTTTCTGTTCATGCAGGGAGTAAACCCATAAGCCTGTAAATACATCCAGCAAGATAATATTTCTCCAAATACTGCCCATCTGAGCATTCCCTGGAGCCATGCCCAAAAGGACTACCTTGGACATGCCTGCAGACTCACCTGTTAAGTTTAGACAGCATATAGGTGAAACAGGTAGACTCAGATAGAGACAGTAACACATTTAGGAACCTAAATCCTTTTGAAGTAAAGCTGTTACAGAGAGATCAGCTCATGTTGAATACAAACTGTGTGAAGACATAGGTCTCTCTCTTCCCGAAACTTTATATATCTCCTCCTGTGCTGGCCTTACCTGCCTGTCAATAGACAGAAAAACGAATAGGGTCTTTTCTAAAAGGGTGAGAGAAGAAATAGACACTATATAGTGCAGGCAGGAGTGGTCAGAATTGCTGTTCTGCACATGGCAATTCATGTTCAAAGAGTCGTACCAAGAGGCAGACATGGTTTCAGCAAGCTGGAGATGTAGCCATCTGCACTGTGGGCTGCCTCTCCTTCCATACTGAAACAGCACTCAGATCTTTGCTGAGGTGCCACTAGTCCAATTAATTTATGAGGAATCTTCATATTGCGTAACCCAGTACCTCCAGTGTTGCCATTGCTGCTAATAAAAAAAAATCAAAGGCTTTAGACTAAATCTGCAAGGCCTCTGTACTGGGGTTTGTCAGGCTTGCTGTCTGGGCTTGTCTAGACCATGCCTTGAGCTTTGGTTTAGATTACAGCAATTGCCTGGTGAGCAGGTAACTATTATCTAACTTGTTTTGCTTTGCATAACTGTGCAGTGTAAAGCCTATTGCTAAAATAATTTGGACATATTATCTGTAAATGACAGGTAGTGTTAACAATACTTAATCTCTTTAGAAAGAACTAAATATGATGGTAGAATAATGATGTGGTACAGAGTGCAAGTGTGAAGATATAGCACAGGCTGTGAAAATAGAAGCAATGGATTACACCAGAGACTCTACAGTTACAAAAACTCAGCAATGTTCAGTTACAGACTGTTAAAGGAATGCAATTTCAGAAGCTGAGTAAGAAAAGTTTTAGTGATAATAAAATTAATAAGGATCAACTATCCAATATACTTAAAATATGCAATATAAAGTAAATTCAGACATAATGTGGAACTGTAGACCAACACAGAAAGATAGGGTGCAGATCATGTTAGAATTATAAAAACCTGCTCTAATTGAACCCAATGACGAGGATAATAAACTACCAGCATCTGCATTGCAGTCCTCTGGCAAAGAGCTTTTGGTGCTGAGGATTTAGTGCAACCCACCCTACTTTCCTTTTTTTTTTTCAAGAAAAACGGCTGCCATTGTATTTAGGACCCAGAAAACCAATGAAAAGTTGAGCAAAACTTCACAGAAAAGGGGTTTTAAGAAAATGTATATAATGATTTAATTTATGAAGTTTATTATATTTTTTTATTATATGAAGACTTTCCTGGATTAATTAGATAATTTGTTCTGTCATTGTCAATGTCACTGCACCAATAACAGGTGTTTGCTCTATTTTTATTAGATTGTCAAGATTTTAATTAAGCTAATAATGAATTATCAGGTCTGCATATAAGATGTATTTTTTTTTTCTATAACACGGTTTCTAGTGTAACAGAAGAAGTTTACACAAAGTAAACTGTAGTAAAACACCATGCAAGCTTGTAGCCTCAGTCCTTCAGCAGAACATGAGCCAGCAGTGTGCCCAGGTGGCCAAGAAAGCCAACAGCATCTTGGCTTGTATCAGAAACAGTGTGGCCAGCAGTACAAGGGAGGTGATTGTCCCCCTATACTTGGCACTGGTGAGGCCACACCTCAAATGCTGTGTTTAGTTTGGGGCCCTTCACTTCAAGAAGGATGTAGAGGTGTTAGAGCATGTCCAGAGAAGGGCAATGAAGCTGGTGAAAGGTTTGGAGCACAAGTCCTATGAGGAGCAGCTGAGGGAACTGGTGCTGTTTCATCTTGGAGAGGAGGAGACTCAGGAGGGTTCTTATTGCTCTGTAAAACTACCTGAAAGGAGGCTGTAGGCAGGTGAGGGTAGGTCTCTTCTCACAGATAACTAGCGACAGGACAAGAGGAAATGGCCTCAAGTTACTCCAGGGAGGTTTAGATTGGTTATTAGGAAAAATTTCTTCACTGAAAGGGTGGTCAAGCATTGGAACAGGCTGCCCAGGGAGGTGGTTGAGTCACCATCCCTGGAGGTATTTAAAAAACACATAGATGTGGTGCTTAGGGACATGGTTTAGTGGTGGACATGGCAGCAGTAGGTTGATAGTTGGGGTTGATGATCTTAAATTCTATTCCAACATAAATGACTCTATGATTCTATGATAAAGATAGAAAATATTTTATTTTTTGCTCTCCAACAACCATTTGAAAGCTGAATGTTAAACTTGTCAAAAACGTAAACCACAAGGAAGGGTGGCTGGGTATGATAGCTAAAAGGTAGGTGCACAAAACACACATTGATCAATGTCTCTTCTGGCTTGGATCTGTGAGTTTCATAAACCTAGACCTCACCAATGAAAAATATTTATTTTTAAAAATAAATTTACATCCTTTCTTTTTTAAAAAAACAAAGGCACAATAGAAGAGTGGTTAGAATTTGACAAGGGCAAAATATCATTGAAATGATGAGTCCTGGCTTGAAAGTACAACTTTTTTTAGGTAATCGTTTCTCCCACCAATGCTCCAAAATTTTCCACAAAATTCAGAGTGAAAAATTATAATGTGAGAGCAAGGTTCTAGAAATCTCTGCAAACCTTCAAATAGGTCTCCAGATGACTATTAATGAAGGCACGCAGTGTATAGGAAGTAAAAGTTAACAATATTGCTTAAAAAAGGCTTTGGCCATGTCTTGGTTCCCCATCTTGTTTGGAATAATTATTATTGCCATTATAAAATATATCATCAGTTCGGATAGCATTGGAAGTGAGCTATTGTATAGATATTGGAATCTGACTGTGCAGACAATATTAGTCTTCCAACTAGATCAATGAAAGATATTCAATAAAGTACAGATGGTCTGGTAAATACTGCCAAGCAAATGTATCTTAATACTAATTAATCAAAAACAGAAGTTATGAAAATGAACTTAATAGCCAATAATTTGATCTGTCTGGCAAATTAAACCTTGAAAATTGTTACTATATTTACATCCTGGAGCTGTGTCACTACGACACAGGTGACTGCAGCCTGTGAGGTCTACAATGTGCAAACTCTTATACTTAGCAAACTAGAAACCACAAGGTTGGTGTCCATCTGTTCTCGGCAGGCAGCTTGTGGACAAGCAGAACACAGTTTTTTGCAGCTATCCTGCCACACGTCTATAAAAACATGCCTTTAAGTGGGTCTGAATTTCTGTCTTCAGGTTCTGGGGCTTGTTTGATAAGTCCAATTTTGAAGACAGATGAAGTAAGAGAGAGGTAATAATTAGAATATGGCTATGGCTATCTAATGATATGAGTAGTCAGAGAAAGAGACACACAGTCTGTTTGGAGAATAAGACTGATCACTGAAATGTTTCTTTGGTGAATTCAGTTCAGAGACAGAGAGTTCTCCCTATAGGCGATGTGGTTAAAACAGTGTCATGAAAACAAGAAAATAAACTCTCTATTCTATTAGGTAGCAGACAATATGGATACCATGACAAGCAGGTAAGCGTGGGAAGCAGAGAACACTGTGTAGTCACCTCTGAAGCCCCTGCTCTTCCAGAACAGCTAATCCACCAGTCACATAAGCTGTCCATGAATGCAACTGACTGTTAGCTCTATCAAGAGGTTGAATACACAGTGGAAATTTAATTGCAATGGATTTCACTTGACTTTGGTTTTCCACCTAATAATGAAAAGCAGTTGATAACAGAACTACTGAGAGGTAGACAGTTCCGATTTTTTTAAAGGAATTAGTTGAGTCATCCTCATCATTACAGGGGGAAAATATGAAGCACTACCTGTAACCACATCCCTTTGATTTCCTTGCATCTACAAATATCCATCATGATTTTGGTTGATTCCTCCTCTTGTTGCCTAGTCTAGTTATCATTGGGCTGGGAGAAGAAAGAAGTGCTGCGTACTCCCTTTGCCAGTTTCTCTCAGGCCATTTAGTTCTTGAAACAGCAGCGTAAACCGACTGGCTGATTCTGAATTTAGACTAGCTCCTCCTAGTAAATGAAGGTTTCTTTCTAAAATTGTACTATTCAAGAGGGGAACAGGAGATGGTTAGAACTGACAACCACATGTGGCCACACCGTTGGGTAGTGTCAGGTAGGTAATTGTATGCCCCCTGCAGACTTCCTTATGTCAGGGCAATGCTCAGTATAGCACCTGTGGCTGGTTTCTATTTTTGTGAAGCTTCAGCAGCTCAGTGGAGTGAAATGCTCCAAGAAACTTGCTCCATGCTTCATACTAATGCTAAACTTAGGTTGAATTGATTTATATAGCTTTCAAATTAAGTTTCCCCAGAAAAACTCTCTTCCAGAAAACTCAAACCATTCAATCATCTCTGTTGCCAGAAGTCCATTGGTTTGTTCCTGAGTGTGAACATCCTATTTACTGGAAAAGATACAAAGCATCCAGTAGAAAGATTTCAAACTGAAACTTATTGATTTTAGCATCCTCATTGGGGAAAGTGATGTAGAAATGTTTTCTACTAACACCACAGGCTAAATATGGTGAAAGATATGCTTCAGTCTATCATAACTTTATTTTGAAAAATGCCCGTGATGTCAGTTTGGTAGATGATCTACATATAGTGGCTACATACCTTACTTCACAGTAGAAAACTCACAGTTTATTTCCACTGTTGGTTAACAGGGAAGGACAGGGAAATTATTCTATCAGTGTCTCATGAAAAGCACAGACATTTTAAATTTTCATTTATATTTATGTCTCATGCGACCTGTAATGAGTCACCTTAAGCCTAGTTTCTTCAGGTGGTTTGTACTTGTAGCTGTGGAATTCAAAGAATATAGCCTTTGCCAGTCCAAGATTTGCTAACCCTGAATGAGACTATCAGATTGTCGTAATCGAAAGAATTTTCAAAGATACAAGAAATTTCCATTCTTTACATTTGCTTTCAAGCTATTGAGTCTTGAGATAATTATTTGGTTCATTTTTTTTAAGATTTTCCCATCATCAGGAAGGTTAGAATTGTTTTATTTTTTAACAACTGTTGGGATTTCTATCAAATTAAAAAAAGTCCCCCACCAAATGTTGTAACTATAGCAATAAAACAACAAGGGTTGGCAAAGTCTTTCTCTTTCCTTTTCCTCATTATCTGCCAATTGAGAATGTATAATTTATAGTTCTGCATCAAATCCTGCAATCTTAAATCTTTATTTATTTCCAGTCTGATACTATGTGCCCCAGGGAAAGATATAAAACAAGACTTCAGAATTCAACCCTTCATGTCTACCCACAACCTCAAAAAAACTGATTTAAGATATGTGGGAAGAAAGTGCACAAATCTTTCACTTCATATCCCCTAAAAAGGACTCCCCAGTGCAGCAGCACGGCAGGCTGTATTCTGTTAGTGCTTTTCATCACCAAAAAGCAGACCTGTCAGGAGAATCAATTAATGCATTTTAGTGTTTTGGACTAGCTGGGTGGGGTACAAACAGAGCTTACCACTGGATAGACTCTCAAACACATAAATGGCCATTCACATACGCTGTTTCTTCATTTCATAGATGTAATCTCATGGATTTTTTTCATCATTTTGATCTACAAAGACATATTCTGCTTTTGGTTTTACCTGTAAAATTTTGTTGAAGTCAAAGTGATAGAATGGACTTGAACAGACCAAAAAGAACATTTTCATTGAAATGTAAAAGGACTGCAGATAAGCATATATGTTACAATTTGGTTATCGTTTTAAAACAATGGGTATATTTACTTGTTTTGAAAAAACAAGCTACTTGAGAAGCACAGGTAAATATTATGAACACATTTTAAAATACCCCAAACTTAGAAGCACATAAGTTTCAAGTCTTCAGATTGATCTTATATAGAAATATAACTAGTACAGGTAGCATCTATCAAGTAATCTAATGATAAATAAAACATAAGGTAAATCCAGGTGTTAGATGTTCCGGGTAAGGCAGCAGAAAATTACTAAAATCATTAAGGCTCTAAACAGAAGTGGAAAAATGCAATTTAGTTTGGCTTTGAGTATATAAAGATAAACTGATGCATTAAAAAAAAAAGAATCTTTGAATAGTTCAAGTTTTTACTTAGTATTAAGAAGCAACAAACTGAGTAACAAGAACACAGGAAGCAATAAGTATATGCAACAGATTTAATGGAACCGGAGTCTTTTTGGCTGATCTGGGGAGTGAGGCCTGACACTGAAGTCAATATTTAACTTTGGAATTTGTGTTGCTTGCACCAATTTATACCGAACCTTTGCCCATGGCAAGGGAGGTTGGATTAGACTATCTTTAAGGGTCTCTTCCAACCCAAACCATACTATGACTAAATATAGCAGAGGTATGTAGTGCAGAAACATTGCACTAGCAGAATTCATATCCTATGGAGAATAAGACTTTCTGACAGCATATGATTGTTCCTTGAAGTTTTTCATGAGCATCGGTCCATACTGGGTCCCTGCTGGACAACCTAACAATATACCTTATTTTGTGAGTGATTGTTTCTCTTTCTACAACTGCTGTATTTCCATATGGTTTGGGTCTGGCTGGGACGGAGTTAATTTTCCCCATAGCAGCCTTCATAGTGCTGTGTTTTGTATTTGTAGCTAGAAAGGAGTTGATAACACACCACTGTGTTGGCTACTTATGAGCAGTGCTCGCACAGCTTCAAGGCTGTCTCTCCAACGTTTCTGCCCCTCATCCACTAGGGTGGGAGTGGGCAAGATCTTCGGAAGGGACATAGCCAGGACAGCTGACCCAAACTGAGCAAAGGTGTGTTCCATACCGTATGGTGTCTCCTCAGCAATAAAGCTAAGAGAAAGGAGGAGGAGGCAGGGGCATTCGTTATTTATGATGTTTGTCTTCTGGAGCAACCACTACAGATACTGAAGCACTCCTTCCTGGGAAGTGTCCAGACATCACCTGCTGATGGGAAGTAGAGAATAACATCTTTTATTTTCCTTTGCTTCTGTGCATGACCTTTGCTTTTGCTTTATTAAACCGCCTTTATTCTATCTTGACCCACAAAGGGTTTTTTCATCTTATTTTCTCCCCCCTTGTCCTGCTGAGAAGGGAAGGGATAAAGTGGCTTGGTGGGCCCCTGGCATCCAGCCAAGGTCAGACCACCACACCATGCTCTTACAAAACTTTGATGATTGCTGGAATGTGTCAAAACAAGTTGTATTTTCATCTAGTATTTTCCTCAGTAAGAATCTTAGATGTTAGTGCCAAAGACCTGGTCCTGAAAATAATTTTAAGTGAAAAAATGGAATATTGTCAATAACATTACCTCCAAAACTATGTTAAAACACTTCTAACAGTAAAGTTAATAAATAACATTATGAGACATGAAACGGATGCCTTAGCTACTAGGTGACTCAGAAGACATAACTTTTCTAAAATAAAGTTCCAGACTGAGATGTCTTCCTATGGAGACAGAAGAGTGGTTGGAGTGTTTTCCTGAAATACTGGTGGGGTTTTTTATAAATTTAGTACATCTGGTGTGGAAGATGTAATATTACTTTAAAATTGTGATATTAAATCAAAAGGCAGTGCTAGTAGGACTGATATGGCCTTAGAGTCATCTAGTCTGGTCTTGCAGATGTTCAGACTTCTGTCACAGAACTAAGAAAAGATTCAGAGTATTTACTGACAAGATGGCATAGGTAGGGTTTAGGAAGATAAATTCAAGAAATTCTGATTACCCTGAGAGAATAGTTAGAAGGAGACAGAAAGGTAGATCCTGGACTGTTCTCAAAGTTTTTTTGTGGGTTTGTTGGGGGGTTTTAATTAAAAAAATTCTAATACGTAATGCAGAAGCAGTGCTGAGCACATGGAGAAGGGAAGTAATTGTTTCTTCCCTCTTAAAGCGTGGTCTTTTGACTAGAATTACTCTCTTCTGTGTTTTCTTCTTCCTCCTCCATGCCTGTTGCATTCACATCTGAGCATTGGCTTACACTCATCAGGATCTCTGTACTCAGCTTTTCACACATTTCTGTAATTTCATCTGTCTGTTGCCACACCAGCTGATGTAAATGCTGAGGTGAGTGCAAGAGACTAGGTAGAGATCAGGCTGAAACAGCAAAGAAAAGAAGAGGGGGTTTAATGTCCCTGTAAGGTAATAGTGCCTCAGACCATGAGGGATTTGCTGTTCCCAGTTGGGGTGGGAAAGCACAGCTGCCTGAGGAGAGCTTGGCCTGACAAAACAAAAGCTTCTAGAAGGAAACCAACATAGCTCCTGCAAACTTCCAGATGAACCCATCTGGTGGTCAAGAAGCTTCCAAAATGAACTAGACTGGTGCTTGGAAGCTTCCAGAAGGAACCAGCCTGGTGGCCCAGGTGATATAGGGGGGTGGAGGCCCAGGGCTGCTGTAAGGTCTGTCTCACTGCATAGCCTGGGAAACTGCTACGGGACATGATCTCCTTGAGATGCTCCAAGAAGCCCACAGCACAGCGAGCCCAGCACCCAGCATGACTATGACTATGTCCTTCAGTGAGATTTCCCCCCTAAATACTGCACATTTTGCTCCCTCCTTTGATCAACTGCTCTCAACATACCTGAATTGTACCTAGCTTGTGTTTGAGTATTTGCCTCATTTGGTAACAGGTCAATGGGGAACTGGGAGCAAATGTGTGACTTCCAGAGTGGTGTTCACAGGCTTTTGCACCTAAGAAAAACAACTTAAAAATCCATTTTTAATGAAGATCTAGTCAATAGTGGGGTTTACGGAAGGATTCATTTAATCCTCTAGTAGACTTCTGTGCTGATCAGATGAACCACTTTCTCAACTTCATTGACTACCCTGAAATTAGCTGTTAGTGGTACCTACACAGCTGGGTTTGATAAAAAGTCAGTGTGGGGGTAGAGCACCATCTATACCTCTACACATGTCAGCTGCAGGCCAGAACTCACATCAAACAGGTTTCTCCTGATTTTCCAGCTACACTTTAAAAAGGCTGGACCATATTGATTCCTTTCAAAGCCTCTGAGTAGGAATCTATCTTTGGAAAAGGCTGAAAATGTCTCACTGTGGCTCAGCTTTATGAAATAAGAGAATTTTCAGACGTGCTCATTCAGGTCAATGTTAAGACAAGCTCTTGGCTCACCCTGCCAGGAAAGACACCTCATATTCTTGCCTTTGTTTCCATTCTAATGATGTACAAAGAGACACATTTTAGTTCAAATCTAAGGTTTATTCTTTCTCAGGAATTAGACTACCAAGGACCGCCAAGTAGGCAGATCAGGAGGTGTCTGGCAGAGAAGGACTAGGTAGAGACAGCATTTATCAATACTTCCTGAGGTAGCGTTGCTCTTGCTGATAAAAGACAATTTTTAAGGTCCTGATAACAAGTTCTCTTGCTCTTGAAGAGCAGTGTAGAGAACTTGATGGCAGCAGATAAGAGAGGTATTACATCAATAAAGACTTCTAAGCAAGCATTAGTGGAAGAAATAACAAAAGCTAAAGGTGACTTTTCCCAGTCCGTCCCACTGCTTCTTCCTTTATAGATGCCCTGTGGTACTTACGTAAGTTTACTGTCTTGAGGGTTTTGGCTCTTGCATCTTTATAAATGACAGAATCACAGAATGGTCAGGGTTGGAAGGGCCCTCTGGAGATCATCTAGTCCAACCCCACTGCTCAAGCAAGTTCACTTAGTGCAGCTCCACAGAAGACCCCACAGCCTCTCTGGGCAGCCTGTGCCAGTGCTCAATCACCCTCAAAGTAAAGAAGTTCTTCCTCATATTCAGAAGGAACTTACTGTGTTGCAGTTTGTGCCTGTTGCCCCTTGTCCTGTCACTGGGCACCACTGAAAAGAGCCTGGCCCCATCCTCTTGACACTCACCCTTAAGATATTTGTAGGCATTGGTAAGATCCCCTCTCAGTCTTCTCTTCTCCAGGCTACACAGGCCCAGCTCTCTCAGCCTTTCCTCATCAGGGAGATGCTTCAGTCCCCCAGTCATCATCGTAGCCCTCCACCGGACCCTCTCCAGTAGTACCCTGTCCCTCTTGAACTGGGGAGCCCAGAACTGGACACAGCACTCCAGACGCAGCCCCACTAGGGCAGAGCAGGGGGGAGGGTCACCTCCCTCGATGTGCTGGCCATGCTTCTCCTAATGCACCCCAGCATGCCATTGGCTTTCTTGGCCCCGTGGGCACGCTGCTGGCCCATGGGCAATTTGCTGCCCACCAGCACCCCCAGGTCCTTCTCTGTAGAGCTGCCTTCCAGAGGTCAACCTCTAGATCTGTGAAAATTAAGATACAGGCTGACTTCTTTAATTTGGTTTGATATGACATACTAGATTAATCAACACATACCTTGCTTTGACAGGGAAACCTGTTATGCTACTTGGAAAGGTAATGGCATAACCAAAAGTTTACTCAGAAAGCCTTGATAAAGGGCTGGGAAGGATCAGTGTGAATAATATAGGCTGTCTGATTAGCAAAAAAGAATAACTGATAAACCCACAATTCTGTGTGAGAATGACCAAAGGGTCCTCAGAGAAAAAGCACTTAAAATGTCATTGTCTGGTTTGCTACCTTTTCAGTTGACCAAAAGCTTACAAGGATGTTTAAGCAGATATTAATAAGTTTTGGACAACATTCTTTGAATTAGGAAGTTAACCTGGACTATGTGTTACAGGGAAGAGCAGAATGCTCTCATTATCTCTAATGGAATTTGCAATAAAAAGCGCCAATGATCTGTGAAAGATGCATTTCCAGGAAACTTACCACTTTTCTCACAACCTTCACTGTGATTGAAGGTTGTGTCTGTTTGGCTCCCTAGATTCATTAGGGCCAAAGAGGTCCTAAAAAGGGGACCTGAAACAAAATTTCACTCTCCTTAAAACAAATTAGAGAAGAGCAAATTTGTTTTGCCCAGTTAAAACATCACAGATGTGAATGCTTTATTCTAGGATGGCAGCATTTTAAGATATATTCTCCTTAGGTGAAGCCACAAACCACACAGAGAAAAAATAACAGTGGGGCTCACATGAAGTGTTTGGTCCCAGAAGCAAAAAGCAGTGCTATATTGCTGAAATAAATCTTAATTTAGCAGACATATTTAGCCGTCTGTATCAGTTATTAAAAGCAGAAAAGGCAACATACAGCAGGGTAATAACTAAAGAGTCAGTTTGACACAGTCTCATTGGCATGGGAACAGACGCAAGCTGATAGTTCGAAATCTAAGTAGAAGGTAGAATCAGAATGCAGAAGTACAGTTCTGTAGGAGGTAGAGTCAAGACTGCTTGCTTATATGTGACAGGCTAGTGATTTCTGTTGTCATCACTGTTATGTTCACTGAATACTTGGAATAACAAGGATGGTAACCCAATTCAAAAGCAAAGAACACTCCCAAGGAGTAGTACTGTGTTCTGGGGAAAGGAATAAGATTAATAAAACGTTTCAACATAAAATATTACCGCAGAACACATATACATCCAATTAGCTCAGACTCAACACTCAGAAGCAATATGTCTGGAAAAACAAAGATTGTCCTATGTCCTTACCTCTCAAATAAATTCAGATCTCTCCTAAAAAGAATGCTCAAGCCAGCAAGCATTTTCCTCACAGGTTCCAAGTACTACCCCATTAACTGCAACTGACTGTGATAAATGTTGTTCACCACTATAGGAGATAAATGTGAATATAAAATGCAATGTCATTTTAAAATTTCTTACAATGCTGTTTTTAAAACTGAATCAAGGATTACATAGTTTAGCTAAGCTGAAAAGTTGAGGAACGCCTTGAGAAAGCTGAAGGTATATCTTAAGTCAAATAAACCCTATAAAAGCTGTGCTCTTCAAATGCAAGATTCACACTGATGGTTTATTTTGACCTGCTGTAAAAATATTCTTGAACTAGGAGAGGTGGAGTTCAGTTCCCCGGGAAAAGATGAATAGGGAGTATGCCCAGAACTAGTAGCTGGTTATAAAAGGGAAAACTATGCCAAGACTTCCTATGCAAACAAGTTGGACCTATGATTTGATAACTTCTTCTTAATTTCTACAAAATTCATGAGTGTCGTGTAACAATATTAGCATTTTCTTACATGATTTTGCTATCTCAAGTAACGGTAGAAGAAAAAGCTTTTTCAGTATAGCTGTTCCATAGGGCTCCTATAAATTTAGTCTCTGATACCAACAGCCCTTGGGCAGAGTAGGTTTTCTGTATATCTGCCTGAAGAAAGCAACAACATTTAGCTTTATACCTAACTCCTAATTCCCATTATCTGCTATAGATTGCTTATATCAGTGTAAATTGTGTTCATCTATGCCAGTAATTTGGATACATACAGAGTATGTAGAGAGTGACTTTTGTATGCCATGATGTGTACTTTGTTATGTACAGTCAGCCAGTAAAACACCTATGTCTCCTATTTGACAGTGACACCTCACCATCACTGGTTATCTTTGAGCTAATTCTGTTCTGCAACCTAAGATTCAGCAGTCCTGTCTGACCTGAGCTTCTGCTGCAAGAAGTTTGCTGAGATTTTGCCCTTAAATCCTGCACATTTATAGATGGATATAGTCAAATAGAAGGTAGGAATTCTTTTGGTTTACATGTATGCAGACTCACCCATAATTTCTGTAAGGAGTATAAGAAACATGGAAATTAAGAAGGAGTGGTTTTGTGGACAAAATTGCCCTTTGCATCCTCTTTGGCATATTGTTAACTTTAACTCTCTTTAACTATACATACCAACAGCCCTTTACATGCCTGTCAGCACTTGCCCAGTTATTTCAGAATGTGGCAACACAGACAAATGCAGAAGCCTGCAAGACTGAAACACAATGTTTGAGACAAGGTTTTACTTCCTCTGATAACTTTAGTCATCTTTGATTTCTTTTAAGTGATATGAGTGGTGGTTTTTCTGCTCATGTGTGCTTTCTGTCTGCTGGAAAAAGAAAAGTTGGAGTAAATATTGATAAACCCCCTCTTCTGAATTGTACTTGTCTGGACAGAAACACAGGCATTTTTTTGACAAATACAGTTCTGCTTTGAAAAAATAAAGTAATAAAAATACTATGGAGATCCATGTCCTTTAACAATTTCATAATTAAATACTCTCACTTTACTGATAAATTTAGTTGTCGTAGTATTATTTTTCTGAAAGTCAGGCAGAAATATTGATTCTGGAATTCCACAACTGTATTGGGGTGTTTCTTTTTTTCACCTCACCATCACCACCAAAAGTTCATAAAGACATGGGCAGCTCATTTATGCCCTCAGTGATTTTCTCCTTAACAAGCTTCTGCAGTATTTACTAATTGGAAAGCAGATACACTTTCTTATGTCATCCTTTTCAATATATTGCTCATTTCTATGTTGAATAAGTTTTGTAAACAGAATAGTAAGCTGATGCCATAATCCCTTTGAGGTCCTGCAAAATGCAACCTGCTGTGGAAAAAAAGTCTGTTTTGAAATAGTTGGGTTCCAAATTAAGTTGCTTCTACATGTAGCAACTATTTTGAAGAGTTTCTCATCCATGAAACAGATGTTATTCTAATTTTCTTTTGTCTCTCAACCTTACCATTTACTGTTACCTTCCATCCTAACTTCTAATCACAGATTTATAGTTAAGGTTGGGGAAGCTGTAGACAAATGCATCAAAATTTCAATTCCATTATAAGATTTACAGGTTGAAGTAGTAATTTGATCAGACATAAATCCAGCTGGCATTTTAAAATTCACGCTCATTCACATCTCAAAATTAAGTGGAAAGATTTTTTTATGAACCAACACCTCAAAGCAGAGCTTTTTTTGTTTTAAGTATTAGTGGAAACTGTGAAACCTGTATTACTTATTTCAGGACAACCACAGCAAAACAAGCATGACACAAATCCCAGACCCAGGAGTATCATAGTTAAAAATTAAAATAAATTCTACACTTCCAAGTGTCTGCAGCTCCTCCTCTAATTTGGTCAAATGGTACAAGTCTGAGTGTCTTTGATGCCTCTTTTTTTAATCTTACAGAGTCAAATGAAGCAGGTTGCCATATGCTTTGTCTTTTTTTTTTTTTTTTTTTTTTTTTTTTGGTGAAAGGAGAGAACACCTTGTTTAGAACCAGTATTGTGTGATTGCACAACAATGTAAAGAGAAGAGCAGAATTAATATGCATAACTCACTTTCCAGTCCTAAACGTCTCTAAATAGTTATTTTATGAAGAATATAATTTGGCTTTCAATTGCCATCTTCCAATTCTTTTCACTGGCATTCTTCAGACTAGTTTATATCTGCTACAGCCTAAAGCATATCTTGGAACCATCATCACTTCTGCTTTCAGCCTCTCTTGTCTCCAATACTTGCTCTTTGGCCTTTTTTCTGTGCAGAGATGTATTCTCACCCACTCAGGTGGCATTGCCAGATTACTGGTGAAGCTGTCAGGAGATGAAATAGTTGCTCCATCCTCAAACTCCCACTCCTGGATACTCTGATATGAAATAACTAGAGTCTGCTGTTTGGAGGTTTTGAGTGATGTTTAGACCTTTATCACTGGTCCCTCACCCATGTTCTCATGCCTGCCCTCTCCCTGACTCACCTCCCTGTACAACCTTTTATAGGCCAAATAAAAAAATTAAGCATGCATGTATTCATTCTCCTCCTTTTGTAACTTCTTTGAAATTCTCCACCATCATTCAGGCTTGCCATCTTTGAAAGCACAATCAACTCCAATATCCCTTTCCCTTCAGCTTGTCACCAGATGCTATTGCTAATTTTTCCTTTTTTTCCCCCACCCACTTTCATCTCTTTCTTGAACAATTCCTTCTCTTGCCATTTCTTGAGGAACCTCATATACTTTTAGCAGAATTTCATAACAAAATGGGTCTGTATGGTTGTGTAACACACCTGCTGCTCTGTCAGCTTTTTCTCTTTGTGCATCAGTCTTCTAGTTTTCTCTTACCCTTCAAAGTCTTCCTTTAAACTCGCTTCTTCCATTAGGCTGACATGTTTTAACTGGTCACAGAAATAAGTGTATTAGAAAGGCTCATTAATAAGTGCTCAAACACCTTCTGGGGAGAAGTCATACAAAGTGCTGGATTTGCATTATATTTCCAGTTTATGTGAACTACAGTGCAATCAGTCCATCATCGTCATGTGGAAAGAAGGGAATGTAATGGAATAGGGAGCATATAACAATGTCAAAGGAAGTGTATAGCACATTGGACATGTCTGTCATGTCTGTCTGATCTCTTTTTCAGAGCAAAAAATAAGTCCCAAAGAAACTAAGCCTCTGCTTAGTGAGAGCTGTGAACATAGAAATTGTTTACAGTATCAGCTTGCTTGAACTGGTATGCAGCGTTTTGAATCTAGTAGCTTCAGGCAATGATTTTTAGAGGCAAGCAAATTGATATGAAAAAAATAGGATAGTGCTAGATCAGGGTTATCAGGCATTTCAAAATATTTATAAATGTTTTAAATGCATATCCCTGCAGAGACAAGATGATAAAGGTGGAACAGATTAACAGCCAGGTGACAAACCATGCTATCATCTGACTCCAAGACTTCTGAACTGAGAGTTATAATTCACTGCTGTGTTTACAACCGCAGGCCTCAAGGTTGAATGGGCTTGTCTCCCATAGCTGATCTCCACAAGCAATTCAGAATTTGCATTTCATGGCTGATGACCCAAGACCATGCTCCACTACATTGCATGCTGAAGGTTTTGCACAGGTATTACCTAGACTGCACACGTGGGACCTGCAAGAACTTCTTTATAGCCCAGCTAATAAGCGGGATTACTGTGGCTAGTTGCAGAGAAGATAGTCAGGTACTCCTTAAATATACAGGATGGGTAACTACAGCTGGCTGATGTGAATGCATTAGCATTGTTCTTCTGCAGTTAGATCTTTCTCAGTGCGCACAGGAGCACAAGGGAACAGCAGGCAGGGTTATCTGCACACAACCACTGAGGGCAGAGCTGTTTCTTTGTTTTTAATGTCATTACAAAATTAATAGAAAGGGTTGCAGAGCCCAACCTGCTGTGTATATTTTCCAGGAGGACTAGGCTTTCTGATTAGCTAATACAGTCTAGATGGCATGTGTTTCCACTTGAACTGGAATAGGAAGATTTCTATTATGCTGTCAAAGTATCAATTTTACAAAATATTCCCTTCTGGTTTTAATTGGTTGTCTTCACCATGCTCATACTATCAATTTAGCCTGTTTGTATTCCACCTACTGTTATGTGGAATTATTTCATGGATGGAGTGAATTCCAAATAAAATATGCATGAAATTAACTGCCCTCTTTCTCTCATTAACAGTAATGGCACTTATAGTAAATTATTCCCTACCCAGTAAGATTAATGAAGAAAATTAATAAATACCCAACCTGTTTTTATTAGAGGGCTCTACTTCTTCTACCATTTTTATAAAAATGATGTATGAGTATATGAATAAATGGCTTGCTGTCTGTGTGTTCGTTCATGTGACTACTCACTCTGGCATGCTGATCTGATTTACTAATTGCAATCATTTCACTGTTTATTTTCCACAGTAAAATGCCCTTCAGGAAGAGACTGTCAGTTGTGTCTTTTGTGGTTCTTTCAATAGGAATGCAGGATGGAAGAATAGGATGGCAGGATAGCCAGACTTGGACAATCAGCAGAGAAATAGTTGCTCACTCTATGTTAGTCCAAAATTATGTTAACATACATGAAACAGATCAACAGCTGAAAATATTGTCTCAAACTTCTAATTTTTTGTGGCAGTCTAAGCTTTACATTCAAATTATAAGGTGGGTGGGAGTTCAGAGAAATCAAGTCATTCAGGCAGTAAGAGCTAGCTAGAGTGATAGCATACAAAGGTAGTCACAGTGGCTTTGGAAGTGGAGTCACTGTAAAAACCCTGCTCTTTTGGTAATGTCCATACCCCACACAAAGAAGGCAAAAAAAACCCCAACTGAACAGCCTGTGCCAGGCATTATTTGAGCTGTGGCTGTTCCCTAACTGTGCCTGCATATCAAATGGGCCCCTTGGTAGGCAAGCCAAGTGCAAGAGGCGAAGTCCGCCTGATAGGATCCTGAAGATGTAGGGAGATGTACTTCTGTTCTTGGCTCTGTCCTTAGTATTACTAATTGTACTATCACAAAGCCTAGGAGATCTGGTTTGGGTTCTGGAGTCCTTTGGGCAACACAGTGCCTGGACATAGATCACAAATATATCAATCCTAAGGAATGCATAAGTAGAAGAATGGATGAGAAGACCTAGAGTAATGGGGAGCACAAGCAATCAAATTTTGGTTGGCACGTGTTACCATTTGTCAGTGGTTGGAACAGAAGTTTGCACAGGCATTTGGTTCAGTGGAGCAGCAGCTCTGTCATACATTTGAGCATATGGAACTTAGTAGGCACTGCTGTCATACGATGATCCTTTCAGAATTTAAATAGGTGACACTAGAAAGATGGAGAACAACAAAAAGTTTATTAATTGAAGCAGTCAAGTGAAATTATTTGTTTTACAAAATGTTCACTACTGTCAAGCTTTGATATACAAGTTTCCCCAATGTTTTTAGGGCTAAAAATATGTCTACGGGTGTGCCAATAATATGGTGTAGAACAAAAGCTTTAACATCTCATAGGAATTCATTGATGCACATATTTCTAGGAAGCTGACATTAAGGTTTCACAGCCTCAGACGTGTTAGTGGGAAAAATGTTAGCAGTTTGCTTTTATTTTAATGGTAAAAAGACAGCAGAGACTTCCATTTGCAAGAACTTGCTCTTTCAGAACAGACAGTCTGTCCTTTGCTCCTAGTACTGCTCAGTGGCCTGCTGCAGCATCAGATATTCATATTGGGATTTTTATGCACTTTTGGTAGAAGAAAGAACTAGACTGGAAATTATCAAGACCTGTATGGTGCTGAGCACTACTTTGCAAGAGCTTACCACTGTCATGTTAGGTTAAAGTCAACAGAAGGTAAAAACACTAAAGCAGATGTGTTTTGAGATCTAACCATGAAATCTTGAGCCTGAAACAGTCAAACCTCCAGCTTTGAGACCAATTCTGCCCCTGCACTCTGGTGAACAAATTTCACTGGTGTGTTGCATCCTGTCCATGAGCAACAAGCTTGACGGAGTCAGGTGGTTAAACTGAATGCAGTCTTTTTGTGTTGCCAGAGCAACGCAAAATTCAGGAGGAAGACCATGACCCAAAATTTTGGTTTTGATTCCCCTCTATAAAACACACAAAGTAACACCTACTTCAGCAGATGCTGCTGAGTTTATTAACTAGTGTGTGCATTCAAAGTGCTGAAAAGAGGCAGAGGTTTTATAATTGCTATATTTTTTTTATTATTACAGATAAATATTTAAATAGTAAACTTGCATATGAAATGGGAACTGAACACAGTGTTACAGTCATCAGCAAATGGCACCAGTTCCCAAATCATTATTGTAGCCTATGAACCAAAACTCACCCACTGGAGTTCTCACAGTTGAGTTAAGGTGATTATTTGTAGCCATCCGAGTCTCAGTGCATTCACCCTTGGTGCAGAAGTCGTAGGAGCAGCATCAAAGCTTTCCTTCAGTTTTGGTCTCAGATTCAAAGTCCTGAAGCAGAATTTTTCTTTGGCAGCAAGGTGTCTGTATCGTACTGAGGTTCGTGGGGGAAGGGGACTGCCCTGCATTTGTTTAGTTGACATGATGGCTGGACTGATGTATATATGTGCAATAACAGTCTGTTAGAACATACTGTGACAGTGCAATACCGCATTGGCTTCACTGGCCAGCCAATTGGTAATCCTAACACTCTAGTCTTAGTGAGGAAGATTTTTAATGTAAGAAGAGATATCTGACCTGAAAGAACAGGCAATAATATTGCATTGCTAGTTTTCTGTAAAGTGATTGTGAAAAGATGTCTGGTAAAGCCTTGAACCTGCAAGGAGATGTTATGCCCATAGCTGATGTGATCCTGTGTACTCTTAAGGATGTCAGTACTCAAAGTTATTTTGGGTAATTAACATTGGGCATGGATGCTACTTTTCAATTACCTATCCTCAGCTATATTGTGTGTAGCCTTATTAAGCTCGTATGCATTCTGGTCTTGTCTATTGTTTGGCATCTTTATTTTATCACATGGCATCACATCTCTTTCTGTGATGTAATGTTACAATGTAACATTTGTTACTTAAGTGAACCTGTTAATAAAAAAGAAAAATTGTTTAAGAAATGATTAATTATTAGTATGGGCAGCAAAATAAAATAAATTGGCTGCAGGAAGTGCTCTCTGTGAAAGAAAATTAGTTTGGTGTCTCTCCATTAACTGTTTTTCACAGCCAGTGGACGGCTAAGTGCCCATTTCTCCTTGGAAATAAGTGTGACAAAAGAGGTTAGAACACAGCAGTTCTTTGAGGAAGTTTTTGCCTAATAAGAATGCCTAATGAGAAAAAATGAGCAAATCAATCCATTTGAGATGGTCATTAGCAATGAGAAGCAATATGGCACCCTATAAAAATGTGTCAGTCAAAAATCTCAAGTTCGTGAAAATAGTTCTCATGACTTTTCCAGAAGATCAATGAAAAGCCCGTCCTTAGAGACCTGCTTTTCCCAGACTCACCCGCTCCTTTTTCCTTTTATGATAAGTCTGCCTTAGACAAAAGAGACCCTAAAATAGGACCTTTTATAAAGTTTATATACAGATGAAATATAGAACTATGAAACTTGCCTTACACATGAAAAGTTACAGCTTTGTTAAATGAAAATAGGGCTGTAAATAACAAAAAAATACCCCAACAACATTGATGATCTGTCTTTTCCTCTCAGTGTATAAATATGGATGAGTTCTGTTAGGTAGGGTTGTGTGTATACATACTCAAATAGAAAATCTGTATGTAATGAAGACTCATCAAATGGCTTGTGCTGCACAGACATTCTGATAGGGGATCTTATTTTCTTGGTTAGTTGCTTGATTATTCCCTCGTTCACAGACATGAGCATTCTTGCCACAGACCTTCAATCAACATCTGTCTCCTTATGAATCTGTTGTTACATCTTCAAATGAACAAAGGAAAAAAAGATAAACATATCAGCTGAAAGCAGCAAAAGTACGTGACCAGTATATGGAAAATGCAAGATGAAAACATGAAGAAGAACAACACACAGGCAGGTCACATAATTTGCCAAAGTGCTTCCAACTACCAGCAGCTACATGGGGATCACTGTTGCATAGCTCCACGTCGGATCTCTTCTACTTTTCAGCAATTGTAGTTAATTCTCTTTTGTCTACTTGTTTCCTTTATTTCCTGACTTAATTGTTTTTTTGTCTCATGTTTTAAGTTCTGCTATAGCTTCTAATATTTATTTCACTCTTTCCATATTTTGTTTCCTCCGTTACAAGATTTTCAATACAGCTAAGATTTACTTTTTAATGTTAAATATTTTTCAGAGAGGAAAATGATTTATATAGGCCACTGTCCATTTTTTCAAAAGTAGCTTTTCAAAATGCCTTTTAAATGGCCATCTGTCTAATATAGTTGGCCCTTCTTCAATTAAACCCATGTCTGTAGCTGAACAAGTAGAGATTTGAACACAAAACATCACCAGAACAGAAGAAAGTAGTGTATCAACTTTGGTAAACAATAGAAAATACTTGAAGGCCAAGTATTTAAAATGTTCTAACAGAGTTACATTTTTATGATCTAGGGAATATGTTTACAAAAATGAGAGACCTAAATGAATGATGGACCAATAAATCATAATCTGCCATTCTGCCTAAATTCATTTCAGTAAAATTGCTGAGCAGTGACATGGGATTGGTCAGGCCCATGAAAAAAACTTAAAATAGATACTACTTTTTTTGATATATTGGATACATTAATTAAGATTATCTATTGCTTTTAATTATGGTACTTGAATTCTTCCAGGCAAATAATTGACTTTTTTACTGTAGAAATCACTTTATTGTAATTCGATATTTTCTTGTAGAAATTATTGTATAAATTACTTTATCTTCAACTCAAAAGCAGCTATCTAAAATACACCTAGAAAAGAAGCATACAAAATATCTGAATATGTCTTTTTGTCCTACTTTTATGCAAGACTATAATTTGAGTGGTAAAAAGTGTGATTTGTCACCTGATTTCTTCAGATAGGTAATAGAACTTTGGCTGATGGTTACCTTAAGTGTGTAAATTGACATCGCTTTACTTGTGGAATGTAAAAAAAGAAGCAATGGACATGAGGCACAGTACAGGAAAATTTGCTTTAATGTAAGGAAAAGATCTCTACAATGATGGTGCTCAACACTGGAATAGCAACCTAGAGAAGCTGTGAAGCTCCATCCTTGGAGATACTCAATACAGCTGGACAAGGCCTAATGTAACCTTGGCCCAATCTGTCTTTGAGGCTGGACCTGCTTTCAATAGCAGGCTGAACCAGATGACCTTCTGAGATGTCTTCCAAAATAAATCGTTCTATGAATTGTGGCCTCAGTCCAATCAACAAAAGTCTTTCCTGTAAGCAGGATATTTACCACTTTCAGTATGGATTTTCAACAATTATTACTAGCATATGATGCATTTGCAGAAAAGTGCCATATCGCAAATACAGTCCTTTTGCCACTCTCTGCACATTTTGCCACACTCTGCATGCCACACATGCAGAAAGCAAGTTTTGAATCAATAACCAATGACCAGACACCTTGGTGGGTTTGCAAAGCCCTTAACTCATCAGGCTATGATTTTCATACTAAATATTTGTGTTCTTCCATGAGATTCAATAACAGAATCTACACCACCATATTAAAAGCAATGTCAATGGCCATGTTGTCCTAACAGTTGCCTATTCATAATTGTCTGCTGTTATGTGGAGTTCATCTATAAATATGATCAGTCATTCCCATGTTAGAAAATATCTGAACTGAGTTTCTAAAATATGAGTGAAAAAGATGCTTTGATTAAAGCTTGCAGCTTGTAGCATACTCCTAAGGATGTTGTCTGGAAAAGATATGGGTATACATATATACAGGCTGGAGAAATGGGCTGACAGAAGCCTCATGTAGTTCAAAAAAGGGAAACACAAAATTCTTTGGAAGGAACAACCCCATGCACCAATATATGCTGGGGATGGGCAGCTTGGCCCAAAAGCACCTGGGCACCCTGGTGGATACCAAGTTGAACGCAAGCCAGCACTGTGTCCTTGCAGCACTAATAGCATCCTCAGCTGCGTTGGCCAAAGTATTGCTGGCAGGTCAAGGAAGGTGATCCTTCCCCTCTGCTCAGCACTGGTAAGAGCACCCCTGGAATGCTGTGTGAAGCTCTGAGCTTCTCGGTACAAGAGGCATTTGTTCATCTCAAGAAACAAGGATTGACTCTGTTTCGTTCTGTATCAACGTAGGCAATATGTTTATTGAAGAGGCATTAAGGGAATTCCAGATAACAGTTTGAACAAAACACTATGAGGCTGTACAAAGTTTTAGAAAGATTCACAAATCTTGATCTCCATCAGTACATAATTGTGATGTCTGTGTGCATCTACCAGGTGCTATTGCATTTGGTTATCATTCTAAATTGACTTCAAAAGGTCAAATGAAAAGTGACTTTTTACTTTCTTTCAGGAAGGAGTGAAAGGTGTTTTTTCTTTAAGTTTAGAAACAAAATGTGTGCATTGCACCAAATTCTTTAGCTTAATATTTCACTTCTGGTTACTGTTCAAATAATAATGCAAAACAGCAGGTAATAAGATGTGGAGTTTGAAATATTTTGGAATAGAAAGTCCAAAATTAATTTTCTAATATTTAGAATCTATCTTACAGTATCTGCAATTTACTTTAATGTCAATAGTATGATGTTTCTTTGTTAGACTGACAACGATCAATGCATCTGGCGTTCTTAATACATTCACAGTGTGTGCTGTATTGACTGGGATGCAAGAAAGTGTGTGGATTGGTGTATTATAATTCTGTTTGATGTGCTGTTCAATCTTTCGTTATCAATCAAACATTCTACTTTATCTAGTCTTGGCATCACTGAAATAACAGTAAATCAGGATGTTTTGATGTGTTATTGCGAAAGGCAGGAGGTATCCTTTATATTAGATTTTTTTTTATCATTGCAGAGAGAATTAATGAGAATATATATTTGCGGATGTGTGTGTGTGTGTTGCTGAGAGAAGGTTAAGTGCAACCGTACTGTTTGTTGTTGATTCTTGTTACATCTTTGATGGTTCATTTTTGTTTCCAGACAGAACCTCCTTGAGGGAAGAGTTAAACTGGCCAGTAGTGGACCATGGCAAGTGATTCTTGAGGTTTGACTAATTGTCCAATTAGAAAATAGTGTGTTTTGTTGGTGGGTTAATAAAGGTGGACGTGTAGAAAGGAGTGAGGGAGGCAATGACTATTACTTAATGGATTCCATTGCTAGCTACTGCTAGCTACACAACTTGAAGCCTACATTTGAGGTGGAATTTATCTGGTAAAATATAGGTGTCAAAATGTCAGCATGAACCTCTGAGCAGGTCCTCATTATAATCACCTCTACAATCAATGGACAACCTGCTTTCAGTTAAAAAAAATAATAATAATAAAAAAAGCATATCTTATATCTTGACTCATCTATTCTCAAAGTAGATGTTCCCATGTGGTCAGATCAACTGATTCCTAAATTCCATTGACAATATTGACTGCATCTTCATCAGCTGCCTCTGATACAGCTGAGTCTTCATAGTCAACTAGGACGAGTTTGATGCCTCAGGCTTGCCAGGAGATCCAGAAGAAGCCAGGGGACCTGGTAAGTGTGTTGAGGCCAGGCCAGGGTATAGATGGATTTCACTCCATTACCTTGTTTGTCCTCAGCCACAAGCACATGGCATAAGCCAAAATCAGTTACCATCAAATTTATTTCATACCATGGTATAAAGGTGATGAAACATAGCCAATGATCACTGTTTAATTGGACCTTGGCTTGTACTGCGCACATGATCTTTCACTGAGTGGAAAATGAGAGCCAATATCCTTATAAAAGATAAAATATCCACATAGGTGAGATCTCTGCTGTAATGACTGAAACAAAAGGAGCAGTAAAACTGTCACACGTTGCATTCTCCTCATTATGCTACGGAAACAGCCCACATTCCTCTATAAAAGATATATTTGGAAAGCTGTTGAGTCAGGCTTACAATTTAATTAAGGCAGAGACTAAATGAAAGGAGAACTATAATAAAGTATTAGCGACAAGGTATATACTCCTACTTCTTAATCACATTGCCAGATTTGAAACACCACAATGCGACAGTGTGAAGAAGTAAAGCAGTGCTAATGATGGAAAATGGAGGAAGATCCTATCTTATCCTGAATTAATGAGCATCTAGATAGGTCAATGGTTTATCTTCATGAGACTTCCCAACAAATAGGCCATAATATTCCAGTTCTCTTAGAAACTACTTATAAGCATCTCAGCATACCTACTCAGCCTTAATTAATAATTAATTAAAGGTTTATGGAACATTCTAGACTTCTCTTGTGATTTTGCCTGTCTGGTAAACGTTTACCTAGCAACAAAAAGCTGCTAATGAAAGAAAAGCTTTAAAATGTCAAGGCCCTTGAAGCTATACTGAATTTTAAGTTATTGCCATTTTCCTCTTGATCTTCTTTGGAAGTAATATTTTATTTGCAATAGTCCCTTCCAGAGGGTGAGGAGAAAGCAGAGGTTTGCATTCTGAAGTGCCCTGACCAAGAAATAAAGTTTATCAGTGTTGTCAGGACTCCTGCACACACTCATTTGATATTTTTAATAGCTCTGGTTCATAGAATGAAGGACTCGTAGAATATCACATTGGAAGGGACCTCAGGGATCATCTGGTCCAACCTTTCTTTGCAAAAGCACAGTCTACACAAGATGGCCCAGCAGTTTGTCCATCTGAATCTGAAGTGCCCAGTGTTGGAGAATCCAGCACTGCCCTGGGGAGATTATTCCAATGGCTGGCTGTTCTCATTGTGAAAAATTTTCCTCTTGTGTCCAATGGGAATCTCCACAGAAGTAACTTCTGCCCATTAGCCTTTGTCTTTTCCAAGTGACTCCTTGTAAAAAGGGAGTCTCTGTCTTCTTTGTAACCACCCCTTAAATACTGGAACATGGTGATAAGTCTCCTCTAAGCCTTCTTTTCTGAAGGTTGAACAAACCCTGTTCTCTCAGCCTTTCGTCATACGGCAGGCTTTCTAGTCCTTTGATCATCTTTGTGGCCCTTCTCTGGACCCTCTCCAGCCTCTCCATATCTTTTTTGTATAGTGGGGACCAAAGCCAAACACAGTATTCCAGACCTGGCTGGTCAAGTGCTGAGTAGAGTGGGTTAATGATAATAACTTCTTTCTCACTGCTGGAGATCCCCTTGTTGATACAACCCAGCATCCTGTTGTCTTTCTTTGCTGCAGCAAAATATTCACTCATATTGAGCCGCTTGTGCACCAGGACACCCAGATCCCTTTCCACAGAGCTGCTCCCCAGCCAGGTAGATCCCAGCCTGTGCTGCATTCCTGGATTATATTTTTCCGGGTGCAAGACCTTACATCTGTATTTGGTAAACTTCATATAGTTCCTGTTAGCCCACTCTTCCAGCCTATCCAGGTCTTCCTGAAAATTATCAGAAATTATGCACAAGCAAAGTGAACAGTATGATGAAAGCACATTTCATGCTATCCAACCCAACTAGAACCGGTTAGAAGATACATTTAAATAGTTGCAAATTTGTTTTCAGCCTCAACTGTATCAACTGTAATTAATAGGTAAGCGTGTGTGTGTATGTGTTTGTGTTCTATTAAAGAACATGCAATTAAAATATGCTTTGGAAATGTAAAAACATGTTGTTCCAGCATGGTCTGACATTGATCAGCTTCCTTGACAGCTGGAGGACCTCACAGGAGTTTCCATTTTAATGTTTTACAACACTGATGAGCTTCCTTGACAGGTGGAGAGCCTCACAGGAGTTTCAGTTTTAATGCTTCAGGCTCCTAATCTCTCATGTGGATTTGACTTTCCAGATGGACAATTCCAGGATATGCTATAATCTTATTGCTCCAGGGTTCGAATAAAGCAGGTCAGTGTACTGTAGTGTACTGTGAATTTGATTCAGGCCAAGTCTCTCACCTACAGTAGAAATTGAGGATAAGAGGCAGTGACCTTCAACTTCCATGAAGGTGGACATCCAGAAGGCTGCACTTTAATACTGAGATGACACAGAATATATCAGCTCGGTGTGACAAGCCAAATGTGTCAATTCAAGTTGACACAATCCAAAACAGAGACAAGACAAAAATATCAAAATTCAGATTTTCAGTGGAATGGACAACAATTTCTATCCAAAATTAACCAATAATTCACCACAAAATTCCTCAGCATCAGTTTTTACAAATTCAGTGGTTTCTCAGGCATCACTTTTTCAGGTGTTCTGGACAGCTGGCAGAAAAAGGGCAGCAAACTGCCTGACTCAGCGAGTCTTTCAAACCTTGAACCATTCTTGCAAAAATAGGAGCTTTAAACTTCCTAGCTGTGAATATTTATATGTTTTCCTGATCTTTTTCACCTTTCCTGGCTTCCTTACTCTCTCTCGTGGACACAGACATTCACTTACATTCCCACCTTTTCATGTTGGAGACCTTCTTGTGCTCTCTCCAGTCTCATGCTTTCTTTCTTGCTTTCAAGCAGAGATTCACACACACACACACACACACATGCACACAATCCTCTACATAAAGTAGTTTCTGTCCTTTTCTTTAATCTCTCTTTCTCTTAATGATAGCTAAATCCTGTAAGATAAAAGATGATCTTTCTGGGTACAACTGAAATGGGGAATAACATGTTTGCATCTCATATCTCTCCTTCATTCATACATACTGGAGAAGATTAGGATTGTGGCAATTGTGTTGTTTCCCCTGAAAGCAAAAGGACGTATAAAGCTATAACTGCTTGTTCTTTTCGTTTAAACTTCATTTCCGAAGATTGAACCCAATTCAAATGTGATGACTTATGAAGCATTCTTGTCATTATTTTGCACCTCTTCATACTTCCAGTGCAGACTTCTTGGGATGTCAGGGTTTAAATGTTTTTTTGAGGTCTGCCTGCCCTCTGTTTTGTTTATGCTTACCAGAGTCAAGTGAACACAAAGTGCACTCTATTTATACAAAACCAAACTGTTGAATCTACACATTCCAGAAAGCAAACAAGGCCAGTGCCCTCCCTGTCTGGTTCCAGGGATGCTCTAGCAAGCATCTTGGTTGGTGTTTCAAGTATACCTGTCTCACGATGTGCCCTCCAAGACTCTCACTGATGGGGTGGCAGGAAATTACACACACTTACTAGTCTTCCAGATCTTACTTCAAGATGCAGAGCTCAAATTGCTGTGTCCATATGACACACCTGGGCTCTCCTAAATGTTCACAACAGGCAGGTTCTAATCCATCATCTCCTTGGCAGTACCAGCCTATCCTGCAACTCAGGACGACTGCCATCTCCAGAATCCAAAGCATCACATTGCACTCTCACTATAGCAACACTGTTCATAACATTTATAGCAGATGCTAACTGATGTCATCAGCAGGTCTACCATACCTACAGCCTGCCTTACCACCATAGTTCTGAGCCAAGCATCATCCACATCTACTAATGCTGCTGCAGCATCCAGCTCTGCAGGACAGTGCCCTCTCTCATTGTGGGCTCTAACTCCGACACTGCCATCTGGTTAAAAAAGTGCATATTGGCAGAGAGCCATAGTCTTTCCCCAAACCATCTATATATGAGTAGGCTCTGAATAGCCACAAGCATGCTGAAAGCTTATGAGTAAGAATAAGAGACTGAGGCCACAAACGGAACCTTGTGGCTGGTGTTTACTACCATCTGCCTAATGAAGAGGAGCCAACTGATGAAGCCTTCTTACTCTAGTTACAGGAGGCATCACACTCACAGGCTGTCATCCTGCTGGGGGACTTCAACAACCCCAGCATTTTCTGGAAAAGTAACCTAACGAGCTGTAGGTGATCCAGGAGACTCCTAGACTGCATTGAGGATGACTTCTCAAGCCAGGTAATAGACAACCCCACCAGAGGGGATGCAATACTGGACCTGGTAGTCACCAGCATGAGAGCTAATCAGTGACATCAAGACTGGAAGCATCTTGGGCTGCAGTGATCACACACTGATGGAGTGTGCAGTCCTGAAGGATATGGGAGAGGTGAAGAGTTAAGTCAGGACCCTGAATTTTAGGAAGGTAAAATTCCAGCTCTTCAAGGAGTTAGTCAAGAGGAGCCCCTGAGATACTGCCTTCAGGGACAAGGGAGCAGAAAAGAGTTGGCAGCTTTTTAATGGTGCTTTCTATAGAGTGCAAAAGCTCTCCATCCCCAAGGGTAAGAAGTCAAACAAGGAAGACAAGAAACCAGAATAGCTGAGTCGAGACCTGTTGGTCAAACTAAAGGACAAGAAGGAAATTCATGGGCAGTGGAAGCAGGGACAGGTATTCTGGGGAGAGTTTAGGAATGCTGCCTAGTTGTGTAGGAATGGGGTCAGGAAGGCCAAGGCACAGCTGGAGCTGAACTTGGCAAGGGTTACAAAGAATAAAAAGAATGGGAATGTCGGCCAGAAAAGGAAGTTCAAGGAAAGTGTACCATCTGATGAACAAGACTGGCAAACCGGTATCAATGGATGAGGAGAAGGCTCAACCACTTTGCCTCAGTCTTCACTGGCAACCTCTCTTCCCAAACCTCTCAAGTGGATGGACTGGAAGGCAGGGACCTGATGAGATGCATCGCTGATATATCAGAGTCCTGAGAGAACTGCCTGATGTAGTCACCAAGACACTCTCCATGATATTTGAAGAGTTGTGGTAGCCAGGTGAAGTCCCTGGTGACTGGAAAAAGGGAAACATCGCACCCATTTTTAAAAGGGTAGAAAGAAGGACACTGGGAACTAGCAACTTCAGCCTCACCTCTGTGCCTGGGAAGATAATGCAATAGATCCTCCTAGAAGCTATGCTAAGGGACATTGAGGACAGGGAGGTGATTCAAGACAGCTGGCATGGCTTCACCAGCAAGTCTTGCCTGACCAGCCTAGTGGCCTTCTATGATGGAGTGACTACATCAGTGGACAAGGGAAGAGCTATGGATGTCATCTATCTGGACTTCTGTAAAGGCCTTTGACATGGTCCCCCACAACATCTTTCTCTCTAAATTGGAGAGTTTTGTATTTGATGGGTGGACTGTTTCCGGTTTGATGGTCAGATCCAGAGGGTAGTGGTCAATGGCTTGATGTACAGGTGAGGATCAGTGAAAAGTGGTGTCCCTCGGGGGTCCCTATTGGGATCAGTACTGTTTAAGATCTTCATCAATGACATAGTGGGATCAAGGGCAGGCTCAACAAGTATGCCGACAATACCAAGCTGAGCGATGCAGTTCACATGTCTGAGGGATGGGATGCCATCCAAAGGCACCTGAACAAGCTGGAGAAGTGAACCCGTGCAAAACTCATGAGGTTCAACAAGGCCAAGTGCAAGGTCCTGCACCTGGGTCAGGGCAACCCCTGTTATAAACACAGGCTGGGCAATGAAGGAGTTGAGAGTAGCTCTGTGGAGAAGGACTTGGAGGTACTGGTGGATGAAAAGCTGAAAATGACCCCACAATGTGCACTCGCAGCCCAGAAAGCCAACTGTGTCCTGAGCTGCATCAAAAGATGTCAGCAGGTTGAGGGAGGTGATTCTGCCCCTCTGCTCTGGTGAGACCCCACCTGGAGTATTGCACCCATCTCTGGAGCCCTTAGCACAGGAAAGACATGGACTTGGAGCAGGTCCAGAGGAGGGCCATGAAAATAGTCAGAGGGCTGGAGCACCTCTCCTGTGAGGGAAGGCTGAGAGAATTGGGGTTGCTCAGCCTGAAGAAGAGAAGGCTCCGGGGAGACCTTATTGAGCCTTTCAATACTTAAAGGGAGCCTATAAGAAAGATAGGGACAAACTTCTTAGCAGGGTCTGTTGCGATAGGACAAAGAGGAATAGCCTAAAAGTTCCTTCAGGGGAGAAGCTGAGCTATATCAAGGAAATAATAGAGAAAGTTTGCAAAGAATATACCACTGTGCCCTGGTCCCTACGTTCTGGAATGGACTAGGAGATCTGTCATACATAGAAAGCCAACAGGTTTTAAACTTAATACTATATAGAAAGAATGCATGGCCATTTGGAATAGGTGAGAGCTCAGAGGGCAAATTAACTGCTAGGCAAGTTTATTGAAATAACCCCCACTGTTTTTTACAGCAAGGCAACACCATATTATCAGCTACACCTGCTGTTTGGAAGTGCACATCTTTTGTCACCATGAACTATGGATTTTAACTTTGACTCAATTTTACCCATATCTGGGGGGGGGGGGGGGGGGCGGATGGGGGATGTGTGGGGTGTGGCAGGGGCTGTGGCAGGGGGTTTGGGTTGGGTTGTTTCATTTGTTTCTGCATCTTTCCTACTCTTTCATTTTCCGGTTGATGCTGTTTGTTGGAACAATGCCATGAAATACTGACACACTGTGGAGACAGCAGCTCTGAAGAGACAGACATGGAACCATTCTGGTGCCCACTGGTGGGTGTTCCCTGGTGCTAAGCTCGGTACAGACCCATTCCTGAAGCTATTTTTTCCTCTAATAAACAGTTAAGATTTTAGACCATAGAAAACCTCAGCATATCAGCATCACACAGTCTGTATCCTCATCACTGGAGAACACAGCTATTCTTACAGTGTGAAGGAAATTTCTTTCTTTTCTTCCTACTCTGTTCCATTCTTGAATAATGCACCAAATTTTCAAGTTCTCCTGTTTCATACTGGGAATCGTTGCCTCAGTAAGAAGTAAATTACAAACCCCAACTCATTTCAGATAGTTTCCCAAGATTGATTTATAGAGGATCACAGAGACATAAAGGTAAAAACTATAGAGCTCTTTATGCCATTACAAAGGTCTCCCATTTCTCCTTTTGCTATCATAAACTTCTATAGAATGACTTAAATAATTTATATAGCTTACTCATTATTTAGCTTTGCTTTTGTCCTCCAAATACACTAAACATGTCTGTCCTCTTCCATTTATATCCCTCTTTTTACAGTCCTGTAGGGTGCTTTACACAGAAGAAATAACCGTAAAGCAGTGATGTTAAGAAGTTTACCAACGACACATAAATATTTATATGTACTCCATACTGAAGACTTTCCATTGAGTCCAAATACATGTATAACTCAGACAGTTATATGTAATTTTTATATAAAAAGCCCAATAGAGATGAGACAGTTTCATACTCTCTTTCATTTAATACACTGAGCTTGAAGGTCAATGTTCTTTTATTTTGCCTTTGAAGCTTTGTATTTGTGTTGGCTTTTTGTCTTGTATAGGGCTCAGTCGTAAAGATGCTTTAAAGCACCAGCCTTCTACCTCAGGGTACTTGGTTCCAGTCCTAATCTAGATCAAACACAGAGAGGTTAGTGGTCTCCACATGCTCTCTAGTGGCTGCTTCTTTGCTGAGCATCTGCCATGCTCCAGGGAGGGCAAGTTGACAAAAATAAAGCTGACTAACAAATCTGGTGTGGGGTTTTTTTGTTATTTACCTGAACCTTTTCTAAAATTGCAATGAAAAGAGCTATTGAGGTTAGTGGGAAAGGCCTGGCTGACTTCAGTAGGCTTTGAACCATGAGGCCAAACATACTTCTGGTTCTCACTGGCATGGGGCCCTTCCAAGGACAGTTTTTTTTCATGCATTTTAGAACTACAGATTTGCCGCTGAGCAAATCCTTGAAGTACAGAACTAATCCATGAAAGTTTATAAGGAAATCAGATTTGCAACCTTTAAAAATCTCAGAGAAAGCTCTGGCTCAAGTTTTGAGTGACAAAATTCTCAGTGAGAATTATTTTCAAAATAAAAAAAAAAATATGCAGTGGCATGAATCTGAGATTCAGCAAAACCAAATTAATCACTCTTTTGATCATACCTGTAGCAGAAGGAAAGTAAACAGGCTTAAGGAGACTATAATTTTGCTTTTCAGGGTTACTTCAGTTTAGTGCTAAAATACCATGTTAGCAATATGGAGCGGTATCCTGATAGAGTTGTGACTCTAGTCCTGGACAGTGGCGTGACCCCACTTCTCCTATGTGCTGGAGCAGTCCATTCACGCACTTCTTTCATTTCTCTGACACCAATACCCTTCAACTACCCACCCTCCACTATTTCCACTGCATGGGCCTGCTGGGAACGCACCCCTTCTCTGCATGCTGTGACTGAATGAGCTTGCTGACTTTCTTCCCCCAAGGGTGGGGGTGATACTGTGGGGGCTTAAGAGAGAAAAATAAAAGTGATGCTTTCCATTTGTGGGTTGTAGGTGGTCAAGAGAAACAAAAGCCCTTGTAGAAGTTTTACACGAGATACACAGATGGCTTCGGGGGTGTGGCAGACTCTGTTGATGTTAGAAGGATGAAGGAAGCCAAAAAAGACTTGTGACAGATGCTTTCGAGCTATGGAGTATTTAAAGAAGATTGCATTAACTTTATAAATGTTAGAAATGTTTCCTAACTAACTCCAAGCTTTTGTTAGTAGCTGTGTTCCCAGATAAATAAGACATGAGATGTTTCCTTCAAGACAAAAAAGATGTAGAGAGGTAATTAATACTGTTTTCAACTTTTCAACAAATTCAAGTGGAATATGTTTGAAGCTCGCTCTCCAAGGGAGCTACCACACAGACTGCTAAGGCCTAAAGGCAAACCAAAGGAAGCTTCAACCATTTGTAAAAATAATAGTCCTGACTGGGGACAGAGATGTCTTCTAAAGACTCACTATGACTACTAAGAAGGACAAATGCTTCAGAGGCCTAAATGTACGTAAAGCCTGAATGGGTAACTGTGTTGGAAGATGGATAACCACTGAGTGGGTGCGTTGGGTGGCTGTTGTTTTGAGACATTTTGTATTAAATTATTTTATTCTGTATAAATAGTTCAGAACTTTGGGATATCTAGAGAGCTTGGACAAAAGTGGAAGAGCAGCTACTTGCTTTGAGTTAGAGCTACTAAGAGTTGCAGGGCGGGATAGCTAAGGCCCAGTTAAGAGAGCATGTGCTATGGGATCCTACCTCAGGAGATCTGATAAGCTGGGATATCACAAGGGAACTGCAAGTGTGGTTACCTTAGAAACTGGAATAAGAACTTCACTAAATTATTAACACATCTGAAAATTAAGAAAAGACAATATTTCCAGGTTTTAGCAAACTAGGCTAAAAGATCCCTTTTCTGAAACAAGGACAGGTTTAGTAATGAGCCAACTGAGATTTTTTTTTTCTTTTTCTTTACCATAAAAAGGGGAGGGCTCCAAGTAGGACCGAAACAGCAGTTAGATTATTTTCTTTTTCTTTAAATTGACACAAACTAAATGTGTTTTTTTCCTACATAGACTTCTTTTTTTACTGACCTGCCGGATTTTGCCTCCCTATCTTTCTTCCTTCGATATAGTTTTCTTGGGATGGGTTCTTACAGTTTTGGTTATAGGCAGGATTTCTGGTGTCATTGAACCAGGGACAAACTGCAGTCCTCTTGGCCTTTGGCTTGGATGATTCTTCTCCAGCAAGGTGCTTTGGGCAGCAGTTCTGCCTTGGAGGGTACTTGCTGCAAAACAAGGAGACCAAACAGGAGGGTATTACTCTTCTTGGAGATAGTTTGTAACTGGAAAACTTGATATGTCATTGATCATTAGTCTAAAAAAATTCCAGAAGATTTGCACTGTGGAAAATCTAAATGTTCATTACTGTGGAATTACCTGCAGTTTTTCCTCTCAAGACCAAATATTCAAAGACTTAGGCAAGGTAATTATGTCTGTTTGAAGACCCAGCCTGATGACTACCTACCTCACTGGCAAAGCTAAAAATAATAGGATTGATAGAACAGTACTTCTGAGCTAGATGTACAGGACTGAGATTCCTAGGGGGAAAAAAATAGGACAGAGGAAGCATGTTTCTGCCTGAGAATCATTGGGCTGATCATCAACAAAGAAGTCCAAATATTTGCTTGGAAATATTTTCACAGCTTGAGAATGTCATGCTGGAAATTCCACACTCTGAGTCTCTCTATCCAAAAGCAGACTTGGTGCATGAGTGTGCATCTTGCTGCCAGTGAGTCACCTGGAAGATCTGTCGCTCGGTTAGATTATCGAGGAAAGGGGCGATTGCAGTTTATACTGTGCAGGATAACTTTAATGCCATCATTTCGGCAAATACTTCAAAATGTTGTGCCTGAAGCAGTGGATTGCTACATTGCTCACTGGTTATTTCTATTGCTTACTTGCCTGCTGGATGCATGTTTACAAAAGCTAATTAGAGTGGACTATGTTATTTACTGTGTTAGATGTTAAAAGGAGAAAGTTTACTGTATAATCTCTTTGCCTCAAGTGTGTTTGAGCAAAGATTACTTTAGGGGATCTGAAAGGAGCCAGCAGGAACAAACTCAGTGATTATTTTGACGCTGTCAAGCATTCTTATATCCTAAGTGCCAGTATGAGGTATTTCCATGCTGGTTACCTAGTACAGGATTATACAGAGTGGAGATTTCTTTCTGTATTTTATCACTTCGGTCTACAGTATATAACAGAAATCAGAACTAGAAAAGGTCACAGTTTTTCCTTCTTGTCCTTTCTAGCCCTTTCCATTTAAAGTTTAGGAAGCAATTCCTCTCCCACAGCAACTTTTTAAACTGCTTTTGTGGTTTCATATGATTTCTGCCAAGGTTGGTGAATCAAGAGGTGAATCAAACCTGGGAAAGTTAAAACCTTTCCTTTTTTTTTATGCTACAAAGGCAAGAAGCTGCAATACAAATAATTTCTTTGGTGGAAAAGAAGCCCTGGAGAACATAAAGCTCTCTATCATATTCACCAGGAGAAGATTTTGTTTAGCACCCCTAAGTTTTCACTCAAGGAACCGTTGGCAGTGAAGGGAGTCAAGAAATATTAGAAGTAGATTCAGTCCTACTTTGCACACAGTTCAATTAGTGTTTCATGTCGTGAAGTTTCAGAAACTTCAGCTGGGTCTCTTCAATACATGCCAGCTACACTGCTATTCATGCCTAAACCCTAGTGAAGTTGGTGGAGAGCTTTATGTTTTCCAGAAAGGTCTTTCATGAAATAATAGCACACATTTTTCACCAGGGCCTTCACAGGGAGGCACAAAAACAATGAAAAGAAGTTGGAAGGATTTGGCAACAGTGCTGGCACTACTGCTGCAGCTTCAGTGGAAATCCAGTTGGATCTAAACAATAATAAAGAACTGGAACCATATAAAGCAATTTAGAATACTCTGATTTCCAGCCCACATGTTCAGTCCCAAATTCAAATACCATAGATTGCACTCAGCACAAGGAGGAGAGTCTGAGCAGGGAGGTAGGGATAAAATCACTTCCCTTTTTCCCTTCATTTGGATAATCCAGATTTCTGTTCCAAATTTACTCTTTGCTGCAGAGGTTGTAGCACAGAATGACATATCAAAGGAAGGGAACAAAATTTACCAGCAAGACCATGCAAGAGAGGGAAGCTAGACTTTGGTAAATAGGAATTTGCTCATGTTTGGGCTTTCAGCACTGTACTCTGGTGAGTTCAGCATCACGAGAGCCTGTTTTATCAGGTTCTCACATTCTGCTTGGTGATATTAGGTGTGTGTAGGTGGATGAACAGAAAATTTTGGATGCTTTTCATTTTGAGCTGTTGTGGAAGCCAGTTAAGCCACTTTTGTTGATTAAGATTCAGGTTTTGGGGGTTTTTTGGGTGGGGTTTTTTTTGGTTTTTTTTTTTAAGGGTTTAATTTGTTTTACTTGGTCTGCTTTTATATCAACATATTTGTTAGGCTATGCAAACCATTCTGGAGCAGCTTTCAATGTATGTAATACTGATTTGCCACAGTAAGGTTAATAATTTCTTAACATTCATTTAGTTGTCCCAGAACATTTGATGGGCTTGATTAAGAGAATATTCTGGAGACATCTTGCTTGCCTTCCCCGGTTCTGGAGAGCTTCCTTTTAAACATGAACTGGGGCAGCTGACTGTGCAGAAAAAAATGGGGTAAAGCAAGAATCACATGCCAGGCTGTAGAAACACTCCCACTAACAAATATGTTATGTAATGTATAGGGGTTTTATATGTGTGTATATATATATTTAGGAAACAGTCTTAGATACTTTTTACAATACACTGTACCCAGCCACTGTATATGAGAGAGGGTATCAGAGCCTTGCCTGATGTTTTAAAAACAAGTTGGAGTACCATTCATTTACTTCTCTCACTGATGTGCTACAAACATTGCAGTAATGTGTGTCTATGTGGAAACTTCTGAGCATGGGTCCAAGTTAATGAAGAAATAACAAAAAGAACTGCTCCTTTGAGGACTGTTCCCCTATCCAATACATACCAGAGAAAGCAAAACTTCTAAATCAGGATAAGTTGTCAAGTTTGGCTACACCTGGAGACCCCATGTGAATTTCAGATCTACTTGAACCATGCCAGAGTTCATAGACTTGAAGTCCACACTCTCCCAGCTGTTGCTCTGTGGACACTGTTCGTTGGGTATTCCTCAGCCTTGCTTGAGTATTCATACAACTGTAACTTCCTGCAGCCTCCAAAGCTTCTTTCTCAGATATTTCTGTGGGTTATTTTCAGTGGCTGTCCAGCTCTGACACAGCCATCGAGCGTGACACACGTTGTTGTTTGCAGCAGTGTAATTAATGCTCCAGTGACAGCCACCCTGTGACAGAAATGCCTTTGCAAGTCAGGATGCTCGGAGACTCATAAGCCTAGGGAAAGCACAGCCTGGTGAGAGAGAGCTGTGGCAAGCCAAGAAAGGCAAGGACAACTGGAAAACCTGACATGAAACATCAAAGGAGAAATATGAAGCTGAGATTTGAAAAGGTAAATTTCAAAGCCGTTTCCATCTGGCTGCACTGATTGCACTGGAGCAGAGCAAATTGAGGGCAAGCTGTTTCCAAAGGGTAATGAGACTTGCAAAGGCACGAGGCAGGCCAGGGACACGGTGCCAATTTGCTGGGAGTGCAGAGCCCTGCCTGAAATCCCTGCCCAGGAGGAAGATAAGGAGGCTGGGGTATTAAGAACGTTAAATACACACATGCGTAATTCCACTGTCAGCTAATTGCCATACTCCTTCCAGAATCTCATTGCCAGAGGTACACGGATGCAGAGTCCCCCACCCAACAGGAAAGAAGGTAAATGTACATCTCTGGAGTGTGGGTTGTGCCTTAGAGTAAGGGATTAGTCCTCTGCTTCTCTGTATGTCAGCTCTGAACCTAACTAACTTTTCTAAAGGTTTGAACTTACTATCCCAACTCAGAGCCATTTTGGAAATCATCTGTGTCTCTAGGCTCTTACCAAGCTTAGCAGTTGAACGGAAAGTTTCCCTTCATATCTACAACATGTGGCTGATGATGCTGGCTTCAACGGTGGCAACACCGCAATGTTGGCAGAGCTTTGCCTTTGGTATAGATTTGGGATTTTGGGGTCCTTCAGGAAAGAAACCTCCATCCTGATGGTGTATCCAGACAAAAGAATATGTTTTTCAGGCTGTTTCTGCCCACTGCTGAAGAGCTCTATATCAAACCTCTAAGCATGGGAGGTAGCAACTTTAAAATGGGTGAAAAGACTGCTTATTCTCCAAAATCTGTTTTTATTACTGTTTGGCATTTCCCTTGACGAAGCTCTAAAGGTATTCATACATGTTTGAACAATGTCTGTCATACTAAGGGCACTGTCAGGAGAGGGGAGGTAGGTAACAGATGGGGATAATGATGCCTGCAGAAAAAAGAAATTGAATGCAGCAATATTGAAAGCCAAGAGCTAACAAATGAAAAGACATCTTCAGGATCTGCAGTGAAAACTGAGCTGTCAGTGATTTAGCACCTGAGTGAAAGAGCTTGGATATCACAGGCATGCAGCCAGTGGAAATAAACTGTGGAATTTACATTGGGAAAGCTGCAATTTAAGTTTAGTTTATAGTCTCAGGACCACAACTTAGAAGCTTTCAGAGAAAGCCAGGAGTGATGCAAAGGGTTTATAACCTTTTTTTCTTTTTATGTAGAACATTTTTAACTGGATGTGAGGAGCTCCATGGTGGCTGACAAGGTAATCAACAGGCAGAGATCAGCCCTTTTTCCCAATAAACAGTCTCCTGTTTTCCTTCTGGGGGAAAAAGGCTGTCCCATCTCCTTCTCAGGACTGCACCAAAGCAATTCTGTGCTAGCCCTACACTATGAGCTCCTTAGCGCAGGGATTTGTCTTCTATATGTCAAAATCATTCCAATCCTCAAATTAATTTTTTAATAGTCAAACCCCAGAGTCAGGCCAAACTCTAGCATTCATCCCTTTCTGTGTAGACTACATGAAAGACTTGTATAAAATGGGATAGAGGCATCTTTTAATATTTCCAAAAGCAGAGTTGATAACTGAAACCATAAGTATTAGAAGCTAAAGAAACAGAAAAAAGGTAGCTGTCCTCATAACATGGCAGAGGCTGCTTTTGATTCAGCCCTGTACATCAAAACCATCTTTAAACATAGGTTTTCTCCATGCTTTAATCAGAGACTTTTTGTACTCCTTTAAAGCACTAAAGCCGCAGTCCCCATACAAGCCCTTCCATTTTCAGTAGTAGCATTTTTGTGATGCTTGTCAAATTTTGCTGAACACCAGAGGCAATGACCACTCTGTTCAGCTATTTTCCCGTGTAGTGCTCTCCATGCAATTCTGGATTCCCTCCATTTAGCCCTCGTCCCTAGTGGAATGAAGGCAGTGATTCAGACATGACTTCCCCAAAAGACATCAGTACACGGAGCCTCAAAAGGAGCTGCAAGCCCATTGACCTTTAGAAGCTACAAGGCAGTATGACAGCACCTCCTCCCCCCAGCAACGTGCGCTGGGGACAGATCCAGTGGAAAAGGGATTTTGTAAGCAGAAGGGTTTATAAATATGAGGATTCATGTTTGTTGACTTGTAAAAAAATCAGCGTCAGCACTGCAGACTACTGAGTTGCTGAGGATAAACCCTCTATTTTTAAATGTTGCTTGTCCTCTTGAAGTGTGGTGGGGGTTTTTTCCCTAATTTTTGCTGAACAAGAGGTCAGCACATTCTGTTGACTCACTATATCAATAGAGGGAAGACCCCCACCTCCTTAAGGAATTCTGCTGACTCATTGGAGTAGGGAAGGAGGACGATGCAAGTCCCAGAGGAAGCTGTAGAGGCAGCCAAGCTCAGGGTAGAGAGAATAATTGACAGTTTTTACTTTGCTGTCGTTTTTTGCCCAGTATATACAACCACGTCACAGGAAAGGGATATGTTTTAAGCCAACATGGCTAGACTGCAATAGGGTTTTAGCTTGTTTGCAAAGCTGGCTTTGATTATAGACCTGTGATGTGATGTGTTGTCTGTTGAGCTTCTCCTTGATATCCAGATCCTAAGCTAGAATTAAATCCTCCATTTTTGTTTCTTTGGATCCTGAGACTGGGCCAAGCTACGCAGGAGGAGATACAGCATTTATATGTGGGCTGGGGCTCTATAATTTGCTGCCTTTTGTTCTCTGCAGGCTCCTTAGTTGGCATTTCCACTATAGCATACAACTTCCTTGACAGAAACAGCCTCCTCTGATGTAACACTGCATTGTTCAATGACTTCCTTGACCTCATACAAAAATTCTTGTGATCTGTTGTGTTGGCTGCTGTACCTATTTAAGGAAGAAGTTTTGGCTTTGAGAATTCAGCAGTTACAGCAAATAGGAAACTTACCCACACTGTAAGGAGCAAACGCTCTAGATATAACTATATATAGATTTGTGTGTGTATCTACAGATATACACACTTGTATGTTGTATATATGCATATGCAATTTGTATATAAATTGTATTCATGTTGTATGCACTGATACTTATATGAAATTAAGATTACATATAAAAGATTATAACTAGATCTGTCAGGTATATGCGTCTTACATATATAAAATCGTGAAACGAACACAAAGAGCAGCATATTTTAAAAATGTACAAGTACAACATTGCTAGCAATAAGACAGTCTGGACAGTTGTGTCAGCAACATACGCAAGTAAGCAAACCAGCAGCAAAGGGGTGGATATTTTGTGGATCACTGAGAGCTTTAGCTCTTGCAGAGTTGGAGAGAGAAAAAAATCCAATGGCTATTAAAAAAAAAATATTCTTTCATACAGTATTTCTGGTTGCTTCTTTCAGAATCAAAGGCACTCAGCTATAGCTGCCCTCACCATCAATCATGGCAGCAGGAGCAGAACTGTTAAAAATGAACCCAGGAAAACACAGGTGATAGGTGGACAAGCCAGGTAGAAAGTAATAGGTTCTGACAGGGGTGCCCACAGCTGTCTTCACAGTTACCTAAAGGCCTTGTGTAGAGGAATGAAGGCAGGTTAATTAGCATTGATAATATACAGCTGTGGGCTGGCTTCAGGGGCGGTGTGTTGGCTGATGTGGACAAAGTGCAGGTGTGGCTGGTTCTGTGAAGTGGTTGGGCAGCCAATGAAGAGGGAGCAGCTGAGGGACAGAGAGGAGGAAGAAGCAGAGAGAAGAAAGAGAGAACATGTGCCCTGAATGAGGTGAGACTAGGAGAAGGCAGCAGAGGGACTGGCATGAAGAGATGTTGGTATGAGATGGTAAAAGACCTTGTTGCAGCCGGCTAGTTTGGAGAGTGCTGTGATAGTCATGTACCTTCCCTTCAACTTGCACTGTGCTTTTTCTCCTGGCAATAGCCTCGCTCAATGTCAGACTGCAGGAGATAGCCTCTGGACCACTGGTCTTGCTTTATAATAAAGTAGATATGGGAAATTGGTTATTCCTAGGCTGCAGGTGAGGAATGAAGCAGGACTTTTGTTGATTTTCTATAGCTTAGTAACAAGGTAAAATGTGTATTCCTGCACTTACAAACAGACACTGTCTCCTCTGTCTTTGAGACATGTACTGAACTGAAAGAAGTGGGGTGCTGTGGTCTTTGTGTAGCTTTTTCTTCACGGAGAGAGAGGGGTTTCTCAATTAAAACCTTTAAAAGAAGGGGTTGATCCCTTAACTGTGTTGTACTTCTTTCTGTCCTTCCCCTCCATAGCACTGAGGCTCACAAATATTAAGAGCATTATGTAATTAGTAGCTCATAACAGTCTTCACCAAGTAGTCCTTTCATCAGTCTTTGGTCTTGTGGTTCATTTCATGTTATGTAAAATATCATTTGAAGGAAAAAAAATCATGCAGTATTAATGTTTAGAGTCTGATTGACTGCATGATTTCAAAGGGCTTTTGGAGTATCCAAGGGAAGAAATGAATGCTCGGTTTCTAAAACTTATTCCCACCAAGTCAACCAGAGCTCTCAACCTCCTGCAGGCTGTGCTTAGCAGTTTGCAGTATTGGCCCCCATTTCTACGGTTTTATAGTATCTGGGAACAGGAGGAGGGTTAAAAAAGAAGTTCTCAGAAATTCTACTTACGAATAAAACATTAGAAGTTATTCTTCTGCACTTAAAATAAAACAGCAATTTTTTCCTTCATCTGTGTAAAATTTTTCTATTAATGTCTGGCTTTGTATTTTCTGGAGACTATTTCAGTGCATCTATTATAAATATTTATGTGATGAGAAAAAATGTTGGAACTCCTTCAAGGAAATTAGATGAGAATGCGTCCACACATTTCAAAAATAAATGTATAAAGTAAAGTGTTCAAACTATGCTGTTATTAAATCACTATATCCAGTGAGCTTAGTGGGAGATTATTGCGGTAAGAATGGATTAGTATGGTTACCTGGATGTGAGTCCAAAATTAGATTCCATCAACAAAATGGTTTTAAGTGAAAAAGCAACACTAAGAGTAGTCTCTCAGGTACATTTATAAATCTATCAGTAAGGCATCTTATAAATAGCATGGTTAATTTAAAAGACTAGCTTTGCATTCAATAAAATATAATCTCCAGAAGGCACATGATGATCTCTCAATTTAAACTGCTATCTTTAAAGATGTTTTGCATAACACACTGCACACAGCAGTTAATGGAACTGTTTAAAAGAACAAAACTAAGATGGTTTCAAAAAAGTAAAAAATCCTCCCAAAAAATCAGGTATACGTGGACTATTTTATGTAAGTAAACTTTATTTTGTGTTTTATTTGTGTCAAAATCTTGTTAGTTTTGCTAGAGGAAAATAGATGAGAGTAGTCCATAAATAATTTCTTTGAATTATTTTGTTGTCCCTGCACTCTGTTCTCTGTAAATAAAATAAAGACAAATCTAGATTCAAAGAGTCAAAACTCGCCTTCAGATGTGGGTGTGCATCTCACTTAAATGTCAGGTAGAGTCAGGTGCTCAGATCAGAGGAAAGAATTTAGCACCATGATGGGAGAAACACTGGGGATACGAGGCTTGCGGGGGATAAAGGTCTGTGGGTATTTTTAAGGGAGTAATTTATAAACCAGATTTGAAGCTGCAAAACACTAAAAAACCCTTCTATTTCAAGGAATTGTCCAGTCTGTAGCTTTTCTTCTATTTTTTTTTTTAAATTATTTGCTTATCAAGACCAAGTAACTATCCCAGAAACAGTTCAAGCAAGCCAAACCAGCATCAATGAGATTAATGGCAATTCTACTTCAGGAAGTAGATGATCTCCTCTATATTGCTTGATTTCCTAATTTCCTCTAAGGTTCTTTCTCCTGCTGTCAGCTTCAAACCCCACGGACATGTCAATGCAAAACCATTGACTCAACCTGGCCTGTGATACAGTGATATCTATTCTGTTTGGTTTAACCTCCCGTATTCACATCACGGAAAGCTTAACAGGTTATTACCAGCTGATGTTAATTGTCAAGGACATTTATGTATAAATGAGTGTCAGTGTATATATATATAAGTATAAACTAGAGTCTTGAAACTGAATGTTCTTGAATCTTCATTTTGTCTTAGAAAGCGACCTCTTGGGACTGGTGTGGTCTGTTCCCCTGGATAACTGGCTAATACTAGTCCAGCTGGATTGTCTCCATCTGAGCGACCAAACAAGCCCTCTTCAATGTTTCATACAGTTTATATATTATTGTGATCTTAACTTTGACAGTCACAAAGCAGAGGTTACTGTGGTGGTATTCACAGCTGAGAGAAAGAGGATCAACTGTTTATTTTAAGCAGTTTAAAAGAGCTCATTTTCACAGCTGCTTAAATTAAGAGTTTCTGCATAATGCCTGCTCAACATATCTGGATATACACATACTCCATACACCTCAATTAATTTGATTTCATAATGCCTCTCTTAGAGAGGCAATGTTCTCCCCACTAACAGGTAGGGAGACTTGATGAACAAGATGTCTCAGTTGCTCCAAAAGATCATGGCAAAAAAAAGTGTGGTATCCAGAGGGCTCCGGTGCTGCCCCACGGCTTAGCTCAAGGTCTCTGCAGTCAGGTCTCTTGGGGGGGGGAGGGGGGGGGGGCGGGGCAGGGGGGCTAAGTTTAAGGCTGAGCAATATTCATTCTGGGCATTTTACCTGCAATGAGTATAAAGCAGCACAAGGAATTCTTGCATGTTTCTGTGTTTTGGCAAGTTTATTTTGTAGCCATGGGTATCCATTATCATATGGATGATGAAAGGCTTCAAATGCACTCTCAGAACCCAGGTGCATATTTCAAGTACTGGGGGGAAAAAAAAAAAGAAAAAAAAAAAAAAGGAAAAATCCTTAACACTGCTATTAGAGGGTGACCACATGCAATGTGATAATTTTTGAGGTAACTGCCTTGCATCTGTAGCTATGTACCATTTCTTTCCTGAGTACCTGCTAGCTTCTGCTGCACAGAAGGCAAATGTACATTTTTATGGAATTGTACAATCAATTTAAAAAAACAGGACATGCTAGATTTTGGATGTTGGGCATGAATTGGTACTTTATCTAATTTTTGGTTACTGAATTGCAACTGTTTCATCCCTTGCTTTCTGCCCATTTGAGATGATGCCACAATGGAGCCTGTTTAATGACCTGGGGAGAGTGGACTGATACACTGTGAGACGGCCTCTTGCTGTTAGTGGGAGAATCAATGGAAAAGTGAATTACCAGAGGGTCACTCACAGAGCTAACTCTGCATCAAAATAGGTGATGTAAAGTTCTCCAGCATTACAAAGCACTTGCAGCAAGATTAATGAGGGTTTGGGTTCACCAGCTTCAGAAGAGATGAAATGAAAGTAAAAAGCTTTTTTGAAAGATTTAACTGGAGCTTGGGACACAGGAGATGATCAGGGATAAGGATGGATGGAAATTCCCATTTGCTTTTCAACACCACCTTAATTTGTCCAAGGGTGTTTGCTATCAACTGTCTTTGACTGAACCAAGAGAAAACAATGTTTCCATTTTCATAGATATTTAACTTTTGAAACCTGATGAGATGATATATTCATAGGAACACAGGACTGGAAATAGACTTATCAAGTACTAGTAGATATCCATCCCAGGACAGGGTGGGATCCACTGTTGCAGTTAGTCAGGTTGTACAGTCTCATTCACAAAAAGGTTCAAAGTGACTAGGTTTTGGGTGCTGTGCAGCTTTTTCATCCACATTCTTACTAATATATTTTAGTCAGATTTTCTGTATAATACAGACTGAAGAACATCTCTGAATAAAATGTCCATCAAGTTGTATTACAATCTGGTGTTTCTTATAGGCAGGTATCCAATTCTGATTTAAAGAGATCCAGAATGATAAAGAGCTTGCCCCTTTCCTGAACAAACATTTTCAAAGGTTAATTACAAAAACCAACCAACCACAAACAAAACCCTGTATGCCTGATTTCTTGCCTCATTTCATCTCACTCAGCTTCCAGCCTTGGGATTTCCTCTTGCCATTTTTGAGTGCCAGAGTTGTGTAGCATCAGAAATCTCTTCACTCTGAGGTACTTACGCACAGTGCTCAGGTCACATCTTAATCATCTTTTCAAGTAAATAATGGATTTAATTGCTTGAATTACCCCCAAAAAGCATTATTTCTATATCTATAGTCATTATTTCACATTTATAGTGCTTTCCAAAGTATTTACGGACTTCTCTTTTCTCATGGTTCTTCTTAAAGGCACATTCTAGATTTATCTATCTTAGTTTATGTAAACACCACTATTTAGAGGTGAAATAATTCCCTCTTTCTTTCTACATAAATTAGGAAACTTGCAGAAGAGTGCTAATTTCACAGTCCCCTGCACTCCCAGTGTCTCAGATTGCCAGCACATGTGAACAGACCCCCTTACATAAGATGACAGCCAAGTTGATTTGTTGCAAATATAAAGTGCCAGAGACATCCTCCATGTCAGAAAACATTTTGTGAAGAACACTGTATAGAAGAACCAAAGAAAGGAAAACAATAGGATTACATAAAGCAAAGGTAAGGTTTGACCTTCAGACCCTTCAAAAAGAAGCTCGCCATATTGTTACAGAAGAAAACCTGCAATGTGAAATCTACCTTTAGCTATCATAAACTTGTTTGGAAGTAAGATTCTTCAGGAAAAAAAACATCAGTACCCTGGGTTAGGAGGTTTTTTGTTTCCAGACATGAAAATGTGAATATTCTTTCTCTAGTGCAGCCTAATGGTAGCAACGCTTGCTGTACTTGTGTTATGTCCTCTGAGTTTTATGTGGCAAGGTAGCAGTTCAGCTGATAGATTGCTTCAGCAAAGACATGGATGCCCTGAAAAATGAAACTTAGAACATTAACATGGACTGTTAATACAAGACCTTTCTCCAGCTGTAACTTTGTTCCTTCTTTTGATGTGCACCGCACATACTATCCAAGAAGGTTTACTGATTTTTGTAAATACAGAAAGTAGCATCTGTGATTGTTACAAATGCTTGCAGTGAGATGTTTGATGTCAAATTCGCTTTGCCTGATTGCAAGTGTTTGTAATGCAGGTCTATCTAAGCTGGTCATACAGGGATCACTTCATAGTCAATGCAAGAAACTTTCATTCTTAGCGTACATCTAACCCATTTCCGTTGTTTAGGCTAGAATAAGTGCTGATACCTCTCCACTGACTTTAGATTTTTGAATGTGGTCAGATGCTGTGACTGATGATTAGGAATTTGTGCCAATGGATTTGGGGGTCACACCTTCCTCATGTTGGTGTTTAGCTTCTTATTAACTTAGGAAGACAAAACTCAGGTGAACCGTTACCTCATTCTCCTAGAGAGTGCCGTCACTGCAGACATCACACCTCCTCCCTGCTGGCTGTCTGGTTTGAGGCCTTCAGGTCAGAGTCATACTGGTATGACTTTTGCTGTTATTTCTTGAGGAGCCTGAGGACATGCCTATGTGACCACCAGCTGTTGTGACAGCAGCTGCTGTCTTCCTTGCCACCTGTGTCTAGGTATGGTGACAAACTGATCAAGGCCGCTTTTGGTTTGATTCTGTTGCCAAGGTCACTTCCTCAAGCTAGAAGTGCAGAAGACAAAATTTTACTCTCCACAGCCATTGACAGTACACAGGCTGGCCAAAATGATGTGAACATAATGATGTGTCACCCTGCTTTCCCCTGAAATAGCCTTTAGGACCTACAGCTGATTTTCATCATGCCAAATCTTGCTATCGAGCTGAACTTTGTATCTGTGCCATGGGACTTAGAAGTCTTTGTTTGTCAGGAACACATCAGATAAAATCTGGTTTCTTTGCAGTGGCAGAAGGTGGTCGCTCCTTGGTCTGTGTGGGCATTTTTTCCTGCCCCTTATATATACCTAAATAATACAGGGAGTATGTGCCGGCCACACAAGGCATTTCACTAAGTGCAGTTGCTCTGGGTAGTTATAATGGCTACATACTAACAAACCCTATAAATAGAACTGTTTTTCAGCCAGGGAAGACTGATTGAGAAAGGTCACTAAATGCTTCCTTGCTGGAGTGTGAAATCAATGAAAAGTTTAATCTGATATGATCTGGCAATTTGTCAGGTTTAGAAGATGTAGGACACAGCAATGAGATGAGAAGAAAAGAAAGAAACCATGGACTCAGAAACCAAAAGCCACCAATCCCAGGCTTGAAGCAAAGAAGAGGGAGGCTGAACGACCTGTTCAGTTAAAAAAATAGCTATTTGTTTTTTTTTTCCTCCACTATCATATTTCTTTTTTATGTCTTCTGCTTACTCATGTCTTCAGAGCAGTTAGGCATGATGGACTAAAATCACTGAGATGGATATTTTGCTTCTTGCCTGCTTTCTTCTGGATGGCATGTAGGCTGGGATTTACAAGCCACAGGGGCTTACCCAGGGATGCACAGACTTGAAGACTGTGAGGAGTTCTGAAAAGTTTTAAAAATAGGGAAAAGCCTTTATCCTCCAGTGGAATCTATTTCAGCTGACTCCTGAAAGGCACAAGTCACCAATGAAGGAATAAAAAAATTACACTTCCAGAGCTGGTGCCACACATTAGAATGGAGATGTCCAGATAGCAGCCAGGTTATGTGAACCAGAATTGGGTACTGGCTTTGAGATATTTATCACCTTTTGACATTTGGTGGGATCTGTGGAGTCAGTGAGTTGAGAAGTTATTAAACAACCAGACTGACACACAGAGGTGTGTACACAACAAAAGCTTTTCTTGCAGTTTCTTAATGTTAAAGCTAAGCCAAGCAGCAAAGAATGATGTTACACACTGCAAGCCGTTAGTGTGATGGAAGCTGATGACAAAATTTGATGCAAAAATATCCTAAAAAAAATTACTTCTAACTTTAACACTAAAAAAAAGATTTTACTTATGGTAAAATTACTTTTCTCTAGTAGATTTTAAGTTCTTTGGGGAATACTTTTAGTCTGGTGTTTTCCTTAAAAATTTGACTATAAATTTCTCAGTCTGTATATGTGGATGCTTGTCTGTTATCCCCAAATAACATTTGAACTACTTAGCCAACTTCAATGAAGTTGACAGAGACATAAAAATCCCAGAGAAAATTAAGTTCTTGTGACTTTTATGAAAATAGGCCACCAGGCTGAGAGCAGATCCTTGTTAAGTGCTTTATCTGAGAGAAATCCTGCATCAATATTAGGCCCCCGAGACTTAGCATGGGAGAGAGAAAAGACCTTATAAATATTCCACCTACTAAGAAAACTTCAAATGGACCTTGAAATGAGCCATGAGACATACATATCATACAGGCTTATAAGTTCCAGCACACACAGCAGTATTTATCTTTTTTTAAAATTATTACTCATAAAGGACACAGGGTACCCATGTCTTAGTCTAGGATGGGCTGTTAAATAACTCTGACTTACTGGATGTGGGCAGATAAGCTGATTCTAAGACATCTGATGAGTTGTGTTTGGAGTAAGTTTTCACCTTACCTAACCATATCTATTTCTTGCACTGTACATTTCAATTACAGGTTCATACTCTGCTTAATTCTGGTTTTAGAAATACCATATAATTTTATTTACTGTGACTTGAAAGTAATAACATCTCATAGGAGATTCATTTACACTTAATTTTTTTTTGTAAATGGTCTAACTTCAGCACTACACAGCTAAGCAGGGTCTTTGAGGAGATTAGTTTTACATTAAGGGGGTTTATTTGGAAGCGGAATGAGAACTGATAGTCTGAGACATTCTGTGGATTTGCTAATCTATTCTCCACCAAAATTAACAAAAAGTCTCCCATTATCTTCATTGGCCTTGGGATCAGGCCCTCAGGCAGTGGTATACACAACATGAGTCTGTTTTTTGTTGTGTTGGGTTTTTTTCAGAAATTTAGCCAAGATGCACTTTTTGCCACCTGCCAAACTAAATGACCAGACATCATGAACTGTTTATATAAAGTTTTCTTACAAATTGAAAATGTCACAGTAGAACTGTCCACCTACTTCCTGACCTGTTAGTGTAAAAAACCCCAGAACACATGCTTTATTAAAGCCCATGCATTTTCAATAGTAGCTTTTAAAAGCATTGCTTCCATACAATTTTTCTGTTGTATGAACAGGGAAACTTTTGGTAAATTGGATATAACACTGCAACAACAGCTAGCATGCTATGATTTTAAATAATGATAATGCTGACATAGTACCATTACAGAGTACGTTCATTGAAAGCTATCTAAATTTCTTTTGAGGACTATTTAATTCAGTATCATGTAATTGGGTTTGGTAATAAAAGCACAGAGAGACGATTCATGTTTAGATGTTATTGTTTGAATACGGAAGAGTCATGAACTTCCTTTTCACACAATTCCAGGCTTAATTTGCCTATTTAAATGCTTTTCTTGAATTAGAGCAATGCAAATGACCTTCCATTGGTCCAAGAATTGAATGGCAGTAAATATATCACTGAGAAAACAGCTAAAAGCAGCAGCACTGGAAATAAAAATATGCAAGTTTTGGTTTTGGGGTCATTCTGAGATCTTTTCACTGGTATTTTAATATGTTTGCTGAAATTAATTCACTATTATTTCATAATGCCACCTACCAGCCAGAAGTCATTATATTCCCCTTGAAATTATTCGTCTTTTATTTTGCCTTTATTTGTCTTTTGTTTTGTAAAGATGCCCAAGTAGTTCACTGGAAATTGGCATACTAGAAAAAAATTGTGGTGATATACCCATTACTGATGTATGCAAATCTTGCTTTTGAAACGCTTTTAAAATTGTAGCTACACCAACAGAACATAAAACCTGATTGTGGACAAATTTTTCTAAGAAACTGCTTTTGCATTCAGGAACACATAACTGCATTTTATAGTATCAATAAGAATTGTTTCTTTTTGAAACTATTGAAAATAATTAGTCCTATTTGATTGTAAGCACAATTTTGCTGAAAAGTACACTAAAGAACTTAAGTTGCTTGGACAGTGCTTAAGAATGGAAAAAATTAATAGATAAACGCTTCATGTTTTTTTAATTAAAAAAATTTAATGAAAACTCTAGTCTTACATCTAGTCTATTACACAGACAAATGCAATAACATTTCTTTTTTTCCAGTCATCTGAAGAAAGATGCCACATAGTAGGTACTTAGTGAATAGGAAAAGAGTAGCAGAAGTAAGGATCGGCTACCCAAAGTGGAGAGCATTTATTCAACAACTTCACTCCAAAATCGTTGTGCTCCATGAGTAAACAATGTTTCATTACAAAATTGTTAAAATATGTGTTCACAAGAATTATAACATACAGAACAACAAATTATTGTGTCTACAACTAATCCCTTTAATGCTGTTTATCAGCAATAGCCAACGAATCAGCCACACTTCCAAAACACCCAAAATGGCTTTCTCAATGGAAGCTGAAAGTTATCGCTTTTACACTGTACCAGGTCAAGGGAAAGAAGGGAGTTCTTCAGTCCAGTGATGTGAGACGGGTCATCTGGAACCACAGAGCAATCTGGACCAAATTTCCCTACAAATTCTGGCGCTAGTACTGATGCACCATGACAGATTCCTTTCAGCAAAAGTGTCCAGAGGCAGAAATATTTAATCAACAGACTACAGTCTTCAATTATTAATATTTTTGCTATTACCAGAGTCTTCAGTCCTGCCCCAATAAATGTCTCAATGTTTGTGTCACAGTCTGGCCAAGCACCACTATGTGCCCAGTGCATTATTGTGAATGGAGCCACTTCCCCGGGTACCATCAGCTTCTGAGTTGGTCTAGGAGGAAAGCTGTCACTGAGGCTAGCTCCAAGCCTATAGAACATATGTGTAAGGTTAGATCAGCTTTCTGGCAGCTTTCTCTAGAGTATCAACATACACAGCCACCCTGACTAACTCTGAGCTCCTAACCTTTCTCCACGGTCTCCAGTACATCTTTCTCCAAAGTGCCAGTGAGGTCTTCAGTTGAACTGCTTCAGGCAAAACATAAGGAAAAATTAAGACACACAGAGATATTTGGGAAATTTCTTAACTGTGGTCATTCTCTTCTTAAAGATACTCCTATTAATTATAAAAATGTTCAATTATCCTTGATTTTTTTAAGAAATCCTTTCTCCATATATGATTCTACGGTAAGTGGGAGACCTAGATTTTTAAGTATCTAAAGCAAAGTTGAGTCTCTCCTCTCCGTTTTCTCTTGCAGTCTTGGACACAGCAGTTGCCTGCAGCTTTAACCTTCCTTCCTTCCCTACACTAAGTATAGCACATGAATCTTTAAGAGAGGATCTTTCTTGCCATCTCTTGCACTTCTCCAGAAGTATCAGTGCAATATCTTGGCAATGGACTGTGTGTAATAATCCATTTTCTAGAATGAGCTAACTGTTTTGGGGGGAATTCAACTTACTTTTAAATTTATATGTTGGCTATTAAGTCTGAATTAACAAAGTATTTTCCCTCAAGAGCCCAATGAGATGGCTCTGTGGTGACAGCCACCACCAGCAGGTCAGGCATTTCATCTTGGATCTAAAATGAATGATATGAACCTGTGGAAGGACTTGTCAGAGTCCATGTACGTGTGTTGATTTTCAGTAAGGTGACAAGCACCCTCTCTAAACAATCCATCTTCCTTCATGAAAGTAAGAAATACTTACGATAAATTATCCGGGTTCACTATTTCATATAGATCCACCTCTGCACTCTGACAAGGACTTCTGAAGTTGCAACAAGCTACTGAAACAGGGTAATTTTATATATATATATATATATATACATATGTATCTCAATATATATTCACTTTCCCTCTCTTTTCTAACAAGGAGGAACCCTGACTGAGATTTGTAAAAGTGCCGATTCATTTTCACATATATGTTCCCTTTTGGACGTGATTGGAACTGGAAGTCCAAGTTAGAAAAAATTACGTTGTGTTTATCTGCTCAAACAGAAGGGAGATACTGTTATTTTTCAGCACAATTCTATGGTCAATAAGATGAAAACATACAGTACTTACTGCTTTTTTGCAAACTAAATATTTTGATTTTTGATACAGCTAGCAATGTAGTGGACATATCACATCATAGTGTATTTTAATGACTGTGTGCGCTGACGAGCTTAAGATCAGAAAGTAGATAACTAATGGGATCTGGCTACCTCTATTCCTCTCTAGAAAAAGAATACTGGACCAACCACAGCATGAATGCCTCTACCTCAAAACCCATGGAAGAAGGATAACTTGAGCACTTTATTTATACTGAAAATTATATAAATGTAATTCATACACAATTCATGTGTTGTTTCCACAGCTGGAAGAGTATAGAAGGGCTTTAGTGTAAATGACAAGTAAGGATCTTGTCGTTTAAATGATGATTTAAGGAAGATAATGAGTTCTTTGCTGTCATTGTTTAAAGTATTTTATAATGTGTATATCATTAAATTTTTTATTACAGCCTAACTCTAAAAGTGAATAATAAAGTTAACAATAGAGTCCTAAAGCAAAATTACATCGATTATACAGCTAGGGGAACTTGAGTCTAAACCACAGAGACTTAATTGAATCCAGGTTTTCTAGAACTCCTCCTAAGGATTCCCATAAGTAAGATTTCTAGTTTTTTCTTTTCTGAATATAAGATCATGAAAATAATTTTTAACTAACTGGCACTGCAAGAACAGCAGCACAGTGATGGAGGACAGGCAGGTCAAGCACTAGTATCTAACTGGTCTGAGCCTTCCTTTGCATTGGGCTCACACTGCCCACATGAAACCAGTAGAACTAGGCCACATGCCTCAACAAGACAGCCTGAACACTTCTAGAAGCTGCAGAAACACTTAATGTCATGTGAAGATTTTTAAGTTACATTTAATATATACAGATATAATGGAATATGCTTCTAGTGTCATTCTGTTTTCTGTTAGGCCATTTCTCTGTTGCAAGTGAAAGTGCTAAAACATGATGACAAAGAGCTGCAGATGCAGATCACATCTTCAAAATCTAAGATCTTGATGTATAAGCAAAGAGCCCAAAGTCTCAGTTTATGGTGCAACTGCAATAGACTTTACCCAGGCTGCACAATGGGTTTCCATGCAGCCCTAGGGAAGAAGTGGCTCTCCTTTTCAGCAAGCAAGTACTGCAATGCCAAATGTAAAACCTAGACATCATGGGACGTAAATGCAGAATGTAGAAAGATGCTGACCCAGAATGGACATCATCATTTGGCCTTGTTCCACTTAATAAAACCCAGGGAGCCGCAGGAGCTGAATGACAACTTTGCAGACCTCAGTATGTATCCTTTCCTCAGTGCTGGTATTTCTTCTCCGTATCACAGCTGCAGGATTCTTCCCCAGCTGCAGATGACCCCCATTTTTACCTTGCCCCAAGGAGAAGGCAATGTTGTGTTTTACTGGAACTTTCATATTTGGGACTTCAAAGTCCTTTAGAAATAAAGGCATTTAGCCTCACGTTTTTCTCTAAGGGTGAAACTTCCTCCTACAAGGATTTGCTGATTGTGATTCAGCCCTAGCAACAAACCGGTAGGGAATAGGAGGGTGTGAAAAGGGCAGGATTCACTGCAAAATGTAACACAAACAGCAGACAAACATTTCTCAGGCCTAGGCAGTCACGAGAAGCCTTACATCTCATTTCTTTTATCTCCAGACTTCAGAAAGCAGATCTTTCTCTGAAAATAGCTGAAGGTGTTGGACTTTGGGGTTTCTCTCCCAGGATGAATAGGAAAGCAACACATTAGGAGGCAGGCTTATAATGCATTTTTCTCTGTTTCAGAGCCTTTTTTCTATAAGGTTTTCCTTTCAAAATCTGCAGACGCTTTCTGCTACACTCCTGAAAGGATCTGAATCCATGTCCATTCCTGCTTTGCAGGGACATACCTGGTAGCCAACAGGTACAGGCAGCTGCCTGTCCTGCCTGTTGATAGGCACAGGATCTCTCTGATCACTGTAGCTATGGTTGCCTGTGATTCTGCCAGCACAAAGAGGCACCAAGTGTTAGACACCTAAAAAGGTCAAGGTCACAACATCACTCCTTCCCTGTGTCCCTTGGAGCCTATCTCCTACCTGTGTCCATGTGAGGCTCACAAACAAAGCACATGTGGGCACAGGGTGAGCATCCAAAGCTGCATCCACTGCAGATGCTGTAACCAAATTTTTACCTGATAATCTAAGTTCCACTTGAATCCAAATGACAAAGTAAATCCTCTGAACTTGCTTAAATATGTATTAGCAGTAACAAATCTCTCAAATGGCTTCTCTCTATTCTAGAAATTGTGCTCATTTTTTTCAGATTTTTGTATATAAAGGTATTTTGGAGGATCTGTTTATGACAGAAGTACTTGATCCAAATAGCTACTGGCCTGAGTGGAGAGACTCTTGTTGCTTTCAGTAGTCTTTTCATCAAACCTGTGGAGGCACACTCATTCAGCAATTTCTTCAGAGTAATCTGAATATTACCTCTGAGTGCAGCTGTTGCACTTGACCATGTACTATCAATCATGGAGATACAAACTGTGAAATAGATTGACACCTACAAGGACTTTTGTGGTGTTCGCAAAGCCTGAAATTCCTCTAAATTCTACACCAAACACCAGGTAGCCTGAAAGGGAGAGGCTCAGCATCAGGTCTTGGGCTGAAACCATTGCTTCCACTCTCAACTGGGCACAAATGGAAAGTAGTAATTAAATTGATTAGCCACACAACTGAGGAATGGGACTATTTATGTCAGAGTGCCTAACTAATCATAAAATATTTTGTGCCCCTTTTGTTTAAGAAAATAATCTATGTTCAGATGAGATGGAGTGGTCAAAAGGATTATCTAGCACCATGGATTATGGCTCTGGTCCACTGTGACTGGAGTCTTTTCTCTGTTCCTTTTCCTTGCCACTAATTCTAGAATGCTTTGTATCACACATTTATCACTGGTTACTCTTCCATTGCATCCCATATTGAGCATTCCCTATTACTCTGACCTGTCTTAATGCACACAAATAACAAACTGCTGGTTGATATGCTGTTTTTTAGAGTAGCTGCTGGGCAGAGATCCACCATAATGCTATGAAGCTGTTAAAGTAAGATCAATGAGTAAGTAGACCTAAAAACCCCTCCCAACGAAACGCACAGAAAGCATATGATAAAGTGCGGGTGTAAATGTGGGGCCAAGTATGGAGAGTACTTTCTTTTTTTTAACTGTTTTTACTCAGGCAAATCCATTGAGCTATTTGGAGTAGCTGTTTTTAGCCTGTCATCAAATGCCATGTTTCTTTCTTCATCTGATTTCATATAAAAAAAATTCACTGTGAGTTTTCGTAATAGAATTTTATTTTTCAACAACAGGAAGCAGCCCCCGACTACCACCTGCAACATTCAGATTTTTGCATGAAAAAAGCTTTCCTTAGATAGAAAATATAGCAGATCACAGATATGCTTTTCCATGGCATTTAACTCTTGCTTGTATAATAGTTCTGCTCAGTAATTTGCAATTAATTTATGAAGGATGCTCTGGGAATGCTACCTATTATTGGTGCTTCACTGCAAGTGGACAGTCACCCTTATTCCAGCTAATTGTTGATGCACTGAATATTCCCCTGCAGTTTGTGTTGGGGAAATCTCCCCTGTTTCTTTTATTTCAGTTATTTTTTCTCCTCCTTCCAAAGTGAATAGTAACCCTCTGTGTTTATGGCATTTTCGGAAACAATGGAAAACTGGCTTGCTTTGCTGTCAGCCTTCAGACTTCCAGAGGGAGGTGTTACCCACCCCATGGCCTTTTCTTCACTAATAGGTAGAACAGCACTTTCTATTCTGCACAGGTGGAGCAGAATAATAGCCTGTAGGAGAAGGAACAATGTGGTAAACACTGTGTGAAACAACTGTGCAAAGCTGTTGCTATTACAATAGTTTTCTTTAGGAGAAACTTTTAACTTTCTCAAGCAAAGATGGGTCAGACTAGCTTCCTGTGCAGCAAAGGTGCACCATATTGCTGCCACACACTCCAATTTCATTATAAAGACAGCAAAATTGAGGTGTGAATTGGAAACTTCTAGAATTACTTCAGTCAGCTGCACTGTCCTCAGCAATACAAGGGCAACAGTACAGGGTTGGGCATTTTTCTTTAAAATGCTTTCCCCCTCACCATACACCATCATCATTGCCTTTGTCAATGTGGCCCATTAGGGCTCTGAAGGCAAGCATGAGATCCTGAAAGCAGGAAGTACCAAGACTGTCTTATGGATTTCTTCTCTTGCTTTGATCAAAATAGCAAACCTGTTCACCGTTGAACTCTCTTCTTTGAAAGTATTTTTGCCAGCACTGGCCTCTGAATGGGATAACGAGCAGGAAGTTAATCTGGTGAAACACAAATGTTTGAGAAACCTTCTTAAAATGCTTGCTTGATGTCACTAGAAATTATCTGTTAAAATCTGTGGAGGTGGTGCATAGGTACACAGAATGGAGATGGCAATTTCAAAACACATAGCAAAAAAAGCTTGCGGAGAACTTCTCTTATGTCCCTGTTGAAGCCAGCAGACAGTGGGCATGTGTTCCTGAACATGTTACCTTGTCCAGCACAGAATCAACAGGTACATATAATGTGCAGCATTTTGGACATTAGTGATGAATTTCTCTGGCAAATAAACTTCTGGTTTCTGGTGTGTGGAGTTAATAGGAGACCTGATGCGCTCTCTCCGTATGTTGCTGTTGAAATGGATAATTTGCATTTGTAATGCCCAACTTTTCTCCCATCTAATTAATATTAAATTTTAAACGTTCACCTGTTTAGCTGACAGTAGCTATTTTTGCAATCTGTTGCAAAAAGGAGTCAAAGTATCAGCTTTTAAATGCTGTTTCCAGCTAGACTGTCTCAAAACAGTGAAAGCGTTAGGCTGGAATCTTACTTATACTTCAGGGTATGTTCAAAAGCTGTAAATGTAGAGATTCACATGGGCAGCTACAACAGCTGTAGCTAATTCCCTCTTCTTTTTAAGGGACTAAAAAAAGCAGAATTAGCTTAATGCCAATAGTAACAGAAAGTGATAAATGTCAGCAGCTTCTACTCTTACATCATAATCCACAGGGGCCAAAGAGAGGATGTCTGAAGGCTGGCTGATACCTGGCACAACCACATAGCCCTGTGGGATGTCGCTATAACTTACCGTTAGATTCCATCAATATTTCTGTTTCCCTAGAACATGTTTCCTAGCAGAAAATCTTCAGACAAGTCTTGCTGAAATCATTCTTTTCTAGGGGTTCACACATTGCACAGAACATAATATCCTGAAGTTTAAATCGATGGGGACCTGTCAGATCTTTAATTTATTCTGGCTTCATGTGTCTCACCTCTCATCTAGGGTTAAAATAATTCCATAAGTTAAGGTTGCCTAAAGCTTATCTGTAATTTTTAAAGCTGTGTTTTGCTCACCTATAATAACAATAAAAAAAAGATTAACAAACTGAACAGGGATGAATAGTTAGGGAAATGAGGAATTTATTTTTAAATGGATTAAAAGAACGCAATTGGGGCAATCTGGAAAAATGAGGAGTGAGAGGCAGATGCTTACATTTGGGGCTTAATAATAGGAAGTAATACAAAGTCAAAGAACTATGATATGGGAATAAATCTTTCTAAACTGAAAATTAGAAATTGTTTCACAACAAGGGAAGTTCTGTAAGGTGGTCCCAGATAGTCATGGATATGAGGAACTTTATTTCACTGGAAGGCATTAATTCATGGAAACTTGGAGTGGGATTTCTTCAAGAGGAGATTGTAGGATAGGAAAATGATGAGATAGGAGCTTGAAATTAAATTGTGTGGTATGAGGATAAAATAATTTGTTTGGCTTCCCAAAAAGGGAATGAAAAGAGACAGATCATGGTGAGTTTGTTATGCCCTGTTCATAACGGTATTTAATTAGAACACTGCATACTTCCTGGGTCTACTGTTGCCTGTAGGCAGTGGAAAGAAATATTATTTTCTTGCTTGATGTCTAACTTTGCTTTTGGGAGACAGAGAAAATAGGGTTTTTTTCTGAAAATTCAGGGCTTAGCTACAGCTGGAAAAGGTCCCCTGGGCAGAGTATTTTATTGCATCAGTGACAGCCAGAAGCTTTTCAATGCCCTGTTAGTAGTGTCTCACTCACATGTTCATCATTAAATGGACCTCTCAGCTTGAGGTTGGAAAAAAACTTACCTCTGACCAGAATGACAAGGACCTTAGGGTTGGTTTTTTTGCTTTCTTCTGTGCTCAGGGCGTGATCTACTTTCTGAGATTCTCTGCCATTTACAGCTGTCATGCAGCTGCAGAGACCTGGGATGTTGTTGATTATCCTGTTCTTTCCCTGGGGCACAGTGGGGCTTTGGGTCTCAGGTTTGTCAGGGGGGTGGAGAAACTATCTGTGGTTTATGGTAGGCAGAGGTTTGGAAGTAGTTCATGTGGACCTCTTGAAAGTTACTGGCTATTACATGGTATCTCATAGCTGTGTGGATGGGTCTCTGGGTCCTTGATGGTCTCACCCAGATCTGTGGTCCAAAGTTATTCACCTGCACAAGTTCATTCGGGATGAGTGTTCAGGATCAGAACTTAGGTCACATACAACTTCAGAGTGGTGATGAATTCAATCAATCATGCACAGATCCTGCAAAGACTTTTATTTGTATCGATACAGAAAAAGGCCCTCTCTACTTTTTCGATTGTAGGAAAGTGGGACCTTGATGAGATGCATATGGGACAAAAGGCAAGAGGCTTCTTGATCTTCTGATAAGGAAAGGTGGTAGGTTTGTGGGTGTTTTGGGGTGTTTGTGTTTGGTGTATTGTATTTTTTCTTTCACTCTTTTTTCACAGAATTTTCTCCCGAAATCACAGTTACAATATTTTCTCCTTGTCATTAAAAAATCATTATCCTCTCGTTGATGGATTTAATACTAGCAAACAAATAATGAAAGAAGTGGATATCTTTCTGTGTTTCCAGCTGGTTTGCAATACCAAATACAAATTCTCTTATACAAGAATATTTGGGTTCATCTCTCTTTTCCTCTGACCATGACATTAAATTTGCAGGGAGCAAATATTTTCAGTTTACTTTTGCATCCTTGATACAGGAGATAGAAGTGAAACAGAATGCATGACTAATTTGCCAGATGCAAAGTCCTTTGTCCTCTATGACTTACCAAAAAGTTCATGCCACCTACAGCAAGGAAACAAGAAACTTTTGATGTGTTTTCATCTTAAGACAGGCATACCCAGACTTACATTTTAGGATGGTTGAATTGCCATCTTCTCTCCATTAACTATGTGGGGAATGAAACGTGACTTCCTGAATGGTGAGATTCCTCACCGAATGCCCAAAGTCCTAGCCGTGGGCTGTCAGTCTTCATCAGCTCCCTGTATCTCCAATCTAAACATTGTAAACTATTCAGGGTCAAAAAATGTCACTTCTTTTGGGTTTCTGGTGGATCAGGTATGATAAGTAGCGACCTCAGTGGGATTTTTTCCATGATCATAATCTCACCCTTCCTTTTGGGCCACAGCAGAAATACTCTTATTTTCAAAATTCAAAGCATTCATGGGTGGTGCTTGGATTGTCTCTTTAGCTTTACTGCACACATCTGTTCTCTGTGGGATAATAAGAAGATAGGTCTATGCATACTCATAGGCATTAATAGGCCTTGACACTCAAAAAACCAGAAATCTAACAGCATATTTTACGGTGCTACAGCCTGCAGTTGAGACAAATTCACAGTGATCTAACAAATTAAAAAAAAATAGCAGTTATAATTAACTCTTATTTTAAATGTAACCAGCATGACATTTTCGCTTAAATAAATCTCATGAGACAGAATGTGTTATATTGAATTAACACCTTTACAGGCTATGTGCTTTTTAAAGCAAGTACATAAATTAACAATGTTCCAAAGGACCAAATACTGCCTTTCTTGAATGCACAATCTGAAATCTTATTTTCCAAGTTTTCCATGGTGCCAGTGATTATATTTTATTTTATTTTATTTTATTTTATTTTATTTTATTTTATTTTATTTTATCTGAGAGGGGTTGAATTTCATATCCCTTGTCCATGAAAGAAAAAGCCCTCAGACACATCAGTGGGTCATCCCATTTCTGTGGCTGCCTTTGGAGGCTCTTACTTTTGCTGATGTCCATTGCCTCTGCTGAAAGCATCCTGCAAGGGTCAGGCTCCGTGACCACTAGGCTGCAAGGCCATCAGTCGTTTGAAAATTTGTCATGAGCAAGATGAGAATTATGTCAGTTCATCTGATTGCCATATCTGATGTCACTAGACTTTGTATAGCGTATCCTAGTACCTGGGCATATGCAGGTGGATATGACAAACATACTCATGAGGCGAGGGAATAATGGCTTAAAAGCCAGAAAAAAAAAAAATGTGGTTACTATAGAAACACAACTTTCTTGGGCCTTCTGCATACCAACACAAAGTTTCTTTCTGAGATCTTTGTAGATCTGATCTTCTTTTCCTGTTACTGTAAGGCAGGGGTGGTTTCATTCACAGTATGTAACAATTTAGCTGGCACCAATAAAGATGTCATCCACAGTCCATCTTCTATTGATGTTGTTAACCCATACTGTTTGCAACCTGGGTGATGTTGATTTTAAGGAGGTGCAGGTAGATTTCAGGGACTGTAACCAATCAGACAAAAAACTCATACGATGCAAGGGTATGTCAAGTATTGTGAAACTGGCTGTTTCTGGGAGTTATGGATTATTATTCTGTTTACTTTACAAAACTTTTGGAATTTTAAAGGTTAAACACAGAGAAAGAAAAATGAATTTTTCATTATTTTATTATTTTATTCATTACCAAAGAAGCTGGAACCAGCACTTTGCTATGAGATTTAAAAGTCTCATTATACTTGCTTAGCCATTCTCTGTTATCTTTTCTTCTTTTGATGTTAATCACATGCAGCCAGAACCAGAAGATAATGAAGAATTAAAAGACTAGAGATAAAGAAGGTTACATATTAAAAACAAAGTCCAGGAGCAAAGAAACCACAATGTCTGAGATAATGAGACTAGGAATACAATTCCTCTTCAGCTAGCCAGAAGATAGAAAAATATCCCCATGGCACTCCCATACAGTAGGAGATAGTGCTGCTTACCTCTGGTGGGACAAAAATAGCGTCTAAGCTGTACTGAAGAGTTAAGAAATTAAGTTGAACTATATTAGGTAGAACTCAGTGATGTTCTCCACAATCTCCTGTGGGGTGTTTACTGAGAAGAAAAAGAGACTTAAAGGTCTCAAAACAAGTGACAAGCTACCACAGCATCTAAAGATCTTGAGTATGAACAAGTCCCACTGATAAAATCTGGGGTGCTAGAGTCCCCTGGACCTTTAGCTGTATTAAAGTTAATAGACCTAAATGTATACCTGTAAATGGATGAACCATGAGTGAAAGGAAGAAGTTTAGGATTAATAGTTCAGATGCAGACAACCAGAGAGTGACTTAGGTGCTCAAGTATTAGATCCCGCTTCCATTTTAGAAGCTCTGTGTTATCCCATGTGGTTTTCTATCACATCCTTAGAAAGGCATTGGTCTTCTATGCATTTGGCATCATAGCTGCCAGCTCTGTCCATGTCTCAGATACTTCAAAGCATCCACAGTAACACCAAATGTTTAGACACAGAGGAATGCAAAGGCCCAAAACACTGGTGAGCTGAATCCCACTATAGAGCAGAATGGTCCATTGTCACTGTGGGAAAAGCAGTTCCCTGGCCCCAGAGGCTCAGCCTCCTTGTATGTCGGATGTTAATGCTTGGCATCTCAGCAAGGAGCTTTCTGCACTTCAGGCAAAAACTGTTAACATGGGACTAATACAAAGCTGCACCTCAGCATCTGAAAACACAAGTATGAAGGTCAGAATCCTTCCCTATGTGTTCAAGCATCAGAGAGCATAATCATTTCTAAAGCTCACTTTGGGTCACTTTTGGAGTATTTTTTTCAGCAACTATACAAATGAGTACAAGGTCAATAAAATGGACAAAAATATTCATTGTCTGATAGTGACTTTCAAAATATTTTTTTGGTATAGCCTAGGGTGAGTATTGAAATAAACCTTTTGAGCAATACATTTTTTAATCTGCCTCTTATATTTCTCCCATTTTTTTGATACTCTGAGCTTGGTGTGCACAGACGGTCCTTTCATTTCAGGCTTGTTCATATGTTGGATCTATTGCATTGTAGTGGCAATAAATCATGCCAAATCAACCTTAGAAATGTGCCTCTCTTTCTAACCACTGTTTTCACTGGGAAAAACAAAGGCAGACAAAAAGATCATGGACAATCTTGTCCTTCCTGATGGAAGGGCCAAGAAGGCAGCATTTGCGGTGTTCAGTCATGAAGCTGCTGGTTGAGTGACTGATGATCGTACCCCCTCCCTCACTGTTTAGCAAAGAGTAGTAATTTCAGTAGTGACGACGATTATGCTTCTCTTCTGTGTAAGAGGATACTTTTGAGCCTGATAAGTTCTGGGAAAATGTGTGGAATAAAACTTTAAAAGATATCTACTTGCTGTTACTGGTATTTCTACTTGGCAATTTTCCACTTCATAAACAGACAAGTTTTTCCAAAAGAATAGCTATTGAACAATAGTAGCGTTTTTCATTTCCACCGCGTATAATGCAGAGATCTTACTGTGAAAGTTTGTGTGCTGTACTCCATTAGCAATCATCTGTACCATCCAGACCATGCAATAACTTCTGTTGTTGCGGCTCTTGAGTGACATTTTTAATCTCAACTTCAAGCCAGAAATAACATTTTGGAGCCTCTTGAGTACACGAAGGATTTCTGGTACAAGTGTTGGAAAAAATAGACCTAATCAGCAGAAATTATTTGTAGAGGTCTTTCAGTCTATGAAATAATGAAAATTTTGTTGCAGTCATTGTTTAAACTTTGGAAGTTCAAAACTGGCCTGACAGCAATATTCAAAATTTGACGCTCCTATAAAGATTTGAATGTTTCACTAATATTTACAAGATTTCATTAACCTTCAGTGTTTCCTTCATCTAGTAAGCTGTACTCTTGCCACAGTACTACTGAACACATATTTTTAAGTCCCTTTGACTACACTGGATTTCAGGGTATTATAAATCTTTCAGAACTGATTTATTGCCAGTCTATTTTGAGAATTGCCAAACAGTTTAAAAAAAAGAAACAAACCACAAAGCAACCAAAAAACCCAAATAAGAAGAAAGAAAAGAACGAGGTATGACCTCAGAAAATCCAAAGGGTCAGCAATATAGTTTAGATACAGTCCAACCATGGTGATGTCCATCACCAGTGCGTATTCATTGACTGACATCTGCATATTTACAAAGGCAAGTTAATGAATGGTACCAGGTAAGGCTTATCAGTACAATGAATGTCTTTTCTCAATTATTATACACTGGATGCATCAAATCTCTTCTCTTTCTATGCAGAAAGAACACCTACTGAGTATGGTTACTGTGGTATTTTCTTGTCTCAGAAAGGAGAGTATTAAACTCCCATTTTTTATGTTGAAATTATTTTCTTCTTTTGGCTGATATAATCAGCTGTTTGAGATCTGATTCAAAGACAAGACACAATCAGTAGGTGTTCTTGCTCAGAGATCCTAGTGAGGACACTAATTAGGCTATCTGCTTTGAAATATTTTTTGTGTGCTCTCCATTATCCACTGAAATTGCCATTAGCAGCTCTGCTAACCACGGGATGGTGACTGCATGTGTTAAATGACTTTCAAATGACTTTTATTTAGGAGAATGATTTTTAACTTTGTTATTACTTTTTAATCATGTAAGTATGGCAGGAAAATAACATCTGATTTTAGAAAAAGATGTTTACAGTAAGTATCAGATTCTCAGAGGTCTTTTATCTTAATCCATCATATGAAATCAGAAGTACCTCACCAGTCTCCACTTCTGAAAATCAAGCTGGCTTCATATTTTCCTTGGCTTGGTGTGTTTGAACGTGCACCCCTTAGAAAGTCAAATTCTTTTGCCCTTCAATGAAAAAGCCTTGCTCAGAAAAGCTGTTCAGGGGTATCACTCATATTTAAATCATCAAATTAAGTGAATACAGTTAAAACTTACGGTTAAATTTGGATCCAAGATTGCTACTTTGTTATTTTGGGGGTTTCAGTTTTGGTTTTTGGTGTTTTTTAAAATTGATAATAACATGGAAAGATTAAAGGTATTGTGCAGAGTAACACTGGGACAATTAATCTTTTTCATTATTCTTAGAGATTTTAAAGTTTATCATTGCTTCCAAACATTTAGCCAGTTTATGGAATATATATACATTTTTATTATTATTATTATTTTTTAATGAAATGGACCCATAATCTACAGAAAATTAGTTCCCCCTGCAGTGGATATTCCCTTCAGGGAAAAAACAGCTTTTGCTGAAAGAAAGAATAACTAGGGTGCAGAGAGATGAGTATCGAAAATGCACAAGAGACATTTTAATGAGATTCCATAGCAGATACACATTTGTAAAGCAGTAATTACTTACATTTCTGTGTAAAGACAAACATGGAAGAGACATAATGACTTTGAGGGTTTTTCAGTGACAGTTCCTAAAAATAATATGAGAGCCATAAACACAACCTACAAGCAGCCTTCTTCATCAGTCTGGCAATTTGCAAACTCCCAAGGGATTTCTGATAATATTATGCCCCAAGCTGTTGATCAGCATCCTGGTATGAGTGGGATCAGCTAATTAGAAAAGGCCCATAATCTTGGTGTGTGTAGGGGTGGGGGGTGGGGTGGGGGGGGTGGGGGGCGGTGCAGGAACAATAACATGGGACAACACACCAAAATGTAGGATATGATAATTTATTTTGACAGTAATATAGAAATTACAGCTATGTTGTTACAATGATGTCAACAAAACCTCCTTCCATCTGAAGCAAGGCAACAGGAGGTTACTTGATTTTTTGTCAAGAATAGCTTGATTTGCTAAAAAGGTAGTCTTAGAATTACAGGGGAAAAGTAGTATTTCTATTCAAATTAGGCAGAGAAATCTGAGCAAGATAAAATATATTTATTTTATTTCCACATATTTTAGTAGGAAAAGTTTGACCTTTCATTTTGAAAGAGCATGTATTCTTAAAATGCAGCTTAACTTTATTTTTTTAAGTATATAAAAAAACACTTAAAAATTAAGACATTCTCTAACTTCGTCCATAATTGATTGCTTGAGGGGATTTTTTGTTTAAAAGGGGGGGGCGGGGGGGAGAATATTTAATTTTGAAGCAATAGGGAGTTTGTTTGTGGTGGTTGGTTGGGGTTTTTTTTCTCAGCTTCTTCAGTTCACCTGACAAATCAACCTCTTACTCGTGAATATCATGTTCTGTGCTGGGGAATGTTACAGAATTCCACCTTGATTTCCCATTTTTAAGAAGGTGGTATAGATGTAGACTGGCTCAGATAAAGGCAAGTCTAGTACTTTTAGCAGATCGTTCCTGATTTGCAATAGTTTATAGAGATAGAACAGTCATGTTTTGTTCTTGTTTTGTTTTGTTTTAATACAGTTCATTTAGGTAAAATTAACAGTTGCTATCATGGCTAAAAATGGGAGGGAAACTGTAAATCACTAGAGCTGAACATATGCCCCTAACCTTGAGCTGAATTTTCTAATCATAGGTTATGAATGATGCTTAGTATTTATAGAATTAAATGGAATGTACATGCCAAACAGCTATTCTTTTCTCACTCCTGGTGTAACAGACTCCTATTTTTCTCTCATCAGAGCAAAGAGAGAACTGATAATATGTCAGTGGTTAATGAAAAGATCCTGATAATGAATAATTTACTGTTCTTGGAGATGTTTATGAAAATTAAGTCTCATGAAGGGTATAAGTCTACAGCAGCTTAAGTGAATCAGAAAACACACTGCTGTAAGTAGTTTCAAAATTTGTCTCAGAGCAATGAGAACTTTCTTTCTGGTTGACAATTTGTTTTAACATAGCTGAAGGTTGTTGTTTGTGTTGTTTTGAATTTGAATACAGTTGAGCTAAATGGCACTACAGACAGGGAGACAGACAAGACAACACCTCCATTATTGGGGAGGTAAAATGTGTTTAAGAACTCATGAGTCCACAACAGAGATTTCCAAAAATGCCTAGTGATTTTGGACACCTTGTTTACCAAGCACTCCACTTCCAGGAAAATTGGTTGCAGGAAAAGTCAAATTTCCCTTAACTTTTCAGGAAAAGTAGGCCCTTGCGGATCAGGCATGTTCAAGATATGTCAAATTGGAACTCCAGTCAGGTGCTGAAAATAGCCACATACTTTTGGAAGCACTTAACTTGGACAGAAGTGGGTCAAATGGAGAGCATGCACACCTGCCTGCTAGCCAAGAGCGCAGATATATCTTGGCACTACTAGCTATTGCTGTGTGCCTGCCCAGAAATGAGAGGCTGCAAGCCTGTGGTACCCAAAGAAGCAGGCAAGTGGTGATGGAGAAAGTGAGAAAAGCCCAGGTCGCGAAGCCTTGCAGGACGTGCTGTCAGCAGGGACTTACTGCTAGGGGTCAATTCAGAGCTCAGAGACTCGCTGCAGGTGTGGGAGGTGGTAATTCTCCACTGCTTCTGACCCAGTCTCAGTCTGTATATAACACATCAAGAAACCGCAGCCCAACAACAAGTAATGCTTCTTCCTGATGCAGCCAGAGGTGAGCGATGGTGAGTGAGGCAGCATTCAGCAAGGACCCTGCAATTACTTAAGCCCCTGTTCCTGCTCTGTGAAGCAGTTTAAATGTAAGTGCTGCTCCACTCAACAGCCTCTTAAAAAAAACAGCTGGCCAGTTTCACAGCCATTTCTCTCTTTTCTGTTGCTTGTAACTTCAGTCTATACAACTTGATATTTGTTGCACAGGCATCTGATCCCTCCCTGCTTACATGCAGCTAATGTTGTAACCATGATTGCAGGCAACCTGCTGTGTTCCTTCTCACCAGCTTCTGCACTGTTATGGATTTTATTTTTTTTTTCTATGCTGAAACAACAGTTCTTACCTGTTTGACTTTAAGCCTTTGCCATTAATTCTCCACCTATTTTTTTGTCCTTAAGATCCCTTCCTTTGCATGACCGTGTTGAAAGTTGGGGGTGCCGGAGTCTGGAAGATGAATGAACTGTATTATATAAAACTGACAGCTTCAAGGTTTTTCTGATGTTGTGCAGCTGTACATGTCACCTAGAGCAAGGAGTGTAAAAACAGTCACCTAAAGGGATAGCTTGGCCATCTCACTGTAGAGCTGAAACTGCCCAGTTCATGTTTCCTAATCCATGAGCACCAACATTCACTCACAGCAATTTACAGTCTCTTTCCTATTTCTCTAAAACACATTGCTGTACTATAAACCTGAATTACTTACAACTATTACTGTTCCTGTCAAAAAAATAAAAACCTCCAGCCAGATTTATTAATGTCATATGAAGCATCATAAATACTCTCAAATCAACTGTATTCTGCATTTCCTTACTGTGCCTGAATCATAACTATTCAGAAATGCTTTGCTTTCATTTTTTAAAATTATGTTCCCTTCCAGTCATAAGATCTTTAGACTAAAAAGCCTCAGATCTGATTCATTTTCTTTTTGTAGGAATTAAAATCCAAGGCATGACCTTAGAGGACTGAAAATCGCTTCCTGATTTCATCTTTAAATCTGCATTCTACTTTTTTAATCCTCTGGGTAATAGCTAAAATAGTATGACAGTTGAAAACATTAATAATATGGGTGTTACTGCCATACCCTGGCTTGGAAAAGGTTTTGCTTTTTAACGCAGAAGAGTACAATCTGTCACAACTACAACAGTTGCAAGAAGCTGAGGGAAAAAGCTTCCTTGTAGTGTAAGCAATGGACAGCCTTATCTTCTGTCTCACACAGCACAAAAACTGTTGTCTAGTCACTGTGCAGGTCTTCAGTCAAGAAAGAGCAGATGTTAGGTCTGAAATGAAGAGAACTGTTTCATCCCAGATGAATATGTGGCATCTACTCCAAGCGGAAAAGCCTCAGAGATCAGTAACAACACCACTAAAAAAGGGAAACATCTCCACCTTCCCCTCCCCCGGCCCCCTTTTTCTCTCTCACACACACTGACACAAGCTCTGAACAGTATCTCAGACAACTAAGAGCTTTGACAAAGTTGAATGTAACGTGCTGGGCTAGCTTCAATGAAAAATGCAAATATCTTATGGTTAGGGGATACAAATTCTGCCTAAATTAACTGATGGGATTCATGCAACACTTGGGAACACCAAGTCCCTTTGCAGTTCCAGGAATGACCCAGGTTTCTCAGGAGAAGATAAGAGAGTAGTTAAACTAAGCCCAGAACTGCTGAGATGCCCTGGTAGGGGATGTTAACCCAGAGTATAAACCCTGGGCTCTGGTTGTTACTGCAAAGATAACTAGCATCGGGATTTTTTCTTCCAGTAGCTCTTTAATGTAAAATATCCACAAGTTCTTCTCAGCAGAGGTACAACCCTAGACTTCTCCTTTCCCAGTTTGGTCCCCTAGCCACTAGGAGTCTTAGCCTGTCTCCTTACAAAGACACACAGAGCCCTGTTATCTCAACAGTTACCTGGGCTCTGGCAAATAGTGAGCCAAGCACAACTCTCTTTGGCTAGCAGAGAGAATTGTTGCACAAAAAAAACATTAACCTGATCACCGCTGAGAAAGTAGATCATGTATTCATGTGAGTAAGAATGTACAGAGTCAGATCTGTACAGTGTGTATAAAAAGCAAGACCCATGGGAAAATAAAAACCCTTTTGGCACAATGTGTGAGATGGAATATTCTAGTCAGCTTAGAGAGGTTTTTGAACAACACAGGTGTCACAAAGACCATATCTGATGGTGATGGAGAACTTCAGCTTTTTTCAGGAAAATTTTACAGCAGTATAATCACTTTATCAGGTTCTGAAATGTACTAAAACCTTTTCTTTTTCCTTTTTTTCTTTTTTTCCATAAGGAGTTAATGAATTCAACTAGAAGAATGACTATTTCACCTTTATTTCCAGCTAATTAGGAGGAATTGACTGAGGATCCAAAGGTAAATAGTAATTTGGGAGAAAATGACTGTGAAGAAACATTCACTACTCTAAGAAATGGGTGAAAAGCATCAGTTGAGTGAGATAGGAAAGAACTTGTTCACCTGATAGGCAAGAAGGTAGGTAGGATCTCTAGGGAAGATAGTTCAGTTCAAAGCAGGCAGGTGATCTGTTATAGATTGTATCACATACTGAGAAGTAAACTCTTCTAATGCAAAGAATAGGTAGGTAGCGAAGCACAGTGTGAAGTGGTTATGGCAGAATGGAGAGCCCTTAAAATTTTTGCAAATAGTGTTAAAAAATTGTACAAAATGTAAAAGTAAAACCAGATGACTCGGGGTGAACGTAAATGGATAGTACATTGTGAGAAGAAAAAAACCCAGAAAAATATACAAAATAAGTTATTCCTAGTGTATAAACATTTTGAAGCAAGACTGAAAAAAAAAAAAAAAAAACTACAGGGAAAATAAAAGTTCATTACCAGACAAGAAAGGAAATCCTGCAAAAGGCTAGTGACACACAGAAGGAAGGCTTCAGTGGTCTTTGCCTTCTCTTTTAAGGCGTCATTAAAAAGGTGACATATGACCCAAAGTCAGAATGAAGTTCAACGAAGACAGAGTGAAGAAGCAAAGAAAAAAATATTTAAAAGGACTGTTTAAGGAAGACTGGTATATAAACAACTCAGCAGTTCATCTGAAATTTGCTCTGCAGTACTTATGGGAGTAGATGGCTAGTCGCCACATCATTTGTTTGTATCTTTGATACCACTTGAGGGATGGGTGGTAGTAAGAACTAAAGAGAGGCAAACATCTGATCCATCTTTAAAAAGAGAGAAGGATCTCACAGAGAAGTTAAGGTGGCTCAGCCTCACTCAGGCTGTTGGAATGAAATTCCAATACATCGCTATTGCATAAGCATTAATAATAAGAATGTGGTAAGAATGAGCCAGCATGGAGTTTTCAAAACAAATCAAATCATACCATTCTAATTTGTTGTTGTGGGAGGAAGGCGAAGGAGTTGCAGATAGTCTAGATAATTTGCATTGCAGATAACTTTTAAACTTGAATGTTTAAGGATTTGACGCTGTCTCCCTTTATATTCCTACAAACCAGCCAGGGAAAAATGTTCTAGATAAGATCATTATATTTGCACAAGTGATTGGTGAAAAGCACTTGAAGAGTATTTTACTGGGAGGTTACAGCAAACTGGAAGAGTACTTTACTCCATTTCTTCCTCTTTGTGGCATTTTGATTAATAAATGCTGGAATCAAGCACGTAGTGATGAAATATTAGGATGACCTCCCAGTGAAATGAAAGTTAAACTGTGCACATCACCTTACATGGCAAATTTTATGTCAGCCAACACAGATACACTGGCACAGAAAGGGTGAGTGTATCTCTGTGTGGCATTAACAGCTGTGTTGCATGTGAGAAAAGGGGTAAATATGATTTTATGAGGTCCAACTGTAGTACTGGGAAACTTCAGTGTAAAGAAAGAAAGAGAGGTATGTTTTTTGAAGGAAAGTTAACACACCTGGGCCTGTTAGTCAAGAAAAGGGAAAAGGGAGGCAGATGTAGAGCTGTAGAGCTGAATCCGCCCTCCTTGCTTTGCCTAAGGCAGGCTATATCTGTCTTCTTGTTTCTTAAAGATTAATATTGATAAAAATACCGCTGCTTTCCCAAGGCATTTATTCCAGCTCCCCATTATTTCTAATGTTGTATTTTCTCTTAGTCCCCCTTATCTTTAAGTTAGACCCCATTTTTCTCTCTTCTCTTGCAGGCTTTTTTTAGATCTCTGATAATTTGCTTTGCTCTTCCTCGAGTTCTGTGCAACTTCTCTAAGCACATTGCCCAGCCCTGATTATTCTCTTTAATGTAGATCTTTTAAAGAACTGCCAGTTCTTTTTAACACTTATTGTGTAGACTAGCCTCCCACAAGCCCTAATCTGCCAATTCTCTAAATGTATTGAAGTCTGCTCTCTTCCACTCTATTGTTTTATCTCTTTTTGTTGTTCATCCTTTGCAGTCTAAGGGTTGTGAAACCTGTCATTTTACTGGCTCTCTTAAGCTTTCCATTCTTCAATCATTATTCCTTATTAGAAATAGATCTGGTAAAGCCTCTAACAATTTGCTCTTAAGTTTCCCTACTGAAAATAAACCCCATTTCTTAGTGCATTGCAAGGACTGGATGAACAGATTTCTCTTTCCAGATGTCCCCTAGGGAGTGAAAGTTTGGGTTTTTCAGACAGGCCAAGCCCCATTTTCTGGAGTACTTCACCAGTTTCTCTCAAGGAGTCTGATCCACCTGGGCTTCACAGTTTGATGTTCTTTATGAGATTCCCTCTATGACAGCCACAATGTTCTCCTTTCTTAATTACTAAGACATTTTCAGCAGTTCTAACCCACTAGATTTCTGATCTATACTTCCGATTATATAAGAATGCAACCAAAACATAAGAATATGTGGCTTCTCCTAACAGGTAGAGATGTGAAAATTTTTGCTACAAGATTTAGCCTTGATGAAAGTAACTGTGAAGAAAGCATCTCCATTTTGCCTTAGTTTCTAGGCTGTCAGTCAGAGCACCATTTTCTTTTATTTACCCTTTGAACTTTTCATGGCTACACATATCTACTCTTTTCATACCGACATACCCTATTGGGAAACTCTTCTCCAACTTCTAGCCTTTGCTTTCTTTCTGACTTTCATCCCATGACATACTTGATTTTAATTAAAAGGTTAACAGGTAGTCATCTGGGGCTTGATGAAGCAGAAGTGTCAGCCATTTTCCAGTATAAGGAGGACAATGATATATTATTCTATGTCTTCAGTAGAGGAGGACAAAAAATATTTGGGTCAGTTTTTCAGCAAAAGACACAATACATATTAGAAAAAGTTTCCAGGTTTAAGACAGATGAAACATAGGGGTGGATTTTGTGGAATATGCTTTAGTAAGAGGTTTAAAAAAATGGGTTAGATAAACATCTGTTGGCAGTCATTTAGATCTATTTGAAAGATTAATATCATTGTGACCTATGAACACAGAGCTATACAAAGTTCTTGGAGACCATTACAAAGTCCTGTAAATATAGATATAATTAATGGCTTCATGTCATGCCATCTTAAAAAGTAAATAGCCTGCATAAATAGAGAAGACATTGTGTCTTCAGCATAAAAAATATTGAAAGAAAAAAAGAACCTTTTTAACATTCAAAAGAGATTTCACTGTTGTGATAAAGAGATATCACAAAGAGTAATAAAGAAAATGTGAAATGTCAATAAAATAAAATGTTCCTTAGACTCTTCACAAGATCCTGATTGAGTTTGAGCTCATTATATAAACAGGACCTTCAGCAGAAGGCAGGAGCTTGCACAGAAAATCAAAGTAAAAGAACGTTCTGCTGTTATTAATAACTCTAGAGGGCAAGATCAGCATTGTACTTGAATATAAAATTCAAACCTCTCAAATTTCATGCTTAAAAAATAAATGGCTGAAAAAGTGTTTCTTTGGCTTATTTGGAATTTCAGTTTTTATATATTGGGAAAACACATTCTAAGACCTGAAAAAATAGATGTTGAAAGACTGTTGTGGATATGTGGCTAGGCTAGAAATAAAGCCTATCTTCTCTTCTCTTATACTCTGCTATTGCCACAGGTAGCAAATATGTATCAGTGTGTTATAGCAGGTTTAGCAAACGACTTCTCAGTTTACATGACGCCCTTTTTTTTCCACACAGCTGGTACAGTAAGAATAGGGAGATACCAAAATACTTGGAACTATATGCAAAAATATTATGAATTGTAAAAAACAGTGCTTTTTTTTTTTTCAGCTTCTGGACTAAAAGAAACTGATCCATTAAAGTAGTAGGACCCTGTCAGGTGATTTAATTTGGCTGAAAAGAGTCCTGTTTTCCTTAGATGTTTTTCCTCAGGCTTTTTGATGCCAGCCATTACCATCAGATGGATCTTCAGACTGCAAATCAAAAGTCCTGAGTATAAAATCTGAATTGTAACCAGAAAAAAATAGGCTGTCAAACCTGTCTCTTTTTTTAGTAGCATTTAACAACATTTATTTACTTTTATTTGCTCAAATGATTTGCTCAAATTTGCTACAAAATGAAGATCTGATATTAACAATCCCTAGCGATTTGGGATGGAAATGATCATCGGCTGAACCATGGGCATTAGCTAGTGGCTCTTCTCCAAGCTCTAGTGAAGACATGACAATTTGCCACTGAAGCATGGTCCTTCCTTCATGACTAAACAAATTACCCCTTTTGTTCTTCACATTTTTTGGCACTTTCTTACTCTTCTAATGTAGTAATATAAAGGCATATATAATACAGGCATGCAAGTATACAGGCACATGGTATAGATATGTACAAAGGTACTAAATGTACAATCATAGAATCATACAATTGTTTGGGTTGGAAGAGACTTTCAAGATCATCTAGTTCCCAGCCCCCTGCCATGGGCAGGGACATCTTCCACTAGGTCAGGTTGCTCAAAGCCCCGTCCAACCTGGCTGTGAACAATTCCACGGATGGGGCATCCACAGCTTCTCTGGGCAACCTGGTCCAGTGCCTCACCACCCTCACAGTAAAAAATTTCTTCCTCATGTCTAATCTAAATCTACCCTCTTTTGGCTTAAAACCCTCCCCCCTTGTCCTGTCACTACGAGGATATCGTGTGTGACAGTGTCAAATGCTTTACACAAGTCCAGGTAGATGACAGTGATATTCCATTTATACATATTGGTTATAGCATATCAGCATTGACTTCAGCACCATTAATCTACTTTTACTGCAATGTTACAAAAGGTGTGATTGAAGTTGTACCTCTATAAGAGTCAATCCCATCATCAGGAAATGGTTCATTAATAGGACCTTTAGGTACAGATGATGTTAAATGCTTGGTTATAACTGCATGAAAATAACATATTTTATTATTACTTTAGCTAGGGATCTTTTGGGGAATACTTAATGAGAGAAATACAATCTTATTTCCGAAGAGTTGCAAAGTATTTTAAAATCTCTTCACAAAAAAAAAAAAAAAAAGGGCCAAAACACTGGGTTCTCAATGTGTATCTATTTTTCTATCCAGCCTTTTGCTTTTCAGAGCCAACATTTAAATCATCTTCTTGATTACATGGAATAATGTGTGCACTAAATTGAATGTTAATGTTGTTTTCTGTGCTTTACTAGGAAGAAATGGTTTGAGACACCTGTTTTATTTTCTCCAGACACATCTGGGAAATGGTATCATTTGTGGAATTGTGCTCCGAAACTGATAAAAAAGCCTTTGGTTAAAAGGCATTTTAGCTTAGACTTGATAAAGTAAATGAAATGGTTGTCGAATCTGGTAAGGTTGTTTCTGTTTCTTCAGGGTTTTTTTGTTTGTTAGGTTGTTGTTGGGTTTTTTTTTGTTGTTTTTTTTGTAAGAAACAAGCAAGCATGTAATTTAAAATGCTTTTCATTTCAGAGAAGGTGAACAGCAACAGCAAAAGACAAAATGAAACCACCCTGACCTCCCTACGTGACTGAGAGCTGCTAATTCTAAGAGTAGCTCAAACACCAGACATTGCTACAGACTGCTAAAGTGCATGGCAGAATTCTTGGAAAATCAAGTATGCAGGTCTCCTGCAAATAAGAACACATCAGTTAATACCCATATACATGTATATCACACAGAAAGCATTTACCTTCTAATCCCTACTCATAGACATCGACCTTCTGGAGAAATATGTGCAAACTTGTATTACAGCTTGTGGTAGCAGTAGCACTTCGGTAGGTAGTCTCTATGGCCACACTGCATGCTTCTTTGGTGAGAATATAAGAATAATAAAGCATAAAGGTCCCTGATGATTGTGGAGGCTCTCCAAAGCAACAGTTACATCCCATATTCAAGCACAGCTGGTCGCTTTGTGCACACCAAGAAGGTCTGAGAAGGCTTCTGAGGAGACTATCTCTTAATGTGGGTGCACAAATAGTTCAAGTGCCATCCTGAATAAAAATCAATAAGGTGACAAAGAAAAGTATCAACATGAACATGACATTTCTTTCCTGTTTACTGAGTAGCTCTGAGCTCTTGAATGCATCTGTTGCTTGAAATATGAGCTATTTATGCAGAAACAATAAATATTTGCATTTATATATTCAGTATATGACTTCCACTAATGAAACAAATAGATAACCTAGAGCTGTCTTAGTCAGAAACACAGGTAGTTTAAATAAATAAAAATCTACACTACAGACATTTTCACATATTTCAGTTAATATTACTGGCATTTGCAGTAAACAGAGGAGAAAAATTTATTTCAAATTGCACCTGACTTTAACTGTTCTTCCTCTTTCTCTCTGAATAGAAGACAGCTGTGCAGATATTGAATGGTAATTTCTTTCTGGATTTCTCCACTGCTGATGTTTTATTTATGTAATTTTATTTTTTTATATTACAACTTGCTTGAATTCAATAGTTTTACAGCAAGCTGTACTCAGTAAACTATTTGGAAATAAAATTCCAACTTATTCCAATTCAATTTATATGATGAAAAACTGAATATTAACTGAAAGTATTTATTGCACCTTTGCTAATGCAGCACATCTTATCACTGTCATAGATAATTTGAAGCGATCTGATGCAGTGTAATAGAAGATGAACATTTTGAGGGGGGTCAAATTTTATCTTCACTAATTGGGTGCAAATGTGTGTAGAAAGTGATCCTTACAGTGAGCACTAGCAACTAGTGTAGTCCTCCTGAAGTGTGACAGCAGATGTTATTAGTCCCATTAGGTAGTACTAGTTTGGATAAGACTAAGGTGTGTTTTTTTTATTTGATGGAAAAGCAAAAGGACATTAGATTCCATTTTGAAGGATTTGCCAAACTAAAAGATACTACAAATATAAAGGACAAAAATAAATTCCTGAAAGTTTAATAAAATAAACAGAAATCAATAAAAACAACAGTCTCAATGCAAGAAAGACAAGGTTAGAAAGGAATTATAGCTAAGAAATCTCAGTGCAACAGGCTATAGGAAATACGATGTGCAGTAATGGGCCATGGTGGTTAGGCAGACTGATTATTGGACTAAAAAGATAGTTTTGCAGTTTCTTTTGAAATCTGTTCAGAAAACAGATTGCTGTTCAGATGGCAGGTGTCCAAGGGCAGCCCTAGAAGACCTCAGGGTGTCTCATACAGTCTCAGCACTCTTGTGTCCAAACAGCTCAGGATTACTTTGGATATGAAAATGCAAAATGCTTTCTTTTTATGCAGCACTACTGAGATTGCAGTTTGATTTCAGCCTGATGTCAAATGTAGGACTGGTCATTAAAGATATATGGTTTCAGACACAAGAAAAGACACAACTAGAGAAGAGGAACAGGCAAAGTGGGTTTCCAGAGCTAACTGGCCAAGCTTAGTTAAAACCTTACAGAAAATGTAGTGCTACATATTCACAGAAAGAGATGCTGTCGTAAACCTATGGTTGCAGTCTCATGCAATTGATAGGAACTTATTTTATGTGAAAGAAACTGGTTTGATTGCCATTTGAGGTTCAAAATCGACGTGGGAATAAAGACAATGGAGGTGCAAAATGTTCCTACTGGGTGTACTGTAAGCTTGCGTTTCCTTTCTCATTCAAAAGAATAGCATACAAAAAAACCCCACAAACCAACCAACAAAAACCCATTCAAACCAGCTGATTCCCTTTATCATAGAATCATGCAATTATTTGGGTTGGAAGGGACTTTAAAGATCATCTAGTTCCCAGCCCCCTGCCATGGGCTAGGTCAGGTTGCTCAAAGCCCCGTCCAACCTGGCTGTGAACAATTCCACGGATGGGGCATCCACAGCTTCTCTGGGTAACCTGGTCCAGTGCCTCACCACCCTCACAGTAAAAAATTTCTTCCTCATGTCTAATCTAAATCTACCCTCTTTCGGCTTAAAACCCTCCCCCCTTGTCCTATCAATACAGGCCCTTGTAAAAAGTCTGTCCCCATCTTTCTTATAAGACCGCTTTAAGTACTGAAAGTCTGCAGTAAGGTTTCTCCAGAACCTTCCCTTCTCCGGGCTGAACAACCCCAACTCTCTCTGCCTATCTTCATAGCAGATCATCTTCACGGCCCTCCTCTGGACTCGTTCCAACAGCTCCATCTCCTTCTTATGTTGGGGGCCCCAGAGCTGAGCACAGTGCTCCAGGTGGGGTCTTGCAAAAGCAGAGTAGAGGGAGAGGATCACCTTCAGGTTGGTGGTCATGCTTCTTTTGGTGCAGCCCAGGACACAGTTGGCTTTCTGGGCTTCAAGTGCACATTGTTGGGCCATGTTGAGCTTTTGGTCAGCACCAACAAGTCCTTCTCCTCAGGGCTGCTCTCAATCCATTCTCCACCCAGCCTGTATTGATCCCGGGAACTGATCCAACCGACATGCGGGACCTTGCACCCGGCATCATTGAACTTCATGAGGTTCACACAGGCCCACCCCTCAAGCCTGTCCAGGTCCCTCTGGATGGCATCCCATCCCTCAGGCATGTCAACTGCAGTACTCATCTTGGTGTCATCAGAAAACTTGCCAAGGATGCACTCAATCCCACTGTCCATGTTACTGACAAAGATGTTAAACAGCACTGATCCCAGTACAGACCCCTGAGGAACACCACTCATCCCCAGACTCCAGCTGGACCTTGACTCATTGACCGCAGCTCTTTGAGTGTGACCATCCAGCCAGATCCTTATTCACCGAGTGGTCCATCCATCTAATCCATGTCTCTCCAGTTTAGAGACAAGGATATCGTGTGTGACAGTGTCAAATGCTTTACACAAGTCCAGGTAAATTATACCAGTTGCTCTTCCCTCATCTGCCAGCCCTGAAACCCTGTTGTAGAAGGCCATCAAATTAGTCAGGCATGATTTGTCCTTAGTGAAGCAATGCAGGCTTTCACCAATTATCTCCTTATTCTCCATGTGCCTTAGCACAGTTTCCAGGAATATCTGCTACATGATTTTGCTGGGCAGAGGTGAGACTGACTGGTCTGTAGTTCCCCAGTTCTTCCTTTTTCCTTTTTTAAAAATGAGTGTTAAGTTTCCCTTTTTCCATTCTGTGGGAACTTCACTGAATTGCCACAGCTTCTCAAAGATGATGGATAGTGGCTTAGCCACTTCAGCCACCAGTTCCTTCAGGACCTGCGAATGCATCTGATCAGGTCCCATGGACTTGTGTACCTTTAATTTCCTTAGATATTCTTGAACCTGGTCTTCTCCATCAGTGGGCAGTTCTTCATTCTCTCAATCCCTGCCTTTATTTACTATGACTTGGGCAGTGTGGCTGGAGTACCTGCTGGTGACCAAGGCAAAAAAGTCGGGGTACCACTGCCTCCTCCAGATTAGGGGTATCCAGGTCACCCAGTTCCTTCCAGAGACAGCCCATTTTTCCCCAGTCTTCCTTTTACTATCATGGTACCTATAGAAGCTCTTCTTGTTGCCCTTGACATGCCTGGCCAGCTTTAATTCTGTCAGGGCTTTACCTTTCCTAAGCTGGTCCTTGGCTGCTCGGACAATTTCTCTGTATCCCTCCCAGGCTACCTGACCTTGCTTCCATCCTCTGTAGCCTTCCTTTTTCTGTTTGATTTTATCATCATCCCCTTCTCTTCATGAAATGATTACTCTTTTTTTATTATTATTTTGAGTTCAGGAAATAATTAAGCTGACCTTAAATACATAATGAAAGTTTAATTTGCATGCAGACTCAGACAGACACGCTGATCCCTTTCCATCCAGCACCTCCTTTCTTCCAGTTAAGAAAGGACACAGATTTGGGTTTTTTTCTGAGAACCTCTGTCCTGCAGGCATTGTCAGGCCTGAGTCCTGTTTCTCTTGCAGCATTACAGCCTGGGGATGGTGCACAACACACAGAATCTAGGAATGGCACCAATGAAATGGTAACTCCATAGGAAATGAGCAACTTGTGCCTTTTGTTCTCGGGATGGTTCTGTCTGGTTGCTGTGCCCTGGCACTGGTGGCAGAGCACTGGGGTGGACTCTGCGGGGGGGACCAGGGCTGCCCCAGGCTGGGCCAAATGGGTCCCCGCAGGGCTCAGCTGAGCCCCTCAGCCGAGCCGGGGGCGCCGGGGAGGGGGAAACAGGTTTGGGCAAGGGCCAGAGGCGGCCCAGGCAGAGGAGGAGGCAGCCGAGGGGGGAGCAGCAGCAGAGGCAGCCCCAGGCCGCAGCAGCAGGAGGGCAGGAGGTGCCGCAGGCCCGGAGCAGGGCTCCCCTGCAGCCCTGGCGAGCCCCCGCCGGGGCAGAGCCCCAGCCCGCAGCCCGGGGAGGGCCCCAGGCCGCAGCTGGGGGCTCTTTCCTGCAGGAGCTGCGGCCCTGGCGAGCCCCGGCGGGAGCAGGGGGTCCCTGAAGGGCTGCAGCCCGGGGCAGGGCCCGCGCTGGCGCAGGGAGACGGGGCAGGAGGCGGGAGCGGGGCTGAGGGGCTCACACGGGCTGACACACGGCCCACACCGGCCCGGCCCGCCGGGGAGACAGGAGCCAAGGGAAGCACCTGGGAATGCGAAGAGTCAGGAGGTGTATAGGTTTTGTCGGTGTTTCTCACCGTCCAGCTCTATTTTTATAGACAATCCATTAAATTATCCCCACATCAGGCCTGGTTTGCCCAGGATGGTAGCTGTTGAGCAACGTCTCTGTATATTGACCCATGAACTTTTCCGTCCTTTTTTCTCCTGGTCTTGTTGAGCAGGGAAGGGATTGAGCTGCTGGGTGGGCAGCTGGCAGTTGGCCAAGGTCAACCCACCACAGCAGTTAATGAAAGCTAAAAGATTTAAGAAAAGTAGCTGCCTCAGCACTGGCAGATATGCTGCTGACACCTGCAAATTCAGTAGTTACCATGTTAGTATTAATCATGGAAAATGTCAATGATTTCATCATTTTGAATGCTGTCACCACTCATTCTTCCTCTCCTTTTTGGTAATAATTGACAAACGTCAAATTTGTTAGTTGAAATGTAAGGTTTGTTGTGGGACTCGAGAAATCTTGCTAAAATGGCATGGAAAAGAAAGAAATGCGTTCAGGTATTCCTCTATAGATTCCCCTCTTGATTTTATTGCCTTGAAGGTGTGGGAGCCACCTTTGAATTGTAGTATTTTTTATGAAATAGGCTATTAACTAATACATTTCAGCAGGAAAAAAAAATCCCAAGAAAACAAGCATTCACTCTGTGGTAAGCTTTCAATGGACTGATTCTTGTCTAAATAGTGTCCATTTAAGTCTTTGTTTTCCTGTAACTATTTAGGGCCAGAAGAAAAGAAAAAAACAACAAACAAACAAAAAACCAACCAACCCACAACCCCACCAAACCTATACAATGCAGAGGTAAAGGAAAAACTAAAGTGTAGATGATGTAATTCAATGTATATGATAGCCACAGGTATGCATGAGACTCAGTTTATTGCAGATTGAAGCTAGGTTCTGTCATTTTCACCCTTTATAATATCTATCAGAAATCATAGCAAGGAGATTATTAAATCCTGAGCTAATATCTTAAGTGATGTTACAAAAGCACCACTGACATAAGAAAAAAAAAAAAGCCAAGCAGAATTTAGAGGTCTCCTGTATTAGCAAAATAGTTGGATAACTATATTCAATTACTATTTAACCTGTCTAATATTCATCATTAACTTTGTTTTTATATTGATTTCCCCCCCATGTTTATTATTACACTTGCAGTGTAGGTACAAACACAGCAATCATCTACCATATTGCAGTAAAAAAGGGTTTAATCTCATCTTAACTAATGTGTCTCCAGCGCTGATAACCTTGTCTGTCATAGCTGTCTAGGCTTCTCTTCTAGTAAACACAGACTGAATAAATGGTATTAATGGTGTTTCAGGTGTGTTTCATCACACAAAATGTAAGTAATAGTGCATGCTTTATGATAAGAAAATAGTGTTCTGAACTTCCCTGCTTAATTTGACAAGCTGTCTGTATTGACTAGAGGGGCTTTGAGTCAAACGCTCAAATATATTTTGTATTGGGATATTAAATGTCATCTCATGGTCAGCTGTGAGTTTCAAGCATAATTTTTGAAGTATTTTTGGACAAGTGAACAACTGCTTTATGTGTAGTTGGTACTTGCTTCCTTTTCTTTGCAGGGTAGCTGTACAGGCAGCAGTTGGTTTCAGTTCTCCAATCTATGTCTTACTCAAATAAAATGTCTGAATTAAAGTAATTTTTCATAGTGTCAAGGTTCTGAAAGTGACCATCTGTATCTAGGAAAAGGGTAACTGATCTCCTTTGCGTTAACCTTCAAAGTTAAAGAAGATATGTCAGAACAAAACTAAAAAAGGTTACTGCAAAAATCAGTAAGTTCCTCTTCAGATTATTCCTCTTCAATCTAAGTATTTAAGAATTGGAGAGACCTTTCCTCCCCTGTAAGCTGTAACTTGCTAACTAAAAAAATCTTTGTCTTAGTATGAGAAGCCTGTGTATCTTCAATAAATCAAGAATTGGGGAAACACATCAGTTCTCCAAGTCATGCTTGCTCTAAATTTATAAGTACAAAACTTCTGTTTTCACCTCTGCCTGTCGTGCAGTCTGCTCAGAAAGTACTTTTCCACATTGCAGCACAATATCAGCACTGATATGGCCAACAAAGACAATAAGCAAGGTAGGTAGGTGAAAGCTTCTCTTTCTCTGATTCAGTTTTTAGCACCTTCCCATAAGATGGCTATGAATAAAATAATGTGAATTTGGAATAACAGTTGAGTGTCACATGTGGATACAAGAAGATTTTTTTTTTCAGAAAATACGTGAAGAAATTGTTCTAAATGTATTATGACAGTTGTCTTTTGGAGACAACAATGGATTTTTCATTCTCTACAAAAAAAATCTCTGCTAAAGATACCTAAATCATTCCAGATACGAACTTCTTATGCTCAAATTCTGTTAAGAATTGACTATTCTTAACGATTGACCATTCTTCCTGACTTTGATCTCATCACCCTCTTGTTTTTGCAATGGGTTCCATTTGTCAGCTCATAGCACTGTAAAATTCAAATAATACAGATCTCTGAGTGCATAACACAGAATATTTATTTTAAAGATATAATTTTAATTATATTCTCCATGTTTTTGGGTAATAGAATTTCTCTTTCCAACAACTTAAATCAGTAGAGTTCTATCTTATGGTCAAATGACATAAACCTGTTCTCTTTCTCCTACAAGGTCAATAGCATAGGACCGTCCCTTGACTAAGTATTCTCTTTCATAATAAAGAAATCTTGAAAACAGTGGAATCATTTTTTCCCCCTTCAAAAGGAATCCAGAATGAAATAAGTTAAAAAGATCTCTCTTGTTTTTATAAACAAGAGTATGTTTAATTCTTTTACTTAAATTGAAGTTTTTCTTTAAAGTTAAATCCATTTCAATATCTTGTATATGCCCTTTCCATGTTCTCCTTTACAGTGATTATTAGTTACTCTTCTCAGCACTCCAAATTAGCTCTTTAACGTTAAACTGGGCATCCTTCTCCTAACTCAGCAAAAAAGTTATATTCTAGAAAACAAATTATTAAGTGAGTGTTAGCAAGGCTGTATTCTTCAGGTATTCATAATTTAGATTTTGATGGAGGATGCATAAACATAGCTGACTAGCATTCAAAAAGCTTCAGTACTGTGGTTTAAGCCACATTCCCGCAGTGAGTACCAGCTGTAGAATCTGAACTGCCAGCACTTTAAAATACAGGATCAATAAACAGTGATGTATTAGAGTGAAATCATGAAGACTAGAGTTTCACTAACCAATAAATTGGTCCACAAATACCTACAAAGAGATTTAGACTGTGTGCAAGGAAAATTGAATATAAGGAACAGTTGCTAGTATATGAAAGGAAATGTCAAAATGAAGCAACAGAAAATATACAACACAAATGAAGAAGATTTACTTAAGGCAGAGAGCAGATGCAGCCTCTGTGCTGTGGTTACACAGTATTTAAGGAAACAAATCTTAAACATGGCAAAAAGTAACAAAACAGGCTAGAAATGCAGCTCACAAATCTGTTTTCAGTGTATATTCAAAATCATATCATCTTTATTAAAACAAGTGGTTTTCAATAGTCTTGAATTTGGTATCACTACAGCTCTAAGAGAATGAGTTAGAGTCTTGTCTGGCTCAATTGTCATGGAAACAATTATTTGCTTGATCATTATGGACCTTTGAAAAAAAGGAAGACACATTGCCTAGATCCTACTACACTTACATTAATAAGACAATTGTGTTTAACACAAATTTTAAAAAGATAAATGTCAGACCAGCCCTTTATTTTCTGAATCTCTTTTCAGGTGCAGATCCTGCTGTCATTCTGATTTAGGATTACTCTGATTTGATGTCAAGACCTACTGCAACATTGAGGTTATCTCTACTTTAATGAACCTAGCACTGTATGAGAATCAGAAGTCACCTGAATCCAGAAGCCTATCGATGCATTTGGTTAAGACATGTGACATTTTCTAACCAACAGCGAAGGAGAGAATGGCTTGGAAAATTTATAGCTAGGTCCTGTAGGGATAGTCTTCAGCTGGAGTCAAAAGCAAAGTTCATACATATGCTCCTGAACCATAACAAGAAACCTTTCTGTATAAGAAAACTCTCACAACTAGCTGGCCATCTCCAGCAGCAACATTGCATAAGGAACCATTGTGTGAGTTGTGATGCATCACACTTGGACAGGGAAGTCATTTAGTTAGCAGTGCAATGAACACGCTTAATCTGGAACTCATTGAGTCATCTCATTAAAACCTATGTTGTCATTTTTGCAAGTTGATTTGTCAGACTAGACCTCCACTTCAAAGAAGCATCATTTTAAACCCTTAAGTGAAACACATTACACTTATCTCTGTGTAAGATATTTTAGGTGTGCTTGTTATGGGCTGACATGTAGGGGATTAAGGAAAAGTGAATGCTATGTTTATGTCATTAAAGAATGATATTGCAAGAGTCATTTATTGACTGAACAGTCTTATCGGGGAATAATTTGATTCTGGGAAGTGTTCTTATTAATTTCTGTTGTAAGTCAACCATCTGGATCAATGATTGTTTAATTCAACTCTACTCCAATTGAAGTAAGGCTGCTAGTTCCCTGTGCTGGTGGGTAAATATGGATTGGTATTTTCCAAAACATAAGGTAAACACAATTTTCATTCATTTAAAAACCAACCAAACAAACAAATTGAAAGGCTGGTAATGGAAGAGAATGACAAAAAGAATTTGTTCTTTAATTATTTCATAAGCGAATGAAGGGTTGCCTGAAGGTGCTGAATGCAGATATTGAGTCCAGGCCCTTGCAGCGCACAGGCTTGAAGGGTCTTCAGTCCACCTGCTGACTTGGATCTGCAAGACAGAACGAGTGCACTGCTGTTTGACCACCAATTCAGAAACAACATTTTATGTTTCCATTTTATGGCTGTTCAGCAGATGCTATGAGTTAAAGTATCAGTGACGTGCCGTTCAGGTCCTAAAGGCTGAAAATGCACTGCAAAAGCCCCTGAGCTGAAATGTTCCCTAAAATAAGAGCTATTGAGGTAGACCTGTGTGCTGGAAAAGTCTTGATATAGAATGGACCATCCATTCACTGATATTATTTGCAACACCAAAAGCCAAGTGAAGGTCTCAGTGATACACTAAAGACAATCAGGGTCATACTTACAGTATAGTAAATCTGGTTCAAGAGGAGTACAGGCACATACACATTCGTATTTGCCACAGTCTGTAAAGTGGCGCACTGATCACTCCAAAATATCTAAAGACAAAGCATAGCACAAATAGATGGTTTTTAGAGTGGCCATCTCCACAACAAGAAGCCAAAGTAGTTTAAAATAGCCACTGCTTCATGGAAATGTGTTTGGTTGCAGCATTTACCAGACAACATAATTTATCACGTAAGGAGGAAAGAGTCTGAGGTTGGAGGCTGAATTATCAGGTAATAGTCACTTGCAAGGTGTTTTAGAGAGGGCAGCTGAAAGCAAAGACATTGCAGCATCTCAAGTGTACCTGAATGCCAGCACAGTGTTCCAGGCAGAAGGAGTGGACTGACCTATAATACGAAGTAGAATAACAAAACTTGTGCAAAAATTACCAAGGACACAAAATCTAGTTGTCTATTAATAGACCTGGAAAAGATCAGCTTTAGCCTTGCACATAGCTAAAAAGAGGACCTATGACCCTGATGGTCATTAGCTAGTATGTAGGAACTTTCTACAAAACCCACAAAATCATCAGGTCACGGAATATTAACATTTTTCATCATGTTTTTTCCCCAGTCATTTGCAACTGCCAAGCTTACCTGCTCCAGGTTACAGGTTTTTGGTATATGGTATAAATTTTTGTATATTGTTCTGGTTCCCTCACTCCACAAGGGAATTGGCAGTCAGACATAACATACTGCATTTATGACACAATTTTTCATAACGAGAGCAACTCTATGGGTTAAAAGTCTGAATTCTAGAACTTCCAGCCAAGAATATTATTACTTTCTCCATGTGCATGTGTTCCAATATTTTTAATGTGACTTCTTTCACAGCTTCACATAGTTCTGAAAGCTCGGAAAGGGACAGAAATTGTGTTGCAGCACCATGATGCTGATTCCCCTTTCATGATCCCTTTATTTTCTATGAAATCAACATGTCAACACAATGGCCAAATTACATTTTGTATAATTCACCATGGTTATGGGATTCCTATGAAGTACTATAGTGTCACAAGCAGAGATTGTCTCAGATGAGGTTGTCTTCATCAAGGACAATGCTGACCAAAACATCCAATCTGTTAATTTTACAAGACATTAAGATTACAAGGATATAGATTTTAATTAGTTTCATACTAGAAAAAAACTTTTAATATGGGTTTTGTTTATTGGTGGGAAGGGACTCAAAAAAATATTTTGCCAAACACACTTGACTGCTGAAAGAGCACTGTCCATCAAACCCCCCTAGAAAAACATTCTCATTATATATATGTCATTCTACTTATACTGGCTTTTGCTGTGTTAAAATTTAATGTGCTCAAAGGAACAAGTCATATATTTTTGTGACTTATAATAGAATTCACTATATATCCTGAGCTATAACGCAAACTTAGTTTTGAACAGCTGCAGGTTGGATGTAGATGATGTAGAGCAGATTTTAAATGAAAATAACATCCTTGACATAGAGCTCCTAATGGGAAGTAATGTGGCCCCTGTTATAAATGCATAAGATTTTTAATATTTGAAGTGCAACTCCCCATTTCAGACAACGGGGATATACAAGAGTTAGCATTTGCAAATACTCAGGTGTGTGCAGAAGTGAGCTAGGAGGACCGGCTGAAGCTCACATGGTTTGATCATCTAGGATCGTGTATCATCTGAGTGCAAGTCCACCTCAGTTTTGTTTCCCAGCAATGCCCAGGACCCATAGGAAGACGTTGTTAGCTCCTGCTTGTGTGCTACTCCCAGAATTCTTCTCTGGATTAAAACTGAAATGTCTGGGTATGACCACAAGCTCTCAGTTAGAAAGACTTTGTTGTGTGTCTTCTGGTAGTAACAAAATGGGCACTGCTAAATAGACAACCAAAATCTATCATGGCCCCAAAATGTGATTGTTGGCTTTGCTAAAACAGATTGAACACTTCAGAAACCAGACAGGGACTCTGGGATACTATACTATCTAAATGGTCATAAACTTGGTGAAAAGAAAATTGCTGAGAACCACAGTGAAAAAGCCTACTAATAAGGAAATAGCCTAGATTTAGTTTTCAGATTCACTAAATGTGACTGGTATTAAGAGCACCAGAAATGCCATACTGAGTTGCAGTTAGATTGCATTGCTCTGGTATCTTGTTTCCAGCTGGATAAGTTTGGGGAAGGTTGTAAGAACTTGCAGTAGCTGAATTTATAGCATAGTAACCTAGAAATCAGAATACGACTCACAGATTAGGTCAAGGCTGGAAGCAAGAGATTTACATCCCTCTCAGTCTTTGCTGTAAATGTAATGAATTATGATTTTCATAGCCAGAATTATTACCAGTTCTTTTCTAAAACCTCTTCACTTCCAGCCTGCCATTGCTTCCTGAAGCAAAGGGTTCTGTCAGATAATTACAGGAGGAAAATGCACTTATTCCTTCTTTACAATTTTTACTTTGTCACATTTCAACTTCCTTTAACATCCTCACATTCATTTGGGAACAGAATTTCTTGTCTGACTTTTTCAATATATGTATACTTTTTTCTTTTGACTTAATTTACTTATTTCTCTTCCATTCTAAACAACCCTGTTGTTTTCACTTCTTTAGTTTGTTAGTTATTCCAGGTTAATGGACCCTTGTTGGCACTTCTCAGGTCATATAGCAGTGCTCCAATACCTTCATTAAGATGAAACGAGGAACAACATATTCCGTTCAAGATTAGGTCACTTGTTACATAGAGAGTTTATGATATCCTCATTCTCTGTTTTCGTTTTTATTTTTTTATTTTGGGTTTGGGTTTTTGTCCTGGACCTGAGATTGAAAGTAAAACAAGGATCTCTACTGAATTTTCATATCAATTTAGTATATAACTACTTCTATTTTATTCCTATATTATTCACTACTTTGCATTTATCAACAGTTGGTTGCATTCAGAATTTTCTTGATTGCTAAAGCAGCTTGTTTTCTAGTTTCTTTCAGTCGGCTCTGGATTTGACTAACCTATCATTTTTTTCTCATCTGTGAGGCATTCTGTGTTCTTACTATATAATTCTAAATGAAAGGTTTTCATAACACTTACTGGAAAGCGGAAAGCCTAAACTTTACATTTTGTTAGATAATTGCAACATCAAAATAAGATTCATCACTGGTGTAATTGCAGTGACACAGCATTTTACCTAGGATGCCTTTAGCCTAACTCTAATGTTAGATATGTTTGTACATAAACCCGAAGACAATAGTGACTGACTTGGATCCTGATTCAGGATGCCATTTGAAGTGAACAGCTTCTGAACATTTTCAAATGTCTTACTGAAGAAAGACCAAAAGATTAATAATTGCTTTGAGATGCTTATCCCATGCAGTACTTTCCTGGTCCCCAATACCAAATGCCATGTTCTTATTAAACATGAAAAATGATGCTACACAGAGAATTACAATTACATATACCAGAAACAAAAAAGAACCAAAAGTTCTCCTTCACTTTTCAGATGGCAGGCAAAAGAAATGTAATAATTTTAATAAATATTTGAGATCAAAAAATAAAGCTTCTATCCTCCACCAAAATCATTGACAGGATTAGTCTAACAGGTTTTCTTCTGTGTGTAAATTGTTCGAGTGTCTGTGTGTTGATTTGTTGCACTGGTTCCTTAAAGAGATGAGAGAAGTGTGGTGGAATTCATGTTTTATAAAAGAGCAGCTTTTAACCTTGGGGTTAGGAAGCACTTGGAGATTTTTTATTGCGAATCAGTATCATAAAACAGCAGTACGTCACATGGAAATCACATTCGACGTAACAGTGAGCCATAAGTGAACGTCGGTTTAATGTGCTGCAGTTTTGAATCTTATGATGCAAACTGGAGACCTGTATTATTCAGGTAGGACAGCTTTATTAATAAAGACTTAACATTAAATAAATTTCAGCCTCCAACATGGTCATATGTCAGAATTGAGACACTCAGACTTGCTCAGGAGAGGTTTTTCCCTACCACAAAGATTTTTTTCATTACATAGCAATTAATCATGTCTTAGGGGATTTGCAGACTCCAAGCCTGGAAATCCTTGCAATCAGGTATAAAATCCTCATGACATAGTAGTTACAACATAAAGGATAGTCCTAAACTTCAACCCAAAGCTGACACATGTCCTTCTTCATTTAGCAATACTTCTGGCTGTCAGATTTCAGCAGACTGCAGAAAGCAGGTGAAGCTTGTATGTTACGCAAAGAACATTTTCTTTTCAGTGTGCATCCCCCCACTTTTCTACAGTTCCTAATAGTTTTATTTTTCAAACAATGACAATTTCTCCATTACCTACAGGTACCTGGGGACTGCTTCCAGCTCTTTATTTCAAGATGCCCAGAGGGAGACAGCACAAGTGGTAGTTCTCCTGCCTCTGTGACTTTCTCAGGGAGCAGATTCAGCTGGTGTTTGGCACACGCCTGCTTTCTCCTAGTCTGTTATTTCTCAAATGTCTTGTTTTCACTGAGACCGAGAGCATTAGAACAAAATAGGAGCTATTTCTGCTGTAAATCCTTTTCAGACATAATTGCCACTTTTAGAATGTTTCTGCTTCTTTGACAGAGCAGAGTAACCAAAGGCAAGGACCCTGGTCACTCCTAGCAACTGAAGGTCCAAAAATCTTGTCAGAGTAAAGGTTACAGAACGTCCTCCAGAACTTAACGTAGTTGTGGTCCTAGCTGGACCTCAGACATTCATCTGGAGGAGAGTAGGAGTTTCACTTCTTTAAGGACCTTGAAGCAAGCACTTCACTGCAGAGAAGAGGTGGAATCCACTGACCAAGAAAGGGACTCACATCTTCATCACTGACATCATTAACCCACTTGATGGGGCTTTAAAAATGTTCACAGGAGAGCGGGGCTACAGCCCACAGGTAGGAGAAGACACTTGTTTAAGTCTCTGGGGCAACATCATAGAAGAAAGGTGCTGCTGGAGGAAGTTCATCAGCTTATGGGTTTCTCTGACCGTAAAGAGCACATCCCACAGTTTATATTGCCTGGCACAGTCCAGAGGATTTTTACCCATAGTCCTGTTTTTGGTTGCATGAGCATCAGGGAAACCATTTCTGGCTACACAAACGCATGGTGGGCCTTCTTTCTCTGGCGCTCTTTTTCATTATCACCTGCCCCAAATGGCTTATAGTAAGATGCTAAAGGGGAGAGAGCACCTCACTTGTTTGAACACAGAGAGGCATGGAATGGTTCTCCCCGAATGAAAAGCCCACACAGCACTCCTAAGAAAAGCACAAATATTTTTGCTAGATAAAATTTTGAGATAAGCATTCAACAGCATCCTGAGCCCGAAGTCTCTCTTTGCTACCATTTCCTTGGGGCCTTCATCACTCAGTCCCTCTCTCTCTCTCAGCTTGGACACTATAAACACTATTCACCCTATTTTAGGAAATCCACTGGCAGGCACAGCTGTTGTGGGGATTATATCTGTCTGTTGATCTCTGAAAAAAGAATTATAAATGCTTGTATACCCTTGAAGTATTAACAATCTAATTTATGCAACCAACCTCTCTACAACACCCAGAATACCTAACACCAAATGCTGCTAACAGAATCAAGCAGATACTGTTCCTTCTCTCAATCTACCCAATGTTTAAAGATAAACTGTTGCAATCTAATATTCCTACAGTCTAAACCACCAGTGACTGAACAAAAAAGCAAGGGAAAAAACAGTTTAATAAGTGGTCTATACAATGCGTAGGTTGTGGGCTGGTGGAATGTGAGTTGGTTTGCTTTTAGCAATAACATTTAGATCTGATTTAAAATATGAAATACTCCATAAATCTTAAATTTTATTCTTCGGGAAGCTGTGATGGGAGGCATCAGATGAAATTTGAATCTCTAACAATAGGCACCTAAACCAACACAGGCTCCTTTGACAGAAGCAGAGATCTATTTGTCTAGTCCTGAAGTAGGATTTGGTCATTTGATTCATATCCACTACCGATTTATTGACTATAGGGAGATCCCAGCATCTTAAGCTAGGTGACAAAAGACCCACACTGATATTCTGCACTTGTACAGAACAGAGCCATTTCAGAATTTCTAAGGAACTTACAGAGGAAATCTCAAATATTCATAAAACTGTACGTATCATTTGGGGTAGCTGAAAATTCAGTAAAAAAGCATTTAATGTAGTATCACAAGAATTAACTAAGCTGGAAAGCAGGGAGATCTAAATGTTAGAACTCCCAAGAAAAAGGAAAGTGATAATGTATCACGTTGAAGCATCAGGCTAAGGGGAGTCTGAACACAAAATCAACAACACTGTGGAGCACCTCCACAAAATCTTCATTTATAATTTAGTAAACAGAAGAGAGTATTTGCAGAGGAGGTCAACCTAAGAGACATTATCAATACAGTTAAGTTGAGAATTACATAAAATACAATGATCTAGAGCAATAGTGCAATAGAAATTGGATCAAGTCTGATGTTAACAAATGCAAGATCAGGTAACTCAGGACTATTAAATCTGCAGCTATGAGCTAAACAAGGTTAACTGAAAATTACCAAGGAGAAGAAAAAGAAAGAAAGAAAAAAAGAGATAAAATTAAAATGTATTTTGTAGCAGCAGATCCAACATGACAATGTTTGACATTTTATCTAAGATCTAGATCTCCAATATCTGTGTTTCATTACATGTCACACATTTTAGAGCGTAGAATACTATGAAACCAAGAAAGTCCTTGAGTCTTTTTGTCAGAGTGTTAGAGCAGACCTACTAAACATTCAGATCACACTGAGCTAGGTCTATCAGTCAAACAAAAGGGCAGAGAAAGGACATGTGTTAGCTGGAGCTTTATGAAAGACTTATGGCTTTCAGTAAGATTCTCCGAAGTTGTTTTCTGCAGCATATTTCAAATATATTCAGAGGTGGATCTGACCTCCACAGGTTGATGATGCTTCCACTTGGCAGCTGATTGGCACATCATTTTTACTCTCTCGAGCAGAATGGGGAAGACTGTACTGTTGCATAGAAAGATTTTTAATCAGGATGTGCCATCATCCATCTTAATCTGTAATATGCTGGATCAGCTCTTGACTTATGAAGAACTGTACTGGCAAAAAAAAGTGGTTTCTCCAGAACAGAATAGAGGACACTTCCTTTTTAATCAGGTTGTCTACCAAAAGAAATTCACCTTCAAGCATGACAGGAAACTTCATGTTCAAAAAATCAGTGGTTTCTTTGCTAGTACCAGCCTTCAAACACATACCAGAAAGGCTTTATGCCTCTCTTGCTGTAACATTGATCACATTGGTTTCCAGAGTTGTTCTGCATTTCTTGGCCAATGCATATGGGCCTTTCTAAGGCCCTTCTTACGATGGGGAGGAAGAGCAGGGAAGGAGCAGTAATAGGCTAAGAACTGAACAGAAATGTCAGGCTGATGGATATGGTCAACTGAAGAAGAGGGATTTCCACAGGTAAGATCTTGATCCTATTTGAGAAAAGTGGAAAAATTTGTCTGTTCAGACTTTATTTTCAAATATTGCCATATTTTGCATGAGTTGCAGAAATCTGTTCAAACAGGATGAACAAGTTCCCATGAGCCTTTTTAAACATCCAGCACAAAAATGCCCTTAGGATCCTATGACACACACAGCTGGAAAGCACTTTCCCTCCTTCTGAAAATATTCATCATTAAATTTAAAGCAAAATTTGCAGCCACGAAGATTTTAAACAAATTTTAAATTTAACCAAAACATGATAAAACTCAGAAATTTTACCATAGCTATTTCTTCTGTGATGCATATACTTTTTAGTAGCTGGTAAAGCATCGGGGGCGGGGGGGAGTTTGTCTGAACAAGAGCTGGAGAACTTGTGGAGGGTCACAGCTGCTCAAGGCTCTATTCACAGCGGCAGACGGTGAGCAAAGCAAGGGAGGCATTTTTGAATTAGACTTCATGAAGCCACTTGCCACCACTGGAAGCTGTTGAAGACAGAAATGCTGTAACACTTATGGAGTAATAAACATAAAGCTGTAAATAACTTCCCCCTGGGTGTCACTTTCTAGAATTCATGCATTATTGATGGTAGAAAAGATAATTTCTGCATCCTCTTTAGGGACTGGTTTCCTAAATACTTCACAGTAAATTAAATATACTATTTCAAAAGAAATCAGCCTTTTATAGCTGTGTTATCTACAGAAAAGCAGCTACAGTTGAACAAGCTATGGTACAGAACAGAAAGACCAGTCTCTTTCATTCTATTCCAGTTGTTTTCAATCTGCAGTCTTCATTCCCCTGGAAATCCACTGACTGCTTTTGGAAAACCCACAAAAGATGAAAAAGAAAACTGTATTTTCAGGCCGTCTATACCAGCCCAGAGTCACCAGAGATGGAAGTTCACACATCTCTCTGGCCAGCACTGTTCCAGTGTCTGAGTACTCTCTATGTGAAGATTCTTTTCCCTTCTACTTAATGAAAAATGCAGTTTCTGTGCATTGCCTCTTGTGCCTATCACTGTGCAACTCCAAAAGTATGGCTTCATCTTCCCTGTAAAAATCCATTAGGTAGCTGTAGAACCAAATAAGGTTTCTTCTCAATCTCAATTTATTAATAAAAATACATGAAATGTATTTGAGTAGATATAAAATCCATGAATGAAGTTTAAAAAACATGGTCACTATTACAATGACAGAAAACTGTGCTTTATTTACTCATTTATTACATTCTTAGTCACTGCAACATTGCTTGTGCACACTATACCAACCAAGTCAATTCTACTGCGTATTCCTACCTGCTGCCCCAGATCCGTGTGGTGTGTTAGTTCAGCTCCAACATATCTTGTGAAAGTATTCTGCCACCTAAAGGAGACGTTTGAGACAATGCCTCCTAAAAATAGTTGTTTCGCCGTGATGAATTGAGGTTATGTATAGTTTACCCAATTTTATTTTTATGATTAAAAAGATTCAGTTTTCACACCCTGAAACTCTTTCTCCTCAAAACAGTTAGTCCTTTACTGAACTTCTTTCAGTTCAGTAGACTTCATGGCCTCAGCCTGTCATTATCGCATTTCCCCATTTGTTAAATGTAAATGTCCTAGAATTAAAACAGTGTTTTAGGGTTTTGTCAATGACTCCTATGTCTTCAGAAATGACTGCCATTTTTTCAAGCTCCCACTGAAAATTAACTCCTTCCATAGCATTTAAAACAAACATCTTCATGTCCTTTGGCATTCTAAAGAATTACTGTTGTATAGTTAATTCAAAAATGTAGAAATTCTGAGAAGGTGGCTGAAGAGATGAGAAAAGGCATACTTAAAATACCCAGGACCCTGACCCTAGATATGTATGTAGATATAGAGATGTACAGATAAAGATATAGAAAATTCTTCAGTTCCTTGACATATGAAGTAGTTCACTAAACCAGCTAACTGATAACAGATTCCTTATTCATGCTTTCACCTAATGAGCCAAATATGCTTTGCATTAATTCTGTTACCAGAGCTTCCTTAGTCTGAACAGAAAGCAGTGACATCCAAACCAATGCTGAACCTGAACATCCTCAAAGCTTAATGTTCAGATACAGCCCTGAGGTAACCAAGTTTTTACTTACCAGGTGAGTCCCAATTATGTTAAGAGAAAGGATTTGGGAGTGGGGAGAAAGTGGGTGGTCATACAAACAGAAGAACGTATTTGTATTATCTAACAGCTTTGCATAATTTTTTTTTCCATATCTTCAGACTGGTTGAATTCAACAGTAATTCTTACTGGAATCCAATCGTAAAATAAATGTATGTTTGGGTACACTAGGTTACTATCATTATAGGCAAATATTTATCAATATAATGCTCATTTCTTATATTTTGTCAATTTTGTATACATTTGCAAAATCTGAAGCCTACATGATTAAAACTTTCTCAGAAAGAGCTGGGTTTTGTTCAATATGTAACATACATCGTAATTCAGAAGTAAAATTGGATTCAATCATTCCTTTTTTTTTTTTTTTATTAAACACTGGAGTACCTATTTAGACTTTTGCGCTAGGGCATTAAGCAATTGCTTGTAATGAGATCTGATGTTCATGCTTGCAAAGAAATAAAATCAAAGCCTTCCCTTAGTTTTATGTATATTTCAATAATCAGAGTTCTAAATAAATCTGTGCAATGGCTAAGTGATTGCAAGAATATTTAGCTGTGTGTAACTAATTTTCTTTCTTCTGGAATCAGTCATCAGTGGTTACATCATCCTTGTGGTCCTAGGAGGCACTGCTTTTGCAGTTTTTCAGGTTTTTTCTCTGTTGTCTTCAGTGAGGCAAAATGCATTCATTTACCTATAAGATACCTGTAAGAAAACCAATTCATTCTTGCCCCAATTTTTATGAAAAAAACCTGAGTGAGTGTTCCATATTCATAAACATTACAGGTTTCTGAGTTTCTTCTTCAGCAAATCACTTAGGTTATTTCTTTTTTTCTTTTGTACATTTTTGCAGTGCAGGGATAAAACTCAGTATTTTCTGATGATCAAAGCAAAATGTGTAAATTTAACATTTTGTATTAATATCAACACTTCATTTTTCAAAAGCTTATCAACACTTTCTATTAGTAAACTAATCCCATTTCATCTAGACGTGGCGAAGTTTTTCTTAAAACTGTAACAAAGTTACTCAGTTCCATTAATAATTTATGTTTTATAGATGCTGGGACAACTATTCTTTGTACTTATATGTCTGTGCATTTCATTTTCATGGTGTCATCCACTTAACACGAGGGGAGAGGCTACTTTCTCCTTTTTTGGGGGCATACATGTATGTTCAAGGAAAACAGACCCAGCACTTTGCATAGCCTTTTATTTTGGCCATCTTCATGTAGTTGCTTTAACTTTCTTTGATTACAAAGAGGAGTCAGGCAGGAACATAGAGAAATCAAGATCCTCCTAAAACTGCTTATGTGTCATACTGAACCCCAAGAAAATCAATGAGCCAGAACAATTTTTGCAAAAACATGGAAGTGCTTGGTAGCAATATCATCCCCATGCAGACATCCAAACAGATATTTTTTTGTTTATTTTGCACACAATTTGTATACAGTTCAGAAAAGAACATTAGTTTCGCTGATGCCAGCTTAATCTTCAGACTTCAATGTGACATCAGCTGCTATCTGAGATGATAAATGTTTGTAATGCTCAACAAATGCAAAGGATCTCCTGAGGAAGTGTCAACAAATATGCAATGTAATTATAATTGATAGGTACAAGTTTCTGGGGCAGCCTGAATTCTTTCAGAACATCTTTTAGCTAAAGCCTGAAAGCTGAGGTATTGCTCTAGATCATCATATCAGCTTTTAAAAGCAAGATTTCTACATTTTCTGCTTACACAGAGAATGGCACAGAGGAGTCCTGACAGGAGCAGGCTCATTAGCAGTTAAATAGTTATGGACTATGCCAATCAGCTATTTCTTCCTGATGAGGTTGAAATCTTTGGGAAAATTTTTCTTTGAGAACTGAAATATTTTTGCTCTATATTTATCAATATTAGTAGTTAAAATAATAATAAAAAAAACAAACAACCTTTTGAGTTCCCTTATTTATATTTGGGATCCTGTTTTCATGTCTTTTAAAACTACTTTCTATATCTGCTCTGGTGGAGAATCTTTTTACACAGCTGCATTTGTAAGATGTTAAAGATTACTGGAAGTGATGTAGGGAAACCAAGCAAAGGAAGCACAAAGCTGACTACCAGGGAACTCTCCCCATCAGTAAGGGTGAATGAGGAGCTGTGTATAAACAATAAGGGAATAGGGGAAGTTTCATTACAAAACATGGTGAAAAGAGGAAAGGACGAAACCATGGAACTGTGGAAAATCACCCTGTATTTCAAGAGTGAGGGATCACTTAGCTCTTTTGTTTTTCTACAAGCCAAATATTGATACCTTTTAAGGTAAATGCCATGCTATTATCTGTGGGAGTCTTACTTGTGTAAGGGCATCTAGGTTTTACCTTATGATTTTACATACCTAATTCAGTCTGGGCATGAATGAGTATAATCACTGTTGACATCAATGAGATGAGACTTAACACAATGCATGGCTTAATTGCATGATAGGATTTGCATTTCCCATGTATGCAAGCACTGCTCGGTGGCACACAAGTGTGCTTAGAATATTATCAAGTATTAACCTTCGGTTTGTCTGTCTATTGCCTACAGTGTCTAGAATAAATGGTTGTACATTCATAACTAAAGTAAGAGCAAGCTTGAATATTGATGCTGCTTGCTTTTTTTCTTTTTCTTTCCCCCTTCCACATTCCTGCAAGGACAGGAAGAATATTTATCTATTAGGAGTCCTGTACCACATACTGAACAAGCACCCTCGGCCCTCGGGTCTATGAATATCCTAAGATATCTAGGAGTATCTTAAAATCTCACAGTCCTCTTCAGTTCTGCTTTGGATATCTCTGATTACTTAAATTCCATCAAATCCCAGTAGGACAGTAGAAAGAAGCACAAGAAATCTGCATTGCTCAGCCTTGAAGAGTGCAGCTTAACTGCGTAGATAGAAATATTTGCAAGTCATAGTTGCCAGCTTCACTAGAAGGCACAGCTGTCCGCTTAACGCATCATAGCAGAGATTGCAAGACTGTGACTATATAAAAAAGACAATGTAAAAATAACTATGTTTCTTCTAGCAAAAAAATCACTGTGGCATAAAGAACACAGCACAGTCAAAGAGATGGATAATTGCTCAGGTCACTGCATTTCTGCTCATTATAAATCAAAGCCAAGAGGCAGCCTTGTTTGGCCAGCCTGTGCAGTCCATGGCTGTGCATATTAGGCTTTGTGTCTCCTTTGTGTTGCCTCTATTCCTGTGCAAACAATTCAAGTTATAACACAGCAGAGTCCAGGAAGTACTAGGCCAGCAGCAGAAGAGCTAGGCTCCTAGCTAGGATAAAATCATAAAACATGTCTTTGCAGCTCTTGCTCTCTGCCAGCTGTTGTGAAGATTGATTGCCCATTCACCTTCCTGAGCTGCTATTTCACAACTCCGACGAAGCTGTGCGCACTGATGTTATGATATTGCATTTTGTCACATAAATTGGTACGTAACGAAGGACTGATAGCTGTAGAGTTGTAGAGATAGGAAGATCAGCTGAAAGGCAAGACCAATGCAGATTGAGCTCTGATTAGCCAACATATACTTACAATCTCTAACAGCATCCCTCTGAGAGAGGAGATCAGCTATTATTGGTCCCCTCCATATGCCTTTCCAAAATGACCTGAAGAATGAGATCAGGAAGTCCCTGAAAATTATATCCCTTCCAGTCAGTAACTGTGGAAGCTGGATTTTTCTGCCATGGGCACAGCATTTTAGTGTCACCTGCTAATCACAGCTGTTCTGGATGCTCCTTGGCATCTAGAATGTCTCAGACGGCTCTGAGAAATGTGCATATATGAAAGCATGACCCTTATTGAGCAAGCAACTGAAAAAGTAATGTAGATGTTCTCTTCCAGGTCCCTGGGCTTCTCAACTGGGATTGTTTCACCTGCCTCCTGAGTTTGATGGTGGCCAGGTTTATGGCAGAGTCCCTCTGAGCTGAGCCTACTGCAAGCTGCTGGTAAGAGTCCTAGCTCAGGGAACCAAGACAGTCATGATGGAAAGCAGCGCAGAGAAGTCTGTGAATATTCACAAGCATCACAGAATTAAGTAATTTGCCCATGCTCAGGTAGAAAGTTTGGGGCAGAGCTGGGTGGGATCCAGGACTGCTCCATCCTGGTCCACTGTCTGCCAGTGTGACTGTCCTTTGCTCTGCTGAATGCACCAAAGCAGGATAATCTGTTATCCTGACTTCTGGGGCTGTCAATGTCGGGTGGTAACAGTAACAGCAATAGTTAAAATGTCATCCTCTGGGACATCCACTTTAGTTTTCCATGCAGGAGCTGATCTATGATCAGGAGATATAAAATTCTTGAAAGAGAAGCCTGCTAAGTGCAGAATCATTGTCCTTTGCTGGAGTTCTGTATGTCATTGTATGACTGCTAAGCACAGTTAAGAGAAAAACAGTCAATCTATTTCCTGGTAATTCAGTCACCCTGAACCTGAAACTCACAAAAAGACGTTTAATTTCCAGTTTAAGTAAGTATTATGAATGCTTTTGTATTTCAGTAGTACCCCAAAATGACCAGGTAACTTCATGAGCCCTAAGAAACAGCCCCATTGTGCAGGCTGTTGGCAGACTTTGTTACAGACATTCAGCTCCTATTGATTGCACTGGTGATTTAGCACTTGGCAGGGGGCTGGGGGGAGTGTTCATGGGTCCTGGGTGAGGACTACTAGCTCTTGTACTGCTCTTTCAGAACAGTTAAGTGCCTAAGCTCAGTCATGTAATCTGAGACAAAAGCAAACAAAACAGCAATGACAAAACACAGATGTGAAAGGGAGAAACACGGGATCTGTTATAAATCTTTTATGCCTAGGTATCTTTCTGAAGCTATGTTACTTTTTATTTAATAAGGACACATTCATGCTCCCACGACTGAAATTACGGTGGTGCTGTTAAAAAGAATGCCTATCTTGTAGCAGTTGTGTTTGTAACCATTCTTCTTCCTTAAGGGCGACAGTTGGTTATTTTGATATCCTTATCATGATGTTTTCTTAACAAGGTTGCAAACAGACTTCTTATGGAGCATTTCAGAAAGTTTAAATTTCTGTTGTCCTTTCTGTGAAGTCAAAAAATCCTGCAAAACCAAAATTTTGCATGATTATAAAATTCCACCATCTCTTTAATGCCTTTTAGGTTTTTGAGAGACCAATTTTCTAATGATTTCTCTGTTGTAAACCTGCTTTCAGTTCCTGCTTTCTATTGATATCATTGTAGTATAAACTGAGCAATGACTGTAATCAAAGTTTCAGTGTTTTCATCAGAATGCAGCAGGTTGCTATGTGGGTGGCAGCAGGGCAAGGAAAGTCTGCAGGAATGCTTTTTTGGGGACTTACTGTTGTCAGCAAAAATTGTATCTGCGGGCTGTATGGATGGAAAAAGAAGCTGGACACAATAAATTGAAGTGACCTGTATTTTCACAAGCTACTCTCTGTTGGTCACAGTGAATTTCATGCTAAATAACCACTGTTAACAGGTCACTGAGCTCGACAGCACCTGTTATTGCTTCTTCTTGTATCCTATTTAAATCCATTGAATAAGAACCTTGTGGAGGCCATTTAACCCTTTCTGCAGGAGGTCTCCTCTCAATTACAAATATGTTTCCCTTTACATTAGTGAAGTTGAGTTAGCATGTCTTTAATGGTTTTGATGTCATTTTAACTCCCACAGACCTGGATGAATATGTTATTTTGATAACTCAGAATCAATCCATTTAGGATTCACAAGTCCCAGAAGTTGCAATATTTTGAACAGACTAAGACTCACTGACAAAATAATAACCAGATACTTCATTTTATTTAATAACATATGCAACTCAGCAAGCTTCTTTCTTCACCACTAACCTGCCAGAGTTCTCTCTGCTAGTTTGAGCCTAAGTTTTAAAAAATATATACAGTATTATGACAGCCTAATACCTTTTAAGTGTTCCATGATGCTGACAGAAATCTCCCATTTCCTATACAACGCTGAGAATGTGTCCCAGATTTACGACTAATGAGTGTTTACTGTTCAGTATCGAAGGTAAAGGTTTCACTCCCTGTTTCCAGTCTGTAAAAGCAGCACCTACATTACATGTCAGACATGAAATCAGACCCTCACCTGAGTCCAAGCACATTCAGTGGCCATGCTGCACCTCTCAGTCTCTGGATTTCATGGATCCATCTCCAATGATGCCTTGGCACAGGCGTATACATATGCTTAGAGTGCTTTGTACTGCAGGAGACCAACTTTACTGCACAAGCTGTATAGGCAGTGATTATACTAGTAAATTAGATAGAGCTGGGGAATGTTCTTGGTCATGGAAATGTGACGGACTGTACTACCAAGCTGTTTGAACAGTCCCTGGTGCAATTTTAGCCTGTGCCTATTAGCAGTTTCCCAAAAGCTCCAGAGCACTGTCTGCAAGTTAGAGGAGTCCAGGGACTGTTCCCAATATGCAATGTGTATGGAGCCACTCTACTTTGGAGGCTGAGAGTTTATTAAAACACATGCCAGTTGGCTTTAGTGCCTATGGATGTTCCCAGGCACATTCAGCTTTAAGGGTTGCTAGAGGGTATCTTCAGTAGGCACAGATCAACTGCAAAGAACACGTATATGGCTCTAGACATTCCATGCACTGTTTCAAACTGGCCACCTCAACCAGGGCTCAGAAAGATGGGGCTTTCTGTCTTCATTGCCTCTTCTGGGCATGTCCTGGCCAACTTCTAGATACCTATCAAGTCTTTGCAATGCCTTCTTACGGCCATGAAAGTCATCCCCAAAGGGCTTGCTCACAAAGACTGATGCAAACAGGACCAGTAAGAATCCTAAATTATTATCATTCAACAGAAGGCAACATGGCACATATAAACAAGCTGGGCTGGATTTATAACTTCCTAGCCCAACACCTTAGCATCAAATAGGGTGAAATCTCAGTGGCAGCAAACCAAACTGAAGCCCGAGCAAGAAGCCTCATGGTGACTGGTATCAATGGTCTCAATGCTCAGCATAAAGTGTCTGTGTGATGGCTGAAGGAAAAGGAAACATCTGTGTTGTCACAGAAGCTGCAAAGTTCAACAACTTGCAATGGTTCACACAAGAGAAAAAAGCCTTCTTAAGGAAACAGAAGCAGAAACTTCTGATTCATTCTGGCAATTAAATCCAATTTGTGAATTTGCGCTATTATCAATTCTTTTCACAAGCCAGTAGATTTCTCAGTTAAACATAGCATAATTTCCCTCTGCCTTACTTATTTTCTCCCTAATTACTTCTAAAGAAAGAAACTGCAATGCATATAAAAATAAAGTTAAAGCATGCATGCAAATGGCAAGACCTGGCCTGAGGTTAATCCTGCAAAGTAAAAGTATGAGAAATTTTTTACCACAGTAAGCAGTGGAAGGGGAAAAGCAGGTGGCCCATGCCAAACTGCGGTTAAACTAATAAACCAATAATGGACAACCTAGAACATAAAAGGTATGAAATGAGTATTAGGAACTCCAGTGACTGAAAAATTATAAAAGCTACTAAAATGAGGGTACTGGCTTACCAGCAATCACTCACAAAAGCCAAGATTATCATATAAAAGCATTAAATCAGAGCCCATAGGAAAACCGTAATGCAGGAGTGGGCTATTCATTTGCAAGGGGAAAAGGGGGGGAAAGCAGAATGTAAGGTAGAGCAAGCAATGCGGTCATGGTTGGTTGAGGAGTCCCTATTGAGCAGTGTGGCGTCTGATCCCTGCAGCAGAGAGAGAAGTAAAGCTCTGTTCTCCCGTACCATATGTATCTGCCTTGTTTCCTCAGTCAGGGGCACCCGGGGTGCTTTCCTTAACATATATTGAGGGATACTGTGGAGATGATGGAGGACAGACCAAACATCCAATGTCTAAGCAATCGGCTAGGTGCAAGGACTAGCACAATGTTACTCAGAAATTTTGGGCAGAACTCAATGCAACAAGCAGAACTGAACTGTGGTGTCATTTACTTAACATTATTGGGGATAAAGCTGACCTGGGTTTAGCAGATCAGGTTTTTTAAAACAGTTTTGATTTTCTGTGGGAAGAGAAACATAGGCAAAGAAAAGTAGGAGATTGCCTATCTAGGCCCAATAAAAGGCAAGGTAAAGCCTAAATGGAACATTCTCCCTTCTGGTAAATAAGATTGTAGTTACAGAGTACACACTTCTTGCTGCATCAAAAGCTGTTCCGGCATAGAAAGTACACAAGTGCACTGAAGTGAAATCTTCGATTTGAGTTCTTTTTCTGCTGCAGGCTATGAAATTTGGAACTGTGCCATATAATTCAGTGCACAAACACTAAACCTGAGGTATTAGCTGATAGAAAAAGGAGCTGGGAAAGACTTTGCAGATCCATCTCAGAACAAGTCATTACCCACATTATCCCAGGAAGACAACCCCACTCCACAAACCAAACACAGCACCAAGGAGCACTGTCATCCAAGATTCATTTTTTTTCTCTCAACAAGCTTAATATTGGGCCTTTGTTAATTCCACACTACAAGTGAGCCAGGGTCATGATTTTCCACTGTCTGCATCTGACACAAATGATGGGATTTGGTTTGCGATTAACATAAGTGACTTTAGGTACCAGCTTGCAGGTGTGTGCTGCTTGAGTATGGCCAGTGGAGATGAAAGGTCCAGTGCCAGAGCATGAATTTTCATTGCCCATGGAGGTGCTGCAGGCTGTGCTGGCTGGCCTCCAGCTGTTGCTCCAGAAGAGCACAGATCTCCTATAGATCCAATATCATATCTGCCATCTCCATATGGATGTGTCTGGCACCCTCAGGCATTTCAGCTGTCAGCAGACACATGCCAGGGTAGGTAGACTCTGCACCAAATGTCTACCTGAAGGTGACCTGAACAGCTTTAGGGACTGGATCTCCATTGGAGCCTAGACCCTAGGTCACAGGCAGGCACATACAGTGCTTTTTTTTTTTTTTTTTTTTTTTTTTTTTTTCCAAACAATAGACACCAAGTGACATCTAAAACACCCTCAGATAGCCAAGACATCCACATGGGGATTAGATCTTCCCTAAGAACTATAGGTGACTCAAGCTTTCTTGGAGCTGAGACATCCTACAGAATCCCAAAGGACACGAGAAGCCTATATTTAGGCAAGTCTGTTGAACTTGCCTATACCATTGCCTACAATGAGATGTTTGAATTGGAACAAGAGGAGATGTGTGTTGCTCCCAGCTGTATTGCAGATGTCCTGTAAAACTTCAGTCAGGCATTTTTAATTTCTGGGTTTTCATTTCCCAATGTATAAGGTTCATAGGAATCCTTTTCAGACTTAGCTGAAGAAGATGAGACAGAAGTTAAATCATTAATGTTTAGAAGGTTTTATGACATTTTCATATACTACATTGCTGAGGAGGTAATTGTTAGCCTTGAGGCCTTAAACATCTTTAGCTCTTTTATAACCTATTTGGAGACTAGTAACAATTTTCAGAATTGTCTTCCATTATTGTCCTGACTTGTAGCAATGAAATGTTCAAGCTCTACTCTAGAAAAAAGAAATACGAAAGAAAAATAAAAAAAAAAATGACTGATGACAACTTCTCATGCATCTTCTGGACAGTTTTGGGGTGGGGGTGGGGGTGTGTGGTGGGGGGTGGGGTGTTTATTTATTTTATTTTATAATGATACTTACACTCTTTCCCACTATTGTTTCACCTATTCCATCCATATCAACCCATTCCATTAAGTAATTAAGTGTTGTCCAAACAGTCTCCATTTTTCTTAATGCAGCTGTGATTTGGAGATAGAAATGGAGGTAAAGGCAGTTGTAAAAAGTGCTTTTACTGATTTTTAAAATGGCTGATCCAGTGACTTTGGATAGACTATTGGTATTAGAGATTTAATTTTGACCTTTTTTTTAGAAAATATGCATTATATATATCTAAACTAGCAACTAAGGCAAAAAAGAATTTCAGCTGTCTGTGGGTTAGCTGCTGTTAGTACTGAAAAAGCACAATGTGTGCAAGGGGCAGATCATGTGTTTGTATTCATAGGCTCATTATGAAGTTTTGTGTCTATTTGTAATGCAAGGTACCTGTCACAAGAAAAAGATACTGCCTTGCCATCGGCAGTCTCAAAGTGTCTTCCTGACATAACTTATGTACACATGTATGTGTGTACGTATATGCATATGTACCATAAAACTTTGAAACACAGTTTCAAGACCAGACTCCAATAATCACCACGGCTCAGAAGCAATCAATCTACCTTGTATAAAAATACAAGTTCTGTAGGACCCATCAGCTGGCAAAAATTCTACCCAAAAAAGCCCACCAGCCCCAGAACGCATCCTGGCATTACAGATCAGACGTTTCCTCCTAGTATCTTCCTGAACACATGTAGAAACAAGCAATTAAATGTGAAGTGGCATATTTAAAATCAGCATCACTAAAACAAAGGAAAAATATAGCTTAGCTCTACCATTATTAAGAATAAAACAGAAGTCCAGCACTGTGATGTGAAGTTAAATAGTAACAATTTAATGGACTAAAGCAGATAAAACATGAAGATGTTTAGAAAAGCTGAGAAGCCGGACATCACTTCTTCAGCACTAATATTTGGTAAGACATACATGGAATTTGACACTAACCTAAATGGAAGTTTATCAAGGAAATCTGAATGAATGGCTAAAAACTGTATCCGATGAAGGGGTTCTGACGTGCCTGCAAAAACAGAGAAAGTGTTTACAGAGCTCTGTGAAGAGTGCAACGGATGTGACGTCCAAAGCAACATGAGACAAATATAATGGCTTCCAAATAAGAAATGTACTGTAAGTTTGATTGAGACGAATTAATGCAGAATTGTAATAGGAACTTTAGAAGGTGACAGCAGTGGAGTACAGACACTCGGTCAGAAAGGGGTCTCCTCTGCGCTTGTATGAGTGTGGCACATTTGTGTGTGTGTGTGTGTGTGTGCATACATGCCTCTGACTAAGACTGTGCCTGATGGAATGCTAAATCTTCTCACCCCTCACTCAAGGCTGCTTAGAGCTGGTCCCTCTCTGGACCAAGTCCAATGTGAATCATTGCTCTAAATTACCGCAGCTGCAGAGAGGCAGATGCAGTTTGACAGCCATTTGTTACAGCTCGAGTTAAAGTCAGGTATTGGGTTTGTCATCACGGAGGCTGCTAATACAAGGTATTATCCTGGAAGACTAAGGTAAATAAAAGCAGTACAGGCAGCGCTGGCTCAGGTCTAAGAGCAAGTCAGTGCAGCATGGTGATACAGACAAAGCAGCGGGTCCTGTTCTTCATCAGAACTAATTATTTCAGACACGGAGACAGGCTGATTGGTTTATACAGCTTCCTGGCCTAAAGGTAGTGCTGGCATCTCTGCATCATTTTCCACCACATGGAGAAGACATTGCCTCTAGTGACTCTACTCAAGGTAAACTAGCTCAAGCAAGGGCGTTCAGAGTAGAATATAGAAATAACTCTCATGAAGAGATTAGATCTGCACCCAGATAAACGGGTGGATGTAACCAGTGTCTGTATTTGCGGTGCTGCATCCCGTTGCCATACCCAGCACACCAGCCAGAATGACTTGAGCTTCAGTTCACCAGCAGCAGCTCGGGGAGTCAGGCAGCATCACCCGAGTGCATCTACGCTATGGTAGGTGTGACTGTAGCATGGCAGGTTACTTCAGTTGACCTCAAACTTACCAGCTGACAGCACAGCACTTAAGGTTCTACTGATCCCCAGGCAGCAAGGGGCTATGGTGTTTACCCTTCTTCTTGGGTGTATTTTCAGTTTGTAAAGAAATCTAAGCTTCTACACACCTCCAGTAGTACTTGATGTCTATGAGGACTTCTGCGATATACATGTTTCCAAGAGTCGTGACTTGCAGGACTTGAATCAAAACCTGAAATACACTCCAAGCTCAAAATATTACAAGACAAACCCCTTCTAGTAATTAGCACCCTTCAGGAAAGATCTGAAACAAGCTGCTAATTCTCCTGGACATTAATAAACTAATTCTTTTCTTCTTTAGTGAGATGGACTTGGTTTCCTGAAGAAAACCATCCCCCATCTGTCCTTAACTATTAGCTGAAATAATGGATCTGACAGCAGATGGAATTTGTGCCTAGGAGACGTGCTGACCCTTTCTTGAGAAATGAATAAATCTTCCGTTTACCAAGCAGACTTTATATAAATAGAATGGCAGTCAGTAAAAAGGAGGCAGTCTCCTGGGAAGACAAATAACTGGTTGTGTTCCTGAGAGTAGGAATACAGTTCAGAGAACGGTACTTTAATTTATTTCACTTATAACAAAGGGGAAGTATTACCATGGAAAGCTATTTTCTGAAGTGTTGTCTGTCTGCCTTGGCCTAGTCCATCTGGAAATAAAATTCTAAAATGAGCAATGGCCCAGATGATATTTATTTGCATTGTAAAACATGGCCCTACACAATTTCAGACAAAGTAGGACCTGATTCACTTCTTCTTGTGAGGCAGTACACCTATTTGTAGTGATTTCCATGGGTTTGCTCTGTATTTTCCCCAATTCTAACAGCCATCATCCCTATAGCATTAGTACTGACAGAGGCTCAGTACTGAAAATTAAACAGCCCAGACATTAAACGATTTGTGCTTGGCTTTGCTTTACTTTGTCTGCTTTATCTGAGGTTTTCCAGATCAACATGAACTGTCTGAACATGTCAATGTTCTCAACCTCTTAGATGCAGAGACTACCATCAAACAAAATTGAGCTTAAGCCAGCTGGGGTCATATAACAGGATTCTCAGTTGCAAAAGGGTTTAGATAAACTCAAAGACTTGCCTGGTGGCATTCAAGTTTGTTTCAAGCATGACTAAATAGTATTGCACTTGAGTCAACCTATTGCTAATCATTCCTCTGAGCTTTGATTTATAAGAAAAACAAATGAAATTTTGCTATTCTGGGGTATAGTTATAATTCTGCCACACGTCTCAGATGGATTCTCAGTTAATTATATAAACACAGTTCCTCCTCAGTTAATACAGCCTTTGCTTTGTTGTGGGTTGTTTGTTTGTGGGGTTTTTTTTGGGGGGGTTGCCTGGATTCCAGTAACATAACTTTAAGTTAAATTAGCCCTGAGCTTCACTCTATGAAAATCCGTCAAATAAGAGGAAGAATGATTTTGGTCTTCTATCTTTCTGTATGGATATATTGCTCAATATTTTGATTTGGTGTTAACAATTACAATCTCATCCAGCTTTATTTTATCCTCCCCTTTCCATTAATCTAGACTTTCAACTAAAACTCCCACTGGTTTCATTAGGAGTATTTCAGTGAGCACATAAAGAGTAGTGATAATTTTAGAAATGAGCTAACTCTCTTCACATTACGTACAGTGCACTGAAACTTAATCTCATCCTAAACTGTTAATAAATTCAGCCCATTTTCTTAGAATCTCCTTGATTTGCATTTGCTTTCCCAGGCCATGCAGACTAATAACTGAAATACTAAAACAGTACACAGCAGTTTTCTTTAGCAAACTCTGATTCTGATAAAAGGACATTTCTTCCTCCAAAACATACCGAGCAATCCCATACGTGGTACAACTCATCTAAGTTCTCGACAGCTGCTCTGGTCATAACATGCTTTTTCTGGACTTTCTTTTACTCAGAAAATGTAGCTCTGAATTTCACCATTTCTGATGACACTTACCAGTTAGCTGATTGCCAGAATGTTCAAGGCTGACTTTTGGTGAGGAAGAATGTGAGGCAGACATAAGCATCTTGCTGTAGTCCAAAAAGGATGGACAGAAGTCAGAGTTCTATGGAATTAATTACCCTCAAAAGGAGGAGAAGCATGGTCTGAGGTTTAGGATTGTGTTTTTCAATCTCTGTTTAATTAGAGTTTCTTCCCATCTAATGCTATATTACAGCCTATGAGAAGAAGCTAAAACTGGCCTGATTCCTCCTTTGCGGTGAACGTGAAACCCAGATAAGTTCACAGTGCACTGACTATAGACGTGGTATTAAAAAATAATCCCAACAATTCCTCAAGCAAGGAGAAGGAGAGCAGCAGAACTGCTACCTGCTTCTGTTCCTTGAGGCATTCTCCAGTGTGGCAGTCTTTATCAGACAGAAGTCTGGAGTGCCAGGCAGGGCAGTTGCTCTGTCAGCATTTTGTTGCTTTTCCTCACATTACAAAACAGAGTACAGGTTTAGAGAGAGAGGGAAAAGAACAGGACTAATAGGAAACTAAATGAAACGTGACAGGCCATGCACTAGATGTGAACACACAGAGCTTATTCCCAGTTGGTTCCCTTTAGGAATACTTTGTTGAATCGTTTTAGAAACTCTGATATTTCCCAGAGCTGCTTATGCTATACTGAGTCTGTCTTAGGAAGGTCTGCACAATGTAAAAAGTTAAAATTGGTAAAACTTCCTTGTTGCGGTTTCCATTTTAAATGTCCATTGTCCTGTGACAGCCAACAATTTCTGTAAATATCTGAGGTTTCATACGGACCTAAAGAGGCTGAACTAAATGGAAATAGCCTCATTGCCATCTCCTATAAATGGATAGTTAGAAAATAGAAGGAGGTTGCTGGTCTCCAGGATCACTGGTGTAGGTATGTCTTGTTTGGGGGACTTACTCAAGATTTTCCTGCTGCAGTTCTGTCCATTCCAAATGTCTTTCTTGACACTCAGGAGTGCTGGGGTTTGTATCAGCTAGAGATGAATGGGTGAATGCTGCTGCGTAGAGATTTCCCCTCCTTTCTTCCCTTTGCATGGGGAACTTTTACTGTGATACTGCATAGTTAGAATTGATTTTTCTGTTGACTGCTATGGAGTCATACCAAGGATACTGCACAGTGTCCTATCTGACAACTTTCGCAGGTTTCTTGGTTAGATAATTATTAGCTGAAAGCTTCTTGACATTCCTTCCTGCAATGCTACTTTGGTAGAATAGATATCCATGTCATCTTTTAGTCAAACCTCTATTTTTTTCAAGCTTTTATTTGCAAAATTCTTAATATTTTATTTAATTATCCTTTCCACAGCTTCTGCTTTTGTTCCTGCCATAAAAAAGGTTGTTGCAATGAAAATCCTCTGAGGACTTCAGCCTGGAAAGACTTATTTATGTAAGAACTCCCTTCATGCTCAGGTGACTTCAGTGAACATCAGCAAATCTATGAGAAAAGGTATGGATTAGCCCATGTAGGCAGGGCATCGTCCTCTCCCTTGTCACAGGCATTGAAAATTGTCCTGGTTTCAGCTGGGATAGGGTTAATTTTCTTCTTAGTAGCTTGTACAGTGCTGTGTTGTGCATTTGGTAGGAGAGTAATTTTGATAACACACTGATGTTTTAGTTGTTGCTAAGTAGTGCTTACTCTTAAGTCAAGGACTTTTCAGTTTCCCATGCTCTGCCAGTGAGCAAGTGCTCAAGAAGCCCGGGAGTGAGCACAGCCAGGACAGCTGACCTGAACTAGCCACAGGGACATCATGCTCAGTGTAAAAACTGGGGAGAATTGGCTGGGGGTTTCCCATTGCTGCTCAGGGACTGGCTAGGCACCAGTCAGCAGGTGGTGAGCAACTGTACTGTGCATCACTTGGGGTTTTTTTCCCTTGGGGTTTTATTCCTCTCTCTCCCTCTCCTTTTTATTACAATTATTATTGTTGTTGTTGTATGATTACTTTATTTCAATTAATAACCTGTTCTTATCTCAATGCACAGGTTTTACCTTTTTCTGATTCTCCTCCCTATCCCACAGCCAGGGGAGGGGGAAGTGAGTGAGCAACTCAGTGGTACTTCGTTGTCGGCTGGGGTTAAACCACAAGTATGCTCAGGGATGGTAAACTCATTCTTCCAGTGTCTAGGAGAACAGCCGAAAGATCTAGATATTCAGCCGAGTTGCTAAGAAACCTAAAGAATTTTAAAGTATGCAGGGGTACAAGGCTAATCTAAAGTTAGACTAATACTGTGTAGCATCTCCATGGCAACCAGGAGTGAACGGCATGTGAGGTGAAAGTAGAGGGAAAGACAGAATAATAATCAGCAATAAATAAACCTTGACAGGGTTTAGTGTGATTATGTTGTCAATGAGCTAAAGAATGCTGCTGCCTTGCTGTAGTTCAGCCACATTGCTGGAGAAGAGATCTTGCAGATCCAGAGGAAACGATGGGTGGCATTTGAAAAGTAAGACTATAACGGCCAGCTCTGTGGCTGCTAACTCCTGAAAGGCTCAAATGAAGGAGACAAGGTGACCTGCACACATGCCATGTACCAAAACACTTCATTACTTAATATCCAGAAACAAATTTCCACTGCAGGTCTAATAGCGTGCCCCCCACACACCCCTTTCAAGCTCTGGCAGTCCTCATCTGTTTGCTGTTATCTCCTCTAAAGTATACTGTACGTAATATTGTCAGCACTTAAACTATTTTACATATGTGAACTGCCTCTAAAGCATAACCTGGGTACAGAAGTCAGTTCAAAAAAAACAACTTTTTTCCAATTATTCTCTTACAGCACTGGATTTTATCTGTTAATGTTCATTCTCCCCTGTAACAAGGGGCAAGACCCCTGGCTGAGCAGTTGTTGTCTAAATGCCCTATGGACCAGGGGGTCAGCGACTTCAAACTTCATAGCCAACACCAAGGCGCAGCAGCAGAGCTAACATTTTCTATCCTCAACCTCATGATTCAGACACTAGCGTACATGAGCTAGTACAATGTTTCTTGACACGCTGAATGTCATGAGCAAAATTCTCCTGAGCGGTCAATAAAAAAAAAAAAAAAAAAGAAAAGAGAAAAAAGCAATGACCCACTCCTGAGGTTCATTTATTCTGAAAAGGTCTCATTTTGTGCTTTTTGAACTCAAGAGAAGTTTTTTAATTCATTCTGTTGTACTGAATAGTACATCAAAACACTCTGAAAGCACTTTTCAGTCCTAGATAATGCTGCCCCTAAGACTTCACCCAAAATCTTCTTCTCTTCACAATGACTCCTTGAGAAGGTAACACTGATAAATTTGAGGTTAGTACTGTTCACTGCAAAGATACTAAGGTGAGTTTCTTAGCCATCGTCAGTCATATGCTTCTGAAATCTGGATTTACACAAACAGAAAACAGAGACTAGCTGACACTCTCAACTGGACCAACTTGGATGTCTGCACCTGCATATAGTTACGTGAATTTTCTTTGGGTCAAGCCCAGCAGAGTTTATTTGTGTTTCATAGCTGAGTGCCACTACAGAGTGGAGATCTGAGTTCTTGTCTGTCTTGTTCCTTCTCACAGGTCACAGACATGGGCCCTGCATAGCAATCTACATGGAAACACTTTCTATCCATTCTACCTGAGCTGTAGTGCTTAATGTGTTTAATTCTCATTTTCTATGCTTTTCTGCTAAGTATTATGAAGAGAAGTAAAACAGGTACAGTATAGTAATCGCCTGTTCTTAAATGCCCTCTGTGAGAGTGATGGGTACCAAAAGCTGGCACCCCTGAGCATCTGAGACACTGAGACTCCTATTTCCTGGTTGTGAAACAGTGGCCCAGATAAGCACAGCAAAAGACCCTTTCCAGGTACCTGTTGCAGAATAACATCAGGGCATCTTAGAAAATGAGTTCTGATTAAGCATGGATGTTTCCAGTGCAGGCATCTACACCTGACCAAATCACTTGAAATTCCCATTCAAAGTCATTGCAGGGTGAACCTTTCATCTTAAAGCAGGTGCATACAGCTGGTCAAATAAATCACATCCTTGACTTCACTGACCATACTCACTGTATCTCCATCAAGTGTAATGAAAGGCTCCCAAATACTCCCCTCACAGAGTGACAGTGTAATTCTTTTCACTGTACCCATTCAAAAGATAGAGATACCATTTTATCTAGAGAACAGGATTTAGAGAATACTCTATTTTCTGTTTTTGAAAATAGAGAATTTAACTATCAACTCCATATGGGGGTAACCCTGGACATTTTTGGCAACCTGGCACATAAGCAGGTTGGGTATGGAAGCTTAAAAGAAGTAACAAGTGATCTGTTTGTAGGACAGTAAATTACTTGCTTAAGGTTACACAGTAACACTGAGGCAGAGCAGAGATCTTAATTCAGTTTCCTGCAGCCTGTAGATGTCCCACAACTGCTCTATCCTTTTCCTTACTGTGTTTGTCCCTCCTCAATCCAGTGACCACAATATCGCTCCTGTTCATTGGGAAAACTGCTTCCTGACAGATGACCATTTCACTGGCTCCTACTGACCTAGAGCCTCATTAGGAGGAGGGAAAAAAAACCCACCGTGAAAATATTGAGCTCAACTCAAAGCTCATAGGAGTCAATAAAAGTCTTTCAACGAGTTTCAGTGAGCTATGGATCAACTCCACAATGTTCAGGAAATAAAACACTCTGGCATTCTCATTAGATAGTCAACGGTCCATGATGCCACATGTGGAAGTTCTCTTAACACTGTAGAATGAATCTGTTACATGATGACAGTCAAATATTTGTTATAACCAGACAATCAAGGATGCGTGACTTTTTAATGCTTCAATCTTAAGTGCTTTCCCTGAAATTATTTATATTTTTTATGTTATACCCTAGTTTTCTCATACTTCCCACCTAACACATTTAATATGCTATTAATGCTGACTTGTAGAAATACCTAAGGAAAAAATCATCCATGAAATCATTAATCAAAGTAAAAAGAATAAAATAAAATTTGAATCGAGTTATTCAAAAAGCTCTTATTTTAATGTAATTGAGTAATTATTGCTATGTTAAGTAAACAAATTACTTAGAAAAGAACCTAATTACATTTGCTGATTATAAATCTAAATCCAGAGAAGTTGTCATTATAATATTACTGCATAATTGCATTATTATTTCGAGACTTGGGAAAAAAAAAAAAAAACAAAAACAAAACCAAACACCACAGAACTTCATTTGAAGTGTGAGGAAATAATCCATTGACTTTCTTCAGTTTTCAGACAAACCCTACTGCTACAGGTTGTGAGGCAGGATACTCTGGGACTCATACTACAAGCTAAAAATAGATGATTTATTACCGTTAAAGGAATCTGCTTCAAAATTTGGTGGAAGAGCAGGATGCTTTTTAAAAAAGTGGTTAGCTTTAAAGTATTTCCAGCCTGGAAGATTCATTGCCTGAAGTTCTAATATGTGATACACAGAGCTGGCTTATTAGGGGAAGAAACAACCTGCTATTTTAAGCCTGTGAGGGTAGTTATCAAAACATTTCCAGCCCTTAATTGGCTCTCAGCATTTTAAGCTTGCAATGATTTTCTAACTAAAAAGAAAAGCTTAATTTCTAAAATTCAGTTCTGCTTTGAGTATTTTTTCCTTTTTAAAATGTTTCCTTTCAATATATTAATTTCTCCAAAGTAACCACAAGCCATTATCAGGAGAGATGTCATTCCCTCTGCCTGGTAATGTCCTCTGCCTTTGCAAAAGGCTTTTCACAGATTAATTATCTGCCCATGATTCTGTTTCCAGTGTACTTTACTAAATCTGGGTTTAAGGGTTATTTTTCTCTCCTGTTTTTTTAAAGAGATTTCTTCTTAATTTGGAAGCTGCTGCTGCCACAAGCCATTCTTTCACTCAGCTGCACTTCCCAGGTCTGAAATTCATCCTGGCATCTGTTCCCTGAAACCCAAGCAGACGGAAGAGTCCAGGAGGGAGTACTTGTGCCAGCATAAGGTAGTTTTATCTTTCTGTGGTAAATGTTCTCCAACAGTAACATTCAGCCCCAGATAAACTTGTAGAAAAGCTACAGCAGTTCAGAGAAGGGGTTTACAAGTGCATACAGTAGGATATACAATACATCTTGTGGAGAAAAATAAATAAGTTAATATTAGCTAAACTACAAAGCAAAACTATTTTCAAATACATTTGTGGCAGTATTGAGTCATCTTCTTTTAACTATTTTGTAATTACCCAGCTGGTAACCTGAAGTTCGTTGCAGATGCCTTTACATGTCTCCTGAGTAAGAGTAGAGTGGATTTTCTACACACATTTTCAGGCAAATACAAATAAAATAGGCAGTTGTCCTATATATTTAAGAATTTAAGGACAACTCAGTGCAAATATATGCAAGGACACAGTACACCCTGTAAGATGGACAGAAAGAAAATTCATGATTTTATCTGCTTCTTTGCTCCTTGCAAGGCAACCCAGTAATCCTGAGAAACCCCAAAGAAATATGAATCTTCTCTGCACCAGATACTTGGGTGGTGAATCACGTCTTCTAAGGCACAGTATCTTCTGAGGGTCCCTTTAGGATGAACTAGCCCCATACCACTAAAAACGTGGTTCTGTGCTTTTTTAATTCATTAAATATGAATCTGTATTACCTAAGAGTCCAAGAAAAACTCATTAGTTAGGAGAGAGGCTTGGCTGCTGGCTGCTGAGATGAGCAGAATGAGGGACATTAATTTTGCATGGAGGCACTGCTAAAGGAATAGATAGTAGCTTTAGCTACATATTATTACATTTCAGCTGTCCAAGTTTCCCTTGTTTCTTTTGGATGGAGTACAATACTAACCTTCACAGGGAGACCAGTACCGAACCCTGGGAGTGCAGGGCTTGATGAAAGGGATCTGTCTAATTGACGAGGGCATTCCCACTTTAAACTCTCTCAAGAGTACATTTATTTTAATGGTTATTGTTCCAATTGTGCAAACAGAAAAACAATATTGATTTTACTTCATGTACAATACAGCATAAGAAAACATCAACAAACATCTCCCATAAAGCACAATAGCTTCATTTTATGACTGAACCACTGACAACAGAATTCGTCAGGAATCAATTCCCCTCATTATGTATTCCTTGTATTTCTTCACCTTTTAACATCTTGCATTTACAGTTTTTACAGATTTTTTCTGTCCTTGTTGCATAGTGATACAAGCATACATGCCAACTTTTTATTGACTAAATACCCTTCTGTCTCACTTGACTGGTGGTTTGTGCTTAAGCCATAGTACCCTCTGAAGGAAGAAGTGCTGATCCGAACAGTGTGAGTTATACTCTATGATGTAGAGGCCAAGATACAGTACAACACTTGAGAAACATTTGTTGATACTCTCTTAAGACTTGTGCTTCTTAGAAGTCATCTGCAATCTTAAAAATAATATGAATTGGCATATTTTAATCAGCAAGAGCCCAATTACTAGGGATGTTTTGGGAAAGAGAAAAAGAAGGTTTATGTTATCAAAGAGCTAAAATTACCCCATTCCATTAACAGGGTTTTGTTATTAAACTAATAATTATTCAGAGACTTTTTGCATTCATACCTGAGCAATTAGACCAGTATTCTTGAAGTTGTGCTCTAGCTGAGCTGTAGCGTTGACTTGCTTTGGGAGTTCAGACAAATCATCAACATTTTGGTGTAAACAAGAGAAGATAAAAAGTTTGGTGGAAGCACTAGGATTTCCATATTTCCTATGAGCATCCAAGAGAATTATAATGAACCTGTGTTCCTATTTTTTGACTGGTCACATTGAGATAATCACAAGTCATTTTCCGCCTGGATTTGTCCAGCTGTCTGCATTTATTCAGGCTATGATAAAATGTGACACCTTTTATTCATCCTTATTTAATAGTGACAGATATGAGTAGATTTAAGAATACAAGGTGTTTCCCTTACACTGTCTGAATAATGAGAGATTATTCTGTCTGCTAAATTTCAGAACCTCTAGCACTCCAAACCAAAGGATGTTATTTTACTGTTTTCTAAACGACACTTAGAATTTTTGCTTAAAAACTTGATCCAATAAATTATCGAAGAAACCTTATTCTTACAATTCTCATCTAATAGGAAGATACCATTCCCATGCCACCTTCCACTTACCCATCTACTAGTTATTGCTGGAAAGGTGAAAATACACCTTTCATGGCCATCCACCTAATGAAGGATGAAAATAACTGTCCACATGGGATCACAGTGAAGAATAATCTTCAGTGATATGAACAATTTTTTTCTGACTTCAACAAGTCTTAAAGTCCTGTAAGGTTCATTTCATCATGGTTGCCTTCATGCTTCCAGTCCATTGCACTATGCCATGATTAGCCATCACAAATTTACCAAAGGCAAATGATGCCAGGCAAACTTGGTCACCTTCAACAACAAAACTCTGTCTTCTGTTGACATGGGGAGAGCAGTGGTTATTGTTTACCCGATCTTCAGCAAAGCATTTGACACCCTCTTCCACAGCCTCCTCCTAGACAAATTAACAAGATACAGAGTGGGTAGGAAACTGATTCAGAGGGTGGTGAGCAATGGTTGGCAGCCTGTCAAAAGTGGGTGCCCCAGGGATCAATACTGAACTCCACACTGTTCAACATCTTCACAAATGACCACGATGACAGGATTGAAAGTACCCTCACCAGGTTTATTGATGAACTGGGTGATGAGGTGGACGTATCAGAAGGAAGAGCCATCTTACAGAGAGACCTAAACAAACTGGAAGAATGGGATAGCAAAAAATGTATGAAAGTTAACAAAGACAAGTGCAAAGTCCTGCACCTGGGATGACATAACCGAAGGGCCCAGTACAGGCTAGGCTCTGTGTGAATTGGGAGCAGCCTTGCAGAAAGGGACCCAGGCATACTGCTGAACAAGCTGCGCCACGGCAGCAATGAAGGCAAGTTGGATCCTGCGCTGCATCCACAGCCCATTGCTAGCAGAGGTACAGGTATGGCCATCCCACTTGGCTCTTGTCAGGCCTGGAGTACTTTCCAGTTCTTGTCCCCACAGTTCAAAAAAAAAAAGACATGGAGAAACTGGAGAGGGTCCAAAGGTAGGCAGTGAAGATGATCAAAGGGCTGGAGAACCTGCCCTATGAAGAAAGACTGAAGGAGTTAGGTCTTTTCACCCTTCAGAATAGACATCTTAGAGACAACCTCATCACAGTATTCTGATACTTAAAAGGGCAACTACAAAGAGGATGGAGGCTCTCTCTTCACAAGGAGCCACAAGGAGAGGTCAAAGGACAATGAATATTATGAGGAGCAGCTGAGGGAACTGGGGTTGTTCAGCCTGGAGAAAAGGAGGTTCAAGGGGGGACATTATTGCTGCCCATAACTACCTGAAAGGAAGTTGTAGTGAGGTGGGTGTCCGTCTCCTCTCCCAAGTAACAAGTGATACAAGAGGAAATGGCCCCATATTGCACCAGGGGAAGTTTGGATCGGATATTAGGAAAATTTATTCACAGAAAGGGTTGTCAAGCACTAGAACAGGCTGCCCAGGAAAGTAGTTGAGTCACCACCCCTGGAGGTAAAAAACATGTAGATGTGGTACTTAAGGGACATGGTTTAGTGATGGACTTGGCAGTGCTAGGTTAATGGTTGGACTTGATGATCTTAAAGGGTTTTTTCAATCTAAACAATTCTCTGATTCTATAATGATTCTATGATTCCTTACAGGTTGCACTGTTTTCATCTCTACATAAGAAGTAAATGTTTTACAGTGAGAGCAAGCAATCACTGGAACAACCTTCACAGGGGTGTGGTAGAGTCCACATTGCTGACTATACAGGGTGCTAGATAATCTCATCTAGGTTCTCTTTTCCATGAAAGGTTGGACCAGTTGATCTTTCAAGGTCTCTTCCAACCTGGGCTATTCTATGATTCTATATCGCTTTGCCTCAGTCCCTCGCAGTGGTGATTTAAAACAAAATTCTGACTTACTGCTGTAGAGTATAGGCATACCCAGTTAGGAAGTCACACCCCATCTGATGATCAACAGTAATACACCACACCTCAACCTTAGCTAAAACTTGCGTGGCTGTAGGACAGATCCAGGAATCCTTAATGAATTTTGCCAGATTATTTTTCTAAAAAACAGTGGCTGTTTACCTGAGTCATTTCATTCAGTGGGAGTAAGGGCTCCAATGAAATTTCTGAAGATGGATTAAAACATTTGGCCAAATAAAAGGAGAAGGATCACATTCCTCTAACCATCCCACAGCTGAACAGGGTCTATAGTGCTGATATTAACAGAAAAAAGCAGAGATAACAGAAACAGATCCTTGAAAAAGCATGCCTATAGTAATTTTCCCACTTAATTTTAATGTAAGCAAGAATTCCATCTGCATGAGGAGCAGCTGAGTGATTCTCAGCAGACATAGGCATGGGCAGACAGGGAACTCAATCTGTGTTTTGTGTTACATATGGCTCCTGCAATTTTTACTATTTGAAACATTAAATTTTCCTATGTCCCTGAGCCTCCAGGGTCCTAAATATGTTTGGGAGTTTTTTATTTGTTTATTTAACAGACATTATTTTCTCCTCCATTTAACTAGTGGAATAAGGTCTTCAACCAGGAGCTCTGCGAAGCTGAATAAATTTTTGTCTGTGGAGAACTCTGAAGCACTGTGGGGAGACATGTCTTAAAACTGAAAAGTATTTTTGCTGTTACAGTCAAACTCTCAGCGGAGTGATCTGAAAAGAATGTTAAGTGTGAACAAACCTGCAGTTTGTGAATGATGCAGACATTTACTGACTATGGCAAGCAAACGCTGGAGGTCTGCCGCATCCACTCAGCTACAGAAACAGTCACTCAGCAGTAATTACAGCTTTTCTCCTCGGCAAACAGGTGTGCTGTGCCCTTCTAAAAACTGGGGAAAGACGGTGGCAGTTTATTGCTTTGGTGCTGATACGTCACTGCATTGGATTTCACAAGGTAATGACATACTGTGAAATAATTAAGTGGAAATTGGCGTGTTTGCTTCTCCTCCTCTGTTTTCTGCTTTGAGTAAATGCAGTTTCCCAGTTTTTCCCATTCCCCTGGGTCACTTTTTAGTCAAGGCTTGAAGCAAAAACTCCTGCAAGGTTTTATTGGCTTTAGCAGGCTTTGGTCCAGCTTTTCAGTACCAGGTCAAGGACAACATTGGCTGTAGTGCCCGGTATCTGCTTCCAGAGCTAGGTCAGGATTTGTGCGCAGGTAATGCTCGGTCTTTCTTCACAAACAAAAACCAAGAAAAGATGCTCAAAGAGAAAAATCTGATACAGAGATCGGTCATCTGTAAGCGAGGCCAAAGACATTAATGCCTCACCTACAAGCAATGATACTTTAGCCATCACGGGTGCAGAAGGCTTCAGGATATTCATCCCGAAGTGCTTTTGCTCATAAAGAGATTGGTATTAAGCATTTAATTACCCTGAACTGCCTGATAAGCCCTATGCAGGTGTGACATTGGGTACTGGGGAATCTCAGGGTTAGATGGCTACACTCGGGATCATTCCAGTTTGACCAGCCAGGAGGTGTTAAGTATGCAGGAACCCCTCTGTCCACAGCCTATTGTGTTCACAAGGGAATGGCTCTCCTCCTTAATAATCCTCTTTGGCACCAGTGACTCTAATTGTGTGGTCCCCAAGCCCTTGTTATCAGGGGACTGCAGAGATGACTCCATGACATGCTTTCACAGGCTCCTTACAAAACCGAGAAAAGCAAGTTTATGGTAATTTGGAACAAATTCCTTATGTAGAGGTCTGCACTAAAACACTTTTAGGGTTATACAAGTGAAAAATAAGTGATAACGTGATCTGTAAATACTCCCACCTTTACTTACAGAAGAAATGAGCCTAAGTTGCTCCTTTTAATGAAGGCGGTGTTACTTATCTTACTAGAGAGCTCTCTGTGGCTGGACATTTTCCTAAAACACAATAGGGTGGCAAATGTAAGGTTAGTGATCACAGATTTTGTAAGTGGGCTGGAAACTACCGCTGAACTAATGACTCATTTTCTCTAGCTGCAGAACATAGACAGAAACAGCAGGTGTTTATTTGTTGGTGTTGGTTTTTTTTTTTCCTTCTGCTGCTGTATCATTTAGGAAGAAATATGTGTTGAGAGAACGAGAAAATAATGAAAAGATAAAATCTTTGGACATGACACAGCTAACTTGTGATAAACTGGCGAAGACCAACAAAAGCATCAAAACTTTCAGAGCAAAGTTTACAAAGCAGTTAAAAAGAGAGAAAGCTTGTCTTTCACACTCTTTAACTACAGTAAATATCATCACCCACCACCCTCCCAAAATGATTCTGCCATTTGCCTTACAACTGAGAAAGAATGACAGAAATCCTAGATGAGACAGAGGATAAAAGCAAAGCACAAAAGATTAAGTGACTCATGCAAGATCACTCAGGAAATCTGGCAGAGATGCTGCAGGGTTCCCTAGTTCTATCCCATACACATCAGTGCAGGAGTTTTATACATACAAGCAGGGTACTACACAAAACTGTTTGGAAATGTTCAGGCAAAATATTTTTGTTGAAAAATTACCATTCATTGCAACTTTTCATATGACTACAAGAGTTTTAAACAAAACTTTGGCCAGAAGAGATTCTTCAGATCCAAGATGGAAATTCTAGCCAAAACCAGAGTATGAAACAGCAGCTAGCCAGTGTCTCAGAGTCTCACAGTGCCTTAAGATGGAAAATCAGACCAAATCCCTGATTCAATTAATATTCCACTACTTAGGAAGGATGAGACAGCGGTAAGAGGAGAACCCAAGACAGCCTGGAGGGTAAGATATTAAGTATGAGTACAGATTTTCATATCACAGGTTCTTGCACTTAGCCATCAGCTAAAGACTGTCCTGAAAGGCTTTCACTGTTGGTTGCTGTAGCTGATCAGTTAGCTGGATTCTTTAGGGTTTTAGTTTAATATTGTTCTTTAGATGGGGAAAAAATATTGTCATCCTGAAATACCATAGAACTTTCTTATTTTCAGCTTTAAAAAATGTTCCTCATGGAGAGATAGCTGTATCCTACTTTTCTTCCCCAGGTTTACTGTTAACAATATGTTTAGAGTTACACATGAAAGAAGGTATACTGGGCACAAAGAGTGCGCATGCTTTTAAAAGTTCAACCTACTGCATGTTGCAAACAAGCCCTGTCCACACACAGTAAAAATGTCTATGCCTTGCACGCTTCGGGCAGCCCATTTTGCAGATATAGTTGCTATGTACAGCTTTTGACTACTCAGCCCTCAGCAAGTGGTGCCTGTACAACTTCACTGCTCCTGCAGAGAGCTTGGATAAATTTCCCTTCCTTTAAAATGTGCTTCTGGGTCATGGTGGTTTACACTGTTTCCAGTCTCTACATAGTGATTTTTTTCCTTAGATGGAAAAACTTCAGTGCTTAAACTGACAGATGTGTTGTTTGTTGCTGTTGTGGTTGCTGTTACCTTTTGTTTACGAGCTGGGATGCCGAAATTCCAACCTCATTTCTCTAGTGCATTTTCCGCATCATTAACTGTTTAAATTTCCTGTGCTTGGACCGCTGTTACTTCTCACTATCAATTCCTTCCAACATGGTTGTGTTAAAATGCAGAAACTGTTATACAGTCAGAACAGGAAGAAGACCAGATGGCATCAGTAACTTCTAATATACCCCCATGTCTATGCTCCAGCATGTGTCTGATAGATGGGATAAGTGCTAGCCACCGGTATTCTGTTCGTGTCATTGTCGAGTTTGTTTTTTAATTAACCACATGCTGCCAAGCAAACCTTGAAATCTTGAGGACATTTCACATGGTTCCCCAAAATATACCTGCAATGTACCTTAGAAATGGAAAGATTTTTACAACACAAACCCTTTTTCTTTGTAAAGAGGAAGTATGTCCCATGAAAAGAAACTGAACTAGTTTCTCTCCTGAGTTTCTATTCCTGCTTCTTCCCAACTGCTTTCTAATGAAGAGATATCGGTTCACCTGTTTATTGGTCTCTAAGCTGCACAGTCTCCAGAGCTGTGGTTATGGTATACATTTTCTTTTTATCCAAACACCAGAAGAAATGTCAATATGACCAAACAATAGTTGGCGTCACTTTCATTGTTCCATCTCCTAAGACACCTAAGACTCTTAAGACACCTCTTAGATGTTTGTGAAAGCAATGCAGGATTCAGACTGTCACACACTGACCCTCTGTGCAGTCAATGAAGAGAACCAGTCACATCCCTGAAATCTGGGATCTGTAGTGAATGACTAAATATGCCATCCTAGTTCTGCCTTTCCACCATTCATGCAGTCAGCTTCCATCTGGCAGCCTTAAGTAGCAGGTTGCTGGACTTGCCCCACGGTCTCGCCACTCTACTGTGCTCTCACATGTGCTCAAAGCGGAGAGGTCGTAGTCATGGTAGAGGGATTATTTCTGTGGTCTGTGACTACAGATCATTCTTAGAGGGAAGGGACATCTTGTCATGGCAAAGGGGAAGGTAATTTTAGCCAGGTTTTAGTGGTATTTGTTTGATTCTAACAACAGGGTTAGAGCAGCCTGGTTTCAGTGGGCTTAATGGGGATCTGAAAGCATGTTATTTGTATTCCCTTGTGGCTTTTAGGGCAGGGTTTGTATTTCCTAGCTTCCCAAAACTTCCTTAACTAAATTACCAGCAATGTAATCATTGACATCTGACCAAGTTTCTTGTGTTCCTATTATAATTAATAGAAAACAAGTCCACAGAGTCAATGAAGCATAGGGTGAGTCATTTAACCAAATGTAGGTATCTACTTTAGGATGACATGAATCACACCCTACGCTTCATTGATTATCTAGAAACCCAAGGGCAACTTATAAAGATGCTGATGCCACCTTACATTGTCTCATATGGTAGCTTAATTAGTGTGCTTTGCCTCCCACCTTAGTTCCTTGACTTGTGAAAGAGAGATCATACAATCAGCCACCCAGTTTGTGAGAGATGCAGATAATGAGTTCATGTTTGTAGAGTGCTGAGGAAATATTAAATCGAACAAGCTGTGCCTTAACGATATAGTCTTAACCCATACTGATGAAGACATACTGTTTACATGTAGACAGCAGAGAGCCATAAGCTCTAATTATGCTAGCAGCCCTTCAAGGTCTCTACATGGCTTTCAACATTAGGCAAATAGGAACGTTAGGGCAAATCTGTTGGAAAACTTGCCTAGAGTAAAGCAGAAGGTTAGCAGCTGAGCTGGGGTAGTGAATTTTTGTGTATAGCTCCTGTGACAATTGCTAGTTGTCAGCTATAATGTAACTCTGCCTTCAGCAACCCAAGATTCCCTCATTTACTCCTGAGGGAACACAGCTGACTTTTATGTCTCATTTTCTGTGTTGGCTACTGAATGTCTAAGACATGTCTTCGAATCTTTCAGGATTAAAAGAGCTAGATAAATATTATTAATTATCGTTGCAAGTCAGGTAATTTGTGCCAAAATTTCTGCAGTGTTCGTGTATCTAATGAGTCAGGGTGTTTCATAACTCATCAGTCTTCAGCTGATGTTTTATGGCTTTCCTGTGTCAGAAGGAATAATTGATTATGGTTGTTAAAAGCACAGCTCAGTACAGAATTATAGCTATCATCTATATATTATACAAATATCTTAAAACAAATCTTGGCTATAATATATCATCAAGGCAACTGAGTACAGTAAATTAGTGTCTGCAGTAATAGTTGAAATTTGTGGTATCGAGCCACCAAAATGGTTCACTTATTCTCCCTGAAAAAATTTTCAACAGCAGATAAATTTCCGTGTCCTTGAAGGTGGGGTAAGATACTGTAGACATGAGATAATCTCTGAAGTGATAAAGTCAAATGATAAAACTTTTCATTACAGCCATGTACATAAAAGATGACCGGACAGGATAATCGCTTTAGGAGAGTAACATTACCCACATAGATCTAATCTATTCAGGAACAGCCTGATTTGCCCTTCTCCTCCCCAAACTAATCGTGAAAATTACAGTCAGAAAGCCTAAACTGCACAACCACATACAGCTGTAATGGAATTAAAAAAAGGCAATCGGGATAGCTTGTACAAACACATCAGGAGTAAAAGCAACAGCAACAAAGACAAAGGGAAATGTACGTCTATTTCTGAGCTTGAAAAACCAATAATAGCAGAACAAGAAAGTAAAATTAATCTTCAGTCTTCAAAACTAGTAAAGTGAAATGGAAGTATTACATCTATTCTATTTCAGAAAAGTGTAAGAGTTCAAGTTAGAATAAGAAAGAACAGACTAAGGAAATTTTGAGTAAATTAGGTGTATTCAACATAATAGTATGTTCAACACCCAGTAATGACTAGTGTCCCTCAAGAATCCGTATTGGGACCAGTACTGTTTAATATCTGCATCAGTGACATAGACAGTGGGATCAAGTGCACCCTCAGCAAGTATGCCAGCAACACCAAGCTGAGTGGTGCAGTTCTTCATCCAGAGGTACCTTGACAGGCTTGAGGAATCGGACTCTGTGACCCTCAGGAGGTTCAATGAGGCCAAGTGCAAGGTCCTGTACCTGAGTCGGAGCAATTCCCAATACCAATACAGACTGAAGGATGAATGGTTTGAGAGCAGCCCTGCTGAGAAGGACTTGGGCACACTGGTGGGTGAAAAATTGGACATGAACTGGCAACATGCTCTCACAACCTAGAAAGTCAACCCTATCCTGGGCTGCATGAAATTAAGTGTGGCCAGCTGGTCGAGGGAGGTGATTCTGTCCCTCTACTCTGCTCTGGCAGCACCCCCAGCTGGAGTACTACATCCAGCTCTGGAGTTGTCAACACAGGAAAAACATAGACTTGTTGAAACAAGTCCAGAGGAGGACCATGCAAATGGTCAGAGGGCTAGACCACCTCTCCTATGAGGAAAGGCTGAGAGAGTTGGGGCTGTTCAGCCTGAAGAAGAGAAGGCTCCAGGGAGAATTTGTTGTGGCCTTTCAATATACAAAGGATGCTTATAAGAAAGATCAAGAAAGACTTTTTGCCAAGGCCTGTAGAAACAGGACAAGGGACAAAGGTTTTAAACTGAAAAAGGGTAGGTTTAGCTTGGACATAAAATTTTTATGATGAGGATGGTGAGACACTGGAAACAGTTGCCCAGAGAAGTTGTGTATGCCCCATCCCTGGAAGTGTTGAAGGTCATGTTGGAAGGGGCTTTGAGCAACCTGGTCTAGTGAAAGATGCCAGGGGGGAATTGAAACTAGATGATCTTTGAAGGTCCGTTCCAACCCAAATAATTCTATGATTTTATGATTCTATGATTCTATGACTCTAGTGTTGATTCCTGCTACAAAAGGCAAATTTAGTTTTTAAATTATCTTCCACGTATAACATATGTACAACATCAGTCATCATTATTCCACTCTTATTAGTAGTAGGAGAGGCTGAGCTAGAATTCAGTGATTACCTCCGGGCAACATGTTTCTGAAAAAAATTGAGAGAGTGCAGAAAGTAAAAAAAAAAAAAAACAACAACAACAAAACCCAAGATAACAACCAATGTGGTAAGCATGATCTATGAAAGAGTCAGAAAAAAGTAAGATGAGTGGAAATTATGACAACAGTCTTCAAACATGCAAAAAATCAGTATTTCATGTTCTCAGTGAAAAGAACAAGAGGAAATCAGTAATAATTTGAAGCAAAGATGACTTCAGCTACAGAATGCCATGTGTGAGGATGGTGACACTGAGTGATAAAGTATGCTGCAGACTCGTTCACTGGATGGCTCTAAAAATGGATCAGACAAGGTCAGCTTATCTAAACAAGGAGATTGTCTAAACAATCACTCAAAGACCCAGACAGTTACAGTTCTATTCCCCAAATATATTCTCACTCTTTTCTGTAGAGAGAGGATAGAGGGCAAAGGCTGACAGACAGACTCTGCTCATAAGAAGCTGCAACTGCACCTACACAGATTATCTGAGTTGTACAAATGGACCATTTTCAAAGTACTCATTGCACTGTTCGCAGGGGAGCTAATATGGAAGATGTCAAAGATAGCATTCTCGTATGAAAGGCACTAACAAAGAGAGGCTGGATTAGCCTGGGTTTGGAGCATCCCTTCAATTGCTATCCAGAGGCTTTTCTTACAGCACATAGAACAAGAAAGTATCATGAATACATTCTGTCTGTAAGTAGGAATCATCAACTGAAGAAGTTTGCTCATTCAGACTGTTTTGTAAAGGCAGGTTTCCATAGATATTATTGTAAATTTGACATCCAGTTGCATTAATTTCCAGTAGAACTTGGTGATTTGCCATGGAAATACATTTATCTTGTTTTAATTGAAGGCCACTGGGGAAGGTATATCCTCAGCTAATATCTCAGCCCCAGGTTCCCCTCCAAGCAGTCTGCTCCATCTCAAAGCCTGTACCCACCTGCTTGCATCTCCTTAGAAGTTTCTCCAAGTTGCCACCTATTAATAGATTCCCTTGAATGGTGCAGCACCCTCCTCACCAGAGCCTATTCCTGCTCACCCCTTCCCTGGTTCACCTCTTTCAGGCTACTTCACTGCCTTTAAGGCTAAACAAACATCAACTACAACTATCCCTTTCTCGTTGTCTTCCAGCCTCCAGAAACCAGGGATGCAGAAGTGGCTAATTGTATATGGCATCTTGCTGGACTTGAATGGCATTGAGGAAAAGCAAGTGTGATTAAGCTAAGGGCTATTTGGGTATGTCAGCAGTTATGAAAACCTCACTTGGACAGTACAGGAGTGTGAAATGATGCTTCTTTTAGGAAAAGTGTGAGGCCCTTGAGGTTATTTATTTAGCTACATGCTCATTAAGCGCAGTGTTGCCCTGAAGCTGTTTTGCTTTCAAGCCTCTGAACAGAACAAGGTCAGTCTCTACGTTTGCTTCCCTGCTAAAGGGATTTGTTAATCTTGTAATATTTATGGTGTTTTAACAGCATTGCTTCTTTTGAGCTTGCTTCTTTTGTGACACAATATTTGTTGTGCTTTATGTGAGGTAGGTACTTTGGGACAAACCAGCTGTGGATCTGGCTACTTGGCAGGAGAACATAGGGTACCAAATCTCTGCTTCCCTCATCCTTACAGAAGGCTGCTTCCAATTTTCCACCCACACTACCTTCTACCTAAAACCATCAATAGAATCTCTTCCCATGTACTTCCCAGTAGACTATATCTGATTTAAATAAATTATATTAAATAATTTACACTGTGTAAAGAGATGCAAGCCCAGTCTACTTTCTAGCGTGCTTTCATCTGAAACAGAGCATACTTCTATCGAGCAAAGACCCTTCAAACTGCAAAAAAACCTTTTCTACCAAACAGACTTACACAGGAATTTGAAGAAGTAAAAAACAGACTGGATGCAGTAAAATCCTGCCTCATCTCCTTAGGAGAGGATAGAAAAAAAAAAATACTATACTGTTCAGTGGCAGCTCCTTGAGGAAGCTGGAGATATGTTTTGGAAGGATGTGTGGAAACAGACAGTGTAAAAAACTGTGGAAGACAGGTTATATGAATAAAAAGAGTAATCAAAGTCAATTTTTGACACGTATCTTATGAAGTTCAGCAATGCAGTGGCTTTCAAGTAGCCCAAGAACGGACTGTCCTATTGACCGGTCTCAAACGGTCAGCTTGACAAACTCCTTCATGTCTACTTACCTACCACATGTATGTGGTATCAGATCCATATCAGACCCAGTTACTTATTTTATGAAGTATTTATTGCCTTTCTATTGAAGACTAGTGCAGCAGCTTCCTAATTTCCATTTTTATTCCTAGCTGAGGAACTCAGAGCACTTGACACTAACCAATTAAGCTTCTCCTTTGCCTAAAGCAACATATATCATTAAATAGACTGGGCAAGAGACCCGCTCAAAGTTGTGCAGTGGTTTTGTGACTTGAAGTTACAGCTTTTAACAGCTGGGTAAGGTTTAATCATCAAGCAAGACCTTATTACAGGAACTCATTGGTAAGACAGTTGCAGATCTCGGGCAGAAACTTTTAAAAGGCCCTTTAATTAAGATGTAAAGAATGATTGCCCTAATCAACAGAGACTGTGGGCATTTCTCCTGACATAATCAGCAGCCACTGCCAAATCAGGATACACTTTCCTGCACCGTGTTTCCCCTTTCAGGGTGTTGTTTTGTGAAGAACTTATGAGAAGCAAAACACCTCTTAGGAGCACCTCCACATTGCCTAATTACACATTCTGCAATAGCACACACTAACACAATCTCCTCTCCTGGCTGGAGATACACAAGCATACGTAAATAAATACCCCTGCCTGAGCAAACTACTCATCTCAGAACCAAACCTCCTCACAAGAAAATCAGCTGAGTGATTCCAGGCTAGTTCAGACCCTAAGGATGAAGTCCTGGCTTAAATAAAATCAAGGATAAAAGCCACACCAGAATCTGTAGCCTGTTTGAAGTAAACAGGAAACTTTCTATGGATTTCAGTAGGCCATGATTGAATCGAGAAAGCAAGCCTTCTCAGGTAGATAATAAATATAGGTGTTGAATAGGAAGACAGCCTATCAGTCACAACCAGGTGTTTTAGCACAGAGCAGCTGCATGCACTAATGACTGCTCAGCACAGCTGTCCAAAGCTCTTCCATGAAACTATATGAAAGGGACAAGGCAGAAGGTCAAGTGTTCTGAGGCAGGAAAAAAAGGGGAGCTGCTTTCTGCAAGAGAAGGGAAAGGACAATGTCTTATCGTCTTCAATTACACATGGACAAAGCAGCTGAATGCCTACTGAAAGATTAAACCTTTAGAAAATGGTCTGCTCTCTTCATACATCCATTTTATCTTTTACCTACTGTTTCCATGACCTGGATAGAGATGTTTGCTGAGAAACATCTTTTAACATACTGATGTGGTCCAAAGCCAGATTATGGGGATGAGTCCTCTGCACCAAGCCTTGTCAGACATCTCTACAATCTCCCGGCAGCAAACTCTGCCGCAGCTGTATTTCCTCTGCTCACCTCCAGTTACTTGTCTCCCGTTGCTGGTGAGTGACTGACTGAAGTCCTCTTCCCTCTGCTGCTGTGATGTGACATGCAGCAGAGGGTAGCGCTGGCTGCATGAGGTCAGCGATGAGCAATGTGCGGTTAATGTGAAGGAGTTGGGCATGGAGCACACAGGGCACGCAGAGTACTCACCATCTCAGAGAAACCCAAAGCTCATCAGACACCATCCATCTTGTCCAGGCTAACTGGAGAATATGCTAATGTCCAGACGGCAGGCAGCCAAACACACACGGGAAAAACTGCTGAAAAAAAGCAATTGCTTCACGTGGAAGGCAGGCTGATCTGGCATTTTGCACAGTTTGTGCACCCAAACCAAACAGTGCAATTGTTTCTACTTTAATCTGGGGGAAAGAATGAGCCAAGAACCTTATTTTTTTACCAAAGTTACCTCTAGCTGATTACCTGTCATCCCCGCTCATTCCTTTGTTTTCTCAGCCTTCACCTTTCTGTCCTCACCTGTACTGGAAACGTTCTCATCTGAGACCTCCTCTTCAGTTGCCCATAGGATACTGTGTACTCTACAGCCCAGATTTCTCTCACACTGAGCTTTAATTTAACACACATGATTAATCTTACTCTTCCCATCAATTCTCAAGGGAGTCTAAAATTTGCAGGTTTATTTAAAAAATAAATAAAAAATAGAAAAAGAAAGAAAAAAAGAAGAAAAACCAACATAACCACAACTTTTCATGGCCCAGAGCTGAAAAGATGATTGCTCCTGGGATAGCATTCTACCGAGAAGGCTGAAAATTAGCAAAAGGCCAGGGGATCACAAGCAATTGTGTTATAGCAATTTAATGAGCTCCCAGTCACCTGCCAAATCACAGTAACTTTTAATAATTATTTTCATACACTATCCCACCTGCTGCATAACATACAGTCTCTAAAATCAGTTTGACTTGTTAGACTGCTTGTAGTCAGTTGTTAACGCTCCGAGGATGTTTATTTACAATCAGGACTGTCTTCATTTAACATGCATATATGAAAAGCAATAACAAAACATTAATAGATGATTCATGTTGTTTCTCTCTGTTTTGCATGAAGGCCTTGATGAATAACAGAATAAATTATCAGTAAATATCCCCTATGATTTTGAAATTAACCCATTTCATCTTTACTGATGCAAGTTTCATTCTCCTTTGTGCAAATATGCAAGTAATTGCTTTTTCCTGTCCATGGAAAGTGAACTTAAGAGATGCAGTTTGCCCATGACATTATTTGTGCTGGCAATGATTGTGTATGTTCAGGAGCACCTTGGGAAAGAGGTGTGAGTTATCTGAGACAGCAGCACAGCTCAGACTTTGAATATACCAAATCAGTCTGTAAAGCTAAATATTAGTAAAAATAGTCATTAATTAAGTTCTCACAGCAAGTTCATTTGAGAAAGTGAGAATCTGTTTTCCAATGTTCTGAAAACACTTTAAAAGGCTAAATTAACATATTATTCACATGCACGTCTCTTCAGATCTAATTACTGCTCTCTTTACATGTCTTATATGCAGGAGGATCTAATGACTATGAATAAATAATATGCTTTTGGGGGAATGGTTACATGGTTTCAGATTCCACTTCCTTGAGTGAAGAAAGAGGTGGCAGATTAAACTTCATGAGCTGTTGTTACTCCACCCTGTCTGGGGCAACAGTTTAATATTAGGCATTTTCCCATGTACTAGTAGCAAAGGCACAGCCTGGGAGAGACATTTGCTTCCAGATAAGAATTCATGCAAAGTGCAGTGGCATTTCTGAGAGGGGCAAGTCAGATCACATCCACTATCACACTTCCTTGGTCTCAGGAGACAGAGGCACTATGGTTTGACAAGGGCTGTGCAGGAGTTACGTGCAAATTACATGTGAGCCATTTCAATACGTCACCTCTACTCCTCATCTCACCTGTTTTCACCAAGTTACATGGCCTGGCAGTTCCTCTGAAGTGCATTTGCCTCGCTGAGTACTGAATTCCCTGGACAGTAGTTTACCTACACACACTAAAAAAAAAAAAAACACAAAAGAGAAAGTAATTCTAGAAGGATATTATTACTCACAGAACATCATTACAGTTTTGTCATCAGGAAATTACTGACCTACATAATTTATACTCAGAAGTGTAAGTGATATTGTAGACAACCTATCTCCCATTAGATCCCCGCATGGCAGCTTGGCATCTTTTTAACTGATACATTTGTATGTGTTAGATTCAGACAGCCATCTGAAATTACTAGCCATGATGAGTATAATTAATTATCTACTATTAGGTGCGCCCATATTTTGGTAGGACCCTTTCAGAGAGTGAGCTAATTAGATGTATTAGCTGAAAAACATCCGGACAGTTTATATCTAAAATTATTAGGAGGTAATAAGACACATTTCCTGCTTTCACAAATAATTCTGTATGTGAGGTTGTAGAAAAACAATGAAGTTTACAAGTAATAAATCAGGGCATTGTTAAAGCTGTTAATAATTACACTACAAATAGAACTTGGAAAAATGTTCTGGCAGAGTTTGTCATTGCTGAACAATACAGCTGTGAGGACTGACCCTATTCACAAATTCAGGCAATGGTTTGATCAAAGGAAGAGATGATCCTTTGGTGGAGATGACAGAATATTACACACTGATGCTTTATTTCTGAAAATGGCTTTTTGTTTAAAAAGTGAATAAGTAACTTGAAAAGGCTAACTAAACCCAAATCAAAATTACCTTTCCTTTGTGATCACTCTCTTCTCTTTGTGACACAAAAAGGGGAAAAAAAGTGGGTTTGCTCAAATAAAAGACTGTCAACTCCAAACCCAAATATTTTTCTTTTTTTTTTCTTTTTCAAGGAAAAAAAATCATATATCTAAAATAAATTGCTTCCCCTCCTGCTTTTTTTTTTTAATGTTCAGATGAACAACAACAATTCTTTGCTCTGCCTTAGGCGTGACCCCAATAGAAATTTTTTACACTTCAACACAATGTGTAAGCTGCGTTTTATATTCCAATAAGAAGCATTTCAGACAGAACAACGATTTCTCCATCGGACTGTAAATTTCACCAGCCTCTGCTGTGCTGCTCATTGAAACCCATCTGTGAAAAAGAGGAGGCAAGGCATGAAGGTATTACTGGATAAACACAAGTAAGAGATGCACAAAGGTTATGCTGGCCTTATGAGCAATGCAATAATGGCAATATACTTATATTAATAACTATATGATGACAGAATTAGGTCAAAACACACTACAATTTCATAGTTGCAATCACACCATGAAATGATGAAGCCATACCTAACTTGATACTGTCTCCACACTGTACAGTACCATAGGGCAAGGTACTGGCTCAGGCCTGAGACCTATTTACAACATCCATGTGACTACTGACAGCTCTGATGTTTTTTAGCTGGTGGGGATCTCGACAAAATGATGTAGCAGAACTGAGTCTGTGTGCATGTGTATAACACAACGTAGGCTTAAGAAAATGATATCGTACAAAGCAAGAACAGTAAAAGTTATCCTTTGGCAAGATACAACTAACAAGACAAGAATATTCATTTCTTACAGATTGGAAAGCTGAGAACATGGCCGTTACCTGTAAAGTACCTTATAACTTCCTCCTGCAAACCCCATTTTTGCCCAGTTTGTCTCGATGCACCTCATGATAGCTGGCAAAATCCCCTCTGAGGGCTATTGTGCTGGCACACAGATGCACAAGAGCTCTGCAAGATGTTGAAGCCTTCATTAAAGATATATGAGTATGTAGGGATATAGACATTGGTTACATGTTGTAACAAGCTGCTGTATGTCTTCAGTTTTGCTGGCCCCATCCAAACTCACAGAAGATGAGAATGTAACAACAGACTGAGCTCAAGAAAGGATGTGTAGGATGAAGCTGTAAAGTCCTTTACAAAGTATTGGAACTTTTTTCCCTCTCAACACATAACAATGTAATATTCTCAACTTGTTAGTATTATCTTGACAATTAATAGTATCTATTGTTGCTGCTTTGTACAAAACCGTTCTCCTAAATCTTTGTTGTGTTTTGCCACTGCTGCATGCCATTGTTGAGGCAGAAAACAAGGAAAGACTTTTGTGAGGTTTATAAAGTTCTGGTGGGGATGAGCCCTGCTGTCACTGAGGTCAGAGCCACCCCTGCATGTGACAACATGCTAAGGCTAATTCTGGCTTTGAGTGGCTCACTGTGTGCTAAGGGCATTACGTCATTGCACAATTGGGATCATCACTCGAAGTATGACAGGCTGCTGCTCATATTAAACCAGGCTATTTGGGGTCAGACTGTCTAGCAGAGTATCCTGTCTCCAACGAGGATCAGCAAGCGGATACAAAGGAAGGAGCATAAGAAAAAGGCAGACATGCAGTGATTGCTCTCCAGCCTCCAAATCACATATGACACAGGTTTCTTAGAGGCTTGTCTTTGCTTTTAACAGCCTCCAGGAGATCTGGACTCTATGAAGTTGCCCAGTCACTGCATGTAAACTTTTAGTACCCACAGCATCTTAAGATGGGGAGTTCCCTGTTCACTGTTCCCATGGGCTCTCTCATCAAAGGGCTTGCTATCACACTCCAGGAGGTTCATTTCCTTGCCATTGCCATCCAGCAGCTCAGACTTAAAACCAGCTGCAACTCTAAAGAAAGGAAAACAAATTCCAGATGACCAATAACCTGTCTTTTGAAAACCAGAGTACCCAGCATTTTTTTCTACCTCTGTCTGTGCGTAATCTACACTCATCACCAGTTCACCCACACATCTCTTCTGGCTGTGAGACAATTGAATTTTTTTTCCCAAGGACAAGAGAAATGTTTCCTAAACCAGCTGCCAAAATCTGCCAACTCATTTGTCTTTCTGCCAACCCTTACCAGCAGTAGGTTCCTTCTTGCTCCACCAGAAAGGAGCAACTCCATCTTTTCTGCACTCCCACACTGACCAGAAGTGGAGAGGAAGGGTCAAGACACCAGGAAGGACTGGTTGAGGCAACACTGGGGTCATAATTACCAGTGGACTAGTTAGTTGCTCCCAGCAGTCTCCTTATCCAGGCAGCTGCCTTTTCTTCTGATGCCTGCAGCCAGACCCATTTTATTTTTTTTCCAGGACATCAAAGACCTCCATCACAGATTAAATGCCAGCAGAAAGACTGATTTTAGAAATGTTTTTCCACCATTTTCTGCTTCTAAATTTGTAGCATGATAAATATTTAAGTACAAATGATTCTTCTCCTTCTTCAGTAAAAAGTTAACTGTAAACTTTCTGCAAATGAAAAACAATGTAGTGATGAAAAATAATTATAACAGATGACTCACGAGTCTACAGTGGGTTTTGCATCAGCAAATAAAATTGGTCAGGGTAGATGGAAAAAAGTGCATTGAAATTGAACTACCAAATGTATCTTCCAAGCCCTCATTACCAATCCCCTTTCAAACAAAGTCTTTTTCATCATAGATCACCCAGCTACATTTTGCATTTGCAAGTTTTTTTTAATTAAAAAGTGAAAAAGAAAAATGTAATGAACACTCAAACTGACACCTCTCCAGAACAAAGGGCTCTCCAAACTTCAAAATGCAAACAATTACGGAGGTCCTCTAAGCTGCGTATTCACTCACACACAAGGGGGAAAAACAGTGAAGGAGGAATTACTGTGACAAGGGAAAAACCTTGCCAGCTTTTACCTATTCACTGTTTCTCCCTTACAGTCTTCTGTTGAAACTCTTGTAATTTATCAGCTTTTTAACTCAAGGGCTCTTTTTCCCATAGGATCCTAAACTTTGCCAGATTGAACAAAAATGGCCCATTAATATGGTACGCTGCGAAGGAGTTGCCAGTAATGACTATTTGAGGTGAACATTGAGTGGGTGGGGGTGAATTAAATGTTGTCTAGAATACTAGGGTATTACCTATTTTCTGTTTTAAAAACATTTTCTCCCATTATCTAATATTTGAGAACAGGAAGGAAGGAAGGACTCCTTCCCTTGAAACAGACACCTTTTCCTTCATAGTCTTTCCTGGACCTGTTTTTCTTATTTACTAGTCTGTTCTCCATTATAAAATTATTTGCATCCTAATCAGTCCAGGGAGAATGGGACCTCCTATCCTTAACAAGTCACTGAGAAGACAGTCAAAGAACAGGTGGGAAATACAAACATAAAGAAGTTAAATGATTTGCTCAGTATTGTGTCAGTTATAGAATATTTAATGAGGACCAAATCGTTAGCTTCCTATGCTAGGGAACGGCTTGATATCTAAAAAGCAGCTGCTTTATCTCAACCAAATGAAGCAGCAGGACGGAGTCAGGTACTTTCTTCAGCTAACACAGTCTGCAAAGAATGATCAAGGAGCCATGTAGAAACAGCTGAAAGGAAACACAAGTTATCACAGAGAAACACTAACCAAGGAAAACTGAACTTGCACCCTTCATGGAGCTTGTATGTTTACTTTTCTCCTGAGCACAGATTACTGAGCAGGACTCACACTGCTGTTGCCATCACGCATCTCCTGAATACAGCATGGTGCTTACAGCATTCACCCAACAACTTCCTAGACTGAACTCCCTCCTTAAAAAAGAGGATTCATGGCCACATTTGCCCCATATTTAACCACCAGGATATATCAAGTGGATAACAATACCTCCATCCCTCAGTTGAAGCTGGGTCACTGTGGCCAGACCACAGGACGTGGATTACTCAGCTGAGTGGGTGTTAGGGTCATGTCCCTCTTTCATGGACTGTTCATGCACTTTGCATCAAACAGCTGTTGGCTGTCTCACGACCACCACTGTTCTACAGCCTACTGATCAAAGTATCTGCTCAGGGTCTGAATCCTTGATGGCCGCATGCTAGAAACCTCCCAACGAGATCAGTCGAGCCCGTAGGAGTTAGGATTGCAATGAGTACTCAGGTTACCACTGTACTGAACACCATCCCTCTGTGTTTTCCTTGAAGTCAAGTATTCTTCAGTATCTTAGTGCACTGCCTTTGGGGAGTTTTTCTACTGTCAGCAGTAACACAGTGCTATGGACACAGGAACCATGACAGCCATCCTGCTTCTCACCCGCTACAGCAAGGATATCTGGTTCTGTGCTTATAGGACTGTTCTACATCCAACAGGTAAGGCTGTCCCAGGGATCTCTGCATGAATATACCACCTATTATAAACATATGCACAGTGCTGACTGCATTCAGCCTGCAGTCACCCTTCCCTGTCTCTGTCATACCTTAATGTTCCTATCACAGTTGTCAGTGGGAACTTCCTAGACAGCATTCTGAAGATTTCTCCCTGCTTCTGGGCTGTCTCTATCTGTGGGTAAAAAATCCAGCTCTACAGGAAGGAATTGTAAAATTGTCACTGGCAAGCTGCCCATGCTCAGTGCCTGTAGCACTTCCAAAGTTCCTAGGTGTGACAGAAAACATTAGGCCTGGAAGGGGGAAGGATGGAGCCAGACTCAAACTTGGGAGTTCAGCAGAACTTGCAGGGTCGAGCTAGATGGGCCCCAGGAGATGAGGCTGGGAGATTTACAGTCAAGACAGTTGTTGGCTCTGGGCATCAGGCCAACCTCATTATCCTAGACACAGGCAAAGAAGATGAACTCACAGAGTACAAACCTTGCACTGCAAACCACCTATACAGCTCTGCTGTACCAATTATGTTAGTACTGGCTTCCCTTTCCCTTCCAGTCTAAGCAATCGCTGCTTTTGTCTCACCTGGCGTTCTTACTCCTTCTCACCTCCTGCACAAGTCCTGCCATTTAGTGACCTGTTCCATATTAACGGCTGCTGTGCTCACACTAGCATGACATATATTTTGGTTTGGTGGTGGATGTTTACAATTTATAAAGGGCTCTGGGATGAAAGACAAGACACTATCATCAATTATTGAGGTTTATCTCTGAACTTTTTTCCAGGTTCCATAAATGTGTCTTCTCATAAAGGGCTTGAAAAACTTTATCAGATGAATAAATAACTCCAGATTGAGGGGTCTGCACCAGTTCAGCCCACTCCTGCTAAGAAAGCTCTGGATCAGCACATGGGAAGAGCCTCAGAAAACGTCTCTTCTCCCACCAGCTGTTGTCCTGGCTAAAGACAATAAGCTTTTTTCAACTGTCTGCTACTTTCCTTTCTTCATTCCCTGAATAGCCCTTTCAACTTTGAAGTCACAACATGACCAAACCAAGAAAATGCTTTCTTTGCTTACCCCACAACCTCAGGAAGGAGAGCCCACATAGAAAACAAACACATAAGCACATTAACATCTTCAAGCATATACATGCACCTATCTTTTTAGACAAAGGCTCGTAAAGAGCATGCACACAGTTAATTTTTTGGTTGAACTGTGCTCAGTACCTTGAAGATTAACTCATGGATTAGGATTTGGAAATCACTAAAATATTGTTTCTATTTGAATTACTGGCACATGCATCTGAAATACTAACTTTTGTCAGAGCACCACGAGGCCATTATCATATTGGTGGCTGGGCAAGAAAAGTACAAGGCTTTGCAAGGAAAACCAAATGTTAGATGAAATGTCTTCGTCAGAGCCAACCTCCCATTAGTCACACAGCATTCATATTACTTGGGGTTTCTGGCATCTATCTTCTGGTGTTTGCTTTGGGTAGGATGACATTGCTTCAAGTCTCTACCATGCAGATAGTCCACCAGCAGGTGCTTGGTTAAACGCAGTGCAGCATGTTCACGCTTCTAAATGCTTTTATCTAGGGATCAGGACTAAGTTAGAAGATGGCAGCTGGTTTGTAATAAAAATGGAGTGTTCTGTCTCCATAAGTTAAAGCTCTGGACTGCCTACTTATTAATTACAAATAAACATTAAAAACGTTATAACCTTCCTGGAACTTAAAATGGGCACTCAAGACATTGTCACAGTTTGAGGAAAGAAAATCTTATTCCACTGACATCTTTAGAAAATCAAGGATGTCTGCCATTCTCCCAAGGACACACAAGCATACATACACAGTCCATCATTAAAGTGTCTTAGCTTTGTTTTATAATAAATAATGTTGAAAGTAGCAACCACTTTTATTTCGGACTGGAGGCATTCACTAAACAAGGCTGAGGAGCATTGATCTGAGCTACTTAGCTAATCAATACATCTTTTGCATGTCTGTCTGAAACCTTGTGATCCTCATAACTCCAGTCTCATTTCACCAATCACAGTAAGAAAGGGTAAGCTTGGGTTTATTTTCATAAGCAACATGATCAAGAAAAAATAATTTTTTGCCTTTTTTTCAGTTCTTACAAAGTTCATAAAGCCATCATCTAAGTAGTAAAGTTCATATTTTTTTTCTGAGGACTGCATCTCTTTTTGATGGCTCAGTATTGTAGTAAGAACCCTTCAAGGAAATGGAGGTGTGATGCAGATAGCACATTAATTACTTTTAGAAACTGATAGCATATTCCTGCATATTTGGCAAAACTGTGAAGTCTGTTGTGCTGGGTAGAAGGATACAACGATTAGGTATGTTTCCACTGCACCCTGCCTAAGCAGGAAGAAGTACAGGATGCCTTCAGACAATGGGAAGAACCCAAAAGGTCACAGGCCTTAGTATTCATGGGAGACTTCAATGATCCAAATATCAGTCGCCAAGGCAAGCAGTGCTGGTGCCAGCATGATTAGCAGCACAGGGAGAGTTCCTGGACCAGGAGAACCTGAGGTAAGCAGAGAGATCCACCAGGAGCCCACAGCTTGGGCCACCATGACTGAGGAGACCTGGGCAGGGCCAGGAGCAATGGCAGGCAAGGAACCTTAAAAGTAGCCTCTGGCAAGTGGTAGCAACCTGGGCTGTTGCAAACAGCCTTTGTCACTAGTGCCCTGGCCACATCAGGCCCATAGTTTCCCTAGTCTTCCTTTCACTGCTAAGATACTTGCAAAAGCCCTTCTTGTTGCCCTTCACATCCTTTCTCAGGTTCAAATCCAGATAAACGTTGGCTTTCCTAACCCCATCCCAACTCCCAAACAATGTCTATACCTCTCCTGGGTCACCTGCCCCTGCTTCCACTCTCTGTATGCTTCTCTTTTAGTTCAGTCAGGAGCTTCTTGTTCATCCATCCAGTCTTCCTGCTGCCCTTGCCTGACTTCCTGCACATCAGGATTCTTAAGCCTGTAGGAGGTCATCCTTGAAAATCCACTAGCTCTTCTGGACCCCTCTTTTCTCCAGGCTTGTATCCCATGGGATTCTTCCTAGCAGGTCCCTGAACAGCCTAATGTCTGTTCTCCTGAATGCCCGGGCTGTGATCCTGGGTTGGTTTTTTTTGTCTTGTTCCATTCTGTCATGATCCTGAACTCCACTATCTCATGGCTGCTGCAGCCAAAGCTGCCACCAGCCTTCACATCCCTGACTAATTCTACCTTGTTTGTTAGTGCCAGGTCCAGCAGAGAATCTCCTCTCAGCAGCTCCTTCATCGTCTATGTTAGGAAGTTGTCATCAGTGCGTTCCAGAAACCTCTTGGACTGCTTGTGCCCTGATATGTTGCTATTCCATCAGAAAGAACATAGAATCATAGAATCAGTTATATTGGAAAAGAGCTTTAAGATCATCAAGTCCAACCATAAAATTAGCACTTCCAAGTCCACCACTAAATCATGTCCCCAACAGCCACATCTACATGTCTCTTAAATTCCTCCAGGGATGGTGCCTCAACCACTTCCCTGGGCAGCCTGTTCCAATGCCTGATAACCCTTTAGGTGGAGAAATTTTTCCTAGTATCCAAGGATGATAGGATAAAATTTTCCCTCAGCAAGTTCACAGTTTTGGCCAGATGGGAATCTCATTAAGTTCAACAAGGGGAAGAGCAAAGTCCTACACCTAGGGAGGCATAACCCCATGCACCTCAACAGGCTGGGGACTGATCAGCTGGTGAACAGCTCTACAGTGAAGGACCTGATGGTCCCGGTGGATAATAAAATAAAAATAAAAAATAAGTTAGCCATAAACCAGCAAGGTGCCCTTGCAATAAAAAGACCAAAAGGCTCCTAGCTAGCACTAGGCAGAATGTCACCAGCAGGTTGAGGAAGGTGATTCTTCCCCTCTGCTCAACACTGGTGAGACACATCAAGAGTGCTGTGTCCAGTGCTGGGCTCATCAGTACAAGGAAGACATGGACTTATTGGAGTGAGTCCAGTGAAGGGCTGTAAAGATGATGAAGGGACTAAAGACCCTCTCCTGTGAGGAAAGGTTGGGACTGTTCAGCTGGGACTGTTCAGCTGGGACTGTTCAGCCTGGAGAAGAGGAGGCTCGGGGGGATCGCATCAATAGGAACACATACCTGAGGTGAAGGTGCAAAGAAGATGGAGCCAGACTCTTTTCAGTGGTGCCCTGTAACAGAACCAGAGGCAATGGGCACAAACTGAACATTTTTTTACTGAAGGTGACCAAGCACTGGCACAGGTTGCCCAGGGATGTTGTGGAGTCTCCATGCTTGGAGATATTCAAAACCCAACTGGATGTAGTCCTGGGCAATCTTGTCTAGCTGATCCTGCTTGAAGCAGGGCCATTGGACTAGATGATCTTAAAAGGTCCTTTCCAACCCCAACCATTCTATGGTTCTGTAACAAGAAAAAGTCACAGAGCTAGCAAGCAATAGAGCACAGCATGCCCCTTCACCCAGAGACCGAATCTGTTTCCAGAATGTCCTGTAAGCCACCAGTGGTTAGTCTCTGCTCTCTGTATTACTCACCACAGCTTACTATCAAGAAGCTTGCACAGCTCAGAAACTTGTAACAACTCAACACATCTTTCTGAGGACTGAAATCTCAGTTGCTGCCCAACCAAGGAGAAATTGTAAGGCCACTGAAAACAGAACACCCTGGCTAAGGCATGCTGTACCTCTACCCTTGCTTTAGTGAAGGAGTTTTTTGCCACTTTGGCAATGATGCTAGACCTGGTGACCTAGCAGCAGTCTTCTTTCTCAGACTGAATAAGAGTGAATGATCAATTCCAAGCCAGCTACCAAGAGCTGGTTTTGAGGATGATTCACAGTCTCAGTTCAGGCTATTTGGAAGAAAATAAAGCCATTGCATTTTGATAAGGGATCTCTGAATTAGAAGTCTGGATTTAGCAGTTATGGGGATGCCCTATATCAAGGAGATTACCTCATATTTCCAATCTTGGCATCTCCCCCCAAAAATGCTTGCATTTTCCACTGCATGGTATTTGGTATGGATGTCACACTAGACTGCTGCAGTGGCATACAATCCAGCCACTGCATTACTTTTGTTGTTTCTCAGTGTCCTGATACCCATTCTTGTCCACAGTAGTTGCAGAGCAAGTCAGACCAGCAGTGGAAATGAGAGTAATTAAAAGACGGGGGTTAGGAGTTTGAGGAGGAGGGTCTGAGTCCTGCATCTTCACTTACATCAGTGGACTGCAGATGAAGCTGGGGAATTCACAGTAATGAATCCTTGGCAAAATCCAAATGACAGGGCAAAGCAGAGCGTACAGGTTCCCTTTATTTTTTAAAGATATCCTTGAATCTGAAGCCTTTAATTTTTACAGTTTTCATAAAAGTGACTATCTCGAGTTTGTATTGACAGATTATTTCTTTATGTTGCTGTAGATGACAATGCATTTGATCATTTTTTCCAAATTTCATCCTAAGCCTTTTTTTCTTTTAAAGCTTATTTCACTACTATCATGAAATAAACAAGGAATTTATGCAAGAGTTTTAAATAAAGAGAAGGTATATGGCCTCTTCTACCTGGTTTTTCCAGGTCAAAATGGGCAGTCAAATAATATCACAGTGATGCTACCTTTGTCAAATTCAACTAAAATTTAAGGAAGAGTAATAAAAGCATGCTTAGCAAAGAAGTTAAGACAGGTGTTTCTGAAAAAGAAAGAAGTCAGGAGTTTCAAATTATATTTCATTATTATTAAAAAAATGCATCCTTGTTTGAGTGGGAAGAAAAGAATATTAATATTTTATGAGCTAACTCTAAAAATAAATTAAATGTTCTGAGTACTTTAATAGTTCAAATACAACTGCCTTTGCTCAAATATTTTACGCTTTTCAGGGGACAGAGAGCACCCACTGTTCCTATGTCTCATTGTAAGGTTCATCATAAGCTATATTTGAGTGATATTATTATAAAGCCTATAATCTGAATCATAATAAGAAGAAAACAAACCAAAATGTTGCAACTATAGACTGAACATGGAGACACAGTGATTGTTCAGTTTCTTTTTATGCATTTATACTTTCTAAAATCTAGAGGGATTCCCTAAACGTGTATTTAAGCAATGTCTAATTGTATTAAAAATCTAGGAACATTTTTAATGAAGTACGAAGTAAAGTAGAAAGCCCATTCCTCAGGACATTAAATGAATGATTCTGACATTTATTTTTCTTCTGAGGCAGGACCCAAAGCTGTTTCTTCTACGTGTTTTATTTAGAACTAATAAAAATGTTTTCTTCCAAAAAAATCAGAATACTTTGCTCCAATCATGATTTGTTCCATTTTAATTAACTATATATACATAATTCAAATTGGTTATTTTTAGGTGAAAAATCAAAAACTATCCTGTTCTGAAAGCATCAGGACAGAACATTAGAAGTTATGAAAATGCATTCATCTGGGAGACAGGGTATTTCTCCACAAAAAAATATATTTCTCCAAAATATTTCAACACGGAGTCATTTTCTAATGGTAAATTGTTTCTGTTGATGGTATCCAAACTGGCTGAAGTTCCTGTCTGTGATGAACTGCTCAATTTGCTTATCTCCTTTGTACTTGCAGTCCTCTTTGCAATATACTGCTTGTCAGAATGATTCAGAAAGTGTCTCCTTCTCACCTCAAGCTTAAAAACCCAGCACTAAAAATCCCATGAAAGCTGAAATGTATTAATTTCCTGCTTCTGATCTGAATCCTAAAAGGCGAAATGAGGAAAGAGATAACTTACCCATCGTCTTGCCTCCAACTGGGGTTAATTGTATGTAACTTCATATAAATCAAGAGACATTTGTAACATTTTTCCTAAAAACATCCAGTGATTGCGACACCAGAACTCCAGACAACCTGCTTTCTACTTCGTGATTCACTCAGTGCGCCATTATGAAGTTTTAAAGAGTGTCTAATCTAAATACTGGAAATTTACCTTATTTGGAGTTTAAATCCAATAGGTCTTCTGTTGACCCCAGCCATGTCAGCAAACATATTGTTACCTATTCTTCATGGGGTTTTTTATACATTTGAAAACTGTTAGAGTGTGTCCAGTCAGTTCCCCTTTCAAGATCAAGCAGCTGTCGTTCATTTAATTATTCCTTGAGAGTCATGGTTTCTATATGTCTGATCATCGTATTTAGATTGTCATCATCTAGTCCAAGTTAGTCTACTTCTTTCTTGAGCTGTGATGCTGAAACCTCTACCTTGAACTTCAGAATATGTGGTCCAGGTAATTTATTTCAAGTGTCTAGCACAGTACCATCACAATAGTAATTTGTTGTTATTTTTAGTTGGTGGGATTTGAGGAGGAGATATTTTGGGGTTGGCTTTGGGGTTTTTTTGTGGTTTTTCTTTTATTAACAGCATGACATTCTTGGATCTTACTAATGTCATCTAATTAATTAGTAAAGAAAAGAAAGTTTTTTTCCTCTGTTCCCAAATTCTCTTAATTCCTCTGAAGTTTTTAAATTGCTCTGAGAAAGATACATGCTTCAAAATCAAATCACATGATCTGATATGACATAGCATCTAAAATTGCATCTCTCTTCCTATAGTGTTCTCATTTATGATCCCCCAAATGCACTTGTATTTGCAGGTTTTCCACTTCAGGAGAAAAATACAATACATAAAGAAATAAACTGCATGAAAAGCTTATTAGAAATGCCCCAAGTTGCAAATAGGTCTGGAAACAGGCAAAGGAAGCATATACAAGAAGTAATTATATCGTACACTTTTAATAAAGATGGACTTATTTGTGTGTGGGGAAAAAAAAAAAAAAAGCTGCAGGCTCCATTAGGTTGTTATTAGAAACCTCACTCTAAAATACAAAAATGTTAAAATTTCAGAATAATTTATTAAAGTTATTAGCATCTATTCAGGCAGAGGTGTTTATAGAGATCTGAATATTAAGAATTTTTTTGTGTGAAGCAAATACTACTGACAATGGCATTTTCTCCAAACTTAGTGAAAGGACCTCTAGACAAATTATGAAGAGAAGTGTTACCTGCACAGGGAGGTCTTGAACACTGACAGCCTGGGGACTCCTAAAACACATCGTGGGGGGTGATGTCAGGGATGCTAGCGTTCATATCTGCTGTGGAAATCAGACCTTCTGGGCATTTCAAGAGCTAAGGTGATTAACCACTGGAGCAACATGGTAAGCACCACGGAGATTTCTCTACCACTAAGCAATCATAGAACCACAGAATCATAGAATGGTTTGGGTTGGAAGGGACCTTAAAGATCACCTCGTTCCAACCCCCTGCCATCGGACACTTTCCACCAGACCAGGTTGCTCAGAGCCCCATCCAACCTGGCCGTGAACACCTCCAGGGAGGGGGCGTCTACAGCTTCTCTGGACAACCTGGTCCAGTGCCTCACCACCCTCACAGTAAAGGATTTCTTCCTCATGTCTAATCTAAATCTGCCGTCTTTAATTTTAAAGCCATTCCCCCTTGTCCTATCACTACAGGCCCTTGTAAAAAGTCCCACTCCAGCTTTCTTGTAGGCCCCCATCCATGTGAGATTTGGTTTTGTATTTCCCATGAAAATTATGACTAAATTTGAAAAATAAAAATAATTATGGCAATCCTCTGGGCAGTGGTGGTCTGGAGCCATGCCAAAGTTATTGCAGTCTCTGGCCTTTTCATCTACCATGGAGAGGACACTGGAGAGGTCCCCCTCTTTGTAGGAGCTAGTCTGAGGACCTGTGATCAGAATCCAGTGATCATCTTAGTCTGCAAGTGCCCACCTCCGATGTAAAGGCAGGCTGAGCTAACAGAAATAAAAAAAACCTGCTTTTCTCAGCTCAGCCTGAACTTCCACTCTCACCTTTACCTGCCTTTCTAAAGTAAGCAGTTAACTTGGGAAAGGAAGGTTGTCTGTTTCTGTCTCTGTGTAGGGTTGGGGACGGTAAGGCTTTGGTCTTGGTGGGACATCCCTGTGCTAACGTAGCACAGGTGTGGACACAGCCCTGTGTTAACCCAGCTGTCAACAACATTGATTACAGGAGCTGCATTCATCAACACTGAGACTCTCCCAGCAGCTGCCATGTAAACCTCTGCCTGTAACATAAGCACTATTTAAATCTCTGCAGCTTTTGAGATGGGGAATAGAGTATAACAAATAATTTAACCTCAGAGTTGGAAAACTCCCTCCCCCTCCCACCATCTCATCAGGATAAATGAGAAGTGGTTTAGAGAGGCTTCTCATTTGCCTTTCTGTGTCAGCTGCAGTTTGATATTATGTGGTTAATTTCATCAGCACATAAATAGAATGCAATAGAAAAACACGTCTTCTAAATGAGCAAGGTCGCCTAGGTCTCCTTGGGCAGGTCCATGTCTCACCAGGGGACAGCATCACCATCTGCTCAGCAGTGCCAGGCCTTCCCCTAACTCATCCGTGCATAAGCAGAACATTAATGTTGCTGAGACCTATGTGTAAAAGGCTGGGAAAAAAACAGAAGAGAGGCAGTCCCAGGCAACCATACCTCAATCCCCACCCTGCCGGCACGTGCATTGTAATAGACTCTCTAATGCAGGGATCACTTCTGGGCAGGACCTTGGTCTTACAGATGGAGTGCGCTGGGGTGATTTGTTAACAGCATCCCCTCCTTCGATGGAGGGCTGGGTGGGGAGCAGTGGTTGCAGGTTTGTGGACAAGGGAATTGTGGTGAGGAAGCTGAGAGCTGACCCAGAGAGTGGGATCTGACCTCCATCTTTACAGTGGCATAGGAAGGGGCAAGTATTTCTGCTAGGTGTTGTTTTGGGAGGTAGTGGAGGACTTGCAGCTTACCTGAAAACTCAGAGCTCCATTTTGTGACAGTGGGAACTGTGCTGCTGAGAGCCAGACAGGCAAAGGCACAAGCTCTGAAAACAGAAGCATCAGCCAGGTCGCTCCAGGTATCCCCAAATTAGCCTGTGTTTCTTCACCTGTAATCCTCTGTGCTTTCTCACTGTCAGAGAGAATTATGTCTTAGTATCTCAGAAAAGTTCATGCAAACTAAGTTATTAATATTTTTTAAATACTTATGTAATCTAGAAGAGCTAGAGAAATACCCTGAAGAAACCTAAGAAGAGCAGGTTTTGACTGATATTCATTCTGCAGGGCGGACACCAGACATTTAAGAATATGACCAATGCAGAACAATAAAATCTCATGAGAACTTACAAGGTACTACAGTAATGCAGCCACAGTGGACCCTAAGACAGCCCAGCCTGGCTTGAAACAGGTGTATTGATGGTGTCAATTTATGCCAGTGGCAGAACAGAATAATCTTTTTTTCAGGATTCTGGCTGAGAGATTATATGTTTACACTGGGGGAGAAATTAATACGTACAAAACTGCTGACCACCTAATGTAAACACTGGCATCTCTGGAAGTAAATTTGTAAGGATTTGTTGCCTTGCAGGCAGAAGCCACTACTGCCTCTGCTGCTGCTCATGCTTTTGCCATGCAGTGGGAGATGATTAAAAAAAGTTTCAGAGCTCCAAGTAAGGAATCATCACCCAGTCCTTTAGCAGGACAAGGTAAAACTGTTAACTCTCAAAGGTCTCTGAGTACTTTAAGACTGCAGAGTCTCTGCTGTGGACGTGAGCATTTATACACTGGACACACTTAGATGAGCATCAGGGGGCAGGGTGTGAGTGGATCACAGATCCTGAGCATCCTGCCAACCCCACAGAGACATCGCCATTCCCATCAGCCTCTTTGCAGCCACACAGGGAGGACCACTGTCAAGAACGTCAATTTTTCACTGCAGCTGCAAGGAGAACCATTTGTTTTGTAAACACAATAATCTGGTGTGTCAGGCATGAGATTTTCTTGGAATTTCCAGTTCACAGCAAATTCTGAATATTCCTGACCAATCCAGCCTAATTCATACCGAATGTATTTCTTAGGTGAAGTTTCCCAAGAACTGGGAATGCTGCTTGTCCACGCATTCAGCCAGAGAGCACCAGGGAAATAATAATAACAAAACAAAGAGATACAAGAAAACAAGCCAAAACTAAAACAACAAAAAAAGGGAAGAAGGATAATTTTCTCCTTTTGCAGCAGCACAGCAGGGAAGCCCAAAGGAATCACATCACTCTCATTCTGCTACTTGAAAAAGATCGTCATATCGGTTCAAAACACCAGTGGAAGAAAGAGACCTGCAACAACTCCATCGCTTTTAACCCTCTTGAAAGAACTGAGAAAGGGGAAGAGGCGGGGGAGGCACAGGCATGGGAGATGTATGCACACAGATTGTGCTTCACAGAAGCCACAACACTGGAAGACAGGGAGTGAAAAACACGTATTTGCGTCAGCACTGGATAGAGACTTTGCACAGCAAGACATGTGGGAAGAAGCAAGGAAGAGACAAGACAGAATGTCCCTGTCCTCCAGCCATTATAGGGACAAGAGTGTCAAACTGATTAGACACAAAGTCTAAGTGGCATCTCTGTTTTTCATTTTCTGAAAGTCAGGTCCAGAAATATCACCCAGGTGATCACAAATCACATCACAATTTGATTGCCATTCCCACAGACTGTGGGTTCTTCTTTCAAAGGTGCCAGCCATCCTGGACATTTCACTGTATAATGCTCTGGGTGAGTAGCTGTCAGAGCTGGAAAATGAACTAAATCCATTAATTTTTCAGGTCTGCCTATGGCTGTTAATTTTCATCCTCTAGAAAGCAAATGCCTTGTTACTTTATCAAACTGTTATGGCTCCAGAGAGCTTATATGTATATACAAAATATATAGAAGCAATGGTCCAGATATTGTGCACAGAGATGCAAGTATAATCTACTAAACCAACTGGAAAAAAAGTATGTTGAAAAATGTCATGTCTCAGACTAACTGGTGGATGCTTATTAATTAATATGAAATACCATTAACAATTACATGGACTGTAGAATCTTTTTCTGTTTTGCTTCTTAATTAGCACAATAAAATGTTAACTATGAAAGAAATTTACCTTCCAGTCTTATTAAACTGGAATTTTCCACTGCCGTGTTGAACACTGAGAAAGGAAAAACTATGGTGTAATTCTGCAATGATCTATGTCTTAAATAATTCAAAAGGGAAGTTCACTGTATGCCTGCAACTCTGATTACAGTGAAAGACAGTGACAGCAGACTGCCCACTGATTTAAAAGCATCTGCAGGCACCTTATTTATAATTAGGGACCTGAAAAAACACAATGCAGGAAAACTTGTAAGTGATCCTCAAATATCACAAAAAATACTGAGGCTGTAAAGTGATAAATTACCAGACCTGTAATTCAATCTCAGTTTTTTAATGATCTCATCGATCAATCATTCTTCATGGCTGCGATTCATGATATCATCTGAACCCCTCTCTATTGAGTTATGGCTTTGTTATAAATCCCACATTATCCATTATCCTTACATTGAATATACACTACCTTATTACAGTAGCACTCAACAGCACTGCCAGACTTGAGGGGTTATCATATCAGTTTTTCCCATTAGAAATTCTGGTTTTCAAAGGATTACAGATCAGATGGGACAATACACTCTGAGTTCAGCTTCTCTGTGTGATCTTAGGAAGGGGAGGATGGGATTGTGATTAGGTTGCTAGCATTGGCCTGGAAAAGAGCTAGAGCTTGTGCAAACCCTTGCTACGCACAGGTTATACAGACAACTTGGCCCAAGTGACTTGGGCAGCTGAAGTGATTAAAAGTATGGCTGTATCATCTGGCAGACTACAGAGCAGAGGGACCTGATCCTGATCCTGCTCCTGGCACTGGCTAGCGATGTCCATGCACAGCTGAGTGGATTACCCAGGCTAAGAGGCCCTCTAACCAAATGGGGAAAGGGTCCAGCTGAAGCACCCCTGCCGCAGAAGCAGTTTTACTGTGCCTGACTGTAATTACATAGGAGAGATGGGGGTGGACCATACTGTTTATTTCTTCATTGGGAAAAAAGTGTGCTGATATTAGCAGTCCTTTTTCAGAGGGTAAGTTAGTAAAACATTGTCCTATCCACAGTGCAGCTGAGCCACATGCATGCATTTCACCACTGTGCTGAATCTGACAGCCCGGTGAGATGCAGTTAGTTTAGGAGGAAAAAAATGGTTCTTGGTGCTTTGGGGTTCACCTACACGATGCCAAAAGATGGGTCTGTGAACTCCAAATGGGCCTAAAATGGGGCACAGCTAAGCAGAACCCTCTGTGCCTGAGTGGTAGCTGGAGAACTGACCAGGGAAGGTACCCATGAAACTCATTGCTGCCTCCTTGCAAGAAGGCAGCTGTGGACCAACTCCAAAAAAAAAGGGCTTCTCTCCAACACTGAGGACAGCGGGTGGATGAGCTCCTGATTTCACAGGTATCCATGGTGCAAAATGAGACATGTGCTGACATTACCTAACATCAGGGAGCAACCGGAGTGGGGCTGCTCCAGGAGGGATGCAAGCCAGGAGATCATGCACAGGCAGAAACTGTCCCCTCAGCAACAGGGCAGAGTCCCACAGCATCAGAGTGGGGCTGGGCTAGTGGCAATGTCCAGCTCTACCAACAGCCCCAGACAAGATGAGGTGACAATTCAGATCCAGTGTCCATCACAGCCGAGTCAGGAATAGCAGGAGGGAGGGCTGGCAACAAACTACTTTGTCCCTTGTTCCCTTCTGCCCCATGGATGTCACCACTATCACCTTCTAACCAACTAACGTATAACAACATGGCCAAAGACCTTCTTCTCTTTGCCTTCCCGTCCCAGCTCACCTCTTCCACCCTTCTCTTTGGTCACACAGCTGAAGGTAAGTGTGTGTATGAGTGTGTTGAGAGCATGCTAGAGCATGGCTTCAATCCACTGAGCCAAGATGTTTTCTGCTAGTGGATTTGAAGGAGGCCCCAGTGGTGCAAACTAGTAGTCTGAGAGCGCATGGGCTGTATTGAAACGGTTTCTGTCATGCTTTGCAAAAGCAGGAGTGGAAAAGAACAGGACTCATTCCTGCTTAGTACACTAATGTCTTCCAATAATGCCTCTGCACAACCTCATCCCTGTCTGAACTGTCTCTCCACTTCAACGGAAAAGCACGTTACTTTTTTCCCAAAGCATAGTGATTAATTAAACGTGTCTAAGCCAGTTTAATTCCTCTTTAAGCCTTTCCTCTATTTTTAGAGCATATAATTCTGGTACTGCAACATTTTAAAGTTCAGTGACAGTTTTGGGTAGTCTGCTCTGAAACGTCAAGGTGAATTTTCAGTGAGCAATTCAATGGCTTTTAAAAAATTCTCACCAAGGTACTTAACAAATCCTAACTGAAAATAAATTTCAAACTAGTGTCCCTGTTACAGCCATGAAAAAATTAATCTCACCCGCCGAATGGCCGAGATGCCAACCTCTGTACGTGGGATAAATAATAAAAACCGTGTAGATGGAAAATCATAGTGACCTGTTCATTAGTTTTTATAGAAAAATGTGTGGATGTTAAACAGATATAATGGATGTCCATATTTATTTATTTATTTATTTATTTATTCCCCATAGCTGCAGCCATTCATTTCTTTTTAATCTGAAGTGCTCATTTCATTAAACAGTAATCATTTACTATTAAATAGAAATTATGATTGTTAGTAAAATTCAGTATCTTATCCCAATTTTTGAATCATCGTAAATGGATATCCATTCATCTGTTGTAAGTAGACAGGGTGATAAGTGAGTTACCTGCCCACCTTTACTGATCAGCTAGGGAATCCTTCCCAGAAAAAGACTAGTTCCCTGAAGCATCATTAGTAAAATTCTCAGAGCTTTGCTATGTTTGAGGTCACACTGGATGGTTGTATTGTTCCATTTCAACCTAAAAATTTGTTGGGTTTTTTTAGTCACTTCTACCACATCAGTCTGCTTTTAGTAAAGAAAAAAACCTCAACATTGTGTACTCATTTGGATGTGCTACATCTAGTGGAAAAATGTGATAAGGTGGGAAGGAAAAAACAAGGCATGATTCCCAGAGCCAGTTGACATTGCTGCTAATTAAAAGAAACATTGTTAGTTTTTCTGCCATGTAAACTAAGTACATTTGAAAATGAGGGCAGCGGGCAGGGGGAAAGCTAAAGCTGTTTCCATGAATCACACCTTAAAGCACAAATATTTTTAAGCACATGTTCCAAAAGCCATTGATGAATCTGCACCAACTTCTACAAACTTTGGTGCAAACTGGAGAAGTTTCCAGTTTGCTTCCAGCATCCAGTGTGAATTGTGGTCATTAATGTTACGGGTAAAGGGATTCAGCTCCAACACTAACACATCTTAATTTTAGTGTCCACCTCTACAGGTGTGATTCAGTGGCTTCAGCAGAGGCTAGGGCCATTTGAGATGCCCCAGAGGATCCCTCCTGGACTCTAGCTGCCGATCCAGAAGGCCACAGATCTACCAGCCTCATGTGGTTACCTGTCCTGCAGTAGTTTAGATAGCCTAAATAAGCCTTAAGTCTCTACTGACTTTAATGGGACCTGAAATGTCTGTCTGACATGGACATGTGAATTTAGGCATCTAAATTCATTAAACACAAGCTGAAGCCCTTCTCGAGTTTCTAAGTGGGCTCTAGAGAAGCCAGCCCCAATGCAGTGTGCAAAGTTCTCTTCAGTTAGTCTTAGGGACACATGAGGTATTCCCCATTTGCAGCCTCCAGTGATAGGAGCAGACACAGCGGACGTTATAAGCAGCCTGATGCTACCTCCAGGGAAGCAAAAATGCTTAAAGGCATTTCTTTCCCATATACGACATTGCCAAGCTAATTCAGTACATTGCAGGGAAAGAGAAACTGCTCTCAATACTTCTGATTACAAATTCTTTTGAAGGCAGGAAAACATCACATGATGTGCAAGGCATGACGTTAGCAAGAAGCAAGTAGTTTTCTGACCTGACACAGAGCAGGAGGAATTTTACAGACCTATAATAGACTAAATGCTATTTCCTCCCTGACAAAGCCATTACAAATAAAAGCTTCTTATTGATCTATACAATACAGTGATAAACTAAACGCATGTTTTACCAGACAGGGCCAGTAGCACTTCCATTGAACTGCCTGTAAGGACAAAAAGAGATGCTACGCTCTTTTCCGGATCTGTGTAGTCACACCAACCAATGCAAATGCACCATGACAGCCAGACATCCTTAATCACCATCACAAAAAGCTGTCATTGCCACATATTTATCCCCTGCTGACAAGACAGATTCAGGTCCTCTGGTTACCGAATCCATTCCATAGTCTGCTTCAGCAAGATAACAAAAATGCCAGCAGGAAGTGTAAAATGTGCTGCCCCAATTATCTATCCACTGTCACGCTCTCTGGGACTCAGGGCTTGCTGGGGAGTGAAGAAGGGACAACCAGACAGCTACCTTTTGGATCTGTGCTGAAACTCAGATTAACCACCACACCAAGGAAAAGTATATGGGAAGCACCTAGTGCAGCTGTTTAATTACTCAGGGACATAAATCAAAGAGGTCAAGCGGTCCTTTAAATACATGATTGGATAAACACTTCTCATTGTAAAAGATTACATAACTGGCTGGTAGGAAGACAAACTGCAAAGATTATTACAAGCCTGAAAGCATTCAGCTCAATCACTGACATTTTTTTTCAATGGTAAAAGTGCTCATCAGAGCTGGAATAGCATGAAGGCATCCCCACAGACATATATTTTGCACCCACTAGAAAGCACAGGAAGCAAAAATCCATGACTTCTTCTCTAGCAGCAGAAGCAGCCAGAAAATTATGTCAGAAAGCTGTGTTTCCTGACAGCACTTTTCCTTTTGGGATTCCTGGTGGTATAAACCATGGAGTTGTGTTTCAGTCTGGATCACGTGAGCCTAACCTAGGCTATACTATCAGGCCTAGAAGTGAGGGGTATCACCCCTAATCATCTACAAGTCCAGCAGCCACTGTTACTTCCTTGTTTATGCTTCTCCTAGCAATGATGGAGAGGAGCCTGTGGGCACAATCAATTCTTTCTGGTTTGGGATGGGTTATCCCATATCTGTATTCACTTCAGTTCACCTTGGAGCAGCAACTGCAATCCCTTCCCAGCCAAATCGGTAACTTACCGTTCCCTTCAAAGGCTGGCATAAACAGGCTTTGTTTGTCTCTATGAATATAAGTTTAGAAGATAAATGCAACATCTTGTACAGTCATAAGATTAATGGTTAGGAATGGGCACAGTTGTTACGTAATTTGTTTATGTGCCTACATTGGCAGATTTCTATGGGAACTGGGTATTTAAGGATGATGATCCTAGTGAAATTTCAGAAACACCAAGATACACTAGAGGAAAATTTGGACATTTGAATATGCAACAACACAGTTATTGGCAACTTTGATGCCCAGTTATGTGTCAAAAAACTGGCCCAGAGTACAATAAGCAAAAAAACTTGGCATGTGCCTCCCTCTCTCTTTCACCCAAACAGAGCTCAATGAGTGGGCAACCATGAGTATGTGGAGCATGGTTTGACCTACTTAGCTCCAGAGGTTGACTGAAACATACACAAATAAAATAAAAAAGAAACAATAGCTATTGCAAGTGTAATTGAAATAGTAGGGTTTGTAGTTTCATGGCATCCATGAGTTGCCATGTTGATTCTATAGAGAACTGCCATAGCTATAGGTGTAGCTAAGGTTACAAATTTAATTCCATACCTTTGGATTCTTATACCTTTGCCCTACAAATACTCCCACTGAATTAGTCATGTACAGTCATTGTGAAGCCATTAATCTGAATCTGCTCACACCTCTGTTACATTTGCACAGCACCTGAAAATAAAACAAAGCTCACCTACAGATTTAATGTTTTATGATTGCTTACAACCATCTGATTATTTCCTTAATTTTTTAAGTTAAGATTTACTTTAGCCATTTTCCAGCTGGATTAGAAGAGTAGGAAAACACTGGTTTGCTTTTAAAAAAAAATCAGATGAACCTATAAACAACTTCAACAAACACCTGCCTTTAAAATGCACAGTTATAATATCATGTTAAGTATAGGACTGCAAATTTAATTTGTGCATGTATTTGCTAAATGGGGTGTCAGAGCCTGTAAATGTCATTTGCATATTCCGTTATCAGTTCTGACTACCCCCATCTCATGGAATTCACAGCTGCATGCCTTTGCCCTAATGTGCATACAAGAAGCATTCCCAAAACCATCGAATAGCTAATGAAAACAGAGAACCAGAGGCAGAGCAATGCAGCAGTTACATGTACTTCTGAGCACAAAAAGGCCCCTTTGCATACACCTATCCCGTTGTTTACATTGTCACAGTACCTGCCTGCTTGGTTGAAGCTGAGATGAAAAATGAACCCATCAAAAACCTAGCATCAGACATGGGAATGAAGCAGGTTATTTTACTAAAAGAGCTTCCCTGCTCGTTTTTTTACAGTCTCCTTATTACACAATCCTGTGCAGCATCCCAGTGGGTGACACTGCACACCCCTACCCCTGGTGAGCCTACTGCTGTCAGATGGTCGTCGAGGAACTTGCCATCACATCATTCACCCATTAGAAAACCCAGATGTGTGCCATCACTTGAATGGGGGAAAGCTGCTCTCATGATCCTGGGAAAACTGTGTCATTAGCGATAACAGAAATCAGCTCAAGGAGAGAATTACCCAACAGTGGACTGTTTTCTTTAGTACTCCTAATGCAATTTGAGGGAAAGAGAAAATTAAAAAACCAGAGATGAGAACAGCTGCAGTTAAAAGAGGAAAGACTCCAGGAAAATCTGATTAGCTTACTACAAAAATAAAGAGCATTAAGTACTGAAAATACCTGGTGGTGGTTTGATACCCTAATCTGCTTAGAATCACTTTAAGATGGGTCTCCTCAAAAGGTGGGCTAGAAGTCACAACACAGTATCAGTTCAGGCTATTAGGAAACCCAAGCACCTACCAAAATGCTCCTCAGCGAGCTTGGCTTCTTCCACCCTCCCTCAGGCAGCCCACCTATTGCTCCTGAGCTTGCTTTTCTTTCCATGTGGACACTTCTGTGCTCTGCAGCCTTCCTGGTGATCAGTACAACTAACCAGAACTAAACCAACATGGAAACAGATTATATTTATGGGGCAGCCTTTAAGGACCCTGGGCTCATGACTCAGTATTTACCTTTCTCAAACTGTACTGAAGTTTGCTCAACTTTCAATGCTCAGATGTTTTCCCAGTGTAGAAACTGTGGAGAGAGGAAAGTGTGAAGTAATAGCTAAGTAAGAAATTTGCTACTCCAAATTTGTAGTAAATTAATTACACAATCTCCACCTCTGGATATAAAGAAACAAAAAAAGAAAAAGAAAAAAGGTGTCCTTTTGGATTCACACCAGCATCAGTGGGAGTTAGAGCAGGGCTCAGTCTTATATCCTGGCTGAATTGAATGTGGACATCCACAAAGACCATACTCATGCCTCTCACATAGTTTCAGATTGCTATCTCCGTACCACAGTTGGAGACCTGTTATTTGTAATAACTTTTCAGTAGGTTCTGGAAATTCCTACTGTAAGTTCTCCTTAGTGACTGACATCAGCTGTCATTATTTACTAGCATTAGTCTTTTTTCTTCCAGTTTTGCTTGGGGTTTAATCAAATGAGGAAAGTCAACTTGACTATTATCTGGTGAGTACAGGGAAAATCTAAAGGTTTATCTCCTCAGAGACCTGGACCCTTGGGATTGGGAACTGGCTATTGTAGTGGCACTGAACCCCGAATAAAGTAAGAGTTTGAGCACACAGGGCACCACAATGCTTTTTCCGCGGCTCTGCTCCAGCCTCCTTGTAGCAGAGAAAAGAGGACAATAGGAGACACTTCCATCCTGTGCTGCCTTACAAGTATGTCAGAAATATTTTATTTTTTTTTAATGGGATGCAGGTGCCAGGCAGATGCACAGCTCTGAATACACCTGCCTGTGAGAAAGCCAATTGTCAGACCCGAATACAGTGGGGATATCACAAACTGGGAAGTTTGATCCTTTACCTGATTTGGATGCTATAGTATACCAATACCTGTGACATTTAAGGACTATTTTTAATCTATTACATCCTGAAACTGAATTTTGCATCATACTTTTTTTAAAATTCATAAAATTAATTTTCATAAATCTACACGCTCAGCAAAGAATTAAGCTGAGTGCTAAGAGAACTTAGCAGAGCTATTCATCACATTGTACTAGCATCAGCCACAATATTACATTTTCATGAAACATGAAAATAGAAAACTCAAGACACTAGTCTACACCATGAGCGTGGTATCCTGGACTGACGCATAGATCTTTATGGACGGATACCTGACAGCATGATCTGTGCATCTCATTGATTTCTTGGAAGATCACAACTGTCCGTATCAGAAGTTGAAATGCTATTGCATTGTTCAGCTTGTTTTTCAAGTCCCTTGGATGAAACTCACTCTGTTTTATGACAGACGCTTATGTGTACGGGTTTTGTAAGAGGTGGGACATTCAAATTAATACCACGTACAATGCTTGGCAACATTTAACTGTTCTTTGCCACCAGTTTCCAGCTTCTTCTGTCCTAACTTGCCCAGCCCCAGCTAAGCTCAGGCTTAGCTCCGGACAGAGCTGATTTAGCTTCAAATACATTTCTACACTTCTTCTCTGGCTCCCAGCCAAACTCAACTTATATAAGGAGAGATGCTACTGTTGTTGCACACAGTTCTTTCCAGAAAGATGAGTCAGTGAGTCCCCTTGTTTTGTGGTTCACTTGTACAAATTTTGTATAAAAGGAAGTTTATCCTTGTTACTCCTTCTGGAAAAGGACATCAAACCGACTTTTAATTTCTCTTTAGTTGATTGACCGTGACTGCTCCTGCCCCAGATTAAAATTGGGAGTGCATGCATTCAACACCTTCAGGCACCTCATCTCTTTTCCTAGACCTCTAACCCACTGAAGCAATCAAATGCATATCTGGATTTGATTTAGGTTCACTCCAGGCACACACACAAGCAGGAGGTCACTGCTGAGGCTGCGGTAAGTGTAACAGTGATGGGAGCTTAAATAGAGGCAGCTTCCTCAATGCTAGGAAGCCTCATGGCCCCTGGCTTGGAAGTAATCCATGTTGTGCTAAACCACAAATGAACCTCTGTAAATCTCAACCATCACAGCAACCCTTGACTCCACAAGAGCCCAAAAAGCTGGAGCTGAGGGATTTCCACACAGTAAACCTGTGGCTGCAGAGAGTTAGGGAGACATTAGTGACACTGTTTGGTAACACACACAAATCAGTTCATTACAAGCTGTTGACTGGACACAAATTCATCACCCTGGTGATCCCTCCATTCCCACATGATTATGATTTATTACCAAACCAAAGTGTCAAATTTACTCTTGTGGTGTCATCCTTGGGGTCAAGTGCATACAATCCAAGAATGGGTTTGGTCCTAATCGTTTTCTTGTGGTTAATGCTTTACAACAAAATGTTGTCATGTTATTCGTATCTCCATGAATCAAAGAATGAGTTTACTCATGTATGTTGATGCTTAAATCTCTGGCTGGAGTCTCTGGACCCTGTCCAAAGCAAATGTACATTATTTGAAGTACACAAAATGCTTATTCATATGGGACCAGGGTCTGGGCACTTCTTTAACACTAAGTATAGAAACCAACTCTGTGAATTGCCAGCAGCTCTCACGATAAATGACCTACCTATGATGGAGTGAATATGGTGATCTGTCATTTTTCCAAGGAACTGTTATAGCTTACAATCCAATCTATAGCTAACGTTCATGCAGATGAATATTGTTTTCTTTGTTTTGACCACTGAAAAATATTTCTGCCTCCTTCTGCCTCATCCTGTTGTCTCTTTTGTGCCGAAGTTTTCTGCCCTCTTAGTAGAAACATGTAAATAAATGATCCAGCATTCAGCAGAACTAAGAGCGTGAAAATCTTCAGGAAAAGAAGAGACTGAAAGAGCAGGAACCTATTCCTTTGGCTACTCCTAGATCTGTTATGTTTAATATTACAGACATAATAAACAATTTTTATCCTATACATTTATAAGAAGAAAAGCTGTGGAAACTCCAAGGCAAAACATCTTGGACAGAAGGAACGTTATGTGCAGGAGATCAGGGAGAACTGGCAATTCATGCCAGTTTGATGTACATCAATAATAAAACCATTTATTCATGAATCTGCTACATTGCTCAGGCTGGAATGCATTTGCTTTCTGAATATCCCAAACTTTGGTGTGTCGAATCTTGCCCTGGTGCTGGCTATGTACCTCTGAAAAAGAAGGGCCTTAATTTTCTTTTGGAAGAGCTGTTAACTTTAGTTCATTTTTAGTTTTTCTTGGTAAAGGCAAGTCACCTACTGCTTACAAGTTTTTGGGCAGTAGTGAAAAGTGGACCTGAATGAATCATGGAGCTAAAACTCTTCCATGAATCATGATGTTTCAACTAAGAGTGAGTCATGCCAGGATGAAAACAGCTGTACTGAGTACCACCAGTTTCTTTGTCAAAAGAGCTCTCAGGAAGAGCGTGTTGTCATGCTGGCAACCCGTTGGCAGGGTCTGGGAGCTTTGGGCAGCAGGGCCATGACTGGTCCTGCCAGTGCCACACAGGAGGGGCATTTCCATCTCTGACAGTGGCAAACTGCTGGAAGAAGCTATGCACAATATTTATTGGATGCAGGTCCTTATGTAAACATCTAAGAAGGAATCCTGAGAGCTGCTGTTTTCTGAATCCCTTATCAGCTCAGTTTCTTGCAGCAGCCCCAACTCCTGTCAACATTGCTGTAGTGCTGGACATCACTACTTGATCCTGACAAGAGATGTCCTGTATGCTAGATTCTTCTCTGAAAGCTTTGCATGGTTCAGGCAATAACCAGTAGACTGAAAGCTTTCTGATAAAGCCAGCTGGGGATTAACTTTTCCTTTAATTATTCACCATAAGCAAGACACTGTGTGACTACTCCAAGCAAGATGGATCCCATCTAGCTGCAGTTACCCATTCTGTCTGCCTGAACATGGGCAGCACAGAATGTAGACCCAGAAAAGGCACACCAGCTTTTCATCCCATTTGTGCCTTCACTTCCAAGCTGAAAAGGCCCCAGCATGGAGCACAGAGCACAGCAAGCACTATGGGCTTTGCCAAGATACGGCAATAGATCCCATCAACCCTCTGGAGCCAAGCTGTAGTCTTCAAACACACCTGCCCTGACCCCAGCTCCAGGGTTTGCTAAAGTGGCTTTGCAAGGTAGTCATACAACTCTGGAAATACTCATCTAATCAGGTAATTATTTTCAGACATCTCAGATTTTTCACTGCTACAGAATAAGGCTGCAATAGTTAGGATTATCTGACTGACAGACTTCCAGTGTTTAACCTGTCTGGCCTAGGGACCATCTATGTTCAGCGCTAATTCTATGGACACTTTTTTTTTTGCCACGAAAGAGTCTGCCCTCCCCTCCCAGGCTGCAGGTGCTCTCTGTGATGACCCTGACTTGCTCAGACAGTATGAATAGAGATACCGTCCATATAAGTGATGGGAAATAGCTAACTGAAGATTCAAAGGACAAGAAAATAGCTCACTAGATATGTCCACTGGACATCTGCCATGGTTCAATCCCAGCTGGCAATTAAGCACCACATGCCACTTGCTCAGTCCTCCATGATGGCATGGAGGGGAGAATCAGAAGAATAAAGGTAAGAAAACTTGTGAGTTGAGATAAAACCAACTTAATAGGTAAAGCAAAAACCGCATGTGCAAGCAAGGCAAAACAAGGAATTCATTCACTGCTTCCTATCAGCAGGCAGGTGTTCATCCATCCTCAGGGAAGCAGGACTCCATCATACATAATGGTTACTTGGGCAGACAAATACCATCACTCTGAATGTCCCCCCTTTCCTTCTCCTTCTCCCCAGCTTTATACGCTGAGCATGACATCCTATGGTCTGGGACATCTCTTGGGTCAGCTGGAGTCAGCTGTCCTGGCTGTGTCCCCTCCCAGCTTCTTGCCCACCCCCAACCTGCTCTCTGGTGGGGTGAGGAGCAGAAAAGCCCTTGGCTCTGTGTAAGCGCTGCTCAGCAATAAGGAAAACATCCATGTAAATCAACACTGTTTCCAGCACAAATCAAAAACATTACTCCATATTAGCAACTATCAAAATTAACCCTATCCCAACCAAAACCAGCACAACATTCTGATACATTCATGGCATTATGGCAATGAACTGGTTGGAAGGTGATCTCTCTCTGTTTGCAAGTTTGGTAACAATTCATTTTTTCCATTATAGTTTATTTGACATCGTTATCTCAGTTTCTTTCTTATGGGATTTGCTTTCATTCTAAAATATGATATTATCAAGCTGTTATGAGTACTCTGTTTTTTGACTGAATCAACACATTGCCTAGGTAACCATGCCAATCAAAAGAACCAGCCTCTCCACAAGGACTACTTAACATTTTGTACTTCTGCATAGACTTATCAAGGAGAAACATGCAGAAAGGGACATACAATACACTGACTGCTCTCATTTTGTCCAGTCCCATACTCATGTGTCCAAAACCACTAAGATTTCAGGTCTAAGCCTTCCTGTAAACCATTGCTGAAATATGTGTATCTTCCCTCTGCATGGAAAGCCACAGCCTCCTTCAGTAAGGTCCCCTTTCTGAGTCTGCTTCGGATGGATTCACAATTAATTCTTCCTTTTTTTTCACTGCAGCTCATTCTTGTATCTTGTAGGCTTCTAATAATCACCCCTGTCATCCTCCACTGACCTCAGTCTAGAATAAGATGCGAATGAAGGGCCATTTTGCTAAGAAGCTTCTGTTTTAAGGCTGTTAAAAGAACAATGTCTCTAAGCTGCTTTTGCAGCTAGCATCCATTCTACTTGTTGGCCTTTACATCCCTTGAGCAGCTTGATCCAAAGCTTGTTTTAACCACATTACCAGCTGCTCTCTGACATTTCTCTACTCCCTGTTATTGATTAATATGTCAGTGGCAATCATGTTTCTTTGATTTCTGTAACAGCCAGCCTTAAAATGAATGACCAAAGGAAGCCAATGCTATACCTTAGCATTGGAGGTGGTTATAAGTAAAAGTTTAAGAAGTTTTGCTTTAACATCCTTCTGTCTTTCCAAACCATTCTGCTTTCCATGCAGCTATAGTTGCTTGAATTCCTGTTTGGGCCTCTCAATAATGGCACTGCATTTTGTATAAGCCTAACTGTTCCTGATTCTGGTTTTGTAAAGCAGTATGGCCATCAGTACAGTAAGTCCAGGATGAGGGCTGAATCAAATTTGCCACTGCCACCTCCATCCACAGAAAAATCACCAAACAAATGATCTAGAAACAACTTGAAGAAGTCACCTAGTCGCCTGCCATGTAGCTGCCAGTCTTGTATGGTGACATCATTTGCGACAGATGGAAAAGATTTGCTGTCTCATCCTAAAACCTTTTCGGGAATTTAACTATCCTACTTTTAATATTTATCCTAGAGGGTAATCTAAACGTCCCTTATTATAATTTAGGATAATCTTTCTCGTCTGTTCCCAGGCAATACATTCACATTTTCACTGAAGCTGGAACACCTAGGTATTTTCATGTGTTTCACAGACATTTTCATAATTTCCCTCTCTCCAACATTAGTCTTCCCTGAAACAGGGTCAGCGTACAGACTTCTGTTCTTCCCTGCTCTCCTCCAGCATCTCTTGAGGAAATCTTATCTGGATGTTCGTCTCTTCTCATACATCTGAGCAGTTAATTTGTGCAATTGATTGTACACCTTCCTGCTCTTAGCTATTTCTCCCTGATCTGCTGTTAGACATGTTTGCTGAGTAGGATGGACCATATCAACAGCGTTACATGAGGTGTGGGAATTGCATAGCTGAGTTTTGGGAGACTTGTGGATCTCTTTCCCAAGCTGAAGCAATGAACCAAGGATGTGATGCTGTTATCAAACAATTTATGTGCTGTAATAATGCAGGCCATAATGTAGGTATCTTCACTTCAGAGCTGGCAGGAAGTTTTATGTAAACTAAAAGAAATGTTGAGTAACTTCTTGAGGTTTCTGGCACAGTTCTGTGTTCATCTACAAGTGACCCTAAAATTCTTTTTTTTACATCTTTAACAGTTCAGAGCAGCCTCAAAGCTGGTTTCAATGGTCTTCATGGATTCATCCAGCAGAAGCAAGTAGGCAGTGAAATCCTGCTTTTATGGTACCATTATTCAGAAGAAGTGGTGTAACCTACCTGTGAACTTTCTCCCTTTCTAATCTAGCTATGCACAAAGTAGATCCCAGTTTCTATGTAGCAATAGAAAGAACAGGCCAATGCTCATTCTTGGACCCTAAGACCAAGCAGCACAGCACTGCTGTAATCCACGTGGATAAACTCCCCATCACCACCAGAAGAAAACCAAGGTGGCTTCATGTAAAGTGCCAAGTGACATGAGTCCCTGGTGGGACATGACAGAACCATGCCCAGGCAGCACTCATGAGAGTACAGGCTACACCGTGCCCAGTCTGCAGTAATGATTAAACAACATGAACAACTCCTGGCCATTACTTCAGCTAATCTCAGTCTCTGATTAACGTGTTTACTTAGACGTAGCTGGTAAAACCTTCAGGTCTAGCCCAGGCTATCAAGGAGTGCCGCATCACATTTTACTGATGTGCAGCACTTTTAGATCAGTCAAATGTCTTACAGCACTTGAGCTTAAATAACCCCTTCCATAATCTGAAGGAAGAAAAAGAAGATAAAAGATAAAACATCTATCAAAGCATGGCTGAACCAGAAGGTCAGAATTGCTTGTTATGTGACAAGACTAGCACCATACTCCAACTAAATCGATTTTTCCAAGCCCACTCACTTCTCTCATCCCCTGCAGAAGTTTGCAGTTTAGTTAAATTTAGCTGCCAGAAATTCTCTTTCAGGCTAGTCTTCATGATTATATGAAGTCGTTCTTTGATTAGGAGTGAGGAAAAAAATTAGGATGAGTATAACCAGAGTAAAAATGGAAACACAAGTTAGATTGTGAAATGAGTCATCCGGCAGACGTATGTAAACTAAAAGCAACAGGAAACCCAGAATAGTTCTCTGTGAAATAAACATCGTACTGGCTGAAATCTATCCATGCGACTATCAGAGTAAACTACAGATGTGACACACTTTGGATCAGATTTGTAATGGTTTTTGTAAGCTTTAGAAACGTTTTGGAAAAAAATTAAACTAAAATTTCCAGATTTGCTGCAAAATTGTAACAATATCCAAAGAACAGAAAATAAACAAAACAAACTTTCATCATTTACTTATACCAGATCAGACTACAGCCAATATTTTGTCATGATTTAGCAAGTTATTTCTTCATCAGATAAAAAATATTGTATATAATATTAACAGATGTGATTGTTACAGTGGTTAAAAACCCTTTAGCTATTCACCTTCATAGAATGAATTTCTTCACTGACTGCTTGACAGGTATGGGTAATTGATGGATCATCCAGGAATTCCACACGGGCAACACCATATGCCACAAGGCACACTAGTTCCTACCCTGCTGCTTCTCTTCTCTCTCCTGTCATGTTCAAAATTTTGGCAATCCTCAGTGGAAATTCTTGATGTTCAGAAAGTTATGTAACTTTCTATAAATTTAGCATTTCCAACACATAAACAACAAGTGTCCTAGCTGATGCACTGATAATACAATGCAACTATATGCTTCCTTTTAAAGGCAACCTGTATAACCATAGATGAATATGTAACACTAAGCACAGTATTCACCCTGCTTTGTCATGAAGCCCTTAGTCTATGGTTTTGGGAAGTCTCAGCTTCCAGGTTACTAGGGAGCACTCCTTTTGCCACTGCCCTGGATCATTCCTGATCCATTAAATCACTACAGATTGCAAACAGACAGTATGAATATTAGCTATGTCTGTTTCCAATTTAAATTAAAAAAAAAAAAAAAAACAAAAACCAACACAATAAGAAACAACAAACAGCCTCCTAGTGGCGTATTCTTAAATTTTCTGTGTCCATTTGGAGAGTCCTAGCTCAGATTTGTGAACAGAGATTTTTTGCCAATGCAGTTCCGAAGATCAATCTTCTACAGTACGGGATCATGCTGCTTCTTTGCCTTTTAGTCCACAGTGTTTCATTCTCCATAAGAAAGAACAACTTTCTTCTAACTGGAATATATCAGATCTTAATAAAAAATAGCCTACAATCTACCAGGGAAGAGAAATCATCAACAGAATCAGTTCTGAGTATTGTCATTTTTATCAGAGAAAAAGTGTGTATTTTTTATTTTCCCTCTGGAGGCTGGTACACATGAAAGATGAATCAGTTCAAAACAAACTCCAGTGGAGAAGCCTTGCTCTTTAGCTAAAATGCAAAATCTTGGGGGTTTACAAGCCCCTCCAAAAAATTCTGCTGACACCCTAAGTGAGAAACATTGCCAAAAAACAACCCCAATTAAAAAAAAAAAAAAAGACACATGCCCAAGTCTTTCCTTAGAGTGTAATTTAGCAGATATTCTTTTGTTTTGTTTTGTTTTGTTTTTTTAAATATATCTGAAGCAGTAGTATAACAACTCCCCATATCCTAGCTAGCAACGGTGCTCATCTGGACTTTCCTCTTGGTCATCTTCACTTTGCAGCATGTCTCTATGACTTAGCTTGTACAGATAAAATCAAATCCTTCAGAGCATGCGCTTCCAAGGGCCTGAATGGGTCTAAACCACATCTGATAATGCAGATTCATCTCTGATCTGCACGTGATAACAGCAGATCTAGTTTGGATTCCTGTGCCTGCAGATTAAGTTATTAGTCACAGGTATTTTATTATTGGTACCCATGGTTAATAATAGATGGAAGTTTTCAACCTGTCTGTCTGTGCCTGTGCAAAATTATGGTCTACTGTGGAAAACCTGGTCCTCTGCTTTGCCTGTTTGTGCTGCTACTTAAGGATGCAGGCAGCGTTGTGTCAGCACTGTGCACAGAGTTCATCGGAGCTCGCTGTAGCCCTCATGCGTGCAAAGGAGGAGCAGGAAGAAGGCTACGATTAAGCTCCAATAAAGGGCAGAAATTCATCTTTTGTGAGGGGTTTTATGATGTTTGCATTTCAGTTTCCCTCCTAGGGAGAACCTTAACCCCACCTTCTGAAATGTTCTGTGATTGAGATCTGTTGGTATGACAAGTTAAAGTATTCATCATTCAGGAATCTAAATGTTCCTTTCAAAATGGATTCATCGTAGTTTTCGTCTTCAGGTAACACTGAACATGTATTTTAACACTTGCACAGGCTAAAATTTATGAGGAAAACAAAGAATAATCTCAATTCACTGAAAAAAAGGAAAATATAGAGGTCTCTTCCATCTTTTAGTTCTACCAAATAGCAAGGATCCCAGAAAGATCTGCTGATGTTCACATAAAGTCCCAAGACTGGAATAAAGCTTGCATGTAAAACAACCTTGGGATTTTGTCCTGCCTTGGTGAAACCATGATGAGTAAATTAATGTTGAGGTTAGTTCTCGCTTCTTTGTACTTCTTTAGTGAGGAAAGACACATTCCCAGGGAAGACTTAGAGGAAACTTACGCTCTAGGGTTCAAAACAATATACTAAATATAATATATGGCATTACTGTTGTGATACATGAGGCACAGAATATGCCTGGAGGTGACAGAGTATTGCCTATTTTTTTCTGCTTTGAAGAATTTCTCATGTATTCTTCCAAGTCGAGCCCAGCATATCCGCTCAGAGCCTAGTACAAGGCACCTAGGGAGTGAACGTGGTTTTCAAGATCTAAAACATTCTGTCAGATTTCCTTTTATCCCACCTAAGAGACTATAATTTCTATCTCTTGCAAACTTCAGTTACAAGGTGCTTTGAATGCTGTAATGCTATGGAATCCATAGGAAAGTGCTTTCTCCCACCTGATGCTAGTCACTATATTCATCTCTGCCTCGGCATTTTTATATCTCCCACTCTTTTGACTCAGGTATTTTCAGGTGCTGTTTTGGTAGCAATGACAAGATGGTGCTCGTATTTGTTTTCTTAGTGCAGGATTAAGCCTTTGAAGAAATGGTGCATTGTGTGATATGAACTATTTTCATTAATTTTGACATACAGCAAGGGATTTTTTTCACTACTTTCATGTGCTTTATGACAGTTTCTGAGACACCAGTGGGTCCTGGGAGCTGGGAACTGGGATGCTGTCCATGAGCCTTGAGAAACATCCCGCTCAGGGGCAAAAAGCAGTGCAAATAATAAAAAATAATACATGACCTGCTTGATTAATTTTCCTATGTCAGGAACTTGATCAGAAACAATTAGATATTTGTTACTTCTCATCAGAAAAACAGTGAATGTATAGCAACATCAGTCTGGTATTTCAAAACTATAAGAAGGTTGTTAAAAATAAGATCTTACCTTACCTAGGTGAGATTCTTCATAAGCATGCTGTTTCAGCCACTCCCTTTGATTATCCTTCTCATTAAAAAATATCTCCTAATTCCTATGTAAAAGGTTTATTCTCACAGTTTCAGGCCATTTCTTCTTATCATATCATCCTCTGAGAATTACCTTCTTTATATTTATTATTACTCTGAAGTGATACATAAACTATTATCACATTCTTCATGAATCTTTACTGTAATAGATTGTATAAATTCAGCTCCCTCCATGTCTCCACTGATAGTTCTGTCTCTAATATTTTTATCTTTCTTGTTACTCTTTTAATTTCTTTGGTTCTCTGCTGCCTTCCTAAATGGTGCCATTCTTTTGCTCACAAAACCTTTTTTTTTACCAATGACAGAAGAAAATGGACAAAGAAAAGGCATGTTTTAAAACTCTCACTTTTTCCTTTACAAAGTCAAAAAGATTAAAGGTAAAATTCTCTTGTTCTATTTCTACCTGTGGTTGTTCCTATCTTCTGACCACCAGGAAAGATCATAAATTGCCCAAGAGTTATATAACCACAGTCGCTGTCTACAGCAGCTATCTGTTTCATACTCATTACATTTTCCTTTCCAGAACATTTCTCCAGGGACAATGGTATGAAATCTAATAACAATAAAAACCATTGTGGGAAAAATAGTCCAGGGACACTCTTTTCAGTATATTTTTTAGAGATATGTCCAGCAAAGGTCTGTAGCAACTTAACATTGCTGTCATCAAAGATGAAAGTGTGTCTGTATATAACAAATGTTCTCTGCAAAGATACTCTTTCACACATACAAATGTGTAAATTTGTAGAATGAGCAGCAAATGGAATAATGTTTTCAAACATTTTCCACAGAAACTAATTTAGTTCCTAACGACCCTTGGCTAAAATTATAAATATTATATTTTTTCTGTATTTCCATTGTTCTACTTGGCAGAATGAGTATCTTTCAGTCTTTTCCTCTTATGCTTGCATTTTGATGTAAACTTGATCACTAGCTTTGCTAGTATTTTTGTGTCCTGGTTCAGTCAAACCTCCTCATGAAAGCACCAATATTTGTCATCTATTTTCTTACCAGCAGTTACTCCTTGGCAGTGTGACAAATATCAGGCGTACCTGATTCCCATTACTTTTCCCTCTGCGGTCCAGATTACTACAGTATTAAGCATACACATTTTTGTATGTTTTTTGTGCACTGGAAATTCTTTTGGGGAACCTGTGGAATTTTCTGCTGTTTCTGGTTCCCCACTGTCTGCTGGGGACAGGAATCTGATATTATGCCAGGATTTGGGGTTTTTCTTCTCTTCTGTTGTCAGAGGGGAATATGTGGATGTAGAACATAAGGAGAAACAAAGATAATTTATCTATAAATATCTATAATAGGTAATTTATCTATAAATCTTGTGCTATTCTTAGCTTCTGATCTCTCAAATCTGTAAGAATAAGCAATTTTTGACAGCATGTTCATCCTAAGTTCAATAAGAGAAAGAAAACCAGGACTGAAAAAACCAATGTTTCTTTTTCCACATCCATAATCTTTTCTCTCCCCCAAGCACTCACCAGGCTCCACAATGCATAACAGCTGACACTGTTTTACTGTATTCTCTTCTGCAGCAACTATCAATTCATCTGCAGATTTCACAAATGGGAGGCACATAATATTTGTCCCTTTGATACATAAATACTAACTAATCATGAGGTGGGTTGGAAATATACATTACTTGACTAGGAAGCCTGTACAATACTAAAATTGAGGAAGGGTCTTAGGCTTTGAGAAAACTGACTTTCATTTTGCCCCATTATCACAAGTACAAACCTCACATCAGTGAATCCTCACACAGGGCGTGTATGATATAGCAAAATTGTATGAAAATGTGTAGTAGTGGGCAGAGAAATGGGATTAGCACACCTGCAGGGAGACCCTGGTTCAGCACTGCCAAAAGCAGCCCTTTGACTATAGTAGGTTGTTTAGATCTTTAAACATTTTGTAATTGTCTAGTACTGTGGGTTATCTGTTATATTGCTAATACTGATCCTGAAAGTGCAGTTGCCTGATTGGCTTTTAATTATGTAACATTAATATAATCTATAAACAGCCTCGATCCTGGTTTGAAATAAATCACATGAATTGAGCAGTTTTCCCCTGCAGCAGTCACCATCATTCATTTTATCTTTCCAGGAATGAATACTTTTTATGCAGTGAGTTAATAAAATAGTTTGGTCTTTAGTACTGTACAGTATGTTGTAGTTAACTCCAGCAGAAGGCAATTTCACCTAACAAGAAGAGAACTGAAGTTCAGTGCTACTGTAATTGAGGGATAAGGAATATGACAGCCACGTGGGAGACCCGTGCTCTTCTCTGTTTTCCTGCTCCCTTTCTTCAGCATCAATAACAGGAGAATTTGCTTCTCCAGACCCTGAAATCCTGAGCCTTTGTAATTAAATACAACAAGGTGAGGCAATGCACTTTGCTGTGTGTCATACAAGCGCTAACTCAGTGAGGACCCTGATGGTTTTGAGGCTGTCTGGGTGAACTGAAACAAAAACACTGAAATTCTACAATTTACTGACTACAATATGGCTACCTGCAATTCATCCATAAAGATAGTGGGATGACAGAGAGCACAGAGGAGTTACCTCTGTCTTTGCTCTCTCTGACTTTCTTTGATGTGCAATAGTTAAGGATACACCTATTCATACATATTTATATTTTTCAGACAATATAAATATTCTCTTTAATCTTGGCACTAACTGTTTTCCTAGGGATCTTGTTTGGTAGGAAATGTTTCATTAATTCTTCCTGTAAGTACAGAGACATCAGACTTCCCAGAAGCATTTTTTTAGGTTCTGAGGGGTTCTGTGAGGCATTGAACAGCAGGTGAGAATAAAACAAAATAGCCAAGAGCTGCATTTTTTTTTCCCAAACTATGGCTGTGGGAAAGTAACAAGTTTGCTTAATTTTTTTCACAGTCCTCATTAAAGGGTTTGTTTAGATATTGCTCAATTGTCAAGAAGATACTGTAGAAATGAGCATGGCCTGTGCAGCCTCGAGAAAGTAAATGGCTTCATGCTTGTTCTGAGAAATGCTGTTATTTGGATTTGAACCAAATAGCTTCACAGGGAAAACACTGCTGCCTTCGGCTAAGGAAGGCTGCAAATAAACACCATGGCTGAACTTCGTCTGAGTATGGAGAAAGCTAACCTCTGCGACTGTGCTCTTCTGAAAGCTTTATACACAATACAAAACAACAACTGCACTCTTCTCTCTTGTTTAGTTCTGAATGTCCTTCTCAGTTCTTAGAACTATTAATTATGAGGATAGATTTAATTGCGCCTCAAACTGCATTCCAGATCCTTACTGTTGATTTTTGATTTTTGACCTTAAGATGAAGGATGTAAAGTCTGTATAACCCCACAGTGGGTTGCAGCTCTCGCTGCTTATACACCTATAGCCACCATAAACAGGACATCAGATGGGAATATAAACCCTGTCAGCAATGTCCTCACAGCTCAGGAACTCAGAGAGACTAAAATGCTGGACGATTAATCTGTGCTAGGCACTGCATGAAGGTAAAGAGTGGGAGGATGACCCCACACATCTCCACAACCACTTGGCCTGGAGTGGATGTGACTATCCCACTAACTAGCTAATGGCTGGTAGGTGTTGGGGGGCTGTGAGATACCAAAAGGTGATACAGCCAGACTTTCAACCACAGTAGTGGGCTCAGAACATTTCATGTGGATTGGAAGCTTGGAGCAGGTCACAGCAGAGCACCTTAGATGCTGCCTCTCCTCTGCTAAAACTTTTGCATCCACTGTTTGTCACCCTACAACCAGAGGATAGTGCACTCCCCCCACACTCAGCTCCCAGACACAGAGCATCAGACTGATCATGGGCAAAGCAGTTGTGATGGCAAGGACTCCCAGGGAGCCATTCTGCCCATCCTCCTTCTCAAAGACTGTGAGGCCTGGGGCAAGGGGAGCTCCTTTCATTAATCATTCATTAATGAGTGTGTCCTGTTGCTCTGGACACAGGATTCTGTTCTCCATTACTTCCATATGACATCTTGTAGTGCAAAAAGCAAAGTGGGAAGATGGAGAGGGCAACAGGTACTGGAGTCACTGGAGTGTCACTTGTAAACCACAGGAGGAATTACAGCATATCTTTTCTCCATGAGTGATGGTAGCAGGGATGCTGACCTGCTCTGACAAGCCCCTGCATCTGCAGGAAGCAGCCACATCATTTGTAGAGGAGTCTATTACCAAGGAAGCAAAGGTTTGTTGGTTGGTTTCCCTTCAGAAAGTTTCACACCATATGTGCAGAGATGATGTCTGGACCAAGCCGCTAGACTTAAACTAACTCATAGATGTTTCTTTGAACTACTTGTAAAAGAGATTGTAAAAATTCAACACAAATCACTTCAATTTACTGATCCACTTCTGATGTGCTAAATTACTTATAAACGTAGCTGTAGCCCCCAGCACCTGTGTGATGAAGTTTTGTCAAGCCCAGAGCCTTCAGACAAGTTTTGGAGCAGGAAGTTCCTCTGCCATTGCCCAGGTCAGAATGGCCATGGGACAAGAGCCAAGAGCTATCCGTGAACTGTCGCACATTCAACATTGTAAGCACTGTTTCCTTTTTCCAAAGGCCTAATTCTGATGTGGGTTTCAACAGTCCCACGTCAACAGAAGCTCTGGTTTACGCCAGTGTCCAAAACCTAAAAATCCACCTCTTACCATATGTTCTGTTGAGTGAGAAAACAGCCTGACTGGCACTTTTATTACTACATTCTCCTTGCCTTGATGAATAAATCCAACACAGCTGTCATTCATGGGACAGCATGATGGCAAAACACAGTGGAGTTTCTCCATGATCTTTCTTACTGAAAGAGAAAACAGGGATGGAAAGCAAAAAACTTCAATTTTGCAGAATGCCATTTTCAGTTCGCTCCAGAATGTCATTACGATATAACAAATGTGAGCTGGCAAGCATCTGCTTCTTAGCAGAAAATTGAAGTATTTTGTTGGGGCTGGGGATAGTTTAATATCTGTGATAAATCATCTGTAGGAGGTAGGGAAGAAGGAAAAAATTGCTATAGAGCTCATGCAGAGAAGCAGGATTGGCTATGCCTGCTTAGAATTCGGAGAACTGCATTCATATAAACACCAGGAGCTTTGAGAGATCACACCTCTGTAGACAAATTTTGTTCCACATCATAGGAATTTAGCCATCTAAAAATTAAGCTAAATTTGGTTACTCTTGCCTTTTCTTTTTTTTTGTGTGTGCGTGTGTGTTAAGAAGAACAAAATACAACCAATTAACCTTCTGCTAAAGGGATCACATGAACATCTATGGATGAAAGAACATGGGTCAACACGAAGAAGAGACTAGAAGCTAAATTGAAGCAACTGTGACAACAAGTCAAATAAACAGAATAGCTTTGGACAGCTTGAACTGAAAAGAAAGGCAGCTTGTGCCAGCGCAGGAGAGCTAGTCTGCTTTGTCATATTTTTAGATTATACAATAAGAGAGCATAAATAGAAAGACAAGCAGAGGTAACCACAGACCCAGAATAAATATGAGATCAATGAACTGTTCCACACTTAAGAAATCTCACCCAAATGACCTTAGCACATTAAAAGCTATGTCTATGCCTTGTGCTAATCTGTAATAAATATAATTGCAAAGAGTTCATCCTGATCTGGGAACAAAACTGTTCTTTTCTTTATATTCATGTCCTTTACCCATGCTTAGTAGTCAGATTATAGACCTAGTGTGACCTTTGTACTGGAGTCCTGACTCCTGAACATAAGAGGGAGTAAAAGGTGAGGATACTACAAACAGAAGATAAGCTGTGCCTTATCATGTCTTTCAGCCTCATAGTTCTCTGGTTTCTCCCTCACAAAAGAAAGCAAGAAACAAGAAACTAGAATCTGTTGAATCCCTTACTGAGGATCAACTGTCAAGAAACATCACAAGCCTTAGATATTTCCACAGCCTGGTGGAGGCACAGTTTCCAGTTCTCTCTGGAGAAGAAAAGCATGTGGTCCAATTTTGTATTTGAAGAAGAGGTAAATCTCTGTTACAGGGCCAAAAGCATACAAGTAAACTTATCTGGTAGGATATATATATATATAATTTTTTAAAAAGAAAATTAATATGCAGCAGTCTGTGGATATAGTTTCATTTCCTTGGATATTGTAACACTCCATCCAGCCTAGACAGATTTTAGGTCATAGTTTCCAATTTATGAAAAATTCCCCCAAGGTTTCTCCAAGAACACTTTGAAGTACTTTCACATACCAAAATATCCTATATTTCAAAGAAACAAATGCACGTCTAATACAGTTACAGTCATATTGAAGAATCTCATCTGATTGTTCTTAAAATCAACACGAAGACATTACATTTTCAGCAGCAGATACTTCATGCCAGTTGTCATACAGCAATCTTGGCTGAGATTCCTCTGGACTAGATACTGTAACGCTTTCATTTTAGGCCCTTGTCCCTCAGAATAGGATCCAAAATCCAGAGCTGGAGGTTCTGAAGGAGGGTGAGGAGGCCCTTTCCACTGGAGCCTGACCCAAGCTCATCATGTCAGAGCTGGCCTTGAGGACCACCAGCCAAACCCTGGGCAGCGGGGAAGAGGTTGTTGAGGCCTTTGGTATGCTCAGGAACATGACACCCCTCTGTGGATCCAAGCTCCTGAGCTACTCAAGAGGAGTATTCTCTGAGTTTGGTTTCATCTGAGTTTCATCTGCTGTTCTAAGAAATGCCTCCTTCTACTCATAAAGCCAAGGCTAGCCCAGGGCTTAGCATACTCAGCTGGAAAAATAAGGGAACCCAAGCATGAAGACGACCTCTTCTTAACCTCAGGGGATTCAAAGCTATGTTCCCTGGGAATATGTGAGTAAAGTATCAGGTGAGTCTCAGGTTGTTGCTGGAGAGTATCTGACCATCCTGCTTAAACCACCTCCTCCTCCAGTAATGACTACAGGATTTATTGAACAATAAAGAGAAAGCCTAGAAGAAGCTTCAGTCAATAGGATAATGTTCAGACAATTTTGTTATAATAAAGAAATTCCTGGGGCCCTGGTCTGTGTTTATGTGGGGAATCGTTTCTTTTTTTTTCTTTTTTTTTTTTTAACCTGTAACTAATGTAAAATGTGTATATAGTTCCTGGTAGTTAGGATTGAATTCCAGCCTCCCTTTCATGGCATTTTTTTTTTAAATATTATTTTCTGTATAGTGCACAACCTTAAAATACCACTGAATTTAATTTTTTTTTACCTGTCAGATTGAAAATGAAAACAAAAATCTGAATGTGCACAGTCCTACTGAATTGATGTGCATCAGTATTCTCATGCTGAAGTCAAATTATCACTGAAGAAAGAGACTGGTACTTAGGGGAGCACTCAGGACTGGGATTTGCTGTTTTGTCTGGTACCCAGACACCTGCCTATGTGCACCTCCTAAAAATACCCTTCCGTTGTGGAAGAAAAGCCCTTTCAATAGAGGAAACATGCTAATGAATGAGGCTGGGGAAGTCACTGATGTTTCTCTGTCCCTGTACAGCTAGTTTGACGATAAAAGCTAACAGGAATGACCTATTTGTACATAAACCTTTGCTGATGGCCAGAAGCAAATCCTACAATCCCTTTCGCCTGTTTAACCTCTTGGGTGTCAGATTCTTTTGCAGATTCAGTCTTCCTGATAAAGGGGTTTCTTACTAAAGGAGGAAGGAAGCAATCGGCAATTTTCTGATTATGCAGAAAAGCAGGGATGTGATCCTTTCAGGGACTCTGAGCTATTTCACAAAAATTATGAGCTTGCTTCTCATTTTCAGCAAGAACTCTGGGCTCAGGTAGGCCCGCAGGCACCTGATTCCCAGCACACTTTCCAAAAGAACCTTTTAAAGTAAGACCAAGCCCACAAAAGTATGTGCCAGGCAGTGGTAGATTACTGCAGGTATGCCCCACTGAGGTTTGTCCTGCAGCCGAGTTGCTCCTGTGAGGGTCCATGGTCATATGTGTGGATGCTCCATCCCTTCAGTAGCTGTTCATAACCAAGACATCTTCAGAATGCCTGACTGAGCCCTGGAAATGCCACCGACACTCTGGAGGGGGGCTCCACAGAGCAGGCTGGGTGCTGGCCCCAACAGTCCACCCCAAGCACACCATCAAAATTGTGCTCTGGCTTTCTTCAAACTTGGTTTCTAGACTCCCTTCCCATCGAAACAGGGAATGTTGGGGGGTGTCCATGCCCCGGGCTGAGCCAAATGGGCCCCCGCAGGGCTCAGCTGAGCCCCTCAGCCGAGCCGGGGGCGCCGGGGAGGGGGAAACAGGTTCGGGCAAGCGCCAGAGGCGGCCCAGGCAGAGGAGGAGGCAGCCGAGGGGGGAGCAGCAGCAGAGGCAGCCCCAGGCCGCAGCAGCAGGAGGGCAGGAGGTGCCGCAGGCCCGGAGCAGGGCTCCCCTGCAGCCCTGGCGAGCCCCCGCCGGGGCAGAGCCCCAGCCCGCAGCCCGGGGAGGGCCCCAGGCCGCAGCTGGGGGCTCTTTCCTGCAGGAGCTGCGGCCCTGGCGAGCCCCGGCGGGAGCAGGGGGTCCCTGAAGGGCTGCAGCCCGGGGCAGGGCCCGCGCTGGCGCAGGGAGACGGGGCAGGAGGCGGGAGCGGGGCTGAGGGGCTCACACGGGATGGCACACGGCCCACACCGGCACGGCCCGGCCCGCGGGGGGAGAGGGGCCGGGAGCTGAGGGGGCAGCTGGGCAGGGTAAAAGGGGGTGGTGGGAAGGTTTTTTAATATTTATTTTTTTCTTTCCCACTACCCAAATTGGTTTTGGTTTTATGGGGGTTGTTTTCCTGTTCGTTTGTTTTAATTGGCAATAATTTTCCTGAATTTGAGTGCTTCTGCCTGCTATGGCAATTTGCAAGGGATCTTCCTGTCTTCATCTTGATCCATGAGCTTTTTTATTCAAATTTCTCTCATCAATTTGAATGGGGGAGCAAGCGGCTGGGTGGGTGTTTGGCTGTTATCCAGGGCTAACCCACCACAGCACTGAGGGGTGTAAGGGAAAGGACAGGCCTGGTCTGTCCTTATGTGGAGCTGCGATGTGTCCAGAACATTAATATGGACTGAAGAGACCAGAAAGACAAGTTGCCTCCACACTTTTAAAATCCATCAGTAGGAGAGATACAGTTCAAACTTCCCATCAAAAATAATGAACAGCTTTTTCTACTTCACTGTGAGAAGTTTCCTGAGGAATACCCTTCATACAGGTGCTCTTTCATCAGAGCATGCTCCTCCAAATCCTCTCTGTAAAAATGGCTAGCGGAGTGTTTCATTTTTTATACCAGATCTTCATCCACAATTTACAAAATAAACGCTGAAAAAACTGTGTCAAGAACATCATGCCGTTTCTCCTGCCCACAGGTTCTTGTGCGGTTTCAGGGCACTGGGGGATCTCGGTCCATGTTTTCATGGCCCAGGCTGCCAGATGCAATGGTTTCTGTGCCATGTTTTGGAATGAAATAGGGACTTGTCTGAAGGGCAGAAGACATGGAGACATTTCTAAGCTAAGAAATGAGCCAAAAAAACTCACTGGTGCCTTTGGAAACGATTGCACCAGGACCTTTCAAGCTTGTCTCATATGTTTTATTAATGGATGTACATTTCAAAAGCTGTTATTTCTCCTCAGTAGTTTCCTAATGCACTCTCCACTGCACTTGCGTGAGTTCTCAAATGCATTTCGCCTTTTGGGCATCTTGGGCAGAAGAATATTCCATTAAGGACTGGCAACTTGGAGCGGTCCCAGGATGGCATCACTCTTGCCCACGCCTGGCATATTGCTTAGCAACACCAAGGAACATTCATTGCACATCCTGCTATTTATGTTTCATGCTTCACATGTTGACTTTCTCTCCTGCCTCCAAGTTGCTCTGATGGAATTGCTGTGTGAAATGCCCCAGTAGTGATGGACAAACACAAGCCCCTGTTCTGTCCCTACAAACTAAGCAGGCACATGATTTCACCTGCTGTGACAAGCCTGTCAGCTTTTCCTGTTTGTTATGGAAAGTTGTAGCACCTGATTAACATCAAGTATACGCTCATTGTTAAATTAACACTATATTCACAAACACAGGGATACAATAAGGATGCTTCTAATCTTTAAAGCTGATGATTCACCGAGATTGTATTTTAACATAGTAAGGTGCAGGTCTTGCCTTCATTGCCCTGTTGGCACACTTCAAAAGATGTCCTTGCCCTTTGGTGTCCCTCTATTTTACTGGTACGGCTGTACCTCCATACTGGTATTCACCCCACACACTTCTTTCAAGAACCACAGCTGACAGGAAAGACTGGAAATGACGGGGCAACAGGAGGCACAACTGGCTAAAGGTGACCAAGAACACCAACCCTACCCCCAGCAACTGCTGGCTAGGGGTTTTAAAATATTTTTGCTCTTCCTGTTTTTCTACATCTAGAGTGCACATCAGCAGAAAGCCCAGACTGGCATCATACTGTGCTATGCTACAGTGCAGCAGCTGCAGTACACATAAAAACAATAAAGTGTAGGAGTTTCTGTCTGAGGGGCTTCATGTTTTAAATATGTCACTCTCTTTACAGTTGTTTAGAGAGGAGCTCAACAGTCAACATAGGTTCAGACTAGAAATTTACCCTGATATACCCCCAAATAAATGTTTCTCAGGGAGGAGGAGAGGAATTTCTCTTTAATATCAAGCTGAATTTCTTCACAGTAAATTAAAATGTCTAGCAAAGAGCAAAAACTATACATGTTGAATATAAATAAGATGTGGAAACATAGGGGAAAATATCAATGATAGTTGTGTGAAATGCAATGGGCTAGATTCAGAGAGGTGTGTGAAAACCTTTTTTTTTTGCTCATTTTATTTAGCATCTCTCAGATTTCATTTTGGGATTTGGGGCTTCAGTCTGGTTTTAAAGAACTATTTCTGGAAGCAGCTGAACTACATTCTGGGAACCAATCCCAGTAATTGAACATGAAAAATAAACTATGACCATATATCTGATGCACTCTTTCCATTTTCCTTATGCATTTGACTGGAAAGATGAGAAAGAGCATCTTATGAAAAATTTTACATGAATTTAAGATAGATTCAAGAATATGCAATATGGGGCACTATGACTTTAACACAATAAATCAATGTGAACCTTGATGTAAGTGGAAATTACTTCTATATGTAGTCAAATACCACATTTCTGGGGAAGAATGGAAAACTTTGTGGGAGAAGAATAAGCATATAGTTCAGAAGAAGGATATTAAGTATAGTTGGGAATATAGAAAATTTCAGATTAAAATCAGATAAATTACATTGATATAAAAATGGGTCAGTTACTGTCATTACAAAATAAAGGAAAGCACAACAGTGGCAAAAAATCTATTATGAGCTTCAGGAAGCTCAGTTTCTCGCAGTGTTAAGTGCTGTGAATCAGAGTATATGCACAGAAGGTATTTCAGACTTTCTACAGAAAATGCAGTACAATTAGACATTTTGTCAATGCTTCTTTGAAGTTTTCAAGGCACATTAACTGAAATGTCTTCAGGATGCAGATGAAGTTTTTAGTTGTTTGGATGATGTCTTGCAAGAATCAACACAGATTTGAAAGCTAACAATAGATCACTAAGAAAAAAAAGTGCAAGGGAGAAATTGCCATGTGTATCTAACAGTTCATTACTAAATTTTGTAAGCCATACAGTAAGCCTCCTAAACAAAAATCTAAACTAACAGTAACATCCTACTCATAATATGAAATAAATGTGGGGAAAACAACATGGACATATGTATCAGTTAACATCAGCATTTTTTCTTCTGCCAGTGCTTGCATATAGGAATGAGTGGACCAGAGAGAATGATTGTGTTCAAAACCCATTCACTCAGGGAAAGTGGCAGCTCACTCACTCTCATGCAAAGCCGAGATGTGAGGATCAACACCAAGTTCTGCAGTATGGGCTTAGGAGAAAGGCAAGACTCCCTGTTTACAGCAGCGGCCGCGTGAGTGACAGTGGCTCAGACCCTTCTGCTCTATTTTGTCAATGTGCTACCTACTGGCGGGATGGGGAGATCCAAGCATCTAAGCAACACCATCTTCAGTGTAATGTATTTCTTCCTGTGTAAGGGAGTGTGTCCAGCAGCTCCCCACTGAGATACGGCTGCCTTTGTGCAAGACTCATGGCAAAACCTTACCAGAGTCTCAGGGTGAGTAATCCGTATGCCAAGCAGGTTGCATAGTTCCCTGCCTAGTTACAAGAGGAGCTACCTGACTACTCAAACTTGTTGGGACTACTACCTCCTTTAGAAACGAAAGCCTTTGCTCTCAGTTGTGCTTTGATGTGGGAGTATCAGTCTTGAAATCACAGTTGTCATTCATACCGCATAGGAAACTAGGGTACCTGCTGGCCTTTTTACTTCAACAACTGAGTCAGAAGTCCCATAGTAGTCACAGTGTTCATAAATGATACATACTGATCATGAAGTAACAACCATACACCAGCTGTGACCAGGAGCAGTTCTAATCAAGAAAAGATCGTAAGAACAGAAAGACATACTCCAGATTCCTGGTGTGGTCTTAGTGAGCCTGAGAAGCTCAGCCCCTGATCTGTCTGGCTACTGCCATCCCATTATCTTTCAGGACAGAAGCTTTCTGAGGCCAAAGGCATCTGAAGACAGATAATCCGTAAAGTTCAAATTTCAGCTTGGGCTGCTGGAGACTACCACCGATGGCAAAAACCATGTACCAGCTATCAATAAATTTAGGGTGCAAGGTCCAGTGGGAACCACTGATAATCAGAAAATGCAGATCAAGGTCATACAAGCCTTTAGGAAACCTGATGTTCCTTCAGGTCTCCCGGCCAAATATTTCAAAGAAGCTGATAAACACTTGCTAGTGCAGGAATGTTCTTTCCTTCAGAAGACTGCAGAAAGTGCAGATTGTTTTTAAGACAGACTCACCGCCTCTTTTTTTTTCTCCCACCCACCCCCCCCCACCCCCCCCCCGAGGAAGAATTCCAAATATCTGCTGACACCCTCAGGCAGAAAGGCAAATTTTCTTTTAGTGTAAAAAGAGTGTGCTTTTCTCTTAAAAAAAAAACAGCAACAACAAAAAATCCCAAACCAAAAAAATACATGCCTCATCCAAAGTAACCCAGGAGGGGGAGTTTGCCCCTTTTACCCAACTCAGCTGCAAAAACATCCAAAAGTAGCTCATCTATAACATTCTGTGCTCAGGGCTGTGGATAACAGATCACAGTTCCTGTTCTGAGCAACCTATAACAGAAGTCTGAAATGTGACTTAATTTCTTCTTTATACGTGGTTACCCAGAGTTTTATATCCCACTACAATTTCTTCTCTCACTAGACAGTAAATTCCTTCAAGGTAAGGAGAACTCAGGAACCCAGAGCATGCTTTCAGAACCAATGAAAGCCAGGCACTAAGTGCCATCTTCTCCAGGAGTAAGAGAGAACCAAGAGAATTATACAAAGAGGCAGAATGGCTTCATGTTCAAGCAGTAGCAATAGGGCTACTCTGTTCCCACAGGCCTGGCCCTGGGCACTGCAGCAGTCTGACCGTATCGAGGTGATGACACCCAGAGTCCTATCCTCAGCCTCCTGCTATTTAAATCATTCTTTCCAAAGTGCCAGCTCTGTGTGATTAGGTGAGAATTTAACTACCTGTTTAAAAATGTTTCTTCACTTGCAAAATTAAAAAGAAAAAATATAGGGAGAAAAAAAAGAAAGAAAGCAAAAAACAAAAAAAGCTATTCCAGTCTCATTATCTTAGATTGGTTTGCTCCTTCTTGGGTGAGAAATTTTGCACTTCTGAGACTCGTTTGAACCTTCAGCATCCTCATTTCCGTGTTTTTCACTGCTAAAAGGAAACAACAGGGACACTGCTCAGTTTTGATACAGGTTTCCTGTGCCATGATATTTTCTGGAGGAGGTGATTTTCCAGATAAGGAAACTACCTGTTACTGTACACCAAAAAGTTTTCAGCTTTGCTGTGATCCTCCGTGCAACAGGAATTAATCAGTAACCTGTATGTACTGGAGCCAGGGTCATACCCTCGCATGTTACCACCACTGAAGACAATTTGAAAAGGTCTTTTTTATGAAAATGTAACTCAGAGTAACCATTTTTTCTATCCCTGTTTAACACATATCTCATAACACTTGCTCTGGCTTGGAATTTTACTCTGAGGGTAGTATCTTGCTCAGAGGAGTAAGTGCCAGCTTGCCATGTGCAAATATCTACCATTGACTTGAGAATGGCATAAATGAGTAATAGCAAAGGCAGACTTCAATAGCAAAGGGCACACAGGACGCAGTAAGAGGATTGTTACAGGACAGCAGAAAAAGACCATCCTTTTTTCTGGGAGAGACATGATTCATTGGAAGGGAAGAAAAAGTGAAATGTGAGCTCAGGAGGATCAAGGAAGAGCTCCTGCAATGGAGCTAAACCACTGTAGGCCAGACAGGACCACCCAGAGGGAAATGCCAGTGCAGAGATGACAAATGGAATATAAATGCTTTTCTACACATTGAAAATTTGCGATCAGTCAATACTTCTCCTTCAGGTTTCCAAAGGTTCTTTGTGGGCTTTTGTGGTGTGTTTTTTCCAAGTGACAACTACATTGTAACAGATATCCTCTAATGACCATAATCCTCCTTTCTTGCCCACACAAACGCTCCCTTTCCCCATCTGTGAGGAACAACCCAGAGAGAAGTCATCACAGGCATCCATATCCAGTCTCAGCACCTTGACCTTGTACATCAGTGGACACAGGAAAACAATACAAAACAGAAGGAGAAACCTCAGATGCTCGGAGGAGTTTTTTAGAGGACTGAGGTGATTTGCTTGATGGAGTTACTCACCTGGAGTTAGCCCATAACACTTCCTCACGGCACACTGCCTTTTAGGGGAGAAGTGCCCTGAACTAGCTCAGTTGCCAAAACTAGTGTAGCTGCTTCATATGTTACCTGTTACTGGTTCTGAGACACATTTATCCTAAAGGCATGAGTCAGGACCCCTCTGCTGAGCTGAGATTTGCATCAAGTCCTTTGCCAGAAGAGCAGCTATAACAAAAATGATTGAGACTTCATCTGAACATAGAAAGTAAGAAACACTTTAGGAGGAAGAAAATCTGAATGTGTAAATGGGAACAGGGGAACGACTGGGAGGACCAGGATCATGGGCATCATTAAGTATCTGCATGAAGTCCAAATCCAATCTTAGTGGATTTTCCCCATTGTCAACGAAGCATTCAAAGTCAAACAGGATGGCAAGGACAATTACGTCCCTGCAGCTATGATTATGTGAGCTATTCTACTAGACAGCAAGAACTTTCCTGAGGTGAGCAGATAGAGCTGATAGCAGCCATTGGAGGAGGAAACAAGACTGAAAGATTAGGTCCAAGCTACAATTAGAGGGTTCATTTCATATTGGTCTGAAGAACCCTGCAGTGGTATAAAAATAAGGCTATTCTTCTGCAGTTGGTAACCAAATATAGGATCAGTGGGAAAAGAAAAATATGGAAGCATTGTAAGAGGAAGCCCTGAGGGAAGGTGCAACAGTGCAAAGAATTGCTTGGCAACATCAAAGAAATAAATGAACTCAAAAAACACTAGTGGGCTTATCTGGAGGGCTCATTTGCACAGAAAGTTACTTTTTAAAACTTGCACTCCTTTTAGCCAAAGTGTGTCTCTGACTCTAGTTCAGAAAGAAGGGTGGGGAGTGAAGGAAGGAATATAGCAGAGAAAGAGGGAAAAAAAAAAAAAAAAAAAAGAGTAAAACCGAAGCTGAAAAGTCAAATCGAAATCCAAAATGCAGGTTGAAAGGTTAATGAATGCAAATAGCTCAACTGGGGTGCTGCATATTGAAAACTAGCAATCATGTTGAACAAGGGAATAATCAAGAAAGGATGAAAGAGGAGCATACTGGGCCATGGTAAAGGCACAATTAAACTGGCTTGATGTAAGTCCAATGCTTTCTCATGGAGACACATCCAGTGCAAATGTGATCCATATTCGGAAAATACAATTTGCCGCCTTTTTCTTTTTCTAAGGAAAATATTTCTGCTGTTCTCATTTTTGTATAAACAGCTGTTTGCACAAATATTGCTAGTTTTATACAGCCAGTTTTAATTCATTATCTTCCCTCCTAGTACTCCCAAAGCTGAAGGTGAAAACAGCAATCCCCTACAAAGTACTGTTCCTAATTACCGCAGCTCAAGGGCTAAGGGTGTGAATGGACACAAGGCAAAACAGCAGTGTTCATGGACTTTTCAGGAATGGACACCAACAAAAGTGAGAGCCTATAAACCAACCTTATAAATGGGTACAGGAAAAAACAGCGAGAAGTTTGTTGTATTTGAACAGCAGGTCTGCGTGCAAATGTTCTGCGTTGCAGAGTGAGAACTTTGCAGCAGGAAAAGGTTTGAATTTATGCTAAACTTGGCAGCCAGGTATGTTGTGCCTGAATGTAAATATCTGGCAGTGGCTTTCTGTGATGCACATGGGCAGCATTCAGCTTCTAAGTGAAGTTTCATTTGTGCTGACCTATAATGCCATAAAGAGAATGGGTTGACAGAGGCATGTAAGGAAGTTGTAGCCTTCCCCATTGACATCACCTGGAGCACAGGCTCTGCACCCTGTTATGGACAGGACACACTGCTGTGGAGCTAAAGTGCTCCTCCTTCCCAGCTCCTGGTTAAAATGCTTTGGATGCTTCCAGTCTGAGAAATCACCTCTGTACTTCCCTTGGACATTGCAGTATGACATTTAAGGAATGTGAAACTAACTTTTTTAAAAAAATTCATTTTAGCACTCATGGTTAAAGCATTTACACATAGGTCAAGATAAGGTAAACAGTATGACTCCATCACTGAATGATTCTACTAAATAAGGATAGTTTTCTCAGTAACGGTTATATGGCTTCCCAAAAATCTTTCTTTTCACTGCTTCTTTTATTCTGTTTTTGTTTACCAGTATATAAAAAACCCCACCAAAATAAAACAAAAAAACTCCAAAACCAAAACAAAACAGCCCCCCCCAAAAAAACAAAACAAAAACAAACCACGTTTCTGATATAACTGGAGAATCCTGATTCTAAATATGATCAGGAATTTGATTGTTTGCCCCATACAGTCTGGTCACTTCTTAACTGTGAATTATGCTCTGTCATGGGAGAAACAGCTTTTAACAGTTTTCTAACTGAATGAAGCTTCTCAGGTGAGTACTTTTAATCTGATAAAACCTGGACACCAGTAAAATTGTTTGGCCTAAAGGAGATGAGATGGTATGTGGTTTGGTACAAGAGACAACTGGGGACATCACTAAAGCCTCTGGGAGACAGAGACTGCCAGGGCTCACGTCTTGTAAGAGGTCTGGGCCTTATCAGACTATGTGCTGTGGACCTGCCATATTCAAGAAAATGAGACTTTGGTTTGTATTTGTTTCTTAATTAAAGTGTCTCTAGGAAAATCTGTCCCTTAAAAGAAGCTACCTAGTAAAGAAGAGAAGAGTATCTAACCAAAAAAGCTCAGTGTGAAATTATTTATTTCAGGCAATAGCAAATCCCAGAAAAAAAAATGCATTTTTCTCCTTCAGAGCTCAATACTAGTGTGGGTTTTTTTTAAATCTACCCTATCGTGGCACAAGTTCAACTCCCAGTTCTGACTTTGGGTACTGGCTTAGATCTTACTGATGCAAGATTTCCAGTTCAGGAGGATACCATATAGAGATACCAGAAAATGAAAACAGAATAAATATATAACTTGTTTATCTTTTTTTTTTTTTTGTACTTAAAAAAAAAGGAGGAAAGAGAGGTGTCTGATGACTCTGTATGAGTTAAACAACCTGCCAGTAAAAGGAAAGAGAAAGATCATCCTCAGAGTTCAGGGTGTGCTTTGTAGCTAAGCTTTTGCCCTGGGATTTTCTTTCTAAGAGAAAGGCAAATAAAACAAAGAAAAACAAGCTCCAGTCTGAGGCCAGTAAACAGACCCATAAATGTGCACATTGCGTCCAAAGCAAGATGGTTGAGGCAAAAAATATTGCAATCATTGAAAACAGATTAGAGGCTGCCCTAGGGGAAGTGAAGCAGGAGGGCTGGACAAACCTTGATGGGCTGAGGGACCTTCACTCATTCCCAGAACGACTATACAGTTTCCTTCTAATAAGCCATTAAGTTACACTGCTGAAATTATGTGGTTTTGAGGTCTGAAAGGGGCTATTACTCTTTCTCAGTAAACCCAGTAGTAAGTAGATAGACTCAATGACACCTGCCTCAACAGTGTTACTTAACACATTACACAGAGCACCTTTAAACAGTTTACTTTTTAAAATGGGGAGAAGATGATAGAATTGCAGTCCACATAAGCAAAAAAACAAGCATGATGTGCAAAGTCCCCAAGAGTAAACAGCAAAACAAGCATTTTTTAGTTCATTCTTTGTTGTATAACTCCCACACCAGTAAAACAACCCTGAAAATGAATCAGCAGTATTACCTCCCAGCATCAATCTACTCCTTTAGCAAAGGAGTGCTGCAGGGAGGAGGTTCTCCTTTCTCCTGTATAGTTAGGAAGTGCATCTGTTTTCCTTTCTTTTATACAGAATGTACTGCTCTCTGTCCTTACCAGAAGGAGAGAAAAAAAAAAAAAAGAAAAAAAAAAACCAAAACAAAAACCCCCAAACCAAACAAACCAATCAACAACAACAAACCAACACCAACCCCAACAGACCCAATGAAGTCAGAATTTAATTCTCTAATAATAAATGAGGGTATCAGAGACTATTAAGAGAAAAGATGGGGGCCAGGGCTGGGGTGGGGGTGTGGGGGAGCTAAACTAACAATTCTATAGAGCCTTTTTTATGCAAGTTCTGGAAAAAAGCTTTATTAAATGATTCATTCTTACTTTCAACACAGCACTTACCTTAGCAGAATCTGGTCGGCAGCTGTCTGCAGCCTGCTTCTAAAAACACAGCCGCACGCCAAACCAGAAGCGCAGAAAGAAGAGACGAATAGACCCAGGGACTCAGTTCTGCCTTCGCACTTTGAGGTGTTTGACTTTGTTCATAATGGGCTTTCAGCAGCAGATGCAGTTAGTGCAAACACTCTAGTGGCTTTAAGTGCAAGAGCAGGACATTGTCAGCTCTGGTCGCAGCACTGGTGGCAGCAATACGAACTGTGTGAGTGGGAACAGCAAGTGGGGAGCTGTGCATGGCTGACAATTCACCTGGACCTGCTACTTTTTTGTCCATATCGTATCTCCAGGATTGTCGTAAGTCTATTTACTGCTGCAATTACCATCCTGCTTTGCTACTCTACGTCTGCTAATTTTTCTCACACCCTAATTCCCTAGAGGAAATGCCAGTTTATTCTGCTAATCTTCAAAGGTCTCTAGTTACTTCTGCCCTACCTGTCCTTCTATCAGTTTGCAGCTAGGTTGGCTCCTTCCTTTGGTCCTTAGGTGGTTCTGTTGTTGATTTAAATCCTCCTCCCTGCCCCAAGTTCCTTTCTGCCATCTTTCTTGTGTGAGATAAAAATAATTCTGAAAGTTTAAAGCCTGTCTGCACCTCAGCCTTGCCTCAAAAGCCACTTTGGCTTAAAGCAGCAGCTGCCATGAGAAACCAGCTGGTGCATTGCCACCAAACCTGTTGACTGGGAATTAAGAGCACAGACAATTTGTGTTAATGCGTCGCGTTAATCTTGTTACCCAGACCTTCCCACTACTGCTTATTATGACCTTCTCGCCTGTTATAATTTCTCTGAAAACTGAGGCAAATTCTCAGTGTCTGGAATTAAAGTCCACTGTGCAGTGGAATGAGACTTGGCCAACAGACGGCATGGCATGCAAAGAAGGGAAGGGATCTTTATGTTTAGGGCTGTTAGTGGAAAGTTGTGGACTCTAGCATTGAAAAACTTAACCATTTTTAGCTGTCACATCCTAGCACTCTCCAGGTGATGGGATGGTAGCCTTTGTCCTACCAGGTATCACGGAATTTTGAAGACGGATATACTAACATATTAGTATGTTTGTAGCCTAGCCATGTGGAGGTAGTGTTTGTTGTTTGCCTCACAGCTTGATCCTCCACAGCCTCTCTGCTCTAGAGGTTGCCTGAAAACAAAAGGCAGCTTATTCAATTTTTCCATATAAGAAGCTCTTCTTTGAAGAGATGCAAAGAGGTTTTCACAGCTGTTCAAAAAGCAATTCCAGGACACTTAATATCCCTTCCTTCTAAATTATCTCTGGGTTCCAGAAGGGCTAGAGTATTTGTACAAGATTATGGTGTGTTGCATCTGCCTGGGAAATATGATTTTGTAGGTTCCTTGTGAGCTGTACTTTGAAATATCAAAGACTTCACACTTGCTTCTCTTATTGTTCTTACATCCTCATCTTGCTATTTCATGATCTTCCCCCTAGCTACCACACACACACCGCCCACTGTTCTCAAACTGGTCTTTATTCATAGAGGCAGAGAATGAGCTGCATGAGATCACTCCTGTGATGCTTTGGTGCTGTGTCAGTATCAGGCTGAGGGGATGAAGAGCTCGGTGGATGGTCTGCAATAATCCTCTCCTGCAGGCCTCAACCTCATGTACCAGATGCATGTGGGCTGTGGACCTGCAGGGCACAGATCAAGCCCTGCATGCCAGTCTGAGGCAGGGGAATTTGTGACAGTGAGTGTTCCTGAAGTGCAGCCAGCGAGAGCAACCACCCCCTTTCTCAAAGGCATGAATGGCCACACTGAGAGTTTCTCCTCACCACTGCTGCCTAGCTGCTCACCCTGGCTATAAGCAGGGCCTATCAGAAACGATCACATTATGTACCAGGTGGAGGCACCTGACATGGTGCCCCTCACACTGTCCCCTGCTCTCCTCTGCCTCTTCTGTTAAGCTCATCTCAAGCAGTTGGGAAGTTTGATAGACAGGAGGAACCAAGAGACCTGAGGTGAAGAAGAGCTGTGCAAATGTCAGCTCCCTGGAGCTGAGGAAAGCTGAGGCTTTGAGGAAACTGTGAGGTTTGTGCTTTCATAAGGGTGAGGTCATGAGATGGCCTCACAAAGACCACCAAGGGAAGAGCTGGGGTAGGTAATGGGTGATCTTAAGAAGTTTTGTACTGTGGTGCTGTTGATGGAGGAATAATTCTCAACTTTGTTGACAAACACACAGATCCTTCTCATTACCAACGCCCTGCAGATTGCCCACCCAAGCTGGTGTGCACAGTTATGTCTATTGAGGCAAATGTTTCTTTGGGCAGTAGTCAGATGGGAAGGGGAGAATCCACATTTCTGCCAGTCAATAACACAGTCCCAATATAAAGATATCCCCAGCTCTGTGCAACAGCCTGAACTTCTTGTAATCTGCTTCTTATTCCCTGCTTTTTTGGAGATTTTCAATGCCATCTTTATAGATCTCCATTTTCCATATATAAAGCAGCAATAATTATTTATTCTTTCCTTCCTTCTTTACAAAGATCAACCTGTTAAAGTTTAAGTTGCTGGGGTGCAGTACTACAGTCATAAATACCAGAAACCAGATAGACACAGATCAATCATATGTGTTTGGGTTAATAGGAATTTTACTTTGCCTTTCAGCTATTGATGATACCATTGACTACAGGTGCATTAGTAACCCTTAGAAAATCTCACTGGTCTCCATGATACCATATTTTATCCCATTCTTTTGCCACCATGTCAGAAGCTGAGTAGTGGCTAAAGAAAGGAAGACAAAAAAGAGCTGGGTTTCATTGGGAATCCAAGTTTAGAGCCTCTGAGAAGCTTTAGAGACAGCATAGCATCTACCCTTGCTAGAAAGATCCCTTTTTCCTGCCCAGAACTAACCTTCCCCTCTATAAAATGTCAGCATCTCCCTCAGCAGCAGCCATCCAGTCTACTTTTTCAGGCTCTAGAACAGGCACCAGGCAGCAACAAGTTGGCTATCTTTCCTGCCAATACTAATGTTTCAAATATTTGTGCTGTTCTTCATGGAGGTTCAATTTCACTCATTGTGGTAATGTTGTTGCTAATGAAATAACAAGCTGCATGACTCAGAAACCTCCTCTGCAAGGACCTTGAAAAACTATAAAAATATGCAATTTCTGCATGTGTGAGAGAGTTTTCTTTTCTAACAAAAGGTGTGAAGTGCAGCATCTTGTTAATGCAAGTAACTTGACTCATGAGAGCCATCTCACTAATGTGAAGGGGACAGCTCAGGGAAGTACACTTATTCCTATTTTACTTGTTCTGTTTCACACTGTTCAGGAGTTGTTATTGTCTAGCTCTTCAGAATTACATGCTTTAAACTGAAGATCTAGCAGAGCTTTTAGCTGTGCAATTCCCTGTTCAATCTACATTTGGTATAATTTTACTGGGGACTTGCTAGAAGTCTAGCTTGCAGAAGATTCAAAGACAACTCATAAGCTACTGCGCACCAAACCCATGGGCAAAGGTGTAAAGGTGTGCTTTGACCCTGCTTCCCTTCTTTGCCCTCCACACCTACCTCTTATTATAAAACCTTAGTTTGAGTTCAGTTTGTGACAGCTGATAAATTTCACTCTGGATATTCAGTGATTGTTGCCAAGAGACAACTGTCATGTAATAATTCCAACATCTGCAGAACTGGCCCATTAGATATTTCATTGATAAATAATGCTGCTGGCTATCAAGGTCCAGATAGCCTTTAAATGAAGAGTGTCCGCAACAGAATGACTGGAATCTGAAAACTGAAAGACATGTTCATTTGTTTTGAGAAGTGTTTGAAAATACAATTCAGCATGTGCTAAATTAATGATCACAGGCATGGATCAGATGGTTGGTACAGGAAAAAGAATCCACGCGCCATGTGCCTGTTTCTGCTGTGATGTGTTGGTAATTAGTTTAAATATATCTGTTACATCTGTTGATTTGCAGTTCTACTTTTGAGCAAGAGTCCAATCTGCATCATTATTTAAAAAATAATTTAGCTCCATACTGCAGCAAGATTTATTATAATAGTGTAAATAAACCAAAGTTAAGATTTCCCAAGTCCCAAGACTGTAACGACATAAATGAATAGGGATGGATAACTCCTTTTAACACACACATGAAATATTATTTAAACTGGCAACCTGCTGAGTTTCTTCATTATATCATAAGCAACCTTTAAGATTACGTAACAGCTGTAAATATAGCACTGAAGCAATTCATAGCTAAGAGAAGATTGACAGAATTGAATTAAGTCTTTCTTAATTATTCAGCTATCAAACTCAGAGAGGCTTTTTTGATCCAACAGCAGCAGACTTCTGCCCTCCAGTGTAATTCTCACTTGTGCTGAGTACCTAGTAAAACTGAAGTATGGTTTGAAAAAAGGTAAATGTATCTCCTTGTCCATGATAAACATAATTTATTATTCTTTGCCATATCTGATTGCCTTTTTTTTTTTTTTTTTTTTTCATAAACAGTGAGCTAAGCACTGTGTTGGAGCCCAGCTGTCCATAGAGACCTTAGATCTGCAGCATCATCCCTATAGCACCTGGTATTTAATCACACACAGGTGCTTTCCTGAGCTAGGAATAGCTTAGTGTGTCCATACCCAAATGAGCTTCACCTTTTTGGCCAGATCAGCTCTGAAGATGTTCTAGTAGAACTGTGTTTCTGCAGCGCTAAACAGGCTCACAGGCTCAGGCTAATGTCAGACTGGTTTTAGTTAAATCCTTCTGGCCCTAATGCAGGATAGGGTTTTCCGCTCTCTTTCTTCTCTGTGCTTCTCACATACTATTAGAGCCACATCAAAACCAAAAAAGCTTGGTAAGGAGTCTAACCAGGACCATACCAAGCCATGGTTCTGTGACCTGACTGTCAGGGATTTGCAGGTTGAGGTATGAAGTGTTGGATTTGATGTTTAAACCCCCAATGTATTGAAACCCACTATCTAAGAGGAGTGTCTTCCCCTGCATGCCCTCCTGCCAGGGTGAAATCCTCAGGGATGCAGATATGAGCTCCTGTGGAAAGAGTCAAAGAGGACACTGCCCTCCCTCGGGGACTGGCTCGTGTCAAAATCCATTCTCCAGGTGTGTCTCCAATAGTCCAAATATTTTGCCTTATAACAGCAAATTATGCCTCTCCTTTTTCCTCAGATAGTCAAAATTTGTGGAGTATTCATTAGCAGGATCATTTAAGTGGAATGACACTGGAGCACAAGCTTAACACCTTAAATGGAACTGGATGATACATTTTATGCCTGACATTATGTTAGTGAGCTGTAGGATATATTTTAAAAGTATAGCAAAATTCTGGCTTATCTCAGTAGTTCAGGATTTATCAGGTAAAATCAAAATAGATTCAAAACGCTTCGTTTTCAAAACTGAAGAACTATATTGATTCATACAGTAATAAAGTCAAGATTTTTCCATATTCAAAAACATATTCAGAACACAGGGCAGTAGTGAGACAGATATGTTTAAGAATAATCTTTTGGTTGTATATCCCTGAGGACTGCTGCAGAATTGGTCTCATGCAAATGAGTGGAAATGGCATCTTTCCTGAAATAGATTGTCATAAAAAAACCACTTGTTTTGAAAAATCCATTTTCTTGGAGGGGGATGGCTAGAAGTGGAGCAAAACCAGTTTCACCTTAAACCTTTGTAAACAGCTATACTCTAAGAAAAAAGTCTAAATATTAAACCAAATCTACAGAGTGTGTGAGCATGGGTGAGTAATTATTTTGGTTTTTTACCTCCACAATAAAAGACTAGACATTTCAGTAAGCATGCTCAAAAGTTTTACTTCTAAAACTATTGACAGTTTTATATGTGTTTGATACTAGAGGGATTCATATTTCTATTAATGTTTCAGGAGCCAAAACTACTTATTTTCCCAGTATTTATTGGATAAGCTTGTCTTGTCTGGCTTAAATAAAATATTTTCCTCCAGTGTTTAAGAATGTAGATCAGGGGCAGGACCGTTTTTTGTGTGTGTGTGTGTGTGTGGATAGAAAGAAGCTTTCATCTGACTTTTATAAATCTAGGACAAAAATAGCAAGCAATCCAACTCGCCACAATCTCAACTGCATACTATTTAGATTATCAGATTGACAGAAGAATAAACGACATTCTGGCTGATGGATTTCTCTCTCCTATAGATTTGAGTAATTTAAAAAAATTCTCAGGGTGCAGTTCTGTTGTATGGATTTCATGTAATTTTCAAAATGTCATGGTGTGGAGGTACCCTCTTTGGTGGGGAGATGTATCACTACCTCATTAGTTAGGAATGGGTCTAGAATATTTTGACCCTTGGCAAAACTGCGTTGTCATTTCTTGGTGTATCAAAGATAGATCTAACTGCGTTATTCTCTCAGTTAAGGCATCACAGCTTCCCACTGCTTCACAGAAGCAGAAACAATCTACCTAAAATATTCTCCTCTGACAAAGTTTTAATTTTGTTTCAATGTAAATAATGCATGTGCGCAGGCACTAGTGCTTCTGTCATTAACTGGGAGTAAAGCTGGAGCTTTCAGCTCTGGAAGTACAAGCCCCGACCATTTGAGCAAAACCAGCAATTCTGTCACATACTCTTAAATAACAGGCTGCTGTAGTCACTGTTACTCACCATAGAGAGGGCAAATCTGCATGCATTAAACACTGTTTATAATATTGATCATGGAGGTGCTAGCAGACAATGTAGAGCCCTCATTTGATCAGTTTTAAAGGGTAACAATCAAGCATGGCATGAAGACAGGTTGCATGTAGCTTTGCTTGCAAGCACATCTACTACCTCACTGTTGATTTCTCTGGCTGTGCTAGAGTTATTAACTATCATAGCTGTGCTATTCAAAACCAAACAGGCTAGAAGTAGCAACTGCAAATGAAATAATTAAAGTCATCTCTGTTTTGCTGAATGTTAAGAGGCTAATTGTTCTACATACACTTACCAAAAGCCTGAGTCTTTTTTGTGTGTGAAGTAGTGAAAGCTTAATTAAATGCTGCAATGTGCCTCAAATGATCCAGACACTACGTGCTGTGGTGGGGAAAGCAAAAAAAAAGTTTTTTTCTCAAGTCTCAAAGTGATGAAATCTCGATTTCAAGGGATGGCTGTCTTGAAATGCCTGAGAAATTACCCAGTCCATTGATATTCTGTCAGAGCCTTCCACTGCTGAAGATACAGAGGTAAAACAAATAAATCCCTTCGCTAAGGAGCAAGCCGACGTCAATACTGTACACAATGTTTGCAAGGTCAACTCCATGCTCTTTACAGGCAGGTCTGTTTATAACTGCTGTATTCAAAACCAAAGCCTGCTGTCGATAAAGCCCATGTGCTGACAGCAGTTACTATCACACCAAAACCAAAATAACAAATTGCAGGAAGCATTCCTCAAAGGAAGACCTGTATTCTTCAGGGTTAACTTCAGAGAAGAGGAAAGCGACGTCAGCATGGAGGCAAACATTAAAACACATGCTGGAGAAGCTTTGAAGATCACTTGGGCTCTGGGAGGGGAAGAGTCCAGAAGTCACACTGCTTTTTCCATCGCTCTTCTCTTTCCAAACAATCCCTGTTGCTCTACTTGTCATTCACGTTTTCTGTACCTTTCATTGTATTCTTCCATGCCTAAATTGGAAGAATCCCTTACCAAAACTTTTTAGGATCTCTCTACCTGGTTCTTCCCTTTCCAAGCTACATGAAGGAGGCAAAATTGATTTGCTGCCCAAGGATCAGTGGATCCCCCTGTCATGTTCTGGATAACTATATCTTACCCACAGAGACACATTCACTCTGTGAATATACAGATTAAACCACATGTTTAACTGATCAAACACTCACTCACTACCTTCCCTGTCACTCTGCTGGAGGCTGAATGATGTTCCCACCCTTAGAGGTGTCTGTTCCAAGGGAAGGGGACACAGCAACAAGGTTTAGGGTCCCCAGTGACTCAAGAAGGCAGCCGATCCTTATGCTAGGACACCAATATGCAGGTTATGCAAATAAACCTTAAGCCTTAAACCCTCCTGAGCACATTTTCAAATCAAGGAGAGAATAAATGATTCAGGCAGAGAGCAGATGTTTAGGCTGTGGCTGCTTAGTTTGAAAGAACGATGTTTTCCTTCGTTGATGTCAATAAGGTTGAATTATTTTGTTCTTTTATTTGAGAGAAAATAAAAGCTGTTTCGAAATGCTACCCCTGACTTGTGGTGGCACCCACCGGTCTGCTGAGGAGTAGTCACGGCCAGTCAACTGCAACACATGAACTGGGTAGGGCAAAACGGGCAAAACTATCAACCTCTGCAGTATGGAAGAATTCAGTGAATACCTTGCCAGTCTTCTTGTCTCATTAAATTAAACTAAATTAAATCAAATCACCTCTGAGGTCTAGATGATAGAAATGTGCACAACAGAGATCTGTCTATGCTTTAAATTCTGCTTGAAGTGCGGATAAGAGGAGTGTGTCTTTGCAGCTCAGTTTCATTGATGTGTGAGCTAGTATTCATGTCAGGTTTTCTTTTAAGGATACTTGAATGACTCTATTTTTAGATTTTACTGTGATCTTACTTCATCAGATATTGCATGCATAATGCATCATCAGCAACAAAAATTTTAATCATAGCATAAATCAGCCAAAAGATGCTACCAGAAATCAAAGTCCAAATTGCTTTGCTTGGAGACTTGAGTAAATGGATTCTGCTTTTTAATTCTGAAATTCAGAGGCTTTATGGGGGATGCTCCCCAGATGTGTAGCTGATTGGGGAATGTGTATTGCAAAGCTCCTCAGGTGCAAGTCCCAAAACGTGAAACATCGTATTTCAATCTGAAAGCAGCTTTTACCTTTACAGTTTTTGCTTAAAAGAAATTGAGACCAAAATATGGGTCTCTCATTTAAATAATTCAGGTAAAAGTACAGGTCCTGATTGATGGCTGAAAACCACTTACTGATCATTCACAAATTCCAAACCAAGGAAGAAAATCCTGCAAAGTAATTTCAGTGCAGTCCCCCATGACCCAGCAAGTAAATCCTTCACAGGCACAGGAGGCTCAAATACTTCCAGTTTCATTTCCAGCAGCAAAGAGTAATTACCTGGGGCTGTGTCCTGTTATTAATGTGTTAAGGAAATGGAATTAAAATCAGACACCTTATGGAACAGCAAAGAGCACTGAAAGGGAATTAACAGACCTGTCTTTCAGCTGGGAAGGCTTTTTATTCATTGCTGGTTTCATTATAGGCAATCCATTTAATCTAGCTTGACACCTTTAAAAAGTAGGTCAAGTATGTTATTTGGGGAGGGGGGCAGATTTTGGGGGGAGGGTGTATTCCTTTTCTTTGCAGGTTATATGGATGTGACAGCACCAGCCATTTCAGCTAGACAAGGCTTGACTGCTTGGGCAAGCAGATGTCTGCTCCTTGCTTCACCCTCTCTGGGCAGCAGAGGCAGGACCAGCTCATGTCACACTCCATACAGAGACACTCTGGGCTTGAAAGAAAGCACTCAGGGGTTAGGGGAGCTCCTGCTGCCTAAAGAGCCACTCTGGGTTGGATGGACGAACCAGATCTAGACAGCAGGTCAAGGTCAACAGCTGGACCTCTCCATCTTAAGGAGACAAATCTCGAGTGAAAGTTTCATTTAATCTGAGGGCCATAACTATGACAGCAGAAATATTTTTTCCTGATCTCAGTGACTCTTTTTCACGCGGTGTTTCATCCTTTACAGGGAAAAGCGTTCTCCTCCACAACCTCTGCAATCTGGAAGAGCCTTTTGTATTCCTCTGGTTCATAGTACCATCACATTTTATCTTCAAGTTATCTCTCTCCTTTGATTAGGCCTTTTATTTCTCTTTCCCTGGGTTATTCATCTCTGTTTCCTTGAGCTGCTGAATATTCATTATTAGTCCCTACAGTCAAATAAAGATCTCCAGAGCATGATAAAAATCTCCTTGGGTGTGTTTTGGTTAGATTAGCGCCAAAGACCTAAATGGAACTGGGAGATGCAATACCTCCCATTTGTTCAAAAAAAAAAAAAAAAAAACCAAACCAAACCCACAAACTAGAGAGGGAACATTTATCCTTTCATAAGGGAAAGGAGGGAAAGAAAGAACTGGAGGGTGAGAGGGAAGGAGGGAGGAGGAAGAAAACAGCCATGGAGCTAGCAAGAAGGGGAGAGCAGACTACTTCAAATCCAGCCATCATGATGTGACACCACTGTGTTTGCTGAGGGTATTGTGTCACTACTTGGCAGTGATGTCACAACACACAAATTTTCAAAGCAGCAAGAGTAAAAAATTCAGTAAAAAATTCAAATTAGTCAGTCAGTCAAGCATACCTGCCAGAAACAAGCAGAGGAGTAATAGTGCTTCAGACAGCCCAGCCATTAATGTGAGAGGAGATTATATGTGCCTGAGCAAAGCATCAATGTGTTATTTCCCTAAAGGCATGATTTAGTTCCTTGGGGATCCCAGCCCCACCAGGGCATGAACCTGTAGCAAGCGAGGGAAGGCTGTGTACAGCCTGCTACCCTGCCTGCTTTGAGCCCTGTACCAGGAGGCTGGTTTCTCCAGGCTGGGTACAGAGGCAGCAGGGAGAGCAGCATTCCCAGATGGTGGTTCAGAGCATCTGGAAGTCCCACCCTCACCATTAACTGCTTGATTCATCCTTGATAAATTCCCCATCTGATATTGTAGCTTATTAGCTTAATAAATATGTCAGGAAAACTTGTCAATTTGGAAAACCAAACCCATCCCTTTTTTTTCTTGATAAAACAATCTGCATGATAGAGGGATTTGAACAGTTTTGCATTTGTCAGGTAAATGCTCTGTTTGGCTGTAGTAAATGCTCCTAATATTCTCATATAGTAGGATTTCAGTTTGACCTTTGCATACTTTCCACTCAGTGAAAATACCACTCCATCACTGTTGCTGGGACGTGAACCTAGGAACCACGATCCTAGATATACATTATATCCAGAGATATAATGAGTACTTAAAAGCATGAACAGGGGAGAATGAAAGTCTGCAGCCTTTCTAGGAAGGTAGAAGGGTATATTCCTGACTGGGATACAGCTGGACCAAAGATCCCACAAGTGCTGGGTTAAACCAAACCTGATCTTTCTCTCCACTCTCTATTACTAGTGCTTACATTATTGCAACCTTCTGATGTCTTTGCTCAGGCCCTTCCCTCAGTACAGGCCATTTATCCCAGCACGGATCTGTGCAGTCAGCCAGTGTGTTACATATGCTACAGTTATGTTAAATTCACCATGAGGGTTTGCAAACAGTTTCTTACATTTGTATACACAAAGTCCCATGGTGAACCTCTGCACTTACAAATGCAGACATGCATCATTTGCATACTGAGAGGCAACGATGGGTTGTATCCCCATGATCATCCGTCTCTGTACATACCCAAAGTGATTCCCTTCACTTCAAAGCTGCCTGTAATGCTTTAAAAAAAAAAAAAAATGAGGCTCAGGACACATTGTCAGTCTAAAAAAACCAACAGTGTGTTATAAAAGTCATATTAATTGCAAAGCAGTGCCTTATGGATGATGATCTGTCTGTATGACATTTCATTTGCTGCCTTAGGGAGTTTGCAGAAACAATATATTTTAATGAGTCACTGTAATGACTTAAAATCAAGCAGAAAAAGATACTTTCTGTAAAAGGCTACTTTTAATTGGGAACATGAGATATTCAGGAAATAACAAATATCTGTTGCTCATGTAACGATTTTTCACAAACCTAATGTAAAACTTTTCCTCGATAACTGCTGTGTTAAAGGAAAATATAAACCTTGGCCCAAGTTAATAACTGTTATCCTTATATTTCAAATTACAAAGGGAATAATTTTTACTCAGATTCTTTACCATGTATGCTTAGAATCTTTCTTTCAAAACAAACAAAATTTAAATGACTAAATGTCCAGAACAAGTCTCCCTAAAAACTGATAGTGCCCATGGGCTGGTACTGCTTGGCTTAAGCATCTTTCCTTCATTTCACCATTGGTTATACTGTGTCTGGTGTCAATATGGAGCTCATGACAGAATAAATGTAAATAATTTAATGAAGTTATTATAATTATTTTTTTTTGCCTGTGTGGTATTATTACTTCAAGGTAAGCATAAGTACTGCTGAGCTTTCAAAAGACTGTAAAAGGAAGTCAAGTGGGCAGGAAAAGATGTGCAAAAAAAGAGCAACATAATGGACTATAAGAAGGACTGAGAAAGAAATGAAAGGGTATAACCATCTGCCTTACCGGGAGATAACTCAGTAATCAATTATTAGGACCAGAGGACATGCTTTTTACATCAGGGACCTTCTCCAGGCTCAGGTAGCAGAGAGAATAAGCAGGAAGAGGCTTTCCCAAAGAAAAAGATACAAAAATGCCATGCTATGAGGCACCATTTTGGATGTGACTGTGTGTCTCCAAATCTTCTGTAGCAAGGCTAATGAAAGAAGCCTCTTAAAGGAAATAGAAGTTAAATGCATAAACCTGCATGATACAAAAATCCATTATGACTATCCTACTACTTGTTTATCGACTTTCATCTGTGATTTTGCTGGCCAAAACTGGAGGTGCCCAGAGCTAGACATCTAGCCAGTCTGTAAGGAAACAAACCAACAGAATTTCACAAAACGGATGCTTTTTTCTCTTTCTGTACTGGACAAGGCATCACTATTTGGTGAAATTAAAACCAACTTGGAAAAAATCCTTTTTTTTTTTTTTTCAATTTTCATTATGAACATTTTTAACAGATCAATTAAGACAACATACACCACAGAAAGAAGCAAGGAAAGCACTTGAGTTAATTGTGTACAAAGTGGCGGGGAAGGAGAACAGGAGTCAGGATTCCTTCCTAAAATTATCAGGAAATCATTTTGCACTCTGAAGCACTTACCAGTGTTTCTCAATTGATTTCAATGAACTTTTTTTAATGAAAAACTGAATCAGTTTGGTCTTTATTTCCAAATAATCCATGTTAAATTTAAACTAGTAAAGCAAAAGATAATGGAGTCGAAAGAAAAAACTGAGATGTGCCAGGAGAATGAAACATTACATGAAGTATCTTTTTTATTCTTTTTAAGATATAATTAAACCCAAGACATTTTTTGAATCTATGCATTAATAGTCACAAGAAAGAGACCACTATACAAAGTATTGAAAGTGTTACAGAAGCAAATAATAAAAGGACAAAATACACTAGTCCTGAAACTTATGAAGTGGAATTGCTCACAGCCATCAAATCTCTGAATGAGTTCTAATTAACTTCATTTTTCAGCCTCATGATGATAAATAAAGGATATTTTGAACTATTTTACATAACCAGTTATAAAGGAATGTATTGTGGAAATGTAAAGTATGGGAAGTGCTTAAGTATTGCTATAAATAAAAACCAAGAAGGAACCAGGAAAGGCACAGCTCCCCCCAAACACTTTGGTCAGGGAAGGGTGGTTCTGTCAATTTGTCTGACCTTGCTGCACACAGATGGACCCGGTGAATATCTTTTTATTCATGACAAATATCCAAATACGCAGCACTCAGTTGCTGGTGTTTCAGAAGGTGGCACTGTGAGGCTGAATCAGATCTTCCCTGGGGGGCTGAGGAAAACAGAGTAGTCTGCAACTCTAACAAGATTTACAAATCTTCTGAACCATAAAATATATGCATCATGTCTGCCATGAAGAAGGTCAAGAAGGTATGGAAAATTCTACAGAAGGCATAGAAACTCAAGCTTTAGTGACTTCTCATCATTAAAAGCCATGTAATCACTAATCTATTAGCTGTGTCTAGAAGTGCAAGTCCCAACATTCCAAGCATGCTCCAGTTTAGATAATTAAAGACTGCACAGCTACAACCCCTCTCCTGGTTAAGTGGACATCATCTGTGCACCACCCTTTTCTTGGCCTCCTTTAGTACACTTGCTTTCCAGGTTTCCTTTTCTGTTTGCATCTCTTTGTTTTGAATTTCTTTCCCCATACATGTGTTAGCTTGAGTCTTTTTCCATGCTGAGTTTCATTTTGTTATTTTCAGCTCAGCTCTGAATGAGTTAGATTATGCTCATGCTGTAGAGCATTGCCAATCTTGTCATACCATCTGTTTCAAAAATTAGAAAAGAAGTTGAATCCCTTAATGGGATGAAATAACTGTACTTTGCTCTGGGAGTTTTCTTCATGGGTTATGTTTTTTACTCACTTGTTGATCGTTCCATCCTTTATGGCCCAGTAATTTAAATACCATTACGTTCTCTGCCATTATGGCTCCCTGAAATCCTTAATTTTGCCTGACTGCTGGCACTCTAAACAATTCAATTTATTTTGCACTTCCAAACACAAAAGCCTTTACAGATTTTGTAAAAACTCAAGCACTAATGAAGAACAGCATGCTTTATGAGATGATAAGTAGATGGCTCTTCTACTGATATTTAAAGCCATAAAGATTTTCATGTTATTGCCTAAAACAATAAAAGGAAATAATCTTAGCACTCCTCTTTAAAAATACTTGTGATTTTTACTTAAACTGAACTTTATTCAGGTTCCCTTGTGCATCCAGTTGTTCCTGCCTTCAGTAAATTAGATTTGGAGGATTTCTGACAATTCAGTGATCATGTGCACATCTACTCCCACAGCAAACAAATGGAAAGCAAGCTGAAAAAGCTCCAAGAGAGAACAAGGGGCACAGGAGCATAATTAAAATGTGACTATGGGGACATGTAAGAATTGTTTCTCCTGTGTGTACGTCTGAGCATGAACTTGTTGCGTATCAGTTACACTCCATCCTCCTGCTCATCCCAGCAAACTGTCAGTAAAGGTGAGCTCACAGGTCTGCCGCAACCAGACACAATCAGGAAATTTTTTTTTATTTTTTTTTGCTAAGGCAGTAAGCAAGTATAATACAATTAAAAAATATATTTTCTAGTTATACAGTCCTATGTATGTATGGGAGTGGAGATTTTTTGAAAAAAATAATTCATTCATTTCAACATTTTATAATGACTGATTTGGACCTGTTTTCTCTAGGGGATGGTATTTTCCTCACCTGAGGGAGAGCAAGAGACAGAGCAGAGCTGATAGAACCCTTCATGGCACAGGCCTTCCAGCAAAAGGGACACCAGGAAATTTTCAAGTCCATAAATAAACAGAAAAACCCACTATTTTTTTTTAATCTGAGACTGAGGAAGAGTACAGCAGTGGCAAGGGGATTCAAAAGGAGCTGAAGACTTCAACAGTTGTAGGAAGTTCATGTAGCAGCTGTTGCCAGATTTCTTTGTTTCAAGCCCAGCTGCAAGCTGCTATTTATGCGCAGTATCACAGCTCTTGTAGTCCTCACTCTCTCCTAACTAGGTTTATCTTTAGGACTTCAAGCTTTCTTCCTTCAATCGACTTTTTTCTTCTGCTGGACTTGCTGGCGCTGTTCTGGGAAAAAGGAAGATGGCTGTCGTTTCAGTGTAGAAACATGTAGTAGAACAGAAAGGGAAAATAGCTAGATGCGAGTGAGTAGTAGGAGTCTGTGTGTTCTCTTGAGCACGTACACTGTCTGCAGTTAGCTGTCCCACAAAACACAGTGGGCACTGCCTTAGCCCGCTGCCTGTGGACAGCCATGAATTTCGCTATTCCCTGGAGTTTGGCACAGAAGAAAAGTCATTCTTCCATTCTCCCTCTTTGCTTCATGCAAACAAAACAAAGATTACAGCTGAAGTCACAGGCATAGATCCACTTTAAAAGAGTCAAGCGAACTTACAGAAGTAAAACTAGCAAGCTCTTATGGCATCATCTTCCTTTGGAAATCACTGTTCTTGTATTTGTTTCAAATGATAAAATGGGGGAAAAAAAAGGATTAGAAAATAATTGTGACTATTAGAAAGGATTAGACAGCTGCTTTAATTCAAGAAACAGTTTTTCAGATTGGATCATATTTAATAAATGTTCATTCTTCCTTCAGCTGATCTCATCTCCTAAGCCCTTAAGTCTTCTCTTCTTTCATAGGAAAACTTCTTGTTTCTGTGGGAGTTTTGATTGCATAAGGACTGCACATGTTCACAGGATTCGAGTTACTTTTAATTTTTTATATTCCTCTTTGATATTAATTATTTATATGCACTGTTTAGAAACTTTCAAGTCTGATGTTACTAATTTAATGCCTCTTTTCTTCCCCGGATCCTTTTGATAGTGCAGTGTTATGCAGCTCAATTCAATGAATAATGAAGCTACATTTTTTCATTCTAATTAGCCATCACATTTTTTAATAGCCTACAAAATAAAAATGACAAAGTGATTTATTTTTCTGAGACAATGACCAAAAGTTTGGTACATATAGTCTACACTGTTTATCTTTAAAGCATAAATCAGCCTGTGGCATTTTATTATGTTATCTGTACAAGGCTGTATTGTGATGGATAACAGAAAGAATTTTGAATTCCTGCAGTGTCACATGTTTTGGTAACAGAATAAAATTATGATGATACCATAGATTTCATGCTAACTACAAGCATGTATTTATGTTTTCCCCACGGCAGGCTCTGTACTGACAGAAAATATTTTTATCCTGTTCTTTAAATGAAAATCAGCATAGAATTCAGAACTCTTTAACAAATCTGTTGCTGCTAGGATTTTCTCAGAAAAATAATGTTATTATGAGGATCTAGTCAGCCAGCAGGTTGATTACTTTAAGCATCAGGTCCTCAAAGTTCTGAGCTCATGTTTCTTTGTGAAAGAGACAAGACATGCATGAATTACTTTTCTTCTGAATCTGCATATTTTGGATTATTTATAGATACTGCCTCATCATTAGGCTTTTTTTTTAAATTTGGTCCAAGATGGCTAACTTATTTGCAAGTGTGCCAGAGCAGTAAACTGCCTGAAAATACCTATTTATGCCAGTCAGTCTGCAATGATACCTGTTAACCTTTGCTGCTAAAAGAGAACTAGTTCTTGACAAAATTATGCAAATACAGACAATAGCTACAAGAGATTCTCACCTAGTATCCACAAAATTTTAAAATTTTCTTGGTTATTTATATTTGTAGATGCCTGAATTACCATGGATTCATGCTGGATTTTTTTTTTTACTCTTTAGATGCTAACAGATTTTAATGTTCCCTAACAAAGGCTCCTATTTATTGAGGTTTTAGTCCTCTAATGTCTGTTGAGGAAATGTCCAGCCCAAAAGAAGAATCCATTTTCATACCAAAATAATAACATTCAAGGGAAAAAAAACATATAAAAATAATGTGGGGTAACATCCTCAGGATGTCTGAATTATGTAAAAATACAGTTCCATACAAGGCTGCTACCCATGTAACTTTTTTGGTGGTAGCAGTTCAAATTTAAGAGATTCCTATCCCTGCTAAACCTACCTCCTTGTTAAAGCACATAAACGTGGGTTCTGACCTCCCAATAGAGGAGCTGACCCAGTTGCCCAATCCAATGTTTCATTGAAGATGCTGTACTGGTTTGGGCCGATAGAAAAGTTACCGTCCATATGGTGCTGTTTTGGATTTGTGACCGAAACAGTGTTGATAACAGAGGGTTGTTTTGGTAATTGCTGAGCAGTGCTTATGCAGCATTAAGACTTTTTCTGCTTCTCATACCACTGGGGGTTGGCGAGAACTTGGGAGGGGACACAAATGGGACAGCTGACCCCAACTGACCCAAGGGGCATCCCACACCATATGACATCATGATCAGCATATAAAGCTGGGGAGAGGGAGAAGGAAGGGGGAGGGGGGGATGTTTGAAGTGATGGCACTTGCCCTCCCAAGTCATGGTTACACAGCTCATGAGGCTTCTCACTTTCACTCTTCTTACTTTCTTCCCCATCGCACTGGTGGAGAGAAGGTGAGCACGTGTGGGACTGAGTGGATAGGTGTAACCTCAGGGTTGCAAATGGCAACTCTTTACAGGCCTTGTGCAGACAGATTGACCCTGCAGCCACCAGGGATGGGAGAATATTTACACTTTTACAGAATTGTTATCGCAAAATACTATGTTACTTGTCTCAAATTCTCATTACATTCATCAGGGGGGCAGGGAGCCGGGAGGAGAGGAACTCCAGAACGATCACATTGCAGAAAGCAATCCCATCGAGAGGTGGTGCTGTATGTTCATTTTAGAGTTATGTTTTATCTGATGCTCGCTGCTGGTTAGGAAGGAGGGGTGGGAAGCAAGCGCTATCCTTCTATAACACGGTTGTTAACAATCAAACCATTGACTTCTTTACAATACATTGTGCCCTACTGCTGCCCACAGGATTTATATCCACTCTCACAGAGAGATTTGTGCAGTATAAAGTGTGAATCACCTGATTTCCACTTGTACTTCACATCAGCTGTGGTTATAAATTCAAGGTGACCTCTGAACCCTTATTTTCCACTGAAGTATTCTACAGCTTTAATGGCAGAGGGTTTTGTGATGCAAAAATTGAACCTCTGTAACTAAAATGATATTTCATAAGCATCTTGGCTCAGTTAATCATTATAAGTAGCTGTTCTACAAAACTTACAGATAGAAGGTTGCTTTTCAGGGACTTAAGTCACTGTATTGGACATGAAACTGGAAGTTATTCTTAAAACACAGTGGTTATGACATTTGGCCAACAAAATACAAAACCTTGTTTGAACCAACATCTTGAGCATGATACTGAGCAGTCGATTTGCTTGTCTTGTTTTGCTGAAGCCACGCTTGTACAACTGACAAAAGCTTTAACTAGTCTGGAAAGATCAAGAACTAGGAGCTACAGGCTGGTCAGCCTCACCTCAATCCCTCAGACAGTGATGGAGCCAATAATCCAAACCACCTCTACATGTATGAAGGATGAGGTGACTGGGAATAGTCAGCATAGATTCATGAAAAGGAAATCCTGACCAACCTGATAGCTTCCTAAAACAGAATGACTAGCTTGGTGGACAAGGTGAAAGCAGTGACTGTTTTTTATCACGACTTCAGCAATGCTTTTGACATCATCTCTGTATCGACAAACTGATGAAATACTGACTAGATAATGAACAGCCATGTGGAAGGAAAACTGGCTGAACTGCTGGGCTCAAATGTTTGTCAGCAGCAGCATGAAGTCCAGCTGGAGGCAAGTTGCCAAGGGTGTATCCTGAGGGCCAACACTGTTTAACAACTTCATTGATGACCTGGATGATGGGACAGACAGCACCCTCAGCAAGTACACAGATGATATGAAACTGAAGGAGTGGCTGATACATTAGATATGTGTGCTGCTATTCAGAGGGTTTTCGTTAGGCTGCAAAAACAGGCTGACAGGAATCTCAAGAAGAAAATAAAATGGAAAGTCCTATGCCTGGGAAGAAATAACCCCATACACCAGTACAGGCTGGGGGCCAACAAGCTGCAAAACAGCTTGGCAGGAAAGGTCCTGGAGATCCTGGTGAACACCAAGTTGACTATGACCCAGAATGAGCCCTCATGGCAAAGAAAGCCAACAGCCTCCTCAGCTGCTTTACAAAGAGGGTTTCTGTGGTTGATTGAGGGAGGTAATCCTCACACTCTACTTGCCCCCCATAAGACACATCTGAAGACACAGGTCCAGCTCTCATCTCTCCAGTCAAGAGGGACACTGCGAAGGGTCACAAAGCTGATTAAGGGACTGGAGCATGTCATATGAGGAGAGGTTGAGAGGGCTGGGACTATTCATTCTGGAGCAGAAAAGGCCCAGGGGCACATTATCAATGTGTATAAATACTTGACAGATGGAGGAAGGGCAGAGGCAGATTCTGCTCAGTGCTGTCCAGCAGCAATATGAGAAGCAATGGACACAAATTGAAATTACAGGAATTTTTCTATTTAAACGTAAGAAAACCTTTTCACTGTGGGGATGGTCAAACTGTGGAATAGGCTTCACAGAGAGATTGTGGAGTCTCTATCTGTGGAAATACTCAAAACCTGAATGGACACAGTCCTGAGCAATGTGCTTGAGCTGACCCTGCTTTGAGGAAGAAGGTTGGATTAGACGATCTCGAGATGTCCCTTCCAACCTCACCAATTCTGTGATTTTGTGATCATTTTCTATCAGTGTATATATAATTTTTTTCATTTCTCTGCATGTCTGTACCAGTTAGGATCTATCCCAGTAACCCACTCTCTATGGACTCTCCTTTACTACAAAATACTGCAGATCATGATGATGTCAGCTACAAAACAACGGTTTCTGGTGTGTAACATCAAAGTTATTTCACCTTTTTCTCAACAGTAAGATACGAATTTCCCAGACAAAAATTATATGAGTACTTAAGATAAATACACTCCCATTGAAACTGTTTTACTAGTTGTTTGGGGTTTTTTTATAAAAGACTCACCACTGGAACTCACATTTGTTTCTCTTCTTCTTTTCAGAAGTTATTATAGTCAGAAACAGCATATGTAATATTTGCTTTCCTGTTTCACATCAGATGTTTCAGCCTCCCTGGCTGATGCTCTTGACATCTAGACATGACAGATTACTGAGCAATGTATTTTCTTTTTTAGCTATTATCACCTGTGGTGGTCTGACCTTGACTTGCTGTCAGACCCTCACCCAGCTGCACTGTTACTGCCCCTTCTCAGCAAGACAGGGGGAGAAAGTAGGATGGAAAAGCTCATGGGTCAAGATGAAGACAGAAAGATCATTCAACAGGTACCACACTGCAGGCAAAGCAGGCTCTAACGGAGGAAAATTAATGTATTGCCAATTGTTCAGGTAGTGACAAAGACAAACATTAAAACACTTTCCTAGCACCCTCCCTAAATTCCTGTTCCCAGCTGCCCCCTCAGCTCCCGGCCCCTCTCCCCCCGCGGGCCGTGCCGTGCCGGTGTGGGCCGTGTGCCAGCCCGTGTGAGCCCCTCAGCCCCGCTCCCGCCTCCTGCCCCGTCTCCCTGCGCCAGCGCGGGCCCTGCCCCGGGCTGCAGCCCTTCAGGGACCCCCTGCTCCCGCCGGGGCTCGCCAGGGCCGCAGCTCCTGCAGGAAAGAGCCCCCAGCTGCGGCCTGGGGCCCTCCCCGGGCTGCGGGCTGGGGCTCTGCCCCGGCGGGGGCTCGCCAGGGCTGCAGGGGAGCCCTGCTCCGGGCCTGCGGCACCTCCTGCCCTCCTGCTGCTGCGGCCTGGGGCTGCCTCTGCTGCTGCTCCCCCCTCGGCTGCCTCCTCCTCTGCCTGGGCCGCCTCTGGCGCTTGCCCAAACCTGTTTCCCCCTCCCCGGCGCCCCCGGCTCGGCTGAGGGGCTCAGCTGAGCCCTGCGGGGGGCTGCTGGGGCCGGCCCCCTCCCCCTTTCCCCCCCGAGGCTGCCCCCAGCCCCACTACCTGGGCACAGGCACCCAATGTAGTACCACATGTGCTTCCCCCCTTTTCTCTGCACAAATGCCAATATAGTCTAAATCATTGAGATCGTTCAACATTTAGGTCAGAGCCCAAGAGTTTAAAAAACCTGAATTTCCACTGACTGCCCCTGGCAGGAGGATTTACAATGCATGGCGCTTGCAAAAAGGAAAATAAGAAACAAGATGCTTTCTTCATTCCATTTCTTCATCAGATACTGAGAAATAAGTTAAACTTGCCAACAGCATATGAAGTTAAGTGGAATGGACTGCAAATCATCTACAGAAAGAAGCTGACTTAACATCTAGCTGATTCGGTTTCACAGGAATTATTTTCAGTTGAAATTAGTCTCCAAAGAACGTGCATGCAACATTTTTCTTTTGTACCTACTCTAAGATCAGCGTCCACTCAGGGCACGTATTGATGTGATTATGATTCCATTAGTATACTATTTCAAAAAGTACTTTAATTGGTTTATTAAAGTATTCCACTGGGGGCAAAGCGAAGCCACATGCATTGCAGGGTGTAATTTGTGCTCCAAAATGTATTACCTGCCGTTTGTAATTTGCTTAGTTTCACGATACATGCCGTTTCTGGAAAAGTGGGTTGTTTTGCTTTATTAAGCCTGTTTGAGCTGCCACAATTAATATGTGAATTCTTCTAGGTATCAAGATAAATGTTCAGGGCCAAATTCTAGGAAGCAAAATTCCTATTCCTTGGGTTGTGTGGTGGGCTGACCTTGGGTGGCTGCCAGCTGCTCCCCCAGCTGCTCGCTCACTCCCCTGGCCTCTGGAGGGGAACTGAATTCAGTCTGCAAAAGGAACACAGCCATTCAGAAAATCAGAATTCATCTGCAGAAAAGGAGCAGTGGACCTCCAGGAACTAAAACTTTATGTGAAATATGAAACTAGGAATAATGCAATGCGAAATTACACTGTAGTGAAAAGCAGGCTGTGCACCAAGTGCTGTGGTTTTAGACATTGTAGACTCGTGGTATTCTATTTGTGTGGCAAAGCCCTGACTACTGGATTATAGAAATAAATTTTCACATAAGAAGCTAAGGCTCTGATTGCCATGAGTAAAAAGCTTGAAATAAGACACAAGGGTAACCGTAAGTCTCAAGCATCTGAAGGAAAAAAGAAAAATCTAATTCTTGTTATTAAATCTATTATCTTCTTATTCTTGCTTTAACCTTATAATAGTTAAGCCAATCTCATGGTTTGGGGGAAGCAGGAAGAGAAGCAGAGTGGATTAATAAATTTTTAGTGCTTGGATGGCTGATACTATGAGTGATATAACAGCCCAAGATAGGAGATGGGAGGATGGACAGTTTGCAACATTATCAGACCATCTTGCTCCAGTACAAGTGCTTTGTATCACTGGAAGTAAATATTCTTTGTAGAGGATGTAACAATTATTGATTGCACTTCGAATATGGGGATCAGGAGAACAGATAATGTGTCTTGCCCCTAAGCACACAGCAGGGTAAGGGCAGAGTCCAAGCCCTGAGTCTCTGTTCACAGAGAATGCATTCCTTTATGACAAGAGTAGTTTATACAAATTGTATTTTTCAGCCAGCCAACAAGTTTGACAGGAAAGGTAAATTTGCAACAAAATGTTCTGATGTAAGCTTTATTTCCTGCAGATACATTTCTTAATCAGAACGGGAGAATGTGTAAAAATGTTGATGCAGTCTGGCTGTGTAAGATACACCATAAAGTAATGAAGGAGCTAGGCATCAGTGTCTCAGCATATCCCTAGAGATCCTGAAATTAATAGCTATATTTATAACTGAATTACATTCTGAATCTTAACAATGGCAAGGGACATTGTGTATGAACTGAACCATACTGTTATTCTGGTGAGATACTGTCTTGCTAAAGGAAGAACAGAAATGGGTCAGCCCTAGCAAAGGCAGAATCTATGTCAGGGAGAGGGCTAGTGTTACCCCTTACTAATTTTTGAAATTTCAAGTTTTCTTCCTTGTGGGCAAAACACAAGGGATTCATTCTGTGAAACAAACCTTCAGAGACCAGGCATCCTTCCTGCTTTTTGTCTCCCAGTAATAAATGTGCCTTACAGCTTGCAGGCACAGCCTCTTGTCTGTCCCCGCCTGCACTTCCCTTACTCCCATCAAATGGCAGTCCCTGAAGGGTCGAAGTACGGCGGAGAATGGTATTGCAGACTCCCTGGTGCCTGAAACCTGCTGATGGAGATAAAGAGACTTTTGCAGGATCAGTAGAAGTGGGTGATAAAAGAATGGTACCAATGTTCCCTTCACCCTTTATGTTCCTCTCACCCCAGCTTCATCTTACTTGGGTTCCTTCCCTCCAGAGACAGACGTTACTTGATTAAGGCAATCTCCTGCAGTGCTAGAACACTTCACGTAACACTGAACTGTGAGTTCATGTATTACAAATAAGGAATCGTGTACCGCTTATCAGCTATATTCAAATATTCCATGCACTTCAGCAGATGTAAAATGGGTCTATACAAATTTATTTTATAGACATACAGTTCTGTAATACAGGATTTTTTAGCACATCCCTCACTACGCTGAATCAGCTTGAACCTTAAGAGGACTTCATACATTAGGGGAAAAGCTGTGTAATCGGTGGCCTTTCCGAGCTATTCATCATTTTGAATTCAAAGTCACAATATAGCAGTGTGGGTGACATCGGTTACTGGTCTCAATTCTTTCTTCACCAGGCTCACCACATAGAAAACTGACCTTCACATCAACTAAATGGTGTGAGTGTTCAGCTGAGATTTTAATTCCTTAGGGGAGTCTCCTGATCTTTTCAGCGTTCTACCTCAGCAAGGCATGGGATGGGAATGTAAGTAGGTTACCTTTCCAGACAGCCATCATGGCTGGGGACACAGCTGGGAGGAGACGCTGGGGCTAAAACGACATTGAGAGAGCGGCACTGAGAAATTATTCCTAGTTCTGAAGTTCTCCACCAACCTTTACCTCGTTTCTTGTCCCCTACCTTGTCCCTGCCATAACTTCACCCAGCTACCATTTAGTTAATGACGATACAGTCATCTATTCTCACAGTTAAAGAAACCACCTTTTCAAGCTATTTTGATCAGAAATTCTATCTGTTGAACGTTTCAAAGACAAGGAGAGTTCTGGGCAAATATTCTTCAAGCTCAAGTTGGACATGCAATCACATAAATCCATTCCTAATGAATGCTATGGGAGAATAAACGCAACTTCATATGAAGAAAACATAAAAACCTACCATTTGCACCTGCTTTGGAGAGCTGTTTTGAAACTCCCTAACACAAACCTGAGAGGCTGAAGGTGAGAGGCTGATGGAGTCCTTCAGTTTCTCAGTCTTCTTTAAAAAGTAAAATTAAGGATGAAGTCAAGATAATTGTCAAACAACCTTGTATATTTCTCCATTTCATCTTGCTTCAAATACAGGTTACTGCCTCTCATTACTCTGGCTTGTAAGCAAAGTTTCTTCTTGTCACTATACAGAGTTCCTGGAAAAAACTGTACCTTTATTTATTTTTATTCCTCCTTTCACTTTAAGGAGTCTAGCCCTATGCAAGAAAGCAAAAAGATAATCTGTTGCAAGCCAAGTGGAAAGGTATAATTTTATAGACCAATTCTCTCTGGAATGGGATGGATGAGGTAGGAAGCAGTAAGTCTCTCGTTCAGGTACAGCACCATAGCTGGGAGGGAAGAGAGGTTTATGCAAGTCTGTTCCTCTAAAAAGGTCAAATAAGGAGGCAAACTTTTTCTTTCAAGATGGCTTTGATTATGTGACAGCAATGCTTTCTACCTACCCTTTGAAAGAGTGTATAAGAATACAGGGAATATTGAAGTATCTTCTGAGCCAGTAAGAAGTAGATGCAACATGAAAGTGAATAAATAATCACATCAGAATTTTGTAATCAATTACAAACATCTGTCTAAAGGTAGTAGGAGATGTGGGATGGGTTAATCTTTTGCGTTTTATACAATACTAAAAAAAAATATACCTAGCTTGCCTTTAATCTTGCCAATAAAAATTTTATTCTTAGTACAATAAAAATGTGTTTCACACAGTTGCCTTGCACTTGACAATCAGATATACAAGTACCAGTTTTAAACTAAGGACTGTTGTCTCTACAGTTTTTGTGAATAAAAAGAAAGCAGCACTGAGGCCATAGAAGGATGATGCCTGAGACCACAGCCCACTTGTGTGGCATCAGAACACGTTTAAATTACCTGACAGAAGTCAGATCAGACATTAAAAACAATGAATCCTTTGGACACTATCCAAAATGAGCTCCTGCATTTGGAGATAATTTTATTGCCAGTGTAAATCACACTGAAGATGGCTTAAGCTATAAATGCTATGTTAATAAATCTGATGGGTTATAGACATCAACTATAAGCAGTAACAACCAACCACTTGATCCTACACCTGTAGAGGCTAAACCTGGACTGATTTATTTACAAGTGTATCTATAATTGCAAGACATCTGAAGATGGTCAGAAAATGAATGAAATGGGTCTGAAGTAGATCATGGCATAGTATTTTTGGTTATAGCCATGGGTTTCTCTCCAGTACACATGTCAACAGTTATGTTTTAATAAAAGTTTTTTAAAAACACATGTAAGCTCTCTTGCTTCAGAAACTTTGAAGTAGAAACAAGTTCAAGTATTGCAAAATACAGTTTTTATACTTCAAAAACAACAACTTGTTATTCCTGAAATTAATGTAATTTCTTTTGCAGGCTATTAAAAAAAAATAAAGCAAATATCTCTTTCATGTTTTCTTTAGAAGGACATATATAAAGCCATCATAACATAGAAGCAATTGGAATTTAGAAATGCTTGTTTAATCTCAGTAATTACCTATTCAGCAGAGACAGGATAGGTTATAAAGGACTATAGATATTTTTCTATTTAACACTTTAAAGTTTCCTCAGATGTGCTAAACACAGTATAAATGTCATATCTGTTCTTCTGTCAAAATTATACCAAGATAAAGCACAGAATATGATCAAGCAACAGATATTTTCTGCGTAGCAGTCACAGCAGATGAACAACTCTGAGCTAAATTTTGTTCATTCACATGTATACAGCCTTGCTTTCTTCAGTGAAATTCTGTAAGGCAAGGTGACGTCAGAAATTAACCCTGTCAGTGATCTCATGGATAGCATTTCTTGAAGTGGTTTTAAAAGTCAGCAATATCAAAAAGCTGCATTTTAACACTGCGTTCTTTTTAAATGTTCTGTGTGTTTGTTTTTTTTTTTTCAGTCAGATTATCTACTATTTAAATACATGTTCGCTCTTTTATTCTCTCATAGGGCATCCTGATTAGCTTGGAAGTCATATGAATTTGGGAATCCTATCTACTTATCTACCAGCAGATAAGGTTCAGGGGATTAAGAAGTACACGGCAGGGCACAGCACTTGGCTGTGCAAGTTCTAGATCACTTTGGGCAAAATTAATAAATTTCAGTGCCTAAAGAAAAAGAATATGAATGATAGACAGCATCAGGCTCCTTTACTGACAGCAGTAACCCAGCTTTGGAAATGTTAGCCTTACTGGCTGCCACCTTTTCAATCAGTTTTGGCCCTAATTTTGTCTTCAGTGTGACACCTCATGTGAACCCTTAATGAAGGACATACGACTCACAGAATCAGGCTGTCAGCACGCAGGACCAACTGGCATGCTTGAAAACAAATCTTAAACTAATTTCAGATTTTGATAGTCACATATGTCATGTGAGGGCATCGCCTCTTCCCAGGCTGCTGAATCTAACAAACTAGATAAAGCAACACTTTTATCACAATTTTATATTTATGAACTTGGCATATTGGCATAACTAGACAGTGCTCTCCCAGGAAGCACTCTGGGGGTAGCACAGGCCAGCCCTTGTTCCCAGCAGTTTGGGAGAGGCAAAATTATCTGGGGAAAGGAAGGGGAGGGGAGGGGAGGATGCTAAAGTTGGCAAATACTCTCAATATAAGTCTTTGGTGATGGCAGCTTTTATTCAGCTTTTCAGCTCTGCAGGCAAAATTCAGCTTGATAGCATGTGGCAATGTGGGTGGCAAATGGGTAACAGGAAAGCTGGCAGGAGATGACTGAAGAAAAACACGAGAAATACATACAGGGGCTGGGAAGGCCAAGGGGCTGCGTGTCAAGCAGGTGAATTTGAGTGGGCATTTGGTGAGGGATACCGAGTGATGCCAGCATGGCTCTGGAAGAGTCTTGAAGAGAGAAGGGCACAGGGTCTTTGCCTCCACCTACCCTCCTCTCTCACCATCTCCCATCCTTTTGCTTTAGTTCCCCTGAACTACAGGACTCCCCACCTCTCCCATAACGCACAAAACTTATCTTGCCCTTAGCAACTATTTATTTTTGCATTTTTTCCAGGAAAGAAGCAACATCCACTCCTCTCCCTACATGTTGCTGCAGAGGGATTAAGAAAGGAAAAGTTGGACTTTAGACCAAGGAGACAGGACTGGAGTGGGAAACAACTGGAGATATTGGAAGGGAGCGGGTAGGTATTGGCAGTGACTGTTTCTGCAAGGGGCCATTTCATGTAGCAGTAGCAATTGCCCTTCTAAGACAAATACTCCAGAAAATACCCCAAGTTTTCTGCATTGCAAACTCTATATCCCAAACCTTAATCTTTCTGTGATTCAGTTCAAATGAGGTAAAAGTATCTTATTTACTCATCTCAAAAAAGTCCTGGGCAAAGCAAATTAACACATTACATTTTGTGAGGAACTCAGACAAGTATCAATGAGCACTAAAGCAAAAGTCCACAAGGAATTAAGTTTCAAAAGCAAAATCTGAAGAGGTAAAAAATGCTCAACTGGGACACACATTGAACAGCAATGAGCAAACAAATTAGAGAATAGTTTCTCATTTGGTAAACACTAAATGGTATGTACCATTTATGTAAATTGTGGCAGAAGTCCAAGTGGAAGCAAATGCACGTATTCAGGTACCCGCAGCACAAAACTGTGCTTGAATCTGAAGGAGCAAATCAAGTAGGCACACGCCACCTCCTGGCATTTCTTAAACACAGCCTGGTGACTTACGTATTTCCCACATTTTAAATTTGCAGGAAAATGCAGATCTGACATATGTACCAAATAATGATGACTGGAAAAAAAATTGCATCTCTATTATTATTTACAAAATTAAGTCTACCAGGGTCTTTTCTCTGTATAGCATTATTTCAAAATGGGCCTAAAAAGACAGAAGTGGTTAAACATTCTAAACCAGCTGAACAGAAAGTTCTGGATTTACCTGCTGTCAGGAGGGGGATTTATTTTTTTAAAAGAAATGAAATCATGTGAGTTGATCCAAGTCATCTGTCAGCTACCTCTAAGCCCAGTATTCCCAGTATTTCCAGTTAACCGGTACTTCTTACAAAGATCAGCTAACAGCAGAGAGGCGGTGGGATTCCTGTGCCTTAAGAGTCTGTTCCTCCAACAGAGAGGAGATGCTGTAGTGAGCACAGTTGATCCTCTGCATTTCAACCAAGAGTGATTCCCAGGCTCGGGTCTCCTAATGCCACCCTGTATTTCACTTTGCTACTGACTCTTCCTCACAGTCCTGGTCACCTCCTTGTATCCATGCTTCAGGCTTTTTATCCCAGCCTAGGTGTTTGTGCAAAACTGATGCTACTTCCCGTAACAGGGTAAATAAAACTGATAAATGTTTTGGGATAGAAAGGGATGAATATCCTACTTAGTTTTGATACCAGATCTTAACATAGTTAATATTTTACCTCCCTACCATCTCCTATTACACCGTAATGGCTTTTCATATTGTAATATTATGCCCATTTTCCCTAAACATATTCCTGCCTAAATTTTTTGTTTCTTTTCTGTATTTGCTTGGAAGTATTTTTAACATCTTAAAACAGTAGGCCAATTGGCATTAAGTCAGCACAACTCAATTCATTTCAGATTAATCCTGCCAGTTCACGCAAACTGAGAATCTGGCCCACTGTGATAGGAAATTAAGTCTTTTTTTTCTCAGCGGAGGCTGTCACCCACAGGCCTTTTAGAAACTTGTTTGGTTATTAATGGGTGTGACATGTCTTTCTCAAAAAGGTATTAAGAGGAAAAACATAATTTTTTTCTGTGATTGTTGGAACTAGTGAAACCTCTTTTCCCATGGATTTGTGTCCCACATACCTGTACCTCCACTGTAATAATCCTAATTCCTCTCTTATTTTCATCATGACCTTATTCATCCCCTAATACTTTTAATACACACACACACACACACACACACACCATTCCCTCACTGCCATCTGCGAAGAAAGGAACACACGTCAGGCCCGGCTTGGTGTTGTATTTGTGCTGTCTGCTGTTGGCTGTATCTGTAGCTCGCAGGCACAGCATGCCTGAGCAGACCAGGCCAAGCAACATAAAAAATGTTGAGTTCACATGATGCTTTTTTCTCTCAGTGAGGTCACTAATTCAGTTTGCTTTTGCCTAATCTTCTACAGTTTTTCACAAAACCTCCAGAACCAATTTACCTTTAAGACTTCTGTTTGTGTCTATCTGTAGCTGAAATCAGCCTGTTGGTTCTCAAGTTATTAGGGACTGACCAATGTGATTGCAAAAGCCTTAGAAACCAAGGAAAAATAAACAAAAATAAATTGCATGGAACATAATGTGCATTATTTGTTATCAGTACGTTAAATGTCACAGAATAAATATTCTTTGCAGCAAAACTGGAGCACATTCATTCTTTTCAAGAAGGTTTTAATTGATTCTCAAAAGAAAAAAAAAAATCTAGCTGAGACCAAAAACGGAAGAGAATAATTAGATTCTATTTTTGGATGTTACAGTAATAAAAAAAAATTAATATTACTCTCCTATTATATAGTAGAGGGAAGAGAACACTTCAAGATATACAGAATACCCTGAGGTACATCAGTAGCTTACTGTAATGGATTGGGAACCTGTCACTGATTTGGAGTATGAAAACCTGTAGTATGATCAGCTGGGACCCATATACATAGCTAGCTCTCTTTACAGGCAACACTTCAGGAAATCTGGGTTTCACATACAGTATTTGAGACATCACATTGCGACCCACTGTGTTGGTGGAAGTTCTGTACTTCATTCCCCTTCTGCCCCCAGCTGGACAATGAAGTTAAATTTTAATAACACAGACCTCATTTAAGTATGGTAGTATAAACCCATTTACTTTATAGAAACAGTACCAATCCTAAAAATAGAATCAAAATTGCTCCAATTGGTCAGAAAAATTATAACTGTAGATGCTCCTGATGCCAGAGGAAAGGATGAAGAATATGTAATCCAATGGAATAAGCATGTCTCCTCCTCTGTTTGATTAAACTTGTAAACTCTTAAACTTTAGGACAATTAATGACTCAATAACAAAGCATCTGTCAATCATAACTATTATTTGTTATCAAATATATACAGGTATGTATATATGCGTCATATGAGAACTTTTCTTACACACTTGAGGATTCTATAATATTGACATCTTTAATTTTGATGTGGAATTCATTCTCAATCATATATGGCCACAGTTTTGAAAAGTATTTGGAGATTTTGGATGCAATTTTAAGATTCTTGCTCTGAGACATCTGCAAGAGGCTAACTTTTCTGACAGCAGCTGCTCAGCACTTTCTCAGAATTTCTAAAAAACTGTAATCATTCCAATCTATTTTTGCTGTCCCCCTGACAGCTGTCTTCCTAGTGAACATAGTTGTCACTGACAACTCTTGCTTGAGAAGAGCCGGGGCGGGGGGGAGGGGGGGGGGGGGGGAGGGAGGGGGGGCGCGGGAAGCATCCACCAGGAACTACTGGATGGTTTGGGGGGCAGAACTCTCTACTCTGCTTTCAGGGCTGGTTAATACTGTTAGTTTGCATCCACTGTGCCTCCTGCCAAAATGAACAATGATGGAATAAATGTCTTAACACAGGCCCTGAGGATGTGATCTCTGCAGTCTAACTACACTCGGTAGAAACATCTTCTATCATCAGATACATTTGGAAGGTCGTAAAATACTGTAATTACTACCCATTTATAGAACCAAGAAGAAAAATACTAAGTTGGAAAAATACGCCACTGAGTAAGTATTAACAAAATTATTATTTAATTGGCAACTGATTATATAGATAAAACATACTTAAATGAAATTCCTGTGAATGGTAGGAGCAAGCCACGGAGTCATTGCTATGAAAACTACTGTTTTCTCACTATTGAAAGCCAGATTTAATTGCTATAATGGATTTTTTCAACACAGTGGTGAGCTGCTGTAAACCACTCACCAGTCCAGCTTTTAGTCATTTCTGTTGAACGCTGTATATTTGCTTATCTATTTTCTCCATCTAAAACATTTTAAACTTAACTGTATCTTTCCCACACAGTTATAAAAGTAACATTAACTTTCTACTGCATTTTACTGTTGTTGGTGTACATTAATTCTTTTGGGATCTTTTAATTTGTTCCTCTTTTTTCTTCAAAACTCTTTGAAAAGACCTCATACTTTAGATGATCTAAGGCTAACTAATCATTCCTGTTACCCTTTTGAACCTCCACGAGCATTTCAAACTAAGGCACTTTTTACAGCTTGCTGCAGACACTAAGCATTTGATTGTACTTTTAAGTGAATTAGTAATCTAATTAGAAAACATAGAACTGCTACTGCCAAATTACTAATGCAATTCACATTTTATTATTGGTCACAGAACAGGAAGTTTCTGTCTCACACTTAAAATGCTTCTAGACTGAAAACTCTAAAAGCTAGGCCTATGTAGTAAATATCACTTCTTTTAAAAAGATTTAAAGGCAGGTCACATGGGACATAGAGTTTTGTGCGTGTGTGGATTCACACATATATGAACTGCTGCTCCAGAAGATTTAGATGTTCAAGCAAAACTGGACAGTCCACTTAGATGGGACTGGGATCAGAAGTAAAACCAGACAGTCTGGCTGCAAATTAGCCATGGAGCAATTTCATGTGTGTAATTAAACTTTTTCTTAATCTTACTGGTTAGTTTGATTGTCACCCTAGATGTAGTCAAAGGATCAGGTCGCTCTTTCATTGACAGTAAATTAAAAATTGGTGTTGGACAGAAAGGTGCCTATATACTCTTCTGATGTCCTCAATAAAGGAAAAAATTCTTCTAATGCACAACTAAATTTGCTACCCATTACATAACACGTAAGGAAGCCCAGAGAGATCAACACATACATATTCATAGACTCCAGCTGTTTGCTCTGTTTTGAAATTGAATTAGGAAAACAGTTGTTTTAAACAACAGCACTACAATTATGCTAAGGGCTTTACTGACTTTTATTGAATATTAGGTACCACATGGTTTATGTAATAACATCATAAAAGAGGCCTGCTTTAAAATGCATCAGTTCTTCAAACAAACATCAATCCCAACGCTGTATTTATTCAATGATTTGAGCTTTGTAAGTCTACTCCGTATTCACAGACGTTTGTTAACACAATAAAACCGGAGGAAAACGTTTGAAAAACCCTCAGAGAAGAAAAGGTATTCATCACAGACACAGGAGTTGTATGTCAGACAACTGAAACTTTGGCTTTAAACTGTTTTGGTGTTTTTTAAACCAAAACAAAAATAGAGAAATCAGAATGTTACTAACAGTATTACATTTAAATCTAAGAGTAGTGACTGAATGAACACCAACCCAGCTTGCTGCTCGTCTCATTCACACAACTAGTAAGAACTAGTAGCTTTTCCTACACTAGCCAGCATTTTCCTGAAACCATATGGCATGACAAGTACGTTGCAGCCTGCAAACCCTTATGCACAGCTAATAGAAAAATGAGACAAACAGCTTGAAGGAAACATTTCAGTAAAGACAGCAGGCTACCTATAGCTGATGGTCGGAAGAATGATCTTTGAACTAAAGCTTCTTCTGACATGAACTGAGACCATAAAAATTCATTTGTATTTTTGGCTGATGAAAAAATTAAAACTTTCCTCTAGATTACAGAAAAGAACTAGGAGGATTATTATCTATCACCAGCTATACTTAAAGGATAAAGGACAAATGTAGCTATACAGAGTATCTCAGTGTTGACCACTGTTGGCTGAAACATTAATAAATTACACTTTAATCTTCACAGGCTATGCTTTATAGGCAGTGACTCAATACACCTTTCTATGGAAGGCAGACAGTTCATTTTTTTGATATTATTTTCATTATGTTTGGCACCAAGCGTTCAAAACCATAAGCTGTATTTCAGAAAACAAGTAAGAAGGACTGTAGGTTACTCTTTTAACTCCCCCAGTTGCACCCACATGTGATGCCTTGCTAATTTTCCCTAATTAATGAATGTTTTTTATACTGCCGAAAACTGAAACATGGAGACATCTCACCTCCCAAGTTTTGCATTTTTAGGGATTATTTCCAAGGAACACAAATCAGAAACACTGATCCTGTTTCTGCTGTTGGTGAAAGGAAGAAAAATAGACTCAACACGCTTATGAAGATGAAAAGCCAGGTTTTTTGCCAGATGTAACATATGCAAACCCAAAGTCAGTGAAACAGATAAACTCTAATGTGGAGAATGACTTGGACTCACCCACGTAATTAGACGGTTGGCCTGGCACGTTTTCTTTCAGAAGGAACTATCTACAGCTGGAAACAAATTTTTCAGATTTCCCCTTGGCTGCCCAGAAAATAAGGCATCAAAGGCATCAGGTTTTGAAGCTGGACCTATTATTTCAAGGGGAATGGATTAAGAGATTACGCTGCCTCAGATGATCAGTGCCTGTGTCACGGTTTCCCTTTGGGTTACACATCACAGTCTGTGGGTGCGCCTGAACGCTGGTTTCAGCCGAGCTGCCAAGCGCAGCTTGCCCAGCCCCTGGGCCCTGCCCTCAGGCCCTGGGCCACAGGAGCCGAGCACAACCGCTGCCCCTTCCTGCTGTGCAGTTCTGCCAAATAATGGCAGAAAGACAGAGCCAGGGCAAGGATCTTGTGCCACCACAGTTTTAGTGTCCAGCTTCGACTAAGCATTGCCTAAAGAAAGAAACGCCTCTTCCCCCTCGGGCATCCTCCTGTCCTTCACAGACACCACCTGTCGGCGCCGCCACCACTGCAACATGGAAGTTTTAGCGACAGCACAGCCTAACCGCCCTCAGAAAGCCTCCACATCAGGGCTGCAGCTGGAATGGTGAATGCTGTACCACTATCTAAAGGATGTTTAGTTAGGGTTGGGAGATGTCCAGGGACCCTTATTGCAACATGACGGATGCACAGACTGCTAAGTCCTTGGGTTGGTTATCTTTAAAAAAGGGACATTTTGTCTTAGATTCCTGTTGTACATGCAACCTGGCGAAGATGGAGACTTTAAACATGACCGCTAAGGAATAGAGTCTGCATAGAGACAACTCCTCAAGGACATTGTCCAGGCACAAGATATGTTAATGTTGTTAACTTGAAAATATACTAGGTCCTTGAATGGAATGTGCTAATTGTCCAGGCACAAGATATGTTAATGCTGTTAATTTGAAGATGTGCTGGGCCCTTGAATGGAATGTGCTGATTGTCCAGGTGTGAGATATGTTAATGAGTTCCCGGAAAGTTAATGAATAGACACGAGTGACTTGTGTAAGGAGAGGGCTGAGGGGTTCCCTCGGTGTGCATGCCTTTGGTGGAGCGATCCCCCATGCACCCAGCGCTGCCAATAAAGGGTACTTAGTCACTAAGAAATTTTGACTTCGTTCTTTGAATCAAGCTATTCCGGGAAACAACCGCGGGGACGCCGCGGCCCCCGCCCAGCAGCGCGGAGCAGCAGTTACCGCTATGGCCGGCCACACCCCTCCCCGGCTGCCGCCAGACCGAGGCGCCGGCCACGTGACCCAGGGAGAGCGGGAAGCCGGCGGTGGGGCGGGGTCCGGGGGCGGGGCGAGCTGTCCCCGCCCCTCTGCCTCCAGGGGCTGCCGAGCCTGCGCCGCAAAGGGTGCTGGGAGTTGTGTCCTCCCGCGGCACCCTTCGTCCTCCCCGACCGCGCTTCGCGCCGCCTAGGCGGCCCCTTGCCCCAGGGCCGGCCGCGCGGCCGGGGTGCGCCTTCCTCCGCCGTGCCCCCTCGCCCTTGCTTGTGTGTGGGGAGGGATGGGCAGACAAAGGTTTCTCACAGAACTACCAGCTCCCGGCGTGCGTTGCGCCCCAGGCAACCTAATGGGGGGGGTGGTGGGGTGAAGATGGCGGCTGCTGAACCGAGCCGGAGAGGTGGATGAGGTGAGTCTGGGGGAGCCAGGAAGCGGGCCGTTTACTTGTCTGCGCCTTCGCAGCCGTCTCTTTTTCTCGTTCGTCCGTTCTAGGAAGCGGCCTCTTTACTTCTCTGCGCCTTCGCAGCCGTCTTCTTTTCCCGTTCGTCCGTTCCCCTGCCCGCTCTCCACGGCTGGGAGCGAGGAGGACGCGCCAGATGGGCGGGCGCTGAGGGGGGGAGCGGGAGGCTGGGGCCGACGTGCTGCAGCGGCACCCCTCAGGGCGGTGGGGGCCGCGGGAGAAAGAAGCCTCAGGACATCGCCTCAGCCCATGACCCGGCGCCCCGCAGGCTGTCAGCGGGGCAGCCGGCCTCAGGTGCCCCCGTGGGCGCTGCTCGGCGCGGTTCCCGCGGGCGGGCTCCTCATCCCAAATGCTGTCCCGGCCCGGGGGCTTGCAGTAGCGAGCGGGACCTCGTTGCCTTTCCCCGGAGATGGCTTGAGGCCCTGCCGCCGCTGAGTGGTGCCTGCATGACGCTCCTCTGGAGGTAGAGGCCTTCCACGAGTCTTAAGTCAAAACCTTGAAGTGGTCAGTCGTGTCTGATGTGGTTGGACTTACCTGTCATAGCGGTGGGAAACCAGGGAAGCGGTGAAGGACTGTGGCTTTGGGATTTCCCTACGCTGGTTTTCGTCAAATGGACCATAACACAGTGAGGTATTGCTAAGCATTAACCAAACACAATGCAGATTTACACAAGGACTACACCGTGAGCTTTCCTAAATAGTCATTTTCTACTCTAAAGTTAATTGTGCAGCACGGAGCCATACTTTAGATGACTGAGGTGTAGGTTCACAAAACCTGTTACCAAGAACTAATAATAGTACAAATTCTTAAGCTGAATACATCTAGGAAGGTATTCTATGGCATTTTGAGCTGAGATACTAGGAGAAGATGCTAGCTTGGATTGAGACATCTCTCTGCTCTGTTGGCAAACTTGTGGAAAAGCCTGCAACTTAGAACCAGATTTGAATTCCTATGTCAAAATCAAGTTTGCTAGCACCGATGTTGTGCTTTGTAAAGCTACATGAGATGTTTGCTGTGTGAATTGAATAGGTAAGCTAAAATGAGAGTAACGGCCAAGGCTTTGGCAAGATGCAGGTAGCCTGCTTCCTGAAGCCTTTGTAATGTGTTCAAAAGAATTTGAAGTGTTTTCTTGAGTAACTTTATTATTCAGGGCATCTTGTTGGAAAACTCAGGGTATGGATTCTCTTAAGCATGTCTTAAAGATTTCCTGAATAATTGATGGTTTGGGGATGAAATCTGGTTGTAGTGCCCTGATATCTGTAAAGGCTTATGCATAAGTTTTGTTGGAGCCTTTTAGTAACACTTTGTATTTGCCTAAAAAAATGCTGGTAGATTTGGATTCATTTCCAATTCAGGAAAAACCTCACAAAAATGTGAATTCAAATACCGTTTGTAATTAAACAACTGTTTTCAAAATAGATATTTGTTTGGCATCCTGTTATGAAAATGTTTGCTGTTACTGATGAACAGTAACTTGTCTCTACTTCTGATCCAGCCTTCGGCAGGAGGAAAGAATAAACAAATCTTACAGTACATGCAAGTGGAAGGAGAGCTTAGAATACTAATCAGACTTGGCAATTGAATTTCAAGTATAACGAAAGGGGATTGCACTTCAAATTATGAAATCTAAATTGTAGAATACACAGCTTAGAAACAGCTTTGGTTGGTATTAGTGATTTAACTGCCCAGCCCACCTCTGTAGTGAACTAATTTTTGTAAAATTACTCTTTTATTTTTAAACCATTTTGAAAATACGTAATTTTTTTTAAGTAAAAGCAAATCATGTTTTCTATAGTTGGCATAGAGCAAAACCTATTTATCTGATAGATTTTTAATGCACCACTGGTAAAATAAGTACCTAGGCATAGGAACATTGCTTTTAATTTTGTCAGTGAAATGGATATTGGGTTGAACTAGCCTTTGAGATGGTGGGAAGGGTTGCTAAGGAACACTTATTTAATGTGCAGGGTTTTTCTTGTCCTAAAACCATCTGCTCAAGACCGAATTCTCTTAAGGTGAGGCAGGACAAATGTCCTTTTAGGTACGCCTGTTTAGCTGAACGCTCTTCAGTGAGAGAACAAGATAGCCTTATTGATACAGCCAAGCTCCTCTATGGCATTGCTTCTCTACCTGAGAAAGCTAATTCAAAATAAAGTTAGCTACTTTCAGAACTGCACTGTGCTATGTAATTCCATCTTATATTGCATTGTTTGGATTCTGGGATTATTAGTCGGAGCCTAACTGTCTATATTTAGAAATGAGCATGTGACTAATCTTGCATTGCACTGGCCATTTGCCTACCTTCAAAACTAAAGGCGTTGATTAATTTTTCACATAGGAAACATGAGTGGGGAACCAAGTGATGTAAAAACTTCATGCGCAGTGTATTTTACTTTTTCAGTTCATGACTGCCCAGTTTGGGTTGCCTGACTGTCAGAGGTGCTTAAACCTGTATTCTTCTTTAGCTTAATTTGGAGGAATGAATAGGTGCCCAGCTGGCAAAGTCAAGTTAATCATTTATAGTGTTACATAATAGAATAACATAATGGTGAGCTTAGTAAAAGAAAATAGTAAACCTCGGGTATGCTGACTTCTGTTTCTTTACCTGTAGCACAAAGATCTATATACGTTTTTCCATTTTAAGTCTTTTACAGAGACCTGTTGGTTTAGGGCAGAAGGGAAAAAGATGTCTGCTCTTCTGTTTGGCTTTTATGGAAGAGCCTTGTGGAATCTTGTGATAATAAATAGTTTCTGCTTATAAACTATCCTTTAATTTCAGATCCCAGGTTAGTTAAAGTAATGAAAAAAATAATCACATGTAAGCATGTAACTGGAGGAAGAAGATGATCAGAACCAATAAGTTGAACAAAGTGTATTTTTTTTCCTGTGTTAGTGCTCCTTGAGTCGGATAGAACAATGAATTGACCTTGGATTTCCTTATCCTAGCCAAATTGCATAGACTCTCCATGAAACTAAATGAAAGTTTTTATTAAGAAAAATTATGTTTAGGTGTCATAGAAATGTTGTTCTGCCTTTTAAGGTACATTCACAAGCGTTGCAGTTTGATTATAATTGTGTTTAGAATTATTATTATTATTATATCCTTAGGAAAACAAAATAACATTTAGTCCTCTGCAGAAAAGTAAACATGTCACTTACCTCTTTAATATCCAGGAGTCAGTTGCTTTGGTGCAGGAGATGTTATATAGGTACATAACATTCTTAAGTTGCTTCTGGTGGTCTGTCAGATATCACAAAATGACATGGAATTTGTTTAAACAGGAAGTGTTAGACTATTTAGGAAACTAAATTATATCTCATGATTTGCCATACCTGTCTTTTAATTGTAGCCAAGTTCTACATCATCAAATTCTGGTTGTTTTGGGTTTTTTTTAACTCTGTCTTGCTATGTAGAATTTAATGCAATGACAAACAGCAGAGCAGACTCGTGGTGGAAAGCTTCTTATTCTGTTTTAGTCTGTTCTACCTGAACAGATACCAGCATCTGTGGACTAAACTTTACCCTAGGCCTAACAAGGCAGTGATTGAACACATGGAGAGGAAATTGTTTGCTCTGTTCTGCATACAGGAGCAAGGCGATCTCCATATTGAATTTTTGGCCCTGTTACAGATCATAATATAATTAAAAATCCAGTAATTGATTTAAAAACAGAAGCAAGATTCTTCAATTTGAAAATTTGACTTAGGGTTTTTTATACAACTTATCTAGTAATTTCTGCATTAATATCTTCTAAAGTTAGTTGACATTGCTAGCAATCACAGTGATAATGTTCTAGGAAAATGTATTGAATTCTGAATTGCTAGCAATGGTCAGAACACTCAGTTGAGTGTCTGGCATTTGACTCCCTTGAACCTCTCATCAGATTCTGCATTTATAATATGTAGTAAATCTGTCTTCTGTAATCTCTCAGCTAAATTCTTAACTACACTGTAAGTTAGAGAATTCATTTTTCCGTGTGTCTGTTGAACACCACAATCCACAGCACATGTTTCCTTTTATAAAATTATTCTGCTTCTAACTGTGTCCTCAGAGGGGGACATACAGCCTTCTAATAGGATAGGATATTTTAAAGAAATTACTTTGAAGCAATATTTTTAATCACAGCTGCTATCAGCAAATTGGAATCTGATTCTATCAGCAAATTGGAATGTGATTGAAATACATTGGAATATATTCAATGTGAATGAAAAAAAGTTTGCTTTCAGTAATTATGAACACTGCTTTAGTATGTGGTCATTAAAACAGTTTGTGACCAAATAAAATGTTTATTCTCACATTGTCAGTATCTGGAATTACTTTTTTTGGTGTACATATATAAGCAACTATTAGCTAAATATCTTTAATTTTTAAATTTTGTCCTTGAAAAGCAGCAACACTATCTCTAACAGATTTTTTTGTCTTAGTTGTGAAAAGGTACATTTGCAGGAAGGTTGCATTTGGCGGTTAATAAAACCCAAATGCACAACTTTAATATAGAAAAATCTTCAAATGATTTTCATTTTAATGCTAATTAATGAACTGGTACATTAGGCTATTTTTATCCCCAAAATAGATTCTTGTAAGTTCAGTTGAGTTAATTATATGAAGATATCTAATTGCATCAAAAATTATTTGAGCAGCTATTGTTTATAGTAGTTTATAGTAGTTTATATTTATATAAAAAAATCTGTCCTTTTTGATACCGGGACAAAAATGTCCTAGAAAGTGCCACAAATTTTTCAGCATCATTTTTTTTGTATAGAACAGAAACCTTTCTCGGGCATTTTTAACAGAGAAGTGCTGTGATTTACGTTTGGAGTGTAAGTACACTGTAAGGCTATACACCATTTAGCATCGTAAAGAGTGGCAGTTCAAGAAGTCATCCCAATGAATAAAGAGAAAAATGTTTACTTGGGCATCAAATGCAAGAACAGAATGACTACATTTCAAGAACTGGCAAAACCTAAATAGAGTTTGGTCAGATAAAAAGATACCTGGGTTACTGTGGTAACAGCCTCTTTGATTTTGGAGCTGAAGACTGACTTTGGTTCATTCTGCGTAAGTTACTATGCATATTTGGACGCAAATTATCTAAAGCTATTGTCTTGACTTAATTTTTTGTTTTCTTTATAGCTTATTATATTTTTGCATGATTGAGGACAGGATCCTGATTAACAATGCCTGGCAGTAAGTATTGTTACCTTAAGTATGTTAAGACAGTATTTAGGGGTGTTTACTGTAATGATATTTTCTTTGGGAGTTAAAAATCCTACCAAAATAAAAAAGGAACAAAATCCAAGTTATGATACCTGTGGTCATTTTTAAGATATTTAAGATGTCAATATTATCCAGCCTCTGCCTTTGTAAATCTCTGTATATTTTTCAAAGGAACCTAGTATGAGCTCTGCATTTTCCTTTTCGCTTAGAAGTTCACAGCTTAACATTGATGATTTTTGTGATTTAAAGTATGTCCTGAAATAGTTGTATTCAAAAACTAAAAGATGTTCTGATGTAGCTATAATCCCATCTTTGGAAAATTACAAATATCATTTATAGAAGAGGGAATTACTATTTAAGATATAAAGTGGTAAGATTTAGAAGTTTTAACATTCAAAGTTAAATGAGATTTTTTGAGGCAGATGTTTCTAAGAATCAAGTTATTTACCTTGAAGAGCAGCAAATTTCCCTAACACAAAGGCTCAAGTTATGAAATGTGTTACAATAGTATTAATTCCAACTAAAATGTTTTTCTATTTTTCTGTTTTCTGTTTAAAAAAATCTTGCATGGTCTCTAGTAAAATTACTAACATGAGTTTTTGGATAAAGAAATCTTCATGAATTCAGTAGTAATCATACTGAGTGCACTTTATTTATAGGTTTGTAATGAATTTCACAAATGTTTAGTTTTCATGAGGGAATGCTTAAGTATTTTCTTTTGCAGAGACATAAGATTTGTAATAAGCTGTGGCTACTGGGTACTAAAAGTGTCTTACAGTAATTCTGTGTTGTGTTGTTTGAACCACTGTCATGTAAAATACCCTTACTGTAAGTATTGAGGTGTTTTCTGCTTTTGTGGTAAATAGTTGAAATTATTTCTCTCCAGAGACATGAGGTTTTTTTAACAAAAAGGTGGCAATATGTATGTATTATGTTGTATATTTACGTGAGAAGCAGCTGGCACAAACTGTTCCGATTACTGTGGTTCAACTTTTGTAACACGGTGAACTGCTGCTGTTTTGATTGCAGTGTTTAGTATTATTAAGGCCTCTAACATGGGACTGACTTTTGCTGTGAAGGAGTGTGTGGCTTTTTTAAACAATTAAACTGGAGAAGTAAGACTTGTTCTTTCTAAACCTGGTATGCTTATGTTTAGAGTCATTATTAACACTGTTTACCCTACTGCTTATAGTATCTGCATTACTACAGTCGGATGGAACGTAAAGGAGACCGAAAGAACTAATTGCAATACTTACCTGTAGAGACATTCAGAACTACGCAGCCATTTATTTTTCCTCTGTGTATATTAATGGGCTTTTTAAGTGTATGGGTGAAGGGAAGGTAACCTAACAGATGCATGTGTATTCCAATTCTTACAAAATAACAGTACTTTCTTTATAGTTTCTTTCAAAAAAATTGTGTTGATGAGCTATGGTTAGATTTTAATGCAAGCAACGATTACTTTGTGGCTAGCTGTGTTTTTCAGTGAGCATAGCAATAGTCTTCAAGACTTCAACTTTGTTGCATGTGAAAGGGAAAGCTTCTGCCTGCTTATTTAGGCTTCGGTAGAGATTCGACAGGATTCTTTTCAGAGCATAGTGATGAAACAGGTTGCTACTATTTATTTTGAAATCTTAAAGTATTTGTCCTTGAAGTGTGAAAAACAAAGTTGTTTGTAAAGACTGGGATTTTTAATTAATTTTTTTTTTCCTTTAACATGGAGTTCTTTCATCCCACACAAGAAGTGTATTGAGCATCTTTTGGATTTTTTTTCCCCAAAAAAAATTTTCTGTCATGCTTCAATGAGTTCTTTATAAATGAAGTTCTTCATTAACACAGTTGAAGGGTCATGCACCTAGGGAGGAACAAGCCCATGCACCAGTACAGGCTGGGGCTGACCTGCTGGAAGGCAGCTCTGCAAAGAAGGCCAAAAAGGCCTATGGGATCCTGGGGTGCATTAGGAGGACGGTGCCCAGCAGGTTGAGGGAGTGATCTTCCCTCTCTGCTCTGCTCTGGTGGGGCCACATCTGGAGTGCTGTGTCCAGTTCTGGGCTCCCCAGGTCAAGAGAGACAGGGAGCTACTGGAGAGGGTCCTGCGGAGGGCTGTGAAGATGATTTAGAGGACTAGAGCATCTCCCTGATGAGGAAGGGCTGAGAGAGCTGGGCCTGTTTAGCCTGGAGAAGAGAAGACTGAGAGGGGGGGATCTCATCAATGTCTACAAAATATATTAAGGGCAAGTGCCAAGAGGACAGGGCCAGGATCTTTTCAGTAGTGTCCAGCGACAGGACAAGGGGCAGTGGGCACAAACTGCAGCACAGAAAGTTCCTCTGAATATGAGGAAGAACTTCTTTGACTTGAGGGTGGACGAGCTGTGGCACAGGCTGCCCAGAGAGGCTGTGGGGTCTCCTCTGAAGACATTCAAAACCTGCCTGGACATGACTGTGCAACCTGCTTTAGCAGGGAGTTGGACTATATCACCTCCAGAGGTCCCTTCCAACCCCAACCAGTCTGATTCCACAAAGTAAAACAATAATATCTAGTTAAAAGGAAAGTTTGGTGGACTTCTTGGGTCAAACTTACCAACTCCCTCTTCCAGTCTTATCCTCATTGCTTTCCTGAGTCTCTATATAATTCCAGGTAATATTTTACCCCTTTTTTGCAGTGCAGTAGTTAGGGAATGTCTAGGTCTAAAGGTGGTTTTGAAGGTCAGGAGAGGCCAAGATACTGGTTTTATGGCAAGACTGGACAAAGAGACCTAGTCTTTCTGGGGATTTCAGCTGTTCCTAGAGACATTTTAGAAGTCAGTCTTGAAGTTATTGTACATGAAATGTTCACATGACAGTATACTTTTAATCTCCCTCAATATTAACTGTTCAGAAAATAGGCATGCCGTCAGAACTGGGATGTGGTATTGAGAGGGAGAGATGAACATAGTTAAGCAAAGGTAATGTTTTATTTACACTCATCTGTCGTGTTCTGATCTCTGCACTAGTTGTTTGTTACATATTGGATTATCAAATTTTCTGTTGATGTTGCTGTTTAGTGATCCCATTTAAGAATATGAGGATATAGTACTGCATTGAGTCCTTACTGAAATAAGGTTTTAGTCTCAATACAGTAACAGGCCATAAAGAGAAAAATTTCAATCTGCTCCCTTAATCTTAAGGTGTAGAAGTGCTTGGTTTTGACTAGCCATGGCAGGGCATTTGTGTTGACATCTAGTCTGTAGTGGAGGTGTAACACTATATACTTGCTGCAGTACGTGCACAGCCTTGCCAAAGCATTGCTTTTCCCTATATTCGTTGTAGCTATGACTTTATAGTTCGTTTTGTGCAAATAATGTGGGCATTGATGCAGGGTGTACTTACAAACATGGTGTCTTTATCTGAAGTTGAAATGCAAGTTCTAAACTGTTGAGAAAGCAAATGTGCTTCCTCATTGCTGTTATAATACAGTAGGAGTAGACTGGTTTGAGTCATGGCTGCTTTAACTGATTTAGCTGTGCCTTATCACAAAGAAATGGTGCATTAAAAGATTAATTAGTCCTTTTATTTAAGAACAAAACCAAAGAACTTGTAAACAGATAGCCTTTGCAGTACAGACTGTGTATTTTTCATTTGTCACAAGTGTGCTCTGTTTCCCTATCCAATAATTTGTCCAGATACTTTCAGTGAATGTACTTCTGTTATGGAGCATGTGTGGTTTTGATAGGTTTTCTTGGCTGCATTTGGGTTGAAATGTTACAAATGCTTCTGTTAGAGGAAAAAAGCATAGCTAAATCGGGTATCAAAACATTTGTTTAAGACACTTTTCTTTTTGGACATTATGTTCCAGATATTCACACTTAATCAGATGCCTGAAACAGTTTGGTAGATAATGAGTTTTTTCTGAAACAGCTAACCTACTTACTGTCTGTATTCCCTCACTTCAATTAATTATTTAAATTAAAGGCAGATTTTGTATAAAATGGGATTGCTTGGACTAGAAAAATTGTGTGATACAGGTGAGACCACCTGTTCACTATAAGAATGTACATACTTGCGGTAACTCTGTGATTTTTTTTTTCTTCTTTTTTCTCATTCTTTTCTCTTGTTATTACTTATGCCATTAACATAAATGTGTCTTTGCTTTTCAAGGTTTTGTTAATAATGATCGTTATGTTAAACTGGTTTTAACTGCTGATTAGCAGGTCTTTATATGACTGACTAAACGGGCAAATTAGGAGAACAAACAAATAAAGGATTTTGACAAACATAATTTTCCCACATTCTTCCCTTGAAGTACTACTGTGAAATGTGGTAATATGAACATCTCCTGTGCTATTCTGTCAAATATTTGCTAGTTAGAAAGGGACCACTCTGACTTAAGAGATACATGTGTTATATAGAAAATCTTCCATGGCATATCCTCCTCTTGTTACAGTGAAGTGACTGTTTTGTTAACTTCAGAATGCTTCTCCAAGTATGCTCAATGCATTGATTGCTTCTCATTAAAGTATGTAACATTTGGTTTCCTCAGCTTTCCAAACACCATGTGTCTTTTTGCCAGTTGTCTTAGCAGAGACAGCTAGTCTGCGGTTGGTGTGTACTGGTGGCTCCCCTAGTTTGAGCTAGATGAAAGTAAATGGAACAATTGAATAGTGATTGTCAGTCTTCATTGTCCTTGAATGTTACTACTTCCAGTTAAGTTGCTTCATGGTCTTTAAACAAATAAACAACTCGCCCACCCTGCCCCCAACCAAAAAAACCCAACAAACTTTTAAAATTACAATTTTCTTTATAAATAGAGGTTCCTTACCAAGTGTAGGAAGGAAAACAGCACTTGAAATGGAATTTGAAATGAGTGAATTCTTAACTCCTGTTTAATGTTCTTAGCACGTTTTAAGAGGCAGATAATCTCCTCATTTTGCCCTCAAAACAGTTTTGGGAAATTCATTTATTTGCCTTTTGTAATTCTATTTTTGTATTCTGTATATAATAAGTAATAACATCATTGTTAATGAAAAGGGAAGATTTATTTCCCTGTGAAATACATTTCTAAAACACCCATGGTGGCTGGAGATTTAGTCCCAAATCTGTTTACCTAAATATTTCATGGGCTAAGCATCCTAATGTTTTTTAAGTGAAAATTAAGCCATAGTTCCAATTTTTATCTAATGCACTCTTTTTCCTCATCTGGAGTGTTTCTCACGTACCCTTGATGCTTTAAAACCCTAAATGGAACCTTCCACTTCATGAAGCATTTTTCATATATGCTTTAACTTCTTTTGTAGGCAGGTGAAACCCTATTATTTTTCTGGCAGTATTGTTGACTACTTAGGACAGTGTTAAAATAAATACATTATAATCCTATAGAATTTTCAAATTTTGGCTGTTACAGAAGAGTTACATGGGGGAGTATCTCAAATCATTGTTTGCTGCTTGATCCTAGTACCTTAGGAGGATGAGAAACACAAGCAGCCCTGTATCAAGTCCATCTTTTGAATACTATCCTAACTACTGCAGGAACTTGAAAAACAGCTGCCAAGGGTGTGTCATAGTTGGGCTTCCTTTGGCTATTTGCCATTTGTTAGACCTTGGCCAGTAAAGGAAAATAACTATTTCAGTGTATCTGTAACTCCTGTAACACTATGGTTACAAAATATGTAATGGATTCTTTACGTAATAATATACAATAAATGCTTTCAATATGTAAACACAGATATTTATTTTTTTTTCCACCTGATTTTTAGGTGATTCTTTTTTCTACAATGAAAAGAAAAAGTAGTAACTTCCCTAAATGTATCCTTTGATTAAGCTAAGAAAAAAAAAAACACTGGAACTTTTAGCTAGAAAACTGTAGCTCTTTGTAGATATTTATTTCACTCGTGATACTCTAAGCAACTTCGTGTGCCAGTGGGGTGGCTGCTTCCACATTCTTTAATGAATCTGCATGGATTTCTTTAAGACTTCTTAATTTTGAACAAGTGTTCATTCTTTTGTGTTCTGTTAGCTGCTAATTCATTCTATGTACACATCATTCTAACCCCATTTGGGAAAGTTAATGTTTAGGAGCAGTTTTGTAGAAAGTGAAAATCACCAGTCTAAACACGTTGCAAATAATTCCTAGTAACATCATTAACATTGTTCTTTCTTTCATTCCTTCCATTGGTTTTGGAACACTCTTCTGTGTGGCCAAGAAATGAACAACTTTGTTTCAACCATTCCTTGTCAAAACCTGAAGAGTTTATTTTTTCAGCTCTTGTCATATTTATGCGTGTGCAATCTGGACATATAACATAGAAAATCAGATGGTTTAGAAATTAATTTAATTCTGTCCCCATCAAAGCTTTTGTGTGCTTTTAAACTGTACGTGGACAGTTCACTGAATGTTCAAATGTAGTTTAATAATTTTTTCAGGTTTTATTAAAATATGGCTATCATTGTTATTTACAGAAATCACTTTGCAACTGGTTTTCCTATCAGTCGATTAACCTTCATGTGCAGCATTGTTTGCTATTGATTTCTCAATCATGGGACGAAAGGGTAAGGCTCATGCTGATTATGCATGCAAGTGTCCTATTTTTTTGTGCATGACAAGAAAGATATATTGATTTGTTTGGGGGGATTAAGTTTTCCCCTATGTGGAAATGCATGTCTCTATGGAAATACCAGGGTAAGCTGCTTTAAAAAAGATTTTGGCCTTCCTTTTACATGGTATATGGACTTTCTTTCCCGTCATCTAGGGATCCTCAGTGGCTTTCTAGAGAATTGGGTACCTTGTGAATTGCTGAAGTTGGAAGTTAGCTGTGTACATAACTCTTGGCTTTCAAAGAGTGCTGTTTCATTTCTAGAAAGTTACATTATTCAGGATTAATTTGTGCAGGAATTAAGACATGAATGAGTAGAAAGTTGGGGTTGGTAGATGAATGAGACTCTTCCTTATCTACTAACTTGTAGATTTCAGCTAATGATCGCATCCAAAGATGAGCAGTTCCATATTTTGCTGTTTTGAAGATGCTTAGCTGTACAGCCAAAGTTCTGCTTGATTCTGTATTCTGGAGTTTGTATCTATGAAGTATACTAGCAAATTTGTAGCTGATGTGTTCAAGGGAATGACCTATGACTTTGACTGGTTACCCAGCTGGCTCAAATAGTACAAGCCTTTTGGTACCCATGTAGAGGTGAGCTTGAAGTTTTCTAACATAAGCGACGTCATAATTGTTTACATTTCAGAAGTTAAAACAGTTACAGAATTGTTGTCTTGACAGATATATTTAAGAATCTTGAGACTAGCAAGTCATTTGTAATCTAGAAAACATAACACTTTGCCTAAGGTCAAGATATAAAAAGCAAATTAATTAGATCTGTTGATGGTGTACTTGCTGTTTTCTTGAACAGAAGTTTAAATCAGTAAATGTATTTGTGGAGAGTGAATATTGCAGTGGTCTGACTTGCATGCTTTTAATTGAGAGCAGAGGTTTCATTGGCAGTAAGGAACTGTCTAGCCTTTGATAATTTGCATGTGGAAATAACTTAGCTCATGAAATGAATGCTACTGAAGTACTGGTATTTTGTGTTTAAGAACCTTAGCTTCTTTCAAAATATTGAACGTTGTCCTAAACTGGAAACATCGTAGTAAGAATCTTTTGTAAAGATGTGCAAAATCCCCAACAATTATGTGCGAAAAGGTAAATATTTGATTTCAAAATAAACTTTTTTAGTTCTTTTTAAATTCAGTGGCTTTTTAAAAAATAAATTTATAAAGTGTAAAGTCTGAATAGAATACTACATCCTAAGATTTTTTAAAAAAGATAGTGCCTGTATAACTCAGCCTTTCTTTTCACATCCAACGAGATCTGTTAAACTTCTCAGTCCTTCATTTTTCAAGAACACAATTGTAATTCAATGTTGTACTTGAACACGGTACAGTATTTTGCTGATTAAAGTCTGTACTTTGTCTTGAAATGGATACCCTGTGTCTTTAATTGTGGTTGAGAATGCTTACTCATTCCTTAGTAAGAGCATGAATAAGGAAATTTCAAGTTAGCTATATCATCATACTAAATCAGTACTCCTCCCTGATACTTTCGTAAAGCTGTTAATAGGTAAGGAAATATGTGAAGATAAATCTTCACAGATATTTTGTTGGTGTATTTCTGTAGTTCTAACATACAGAATAATTTATACCATTAAAACAGATTATCACATTTTCATTAAAATAGGACATAACTGGTTAATGATTAGAAAAGGACTTAAAGATGCTGATACCCTACTTTTGAACTTCATAGGTAATAAAATATGAATAGTTACTAAATTATAATTTGTCTGATATGTTTGAGCTAGCAGAGTTCTCGCCCTGTAATAAATGCAGGGCAAGCTGTATCCAAGATTTTTTCTGTGTGTGGATTTTTTGAATGAGTTTGTGATCTGTTATTGACGTTAGTTTAGACGTGAGCTTAAAGTTCTTCAGAACTGCCAGAACATTATTTTTACAAATTGAATCTGATATTGGAGTTGCAGCATGGTGAGAAGTGCTGGTTGTGGGGAAGAGTACTTGGCTTGCGCTAGAAATCAATGAGCCTGTGTGCAATATTCCATTTTGTAAATACTTTCTGGGAAATTCAAACAGGTAGGTATAGACACAAACAGGGTACTTAATTGAAGATTGGTGAGACTTGTACAAGAATTTTGAGTTCTTAAGCTTATCTATCTTCTGTGACTCTTTTTTCAAAGTAACATTACAACATTTTTGTTCAGCATTTTATTTTTCAGTAATGTCAATACAATTTAAACACTGTTGCTGGACAGTAATGGATATTTTGTTCTGTTTTGAGCCCTGTGTATGTGCCTCAGAAGAATTGCTGCACTTGGTTTTCTCAAAACAGATACCACACTATGGTTCCAGATTCACAGAAGAGTTTTCATTCATTCCCTTTCTTATATTGCTTTCTATGCACAACATGTAACTGTGGGGGAAATCAAAATTATGTAAGGTAGTATTGAACTACTTGTACACAGAAATTTTTCTGTTTAATTAGGAAATGTTTTTCAAAAATCGTGTATATGTACTGAGGTCTATAGCTGAGTGCTCAAATGAGGGTAAAGCTTGTTTTTGAAGCTCTGGGCATGCTTATGTTGGCATTTGGGGTTTTTTTTAACAGAAAAAAGGAATAATGTAGAGCAACATACTCTTATGTGTCCTATATATAGTTCAGTGGTTTACTCTGAACTAGCTAAAATCTAGTTCCCTCGGCTAAACCTTCCCACTGCATTAGTTTTGACGCTGTCAGAAAGGCAGCCTGTGAACCTTTGCTTCCTCATCTTCAGGGCTTTTAATCATCACACAAATGCTGTTTTCACTCCCAGAAAGCTTCTCATGCATTATTTTTCTTCATGCAATTCGAGTGACAATGTGGTACCTGTTCCCTGATCTGTTTCAGCACTGTGCATTTGGGCAGCGTGTGCTGCACGGCACCATTGGGCAGGGGTGGGGAATTTAATCTTCCAGCCTAGATACTGCTGTCATAGGATACCTGTCATAAAGAGGTGACGTAACTGTTCCAAGCATCCTTTTCCACTGAGGAAGAAGATGGGCAGCAGCATAAGCATTACCACCAGTGCAGCTGTGTTCCTCCCTCATGGATTGGAAGAAAACAAGCTGCATCATCTTAAAGTTGAAAAAGTAGCAGTAGTCAGGAAACTTCATCATCCTTCTCTACATTGAGATTTTTCATTGCACAAAGTTTCCGGTGTTTATCACCCTGAGAAGACTTGCAGCCCTGAGCACTTGGTGACCATTTACTCATTAGTTTGAAGTGAGCTTGTCTTCTGTAGGGTAGGAGGTGGTCAAAGTTTACCAGTGTCATCCTTCAAGCTCTCTGCAAATAGTGTAAATGTGTAGTATTGACAAAATTTTCATGACCTTCCAAAAGCAGGGAGTGTTTGACACTGTTCCGCCTGTTGCTTTGTGTAGGGAAGCCACAGGTTCAAAACCAGAAGAGGCTGCTATGTAATACAGATTTCAGTTGATCAGCATGGTAGATCTTTAGATATTTTGGAAACTTTCCCATGTGTCAGGAGTCATTCCAGTTTCTTTCCTGACTCTGACCTTGGAATCAAAACATCTGCTGAAAGGCAGAACTTTTCATGGTGTTTGGGTGACCATTTGTGTTCGAAGAGATGCTAAGTAATCCATGTGTGCTACTTGCATAAGCTTGAGACTTTAAACGTACCATTAATTGTAACATTGCCACATTTACAATGGGAGCTTGTATAATCTGCAGTATCACTGGGAGATGGTTGGCTTTGCTTTGGCTCCTCCTTAACAGACTACCAATGTACCATGTTGTAATGTTCTGCCTAGAGTTTTATCCATACCCATGCTCTTGTCCCAGCTTCCTGTTGATGCCTTCCTCTTCCTCTCCCCTCTCATCCTCAAAATACACATGTATACAAGGGGTGTTGCTTTAAAAGCAGTGGCTTAATCCACATGAAATCCTGTAGGGAAACAGAAGCGAGCAGCAAGTGTTAAAATAACTTTCTTCCTTGCTGAGAAAGAGGGCTGTGTCCAGTAATCTATGAGGAAATGCAATGGAACAGGGAGTGTGGACAATGTAGTTTAGAACTTTTAAAACTAGAACTGGGCATGGGAAGAGTGGCATGGAGAAAGTCCCTGTTGGCTGTCTGCCTTGCTAGCTGGAGCTGGGACTGGGAAGAAAAGGTATGACCAGCTTGAGCATCTGGCAGGGATTCTGTAGCCTATGCTTAAGTAGCAGTCACCAAAGCTTACCGAGGTATTTAGTCAAGTATGTGTATTTTTACTTGTAGTTGGCCTACCAGATCAGAGGTATGGTTTGAAAGCTCCAGAGGGAAACAGTGACCCTTTTGGAATAGTTTTGCCCCTGGCACCCCTCAAGTGCTGCTTGTTACTGACCTCTGGCCTCCCTGGAGATCGGCCTTGTGGTATTTGTTCTATTACCTTTCAGCCATGCCTTCCATAGTGTATTTCCTTCAAGCACAGTGTCCATCTCAATCCTGAAGTGCTGCAGCATCTTGTGTAGGACGATCTTCCATGATACGTGTTGTTCCCTACCTTCAACAAAGTGGGAACGAGGTGGTAGGGGAAGTGCAAATGTTGCAGCCCCCTTCCTCAGTAAAGCAAGTTTGTCGGCCTTTGCCTACAAAGGTTACAGCATGCTTACCTGTCACCTGCAGCTGTGAGGTGTTCAAGGATGCAGTATTCTGAAAATTGTTTATCTAGGTTAGAGAATAGTTTGGGGTCAAGGTGAAGCCAGGCTTTGAACAAAATAGACTGTCTGGTAGTGGGAGCTTACTTCTATGCCAGGATCATCAGTGTACTGGGGAGATTCTGTTCACCTGTACCTACTGATCTTGGGAGGAGCCAGGCGTTTGGACAAGGTGGGACAGATGAAAGTATTCCTGTTAAGCAGTGGGAGTAGGGAGCTGCTGTGATAATGTCAATCCTTCCTTACTTTTTCATTCTGAATTAAATAGTAGGTAAACAATATCCTTCTGGCTCAGTGTGTTACTGGGTGAGGCCTTAAGTACAGTGGTTATTCTGTCAGTGTTTGTTATAAACCTGCTCCATGCTCTACTGCTTATCTGGATGGAAGAGTAATGCCAGTTCATGTACTTCAGAGATTACGCAAAACACTATGAGCCTCCTTTTCCCTCCCCTTCTTCTTTAGTCCAGTAGTTTGCTCATGTCCCCATCTTGAAACACCTCGCTATGAAATCAGTATTTATTTAGAAACAGGAGTATTATGACACAAAACCTCTCTCTCTCTTTTTTTTTATTTTTTTTTTCTCTCCTCTGGGTTTATCACCTAGAATTCATTTACTGACTGTGAATCCAGTATTGAAAGCAGGAATGGAAGTTGGAGTTTACCCCTTTTTTTTTTTTTTTTTTACCATGAACAGGTTATCAGTGCCAGCTGTGATGGAGAGGGGTCAGGGAGATTTACGGAGATGTGTCTTTCCAAGTGTCTTCTGAAATTGGAGTGACAAAATTTCCTTTTTGTATTGCTTTAGTGATGAGAAGTAAATGACCTTGTTATAGCCGGCTTAATAGGAAGATAAGTAAGGACAAGAACTAAGAAGCAAAATTCATAAGCCGTAGAACTTCTTTCACTGGAACCAGATTAATTTTAGATATTCTTAATGCTGTATTAAAAATAGTGCTGTTTACTGTCTCAGAGTAGGAAAGGAGGAGGTGGTGTTGAAGAGAACAGAAGTGAGCAAGTAAAACAAAGTTACTATGTGAAAACAACAAAGGTGCAAGGAAGAAGAGACAGTATGGAAACACTGCAGGCGGTGGAACTTGTGAAAAAGAATGCAACCAGAGAACTTGATGTAATGAAGAACTTCCTTTTAATGGATTAGAGGCCTTCAAAAGGCACCATCCCAAAGATAATACCTTCCCTGGGGATAATTGCTACTGGTTCTGAAAAGAATACTTCATTGAAGAAGCTTAGTGGTAAGCCTTATGTAACAAGGTTGGTTCCCCGTCCCCCCGCCCCTACTTCATGTAGCTTGACATGCATTGTCATTCCTCCTTTTTACAAAAAGTTTATATTTAGATTATTTTTGCATGCTTTCCACTGTAACATGCTCTGCATCTCCATGTTGATTCAAATATAGAAGAACATACCTTAAAGTCCTATGACACGAGAATTATTACAGCTTCACTGTAAGAATTAAGTTACAGGGATAAAGTTGTTTGTTTTTTTCATTTGTTTCAAATTGAGCACCAAAATAATTTTGAAAATAAATGTAAAATTGCCAAACTTAGGTAGTGGATGGAATTTTCCATGTTAGCTGTTACTTAGCTTTTGCTGTCTTAGGGCTCAGAAGTTCATGTCAAGATGAATATTGTGTTGTCAAGACAGAAATTTCATCTGCATGTTGGACATTTTCTTTGCTGCGTTTTGGTGGAGGCTAAAACCCAGCTGTTCAGAAGTCATGTAGCAGTAGGGTGAGAGGTGGAGGAGAGGCTTATCTGGAGGATGGGACTTCATCCTAAGTGATGAGAGCCCTCTGTTCTCTCTGGGAGTGCATTACAGGGACATTGCAGTGGCTGATGAGTGTGTCCTTACAGCAGTTGTTCTTTTTATAGCAGGTTGAAGAATATTTTTAATTAACTCCCTTATATGGCCAGAATAATTTACCTGTTCTAAAACATTTGATATGTTTTTCATAGTGGAAGAGGAATGCCCTTGAAAATAGTTTTAGTTCTGAATCAATGCATCAGCTGATATTAACAGTTCAAAACTAACTGTGTATTATTTTATGCACTTTGGGTATTTGAAATAAATTTCTCTTTGTTTACATTCCTCATCTCAGATATAGAAAAATAAGTAAAATGAAAGTTTAACATGTAAAAGTGAAGTACTCAATTTTTACAGTTATATTCAAGTACATTGAACAACCAAATGCAATTTTAATATTGTTTCTTGATATTAGCAAAAAATGTGTTTATCTGTAGATTCAAACTTTTGTATTAATTAATTTTTTTGATAGAACAAGATTGTTTTAAAAATCCTGGAAGATAGACAATAAAGATATGGACTATCAGATCCAAGCTTGGGATGTAACAAAAATATTTAGTGAGTGAACGTGGCATCTTGGTTCAGGTCGTTAATGTTCTGCAAACAGTTGACAACAATATTAGACAGCATCACAAATTTTTGGAAGACATTCTAGCATTAGATAAGTAATGCAATCCACTTGTTTCCTGTTTTGCTAGTTTCTGATGAAGAGGAAAATAATCTGGAAGTTTTAAACTTGATGGGCAAAACTTGGTGATTTATGTTTAAAGTCAGCTTGAAGGTGGTTTTTTTTCTGTAGTTTTGTATGACTAAGAAGTAGCAGTTAATAATCGGGCAAACTCATTTGACATAAAACTTTCTTGTAATGTGTATTTTTCTAATTCGCACCATAGGGTTTCTTTAGTAAACTATGTGGTGACAGTTTCTCAGCAGCTTGGTGTTTTCTCTGAATTTATTTGCAGTGAATGCTAGTTTATTAGCCCTGGTCTCTTAAGTTTAGAATTGCTGTGGTATTTGTTATTTAGTGGAAATTATTAGTTGTGAATTTTATTAAAAACAGTGCCTTTTAATTTCCAGGGCTTATAAAAATATAGATATGAAACCCCTGTATTTGTGTTACCCAACTGGATGTAATGCAGGAAGCAGAACAATAAAATGATGAGAAGTGATGAGAAGTAATGAGAAGCCAGAAAGTAACTTGACAATTGCTTAACTGAAAATCATTTCTACCTGATATATCACAATCCTTGTGAGTTAGGATGTTGAAGATTTAAATTCTGTAATCCTTGCTTCTTAAATCCTGAAGTATTAGTAGAGATAATGTTAATTTCATTAATCTAATAATTTTCAAAGTGCTTCTCTAATCTTAGGAGAGAGAAACCCTTCTGTTTAAAAAGCCTTTTTGGTCAGCAGCTTGCACTAAGCAATTTTTTTTCTGGCTGTTCTTCAGTAAGATCAAGTGAGAATGTTTTGCTAAAATATTTATAACTCTATGGTGATATGTGGCAGCTGACTGAGCACAGTTTTTTCTGAAACCATACTGATTTTTTTTCTTCTGGTCACAGAAATAATGAACTGTGGTTCGGAGGAAGTTGAAGTAATGAAATTGACTCCGAGCAGTTTCATTCCTTGAGCTGTGACCCCACGTTGACAATGTATCTTTTATGCTTTTTTCTTGTGCCTGGCCTTGTTAACAGAATTTGATACTGAAGTTTTTCACGTGTTTGGTAGCTTTATGTAGATGTCACAGAGCTAATCAGATAAGCGTACAGTATTGCAGAGCCCTCGTGCGAAGGAGCTGCTTCTGTGCTAGTGTGAGAGAGCAAATTTCTGAAAAAGGATAGAGTACCTGGGGAGTGAAATCATATCCAGGATGAGGCAGTATGTTCAAGTTCCAACTGTTGAGCAAGAAAAAGCCTATGATTATAATTCTGCTTTTGAACCAAGACCATGTATGTGTTTGGGTAGGTGAAATTACCATTTTCTGATAATGTGGACTGTTTCTTCTTACTGCTATTGTGTAGAATAAATGTGTGTAAAAAGAAGTACCTGTACAGCTGGTAAATATGCATGGTCTTGACGTATAAAATGCAGATTACAGGATGATTTTAGCAAAAGAGAATATACATGTTTAAACTTGTGAAGTTCCGCTATTGGAGAAATAAATAATAAGGATTTTAAACCTTTTACCTTGATTGACATGTTAACAGTATGTACTTCTCTGTAGATACTGCTTTAACCTTTATATTTTCTTGTATAAAATGACATGAAGATGTCTTCATGGGGAAACCATTAAACTGGAAATTTTGCCTGACACTAAAAGGGAATTGTCGTTGGGTTTTTGGTCGATAAATCTGCACAAAATGGAACAAGTTATTTTTTACCTGGCTTAGTGACTGCGTTATCTAGACCTGCAAAACAGGTTGTTTCTGTGAATTGAATGTATTTATTTGGATCAGCTTTTATCTGGGTTAGGTTTGTACCCAAGAATGTATCTGTTTTCAATTGCTCAGCTTTTAACCATCTTTTACAACATTCATCTTTTCTGGTCTATATAGTGATATGTTCCTTGATTTTGGTTTGGTTTTTTAAGTCTGATCTATTTCTAATGTTTCTTGTTAAGACTTGATTTTTGTGTGGTATTTTCAATATTTATATTTTTAATAAAAATGCTATTCCTATGTTTTTATTTATCTTTCCTGGTTATATCAAAACACTGAGCAATGATCTGTAGTTTTTTCCACAATCTGTCTTGCGGCTGTTAATTGTTTGGGGTTTGCTTTTGGTTTTCTTTTTTTCTGTGCTCTTTGGAGAGCCTGTCAGTTTGGGTTTTTTTTCTGACAGTGTTCTACTTAAATTTCTCTACTTAAAATATCTCTGATGGCTGAAAGCTTTGACAGATTAACTCTTGCTGTCTGATACTTGAATATTCTGTTTAATTTAGGAAATTATTTTAATTACATTAATATGTATGTTAATTTTATTTTTGTATTTTGATGATAAGAGAATTCTTTGAAAAGTTTGGTATGTTTGGGTGGTTTTGTTTTTTTTTTTTTTTTTTCTTTTCCATATAAACTGTGCTGTAATGAAGTACATAGCAATGCAAAGATACTACTGAAAATCCAGGATGGAGAGAAAAGAAAATTTTTGAATCTTACACAATGTACTTATTGTTAGGCTTTTTTTTTTTAATGTCAAAATTCACTGTGTGCCTTATGTTTGAAGAGCAGTATTTGAATGATACTGAGTTTCCATTAACTGAAACCATCTGGTGAGGCTGCCTGGATGAGTTGGTGCCTGTTACCTGATATTCTTTTATCCTTCTCAAAGGAGCAACTGTATCCAGGGTTTAGGTTGAATTTAGGTAATTAACATGGTTCTAAAACAGTGTTTGAAGATCTAAATGGTTCTTTGCAAGGATTTTTTTCTTCTATCACTTAAAGAAACAGAAACTAACTCTAAAAGTATTTTACTTGCCTCTGTCTTGCCTATAATATTTTACATATTTTTTACTCTTAGTATGTGATAGCTGTAGCAAAATAATTTACTGCAGTTATTGTAAGAATACTTTGTGTACTTAGTAGTAATCAAATATACTGTTTACTTTGGACCAGTGTTAGAGGTCCAGAAGGTTGAAAATCAAGTAGGAAGACACAAGTACAAAGGGTGTTGAGCCAGGTACAGAGCTGCATACATAACTGAAGAAACATTTCACAATATTAGGTCTTGTTTTTTGGGGTTTTGATGGTTTGTCTTGAGTGTCTCAATCCTGAGTGATATACTAGACACTAATGAAGTACTCCTTTCTTACTATGATTTTATTTACTTTTTAAAAGTTACACAATGTTGCTCTCTAAAGAATATTTTTGTACAAGTGTCTAAATTACTTCAGTTTTAAATCAAGTAGGTTTTTAACCTCTTGAGACCTATGTTTTCCCAAGACATACAAAATAGCTTTGATTTTAGCTACTTTGTACCTGCACCTTTTATGTAAACATAGATTTTTACATTGGTTAGACCTCTGTGAGTAGGGGATGTCAACAGGAGTCATATGAAGAACTTGACAGTAGTAACAAATTACTGTTTCACACAAAAATGCTTAGTATTTACAGTTGTTTATTCCTTGAATGTTTTCTGATTTCATAGTTACATATTGAAGTTGTATGTCTGCGTTCCTCTTATTGGTGATATGTCTCTAATGAACTGAGTTAAAAGACCACTGAGAACTTAAAGTGTGATTTTAAAATCATAATCTATTCAATAATTGTTTTTGATTAAATAAATTGCAAGAATTAAGTTGTCAGACTATGAGCAGAATTAATATTTTTGTCCAAAAGACAAGTAGTGTCAGAAAACAGGCGGAATGGAGGGAGAATGTCTGCTCGTGTAGTGTCTTGTAATAAAAACAAGTACAGCAGGGGAAGTCTTTGTCTTGAATCTCCCAGATGTTCTGATAAATATGATTAAAACCAACTCAGGTTATACCTTAAGTAAAGAAATACAAATCCTGATATATTTGTCTAATACTTCTTCACAGCCTGAGAAATTTGCAGATAAATTGTGATCATCAAAGTCACTGGCAAGATACCCTTTATTCTTTTCCCTGTTTTGATTAACAATAAAAGCTGCTGCAGCTTTTACTATTTTTAGCAGAGTGTTTTAGGATTTTTTGGAGTACATAAATGGATACTTTTAATACAGTGTTTGTAAGATATTTAGTTACTCTGAATGCTCTACGTATTGAGATTTGAAAGACCAGAAAGCCACTGATCTGCATGCATACTGAATATTATTATTCAGTTTACTATTTTCTACATAGCGGCTCTTGTACATCAGAGCTGCTTTAATGTTGACCTAACCTTTGAGTTACTCTAATAATATGTCCACTGAAACATGTAAAACCTGATTTGTCAAAACATTTGAATTCCTTGGGAATAAATCTGTACTTAAAAACAGTTGGACTGATATCTAGAAACTTTTTTATTTTCTTTGTGTGCTGAGTTTTCGTTTCAGGTGCTATTTTTTGGTATAAACTGGAATTCCTCTAAAGTTTTAGCAGTCCTGAGTGCTAGGAAAATCAAACCATACTTTGTAGGTTTCTATCTTTTTAGACCAGGCAGTATGACTCTTTAAATGAATAAAAATGCAAGTTACATGTATGGTTCTGATTATCTTTGTATGAGTATGGTATTAGCAGTAGAGTAGAAATTAGGAAAATTCTTTTCTCTATTTCAAGTGACAGTCTCTTGTCCAATGCCTAGTAGAATAGTGGGAGAAGGAAGGGAGAGCTTGTTTAGTATAATGTAGTTTATGTTGCTTTACATGGGTGCCTGTAAAACAGAAGATTTTGCAGTTGACTTTTTCGGTAGAAGAGTGAACATAATGCATGTATAGATATGTTTTGAAATGATTGTTCAGAATGAAGATAAAACAGCACGTGAAGTACCCTGGGTTTTATTAATACTAAAGTTTTAAATGTCTTGATTTTTCTACATGTTTTTGAGTGTGGCTGGATGAGAGGTGCATTTCTAGTGCCCAAGATGCTTGCCTATTTTGTCATGTGTTACGTTATAACAGTAGTTCTGCTTACTTGTCTGCTTACTTGTCAGTCATTTTCAGTTACCTTCATTTTGCTTTATGCTGCTAGTAACAAGCAGCTGAGTTCACTGTATCTTTTTCCTCCTTGCTTGTCAACTGTTCGCTTCAAATGAAAATACTGGAGTTCCTAAAACTTAATTCTAAATGCTGTTGGGTAAATCTCTCTGCAGGAGTGTGCTGTTGCTGTGCTGCTTTGCGACCTCGCTACAAGCGTCTGGTAGATAACATATTTCCTGAAGATCCAAAAGTGAGTGATGATTTTAAAATTTTAAGGGATTGGCATTTGAAAAATTCTAATAGTAACTAATGCTTTAGCATTTTTTTTCTTTTTTTTTTCTTTTCTATTTTAAGATTTTATGGAAAATTCTGCTTTAGCACTTCATAGCTTTAAAAGCAGGTAGCAGAATAATTTAGCTGGAAGTGGATCTCTACAGATCGTCTGGTCTAATTCCCTTTTCAAAGCAGGGCTGTGCATATTGAAAAGAAAAATTAGTAAGTTTCATTCAGAGGAGCAGAGATTTAATTAAACAGGGTATTGGGCAGCAGAGGTAATACAGCTTCATAATTGCTTATAACCATAGGCACTTGTTTTATTATAGTTGCAGATGTCAACAATTTCTGGTTTTCTACAAGATTTTTATTTTCTAGCTCTTGATCCATTGACTGTAAGTTTCTATAGTTCTGGTAGACTGTTGTGATGCAACAGATTTTTTGTTGTTGATTTTTAATTTCTCCAGTTATTCATACAGAGTTTTTTCTATTCACTGGAACAGTCTTGGAGCTATATTAAAGCTTTGCTCTTAAGCTCTATGAAAATCACTTTGTTACCATTTAGTAACGCCTATATAATAGTGACGGTTCAGACTGATCAAGAGTTTATGTTTCTGCTGCAGTATTTTTTTAAAATGTGTTACCAGAATTTGTTGTCTTGTGTTATAGTAAAAGTAAGTAGACCAGTCAGCATTTGTATAATGTTTGGCTTCTATCTTACAAAGGACATGGGCTTTTCTTTAAACTGTGTTGTTACTGAGTGCTATTTACAATTTATAAGTTTTAGTTACTGGCTTTTAAAGGAAGTGTTTTCTGTGTATACAGTATGTTGAAAGCGTGGAAGAATACGGTTTTATAGATCTATTTGTTTTAACCTACTTATTTGGTACAGGTGTAGAAACACTCAGAATTGCTACAGTTGTAGGCTTACAGCTTTAATCTCACTCAGTAACTCTGAGCTGGCACTCCTTAGTCTCTGCTTTTGTTTATGTTCTGTGGCTCAGTGCAGGACACGAGCCAGTCCATGATGATTCATTAAGTTACAGACCTTTTCTAAACTATAAGACTTGCTTGATGAAATGCATTAACTGAGTGTGTTAAAAGCTTCAAAATAATTTATTTGAAACAGATAATTTCTGCTGAACTTCTAGGGGAAAAAAAAAAAAAAAGACTTATCCTTCTTACCAGATTGTTTAATTATAACCTCACCTGAGGAGATCCATATCAGATTTTTCATGTTGGAACTAATATGCAAATCTTTTATCTTGTTGTAACAATCAGGTTTCAGGTACCCTGTATGTCAGCCTTGTCCAAGATGTGATACTGAAGAAATAAAATATTTAAACTACAGTCTAAAGTATTTAAATTACAATCTTGTTTGTATATAGTGTCAAAATTGAGCATCAAATACACGTTTCTGGGGGGAGTGGGAAAAGAAAAAAATTACATTGTACCAGTAGGGAAAAAGCATGTCTTAGTAAGGTGTGTCACCTGTTCTAAATACTTTCTTTTGGAATACCGGCCCTCTGCCCAAAAGATTGGGGAAGACAGTTCAGACAATTGCTTCATTTCTTTAAAATATATTTTACTGAATTTTATGTTGCTGGTTTCAGAACTTAGCTAGTAATTTTGCACAAAATTTGTGGATTTTGGGTTTTGGGTTTTCTTTCAGTATCTTATACCTGTCTGTATGGCTCAGATCTTTAAATGTTGAGTAGACAAAAGGAAAAAGACTTCAAAATCTTTATACATGCTGTGAATTTTTTATTTTATATTTTGCATGGCTGTTTTTAGGATGGTCTTGTTAAGGCTGATATGGAGAAGCTGACTTTCTATGCAGTTTCTGCACCAGAAAAGCTGGATCGCATTGGTGCTTACCTAGCAGAGAGACTGAGCAGAGATGTGGTCAGACATCGCTATGGGTAAGGAAATAAGCCACAGAATTATATATAGATGCCAACATGTAGCAGTATTTCGTCATGGTTGTTCTAATCAAGTTTAGAAGGCAAGACAGACCCAGTCCCTTTGTGGTGAGTTAGCCTTGTCTGGCTGCCAGGTGCCCACCCAACCACTCTTTTGCCCTTCCTCTTCAACCAGGTGGGGGAGAAAATCAGATGAAAAGCTCATGGGTCAAGAGATAAGGGCAGGGAGATCACTCAGCAACCACAATCATGGGCAAAAATGACTCAATTTGGGGAAGATTAATTTATTGCCAATTAATAGTGGAGTAGGATAGTGAGAAATAAAAACAGCTAAAAGCACTTTCCCTCCAGCCCTCTTTCTTCCCAGACTTGACTTCACTCCTGAATCCTCTACCTCCTCCACCGGAGCAGCACACAGGGATGGGGAATGGGGGTTGTGGTCCACTTATAACATCTTGTCTCTGTCATTCCTTCCTCCTCACACTTCCCCTGCTCCAGCGTTGTGTCCCTCCCACAGGAGAAGTCCTTCAAGGACTGCTGCAGTGTGGGTCCTTTCCATGGGGTGCGGTCCTTCGGGAATGGAATGCTCCAGCAGGACATCCCCTGTAGATCACAGGTCTTGCCAGAAAAGCTGTTCCTGCGTGGGCTTCTCCCCACAGGGCCGCAGCTCCTGCCAGGAGCCTGCTCCAGTGGGGCCTTTCCATGGGCTGCTGCTTCCTTCAGGGCACATCCATCTGGTCCAGTATGGGGTCCTACGTGGTCTGCAGCTTGGATAGCTGCTCCTCCAGGGTTCTTCATGTGCTACCAGTGTCAGTGAGGGCCTCTGTTTTGGGCAGTGCTGGGTCGGTCCATCTAGGCACTGGTTCTTTCTGACCTGGGGCGCAGCTCCTGGTGTCTTCTCACAGAAGCCGCTCCTGCAGCTCCCTTGCTACCAAAACCTTACCGTGTAAACCCAATACATCCTTGAATGGCATTCAGGGTATTGGGAAGTGGGGATATCTTTCTTTTTAGACCTTTTGGCTAAATTGTATTTAAATGGAAACTTTAAAACTCTGTCATACTCTTCAGTCCTATTTGAGCTAGAAATTTGAAAGAATGTTGAGTCAAAAGAGGAAGAAGATTTTAAAGTGGAAATGGAGTAAGAAAATATTGAGTCAAAGAAGTAGCAGGAATTGGAAAAAAAAAAGGCAACGTCCATCACAGGCCATTGTTTTTAGCCTTCGATATGTCAAAAGCTATTTTTATAACTTCATAGAATGGGTAAATGGCCATTCTTTAGGGTGATCGATTTTGGTCACTGCTTTCTTTACTATCTTTTTCATTTACTTAGCATATTGTCTAACTGTAGAGGAGCATGGAAAAGTTGCTGGCTTTCCGTACTGGGATTTGGATAGACAGAGCATCTGTAGACTAGAAAGCTGGGATTTATGATTGATAATAAAATATGCTAGGAAAGAAAATTGAGCTGTATTTATTCTGTTATCAAGTATTATGGCATCCCTTCTAAAACCACTCAATTACACACTCTTCTCCTGCCCCCCCCCCCCCCCCCAAAAAAAAAAAGAAAGAATATGAATGTAAGAAATACCAATAACTTTAATTTTTAGACAGTGGGAAATATATGCCTTCCATTCTTTCTTTTCTAATTTTTAGGTAATTTAGGTAATAAGTACCTAAACTGATTAAGATAATCATAAAATGTAGCATGTCTTTATGTGAGTCTGATTAATTTTCAGGTATGTTTTAATTGCCATGGAGGCATTGGACCAACTCCTAATGGCTTGCCATTCTCAAAGCATAAAACCATTTGTGGAAAGTTTTCTTCATATGGTGGCCAAGCTTCTGGAATCAGGCGAACCAAAGCTTCAAGTTCTTGGAACTAATTCTGTGAGTAAACTCGGATACTAAATCAAATCATAATAAATCTTTGTTTATTTGCTGTGGGAAAGTAGTTTCAGAAGTTACAAAGGATCTGCCAGTTAACATGAGTTGAGAAGATTCTGTATGTGACAGGGTATACACCATTCGGGTCTAAACACAGAGCAGATACTGGCTGGAGGCAGAAAAACTGTTTCCTTTCAGTCTCAAGTTTTTTTGATGTCTGGGCTTGTCCCCTGCAGAAAGAACTTCTGGAAGGAACAGTAAAGCTGTTCTGTGAGTTCATATTTTGAATCTTTAAACAGACCTCTTGGAGCCATTGTATAGTTAAGACAGTGTTTGTTTGCTGTCCAGCAGCGAGAGTGATGGTGTGAGAGGAAGGATTTAACATCCTTCTCCACAGCATTGACACTACACAGAAAGACTCCTGGTAGCTGAAAAGTAGCCAGAAGTCAAAAGCTTTCAGTATTAACAACCTCACCATTTTACTAGCTTAAATATTTCAGGATTGGGATCCATGCTTGGAGGACATAACTATAAGTGTCAAAATGAAGATTTGGAGATGCAGTTTTCCAAATAGAGTGATGGGTGCAATCTTTGTTATGGTTCTGCCATATTTCCCTTCAGCCATTGTGTTTCCCAGCTTGTGCATGCAATAGGAATCTCTTAAATTCCAGGATTGTGATGTGGACTGTTTTCGCTTGAGAGTGGTTGGTTTTACATGAGTGAAGAAGTAATGCTTGCTTTTTGTGTATACTGCCATTGTTAGCTGCATGTGGATTCTTTGTGGATTCTGTAAAACTGTTCGGCTTTCCTTTGGGCATGATTCCTGGCTGATGGAATTAAATGGAGTTGCAGTTCAGGGAGAGAGGAGGGTATAGTAGAGTGCTGCTGTTCCTGAGTAGAATTTCTTGTTACAGTAGAATGCAGAGTTCTTGTTCTGATGTTGGGGAGTAGTGTTCTCTTGTGCCCCAAACTAACAGGACAGCTTTACAGAGAGTAATGAGATTGATTTTTTTTTTTACACATATATATACATATTCTATGAATTATGGTATTTATTTACCTTAATATATTTGAGCCAGACTATCCTGCTTCTTTTGATTTGTTTGTATAATAAAGTCTGGGGGAGACCTCTTAGGGAAATAGCTTTGGAACTTATTTCCTGGGCTGCAAAATAGCAAGATGTGTATTTCCCAGTTGTTTAAAATCCTTGGTGGCAAATGGTTACTGCCACCCTCCACTTTGATGTACAGGACACACGTCACTTCCAAATGAATGTTATTGAACAGAACTCCACCTTACAGTAATCTGTTTGATATCCCTGTCAGTTCCTAATGAAGTCTTCCATAAGCAAAGCAGATTAATGGACTTCCTAAATTAGGAGATAATTTGTGTTTGTCTGTTGTAAAACTCAGTAGCCAAAAATAATTATGTTTTCCTAAATAAGATGTCAGATTCTGTGAAGGGAGTGAATCTGTATGGCTCTTCCAACAGTATTCCAAAAGCTAACTTTAACCTAATTATGCTAATTTCCCTAGGTGCCTTCTGTAGTCAATGAAGAGAAAAGATAGAGTCTTTTTGTGTTGACTCAAAAGGAACAAAGTGTATTGGCACTGACAGCTTGTCTGTTACCAAGATCACTGACCTACTGTGTTCTTAAATAAATTTTGTTAGACACGGAGAAAGTCCGCCATCACATTTAGCCTTTAATAGCTTTTCCTCTCCTCCTGAAGGGAAAAAATAAACAAACAAGCAAAAACCCCAGAGGAGTAGAGATGGTAAAGTGACTGTATAATGTTCCATGTGCTTTAGTTCTTCTGATAGTACCCTTTTGGAGTGGAAACTGGTATTGTCTGGGAAAGAAGAATAAATTGCATGTGAAGTAAATGTCTCTAAACTGGTTGGGAAAGTTTCCGTAATACTTTTAGGTTAAACTCAATTTCAGGCCAAAAGAAATTTGTAGTCCGCTTAGACTTAGAAAGATATGGAATATGATTCTGTCCATAAGTAGATCTTGATTATTTTCCATCCCAAAAGCTGACTTTCAAAGCTTAACTGGGATACAAAGGCAGTGATGTCTTTTGAGTGAGATTCAACTGTCTGTTTTATGTTGTAGGCTTTTTTTTTCAGCTGCACAAACAGATTTTGCTTCAGCTGTGGGGACTCTTGTGATTGCTCAGAAGTCAGGGTTTCAAATGAAACAAATCTTTACTGAATGACTTAGTTTAAAGTCTTGGAAACATCTGGAAGCTCCCACTGTTTTTCAGGTTTCTTTCCCTGACTTCCCAATATCTGCTTTTAAATGCAGAAGTAATTCTACTTGGTGCTCTGTATCTTACAAAAAAATGAAAGTTTCATTCAGCCATTTCATTTTGAAATTAAATTTCATTTTTTAATTTATTCTTAAAAACTAAACCTGAAGATTACCATTTTAGATAAATAATTGTTTGCTTTTAATTTATATGATTTTATGCCTGATCATCAGGATACATATAATTAATTCCTATGACTTTTTTTGTATATGTTGCATTTGTAATTTAAGTTCACTTATTTGCTACAGCAGCAATGATTTTTTTTTTATAACATAATTTAAAATCTACTTATATAGGCAGATACTTGAAAACTGGTGAATTCAGTAGTGGATATGTTCAATAGTTTTTTGCTTTTCTTTTTAATATAGGCCACGTTTCAAATTGGCAGTGTCTATGAAGTTCAAAATAGCTTTTTCTATCATGGAAGATATTTTTATTAACAACGTGCTAGGATAGCATATGGTGGTGAGAAAACTGGAAAAATGTGGTGGGAAAAAGTAAGATTTCCTTGGCTTAAGTATTACAGAAACTGAAGGCTGACTGCAATAAACTTTTACTTAAAAACTTACGGCAATACTGAATTTCTCTCTAACCATTTTGCAGAATTTCCGTAACTTGAAGACCATGTAAAACATCTTGTATCTCTCATCTACAAATAATTAAATGTATTACTTAGATACATAGTGGTTATTACTAGGATAGAATGAATGAATTAATTAAGCTTGTTCTTCCTGTCTAGGGGTGAAAGGCTTTAAAATCTTTGAAATTCTGTTCAGAATTTTTTTGGACAAGAGATGATTATTTTTTAAAAAAATATCAAACTTTCTGTCATTTTTATTTGGAGATGGTCCAGAAAATTTCTTTAATAAGCAGCTGGTCAAAACCAATGGGGTGCATAATTTAGTAAAACTTTCATTTTAAATTATGTTGACAAAACTCAGTTGAATAAAAAACATTTTGAGCTAATCTGGGATGCTGACAAAGAGAATTATTCTTGTATTTTTGGCAGTGAAATACTGTGGGTTTTTTCATCTGCAAAACAGCAGATAAATGCGGAATCCAGTATCACCACATTTTCAGTTATTTCCACAAATGCTTTCTTTAGTTGATAGGGTGCTTCGTTTTAGAAGGGCAGTGTTGTCTTAGGAGCAGTGAAATAATGATGCCATCAGTGACAGTGCTGGGCTTCCTGTGCATGATTAAGTAACTGTTATTGCTGGTTGTCATCGGCAGCACAAGAAGACAAGCAGTACCCCCAAGTGGAAAGTTGACCGGTCATTGCCTGATATTACAACAAGATTTTTATATTTGTTAGTGTTGGCTTATAAAAGCAGTTGGTTTTGGCAGAATTGAAGTGCATGTAAATGTAAAAATAGTATAAAATGTCAAGGCTGTGAAAGTAAGGAATGTCAGAATTAATATTCCCAGCAGAGTACTACTTTTGCTTGTCTGCAGCATGCTAATCTGGAAGCATGTGATGGAAACTTATCTTTGTTACAAGATGCTTCTTTCATTCCATGTACCAATACAGAATTATGTGCTAGTAGTGATTTAATATACAACACAACTATTTTATCTCCAGGTTCCCCACTTGATCTTTTTTTTATATAGCACTTAAAGCTACAGAAAGACAGAATTATACAAAACACTCTTTCTTATCCTGTTGGTTATAAAACTATCTTCTAAATTCTATGCCTGCATCTACTAGAATTTGAGTGATACTGAGTACATCACATTAGCCAGTCCTTTTAGGGTCATTTACAGTTAAATATTGCTTCCTCCACCTCATGCTTACAGTTTCTGGTCTTGCAGTTTCATAGCAACACTAATATGGCCCTGTAGGCTAACATACCATTGCTGACTTTGTTACACAACTGCACACGTGGCAGTCAGGATAATTTTCATCCAAGTTGCATGAAATAGAATGTGAAACTGTTCATCCCATTCAGGTAAAACTCAAGGTCACCTGACACTTCTCTTTAACTATTAATAACTAAACTAAATCACTAATTTCTGTTGCTGAGAACCTTATTTTATTATGTATTATGATAATTTTAATACTGTTTGTGCAGTTAATGTATCAATCCAATGTCAGAAACTTTTCTATTTAGAAAAGCTGACATTGCTCCTTTTTCTTTTTTTTTCTTTTTTTTTTTTTTTTTGCAAAGTCCATATATACATTCACACACTTCTCATTAATTCATAGAATTGTTTAGATTGGAAAAGACCTTTAAGATTGAGTCTAACCATTAACCTAGCACTGCCAAGTCCACCACTAAACCATGTCCCTAAGTGCCACATCTACATGTCTCATAAATGCCTCCAGGGATGGTGACTCAAGCACTTCCCTGGGCAGCCTATTCCAAGCTTGACAAATCTTTTGGTGAAGAAATTTTTCCTAATATCCAATCTAAGCCTCCCCCAGAACAACTTGGGGCCATTTCCTATTCTCCTGTCCCTTGTTACCTGGGAAAGAGACCGCCCCCCTAGCTGCCTACAGCCTCCATGCAGGTAGCTGTAGACAGAGATAAGGTCTTCCCTGAGCCTCCTTTTCTCCAGGCTAATCAGCCCCAATTCCCTCAGCTGTTCCTCATAAGACTTGTTCTCTAGACCCTTCACCATCTTTATGGTACTGTGTAGTTTATAAGTCTTATGCTTATAGGATATCATGTCTTCCTATGTGGTAGTTTCCTAATAATGAAATACAGTAGCCTTGTCTATAAAAGATGGTAACTCTTAGTCATCAGCACCTCCTTTCCCTGATCTGAAAACTGAGAAAATGCAGGCTGTCAAAGACAGACTGTGGAGCTCAAATATAAAAACCCATGCTGCTCAGATCCAGCCTGCTGTTTTTACAGGAAGCTACTTTAAATAATGTAACTCAAACTTAGATGTGATGCATGTTGATTGCTTGTTCTTGAATTGCTGCAAAAACCTGACCTTCTTTAAAGCCATTCAGAGTCCATTAAAAGTTACTATTTTTCTCCTACTGTACTTGCTACATAAGAGTGATAAGACAGCATTTCTTAAATATATGTACAAGAAATTATGTCCTTAAGAATTTAATTTGAGAACTTGCATGATCTACTTACAGGACTCACACAATCTCTCTCTCTCTCCCTTGTAATATGATCCAACTTTCTTGACTCAGTCTGGAACAAACATCTTCTGAATAGATAATACGTACCTTCTTTATTTTGTGTTAGATTTATATGTTTTTATACTGATTGAATTTTATTGGTTTCAAAATTATTGGAAATGAAATATTACCAATGTAAGTTCCTTTTTGTATCTTTTGTACCTTCTGTATTTTACAAATATAGAGGATGCTTGTACTGACAAAGGTTCCATAAATTACCAGTGTGAGATTCAAACATTTACTATAACTGAATGACATGTTTATATCTGTAAAAAGTTTGTAAGTATACCTTAGGCAAGTACTTGGACTTTCATAAGTTTTGTCCTTTTTTACGTTGAATAATTTTTATATTTGAAGTATACTTGAAAATATCTGAGGCGCTTAGGAGTAAAATATTCTTTATTTAACAACAATAATGGCTTAATACCACCACTGCTAAGCAAGGAGAAAGTGTAGGCTAACATGCACTGTAAAAACTTAAAATTTCTGTAATGAAATGGAACTGTATACTTGCAGTACAAGTCAGAAGTGTTAGCACACAGCTTCCCTGTGGCCTAAATGTTCAGTCATCTGAATGCTAATCCTGGAATATGTTTCAGAAACGCTTTATGTGCAGTGGGTGAAATTGTTTTGTTAGGCACATGAGAAAATTAAAAAAAAAATTGCCTTTTCTGGACATTTAACTGTGTGCACCATTTTGAGAGGTAGAACTTCTGAGTTGATTACTTGCTTCCCTGCTATGAAGCTACGTTGTGGTGCAGCAGAAATGTCCAGCATGAGAGAGTCCCTGACACTTTTCTTGGCCTAAATTAATAATTTATTCTTACAAAGCAATGTCTTGGTACAATAAATCTTTCTTCTGACAAAACAGTTATTAGAGTTCTATTAAGTTTTCATGTTGGAAGATCTTGTCAATCAAATAATTTTGTATTATAGATAATACTAAGATGCTAATACTAAATGGTAAATGGGTTAATATTCTCATGGCTGCTCCCATAGTGTTCTGTGTTCTTTAATCATTTTGCTCCTATTTTTTTACATGCTTATATGGAAGTTTGCTAGGTGAAACAATTGTAGCCTTGAATACTTGAATGTCTGGAAACTACTAAGATCATATTGATTTTGGGGTGGGTTTTTTTGTTGTTGTGTGTGTGGTTTGTTTGTTTTTTTTTAAAAAAAAACCAAACTCTGCACTTTATCCTGTATTGTAAGGACTAATTAGGTTCCTGTCCTCAAAAAGCTTCAGAAAACCTATTTCTGTTTTGTAATTAACAACTCCATGAAACAAACCAGCGAGATATAAGACATTTAAAGCATTTTCCAGGATCTCATGGGAGGGAAATGAACGTTCTTGTAACTCACTGTATGGAAAAGAAGTATGGTTGCTGTTTGTGGATTGTCTTTCAAACTGTGGTAATAGACTAAACAGAATTTTTTTTACAGTATGTCACTTTCTTATCACCAGACTATAGAGAATATTCTCTGCTGAAGGACACTTAAAATGGACTAGTACTATACAATTTTGCTCCGTTTTCAGTATTGGCTGAGAATATGATTTTACAAACTGTATCGTTCTCAGCTGCGCCTGTAGTTTTCCATGTGTGAACTGCTGGTGCAGTTGACAGGGATGTGTTCTAGATAGAACAGAAAAAGGACTAGAAAAAGTAGTAAAAAGTAGTGTGTTTTTTCCTGAAATAAAGTTTTTACTTTCAGTTTGAAAACTACCTCAAAACCTCCACAAATCAATATGGTGTAGGTTATGCTGAAGTGCTTTGGGCTTGTCTAAATGTCTATGGGTAATGTGCTGATAAAAGCAGGTTCTGCATCGCAAAGTATACAAGAAGTGCCTCAGCCTGTGCTTAGCAATTGGTATGAAGAATACTGGGGTGTGAAAAAGCAGAGGGATATTAATGGGGCACTTCTCTGCTTCAGGGCAAAACCAGCACTATACCCAACCTTTCCTGACACCTTTCATTTCCCTTTTTTCTTCCCTCTATAGCCTGTTCTTAAAATTGTCAGTGTTGAAGAGTCCAAAAGGTCTTTAGGCAGTCATCTTGCTTTAGAAGAGGGTTTTTAAAATGTCTAACTTAGGGGACCTTTGCTTCTGTGTAAGGCCATTATTGCTTTTCCTATTACTACTGAACAAAGAAAACTATTTATTTCTTTTCTCCTTTTATAGCTGTCTTCTGTATATTGTAAGATAAATATTTTTTAGGCAGCTCTAGACCAGATAATTTAATGTCTTTTAGTTTTTATTAACAGGTGTTTATATAAAGCTTTGTTCATCCCTTGAATAACTGAAGGACTGTACCAGTTAATCACCATCTTCAGCTGTGATGCTTCAGCTGGATGCAGTACTTCATCTAGGAACTTATTAATGCCAACTAGATGGCCAAAATTTCCATATAGGTGTCATGGGTAATACAGATGTATCACGATATATTTTCTTTTTCATGCCGTTATATCGGCATTGACTTTTGTTGAATGTGCAATTCCTTATAACCCCAGATTGCTTTTCTGCATTCAGCTGTGTCTGGATTGTATTTGTACAGATGTCTTAAAATGGTACGTTGCGCTTGCCATTCCTAAATTGCAGCTGTGATTTTTCAGGTTCTCAAGAATTGGGCATCAAATGTGCCTACAGCTCTGGTCAGCTTAGTGTTCTTTGCAAATTTGATGAGCTCACTCTCTTATCTGAGTCTGTAGTGAAACTCACACACCTACTGTATTCCAGACAGGCCCCTTCAGAAGTTCATTTGGTGTGTTATTGTAGTTTGATGATTTACAAGTGTTTCAGTATTTTTTCCAAACACTTTTGCATCTATCTTATGAGGAATGTTCTTTTGACAGTGTTTTTCTAGCTCCCGTTTGAGAATTTTTTGTGGGTTTTTTGTCAACAGCATCACTGAAAAAATATGACAGATTCTGCTTGGTCTGGATTCACAAAATCTATTTCCTTGTCACAGGAATAGTTTAGGCTGTGTTAATGTGATTTGTTCTTGACAAATACATGTTGACTGTATTTACTCCTTTGTTGTGTTGTAGATGTTAGCAAATTGGAACTTTTTTTTTCAGTGTGTCTCTGCGAATGGAATTTAAGTTGACTGGGTATAATTCTATGACTCCTTCTTTTTTCCCTTTTGTAAAGATAGGCAGAATTGACAGAATGCCTCCAAGTTTATTTGCTTTGAATTTTGGTAAGTCAGGATGTTGCTAGTTAACCTGCTAGTGAGAGTGTACCCTTTGATTGCTTGGGCTGCTCTCTACAACTACCTGAAAGGAGGCTGTAGCAAGGTGGGGGTCAGTCTCCTCCCAAGTAAGAAGCAGTAGGAGAATAGGAAATGGTCTTAAGTTGTGCCAGGGGAGGTTTAGAATAGATATTAGGAGAAATTTCTTCACCAAAAGGTTTGTTGAGCATTGGAACAGGCTGTCCAGGGAAGTACGTGAGTCACCATCCCTGGAGGTATTTAAAAGGTGTGACAGGTAGGGCCATAGTTTAGTGGTGGGCTTGGTAGTGGTAGGTTAACAGTTGGACCCAATGATCCGTAGGGTCTTTTCTGACCTAAATGACTCTTAATATTCTATGAATTAATGACACTCACTATATTGCATAGTATGTTGTATTTCATGCAGTTGTACCCTTTCATAATGGTCTAAATGAAGTTCTAGTGGAAAGGCTTTAAAAAGAAAAGTCTCCAATTTAACTTTTTCTTCTCTGAAGTTAAATACTTAAGTATTGTCAAATCTGGATTTTCTCCTATGCAATATTGTATGTTACTTTCTAAATGAAGCTTAGTATTCATTATTCTTTTGGGGGAAATTGGTATCAAAAGCTTTTTTAATGTATTTCATTTTCCAGTTTGTCAAATTTGCCAACATTGAAGAAGACACACCTTCATACCACAGACGCTATGACTTCTTTGTGTCTCGATTCAGTGCCATGTGTCATTCATGTGACCATGATCCAGAAATACAAACTGAGTAAGTGTCATTCTGTATGCATTACAGAAAACGGTCTTAACACATTAATACAGTCTGTAATACAGCTTGTATTATGACATTTAGTGGAATAGGTTATTCCATAGGAAGAAAATGAAAGTCTTGACATTTTAAACAGCACTGAATATTACAAATCCTAGATGTCTAGAACTCCTAGAATACTTAAGTGGAATTTTACCTGAATAACGCCTGCCAGATTGCATGGATTTTCTCCAGAAAGGCACTACTTACTACTGTAAATGTGTGCAAGTTGCATAACTCATTTGAGAAATTAATGGGGCTACTTATATGAATAGCAAAAGCATATTTTGAGTCTGCTGTTTGAGAATTACTCATTAGAATTGAATTTTCTTAGATGTCTGCAGTATGATACTGTGTATGAAACTGAAATGCCTTCAGGAATTAGTATTACAGATTTTCACATGATTATGTAAGTACCACAGGTTTGTTTAACTTCGGCTCCCCCTAGCGGGATTCTGTACCTGCAGCGGTAATGCGTGTTCCACTCCTGAGCATTTTAGAAAACTGAAAGCTTTTCAGCTTAGATTATTTGCATCTCTGTTGTACTCATCTTTTCTATTTCTATGCATTGAATTGTTTAGTCAACTGTAAAAAAATCCACGTGCTGAACACGTATGCAACCCTTTGGGTGTGCTGTTGTTACGTTAGCTGCAATGCATAAGGATTTTTCTTAAAGTTTGCAGTTTCAAAAATCTGTGAACTGTATTTTCAAAAAAGATGAATACTCTGTACATTGGTTAGGAGAAAAAAACCCCAAAAAGTCATTCCTCCTTATTTTCTGTAATTTGCTGCCATCTTACTTGTGTGCCCTATTGCTGCTGCATACGGTTCTGCTGTAAACTTTGTCTCTGAAAGGGTAAGGATTAAGTTTGCCTGCTTCTCCCATCCTTTTCCCTTGCCCCCACCCATTTTCCTTAGGAACATTTATTCCAGTGAATGGTTTTACAGGATGACCCTGTAAAATTGTTTGGGGAAGAACTGGATTGTACTTGGGGACCAAAAGGCAAATGGCATGGAAACTTCTTAAGCAGCTGTCACTAGTGAAGCCATTGTGTCATGGAATTAACTCATAACTTAGGCTTCTGCCAGGTACAGTCTATTTACCTGAAGCTGATGGTTGCAAATTGTATTCATGTTTTAATGAGCTTTTTAAGATTTTGCCTTTCTGGGCTTAGTGAAATTAAAACAGACATGTTAAACTACTTACCATAAAACATTTCGTAAGAGGTTAGGATACGAAGCTCAGGTCAGGATTTTTAGTAGTACTTTTGCCTTCATTGCCCCTTGCTAATGGGTGGTTATATTAATAATGAACTAGAACATGGAATGAATTAAGAAATCAGTACATCCCTGATTTCATCTATCAAGTATGATCTACCATTCACAAGGATGCCTCAAAGTAAAATACCTCGAAACTGATTGCTGTAGGAGCAAGAGAATTGTGTTAATCTTTTGCTCTTCAAATTGTCAGCCTGCACCATTACCTGTGCTTCAGTCTGCAATGTTGATGTACCCTTAGACAAGGAGGAATTTCATCCTAGTGACATAAGACTGTATATGACCTTGATTTAAATGTAATCTCTGCTTTAATACCTTTAATTCTTTAGCGGAATGAAACCTCTCCTGTATGTGCTGGAATTTGATGCTACTCCATCCTCAGTTCTTTAATCATCATTTTTCAACCTCCTATACAATAGTAAGAATGTAAAATTAGTGCTAGTGGCGCTCCATTAAACAAAAATGTAGCCTTTTTTCCCCATGTGAATAAATTTTTTAATCAGGTTAACCAAATGCATAGAAATGCAACTTCTTCCACATCATCCTAGATAGCTTAAATGCATCGCTTTTGAAAGAGATGTTTGTGAACAGCAATTGTAACAGATTTGCTGTAGGCACAGGTAATTCAACAAAAGAGAGAAGCTATGACTACAGGTTACAATTCTAAATGCAGATATCACAAGTAGTCAGTGCAGTTGATGGGGCTAGGGTGTGATTCAGCTGATGCTAAAGACCATCTGGAGTCACTGTTCACCTGCATAGCTTGAGGTTCCATTGAACTGACTGGCTTGAATGGGAGTTTGAACATCTTCTGCACACATAGTCAGGTCATTTAGGCTTCTGAGTCTGAAACTGAATATCACCTGTTAAGTAAGATTTCCCTTTCAGCAGGGGAATTAAGTGCTAGTATTTAATGTATCTGAAGCCAAATATCAGCAAAACTTGATTACCTTAAGAACTAATAATTAAAAAGAAAAAAAATATTTCAGTGATGGAAGTTTGGAAGCCCTGTTTCTTAAAAGTCATTCTTAGATCCTTATATTGAAAACTTAATATTGGAATACTGCACTGCAGTTTTAGTACAGTAATACCAAGTGCTTTTCTAGCTGTTTGTGCATCACTTTTCTTCCCTGTTTTGTATTTAATCCTGTTAAAACTGTCCTGAAAGTTCTAGAATGGTATTGTATCCATATTGGAAGGCACATGGCTTTGTTCAGAAATAGCTGAAAAACAGGAGGCTACAGATCTAAGCTTTTACAAATTGAATTCTAACCAAAAATACTAATTACAGAGTTTGGCTAGTTCATCTAGCAGACATTTTAATTTAGCGAACTTGACTGAACAAAATATAGTTGTGTTGTCCATAATGAAATTAAGATTTAAAAAATGAGGGATAGATTTTAATAGAAATAGTTTAGAGAGGCTTGTGTTTATTTCTCTTGATGGCTCTACCACCCTTTCTTCTACTTGTTTTCAGTAAGTAAAATTCTATTCCTGCCATTTATTATAACAACTAATTTGGTATTACCACTTCAAAAAATAATATTTTGCCATTTGTTTCATTGCACAGGTCCTCCTGCAAACTATTTGTTTAACAAAATAATGGCAATAGCTAACAGCTAGACTAAGTCTTTTTTAGAACGTACATTAATTTTTTTATTTTTATGGGTTTATTATTGTTGATCAGTTCTCAATTTCATTCAAACAGTTTTAGCTTAAGAGTGATGGTTCCTTTTGTGTGTCACACTTCGGTTGATAGAACTGTCCTTTGCTTTAAATCTTGTGAATCTTGCACAAATCTTTAAAGATTTGTTATGATATTGTTTCAGCTCTACTATGGTAACTTCACAATATTTTTCTTCAGCACTGGAGTAGGTTGAGATTTCAACAGTTGAGACAGTTTCAACTAATGGGTAGTAAATCATGTGGAGTTGGTGGGGTTTTACCCATGTGACTTCTGTTGGAAGTGGCATACACAGTTTTGAGTATTCATTGATCAGTGTCAACACTATCCTTACAGATCATCTGTTCAGTTGTTTTGTCAGCTTCATTATGAGTTTTAAAGGCATTTAAAAACAATATGGGCAAACTTAATGAATTGGCCAGATTTCCAAATCACTATTTGTGAGAATGTAATGGGATTCCATACACTATAATTACTACTGCCCAAAAGGTAGAGGACCATACAGGGAAGTGCTGTGTTTCTCCTTTTCAGTAATTCCTTTTTTCCCTTCCTTAGGATACGAATTGCTGGAATCAGGGGCATTCAGGGAGTGGTTCGAAAAACAGTTAATGATGAACTTCGAGCAACTATATGGGAACCTCAACACATGGACAAGATAGTACCATCATTGCTGTTTAATATGCAGAAAATAGAAGATATTGACAGGTATTGATATTCCTGGTCACTGGAATGTTTTTTTTAAGCAATCTTTATGCTTGTTTTTTATGATACATACCTTTTTCTTCCCTTTAGTGGAAACAACTGCGGACATTTATTAGCTAAGTCTCCTTGAAACAGCTCTGCTTATCTGCTCTTTATCTTGCCTTGGAGTCTTTTCAACCACCTTCATTTCACTTGTTCTAGATTTTATTGGCCTAAAAATTGCTCCAAAAATTGTATAATCATGTTTAGACTTCTTAAAAATTGTAAAATCTGTGTTTTGTAACATCAGATGCAGAGATTAGTAAGTGCACAGGCTTTTAGGTGACTCAAATGATTTTGGTAGTTGTTTGTTAAAAATTGAGGGTTTAATTCCCATTTAGCAATTAGTAACAAGTGTCTGTCCTGTCTGCAACAGTACTTAAACTGAGAACTTAAAATCTATTTATATGTAGACACCCTTCTCTTTTTTTTGCTTTCAATGACTCTTGGGCATATTACCTGCCAGGTATGCCTTCAGAAAAGATCTCTGTGATAACTGATGTTGAGGATATGCCAGTCACCTTGCAGTTGAAAAGTTGCTTTTTCTGGTCCGTGTCTGTATTTGTGGCTAAGCACTATGTAGGTATAAAAAGTGTTTATTGCTAGAACTGGGAAATTTCCTTAAAACCAACTTCAGCTGTGCAAACAAGGTTATATGTTTGTTTCACGCCCAACTCTAGCTGCTTTAAAACTTGCTTGGTAAGTAGGCTCAGCAGCCTTCCCATAACAACACGCTTCTCATGCTTTCACATGATGCTGTTGCTAAATCTGACAGGATTCTCTTTTGGTTTGTTGGATTTTGGGGGTGGCTCTTTTCCATTCCTCACCCTTATTTGTCTTGACTTATTTCTGACTGCTAGTACCTGTCTCTTCTCTAAGGCAAAATTTCAGACTAAATTACTAAAATCACTCATTGTCTATCTGTCCGTGCTTTATCTATTCACTGCATATAACTGAGGGCCCACACAGTATGGGCAGAAATATTCTCTCACATGTTACATCTGAAGAGTGATCTCAATAAGAAACAAAGGTTTCTGAAACTGCTGTTTGAACGAGAGCCTAGTTAGCCTTTACTTGCTCTTGTAGAGCTTCTAGATGTAGGTGAGCTCTTTCCTTTGCTACTTTTTACAGTGCCCTCAAGCATATGCTGTCCTTTATGTAGCAAAATTAAACTACTGATGGAAAAACTGACTGAAATAGGATTTGGATCAACCACTTAAAGAAGATCAGTTTATATGTACTGAAAGAATAATTTTTACCGTTTGTTGAGCAATGCAGTAGTGGTGGTAGAAAAACAAATCTGTCACAAAGAAACTGTTAATTAAATATCTGAACTGGCTGCTTGAAACTTTTTCTGTAATGCACATTCACCAGAAAAAAAGACTAATGACTTTCCAAGAGGCAAGTAGGGGCTTTGTGTGAAGCGCATATGAGAGAAAAGCTGAAAACAGTATTTATAAATTGTTGATCTGCTGGCCTTAAATGATGTTATAGAAAATTTCTCATCTTGTTTTATATGTGACTTCATATTTGCAGAGCACAAACAGAGGCATATTGAAGAGTAGGAGTAAGAAGCATATTGTTCTGGCAGATGGAATCAAAGCATTTTTTGAGAAAGAGCAGAAGTGCCAGAAAATACCCTCAACTAAAGTCCATAGAAAATAACCATTTTTAGTTAAAGCTGAAGTACACATAGGTAAAGTTTACCTTAAAGACCAGTGTAATTTTTACTTGTAGAACCTTAATAGCTTAATTCAAGATTCTTCTGAGTACATGTCAGATAAGACAATTTTTTGGAGTAAAGAAATTGATATTTAAACAACATTTTTTAAAGACAATTGTAATTGTGGATGTCATTATTTATCCATATATCTGAATGCACATTCTAGTTACGTGACTATCAGACAAATCTGCAAGTGTAACATATTCTAAAAATTGGGTTTTTTCTTAAGCTGTACTTCACTATGATTCTGTATGACAAAGTAATTGTCATGTGTACTTCAGTATAGTATAAGGCATTGCCTGAAAGACTCTGCCTATCTCCTTCAAGTTTCTGGAAGAAAATTCAGAAGAGTTGATCATGTATGTCAATTTACATGCATCTCTAAAATGGGAAGGGGATGTATGAAATTGGAAATTGACTTAGTTTGTAACATACTCTTCGTGATAACTGCAAAGCTAAATGTGAGAGCCTTATTTAAGGCAGAAGGACATCAAGCATTTGTGGACTTGACTTCAAATCCTTCTAATGGATCTATAGTGTTCATATAAAGTCTGTTTTAGAGGTAGATCAGAATATATTTCTTTCTCAGAGTGAGTGAGTCACAGTCAAACTTTCCTGTGGCTGCTCTGCTCAAAAGTAGCGGTTAAGTCTTCGTCTGCCCCATCATATTTTTTGGCCAGTCCTGGTTTTGTGGTTTTAAAATTGCTCTGAGCCAGTTTAAGCCTGTGATTAGATGTTTGCTGTGGAAACTACTGTACCTCAAAATGTCCCTCCTTCCAATTCCTTGTTGCCACTTTTTCTGATAGAGATTACCCACCAGAAAGCTGGTAGAACAGCTAAAGGGAATGCTTCTTGCCCATTTCATTGCAAAATACATTTCATGCTTCACTCCTCTGGGCTTGAGGTAGTACAGAAAGTCTGGATGCAGAGGATGCAAATCCAACTGCAGTGTTGCAGTTGGATTTGTCAGAGGTTTTGTAACCTCTGCTTAAAAACCAAGTCAGTGAAACAAAATAAATTCAAATCAGCAACTCATTACTTAGAAACTTGAGGGGCTGTACAAAGCTTTCCTTTAAAACTAAAACATTAAAAGAATAGTTTTGTGTTCATTGTTTTTCATCTGATAATGCTGAGAAATACATAGTGAGGAATACTTGGAGGTAGGTACTATTAAAGTTCAAAATAAAAATGTGATTCCTACAGACATATTCCTACATTCCTATCCTATGAGAAATAATTTTGAACATTCTGATGTGATCTAAGACTAATATTTTAGACTAGTAAGACTGGATTGCAATTTCTTTCTTTAACCTATTCTAAAATGAGATTCCTAGCAATGCTGAGAAGTCACCTTCTTGTAGGATTGCATATACAAACACTTATAACTTATTTTTACTACATTTAACTAGAATTCTTCCAGATAGATGAACTCTTGTGTGTTCTGCTTGCTTTCCCCTGCCCTCCAACACCCACCTTTAATGCTGCTGTGTTCTAAGGAATCTGTCAAAAAGGCAATGAGAATGACAGAACTGCACTGTCTTTTATACCTTCTCTGCACTCAGAAGGATGTCCATCTGTCTACATCAATCTAGGCAGTACAGGGAAAAAAATGGGGAGATTGAGGGGCACAGCAGCTGAGTAAAGCTGCAGTTTAGTGGTACTCATGGTGGATTATATACAAATTGTCATGCCTTTTAGAATTCTAATCATTGTGCATTTATAAAACTATTTCTCTTTACTTATCTAACAGGGTGCCTGGGGCTTTTTTATTATTAAAATCTGATAAGTTAGCAATGTTATGGTAACTTCTGAGACACTGGTGTTACCAAAGGCAACATGATTTTTATATTGGAACTTTTAAGACTGTAGTAGTCTTGAAACACTAGGAGATCTCTTGCTGTCAGAAGATACTACAACTATGATGCTAATGTGTCCATTTAACTCTGGCATTTCAGTATTTGACTTTTTATAATGCTCTAAAGCTATGGTTTTATGGTGCTGAAGAGTGAACATTAATTAAAGTTGATGCTCTTGGTGAACACTTTTAAAAACATATTTAACGCACAAGCTTGTTCTGCAGAACTGAAAGTATGTTTACGGTTTTAGTGTACTGATTTCTGCAGTCTTAAAGTCTCCTAATGCATACATGCATAATGTTAATGTAGGTGAATGAATTCTCACTTAAGTTTCTATAATGTTTTTTGTGCAAAAAAAAATACTTGAGACCTGTAGGAACAGTACTTCTTGATACCTTAGAAGAAACTGTTTTCTTTCATTCTCAGTCTTCCACCTGTCAAGTGCTCAATTTACATGAAATACTAGTAACAGCTTAATGGTATGATGTGTGAAGCACTTCAGAAATAAATTTCAAATGCCTTTAATTTGCTCTAAGGAGGTAACTTCGGGCAAAGGAAGAAAACTAAACAAAAACCCACAACCCAAAATATGAACCAAAAAACATTACCAAGACCTGCATCAAAAATGAGAACTGGAAACTCTTTGGGAAAGGCTCTGCCTTTCACTGTTCACAGTGCAGGTGCTGATTTGAGTTATGCCGAGGTGAGGACAGGCTATTCCATTCAAAACTTGGTGGTAGAATTTGGGCTTGAGCAGCTTTTAGGTTGTCCGAAATAGTGTGGAGTTTTTGTAGTTCTCTTGTATCTGAATTCAGTCTTTAATTCAGTACTCTTGCTTCCTTTTTGTACCATGTTGATTTTAAATAGTCTAATTCCTAGTCAGAGAGAGAAAAGAGAGAAAAGAAAGAAATGAAAATGCCAGTATTTGAATTTTACAAAAGATTGGTCATTGCTGCTGTGATGAGGATGAAACATTAAAGCCTTGCTTTGCACTGAAAGATATATTAACTCATAAGTTAACATTTCTATATAAAATGAAGCTGATATTTAAATGCTGATTTTAATTCCTTCTTACTATAAAATAATATTCATTTTAGTTTAAGTCATTCATTGGGATATTTTAGCAACTGAAGAAGTAGTAGCTTGGGCAATTAAGCAAAACTTAGGCAGTTTAACACTCTTAATGGTGTCTTTATCTGATACAAAGTTTAACAGTGTATGTTTTCACTGTTACTATTTTCTGACTGAAGAAATCAGTTGGTGTTTCTGAGTAATGCCTTTAGGGAAAGAAGAGTCCTTCAACAGGGACCACCTTTGTAAATATGGTATTGGGAAATTAATATCAATATCTATGTCTTAAACTCCTTTCAGATTTGTAAATATATTTTTATTAGGGTCCCCCCCCCAAGTTATTTGTAACATACTATGTGATAAATATGGGAGTCCAGTTGCCCAGCAGTATCATAGAATACTATAGGACAAAAAAACAACTTGACAAAGGATTATATTATAATAAGGTTAAAAATGCGAGGTTTGTGTGTACTGATGCAGACATTATAATAGGTACTGTGCTTAACTTTGCAGTCCTTGTGGTTGATTAGCCCTGGCTGAAAGCCAAACTGAGCACATGCGTACGTGCACACACACACACGTCCTGCAGAAGCCACCCCACAGCCTCACAACCAGCACCTGTGCACCCCATACAATGCTCTCCATAGTAATGTTGGGAGACAATCAGTTAGAAGGTGAGCAACTTCTACACTATCTGGTTAGAGGTAACTATGTGGGTGATAATGTTCTAATTAGTTCAGTCAGACTTCTTTTGAAGTCACAAGCCATCTGTTTCTGCATAACTATTGGAGTTTTATTTCATACTCGCCCACACAGGGTGGATTCAGTAATGGGCAGGTGAATGAGATCATTAGTCTGAACAAAATGACTAAGATTCTGCCTAACTTTTTGCATGGTTTCATAGCTTTCCTTCATTGTTAGCAATGGGTAGTAATTTGTCAAAATGCAGTGGGTATTAAGTTAAATCAATATTAACAGCCATTGGTTTTGTCATGTAAATGTTCACTAATACAGTGGTCAGTACTGAGTGAGCAAATGGTGATCTGTAGTACTGCTATAAAAGAATAAAATATTTTTTTCAGAATTCTGGGTTGATGCATATTTGAGATACCAATATTGCCTAGATCAGGGGTCCTCAAACTGCAGCCCGCGGGCTGGATACGGCCCCCCAGGGTCCTCAGTCTTGCCCCCGGTATTTACAGAACCCTGCCACCGGGGGTTGGGGGGGAAGCCAAGCAGCTGCAGATGACTGCCTGCCACTTCATCCGCACGCTGGCCCCCTGGTTAAAAAGTTTGAGGACCCCTGGCCTAGAAGATCAAGAGCATGACTGATGAACGTTGAAGAACCAAGGCTGAGTACAGTAAGGAAGATGAATATTAATCAGTAGTAAAATAAATGTATTTTTGTCTTATTTCAGCAGAACCGGCCCTCCATCCTCTCCTACAGGAGGAGAGAAAGAGGAAAACCCTGCTCTGCTAGCTGAGAATTGTTTCAGGGAGCTACTAGGACGAGCAACGTATGGAAATATGAACAATGCTGTCAGACCAGTTTTCGCGTAAGTTGAAAATTCATGGAAAGGTCTTATCTTAAGGGAATTATATATTTTTTTATTTCATTCTCCAGCTATCTTGCATTAAATTCCTTGCTCTTTACAACCCAAAGGATTCCATTCATGTTTCTTCAAAAAATTGCATCTCTTTTAATCTCACCTCTTTGTTGCCTTTCTGTTAACTTGAAGATAGTTATTGAGAAATGTGTTCCATTTTATTGGGGTTTAGAAGTGTAATATAATGATTTGCATGGGTTGTTGCCTCAGCTAGCCTTTCTTTTGAGCGTGAAACTGTTTATTCAAGATATTAATGTCCCATAGATGACTGTTGCAGTCAGTAGAGACAAGCTAAATAAAATGCAAGTAGCACAAATGAATACTCTGCCCAGATTAATACATAAAGTTAAGAATTCTATTTTCTTGCAGTTTTCTTCCAAGACCCGTTTTGGTATTCTGTGAGGAATATCTTTTTACAGCTCATTTATTAGTGAATGGCAGGTGTGCACACAGTGTGCACATTATGTACAAATGTATGCAGTACAAATTATAGCTGGTGTATAAACAACCATGAGCAGCATTTTTCAGTTCTCTGCATTGCCCCACTTGCTTCCTTAAAAAAATGTGATGTGAAAAAAGCTACAAGCATTGAGATAACTTAAATATGCTTCTTTCACCTCTGCTATTATCTAGAAATTAGGCATGTTTTCAGGAGAAATCTTTGCAGGAAGCTTTAGACTTGGTAATACTACTTTTAAACCCAGGCTTTTGCTGTTGATGAGGAGAGATGCTTGCTCCTTATTGTAGATTTTCAAGATACCCACCGGCTATGGGAATATCTTGGTTTAGATGGCCTCATGCTTCCCACAAAGACTTAAGTATTCTATTCATACACTGAAAGACACTCAAGTTACCAAAAGCCATTTTCAAGTTACCACTGTGAAGTAAGAACAAAAATGCAAAAATAAGGTGGGGTAGATACTGAGGGCAGAAAATACTGTAGCCCCTTGTTTTTTCACCCAAAACCATTAAATACAAAGAGTTGTGCTATTATGTTACTTTCCAAGTATACCTATTATACAGATCTGATAGGAGTTTAACTGTTGCAAAGTTGAGTGTTTTACTTAAAAAAAAAAAAAATATTCCTCCAAAATACCTGCCACTAGAGTGAATGTTTAGGTACTAAACGGTCTGTATGGACTATTTGGAACTATTGCAGTGCTTTCTTACTGCTTTTCAGTTCCTTTTATAGGCTTATCTCAAAACTTCATCAGCATATGCAGTTACTTCAGTGTTTTGAATGATTTCAGTATCAGGGAAATTTTCTGCAAATAGTTCCAGATTCTCTAGATTAGAATTAGTGCTTGGTTTGGGATTTGAGGTGGTGTCACACCTGCCTGTGGTAGAGCCAAAGCTTTATGTATTCGAAGTGTTATTTCCAGCCTAGTTTCTTTTCTTGGTTGCTATGATCATAAGGAACCACTTGAGTCTTTGGGCATCCCAGTGGTGCCACATGCTGCATTTGTGAGCTGAAGTCATTAGATAATGACCAGTTGCTCAGAATATACCATCTCTTCTATGAATAGAGAGTCTTTGTGGTCACCTTTTTTGTGTTCCATTTTGAGGAAGAATTGCCAGATAAATTTATCTTTTTATAAAGAACTACTGGAAATGTTTAATATTTCTGAAGAACAAGAGATGAGGAAAATGCAATTTCCAAACTGATTTTCCTGAGCAAAAAGAGAGTGCTCGCTCTAATCAGCCTCACTTTGTGAATGGACAGAACTGTTAGAAAGAAAGTTTGAGACAGTGAATCCATTGCACTTTATCTGATTGAAAAACCTGACTTAGTTTATGTATACTTGATTAGAAAAGAGAATCTCCTAACATTATTCAACAATTTCACAGCTTTTAAGCAAGCTCTGGAAGTAAAGATAAGGCCGCTTATTACAGTGCTAATACTGAAGATGCAGGTTCAGTTCCCCACTTGAAGGCTTAGTTCATATGGCATTGGTGTATCGATCAACACTGTATCACTCCTTTGCAAAACTGAGAGAATAGTGCTTCTTGGATCATGAGGCCGAGTACGTTCACTGATTGAGGGATTTAACTATAATGATGGTAGTTGAAATCTAAAGTTGGTCTTCTGATGTGGGTTTGGATTGACCTTAATTCTCCTTGTCTTTGGCAGAAAGTCTCCATGGTTTTAAGTGTCTACATGTAGCAGGTAGAAACTCTCAAATTCTTATTTTTAATGAAAACTGACAGATCAATCTGGAAAAGTGCTTAATGAAAGTAAAAAAAATTATATTAATATATGCTATGATTTTTTTTTTATTTCATGTCAGCAGTCACAAGCTATTTAGATTTCTTAGCATGAGTTTTCAGTGGTGAATAGATCAGGCAAGTCCAGAGGGATACAGGAGTCTAGTGTATATAAACAACTTCCCAAGTATAACAAGTTACGCCTTATTCATCTTGCTATATTTCCATTCTTGTGAGTTATTACGTCATCTGTGCAAGTGTTTTGATTATCAAAAGACTGGTGTATTGATTTGATTATCAAAAGACTGGTATATTGTATACTTTTGATTATCAAAAGACATGTATCAGCAAACATGATACATGAGAAGGTTTTATATTCCCATATATGTTTTGTTTCTGCTTTCCAATCATCAGTATCAATTTATCATTTTGTACTGTAAAGGATTGCTTGCATGTGTGACAATGTGAGCAAATCCAGGGACCGTTAGTGGCTCTCGCTCCATAAAGTAGTAATTTGCACCATTGGTTCTGCTGTTCCTTTTAATCTGAGAAACCTAACTGTGCACATTTACTATGTATATACAGCAGATCTTAATGAAAAGCAGAGTTTGGCATTTATTAATCCAGCAATAGAATGTTTTGCAATCTTACTTAGATATTCTTTATTAAAAGAAATATAATTGGAAAAAACAACAGGCAAGTTGTGACTTGATTTTAAAGAAACTAAATGTGCCATGGTGAAAATACCATTTACAGTCTTTTACAAAAACAAAACTACATTGAATACACTGCCTGCATTATGACAAGTAAAATATATCACCTACAGTAATCTAATACTCCTTTTCTTAGGAGGAAAGTACCAGTGTGCAAAGTATGCTGCCCATGGAGCTATTACACAAAACATTAACCTAGGCTGTCATCTTCCCCCTGCTGTCTTCCCATCAGTTCAGCTACCAGAAGCAGCTAATACCTAGCCTTTCTGGAAAAAGAAAACTACGTCTTGTTTTGAGAGGAGAGTTTTTTTTAAAAAAACCCTGATATGTGATTGTTGACCATAATCTGCCTAAATGGATCTTTGGGGCAGATAAAGAGGAACTGTCAAGGGTAACAGAGAACACATGCTACTCTGACAGATTAAAGGATCAGTTCTAATCGGGAGAAGATAGTGGAGAGCATGATTTTTTTTGTATTTGATGAGACAAAAAGAAAATAAGTTAGCTAAAATAAGCTATCATGTACAAGAAATGATGGACTGTGCTGGAATGATATTAGGGAGAAAGAAGACATGAATAAATAAATCATGAACTGATAAGCCTTGAAAGATTTATAGAGGTAATTTTGTCTGTCTTTCTACCTGAAGGCAGGATTAAATATACCTGTGTGTTTGGAATGTGGACAAGAAAGGCAGCTATCCTCAACAGGTAGTCCAGTTTGATATTTAGTAGTGTAAATTTGCTGTTATCTTGGCAGAAAAACACCTTTAAATTTCCTGAAATTCTTTCCTGTAGGGATTTCTATTAGAGTATGTAAGTGTCAAAATTTTAAGCTCTGCAATAGGCTGCATCATAATTCAGGGCACAGGAGAGGGTAGCTTTATGCCAGCTGGTTTAATCAATCTTGAAGGAGACCTGTGTACTCAGCTAGGTCACTAGGCTGGTAGCAGCTGGCCAGTGAGTTAATTGAGACCTCCAGGTTCTAGGCAAAGTAGGTTAAAGCATCCAGTCAGTCCTCCTGTGTTCAGAGTACTGACTTTTCACTTGTGTGTTTTCAAGTTTGTTATTTAAAGCATCTTTATATGTTTACTACGTTCTTTGAGAAAGGGCAGGCCAGTAGTGATTCTGTAGCTGAGGTACGTATTTGGATACTATCTAAATTCAGTTTCTGTAAGATTTTTTTTGTGGGTTTGGGGTGATTTTTTTGTTGTTTGATGGTGGGTTTCTGTGTGGGTTTTGGTTTTTGTTTTTTTTTAACCTAAGTCATACCAATTAAAAGGCATTCAAAATTACGTTTTTCAATCTTAGAGATTTAAAAATGCATTTATTTTTGTCATGCTTTTTCAGGTACTCGGATCTCCTTTGTGGAAAATTTTGTGTGTGCCCTGTTCATGGCATTCAGCATAGTGCTTAAGCCAAATTTATTGTCTTTGCTTGAAACTGACAGTTTTTCATCCATGGTTCCTATCCCATTTAAGGAGAAATTGATGCATGCATTCTTCTGATTCTGTTTTGATATTTCTTACAGAAAGTGTTGAAATGCTTCAGAGTGATAAAGGGTTATATACACAAAGAGTAGCTCTTTTTTGTTTTCCATATATATTATTCATTAAACTACTGTCAAAATGAAGATACTCCTTAGAGTCTCTATTCTGAATGTAACATTCAGCCATAATTATTTTGTAGCTCCTGATTCAAAACAAGTCATTTATCTTATTTAGAGTGGAAGTTTGGCAAGGTATTTCAACCATCCTCTTCAGTATATCTTTTTCATCTAAATAAGCATATAATGTCACAGCCATTTTTATGTATGCACTTTGTATGGAAATGGTATATTCTTAACTGTGTATCTTTGATATGACTAGGTTCCTTAAATTCTGGAACTAGAAGGTCAGGACTTTCTGTTCCAGCCAAATGTTTTGAGATCACATCCTAAACCTTGGAAACAAAGGCTTTGCTATAGTTCTGATTTTCTTACCTAGTTAGTAAGTCATTGTTTGGAAGCTTTCTGTAAGGAAATAATCCCTTTGAGGTGAATTTTGAGTATAAGATGCCATTTATTGGATCTGTGGAATGTCTTTATTTGAGTTCCCTTAATTTTTGGTTACAGGCATTTAGACCATCACAGACTGTGGGATCCCAATGAATTTGCTGTTTCCTGCTTCAAAATAATCATGTATTCTATACAGGTAGGATTTTCTCCAGTTTATTTTTTTTCCTCGCATAAAATGTTTCAAGCACATGAGAGGGGTCTAAGTGCTTACCTGCCATGGTAGTAATAGACAGATGACGTCAAAGAATCCAAACTCCTTAGCCTTATCCTTTAAGCTTTTCAAATAATAACCTAATCGTGGTTTGTGTTATCTGATTTACTTTTAATTACTATACATTTGTATGAGGGGAAAAAAGATACTAAGGTATTCTCAGTGGAAGGTAGTGGCAGAGTTCCTCCAGCAAGCTCCAGAACAAGGAGCAGGATAGCCCTACTGATCTGACATTGTGCTACTTAAAGAGAGATCTATTAAGTTCGTAATTTCTCGATGCCAATACAGCTGTACTGCTTTTACAACCCAAGAAACCAACTTCACGTGGAACTGTGTTGTGCTAATTGGTTTTTACTAGTGAGCAACCTCTGTTGTAAACATGGTCAAAGTCTGGTTCTTGGATCGCGTCAAGAACAGACACCCAAAAGATAAAGTCTTAAAATTCCAGGTTTGTGGAAGAAAGGTGAGTTTTCTCAGCATTTATATCAATGGCGCTTTTTTGTAAGACCAACTAAATTCCTTGAACTGCAGTTAGCTGAATGAAGTACCACTTCATGCTTCCTCTGTTCTTGTATATGTTCCTGGATATTTTAATACTGTGAGCTTTTGTATATGGGGCTGGATGGACTGGCTTCATCTGTCATGGTGGTTTTTTAAAAATCTATATCTAATAATGAATTGATTGAAATTTACATTAATTTATAAGTAAGAATGTTGCAGAATAGGAACATGGTAATGACTGACACTTCATGGTGTAAGAATTTATTCTTGTTAAAGTCACAGATTAAGCTTTTCTTCCTGTTTCTTTTTGTTCTTTTTTTAATAGGCACAATATTCCCATCATGTAATACAAGAAATTCTTGGGCACCTTGATGTTCGCAAAAGGGACTCGCCACGAGTTCGTGCTGGCATTATTCAGGTTCTTTTGGAAGCAGTTGCAATAGCAGCTAAAGGATCAATAGGTAAGTCATCTTAAATAAAAGGCATCAAGTCAAAGAATAGATCTGAAGAGTGGTGCTCGGTTTTGCCTTGTTTTCAGACTGAATGAAAGCATATATTTTGAGAAGATTTTATTTATTAGTTTTTTCTCCTCTGTGCTGATAAAACACTTGAAATCTTACTTGGTTTACAATTATTCAAATTTACTTACTTGGCCATTTGACTGTTTTATAGTTCTTTACATTGAAAAAAATAGTAGATGTGTTTTTTACAGCCTTGTAGAAGGCAGAAGTTCCTGTTTGGTAGGAAGTCACAAAGCCTTAGAACCTTGTGTGACTCTACAAACAAGAGCACTCTTGCTTTGTGGTACAGCTACTGTGAGATGAGTGGTAATATGGGAGTCAAGTAGAATGATCTTTGAGAAATTTTAGTTTAGTAACAGTGAAGCAGCTGAAATAAGGTGAATTATGTCATGTAGGGTAGCATGGTTCCTTGAAGTACAAGTAGTTATGAAGATGTGCTCTGCCGTTGTTTTCTTTTGGTCTGCTGCTGAAACTAATTGCGTTGCTTCATTAGTTTGAATCTGAACCTGTCCTTTCTCTTTATACAAAATCCACTTGCATACACAGACTTGTGAAGTCTTTTACTATGTTATTAAAAGAGCTCATTCATTGTTACAAATATATATATAACTAGATTTTAGTAGCAGGTTTTGAAATAACTGAAATTCAGGTGCAAATACCTGCAGTTTAACCCATTGTTGATGCTTAATTTCAGTGACCACTCATATTTTCTGTGCAAAACTTGCATGGCGGGTTGACTCTGGCCAACAGCTTTTGCTCATTCCCCTCTTCCACAGGACAGGGAGAAGGTAGAAGGAAGGTGAGAAGTCTCATGGATCAAGATAAAGACAATTTAATGTGTGGAGCAAAACCTGCATGCACAAGGAAAGCAAAGGAATTTATTCAGAACTTCCTGTTGACAGGCAGATGTTTAGCTGCTTCCCGGAAAGCAGGGCCTCAGCATGCATAAAGGTTATTTGGGAAGGCAAATGTCCTCCGCTTCTTCCTCCTTTCCTTGAGTTTTTATTGCTGAGCGTTACGTTATATCTTATGGAATATTCCTTTGGTCAGTTTGGGTCAGCTGGCCCAGTCGGTGTCTCCTCCCAGTTTCTTGCACACCCCAGCCTAATCTGTAGGGACAGAGTGGGAAAAAGAAAAAGCCTTGACACTTGCTAGCACTGTTCAGCAACAGCCAAAACACTGGTGTGTTGTCAACACTGTTTTAGTCACAGATCCAAAGCACAGCACCACCCAGGCTGCTGGGAAGAAAGTTAACTCCATCCCAGCCAGACCCAGTACAACTCGATAGTATTGGATTACGCTTAACTGATTGCATTTCCTGATTCCAAATTAATTTCTAAAATATCAAGGTATAGGCACACTTCAAAAGTTTATCCCTTGAACATTGAATTTCACTTGTTCTTTTCAGCTTAATCTGATTTATTCTGAAAAGGGATTGAAAAGGTTAGTTTTTCCTTTTCTTATGGCATCTTTCCCTTTGAGATGTGCAGTCCTTGTTATGTGTTGTTTCCAGGCCCAACAGTTCTGGAGGTTTTTAACACCTTGTTGAAGCACTTGCGCATCAGTGTCGACTTTGAGCTGGGTGACAGGCGTAGTTCAGCAGGGAGTGCCACTTTCAGCACAAGCTCCAAGGAGAGTGATGAGAGGATTGTTCAGAATGCTATTATTCAAACAATTGGTGAGTAATGATAGTAATATAGGTTCATTTAAAATTCCTCCCCTTCTCCTTCTTCCTTAATCAGATAGTATTAAAACAGCTTGAAGCAAAAAGGAATTATGGCAAATGTGGTATCTTTGCTTGTGCTTGCCTTTAAATAAATCTCAGGCTCACTTTACTTGACTTCTGAAAGATTTCTTTTAATTGTTAACTGAGAAGACAGTCAAATAGCTTAATTAAAATTGAAAATGCTGGTGAACTTACAATAACTTTGTTGGTTATATTATTATATGGCCCTTGAAATACAGACATCATTCTGTACCTTCTAGTACAGAACTACTGTTAGTCCTTTTATGAAAATCACATTGCAATCATATGCAGTAGTATGTTTCAGTAGGTACTACTTGAAAATTTGTAGAAACCAATGTTAAACACGGTAGCAACAATGACACCTGATGGCCAGTTGTGCTACCACAACTTCAGTACTTCTAAGTATGATGCTGAAAATGAGCAACAACTTCTGTAAATTATTTCATTGAAATATCCTATCCCCTTTTTTCAAATTTTCTCTTTATGGTAGTGATAAATACAGTGCATTTATGAAGTGTATTCCTCTACTTACAGAACAAGGGGGAATGTAACTTAAATGTTGTTCACTAATGTATCTGTACCATTGCTTATGGCTTAAAGTTTTCTAAAGAAGTAGCAAATACGTAGTAGGTTATTTCTCAGCATGACAATAAAACTCCCAAGTTAAGATGTTAAACAACTGCCCCCCCCCAAAAAAAAAAACCACCCAAACCCCAGAACCCAACCTTTGAAAGTAAAGCTTCTATCAAAGTTACATTTTTGTACTATTGCATAGCAATAGAATGGAATATCTCAAGTTGGAAGGGACTCATAATGATCAAGTCCCAGCTCCCTACTCCTCACAGCACTACCTAAAATTAAACCATATGACTAAAAGCATCACTCAGACACTCTTTAAACTCTTGAAAGGCTTGGTGCTTGACCACTTCCCTGGGGAGACTGTTCCAGAGACTGACCAACCTCTCAGCAAAGAACCTTTTCCTAATGTCCAATCTGAACTTCCCATGATGCAGCTTCATTCTATTTCCTCATGTCCTGTTGCTGGTCACCAAAAAGAGGAGATCAGCACCTCCCCTTCCATTGCCCCCTTTGAGGAAGTTGTAGACTGCCACGAGGTCACCCCTCAGCCTTCTGTTTTCCAGGCTGGACAAACCAAGTGACCTCAGGTGCTCCTCAGAAGTCTTGTACTTGAGGCCTTTAACCATCTTGGTTGCCCTCCTGTAGACATGCTCTAATAGTTTGTCCCTCTTATATTGAGGCATCTAAAACTGCACACCGTACTTGAGGGGGGGGCTGCACCAGTGCAGTGTAGAGTGGGACAGTCACCTCCCTTGACCAGCTCACTGTGCTGTGCTTCATGCACCCCAGGATACAGTTTACCCTTTTGGCTGCCGGGGTGCACTGTTGACTTGTATTCAACTTGCCATCAACTCAAACCCAGAGATCTCTTCCCACAGGGCTGATTTCGAGCCCCTTGTCCCCCAGTTTGTATGCAGAACCAGGATTACCGCATCCTAGATGAGAATCCAGCACTTGCTCTTACTAAATTTCATACGGTTGCCCAGCTCTGTAGTCAATGCAGATCTCTCTGTAAGGCCTCTCTACCCTCAAGGGAGTCCACAGCTCCTCCTAGTTCAAGTATTGTCAACAAATGTACTTAATGTATGTTAGGTTCCTGTGTCCAGGTCATTTATAAAAACATTGAAGAGCACTGGCCCTAAAACTGAGCCCTGGGAAACACCACTGGTGACCGGCGCCAGCCTGATGTAACCAATTTACCAAAAGTTTTTGAGACTGACTCCTCTGCCAGTTGCTCACTCAGTGTATTATGGACTTGTTTAGCTGTGTGCTGGACACTTTGTTCAGAAGGATACTGTGAGAGATAGTATCAAAAGCTTTGCTAAAATCCAAAACCACCACATCTACTGGCTTCTCTTGGTCAACTAGATGGGTGATCTTGTCGAAAAAGGAAATTGAGTTGGCTAAGTAGGACCTTCTACTTGTGAACCTTCACTGGCTATGACCAATGACTCTGTTGTCTGACGTTTTTTTCATTAACTCCCGAAACAGCCTTCTCCGTAATCAGGCACTGAAGTGAGACCGACAGGCCTGTAATGACCAGGGTCTTCCTTCTTACCCTTCTTGAAAACTGGGACAACATTTGCCGGCTTTCAGTCCAGAGAGGTCCCTGGACTCCCAAGACCTTTGAAAAATAATGGAGAGAGGTCCTGCAATGACATTGGAACCTGAGCTAAATCCCATCAGGCCCCTGAGACTTAGGTTCATCCAGCTGGAGCAGCAAGTCTTAAACAAGTTCAGGGTCAGCTGGGGGTTTATCATCCCCCCCCCAGTCATGGTCTTCCAGCACAGGGCTCCAGGGGTCCCATCATCATCAGTGTTAGACAGAGGTGGAAAAGACATTGAACTTCTCTGGTTTGCCTATGACCTTACTTGTGAGGTGACCAACCTCATCAAGCAACAGACCAATGTTATCTCTGATCCTCCTTTTGCTGTTAACATATTTTAAAAAGCTGATTTTGTTGTCCTTAACAGTGCTGGCCAGCTTAAACTTAATTGAGCTTTGGCCACACAAATTTTCTCCCTACTGTGTCAAGCAGCTTCTCTGTGGTCTGTGTCTCCTGTCCTTGCTTCCAATATCCATACACTTTCCTTTTCCACCTAATTATAGAAGAAGATCCCTGCCTCAGCCAATCTGGTTTTCTGCCCTGCTTGCTTGACTTCCAACACTTTGGAATGGCTTGCTTCTGCACTCTTAAGAGATGGCTCTTAAAAAGTGACCAGTATTCATGGACCCTAATACCTTCAAAAGCAGATACCCAGGGGACCTTACTAACTAGCTCCTTCAGCAGCCCAAAGGCTGCTGACCCCATATTCAGGGTTGAAGTTTTGTCAGCAGTTTTTCTGCTATTGCCAATGATTTGAAACTCAGCTACTTCGTGGTGACTATGACGGAGACAGCCACCAATCACCTCTGTTTACAAACAACAGATCTAAAGAGGGTACCTTTCCCAGCCAGCTTCCTTAGTATCTGCACCAACTTATCTTCAATGTGCTTCAGAAATTTTCTGGACCTGTTTTGTGTCCGCTGTACAGTATTGTCTGAGAAGTTAAAATCACCCATAAAGACAAGGGCAGTTGATCTACAGATACCCCCAATTCCTTGTAGAACAATTTATTGTTCCTGTCATCCTGGCTTGGTGATCGATAGCAGTCTTCCGCAGCAACATCTACTTTATTTGCTTTCGCCTCCACCCTTACCCAGAGGCTCCCAACCGTGTCATCATCATCTGTGAGCACTATAGAATCCAGCCTCTCTCTTGTATACAGTGGCAGCCCCCCTCCTCACTTGCCCTGCCTATACCTCCTGAAGAGCCTATAACGGTCCATCGCAGCACACCAGGCATAGGACATCCCACCAAATTTTGTTTATGCCAACGATGATGTACCTCTGGGACTAGGCCAAAGCTTCTAGCTCCTCTTGTTTATTCTTCATGCTGTGCGCATTAGTACTTCCTGCTGCACCAGGCAGGAACTTGTCACCATGGCCCCTAGTTCCTTAAGTCACCGTGTTCTGCCGGGTGGAGAGAGGACAGGGAATCCTCCATAATGCATCCTGTGGGCTGACCGGCCTGTCCCAGGGAAGGTAGGGTGCCGTTCCAGTAGCCTCTCTCTCTCTCTCTCTCTCTTGCACGCTTCCAACACTCCTCAGCCTACTCGCCTCCCCTGGAGCTCTGTCACTAATCGGAGCAGTTCCCCTCCCCGGGCACATCTCCCACAGGAGCGCAGCCCGGCACCTGGGTGGCTGCGCGTTCCCACCGCAGCTCTGTCTGGGTGGCTGCATCTGTCATGGTGGGTGCAGAGCTTAGAGAGGCCGTGGCTTTCTGCCGGGTGGATACCATTGCTCCCTGGTTGAGCTGGCAGAGCTACAGCACCCTCCTTGCATGCCAGCTGCCATGCTGCTCCTGGTCACTAGTGCTCCCCAGGGGCTTCTTTTTAAGATAAAGGCGCTTGCCTGCTGTTGCTCCTGGCCCTGCCCAGATCTCCTCAGCTGCTGTGGCACCAACTGTAGGCTTCTGGTGAGTCTCTCCACTCCCCTAAGGTTCCCCCAGTTTTGGAAAGCCCTGTGCACTGTGCTGGAGTGTTCTGCTGCAACTGTGCTGGCACTAGAGCTGCTCAGCACGGTAGTCTCTTAAGTAAATATGTCTGAGATTCCTGTTTGCAGACCTGTAATATTTAATGATGACTTCAGAACAGACAAAAGTAACAACACTGTTTTTCTATTAGAAAAACTTCCAATGCCTCACTAGTTACAAGTTAACAGATGTCACATACTTAATTTTAAATTATATATTTAAAGGAAGATAAAATTAGAAAGTTTCAGGATTCAAAGAAGAAAGTGAGTGTCATGAAAAGACACTGTCAAACCATTCAGCAGAAATGAACATACAATCATAGAGTTGTTTTGGTTGGAAAAGACCTTCAATGTCATAGAGTCTAGCACTGCCAAGGCTACCACTAAACCATGTCCCTAAGTGCCACAGCTACATGTCTTTTAAATACCCTCAGTGATGGTGATTCAACCACTTCCCTGGACAGCCTGTTTCAATGCTTGAAATGTGAGCATTACACCCTAAAACAAATCATGGGTTTATACTTCATCTATTTTGACCTTATTAATACATTCCTTGTATTCATAAGGCTTTTTTTAGAAAGGGAAGGGCCCTATATCTCTTTCCTTCTGTAATTTCCTTCAACTTTTATTTAGGATTTTTTGGAAGCAATCTCCCAGATTACCAGAGATCAGAGATTATGATGTTCATTATGGGGAAAGTACCTGTTTTGGGGACAACTACACAATCACTGGATACCAGTCACCTTGGGTTTGTATATCCTACGTTTTTTAATTTCTAATTAAAAATTTAGATTTTAGAATGCTGATAAGAAGTGAAAAGCATTAGGAAAAGTGAAATTCAAATTCTCACTCATTAAGGTCTGTATTAAATACTGTGCAGAATAGAGATTTGCACAGTGTCAACAAATGAAAGCAGTTGCCAAACACATTACCGGTAGAAAATAGCAATTGGAATGCAGTTTATTTTTTTGCACTACAACATTTCTTCTCTCCACATCTGTACAAACATTTCTAAAATTATCCACTTAATGGTGGTTAATTCCATAACTACTTATATGTGTATTTTGTGAGTGAGGGAAATTGAACTGTGACTACATTTCTTCAAGTAGGTGCATAATTTACTAATGTTTTTTGCGTTTTCTTAATTCTGTACAAGATGACTTCAGATTAAGAATTCAACCACAGAAATTCCAGTGAATTTGTTTTGGTTTAGATTTTCCCTGTTTGTTTAGAAATAGGAAAACGATATAGGTGGGCAGATTTCTGTAATAAACCCATAATGAAAAAGCAGCCATGCACCAAAGTAATATTTTTCCCTGTAACATGAATAATTATGATTAATGACTCATTTTTCTCAGTATGGGGAAAGTCAGTGGGAAGGTTGCAGCTATTCTTTGCAGGTATGCATGGATACTTTGTGCCACATATGTCCAATCACCTGCTATCTTCAGTAGGAAGTCATTGTCATTCTCCTGGCTGCTTGGTAGCTTTTCATAGAGTATTGGGTCCCTGCACTACGGGACACTGTTCCATGGAAGACAGGAATCTGTCTGTGCCAGGCAGTTGTCACATGTTAAAGTGGTATTTGAAAATACTAATCCCTTTGGATGTGGATTTATTTGGATTACCAGCTGGTGTAGGGTTTTTTTGTTTGTTTTTTAACTATACAATTTTCCTTCGTGGGATTTTATGTAACCATGGGACTGAGTAGTATGTTAGTGTGATGCGTGTATGTCATTCCAAATAAAGCAGGCTTTCTGACTGCTGATACAGTCTTGTGTTACCTGCCTGAAAATTTGGTCTCCGTTACACAAGACACATGAATGATACTGCCAACAGAATATAGCCAGGATTATAGCCCGTGAAGGTGGAAATTTCCACTGTTATATAAGGGATAACTTTTGTGAAGAGGCTTGCTCTTTCCTTATACTATTTGGTAGACAAAAGGGTTTGTACCTTTTTAACTTTCTTGAAAGAGTCTCTTTGAATGGGCCAATTTATTCCAAGTGCACTTTTATCTTGTAAGATCTTGCAAGAACAGTGCATATGTGACTATATACCAATAGGTATTTAACCTCTTTTTCTACTAGCAGATGGAAATGAGAACAGATGAAGAAAGGTTAAGTGGTGTTCTGTGTTCCTTCCTGTGATCTGAAATCTGAGGGTTCTTTCAGTTTTTCCTACTGATTTTGCAGATAACTTTTTCCTAGTCTCAAAGTTTTGGGGTCTGATTTAAACAAGAAGTGTTCTGGTTTCTTAAAAGACTCAAATTTAATTCAGAAGAAATGCTGAGCGCTGATGCTTGTGAAAATTAAGTCAAGCATGTAGCAGTTGAAGAGTTCAAGATACAAAGAGGTTTTGGAATGAAACACGAAGATTTAGATCAACTTCCCATATATCATTTACTGTATTTTTTAATTATATGTGCCTTTGATTTTTAAGCCTTCCTTTAAATGTCTTGTTCAAAAACATTTAGTTATTGCACCTCGTTTAGAGAGATTTGCCCCGTATTTATGGTCGGCTAGCATCCCTTCCAAGACTGCTGTATTCCCTTGTCAAAAATGGAGGCGTTAGAATGATGTTTGAAGTAGAATAATATTTTGAAAATATGCAAAGAAACTAATTTTCAACTTTTTTCCAATTGTAGGGATTTGGGAACTAGGAGGATTCAAATCATGTTGCTGAGATCTCTACTTATGGTAAGCCTTCTGTGTTCAGTATACTTCGTTATAAATGCTTCACTTTATATATTTATACATATAAGTACAGTATTACAACTCTGCATTATGAAATTCAACATACCTTCATATTACTTAGATCTGCAGTTCTACTGCGTAAAATTGTGACAGCGTTTTCCCAACTTAACATTACAAGCAGTTCAAGAAATATTTATTCATCTCTTAGAGCACTTTACCAGTTATAAATGGATCTGCAGATCCAAAAGAACATCATCAAGAGGTTGAGTTGACTAGTTCTGCCAGCAATGCTGGCAACATTGAAGTGAAATCACTTTTGTCTCTTGACACCAGAAAACCTGTAATTAGTCAAAATGGGTAATATTTTAAAACTGTAGGAATGGATGCCTACTTCAAAGCCCTTAAAGCTTCAGGCACCATTGTTCTTTCCTTCCTAGTATTTCTCAAGTTTATTGTAAGGTATGGTTAAATATTCTATCACCAGTACATTTTTCAACTGTGAGCCTTCAAAGAGTTTTTCTGGAAATACATCCTGATGGTACAAATCAGAAGTCGGTGGTAAAGGAGGCCCTTGCCTGTAGAATTCTGGCCTATTTTGTTGCAGAAACCAAAAATTGTTTAGTGACTGAAGTAGGGGAAATAGCATGAAGAACGATTTCATGACTAAAGCAGAAGAGTGCCTTCCTGGAAAATGAATTTCTGTCCCTGCTCTGACATGAAATTGTTGTGTGGTGTTAGGCAAATCAGTTAAAACTGTTCTTTCTTTGTCAGAATATGGAATTATAGATTCTGGCTTGCAGAAGACCTGAGTATTGACAGTTGTAATTTAAGGAGAGAAAACACGTTAGAAGGGACCTCAGGGGGTCATTTTGCACATTGCCTTCATTAAAGGTAGACTCAGCTATGCATAAATTTTTCCTGACAATATTCATCTCACCAGTCTTAAAAATTTCCATTGAAGTTGGTAGGAATTGTTCTAATTATTCAGGGTGCTGCACAGTCTTAAATATGCTTTAAGGGATCAAATTATGCATGTGGAATGAATTTAACATTTTTGATAGTGATTTTTGCTTTTGATCCTCTCAGAATATGGAAGTAAAAATCCCATTATGGCACAAAGATGTGAAAGTGAATGTTTTGATGCTTAATGAATTACTCGGACATTGATAAATATCATGGAAAAAATGTGGGAAGGGTTTGTGTTCAGAGCAAAGCTTTTGTTGTGGCATATAAGGCTTAGTCTACACACATAATAAAGAACTAGAAACTACTAAACCCTGCCTGTTCTGTGTACGGAATGGAGCATTGCACATCACATATTCTTTACAAAAGCATAATACTTCACAATATAATTAGCCTGTTGTCATGCATACACACAGGCAGACAATGTGGTATATGCAATTAAAATCTGGCACTTCATTAAAAGCATGCACTTCTATTTGCAGTCTTACTGTTTGTAATATTAGTAATTTTCCATTTTCAAAATGATTGATTAAATACCTTCATGTATCCTCTGCCAGCTAGCTTCCTTTCAGCCTGTTGAGTTATGCTATAGGAATAGCACTTGCTCACACGGTGTGGTTTAACCCCAGCAGGCAGTAAGGCACCATCCAGTCACTTGCTCACTCTTCCACAGTGGGATGGAGAAGAGAATTGAAAGGGTACAACTGAGAAAAGTGGGTTGAGATTAAAACAGATTAATAAGTGAAAAAGGGAAACAAGGCGGGGGGGGGGGGGGGAGGGGAGAAAAAGAAAAATTAGTGGTAAATAAAACAAAATCAAACACAACGCCTACCACACAACATAAAAAATGCCACCCACAACCCATTTGGTCACCACCAGCCAACTGATACCCAGCCAGTCCCTGAGCAACAGCAGCCCTTGCTGAGCACGATGTCATGTGATCTGGGATATCCTTTGGGTCTGTCGGGGTCAGCTGTCCTGGCTGTGTCCCCTCCCAACTTCTTGCTCACCCCCAGACCCTCAGCCTCCTTGCTTGTGGGGTGGAAGCAGAAAAGCCCTTGGCGCTGTGTAAGCACTGCTTGGCAATAAGTAAAACATCCCTGTGTTGTCAACACTGTTTCCAGCACAAGTCCGAAACACAGTCACATACCAGCTACTATGAGGAAGAGTAACACTGTCCCAGCAAAAAACAGCACAACACAGTTCACTTGTAAAAGCTGTAATGGTTTGAGATATGTATAATGAAGATATAATTATTATGTAAAGTCTTAGATAAAAATATGATTGCTTTTTTAATAATTAAATTTTGAATAATTTTGCTTTGTCATCCTCAACAGTTTATGCTTGTCAGTTTTTCTGAATTCTGTTTTGGTTTTGAGATTGTAAAATTCTGGTAACCTCCATTTAAGAGACAGTAAATTCTAAACATTTCTGACTGCTGTAAATTTTTAGCAAATTAATGTTTAAATTGTCAGAAGTTAACTTTTCCTTATGTACCTACAGAGCTTGCTTTAAATAAAGGTCATTGAATGAGGCAAGTCAAGGTAGTATTAGGTTAAAAAAGAAACAACAAAACCCACCATGGTAACAGATTTTTAAGAAAATTATGTTTGCTGCTTGCTTTTTTGCAATAAAGTAATATCCATGAATGTTCAAGTTGTACATAAAAGCCCTGATTTCTCTCTTTTTCTTCACATGAACATGCTTGGTACCATGTATGAGCAGCTCGGACCCTGAAATAGAAAAATTTCTTGGAATTATTACCATCTTCATTTTATGCCCTGCAACTTTTTTGAAAGGTCATTTTTTGAAAGAATTTCAATTTGTTTTTTCTTTCGGGTGTGTTGGTAGAAGAAGGTTCCTGAGAAGTACCACTTTAAAACAGATGAGGGAGTTCATTTGAACATGAGTATAAAAGTGTTTCCAAATTCATAGTGAGTTTAGGAATTTTCAAAACTAATACAATACTAGAGTATGAATCCACCTTTCAGGTGCCAAAGCAAGCCCACTAAAAGGTGAGTGACAGCTGCAAGTAATTCTTACAATGCAATAATGACACACACTAATTTTACTTCCAACAATGAACAGGTGACTTCAGGATACAAAGCAACGATGATAACTAATGCACTTCCTCCCCCATTTCTGGACCCATTATTGTCTCCTTCACTCATGGAAGACTCTGAGCTAAGGCAGCTGGTCTTGGAAATATTGCATAATCTCATTGATCGGCATGACAACAGAGCAAAGCTCAGAGGGATACGGTAGTTCTTTCTCTTTGCTTTGGCCTACTTGAAATTCTAATTTAATATCTGAATTGATAAGTACTGTTGATTTTTTAATTTTTTTTCCTCATTTGAAATGTTAATGTACTGTTCTGATAAATGCACAGTGCTCAGCATCATTTATTGATGGCAAGAGCTTTACAGGTAAGCCTCAGTGCATGATACCTTAAATGACCATTGCCAATATCTGCTAGTTTAACCGGAAGACAGAATATGGTATTTTATGTAGAGGAAAAAAAAACGTGATTGTCATAATTCTGTGTATGGTTCTCCTTCTTCAAATGAAATTTGAATGTCATTGTTAAACATTGATATAATTAAAATGGAAATTACTTCAAGATTTGGTTGAATAGTTCATGTATTTCACATCCTCTTCCGCAGCTACTTTTTGCTAAAACAACATTTTTGTTTCCTTTGTAGAATAATACCAGATGTTTCTGATCTAAAGATAAAACGAGACAAAATTTCAAGGCAAGACGTGAGCTTCATGAAAAAGGTAATAGGATGAAAAAGTGAACTTTCCTATCTGGAAAGAAGATAAAGTAACTGTTAAATTAGTTTGAGTCAGTGGGGTTGTGGGGGAGACAGCCCTCCTGTTGAGTCACAAGGTTTGGAAGGTATCCCATTGCTTTCTAAACTCCTTCTCAGAGAGTAGCCCAGGTGCGGCTAGATCATCCTAGTCTCAGACTGTCAACTGTTTTAAGTCAAAAGGATTTATATGTGCAGCCACTCATCAGAATCAATATTTGCCTGTCAGAGCCCAGTTTAAGGCCTTTCACTGAAACAGTTTCACAAAGTTGAAAAAAATTGATGCTTTCCTAAGGTGACAGGTATGACAAGTTCAGCATTGCTGCTTATAAAAGCACTTCCTGCAAAAATCGAGCTGGAGTTAAGAGTTCAGCACTTCTGTTAACAGTATTGTCCCAGGTGACATCTGATGTAGTCAAAGGCACAAATCTTAGTAAAGAGACATCCCTTCTTGGTGAGGAGAGGTCCAGGCCCGTTGACCCTGACACGGTCGTTTTGAGTTCTTGTCCTTAAAAAAAAGTCTACAGTGCCAGATTTTATACTCATGGTGAGATGGGACTAAGTCAATTATTGTGTGCTGACTGGCCCTTAAGGAGGTATCAGTTCTGGAAGGTCAGCAGGGTGTGCTGGAGCAGGGAGGATTCTGTACAGACTGACCCGTGGTACAGATTCACAGTTAGAGATGTGTGGGAGCCTTCCTGGCCTTCACTGAAGCAACAACAGGCTGTGAGGCCCCCACCTCAGCCCGGGTGTCCCTCAGTTATTTGTTAGACCTCATCCATTACCTGTTTTATGGGATAGGCATGCTGCTGGAGTCAAGCTTCCAAATCCACTTTGGGCCAAATGCAGTTGGTCGTTGTTAGGTCGGGTTGGGGGGGGGGAGCACAGTGCCACAATAACTGAATCAGTAGCTTTGCTTTTCTTCTATAACTCTGTTTGTGCAACAGGTTGCAAAGATCACTATCAAGCAATTTTAATTCAAATTAGAGTGACTTCACTGTTGAGGTGCCCTAGATTTGAGAGGTGGTTCCGTGGGATGAAATTTTCATTTATATCTTCAGTGAAAATTCTTGCATGTATGAAATTAGAACAGTGTATATCTAAACCATTATTTTGAAAAAAACTTCCCTATAGTTAGATCCCTATGCAGCATTTTATTTATGCTTGGTAGTAGTTTCTCGTTTGTATAGCTTTTATTTTGTTGTATTTTCAGATGAATTTTTATTTATAAATCTTTTTTTAAAAGCCTTTGTACAGGGACTTGTGTCTTACCTTTTAGGTAAAGATATTAAAGAAATTTAACTTTGAAGAAAAAATGCATCTCCTTAAAAGTTTATTTTTACAGGATATTATGCCAGTGGACTTTTGAGTATGTTTGGTTCTAAAGAAAAACAGGTGGTTTTTTTTTTTTTTAGATGATGATAGTGTAGAGTGAAATTCTTTATAGTAAACACCTTATTTTCTTTGTGGGAAATATACATACAGTTATTTAGTGTGATCTGTCATTCTTGACTGTGGTTTATGTGTGTAGATAGGTTTGTAAACAAAAAAATACAAATTACTGAAGTCACCTCTAAAGCAGGCTAGAACATATATCACTGTTAGCTGAGAAAATATATTGACTTCTTCCAGCTATCCCATGCTACTTTGTTTCCTGTTAGCTGTGAAATAAAAAAAATTGTCTTCAGAGTGCTAACTTAATTTAATATTCTAATCATAAAACAGAATAATTGCACTTTAAGTTGTCCAGAGGCAAAAATACTACATATGTAATAACATGCAAACTAGAGTTGTGCAACTTTAAAGTAATATTGCAAGATAAATGTTCTTGCTAAATTACTACAGTTAATACTCCTTGTAGCAAATTTACACCTGTTTTGGTTAATACTAGAATTATGCAAACGTAAAGATTACTTCAACATTGGCAATTCTTGCATTTTGCCATCTTCTGGAAAGATACTGTGTGTTGAGAAGATCCATGTATTAATCTATTTTCATGTGCAAGTTTAATTCTTTATCAGTGGGATGAATAATTTCATTACTTTTATTTTCCAAATATGCCTTTATTTTCCAAATATGCCTTGTCTTTAAATAGCAAACTTTTACAATGCTTATTTCATAATGGCTTCTGTGATTTGCTAGTAGCTTGGTTTCCCACTTTTGTAAATAAAACATATATTTGAACATCTATATATTTGATTTTAGAAGTAATAAAATAAACAATGCCATCTTTATTATTTCTTACGTGTATATGTCCTGCTTGAAAAGCAGGTGTTAAAAACGAGTTTTCTCCTTCTGGAGCTGAACTACTTCTTCCAGAGATAAAGCATCAGTCCTTAGATCTTGAAAATCAACTGGGTCAACTGATACAGACCTGTATCCTCTACAGACTAAGAATGCTGGAGTGGTACTGGGTTGTTGCATGCAAAACCTGCTGCTTATCCTGCCTTTCTGTGGTTTCGTTTGTTTTGGGGTTTTTGTTTGTTTGTTTTGGGGGGTTTTTGTGTTAAGATAATAGTTTCTTTACAAAGATTGGTTAGGCACAGTGTTACAAGGAAGGGAAAGTCACTTTTAATTTGAGGGTCTTTCATTAGATAATCAGTGTTCATCACTACAGTTAGTGGAGGCCTCTATGTACATTAGAGAGCCCTACTCATCTTCTGAAACATCCTCTAGAAGGATTTTTTCTTAGTTTGCTATTCAAGGAGACTTGCTTAGTGAACAAAATTGGTATCTTCACAAGGATAACCCTTGAAAGCTCTTCAGTTACTTGAATGTTCTTGTGGATGTTTCAAGATCTTCTTTTTCCCCCCCTCCTTTTCATAAATGGGCAGATTTATTTCTGAATATTTCAATAGGAAATCAATGCCAATGTCTGACACGCAGTGCAATATTCACATGCAGTTCTCTGTATATTCCCCACCTGTATAGTTCTACATTAAATAGTACTGTATTTATACAGAAGCTGTTGTTATAGTCGTCTTGATTAATCATGTACTTTTTTGTGTGTATATGTATATACATGTATTTTATTTTACCCTTTTATATTAATTCTTTATCTAAAATAACCTAACATCAAAGTTGGCCCTGCCTGGAGTAGGGATAGGACTAGAGGACCTTTAAATAGACTTTCTAACCTAAAGTATTCTGTGATTTTTAGTACTCATTTTCCCTTTTTTGTCTTTTATAGCATGGTCAGCAGTTGTACAGACACATCTACTTAGGCTGTAAAGAAGAAGACAATGTCCAAAAAAACTTTGAGCTACTGTTTACATCTCTAGCTCTTACCACAATTGAACTAGCCAATGAAGAAGTGGTTATTGATCTCATTCGATTAGCTATTGCTCTGCAGGTACGAGTCTAAATCAGTGTTGCATTCATTGAGGGACAATTTTAATTTTTAATTGGAGATGTGGATAACTTTTTTTTTGTTTGTATATTGATCTTCAGATTGGAATTCACATAATTCAGTTTGAATTTGATAATCTATTAAGGAACTGTACTTTGTACTTACCACTGTTAATAGGGAAGCTTCAACTACTCAGATTTGTTACAAACTTCTACAGCGTGTTCTCTTCAGGAAATATAGGAAATGTGATATTTGTTGAAATATTCCCTAGAATGACTGATATATTATTTAACAAATGGACAAGGTTTTCTTACAACCTGTGATCTTGAATCAGTATTCCATATAAATTGTGTGGGTTGTCCTCACTCTGGGAGAAAGCTTTTTGTTAATTGATCGATTGGAAATATTTGTTGAAACAGGCTATTTAATCTTACTTTTGGGTAAAATTGTATGAATGTATTGACAGCCTTTACTCCTTTACATTTCCTTTACAGGATCAAACATTATTTCATACTTGCATACGGTACTCAGTGAAACAGTGTAACTTAGTAGATTTATCTGTGTTGAAATTAAAGCATTCCAAAAAAATTGTGCTAGTATGTGCCATAGAAATTTGAAGTTGTCCTGTATCCCCAGTTCACTTGCTGTCATTAACCTTATTCCCTAGCGTGCACCTGCATTATGAAACCTCTGAAACTCAGAGGGCATCCTCAGTTTTAACATGTCACTGAACCAAATCCTTACTTGATGAAAATGACATTGTGAGTTTTACTAGAGCAAAAATAATACAATCTGAATAAACATAGAAATGCTAATAAGCATTAAATAATTCCCTTTATGGTACTATGTACCTGTGACTCACAAGAGTGTTTTTTATTATTAAACTACTGTTTCTAATTTCTAATTTTCCTTTAAAAAGTTAGGATCAGCAGGTGGTAAGGACAAGAGACTTCACAGTCATTAACCTGTACTCTCTGAGAAACAGAGGTTTGAGTTGAGTAGATTTATTTCTCTTCATGGGGGTTGAATCCTTCAAGTTCTTTTAACTCTGGATCAATATATAGATATAATTCAGGAGTGAGCTAAAAGATTAGGATTTTAAGATAAGAGGTATGAAATACTAAGTAATACCAGATAGTCTTCATATGTCAGCTAGTGTTACTAACAATAATTTCAACTTTCATATATTCAGGACAGCCCGTTAACTTGAAAAGTATGATGCTATCCTTTATATTTCAGGACATTGCCATCATCAATGAGGATAATCTGCCAATGTTCAATCGTTGTGGTGTAATGGCATTGGTTGCAGCGTATTTAAACTTTCTGAGTCAGATGATTGCAGTTCCTGCTTTTTGTCAGCATGTCAGCAAGGTAACACATAATTAAGTCATTTAAGTCAGTTTAGAACAGTACATATCCTACTGTAAAATGGGTAAATAACTTGTCAAGTAATTGCTTGTGGTGTTGATCTCCTGTACTTGTGTCCACCAACATTGCTCTTTGTCTTCAGTCTCCAATTGCATTACTTGCAGACTCTAAAAATTATGCACAGAATATTCTTCTCTTAGGGTATAGCATTTGTATTTTGTTTATGGTACCATATATAATGGGCTAAATCCCCATCTGGTATAAGACTTTACAACCTCCCTGGTTTTGGTAACAGTACTGACATGCACAAGACCTGAGAACTAGATTTTAGTCTAAAGGGTGAGTGCCACAATCTTTCTCTGGTTAAAATAAATTCTAAAGGCCTAATTTCTGCTGAGGTAGATGTTAGTGAAGGGTTGGTAATCTGCTACAGTAAAACCTGTTTAGGCAATTTAGTCATTGGAGAAAACAGCTATGGAACTACTCCATTTCTACTGTTTGTCTTGGGTTTTTTTTCAGGTCATCGAAACTAGAAGTTTGGAAGCATCTTATTTTCTGCCAGAAACAATCTTCAAGGACAAATGCAAGTAAGTACATATAGAATGTGAAATAAGGAACAGTGAAGTACCTATTTTACCATTAAAAATCACACATTACTGAAATACATTGCATATGTGAAAAATAATTTAGAGGAATAATAGCGTACAGAATAGGCAGAAGAAAACCAAGCATTAAAAGCATATATGGAAAAAATATGTTTTTCAGACTTTTTTTACTGTAGTGAGAGGCATTTACATCTGCCCAGTATGATGCTTGGTGTAAGTGCTAACACAGCAAAATGCATTTTCACTGAATCACAGAATGGGTGAGGTTGGAAGGGACCTCTGGAGATCACCTGGTCCAATGCTGCTGCTCAGGTAGGGTCATCTGGAACAGGCTGCCCAGGACCACATCCAGATGGCTTTGAAATATCTCCAAGGATGGAGACTCCACAACTTCCCTGGGCGACCTGTGCCAGTGCTTGGTCACTCTCACAGTAAAAAAAGTGTTTCCTGATGTTCAAGCAGAACCTTCTGTGTTTCAGTTTGTGCTTGTTGCTTCTCGTCCTGTCACTGGGCACCACTGAAAAGAGCCTGACTATTGTCTTTCCATCCTCACTCCCTTAAGGTAGTTGTATACATTGATAAGATCCACCTTCTCTTCTCCATGCTGAACCATCCCAGCTCTCTCAGTCTTTCTTCATTGGAGAGATGCTCCAGTCCCTTAATCTACCTTAGTGACTCGTTGTTGAACTCTTGTCTCTACTGTTGTGAGGAGCCCAGCACTTCACACAGTACTCCAGGTATGGTCTTATCAGTGGTGAGGGGAAGGATCTCCTCCCTCAACCTGCTGGCAGTACTCCTGGTACAGCCCAGGATACCCTTAATCTTTTTTGATGAAATGGCACGTTGCTGGCAAATGGGAAATACTATTATTCTGCAGGTTTTTCTATGTAGAGACCATATTCTTTCAAGATGTGCAGAATAGGTGAGGAACATACTTCAGATAACCAAGAAATGTTAAGATAATTTAAACTGTTACAGAGGTATTCAATGGAGCAATTTGGGGCTGTATATTTATTCCTAAAAAACTAAGCAATTTTTATTTCCATCAAATCATTACCATTGACCCTTTTTGGTTGCTTGCATACACTGGAAAATACTTTGCGTAATGAACAAATATCTGTTGGTAGATAATAACTTCAAATATATATTTTCACAGTCTTCCAAAATCCTTAGAGAAGGATGAAAAAAATTTATTTTTCCTGACAAACAAGATTGCAGAATCATTAGGAGGCAGTGGATACAGCGTGGAAAGATTGTCAGTTCCATATGTACCTCAGGTAACAGGTGAGTGGTGATTAGTGGCAAGACTACTAAGTAGCAGTTACTAAGAATGCTTTCTTAAAGTGTCGTGTGCCAATGAAATGTAATGTGCCTACTTGGCAACAAAACTTAATCCTAAGTGTAATTTCGTTTTCCAGGATGTTTTTTCCCCCCCTCATTAGCAGCTGTATTATTGCTAAGAAGTTTCAACACTGTGTCCTTTAAGATTATTTTTTCCTTAAATTCAGGAGGTGGGGCAGAAAGTTCTTGAACCCACTTCTTTGTTAAAGTCTTTGCTTTTGAAAGAATACCTAAGAAGATAGTAGTGATTATTACTGTTCCTCACTCAGTATTAACTTGGGTTAGAAGGTAAGGAAGGATTATGCAAGTTGACATAGTTTATCCTTTTTATGTAAAGACTGGATTGGAACATATTCTATCCTTCTGCCATATGGCTTTGTGCTGACTTGAGTTATGGCTTTTGTAAAATTCCTGATGAGCAGATGTTGCTTTAATCAAGAATGTTATGTCTTCCTCCATTAGATACCTATGCTAGCTTAATGTCAGGTAACACAATGAAAATAGCCTGAGGAAGATTTGTGAGAGTTTGTGCTACCTGGGATGCAAGCATAGTGTGTGAATGACTAGCTGGTACGTGGCACTGTGTGTTTTCAGGTTTTAATATATTTTCAACAGCCAATTGAGGAAAATGGGCTGAAAAACATTTTCTGAAGAATTTTTTTATTAACCATGTGTTGTTTTTCTGTGTACACAACTGGTTGCTGTTGTAATAGATGATGGGGCATCCCTGTCTGAAACATGACCTTTTTGTGAAATAAAAGGACCTAGCAGGAAAATGTGATTCCTATGTTTTGTAGCACACACATAGAAAGAAACATAGTACATATGGACAGTGAATACCAGATCTGTCACACTTACAGTATGATTCAGAGACATTGCTGCCTGCTCTTGAATAAGCTTTTTTGGATAGCTGCTATGGGAGGGAATGAGTTCTCCAGACCAGCAGATGTGGTTTTGTCCCAAGTGCTAGCAGGCAAACTAGTGATATATTCTGACACAACTGCAGTGTGTTGTGTTTTCTGTTGCTGGTTGTTGCCTTCTAAAAAAGGAAAATGTTGCTATACTTGACAGATTATTTCTTCTAGTGTCCAGAAAAATAGTTAATGTTACATTTTAGTATTGGCAGAAGAGGTAGGTAGCAAGTAAGGAAATGTTTTCAAATTTTTACTGAGTGAACGAGAAAAAGAGCCTAGCGTAAAGTTTCTGTTAAGCCTCCTCTAGAAACTGAGGTTTATTTGTACTCAAATGACCTTGCTAGGGTTTTCATGGATAATTTGATTAAAATGCATTTCTACAGAGGAAGATAATGCAAGTTCTGCTATCAAGGTTAAGTGAGTTTAACTGCAAATATGTGATTAACTGCCTTTTCAGGTGATGAGAAATGGCCATATTTAACACTAAATCTCAGCATATGTGAATCAGATTATTCTAGTTCTTTTGTAATCTTTTTGTAAAAAGCTGTAATCAAAACAGGTTCCATGTCTGTTATCATGTCTAATTAAGATCATTAATCTCTGATCCTGTGGAATAGAGCTTCCAAGGTTTTGATTTAACTAAATCAAGATCAAAGTGAGTATCTTGGAATTCTTGAACTTTTCATTTTTTATTTCAGTGAAATGTTTCATTGCTAGTATTATAATGCTAGAGTATAGTGCTCAAAATATACTATTTAATTTCAGTAAAAGATGGATCCAATTTTTCTATATTCCTGTGAAAGTTATGGTTGAACCCAGAAAGCCAGTAAAGCTTTTATCTTAATTATTTCTAGCATTTGTGAATATCAATGATATAATGCTTAACAATGACTTATAGACATGAAATCATCATCCTGTCTTTGTTTTAGGTTTTGGGACTTCTTATCAGTTTGAATGACATTAATATCTGCAACTTCCTGTACCTTGTTCTCTTCCTTATTTGGGGAGGGGGGAAGCTGATAATTTAAATGCACATTTAATAATTTTTTTGTCTATACATGTATAATTTTTTTTTTAATTTAGCTCTATTTTCATCAGGCAAAAAACCTCATAAGTGCAGACACAAGTCAAAAGGTAAAACTGAGCTGTAGTCAGCCTGCTCTCCTGCTAGCTGTAGTGTGTCTGTATAGGATGTGCACAGTCAAAAAGAAAATATGTTTTTAGAAGATCTTTAAGCCAGAAATTGTGTTGTACTTAGTGTATTTTGTGTTCCTTCTGCTTTTTTTTTTTATCTCCTTGATATACCTGTAGCAGTGTTACCAGCTGCAAGGTTTGTCTTTGTGTTTACTCTTGATTTGGGATTCTACATTATATTCTGATTTTCTTTTTCAGAGCAGGTAGTAGGGCTGTAGGTATCATTTTTGTGGTAGTGCTAATTACCTCTGAGTGACATTGCAAGAACTTGGTAAAAAGTTGGAAGGAGCTCACAGCTGTTCACAGAATGATGATTCATCTTATTGGCTGGCTTTTCAGGATGAAGGCCTGTTAGTGGCACAGGTATACATGCATATGTTCTGTGTGCATCCCACCAGCAGCTGGGCTTACATACTGCTCACCAGCTGTCTCCTGGTTCGCAGTCTCCCCAGTCACTGGCACCTGAATATGTGAGTCCCCACGGCCCCAGTCCAGCTGCTGGTACAGATCCCAGCTGTGCGCAGAAGTGCAGACATGTGTGTACGTGTGGGTCTCAATAAACCCCCCAGGCTCCATGGTCTTTTGGACAGTTGGCCTGAGCCTCCTGGTTGCTCCAGGTGCCTCCCCCTCAGAGACACAGAGTGCCAGACACACAGACACCCCTTGCTCCCAGGCCACTTGACCTACTCACCTGCTGGTCCCGCTTGATATTCCCTCGTGATCACACATTGATACTGTTCACTATCACTTGCTCCAGACACACAGGCCTTCTGACCTGTGGTCTGACTCCAGGTGCTGTGCTCAGACCCCCATGTGCACACCTGCACAAAGAATAGAGTCCCTCCCCCAGGAAAAGAGAAATGGAATTCAATCAGAAGATGGGGCAGGCTGCACTGGTGATGCTCAGAGCAGGGCCAGATGCAGGTACAGATCAGTAACTGGTTTACATGGGACTGATGCCTTCACCCAGTATTTTCCTTGCTTGCTCCTTCTCAAACCATCTCAGTCCTCCTTTTCCCCACCCTTGCTTCCTCCCCTAAATATCCCTTACTGAGCCTTATGCAATCCCAAGATGCTGTTCCCCTGCATCCCACAATGTGTTCGGTACCCCAGTCACCGATACCGCCACAGTCAGTGAGGTGACCCAGAGAGCTGCTCCCACTGCCCTATGGGTGGGTGCCTGGGACAGCCCTGGCAGGGGACAGGGCAGTGGTTATTAGGGCTCCACCACTGCCCTCGTGACACCTGGGCTCCTTTGTGTGTGTGGAGATGACCTTTAGATCATACAACAGAAAAAATGGCAATTTTCACAAATTTTTACTCAATACATTGAAATTAGAGACAAATGGGCATTTTTATTAGGCAAGTAGAGTGACGCATCCACTGCAAAAATTAATTCTATCCAAAGTAGTCCCAGAAATGTATCTTCTGGTGTTTGCATGTCGATTTCAGAGAGAGCAGCAAGATGGCAGCAAAGATGTAGTTTTGTCTTGTGTTTACTCTTGAGGGCCAAGGTGCTTTCCTCAGACTGTGTGTACTGGGTCGTACAAATTAAGTAAATCCTTCAAAATGCCACTTCAAATGCTTCCGGGTATCTGAGAACCTGGCAAAGATAGCTAGAATTCAGGTGTTTTTTCACTAATCTTGTTCTGTCACTGCCTCTTAATCTTAAAATGGCATTTTGTTTATGTGACTTGTGAAAGTTATTTCTTGATTTTCAAAAGCTGAGTATGTTCAGCTCTGCTGGAATGAATCCGCTTTGTTCATACTCAATATTTGCACTGCAAAAGGGCTTCGCTAGAAGCAGTTTAAACAAAGGCTGCAGAAGAACCAGCATAAATTACCTTGCAGTGGGGGGGGTTTACAGTTGCTCCCCTTATCTTAGTATCAGGTGCCTGTAGGTGCTTCTAACTGTGCAGTTCAAGTCATCAAAAAATAATGGCCAGGTCTAAAAGTCTTGATCTCAGCTAATATATGAAATGTGCCATCACAATTCATGGTTTTGTAAATGAGATACACAAAAGTCAGGCCACTCAAGTCTCCATTTGTCAGAGGATCCTCATGACATGTCTGTAAATGTATTTTTACTGATTTTTTTTTTTTTAATATTTTGTTAATGGATTAAATGTCAGAAATGAGAAAATTTTATTGGTGTATTTGTCTCAGGAATGCAATCACAAAAGGAAAATCCATCAACTGATGGATCATTTGATGATGATCTGCTTATGCATTAATGAAATTGTTGTGCTCCTTTTAGTATTAGCACAGTTGGTCTTACTCTGACAACATTTTAGGCCAGCTGGACTTGCTAAAATGTTTTTAGGAAGTTAGAAATGGAAATTTTTCTTCCAAGTAGATTTTTAGACTTCTGACTGAATATGGTGCTTATAGTAACAAGAACAAGGAAGGAGTGCTGTTCATTTCATTCAGAAATCTTCATTTCTTCTGTCAATGAGGCAGCTTCCAAGAAGCCCTTTTCTGTTTCAGAATACCTTCAGGTTAAGATCTTAATATTTCATTTTCACAATGAAAAAAATATTTGTAAATTACTCTGCAGCAATATATCATCATGTGCTATGTTATTTATTAGGCATTTGATAAGATCTCATATTTTTTTAAAAAAAATATCTGGTGTTCTAAGGGAAAGTTGGCAAGGTCTGGGATCAGAGGGGGAAGGGACAACAAAAAGGTTTTTTTCCTTCATATTTAGTAACTCAGATCAGTAACTGGTAATTTTTCACAACAGTCCAAATGATAAAATACATGATCTTTGGTTAGATAGGCATATAGAAACAAATCAACATCTGATGCGTAGAAATTTGATTGATCGTGTTTCAACTGTTATACAAAAAGCGAGATAAGTTGTTTTTCTTCTAGATGAGGACAGACTCTCTAGGAGGAAGAGCATTGTGGACACAGTATCTATTCAGGTGGATATTCTGCCTGGCAATAACACAGAGGATAAGGTATGAAAATGGTGGAATATTTTAAAGCAGTATATTCAGGGGAGGGGGGGGATGCAAATGAAGTTTTCCCAGAAAGTCTTGTATCTAATTGTTTTAGCAATATAAATTGTTTTGTTATTTTGATTTTTTTTTTTTTTTTACTCCTGTGTTTGTAGAAATGTGATCTTGCTGTAAAAAACATTTTGTTGTTATAGTTTTCACATACAGTGCTGCAGAATATGGTAGTAATACATATCTATGCTGAACAACTAATATTTTGTGAGTAAATATCCTGAAATATTTTCTTTGGATTTTGAGGGATCAAATGGAGTCCTGCATCTGTATATCTGCATCATCTGAAGTATCTTGAGCATCTTTTTCATCAGCATGGGGCTGACAGATAGAAGAATAGTGGGACACCTGCTGTCTTTGAGGGTGGCAGGTAAAGGCTGGGCAGGCTACATACATAGACCAAAACAGTTTAGCACACAGTGCTTCATAGTCACAGGAAGAATAAGGTAGCAATAAAAAGTTCATATGTAGTGTACAGGAGCTGATGCTGATTACCCCTTAGGAAGACTGCATTATAAGTTAAATGATCCCACATCTTATGACACTTCATTTGAAGTATGTCTTAAAATAAATTTCTATTTCTGCTGAATCTTTTTCAAGATTCTGCTGATTCTTATTAAGCAGATTTCTCCTGGCTGCGATGGAGATTAGCTGTTGAAATTGAGGCATTTGGACCTGCAAAAGAAACCTACCTTTGCCATCTTCAAGCACAAACCAGCTAGGGATATGAAACAATGTGTGGATAGAGTCAAGGTGAATGTTAGTTAAAAATGCAATATTAAGCTATTGCAAAGGAGCAAGTTTCATTTTAGAACTTATGGACAGAAGTGATTTAGGTTTTGCATCACTGTTATTTTTTCTTTCTGCTTTGTGCTGATGATACCTCAGATGGTATTTTGTGTTCATTTGCTGTCATGCTTTAGCAAGCATAGAGATAAACCAGACACAAGTTAAGAAGAAAGAAGAAGAGCTGTTTGAAAAAAAAACCAGATTATCACAATTTTTAGCTTTCTGAAGGAAGTAAAGGCTCCAAATAGGAATGGGGGTGTTTGCAATTAGTATCCTTTTTAAAAATCTTTTACTGTATGTTATTGTATTATGTATTACATATTAAAATAATGTGTTATATGTATGATATTGAACATCTCTCATGAAAGTAGAGTTAAATTATAGAAGTTTCCACTTCGGATTTAGGTGATTATGCTGATGTGTTAAGCATTGATCTATGGACATTTTTTGAAGATGATGCAGCAGTTGTAGATAAATCAAAATCTTTGCATGAGTTCTCAGTTTAATGTGGTACAATGCCTTGGATAATGAATTACTGTTTATCTTTCTTATAAACAAGAATTTTATTGATCAGAAATGCATGAAATGAAGCATTCCTCCTTTAGTTGCTTTGCAATGTTTGTTTACAATGCAAAGGGAAAACCAGTACTTTCCAATTAACTAACTGCCCTTTGATACCTATATCATGAACAACTGAAAAACTGGTAGATAGTCAAGAATGATCTTCTCATTGCCCTTAAGATCACTGAATCCAACTGTTAACCCAGCACTGCCCAGTCCACCACTAAACCATGTCCCTAAGTGCCACATCTATATGTCTTTTAAATACCTCCAGGGATGGTGACTCAACCACTTCAATAATGGTGCTCTGTAATTTTGGCTAATCTTGTTCCTTCGTAATGTGCATTTTTGGCCACCTGCCACATAAGGTGATACACTGGATGTAACCCAAGAGGAGGAAAAAAGAAAAAACTTCAAGTATATTATATCTTGTTTTATTCCTATGTAGATTAGTAAGTATAACATTATCCAAAGGACCATGAGGCTTTATGATTGCAAGGATAAACCACTTAATGGAAGTTTTAGGATTAATGATGTATGGTATCATTGGTACACTGTCTGACGTAGAAGACTGTTTATTCATAAAATATCTGTTACTGTATACAATACAAATGAAATTCTTTTGTACATGCAATCAAACGTTTTTTTGTTGTGGCAAGTCTGCTAGTGAATCCTGTTCAGGAAGATGGTTTATTCCATAGTTACCACCATTTATAAGATGAAAACACTTGTAAAAGTAGCTAGGTCTTCTGATATTAATAACGAAGTAAAATGCTGGCTAATATCGGCAAGTACTATGGTTGTTAATTAGAAATCTGAAAGGCTGCCATAAACAAGTAATATTTACCAAATATGAATCGTGTAAAAGGTGATTATTTCAAAACCTGAATACTCTATCTCTAGCCACATCCACAAATATTTGGCATAAAGGGTGTTTTGCTGTTTCTTTGTTAACCTTTCATATATTCAGAGGTAGAGAATACAATGCTAATGTGGTAAAATCTGTTAGAAAAGTATCATTTACAGCTCCATCTCCTGGAACATCACCGATGTAAAAAGGAAACAGTTACTTCTGGCTTTTTCATTTACTATAGGTCAAATCAATGAATTAAAAAATTGAAGGAGTTTAGAGTCTTCTGAATAGGGTAAAATAACTTTTTGCTACCTTACAGATCTTTTATCTTAAATCATATTTGACCATTCTAAACAATTAGTGTTTATAAGGAAAAATAAAAGTGCTGGCAGTTTACATGTAGTTAGTTTTGAAGGATTAAAGTAAGGCAGTCCAAGGCAAGAAACCATGGTATATTCAGGTGAACACTGTTCTGCCACCTAAGCGTTCTCCCCCTACTACTATCACAGTGGTTTCACTGTAAATATACTTAATGATACAGAAACTCTAGGTCTACAAAGAATTGAAACTCAAAAGATCCATGAGCTGGAGCTCTTCAGAGAAAATGTTCATGCATCTTTGGTAATTTTGCAGCCCCAAGCAATTCCTAATGAAGTACATCTGCAGCAACAAATGGATATTCATATTGCTAAATGAACAGATTTTCTCAGTGCATCAAATAGAGCTTGTTAAGAAGAGCCTTTTAGCTCCAACGTTTATGGCATAAGCACCAAATTATTGGGAGCCCGTACTGGTACGAAGTTAGCCTAAAGCAGTAATAATTTTCCACTCTACCCTTTGCTACCATCTCTTCTTTTAGTACCACATTGCTGGTAGCTCAGCGAGTCTCGGGAAGCAGTTGCTCTTATTCACAAGAGCTGTCCAAGAACCAGTACTGACGCTTAACTATAGAAACACCGCAGCATATTCCTGACCCAAAGGACTGTTCTGCCAAAATTAAGTCCTTTTCCAAAGTATTGTTGCCATAGACTGTCTTGGCTAGAACTTGGAAAGTTTTTCTTGATCTTGTTTGATAACAATTTCCTCACTAATTGCAGTGGCTTAAAAACATGAATTAGTGATCTGTCAGCTGTCATAGAACCTCCAGATAAAGCTATTAGAAACTTGTAAGGCAGAAAATGCTGTGGCTGTTTTGGCCTTCTGTATTTATCACATTCCTTATTTTTTAGAAGCTTATGTGTTACATGTGAGGTTTTAAGGGGCTTTGTTTCATTGTGTTTAGGTTGATAATACTGAAGAAATCACCTTTGAAGCTTTGAAGAAAGCAATTGGTAAGATTTATTACAGTTGTTTTTATGCAGCATAGTTCTAGCTTACTGTGAAATTGCTAGAGAAAAAGATATGGTCAGAATAACAATTAAAATACTACGTTTGGGTTTATTCAGTTAGTAAATTTATTTAAAACTTCAGCTATGTATTTCTAAATTTCTGAAATGATATCTTGATAATTTTAGTGAATTCAGTTTCTGAAACTAGTGTGACTGAATGACAAGCATCTGGAAATGGCTGTCATCTATTAAATTTGCCCTTATAGTCCAAGCTATAAATAATGTGAGATTTTCAAGTTCCATTGAGTAATTATTTATAAAACAACTTAGGTATTTTTTGCATACCAAGACTTTCAGGTTTTCAGTGCATTCAGAAAACAGATTGTAAGGTACACATTGTGGACTTCAAAAACACTTACTTTTTTAAAAAGAATATTTTTATGACAAGTGACCTAGTTACCAGAACTGAGAATTATCATTGTTCCTTCTTTCATATCACTAATTACTAATAAATGCTGTTCAGTCCACCAAAATCTTGTCCAAAATATGGAATAGACTTTAATGTTTTAAACAATAGGCACTGACATTTTCAGTAAATAAATTTGACAGTTTTCCTTAAATTCATTACATGCTGGAAAGTTCCAGCTGGTTGTAGCTTCACGCAGCCTATGGAGGTTGAACTCACTTTTCCCAAATTCTAATAGAAAATTCTGCCCACCTATCTTCATGATACTGGGAGGGAGGATACTCCGTTCTTTTCTGTTGAACTTGTTTGCAGTGACTGAGAAGTGCAGTCTTGAGTCCAGATGATAAAGCAAAAGGAAACCTGAATGTACTTGTAATTAAAGCACATAGCAAGAAAGGGGTCCTCACACCAGCTCCCTGGAATTGTATCTGCATTTTTCTGTAGAAGCAATGACAGATGACAGCTTGCTTGCATATGGTTGCATCACTTCAAATACTGTGTATGCTTCTTCAGTGCACATTTGAAGGTTTATATCACTTGTACTTGATAGGCAAAGATTACTTTTGTCTTTTTTTTTTTTTAACTTTAAGATAACAATGGACTTGAAGAACAAGAAAAAGAGAAAAGGCGTCTTGTGATTGAAAAGTTCCAAAAAGCACCATTTGAAGAAATCGCAGCACAATGTGAAACCAAAGTGAGTTTCTGAAAAATGTTATACAGCATTGAAGATACTTGTATAAGCATTAAAGGGGATGTGCTGGCTAAAGGTGATTTATATTATCATGTCGCTGCTGCTGTTACTTCTGAAGAAGTTCAGATCTTTGTCCTCAATTGTTGTGTCCACTATTATATCAGTGTTTGGAGACTCCAGTTATTTAAAGTGTGCTTTTGGTTATTCCTAGACCATTTGAAAAGGAATGGAAGTCTTGTACACTCTTCATCTTAATGTTTTCCTTGCTGTCTTTGAAATCTAGATTCACAGTCCATTCTTTTTTCTTTCTGGAATAACTGGAGCAGTATTTAGCTCTTTATATACTTTGAATAATTTAAATGTATTTTAGGTTTGTTAAGCACCTATCTGCAACAGCAGCATTTGCTGTGTAATTCCTTGCACTGCAAGACAGGCTCACTCAAACTCACATGCCTCTTCAGGGTTCAGAATCCTTGCAGCAGTGTAAAAAGACAAGAAATGCTGCCTAGATTTGCCATGTGGTGTTGTGGAACATGCTCACTGAGTGTGGCCTTGCTCATTCCTTTTAGCGGTTCAATATATAGTAGTTAATAATTTGATATTTTATTTTATTTTTCCCCTAGGCAAACTTGCTTCATGATAGACTTGCACAGATACTGGAACTCACCATTCGGTAAGGCTTTATGCAAGAAGAATATAATAAATGAAAAATTAGTTATAAAGTAATTGTGACTGCTTTCAGATGGGTCGTGTCATAGTGCTCTTAAAAACATGTAATAGGCAGGAAAGAATTGTTTTAGATGAATGTTGTTGTTTAACCCTGGTAGGCAATTCATCCCCACACAGCCACTGACTCACTCCCCTTCAGTGGGATGGGGAAGAGAATTGAAAGGGTAAAAGTGAGAAAACTCATGGGTTGAGATAAAAACAGTTTAATAGGTACAGAAAAAGCAGCACGCACAAGAAAACAAGGAATTCCTTCACTACTCCCCATCGTCAGGCAGATGTTCAGCCACTGCCAGGAAGCAGGGCTCCATCACACATAACGGTTACTTTGCAAGACAAATGCTGTAACTCCAGATGTCCCCTGCTTCCTACTTCTTCGCTTAAAGCTATTATTGCTGAGCGTGATGTCGTATGGTATGGAATATCCCTTTGGTCAGTTGGGGTCAGCTGTCCCGGCTGTGTCCCCTCCCAGCCTATTTGCTGGTGGGGTGGGGTGAGGAGCAGAAAAGCCCTTGCCTCTGTGTAAGCGCTGCCCAGCAATAACAAAAACATCCCTGTGTTATCCACACTGTTCTGATCACAAATCCAAAGCACAGCCACATACCAGCTACTATGGAGAAAATGAACGCTACCCCAGCTAAAACCAGCGCACTGAAAAAAAAGTAGTCTTCATCTAAAAGTCACTTTGATTTTCATGGGGGTGTTTTGAATCTTTTTGGTAGTGGAGAATATCCAGAAAACATGTCATAGTATACTTACAGTATTTCTATGTATACTGGTAGTACTGAAGAATGCTGTTGTTTTACCATTGCTGTATCTGTTTGAGAAAGTATGTAGCTATTGAACACCCAAAATAGTGCATGACGTTATTATAGACAGCTGTGAACATCCTTTGTGCAGCATAAATAGTATTTGTTAGTAATAAAATACATTTTCATAGTTCTGTAACATCAGCGAAGTTGATGGTTTAGATCAAAGTACAAAAAATAAAACCCAAGGCATGATAATTTCATTAGAATTTCAGGAATAGGATAAAATATGATTGGGGGTTGGTAGTTTACTCTTGTTTATCAGCTATTAGTGTATAACATTACAAAAAAGAAAGCAGTCTATAAATTATATATATTGATTGTTCTTCTCACACAGTCCTCCACCTAGCCCCTCAGGAACGATGACCATTACTGCTGGACATGCTCATTACCAATCTGTTCCAGTCTATGAGATGAAGTTTCCAGATCTTTGTGTGTATTAAGTGTCTTCTGAAGTCTGCTGGACATTATTTAGAGTAGAGTACAATAGAAAGAACAAGATGAGTTTTCAAATTTTATTGTTTATTTCATCTAAGCTAACTTTAAAATAATGATGGACATGAGCCAAATACAAGTTACTCTAGCCAAACTCATGAGATGGTCTTGAGTTTTTTTCTTCTGTAATACAGATTTGTAGTTAGGTTTTTTTCATAGATCATGTTTATTCATTTTCATATTTGAGTACATCTAAAAGTCAGATTTAAAACTTGTCTTGCCATATAGGTGAATATTTCAGTTACTCTAGGATATTGTATTTCTGTAAATTCCTTTATTTGAGGCATTGTAACTAAAGAACGTGTTGAAGCTGAATTGGGTTTGGTTTGGTTTGTTTCGGGTTTTGTTTGGTTGGTGTTTTCTTCCTCCTCTCCATCTCAACTGTATATCCAAATAGAATGCTTTTGGCTTGCTTCATCTCATTAAATGGAACCAGTGGAGCACTACCTTAGCTCCCTTTTGTTCATGCTGCCATAGCTAGTCAACTTGTTTATTTTGGACTATATGGAAAAAAACAATACCTTACATGTGTTCAAGTACAGTAAATGAATTAATGGACACTTAAGTATTTTTTTGATGCATCACATAACATGCTTTTTAGGTATATACACCCAGTGTATGTCATGTGTTTCTTGCTAAAAGTTAACTGCTTTGCCTAAGAGGAGAAATCTCCTCTCGAAGCACTGAATTGTGCAATATTTTTCATGTCTTAAGGTGTATGGTTTACAACTGTACTTTTGAAAATGCAGTAGTATTTTACTGTCTGCTTTAGTATAAATACACGAGAGATATATTTAGTATAGCAGAAAATAAACTGAGGGCATTTTAAATCATAAATACAGAAATTACAAATATATTCTATGAGGTATTTCTCTGTAGTTTATTACAGCTTTTTAATGATATTTTAGAAATTGAAAGAAAACTGGATGAAACCATTTAAAGACCAGAACTCATTACGTATCTTGTCAAGCAAAAGCATTTTTAGAGTTGTATCTCTGTGTGTGTTTTTGTTTCATTTCTCAAACCTTTCTAGAAATAAGGAAAATATGGTAACTTTCATAGGTTTATGTATCTGAGTATACTATTCAAATATAAGTGAAGTAAAACTGGTATGGCAAATCACTGACATCTCGATAAGAGTTGTCAAAACTAGCTTTATGACTCATTAAATTCTGCAGACAAAAAACCAGCTTTTGTTGATGCCATGAATAGTACATTTGAAGTCCCTTAATCTCTCTGAATCTGACTGAAGCAATACAAACATGAATGAATGTTCTCAAATATGTGTAATAAATGTAGAACGTTTAAGTTAGCCAGCAGTTTCGATCAACAGCAATCAGGCCATGAATAAAGTGATCTAACAATCTGTTAGCCCTGCTTTGAGCAGGAGCTTGGTTTTGATGACCTTCAGAAGTTCCAGCCTAAAATAATCTATGACTGCGTAATTCTAAGATGTGAATCTGGTTATCAGACCAGCTAATTAGCTGTTTTGAGCATTTGCAAGCCCACTGTAAAAAGGATTTTAAGTTTTTTGAACTGTAGTACAGTATTCCACTGGACTACTTTTAAAAGCCTGATGTGACATAATATCAGCTACTTAAACCTATGAGAGAACATGCTGAGACTTTCAGAAAGCATTCACAAAACTCAAAAGGTAATTGAGACCTTCTTTTCAGTTTAACAGTGCAATCACAGCTGTTAGTGGATGACGAAACAGGCCCTTATCTACAGCATTCCGTTGTGATTTTTACTGCTGCAGCGTTATCAGCCTGATCAGACCACAGTCTACACATAAATAGGACTCTAGCTTTTAGTTTTCACTTTTTCTTTTTTTTTTTTTAAGGTAAGACATAATAGTTTTTTGGCCTATATAAAGAGTGTAATTTTTTAAATCGTAAATTTAACCTAGGGATACAATGTAAAACACTTATCCACTGTCATTTTTTAAGAATAACACTGCACTTTTGTACAAAAAGAAAATGAGGAGTCTAAGAAAGAATGTACTTCTGTTTACACTCTTGCAGTATGGAGACTGTGCTGTAAATACAGGATTGTTTCTGTGATTAAATTCTGTTGCATGAATGCTGCATGTGAAAATGACTAGATTCAGCATTTCGTTTTCTGTTTATGAAGTATTTTTTCATTTATGCTAATAGTAGGTTTCCATGTTTTCAATGTTCAAACGAAGTTTGTTTGGGAAATGCAGGTGTTGTGCAGGTATTGTGCAGGGAATGAAGAGCTTGTAACACACTGTGTTCACATGATATTTAATTTCTTCCTTTCTGGAAGTTCAGGGAGTCTGTAAGTTGATAATTGCTTCACTCTGGCCTTTCTAGAGAGCTGGGAGATAGGAGTGACTGTAAAATGTACTGTTTTGGTAGCTATTGTTATATGTAGCTAAAGAAAGAAACCAAATGGATTAAGAATGCCATTGTACAGTATAAAGTTGCTTTGTTTCACTTACATATTCTTGAGACAAGTTGCAGAACTTAAAAGCTCCATCTGCATACTGGTCCTGTGTTATCTGCAACACACTGAGTGCTGTCACAATGTTTATAAATCAGTATCCAGCCCTTTAAATGTATTCCAGCTTTTGCTTTGGGTTCTCTTTCCCATTATGTCATTCGAAAAATTATAGCTTTTGATAGTGGGTCACATTAAAGTAAATTAAATCCTTGTTAATTTCAAAAGATAGAAATAGCCTGTTGTCCAAAATCAGAGTAGGGCTAATCTGTCTGTTGTTCTGATGGTCATATATTCTGTACTGTACGTAATGAACCATTTTCAATAAATGTAAGAACACACTGTGCAATCTATATTTAAGCAATAAAATAAATTAAAATTTAAAATTAATATTTCTGAGGTGTCGGTTAATTTTTATTGCTTACAATTAAAGTGTCAGTGACATTTTTTTGCATGTAATATAGACCTAATTTTACACACCTTTCCCCCGCCCCCCCCCCCAAATGTCATTGCATCGCAGCGTTATTAAACTACTACTTTTATTTATGATTAAACCATTACTATTACTAAAAGCACCAAAATTTGAGAATGCAACAATACAAAAATCACTTCCTCATAGCAAGTAAGCTTCAAGAAGACATATAAGCTGTGCTTTTCAGGCCTGCCTCCTGGTCAGCAGACATACTGAGTTTGTAGTATCAATGAATAAAGTCCGTGTGTGCGAAGATCGATACACAGCTCACCCACAGGCAGCTTTTTCCAGTGATGCCATCTAGTGGGGCTGAGTGTTCTGTTGTTTGTTACTTTTTTTTTTTTTTTTGATAACATGCATTTATTTCACAGACTGGTCAGCATTGGAAGGGCCCTCTGGAGATCGTCTAGCCCAACCTGCTGCTGGAGCAGGTTCACCTAGAGCAGGCTGCAGAGTTGTGTACAGGCAGGTTTTGAATGTCTCCAGAGAAGGAGACTCCACAGAAGGAGACTCTGCAGCGTCTCTGGACATTTAAATGGTTTTAATAGTATGCACCCTGAGGGAAGAACAGGGGTTTTTTTCTGTTTTGAGGAAGCTGGGACCTTTTTCGCTCACATGTGATACATTCTACTATATAGAGGATTATATTGTCTTTTTTTTCCTTGCTCCACTGTTCTTAATTTTTGCAGGCATTAATTAAAACTTTCTGTATATTTAGGAAATATTAGAGGGTAAGCATCTTCTTTCTGTGATCTGTGACTTATCATGGATCTCGGAACCTGATCACTTGAGGTCGCTCTTAACAGCAACCTTTTTTTGTTGCTCACGTTGGTCTGAGCAAGATTTTGATGATGGATACCTCAGAACAATGCGGGGAGAAAAAGAGTAGCCACGCTGGCGAGGTTATTTTAAATCATAGCTAAAGAGAAGGTGTAAAGGTGAATAAGTGATTCTGGCACCCTACCACATGAGACCAGGCAAGGAGGGACAGAAGTGGCAGCCACTGCAGCAAAGTGATCTGTTAAAAGCTACTTTCTGGTTACTGGGAGAGTTTCTGTCTGAAAGTCTTTGCTTCTTCACAATGTTGTCTTTATTTGAACGACTTTACTCATGTAAGCAGTGACATTTTAATGATACTGTGATCAAGATGACCACTACACCTGAATAGTGCTGGTTTTCAGAGTTCGTGTCATTTTGAATTATGTCAAGTTGTTTATGAAATCATGTTCCCAAATCTTTAATACTTTTACCACCTTACAGTCAAAGAATAAGTGCTTAAAAAGTTGAAAGTAAATTAAATTAGTATGTAATGAAGTAGGAAATCTTTTTAGATTAGTAATTAATAAATTAGTTGTTCACTTTGAGGAAACTAACTAGGTTTTGGCCAGCTATGCTGCAAATCTTTGAAAAATACAGTGTGAAGTTAATGAGAGGAAAAAGAGGAGGAAAAAAAAAAAAGCTGTGCAAAATTTGTCATCTTGATCTGCTCACCATTTTTTTTATTCTTTCAGCACTGATTTCAGAGGATGAATGAATCTAGCTAATCATAGCTAGATTATTTAAGACTTCTCTTTATGAACACAATTCATGTGGTACTAATTACAGAACAACTTTGCTGTTAAATTCTTCCTGAAATAAGAGAGATACTGGAAAAAAGCCCGAAGGAAGTAATGACAACATTGCCTGAATGACAGCATATTTATATTGTAATTTTTCTGTCACTTGAGCAATTCAAATGATCCATCTCTATCTCTGCAGTCAGAAAGCTCAGCATCTCTGAGTGAATATATGCATGCGTTACTTGCATAACCGTGAATGTAATACTAGTTTCTAATAATTAGCGAAAGGGCTGGGTTTGTTCTCTTAACTGTGTACTTTAAGTGTAGGCTTCAGAGCAGCAGCACTGCTGCTGTCAATCAGACAAAGAAGCTTGTATTGTTGTTAAGCAGCAGTGCACTTAATTCACTTGTTTAAGGGCCAGTTTTTCTGGCCAATTAATTTCAGCTAATTATCTAGCTGCCCTTTGATTATCATTTTTATTTATAAATGCTGTGAAATATAAAATAGTTTTTCATCACTATGATAAAAGGCTGATAAAATTCCAATTCTGAAACAAGTAAACATACCAGTGCGATGCAGATCTCATTGTCAGCACTGGACAAAGATGGGCATTTTGCAGAATTGTAGTATTTTGCTTAAGTACTGGAGTGCCTTCTTTCTGTACAGCATAATGGGGGTGGGGTGGGTGTTAATTAAAATCTTGTCTGCAGATAGAATTTCTCACATCACCTAACTGTCCTGTCTGCCTTGCCTTAAAGAAAACCCTTTTGTTTGGTTTGGGGTTTTTTCACTAGTGCTAATGGTGTAGCCGCTGTAGGCCGTGAGATTCATGTGGCTAAATACCTTTTTGGTTTGTTTTTTTATCTTGGGGTTGGTTTTTCTGGTGTGTGTGCTGCTTTTTATTTTTTTTCCTGCACTGCCCAAATCCTTTGCAGTTCTAATGTAGGAAAAATATTGAAGGGGGAGTTACCACCAGCCAGAGGTTTATAGCAGGGGTCCTCAAACTACGGCCCGCGGGCTGGATATGGCCCCCCAGGGTCCTCAATCCGGCCCCCCGGTATTTACAGACCCCCCCGCCGGGGGTTGGGGGGGGAAACCAAGCAGCCACAGATGACTGCCTGCCACTGCATCCACACGCTGGACCCCTGGTTAAAAAGTTTGAGGACCCCTGGTTTATAGAATACAAACAACTGCTCATCCGAGCACATTCACTGGCATTTTCACCTGCTGTTCTCACAACATTCAGTTTGCACAAGGAGATCAAATGATACAATTTAGTCGACTGCTTCATGATTTGGAAGAACATGGGTAGTGTTTCCTATCCAGCATTAGGATACGGTCATTGATCTGAAAGGAATGCTTCTGTGACAGGGTTCAAGGCTGTGGAAGATTATAGAGAAGAAATCCAGACCTTTCAGAGCAGCTCAATCACTAGAAAGTTTGTAGCAATGGCTTTTGTTCTAAAAAGCCTTAGTGAATCATAGAATGGTTTGTGCTGGAAAGGACCTTTAAAGGTCATTTAGTCCAACCCCCTGGCAATGAGCAGGGACCTCTTCAATGCCTGATCTGTCCTGCTGCTACAGGCCCTACTGGAAAGTCTGTCCCCGTTTTTCTTATAAGGCCCCTTTAAGTTTTGAAAGGCTGCTTTGAGGTCTCGCTGGAGCCTTCTCTTCTCCAGGCTGAGCAACCCCAACTCTCCCAGTCTTTCCTCACAGGAGAGGTGCTCCAGCCCTCTGATCATTTTCATGGCCCTCCTCTGGACTCGCTCCAATAGGTCCATGTCTTCCCTGTGCTGAGGACCCCAGAGCTAGATGCAGTACACCAGGGGTGGGGGGGTGTCTCATCAGAGCAGAATAGAGGGGCAGAGTCATCTCCCTCGACCTGCTGTTATGCTTCTTTTGATGCAGCCCAGGACACGGTTGGCTTTCTGGGCTGCGAGTGCACATTGTTGGGCCACATTGAGTTTTTTCATCCTACTGTAGGTTTGCAGGCTCAGAATCATACAACTTGGAACCCAAGTGTGTCAGGTAATGTGGTACCTGAGCTGTTGCATTCTGTCATGGTAGTTAACATCTAAAGACACCTCAAGTGGGAAGGAAAACTATCTTGTCTTGATTTCTGGTTCTCATTTCTGAGATGCCTGGGAAGTTACGCTGGGACATAATGCAGTACTGAACCCAAACTCTGAACTCAAAGGTGGTGGTGAGGGAGTTGTGGGGCTCGTGTTTCTCTCGGTGTTCAGCACTGGGGAAGCTGCTGGTGAGAGTGAGGTGCTGTTGCTGTTTCCTAGTGAGATACAGCACAACTGCATCAAGGATGCAGCTGAAGAGTATAAGACAAAGGAACTGAATAAAAGAGTGGGAATCACTGATCTAACTTTTTTAGAAGATGTCACAAGTGGTGCAAACACAACACAAAGTCAGTTATGGCAGGTCAACGCATGAATGGCCAACCAAGTTAAAATTATATGATTGCTTCTGGTAAAGAATTCAAACCTTCACTTTTACAGTTAATGCACTTACAGAGGAAGTATCTTATTAGTAGTTTTGATTTTGCAGATACGTGCCCAGAGAAAATATGGAAATATCAGTAATCCCATTGAATAAGACATTATATGTCATTTTGGGCAGGTCACCACCTGTGTTTAAGCTGTATATTTGCGCTGTTGTGTGCTTTACAACTGAAATCTAACGAGAAAGACCTACAAAGATTGTATCTTTTAGTGCATCCTTCATATCAAAGTAACAAGGTTGCTAGTGATTTTGACCCAAGCTGGGATTGCTGTTGTTTAGCTTTGTTATTAGTAGCCAAGTTCTAGTAATTTTATTACTTGTCCAATATTTTATGATCAAACCATAGTCTAAATTAGCACCTTACCATGAAGAAAGATGTACATACCCTTTTAAACTGTGTTGTCTGATAACCGGTAAATCTTATGAGTGGTGAATTTGGGGTGGGATGGGGGGAGGGGGAGCAAACAAATCTGGGCTCAGTAAAAGGCAAAAAGCATTATTCCAGCTTTACATTACATGCTTTGGAACACATTAGTTTTAATTGAGCCCAGGAAGCAAAACTTTTACATTTATTCCCTTTAACATCTTGAAATCTCTCAAAACTGGAGGTAACCGCGCATAGTACACAGCTTTGGGGCAAGGACCATGCCTTCTGCTGTCATGATCTGACTGAGCAGCAGAAACTGCAGGCTGAAAATTGGATAGGAAGGGAAGAAGGAACTCATTTTCATGTAATTACCTTAGCTTTTCTTCTGGGTGTTTCCTGCTAAGCTCAGTAAAGGAAGAACGTCTGCAAACTGAGTTGGAGCAGTTGCAGATTGGTTTAATTAAAAACCTGAAATACTTAGCCATCATCAGCAAGATTCAGCCTGAACTGACTACAGTTAGCAAAAATCAGTCTTTGATCAGAACAGTTTTTACATAGAAATGGAATGAAATAATACAGAATACCGTCAAATAATTATTTAAGGTAATATCTGACCTAAATAGATGGTCTATAGTGCCAACTTCACTACGGTAAGGAGTTACACAGCCTAACATGTAATACCTAGTCTAGGATTATGTCGTTTGTGCGCTGGCAAGCATAAGGCAGCCTGTAGAGTGCTAAGAAAGAGTAAGGTAGGCAAGGGCTGGCTGGGAAAGTCTCTGTGCCCTTTCTCAAGCGCCTGGCCGTGGTTGGTTATCTGCCTTCATGCTGCGCGGTTCTGGAGTTTCCAGTGGGACCGTGTGTGTCTCTCTTTGCTCTTCTTAATACAGTCCACAGCGGACCTTCCTCCTCGCTGCTCTCCTCGGAGCTGGAAATCCCGGTGCCTATTTCTGTGCCTGTTGAAGGTCTTTCATAAGGGTCACTGTGACATAAGACTTTCTCTTCTTGGCATTCTTGCCTGTGTGGAAACGTAAGGCTTTCATTGAAGAAGGCAGAAGCCATGCACTCAGCTGCTGTCTTAGCGCAAGCACATAGTAGTTTCTCACACATGCTCCAACCAATACCTTAAAAAGAAGTTTTAGAATTAATGTGTGAAAGCAGTTGCAATTAGTCAACGTATGATTTGCCATGGAGAGATAAGCTTTTGAAAATAAAATTTTCAAATCTACCTTGAATTTTAGTCTCCAGATTCACCTTTAGTCATCTAAATAGAAGCCTGCCGCCAAGGGGCTGGGCAGCTGACAGTCTGACTGGCTTTAGTTGAATTTGTGAATGTAAAGACACCGACAGCTGACTTCTGTCTCCAAGCATAAAATGTATGAATGTAGTTTTCTCTAGCCTGACCTGGTCACATGGTATAATAACCTTTATCTCAACTAGGAAAAAAGCTTGGGTTTATAGTAAACATAGCTAACATTTTGTAAGCCAAATTTTTCTTTCTATGGTCTATACTCGGCTCTAGAAGCTCACAGGCGTGGTGGCATTCAGTCTGTAATGCTTTGATACGCTGTCGCCAGGACACGAAAAATTTCCTCTAATACAAACTTACATTTTGGCTTATGATCAAAGCATACAACTTCAGATCTTGAACTGCTTTCTGCATGACATCCAAGCTTCTTAATTTGTTCCATACAACAGTGATGAGAGAAGCAGCAGCTAAAATAAATACCAGATGTAAATGAAAATTACTTACTCTTCCTGCATCACAGAGTACTTGCAATTAATTTATCTCTATTTTCAATGCCCATTAAAACTGAGAAATTTTAGTTTTCCTAAACTTTTTTTTTTTTTTTAGTTTTCCTATCATGGAAAAATCTTTTTCATAAAGAAGAAGAAAACCAACCCAAATCATTCCTACTTTCCTCCTATACCTGTTCCTACTTTCACTGCCTCCTTCCTAATTCTTTTGGTCTCCCACCCTTAACAACACTGTAGGTTTTTAGGGTTTGGGTTTGTTGGTTGTTTTTTTTTCATCTGAAGACATATAATTACAATTGTGACTGTGACCTAATCTGCTGTGAGAAGCGTCTTCAAGTGTTTAAATATTGTTGGCTGAAAATGTGAAAATTGTGTGAGAGCCTGAGCCTTGACTAGCCTTCATCTAGTCCGTCATACTCAAGCAGTCTTACTTGTGTGCAAGTGTAGGAAAATGGTGTGTGCTGTATGTCGGTGCTATCCTTAGACCTGATGTGGCCCCAACTACTATGAACTTCCACACAGGGAGAGATTTTTCATTGTAAATATGATGCTCTCAGAGGGGATTTCTTTGCTTTGGTTGAATTCTCTGCATTACTCCAGAATTCTTCCTCTTTGTCACCCGTGCCATGCTGTGACACTCAGCCACGGCAGGGCTCTTGGCTGCAGCTCGGGCCATGCTTCACTCCAGCTCTACTTTGTTCTAAAGGACAGTGGGGCACGGGTGTGTGTTAACTCTTTGCTTCATAAATCACTTTCCAAACCACCTCTTAGCCAAGTTTCACGGCAACCCTTATATCCTCATGTCTTTTGACATACTCTTTCTTCCGCTCTACCTACCTCCCATCATTCTCATTTCTTATTTTGAGTTAGTAAGTCCTCTCCATATCATTGATGCAATAACAGAATGTGTCTTGGTGACAATGGAGTATTTCAAGTGTGTAAGTGGAGATTTCCCACCCCACCCCCCCCGAATGCAGTCTGCCTACTGGTACGTAGCTACATAAGGCCCAACAAAAAGTATTCTGATCCTTGTTGCTCCACAGGCACCCCAATAATACCCACAGTTAATGACAGATCATAGAAGAGCCCCCACCTGTCCAGTGCATCAGCAGGATAACCTCTTCCTTCTTGGCCACAGTAGCAACCATAAGACTCAAATTCCTCTGGGCATCGCTCAGTCAAACAGAACAGCATTTCTCCTAGCTGGGGCAGCTCCCTCTTCACTCTGCCATTTCCTCTCTCTTGCAGAAAGGTTAATCGCTCACATACTATAAAGCAAAAAATGTTATTTGACACATCATGTTTCCACTGTTTGGGAGCTCTCTTGTGATGATAGAAGTATTTTCAGAGCTATCAGAAACTTTTAAAGACAACATTTTACTATTTGTAAATTATTGTTCCAGTCCATGAACTGTGGCTCTTAGAATGCTACTGAGCAAGACAGCAGAAGGGGGAAAATATTTAAAGGGGAGAGAGATCCCTATGAAGATATAAATTATAAGCCAAATTGGATTGCAATGAGAGTACTTTGCAATCCTTTCTAATCCTTCATAGTTACATTTTCCTTCTAGAATATTCAAACCTAGCTCACTATTCAGTAGCTTCTGTCCTGGAGAATTCAGAAAATAGACTCCTAACTTCTTGTGCTTGCATAGTGATAGCTGGGCGATGACTGTGTAGTGCTGGAGGAAACAATAAATTTATTTTTTAAAAAAATTGAAATATAGTTCAATTTGAGCTGTGATGCCCCCAGCCCAAATGCAGGAGTGATCTGTTGTGATGGTTGCTGTGCTTAACGAGGTTTTGACATCTCCTTGTCCCAACCCTAATGCCTCTGTGGCTTCCTTGAGAGCAAACTGTGTTCCATATTAAGAAAAAAAGAAGTCAGGGAGTCATCTTTTGGGACTTTACCAAGGAAAGGACCTGAAGGGGCTAATGATTGGATAGTAGGAGAGAGAAGGAGGGCTGCTGTTCCCTGTGCATCCTCCTTGCCCCCATAAGTAATCCATCTTCTTTTTTGCATCTCTAGACTGACTCTCCCTGTTTCTTCCAAGGACAACCCTGGATTACTTCCCTGAGTAGGAAATTCTGCCCATGTGCCTGCTTGGATCTTTGCCTACTCAGTTCACTAAGAACGAACCCCGGGTTCATGCACTGATAGGCGCTTTCCAAAAGCTGGTATTTTACAATGAGATTTTCCAGTTTGATGAAAGGCTGGGTTGATTCTTCATGTCTGCTCTTTTCCAGTTCTGGGATTGCTTCTCTCCATTGGGAAGCCTAACAAGATGGATAGGACAGTCCATGAGTGTGGATTTACAGCAGTGACAGGTCTGAAGTGTCTTGGGATCCCTGTGAACTCTGAGCAGGAGTTGGAACAAAATCAGAAATGGTGAGAAAAAAACCAACTCCAGCAAGAATTTGGCAAGAGGTCTGTGAGGAGCAGGGGAAGTTCCTGTTACTGCTTCTGCTGCTTGTAAAATAAAGTTAACTCAAAGACATGATTAAATTGCTGCCTAAAAACAAAAGCAAGGGGAAACATTCACTGAGCTCATTTTAGACCCTGCACTGAATTAAAAATTTATGTATAAGCTAATCATAAATAGTTTCTGTAAGTGTTAATGATAGCACATTGGTCAAAGGTATTGAACTGTTGGAAGCTTTTGCAGGTGACTGCATCTCCTGCTGTTATTATAAATAACAATACACATGTGCTTGTCTAACTCGTTTAGAATAACTATAATCTCTATATTTAATATACACCTACATTTTAATACATAGGTAGCTGAACATTCCGTGAGATATAACTGTGAAAAAAATACTTCATTTACCTTTTCCTGCAGGTTCATCAGGTCCCCTGTCAGACAGTACCAGTTCTGGAGCTATTCCAGAAGAAGCTGTGCTCTGGCCAGCCATGGCAGGGCTTGTCTCTGGAGAGGACATATGCATAGATTAGACTTGCAAAGGTAGAATAAACTCTCATTTCACTAACGTGCCCAAAAGTGCATATTCTGAACCATAATCAATTGGCAGTCTTCTAACGTTTGTTTAATTCATAGTTGGCAGACTGTTCATTAATGGTTAAGCTTTCCTGGTCAGTGTTTGACAGTGGACTGCCATTTCCAGTGCACTCAGCATTGTGCACCCTATATTCTATGTAATCTATCCAGATTTAGGGAGAAAATATTGTTATTCTGCATATCTATGAGAAATGCTAAGTTCTCAGATAGCTGTGAACAGGAGTAGGGGATTGCTGTAAATTAGATTCAGTCTTTACTTGCCTTTTTCTTTTGTCCCTGCAGACGTGCCTGCAGGAATCTTCTTGGTGGGGACAATTTTGACTTGCATTGAGTTAATATCTCCTGAGAATGAGGCTGGGGAGGTGGTTATCTCTTCCGCTGGGACCACAGCTTCCATAAATCCATCCTCTTCTGAATAAGCAGGAAGAGGAAAGCAGAAGAAGACATGAGAAATAAACAGCAAGATTTTCTTTTTAGATAGCTGGTCAGAGCAATATCCTCAGGCAGAACTTGTGTGAATTGATGGTCATAGAGGAAAAACATTCAAGATGAGAACTGGAAAAGCAAAGAGTATTCACATCTCTTGCCTTTCAGATGAAAAGACACTGGTTAAATAGGACCAGTTTAACTGCTGATTATTTTTTTCAATTTTATATGTTGCATACTGAGGTAAAGAGCTGTGCCAGTTGCTGAAAATAATATGGCCACACTGAGAGATGAAGCACAGGTGAGATGTTATGAGATGTCACTTCGTGAGTAAAGGGCTTAAAAAAGGTGTCAGTTCACATGAGAGTACCAAAACTGAAAGCAGCATTGGTGAAGGCAGAAAATGATTTGATGGATGCAGAGCTGGGCAGCTGAAGGATTTACTGTCTTGTAACCACAAGGATATATCACAGGGAAAATAAGTTGAGGTTGAATAGAAGCATAACTTTAAGGAGACTCTTTATCCCAAAAATTAAGTGGGTATTTGTTTTTAGATTATCTGAAGCTTTATTGTTGAGCAGGAACGTTTTGTTTAATTAGGGCATTACTTAACATCATCCTTCTTTTTTAGCCGTTTTTTATATAAGCTAACTTGTAAAAGAAAACACATCAAATGGAAATCAAATGGTTTCATTTTTTTTCTAAATGTCAATATGAAGAACGTGGCATTTCACAAGCAAAAAATTTTGAAAATACTAGGGAGCACGTGTTTCCACATGTTCAAAGCCTTTCCTTTTGAATTCCTTGTCTGAATCTATTAATTGGATTAAACTCCCAATTCATTAAATTTGTCCCTCTGATGTTCTGGCTTTAGTATGTCTTGAAAATAACCTGTCATAGGATAAGAGAATAGACTAAAAAATGGAAGTACTGCTAAGAATGCAATGAAGCCCATGAAAGGCTGCAGAAAGGGATCAATAGCAACACGCTAGTTTTAATAGCTCAGCAAGGTGCACATATTATGCCACTTTGCTTGACAGCGATGTGTTGAAATGAAAGTGATTCCTGCTAGCTGTAGAAAATAAAACTGGAGTTTTGGAAATTCTGCGCTTAGCTGAGAACAGATATTACAAATAATCTTCCTGGAGCCATGCAGATCTGCAACACAACACACAGATTTTCTGATCCATTCAGCTTAACAGAGGAGAACAAAAAACTTGGTAATTTTGACCAGTGCTTGGTACAGCAGTGCCAAACATCTGTGTTAGGGCTGGAGACAGGGATACTGTTCAGACAGTGTGGTCAGAGTCAAAAAATGACTACTTTCTACTCTCCATATTCAGTGTTCCTTGATGTTTTTTTTCTGGTGTATTTCAGTCTACCTGAACAATTCTTTCTACGTAAAAGCGGCTGCTGAAAACTTCCAGGTCTACCAAGGTGCTCCACTTCTAGCTGTAGCTACTGGTATGGCTGTGCTCAAAGCACTAACAAGTGCAAAAGCTGGAATAGGTTTTAGAGTGGGAAAGAATTCTGTGAAATTCTATACAATAAAGGAGGCAGCAAAATCAAAGTGAAGCCTTCTGGCAGAAAAGGCTATGAATGTAATTTAAAGGACCAACTATTATATCAGAAAACCTTACATGAAGAGATTTTCACAAATACCTGGATGCGGAGTGCAAATGAGTGGCTGGAGGCCGTGAACAGCTAATCCTTCTCAGTCTGGTTTTCTTGGTTGTGTATCTGCTCTCTGACCTGATCTAAATTTGATGCTCTGGCAGCCCTGTTGTCACCATGCATGGAATTTTAACTGTGATGCTTTTAGATGAAGTATTGCTGTGTCAACACAAAAGGAAAGCTGAGAGTCACTGACCTTTTATCAGGAGGACGGAGGGAGCAGGAGCTGTACCTCTGTGGTCCCTTGTGGTAACTGTACAAAAACCAGAGGCATCATGGTAGTGACCTACCAGCTGTATTTCTGCAAGGCATTTCTGGAGTGACTTTTACTGAAGACATCACAAGGCTTAAATAAATATCATGATTAGACTTGTTTTATAAGGAGGGTAACTGGGAGAAATGGAGCAGTTTGCTGAAGGATGTGCAGGTCAGTCAGAAGAACTAGAATTAATCTCCAGAAATCCTGTGCTGCAAATTTTTGGCTGTGACACCACAGCGCTTCATAAACCAAAATCAGTTTTCAGCTGGAGTTGAGAGTGCCTGATTCATCAACAAAAATATGATCAGTCTCTTACCTCTGGCTTTGGAAGCCCCCAGGACCATCTCACTGGGCTCAAAAGAAATCACTGTTGAAGACAGAAAATAAAAACTCAGAAATTAAGTTGCCAGCACAGACTCTTATGAAAAGTTAAGCTGCTGAGAAGAACTTTTTCAGCAAAGCAGGAAGACCCAGGCATTTCATGTATATTTTTTTTCTCAGCAGTTCACTGATTGTTGTAGACAAAGTGATCCTGATATTCTCATTGCTGTGTTCAAATAATGCGCTTTATGCTAACAAAGCAGCAGCATAATTGTGACTGAAGTGGCAAACTCAATATTAAATCCATCTGACAGACAAATACACTGAAGAGGATTAGGTCCAAAACCCCACTATTGCCCACAGAAGGGTGCCACATTTCTCCTGAACACCTTGTGCGTGCATTGGAAGTCAAGTATGGATGGGCAGCTACAAGGCCAAATACTTCCCTAACCTCTAACATATTCTTGGCATGATAAAATTATATTCATTTGTCAGCTACATTTTCGTAAATTATAAACAGCCATCAAATTATGAAAAAAATTGTCTCTGCATCTTTTTGGGTGTTGTTAGGATCTTGTGATGTGAAGAAGAATGTCTTTGCCTTTGAATGAGCTTCTGAGTAGCACTTAGCTTTGGTTTAATGCAGTTTCCACAGCTGTCAATGGCGAAGCTCCTTTGGGCTAAAATGGGGAAACAACTAGTTAAATGGTAAGGGTTTCTCCAAATGTCTCCTTCAAAGTCTGACTAGCTGTGTTATCTGTGGTATGTTGTCAGCTTTCTAAAATTTCTAATACATATTTTTATCCCTTGGCAACATTTTGAGACTTATGATGAACCATGCACAAGTAATGTTTTTTTTCAGGAAGCAGAAGATGCTACAGATGTGCAAGTACAGGTGCACTCACTCCTTCAGGCGTTCTCAGTTAAGTGTTACCAAGCCTCCCAGAAGCAAGCAGAAAAACATGAACGAATATTGGAGCTGTTGTTAGGCAAGAACAAGAAACAGCTGGTAGAAGACCACCTTAGTAATACAGGAGAGGTATGAAGAAACAGCCAGCACTTAACTTGGCATAAAGCCTTTTCAGGTAGGTACCCTTGTGCCCATAGCACATTTTTAAATTTTTTTAAAAAAACTGTTAAAGTCTGAATCTTTGTTTCCTAAAAAAAAAAAAAAGGAAAAAAAAGAAAGAAAAAAATCCATATGGTTTTTCATTATTCCAGATTCCCACTTAGGGGCAATGGCTCAATTTGAGAAACACAGAGGAGCACACTACAGCTTGAAACCAGGTTCTTGATGTCTCAAAAAGTGCAACTTTCTACCTCTCTCCACTCCCACAAAATAACTCCCGTGTTTCTCCGAGTTGGGTGGTGGCTTGGTTGCACCCATCCCATGCACATTGCTTGTGTGCTTGGCAGACGTGGGGTCTCCGTACGTGACACAATGTCTTTGCTTGTCATGGGGCCACATTACAAGGGTGCATCAGCTGCATTGGACAATGGGTGGTCCAAGACTGGTCCCCTTCTCTATTTCACTACTGTATGACTTGGCCTTCACTTACTATGTGTGCCCTCCCAGAGCCACCCAGGGCCTTGGATGACTTTTGTCCATGGCCTCATGTCTTGTGCCCACCACGCATGTAGGAAGAGAATAGTTTTCTTATCCCACAGCAATGTGATTTTACAAGCATTCTTCCTGAACAAGATAACCATTGATTGTAGCGGGACAAAAATGAAGCTTGTCAAAAGAACCACTTGGTCTCATGGTTTAGGAACTCACTGAAGAGGCACCAGAATGAGAGGGACTTCAACCTGGACCTCTGCTTTGCAAGTGAATAAACCACCACACTGCTGGCTTTTTTTGCAATAAACCGTGCTCAATCTTTCCTTATGCTACTGCTTGATCTTGTATAATTAAACATCTCTTTAAAGACAAGAGCTATGCAATTGGCTATGGGCCCAGTGGCTGGCACCCACACAGGACACCTCTGCCAAACAGCTCACCTGCTGCAACCTGTGTTCCCAGGGGAAAAAAGGCCTGGGTTTTGTTGTAGAGTGCTCTTTCTCAGCCCTTGGGAAACTTACTGGTTAAGCACATTACATGCACAAATTGAAAAATTGCACCTTCTCATTCAGTCTTGAATTTCATCACCAAACCATTCTATCTACTTTTGTATCAGCCCTTTTAGAAGGGCAGAAGGAAAGCAAACAGCTTATTCTTCTATTTTACTCTTTCAGCTTTTGGGAACTGAAACCAGTGCTTCTTGCACTGTAAGTTGCAAACCTTCTTCCACGGATGCAGTTGCAGCTTGTGTTTCGTCAGTCCCATGATGAAGGAACTCTGCAAAAATACAAACATTCCTACTGCAGAGAGTTATGGCTTAGAATGCTCATTAGACTGGATCTTGGTGTAACATGACCAGAGTCATGAGAATGGAACTTACTTCTAAATAGGATTATTATTGTGCTTTTTATGCTGTTATTACATGACATAAATACAGAAAGAGCAAACCTAATTATTGATAATTACGGTAGCAGTATTAAAGCCTTAATATGCAAAAAGTATAAAAGCCTATAAAGCCTTAGTATATTTATTCACTACTGATACTACATTCTGCTCAGCAATGTACAGTACAATAAACCAAAAATCCCTCAGTCTCTATCACAAAGAGTTTCAACCTAAACAAGAGAAATTGGCTAGCAATCAGCATTCTTTAAATCCCCATTTCAGCAGGTACTTAAATGCATGGCCTATAGTGAAAGGATCAATATAAGAATTAAAATTTTAGCAAAAAACTTAGATGTCTAAATCCAGGTACTTGGCTAGGAATCTTGTTGAAGCACGGCCTTAAATGTGCATGCAAATAGAAAAGGATCCATCTGAAAATATTTTTAATTTGCTTTTAGTGTGTTTCTCTTTATAGTATTTCTAAATGAGATTCAATGTTCTCTTCTGAATTCCTTCTCAGACAGAGGAGTTATTTGGCTGAAATTTTCCCGTGCACCCGAGTAACTGCTTGTCACAAAAATGGTGCTTTGATTTATTAGGCTTTTTTTCTCTTCCTTTAATATTTTGACATCTTGCTAAAACATCTTTGCTTCTCAGAAAGGAATTCATAGCTTCTGAAATACTCAGGTTATTTTTCTGTGTATAAACTGGTCTCAATTTAATACACTCCAGTCAAAGAATTACAGAGATAAGGACATACCCTCCATATGAAGTGTCGTCAGCTCTCTCTTGCTGGTTGTTTCTGAAAAAAAGAAAGCTCTCTTATAGACTGAAGGGTAGGAAAGGGGTTTGTCACTCTTTAATCTGAATAGTAAAAATCAGGAGTTCATTGAATTTATTCCTATTAAAGCAAAGATTTAGGGAAATACATCTCAATTTCATTCGATCTTTTCTCTGTAATAAAGAATCTACCAAAATCTTTTTCCTAGAAATTTGTCAGAGTTATTATTTCTTTTTCAAAGTCTCAGCTGGACAGAACAGCTACACAGGAAGATAATAACATGAGTGAACACTAGATAAAAATGTTTCATTCAAAGGATTTTTTTTTTCCATTAATACAATCAGGAGCCTAAAATTAGCAGAGGTATTCAGTGAGCTAAAATTGAATCTACCTTTATCAGCAGTGGTAAAACCTGCATGATTTTCCTGTTAGCACCTAACAATTTCCCCTTTCTTTGTGACGCGTTGGAACTGCCATACTTTATATTAGAGCCATCTGATCCCAGTTAGAGGTTACTGGCTTACATTAAACAATTTTCTGGCTTTGGTGCAAACTTTTCCTGGCATTTTCTTCTCCCTTGACCTGTTCACAAGGGGATGCATGCATCCGGCACATGGTATAGATGTGTATATCTGTCCTTAGCACTGGGATGTGTGAATACAAGCCAAAGGATTAGAAAAACTAGCATTGCTTTTTCACGTCTGTCTCAGCTTGGGAGTTCAAAGGTCCTCCCGCTGCCATGCTCTGATTGCAATCCATATGAATTAAGTTTTTAATCCAGCCCTGTTCCCACAGGACAGGTATTCAGCCTTGCAAGGCTGTAATTTCAGCTACAGAGCAGAGATCAGTGTATGACAATGGAGATAAATACCCCCTTCAGCTTCAGAGAGGATTTCTCCTTCCAAGATGGAAACCGAGTAACAGAGCGGAGTAGGTCTATTTTTGCTTTTCCAGTTAGTGTTTGCATGATTGAAGTGAGGATTTGAGCTAGCAATATTTTGGCAGTTTGACATTGCTGCTAGTGACCTCCGTGGGTCACTAATCCTCCCAAGGATCACCCATTCAGTCAGGTTGGCAGAAGCCTCACAAGGTTGGCAGCAGCTTCCCACAATTATTTTTATATTTTTTTTTAATTCATATCTAACAGGAATTTCCCTGTTGCAGCCTGTGCACCTCCAGGAAGAGTCTGGCTCCATCTTCTCTACAAACCCCACTAGGTAGCGAGGACAGGAAAAACATCTCCCCTGAGCCACCTCCTCTTTCATCATGTGCTCCAGCCCCCTCACCAGCTCGGTAACCTCTCCTGGACTTGCTCCAGGACAGCAATTAGTCTACCTTCTTCTTCTCGCTTGGTATTCACTTGAGTAGCTGTAAATGGAAAGGACACATGAAACTGAGAACAGGACAGACTGCCAGATTTATTGCAGGAAAGCACCCAGCTGCTGCTTCATTCTTGTTGGGTCTAATTTGATGCCAGTGGAAAAACTGGCAGGAGGAGGCAGTCAATGTGATCCTTATTATTACCTGTAACCAGAGACGGACAGAAAGAGACGTCCAGCCCATTCAAGGAAGAGTTAATATGTGCATTCACAAAGCATTCAATGGCATCTTTGTCACAGTTGCAGAGAAACTGTTCACAGGGATCCCCAGACTCTGGAAAGAAAACAAAAATCCAAACAAGGTACTATTGAAAAATCTTTTCTGTGTCCTGCTTCTTCATCTCTGCAAGAACTGTGTCTATAATCATCAGTGCAAACCTATTGATACTGTGCTGCTTCATGTTAAACACAGTCAAGTTTCATAGTCCAATCCAGTTTCTGAAACGCCAACCTGGCATGGCTGGTGATAGACTTCTTGCTTGTGTTGTTTTTTTCTACAGAGTATCGAGGACTACAGAGCAGTACTTGGCTGCCTCTAGTTTTTCCATGGAAAACTTAATCTAGCTGGTACCAGCTTTGACATTTCACAGACTTCGTTAAAATATGTCTAAAAAACTCCTAACCTCATGAAATCACAGTCCACTACCCAAGCCTTTCATGCAAGCTGTGATTTCCTTCTTATAAAGGATATGAAACAGTTTCCCAGGAAATACCATCTTACCATTTCAAAAGCTTCTGCCTTTCAGAGTTTCAAAAAACATTGACTTTCCATAGCTGTCATACTCATGTTTTGTATTTTTAATGGGGACTATTCTCCCCCTGCCCGCCCCTTTCTTTGCTTTGAACAAAAAGTTATCTGAGTATGGAAAGAGCTAGAAAAGTACTATTCACGTTTAATGCTCTTGGATCTTTATATATTGGCCTAAATAGCAAAAATGTTTTTAATTTGAAACAAGAAAGGGAAATTGTTTAAGCAACAATCTGAGTCAAACTGAAAAGGTATTAGTTTTGGGATTCTGCTCCTCTTTGCTGGTATCCCACAATCATGTTCTATCATACAGTCTGAAAGCCAATACTTGCAGAAAAATTCTATTAAAAACGATTAGGCATCAAAAAGCCCCACTCCACACTTGCCAGGACTGTACCAGTATTGCCTGGAGTAGCTCCTGTTACAACAGCATGGCCCCTGCCCTCTTTGGTTGTAGCTGAGGAGTGTACACGACACTGCGAACAAAGAATTTGATCCCTCAAAGTATACAAAAATCAGGCCTTTGAGCTTCAGAAGGGAACTTTTCCCAGTCTGTCCCCAGCATCTGCTGCATTTCTGATGTGTAGAGACACCTCAAGTGATGCTTCATGGTCCTGCAGTCAGTGAAACCTCAGCAAGAGGCTGCCTGTTACAGGAGCCCTGGTGAGTTTCTAATTATTTGAATTCAGTTTTCCTGCCTAGTGGAGCGTTGATGCCTCTGTGTATTCTTGTCACAGCACCCTCCAAACTATCAAGCTGCAACAAGGTCTTTTTACCATCTCATACCAGCACACTCTTCATAGAGTGCCTCCACCACTTTCTCCTTGTCTTACCTCACCCAGGATGTGTGTGTTCTCTCTCTCTTCCTCAGCTGCTCTCCCTTCATTGGCTCTCAACCCCTTCACTTAACCAGCCACACCTGCACTTTGTCCACATCAGCCAACCCACCGCCCCTGAAGCCAACCCACAGCTGTATATTATCAATGCTAATTAACCCAGCTTCATTCCACTACATATTCCTATTTCCATTCACCCCTAAGCAGAACACTTAATCCCTTAAAAATCCATAGATGGAGATAGTTTCTGCTTAATTTACATATGGCTTTTGGTAGATAGACCAGAATGAACTTCTTAGTCATGGTGAGGCTCCAATATTAAGCTCTTGTGATAGGTTAGTCTTACCACAGGTCAGGTTTTCAGTAGAGCAACTGACAGCATCTGTAGAAATCTTTGATGGGTCCCATGTGCACTCCATCTCCATTGCTTCCTCATAGCATTTGCGGTGCTGGAAACAGCATCTTAATGAAATAACACAGAGTTCACCAATTCAGTTTCAGTTCAAGATCAGGCTGCAACGCTTTCAACTTGCTCTTACACAAGAATGCCAAAGATGCCAAAGGAGAAAAAGGGGCCCTCAGTGAGGTCCCTTGACACAAAAAAGGCTGAGTACTGCTTTTCCCTGAGTCAGTCTAGTGGGATAAGTACAGCTGGATGCAAAACTTGGTGGTGGGAGCAGGTCTGCGTGCTGTGGGAGACTGCACATCCATGTCTGTCCTGCGGTGGTACCTGAGTTCTAACAAGGACTCTACAGGCAGTTTAAATGAGAAATCCACTACCACTGCCCAAATATCCACCCACAGCACTGTCAGCTTGCTGCCAAAGAGTCCCCCTCAGCTCTGCTCTAGAGGCCTCAGATCTAGTCCTGCCACCAGCTTTCTCACTGCAGATTTGGGGAACTGCACAGAACCCGGCAGTCATGGAGGGTTAATGTCTCTGCAATGCCTTGTGAATCCCTGCGTCTCACTGAGACCATATAAATACAGGCAGAGTTACCCTCTGTTTCTTGTACTTTCTCTTCTATGCAACAATCAGAATAAAAATGCACCATTTAGCCATGGGAAGGGGCCACAAAATATTTTTCTCACACTGGGGTAAAGCATTTTTCTCCTACCACCACACAACAAAGTCTGTTAGAAGCCTTGCGTTTTCCTACACCCCGGCTGTCATGCAAACCTCCAATGCCTGCATGACCACTTTAGCTGTGAATAGCAATGGAAAGTCAACTGAAACAATAAGCTCTTCATCAATATTCTCTTCTCTTCAGCTCTTCTTGAACAGACAAGTCATCTGCTTCTGTATTATAGGAGCATCTCTGTGCACTGACATCAGCTATAAATGAAACGCCGGTAAAATACTCAATCATCATTTACCTCATATAAAATTGTTATACAGCTTAAGCAGGCACTTGCTGTTAGATTTAGACTGAAATATCCTCATTTCAAAGAAATGGACTCAGAACATGGGTCTGTTATTGAATTGCCATTGGTCTTGACCTTGCTGAATGCAAAGACAATGTTAACGCTCAAAGCCAGCACCTGCTGCCAGGAAGATGACAATGTAAGGAGTTAACTTTAGTTAAGTGCATGTGGCATTTTGTTAAAGACGCGGTGAATGTGTTATCACACACCACCCATGGCCCTGCATATGCTCGGAACCCACCGGCAGACAGAAGCACTCCTGCGCTGATCAGAGCAGGGAGCAAACACCTGCCCCTTGCAGGCTCCCTTCTAGGCTACACATCCACTTTTCTCACTTCCTATATTTAGGAAGCATTTAATATTTAATCACTTACTATATTAATAAGTAATTATTACACCTTTGAATTTGTCCTCACAACCAGGGAAGCAATCCAAGTCCTAACCATGATCAGACTTTTGACTTTGGTGAAAGGCATCAGCGATGAGGTTTGCTCAGGTTGCCAGCAGCGGATCAGAGCTCATGAATAGCGTCATCCCAGCCAATGAAGTTTCAGAGTCCAATTTCCTGCACGCCAGTGTCTCTGCTGCTTGTTAGCAGCTTTTCTCCCTGCTGTGACCTGGTCTAGGAGACTGCAGGAGTGCATTGAACACAAGCGAGCGTGCATGGCATTCAGCAGAGAGGCCCTGAAGGTTCCTCCCCACCACAGATGCTACTGCGCCTTGTTTCAGAGGCGAGGCTGAAGTTTGTAATCTGCATCAGGAACAGGGTTTTAAACACATAGCTGATGAAACATGTCAAGACCCATTCCTATCTCTGCCTGAGGTCTAGTGAGGTGTCAGCACCTGAAAGCTCCTCTAACCGCATAATTGGTCTGATACAAACTCCCTGCAGTTCTTGTTTGTTTAGAGCATCACAATTGCATCAACACTTACTGCAACAGTTAACCTGAAAATGTACTTGCCTTCCCTGCGTGAGCAGGGATTGTAAGGCACAGATTGTTCTCTGGGCATGCTTCTCTTTCCCCATGGACTATGGAGGTAGACTAGGCTCCTAATGTAAATATGACACTTAGCTACTGTGGGAAAAGGTTGGGCTTATGGGCACAAACATTTTCCAATGCCTTAAAAACCTACAGTGTGATGTTCAGCCCTTTTTTTTAATGGAAGAGACATGGCAGTGATAAAATCCAAGGTTTGAAAAACTAGTTTCTAAGAAATAAAATTCACAAAACAATTGCAATGCTGTGGGAACTGTGTCTGAGAAAGACACGTAGCAGCCACCTGTTTGGGGACTTTCTTGAACCAAGGGCATATCTGTGTCAGTGGCAAAACAATAATCAGTCTCCATTTATTCCAAACTGCAGTGAGGTTGCCATGCTGCTAAGGAAATATCACCGCAGGGCTGCTAACCAATTTGTAAACACAAACTGATTCTGTGGACGTTTCTCAGGAAAAAAACTGCTGATAGACCATTCTGCTGTTTCTGTATTTATGCTGCTCTGCATTAAAATGAAGCTGAGTGAAGCAAAAGCCCAGGTGCTCAGCTTTTTGGGTATCAATCCACTGAACTGACTTGAGCTCTCGTTTTAGCACGTCACCAGGATTGTTCAGAAAACCTTTCATAAGAAGTCTCATGGCTTTTTTTCCGGTAGCAGGGTTAGATCTTCATTTTCCCAACCCATGCTGCAAAGTGGATGGATTAATTTCCATTTAGCTATAGGCATTAGCCCTTTCTGAGCCATTGCTGTCTTCACTCAGGGAATTGATACATTGCTGGAAAAACTTTTTTTTTTTTTTTTCTGTTTAGACATGATGGATCTTGATTCTCTTTGAATTTCTTTTCACATCTCCTGCTGGCATAAGTGAACAACCAGTTGATTGTCCTGGTCTGAGGTTACTTTTTTTCTCACTAGCCTAGTCAGGGTCTGGGGCAGTATCACTCCAAAGCACAGAATGGAGTTTGGATGGTTTTGCTCCTGGTGCATGGTACTAGGAGAAGCCATTGAGCTACAGTGATCTCTGTGCCTGGATGCTCCAGTGTCTTACAACCTCAACGTGTACACAGGTAATCTACTGAACCTCCTAACTGCCACTTGAAGTCATACTTCGCTGTAACCTGATTATATTGATGCTTAAACCTCCCTCATATGCCAACGCTTTCATTATAATCCACTACGAGCTTACATTGCTGGTGTATTACACAGGTTCCAATACCACCAGTTTGATAAGACTGTAAACCCACTAAACTGCTCTCCCAGCCACCTTATTAAAAGGTCCTCCAGTTTTAGGAACCGATTTAAGTGCAAGACACAATTCCCCAGTACAACAAAATTACATTTTGTTCACAAAAGTCTGTTCCAAATTTAGAGGCCCCTAGGTAATGTATGTCAAGGAGATGGATATAGTGTTTATTTACTCTGTTGCATTAGTGGCTACTCTTTGCAACCAGTTTAAACCAGCTGCACCACCAGACTTGCACTGGTGGAATTACATGCAGGTGTGGGGTACTCTGCTTTTATCTGTAGGCTGGGAATATTTCTCTGCATCAAAGTGTGGGAAAATAAAGAGACAGTCTGAACTAGGAGAAAAAAAAAGAAGCACGTGGATCATTACATGCTGTAGATTATAACCACCTCGACTTCATCTGTTTCCAAGCCATGCTGTAAGGCAACTGGTATGGGGTGTTGGCCCAGCAAAAAGATAGTGCTCACCAGCAGGTAGGAATAACACAAGGCAGGGCTGAAGTTATCTTTTGTAGGTCATATCAGCTATTGAGGTTGCAAGTGAGGGATCACTAGATTCAACAGGGCAGGATGGTGTGGGACTTACCCTCTGAATAAATCTGATTTTTTACAACTGTTGTTAAATCGTTTAGGCAAGTGTTACGCTTCAGGTCATCAGAGCATGAGGGCACTGACAGTCAGGGACATCTGGATAAGACTTACTCGTCAACTTCATCCACAGGGAGCCCTTCCATCTCAAACCGGCAAGAGCAACCATAGTCTTCAAAATCCCTGGGACAAAAGCCAGTAACACACTTCATTTTGTTCACAAAGTTGAGCAGGGCAGGGAAGTTAGTGAAGATGGACTGTAACCACGTGAAGTGAGAACCCAGGCAGTCTGGAAAGAGAACAGCCATTAAAAAATTCACGGTAAATAGGGGTGAGCCAGGAGTGGGTCACACATGGGTGACACTGACGTCAACACAGAGCCTGAACAAGGCAGTAACACAGGGATGCTGAGCAATCCTTGACGCTCAGCAGTATTTAGTATGATAATATTCTCTGGGGAAATCTACAGCCTCAAAAATCCCTGTTTGTTTTCAGTGTATATAAAAGGAAACTCCATGGGATTTCTGTTCAGTGCTCACGTGCAGCTGGAACACATACTTACCAAAAAACAATGCAACACTTCCCACATTTTGAAAGACTCCATTGAAGAATGTGACATTGTCTAAATAAAAAAATAAACAAACCACATTTCTTTTAAAAAAATTACACGACAAGAACTGACCCCAGACTGCCCCTGGTCTTGCTTCCATTGTTAAACCCTTTTAGGATAAGAGTTACTAGCTATTTTCTAACAGCACACTTCCCTGCAATGCTTCTGGAGTACAAGTGATTCCCCACTGCCATGCAATACCGTGGAAAGTAAAGCTTAAACCATTCTTACTCAAAATTCTTTCAGGTGCGTTAAGAAGCTCTGGCAGGAACGCTGGTGGCTCCAATTCTTGCCCACCTACCTCAGCAAACAAATTTGAGGAGAAAAGATGTTTAAACAAATAAATAAATAAAAGCAACGAACCAACAACATATACTTCATTGTGACATGTACTCTGCGGGCATTTTGAATACCACCCTACACGAGCAAGCTGACTTATTAAAGCCATGAAACACTCCATCCGCACGCAGAAAAATCCAGAAGCGTACTGGTAAGTCACACTGACTTCAGCTTAAAAATCAGTCCTCTGTTAAACCGAGGTATTGCTAGTGAGGGTGTGCTAACCCTTGTACTCCTGTGCTCTTCTGAACAGTAGCACTTACTGGGATGTATCAGTAGAATTCTATAAAATTGTTTTAGTTGCCCAATACTTTCATTGTCCAGAACGTTTCTACTCTGTAACCCTGTGCTCTTATTTGAAGCAGGTTATTTGAAGTCAAGAGGTTTGAGTTTTCTGATTCCTTATTGCCTGTTGCCTTACTGACTCTCTTCCTATCACTATTTCTTCCTTAACTTAATTATCTACTTTTCCTTGTGAAGATGCTGTTGTATATTTTCTAGACATTTATCTTTTTACTGTTTGCCATTACCTGAATTAGGGTGAAACCTAATACTTATTTTCTCCCTTCCCATTTATATTTCTACTTGTTCTTATCTTTTGCATGATTTTAAAAGAGATTTTAGAAATTTGGATTTATTTATATTTCATCTTTCTCTTTTTCTTTTTTTTTTTAAAGGTCATAAGTCAAGGGTATTTATGAGCTCAAGCATCTAGAAATAACTCAGAATAACTGGCATTAGGGAAGCTGTCCATTTTCTCTGAATCTGAAAAGAATTCAGAATCTGAATCTGAAAGATTGTGGGAAAGAGTTGACAATTATCTTGCTATTCTGTTGCATTTTCCTGCAATAAATGTAGGTGTAAGAGAGTAAAGCAGAGTAGTGGGTTCTTTCGATACAAGGCTTAACTCTCTGTTTAGCAAAGGGTTAGGAAAGAATAGAACTTTTTTAGATTGTAAATAAGTGCCTTCTCAGGATGTCTACAACTTTTCTGTAGTGAACAAGATGATCATGGTAACAGTCATAAGCCTCCAGCAATTCATTTCTCAACTTTAGGGGCAGAATATGGATATGAGATTGAAGGAGGCAAGGAGAGGTGCTTCCTCTGAAGTTATTCTTTCCCTGAAAGTCTTGCTTACAACAAAAATCTTTCAGATGAACAGCAATCAGGCAGAAGTGTCCTTCATCACAGCAAGGTCTGAAGGGAACTGTTTTCCACAAACCAGAAAAGGTCTCCCAATAAATGCTGGCCTTTTCACAGAACTGAAACAAGTCTGTTGAAAGCTTGATGGCCACGAGGAATTAAGATTCAAGCAAAATCATGGTGTGCCTTGCAAAATTAACAGCACTGCATGCTATGCATTCAATCACATCCTTGCTAAAGAAAAACTGCCCCTTATTTTCTGGCTTAACACCTATATCTGCTCTGCAATGACAAACATCTCTCCCCCAAGGCATGTTCTATCATCAAGTGCATCTAGAGCCAGATTTTGACAGGCTGCATAACACCATGGCTCAAACACAGTGTCTGTTGATGAATAGCCCTTGATCATTTAGACTTTTCAGCAAAATTTTGGAAAACATGAAAATCCCATTGAGTTGAAATGACACTGAGGAGCATACTGATAAAGCCACGTTACAGAACTGCTGGAAGTTGTGATTGCTCCAGCATCCTTCAGTTGCTCTTAGTTCTTCTCAGAAAATTTAATTTGCACACACTCAATTAACACATAAATGTTTGAAGCGCCCATGGAGAAAAATCTCTCCCACAGGGTCAGCAGCTTGGTAAACCTTTGGCTCTTACAATCCTTTCATTACAAAGAACGGTATTTCTAATTGTCACTGAGTCAAGATCAATGGACCACTGTTTGCTAACAAGATCACTTAATTTTGTTTAAATTGGGGGGCAGGAACAAAGAGACAATGCTTTCTGGATGAACTATTCTCTTTTCTTTTGCTACCATGTCTTTTGGGGCTATTGGTCCTACATCATTCCCTGTAGAGCCAGAGAAAATTGCACTACAAAAATCAGTCCTTTAAACCTCAGAAGCCCCCGGGGAGGTCAGCTTCTCTCGCGTTTCTCTGAAACCTGCTAAATGACTTGGCATATGTCCTGAGGAGACCTGTGTGATACATCAGCTCTTGGGCTTTCCAGTAGTATACCTTATCCACAGAATGTCTTTCAACATTCAGATACATGTAAAAATGTTTCTGGACTGTGTCTGTGATGCTGCCACTCCGACAACACTTTTCTGAAGTGTTATTTCAAAAAAGCCCATTAAAAAACCTATCAGTGCACCTCCAGTTATTTTGGTTTTGTTGTTTGTTTTTTGTGGGGGTTTTTTTGCAACTGCGGCTAATTAAAATGCCATAACATAGGGCATGAACACAGTTACAATCTTCAGGGAGTGGAAACCTTGATTGTGCAGGGAAAATTCAGGGTGCAGCAAACCCTACCTATTTGATTTATTCAAGGTAAATCACATCAGCTCCTCACAGAGATGCTAGTTCATGCACGGATATTTGCTTCAGCCAAAGCAGAGATCAGCAGAATAGATCCCACAAAAATATTAATCAATAATTCTCTCGAAGCCTAAAAATGGTAACATTTTAAATCTTTGTGCTCAGATTGTGCATAGCTGGGGGAAAAGCATATGAAACTGTGGCACAGGCTTTGGAGGTTTGAGAGGAAATATCCTTCAAATGTTATGTCAGAAAAATTTCTGAGTGTGCAGATATGTCTGAGTGCACCAGATATTACCAATATATACAATCCTCTTTACACCTGGGGACTAAATACCCCTTTATTTTTTTTTAAATAAACAGTGTAGTTATTTTGGTATTCTCTGTTACTGCAGTAGTAAGTGCTGATGTTCTTGCTAATTTCTATTCGTATAGTAGGAGTCTTCAGGTTCAGCTTCATCAATGTATTTTAGCCCATGTGTTTTGTGTTAGACCTGCTGCTGTACCGACTTCTAGTGCACACACCACCTTAGAAGAGAGGCAACTGGTGAAGTTGAAGTAGGTCAGCGCAGAGTTTTGTCTATGCCAAGATGCTCAGCTTCCTTTTTCCTTGGGAAATAACCCCATGGAGGGACCAGAAACGGTGTTAGACTTTCAGGCGTCTTCACCTGCACACTGCTACTCTTAATGACATTCTTACATGGTGCAAGGACTGAAGAAATTTGAAATGTTTGCCTATGCCTGTCGCTGGAAGCTCATTCGCTCACTATAATAGTATCTAAGGAGTTATATGAAAATAACTCCAAGACTATTAGTAAAATTTGAAGGAGGAGCATTAGCTGAACATGAGTTATGTTTCAGGATGCACTGAATGGCTTGGAAAATTTAGACAATACACTTTTATTTAACGAGTAGAATCTCTTTACATGTAACTTGTAACTATTTTAGAGTCCAAAGGACTTAAATAATGACCAAATGCTGGCAGAAGGGAAGTCACAGTCTTTTTGGTAATATTTTTAAGCCCACTAAATGTTTCTTGTTTCACTACAAGTCCTGAGAAAAATATAAGTACTCCACAGATAAACTTATGTAAATCCATTTGGGCATTGAATAACTAGGTTTGAGGGGACAGAAAGCACGCTTCTAAATTATTGTTTCCAAATGCACATACTTAAAGTATTATTTAGGTATAAATGTCAAATAATCATAAAAATATATTGCCACTTACCACTGTGTAACACCATCGACATAGACACCAGCAGGAATAGAATCATTTTTTATCTAATCCAAAGACAAGAAAAAGTCACACAGCAGACCGGTATGCCTGGTGAATTAAGTGAAATATTAGGCAGAATGTTATCTCTTGAATCTGGGAATGGGGAGACATCAGCTTAGAAAATCACCCTTTTGTAGCCTGGCCATATTTTTCCTTGATGCAATTCAGTTTTTACCCTTATCATACTAAATGCACATATTAAAGCAATGATGAACCTTATTAATCCTTCAGATTTCACCAATGATGTTCTCTATAAACCTGACAAATAATTGTTTTGGTATTGCTTTAGGTGAGTCAACAGGCTCTGCCGAAATACCATAGACAGGGAAAGTCCATTTTGCAATAAAATGGTGTACTTGAAGTTTCTTTTCTTTTGCAAACAATTTTCACATCTTACTTGATTTAACAGAATGTTTAAACAATTCTTCACATTATGTTTAAATGCAGATATTGTGAAACACTCTGTAAATGAAAAGACATTCTGGGATTACTTCTATTGAACCCAGTTAATCTGCAGTCCATTATATAATTTGCTTCACATCACAAAGATATCTCCCATTTTGTAGTTGACCATTTAATCTGTGTTGAGACTGATCTAATGTATCATATATTTACACTATGTTGTTTGATGATCTTCAGGTTCTGGGCGTGCTTGTCCTTACAGAAACGTGTGCACAGAATTCTGAAGCAAAAAGCCTTACACTAGCATGCATCAAATGAGACAATAGACTGGTTTTGAACTACAGTCATTGATTACCCTAAATTAAGAATGATTTTCTAAGTAAGTCAGGCAGGGAATTTTTTACAGCCAAATAAATGAACATTTATTCATCAGTTTTCAAATACGTATCTACTGCATCATCTACTACTGCGATTATCTGCTCCCCTAAGGTCAAATATTGCACTCATTTCTACTAATAGATCTTGTAATATTTCACCAGGAAGTGAGGTTATAAATCTAACAGCTCTAAATATTTATAGTCTATCCCAAATCTCTTACCTAAACTTTAGTCTACAACTCCCCAGTCCCAAATAGCTGATTCTGCATTGTCTTCTTCCTGATTCCCGTTTTACAGAGTACATCTAGAAAGGCTTACCTTGAGGAATATTACTCGAAAGCAGTTGGATGGAGGACAAATGGACTTCAACAAAGTCAGTACTAAGCGATTTATACCCACCTGGATATAGACCTCACCCATGTGATCACTTCCTTTATCAATCCCACTTCAACATTTATTAATTAATTCTTCCATGAGATTCCTGAGAGTTATTATGCCCACAGTGTATCTTAGTAATATAGCTCCAGCCATGTAAAGGATCTATACTGAGAAGTCTGTTCTGCAGGTGCATTCACCATATAGTAACTTCCCCTAATACTCTTGGCTGTAATTAAACAACAACCATCTCATTGTTATTAATCACTCACAAAATCTCTGGGGCATGTGAATATGGCTTTAATAGCTTAGCAAGAGGTAGTGTTCAGTGATGAATGATGAGTGAAAATGTATACAGCTTTGAACACTGGCATTCCTCAGGGTTGAGTATCCTGCTCTCATCTATCCACAGCGGCTCTGATCCAAGCTGACTGAAATCCAGGGCAAGGTTGAGTCACTGAGCTTTGGGAAGGCTTCTCCCCATCACTTCTGCCAGGGGCAGACACAGCTACCCTTCAGAGATGCCATCAACAAAAGGCAAACTGTCCACTGAGTTTTAACACGGAGAAGTGAGAAATCTGACAAGTTGGGAATTGTAAAAGTATGTGAACAAAAGGCTTGCCTCCTCCAAGGCCCTGGGAGCTGCACGGTCTTCAGAAAGGCCTTTGATGCTGTCTCCCATAAGATCCTCGTAAAGAAGCTGTTGGTAAATGGGCTGGATGAGCCCAGTGAGGAGGGTTGAAAAGTGGCTGAGTGACAGGGCCCAGAGGGTGGTGGTCATGGTACAAAGCCTAACTGGAGGCCAGTGACTAGCGGTGTACACCAGCGGTCAGTACTGGGTCCAGTCTTGCCTAACATCTTCCTTAATGAGCTGGATGCTGGGGCAGAGTGTACCCTTGGCAAGTTTGCAGATGACACTGAACTGGGAGGAGCTGCTGATACACCAGCGGGTCATGCTGCAGCCAGTGGGACCTTGACAAGCTGGAGAAATGGGCCAACAGGAACTTCATGAAATTCAACAAGAAGTGCAATGGCCTGCACCTGGGGAGGTAAAAGCCCATACACCGATCTAGGCGGGGGGGCAGCCAGCTGGAAAGCAGCTGGGCTGGAAAGGTCCTAGTGGACACCAAGTTGAACCTGAGTAAGCAGTGTGCCCTTGCAGCAGCGAAGGCTAAAGGTATCCTCGGCTGCATTAGGCAAAGGATTGGCAGCAGATTGAGGGAGTGGATCCTTCCCCTACCCAGCACCCTTCACTAGGCTGGAGAGTCCCAGCTCTCTCAACCCCTCCTCATGTGAGAGATGCTCTAGTGCCTTAATAATTTTGTAGCCCTTTGGATTTTCTCAAGTTTGTCCGTGTCTGTCTCATACCAAGGAGCCCAGAACTGGACACAGTACACCAGATGTGGCCTCACATGTTGCTTAGAGAGGTTGTGGAGTCTCTCCCCTGCTTTCCTCTGGAGATATTCCACAACCATCTAGACATATTCCACCGCCATCTAGACATGTTCCTGGGCAACTGGCTCTAAGTGGCCCTGCCTGTGCAGAGGGTGGACCAGATTCTGTGATTCTCTATCGATTCAGTACTGACATGCTGCCAGGAAAAGGACAGGATCCAGTCATACCATTTCTGTAACCAGTCCTGTCAAAAAAATTTAAAAGAAGAGTGAAACATGGCAGAAATTATGCCTTAATGATACCAAAATCCACTTTCATGTGAGTTTTGGTGCTTCCAGTTGGATTCTCCAGGGATTGCCTGAACTGCATTTTTACAGCCTTGAAGAACATTTTCAGCCTGACAAATCCGAGTGGGCTTGACTAGGCATAACAATAAATGTGCGTCCTCTGAGACACTCATTTGCCCATATGCCACCATCATTTCTGTACTTCTGCCAAACATGCACAGAGGCTTTGCAGGACTGAAAACCTGGAATATGGAAAAATCTTTTGGTTTTGAGGGCAGCCAATGTGTTCACTTTTTTTCATGGAGCCTTGCTTTTTCATTCCTCCTCTTATTTCATAATTTTTCTCACTAATTTTATTATTCTCCTGGAAAAGCCAAACAGTAAGTCAGCCGTGATTGTTGTCGTTCAGGACAGGTGCCATTAATCCCTTCTCAGCCTTTTTTACAAGACACCCATAACTATGTGATACTTTCTCTCCCCATGGACACGCTGGGGCAGTAGCTCTCAGCCCTTTCCAAGACCTTAGAGTGGAGGTGGCTGTGACCTACCCACAGTGCCAGACACAGCTCAGGCACACCCTATCGCAGTACAGAGAGGTTAGCACTCTGTTCAAGGACTTGTATTCCTGCAGGAAAAACACAGAATGATTTTTTTATAAACACAAAAGTGTCCTCCCAGCATGGAGATTGCTGCTACGATGCAGAGCTGATGATATTCGTTAAAACAATAATAACACAATCTTTTAAAAGGGAAGCTTTTAAAAAAGTATTTTTAATATTGTCTATTTATTCAAACATAAAAAAACCCCCGTCAAACTGACTTTAATTATTGTTTTCTCCCACTAAGTTCTTGTTCTCATGTCCTTCTTCCTGAGTTCTCAGAAGACTTAATGATAAAAATATAAGAAACAATACAGATTATTCTTTTTAAATCATGTCTTCACATTTTAAGGAGGTTTTGTGAGATTTAAAAGCAAGAGTTGCACAAAAGTGTTATTCATCCAGCTCTTCACAGCAGAACTAATCCTGCTTTGGATGAGGAGAGGTGCTGCAGAGTGAGACCCCTCCACAGCATTGCAGTACCACGGCCATGTTAGTATTTCTGATCTATAAATTAACTATATCAGCATTTCTATTTCTTCCACAATATCAACTGTAATTGGTAATACACCAATCTATCCTGCTCTTCGATATGACAAAAATGCTTCCGTCATGCTACTGGGCACCACAGTGAAATGTGTTTTGGAAGAGGGCTGCTGCGTCTCACCTTTCCCTAGGGATTTATGATGCCACCTTTCTGTTTGGCTTTGTATTACTTTGGACACATATTTCTTCAGTGGAACATCAATGTACACCAGCTGTAGTGCAAATAATCTTCTTTTTTTGAAATATTAACAGTTTAACGATGTACTTTGGGTTCATAGTAGCATCATGGGGTGTAGTGTGCTGTGGCAAAATACAGGACTGTGCCATTTATTCAGTTATTCTTTCCTTTTAATTCATAAGAGGTGCATGTCAGGAAGAAAATGAATCTTAGTGAATTCATGAATTCACACAAATATATCACAGAGTGAAAATACGAGAGGTGTGAACATTTCCATGGTTGAGCTCTGCACTAGATGAGTTGCTGAAGTAATGGGAGACTCTTGATTTGCAATAATGGACAATCTGCATATGTTTAACAGTAGGAAAAATCCATGTTGTCTTCAGTATTTCAGGGGTTTTTTTCCAATTATTTTGTATCCGTTACTTTTGATTAATTTATTTTAGTTGTAAATAAAAGTAGAATAAACTATTTGCATCCATCAGGCAACCATATAAATATCCTTTATGAAACACAATTTTTAAAAGCCTTTCAATGCTTTTATTGCGGTTACATCACTTGTATAAAATACATCTGTTTTTACACATTATTTTTATAATGCCTTGGAGGAAGACACATTTCTAGCTTAACATGCGGTTAATAGCATGTCTTGTTACAAATACTTGCAAATAACACGTTGCATCCTGATTTTTACACTGGGAAATGAAAGAGACAACTAAAACCACCACCAGTCTTCCAATTTGCAGTAAAATACCTCAGCGTTCTAGACCAACATACAGATGTTTTTTAGGCATTTTTGTTTTAATGCTGGAAGAACACAAAAGAACTGTCATCAGAAGAGGTTTTATGAGGAAAATATTAAAAACATACATGAAGGTTAAACAATCTTTTTTTTTTTTAATCCCTTAAAAATTAAATAGCTATCTGATGAAAGACAGCAAATACTCTGTGGATATATAAAACTTTGTTATACCTTCATAATCAGGTATGTAGAGATATAAAGATAAAATATACTTACTGTGGGAGTAAGCAACTCTTTTGACTCTTTCACAGACATAACTTGCATTTTTCAAGAACCAGGAATAGTATTCCACACAGTACCTAAAGATGTAGTTAAAAGTTAGGAGAGTAGTAGCTTGTTTTCTTTTATAAGCTGTATGAATCATACTGCTAATATTGAATACGGCAATAAAAAACTAGATTCTGACCTCAGTGATGTCATTAGATATTTGGAAAAATTCAGCTGAGCTTTACTCAGTTTGAATACTGGAAGCCAGATCAAGTATTGATTGGTGCACTGGGGACCCATTTGGGTCTCACCCAGTCACCATGGATTCTCAAAAATAAGCACTGGGGATTGAAAACTATCATTTTAAAAAAGCCTGATGGAGTTTTAAGCAGAGAGAGAGAGAGAGAGAGAGAGAGAGAGAAACTAGTGCCAAGTTTTACCTCATGGCTTCCTTTCTGGAATATCTTCTCTGACCAACACAGAGACACAGCTGAAAAAACCTACAGAGCTCCATCACACAGGGATTGATCTTTTGCACTACAAGAGTGACAGGAGGTGAGGTCACACGGGACTCTTTGAGGGTTGCCTGTGGACACCCTAGGAAAAAAATACAACTCTGAACTAGTTCAAATACTTGTCCCATTAAATTTCTTGCAATGCCTTATCTGGGCTATAAGAAACATGCAGACTAATAAGCTCATGTAGGTATCTTAAAATCAAATCTGAGTGAGGCAGATAATTGATAAGAAAACAACACATAGCCTGGCAGTTGCTTGAGTGAAAGCACAAATATTCCGTTCAATTTATTATTTATCATTACTGGTTAGTTACGTAAAACCACGTTCCTTTTATTTATCACAAATATAAGGAACTCTTAAGAGGTAATTTATTTATTGTTACCCCTTTAAGTGAAGGTTCAGTTCCCACTGAAGCATCAGTTTGCCACAGTGCAAAAGAGCAAGATAAAGAACAGCACTATACACTTACATATTTGATATTTTCTATATGCATATGCTACTTTAATAAAAGATTCGCTTCTGGTTCCACATGCTTCCCTACATCCACCCTCTAAATCTGAATTCTAGATTAAATATGACAAAGCTAATAAACAGACTCTCACTGCTCTCTCCATCACTTTTTAAAGATGCATCAACAAAAACAACATGATTTATGCAGAAGTTATGGCTTTCTATCTGGCCATTTCTCATTTACCAGTTTCCCCCTTCTTGCTTCTAGTGATTTGAATAATCAGCTAATTTCAGCCCAGTTTTTAGGACTGGGTAAAGATCCTCTCGATGAATACATTCCTACTGGTTTCATGAAAACTGACAGTTAAAAAGAGGAGAAAAGGTCAATTTTTGCCTGCACTGAGAGGAAGGTAGGAATAATTTATCCATCTTATTAATTGTTTGCCAGAAGCCAGCTGGTTAATCAATGTTTTTTCCTTCAAGCAACAACCATTTTATTATTTTAACTTCATAAAAATGCAGGGCAATGGTGTACTTGGGGACGGGCCCCCTCTTCCCCTCTCTTGAGCCCGCTAAAAGGAAAACATCTAGTTTACTCTGTTCATTGAATCTTCTGCAGTCAGCAGCAAGAGATAAACATTTGCACACCAACCATTTCATCCCACCAGCAAATGCAGCTGTGCCAGACTGCAGAAAAAGCAATACTACAGAATAGGTGATCTCAGCTTGTAACAAAATCCTGAATCTCTATGTGGTTTTTCAGTGTCAAATACAATCTCTCTTCAGACTCCCTTTCTTTTATAGGAAAGAGAAAAGAAGGCAAGATGAAAATGGGGGAAACTGAGAAAAAGTAAGGAAAACTGAAGCTGCTTTCATTTTTCAGGCCTTTTCTTCATCGTATTAAGAGAAAAACCTAATATTTGCCATAGTCTTGTCTTCTCCAAGCTATTACCTGTCACACATGATCTTGCACCTTTAGGTTTATGATGGGTCAGAATCAAAGGACTTTCTAGAAAAAAAAAATAGGCAATATGCTAAAAGACTACTGGGGCATGGCTAAAATGGGTGTGTAATGACCTCGTCTTTGCATATTTAATAACCATGCTCTGAAGAAGAGGTGAAGGTACACTTCAGGTTGCTGCAGTGAAGCTACTTGCCCTGCAAGGCATCACATCTGACCCTGGGGGGCTGCATACGCATACATTGTGTTGTCCCCTGCATACAGCAGTCCTTAAAAAAGGATCTCTCCCCTACACCAGCACTCCAAAAAATAAGCGACATCCTGCAAATGCCATGCTGGGGCTCTGAGAAGACAACCAAGGACCAGGCTGTGAGAGCGGCACATTTTGCATGAGGTGGGTGTCCCCCTCACATGCACCCTCTGGGGTGAAAGAGCCCGAATGTGCAGAGCGAATGTGGCTGCAGTGTGATTGTCAGCTGGTTTTTCCATTTGTGTAACTAGCAGGAGGCTTTGGCCGTGTGTAGATAAACTGCTTTACCTGCAGAGTATAATCCCCTTAGACAGTGTAATTGCATTTCCAGGTTCACATGTCTCACATACTTTATAGCTTTGGGCCATCTTATGTTATATGATAGGAGAGGTTACAGAGGTTAAATTGGGACTAATGAAGTTCTGTTGAAAAAAGCTTGAGTCTTCTAGTGCCTACAAAAAGTTTAATATAAAATGGCATTCACGGGCAGGAGAAAAATAAAGGTTCTGCCAACCTGAAAGAGATCGCTACAAAACTATTTCTCTTCTGCCAGTGCTTGCCCAAGGTAATAGGAGCCATGGAGGACTAATAGGCAGGCACTTGCAGCTCCCAAACTCAGGGGCCCCTCTGAAAACTGGCTATGTGTCAAAGGTGCTACACAAATATCGTGATTAGTCAGAGATGGGCAAAAGGGGGCTGCATTTCTCTTAATCTTAGGAGCTTTTCATAAATGTCATTAGGCTTTGTCCACTTACTAGCATTTGACACACCTTGATCTTTTTCCACTCTATGGCAATGAAAAATTAATGACTTCTTGCTTTAATAAACACTCTTCTTGTTAATAACCGAACATCAGAGCATGTGGCAATATGGTTTTCATATAAGTTGCTCATGAAAGGTCATGTTAGAGTTTCTGTGAATAATTAAAACTCACTAAAGGCCACCCTCCAATGAATCTAAGTCTCCACTGAAGTGGGTACTCGCTACCCTGCCTAACAGGTGTTAAAAGCTTTACTCAAGGTATACGTTTTAACAGCAGAAATTCAGCTTTACCTAAATGTAAACTGAATGACTGCAATTTCAATTTGGATTCATCTATGTGGGAAAGAAAAGTTAAATTAAAAAAGCTGAAAGTTAAACAAATTGCTTTGGTTTTCATTTTTGACAATCACTTAATTTTAAATTAATGTCATATTAACATAATACTATATTTATTTAATGCTGAAGTTCTCTTTCAATGAATGTTATATTTAATTTTAGTTGCATTGGATAGTATACCTACATCATATGGTTGAAATTAAAATTCTCAGCACTTCATAGCAATGTTTTATATTTCTTCTGTAACAAATTTCTACTGTGAAATGTATTTTTGGTATTCAATTTGTAAATTCCTAAAGATTTGGATTGAATTTTTTAAAAAAAATTTAAAGTAGGAATTTATTTCAGAACTTCTTTTTGTAAGAATTTTCTTTCCTAAGAAACTGAGTCAGTCAAAGGAGCACAGAAACACAGGAACCACAGCTCCCTGTGCAGAGCTTTGCTCTATTTGAAATTACCGTGTAACTGTCACAGCCAGATAGGTGACCAATTCTTGTGGTAGTAATTGGACTTTCCCATTATTAACTGAATATCCCATCTCTCTGACACTGAAATTAAATTTTGCTGCCAGTGAAAAGAAATGTTACGGCTACTGTGAGTGATTCAGACTGCCAATATCCCTCCCTGCACGCTCTAATATGCACACTTGTATATTTTATTGTTGGCATCCACTTTTGTGATTTAAGAAATGAGTTCTTGGAATAATGTCTCAGCCTTCAGAGCATCATGGATGCCCTTCATTGCTTTGTGAACCCACTGTTCGATTTATTTCCTCAAATGCACAATTCCTATATGTAGACAGCCTCTGTCGTCATAGTTTGTGATAGACATTGTGATAAACTCTCCATTCCCTGATCACATTGAAATCCGTGTTTCCAGCCTTTTCAAAATGGGCTGGTTCCCAGTCCTAGGTTCCCCAGGGTCTATAGTATAGTCACCAGACAGCAATTGGCACATGAACTGTGCCCACCACAAGTCCAGTCATACACTCCAGCAACTTCTAGTTGGCTGGCCATTATTTAATCCTTAAGTTGAACTCACCCAAAGCAAATAACACACGCAGAGAACCTTAGTTTTTGTGCAGAATTTTTTATAGATAAGAATTACCATAGCATATTCCTTGGCTCCCAATCAAGATAAGACCTAGTTCATCTTAAATTCTTCTCTTCACACCATCCAGAGTGTCAAGAAGTCAAACTATATTCACGTGGTAAGACATTGGCTCATTTTCTTCATGCAACCAATGTATGTCATGGGGTGTAAGATGAGGACTCTGGTATATTGAGCTCTTTAAACAGAAGTAAAATGAAAGAAAGATCAAAAAAGGATATTTGGCTTCCTATCTCTATGGTTTGAAAAGCCTCTTACATCAAGACCTGCTCTGTGGCTCAGCACTAGTGAGTCTTCTCCTTCAAAACATGTCTCAGTAGGTAGGTTTTTGCTGCAGTGTTCTTAGGCCTCCTAGGCAACAGTTTCCTCCCACTCTTCCCTGACACTGCCTTTCTGCAGGACTTGTGTTTGCATGATCACTTGATGGTGTTGTCAAAATTTGGCTTTCACGGTCAGTATTTTTAACTCTGATAACATTATTTATTTCTGAAAATGGATGCCCCACTGAGTCATATGCTCTCAAATGCTTTTTTCCTAATAGTATAAGTTAAAAAAAAAAAAAAAAAGAAAGAAAAAATAAAAAAAAGAAAAAAAAAGAAAAAAAGAGAAAGAAAGGGAAAGAAAGACAAGAAACCCAACACATGCTCATAAAACTCAGCCAACCAGAACAGGACTAGGAACTATGAAAAACACAATCAGAAACAGCAAAAGCTACAAAAAGTGACAGCACAGGATCCTGGTCCTGGATTCTGCAATAGACAACAAGAGCAAAACCACGGGAAAAAGCAAATGACACCAAAATTGTAAGATACTAGTGCCCACCTACTATGTGATTATTCCCAGTGACAGAAAAATTGAAGATTTGTGAAAGAACCTTTCTCTCTGACTCAAATATGTTTTCCATCCAAAAAAACCAACCAAACCCTTTACAGACAAGTTGTGTTAGAATTCAGCAATGAGCCAAGAGAAGTCAGTATGAAAATATTAGAAAAGGTTAGATTACCAGGGAATCCAGACCAGAATTTGGATTTTAAGCCTCCAGGTAATCCCAAAATGAAAACACCAGGGTTACCTGTATGGAGCCAGGGAGATGACTGTATCCCCAGTGCCCTGGGTCAGCTCCATAAGCAGAACCACAAGGCTGCAGAGTTTCCTTTTGTGCAAAAAACTGCTGGTGATGCTCAGTTTTTTTCTTTACCTCTCCTGTTTTTACAGGCTATAAGCAGCGGTTTTCTTTTTGTCAGATTTATTAGGAATCCATATCAAAACCCCATGATTTCCTTTGACAATACCAGAACGGTGCAGTTTATTTTTTCATGTTTCCTACTAATCCGTCACAAACCATACAATCAGCATTTCTCTTTGCTTTCCTTCAGAATTTTCAGGCCTTTATTTGCTCATGTTTTCAATAATTTTTTTTTGTTGTTGTATTTGCTAGATTTCCAAACATATTATTTGACTGGCATTTTAGTTCTTTAGACTACTCTGGTTTTCCCTACAATATCAAGTCCAAATGATACAGAAGACCCCTGCAGTCTAGTTCAATACATTATCTTTGCACTACCCGGTGTCTATGCTTCTCTTAGACAGCTGCCACACAGAAACACAAGCAGCTGAGGGACAGATTTCCAAAATTCCTTCCAGTAGTCCTCACCACCCAGCAAGACTCATGTTCCCACTCATCTGTGGTAACAGCAGAGTCATCGTCAAGAGGGGGACCATGAACAGCCTCTTCCCAGAGTGCCCCATGAGCTCCTAGCTCCATCACAGCTTTAAGCAGCCAAACTGGAAAATTTGGAACTGAGCTACCTGCTTATTCTGGAAAAGTGAGGATCATTTTTTACCTTTCTAGTCTTGAGCTGAGCACAGGCATTGCCCCAGCTTCATGTACTACAGGAGTTTACACACCAGCCTCAGTGGTAGCTACCAAATTTCTGTTCCTAAAAAGATTATGCTGCACCAAACAGCAGACAATCATAGTCCCAGTCTGGAATACAGGTATGTCAATTTTATCTGGAACCCAGGACAGGAAGTCTGGATTTTCCCTCCAATAGAACATCAATTCTAACGTTCTTTCCACGTCAGTATCAATTCTGGAGTATACACGCCAATGTATCCCTTAAAATTACTTCCTTAACTACCAGGTTAACAGGGAGTATATAATAAGGAACTGTGATATACATGCAGCTTCCGCTGTACTTTGCCTGCTGCTCAGCTGGTCAAGTGGCTTGGTTCCCCGTGACACCACTGGAAGCAAAGACACCAGACTGGGAGTAGAAGGACCCCAAGGGTACTAAAGATATCTACAGGATGGAGTGCATTTTACCTAATTGTAGGTGCCCATGATGCTTGTACCTAGAGCTGAACTAGTCACCTTCAGACCCCAAGACTGGGATTTGTGGCTGAGATTTATTCCTTTTGTACTCCAGAGGCAGCCTGGTCTCAGACACATACACAATCGGAGCTGGGCTCTCCCAGAGTTCAAAATCCCTTCCTGGCATTGAATCCACATTTTCAAAACATGTAATATCTTATTAAATAATATAAATATAAATGCTTATATTATATATATTATATATAAATAGAAACACTAAAAATAAATATAAATTAATACTATATTTTGTAATATTGTAATATATCCGTAAATATAATTTTATTGCAAACATGAGTATATGATACTTCTAAGTGGAGTGGCACATCATCTTATACTAACTCTTAATTTCTAGCTCTTTATTTTGATGCTTAAAAGGAAGAACTGAGCTTTCCTGAAAATCTAGTTGATAATGATCCTTCTTTAGCTGAAAAGGAAGTTTGCAGTATTATAAATTTAAGGCAATTCTGGAGATTTCATGCAGCACGGATTGACTTAATCATTTTATTTGTACCAATAGGGAGATTTAAAATATGACACTTTATTTTGGAAAGAATGAATTAATTTTAAGATTCTTCAGTAACCAATCGATGTTAAAGTTGACAAACGGACTTCTATCACCACAGTATAATCTATATTTTGAACATGTGACACTGTATGATTCACAAACAAATATGGAAGCGGTACCTTAGACATTGTGGGTGTTTTACATACATAAGGTATCAGGTAAATTAAATATTTATGTTGTTTCTGTGTGGGAAATTTTGCATATTGATATACTTTCAAACGTACAACTTTTTTTTGCTGCATGAGATGCAGTTACTTACTGGTAGCTGAGTAAAGTTTCAGTGTCACCCCAGGTCTGTAGGGTGGTGTAGACAGTACTGAGGAAGGCAAATCTGAAGGAGGGAAAAGAACATAACTTGCCTTGACATTTAAAAAAAAGAAGAAGAAAAAAAAAAAGGAATGAGTGAAAGAATAAGGCGGGGCGGGGGCAGAAAGCTGAAGTCACAGACCACTAATAAACATACAGACACTGATGTATAAATATTTTACAGTCACATATTTCTATATATATATTATTTTCTATTTCATAAATGTGCCAACACTTTGTTACTATCGCAGATCAATCTTACCTGGCTCTGTTTCCATCAGTTTACTGGTTTCTTGAGGAGACACTGTCTGCATCCAAAATGCGTACATGTCAGCTATGGGAACAGAAAGACACATGCTTCGTGTCATTCGGGATATTTGTTATTTATGTCTACTGAGAAGAATTGCTATATATGAGACAGCTCAACAGCCAAAGTCCCTCACCCAGTTCTTCCAGCGGCATATAAAAATGTCAAGATGAAAAAGGAAGGACAAAAGCTGTACTCTGATCTTGAAAAATCCATGGGCTAGAGCAGGGGTCCTCAAGCTATGGCCCGTGGGCCAGATACGGCCCCCCAGGTTCCTCAATCTGGCCCCCGGTATTTACAGAACACCCCCCCACCCCCCCCCACCCCCCGCCGGGGTTGGGGGGGAAACCAAACAGCCACAGATGACTGCCTGCCAGTGCATCCACGCGCCAGCCCCCTGGTTAAAAAGTTTGAGGACCCCTGGGCTAGAGGAAGGTAGGGTTTAAAGAAGGTACGTTTAGTGAAGACCAAGCAAAGCAGCTCTGTGTTGCTTTCCTACAGGTCTGCTCACCAAACTTGGAGCAAACTGTGAGGGAAAATGTGGGTAGCAGAAGTGAGCAGCAAGACTTAGTTTTTCCCTAAAGCATAAGAAACTACTGGATGGACCCTGTAACTGATTGTAGCACTTCTACAATATAGAAATCGACTCACTAATGATGCAAAGCGGGTGTCCCTGAAGGGTGTCCCAACCTCCACCTCAGAGATGCAGTTTCAGCTTTTGGCCAAATCCCACCACTAGCAGGATAAAGCAGGTGTCAGTCCTCCTTGCCATACTCACTGGGGCTGAGCTGCCGGGCTGGCGATGGGGCCAAGCTCCCTGCAGCAGTCGGAGGGGGCCTGGCTGTGCCTCGTGGTCTGGAAGCATCCACATGTGGTGATGGAAACCCTGATCCTTTAGCTCCAACCGTCTTTGGCCATGGTGGGAACCTTGTGGTGGGGATTTCATCCCCTTTCTGGGCAAGAGGGATCGCGGTAGCTGGAGAAGCAGAGGAGACAGAAGGGTGCCAACAACATGTAGATGCCAATGCCTCATAGCAGTAGCAAGCATAACACACTGGGGAGCAATAATATCTAAAATACACCCAGAAAATCCCATCTACTCCTTAAGTACTTCCCCTGGCAGGTGATCAGGCTACCTCTTGATTTCATTTTAAATATGGAAACATGATGAGTGCCAATAATGTTTGAAATTCTAACTAAGAACATTTTAATGTGCAAGCTTTCATAAACAAAAGAAGAAACTGAAGTGTTCCTGAAAAATGGTGGGTTTTTTCTTCACATAGATTATTTTGTATTTCCTGAACTGCTTTACTACAGAGGGAAGAGATGAAAGCTCTTGTCTATGTGAAGGGGAGCAGGCAGGTACTGGAGGGCAGATACTGGAATTCGAGAACTGACGACATTTTGTGGCAGGAATGACATTTGGGGATGGAAAAGAATAAAGGTTGTTATGTGGTTAAACAAATCAAAAGACCTTATAAAAAGACAGCAGACTGACCAGGGAACATGTAGAAATTTTGTACAGATATGCTGCTGCAGTGGTGAGGAGGTATGAAGTCAAGGTCTGAATTTTTCTTGGCTCCTCCTATGCGTGAGCAAGTGTGAAGCCTTGCTTTTTGGCTTTCAAAATGAGGCAGACTAGCATTTTTCTATTTTTTAGCTCTGTGGTGAACCTAAATGCACTGAAGTTTATGAAATGCTCAGGTACTCACAACTGAACATCACGTACAGTCAAAGATAGAGAAAAATACAGAAAAAATTACAATAAAAAAGGAGATCAAATAGTTCAAATAATCTTTTTTTTGTTGTTTAAAACCAACAACCATTTTTTCTTTACTTCTCTGCCTCTTGAGAAAACTTTTTCTAATAAAATGGCTTCTTAAAATAGGTTTTCTATCCTCCTGCTATTCAGTGCATTACTGACCTGGTATTTTGCTGTTTCAGACAAACTTTTATCTTACTCTGTAATTATAGTTCAACATCACAGTGCTGTGCAGCAAACACATGACCACTTGTCAAGATGTTAATCAAGAAGAATATAAATTTAGATCTCACAATATCTGCTTACTTTTAAACGTCCATGCATGTTCTGTTGATGGATCCACTGTTTTGTTTGGGTCTTCCTGTAATTTCATGAAACTTGAAAAAATGGAATCTAGGTCTTTGAGGTATGAGAAGACAGAGTTAGAACACTCACCAGCCACTGCATATTGTGTGATAAAAAGGAAAAAAAAAAAAGGCTGGTATAATCACAACAGCTGTTGTCTTTTCTAATTAAAGTAATTTTTGGCAAAGTGTCCTTGATTTATTTTTTTTTAACAGAAGAGAAGCATCCTACAGCTTTCGGCACAGGTAAACTTGCCACTGATTTCAGTATCTATTTGCCTGTTTTAATCATTGAAAATTGAAAATGAGAAATTTCAATTTTAATCATTGAAAAAGCATTGAAAATGAGAAATAGTCATGAGCAGCAATGAGAGGTGAGCATCTGAAGTGTAGCTCAACCTGGCAAAGCAGTCTGGGGTGGAGGAGCCACGCAGCCCACTGGCTGAATATATTCAACTCCATTCTGAAAGTAACTCATGTAAAGGTAGGAGGTAATTTGGGCTGAGTGCTAAGAAAGGTACATATTTAGATTAAGAGCACCAGAAACCCTCCCCAGTCCAGTGCTGAATTCTGTAAAAGCTCTCATCCCAGGAAGTTTTGTCTGGTCCTCCACTAGAAGACCTTGTAGCTAATAAATTAAAAGTTTGTAAATTTTACTTATATTTCTAATATAAATATTACAGTACATTGATAACAATAGAAAATATTCTATTTTAATGATAATAAAATATATTATGTGTACATATATAAGTAATATAAAAATATAAAATAATATATTTAAAGAATGTTTAAATTATGAAGATGGAGTATTCTTTGCAAGTGCTACCTGGATGTGATTTTCACTGTTGCTGCTGTTTCCTTTTATTCCCCAGGATGTACTTACCCAGGTCAGAAGATGTGTTACTGGAAAACGTGTAATTAATAACAGGAGACTTCTCCAGCATTTTCCAAAAGTCAGACAAATTTCTCCCTGTAAATGGAAATGCTTATAAATATCAAGAATGACTTGTTTCTAGAGAATAAATATGGCAATGTTTTGGGGTGGAATGGTTTTAACTTTTACCTGTCTGCCCTGTCATCACACAGATGTAGATACAATCTGAATCATTGCTCTGAGGTACTGAAAGGCAAAAAAATGTAAACCAGATCATTGTTACCTGTTTTCATTATATGATACTATCTTAAACAGTTGAAAAAAACCCCAGGAAACAGTATGTGGCTACTGCAGCTGGCCAAATATTTTCCTTCTGATCTGACTTCTGACAAAAACCTTGAACCATCATCAAATCCAAATGCTAATATTTCTAGGGGAAATATTCCTATCTAGTTAAATTCCAAATTACAAGTATATTTACATGGAAAAAATTAAGATAATATAGCCAATAATTATTCTTTGGGAATTTTAATTCCCCAAAATACAATTATTTAGTAATAATTCAGCAAACTTTCAAACAAAACATAGCTATTCATAGAAACATGTATGTTTCTATATCATATATATACACATTATGTATATATTTAGTTCCTCTAAGGAGACTTAATTTACAACTGCAGTCCATGCTTTGCAAGAAAAATCCTGCTGAGTAAGAGGAACAGGCTTTTATACACATGTTTATGTTTATTTCCATACCAGGAGTAAGTCAGACAAATAAGACAATGATACATGTTAAAAGGAAATGCAAACCTGAGAGAATAGAAGTGGATTTGAAAATTTCTGTGAGATAACTGGTGGAGTTTCCAACAATATCAACAAGTAAAGCTGTAAAATCTGACAACAAAACAGAAAGTTTATGATTGAAAACACATATTCTATCATCTACGCTAAGTCACAAAATCACTTTTATATGTGATCATATTTTGGATATATACTTGTACATGACAATGTCTAAAATATTTTAATGTTCAACATGTTTCTGCTGGACAGGAGTTGACTTCAGAAGCCACTGGAATATTCTGCAGAAGTATATTTCAAAGATGATATCCACAATAGCACCAATGTGTCTAGAAGTAAACTTAAATGGAATCTATCTGTTCAAGAGAACAATTTAAAGTAACTCTACTTAGAGTGCTGTACCTGTAGGCTTTGCCTGCACTAACTGCCTGTCTGCCATGTAGGACCTTCCAGGAGGCATCTGATTCTCTCCTCTGAGGTCTACTTCAGACATACCGATGATGTTGCTGTCAGCTCAAAAAATGGCTACTGGTGGTGTGGTGTTACGGCTTTTTTGTAACAGGTCCTAGCAGTAACAACTCAATGTTTTCACTTAAGGAATGACAGACATGAGCCCTGTGCTGGGCCATGAATTTTTGCTACTTGGGAGGATGCTCTAATCACCAAGATGTTCTGGATTTGAGACAGAAAGATTAAAGTTTCTCCATTATCCTCCAAGGCAAACTGAGTCATTATGCAATAAGGCTTGTGAGATGTGTGGGTCCAGAAAAAGCCATGAAAGCCATTGTGGCTCATGTGTGCGGTCATCACTTGAAGCTTAGAGAGAATGGGTTCTGGTCCCTAGCTACTGAGCTACTCTTGATATCTTACATTAACCAGCCATAGAATTCAAGTGCTTAGATCCATCCTGAAATGTTAAATACTGTGAGACCAGGGGTGTGAGTGAGTATTATAGGTGAAGGATTTGCCCAGTAGCATTTTACACTCCATTAAACAGCTCTATGAAGATATAAAGCCTTGTTTTTCACTCCTGTTGGACTCATTGAAGTTACTGAAATTACTGTTGGTGCAGAGAAGCCCTTGTTCATCTCCTGTGGGTTATTTCAGAAAAGTGAAAGTGGCGAAGGTAATGTACATACATTGCTGGGTTGTCTCTCCTGCACTGCTCTTTGTAGTCTGAGGAGGAAGGGGAGATCTTTCTGCTGGGTAAACCATGTTGATCACTTGACAGATGGCTCGACCGCAGACTGGCTGGCTGGGTACAGCCATCTGAGACTAAGTTCATGGAGTCACCCCGAAGTTTCAGAGCAGCCACTCATCATGAGTTATGGCTGTTGAACTCAGTATGGCAATGCTACTTATAAGGATGAAGTCTGCAGAATTTAGGCTACAGCTTTCAGCTCCAAAGGAAGTAATTCAGCTTAAGAACATGCAATTTCCAACCTCTCTTGTGTACCCACCTGTCAAGTCATTTGTCATGTTGTTCAAACAGTAGCAGTAATGCATAGGGAACTTGCCAGGGTCAACATTTTTCATGTTAGAAACTGTAGGGAAAGACAGAAAAAAATCAGTGTCTTGATGCACAAGCTGTGTGAGACAAAATGCTCCTGCATGGAGCAAAGCACCAAAGCACTCACTGTTATAAATGGTGACTGACACTTTGTGGAAGGCAAATGAGCTATAAGATGTGACACTCAGCAAAGAGAAGGGTTTTTTGGTACCTGCAGAAACAAATGTCCATGCTATTAGCAATTGGAACAAATTATGACAACACCATGTTTTGACTCTGCTCATTCAATTTCTAAAAAGACTCCTGAGGTGCTGACACTATACAGCTACCTGAGACTCAATTCTTTCTCATTTCCACTGAGGGAAGGACCATTTGTATTACTTCTTTTTTAATTTGAACCTACACTGATAAAGTGCTTTCTAAAGGCATCCCATTATGCTGTCTCTATACACAAACACATACTGATTTCTGTATTCTTTGGGGCAGACAGCTACCTGCATTATAAATGCACAAGGGTAATGTGCTCCTAGAATCAGTTCTGGAGGCAGATGGCATGCATTTACGGCTTCCCCTGCTAGCATTGTTAGTTCTTTATTGCATTCACTGCTGGACTGACAGCCTGCCTGACCTGCCCAGCCCTGTCACATTACCTCTGAGCGCTGTGTTCAGCATACTGTTCACCAGCTCTGTCAGGTTAATAGCAGCCAGATCCACAGACTTTGCAGGCAGCTCTGAAAAAGAAGGGGTCCCTGAGCAGCTGGCTGCATGAAGGCACAAGGAAATGGCTTTGAATTCCCTACTTATATGCAGACCTTGCAGAATGGGAAAAACAAAATGAGCGGATTATGTATTGAAGTGCACTGGAAAACATGTGGTGAGAAATAAAGATGCCAGGAGTGCAGAAAGGAATCTGGAAAACAGCAAGATAAAGCTGGCAGTGCGATAGTACCCAAAATTTATGTGAGGCTCCCTATCACCTACTCCCCTGAGCAGGCCACCAGCAGAGCCCAAGCAGGGCCCAGGCAGGCCTCAGGCAGGGCTCGGGCAGGCCTCAGCAGGCCGCAGCAGAGGCCGAGCAGGGCCCGGGCTGGCCCCAGGCAGGCCTCAGCAGGGCCCCAGCAGAGGCAGAGCAAGGCCGAGCAGGGCTCAGGCAGGCCACAGCACAGGCCAAGCAGGGCCAGGCAGGGCCCGGGTAGGCCCCAGCAGGCCTCTGCAGGCCCAGCAGAGGCTGAGCAGGGCCGGGCAGGCCCCAGGCAGGGCTCAGGCAGGGCCAGGCAGGCCCCAGGCAGGACTCGGGCAGGGTCAGGCAGGCCTCAGGCAGGGCTCGGGCAGGCCCCACCAGGCCTCAGCAGGCCACAGCAGAGGCCGAGCAGGGCCAGGCAGGGCCCGGGTAGGCCCCACCAGGCCTCAACAGGCCCCAGCAGAGGCTGAGCAGGGCTCAGGCAGAGCTCAGGCAGGCCCCGGGCAGCCCCCAGCAGAGGCCGAGCAGGCCGCCGGGCGCGACCTGGCGTTTTGGCGCCCCCTCGCGTCGGGCAATGGGTACTTACTGCCAGAAGCGCGGCGGCTCGCTCTGCAGATCACAAGCGGAGGGGGCAGGCCCTAGGAAACGTTCCCCTTCCCCGGTGCAACATGGAATCGGGATGGCAATACGGATTTCATTACTTTTTTTCCCACTTACCTTGATGGCTGTAGTGCTACAACAGAATAAATGGGCTGTAGCTGTATTTTTTATTTTAACACGCTTTCTTTCTGTTGGCATTGCTTTTTTGTTTTTCCTGAGTCAAACTTTGCAAGGATGTTCCTTTGCCTCCCTCTCACAGAGTCGTGCAGAAGCAGAGCAGTGTGGTATCTGTGTGTGTGCGAGGAGGAAGGCCTGCGTGCATGACAGAGGGAGAAAAAACAGAGCAGGACGGAAAAGGAAGCACAGAAAGCCAAGATGAAAACAAAATCTCATTTGGGGAGAAATGCAATTTTCCAATGACATCAGTATTATTTTCAACCAGCTTGAAACCAAGCTGCACCCCAGGGCTTGTCCACAGTGTAGAAGAGAGGAAAGGGAAAACGAAAGGGAATGAAGAGCTTTTAGGGGTTTGGAAGGACAGAGGTTAAACGGCCAAGGACCTGAGTGAGCCCTGGGTCAGATGAGGAGCCCTTGCAGCAGGGGTGGTTGGGGCTCACAGGCTCTGCAGAAAGGTCCATCTGCTGCCACCTCCATGCCCAGCATGCCACCTCCCACTCCCATTAACAGTCCCACACGGTGTCTCCTGACACGCTGCTTGTTACCTGCAGTAGCCAGCACTGCCACTTGCTTCTCTTTCTTATTTTCTTTCCTTATGCATGAAGCTGTGAAGTGAAGAGAGACAGTTTTCCCTGTTGAGATACCAAGCAACTCTCTGTTGAGCTGTCTTCCTGGATTGCTTTGCTGCTCTCCTTTATTATAGCTCAGAAGTTGATGAACATCAGCACTGCAAAGCAGGCCACTGAGTATCCACAACATCAGCTCATCAAGTGCCTAAAAATAAGGATGTCCTAAAGGACTTGACGGGTCATTTAGATGCTAACTAAAGAAAGAAAGCAGATTAAATATCTGAGCTCATCCCCTTAACTCAAGAATCAAAAGGAAAAAATAGCAACAACCTGTTGGAGAGATCTGCACTAGACTTGCACATAATACTGACTGCGAGGCCCATGGCGTAATCAGGCCAAATCTGCACAAATCTGCACAGGCTGTGAGTTTGTTATTCAGAACAGTCATTCAATTGAGTACTGTTCTCAAGAGCTGTGTTATAGGAGAAATGAACTGAAGCTGGGCTCAGGAGTTTGGATTCACATCCTGGGATTCCCTTGGAGACCAACAAGGGCAAGGTACAGAGCAGTGATTTAGGCATTGCAGGACAAGTTGAAGCACAGGAGTTTGGTTCTAGGTACCCTATCATATCAGTGGAGAGCTGAGTGCCTCCAAAGAGTAATCCAGAAGGATCCCCAAATGAGCCAAATTTTATTGAGCCAAAACCTAGCAAATATTAAATTCACATGGCCCATCTGAAGCTTCAGCTTCTCAGTCCATCCAAGCTCCCCAGAGAGACATCCTTTCCTGGGAGCTGGTGGTGAGGCGGGCTCACCTCAATGGTGGTGATGCCCTGCTCTGCATTAGAACCTAATAAGCAGAGCTCTCACCAGGGAGTAGGAAATCTGGGTTCAGCTTCCTCTTCAGTAAGATGAAATCTGTAGGACTGGAAGCAGGGGAAGAAAGAGGAGATGGGGCTGCATAATTCTTTATACCTAAACTGGTGAAACCTGGGTGCTTGTCCTTGTTTGTACAAAAGTCTATGCCTTGTATAGAAGACAATCCCTGGATACATTTCTCTTTCTCTTTTTATATATATGTCCTAGTTTTGGCTGGGATGGGGTTAATTTTCTTACTAGTAGCTGGTACAGTGCTGTGTTTTGGATTTATATGAGAGTAATGTTGATAAGACACTGATGTTTTAGTTGTTGCTCGGTATTGCTTGCTCTAAGTCAAGGACTTTTCAGTTTCCCATGCTCTGCCAGTAGGCAGGTGCACAAGAAGCCAGGAGGGAGCAGAGCTGGGACAGCTGACCTGAACTAGCCCAAGGGATATACCATACCATAGAACTTCATGCTCAGTGTATAAACTGGGGGTGAGTTGGCCAGGAGGGGCTGATCACTGCTCAGGGACTGTCTGGGCATTGGTCAGCGGGTGGTGGGCAATTGTATTGTTTTCTTTCCTTGGGTTTTATTCTTATCTCTCTTTCTTTTTCATCATCATCATCATCATCATCATCATCATCATCAACATCAACATCATCATGTTGATTATAAGCTGTTCTTATCTCAACCCACAAGGTTTACCTTTTTTTTCCTGATTCTTCTTCCCATCCCACTGAGGTAGGGGAGTGAGAGAGAAGCTGTGTGGTACTTAGTTCCCAGCTTGGGTTAAACCATGACACCATGACAACATATATAAAGGAAAAATGGTACATGCCTGTAAATTGTGACTCCTCATACACTGCTAGTCAGCTATATTAACAACTCTCACTCAGTAGCAGCTAAATTTGGACTGACAATCTAGGTTATAGAGCTCTCCTAGCCCTTTTCTCTCTCCATCTAAACCTTTCTGACTCCAGGTTCATGGTGTGGGATCCAAGAATGGACCTTTGCCATCATCTGGTCTGTCCTACTGCATGGCATCAGCCCTGGAGGTCCAGCACATCAGCCGTGCCTACACAGGGTGAAAGAACCAAATCTGCCATGGATGTGAGAAAGGGGCTATGGGGGCAACTGGGAAAGAGACACCTGGGTTATTCCCTGGGGAACACCAAGCCATCATCCTTACCTGTGTTGAAAACCAGAAAGAGACACAGAAAGCCCAAGCTCATCTTCGCTACCACATGCCAGCAGAACCGCTGCATTATGGACTCTGACTTCCAGTAGGTTTGGCTGCTCTAGGAGAAAGAAATACTATTTTGGTGGTGTTAAAGTTTGGGATATGGTGCAATTTTATCCAACCCTTGTCCCAAATGTGACCATGAGAGAAATACTAGATCTCTGGGATGCAGAGAAAAGATTCGTGGTGTAAATGGAAAAGAATCAGTAATCACATAAACAGTATTTGCTGTGTATATGTGCAGCTGTCATGAATTTGGTATGTAACTTGATTTTTGAGTCCTACATTAACTGTGGCTTTGGTGGGACTTGGTAAGATCATCTACACCACCCTCTTCTTTGGCAAGATGATCTGTGCCCAAAAGGACACTGACACATCAGGTGTCTAAACCTTTTCTGTTGAAACCAGATAAAATTTACCTATGTTCAATTTCAGTCCAAATAACAACTGAGCTCCTTTTCTGCAGAAACGTTGCTTGCCTGGTCATCCCTAGTCTCAGATTTCGGTAGTTAATTATTGTCACCAATTTGTGTCTTGTACTGCCTTGCCTAGTTGCTTGGGAGAGATTAATATGCTATGCCTTTCAGACAATAAGCTGCTTTCCAGGTTTCAAAGGTTTAATTAGAGGTGGTTAGAAAAAAAGAAGGGAAGTTCCTGCTTCTTTACATGTTCCCTCATTTTTTTGTAAACTACACAAGGCTCTGTAGTTGTCAGAAAATAAGGAAACTTGTAAAAATTCACAAAAAAAATCCAAAAGACTTTTTTCATATCTTCTTGGAGTAGCTAATCTTGCACGTACGCAGCAAATCATTATCTTGAAGATAATACGGTTTGATTAACAAACTATTATCATCATGTTTAAAATCTTTCTCATATTGAGTTCACTAGAGAATTAACACATTCTGAAAAAAGCTGATTTGTTCCTAATGGTCCTAAAGAGACTCTTCCTTGGGACGATGAAATGATACCAAGCATTTCTGTGTTTGAAACGTCTGTGTTTGCTCATCTGATGAGTCAAAAGTGTTTAAGTGACAGCTCTGCTATTCAAACAAAGGTCTGAGAAACTTCTTAGCCGGTTCATCGCATCTATTCAGTCCATCTGCCTAATCCTTTTTACTCGACCCCAAGCCTATACACATCCACGGTTTCTGCACAGCATGTTCAGAAGAACAGAGCTGAGGCAGAGAGGAAGCCTTGGCCAAATCTCATTCCCCTGACTTGGTACCCCATCAGTTTTCTGTGAGCTGGACTAATTATCCATGGACAGAGTCCAGTGTCCCATGGACCAGTCTAGCATCAAAAATCCTAAGCTTGGCTCTTGCAACAATATTTAGGATCTGACCAACAACCAGACTACAGACCATGAATGTATTGCTGCCGTGACAATCACAGGGCCTGACATCCAGGCAAGGCTATCCCTGCTTCCACTGCTGGGTATTATGAAGCTTGCTGGGTCTTGTAACAGCTTTTTCTATGGATCTGTGGACTCTGTAATTAGGGGAGACTAGTACGTTAGCTAAAACCTGCTAACATGCTGACGTGATGGAAGCAGTGGTGACGTAGCCCATGCTGAGGTAGGTAAAAAACTAATCCAAGCCTCTGGATTCTGTTCAGTTTTTATATTTTTTTCCCTCTTTGGTTTGGCTGTATGAAATGGAGAAGAGTTCATGGAGATACTCCTTGGTGATGCTGAATATGAAGAACTAGTGCTTTGCAAAGGTGCAGGGAGGTGGCTGTTGGGGAGGGCCGGCTCTGGGGTCAGTGGGGGTTGCGGGATGGCAATCATGTCAAGGGGAGGTTTGTAACTATGTATGTTTTGGAGTAAGAGGGCTATAGTGGCTGGTGCATCTAGTCAATTAAGTGTCCTGTTAGGGGGAGACTGTTTTATTATGTCTTTGACTGAGGTCAGCAGTGGGAATTTGCTGTTTTCTTAGTAGAACTTCATGAATTTTTATTCCTGTATTATGAGAAATGACTGTCTCCTTAGTTCTGCAAGATCTGCATTAGCATGAGTCATGCTTCATGATGACGGCTGTTTATGTGCTGCAGAGCTCCTTCTGAGCATGTTCCTCGTGATCCGTTCCCTGCATGTACTGTGCCTGTGGCACAAGACTGGTTGGCTGGAGGGTCTCCGCAGCCCAGACTGGCAAAGAAGCCCAAACCTCTGCCCTTCATGAGGGTTTTGGCTGCATGGCAAGTGAGAGACCCAGACCTAGGAGGTAGGAGAAGCAGGCATTTTCAGGCTGCCCCTTCAGATTGGTGGTCAGCACTCATGGCAGAGTGAGGAGACTTGACTTCTAGGACCTGCTTTGAGGAACACGGGCTCTCCTAGGTCACCAGTGAATCACACATGGACTAACACCAAAATCTTTGGTAAGAGCTTCTCACAGACTGATGTGCAGACACAACTGTTCTACAAAAGCTCATAAGTAAAAGGGTTGATAGGTAGTAGGTAATTTCCTATCAGGGATCTAACTTAATTCCTGACATATTTAAACTGGCCCAGAGTTGTTCATGGTGGTGGGACAGGGGAAAATCATCTGACAGAAGATTTGGTGCAGCAGGCTATAGCAGGGGCTAGAGAGAGCGCATTAATAAGAGACAGAGAAAAAGGCAAGAAGATTGGCATATGAAGGAACTGTCTTACCAAAGCATCTTAAGGGAGAGAGAAAAAAGAAGAAAAACAGAGCTGTAAAATTAGAAACAAAATGGAGTGAGATACGAAGTTGTTCTTGGAAGCACATTGGAAGAGGCTTTCCAGCTCACTTGAATTTGCAGCTCCCTGCTGTCCTCCCCACTGAGCTGCTCCTCCATGCTAACCAACACACACGTTTTTCTCCACATACGATGCTGATTTGCAGCAGGAATTTAAAGCAGGCATTTGTGTGGCCGTAAGACCCACATTTAATTGAAGTGTGATTATAAACTACAGACTCAATCAAGCAAAACATCTAATGACCAGGACAACATGCAAACATAACCTGGAAGGATGTATCATAATAAGCCAAATCCTGTCCTATTTCTAGCAAAGAAATACTAAATAACATCGGTATAAAATAATGGAAAATCCTCCATTCGTGAGAGGCCTTATTTTGCCTGACTGCCAGATGTAGCACTGTGCTGTCCCCTGGCCAGTACAAGACGCTTAAAAACAAATGGCAGAGAAATCTGAGTACAAAGAACATTACTCTAGGAAATACTGCCCTTACTCCTTAATTGGTAGAAACTGATTTAAATTTGAAGCATTAAGTTTTAAATGCTTTCCAAAATCTTCTCCCAGCATTAAGCCTCTGAACATTTATGCTGTCCAATTAAATTTCAAAGCCATCTGTGACAAATATTCCTAGAACTGCTGCCTGAAATACTTTAACTCTCAGCAGTGTGGATATTAGTAATATTAACTCTTATAATACATGTTGTGTTTGCATTACTTTGGTTATCTGATATCTAATTTTTATCTATCAGGTGCAAGACTTTATTATTTTGTAACTGTATATCTTTTGTCCGCAACATAAGTGACACTACTGTGATGACCAAAATACACGTCCAGATTGCAGATACAAAACCCTCATTGTACTTCAGCTCAAAATCACTAACAATTTCCATTTCAAAACATACTGAGATTCACAGGCAGTAAAGGCACAGGTGCCACACGTCCATGAGCTGACAGACAAATCCCATAAACTGACTCAGTGAATATTTTCCTTCCAAACATTTATCTGATACAGGCAGAAGGTCAAGCCTTTAGTTACAAATTCTCCTTCACCTCTACTGGGTATGATAATCCTCCTTTGTTTATTTTAAGCTGAATGGTATCAGTAGAATCCATTTTACTTAGAACTGTTGATCCAGAATTCCCTGAACTGCTGAACTGGAGATTTTAATCCAGTGCACATTCTCTTTATACACTCATGAAGACCCCTGTGAAATCCCTCTTTGTTACTCTGGATTAGCAGCAATCTAAAACCAATGTGTTTATTAACTATGCTTCATTAGAACTCATTTTTACGTGGCAGGTAACCATGCAGTTTGAATTGTTTTCATTTTTCCTGTACAAACAGAGGGCAATCAGATATCAAGTAGTTTTCGCGTGTCTTCATGCTAAACAGAGCAGAACAGAAGAGAACAAAGAAATAAAAAAGGAAAGTCCTTGAGTATTAATTTCCTTACTTTCAATCAGTTCCAAAGGTCTAAAGGTCATCTCTCATTTTAAGCAGACCATGATACACCAGGTCTAAAGAAATAGTCCATGCTAATGTGAAAATACGCCTGCGTTACAATTACACGTTTCATTACATTGCATTACGTTGCTACAACTACTTTTTAAGTTCAGATTTATTTGTATGAGGATTTAATAAAATGCAAGATATATATATTTAAGAAAACTACTCATTTGCTACATTTCCACCAAGTATTAATAGCACAGTTGAAATGGTTTCCTCCAAGTACATGTTGAAACCACTGAGATTTGGAATAGTTAATAACAACTTACCTGATTTCTTTTGGCAAAGATTATTATCTTCAGAGCCTATATAAAACTGGAGGTTATTGCCAGGTCTTAATAAGCACTTTATGAAAGACTTTGAGTAGACAGGCTTGATAATCTTGCTTTAAAATCTTGTGAAAATTGTTATCCTAATCCCAGAAAGACTAACTTGAGGTAACACAATCATAAAGCACACAAAGTGCCTGCATGGAAAGGCTCTGTGGCAGGTCAGGTGAGGATTGGAAGCTCCTTTTGGCAGTAATGACTTGAACTGTGGAGTAGAAAGGAATTTTTTCCCTTTTAAAGGGACAGCTCATCTTACTGCCTTTAGGCCAATGCCATCTTTGATGGTAAGAGGTAGGCCAGGGTAAGCCCCTTTTGGTAAAACTTTAGCCATCCTTCAAGGTGTGATTTAAACAAGGGACATTGTCAAGAGGCCAGCGGAGAAATCTGAAGTGTATCTTAGCTATAGAAAATCAAAAGGAACAAAATTACAGTTAAACCAGAAAATTGTGTTAGTTAAGTGGCAAGGAGGAGAGATACGGTCACAATGACATAAGCAATTTTGGTGATGCTGAGTGATGTTTAGTAGTATCCAAGAGGTGATCCCTGTTGGAAACAGTGGGTGAAATTCTGCTCCCTTTTACTCCAGTGGACTTTAAGTGATTCCTCTGAAACCGGTGAGTTTTAGGTGCAACACTGTTAAAAGCAGATAATCCATCCATTCAGTAATTTTATCATAAGCCACTGAACACTTCAATGTGCAAAGTAATTCAAAACTTTGTAGCAATTAAAAAAAGGAAACCTAAATGGATTCACAGTCAGTCTATGAAATAAAAAGTGCTTTAGGGTGTGCTGCACAAAGCCTCAAGACACAAATATTCTGACCCCTCTTAGAAAGGGAGAGGATAAAGAGGAGCCAGCAGATTTGATGTACAGGATGCCTGCATACACACTGCCTGTTGGGAATGGTCCAGCTTGGGAAAGGTTGGAGCTACTGGTCAGGAGCACTCTCAGATTGTCCTATCAATGTCATGGCCCTACAAATACTATGAACACTTGAGTTGCCAGGCTCCCCAGCACTACTTAATTTATTACTGTAGATATTGCCTGAGTAACTAGTGTGTCAACAGGCTTGTTCTGTTGTCACTTGCCTTTGTTTAATCGCATTGTCCCAGACTTGCACTTCCACTAGCTAAGGCAAAGAAAGTTGTAATGTTACCCAAAGAATAAAGAAACTGCAACACCTAAAAAAACCCCTGCAACCTGCCAGCGTGGCAAACACCAGAAAGTAATTCTGCTGGTTTGGGGTTTCAGTCATATGTTTTGGGGGTCCTGGTTTCCCACAGAGAAGGTGTTTACAGGATCATGCTGTGCATGTAGCAGGGCTATGTCTCTCTGTCCTACAATCCTGCCTTCTCCAAGAACTTCAGAAGCTGGAAGGCAACTGCAATCACATTTACCAGAGTTACAGCTGGTAAATATGATGCTCACACACGTGCGTACACACACATGCACAATCTTACCTTTGTTTTCTTTCATTCTGCCTTTCATGAAAAAACATTATCCAGTGGATGTCATTGCATCTAAAATGATCTAATTCTATATGGAGGTTACTGGCGTGGTAGAAGGAAAAATTTCATGACTTGTGACTAAAAGCTGCAGCTTGAGGAATATGGAAACACCTCTTCTTTGACAAGACTTACTTTTACTGATTTAATTACCAGTTGCTCAATATCTCATCAAGAAGGCTGGGATGAAAGTCCTCTCTGTAACAGCTGACAAAACCAGGTATAGCCAGGAAAATGTGTGCGCTGGGATCAGTGCCAACCGTTTGATGTTTGGCTATGGGGATAATTAGACTTTCAGCAGGTTTTACCTCATGCTACATTTTACCCTGGGACTCTGTAATTTTAACTTTCCTCAGCTGCAGAGCAATGCTCAGGTGACCAGGGAGGGGGCTATTGTTCAGCCCCAACTTTGACTCTTGGGGACAATGCCGTGTTCTCACTCAGAGCATCACTCTGAGCAAGTAGCTTTCTCAGGAGTATAGTCTTTACGTGCCTCCTTTTTCCAGTGTCTCTTTGTGTGACAGCACTGTGTCCATGACTAGTATCCCAAAATCCAGAACAAGAAAAGAAGACATTTTCCGCATATTCTTAGTAACACAGTTTAGGCACATAATTCATATAATTTACTGAGTAAATGCATTAATTTTCTGAAGGTTATAGAGAGTAAATCCCTGCTAACGCAATTCAAATAAACACACGTTCAAGTGAAATGCCTGTGATTTGTCTGTAAGAGAGAGGACAGTGTGGCATGAAGTCGTAGAAAGGAGGGAGAAAACAAATCTGAGTGTTGGTGCTTTATCACTCTGTTGTCTGACAGCAGTGTGGAAGCAATGCACTAATATTTCCCTGTGGCGTTTTTCTTAGACCTTTTAGACACATGCTTCTACATAGCGATTGCAGTATGTTTGACTGAAAGCATGGGCTCCAGCCATACATTCTTGTGACCTGAGCCAGAGTCAGCAGCCAGCATCCCCTCCCACCTGCTCTGTCCTGGTCTGCCAGTGTCCTCAGGTACGACTACCCATCTCCCTGGCTGGGGTATAAACCATCTCTGCCCTAAAGGATGGGCTGCGGCACATGGAATCCCGTAGTACCTAAAGCATCTTGCAAACCTATCTGTCTCATATGTAGGAAAACACATATTCAGCTGTGCCTCTCTCCCATCAGATGCTAACATGCAATAGAGAGTGAAGCACTGTTTAAAAAAAACAACAAAACAAACAAACAAGCAAACTTAATCCAAGCTTGCCTCAGAGAACTGAGGCTTTATCTTCAGTTACACTTGATTATACTATGGCAAACACTTCCATGAAAGTACCTTTGAGTAATTGTGTAATAAACTTTATTTATAAAATTATTGGCTGTGTATATTACATTTTTTTTCTGAAACAGCCTGATTATAATTCAACACTTCTCCCTTAGTCTGCTGCTGTTACAGTTTTACAAGATACTACATTCATTAAGAAATGTACTCATTCTATAAAGTTTTTTTAAAATCTGAATGTCATTTCACATGTTAGCAATATTTTTTCTATTTATATTTTATTTATTTCTGCAAAAATCTCATGAAGGACAATTCTCTAAGTGTAATAATGTTTCTTTGTTACTTTTCTTTCTGAAGAATAAACAAAATTTCATCTCCTGAAAGGAGAATGATAAATAAAATCATAGAATCCTTTAGGTTGGAAAAGACCTGTAAGATCATCAGATTCAACCATTAACTCAGGACTGCCAAGTCCATCACTAAACCGTGTCCCTCAGTGCCACATCTACATGTCCCATAAATACCTCCAGGGATGGTGAATCAATCACTTCCCTGGGCAGCCCGTTCCACTGCTTGATAACCCTTCTGGTGAATTTTTCTTCTTAATATCCAATCTAAACCTCCCCTGGCACAACTTGGGGCCATTTCCTCTCAGCCTGTCACTTGTTACCTGGAAGAAGAGACCGACCCCCACCTGCCTACAACCCCCTTTCAGATAGCTGTAGAGCAGTAATGTCCCCCCTCAGCCTCCTTTTCTCCAGGCTGAACCCCCCCAGTTCCCTCAGCCACTCCCCATCAGACTTGTGCTCCAGACCCTTCCTGTTGCCGTCTCTGGACATGCTCCAGCACCTCAGTGTCTGTCCTGTAGTGAGGAGCCAAAAATTGAAGATATTTGAGGTGCGGCCTCACTAGTGCTGAGCACAGGGAGGATGATCACTGCCCTAGTCCTGCTGGCCACACCATTTCTGTCTGATACAAGCCAGGATGCTGCTGGCCTTCTTGGCACACCGCTGGCTCATGCCCAGCCGGCTGTCAACCAGCACCCCCAGGGCCTTTTCCCCCAGGCAGCTTCCCAGCCACTCTGCCCCAGCCTGTGGCGCTGTGTGGGGCTGGTGTGACCCAAGTGCAGGACCCGGCACTTCTCCTTGTTGCATCTCAAATATGTATTTACATATATAAACATTAATTATTCCAGCTCATAAAACATCTTTCCTATTTCAGGAGATTTATGCAGAATTGCAAATGAATCCTGTCCTTCATAACATCTTTTCTTTAATCTTTTTTCATTAATATTTAATTAAAATTGGTACTAACACCACAAAACCTTCTGAAAAGAATGAGCACTAAACTCTACAGCCATTCAGTTTGACTGTTTCCAGTAAGAATGTTTTGTATATTTATTTGTTTAAAGTAGCGAACATTTTTCATTAAAGTGTCTGAAATTGTAAAACGTTTGTGAATTCAAGCACATTCTTAAGGAAGGGAGGAAATGAAAAGAGACAGAAAGAAAAGAGGCAATTGTGAAAAAAATGTAGTGACAATAGGCATGAATCTATCACAGCTGGCGTGGAAAAGGACTATGAGATGCTTTTGCCATATTCCTTCTCAGAAACTCACTTCAGCTGGAAAATTAGGAAGCCGATGCTTCTCAGAAACACTTTTTTTTTTTCTTAAATGGGCCAAGATTTCTGCACCCAGAATTTAATCAACTGAAGATTGCCATTGCTTGCCCCATGGAAGATGCATTAAGTGCATAAGAACTGAGTAGACTCCATCCCTCAGCGATTTTGTTGGCATGTTGGGACAAGAAAAATGAAAGCAGAGACAGGTGAGCTGCCTGGGTTGGGAGAGCAAAGCATATTTATTGACATATACTCATTGGACAGTCTTGAAGAGAATAAAGCCATCGCAATCATCTCTCTGCAGAGCTGTGCCACCAAATGTTCATCCACAGTGTAAATATTTCTCCAGAAAAACAGTGAGCACAATTGCTGTGCCAGTGATTGCATAGCTCTGTTTTCCTGTCTATAAAACAAAATGGGAACTGCAGGGAATATACTGAATCTCAAAACCAGTTCATCTGTGGTGCAGTCCCAATAGTTTTGCTTTCTTTGCATGTCATATACATCCCATGAGATTTTTACAGACCTGTGCAATACCTCGCACTGCTTCTTCAGGGCCTCCAAAGATGACAGTTAGTGATCAAGCACTCTGCATTTGTCAATCTAGATACTCATAAAGCTTTGATTAGATACAGAGAAGTTGAAGCAGTCCAGAACTTAGAAAATATTTAATGATTTATCCAGTGTTGTTATTCCTGATATAATGTCACACACATAACTGATCCTAACAAACTCACCAAAACATTCATAGCACATCTTACATCTCCTTTTTTTTCTTGATCCCTGGTCTGTATTCTGCTGATCATCTGCATCTGACTCAAGGAAGCAGGAGAAAAGCTGTCGTGCCCTCCTAAGCCCACTGGGGCTACCAGTCATCAGGACCATATGACTAAAAAAAAATCATCTTAGAGGGAAATTTCTTTAAAGACAGTCTAGCTCTCCTGCTTCTCTGTGCCATGGGACTTGGCTTTCCTGATTCCTTCCCTTCTCTGTCATCCAAGAGGATGCTTCATGTTAATCAAGAGACCGTTTTGTCTGAAAAGTCTTAAAAATCAAAAGATCCTGAGAAGAAACAGGATACGCAGAGAAACTTCCACTCCTGACACTGTTGCTTGTGCCATACTGGATCTATTGATATTTACCCTTTCTGAACTGTTAAGTCTTAGTCTTACTCTGCACAAGCAGGGGACAATTGTACACAACCTTAGCAGTCCTGTACAGATGTAAGCAGAGCTTACAGGAGGGGAAAACTGCCTGGATATATGTAGGACTTTCCCTGAGGATAGGTATCACATCCTGTTCCTGTTTTAGAATCCATTTCTTAAAAGATCAGACCCAGCGCCTTGCTGAAATCCAGTGATTTGGCACGTTTATGTATTTGGGTGACAGCCAAGGGGAAATTTTAATGCAATATATTTCAGTTCACGTGAACAAAAGCTGAGGGGTTCAGCTATTGTGTCTGTGAAATACTCACTTAAATGTCATGGCTGTGGCTGGCTGCTTTTCTTTGCAAAAGAATTGTGCTGCGCAATTGCTATGCATTCCAACTGGGACATACACTGCTAAATCAGTAATGGTAATGTGTGGTAGTATGGGCTATAAAAGGTTGTGAATACATATGAAGTACCTTTGTGCTTGCCTCGGAAAAACTGTAGGGGATAAAGAAGATGTTAGTGTTGTGCATAGTCTTAGAGCTGTGTGGAAAACAGAACCCATGAGATTCAGAATTCCACACTTCAGTACATTAGTTTAAAAAAATACTGTTGATCTTTGGAAAAAAAATGATAGAACTTGGCTGTAACAGCCTGGCACTGATCCTATTGAAATCGATTCATGTAAAAAAACAAAACAACAAAAAAACAAAACAAAAAGCAAAACCACCACAACTGGATGCTATAGTATTAGATGATTTTTGTAGTTACTCCCCAATTTATGAGGATATAGAAGTGGGATAAGAAACTGGAATAACTGCTGAATAAATTTTTACCCACCACAGAAATTTAAGACACCTTTTTTCAGGTTGCATTTCAAGTGTTGAGCATAGTTGGTTCCTTGGTGGCAATCATGATGATGAAGCCACAGGGAATGCCTTAAAAACGTCTTACTGGATCCAGCTGTGTTTTTTGGGAAGAGGTGATGTTTCACATGCTCTCTTCCTGTCTCATTCAGGACAATTACCCTTCAGCCTTCTCTCTGAACTGATCAGACAGGATTAATCTCATCTTGTTTAGAACTCTGAAAGATACAGTTTTGTCCAAGCTGGTCATCTTCAACTGTATCGTTAAGAAAGATGTCAGTTAGAGACAGGCGTCGTCTGAGAGAAGTAGTCTGGGTCATCTGATATAGGACTGACTGGACCATGCTCTGAAAAGTGCTGATTTTCCTCCACTCATTGCAAAAGGGCTCTAACAAGAACAGAAACTAGTCTCTTCGACTTGATATTGAACTGTTATGCGACTGTTGTCACTGAGGGAAATCAAACCCACACAGCCAGACAGGCTGTTAGAATGCCCCTCTCCTTCCACACACCCCGATCCTCCTGCAATGCTCCAAGCCAAGCAATTTAGTTGTGCACATGTGCATGCACACTCCATGCCTTTTCCAAGGAAACATGGCAACTTTCAAACCAGCAGCTAGGAGAAAAAAACAACTACATACCTTATATATATACACGCGCGCGCACACACACACACACACGTATAAATATTATTATTGTCATTAATATTATTATTATCATTACTACTACTATTATTACTATTACTATTATTATTTTTAATACTATTAAAATGCTATCCTCAGCCAAAACTACAAGCAGAACTCTTTGTAGAAAAGATGTTTGCTATTACTTTTTCTCAGTAACACTCTCCTGTTTGTGTAGGAGGGCAAGACACTTTAAATAGTTCATACTGTCCCACAGTGCTGCTGGGAGGCCAGTGCCTTCTGGTGGTTTTACACATCAGGAAGATGGAGAGACAGCTGAAGGTGTGAGGTCAAGACCACACAGAAATGCAGCAACAGAACCAGGGACAGAATTCAGGCAACTGGAATCCCAACCTAACCCGCTTGCCAGCTATTAAATTCCCTGCAGAGGATATTCGGAGCAGCCTTGTGCCATTACTATGTTCTTCACATATTTTGTGTGCTACTTCATCATAATGTTTTAGCACATTAATGTCTCTAATATGAACGTGTCTTTCCCTAGTTTTCAGTTTCCCACACACATATGATCAAAGCCATGTAAGTTACATGGCCACTAAATCAAAAGATGTCACAAATAACGGGATCTGCTCTGTGTTACATTATCACAGAACTAGCTGTGGAAGCCAGGTAAAGCCTACTTGTACCTATGAGTTCACTTCTGCACAGATGAAGTCAAAAGGGTCTTTGCCAGTGTTTCCTTTTTGCCAATTGTGCTGTGCAATTGCTATGCATTCCAACTGGGACATACACTGCTAAATCAGTAATGGTAATGTGTGGTAGTATGGGCTATAAAAGGTTGTGAATACATATGAAGTACCTTTGTGTTTGCCTCGGAAAAACTGTAGGGGATAAAGAAGATGTTAGTGTTGTGCATAGTCTTAGAGCTGTGTGGAAAACAGAACCCATGAGATTCAGAATTCCACACTTCAGTACACTAGTTTAAAAAAATACTGTTGATCTTTGGAAAAAAATGATAGAACTTGGCATTCCAATTCCACAATTCCTGGGCATTCCTTTGAATATGTGTGAAGCTTATCACAATTGAAATGAAAATACATTCCTCCACATCATAATTGAAATTTCTATTTATTAATAAGTGGTGCAGTTTTTAAAGACAGAACATAAAAAATCAGTTAAGAAGTAGTTTGCATAATATATTGAAATAAACATATTAAAGTTGTTCAAATATTGGACAGTGCCAGAATATAAATTACACATACAGTTTAAAAATTACAATAAATAATATTATAAAGAGCACTAAAGGCCACTTGTATAAAAGTTGTGTTCCCTTGTCAGCCAGAATCTGAAAAGCATCTTTGTAGCATGGAGAAAATTTCAGTGAGCAAGGCACAAATACTAGTAATAATAAGATGCCATAACTAGAAAACAAAATGCAGTTGGCTATGTAACCTTCAGTCTCAGCGTATCCTTGAGGATGGAAATAGGATCCCACTTTCAGTATTTTGCTTCACTTAACTTCAGAGGGAAGCTACTAAGAGCTGAATTGGGAAGGAACAAATCTTACAGCCTAAATAATCAGAAGCAATAGTGATACCCAGGATCTTCATTCCCACAGTGCCCAGCTGAAAACACTTGAAAATGGCCCCTTTTCCCTCTGCACCCCTGAAAATGGTCTTCAAAAGTGAATGCCCACATTCAGCTAGGCTCATGAAAAAGCCGTATCACACCAAATTCATGAGGTGCTGTAGAAAATTCAGGCTTGCAGCTCTTAGGGACGTAAAGCTTAGCGGTGGAGGCTGTGGGGTGCAAGGAATGAAGATCCAGCTCTTTCTCACATGCTCTGCACTAAGCAGGACAAATCCAGTTCTTATATAAGCAGATGTGACACCCCTGCATCAACTGGGTTCCCAGCAGGGCTGAATTTTCTCCTAAATCTGCATTTTCTGATTGCTTTAGGTTGTGAACTTGCAAACTGATTGGACCACGGTGCTTGCCTGAAGGCCGCAAGTCAGGAGCCCTGCTATGCACGGGTTCAGGTGGGAATTAGTCTGTGGCACTGCCGGGCCACAATCTGAAGAATAAAAATTTAAAATTATTTCCACTCTGAACCGTAACAATGCAGCAAAGTTACAGATAAAAACAGAGCAAATGTAGCCAAAGTTAGTTTAGGGATTTTTCAATCAATCTCTACAGGTGCTGGATTTTATTTCCATAGGAGCCAGATGGATTAATTCAGTGCAGAGAAAAGCCAAGGAAAGGACAACTGCCATTACCTGACCAGATTTTTTTTGAAAGGATCAACTTCTTAAATGGAGCATAAACCACATTTTCTAGACCTGTATATATTAACTAAACATTTACATCTGCCTTAATGAAATAGTCTCAGTTTGAATCTAAAAATGAAATATTCTCAGTTTGAATCTAAAAAATGAAATATTCTCAGTTTGAATCTAAAGTGAGGAAGCTGGATTGATAATAACGCTGCAGAGAGGCATACAATGTACACACAGATTTACCTTTTCAAAATCTTCCAGATGTGTGTCATTCATCAGGGACTGAAAAGTCCACATAAAAATGTAGCTAAGAAAAGCATCAATGCTGTCTTTCACAAGGGGATTCATAAATAAAGGCAGATTAGGACCCAGTCCTGCTCCCAGTGTGTCAGCTTGAGAATCTTTCTTACTGACTTCAAGGAGAGCAGAGGAAAGCCCCACATGTTCTGATCACAAAAAACATCTCAAGGCCTAAAATGAATCCTTGGTCACTTGCAGGAGTTAAGAGTCAGCGAAGAGTCCATTCCAGTGGTTAATTGTCTTTAACATGAATCATATGTAAACGAAGTGGCAGTGTCAGTCTAGACCCTAGGAAGATTGGACCCGAACAAAATTTATAGCTGTTAAACTTAGATGTCACACAGAAATGGAAGAAGGGATAAATCAAATCCACTCCTAGTATGAAGAGTACCAGTATCACAGATGCCTCTCTCAAATGAAATTGTGAATAATGATTCCTTGTATGTGGTGAACCTATTCTGCAAAACAGGTCCTGACCTTTTAAATGTTGCCAGGGCCTATAATCACAGAGACTTTATTTTGTTTTGTCCAGCATCTGTGGCAGGCACATAAACTGCAGTTCCAAGGTCGATGCACTCCCTGGACTGCACCTGAAATGGAGTGTGATGAAATTTGTGTGCACGTCCCAGATCAGGAATGGTCTCCAGATCTCACCTGGCTGGTGACATATTGACATGTATCTGTTGTCAGCACACACAGCAGAACAGATGCACACCCTGTTTTTAATCCAGATGATGTAGGAGGCAGAGGGCTGCGAAGCACATCACCCTTCTAAATGAAGCAGTGATTGGTCTCAATGCAAAGAAGTGTGTTTGAAAAAATAAACTTTAAAATAAGCTAATCAGACCTTCCTTGACCCTCTTCTTGGGTCTCTTCCAGAGGACCCAGAGATGTCCACTGCAGAGGGTCTTGCTGAGCTTACTACCAATGCCTTTTAAGAAGAGGCAGACCCTATCTGGCCAGTTAGCACATCATTAAATATTTCAGGATTTGGCTACAAATACCTGACATAGTGTTTTCAAGCTGCATATAGTTCATTGGTGCTTACAGACCACAGAAAATGCTAATTTGAAGGCAGTTCAGCTGCTAAGTGTACACAGTGCAGAGCAGCCCAAATCCCACTTTCTCTGGGGCTGCATTCTGTGTGCAGGTGAAGGCTCATTCAAGTCTCTGCCCTTGCTTGGATTTTCTCTTGGAATGAACATACCTTTATAATGAGGTAATTTATAGATTTTCAGCCAGGTTTGATACTGAGAAAAGATTCCCTTTATATGACCTGGCATGGGAGAGATTAGAAACATGAAGTGAAAAATATGAGTGGGAACCGGGCAGGGAACTGTGTGGCATAGCCACCGTCAAAGAGATTCACAAACAAATTTTTCAGATTGCACTTGGGTTTTGGTTGCCTTGATTTTGGTTGCTCAGATCTAGAAAACATTTTAGGAAGGGGCAAACTTGAATGAAATCAGTAGGGATGCCAGGCACTTGACATATCAGAAAAGTGAAGCAGGTTTGTCTAGTATATACTTACAACAATTTCAGAAGTCGTCTAGCAATGTTAAAAGCAGTTTTCATTCTTCTTCATTCTGTTGCCATGTGAGGGTTAAATCTTACAAGTTGCCGCAGACATGTATTACTATATTAGAAAGCCTGCAGCAGGTACTGGTATTTCCAAGAATCACTGATGGCCAAAGAATTCTTTTCAATGTGCCAGATTATAATGAATTACACTTTCATCAGCTGGTTTTATTCTTTTCAGGTCTACCCATGAAACAAAACAGAGATTATCTTTCAGGTCAATGGCCATTTTGTCAATTAAGTAATTACCAAAATTATGCTTCATGCCATCATAGTTAATGGCCTCAGAACAGCCCCATGGACTCAGTCCGCTCTTCAAAGGCTGTAACTGGTCTGCATCATTTACTCATGTAACCACAGCAATCTGTTCTCCCTGAAGATCTGTCCCAGAAGGATGTACCATGATTTAGCTGAAGAAGCAGACAAAGCAAGAAGATCCTAATCCTTCAGATGTCTCTTTAAATAGACAATAAACAGTGAAGATGAAAGCCTACATCTGGAAGAGAATAGAAGCTCCCTGGATGGAATGACTGTTACAAGATGTCCACAATACTGAGGAACCAAACTTGAAATTTACTACGCTGGGCAAAACCCAACAAGGTATCTTCCACTAAAGCACACTCTGTCCAGGCCTGTGCAATGCCCAATAAATACTGGGAAGCCCAGTAAAGCGTATGTCTTTCTTGTGCTCTGATTGGATGTGCCAAGGATGCTCAGTTGTGCAGCTGCAGTATAATACAAGCAGTCACCACAGAAAGCCCACTTTCTAACATCTTACGTGGGCCAGATCCTTGTGTCTTTGTTGGTCAGTGCTCTAGCCATGGTGGTAAAGCCATTGTGTGGAGTGACAGGGGTCAATCTCAACAGGAGGTGCACATGAGCCACAGCAGACAGGCTGTACCTTGGATCAGTGGGGTAAGGTGAGAGCCTTCCCACTCACTGTGGGTGTCTCTGATCATCTGGCATCTAAGCAAGTCACCCTCTGCTCCCCTGGAAGTTGGCAGAAATTTTTCATTGTAGGTAACTGAGTTAAAGATGAGATGAATCTCATCAGCTTTATGATGTGTGCCTTGGTTCTTGTACCCTGTGCTCACTGACAATACTGAATAGTTTTCTGCCAGTTGTAAAGAGTGCACAGCCATCAAACTTGACATCAAATGGATGCTATTTCATGGACATCTGGACTGACACCAGCTGAATCCTGCATAGGATATCTGGACAGGCTAGTTTCATCAGCTGTATAAATACTACATTCCCACTGTAGTGGAGAGATCTTTGATTCATTTCTGCCCTGTTCCCAGTGGGCTGTATTGTTTTTCTGGTCTCCCTCAACACAATTTCCAGTTCCTATGAAAAAATATTTGGCTGAGCCCTGGGGAGCATACTTATCTCTCTGTTGCTCAGGGACAGGTGAAAAAAAGGGTATTTATTTATTCATACATTGATCCTAAATATGGCACACATTCATGGATTTGGAGCAGTCCATTTCCAAGAGAAACAGTAAACAGAGAGAAACAGAACCTGGCAGCATCCCACATTGTGGAACTCCCAGGGAACAGGATAGCGATACTCGGCACATCTGAGGACCTCAAAGCGCTTGGCAAATACTAGTGAATTGAGCCTTACAACCTGTGTATATGTATGGAAGTATAACTCCCAATTAACAGATTGGGAAACTGAGGCACAGTTACATTATGCAGCTTACTTAATCAATAGAAATAGAGTATATAAACCTGGAGTTTCCTCCAGCGAACAAACTTATTTTTGGAACAGAAAAAAAAAATTTGGCCCCAGAAGTAGCAAATGGGTTTAGCAAAAGGCTTTCTACAAAATAGCATTGTAGTCATGCTTTGAGCAATTTAGTAAACACTAGTGAAGATTTTCAAAGTAGTTTGAGGGATTTATATTTACACTTTACGATAAATAAATAAATAACATGACCAGTCCCAGGAGGTGGCTTAGATAATTTTAAGTACTACCCTTAATTTCATTTCGACATTGTATTTCACAGGTAGTTGTACAAGAGATCACATGAGAAACATTTAGTTCAAAAAACCGTTTCAGTAAGGTCATTTACTTTGACTCAGCTTTTTCCCTGCTTTGAATATTAGATGTTCTTGGCTAGGTCAGTTAGAGATTGATTTACTTATAATGGAAAATTGATTCAGACATTGTTTCCGCAAAGGGATATTGCTCCTGAGAATATTTTTACTTTGCTGCTCTGTTCACAAAATGGAGCAAGGACCACCATATCTTGCCTGTTATAAGTTCACCATTGTTGTATTGAAGAGTATCAGATAGATATGTATCATAGAAGAAATCAGCTGTACCATTTATATAGGGCAAAGTCATGCAAACCATGCTCAAAACTAAGCTCCTTAGTTTTGGTAGCATGAAAAAAACTGCATTAGTAAATTGTATGAAATGGTGCAGAATGACTACCACTAATATCACATGCATCTTATGCAGCCATCGGTGTTTTGAACTAGTAAGCTTTGGGTGTAGAGTAAGTGAGATATACAAAGTATGCTTACATTACATGGAGAAGTCAACCAGTGACTGCCCCCACACGCACTTTTAAACTGGCTTATTTGAAGGGGTCCATATTGAATCTGAAATCCCATCTCCTGTAGAAGACAAAGGCATGGAGCCACTTGGTGTAAAAGGGTCAGTATCTGTGTCCGTTTCCCCCTCTGCTAGGTAGCGTTTCTCTCTCATCCATGCTGATCCCCCATTGGGGCCAAAGGGGAAGTCGTCTCTGTCTTGGGAGATACTGAAGCCACTTGGGGAGCGCTCAAGTTCCTCATGGTTGACGGAGAGAAGGGACAATGGAGTATCACTGTCTCTTGTGAAGCTCCTTCTCTGCCTTGGAGACACCTTATCTGAGTAAGGGCTTTGTAGGTCTCCTTGAGAGTGGTAGCTAACCTGGGAGTCCATTAATGTAAATATAGGCAAAACTGTTGGCCTTTCTGCATGTGAAGTTGAGGAAGGTGTGGCTTGCACTTTGCCAGAGTTTTGCCCACCTATTGATAAAGGTTGTGGATGAGTCGGATGACCATGTGCTGAGAAACCATAAGGACTGACTTTGTTGACTGGAACCTGCTGGAAGTTGTAAGGAGTTTCATGAGCACACTGCTCAGTGTATTTATATATTATTGTTTTTAATTCAGAATATTTGTTTTCTTCTCTCCTCTCCTTTGCAGGAGAAGCAGTTTCTTTCAATGGACTTATCTCAGCAACTTGTATTTGCAGCTGTTCCATATGATGCATATGCATATCAACAAGAAAATCCAGTTTCTTCCCCATGTCATTAACCTGAAAAATACCAATGTTATGATATTGTCTCAAGTCAGTTTTTCAACAAAAGAGTCAATGTGTCCATACATGCACTGCCCCCAGCAATGGTGTGCTGCCATCTTTATTGGTCATGAAGGTAGTTATAGGACAATCATGACTTTCCCTTGGAAGGTGGACTGCAGTGGATGCCAGTTTATCCTTTAACTGCCTCAATTAAGAAAACCTGTCCCTGTGAAATGTGCCAAAAAAAAATCTTAGCATTGCTGGGTATTTGGCAGTCCAGCATCCAACAGCAGTCTACAACATTATGACCAAAGTCTTGGTACCACATGGCAACCAGCTGTTACCAAAAATGCAACAGATGGAATTACCTTTGCACACAGACCTATTCTCTAACTCTTAATGGTCCCACAATGTCACAGCACTCTCCAAACTATCAAGCCGGCAACAAGGTCTTTTACCACCTCATACCAGCATACTCTTCATGCCAGTCCCTCTGCTACCTTCTCCTTATCTCAACTCTTCCAGGGCATGTGTTTTGTCTCTCTTGTGTCTTCCTCTCTCTCTTCTCCCTCGGCTGCTCTCCCTTCATTGCTCAACCACTTCACTTAACCAGCCACACCTGCACCTTATCTACATCAGCCAACCTGCTGCCTCTGAGGCCAACCCACAGTTGTATATTATCAATGCTAATTAGCCCAGCTTCATTCCACAATGCCACAACATCAAGGTTGAATATCAGGACTAATTTCCTTTCTCTTTTGATAGTACTTTGTGCCTGAATATTTTCATTCCATGAAAGGAATCAATGTGAATCAATGTCACTTGCCTCCATTTACTTAGCTATGTTTTTAAAAATCAGAAGGTCTTTACTTGTTAAGCAATAGGTTAGAATGCACAAAGAGGCCCCAAAAATACCTGTGGAGGCAATCATTTTGAGTGCCAGACTCTGCAAAAGAAGGTGATGCTCACAACAAAACACCAAACCTGATGAGTATGGAGCTTGAGGGAATGAAAAGGTCCCATCTAAACACCACAGTTAGGGTCTTGCTGCCATATACAATGATATTCATTCAATAAGCTTCAAAATGCACACCTCCCAGTTAATTAAATTCTACCATGAAAATCTAACCACATAGTTTTGTGAATATTAGTACAAGATCCGAGTGAGTCTTGATCACTAATAATATAAATCTGCCTGGATCAGCCAAAGACTCATTCAGAATTTATGTCAGCTTTATCATTTCTGTACAAGCACCTCAGCCTCCATCATTGTCATGAAATTACATACCTGTCGTTCAACTTTAACAAATTTGCCCATCATACTTTGGTCTTCAGTATCTGCTGTAGATGCTTTGGCTACATATGGATCATTTCTATAAAGAATTAATAACTGCATTAGTGTTCAATTTTTCTTTGCATCACACTACGTAATTCATATCAGAAAACAGGATTACCAACTTGGTGCTATAGTCACATAGCTCCTTGGAGCCCCATTTAAGAAAAGACTGAATTTAGTTATTTAGCACACAAATGAGCAAAAGTCTATTCTATGTGATGCATTTTTTTAAAAATTGTATTTTGTATTTTTAATTTTAAATTATTTTGGTTCAAAATTAAGATAAAGAAAAATCAAAAGCAAACAAAAAGGTCAAAATGAAAGCAGAATAATTTAAGGTTTGTGAAAAATGTTGAGATAGTCTAGATAGTGGTTTTATAGATGGCCATGCGTTTTAAAATCTAATTCTTTATAATTAGTGTCATTGAAGACTGAACCTGAATTTCAAGGCTGAAGTGTTTGGGGTTTTTTCTCAATTTCAGCCAAATAGTAAGTGACCGAGACTGGAAATGATGAAAAGAGATGGTCTGGCCTAGAGATTTAGAGTAGATCGCAGGATAAATTTTCTTTTATGTAATCTCCTACTGCCTATGTAATTTCCCTACTGCATCAGATGGACTAACTTCTGGAGGTAAGAAGATGATCTCTGATTAACTAAAGAACTTTGACCTATAACTTCATGGGATCTCGAATGGTCATTATCAAGTTAAATCTTTATCAAGATGTTCCAAACCAACCTCAAAGGAATCTATGTCTTTCTATAACCTATGTCGAAGTCTAGAAAAACATTTTCTAAGGACTTGTTCTTTAACATGACTTAGATCAAATATACCCTAAAACTTTTGTTTTAACAGGTCCAGTTCTCTTTCTGACAAAATTCAAAATATAGCTGTGAATATATCTTACTAAAGTGAAAATTATAACTAAAACATGTCAGATTTTGCTCATTGGGTTACTGATGGTATGGGCTCATTCAAATTTTGCAATCTGCTTTGTTTCCCAAATGATCTTTGCCTCTTCCATAAATGTAGGTCTCTGTCTTCACAATTACATTTTTTTTTTAGATTTTTCACTGGGTGGAATAAAGCAGATAGAGCCAAGTTAATTTATCTTCTGTAAGATTACTTTTGTTCTAAGCAACCATAACAGCTTTGGGGACAGATTGTTGATGGTCTTGTGTGGTTCTTCATGGGTATTTATTGACAGATTGATAGTTGTAAATAACAGAAGAAATGTCATTTATTATTGAATTCTTGCTACCAGGAATGCAGCAATCCAATAACATGCTGTAACTTTCACACCCAAAAACCTGGTATTGCAATTTATTTTCAGTAATTCTCACCAATCATTGGTTTAAAGGAAGCATCATTAAAACTCTGAGCTTGCCATTTGGGGGGGGGGGGGGGGGCTATAACAAAACTTTTTCCTACTTCAGGAAGATAGCTGGTTTAACTTCAAATTATTGGTGATTTTTATTGATTTTTTAAAGTATGTTTACTAGTCGATTGTTATAAATGCAGCACATCAGTAATCAAATATATGTATTTCATATAAAATCAGATTTCCAAACACTGGAGAAGATGAGCTAGACAATTAAGAAGCCATTAACTTTAGATTTCCATCATACATTGTTCTTAGGGAAGCTCGTGTCCTTCTGGCTCAACATTTACACATCTAGATCTTGTAGCAACATATCCTCTCAGTGTCATTACTAGAAAAGTGTACTGGCTGGATGAATGAAGGTCATGCTTATTGGTACGAATGAACATTTTATTTCTGTTTTGCTCTGTGCAAAATAGTAGGCATAAAAAATTCACCTGGGAGACTGTTGTGAAGGGTAAGAAAAAGCTCCTCCCTTTTGGGATTTCTTATGCTTGGGAGTAGATGGAGGTCCAGGTGTAAAAATCATATCTACTCTGAAAAAAAAAAAGTGCAACTGCTTAAGTCCATCTCCAAATGCTAACACATGACAGCAAATACTATGCATCTCTGCAGCAAACAGTAGCAAAGATTCAAAAAAGAAGCACATTTTGATTTGGAAATATATTGAGGGTCATGACGTGTTTGTTCTATTGTGGGTCCACAATCAATACATTGAATTGTAATTACCTGGTAATTTCATGGTAGTTAAATAATTACCTAGCTCACTGTTTCCAAACTTTGACGTTTGAAACACATGACTTCATTTCTTTCAAAGGAATTAAGTAGTGTGATTGTCAAAAAAACTCCCAATAACAGCTGCTCCTAGAAATGTCAGGAGACGCCCATCAGGCTTTGCACTGGATAGTGAAAATCAGAATTTGGTGAAAGGTGGCAATTCCTGATAATCTTCATAAACCAGCTACTTTCTAGCTGCTATTGTGCCTGATTACCAGTAATTATTTTTGGTCTTTACTAATTATTCTTTTGGCTTGAAAAATATAACCGTAAATGAAGATTCACAAGGAATCTGGCTTGACTTTTTATTTGGAAGATAACCGAAAGGATTGTTTGGGTGGCTCCAGCACATTTAATTACTCTTTTACTCTTATCAATCTATTCTTTCATTTGGCACATCTGACTGCTCGGGTGCAAGCAAACCTCTGTTCATTCAGCAGGCACAGAAAACTTACCAGGTTATCAGTCAGCACCAGCCCACAGACCAGTGACCTGTATTACCAGGTAATCCGTGCAGGTACATTGCATGGCTTCATGGTGCCCCACGGAGTTTTGGAAATGAAAGTTAAAAAAAGCTCAAGGCAAACCTCACAAAGCTAGCTAGACGTTTGCTAGGCACACAAGCATTGCTGGGCCAAGTAGTCAATGTCTCCAACAGCATCTCATTATTCATAGACACAATGAGTAGGCCTCACCTCCCTGTTTTTGTCTGACTGTAGGAGGAGAGTAAGGGAGAGTCAACTGATCAAATGAAGGCATCTGGTTTAAGCAGGGATTAATTGTCCCATAAAGGCTATTAATTATGTTGACTACGTCTCTGTTAACTGTAAGAGGAATCTCACATGGCTTGCCAGGATTATGTGTTTTCTCTAAAAAGGTCTTTGTATATGGGCCAAATGGCTATGGGATTTTGTGGTTCTTCTGCTCCTGGTGATTCTTTATACCAGGGCATGGCATTGCTGAGCTGAACATTGCAGGGCTGAGGCTATGCTGTGATCCTTGCCCTGACTCACCTGGGATGTGTCTTCATCCTCCAAAGCTCTGCCATAACCACTGAGTGAGTGGTCTCATGGTTGTCAGGCACCTTTACTGCTGCTAGGACTCAAGCGAGTATGAGAGGTGCTCTGCTGTCCAAAATCACACACCTCAGTCTAAGGTAAAGGAAGGATATCCAGTATAAGGCGTGTAGACCCCACACAGACAGGTGCAGGTTTCTAACACCATGGGCCCTCCTGATCTTCCTGAGTTCAAAAAGATACTGCGGCATTAAAACTGAAGCTCATGCGATGCAGAGCTCATTTTATAGAGTAACAATGGTGTTTTACGGTAAATAATTAAAGCAGGCAGCTTTTCTAGAGCACTAACACTGAGGTAGGAACCAGCCATACTACAAACCTGAAAATGAGATAGCTGAGTATATGGAAAAGCACTTTGGAGGAAGAAATTATGGAGTTCAATGGAAGGACCAGAGCAGCCTTACAAAGCCAAGGTAAGTCTGGATAAGGTCCAAATGCGCCACAAGTGTTGCACTTGCTCAGCCCATTCTTGAGAGAAATCAAGGGTATGTCTGCGTGGCATTTCGCTGTTCAGAGTGACTGGAGGGGCTCAGGGAACATGGGCAGTCTGTGCTGAGACTGAACTAATACAGCTACACGCGTATGCACACACAGGCACCCAAACCCAGACAAGCTTACTAGCTCAAGCTTTGACCTGTGCCTATTGCTCAGGATGCAAGCAGCACACATTTTTGTGGACATGCCTCAAAAGCACGTGATGGTGAACCACATCTGCAAGGAAACAACTGTGGGGGCAGATTGCACCTGAACAGTCACAATGGCCTGAAATTCCACTTTCTTTTTCATATAGGTTAGTTTACACCTGAGTGAAGGGGATGTAAAACATTCTGTGCTAATGTATTTGTGCACTGGTATGAGATGTTTCATCAGGTACAGCTCAGCAGAGAATCCAGGCCAAAGAAAAGCTCATGTAGAGCAACTTTGCTTTTATATTATTGTATCGATTTTATTTATCGTCTGTAAAAAGGGGAGAAGGGGAGAAACTTGACCCTAATCAAATAAGGCAACGGTCAAGAAAATTCACAGGATTTTTCACTCTGATTTCCTTGTTCCAAATAGGAGCCTGTGGTTTCCTCTGCTGCGGTTACCCCTGCTAGCTGCATGCTTGCCTTTAGTCTTTGGGGAAAAGGCTTTCTTCTCGATCAGCTATGCGATGTACAGACACAGCTTCTGGGTGGCCTTGTACACAAATAGGCCAACTATACTTTTGCCAGCACAGCTATACATTTTCCCCATTTACCAGAGGATTCTTACCTTGCCTGAAGATACTTTATTCTGGAAAGCATATCAAGATGCCCTGCTGAGTATTGCTCTATCACATCCTTCACATCATAAGGCCTCAAAGTCTCCTTGAATTTTTTTTTATAGAGACGAAACTGTAGTATTCTGCATAATAAACAGAAAAATTATTAACCTTTTATAAATTCCATAAAGATAATTTGCAGATTCATGGAATACTTGATAAATACTCTGGATGTTTGGAAACTGAGCATGCTATTTCAAAACAAGGCAATAAAAAGTAAGCAGAGAATCTCTATTTTCATACCACATTGGTAAATATATAATAGTTTAATTTTCATAATTAATAGGCTAAAATAAATTATATGCACAAAATATCTTTTTCAGTATTATCATCATAACTATAAATGGTTCAAAGCTACAAAATCATATGTGGAGTTTGATTTTAAACAACACGGCTCACAGGAGATTTTGAAGCTCTGAAGCTGAAGCTGCTTTTTTTATGTTTCAGCCTATTATAAAGCTAATTTATAGTATAGATAATGCTGAATCATTTCCAGCTTGGTTTTCATTTTGCATCTGGGAAAGTTTTGGATAGGAAATGTTAATGAGGTAGAAATATGGAAGTTAAGAAGTCAGCAGCAGTTCAGGTTGTGGAGAAAAGAGAAAGTGTTAGAACTGCCTGAAGTGTCCTTGAAAAATATAGCAGCGTAACATTCTTGTTGTAATAAAACCAATAAGTAATTAATTATAGAATTCTTGTAATAAAACCAATAAGTAATTAATTATAGAATTCTTATAATAAGGATCAGTGCTGGCCAGAGCACTTGAAAACTGTTTGGCATTCTTTTTTCCATTCTTTTCAGTTTATATATTGGTTTACACTGTTATATCTTGGTAGATTAAACAAATAGACAAGAAAGATATGTGAAGAATGAAAAGCATTTTATTTCTTTAATCTCTCTCAGGTTAGGGATCTGAGGGTTTGTTTTCTCAGTCAAGTCTCCATGTTCTTATTGGTCTGAATTGGGGAACTGCTGTCATCTGTTAAGATTCTGACCTGTTTTTTGTTCAAAGTTGGTAGAGTTTTTAACCTTTTCAAAATCTGTTTGAACTTTCATTTAGCAAAGATAATTCTGTTACAACTTTTTAAGGGTTTTTGACTCTAACTCTGTTGCTTAGAAATCTTTCAAGATTTCAAAATTATATCCATGTCTATTTTAGTCTAACTATACGTAACAGCAAAACTATACTTAAAAAAAGCAGAAATGAAAAATAGGAATCACCCTGTTAGCAATTTCAATTTAAAATCTCCTTGATCATGACCCTGAAAACCCATTAAGTGGTTTTGTCTGAATTACTTTCCATTAGCATCCAGCATCTGGGTAAACTATACAAGAAAATAAAAAAAAAACTTGGCTCATGATTGAGTTTAAAGGGAGATTGCATGAATCAATTAGATTTGGACACGATGTGGGAAAGGAAGTTTAGCAAAAGTAGTAATAGCATGTCTTACAAAGATGGGGCTGGAAAACAGGACAGATGCGTAGTCTGTGTTTGAAAGCAAGCAGGTATCAGGGAAAGAAAGGGAAAACTATGGAGGAAGTAGGGTTGAAGAAACTTCCAGTGGGAGAGAAGCAGTCATGAATAACAGGAGCAAAGCCTGTGGGACATGGCTTTCAGCAGGCTTGAGAAAACTTGGAATTTTTAATGACTGGGTCTCCTGCACCCAATTGGAAAAGAACCAGGAAAATACATATTATAGTTATATACCTATATGTTTATACACTTATAACTGTCTTGAAGCTTTTCCAAGAAGATAACTGTGGGGCACTCCAGACTTGTAGTACGTCACTAGTGACTCCCTGGCCCAAAACATAACAACTTCTGGAATAAAAAGCAATTGCAATGAAAGCAGAGTATTTTCCTATGGGGGCATTTTTCAAGAGAAGAGAGTAAAAAATACAGAATGGAGGAGTTACAGAACATCAGTGAATGAATTCCATGTGCTTGATGTGCTAATCACACTACCAAGCCCTACTAGGAGTTTTCTAACCCTGGGGAATATCTCTTGTGATATGAAAATAGAGGTGACACATGTCACAAGCTGAAATGGAGACCTCAGCATCTATTAAAAGTTGACAGCTAGAAAGTATATTCCACACATAGAACTGTGAATAAAGAAAAGTTGAATCATCTCAGAGTTTATTGTTAAGTGAAAATTCCAGTTTTTACATAAATACTACAGTCACTAATTTGAGCCAGATACTATATTTGTAGCATATTTTAATGAGGAATTGTATACAATATTGTTTTATAATAAATTTATTTATGGAGTATCTTGCAAAAATGGCATGGTCAGTGTTGCTGAAAATCATTTTCCTTTCTGCATATTTTCAAAGAGGACTTTTAATAGGAGTCTGTCTTGTGCTTTTCAATATATCTAGAATTATCTACTCTATTGCATTTAAAAAAAGCAGTAACATCAACAATAAAGCAACATGTAGCAACATGGTAACGTGACTTCCTGAAGCATAAGCATTCAAAGTCAAAGCCAAGCATTGAGGAGCAGCAGAGACATTTACCTGACAGCTCGGATGGCTGTCTTGAATGTGGGGATCATATCTTCCATAAGGAAGTCACTACTGTCGCCTCTCTCTTCTGCCATGGGTTCCCCTGTTCCTGCATCTGCAAAGCAGGTCAAAAAAAAAAAGCTGTGTGAGCATCTGACCACACAATATTTAGAGTGAGATCTGGCTGACTAAAGCACTACATAAGAGTAAGTGTAATTTAGTAAAGGAACATCTCTTGCAGGTTCCTCTTTCTCTGGTCAGCTCTTGAAAGGGATTTGATAATTCTTCTGGGACGGCTGTAAAACACATTTTTTGAGGGATGTCCTCTCAGATTCCAGGATTTCTGAAACATTGGGAACTTTTCTTCCTTTCCAATGGATTTAGAAGTTCCCACTTTTAGGAGCATTTACAATGAAAAATCTTTGTTAAAATTATCTTATGTAAGGCTAAAACAGGTGTAGAAGCTACAGGCCAAGTTCTCCTCCCAGTTGCACTGCTTGGAGCTCATGTACCTTCATGGAAGAGAATAACCAAGTTCCTGGTGTGGACACCCAGACTACATCCATGGTAGTATGCCCAGCATGGGCTGATGCCAGCTGGCACAATAAAGAGGAAACTGTTACTGAGAGACCATTTAGATGCTATAGGCAAGAAAAGGAAAACGTGTGCTCAGGGAAGCTGAGAGGAAAAATGCCCTGTGATGTTACATGGACACCCAATGGAAATCTGTCGAGGGGCAGCAGTCTTATGGGGGGTGGGAGGGAACCAGCCGTTGACTCTACAAAACAAAGTTTTAAGAGCTTGCAATAGGAGGCATATGAGATGCCTGGACACAGGCTAGTGCAGGGCTGGATGCAGTTTAGGAGGGAGCTACCTCAGCATAGCATCCCTGCTGAATAAACCGAGCCATGATGGCATATGCTTTTTGGGGGAATATGGATTCACTGCCCAGTGTGCCCTTTTTTCCAGGTCAAATAGGTTGATTCCACCACTGGCTTTATCCCATATCCATTGCTGGGTTGTTTTGGTTTTTTTTGGGGGGGGAGCATTGTCTTATTTCAAGCACCGTGTTGCCTGGACTCCAGCATTCATTTCCTGGGGCTTCCCCAAATGTGCCATGTAAAACCAGGGAACAGCCATACTTGGCCCAGAAAGTCACAAACCTTCAACAGAAGATGCAGAGGAACAAAGTAAAATGGGGAGAATAGAGGATGGATAAAAAGAAATCAACACAGATGGGCTACCTTCTGAGCTTTGCCAAAAAGCGTACGCTTTCATTCGGAATGCAGTGCGAAAACGCTCCTTATTATTCAAGACAACATTCTTAGGCTCTTTTGAAGGACTTTCTTCAATGGCATCTACATTCAGAGGGGTAAATAGCTTTCCTTTAGTATTGGTACCACGAACCCGATCCAAGAGACCCAGCTTTTGGCTACAAAATAAGCAAAAGTAATCATTTTCCTCCTTTGTACACTTTTAACTTGTTTTCATGATGCTTTAAGTATATAATGGGCTAAATAAATGTTTTGTACACAAGGACACTGCTGGGGCTACCATAATACATCAAAGCAACAGTTAAGCTCCACAGATAATTAACTGCTTTTTGTAAGCATTTTTTGTATGTGTTGAAAATGTTACCAGAGGGTCTTGCTATCCTCTCCATGTAGTATATCACAGTGCTTCAGCTCCCACAGCACGTCTGAAGCATTAGATTTATTATTAAGAAGAGAAACACCACTACTTAGGCAGTTATAATGTCTAATTATAAGGAGGCTTGGCTTTCCCTGTTCAGTGCTTTCTTTAACTACTGAGTCTGTGGTAGGCTATGAAATGAATAACTCAATCATAGAACTATAGGATCATAGAATGGTTTGGGTTGGAAGGGACCTTAAAGATCATCTAGTTCCAACCCCCTGCCATGGGCAGGGACACCTTCCGCTAGACCAGGTTGCTCAGAGCCCCATCCAGCCTGGCCTTGAGCTCCCAGGGATGGGGCACCCACAGCTGCTCTGGGCAACCTGGTCCAGTGCCTCACCACCCTCACAGTAAAAAATTTCTTCCTTATGTCTTATCTAAATCTACCCTCTTTCAGCTTAAAGCCTTTCCCTCTTTCACCACATGCCCTTGTAAAAAGTCCTTCTCCAGCTTTCTTGTGGGCCCCTTTAGGTACTGGCAGGCTGCTCTAAGGTGTCCCCAGAGCCTTCTGTTCTCCAGGCTGAACAACCCCAACTCTCTCAGGCTGTGTTCATAGGAAAGGTGTGCATAGCCAGGAACAAAAGAAAGTCGGATGTGCTGTGAACCAAATAAATTATCAACAAAACACTGGAAAGGCATTGCCAAGCAATTACTCGGTACATGGTAGGGCAGGCTACCCAGCTGTCTCCACCGTTCACTTTCAGTCATCTCTCACTGTACTAGAAATTGAGGTGACCTATATGAATTGTAGCAAAGTGACATATTTTGTTCCTCTGATGATTCCTTGCACTGTCCTTTTAGATATTTACTAACCAGACACTTATCCTTCAGTGACAAGATAAAACTAGAATTGTATCTACCTGCCATCCTACCAGCATCAGTGACTCTCCTACAACCTGATGACTATAATGGTCTTAAAAGTATAATACCACTGAAAAGAGCAACATAAAAAGAAATTGCTAGTGAGTATATCAGCTAATATATGCTCTGAACACTTTGTAGGTGATAGATGGTATAAATATTTGATTTGCTTGTTCACTTTGTTGCTTAAGTATTTGGTAATTTCACATTTATTAAAACTTGTGGGACCAAGCCATGGGAAGAAAGCCTGCCTTTTAACCCATTTCTGGATGCTGCTCTGGGACAGCTCTGGGGAGTGGAGAATTTTGGTCAAGAGGCAGTTCTGTGGATTATTTTTTTTAATCTAGGTCAGAAATATAGGCAATATATTCAGAAATCTGAGCCATGGAACTGTACAAGGATAGTAGTGATCAAGATTTGATACCCTCCTCATCAGTCAAAACAGATCAAAACATTCCTCTGCATTCAGCATAAAAACCTTCTTATTTTGGAGTGATATTTTCCACTGCATATGTGCGCACAATCATTTGTGGATGTTGGGTTTGGAGGTTTTTTTGTGGGGTGGGGTTTGAGGTAGACAATATGAACTAAAAGCATTCAAAAATTTGCCTTCTAGGGAGTTTCTCAACTTTCCCCATCGAAAAGTGTCAGTTTAGGAACAACCTGTTGTCCCCATACTGTTGCTTGAGCATCTTCAGTTTAGGACCTAGAACTCATCTGATCTGTCTTAAAGTGTTTAAAAAGTTAAATGCCCTGTCTAAATTTAATCTTTAGACTGCTTTCTATAATCAGTGGGAAGTTAGCAACCTACAGAGCGCAGTTCAGCTCCATTTCCCTTTGGGATGACTTTACAGCTGGGGGAACTTGTCTATTGTAATTGACTACAGAAAGATCTAAGTAAGAAGTCATTTAAAAAGTAGGTCTCTAGTCTGACTTAAAGTTACCTGACTGAAGCCTTCCTTATTAATTGGATCCTGATGATTAACCCTTAAAGTAACATTTAGATTCATAACAGTATTTTTATGCAATAAATACAGACAATTGTGTTCATATCCAGGCAGCCAGAGCAGTAGAATCATCAGAAAATAATTCACCAGCTTTACATGAAAAAATACAACAGTATGTTGTATGCAAAAAAACCCCCCGAAAACAAAACCCAAGCTTCTTTCCAGATAATGATTAGCTGTCATCAGAAAAAAAATGGACTTTATTCTCATTTCCAAGGGATGACATCTGGGTCTGCTGGGGTTTTTGTTTTCATTGTGCTTTTTAAAAGGCTTCGGAAACATTTGTTCTCATGACACAATCTCTTTCATTAAAACAGCATGCGCATGGCTCAGTCTCAGAGTATGAAGCATGCGCAGATCACATCATCCTCCATGAGAGTGGCTAGGACAGTGGTTCCCACCCACAGGTTCATGTACTGCTGCTTATCTTTCAGATTCCTCCTACTGATATTAGCTATTCTACCTCCACTGGGACAGTGGTCCCACTTCATTTGGCTTCCTTACATTCAGTAAAATGTGACTCCCAACATCCAGTGCAGTTCCAGAAACTGGGGGGATTCAAATGCATCCCAAACGTGATGATAAAAGGCAAGGATAGTTTCTTTGACTAGCTTGGATACATTGCCATTGCTTGTCTTGCATGCTATTGCATCCTCTCCCTTGTGGTAGAACAAAACAAAACTCCCAAAGCTTTTGTCTTTGGAGCCCCAGGATGAGAATGTGGTAGATTCAGACCACCGTAAAGGGAGGGAAGCAAAAGCAGTGAGGACAGTTTGGCTTGAAACCTTCTACCTAAAAAAATTCAGATCTCAGATTCTTGCACCCCAAGAGTAGTGGGAACTATTTTGGATCATCTGAGAGATGAATTTGATGTCTGGATAGATGAGATTCCTGGCTTCTGCAGCAGATGTTTTAGCCTTGCTCAGAATAAAGAGTGGGAACCACTGAACTAGAAATACTTTTCCAGAAACAGTCATGCAAGGAAATAATGCAGGTACATCCCATCATGCAAGCTGGATACTCTCCTCTCTGTGCTTTGCATAGTATTGGAGTTTCATAAACAAACGGTACATGTATGAGAAGAAAAATAATGAATTAATGCTAACAGTCAATCAAAGGCAGCCCTCTTCCATGTATTTACCACTTTCACCTAACAATGACTAATAATATTCAGGAATTTTTTCCATATTTTGTTCAGTTTATCTAATCACTAGATTTAGTTGGTCTCAAGTAACTGAAAGCAAAAGGCAGTCATGTTTACTCCAATATTTTAGTACATCACCAGCTGTACTTATATCGGTGAACGTAGCTTTGGGAAATCAAACATTCTGAAAGAGATTTCCAGCAGTATTCTGATTTGAACTAATCTCAATAGAAATTAACACAAAACTAATGTTAGGAGGACAGCCATGAACCCTGCAGTGAACACATTCAACTGATCTCAGAGAGTCCCTGACTTTTCTGAATTCTTAAGAAGAGCATTTCACATTTCCAAGGTACTTCTGAACTTTGGCCAATAAGCTTTCTCTTTTACGAAGTAACATTCTTTTCTATAGAGAGGATCTCACAAAAATGTTCAATCTCAAAATAATTGCAACTTCTTAAAAACTGATGTTTTCATTTAAAAAGCCACTTTGCATCCTGAATCTTGAGGTCTGAATTTGCAAGTTTCTAACATCTGAGGAGAAAACATCCCTTTTTAGCCAGCCAATTTCCACACTCTTTGGTGGTGTATGTCCTCATTGATATTTAAGTGTAGGCGTGACTCTAAACCCAAACTTACCTACTATCCAGATTATTTGCCCAGAAACATGAACACAAGTCCTGACTTGGGCTCAACTTTGATGCCCTTCAGAAAGAGAAAGAACCCTTATGCACACTAAAGGCCTTTGCTTTGCCCCTTTTCTCATTCACACTTTCTAAAGTGATTTGGAATGGTAAAAATAAGCAATGTCACACAAACCCATGGGGAGAAAAATCCAAGTTCAATTCTTTGTGAAAACAGGATGGATATTTTTCACCAATGGATGCAGCCAGCAATGTAGGGAGAAATCATATGGATGTTGACCCACTCTCTGCAGTGAACGTATCTCCATGTATCAACCGCTAGAAAGCAAACCAAACTGAAAAATCAATGTCTCTTGACTATTTTGCATGGGCCAATCATCCAATGAAAAAAACGGAGTGCTTCACTAGCAGCTCTCCAAAAGCTGAAGAGCTTCAGCTAGAAAAGCTGAGTTCTGAGTGATGATTTCACGTATGTGGAATGAAGTGGGAATGAGAACAATGAGCTAAAGTTGAATGTAAGGAAGATGTTTGTGTGGGGTAGAATAAAATGCTTGACAATTTAGTCAAAATATTATCATTTCTGATTATGTTTCTTTCAGATTCCAGAAATGCCACAAATTGTTTCTAATCCTCTTTGCAGGAAGATAAAGTTCTTGCCCCACATCTTAGGTCACAGTTCAGCAAGATATTTAAGCATGTCACTAACTTTATTCAGATGATCAAAAGCATCCACTTGTTTTCCATTTGCTGAACCAGAACCTGCAAATACACATGCAGAGATGTTGTTCCACTGAATGTAAATGCAAAGTAACTTGCATGAATTTGTGTTGGCAGGGTTGAGACTGCATAAGGAATGGTATCTAACTCTTGCAGTATATTTTTCTTACAGTAAATTTTTAAATTATTTGCAGAGTAGGTTAGTATCATTCCCATTCTATGGAAACAGAGAAAAGCACTTGTTTCTAAGCAGATCATTGGCAGAGCCAGGATTAGATTCCATATTTTCTGAACAGCAGAACAATTAACTATCTGCAAGGCCATGCAACTTTCTTTTTATGCTTAAATAACTTTTCAGTCTTATCATCCCTTAGTTTTTATGGTGGTTAGATGAACTACTGTAGTAAAAACAGAAAGTGCAGGCAAAGAATGGCATGCAAGAAATATGAAAAGAGTAAGGCTCAATTGTTACTTGAATGTATATACCTAAGTTTTCTTGTGAGGCTTGATCCAAAGAATGACTCCCTACTAAACATGACATTACTGTAAAGTGAAGAAAAGTTATTAAGATGAGACGTTAATGATTACCCATGAAAAGTTCTATGAAAAAGAATGGGAACAGCCTTTCATTTGTAGTTAATGTAGTGTGCAGATCAGAGCGGCTTTTTTCTCCTTCCTGTTTTGGGCAGATGTATTAAAAAGAAATGCTGACAGTGAAATTTTCCACCTTGCAAAGTACGATTTTATTTTCATTATGCTGCTACTACTGGCAATACAAAAATGCACCACATAAAATGCATTCTTTCATACTTACAGAATAAAAAGGACTAGTACCAATTCTGCCGCTTAAAAAAAATAAAACCAACTTTCCAAAGGCAGAGAAATACTATTTATCTTGTAGAGATAAGGAAACAGGGATAAATGACTTTTCTGCAAACACGAAATAATAGATGTAGGAATGAACATGTGCTCCTGGTATCTAGTTCTACAATTGGACAATGCTGATTAGGAGCAAGTCCCTAGGAGACAGTTCAAAATCCTTCCCTATAGTGCCTGTACATACAAGTGTCAAAGTTTCAACATTAGTCAAAAATCAGTTGAACAGCTGCTAACAACAGAGCTGAAAAATCAGGCCCAAAATTAATTTCTCAAACATAGACACAAAAAGTTGGTTCAAAATAAACAATATGTCCATCAAGCAAAGGCTCATCTTAAAGGTAAGTCAGACACCCAAACATTTGCTGAATGATTTGCTGCACTCCAGCAGAAATGAACATTAATATCTCTTCCACATAAATCTTCTTTCCTGGGAACTGAACAGATGCAAAGGCTTTGCAATACATGCAGAAGAGCAATTACAATCTGAGATTTCATGGACTCATAGGTTTAGGCATTAAGGAAGAAAAAGCTAGTGGCAACTCTGGCATGAAGTCAGTAAACTCCCCACCAGTGAGCAATGAGTGGCACAGCCCCAGTTCCTACTGGGTTGGGTGACTATGCAGGGCATGTAGGGAAAACGCCGCTCTTAACAGAGCATCATCATATGTACCACTTCACTGCTTACAGGACCCAGCCTACTGCCTAGCTGAAGGGTAGTCCAATGTGCTCTTCATGGTATCTCACATCTTCACAGTTTTAGTTTAAAGGGACCTTCAATAAAGCCTTGGGCTGCTGCCAAATTTTAATCTGTTTTCTGTTATCACAAGTCCTCCCCTGCAGCCCTGCCTTGGGATCCAGCTTCTGAAACAGACTCTTCCACTCTGTTGTCTCCCCTGTGTTTTTCCCAAGTGGTCTAACAACAAGGAGCTGCATCTAGTTGTGACTTTGTCATGATGCCAGCTCCTCCTTTCAAGGAGAGAGCCTAGAAGGATCTGACACAGAGTTCATCTCTACTACTGTGGAGTGCCTAAAGAGAAGTGAGTAGAAGAATAGAATAGAAACCCTGCCACTTAAAGCGCTATCTATCCTCAAATTTTCACACAGCCAGGCCTCATTTGTAGTTTATTAACTAGTTAAATTTTCTGACTCTTCTGGGAAAGCTTTGGACCAATTCTTCTCTCTCCTTTACCAACCACTGTTCAGACAATGCAGTTTATTACTACAGCTTTCCCATTAAGGACTTAACTGATGCAAGAACCTGGAGACTGAGTGCACTTATGGGCTGTTCTCTCCGGTAGGACTGTGTTCCCTTATTGCTCATTTATTTCAATACAGCCTTAAACGCAAACTGCAGTGGAGTACAAGTAATACTTTCTACACTAAATCACTGTAGGAGGAATAGGAATATATATCTCTATATATTTAATTATCTGGTCTGTAAATAAGAATTTTATGAGAGATGGGAGGTGGGACTGTCAAAACAACCCGATTTAATGGCTCAGTCCCATGTCTACTGAAGTCAGTGGATGCTCCCACAAGTACCATCATTTCTCTGTTTACCTGGAGGGTTTCCAATCCCCTTAATTGAATGCTTATTTCCATAAACACATTCCTACTAACAGGAAGGTTCCAGTGCAGGTTTACTGATGATTTTGCTGAAGGTTTTTAAGTATGTAACAACATAAAAGCAAGACATATGCAACTAGAATGAGGGGCCTTGGGATTACAGTTTTAAAGATTTCGAGCTGTGAGTCATATTTTTCCATTTTTAATCCAGTGCGTCAACATAAAATGACTCCTTCTACTGGCCTGAAAGAAAAAGTATCTCAGAAGCTACTTCACAAACTGTTCTGTCACTGCAGGTGCAGAAGCTTATCCAGGGGGGCTGTGACCAACAGCAAACTGCAGCAATCATTCACTTGCCTAATTTTAGTCTGCTCTGCTGCTGCATCTGAGTCAGAGCATTTTGGCTCAAGGTATGGAGTTCCATACTCAAAAGAATTTCATCTCCTAAGCTCTCTCCTACATATTAAAGGCCAAAATCCAGCTGCTGCCAACACTGGAGATGACTAAAATCACCAGACATCTACGTTAATGCAACAGCTTGCTCATGACTGCTTAGCCTTGGCAGTGTTATGGTTGTACAGTATTTAAGGTTCACGAAGGTTTACAAACTAGGTAACTCCCATCTAAGTAGTCTTTGAAGAGGAGCAATTTAGCATCTAATGATGGTGGCAGGAGGGGTTAGTCATCTTTTCCCAGTAATTCAGCACTACAGCATTTGCCTGTATTGTAAGAAAACAGGGTAAGTTTTTCTTTTCTGTTAAAGGAGGTTCAAACCCCAAAAATTGATAGAACAGCAAGTGCAAATCTGTTTTTTTTTCACCTTCCTTTGTTGAAGCTGTCTTGTTGTGTTCGTTTTGGTTGGGATAATTTTCTTCATAGCAGCTGGTATGGGGCTGTGATTTGGATTTGTGCTGGAAACAGTGTTGACAACACAGGGGTTTTCGTTATTGCCAAGCAGTGCTTACACAGCGCCAAGGGCTTTTCTGCTTCCACCCCACCTCACTCCACCAGCAAGCAGGCTGGGGATGGGCAAGAATTTGGGAGGAGACACAGCTGGGACATCTGACCCCAACTGACCCAAGTAATATCCCAGACCATGTGATATCATGCTCAGCATATGAAGCTGGGGAAAGAAGGAGGAAGGGGGGGCATGTTCAGAGTGATGTCGTTTGTCTTCCCAAGTCACGGTTACACATGATGGAGCCCTGCTATCCTGGGGATGGCAGAACACCTGCCTGCCCATGGGAAGTGGTGAATGAATTCCTTGTTTAGCTTTGCTTGTGTGCATGGCTTTTGCTTTACCTATTAAACCGTCTTTATCTCAGCCCACGAGTTTTTTTCTCTTTTACTCTTCTGATTCTCTCCCTCATCCCGCTGGTGGGGAGTGAGTGAGTGGCTCTGCAGGGTTTAGCTGCTGGCTGGTGTTAAACCACAACACGTGTTGCATGAAATGCTCAATAAACAAAAAGAAAAAGAAAACTTTTCATCAGGCCAGGGACTGAAACCCAGGCCTAACCTCTGACTAGCAGTTTTCAAATTTTGCTACAATATTGCTCTTTTTCTCCGTGTTGTGAACAGGCATGCAAATGGAAATAACTTCAGCATGAGTCTGTGGAACTATTTATCCTTTAATTGTTATTGACTTCCATTGTGGGTGATCCATTGATAGCAGTTTAGCATTAAGTATTTCACATTTTTTACCTGAGAGGTTGAATTATTTTGTGTGCTTTTGAATCTGCAGCTTAGCTGAAGGGGGTTATAAGTACATCATTTACATTTGAGACATTGCAAGTTGTCTGGCAATGACTGCTCTGCTGTAGCCTTCAGTGACTGACCAGTATTAGGTTTGATGATTCCTTCATTCTCTTTGGTTGTCAATTCCCCAGAGTGACTGGGGGCTTTCCCATCTGTTTCAGCAGGGCTGGGACCAAGGCCTCAATCTAATGCAGCTTTTTTAGTTCTGCCAGAGAGACTGACTATCCTACTGATCCATCTTAGCCAACCACCTTAGTTTTTTTCATCAAGAAGTCTTTCCACGTGGTGAATTGACACAGACTTGATCCCCTACATTGCAACATTGCTCTGTGCAGAACTATTGAGCAATAACATGAAGCAGGACTTTAAATTTACCCAAGAACGACCTGGATGCCATACTCTGACTCTATGACATGGATCAAGAGAAATCTAGACCATGATTAATCATAACGAACAATAAAGCCGTTTACAGACAATCAGCAAGCAACACTGCATTTGTACAATTAGCATTTTAGCTGTATTGTTAAACTGGGAAAAAAGCAAGCAATTAGGAAATGGATTGGTTAATCATTTTTAATGACTACCTGTGGTGTTAGTAGCATGTTTTGGTTAACAGCTCATGAATCCACAAAGCACCATTTAACCTGCATCCTCCAATAGCTGTATCAAAACAAGGCTATAGTAATGGCAGCTACGTACCTGGCAGTACCATCCAATTGCTCTTTCCTTTCAGAGGAGATGGGAAGCAAGGAGAGAAGAATTACATAATACATTCAACAGATTTTTTTAAACATAAATTGCTAATCTATTGCTAATAGTTTATACCTCTTTTGTTCTGTGACCATAACTGACACAGAATAAAAGCTACGTTTTCAAATAGCCATAAAGTGAAGAAAGTGATATAGGTTCCTGAAACAAATCTGTGCTGCTTAGGCTGGCAATCCAGTCTTTGGTGAAAAGTGAACTCCCTTGTCCTCTCTCCCAGGACCTTATTTGCAAAACATATATTACATTTCAAGTTGCATTTGAATCCCAGAAGAACCTACATACAATGAACAAGCTTGAAGTCACAGTAATGAGTCTAGACTCCAGGAGAGCCTGAGAATTCTCTGAACAAAACCTTAGGTCAAGAAACCCTCTAGAAATGACTCTATAATGGATAACGTGGGAATAGATAGAGCATGAGAAGGGATAAAGTAAAGGAAAGATATGTACTGAGCCTTGATTAGACACTTGTGGGTTTTTCTCTTAGAGACTTCCTTTGTGACACATGTGAAATCAATCCTGAAGAAATATATTGTGAATAAAGCAAAGAAAGAGTTAATATTTGTAATTTGAGCTTTGTGAAGGCAGGAGCCTGAAATGTTTCTTCAAGTCAGTTTTGAGCAACAGCTGGAGCTGCAGTATTAGTGGACACAACTTACATGTGGAGACCTCTGTTGGAGCTGAGCCGCAGTTTAAGGGCACTTTTTTTTTTTTTTTTTTTTTCAGAATGAGGCATAACAGCAAGTCCAGAATTAAAGTTCAAAGCATAAGCTTGGATAAGTAATGCCCATTATTGGCAGCTGATAGCCTATAGCTGAAAGTCTTGGCTTTCATAAGGCCAACCCTTGAAAATGTTAAGACCTCAAGGTGAGGAAGGTGCCTGTTTAAGACGCAGGAAAAGTGAGGATCAGACTCATTCCCATAAACATGTGAGCATCCATTAAGTGTGAATATCTTTATGTATGGAATGCTTTCCACTGAACTCAGAAGTAGTGATTAAAATAAAACCATGACCCCAAATCCACAGAAAAGTTTTCTTGTGAACCTTCAATTACTAGTTCTAGTGGGAGACAGTTTCAAACATACTTTGGCTGTACTCCACTGAATTATCCCCTTGATCAATTGGTATTGCCAAACAAGCATTTAACAAGCATTAATTCTGTTCAGATGCCACGGCCACCTCTGAACAATACAATTCTCAAGCCTGTTGAGTTGAAGAAGGGAAAGTAAGAATTTTCAGCATAATCCATATCTTAAAATACACTGCTGCATCATACAGGGTGTGAGGAGTACAGGTGCACCTGAAATTCAGGGCTAAAACTTTATCAGGATCAAAATTACAAAGAGAGAAATGGAGATTTCCAGGGCAATAAACTCGAGAGTCTTACAAAGGGAAGCTGACAGTGAGGCAGCCTTCTCCTTTGTTTAATGCCAACATGAGAGCCACTGATGGGGTTATCCATGTGCCCCTGATACATACCACCAGGGCAAGGGAGAAGAAATAGTTCCAGAACACAAAAGCATGTTTTTCATTCTCAGCCAAGAAGTTACCTGGCAACTATCTGTCACCTACAAAAGCCTCATTGATATATATAAAGTCTATGTTTCCTGTCCTGACTTACACTTCACAGAAAATGATGATGGAGACGTGGACAATGCACTTACCTGAAAAATGGAAATGACACAATTGATTCATAAAACCTCCAGGTAGCAACTAGATCAATCCTGTTGGGGTTAGTAGCATAGTATCTCCAGGCAGCCTGAATTATAAGGGAAAGGGAATAATTAGTGTTAAGTAAAGCTACTCCACAGGCTGACAGCAGCCAGATTGTTTCAAAGAACATAATGATGCACCCGAGTGACTATCTAGAAATTAATTACTAATCAGCTGTACCAAATGAGTGTCACTATATGGCAAAATTATTGACACTGGAGTATGATCTGGGAGAGCTGTTAAAAGGGACAGGACAGGAAAAGAACCACCAACATCAACAAGACATTATGTTTGACTAAACTGGTTTAATTCTCCTGTCTGGCACATCTAAAAGAGCTTCAAGCATCACTGGACTTCTCCAGTATTTCTGGAAGTGCTTAAGCTAGCTTACTATCTAAGGTACCATCAGAGGCAATTTTGCTGAGCAATTTTCTATTTCAGTATTTAGCTCCAGTCAAAATTCTTTATAGCACATACCTAAAAATTACTGTAGCTAAATTAGCTACCTGCTAAGTAGAGATACTTTAATTTAAAAAGTGATTTTAATTCCCAGCTCATCCCTGCAGCCCCTTCTGTTTGCTAAGGAGTGTTTTTAATGAGAACAGCATAGTATGCCACTCAGTCTGTTTCTCCTGAGGACTGGTTTGATCCTGAGAGTCCTCAGCACCAAATGCTTCCATCTGATATCACAGAAACCTTGTCTGTCTCTTTGTGGAAATTCTGCTATTTACTTCAGTTCCATCAGGGTGTGTTCCACACCAAGAGTAGCTCCTGTCAAATTTTTCAGCCCTAGACTGGTAGTTCTCAGCTTAATTTTCTGAATTAGTAACAAAGGCCATAACTGAAGTCCAGGTGAGCTAAGGAGTCTCTTCCCATTGAAACCTCTGATCATCCTGTGACATAACAGAAGATCCAGGGTGTGCTTCAGTTTTTACAAACCACTACTGTGTTACTTCAATTGCTGATTTCACATTAATAACAACATAACTGCACATTAAAGCACTCTCTCAAGGGAACTGATAAAACCTGGATTTTGGAAAGAATATGTTCTTGACAGCTTGTTTTCTGTGATTTTGTTGCACTGATGAAGTTGATTGGTTTCCAGAAGCTAGCAGATGAAACCCTTTCTTCTAAAGACACTGTTCTTCTGAAAGATATTCTGGGAACTCAAAGATTCCTCAAAAAACTGCAAGGACCTCTGGATTAGCTAGCTCACTGTGAAAAACTGACCCTTTTACAAACACGGCTTCTCACCTCCTGCAATGGGAAATGAGAATTTGGGCAGGGGGGAAGTGGTGTCCCTTGTTAATATGATGCAGCAGTCTTCATATGCAACACTTTTTCAAGGAGGAGATAAGTGGCTGCAAACCTGAATGAGTTCAGCTGCTGGCTTTCTTCTTTTCTCAAAATGTTTTTGACGGTGTTGCTCCTGGACCTTCAGTGCCAGCCCTGAGCCCAAAATGCCCTGAAAGCAGAGTGTGATCCAAGATTTTAGACATTTCATACTCAGAAAAAATGGATTACTGTTGAGAGGAAACAGGTCTGTGGGTGGAGATAGAGATGGCTACGTGGAACCTTTGTGCAGTACACCATGCCTTTCCTGCTGCCCCACTCATGAGATAAGAGGTTGTCATGACCCTCTCAAGGACCACAGGCCACACCAAATCATTTTAAGGTCCTCAACAGGCTTCTTGAATGTCTACTGCCTTTCCAAACTGGAGGTATCCGGATGGTCTATTACGTTCCACTCGTTGTATGCCTGTGTGGTAAAAAAGCTATGCCAACCATACTCTGGATTTGGGTGTGCAGAACTTCCCATCCTCTGTGAAATTCTTTCCAAGCCTTGATCTAAAGGAAAAATATCCTTAAATATGGACTTGGGAGAGTTTCTGTTGCTATTTGGCCCATCTCACCAACATCTTGTCTTGTTCTTCCCTGAGAATTTTACAGACAAAGCAAATATTTAGCCCATGTAACACAGGAGAACAAATATACTTTCAAAAGCAATTTAGAGATCATTTCTTAAGTAGCCAGATGAGGATTCACTTAGCTAGATCAAAAAACTACCTTTACTGTCACCTTCTAAATTCCCTTTAATCTTAGGGGGCAGAAACAGCACTTTTGTGGTGGTATCAGAGATCTCCTCGAAGTAGGAAGGGAAACAGGTGAGATTAAATGCTCTGCAGAGCTGTGCTGGTTATAAAGGGTGACCACCAGTCTGTGTTGATCATTCAAATATAATCTCTAGCATAAAAGTGTTTAGAGCTTGGTAAGACAGGCCCAACACTAATTAATAAAACAACGGACCCCATATCTTTTAAAAATATGTGTTGCGTGGCTATGTCAGTACCAGTAAACTAACCTGAGCCAGGGTACAGGGTGATGAACTGTCTTGTAATTTCCCAGACTGCTCACTTACTAGATCAATTTTGGCCTGTGCCAACTAGCACTGTCTCAGACAATGTCCACACATGGTTTGAGGAGTATTGGGGTGACATATTGTTCTCAATAGGTGCTACATGAAGTTGGGAAGAAAGATTTACTTATATAGACCAGTTCAAGTGTCTGAGTCACTTAAAAAGGATTTTGATTCCACCAGCAGTTTAGATCACTTTACCTACTTTTTGCAAGTGCACAGTGCTGGGATGTGGCTAACAGAGGAGGGGGAAGGTACTTACTGCAGGAAGAGCAAAGAAAGACACTCCAATGAGAGAGAAGGTAGCTGCTATCAGCCGTCCCTCCCATGTTTTGGGAGTCTTGTCACCATACCCAATCGTAGCGAGGGTGATCTGTGGACAGAATGACCAGGACTTCCCGTAAGAAAAACAAAGTCACCATCTCTGCTTTTAAATGTCACCATGAAACCTGCCTAATTCACCTAGCTCTTTGGGTGCTCATGCACAGCTTCTTGAAAAAGGATCTTGACAATGGGCCAACCAATTATTTTTTTTAACAGCATCATAGTCCACAGGCATTGCACCAGGAAGAATGGATTTAGTCTAAAAGCAGCTGCCTCTTTAGGATGAGTTTGCTGAAAGGGAACTCCATGTGATGTCGCAGGCAGAGTGAGTCTCCTGCCCACCATCAGTGCAGGTAGGAATGGGACTTGTCAGTTAACAGCTTGCAGAGCTTTAATAACTGATCAGGACTACCTCTCTCTGAAGCCCCAGTCTTTTCAAAACAAAGATGACTTTGTGAAAACTTACTCCTTTCCTGCACAACTGCTAATTTCCAACTGTGTACCTTTTATCACCAATGAGACTTTACCTAAATGTCCTGGATATGAAAGGATATGAAAATATCCAGGTGTTCTGTGCCACACTTGGGACTTTTTGATTAATAATGGTGGGACAGATCTTGCCATTTATGAGTGAACTGCATTAAATAAAAAATATGCTGCATTAAATAAAAATGCACTAAATAAAGAATAGTCACAGCATGATATAGACTCCCCTAACTGTTGGTAGCAAAGCAACATGAATTCTGTTACCAGATGGCAGGAATATTTTGTGATCAAATGACTAGTGGTGCAAACCACTACTTCTTTCTTCATCAGAAGAGACAAGAACAGATGTATCAAAGGTCCCTCTTGCTTGGTATCCTACTACCAGTGGCATTCCCTGAGTGATTTTTGGGCAATGTACGTAAAACACAAAAGAATTGTTGAGCTATCCTTTCCAGACACATATTTTCTACTTCCTGCATCTGAATCCAGAGACATCCTCAGTCACTGACTCCTTATAGACCAAACTTCCACGAGTGTCTACCTATACTGCCCAAACCTTTGACGCACTTTGCTAGGCCAACAGAACAGTCCATTGTCCAGCTCTGATTTTGCCATTTTCTGAGCGACATAACTCTGACAGGCAGGATACTGTTGCCATGAGAGGTAGGTCTCATATAAGCACAGGCTCTGCCAGTGCAGTTATACCTAAAGAGACACTCCTCTAAAAGGTTTCCCAGAAGCCAGGAGCACAGACTGATTTCTAAAGGAGGTTTAAGCAACTAAAGGCCTTTGTCTGACTGAAAATCATCAGGGATATAAGTTCTGTTAATTGGTTGTAGGGGCATCCCTGCTTTGGTAATGTTATACCAGTAATATGCTCCTCACCCAAGTATAGCAGCTCTTATACTGTAATCCCTAACATCAATACTTTATCTCTTCCTGGATACAAAGTTTTTAAGTAGGGGAAGGTATTTTCAGAGTCACTTACCAGCCCCCACCATAGTGCATCTGCATAGGTTTCAAACTCTTCTTTCATCTCCACCCCATTAGCGTCCTTTTCAGGAACATCTTTTTCAACCAGATAAACAAGAAATGAGGATAGGATGAGCGTCAGGAACCCAATGTACCAAGCAGTGATGAGTTCCTGCAAAAGAAACAGATGGACAATGGAGGGACTGAAAACAGTCTCAATACCCACAGTGGCAGAGTAAACATCAGAAGAGAGAAGCACAGAGGATAAGAGCAGAGCCGTTGCTGATGGCTTGGTCACAGTCCATGACCAGCCCAGCTCAGCACTTACTGGGAAATAATGCAGAGATTTACAAGAATTAGCCCTTACGTGGCATCCTCCTTGGGAACAGCTTGGAGCAATCTGCAGTTGTAGTTCTGCATAAAGCTGGGTTAAGGGCTTAGCAGCACCCATGACACAGGGTGCTGCAGGACTCTGTCCCTGACCTTGAGACCTCCCATTCCTGCTGCCCCTAGGCTTGGTCAGCTTTGGCAAGTAAATCAACAGCTCTGCCCTCTCCCTACCTCCAGACAGCCAAGGCTGCAGGATACAGTTCCTTCTCTTTAGGCATATCAAAGCAGGTTCCACCATGAATGATGTTTTCACCATGATCTGATGCAATAAGGACAGGATAATTGAAAATCATCTGTGTGAAAACAAAACCTGACATTCCTTGTTTTAGAGAGGGTGACTAAAGTGGAATGTGTGGCTAATCCCACTGAGGTGGGAAGTGCAGCAACCCAAGTTAAAATCTCATCAATGTCTGAAACAAAGCAGAAACATTTTTGGTGAAAGTCTTCCAAAGTGTGCAAAAAAAATCAATATTCCACTTCATTTTATGAGACCTGGATTGGGGGGAAAATATCTGGAGCTGAGAATTCCATAATTGAGTCTTGAGACAGCTAAGCTTTCTTGGCTAATTTCTACGGTGCAAACACAGAAGGAAATTCAATGGCTAACCTTGTTATCAAAATTGTCTCTTTAGTGTGTCTGGTAAAGCCAAGTTCTCACAACCTCTTCTTATCTCCCTCATCCAGCTGAGGTCCAAATGGTGGTGGTGGAGAATCAAATAAGGAACATTTGAATGACATCCCACACAATAAAGCCTTAAATGATTTCTAAACAATGTCTTTGGCACACAGACTTCTTCCATGATCTCAGTTTCCTGAGAAACATTTTTGACATAAGTGTTTATGTGCCACCTCCCTTGTAGCAAGTTTATATGGGGAAGAAACAGAAGCTGGTATGAAATGAAGCAGGGTGGGTATCCCTATCAGCCACTACAAAGAAGCAAAGTCTAATTATGCTGTGCCAGCTGGCATTTTAATTTTCAAAAAACCCTAAAATGTCAGGAATGTCATTCATGGATAAGAAAAAGCAACGTGTAGCACAGAGTATATGCAAGTTTTCTATACCCCGTGCAGATGAGAATTCTAATCTAGAGGATTTTTATGGAGATAGTTTTTAACTTGTAATAATGTTTGGTGGAAATGCATGAACACGACATATCCGTCTGGTGCAAGACAGGATGTGTCTGACTACAGCATCAAGTGAGACCACATGAAGATGATTTTAGAAATTTTGTCTGTCTGGGTTCACATTGTGTGCATCTTTGTATTGTCTGACCCATGCTTGGAAAAAGAAATTATACCAGTAGCTCCCTCTGAAACCACATTTCTGCTAACCAGCCTCTTTCTGTCCCTTCAGAGTCCTGCTCCATCTGTTGATCAGACAAGTCTGAGAAGTCACTACAAACACGTTGCAACTACAGAAGCGTTTCTGTCAAATATTTCAGCTTACTTCACCATTAAAGGGATGTCCCTACTCTTATTCAGTGTAAAGGCAGAATTCCTGTTGTAACAAGTATGGGTATAAACACTCTCTTTTGTTGCTTCCCAGCACCACTATTGAGTACAGAAGGGTAAACCAAGGGGCAGAAATGGTTCAGAGAGTGGGAGAGGGAATAAAGCTGAAAGGATAAAACTACTGCTTGAACTACAAGACATAATCCTAAGGCGTTGTGTCACCTGCGCATCCTCTCTCTTTCCCTTCAATGTCTCCCCCCCAAACCCCAGCTGAGCTGTGCGAGCTCCTCACTTACTTTGCTGTGTGCACAAATGGCTGATCCTAAAAGCTTCCATGTACCACCCCGCCTGTCCATTCGGAGCATCCGTAGGATCTGAAGGAAGCGGAGGCTTCTGAGAGATGTTGCCAGAACATTGCCCTGGTTCCCTACAGCAACCACTGGCACTGAAGCAATCAGCACAAAGATATCTGCAAGGCAAAAAGAACAAAGCCTGCCAACAAAAGTGGCCCCATCACCTGCTTGTTAATCCCATCTGTTTGTGCTGCAAATTTCCCTAAGCAAATTTTAAAGCTTCCTGAAAATGCCTTCTCTTGCCAATTAAACAGATATCTGCACCTGCCACACAGACAGCATCATGCATAAAACCCACCAGAAAGTCTCAGAATCTATTTACAGATCAAAGCACTGGACTTGAGACACTGTCTTAGCGTGCTAGCTTAGGCACGCACAGAAACAGTCTCCTAATGCTCACAAAAACCCCAGCCTTAAATCCATCTGTCTCACAGAAACACTATAGTGAACAGGTCAGCAGATAAGAAATTCAGTTTTTGATGGTGTGTCTAGTATGTTGTTCTTTTGGCTGAGTTGTCCCATTAAAATCTCAAAGCTAGTACTACTATTTTTTGTAACTGCTCACAGGGCCAATTTGTTGATCAACTGAAGAAGTTTGAAATGCAAATCACATTGCTGTTTCTTGTTTTCTTTCTTTTTCTTTCTTTTTCTTGTGTCCTCCCTCCCTCCCCTTTTTGATCCCATACATATGCAAGAAAAAAAAGTGGTACCAAAAGGCTTTAAACATTCTCCAAGCAATCAGTCTTTAAATTCTCTTCATATTCTGTTTTCAGCCAAAAAGAGTAGCACTGTATGGATTTCAGATTTATTCACTTTCAATCATTCTCAAAACAAACTTGTGCTAGCGACAACCAAGAGACGATATTAATAAATCCGTGTTCTTTTATTTATCCAGATATCAATGAAGATTCATTTTCAGAAGTGAGATGACACTTTTACCAAGAAGGCACAAGACAGTTTCAATCCCACTTGCTCACATCATGCTCTACTACCTTCACAATGCTATTAGAAGTAGAAGTATTTATACAAAAGTAGCACCCAAAGGAGCACTACTAAATTGAAGACAGCAAAGATGTGCAAAGAAAATTTCTTCCAGTTTTGTCTACTGTTTAGACCCACAAGATGAACAAAAGAAGGGAGAGGGAATAGAGTGACATGTATTCATGTAACTGCAGCACCATGGCTCCCAGGAGTGCCAAGTGCTGTACAAATGAAGAATAAAAAGCTAGCACTTGGCCTGAAGAGCATCAAAACAAAGGAGAGAGTCCTGGAAACAGTGAATGAAGGTGGATATGCATGACAGGTGCTCAGGGTGAGCTCCTAAATGTTGGCTTTTGTGGACTTAACGGGGAGTCATAGGAGGGGAAGCAAACACAAATACTGAGTAGTTTTATGGGTAGTTACAGGCAGTGCCTTTCAAGCCTGAAAGGTAACATGGATGAAATTACAGAGATACTTGTTTGCAAATACAGACCAACACTGCAAAGGTAAAACACAACATCTGAATACGAAAGAGAGCTGGGGAAGTTGGTATAGGGTTGGGATCTGAAGTGCTTTGAAACTGAAGGCGGACAGGGTATATTTTGGGGATGAACTTAAGGAAAATGCAGCGGGATTCAGGAGAAGGAAAAATGTGTTTTAAGGGTGGAAAGATTCATTTTTTTCTCACTGTCCAGCTACCCAAGTGTCTCTCAAATGAATCATTATTTCTGGGTACTACAAATAACTACTCCAAGCAGGTCACAGCTCCTAGCACAAAGGGCTGATCTGATTTCACTGCTCTTTGCACTGCCAATCACTGGTTCTTGGACATCCCCCAGAATGACTTAGAAGGAAAAAGGACATAAACGGGGAAACAGTAGTAGACAGCATGTACCTACCCAGCATGCACAATGGCTTCCTGGCAAATTTGAGTCTCCCTCTCCATCCTTTGTAGCGACAGCAACACCCAGCAGCCCAGATTCTTAAGGCAAACTCTGCTCCAAAGATGAAAATGGCAAAAGTTTCCTGTATCAAAGACACAAACTACATTGTTAGACTCAACTTTTGCAGTAATTCTGGATAAAAGGATATAGCTGAAGGAAACAGAAGAGGTGCAAGTTTTGGGGTACCTGTGTGAAAGAGAGAGAGAGAGGAAATACCTGGGGAAGAGAATATAGGTTGATAAAAGAGGCAAGGCAAAGTGGGACATAGTTTTACAGCTTGCTGAGTACTCTGCAGAAAGGTTGTGCCCCTGCTGTTGGGTAAAACGTGAAGTGCTTATCCTGCCTTAATGGAAGGATAACTACTTCACCAGAAAGACCTCCTGGTTCACACAAAATGAGAAGACATATATGAGTGGTGACTGCAAAGTCCCCAGTGCACTGTATATCCACACCCAGGGTAACCCACCAGCAACTCATTCATGCAGCCGTATCTACAGAGCCAGGGACAGGATACAGTATATTTGTATAGTCATACATTCAAGGCAACGATAAAGGCATATATGAGACAAATTTAAGGCACATCTTATTCCCTTAAATTTCTGCTGCATGGAAGAACGGGATTTTTGACCTTGCTCAAGAGCTCTTCTAAGCATGGGGAGGGAATGGGGAGGAGAGAGCCTCTCTGAGGTGCTCGGTGGAGATGGGCAAAGGGCAGCATGGGGTATGCAGTTCCTTTTCCTTACTATTCCAGTGAATAGCTGGCAAGGAGGAAAGGGGAATTTTTCCTGATGCTCATACCCACAGCTGCTAGGCGCTTCTGAAAACCACTGAGAGTCACATAAAAGCAAACACAGGAGAGGGAAAAATAACCTCAGGCTTTTTAAAACAAGATAAGTTGGGTCTAAGCAGGGTAACAGAGACCAAAAGCAAGTTTTGCATTCCCTAGGGGATAAGGGAGATTTCATACAGGTGCTTTTTGAAAAGGAACATGCAAGGGAAATTCACCTTTCATTCCTTTTGGCATTTAGATCTTGCTCGGATCTACATGTCTCTGGGGGTACAAGGGGAAATGGAAATTGAGATCCTGGAACTACTCTTGCTCTGCAATTTCCCTGGGGATGCTTTTCTACAAGGTCAGGTTAAGTGAGACATTGTGTGCTCTATTTCATGATATCTATTGGAGCAGAAGTTCTTTGTTAGGGTCATTTTCATAAAATTATGAATACGTCACATTTAAAGTTGGTGAGCATTTTTTCCTATTTTTTTTCTTCTGCAAAATGGGAGACCTACAGAAATAAAGTCTTGAGCATGAACTCCAGCATTTATAAAACAAGCATGCTGGAAACACAGAGAAAGGGATATATTTGCTGTAAATACATTTTCTCTCATGGATAATCATCAGAGGCACTGCCTGCAATAATTTCAGTTATGCTGCTATTGGCCCAAGCATGAGTCCAATTCTGATGACCTCCCTTGAAAGAAATGCTGGGATTGGTAGAATACTATAGAATGAATCAAATTTGTTGAAAGATCCTGAAAAAAATTAGTTTTCAAATGTGCTCAGGTCTGGCATGGTCAACAGGAAATTTATTGATACTTTGATGGAAGAACTGTTAGGCAAATGCTGAAAAGCCTTTGAAAAGAATTATTGCAAATTCTCAGGTTAGTATTTTTCCTCTCTCCTCTCTTCCTTTTCACTCAGTTGGTGTTGACAATGGACCAGGAACTCTCCCATATGTAAGTGTAGAGTCACTGGTCCAGGACCAACAGAAGAAATCTTATTGCACGCAGAGCTGGAAGTAAATTTCCATCACTGCTGATAGGACTGATTTCAATTCAAGAATATTACCAAGGTGATGTGGTGGCCACAGTGTACTTACCAGCAAGAGGAGCCAGTCTCCTGAAACAGTTTCATACTCCTTGAAAGTTGTCAGGACAGCTAAGATCAAACAACCCAAGACAATCAGAAACCTGAAATGAAATAAAACAAAAAAGCCCACTGCATTGTTACCCCTTTCTATATTGGTGTCCGAGATACTGCCTATAAATCCCTACATAGAGACCTTCAGAGGACAACTACTTCCTATTGGTGAGCAGTGAGGTGGTCTCTCAAGAAGATTAAGGGTTCTCAGCCTGGACAAGGGGGGCTGGCAGTCAAGAAATCATGGCAAGATACTAAGTCAGAATGGTTCTGGGACAGAGAAGCATTAATTAACTTCTTGGCATTCTTAGGAAGAAAAGGGATGATACTGCAGTTTGGGAAGGGGTTGTATGGTATGGCAGAGCACTGTAATGCTCAGGAGGTCTAGTCCAAGCTGATGTGCTGGGTACTTCACAAAATGGCACTGCAGGTACAGTGGAATGAATCGACTTGGCACATCCTAAGACCTGAGAAACAGTAAACGTTTCACTACAATGCAGCACCAGGACAAACCATCCCTTGAAAACTGCACTGCGTTTCTTTTTTTCTTCTCTTTTTGCACTCATTTCTATGCAGATGAAAAGATGAAAAGATTTGAAAGAGAAACGATAGAGAGGGTAAAGTTCTGCTCTCCAGTAAACGCAGTGTGTAATAAATCACTGCCCCTGTGCTATTGTCTGTCTGTGAGGCTCCAGAAAACAGAGATTTGACTGAAAATTTAACTCCCACTGCTGGTAAATCCAATCCAGTCTAATCTAAAGTCACACTGATCTGCTTTGTAAAACTATTCACAGGTTCAAGCTATTCAAAATCTTTTACGCATAAAGAGGTAAGAAAAATCAAGGGAGTCTTGTAAGTGATTACTGCGAAGCAGAGTAGGGAAAGCTCATGTTCTGGTACTTCATGTACCCAGATCATGGGCATTTTAATGTGCTCCCAAAGGCTGATCCACAGGACCAGAGGGGCAGGTGGCCATGGAAATATTTCAGAGCTTATTGAATAAATTGGAAGGACGTCTCCATAAAAGCTCTGGCTCCCTTGCTTTCATAGCTAGGGTACATCAAATAAATGATAGGCGTTAGGTACTGAAATCATCCAGGGGAAAAAGCTTGTTAAGAATCAAGCTGTGTTTAGTGTGTACTACCTGTTTTGAATTTCAATCTGATGCCTAAAGTGTGATTTCATTTCTTGCTGAATAAAGCTCCACTTCACTTCACTGGGTGAAATGGGTAGAGTCCACAGCTTGCAGCAAGGAGGCAGTGAGCAAGGACTCATCTCATCTCAGAGACACATGTCCTCTACCCTGTCTTGGGTTTTTGTTTACTTGATGTTTGAGGAATCCTGGGGCTAAGGAGCATGTTCTAAGAATTTTCAGCATTCTTGCAGCTGGAGTAAAAGGAGAGAGGTCAGCTCCAGATAGCTCCTGCTGCCTTTTGGGGAGGAAATTCCTCCAAACAGCATCAACTAGAACCCTCCACGCAAGGAAGAGGCAACAGTGAAACACTTCACAGCAAACCCTGAAGGATTATTTTGCTGTGCCTCTCCCAATATTAGCTGTTCAGACTGAACGTTGTTATGCCAGGAAAATCAGCCATTTTGAACAAGGTTAGAACAGAAATAAATGTGTCTGCTCGTGCTAAATAATCCTGGATTTCTTTGACAAGTTTCACCTTTTCCTACTCACCAGCCATGCTCTAGAGCATGGGTTCTGTGGCTGGTAGGAAACAGCCTTTGGGTCTAGAATGTGCCTTTTGCCGTTCACCTGTAACTACACTGCCACTGCTCAAGACATTCGGCAATGAACTTAGCAATTCTGTGATGTTCCTGCCATGCCTTCAAGCTTTCTTTGTCACACCATACCTTGTTGCCTCCACCTTGCAATTATGAAGCCAGTGGCTCACTGGCTTCCCAAGACTCATGATCCTGGTGCCCTGCACCTCTATGAGCAAACTGGTGAGAAGTCAACATGATTCCTTTGATTAGCTATAAACTACCTATCATCTGCCACATTACAGCCATTACAGTGGTACCATCACTAATTCTCCATTTAAAGCCTTGAGCTGCCGCTACTTGATGCTTTCCATTACAGCCATTGCTTTATACCACGTGACAGTTCAGTCACCCATCAGCTCGCAAGTATCATTTAAATGATTTAATGAAAGGCGAAACACACTGAAAACAGCCCAAGGAAATTACATCATCAGCTACTTAAACTAAAGGCGTGAATTTACGATATCGTTCAACAGAACAGCGCTGTCAAATAAATGATGCGCAGATTTTTGTCCCAGAGGAAGACAGAAGTTGGTGAAATCGTCTTTTCCCTAAAAATGCCTGCGGTTTTACCACTAGAGGGTATCGGTGCTCCATAGAGCAAGGGGATACTGCTCTCGTTCCCTGTTTTCCTTCCCCATGAAACAAACTCAAAGGAGGGGATGTTTAGGTGATTGCGCCCAGGTGTGTGATATGCAAGAAAAGGAGTCTCATAGTGGTGAAACGGCTTGTCCTTGGTCACTAAAAAAAGCCCAAATGTTGGTATTAACGGACATGGAGGGCTGTTTGTTCACTCGCTCTGTGTGGCACAGTCCATGCTGCAAGCTGTTACCGCTCCAAGCGAGAGCCCACCCATGAAAACAACAGACCACACAGGACAAAAAAAAGTAAAAGTAGGGTGAGAGGGTGAGACTGGAGATCACAAGTCACCACGAATAATTTCGAGGGCAAATCTGAGCAGGGAGTGTGGTCTGAACCCCCAGCTGCAGAAAGTGCATGAATGCAGCCCAGAAGAGTGACTTGGAGATGCAACTGCTGAGCAGGAACTGCAGTCCCAAAACACACGCAGCTCGCAGAGCCAGGCTCCTGCTCCTTCCTGCAGTACCCTGGGGAGTGCAGGGATGAAAAGCGTGTGTTGGGACATATAACTGCAATCCATCTTGGAAGGGTCAGCTATCCTCCTACCGCACTGCTTCCAAAGGATAAATATCCACCGCAAGTTAATCAAATCACATCTCAGCAATCTTCCCTTACCATCTGAAATTATAACAGGTTCAGAGCACTTCATGAATTTTAATCTCCGTTGATGCTGTGCAACCCACCGATTTTCCTGCAGCCTCTTCTGTTTTGGAACTTGGATTTTATGAAGCCTGCAAGTCTTCTTGTGTCCTCTTTCTATGGAAGATGCTACAAAGTTGTCATGTTTTTTTAAACAATTCCCCTTGCTTAGCAAAGATGACAACAAGGTACATCTTCACCTTGCTGCTTATGCTTATATTGTGGGCATATATACCACCTATGCCCATATTGTGGTCTTGCAAACATAAAGACTCTAACTTGCTTGACAGTTGCTGAGTCCATACTGTCCTATGGCAATATGACAATAGCCGAGTCTATATTGTCTGATTTAACTTTTTAGAGGCAGCAATGTGGGTCCAGTGGTTGAGCCTGGCTGTAAAATTGTAACAGGCAAATCACAGGGAAAGAAACTGCTGAAATCACAGTGGATGAACAGAGGGGAGACTAACACCGACCTGCGGAATCAAGAGACAGAAAGAGAGAAAATCTGAAATTTACTTGCAGTTATAATGCTACTATCCATGGGACATAGAGCACCAAGTATTAGAAGAAAGAAAAAGTCAAGGTTTCTTAATGAAAAGTGAGTCCTATTAAGCCTAAGCTTCCTATTGAACAGTGTTTCAGCAGGTGTCAGTCCAAACTTCAAGATTGTAAGCCAGATATTCCAAAAGAGGATCTGAATTTAGTTCTTCCATTTTTAGGATCATTCTTGTTATAATTTTACATCATTTTTCACCACCCATTACATTGTACCTATCTGCAGTATTATGCCTAAAATCCTGAATAATTTGTTGTATGTTTAACTTCCAGACCACCAAATGGCAGGGTTCTTTTGTCACTGTCACAACTAATATACTGTTCTAGTAAATATATGTTCTTCTTATTGGAAATCACGTTTAACACTCATATTTTCTAATAGTACTATTTTGGTGTACTAAAGACAGTATTCCAAAAACAATACACGTTTTTTTCCAGGAAAGAAGACGTAATTTATGACTATGCTAGACCATGAATCTAATGTTCCTTGGATGAACATCATAGACTGTTTAGTTTGATAAATTTTTATTTCTTCTAATATTTCACATGCTTTGAGTTTTTCTTCTGTATCTACTTTCATTTGAAGCCCATATAATGCAGATCTAGCTGAGAACTTTTATATTTTTTCCATATATAGGTACCTATCATGTATCCTTTTCACCTTCTCTTTCTTCAGAATCTTAGGAGCAGATCAGATAGTAATTTGCCTATAATCTACTCCAAAACACAGCAGTCCTTTTGAAGATGTTATGAGGACTAGATACATCATGGGCAGGCCAAACAATATTCACATCTGGCATCAGTTTGCCAAATTTTTGTGCTGTGTCACAAAATGTTAGTATCGATTAGGTTTATACTTAACAGAGAGGAATTTGTGCTTCTAGCATACAACTCATGTTGTTTCAAAGTAGATGGCTCAAGCTGGTCAGGTGCACCTACAGAGACAATTTCTTCCCTGTAACTGTAAGGAAAGACTAGTGATTAGCTCCTATGGAGATGTTTACTGTGTAAATTAGCTGAACGCCACCCCTTACATTCATCCCTGTTTTGGATATAATTAAAACCACCACCTTTTAATGATCTTTACATATTTTTACTACTGAAAGAATAAGCCTATCAGCCATACCAGACCACTTCCTATATGACTAGCTTTCTCTGAAATCCCTTGCTGTAAATTTAGGTATCGCATCTACATGTGGTCAATTTTTACAATTTGTAGAATTTTAAAATTTTACCAAAAAATTCCAAATTATTACAAAATAATAATCAGGGTCTGGGCAGGAAAGCCTCTTCAACAGTTACTACTAAGAAATCCCCTCCAGTGTGACAGTGCATAGACTTCTGCTTGCTCTCACATCTTCAATGCCATTTCTTGCAAGCCATTGGAATTTCCTCTGTCTCCAAATGTTCTTATGAACCTTAGATTTTTCTGCTTTGCTTCACTTGGTCCTTTCTTGTTTTGCCTTAAAACTTGTGCTCTAGTTTCATTCTGTTCTGCCACCTGGTAAATGCTAATGGAATTCTCTAAGATTATATTAGGAAAATCTGACAATGTTTTGCTAAATTTTTGGTTCAGGGTTCCCAAAAGCAATATGGTTCTAAAACCATGATTCCCACACACTTTCCCAAGTTTCATATTGGAACAACCTTATTTTCTTCAACTATTGGCTTTTATCCATAAGGATTAAAAATGTATCTTTTTTCACAGTTCTCTCAGTTTCTCTGTATTCCTACCCACCATCTTTTTCTCTGCATCCAAACTTCAGTTTTCACAGAACATCTGCAGTATCTTGCACTGATCGTTTTATGGTTGTTAATGAGAGGCTTGAGTTGGGCTTTTTAACACTACAAAAATGACATTACCCAATATTTGAGAAGAGCCCTTCAGAGAGAAGGGAATGCATGCCTGATTTTCACAAACATAGGAATATTCACCGTTTGATACTTAGATTCTTGCATCTCTGCTTTTCCAAGCAATAGGCTACTCTTATAGAGATCAGTACTGAGATAAGGGTGACAGGAAAAACTTGACAAATGGGCACTGTGAAGAAGGGTGTGGGGAAGGGCACTGAGAAACTCAGTGGAGGTCTGGGATGAGGAGGAGAAAAGCAGCAAGTGCTGCAGGTAGGGATGTTCAAAGGTTCCTCTTTCTCTGCCTCCACAGTTTCCACTGAGTACACACACAGAGCTCCATGCAGGAGTCCCTGGCCCAATGCCATCATACAGCAAGGACAAGGTAGGAATGCCATGCTCGGTAAGCTGAATTGCAGTCTTGCTCTGCTGCAATGGCAGAGACAGAGCAAAACCTTTCACAAGATGCTGGCAGAAACCCTGGGAAGTAAGGTAGGATCCCCAAAAGATCCCTAGTCTCACTGCCATACCAGCTGACCTGGCAGGCGGTGAAGCAGTAGCCCAGAATGACACCAGTCCATTGGTGACACTGACACTGTCCCTCTCACAGCAGGAAGCTGAGCCAGAAAAGCCTAAATGCTTACTCATGCCAGGTTTTTTATGACCTTGGTTTCTCACTGGCAGGAGTGCCTCTGAATGTGCTTCACTGCTGTTTCCCTAAGTTTGGAAAGCTTTTAAAAAGCAAGATACGGGAGAGGAAAGCTGTGCTTCACAGCAGGGAATTTAAGGTGCAAAAGAACAGCTTTTAAATCAGATGGTTCCTCTCTCCTGTCCTCCACGTACAAGCCAAGAGCCTGGTTAAAACCTCCTCCTCTGTTGGTTTTTCTTCAGGTCTACTCTTAAAAACTTTTTGCTTTATTGCCCTGTGTACCACCATTGCCAGCTTCCTTAGGGAGTCTGGCATGATGCTACAAAATATTTTGAGTCAGCAATGTCAGACAGCACAAACACCATTAACCTGGATATTCTGTTGTAGGGGACATTCCAGAGGAATGGCCTGACACTTTTCCCAGGTTTACTGGCATGAGAGGGCAAAATAGCCCAGAGTGCTACATTCCCCTGCCTGATTTTTCTCAGCTTGGAAAACAAGTCATCCACCAAAATCCCATTTCCTTCTTGTCTCCTAGACAAGTTTTAAAGATGCTCTGAAAGGACTAGCGTACATAGGTTACAAGAAGAGGTCTAGACATCTTACCACACACGCGACTGGGAGACAAAGGAGGCACAATGACAGCAAGGAGTTAGATGTCTCCTATCCTCCTGTGGCTTGAATAAGGATGGAAAAGCTTCTGATCGTTGCAACTAAATATTCTGAGTTGCTGTTAGTGGCTTTAAATTCTATTTTTATATTAAGTGAATGACATTGGACTGAACTATTATTTGGGGCTTTTATCTGTCATGACTAGTATGCCTGTCCATGGGCTTATCTCTGGCTGGCAGCATGCTGCTAATTGAGTTGAGAGACATAGACTACGAAACACAGTGGGCCATGCAGCACAGCAAAGCAGGAACAGCACAGAGCCAAACTGCATTACCCGGCAGCCCCAGCTGCAATAACTGCAAATCAAATGAGTTTCAGAAATGTTTCTAACAGGACATTCTCCAAAGGACATTAACAAATCTGTGTGAAGCCACTTGAAGGTGAACTTTAAGATTCATACGTTGGTTTCTGCTAAATTTTGTGAAATAAAAGTCTAGGACATTTGAAAGTCAGCCTGTAACTCAGCAGTCAAGTGCCAAGCCTTCAGCAAATCCCATAAAGAAGTGAATTTAGAGTATATAAAGAGCCTAAGGTAAAAATATTAATCATCCATGTCAATGTTTAAACATCCTGAGTAGGAATTTCCAGGAAGGTACCTTTCTAAACATCACCAACACTGTGTGTCCAGACAGATGAAAGATCAAGGAGTCCACTTCCAAACATGACAAAATCTCAGCGATACGCAGGAATTAGGATCTCTCACACAGACATGCACTGATCTCCCCACAAACCCTTCCCATTTCTTTAGAAAGGAGGAGAGGAATTAATTATGTCCTTCAAATGTTTAGGAAGCTCCAAAGAATGTAAATGGGAGAAACTTCTCAACCCACTGTTACGACTTTTGCCTTAACTGAACACACGGCTGTGGTATTTTCTACCTTCCCATTTGAAATCAAGGAGGATCAAAAGACTGCAGGGGAAAGAAAAAAAAAACAAACAAGCAAAAAAACCCAGTCAAACAGCCTACCCACCCCTTCTTCCCCCTGAATAAATTCCCTTTTTGCACCGACACTCGCAACAATAGGTCCTCCAAAGGTGATCTAGCTGAAAGTGAATTTCTAACATCAAGAAGACGGCACTGTCCAGAAATAACCTCCGTAGTCTCTAATACAGGGTTTCTAGGTAGGGAAGTGATAACACCAACTCAGTGGCCAGACAAATTCTTACAGTGAAGTGAAAAGAGAATCTTTACTCATTATCCAAGACTTCAACCCATTTGGGAGTTTTGATGGGGGTTTTGTTTTTTCTGGTTTTGAACCTAAATTGCAAAATAACATACTTTTTTAAACAATGCCAATACTTCTACCCTAATCCAGTACTTTCAGATAGGTGGGATTGCCAAGCAAAAAAACAATTTCCAGTTTAGACTGTATCTTCTTTGCCTGTGCCATCTCAAACTCCATGACACAGTCACCTTTATGTGTGAACATGAGCACTCTCTGCAATGATGTCAGTTTTCACGTGGAATGGAACAGTCGGAAAAAAAGTTGCATGGTGCCATACCAGCAGACTTTTTTGCATCATCAAAGATTTGCAACTGTGCAAGGAAGAGATGCATGGCTGCACATGACCTGCACCACACATCAACACTGCCAGTACACTCCAGGTCATCTTAATGGTTTAGTGAGTTTTCTATTATGGGCAGTGAAGGGCATCATGGTAATGCAGCTCCTGTGGAGCCAGATACATGGCTCAATTCTCTCAGATTGAGTGCGATCTCTGGATTACAGGAGATAAATATTATCACATTAAAAGCCTCTTCCTGAATTTTATGGCATTAACTTCACAGAGAGCTCTACCATTTTGCACCTGAGGTGGTCACAGTTTTGGCTGTGACACAGGGTGCTTGACTCAGGACTTTTCTAGTAAAAAGCATGAAGTATTACAGCTAGAATGGAAGAGACATCTTTCTCACATAGCGTTTAATCACTGCCTGCACTAGAGAAAATCAGGCAAAGATCTCAGATCCTTGCTTTGAACAATCCAGTTGTTCTTACTGGGTTTTTTTAATCCAGGAGGATTTTTTGAACTTTGTCTAATTTTTATATAAGTGAAGAGTGCAGAGTCATCACTGCATCATAGTCTATGTGACAACACTGTACATCAGTTTTCCTTAACAAACTGGTCTGTAGCCTATGGCCCATTCACAAATCCACTGGTGCTGCAAAACAAGCTCATATTAATCAGTGAGGAAAGGTTTTCTTACTGTGTGGAATGCAAAGCAGATGAGCTGCTCTCACTTTATTCACAGGGGAAGAAGAAGAGGAGAAAGGATCTGTGCTGAAAGATGCAGGGGCTAAACTCATGTTACAGCAGCTGTGGGTCAGATGAACAGTGGTGATGTGGAGGAATGCTTTTTTTATTGGCATACACAAATTAACACACACTCAATACTATGTTAAAAGACAGACCAAACGTCCCTGCAAATTAAATGAGATTTTTAGTCCGGTTTGACTTGATGCTGTTCCTATAAACCTTTTCTTACATCAGACTCTTTAATTTTTCCTTTGTGCTCCATACATAAGCAGGCTGCAGTTTGGCATCAACGATCAGTTAGGCAACAAGGATTCAAAGCTCTGGCCCATTACCAGTACCCCATAAAATGGCATCAGCTGGAGGCCAAGGGAAGGCCACTGAGTGCTGAATGCAGAATATTCTTGAATATCTCTTTCTCAAAAAGAATTTGGGTTGTCTTAGAGGCTTAAGATTATCTAAGATAGCATCTCAGTCAGAATCCCTTCCCAAGGGACTACTTTTATCAGATAATGATGGACATCTTGGTGCAACTTCACCCTCAGGCTGCTTCTCCACAGGGGTGCCAATGTCCCATAGGTTCCGTTACATATCTGCTAGCCCTATATGGATACTGAAGTTCCCCCAAGGTGTCTCATAGTGCGCTAGGTGCATGCAATTCACACCCCAGTTCTTTGCCTTTTTGTAGGAGATGGCTCCATTATACCAATTGGGAGTATTACCAGAGTCCTGGCACGGAACACAGTATCACGTGGATGAAAATGCCTTTTGGATGTCAACCTGAGCAGCATGGTCTCCTAATCACACCTTTCCCAGCTGGCCAAATGCTCACCACCGTGCCTTTTCTCACAGTGCAGAAATGGAAACCACTCCCTGTAACTCAGCTGTACAGCAAGCAAACCACTGACACAGGTGTTATGATTTTTAATACATGCCTTTCAAAGTATATGAGGGCTTCTCTTCTCTCATATTTCTATACAAACATCAGGAAGACTTTTTTAACAGTTCATTGGCAAGAGAGAAGAGGGAGAAAAAGTGGATTTCAGGCATAACGTGTCAGCTGCTACCTTGATGGTTTAACACATGACAAGGTATGTGGTCTGGATAGAAGTGTGAGGGGGATGATCAGTTGCTCAGAGGCAAATCCCTTCATAATAGTGTTTTTTACAACATCTCACCTTTAAACTAATGAGAGTATGTCCACTTTAAAGTGATTCAACAAGGTGCTTGCAGAGGCTGTGTCATGGGGGATTTCTAGAGGATTGGCACCTCCACAGGAAAGAGCATAGAAGTGTCTGCAACTCTCAGTGGGCTGCAGACCCACGGTGCTAATGCAGCTGCTAAGGCCAACACAGGAACAGCTGAAGCATATAGTACAGATAAGTCCTATGTGCTCCTTTTTCACCTCCAGCTCACATTCATTAGTAAATTATTTGTTGTGTTAGCATGGCAAATGAATCACATCCTCCTTGAAGGTGAACTTTAGATAAGCTCTTTAGAGGTCACTGTATCCTCAGAACTCTGATTTACACAACAATAACAATAGCACATGGTATTTGTACCTATGTAAATTTAATGCTGTTTTAAAGTATTTCTGCTGCTTTGCATTACCATAAGCAATTAATCAGCATTCAAAATTCAGAATGATCATCTGTAAGCATGTGATATTTCATTTGAAGTCTGAAGTTGAAGTCTTTGGAGGAGGTTATCAGCCTTTTCCAGACCTGCCCAATTTTATTCCTGAAGTGTTTCACCAGCATCGGCAACAATGCTTCTCAACACAATATATGATGGCCCTTTTGCTCAACTGACTCGTTAGTATCTCAGATTACATTTATCCCTGTTCAACCTGACAGTTTCAAACAAATACAATTTTATCAAACCTTCAGGAAATAATGCCAATATGGAAGGAAATTTTTTTATTTGTTTTTCTTTGAAGAAAAAGCTTTATTTAGTTGAGTAAGTAACTTGAAACAGCACAGAATTCAGCATACGTAAGTACATTTAGAAAAATAAAACCCAATTTGCAGTAATGACAAGTTCTGCATGCAGAATACAATCTAAGCAAAGTAGTTAAGTCTGTGCTAAGCAGCTCTCTTGGGACTCGCACATTTGTATCCTCAAAGAACATGAATCTTTGGTTCTCTCCTGAATGAGGCAGCTGGTTTACTAAAGGAAGGTCCTCTGTAACAAGTAGGATTGGGCACAGTGGGGCACAGCCCTGACATAACTTTCCTATTCTTATTCAACATCCATGGGAATAGCAATTCCTATTCCTAAGTCAAGTTTTGCCAGCTTCTTCTGTTGTGACATCAGTACAAAGAGTGGCTGGGATCTCAGTGTAATAACAATTCTGTAAGAGTGGAGTTACATCCATTTTCAGGTATAGCATGACAAATTTGACAGCCAGCCAGCCAATAAAGCTCATTCAGTGAGCTGAACTGCCCTCGGAGCTCCACAGACTGTACCGACTAGATTAGTGGGATAGTGGATACTTAACTCATATGTACACACACAGATATTTGGATGCCTGAAGTGAATTTAATCGTGAGTGGAATCTCGCCTCATGTAGGTGAACAAAAGCAGAAATTCTGGAGCAGAAAGCAACACTGATGCTGTGCTTACAGCTCTCAGCACCTCTGCCAGTCCTGAATACTAGGATTGGAATGATGGGGAAGGTTGCATCAGTCATTCAGAGGTTTCCCTTTTCTTGTAAAATTGCTGCAGACTCAGACTGCTGCAGAGGGATGAATGTCAGGTCTGGGCTTTTTTTTATTGACCTCCCAGACAACTGTGATGGTTGACACAGGCATCTAAAGTGTGTGGAAAGTCAGTGTTTTCTTCCTCCACATCCCACCAGGACATCTCCAGGGATGGGCTGACATACTTGCCATGTGACTACAGAAAATATTAGTAAGGGAGCACTAGGCAGTAACTTTCCTGGGTGAAAGATGTACTGAATGAATCAGATGATCTCTTCAGTATCACAGTCTCTGATTATATATGTATATTAGCCTTAGCTATCTACAGCATTGTCTATACATTTGTTTTTAGCATAGCATGGCTTGAAGTTGTTCTCAACATTGTATAATTATTTAGGTCATAACCTCTAACTGTTCCAGTGATGTTACAATGACTTCTGAGTAGTCTTGATCAAGATGCTCACAACCAATTGTACATTGGTTTTTCCATTGCTTACCAGCAGCAACAGTAGTCCTGCAAAGGTTCAGAAGTCTGGTCTATACCATATATTTTTTTAAACAGGAAATCAAGGAGCAGGAGAAGACAGCTCCTCCAACATCCCTCTCTTCTTATTTTTTTTTCCTGAGGGAGTAATTCAAAGTGCCTTTAAATCAATGAGAACATTTTCACTGGCTTCAATGAGCACTGGAGCTCAGCCTCACCCTTTTGCCAATTATGATTTGTGCCTGCATTTTGATTCAATAAAACTTAGGCCAGATGCATGTGAAATACAGGCTGGGATTCACCTTAGCTTCCTGCAGACATTGACAGTGCAAGTGTCTGCATCTCAGCTTGCCTGGCTCGCTTCAAAGCAGGGAGGAAAACTGAGGACCTTAAAAGCATGAATCATCTGCTCTATTTTAGGTACCTACTTAAGGAGGAGATGAACTATGTATTAGAAGTGCCTACTTCTCCAACTGGAAAAAGAGCCCCAGGTGACTAGGTCAGATCAATCTCACTCACAATGTCAGGTAACAAGCCATGAATCAAACCTAACATTCTCTTACAATGCTGGGAATGATAAAAAAGAAGTAAAAGGGAAGAAAGCTTTCCATTGGGCCCCAGGGCACAAATGTCTAAATACAACCTTAAATAACAGGAAAGAAAAGGATTGTATTTGCTTACTCAGTCTTACCAATGTAGCCAATGCACTGGTTTTGGCTGGGATAGAGTTAATTTTCTACATAGTAGCTGATATGGGGTAATGTTTTGGATTTGTGCTGGAAACGGTGTTGACAGTACATGGATGTTTTCCCTATTGCCGAGCAGCGCTTACACAGCACCAAGGGCTTTTCTGCTCCTCATCCCACCCCACCAATGAGCAGGTTGGGGGTGGGCAAGAAGCTGGAAAGGGACACAGCCAGGACAGCTGACTCCAGCTGACCCAAGGGATATCCCAGACCATATGACATCACCATCAGCAATACAAGCTGGAGGAAGAAGGAAGGGGGCGGGGGGGATGCTCTGAGTTCATCTTCCCAAGTAGCCATTACGCATGATGGAGCCCTGCTGTCCTGGGGATGGCGGAGCACCTGCCTGCCCATGGGGAGTGGTTAATGAATTCCTTGCTTTGCTTTGCTTGTGCGCACAGCTTTTGCTTTACCTATTAAACTGCCTTTATCTCAACCCACAAGTTTTTGCACTTTTACCCTTCTGATTTTCTCCCCTGTCCCAACACAGGGGGAGTAAACAAGCGGCTGTGTGGGACTTAGTCGGCAGCTGGGGTTAAGCCATAACAACCACATATAACATGTTTTAAATTCAAATATTTGCCAGACTGAACATTGAAAAAACATGAGATGAAGCCAGAATTAATGATCAGATGTTCTTAGAAATACTTCCCCCCACCTTTTTTACCCTTGAGGGTTCATGCATTCTGCTGTTTTTCCACAGCTAAGACAACTATTAAAGTAATAGTTTCTAAAGAACAAGAGCTTAGTTTATCCTATGAAGGTAATGTTACAGTTATAGGAAAGTTGAAGAAACCAAGTGTTGCAATTCCACCTCACCCACTAAGATTATCAGACTTGGTAATTATTAGTTTTCAAGCTATTTGAATTCTGAGGGTGCTGTGATAAGTCTGATGATAAAGTTAATACTCACAAGAACAAATCTGAAAGGGTTTCATGGCGAATACTTCACATTAAATTACTAGCACTATTGCAGTCATTGTGACATTTTAAAAACAAGCACATGTTTACACTCAGCTTGCTTGTAAGGTTATTAGATGTATCTCAAGGTGCTCACTTTAGGTGTACGCTAAACAGCTGTAATGCAGCTATGGATGTTGTTTATCTAACCCAAATGATTCAACATGCCCGTAATAGAAAGCATGTAATTAAGTTCTGCATACACCATTACTGGAGTTATAGGGCAGGCTGAGAAATCCTTCATGCTGTTGAGCGAACTGTTGAGGGAACTCGTTCTCCTTCCTCCAGCATGGATCATTGTGTCTTTCCTTCACAAGACAGATACAAAAAGGATACAAAAGCATCTGCAATCTTTCAAACATAAATAATATTTTTTTGCCAGGAATTTTGAATCATTTTTCTAATACAAGACATGCCGCACCATGCACAAATGCAGGAGCAGCTTTTCCTTTGGACCTGGACAGCAGAAGTCAATAATAAAGTGATCATCTTGTACCTTAATTTGCATCTTTCTACCTTGCTCCAGTGCTTAAACTCACATCAGCTTAATTTTTTCTGTCATTTTTTCATATGTGGATATTCTTTATGCTGGAGGATACTGTCTTTTTTTTTTTTTTTTTTTTTCTAGTTCCCGGAAGCTAGTTGGGTTTTTTTGTTAGGGTTTTTTTATTTATTTTTTTATTTCTAGCACAGCTTTTATTAGTTCCGTAGTTGACAGAGCAGGGATTAAACTGCACATGTCTGTCGATTCATCCTTTATTACAGCATTACCCTTTCCATTATCGGCTGAAAAGCAGGGTTTACATTGCAGGCATCAGATCACGCAATGACTTGATAGGCTGATTTAGTAGCAATTCCTATCAGTTAGTTGATGTCCCACTGACCCAAACTTCACGAGATAGATGTTAAAATAAGAAACAAGAAGCAACAGCTAAACCCAGATTGAATCCAGGGGTTACTGGTTCCTCTCCACTTGCTTTTATGGTACAGCAAGCTAGACAGACTGGGCTCATGCTAGCTATTTCTTTGGTTAATGTTCCTAATTGATATCAGTGCATCAGGTCAGACATTCTTTTTGCATGCATGAGTTTCCTTTATTCCCCAATTACAGTACAGATATATTTTCTAGGATTTGCACATATACAATACATACCACATTTGTTTCATAAGTATATAGCCTTAAACCTTGGAGTTACCAGTTCTTATATCTTAATGACTTTTTAGAGTCAGCATGCATCAGTATGGTTTGTATGCTTCAGCCTGTCCTCTCAGGTCCTCCTCTCCCATTAGTGCACTCCACCTACAAGATGGCATTCAGTCTCCCACAAGCCACGCACCAGATTGCTTGCTTGATGTCACTGGCATCACTAGGGGGTTTTTTTGAGTTTTTTTTTTTTTTCTCTACAATAGGATTTCAACCCAGGTTAGTAAAAAAAAAAATAATAAAAAAAAATCATCTGTGGTCCCTGAGAATAAGTTTCTGTACACACATCATTGCAACCTTAGTCTGAAGCTGGAGATCCAGATCTGGTCAAATAACAAGCCATGCTATTACTGTTACGTTTTAGTACCTCTAATTTAATTGTAGGATTTTTTTTTTATGTTTTAGTATGGAAGTGTTAGAACTAATGATGGCATCTAGTGCATTAAGGCAAACGTAGCTGAAGTAGAATGGGTTAATTTTCCCTGTTCAGAAGCAATTAATTAATGTGATGAATTAATCTGATGGCATAAAGTCCTATGCTTTCACAGTTAATCTGCTTCCATTAATGTTGTAGCTAATGTTAAAGCTAGCTCAAGTATTTCTACATCCCACCCAAACATGTTCCATAGTCAGATTTTTTGTTTCTTAAACGCAGTACATATACAAAGGCCACCATTTCAGGAAAGTAATGACAGTTTGAACAGAAGTGTCATAAAATCCAGAAAGTCTTTGATGCGCAGGATGACACACTTTGGGTATCTTACTTCCACAGCCTAAGTTAAGCCAAGCAGCAGATTTGGCATCAGGAAGGGATATGTCTTCACAGCATTCTGACATTGCATATTGGCTTAGACCTGGATATTTTCTGTTCTTTTCACCAGAACATAAGGTACTGCCCGTTTCTTAGGCTTATCTGGGAATTATTTTGCTCTAGCAGTAAATTATTACAGTCTCACTCTTCTTCATGTACATTACAGTTGAGACGCTTGGTCTTTAGTATAGCCTTTTTTGCCTTTTCTTTTTTTTTTTTAATGCTTCAGGCTCATCATAGAGGTGACTTTGTCATTGTTTTGGTGAATGCAGTACATAAATTGATAGTCTCTGATATCATCTGAAGAAAACACTTGATCTTCTGTGGCTGCATGTGACTGAAGCTGTTGGTCCTCGTAGCCTTTTCTAGTGAAACAGAGGACCACATTTTCATAGCTGGGAGCCTGACCCCTCCAGCATGGAGATGCAGGAGGGGTTGCAACTCCAGCACATGCAGCAGATAGGCCATTGAAATGAACCCAGAAAGACGCACATCTGTCTCCCTACTCCAACTTCTTACACCTCCTACACTTTCACTGACCCAGCTCTTCTCCCTGGTTCCCAGAAAAGTGGTAAGAAGCTGATGTGAGAACGCAGGGAGTCAAGCGAAAAGTACTAAATAAAGGAAGCAGACATCAGTAGCTTCATTTTCCCCCCATCGGGTTTAAAATATCTTTTGATGAATAGGGAGAACATCTTTTCATCTGAACTAAAAATATTACAGGAAATTAAATAGGGCTGTGAAGATGTTAAATCTAGAAAGTATATTCAATCACTATAACATCTTTTACAGCAGTTTTAATTCTAATTGAAGCTAAAAACCTCAAAGTAAACTCAACTTTGGAGCCCTTACAACATCTCCAGAGTGTATGTTGGTTGCTGTATTTATAGATAGTGTTACATGCGTGTTCTTTTCTATATGCAGCTAGTCAATAGATAATATGCCAGTGGGTAGTACTCCAGAATGCATCTGTTTGGTATAGCAGCATTATGGAGTCAGGAAGGTTTAATTTAGCAGCTTTAACAGTATGAATTGTTCACAGGGCTTAGATGTGAGCAACCAGAAAATCATTTAATTCTTTTTAACATGAATACCCAATTACTTGCAGGCAAGTTCATACATGGGAGTGAGCATGTGCACTTGTATCTGACTTTATTTCTGGCAAACATCCTACAGACATTGGTTTGCTACTTCTAGAACAGCTGGAAAATCTAAACTAGCTTGATCATCACCACTATCCGAAAGAGTATTTCCCAAAATGCTTTAGAAATCTGACAAATCAGATTATTCAATGCTTTTCTGAAGTGTTTCTACTGTTTAGCCAAAAAAAAAAGAAAAAAAAAAAAAAAAGAAAAAAAAAGAGAGAGACAGAAAGAACATCTGTGCTTTGGGGAATGAAGCCTAGAAAGAAACATTTGGGAAACTTAAGACAGAGTATGAAAGGAAAGTCTGAGCTTGATCTTATGCTTACAGAAATTACTGGCAAAACTCTCAGTGACTTCAATAGTGAAAGATCAGAGCTCAAAGCATGAGCCCAAGGGAGGAAGAGAAGAAACAGGTCTGTGATGAAAGACAGTAGGCACAGAGAAATGGTGACAGTCAGACAGCAAAGCCCATAGCCAAACACTTTCATGTAAAAAGCTCCATGTTTGAATGACCTACGCACTTCTGACGTCTGGTAATTTCCCTTTTTGGGGAAGATGGTCCCAAATATGCTGTCACTGTGCACTGAACTCAAGATGTTCAAAACTGCTGATTATTTTTCTTTAATATTTTCTCTTTTTTCCTTTCTTTTTCCAGTCTTCTCTGCTGTCAGCTCAAGAATTTTTACCCAATCAATTCTGAGTACCAGTGTCTTTGCTTAATGAAAGAAGCCTTAAAGAGCAATTTAAAGAGAGATCTTACAACTGTAAAGAAAACCTTTACATTGTAATAGCTTGGAATACAGGTGGCAAATTGAGGTGCCCTTTAGCTAATGCTGTAGTTTGATGTGCCTTCTAACAGACAGATATGTACAGAATAGGAGAAACCTGCTAAAGCAATGAAAGGCTAGGAAACAGGCAGGATTTAGCTGTTTTATTAGGAGAAAGAATTAGTTTTGAATTTTACCGTGCAGTTTTGAAGCCTGGGGCTTTAATCCTGCAAAGACTTTACCGTGCAATCTGTGCTGGATTTTACAACACATACATCATTCCCTGTTCACAACACAATTCTTTTCTGATAAAGATTTTTGAAAACTCTGGAAAAAATATAGCATATGATTCACCTCCCGTTGATCAGCTGAACTGCACTAGACTGCAAAGCTTGTTAGGATGTAATCCTTTGGGGGAGTTAAATTTTAACAGACTGCTGGGGTTATTTTTGGTTCGTCATGTGCAAACTGACTGTAATCTCATTGGTACCCACTGAGAAGGCAGAAAGGATGATGGCTGTGCTACAGCTGGTGGTGAAAGGTTATTCTTAATTTTGATCTGGCAAACGAGTTATCAGCCATCATGAATGACAAGATTCCTTCTCCCACTCAGCTAGTGATGAGCAGACTTTCAAACATACCATCTTAAGAAGGCATAATTACAAAGCCATTTCAAAGTCAAGGTTAAAATCCTCAGATGCTTCATTGCCCCTTGGTAGGAGAATATGAAATTGCATCCCTCTCTTTTCTCCCTGCCACCATTAACTATTTCTTAAAGAAAAAAAAAAAAAAAAAAAAAAAAAAAAGCCTGCAGTTGTTGTTCTAGAAGGCAAAAGACTAGGAAGAATGTTTTACCTTAAACTGGAGGAAGAAAAGCGTTAGCAAAATAAGTGGTTTGCGGATATTTTCGGCTAAATCAAACTCTGGTTCAAACTGGCTGGCAACAGAATGGAGGTCTTTACCATGATTTAAGAATGAATGAGGTCACTGGCTGCTGAAAAAAGCTACTCATGACTGGAAAAGGCTTTATTTTAATTTAGAATACAGTGATTTAATAAACAAGAAAAGTGGGGAACATTTCATGTGTTTGTGGGATGGCACACCACCACAAACTAACGTGTTAATGTTTTCCATCAGTATCAGCATTGATCTGAAACTGTGGCTGTTTTCAAAGCTAAACCAGTCTGAGAGAAAAATAAATAACAAATTATTTTCTAAATAAATCCTTCTATTCACCCCCAAGGAAATGTTAAAAAGAAACACGGAAGAGGATTGTTCAACCTAATGATATAATGTGAGCAGGTCGCTGAAGAACTGCTGCAGCATGAAAAGGGCATTAATGTTAACTCTTTAGCATGGACATCAATGTCTGATGATTATCACTCATTAAAAACCCTTTGTTGCATACCACCCAGTTGCTAAGGGGACCTTACACCCATTTAAAGCCAGAAAGTTGCAGGCATCTTTATGCATCCTCAGTGTTATGGTGTCTTTGTAATCGTATTAACTTTAATGCAAACATTTATGGTGAGAGTTATCACCTGAGTAAGAACCCTACCATCTTGCACATAAAGATGGAAGAAAGGAAGAACATTACAGAAGAGTGATGTATGGCCAGCAGACCTGTCTACATTCAGAATGAGCCACTTGTTTCTATATAGACTGGTGCCAAAATGAAACAAGTGCGTTTATTCGACATGTCTATGTTCAAACCATTTTACACCCTGCTGCTGCTGAAGACCTACCAAACCTCTATATGGTGCATTTCCTGATGCTTTCCACAGCCTGACAAGTATGAGACAGAAGGTGAGCTAACCTGGCCAATGTTATAAAGTTTAGTTGCTAATGACAAGAGAAAAACCTAAAGGAGGAACTGAAATTGTAGGCAAGTGTCATTCCACACAGATATATGCCAGAAGCTTTACAGTTACAATTTCCTGTCTTATGAGACATTGTCCACACAATTCAAGACAAGATAATTCAAAGACTCTGCTTCACTCTAATCACATTTCTTAAAATGATGGGGGTTTACTTTCTGGTATCGCGCTAATGTCTGTCTGTAAGCATTGTTAAGGCACTAGGTCTCAGTAATTTATTTTTGCAGACAGGGAGCTGAGGTTTAACTTCATGTACAGCCTCTCAGTGCAGTCTTGCAGTGCTCTTGTGATTCCCCTAATTTAGAAACACTCCATGGAGGCAAGACCCAATACAGCAGTGGGGAGCGGTGTTTGTGCTTCCTTTGAGGTGAACGTTTCAATCAGGAGGTTTCTATTGGAACTGTGCTAATAATAACCCAAGGAACTAATTCTGGTATCTTCATAATCCTCCTGGATGATGCTGGACCATACTTAATTCTGCTTTCCTTGAGTTACACAGGTAACCCTGGCATGCAGCACAAATCCAGAGTTCAGCTGAAAGATAGACTTCAAGAAGCACAAATTTACACAGGCTACAGGGCCAGTATCTCCTGGAAATTGCAAGGAGTCACTGTGCTAACAAAACTTTAATTAAGAGAGGTGTAATAGCTTGTCGAGTCAGTCCTGAAGTGTGAGGCTGGTACTCAAAAAAGCATGTTCAGTGTTATTAACACACAGTGTCTTGGTAATTTCCTTTGCAGGAAATATTATTTAATCTGGAGTCAGGTTACAGTCTTTGAATACGAATTAACTTGCACTAATCCTATCAATACCAAACACACAGAGGTGCTTTTGCAGAGTAACTGGTCTCTTTATACACCCTAAATTGAAACCGTCTATTGCTTTCCAGTGTATCACCTCAGTGTCTGATTTCAGCCAAAACCTGACAGCTAAAGCAGGAACTGAGGAGGAAATAAATGTTATCTGGTGACAAACAACTATAGTGGATTTTCTAGCAGCGCTGATAATAACTCATTAATCACAAATGAAACCAACCCTGCAATAAAACAGCCACTGGCTCACAGCGTAACGAGGTTATGTACCTGTGGCAAGAGCAACGACCCCACTCCCTCCCTGCTCCCTTCCCACATGCTATGTGGCACAAGTGGTGTCTGTCAGCACAGCCTGTTTTGATGACCACAGCTGCTGTCAACAGACCTGTCCCACTTCCAGGAGCACTTACCCTTCTGAGGAATGGGGCAAAAATCATCTCTAGTACATGCGACGTGGCATGTCAGACTAAGCAGAGAGCTCTGCTTGGGCAAAAGTTCATTTTTGCAGTGCTGTGCACTCCCAGGTTGTGGGTACGTAAAGGGGGATATTGGCCAAAATCTCACAGATACCATCACAAGGAAAGATGAGTTCCTTTTGGTTATCCAGGACCACATCAAAGACAGCCACCCTTGGATGCCGTTGTGTTTTGAGTCATACCTCTCTCCACCCCACTGAATCAAGTAAGTGATTTTGGCACTATGAATACAAAGATAAAGCAACTTCATCTAGTGCACAGTTTCTGCTTTAACCTTGGTGAAGGAATGAGAACAGTTTCTGTCTGCCCAAGAGCTGTGACTTGCTCCCTCTCTGCTTCTCCATAGGAGCCTGGGTCTTGCTTGCTTTGGTCCCCAAGTTCTCATAAGTCCCAGTCTCTAGCAGAGATTTAGACACAACAAGGTAGGATAGACTTTGCAAGGTGATAACCTACGTTTTTAATCTTGTCCCTTTCTTCCTTGGCAATTCCTCATTACTTGCTGTGTGTTTCTCTAGCAGTCTCCTAGCCCACATCTGTCGGTCAGCTTCTCTAAATCCCCTTAGCCATGGCTTTGTCCAGTAGCTGCAAAGCATAAAACACCACATCCCAACACAACCACAACTCAGAAGTGATGACAACTCTGGAGAGTATCTCAGGCTGTAAACCTATATCTGGTATTAAGGATTCATTTTATGTTATCTTTACACTGCAGAGCAAGCAGCAATTTTAATACACGAGCGCAAACACAGATTCAACACACCAAAGGAGAAAACATTGTCCTGGAATATACACAAAAGGCAATTTACTCGTTTTTGCCTCGAAGGCTAGCCAATGCCAAAAGTTTTTGAAATTTATCTTGTAACTGCCCACTTCCTCCCCCCCCCCCCCATCTTGTTGCTTGTTTCTTCCCACCCTGAGGACTTGCTGTACTTTACAATGAACTACAGAAAGATACAGAGTTTGTCTTGGGGGTGAGTGGGGTGGGGTGTGATTAGTGGGCGAGGGGGGGAAAGCCAAAATAACTGTAGCAACTCCTTCCTCACCTTAGCAAAACAGTGCTACCACCTTCAAAGCATCAAAATGAATCCTTCCTGGTCTGCTTTCAATATTTATCCGTTCACCTTTCATTTTAAAATACAGCCTTCTGGCTCTGAGATATTAAACACTTAAAAGGATGAAGTCTACCCTCACCTTACCAGCTCTCTTGAGATAATTGCTGTTTCGATCCTACTAGGAAAGATACACCGTCTGCAGTCTCGGGTGGACTAAGAATCAGACGCGATAATGTGCAACTTCTCTCCCTCTTCAGGTTACAGTATTTTATCGACTTTCAGTGGCGAGATGAACAGGCTGAACGTCTGTATATCTCATTTCAAGCTAAATCCAAGAGTATATAGTGTGTGAAGGTCTAGTACATTAATAAATAATAGCCGTGTAGGGGAAGGTAGGAATTCAACACCTTTTGCAAGTGCTTGCAAGGTTAACACAAGTGCCACCAGGCAGCCCACGATGAGCTACTCGGTCTGTCAGGCTGGAGGACCAAGGGCACAGCAAGGCTGGGAAGAGATGACTAGTGTTCTCTGATGACAGAAACTCATTCTTTGTTAATAAAATTTTATGTCTGAATCAGGTGATTTAAAGGCATTTTCGATGCCCTGTATTTCTCTCTGGGAGAGAAGTGTGTTAACAGTAAGACGGCAGGAGCCAAGTAAATGTCAAAGTGAAGTCCTCCGAAGCTGTCACTGGCAGCGATGGACTGGCTCCAAGAGGTGATACTGCTGGACCTGACCTGGCTTCATCAGTTAGTGCAGCCAATAGGTGATACTTGGCAAAATCAAGAGTCCCCAAACCAGACAACCCAAAAAACATCCACAGCTATGCTCGGAACCCATCCCTAAAACTGCAAAGGCTAAGGGCTTTTGAGCAGAGAAATTTGTTTCCCAGTCTTACCTCTGGTTTTTGTTTCAGCCGTCCGCTGCTCTCCCACCTGCTGCCCCGGGCTGGTCCCAACCGGCCCCAGCAGCCCCGGGTGGGCTCAGCTGAGCCCCTCAGCCGAGCCGGGGGCGCCGGGGAGGGGGAAACAGGTTTGGGCAAGGGCCAGAGGCGGCCCAGGCAGAGGAGGAGGCAGCCGAGGGGGGAGCAGCAGCAGAGGCAGCCCCAGGCCGCAGCAGCAGGAGGGCAGGAGGTGCCGCAGGCCCGGAGCAGGGCTCCCCTGCAGCCCTGGCGAGCCCCCGCCGGGGCAGAGCCCCAGCCCGCAGCCCGGGGAGGGCCCCAGGCCGCAGCTGGGGGCTCTTTCCTGCAGGAGCTGCGGCCCTGGCGAGCCCCGGCGGGAGCAGGGGGTCCCTGAAGGGCTGCAGCCCGGGGCAGGGCCCGCGCTGGCGCAGGGAGACGGGGCAGGAGGCGGGAGCGGGGCTGAGGGGCTCACACGGGCTGGCACACGGCCCACACCGGCACGGCACGGCCCGCGGCGGGGGGAGCTGCTTTCAGACCATGTGTCCCTCTGAACTTCTGAGGCAACCATCACTGGTGGATCCCATTACCCTCTGTGGACCCCGTATCACTTTATGCATGCTGGATGTTTTAATGTTTTCTTTATTAGTTAACCCAAAGTTAAAAACAGAATATTATTTGGACACTCATTTTAGATTGTCTCTTCTGTTACTACCTTTATGGAGTTAATATTAATGACATCTGCCCGAGTATCCAGAAGGTATCTGATTCTTGATGAACAATTAGTGTTGTTCACACCCTACTGGACACTGTCAGAAATGTTTGTGTTCTTCGCCTTATAAAAAAAAGTACTATATCAAAGTTGTAGCTGTAACCCAATTACACCCTGTGTCAGAGCAGAACAAAAGCAAATACGATTTTGGCTTCAAGCCTGCCACCACTGTTCAGTGCTTCAGCGATTTTATTTCCCCTAAGTCAGCAGTATTTAAATTTCTCTGTAAATTGTTCCTGGTAGTTTATTCATAACAGCTGGACTGTGGCGCTGTGCCCTACACTGTATCAGCGTAGGGGGAGCAACACGGAGCCACTGTGCCACAGAGATCATCTGATTTATAGCCAACTTGGGCAGAATTTATTTTGGGAGGACATGGAGAGTGGAAGACCCAGTCCCAGCATCCATCTGACAGCAGGAGGAAAACAGCAAGTGCCTAGTGTATATATGAGACAGGAACAACTTACGGTGAGAAAAAACCTGGTAGATGAAGGATATTTTAACGTAGCCAAAATTCAGACCAGAAGTCTAAGCAAGCCCTTAAGCCAAAGCAATCAACACAACATTGTGTAACAGGTTACTGACTGTCAGCTGGGCATGGTAATGGGCCATGCATACGTCCTCAGCCCTCTACATCTGTGCAGTAAAACATGTTAGCTTAAAGCAAGGACGTCTGAACTGTGGAACCATCAATGATTTCAGCCATTGCTTTGCTTTTGGTAATAGCTTTGGCTAGGCTGGTAATTATGGTAATGATCTTTACTGTGCTGCTTTTTAGGCAGTGACTTTGGTGTCAGTCTTCAGGGTAATGTCTCAGCAGATTCATTTGTAATTGCTCATAATCTAGGGAAGTGGCACAGTGGTGAGCATTTTCTGGATAGATCAGTGAAGATTGTTTCAAATGTTTGTCATATACATGTATAAAACTTCTCTGTAGTCACTAAAGGAAGGCTGTCCAGTATCAGTGAAGGATTTTCTGTTCCTAGTTCTGCTACAGATGCACTTCCTTAGCCTCAGTTTACTCACCTGTGAAATGGAAACCCTATGATTTATCCACATTTCAGATTAATGACATGCTTGCAATATCAGCAACTTAGCATGAAATCAAGGAACATTAAAATATTATTGTTTTTACCAATGCAGGGCATCCCCAAAAACATCCTAACACCTATTCCTACCTGGAAGGACCATGGCAACAGAGAAACTTCCCTAAAGATGTTGCTGAAAATGCAGAAAAAGGAGTCCAACAGCGCCTATTCCCCTTTCATACTGAATTCACACACTGTTCAAAATCATTCTCTACATTCATCAGCCCAGAGAAATCCTCTCCACAGTACCTGTAGAAGCTCTCTGGGATGTTCCCAGCACCTGAGCATATGGACTGAGAGTGTGTGCTTCAGCTCTTGACGGCACCATGCACAGAGATAAGGGGCTGTGAGACTTAGCACCAGCTGTAGCAAACATCATTCAGGCACCTCCCCGACTGCCTGTTCTTGTGTATATTCAGCAGCAGAGTGGTAACTCCTGGGTACCACTTTCCAAATCCCATTCTGACTGACTGCCTGATCCTGGACAAGTCGGTTAACCTCCTTTTTCCATTTCATGCCTGAGTGTTAAAGGGATGCAGCATTTGCCCTCTCCTTCTGGATGTTGCAAAGATTTGGTAATTTATACTTGTCAACTTATTTAGGATCCTTAGACAAAAGGTGCTAAAGGTTCGTTACTATTTATGAGAAAACAAAACCTATAATGTAACGCACACAAGTTGAATGCAGCCGTGTACCCTTTGCTAGGCTGAGTTTTATAGCATTGGGCCACTGGGCATATTTCTTCTCACTTTTGAGATGAGCATGTTTGTAACATCCTTGAATGGTTATGCCATTTAACAAGGACTACACTTAGCACTAGTTGTATGTTTCACAAAAAGAAATAATGACCTTGATACCCACATGGTACCCCAAATGTTGCCCATGCAACATCCTACAAAGGCACCTGGAAACCCTGAACCTCAAGCTCTGCACTGTCAGATCATATATGTACATACCAGAATATATGTACATATATGTACAACCAGAAAACTGATACATCCTATCATCTGATAACATCCTAATAAAGTACCCGCAGTTTGATTACATATGGATAGACATCCGTTCATGGGATAGGGCTTTTATCTGGTCCTGATCCCCATGAGAGCATACTCTGTCATGTGATGAGAACTTGCTGTTACAAATTCTGACTTTGAAGAAACTAGCATGTCTCCCAATACATAAGGTTACTCCTCTCACTTGATAGCACATTTAATTGCACTTACGTGACGGGGAACATTGGACCTGAGGTTGGCTGATGTCTTAGCTTGCAGTCATACAGTCTGCATGGCTCTTGGGAACAACAACATCAGGGAATACTTTACTAGAACAGTTTGGACAGTCTGTGGTTCACTCCTAGGACAGAGACCCTTGAAAAACATGACTGCAGGCACTAGGCAGATGGTCTGTGTCAATCTGTTTCAGAGGACAACCCTGCAATATATAATTCTATAGCTTCTCTCTTATCCTTTACAGTAAGTCTTCCCTTCTTTGATCTGAAACACCATTAGTCTAGTTTTTATTGTGTTAACCAGAATCCTGTTTTCTGAAGACTTTGTGCAGAATTCAGTCCTGCTTAATGACTGACTGCAAGGTCTGGAATGAGTTATCTAGAGGACTAGTTATGCACATTATGATTCTGGCTTTATAGAGCAGATTTCTGAATGTCTGCAAGAGAACCACATCTTCTTGAGAGCCTGATTTGGTAGCTGAAGCCAACTGAAACGAGACAGATTTCGTTCAGTAAATCAACCAATAAAGAGAGAGAGAAGTAAGAGTTGCTTGCCGAAGTCAGAGGGCAGGGAGAGCGCTACACTCCTTTTGGCTTCAGGAAGCATCGTATGCCTTGGAGAATTGTTTCTCTGCCCTCCACCATGGATTGCAGTGTTGCACCTGCTAGGTACATGACCTGTCTATAAAGACCAGGCTATTTGCCTCTGTAGCTTTTCTTTATGTCTAGTCAAACTTTTTTAAATAAAGCAGGAGCAAAGAAGATGGCAAACATCTGAAACAGGCTTTTGTAACTAGGGAAAAAAACTGTGAATCCATTGGGCTGAGCCATGTCTCCCTGTGCTTTTTACAGTCTAGTCACGTTGTCTAATTGCTCTGGTGATTTGTACTTAATCATGGCCATTCTCCTTTGCTTCCCATTCCCTTCCCCTGTCTGGCCCTGGGATGAAGTCACAAGCTAAATCTGTGATGATGACTGTCAATGACATAGGCAGTGTTTTGGTCTGACTATAACTGTGGCAGAGTTGCCTTTTTACTGCAGGATCAAACAGGAAAAACTAAGCAGGGGAGGGGAGGGAAAACCTTTATTATTTTTAAGGCAACTAGCTCCTTTCCATCGTGCTACATGATAAAGCATGTAAAAAGTACCCAAAATTAGAGGGGAACATTAGGGAGAGAGGCATTTCTGAGTGTGGAGTGTAATGTACTTTAGGCATTTATTGGAACCTATAGCCTATTCCCCAGTTCCTCCTGGCACTCTCTTTCAATCTAATTAAGCATAAAGAAAATTACATGCGACTTCAGGATGATGTAATGCATCTGCATAATTGAGCAGTGCATTGTCAAAAAGCATTCAGCGTAATGTTATGTATATTTGATGGGACAATTTCCACTATTAATATTCACTGAGGATTCCTAGAATTAACTGTAATTACTGAGGGAAAGGGCCTAGATATGACTGAGCACAGCTCAAAGAAAACATCTGTTCAGTGCTCTGTGCTGGGCAAAACCACAAAGATGATGTTAGGCTGCATTAAGAAAGGGCACGGCAAAAAAATATGAAAGGAGGCAATTGAAAAAGAGATGAAATAATGAATGGCTCCAAATTAAGACCCAGTTATAAATTCCACTACTGACCTCAAGAGATGGGAAAGCTGCGAGGGTATTCACCCACATTTACCTGCCTCTCTAAGCATGACACTAGAAAAAGAGTAAAGACAAATTTTTATTTTTATCTCAGAAAAGTATGACTTATGGTAATAAGTAGGAAATGTTTCTTACGAACAAAGTGATATGTCACAGTATCACTACTGCAAATCAGGGCCCTCAAACCAAACACCCCACACAAAGAAGGAGTGTGAGGGACTGCAGTATGTTCCTTCATTTGTTACAAGGAGCCACACAGCAACACTTTTTGATTCATTAACAGACCAGGTAAAAAGGTGGCAAAGAAAATGTTGTTTGTCTCCTGCAAGCTTGTGAAGTTCTTGCTGATTTTCACTGATGTTTCAAAATTTGAGAACCCTGATGAATTATTTTTTCAAGTTAGCAGATGCAAAAAAATGTTCTAAAACCCATGTATTTGACTAGAGTCTTATTTTCTGTTATTGTTCTATTTCTAGCATTAAGTTGTCCCATCTCATTAATAAAAATGTGGTGTGGGGATTAGCTTTTACACTGATTGTGCTATACCCATAATAATGGTTCCTTGATGTTGTCATCAATACAAAGAAATGCAGGGAAGGATGCTGGCGAACAGGCCACCATCTAGTTTGCTCTTTATTCTCCCCCCTGCACCAAACATTTCTTTTCTTGGTTGGGAGGCTGGTCTGGTGGATCTGGCTGATCTGTGTTTTTTCAGGATTTCTAGTGGTATGCATGTACAACAGGTCTAATGGGCTTGGGAAGTCTCAGCTGCACAGCCCATGACATCTGCCAATGTCCAAAGCATTCTGAAGTGGCATGGATTAGCTCTGTGTTCCTCTTTCTAACTTAGTCATGACACAACTTCCCAGCAAAGTCTTTGGTTGTACATGCTGCATTTTTTCTAAGGAGCAGGACTCCTCATCAACTGTGGTCAGTCAGCAGCCAGGAAAAGCATAGTTTGCTCATTCTGGTGTCTTATCATTAACCTTACAATAGATGGCCTGCCTTAAACTTGTGTCTTCCCAAACCATGGTGTAGTCTTGGCACATTTCATTCCACATTGTGCTTGCATTTTGGTGCTGATAGATTGGATTCACATGTACGGACAGTGCCCCCGCCACATGCCCTTTTGTTGAGAACTGAATTCTGACACATTCACTTCTCAGCTGATCATCATTCTCTCTACAGGTTTAGCCATGGAGTGAAACACAACCCATTATGAATAGATTTATCAGGCCATAAATTTTCAAAGCCGTATGAAATCCTCTTGACTGAACAATGCCATGTAAGGCTACAGTAAGATGTTATCAAAACTACTAGCACCCAGCCAACCGCACTGGTTGAATTTCATTCTCTCTTGGACCTCAGGCAGGTGCAGTGTTTTGTGGAGATGTAAAAGTAGCCTTTGAAGCTTTGCTTGAAATTTAAAGTCAAACACATGGAGAACATTTTTTATCCTGTAGTAGCAAAACATCTGCCTTAACCTTGGTGATACTAGGATTTTTCAGTCTGACAAGTTATAGGATTAAAAGACCAGTGTGCAGTGAGGCAAACTGCAGGAATATAAAACATCTGAGGGGAATGAATCCCTTGGGTCATTACATCCCTGTTGCTATGGGACATCACATAACCCTGTGCAAAAGCATTTCAGACTCCATCTCCACTGCTGTGTTCAGCTCTCCTCTGGTGCTTCTAATGGGAGAGCATCACAGAATCGCACTTCTCAACTAGTCATAACCCTTTGTTTTCAGCCTAAAATATTCATGAGCAATATATTCACATTTGGTTCTGCCAACACTGTCTGTGATTAATAATTGGTTTTGTTTCTCCAGTGATCACGCACTGATGTATTGACAGACAGCATGTATTTTTGCAGCCCCCACTTTGCTGAAGTTAAACAAGCTGACTCAGTTTGTGTCTCTTTATAAGAAAATTATCTTTCTGTTTGCTTCATTATCCTGTGGCCCACCTCTGCAACTGACCTACTCTGAACTTCTCTGCTCTGAATATGGATGGCCAGAATTGTATACAGACATAGGCTATAGCTGTCTCAGTCTTTGGCCTTCCAGAAATTTTTGAATGGAGTTGGATCCTTTTGAAGTGACTGAAGGCTTCTGGAAAAAACAAAGCATATTTTCTGATCTGCCTTTTGTTCAGTCCCTACAAGTAGTCCATGGGCCTCAAACAAAGAACAACAGACTTGCAGTATTTGAAATCTTAGTATCTTAGCAGTAGCTTGATTTAACATTTCCCCCTCTCCAGTGGCAAAACTTCTGATGCATGCTACACGTGCATTTGCTCTTTTACAGTCACGGTACATTTTCTGTTTACCTCTTTCTTTCAAAAGAAAGAAACTCTTACAGCCCTGTATGCTACTGAGGCCTGACTGCCAGGTGGTATCTGTACAGATCATCTTCTTAGCATTTGACTACAGGTTAGTATGCTGACTATTCTTCATGCACATGTTGTCACTCAGTTTGATAGATTTACTAAAAACACTCATACAACAACTAATATACCAGTTTTTTTCAGGATTCTGCGACAAAAGAGTGTGATGTTCTCCTACTGAGAAAGCTTGATTTTCTTTGAGATTTGTTTCCATATTGGATATGACAACTTCCTTTATTTCTTCCTATATTTATAAAAACATAAATAAAATATATTTACTTTGTATTTTTTGGCTTGTACCCAAATAAACTGTGCTTGGTCTCACTTCCCCTGCATTTCTGTTCTTATTCTTTTTTTATTTATACTTCTAGAAACCTTCTGTGCTTGCTCTCTATTTCTTTCACAATGTTTAAATCAGTTGGTTTTGCAAATAGCACATCATGTCATCACTTCCTGTAAAGATATTGCTTTTCTTGCTCAATTCCTTTCCCCCCCGCTTACTTTTAATATACTTAATAACATGGATAGTTTCTCTTTTTTTCCAAGGTTTTTTACTTTCTTGTGGTTCAAATTCTTGATATCCAATTATATCCTTGGCAAAAGAAAAGTGACATTTACACCACATTGAGTTCACTGAGGTCTCCAGTCCTGATGGCTTTGGTAACTAGACTCCCTCTTTTTTCAAGGAAAATCTGTAAGAACAGTTCTCATTTATCCTAAATTCAATCATTGCACGTCACTTAATTCAATAGTATTAAAAACAGTTATATACACACACCAAACCCCTAGCCTTCAATAATGACCTCAGTGTTTACAAAAGAAAATCTGAAGTGTCATTACCTTCTGCTGGTTCAGTGGCTATTTAGTGAAGAATTATGTCAGCTACACATGCAGGAGTAGCCTGAATGACTCTTTTTAACTGCAGTTCTTCTCCACATTGCACTGAAGATACTAAAATATTCTTTACTGATTGAATTCAGGAGCTTTCACCTCTTTAATAACTTCACAGAGCTCTGTGTATATAATTATGACAGACCTACCTAAGGTGTCTCATGACACATTCCCAGCACCACCACTGTGGACTCTTATATATAGTTATCCCCAGCATGATGTTAGAGAATGGCAATTTGAGCAATTATCTCTTTGTGTTCAATGCAGTAAGAAGTAAAAAGGGAAGCGCAGGGAATAGAATATCTCAGGCAAGTGATTCTGTTGAATAGACATGTAGATGCATTAGTTCAATGATTACATTGAGGATTATATACTGGAAGTGGACATGTAGCCAAATGGCTTTAATTAAGGAACAGAGATTCAAAATATTAAACAGAAGCATAAGTCCTTGGTTTAATGACTTATTACTACACAGAAATACTCGCTACCCTTATTTTTACACCTGTCTCCCTTGAATGGGTGATTGACTTCAGTTCCCATATGTCAATCATTACAGTAATTCCAGCACATTTTTATTTCTATAATTGTTGATTGCTGTACCACATCAGCAGCTCTGGTGCTTTCCTTCTACTACCTGACTTAAAGAACAAACACCTCAGCAGCTTCTCACTCTTTCTGGATCAACCTAGCAATAATATCATTTTGCCTAAAACAATCTTAACCAATTTGAAATACCTATTTGCTTTCAGGTATATATAAGGGGTGTATTTTTTATATATATATATATATTTTATATATATTTATTTATATTTATTTTTATTTATATATATATATATATATATATAAAATGTATATATTTCAGGTATAAATAAGAAAGACCAAGCTGTTGCATTCTTTTTCAACAGGGCTCATACATAAATACCTGTGTTAGCAGGATTAACTTTTTCCTCTGTGCTGTTCTATGTGCTTCAGCCTTTGTTGCGCTTCACTTCTTGTGTAAGAAATTGATAAGCTACACCACTGATTTCTTTGTCCAAGTAAGAGCACCTTTTTGGTTGCCACAATCCATAATTTTACATGTTTCAAAACCTTCTGACCTGAAACTTCAATTGCCATTCTGCATCCAATCTCTTTTCGTATTTTGTTGTTTGTTTAGGGCTTTTTGGGGTTGGTGTGTGTGTGTGTGTGTGTTTGTTTATTTTTGGTTTTGGTGTCATTCCACCCCCAGCTGTGTTCTTAAAGCCTGCGTAATCTTTAGTAAGCTTCAGTATGGCAGTATGGAGTGCAAGGTCTCCGTTCTGGGCCAATTCTGCTTGTTTTTTCAAGGATTTACTTTGATTTGCTAGCCTTTACACACCAGATTCCTCTACCAGTCCAGTCTAGTCTTTGAAAGGATTAGCCTCGCTCACCACTTTTTTCCCACTCTGCTAACTCGGGTCTTCAGATTTAAAGAAACCACACTCCTCTACTTCACCTTCTTGTATGATCTGTTCAGAACATACCAGATCCTGTGTTTCATTTCTGTCGAGAGTGCAGGTTTCTGTAACACCATTTCACATGCTGCCTATTCCACCACAGCACGTTCAGAATTTAGCCTGTGCTCATCTTCTCTGCTTCTTCTTGACTAATTCACGTGTTCATCTACTTGCATTCACATGTTCACCTACTTGCATCTACTTTACCCTTGGGTACCTAACTGTTTTCACATGTCATGTAGTAGTCACAGGGCCTCACCCAAGCTTTGAATTCTGCTGGTCTGGTGCATGTTGAAGAGTATATTCTAAGGCTGTGCTTAAGTTTCTGGGTTGGTCTCTCTGTGTCCACAAATCAGTTAAGTAAGAAATCAGTCTGGCGCAGAGGGATAGCTGCAGAGAAATGGGACTAGGACCTGGGGGTCCCAGCCGATAATAATAGTGAAAAGAGAATTTTCTTGTAGCACCTCAAAGCTGGCAGGTTATTTCAAGACTTGTTAGGAAGCATAATTGTCATATTGTCTCTGTTCCAGATTGGAACAGATCATCAGTAACACTCCAGTGATGAAGAGAGCCACAGAACTGTGGCCTTTAGAGTGCATTAGAAATTAATTTTCATTTAAGTTTTCCTCAGGGACAGTTCTGGTTCCCTTGGATTTAATGTGGGGTTGAGAGTCAGGACTTGTAGACTCTGTTCCAGTTTCTGACAGTGAATCAAGCAGTCTTCTGAAAACTTACTGATGCCAAAGTATCAATTTAGAAGCAAAATATATTATCTAAAGTTTTCAGATTATTAACTGCCTTTTAGTTATAAAAGACAGACAGCTTTGTTTCCTACCTGCTGCTTTTATACTGAGACTACTATGCTGGATTTTCCTTCTCAGAATTTTGTAAAAAATAGAATCTGATCTCTTTCTAAAAAATATAGTCTGAATAAATGGAATTCACAGAGTTCTTTCATGGGTACAGAATGACATTGTAAACCTCCTTATAATTTTAAGAGCTGATTACACTAGTTGGTCAGAAGGATCCTTTCTTGACTTAAAAATGAAGGAATTCAAGTATGAGAACACATGAGTTTCCATTTGAAGGGTAAACAGCAAATGGAACCTACTGCTCCATTTTGGCATATTCATGAGCATTCTGTGAAACCTTCTTGATAGTGTCCGAAAAGAGTAAAACGTGCTAAATCTGAGAGCTGATTTTTACACATCTTCCCTAGTACATGAAGGACATCAGCTCTGTTCTAGTCTAAGAATGAAGAGGCTCTCTGTTGAACAAATGTGCTTTATACTTGCTGACATTTCTTTGAAATGCAGTGTACAAACCCTCCACAAGAAGCAGCATTTTGTTGGGATGTTCTCCTGTTTTCACATCACAATCTTCTTCCCACCTCACCCCTGAACCTGTCCACAGTATCCTTGATCACAGCAGTCTTTATCCAATTGATGACATCTACTTCCCTTTTGGGAAGGAAAGCTGAAAGGTGTCATACTGCTCAGGATAACTGGAATGTCTTTTCTGTTTTGGGCCATTTTGACAGAAACAGGATAGGAAGAGTTCATACCACATCTTTTCCTAGCAGACTTGCGAGGGTGGTAATTTCTAGGTCAAGGTGGGAGGTAAGAATTCAGTAAAGGTGGATGAAAAGGCAGTAACCTCTTTCTCTGACATGTCTCCTTACAAGGCATGTTGTCTACAATTTCAGAAGCCAAAAACTTTCTCCCTTACCAACTTCCAGGTGAGCTGCATCCCCTACCTGAACACACAGTAATCTGGAAAAGAGATAGCAAAGAAACGTCCTGCTAGCTGAGACCAGTGAGTGGTCCATCCAGGGGTTCTGTTTCCAGAAATAGCAGTAGTATATGCTATGTAGGAGCATGTGTAACACATTTTCCAGTTTACTCTCTGCACTCTTCCAACATACACAACTGCTGTATTAGCAATGTTGGAGGTCTCTATTTTGACACTATCCATCTAAAATCCAACTCTAATAAGGAATCCTTCCCAAAAGTTCTTCTTACTAGGTCAGTCAAGGATGATTTTATTATATATAAATAAAATGCAATCTAAGCATGAAAACTGGAAATGTGATCAAACTGAGATTGGGAAGAAAAAAGTGGCATATCCAAACGTTTGCTGGGGAGAGAGAAAGGTCAAGAGATAGTAGGGGGGGATGTCATAATGTCAAAAGAGACAGGAGGTGACCTACAGAAGACTCATATTTTGGGCTATGGTCCTGATGAAGTCTGACTGAAGAAGAAATGAGGACTTGAGATCCTATTTGCTACAGGCACAGCAGGGCTGAGGGGTCTGGTCTGCCTCCAAGTTTCTCCTGAAACAGGAAGAGAACGCAAACAGGGTACAATAGTGGAGATGACTCTCTACTTTGTCTCTGCAGGCAGGCCAAGCTTTGCACGTGCTTCAAGTCAGTGTAAATCCCATCAGATAAAGCTGTCCAGCTCTTGGGGATTGGCAGCCACGTTTTGGGAGATTGCCTATGATGTTGTACACAACCTAAATTAGCAAAATTAAATGGTTGTACAATGTTCATGTGTGGTCACAGCATGCTTCTCCAATGTCATGAGAGCACTGTAACAAAAGAAGTGGCAGTGAGGAGGAGCCCATGAAAGTCACTCAGCACTATTTACCTAGTCACAGTAGTAACCCAGCTGAAATGAGAGCTGCAAGTATGAAAATGTTCACTCTTTCTTTGAAATAACAATCTGAAACACAATAAAAGCAACAGGGCAGGGTTAATTCTGAGGCTAAATATAGGTGTACACACCTGTATGCTCAATCCATAGCTATGCTATTTGTCTACAGTTCCCATTATCATTAGTGAACATGTAGGGTTTGGTTTATTTGCACAGTCATGGCTATCATTTGAGCTGCCATGGAGGATTTTCTCTGTGTCCTACTTACCATCCCATACTGATACTTTGGGGCATCTCAAATGGCACTAGGTGCCCATATGTAGGCAACAACTGAGTCCAAAATGGTAACTCTTTCCTCCCCAAATTAAAGAAAAGCAAAGCAAACCAAAACACACACACACACACACCCCCCAACCTATGCATTCCCTCATTCATAAAATGAAGACTGCATATTGACATCTTGCATCCATTTTTAACATCAAGTTCAGGCAAACTCAGTCTTCTGAATGCTGGGAAACCATGGGTTTAGTAGTTGCTCATACAACCTTAACTGAGTGATGTCTTGATAGTAAAGATGCTCTCATTCTGCCTAAGATCTGTACAAGCATGAGCTGTGATCATGTAATTGTGTATGCGTACATCCTGTTTGTGAAGTTCTGGAGTTAAAATTCCTCTATTCCTACTTTCTGATCCAGTGTTTGACCTCTAATTTCTGTTTTTAAAGGATGTTCCAGACTCTAGTTTCTTTTCAAGAAAGCTTAAAAATATCTACCCAGAAGTGCCAGTCTTCTTTCTGTAAACAATAATTTAATTACATTATTTCTTGAGCTTGTCATAGCATGCCATTCCGCAAACCCCCTCATGTTATTGTCCTGATATAAATATATCCTCAGCTCATTTGCTCAAATCTGACTGTTGGCAATCACAGCAGGAGCTGGAAAATAATAAATTTGATCACATGGTAAAGAGGCTAGCCTAGCTTACAGAGGCTTTCTAAGTACGAGGCTTCCATTAACCCCCTAATGACATCCTCAATGGGTTTTTAAGCCAGAGCATAAATATAACAGCAGCACGCCTGTGCTTGCTGGAAATAGATGTTCACAATATTCGGTTAACTTCCCTTGTGAAACAAGTTAGGGTGCTGTTTTCTGCTGATAGGCTCCCAACACTTGCAAACAGAAGAGTTAACGCTCGGGTAGGGATCGTCAGAGCCAGTGCCTGTTTCCCTGAAATGTCTAAGCTGGTTAGCTGAGCTCAGCTTTGGGGAGAAACAGGTGCCTCCACAGGAAGAGTCAGCGGATCTTAGATATTCCTCACAGGGTGAAATGAATTGCTGTATTGCAGCAATTTTAATTTGGAAGTCTCAAATTAATTCAAACTCACAACAGCCCCCTGGTGTGCAGCTGAGAAGGTCTTTCTTTGGAAACAGAAACAGAGGAAAAAGAAAGTTAAACTGCTTGTCTTGGGCATCTAGTGAATCAGCAGCAGCTGGCAACTGATTTGACAAGCCTTGGCTCCCCGCTGCAGTGATATGAGCTCTCTTTGGATCCTAAATCCTGCCCCTTTGGAAACAGAGAGGCCCTGGCAGGCAATTAAATGTGTCTGAAGATTGACAAGGCTCCCCACTTTGGCAGTAGGGACCCACTGAACCCTCTCTAGGTGGTCACTGGGGATCCGGGTGGGGAGGATGGACAAAGTCTTCAGCCATGTAGGTGGAAACAGCACTGCAAGTGTGTGAAAAGAGGCTGATTTTCCATTAAACAAGGGCTTTTCAGCTGCTCTGACACAATAGAAGATCATTAACATAGAGTGGAAATGGTCCTGCGTAATGTCCCCTGGCCGGGGCCACTGCAGTGTGGGAGGTTGGACCTCAGTACACCCTGCTGCAACTGCTCCCCAGTTCCAAATTTAGGCTCTGCCTAACACGGATATTAAGGGTACAGAAAAGAGCCAAAGGTGTTGATCACTCTGTACACCTACTGAGAATCTGCTTCAGAAAACACGATGCTTACTTTATTGCTCACATTTCACTTGCTGCAGGCAACTGAGTATATGCAGCCCGTGGGACCTGTGAAAAGCAGTTTATGGCTGGGGGGGATCCTCGTAAAGAAATGAACTGATTGCTGGGTAGAGCTGACTGCTTGCTGCATGGGGGGGCAAGGGCAAAAGGAAGAAGATCCTACTTTGAGCTTGTCCCAAAATAATAATCATGGAGCTATTCTTTTGGATTCTCAAACTAGGAAGGATTTATTCTAGATAATCTAAGCTGAACCTCCTTGTAGATCTCAGTTGCTCAGAGAAGCAATTATTCTGACAAGCTGCAACAATCTAACATAATATTCAGAATTTTTCTTAAGCTACATGGTTACACAAAAATCTCTGGTTTTAGCACAATAAAAAAAAATATTTAAAAGTCTGAGAGTATCAGACACAAAGGCTCCAACTTCAGAAAGCTGGTAACTTATTAAAGTTTTAGATCTTAGAATTTTAATTTTTTTATTATTTTGGGGGCCATACTCATCATTTCATTAACACCACTGGGGTAGTGGACAAATAATGGAAGGAATCTAACCAGATGATAGTTGTTCATGCTGCAGTGCCCATGAAAAACCATATCCTCTTATGTGTCAGTATTGTTCAGGAGAAACACTAAATAACACGAATAAAGCAGATTTCCATGCTGTACCCCAGAAACTGAAGACCAATCTCTGAGCCATAAAATGTGCTCACCTAAAAAAACCCACCAAATCCAAAGGCATCTTTACCTCTATGATAAGTAGTACTGAGGCATGCTTGCAAGCCTGGAGCAGCTCCATGCTTGGCATTTTGCTCACGAGAATGATGCACTCCAAAAGCCATGGCCAGTGCACAAGCCATAAAGTTTGTCCTGGGAGCAGAGGACCCTAACAAGCTGCACATTGGGAAGAAATTAGTATAGGTCACCACCACACATGAGTAAATGTATGAATGCAACTGTGCTTCTTGTCGGTGCAATCACTATTCCCACACGCTCCCAAAACCTCCTCCTTTGCAGAGCAGCTGACTCCTGTGGCTCCTGGGCACTATGAAAGCACTGCTCAGCCCCTCCTCATCTTCCTACCACCTCTTCCCAGTATTTAACTCCACTTTCTAAGAGTCCCAGAGGTACAACTTCTATAAACTCATCTCCAAGTCCAAAAGCTCGTCAGAGAATTTTCTAGCTTAACTATGGTTAAAATTGTCCATGAGTTTTGTCACCATGCCCTTCATTGGAAGGAAAGCAGGTTCGATCATAATGAGAAGTAGCAGCACTGTTCACTGTGTGGGAATAAGGTTAGCTAACATGACGTGTGACCCCTCTAAACAAAAATGATGGCATATACAGGGCTGTATTAATGCAAACCAATTCAGTCAGTGTGGTGACGCCAGTGTTGCCAGATAAGATCTACTGATGTACTTTGTTCACGAGTAAGCTTTTGATATACTCCAAATCCAACAGGATTTAGAATCTGTACTAACTAAAGTTAGTCAGCATTTAACCCACTGCTAAGGGTAAGGGCACAAAGGTAGTAAGCAATGATTCTCCCATCACATGGTTTAGCCAAAATTTGCAGTGAAGGAATCTGGGATTTTCTTTTGGAAGTTTTCCCATTGTTTTTGGGAAGCGAAGAATGGTCCGTTCAACTCATCTGTGCAAAGAGCCTGAGACCTTTTCTCAAGTTCAGATGGTATTAAATTGCAGTGCGTTGGACAAACAACTGGGACATTTGTGGCCTGATCCAAGAAGCGCTGGACAGTTCTGCATGCACAGATTCCCCTGACTTAAAGCTGTGTGCTTTAATTACATAACAGTTAAGTGTTTGAATTATTTTTTGTTTGTTTGTTTAAAGAAATTTTAAATAAATAAATAAATAAATAAATTTATTCTGCATCCTTGTGCCTTTATCTGATTGAGAATGCTTCACTTCCTGGCCTGGCATAGTCATGCAGTTTTGCTGTGTTTTGTAGACAAATCTCTTACTTGTTTGTAAAGCTCTTAAAAAATTCAACCTAAATGTTTTTGCTAAGTTATTTATGGCTGTGCCAGATACAGCTGTATGAAATGTGGCTTCTGATGCCACCTGTGCCCCATGAAATGCATGTCTATAAATCATTCTGCAATCCACTAGAATGAAAGAACCTACATAAGCAAAAATATGGTGTTTCAGAGCCTTAATGTTCAAGTTTACATTCGTTAATGGACTTCTGTCAATTTACCCCAGGGAAGAAACTAGGACAATTTTTTTTAATGGCTGTAGAATGTGACTGAAATACCTTAAAGAGGTTCAAAAGTTTAATTTCACTGTCTATGGCTCAGGTACTACATTATTGCTTTAATCTGAAGTCATATTAACACTGAACATATTTCCTCTGAAGTTCACCTCCCCTATATATTTGCCCATGATGACCTTCCAAACCTCCTGATGTGTTTTCTTGTTAGAATACCTTCTTACCCAGTAGCTTCTAAATTTTTTGCTTTGTGAAGGTCCATTTTTTTTTTCAGAGGTATAGGTATCATGCAGGGATGTAGTACCTGAATTTGCTTTTCCTGGTTCCTTTTCATACCTTTCGCTTCTAACAAGAAGCCCTGAGGGTCTGCAGACCCCAGGTTGGAAACTACAGTTCTATATACAAAATAAAGCAAATTCGTTTGCTGCCCAGGCTGCTGAGAGAAACCAAGAGAGGGAGGGGCAGAGGGAAGAAGAAAGGGAAGGGAGGGAGGAGAGGAAGGGGAGGAAGAGGACAGGGGAGGAGAGGAAGAGGAGAAGGAAGGCAGGAAGGCAAGTATTGAGACTGAAAAAGCCCCAGCCTAATATATTTTACAAGGCATTGGAACAATATACTACCAAATAATGTCCTTTTAGTTAGATTTTTAATGATTAAGCCTGAAGGAATTTTATAGTAATTTAATTTCATAGTATTTCTTAGGTTCATTTACTTCATTTGAGGTAGACCCTGACATTCGTTTACTGTCTTTCGCTGTGGATAAATTCTGATTGTGCATTTCTAACCCCTTACCCCACCCCTATGAGTCTGCTTTGAATCAGTTAGGAATTATCATTACTCAAAAGAACAAACAAATACAATGGAGAAAATCAAAAGGGGAGAAGAACAGGCCTGCAGCACCAGTTTCTGCAAGGTAGATATTCTTCCCTACATTAAAATCACCTTCCGATGGAAGGAAAGCCAGGATAGACAGAAGTATATTGAGATAGGTTTCCTTATGGTGGGCCTCACTACAGTTCAAGGAAAGAAACCAACAGAGATTATCACCAGTATGTTACACTGCATTAGATTTGCACACAGGGGCCAACACATGGAGCCTCACCGTGTCACCCATGGGAAGTCATGTCCCAATGTACAGCCCCTGACCATTCTTTGGCCTCTCCTCCAGCACAGCCCACAGGACTCAGAAAATAATCTGGTTGTTGGGGGCAAAAAGAGGCAGTAGACCATGAAGTTACTAAGAAGTATCTAGCACACTTGTTACCCAGAAAACCAGAGTTATTAAGAAATAAACATTTTCTAGTCATGCCAGGTGATTAGGATCTATTTTAAATGTGAATTTACTCATGCTGCACAGACCTCGGGAGCAGTGGAGTGGAGCTGTTTATTTTCCTAGCAGATTGTTTCATTTCATTAAGCATTATAATAAAATTGTTTGGGAAAACGTCTCTGGCCTTAAAAACATGTTAATAAAATAGCCCACCTTGGGTGACTTGACTGGGCAACTAATGCTGTAAATCACAACTAGCACTGTGTAGTGACTTACTACAACTACTCCAAGGATTAGCTCCTATGATGTTGTCGTGATTCAACCCCATCCAGAAACTAAGCCCCACACAGCTGCTCACTCACTCGCTTCAAGGTGGGATGGAGGAGAGAATCAGAAGGGTAAACACGAGAAATCTCATGAGTTGAGATAAAGACAATTTAATAGGTAATTCAAAAACTGTGCACACAAGCAAAGCAAAGCAAGGAATTAATTCACCACTTCCCATGGGCAGGCAGGTGTTCAGCCATCCCCAGGAAAGCAGGGCTCCTTCACACCTAACAGTTACTTGTGAAGACAAACACCATCACCCCAAACATGCCCCCCTTCCTTCTTCTCCCCCCCTGCTTTATATACTCAGCATGATGTCATATGGTACGGAATATCCCTTTGGCTAGTTCAGGGCAGCTGTCCTGGCTGTGTTCCCTCCCAGTTTCTTGTGCCCCTCCAGCCTCCTCTATGGCAAGGCCTGAGAAACTGAAAAGTCCTTGACTTAGCCTAAACACTACTTAGCAACAACTAAAAACATAACTGTGTTATCAAAATTATTCTCATCCTAAATCCAAAACACAACACTGTACCAGCTACTAGGAAGAAAATTTACTCTATCCCAGCTGAAACCAGGACAGATGTTAAAATTTTACCCACTCATTTTTCTGTCCAGGTCAAAGGGCTGTATTGTTTAAAAATCTGTAAGAAATTCCCTTGTACAGCACATCCTGAAGGACAAGGACAGCAACGCTACACAGTTACATGAAATACAATGAAAGAATGATGTCTCCACTCAGAAATGAGGGTTGTGGCTGGATTGGCACAGTTTAAGCAAGTATGTTCAGGGGAACTTCTGAAAATAACTATGCCTCTTTGCTTGTAGGGGTATGTGTGTATATATGTAGGTACACCAGGAACACAGGATGGATGAGGCCAGTTGGATCTCCACTCAGCGTTTGCAATTGCAGGTAACTATGGAGACATTTTGTCTAGAAGTACCCATAAAACCTCAGCTCCTCAAGTCATCTTTACATACTGTAACTATGTAAAAGTACAAAGGATCAAAAGTCACTAGAACTACAAAATACAGCAGAAGAGAAAAGGAGAGGTCAAGGACTTCATTCCTTCAATCACAAAAGCGCTCAGGTGAAAATACCCTATTGTTCCTGGGTCGTGGGTTATACCCCAAACTACAGAAGTAACAAAAGGGAAAAAAAACCCAGCTTTTGATGATCCAAAATGGAGAAAATTCCCTTAAAACCATATACCTGATAGTCAGTTTAACCTAGGTTGCATGAAAAAAACTCTGGAACGAGATGTCTAGCACCTGTAGGAACACCAGTGTGGGTCTGGCCATCATCCCATCTCTTGTCATAACCAATGTCTGCTGTTTTGCAGAAAAGTGACAATTACTTTTTCCTATGAAACCAAGTGATGTGCCAGGTTTGGGAGGCCAAGGCTGGAGGATATCCTTACTACCTGTCACAGGCAACCAGCCAGTGTACAGGTTTGGAACAAAACAGATGTCATAAATAAAATAAAGGCTGGTTGAGGCTCAGCTGACTGAGAACTATTCATAGCACTGGGCTGGATCCAGCTATACAGTGTGTATAGCTGGATGATGGTGATGGCACGACCTTTGCTGTTACAAGATCCAGACTGTGCCCCCTCCACTAGGCAATGAGAAGGACAAAAGAAGAAGGGCAAGTAAATCTCCCTCCATCCAAGTTTCCTGCAAGTTCTCCGTAAAGCCCAAGACTAGGAAGAGCACAGGATAACCCCAATCCTTATTCCCTTATCAAATAATACAGCCCTATTTTCACTGACAAATCTCTTTAGTTACAATTATTCTGATTTGACCATGGTATGAAGGCTGTTCATTACAACAAAACTTGTGTATTCAAGTAGACAAAATAGATTTTTAAAACCTCTTCAGCTGAAGTAGTCTGCTGTACCAAGAGACAAAGCAAGGATACTGCCATCCATCAGAACACCAGAGGATAGTGAGCAAGTTTCACTATTAACTGTTTGCATTCTTTCCTGCAGAAACTCAGGCGCTCAGAGGTGGAAAAAAGCCAATGATACTGACTTCCCTACACTTGAAAAGTGAACTCCAAAAGCCTGGGAAAAGGAGAGTCAGCCGTTCTCAGAGTGGAACACAAGGCAGTCAAGTTCAATAAAGTTCAGTGAAGAGAAACAGATTCCCAAATACATTTCAAAACATCCTTTATCACAAAACACCCAGTAATATGGAGAGAACAATGCTCCAGTATCAGGGCGTTGGAGAAAACTCACATCCATAGAGTAGGAGAGGCAAGGGCATGAAGCTTACTTACCTAGGAAAGGTATTTTTGTTAGAATAAAGAAGAAATTTTGCTGCTGTAGGTTCAGTTGTTGGTTTTGCCAGAGATATCATATCTTTTGGCAAGTTACATGGCCTGCTATTGAAGCACTTGCTTAACTTACCTGCTTTCCACCAGCCATACTCATTAATTTAAGTATGTGCCTGAGTTAACTTCAAGGATATGCTTAGTACTGTACAAGAATTTAAAGATCTCTGCTAATTAGGGGTAGGCTAAGGCATGTAATTAAGTGCTTTGCTGAATCATCCTTAACATACTCAAATCACCTTGCTGGAAAAGAACTTTAACAAAAATTTTGCTCTCTCATGAAGAAAAGGCACATTTGATGGGTAAGGATTTGAAGTACAACAGAGCTGGGGCATGCCAGTAAATTGGCCCCGTTTTGTGAGGTTGCCTCCAAAATGACTAGTTTTTCTAAGTTCTTGTAACAGTGAATGGAGAGAAGTGCCTTGTGGAGAATATTCTGCCCATTTATTAAGAAACCTGTCCACTTCTTGCCCATTCTTGCAAACTCTAAAAGTGCCTGGATCTTTCCTGTTATTAATATAAGGAACTTAAAGCAAAATCGTTCTTGCCATACACACTTTGTGTGCTTTAATGTAGACACAATAAATTCTGTCTGAACAGGCAAGGAGACAAAGTTATTCACTATCAGATTTTGTCAGATATGAGCTGCTTGTGATTAGCAGACTTTCTATTGCTTCTTCTGTTGAAGGTGTAATCAACAGTCAGTTTAAACTCCTTATTTCTCAGTGGCACTTGATTACTCCCTAATTTCCCCCCTCTCACGCCCCCCAAATCACTTCCTTTCTTCAGTCTTTGCATACGTATGTACATTTTTATAGCTTTCTCCTCATTTACCCATAATTTTGCAACTAAGATAGGAACTCTTTTTCAGACTAATTTCTGTAGTAAGCCTGTAATTTCCAAAGCAATCCCAATGCAAGTAGTTTACTTTAAAGGCACACGCCCCCACTCCCCCCCAAAAAACTCAAAACAAAAATCCACCACCAACCCCCTCCACAGCTTAGCAAAGAATGTGTCTGTAGGGTGGACATGGAATCTGGTATAGATGCTCATAGCATTCCTTCAGAGAGAGATGTGAATAGGATGGGGAGACAAACCTAGCAACAGAAAACTTCCACTTGAGAAAAAGCTCTGTAAGGTTTGTGGGGAGTATTTGAGAAGAAAGGGAGCTGGCAGAAGGAACAGCTCTCATCTGTAAGCCATGAACAAAGAAACTTCTGTCACATCTGGTGACCCAGGGTTCAATAGCAGGAGTAGTTCTAAATTAGGTTTACCTGGTACGTATCCAGAAATATGTCCCAAAGGCATGTCCCTCTGATATTTCCTTTTAGAGTACTTGATTATAAACTTTCCCTACAATAGCGAGTGCTAAAAAGCTGTTACTGGTTAATAATCCTGTAAATTAAGGCTACTGCTCCCCTCACTGAATCTAATCAATGTTATTCATATAAGCTACTGTCCTAGTACCCAGATGTGTGATTCCTTGCCTGCATAAGTCTAAAGGAGAAATTATTTTGGTGGAGATATGTGGATGGTGTTATGACAGAAAGAATGACAGCAAACAACATCTGCACATCACCAAGGATGTCCAATACCAGGAATATACTAGTGGTGATCTGTTTCACAGGCAGTGACTATCTCCATCACTAAAAGCCTATAAGGACCAGTCAAAAATAGTTTCTGTGATGCTAAGCCTTCCTTCAGGCGAAAGACTGTCAAGGCAACCTCTCCAGGTCCCTTCTGGGTGGTCTTATACCAGTTTTGGAGATAGGAAGCTGTAAGCTGGAGCTCTGCCAGCCAGCTCTTTTCACAAGCCTAACGAAGCTCAGTAAAGCAACTGCAATGAGTTCAGTAAAGGAAACATTTTGAAACTGAAAGAGACAAAGCCCAGATGCAAAAAGCCTACATATACCTGCCAAAAGCCCCTGCACTAACTGTGAAACCTCATTTCACTTCCTTTCACATAGGTTCTTCATCTCACTCTCTGTGTACTTTAAGTGAATCAACTTCTGTAGCAATCACAGGGAAAGGAAAAAAAGACAAGTTTGTGTCTGGATGTACAGAGGAAGCATCTCTGCTTTGTTCATCTTCTCAGCTATCCCCAGAGATCATGCTAATTCACTAGGGAAATGAAAGCTGTTCTGAAAACTTGGAGCTGTGAGAAGTGATGAAGTGCCCAGCAGGACATCAACTACATTAGGAGATGTAGAACAGAGAAAACTCTGTAAAATAAGACTTCCTAGAAGGGGACTATAAAGAACTGACATAATAAAGAATGATTTGGCTATGTGAAATATTTCTTCTGGAATTAAATGTGAAAACTGAATACTCCATTAGAAAATATCACTGTACTAAATAAACAAAAAAATACAGATGCATCCCTTTCTGTATGACAACTCTCCAAATATCTGAATTGTTCATATTCAGTAATGTTTTTTGGCTTCTCTACTAAGGCAGGTAATATGGTATTAGCCTTATTTCGTTGAGGAGGAACCAAACCATAAAGTGGATTAAGTGAGCTACCTGAGATTGCTTAGGACTGTTGCATGATAGGCTCATTTGATAGATATCCAGCAAAAGAGCTGGCAACCGCTGAACTAAAAATTAAACCCAGATCTCTTGAATCCAATTTACCAGATTAAATTTTATCAAAACTGTTACTGGGACTTCAGGACTAAGAGATATGTCTGTGTTCTGCACATTTCATTTGCCCCTATATCTGGCAGATGCAAGTTCAGGGCTGTGTCTTGCCCTGAAAAATTGAGTAGTCTCATCAGTGGTTGAACATAGGGGATCTGACCACCCTGGCCCTGCACTAAATTCTTTGCAGAAAATGTTGTTAATCAGTAAAGGAATATGAGCTACTATCTGTGGCTTAAAAGACTTTTCTCTTTACTTAAGGGAAAAGTACTTTGGGTATAAATAGCAAAACTAGATAAATCATTAAAGCAAGAAAATCAGTCATAACCCTCAGGAAATCTCAGGCAGAACAATCCATCCTGCTTGCACAATAACCAGTGTTTGGACTCTGATGTTGACTTGTGACAGCTTCTCCCAGAGGAAGAAGTCCCAGTTTTCATCCTGAGGGGTTAAATCCCCGAGGAAAATCCCTCCCGGAGGCCCTGGGACTCTCCTGTTGCAGTCTGGCTCTAATCCAAGCTGCCATCGGAGGTGTTAAGAGCTATCAGACCTTTCCCAGGGCACAGAAAAGAGGTATCCTTCTGCATATCAGCAAGGAGTAGCCAGGGCTAACTAGTCAGGCTGGGGAGGCTAATCCATCCCTAAATCCCACAGTTTCGAGCAGAAAACAGATAGATCATCTAGCTTGGAGCAAAAGCAGCCTTAGCAGCTGCCTAGCAACACCACCGCAGGGAAAGGCAGGAGCTGCCATTACCCAGTGCTATCCCCCAGGGATGAGCCAGCGCCAGCCTGGGCTCGGCAGCCTCCAAGGCACAAACTGGACCTCAGCCTTGTCTCTCTCTCAGCCCGAGAAAGGCAGAAAGTTTCTGACAATAAAGCAGAGAACGTTCAAAATATGCTAAGTCTTTTCCCTAAAAATCCATGTTTTCTCAGTCTTCTGCCTCACCAGGTAAACTCATCAGGTAGACATGTTACCAGTAATTCAAAGGTTAGCAGTCACTCCCAGGACAGTTTGTTGTTTGTTTGTTTGTTTTTTAATCTTCAATACATATCACCATGATTTGGATTTATTCTTTTTCCTGCTTATAGAAATGACTGATGAGTTGTGGAACTCTTATGGTCATCTCAGATTCCACCCTGGAACATTGCACAGCTCTAACTTCCACCTTTGCAGTTTATAGCTTCCCTAGTTGCTTTATTAACACTGCTACAAAAGAGAAATAGTACTTGGGCAATTTATTGGTGTCCATTAGTCTTGCAGACTGAGTGTTATGCATTATATTGTAATGTCTCTGATACCACAGCCAAAATTGTTACAGGATGAATAAGGCTATTAACTCTAGGAACTGTAGGCTTATAAATTATATCCAAGTGCTGCTCCACCTTAAAAAAAACATCCTTGCTGTGGGCTTTGAGCTTACAAACCCGAAGTCAGCACTTCCCAGGTGGAGAGACTTTCATATGAAAAATAGGTGAATGCAGAAGCAAACTGAGAAATTTAAGAAACGTGTTCAGTTGGGCTGCCCAGTTCAGAGGTCTTTTAGTGTAATAGCATTTATTTGTGATAGCATAGAATAGAATAGAAGAGCATAGCATGGTATAGCATAGAATAGGACTACTTCTGTTGAAAGGGGCCTACAATGATCATCTAGTTCAACTGCCTGATGACTTCAGGGCTGACCAAGGGTTAAAGCAAGTTAGTAAGGGCATTGTCCAAATGCCTCTTAAACATTGATAGGCTTGGGGTATCAACCACCTCTCTAGGAAGCCTGTTCCACTGTTTGACCACCCTCTTGGTAAAGAAATGCTTCCTAATGTCCAGTCTAAACCTCCCCTGGTGCAGCTTTGAACCATTCCCATGTATCCTACCTCTGGATCCCAGGGAGAAGAGATCAGCACCTCCCTCTCCATGTGTCCTCCTCAGGAAGCTGTGGGGAGCGATGAGGCCACCCCTCAGTCTCCTTTTCTGCAAACCAGACAAAACCAAAGTTCTTAGCTGCTTCTCACAGGACATTCCTTCCAGCCCTTTCCCAAGCTTTGTTGCCTTCCTCTGGACACGTTCAAGGACCTTCTTAAATTCTGGGGCCCAGAACTGCCCACAGTACTCAAAATGAGGCCTCGCTAGGTGCTGAATACAGGGGGACAGCCACCTCTTTTGACCGGCTGGTTATGCTGTGTTTGGGGCACGCCAGGATGCGCCTTGCCCTCTTGGCTGCCATAGTTTTGGAAAACTGAATGCAATTACAAATAAATCTGTGAGGTAATGACTAATGATTCATCTCCTTTTACCTAATAGCTGCTTTGATATTTCAGTTTCAGAACTAAATTGGCAGGGTGCCAATTTGACAGTGAGGTCTTTTAAATTGTAGATACAAGACTCTCAGATTTCACCTTAGATTTAATACCTGTTGACATATATTTATGCAATTGCGTACAATCTCCACCATCCCTTCTTTCCCTACTTTTTTTTCCCTTTTCCATAACAAATCTATTGGAAAAGAAAATGCTTTTACTTCTAAGTTAGCTCATGCTAGTAGGTTTTTAAAGCACAGATCTGTTGTCCTTCAGCTGGTAAACTCCTTAAACACTTGTTGAGAGATCAGAACTGTCACATGTATCTTAGAGAGCTCTTCACGTGAGCAGCTGGGGTTTTACATTGTATGACAGTAAAGGACTCTCTTGGTTACTCTTAAGTGCCTTGATTTCCATTTGTATCATTATTGTCACAGGTGGCAATTTTTTACAACTATCACTGGATTTTTTTTGTGTGTTTGTGTGTTCATTTCTAGCCTATATCTCACCTCAGCCCCATAAAATGGCTTATTTAAACTGACACTTCGTTTTAATTGCTCAGTGCATACTTATGCAGTGAAAAATCGTTGAGCAGACCATATATCCCTGATCAAATCCACTGCAATCCATCAGTACTTCAGATTTGCAACTTTTTTCATAACAAATGCAGGAGCTGAACCCACTGGTCTGAATGCAAGGCATGAAGTCCATCCAGGATACTTAGTCTATTTCCCACAGCAACATGCAACTATATAACAGAACTGAAATCCAGGAAAGCTGCCCTTCATGTCGTCCTGAAATAGAACTCCCAAAGCCTGCAAACAGCTTGCTTTTGGATGACAGTGTCCAAATCTTATTTAATTTACCTGTTTCATGCAGACATTTCTGGTTTCAGTTGCTTTCTGTATAGATTATTTCCTCCAAACCACACCACACGCAAAGGAATGAGTATGGTACAAGCATCCATTCACTGTACATCCAAGTACTGCAATGAACCTGCCAGACATTTCCTTTTTAATCTAAACTGCATTACATTTGAAGATAAGCTGTCAACAGCTGCAAGTGTTGTAACCTATTTAATACAGTTGAGTGCAAAATGTTTCTGAAAGTTTTTTCCTGTTTTGCAGACCACAAAGAATATAACACTGACATTTGCAATTTTTGGATCATCCCTCAACTCCTTTCACATTTCGACCTAAAGTATTTTTCACCTCCTTAAAACCCCATAGATGCTAATAGCCAACATTTCTGATCCCCACAGGGACCTTTCTGTATTGCTGTTTTGGTAACCTCCTTCTGATAGCAAGGATGAGGCAGCATCCCAGCCACTCATAGACACTATAATTCCTTGACTGAGTGTGCCTTGAATGATTTAAATGAAAGATTTAATGATTGCTGGGAGCAAAATTTGGGATTTCTATGATCACAAACTTTTCCTTATAAAATCCCTCATTTGAAATACAATTAATACAGGTATTTGCTATAGAATCAATTCTTGGATTGCTATTCCTAAATGTCAGAATGCCAGGTAGCTTTTACTGGGGTCGTATTTGGAAGCAATGATGAGGATTAACAAAGCTTCCCAGTATTATGGGTGTGAAAAGGGCTATGGATCCAGCTACGTGTGAGGAGGAAGACAGGGTGTTTATCTGAAACTCAAAAGTGTAAATGCTGCAATCTCAGTCTTTCATTAAGTGCTAAACTAAGTTGTTATTTCAGAATCACAGTTAGTTCCATGATGCTATTTCCTTTTAACATCTAGATCAGAAATTATTATAATTCTTTGCACTATTTAAGGACTCTGCTGTCTGCACTGCTCTCTTTTTTCACCCCTTCTTATAGGAAGAAGGAGCTGGCTTATAGCACAGCCTAAGACTTCCAGATCTGGCTCTTCTGTTAGCCCCAGTATAAAATAGGTCTTAAATCAAGGAATATACTAAAATAACTGAAAAGAAACAACTGACTGACATGATCACCTGCAGCATTCATTGCAGGGAAGCAGGAACAGGACTATGACAGTTCCATGTGTTTGTAGGGATGAAGAGGACTTCCTCCATCATTTCACTTGGGAAATCAGAGTCTGTAATTGTTGGATAAGCAGAAACCAAAAAAGAAGGGAAGGAGGATCAGAGCTGACTGTCAAAAAGCACTTTTTTACTGTCTTAATCCAGTGGGGCAGGGACTCAGTGGGAAAAACTGTTAAATCTCTGTATGTCAGACACCCAGTCCTGCTCCTGGATTGTGCTGGTGAAATCCACTGTAAATACAAACAGGATTTAACCACAGAGCTGCACTTTACAAAATTGTATCTGTCTTCTTGTTACCAGTGAAAACAAACAGCAGGGTAGGTGAATGAAAAGCCAAAGCAAACAGTATCTAAGAGATAAAAAATACCGAATAGAAGTCAGGAAAACAAACCAGATCTTCGGGGCTGTGAATCAGACTCACATCTAACCAGTACATTCAGAACAGGTAAAGTTAAGTCTAGATCAGATAAAAATACAGTATGCAATAAATTTGTGAAAAGCATAGAAATGGCTAAGCAATACACCATTTTGACTTCAGCAAGCTTTTGATTTATGTCATTATGAACTGACATACTGATTTCAGATCCTGCCACTTCTAGAACTGCAGAGCAGCAAAAATCGTCACTGGCTTCTATGTGCATCATGAAAAGGAAACCTCTTTTTTTTAAGCTTTCTGAGATGATGACTGATACTTTTCTCTTAGGAACACCCTTTTGGTAAGTTGCATTTATTAAAAGTAAAACAAATGTCCCCCTAAAAAACAGAACCTTTTTTCCCAGTGCATTTTTAAATGAGTGCATTTTTCAAGGCACAGTTACTTACATATGAAAGGTTTTTCACTTTACACGTGAAACCAGAATCTTTCTGTTCTTCATTCTAACTCCAGAACACACAGCAAAAAATGGCTTATGATTATAACACTAATTATCCCTTGAAGACATCTGTACATGTATCAACTATATTTTCTTTAATGTTAATAAACTGTGGTCTTTTCAAATATTGCCTTATTTAACAATGTATATTGCAACATTCAAGGAGAAGGCTGGATTTATAATGACACAAACTACAGAAAAAAAAGTACCTGCACAAAAAAACCCAGACCTGACACTGTTCTACCACAGTCTCTCAGTGTATACAGAAATATATTCAATCAACAGACCAGTGCTATGTCTTTGGATCTGTAGCGGTAAGACTATAAAGGTGGGAAACATTTCAATGATACAGTTTTAGCTCCTTATGTTTACATGCACCTAGCTGACTTCTGCTAACTATAGATGTTGCCATAACTACCTCATTCCCATCTGCTTCGCTTTGAAAGTAAAGTACTCGGGTCCCAAAAAAATAGTTCATGTAGGTCCCTGTTGGTAACAGTTTGAACAGTTATGACATTTGGAAAATCACACACTAGTCATATTGGCCATAGAAAGCTACTTCTAATAAATTCCAGAAGTTAAGTCCAGTACCAAAATAACAGGGGTCAGCAACAGCTGAAGATTCAACTCTTGCTGTCAGCGACAAAGAAGCACCCCTTAAAAAGCAGCATTCCAGTTCTCAAGGTCCTTTTTTCTCGATGAACATCCATAAACCTCTGTACGGAGGTTTCCAAAGGCACTGGGATAAATTAGCTGGCTTTGCCTTAATCCGAAACCCACTTAGATAAATAGTAAGAGTCCTATTTGTTCCAGGGAGGTTTGAATCTGACCCTATGTCCACTGAAATATTGCCTTTCTGCAGAACATTTCAATCATTCTGACATTTTGAGCCAACCACCAGCCTCGGTGGTGGCAAGGCAAGGCATGTTACCGATATGAAGTAGTTGTCCTGGCTTTCTCTCTCGGTTGATAAAGTACAGGAAAATATTGTTCCTGCTGTGATTGCTAAAAAGGGTTTCCCTGTGTTCTGCTTGCTGGGCTGTGAAATGCAGGAGCCATGGCTTTATGTTTTTGTTCTTTTGCCTTTGATTAGGTCATTCTCATGTGGTTTGTCCCCACTGCAAGACTGAGTCAGAAATGAAGTCGTGTCATGCTTTATTTCAGGCTCAGGCCGTGTATTGTCATGGATAACATTTACCTGTTTGGAAATCTGAAGCGATCTGTAAAGATTGGCACTAAATCAAGAATTATGTTTTATTCCCAGAACCTCTGCACACAGTCAGCATACAACCAGTCAAAACTAAGCATCCTACAGTATTAGACAGCACAATGTCATTAAGAGAAATAACATCCTACCCAGCAGAAGAAAGGGGTGAGAAGCCTTTTACCTTCACCCACTGTTACAGCAACAATCTCACAGGCCATTTATCTGGCCCATGCTGTCATTTCTGCCTTGACACTTCAAAACTAGACTCACCCCTTTGACAGTGGTTAGCCTGCTGCTTGTCTCTGTCATTAGCAAATATGGCATGTACTTTCTTTTGAAACCAATCCATCTCCCAGCTGTACCGTACAGCCTGGCTCTGCCATCAGCCTGTGCAGCACTGCAGTTTCTCAGCTCCCTCCTTGTTAAAAGATTGCCACAACTTTTCTAGCCCTCGCACTCTGCTTGCCAGGCAAGTCTTCCACACAGCCACATATTTTACTTTCAGTGCTCTGATCTCACACCATTTTTCTTCTCCTTTGTGTAGCATTAAGTTTGATCAATGCTTTCACTCTTCCCTGTCTGCTGTGCAAATTCTCTAAAAACATCGAGTACATTTGGCTTTTTTGCATGTTTGTTTTGCCTGACCTGCTTTTGGTATTTGTATTGGCTGCCTTTAATCACTCCATCTTACTCAACTTTGTAGCAACACTAAAAGCCAGTAGTAGTTACTCATTTCTGGTGCTCCTGTTTCCTGGCATTTAAAATAAAACCTCCTAGCCCTTCTATGTTGTAAAGGAATGCCTCCAGATACAAATGAGTATGGACATGTCTACAACTAATGATGCTTAGGAAAACAAGACTCAAAATAAAAGCTTACATAGCTAAGCTGAAGTGCTTGTGTACCATGTGGGGTCACTGCCAGCAGAACTGAAGTTATTCTGAAGCAGAAAGGGTCATATATTTGGGGAAGTTTCAAGGGATGTCCTTTCCCACATAGACTTGAGATCAGCAGGTAGAATGGGTATGTAATGTAATGCTCCCCAGCAGAGGAAAGGAAACTTAGAGCAATATTGACACTGTAAAGTTTATTTCAGACATCAAGGTGAACAGCTTTTGCAGAGATAACACTGAAGAAACTGTACCTGCCTGGCTGGCCTTGCAATAGCACTTCTTGTGCTTTAAATGTAAAACACCATAGAATCAGAGATTCATAGAATGGTTTGGGTTGGAAAGGACCTTAAAGATCACCTCGTTCCACACCCCCTGCCATGGGCAGGGACACCTTCCACTAGACCAGGTTGCTCAAAGCCCCTTCCAACCTGGCCTTGAGCACTGCCAGGGATGGGGCATCCACAGCTTCTCTGGGCAGCCTGGTCCAGTGCCTCACCACCCTCACAGTAAAGAATTTCTTCCTTACATCTAATCTCAATCTACCCTTTCCCCTTGTCCTGTCACTACAGGCCCTTGTAAAAAGTCTGTCCCCACCTTTCTTAGAAGACCCCTGTAAGTACTGAAAGGCTGCAGTCAGGTTTCTCCAGAGTCTTCTCTTCTGCAGGCTGAACAACCCCAATTCTCTCAGCCTGTCTTCGTAAGAGACGTGCTCCAGATCTCTGACCACAAGGTCCTCCTCTGGACTCACTCCAACAGGTCCATGTCCTTCTTATGTTGGGGGGCCCCAGAGCTGAACGCAGTGTTCCAGGTGGGCTCACTCATGTGAGTGGAGTTTAGGGGGAGAATCACCTCCCACGACTTGCTGGCCACACTGCTTTTGCTGCAGCTCAGGACACAGTTGGCTTTCTGGGGTGCAGGTGCACATTATTGGGCCATGTTGAGCTTCTTGTTCACTAACCCCCAAGTGCTTCTCCTCAGGGCTGCTCTCAATCCATTCCCCACCCAGCCTGTATTTGTGTGACTTCAGCCTATTAAAGAAATAATGTTCAGTTCTCCTTAATAGGATAATTTTGGCCATTTCAATGTCAAGACTTGTATTTTTTTGCAGTGATTTGATCTGGAACATCCAGATAATGTTTATATATCTCAGGCTGATTTTGTTGAAAAAATAAGAAAGCTTTAAACAGGCAAATAAGTGAGAGGTCAGTCAAATTAAGTAGGTATATCTCTCTGCGTATGTAAATGTGCCTTGTCCTTTTCTTGTCTGTTCTCTCCATCCATCTGTATGGGGACAGAAAACTTTCTAGCTGAAGAAGGAACATCCCTGTGGAAAAAGATCTGTGGAGTTTGGAAAATCTTTGGGCAGTAAATATGAGGAGGCCTCAAAGAGGTCAGGTTTGGATGTATTTATAAAGACAAAACTGGCTGAAATCAGCTCCATTGGCTTCACTTCAAGCTCTTCAGGCAAATTTCTCGTAGCATGGAGGCCCTTAGAGAACCCTGGAATTTGGCTCAGTGGTTTTTGTGACATCTCTATTTTCAGAACCTAAATGCTGGTCTTCATCTGCTTGGGTAGGCCTGGTCCATGGGCAATCACTGCAGGGTGCTGTAGTGATTTTTGTGGTGTTTTAAAGTCGCTACTTCAGCTCCCCATACTTGTGGGAAAGCAACGTGTCTTCTCTCAGCCTGCTAAGAAATAGAGTGCTGATATCCCAGGTAGCTAATTTAAAAGGAACTGAGGAATTTCCAGTGCTATGCTGTAGCCTTTTCTATCCCTTACTGTGGACTTTCTCCGAGTGTTCCTATGTTTTATATGGCCCATGCTGGAGACCATGAAATAATAAGCAACCTCATGTCTCTAGAGATACTGGCACTGTGAAAACTCATTTCTAATGTTAGAATTCCTAGAGAGCTTTCAAAAGCTTGAATAATGCTTCATTTTTAGGGACTCAGCTTCTAAACCATGTCTGCTGCTATAAAAGTAATACACATTTAAGCTCCATACTGTTCATACATTTTTTAATATTTCTATTTAATTATTTGCTTGCTTGCCCAGACCAATTTTTTTCTCTTAATAAGAGCAAAGTGAAGTTAAAGTGTATGCATTATTAAATTTAATACAAAGTTACAACTGAATTACAAAATAGTAACCATTTCACTTATTTATTATGATGTACTGGCCTCTCTTTCACTCACAATGGATCTTCTTTTTCTCCTTGTAAGATATGGGGGAAATGGCCTAATAAGCTCTCTTTTACAGCTGAGATTTCAGAGCAACTTCAGATGTCTGGATGCCCTCATCCCATTTAATTTAATGAGGACTGAGAATCAAATCCCTTAAGCAACTATGGAAACTTCAGAAGGAGGGAGGATATTCCAGCAGCCAGGGCCTTTGTGTGCTGAGGCTGACTGCTCCGCTGGGGACTCCCTCTGTGACTTGAGACTTTACCTTGCTTTCCCATCTGCACAGTGTGGACAATGCACTTTGTCACCTGTTGTGGGGACATGAAGGTTGTGTGGGGATGAAAACATTACAGACGGTGAATTTTCAGACTGCACAGAGACAGGAGTGTACCTAATACAAAAGTCCACAGCATATCAGAGCCATTGCCTTGCATTGACACTGCAGTCCTGGCATTTCATAGCTACCTGCCTTATTGCAGAAAGGTACAAACATCAACGTGGAAGAACCTGCGTTATTTGATACAAGAAACCATCAACCCACGTGAACAAGAGACATGAAAAGAATAATCAGGTAGAAACACCAAGAAGAAAAAATCTGTTTCGATTAAGAGAGCATCCTGTACCAACAATAAAAAAAAAAGTGAATATTGGCCATGAAAACTTCAGTCTACAAAATTGTTAACAATGAGATGACAGTAGCTTGGGCCCGGTTTTATAGGAGGGGTGATGAAGTCAAAAACATTTAGCATGATTATGATTTGGAGTCTATAAAGTGTAGCAGCAAATGACTGCATATAACAAACAAGGTCTCTTTCAATCTTATTGTACTGAAAACTGTGTAAGATTCCTTCTTTTAGAGTGAAGGACTCTTTTCATAACCATGGTTACCTCTCTTATGTAATTCCTACATGATTTTGATTGAGAGGAGTGAAGGAGAGTAAACGTGTATTGGTTTCTAAGGCACACTGGAACTAACTGAGGGCTATAAGAAAGAAAAGAAATAGGAAATGTTTATCTATCAGAAAACTACAAAAGGAGATCTAAAGCTGGTCAGAGACTTTTGGCTGGAAATATCGTGCTAACATTTTAACATGAAGAAGTGACACAGATCACTAAAATAGGTGGACTGGATTTCCCACTGCAGAAAGACGCCTCTCTCCCTCCCTCTGCAATAGGCTTTGGAGGATCGTTTCAGATTTTGAAGTTCATGCCTATGCATTTGAAGAAAAATACAGTAATGATAGAATGACTCCTAGTTAAATTTTTTCTCGTCTTCTCCAAGGAATACAGAATCTAAGTGATGCTAGATTAATGGAGGTAGCATTAATTTAATAGTGCCTTAAACATTAGAAAATTTAAAAAAAGAGAAGAGATTATGAATGTAACTGCATTGAATCTGGAATTAAATTATTTTCTCAATGAACTTGAGAAAAGAGAGGAGAGGGAGAGGAGAGGGAGAGGAGAGGGAATCGTGTCTCAGTTACCTGATCCATAAGAGCAAATGGAGCAAGTAGAAGATGTGACTACAAACCAAAATGAGCTTGTGAACTAGGCCAGACAGGACAGATTTAAGCTTTTACTAAAGTATAAATGGCAAAGATCAAACTTTGATACTGCAGTGCATAGTCCTGACTTTCTGTGCCTGAAAACTCTGAGATGTGGATCAGTGTTCTGTAGTATTCTGATATTACCTGATATCTGTAAACCATTCTTCCTGAAAGCCATGGCTATGGCCTCTTCTCCTTTTGAGAGAAACCTCGCAGACCTCAACAGGTACCAGCCTGATCATAAAACATTTCCCTTTCTGGATTTATTTGCAGGATTAAGGACTGTAATTCCATCTCACTAGGGAATGTCTGGCTCAGATGCTCAGCAACAGATATAGATGCTTTCCCCTGTAGGTCGTTGGTCTGGATCTGCTCCATGTCAGTAGTGGCCAAAGGTAAATATTATCTCATTACAAAAGTCTAAAGTGGATTCCATTAAAAACTTTAAATGAGCAATTGCTATTTCACATAATTTCTTATGTTAAGTCTAAAAATGTCTTGCAGATGTCATGACACAGAGGTTATTAGCTTAAAGACCAAGTCTCAGTTATCCAGGATAATGATGGGTTCAAATAACTGGGTTAACAGGAAGAATTGGTGATACAGATGCAAGTTGCAAAGGCATTGATCTGGCTCCATACGGAGTCAGTCTGGGTCCAGCAGGACTCATTAGCTTTCAGCTCCAGCCCTGTGAGATTTGGATTAGGTCTTGTAAAGCCATTGGCCACTCCAGTCCCTTGCAGACCCAAAGGACTGCGAAGGTGAATGCGCACCACCACACAGACGTGCGGAGCCTGCTCCCTTGCAGTGCCGTCCTGCTAACTTGCCCATGGAAAACACTGGGAGCACAGTGCAGAGAGTGTCATAGAATCACAGAATTACAGAATCATTTAGGTTGGAAAAGAGCTTACATTTAGGAGGACCACCACCGCTCAGCACTTGCCAGGGCTTTCATTGCAGCAGCTTCACACAGAAACACTTGAGCTGGCTCTACATAGGCTGAGCTTGGATCAAGCACTGGAGATCATCTTGTGCTTCGTTACTTATGGAGGTGCCTCCAGTAGACCCCGTGAGGAGCATAGCTGCACTTGGGCTGACTAATAGACCTAGCAAGCAGGGGCTGTCATTGGCAACCCCGTAAGTCAACAGCCTGATGATCGGACCAAGGAAAGGTGAGATGGCCATATTATGGCAACAGAATGAATTAGCGATCACAGCCAAACACATTTGCAATGCCGAAACCACCACTACACCTAGCAACAGTTTTCTCCATAGCTGGCCCACAAAAGAACTTGTTACGACACAGAGACCTCCAGTTTGTACCAACAGTTGCTGAGCGTTGTATTTCCAAAAGCTGAGAAAATTCCCAGCTTAAAAAAGGTGAAATAGCACAGGACGGGAAGTGAGTGTATGTGGTTCAGTGCTCTCTGACTTTAGTCCACAGCATCTGATTGCTGACAAGATAAGCTATTACAGCTCCTTTAGGGCTCTTCAGTGTGCTTGTGCCAGTTCTTAATCTATGGATCATCGACATGATGGAACATAATGGCAGTTTCAGAGCCCATTATATTTTCAGTTGTCAGACTGAACACAAGTTGATGCTCATCAGCAGAAACTCACTATAATGCTACATACAGACATGTTCATGAAGCCTTTAATCTTTCATACCAGAAAGGTACAAAACACATCACTCTGCATTTTTTTTAATTGCAAAGGCCAAGTTACCAAGTATAATGAAGCAAAATTATTTCATTAGAGTTGCTTTTTCTCATTTCTGAGCTAAAACATTACAAGACCATCACAGTTTCAGAGTACTATTTTTGTTCCTTTGCTTAGCATCTGATTAGAAAATACATTTTAAAGGCTGCTTAAAATTGCTATGCACCATTACAACTTCCCTGACAGATCTCACTTATAAGCACATTACCACTAAGAGGTGAATGGTAAAGAGCTACAAAGTGGGATCCAGAATTGTATATCAACAGCATCCTGTCCAAGATGCTGTTTAACAGGGTGTTGGCCAGAGTAATTAATTAAATCATACCTACTTTCACCTTAAAAATTTCAGCACTAGATTTCAGATCGCTTCACTCATATGAGTAACAGTGGAGTGGGTATAAGTTGTCAGGTCTGTGATGAAATGAGTGGCAAGCAGAGATTTGATTCATGACCTGACAGGTAACAACAACAAATGTGAAGTGTGGTTTTATGGTGAAAGCATTGATGGGATTGGCTTGTTTCTGGCTAAAGAAGAAAAAGAAAAAGAAAAAAACCAAAACCTAAAAAACAACAACCCAAGAACACAAAACAACAAAAAAAAACCACCTTTGCAACTTTCCCTCCACTTAAACAAGTTTAAAAGGGGAAGGCTACAGCTTTTTCCTCAGTAAACATAAGTTGAGATTGAGAACTTGTATGGAGGTCAGGATGACTATAAAAGCTTGGCGAAATGAACTCAGCCTTCACCATTTCCTGATTCACTTCAGCTTCTTTCTCTTTTGTCTGAGCTTGTCCCTTAAGATGACAGCCCTGATGGCAACATCTTGAGAACTACTCCAAAGTAATTTCAAGCAATATATAATTATGATGGGACTGAAAGCTCCCACTTACAAAGCTATAGCAGCTGTGTGAGATCTGGCCTATCTGCTAGGCTGATAGCTCTGCAAGCTTCTCCAGCCTCCTTTGCAAGCAAATAGCTTACCCACTGGATCACAAAACAATTCATTGAGGGATCTGGGATCTGGGACCCAGCTGTGTCTTTTTCTTGTGCTCCTCTGAGGAACTGCAGCATTTCTTCACGGACAAGGACTCAGCAGTTAAGGCTACCAAGGCAAACATCAGTAAAAGGTGCAGGGTGAGTGCTACCACGGTATGTAGGGAGCAAGAGAAGCCACAGCACAGCTTCCTCATACTAGGCATAATCCTGGTGTTAGAAAATTCAGCACTGATGGAGAGTTTGCTCAGTCCCTTCTTTGCTGAGAGGATTGACAAGTTACAGAGAACTTTTCCAGACATTCACAATGGTCCAGGCCAACACCTAGATTCAAACATCCCTCCTTGCTTGCATCTGTAGCTATGGTTCACCAACACTGCCAACTATGCTGTGTGCTTTATCTTAGCATTTTGGATCCATCTCAGCATCTATCACATAGTCCACTAGAAAACAATAACCTTTAGCTGTCACTATCCTTAGGCTTCAGCTCCCAGCTGAAGTTTGGAGTTCCTCTTTGGAGTCTTTCCTTTGTGTTAATGGGAAAAGCATCAGATACTGGAGATGTGTTTAGAAGTGATGCTGGTAAATCACAATGACTTTTGAGACCCCTACCTAATTCACCTTGAAAATTATTTGTTACTACTTGAACTTATCTATTTTCTCCCTCAAAGCTCTCATCCAATATACACTTGACGAACCTCCCTCCATGCGTGTATGTTGTTCAGGTAAGTGTTTTAACAAGTATTCAGTATTGATAGGTTAAGAGGTGACTATTTATTAATAAGTAAACAAATGGCTTTTTTCCAGAAGTTATATCCAGAATTACATAATGTAGGAAGATAAGCAGCTTTAATGATCAAGTGAATTATTAGACCTGGAAAACTAATCACTGCAAAAAACTACTCACTTGTTTAATGTTTCAGAAAGCTCCTAATGTAAAGTCTTGTTCCCGTATCCTGTTTCTGCACTCCGACTAAGCTGATTTTCATGTTTTGTTAATGTTCATCTGGGATATCTTTGAGCTATGAAACAGAATACCTACAAGCTCAAGAAGCCATACAAGCTGCCCTTGTTAAATCTGATTCCCTGCCCAGTCACCAGTCAAAACAATGGGGGTTCAAACAATGCCTTTGGCAGAAACAAAGCCATACTAATGGGATTTGTCTTACATAAAAAGCAAACCCAAACTACATAGCCTCACAACATAACAGGTCCCAGCCTGTAAATACAGTTAGGTGTTTCAGATCTTAAAAATCACAGGACTGAAAAAAAAAAAGAAGAAAAAAAAAGCATCTTTTTTGCATCTATTCTATGATTTTGACACACAGAGGTGCTGGCCAGGGCAGGTGCCAAACAACCACAGAGCAGGCTCCCAGCCATGGCCCTCGTGTTGCTCAGTGTGGTCTGTCTGGGCTGTGCCTACATGGAGCGAAGGGATCGTGCAAAATGATCCTACGCAAAAAACGTCGAAGCCTACGGCATGGATTCCTAGCACTGACATGTCAACCTGGTTCATGTCTCTGCCCCGTGATTCCAGGGAGAAGCCCCCTATTATGCTGGTGAGATCACACACCGATTGAGAAAATGTCAGGGTAAAATAACAGCAAAGTTCTTTGATGCTCTTCAATGAACTATAATTACTGCATTGTCTAGAAAAGTAGTTCAATTAACAGAGATACATGCATGGGGGATTATTGTGGTAAAGAACACTCTCCTCCTAATGACTTTCTGCAGAAATTTTGACTCAGAGGGGATTTTAAACATATTAAGTGCTGGGTGAAGAAAACACTGGAGGTAAAGCTCAACTGCATTATTGAATTTTGAAGGAAAGAGCAATTTATATTATGGGAACATTTAGAAACTATTCAGGCGGAGATAATAAATGATTAATGACTATCAATAAATGGTTGGTCAGTGGTTACGGCAGTTAAGAATCTAAGAGGTCAACAGATTTGCTAATGTGATGGGACTGTACCGTGTATAAAGTGCATGATACTCCTCATAGCAATAAGCTTTTAACACCTCTTTATTTTTATTTAACCTTTTTAAACTATCTATAAAAATGGACTGAATATTAAATAAATAATTTTAAAAAGAATTGTATCCTGTTGGATCTATTGTAAAGGTACAATGATTTTGTAATCCTGCCATTCAGTTGTAGCCACAGAGTAAGGCTAGAGGCCAGTCAAGCTCAGCAACTGCACTGGTCTGGTGTGTCAGCAAGGAAGGTGGCTGAAGCAGACATGGGTGATTTATTCTCTGACAGCTTTCTCAGTCTGCATCTACCTCCCTCTAGGTTAGTCCAAAAGAGACTTCTACCTGCCTCTGCAGCATTGTGGCCCTTCTATAGGTCACCTTCGCCTTCCTGCATATTCTAACCTTCCCTGTTTGCACTGCAAAATCACAGCTACCCTCCAGTATTGTAAAGATGGATTCAGAATCAATCCCTACCAAAGCAACACATCTAGGGCCACCACCCTCCTTCATGGATGGGAAGCATCATTCCATGGTCACTGTCAGTCTTTATTTGGCTATAAAAGTGATTCACTGTCCCTGCTATGCTGCTGACCTTTTCAGAATTACACCCACAGCTTGCCCTGAAGCTGATAAACTCTTCGTGTGAAGGGAAACAAACCCATCTTAGCCCATTGCAGGACTTTCTTATTATGTCTGAAATGCCTTTGCACTTGCAGAAGATCTTGGGAGGTCACTGTACAATGGAGCTGACACACACAAAAGGTCCTCCCCAAATCTGGGAGAGCTACAGACCATTCAAGAACAGGCTGACAAAGTCAGGTGTATTTCTGAGGACAGGTAGATGCAGATGTCATCTCTCTGTGTAATATGTTCAAAATACCTAGTACCGTGCTGTTGGGAAATACAGATACGGCTGACATAACTTAGGTGTCCCAGCTTTGTTACACCTGAGCTGTTGTCCAAACTTCCAGTACTGAATCAAAACCCACATCAACAGTCAACGGGGACCAAACAGAGGAGGTTTAGGATAAGGTAAACTGCATCCTAAACTCCACTGATCTTACTGACCGGCTCTTTCCCTGAATATAATGGGGATTTGCTCAGATATGGGTGTCTGTGTTGTAGATAACCACATTATCCAAATGAATGTCCCTCATTTCTTAACTGTCAACAGAAGGGAAATGAGACTTCCCAGTGCAATTTCAGTCTGCTTAGAAAAGCTGGGTTTGACTTCTGGGGTTTCATCTCCCTCTGCTGTAGCAAAAAGCTGCCATTTTGTGAGCTCCACACTGGGGAATGGCTTCCTAAGTGTCTTATACCTGCACAGTCGTGTAACTACTGAAGCAGTAAGGGTTTTCTCTGCAACGAGGCTGCTTGTTGTAACAGAAACTAATTGAGAAAATACAAGGTATTGTTAGCAAGATTCAATTTTTTACACAGGAGGAAGCATACCGATTGACAAAAGTCAATCAGCAAATCACGAAGTTCCTTAGATGCCTAATAAGGGTGTGTTATTCTCTGCCCCACTAGTCACTAATGTAGCTCCATAAACTTTATGGAGTGACTCCAAATTTACCTTGGTAAATGCACTGACAGTCCTGCGAGACTGGGAAAGAAGTGAGTTTTATTTTTCTCCCAGCTGAATTACCAACTATGCCAATTTTAAAACAGAGCATAGTCTGTTCCTTTGACTCTTGCAGGTCACAGACAAGACCTGACAGAGTTTCCAAACCATTTTCTGACAAATTGAGGCAACTGACCTACCTTGCTTTGTCAAAGCCCCTCCCTGTGCTATTGCATTGGGATGAAAATGGCACAAATGACTCACCATAAGTCAGGAAATGTAATTATTTCATATTCTAGTGCATAATTCTTCATACACGGTGCACAAAAAATGTATTGTCTGCAAGAAACTCTGATGTTATCTGCTGTGTACAGGAAAGCCAAAACTTAAAACTGAGACTGAGAGAAAAAATATGTATATAGTCATGCCTACACTGTTTTTCATGCCCATAGGCAGGAGAACAAGGAGCAATCCTACAGCAATCCAGACTTCAATAACCCTTCTCTCTGCATGGATGTGGGAGGCAGTTTTTCTATCCCATAGAAGAAAAGTGTCCCTTTGAGGTGAAGTGCTTCCCTTCTCCTGGGGTATTGTTGAGAAGGTCTGGGCAGACATTCACTGCCTCTGACTCCATCTCCCTACTATGGGGGAACCCTCTGTACCCAGGCCTCTCTGGTGTCCTAAGTTCCCCCACAAGGACTCAGTTTTCCCAAGGATCCCAACTGGTCTGTCTTGAGACCCCAAAAGCCTGAGTGGCATTACCAGCAGCGTTTAGAAAGTCACCGTGGGGAAAGAAAGGCTCATACCAGTACGCTGGGAAGTGAACACATCTGGGCCAAGACTCAACCTGGGAAGCTTTAAGCATTTATCTACAAAGTCTGAACTGAGCACATTGCCACTTTAGGTTCCCTTATATGCGTGTACCTGCAATTTAGTACCAAGTGCACCCTTCATGCTCTGATGATGACCACAAAGAAAACAGACGAACTCACAGATATTTCCACAGGGTTTCAATTGGGGGTGATTTAGGCTTAAGACATGTGGCAGGAGCTCATGGAAACCTGTTCAGATTCAGTTCCTGACCTGTGGCAACCTTGATCACCCAGTGTTTTTTAAACAATGAAAGCTGAATGTGGCGCAGGCAAGGACCCTTGAGAGGTAATGCAAACACCAGCTGGTAATGAACTCACCAAAGCTTTATTATTGAAAAGCTCTATTGCTGGCCTGAGCTCAGGGTTATGGGTTTATTATACCTTCCAGTCAGGGTCTGTCTGCTCAACACAGTTAAGACTGAGGATATAGGTGATCTGGGGATATTATTCATGTTATTTTAGATTGAGGTACTTACTTGGGTTTTCAGCCTTTCTGTCCTATCTCATTAGGAAATGAATCAAAGGCAGATCCACATACACAGCTTCTAATGAAACTGCTGGAGTGAGAAGAGATAGCAAGATAATTAAATTCCATGCTGTACTTGAGCTAGAACAGAAACTTTTTATGCTTCTGAAGTTGTTAAATTGGCCAGTAGTCAAACTTGTAAGCTTGTTAGTTTTAGGCAAATTATAAAAGCCCCTCAGAGCATGCACAAGGTATTCCTCAATGGTCCTTTACCCTATCTTTCATTTCAGAGAGCATATATTCCTTTAGGATTAGCTCCACCGCATGCAGTCACTTCATAAAACCCTACTGAGCTAATGAGCGCTGTACTCTGAATGGCCAGGTCTTGTTTTCCGTCAAGTCCTTTGTTTTGTTCTTCCGTCATGCTGCTGGCTCATATACTTAATCTGCCAAATTATATTTCTTTACAATAATTTTGGGTTCAGTACTAACTGCATCTTTTAAAATTCAGCCATCAACAAGATGTGAACAACAGAACACACCTAGCAAACAAGAGCTTCAGTTTTCTCTAAAGAATAATAAATTTCTAGACCAAAGTGCTCTGTTGTCCATAGCATCCATATCTTCATTTTTTGCTTTTTGTTTTGTCCTTCAGCTCTCTCCTTTTGTAGTTACTAAGACTTAACTAACACATAACTGTCCTGGAATAACACTATTTTAAAAAGTATGAGAGTGAAAATAGCATATATTGGGGAGAATGAGACATGAAGTGAAAGCTAGAGAAAAATCATTATCCTGTGTGCCGTTTTTGGCTGGGATACAGTTAATTTTCTTCATAGTAGCTAGTATGGGGCTGTGTTTTGGATTTGTGCTGCAAACAGTGTTGATATCACAGGGATGTTTTCACTATCACTGAGCAGCTTACTCAGCAGCAAGGCCTTTTCTGCTCCTCACCCCACCCCACCAGTGAGCCAGCTGGGGGGGTACAAGCAGTCGGGAGGGGGACACAGCCGGGACAGCTGACCCCAACTGACCCAAGGGATATCCCAGACCATATGACATCATGCTGAGTATATAAAGCTGGGGGAAGAAGAAGGAAAGGGGTCATGTTTGGAGTGATGGTGTTTGTCTTCACAAGTAACTGTTAGGTGTGACGGAGCCCTGCTTTCCTGGGGATGGCTGAACACCTGCCTGCCATGGGGGGCGGTGAATGGATTCCTTGTTTTGCTTTGCTTGTGTGTGCAGTTTTTGAATTACCTATTAAACTTTATTTATCTCAACCCACGAGTTGTTTTTTTTTTTTCCTCTTACCCTTCCGATTCTCTCCCTCATCTCACTGCAGGGGGAGTGAACCAGCAGCTGTCTGGGGCCTAGTTGCCAGCTGGGGTTAAATCATGACATCCTGTCATTGAAAAAGATATACGCAAGTACTTCTTAAAATGTGGAGTTCTGTTTGTATTGGCTTTCTTTTCCTCATGTTTGGCATAACAGGAGCACTATCACTCATTGTTGCATTGGAACAGCTAATCATTGTTCTTTAGGAAATACTTCCATTGTTCAGCATTACAGTTTGCACACATACACATAGACACAGAGATGTAAGCCAACCAAGTAAAAAGCCAAAAAAGAATTGTAATACTTTCTTTTTTACATTCCAAGATTTTCAATCTGGACAACTAAACCTGGGTGTTTCAGATATATTTAAGCAAAATGAAAGATACTTTTATGCTCTTACATGTAGAATGGATGGTAAAATCCCTTTGTAATTCAATGCCTAACTTATCGCAGCCCTTATGATGTAAATTAAGTTTCTTATTTGGTACATACATGCTTAAAACACCTATCAATTTCCTAAATATTAATTTAGACACTGAAGTTTAGGTAAGTACCACTGTTACTTGATTTCAGTTTACGCAGTATTGAGAACCCATAGTTATTTCTGATGATGCAGAGAACGTGAAGGATACAAAACATGCTGGAATGACATTTGGAAGAAAAGCTGTGTTTATCTACACGACTAATACAGCTCTGCTCTGTATTTCCTTACGTTATCTTCTGGCTATACTCTTGCATGACTTTCAAGGGCAAGATTTCTGAACGAAAGAGGATGCCTTCAGCAAGTCCAAGTCAACCCTGATCGCTGTTGGGACAAGGCTGGAAAGTTGCTAACTGGCATCAAGCATAAAGGCAATCTTTTCTTCCAAGAACTGTCCCTTAGGAAATGGTACACAGCAGGTGATCCCCATCCCTGTTTTCTATTTTGAAGTAAAAGAAGCAAGCACTTGCAAAAGATGACACCCAGCTACTGGGGTGCTGGAAACACCTACCTCCAGAGGCCTAGATATTAAAGGTAGGAAGTGAAAACAAGTTCAGCACAGACACACTTGTGTTTCCCCTGAACATCACAGTGGCCACAAGACAAAATACCACCTTGCATCCTTTAAGGAAACAGACTTTCACTCCACGAAAGTAAAGCAAACTCAGCAAAGCCAAGCAGTTCACCAGCTCAAATTCTCCTCTTCAAAGACAAGCCAGGCCATGTAGCTTGTTACAGCTATTGGCCTTGTGAGAGAAATAGGTAACAATCCCAACACTCACTGTCATTACACAGTCACAAATGAGACTACAATGCCCCAAGATGAAGATATAATACATATACTCCAGTGTTCTGTCATCATACCATGGGCCACAGCATGGTGGCGGAAGCCCTCAGAGAAACTCAGTGTTCTCTCCCATACGTAATCTGGCAAAAAGTGGCTGGGCATTGGTTGCCTGACTACTGCCTTTAGCCATCTCACTGCAATGGCCAGAAAAGAAAACCTTGTATAAGACAAAGAAAAGGTTAATACAAATTGGTTCCCTAATACAGCCTCATTCAGTCCCTACGCTGCTCCCGCAAATAACAAAGTCTTCCTCAGTTAAGGCAAATTACAAGCAATACTTATAGCTGTCTACCTGCAACTCCCTTGGAAAGGATTGACATGACACTTATAACCAATCAAAAGCCAATTAACCAGTGGGGAACCAGCCTGTGGGCCACAACAAAATTGGTCTGTGTGCTTGCAAATAAACCAACCAAAAGAAAATAGAAAGTGAAATGTAAAGGAAAACAAATACAAGTCTCTTAAAGTTTCATGCTCTTTGCAGAATTACCTGCTGTATCTCCCATGTACAGGTAAATCCTTGGGCAGCTTGTGACGTTGTGCCGTATTAGTGGGCTGTCAAGTTCTTCTGATGAACATACATCAAGCTGTTCTGCCACCCCTCTGTCACAGCGCTGTAGAATCAGAGTGAAATGGGGCTGGAGGGGGCACACAGCTGGCAGTCCCAGGCTTGAATCATCTATTCTGGACAGATGGCTGTCAAACTCACTACCTCCTGGAAGAGACATTTCCTAGCTTTTCATATTCTTTTTGCTTATTTAGCTAGACTCACTACTAAAAATGTTCTCCTATGCTGCGTAGGAATTAACTTTGAGGAGCCCTGGGTTTCAGCCTCGTCCTGTTGATCAGTTCACCTAAATGACTTACCACAGGCTCAGAAAGGAGACTCTTCAAAAAACATCTTCCAGTAGTATATGTGTTGTTTGGGTTCCTCACAATGTTTCCTGCAGGGAGGGCTCTTAATCTGTCACCTTGCCTAGCTTTGCTCTTCTGTTTCTGAGGTTTGACATGTCTTCTAGGCCAAAAGCCAAGTTCTGCGCTTTTAGCAGAAGCTTCATCAGTGGTATCTAAAGACCCTCTTGACTAGTATCAGCAGGAAGTTATGCACCCATTAATTCCATTGATTTGTATATTAGCAGTGTGAAAGAATGATTGACTTTGACAAACAAATGGAATGACCCACAGTCTCTGAGGATAGTATATGCTAAATAAACTTTAACAAACAAATTTTCAGGATGTTTGGAATGAAGGCCCAGATCCACAAAGGCATTTCACTACCTGAGTCCCACTGAAATTAACGGGAGTCCAGAGCAAGAGTGCTTTTGTGGATCTTGGCCAATGTGCCGGCGCTCCAGTGCAGCTGCCAAGGACTAGAGGCAATGGCAAACTTCCCGTAACGATCAGTGGCACAGGCTGCAAGACTCAATTTATTGTTAAAGTCTGTTAAGGCAGATCCTCAGCTGAAGTGAATTGTCCCAGGCTTGCAGAAGTCAGTGAACCCTGAACAACTGAAACTAGCAGGGAATTGTCCCACTTCTTTCATGGTTTTGTCAGTTGACTTTCAAGTTTTCTGAGAGAAGGTTGCTGGCAGAGACCACAGGAGTAGCCTTTTGGACTATGGGAAGTGTGAGACAGGCAGAGCCTAGTGGAGCAGTCTTTGTGCACCTTTCCATCAGAGGGCATTTCCATGGAAGCAGGAAGACAGAGAGACCAAGAGGTCTGAGATACCCTCATGTTTGCTGAAATCTCCAAGACATTGTTGGAATATTCCCGCAGACACTCTGTAAAAGTGGATCAGTAAGTGAGAAGCTACAAATCCAGCTAAAACACAGTGCTGGATTGTTACATGCCTCTCCATCAGCTTCGCTGCAGAACATTAGGTAATCGGCTTTTAAATATTTTATTTGTGTGCATTTTAAGCATTTCCCCAGCATGTTGAAATGTACCAAGGACTGTGGCTTTTGATATTTAAGCCAAAACCCAATAATCTGTTGACCCGTCAAATAAGATATTCCCAGTTTTTAATAATAAGTGTTAAAATCCTGTAAAAATCAGGTTAGAAAATATTCCTATTAAACAGATACTGGTGACTGCTTTAAACCCGTCACTTAAGGCCTATGTGGGAAAGAGTAAGAGATAAAACCAAAACCAAACACATCCTTTGAGCACTGTGATCAAAGCACCTAAGAGACACTTAACAAAACTGCTGTTGCTGTCAAAATGCCGCTGTTACCCTAATGCTCTCGTAGTGCGCTGCTGAAGCACTTCTTTAAAACACCAATCTCTTGTGACAAAACACACTGGTGAGACCCAAACCCCACAAATACCAGGGAAAGTCTGACCAGTTGATATTAAGGCGCTTTGGATCAGATTGCTAATGGCCTGATCGGACCATTCATTTTAAATGTTTGTAAGAAAGGTATGTGTCACTAGTCCCATTGATAAGAACAGATTACTCCTGGCTGTTAAGCACGTTGACGTGCCTACACACAGTTCCAGAGCACTCAGAATGTGTTGGCAATGGCGTCGAGCTGCACCGGCACTCCTAGAACCTAACTGCATATTTTCAGACCTGAGTTGCAGGATAAATGAGCTTCAAAAGACTCCCAAATTGTTGACCCCAGCACACAATGTATCTATAGATATATGCACAAACAACGTGATGGTGACAGTCCTCTTTGTCTTCCCAAGTAAACCCTTATTTTAGATATTTTTTGGAAAAGAGCTAAGTGCATTGGAGCTGAACTGGGGATTGAAGAGACTGGGATCTTCTGAAAGCCTACACTAATAGGTGGCAGAATAATAACTTTAGTTTGCTGAGTCCTTTAGAAAGGTAACAGTCCCCCTCATTACCGAAATCATAAACATGACCACATGATCCTATGGAAAAGGCAATCAGGAAGGGAAACTGACAATACACAACATGAGCTTGATTAATAGAAAGAGATTGACCAAGTTTTATATTTCAAACTCAGTTAACAAACAAATTAATATGACCTTCCTAGTCGGAAGCAAATGCATTTTAAATTAATTTCCTTAATTAATCAAGGTGGTAATTAGTAAAACTGGTGTCTTGTGGAATTAGCAGAGACTTAGAATGAGTTACATTTGTACTGGGGAAGTGCTTGTGGTTTGTGTTTTCTGAATAAATAAGAAAGGAAGAGGTTCCTGAGGGATCCAATGATGGCTAAAAATTAATGCCTGTGTGCTAGAAATGCAGATCAAGTTTGAAGCCAAGAGCCTGGGCCAGTGTGCTGCTGTTTACTGCCAAATGCAATAAAGCCTGGACAGCAAAAAAATCCTAAATTTGCTCACATTTGAAATGGGGTTACTTCTGAGATCTCCAGTGCACACGTGTGTCTAAGAATAGCCTGAGTCAAAGAAGGAAGGCAAGCTAAGCCAGAGGAAAGATATTTGAAGTGTGTTCTTCCTGTTGTTTCGTTTCCTTGTCTTTCTTGTGTACTGTCCGATACTGGTTCGATGTTTTTCCTCTCTAGGTTAGTTCAGCCTCTCTGCTCAGACAGTGTGCCATGTCACCTCCACCAGAGCCTCGCCATCAGCTCAGAAAGATAGCCACATTGTCACCCACCTGCTCTCAACAGGAAAGCTGCGTCAGACCACACAGCTGATGTGCCCATGGCACACTTCCCTAGAATAAGGTGCCTAAATCATACCCATTTGGTTTCCTTCAGCGTATCAGAGCTGCTAACATCAGGTTGAAAACAAAGGGACAACATATGGAAACAACAAGGACACTGAGGGGTGGGTAAGGCTGGCTGGTCTTTGAGAGCAGTGCACCAAAACGAAAATGTCTCTGTGGGCAGTGCACCCAACCCCTCTGCAAGCAGCCAGCCACAGCTGGGCTCCACAGGGGAGCTCGCTTACACCGCAAACTGGGGGAAATGCCAACGTTTCAAACTTCTTTAGCATTTGCCTTCTCTCGTGCTGTTTCCGTTCCCTGAAAGGGAAGAACGGGGCACAGTGAATAAAGAAATGCTGATCCCTCTTTCTTTTGGTTAGGGGTGCTCCTTCACACCCTGCCTGGTTTTTCTGGTGCTTTCAGGTCCCAGTCTCCATTCAGTGGCTGGCAGAAAGGGAAGGACAGAGGGAGCAGGTTGGGTCAGTCCTGAGCCCACAGGACAGTGGGAGGTGATAAGAAGGTGACACTGGTTAGGTGTGCTGCCTCTGACATGGGCAATCTTGGGGGGCGGGGGGCAGGTAGGGGGGTGTGCTGGTGATTGTACACGTAGCCAGAAAAAACGCAACAGACTGGGAATGAGGGAATCCGGAGTTATGCTAGAGGGGAAAACTGATGTATTTTATATGCTTCTAACCAATCATCACTTTTTAAAAATTACTTTACACCTCACACTTGCAGTTACAAGCAAATATAAACAGCTGGAAAACTGGGAAATATAGGTGGCACTACAGCAGTAATAGGAAACAGCTGCCTGACCTGGTTAAATCACAAGTTAAAATAGTGACCTCAGCAGAACCATAGTGTTATGGAACTACTCCAGCTGGAGGGGACCCTCAGGAGGTCTCTAGATCAAGCTCCTGCTCAAAGCACTGAAATCAGAGCAGGTTCATTGTCCAGTTGAGTCTTGGAAACCTCCAAGCACAGAGATGACACAAGCTATCTGTACAACCTGTTCCAGTGCTCAATTATCCTCATAGATAAAAAAAAAAAGTCCATTTATTCAGTCTGAATTTTGTTTCTAATTTATGACCACTGTCTGTCTCCCACTGTGCACCTCAGTAAAGAACCTTGTCTCATCTATTTACTAACTGCCTCTTATGTACTGGAAGGCTGCTAATAGATGTCCTCAAAGACAATCCTTCCAAGGCTGAGCAAGCCCTGTTCTCTCAGGCTCTCCCCACTGGGCACATGCTCCAGACCTCTGTCATCTTGGTGACTCTCCAGGGAGCTTCTTCCAGCACCTTTCTTGTACTGGGTCCCAAACCTGGACAATTGACATAGTACAACAGATAGGATCTAAAGAGTGCCACGTAAAGGAGAATAATCATTCCCCTTGATCCACCTGCTATGCATCTGTTAACACAGCCCTGCATGCTGCAGACCTTCCCTCCTGCCAGACACACTGCTGATGCTTGCTCACCCTACTGCTCACCAGGACTTTGAGATCCAGATTTCTTTTTTTTTTTTTCATTTGTTGTCCACTCTTGATGAAGCCATAAGCTGTATTTGATCAGAAACGTATCCAGCATCTGATTTCACCACTCTAGGGAGCACGGGATTAGCTCAACGATTTTAACTGGAAACATAATCAGCACTTCTAAACTTTGGCAAGTGAACCGGGAGATCCACACTACAAATATCTGCCATCACAGAGTTAAGTGTCTGGTCCAGCAGAAACAATTTTGTGTGCAGAAGTAGCCAGAAATTTCCTCACAGATAAACGCTCCCTTGATCCCTGCTCCTGAGCAATGACAGCCTGTACTAGCACCCACCTGTGACTCATCTGAGCACGTGTTTCTACCACTCAGCAGCTCTTCAAGGGGTATCAGTCTAAGCATTGCCCACCCTGCCAGCCACCAGTCACTGCAATGTTTGAAACACAACTCACATCTTCACAGCCCAGTGGTGGCAGCAAGACTTTTGCAGCACTGCCAAGTTGCCGGTGCAGGGTACCATGACTTCCATCTCTCACCTTCAGCCAGCCTTTTTTGTGGCATTGGCATAAGGCTAAGCCTCTTGGCTCCTCAGTCTTGGGCACTGAGCTCAAGTCACCTCACCTCCTCTGAAGTCTAGCAGAGGGGTACAAAGCTGCTGTGAATCAAGGCATGGCCCCTAAAAATAGATGAAAAAACCCAACCATTCCTTGCTATGCAAGGGAATAAAACAGCAATGTTGTGGAGTTTCGAAGTCCTCTTCTGTCTGCCAGTCACAGAGCAGAGCCCCTCTATCACCCTTAAGGCATTAATTAGTGTCTCTGGCTCTGCAGGAGCCACTTAAACAGCTCATCCCCATGTTCTGTGCTTTGGCTGCCCTCTCCATTTTGTTATTTTGATGCTCTCCGAGTTTTCATTAGTAAAAGTTCGGAGGTACTGCTGCCATCAGACATCTGCTTTCTCCAGACAGCTTCTGAGGATCCACTGGCTACATCTATACTAGTCATTAAAAGGACCAGGACTCATTAGTTGTCCCTTGGCATAGCATGGCATGGTTAGGCTCATGCCACTGTGGCCAGCTCTCTTCCCACCTGACAGAAGCTGGCCTCATCCGTGCTTCTTACTGGAAATCATCCTTGCCTGTATTGTTCCCCAAGACATGACCTTCAGGGAACAGTTACAGCCATGCCAAGGATCACGCTAACAACTGCACAGTCTGGACAGTTGGGACAGTTCTTATGACCATGCCTTACCTCTCTTTGGTTTATTAATGCAGGCATAACCACTGATTCAAGTTTAAACCATTAAGGGCAAGTTTCTCCAGATTCAATGTCTAGGATAAGATCTAAATGCACTTCTGCTCAAAAAACAACCTACTGGAAGTGGAGAAACAGTTACATACTGTGATCTCCAAATATGTCTACACATTCTTACACTGCCTGCATAATATATAATTCTGCATGTGGATATACTCACAAAAAATAACTATGGGACGTGCAAATGGATACAGCAGATGACTGTGAAATGCACCCTTGTATTTCCGTTTAAAAAAAAAATAAAATTGTCCTGCAAGGGTTTGGGTTTTTTTTTGTTTTGTGTTTGTTTGTTTGTTTTTTAGGGGGCTAAACTTCATCCTGTGTGTCAGTAAAGTTAAGAAATTTATTTCTCCATTGCTTTGGAATACAATTATCCAGAACAATAGAATATTTCAGTGTATTCAGGATTCATTGGCCTTCTGTCTGCTTGCAATACTCTTAGTAAAAATATGAGCATTACCAATAAGTACTTGAGGTGAGACAAGAAGTCTGTGTGCAAGAGAGATCTAACATCCCCTGAAGGGATGCTTCTCAGATCCACAATAGCTCATCTGGAAACAGCTTCTTCCTGATAATTCCCCTTGTTGTAAATGGTGCTGATGCACTGAATGCATCCAAAATAACAGCAATTTTCATGAAGGTCGACTGTCAAGCACACAAATGCAGACAGCTTCTGTCAGGCTGATGCTGCCAAGCAAGTTCTTCATTTAATGTGTAATAAGAGACTAGCCATACTGACTCAGAGCATGTGTGTAAATAGAGAACAAGAGTTTTATAACGTACTTGCATTTAGTAAGGACAGAGGGAACATCATATGGCCATATGCAGCTAATGAGATGAGGGACCACATTCAAGACTTCAAAACAATGAAGAGTAAGAATGACAGAGTCAATACAATGGGTTAAAGTCAATTTACTAAGGGCTTATTCATGTCAGAGGATCAGGTTCCCATCACACACTTGCTCAAAATGCTCAAGAAAACCAAAATAGACGATGTGTCATAAAAGGATGAGAGAAACCAATAGAAAAGAAGTTCCTTCTGGCTTAACCAGGGGAAATGTTCTAGCCCCAGCTCTGATGTCAAATCAGGTTTTTATTCTTGCTTTGAGTCAGAGGAGAGCAAGCAGACAGGTGCATCTGGCCCATGCTGCTCCTCAAGAACCACCGTGATTCACCACTCTGGAACAACCAGCGCGTTGTGCCTCTCGGATGTATGCAACAGGTAAAGCTACATGTTAAAAACAACCCCATAAAATTCCTTCATTTTTAGACATCTTTGTGCCCTTTCCTGAGTTCATTTTTTAATGGCTTTCCCTTCATTTTGATCTTCCCCAGAAGATATCAACCAGATGGAGGCTGTGGACATATGTAATGTCAGAAACCATTTACATCAGACCTACAAAGACCCTGATGCAAAGCACAGCAAAGTCAATGACAGACTTTTCTTTCCTCCCTGTGGCACTGGATCAGGTTTGTGGAACTCCAGCTTGCAATGGGAAAGAAGAGCCTGCACAGGTTGGGATGTGAATACATTGCTTTTACCTTTCTGACTTTAGAGGTAGCTGAACATGTGTTTTTCAATCTAAAATTGTGTTTTCACCCCAGAAACTGGGAGACAGACTCACCCTTGTATACAGTCTAAGACAAGCAAGCCTTGGGCAGTGATGCATTAGTCACAAATATTAAGATTTCCATTGGCACAAAAAGCAGGGGATAGCACAGTAGGTCTGAAATCTTGTTACTTTTACAGCGGCAGCAGCCTTTCACATTGTGAACCTCTTGTTTCTTCACATGGTTAGCTTCTGTTTACACCTTTTCTTGTGAGGTCTGGTGATCGAAGCTAGAAAATCTCAGGTTTGGGAAGGTCTGTTTCAATGGATCTGAGAGACATGAGCAGCAGCAAGATGAAGAATTAAACAAAAGCTGGGATGGTGGGTGGTCAATGCATTTAGCCCCAAAATTAAACCTTTTTTGCAATATTCTTGACCCTTATGCCACTACTTCTCTTGTTCAAGTAGAAAGGAGCAGGAGAGAGGCAATCTGCAACCTTACGGGCTCCCAAAATACCAATGCCACATGCAGCTGGTGGGCCAGAACTGTGACCAGCTGATTTCCCAGTGCTGGCTTGGAGGAATGAAAATCAGAAGAGAAATTTCACATCAGCTGGAGCCTGTAAGGAGCCACGGTGCCTTGGGGGCTGCAATGGGGAAGGGAGCTTCACAGAATTGTCTGCTCTTCTCCATGGCCACAGCTTCTCTCTTGTCACCAGACAAGGTATATGCCCATCACATGGCTTGATTTGCAGACATGCCCTGTCACGGGACTGATAGTTTGGGTCAGACTATGCTGGCCCTCAGGAGAAAGGGGAAAACAAGGAGGAAGGGGAAAGCAGTGCAAACATTCAGTAGTAAAGTATTGCCAGACTTTGAAATGTCTTTGGAAAACAGCATCCCTCATTTCCTTCTCCTGCAGGTAAATGTTACAAAGAGTCTTTGACATTGAATAAAACTGCCTTCAGGGAAGCAAAAGTAAGAGAAGATGGGAATGAGCTTTGTTGCCCTTTCTTGTATCCTAAGAAGTTGCAGTTTCCTTGGCCAAAGTAACAACAGGATACACATAGGAGAGACAAAAGAACAGCAAAGATAAAACCTGCCATTTCTGGTTTTGGTGCTAACTCTTGTAAACATGCTCACTGTAGGAGAAAGACAGACACAACATACTTTCAGGCCACCTGGAGACCTGGCAAGCTTATGTCATTGTGGTGCTCTTTAGAACATTGCTATTTAGCTGCCTTTTTGGTGATGAGTTCACAGCCAAATGTTCTCTGAGCATGATCTCTTTTTTTAAGCACATGGCAAGAAGAGATGTGAAAGAGAAAAAGTAAGCCTAGAAAGAGAAAGGAAAAATATGATAAAGAGAGATAGTATAACCCCTATACCTTAAGCTGTTCAAGCTTTAGCAGAAGCCAATTGACAAAGGAAAAAAAAAATGACCACCAACAACAAAAAAACCAACTAAACCCATTTCTTCACATCCAGCCTGCCCAGTCATCTCTTAAAGTGAATACATGAAAATTCAACAACATTGGGATGTTTATCAGAGTCCAGCAGACTGAGGGACTAATGACTCTGCTCCTTTCTGCCCCTTCTGCAGTCATCACTCCTAATTTCAAACAAATGAGGCTAAAAAGGTTATATGTCCCATTGGCTCATTTTCTTCCTTGTCAGTTAGTCCTACTTCCCAACACACCAATTTTAGTCCATTGATTTCCAGCGCCACACTTCTCTTGTTTACCAAACAATCTCAGCACTGTCCTTGATTGGCATCCATAGCCTTTTTATTTGGATAAAGCTAATCTATCTTTAGCTCTTGCTGACTTATATTAACAAACCTTGGTATCAGTCTGAATCAGTCTTTAATTACTTTGGATGATATAAAGCCTAGACCTCTACAGAAGCATTTTGTTTGCTTTAACTTCCTCTACAGTCTGGAAAACTATCTGAACCACGTGGTATCATTTCCTAGCTGAAAACCTGGAATATGTACAAAAGTCCCACCTGCTCTAGGAATTATGTTAGTGAGCAGGGAAGTGATACCAAAAGCATGCCAAAAACTCGTCAGAAGTATCTGTTCTTATCAGGGAGCAGACAGTTTATAACCTGGCTGTAGCTTCTCAGAATCAACTTGAGTTAGACCAGTTTGGTATGTAATTTAGGACACTAGGGTGCTATCCCTGAAAAAGCTCACTGGCAAAACCTGTTTGACCCAATGAACTCCACATTCCTCGTTCCTTGCTGTTTTGAAATGATCATTGCAGGGAACTGGTTGCGTACCGTAGTAATGAATGAGGACACCAGATCATACCTCAAACCCTAGCTGGGGCCAGGATTTGTCCTTTAAATCTCTTTCTGTTTAATTGTCCTAGCTAACAGGAACTTGCCCTTCTCAAGAATCCTCAGGTCCAAGGTTGGTGAGGTGAGCTGGGTCTTTTGAAATGGGAAGTGCAATACAACACTGTTCTGGTCTGGAAGCTGCTCCTAAGCACCCCACAGATGTTAGCTGCCAACCGACCCCAGCCCTCAGGAGTGAAGTTCTTGACCACCAGCATGCCTGCTCTCTGCTGACAGTTGAATCAATAAAATCCATGACCAGCATGAAGAGGACGGAGGGTCCTATAGTCAGGCACAGGATAACTGAATTTCCTGCCAGACTGAAGACAGTGGTGGTGAGTCAACATGTGCACTGGGATCAAGCGCAGTTTTCCCATATAGCGGGTCATACTCTCATCATCAATACTGCTTTGATATTGATGCATTGCACCCATGTTAAGAAGAAAAAAATATGGTTTCTCATGGAAAAAAAATATCTCATATCTCTTCAGGTTTTTGGTTTTGTTTTTTTAAATAATGTCTTAAGGAAAGAATTCAGGGAAGGGAGTCACCATTCTGCTTATTTTGGAATATATTTGTTCAGCATAGCATTTTCTTTCATGTTCTGTCACCACAGATTTTCCTGAAATGTCTCTATTTTATACAGCCTAATTAGAAGAATTTCTCATTTAATTATTGTTAGGGTGTCCCTGTTAAGAAATCAACTATATTTACTTTACAGGTGTGCAGCGAGTAACAACCTGATAATGATAGCAAAGGTTATTGGAGATAGAAGTGCCAAGGCACATCAGTATTACTGCTTAATTCCATTCATACATTGGTAATAGACTACAGACCCCAGATTACTAAAATTTCACTATAAAAAAAATGGTTTCTCTGTGGGTTTTTTTTTAATTTCTCTCTCTCTCTCTTTTTTTTTTTTTTTCCCTCCTCCCTCCCTTCAGGTGTATAGACTCTTGCTCTGGAAGCTGTTTCAATATATTATATTAGGCAGTAGCTCTCAATTTTTGTTTTGATTTCAAAATAATTGACAAGTAACTGGTATGGTTACCTCTGAAATACTAAGTCTAAGTGGGGTCACTGATGTTCAAGAAAAAGGAGTCCATGGTACAGAGTCAAAGATCAATGACATGTAGAAGAGAATGGAGGCCCATCTAAGAAGACAATACCAGGTAATAATCTGGTCAGTTTAACTAAAGGTTTTTTGATTCATCAGGAGATTAAATAGTAGGGAAGGAGATGAAGCATTCAAACTATAAATTAACACTGGCAAAAGCTAAGGGGAATAAAAGAGTAACAGAGAAAAGGTTATTAAGCATCAGAGAGCAAAGCTCCAAAACTAACGTTCGTTTTGGAGTTGTAAGGGTGAAATACTGAAAACCTTTTCAGATTGAGCTTGATATCTTCGAGTAAGGGGTTGTATGAAATGGTAGCAGCAGAATTGGTCTTTGATAACTCTTAGGCCCCTCCAGGCCATAAACGTAGTCCTTATTCTGCAAATGTCTAAATGAGATGGACAAGAAGATGTAGGAAAGAGGCAGGCATAAGGAGAACTCATCAATAAATATGCTCAATTTGCAAGTGAAATGATCCCCACATACACGCAACAAGCACCAGCCTTGCAAATGTAATTGGAGATCTAAAAGTCAAATTCTGACCTTTCTGCCTCCTTCACTTTCGCCAGGAATAAAGATATTTGTGATCAGAATTTAGCTGATTTGGGGGGGGGGGGGGGGGGGGGGGGGTTGTGGTGTGGTAGTAACGCATGAGGCAGAATATCATCACCTCCCTCATCTAGAGACACGTTCACTCTGTGAAAGTCAGATTTGGTGTGTGGCAGACAACAAATGTGCCTGAATTACACAGGAAAGACAGATCTAATGACTCACTACACACTATTTTTACTCAGATCCCTGGGTTCTTCTTTTATATTTACAGCCCCTTTTTGTATGATTTGTGTTCAAATCCACCACAAGATAGCTCAGAAAGGCAATATGGGTCAAATCAGAGACTCAGATAAATTTTCACCCTGTGACTGATTCAAGACAGAGGCACCTAGCAAAGCATCTAGCAAAGCACAGAAGGTGGAAAACTGTCTTGACTGACCTTGCTTTGTTATGCGAATTCACTGCTGAAAAAATTCACTCCCAAAAAAATGCACTGCCAAAAGCTCTGACATATCCTTGCTACAGAACGCCCATGGTGATGCCTCCATCTATTACCTACACAGCAGCTTTAGTAATGACAAAAGTTGTCCTGGGTGACCTAATACATATTTTTCCAATTCAGACTCTATGAATCTAAGATGAAACTGCTAATCAGAGAAAAACATTTACTGAAATAAAAGGAGGGCAAAATGGGTCACAAGAAGCAAATTAAAAGAAGGATCTCAGTGCTGCCTATAATGCGTTCTAATAATAAATTAATTGACTGCATGATAAAAATCTATAGGGAAATCTGTTAATACAAACTAGGCAAAATCTGACTTTGAACGTCTTTCATAGACCAGTTTCTCAGGTTAGTATGTAGGTCAACCGACATACTGAAGCGCAGCATTCACAAGAATGGCAAAATGAATCATGCAGCAACTCTAGGCTCTTTTAGTCAATAATCCATTAATGTAGAGAAGATATGCTTGATTCATGGCTACAGACATCTGAGGGCATTACTCTTCCGTCACTGGAAGCATGGCACATAACTCATGAAAAGTTATAGGGAAGTACAGCAACTGACCCCTCTGAGACAACGTCTGCAAGGAAGGTGGAAAGCTGTAGTTCTTCTTGCAATTATTAATTGCACTACCAAAAAAAGAAAAAAATTTTTCTAGCACTTATTCATAGGCCACAACAACCCAAAGACTGAATTCACAGAGCTGTCAAATGTCTGGCCTCACAGTTTAGTTTGACGATCACTTCCCTCCCAGGAAAACCTATGAACTCTTTCTCAAGAACAATAAACCACACGGGTTGGAGGGCAGGGAGGTAGGGGTAGACAGGCTGGTTGGTAGAGCCAGCAGGATAAAATAAAATGTACAAAGTAATCTTACCTATTTCAACTAAAGAAAAAAAATCAACAAAACACAACCAGAAAAAAAAAAAACCAACAACAAAAAAATATCCAACCAAAGAATCTCATGCTGATTATTATTAAATAGTGGCATCTATTATTGCTTTACACTCCTCAGTGAATTGTAGGATATTATTTTTTCAAGTTTGAGAGAGTTAACATAGCAGACATTCTTTTACAGTTGTGGAAAACAGATATTGGAATTGAGGTAGTAAACTGGTCTATATGCATTCCGGCTCACTCCCAACTTCAGCAGAATCTGGTTCTAGATTTTGTCCAAATTTATATGTCTATGGACACAGTCAGGAAACTGAAATTCAGAAAGCTGAAGGGTTTGTGAGAGTCTTCAGTCAAATTGCTTATATACTTCCCAATTCATTCTACAGGGAGAATCATAAAAAACGGGACTGAAAAGGTCTTTGAGGGGTCATCTAGCATACTCTCATGCACCAAAATCCACTCTTATCTAAACTGCTTCCAATTACACATTCACCAGTAAAATACTTATTTAGATGTGTCAGCTTCTTGGCAAAATGTAAGCAAGTAAAAGAAGAGTAATCTTTCCTATGGAGTTAGGGTTTGCAGCTGAATCCCTTAATATTCTGTTCATAGCAGGCTATTTTATTTTTCCAATGTAATCCTCCCAAGGTCCTTGCCTTCAGCTGAACTTTAAAACAGAAAATCAACACATTTACTAAATTTAAAACTTCTTACTGAAATGTTTTTACATGTTCATTTCTCCTCATTTCAGAACAGAGGGCATTAACCCAATGTACTTTTATACAGACTGTAAAAGGTCTAAACAATAGCAAACTGGGAGAAGAGCTGGCAGAAACCAAAGCATGCAGCATTACTGGTGCTGCTGACCATGAGAGACTGCACAGAATAGAAAACAGTGCAGCAGGGCTTTGTGATTTGTCCTTTCATCGCTATCTTCACTCTCCCACTGAAGGAAGAGCAAGATATTTCTGGAAGAATTCTAAATATGACCTTGCAGATGAGACAAAGTACCAAAGCAGTGAGTGTTCATTCACTGGGTTCGCAACTTAATGGTGGTTTTAACCTGAAATAGGCACCAATACACAGAAAAGAAATCTCCTTGTTTTCAGTCCACATTTCCATAGTCTCTCCTGTCTGCCTTGCTATTTGGACCGACATCAGTGACCATACCTCCTTTCAAACAAAATGGCTGTTGGTAGGCCGTATGACTCCCTGCAGTAAGAGTGCCCTATTTTCTGACTACAAAATCTGCTGCTATTCACTTGTCCTAGGGCAGCCAAAAAATCTACTGTTAAGTAGTCCTAGCTCCTACTGTGTCTGCCCTACTTTGTGATAACAGGATATACCGTTATCAATCTAATCTACCATGATTCAAAGGAGCTATTAGCCATCTTGCATTTTTAACCACAATACCAGTAGCATCTCTGGAGACTGACTGAGATTCCCTTAACAATTCTTGGACAATACTTGAATTCTTACTATATCAAACGTTTTCCTTCAGTAGCAGCTCCTGATCCTTTGTGATGAAAAGGGATCCTTTTTTTTCTTTTGCATTTCCAGACCCCTGCATAAAAGTAAGCTTCCTAGGCAGATTTAGCTACCCATAGCTTTGAAATAAAGAGGTAATGAATACTGTGTCCATGAGCTAAAAATGAAAAATCATGGGTTTGCATCCTCAAGTCTTGATTTTTGCATGCACTTTGACAACCATTCTACCTACCAATAGTGATAACCTCTTTCCCTACAGAGTGATCAACAGTTTGTTTGTTTGATAAGAAACTTCAGATTGATTGGTGACATAGCGTTCATCTTACTCCACAGGCACACCTGTAATTGCAGATGACTGTATCTAAGCAAGTCACCAAAGGCTTCCTTGTAGTCAATAGATCTGACTAGGATGTTCAATGGAATTTAGAGTGAGATTCATCTTAAATGATTCTCATTATTCCTATAATCTATGAGTTATATGAATACTCTTCATGCATGCTGAGATGACCTCAGATGAATGGCACACCTTACCTGCATTAAGTATAACAAAAGCCTCATTTAAATCTTAGCAGCAGATGCTCACATCACAGATACCTAAAGATTTTGTCAGGGAAATTTTACCTAGTTGTCTAAAAGTCTCCTTATACACATCTATATGGCATTTCCATAAGACAATATGCTCAACTGTGGTAGACACCTGTCTTGAGATCACAGCTCTCCAAAAGAACTGGTCTCTCTTCGTGGTTATACCACGAGCCTAGGTGAGTAGTGCAGATTGGGGACCTACCTATCAAAGAGCTAAATGATGATGATGATTTGCACTTATGTTCTGTGACTTTAATGGACAAGGACACCAAATGAGGTAAAAATAATGCTTTTTAACAAATGATTGTGCATAGTGGATCAGCCATAGTGTGGCTACACTCCAGGAAGTGCTGTTACGTGGTTCCTTAATAAATAAGCTGTGCTGTATGTTTTTTTCATATTATTCCTCTCTCCTTCTTTGAAAGCCTGGTGGTCATCTTTTTTCAAATGATAATTGAACTAAACAGCTTCTAGTGTCAACACTGTGATTCGATGTCTGCCTGATTAACAGAATGAGAGGAGCATGGCCAGTTAGAAAATCTGGAAATAGACTCACTTGGCTCATTTTGCAGAAAAAGACTTCACACTCTTCTCTCCTTGCCCAGCACGTATACAACTGTCTCTTCAGGCTTCCTAATATTGCTGCCTGCTATGGAAGTCTTGTCTGTCTGCCACTTTGCTCTGAATTTAAAACATAAGGCAACCATGACAAATCATAACAACCTCAGTCCCACCAAAGGCAAAAGAATTAGTACACAGCTAAGGCTGCATTTCTAAGAGCTGTGGGTTCACAGGTCAAGGACTAAAAAGACTATGTAATAGCATCCTGTTGTTTTATATGAAGGAATATGAGGCTTTGTTTCAGCCTTTGCCAGGTTTAGTTCTCAAATGCATATTCCGATACTGCTACTTTTGTTACCTGAATGACGACAAATGAACGTAATTTCTCATATCTGGTATGTACTCTATACTTCTGTCTAATTATCCTTTAAAGTCTGCACAAGAAACTTGCAGAGATTCTGCTTACGGAAACTGAGGACGTGGAAAAACATGGAGGAAACACGAGCCTTGCTTAGCCCAGTGTTGATAGGTGCTGGATATGGTTTCTTCGTTCTGTAGCCCCAGCTCCGATCAGAGCAGCCGACAGCTTGCACACCCGCTGAGGACAGAGAGCACAACGGCACGCTGTGGCAGCATCTCCCTACCATAGCCTGACAGCAGAGCAACAAGAGCACTAGCTAGCCTGGCACATCGGCTATTGGGGCGTTTGGCATCCTAGTCAAGTGAGCAGACTGTGTGGGAGCATCTGTCCCTGACAGCAGAAGAGAAGAAACAAGAATGAGGATAATACAGAAATGCTCTTGGACAGACCAGAGAATCCTACTGATGCAAGCACAGGCATGAACAAAGGGTCACTCTGCTCCATCCCCTGTAATCCAATCAGCTAATATCCCTTTTTAATTAGCTACAATCAAGTTAACATAATGAGTGCCTTCTCTGTTTACAAGCCTCATCTGTCCTCTTCCATTCTTGCATCCAAATCTGCAGTGCAGTTATGGCTGGGTTTTGATGATATTTGCTAAGCAGCTTGACCGGGGGTTGTCCCAACCTTTCTGTTAACCTCAGGGGCACTGAAACACACCGTTCTGTAACTATTAGGCACTGAAAGAGAACATCCTGCTACCCTCATTCCTAGTTAATGTTCTTCCCTCCAGACAACAACCCCTACTTCTTTAGAGGAATATTCATGTATTGTTAATAATCTGATCTAACTCATCAGGGATAAAAGAGCTTTGCACAGCCCTTCTGCCTGTGCACAAGTAGAATTACGGAGAACACTGAAGGAGTGTTCAGGGAACAGGCAAGAAGACTAGCCATCCTTGAAACCTAATATATCATCTATGTTTATTTGTACACAAAAGGCATTAAAATACACAAGACATTTCAGAGACTTAAAGGGCATTTGTAGCAACAGTCCAGGACAAAGCCTGCTCTGTAAGAATTTGCTATGGATCTTCACATTAATGCAATAAAATAATTCTTTCATTTCACAGCTCATGATTCTTTGTCAGATTATTGCACAGACTGCTTTTTTTATTGCTCACTGGCTTTTAATTGGTGTGCATCATAGGAAAGGAAATATCAATGCAAGAATGACTTAGAAATGCAAAATAACTAGGTTATTATCCTATTTTACAGTAAGCCTTCTTTTAATAACCACTTATTTCTGCTGTTCAAGCAGCCCCTGTGAAAAGGGATTTTGTCCTTCAGCCAGAATAAAAGACATCTTGATGCTAAAAATACAAGAAACGGGAATCACTTGCCAGAGCTGGAATCCTCCCCTGCAAGAGGGCTCTGACAGCACTGAGGCTGGCACAGGAGCGTCGTGATGGAACAAAGGCAGCAACAGCTCTGAGACATCTCCCCTGCACAGCAGGAGGGAAATATTCATAAGGGTCTGTATTTCTTAGAAACCATCCAGTGATGCTGTGTCTACTGTCAGGCTCACTTAAAATTTAAGGCAAGCCTTTCCATTCAGCTTCGCCATGCATAGCAAAAGATTTTCTAATAACCACCTGTAAACTAGCATGGTTCAGCTACAGCAGTGTAAATGGGGCCAAAATCACGTTTCTGTGGATTAAAAATTGAAGCTAATGAAACAAGCTGCCAGAGTTTGTCCTTTATTTTGTACTTTCTCTGTTCTCTTCCCACCCACCCACCCACCCCCCACCCCCTTTTCCTGAACTGGTACATATCTGCTGCTGAGATAAATCAGAACAATTCATGGCTTCAAGCGAGCAGTATTGGTATGCAGTGTCTCGAGATCTGGCACATATAAAATTGAATCTTCCTGTTATAAGAAATATTTGCCTAAAGACAGTCTGCACCTGCACTCAGACAAAGAAAATTACTACAATGGGAGATTCCTCCCGGTAAAGTACCAGCTTTTTGAAATCCAGCTAAGAAAAATGCTTTACGTCACTGCTCAACCACCAAGTGCACAGCAGCTAATTAAAATGCAGAGCTCCAGCTAGGAAGCTTGTTCTGACTTCTGGCTATAACTGGCGGGCTTCAGCCTGCTTAGATAAAGAACGATTGCAAAATTTAATGTCAGACAGCTCCCTCTCTTTGGCTTTGCTCTTTTTCTTGCACTCACCAGAAGCCAACCTGCAAAGAAGGGTCAAAAGTCTGTAGCTTCCCCGTTTTCCTCTTCTCATCTAGCACACAGCCCTCCCGTTCCCCAGCACTCATCCTAAAAAGCAAGCCTAGTATGGATACGTGCATGCATACATGTAGGCTGGTATTTTAGCATATATCTTGGACACATCACTAAGAAAACTGCCTCTGTCAAGTCAATGACATGCTTTAAAAGGTGAATATAGCTCTAGTCAGGCATCTCTGGAAGCCAATATGACTCCACATGCAACGAACCCAGCTGCTCGGTCTAAACACAGCAGCTGAGTCAGAAGTGGTGCCCGGCAAGCTCTTGCTCCCATTATGTGACTGGTGATGGGCAAAGAGGACCACCAGTCTCAGAGGTATCTTGTGCAAGGACATATCACTTGCAACATGCCTGACCTTCCTTATTTGCTCTGTAGCCTCCTTCTCTGGAGTCAACCAGCAAACAAACCAGTCAGAAACAGCCTGAAGCAAAGAAGTGTCTCTCAGATGTTCTTCACTTCTTCTGTCCCTGTGTTGCATACACATGAATGCACATTCCTGCTGGTCCCCTGCTCTTCACTTGAAAAGCAGGTTGGTGGCTCTTTTTACATAGCACCTACTGCAGGAGGAAGAGCACTCAGCTGCCATTGTGGAGTTGAATGAAAGGACCTCCACAGCATAATTACCCAGCCATGGCACTACACCCCTTCCTGTCTTTCAGGATTACTTGTAAGAGACAAACTAACACACTGATACCTACAACTGTCTCATTGTTAATCCTGAACTGTGCAATGCCAAGATGCTCATTGATATGTCTGGGATGTTTCTTCTGTTTCTCATAGTAACAGCAACCTACAGACTATGGGCTGACTCTTGCCTGCTCGAGATGGGTATCTCCACTCGATTCTAAAACGAAGCTTGACATTAGCATCACTTTCTGTGTTGGTTTTCTTTGTTGCTTTTTTCCCCCTCAGCTATTACAGAGATACCAGCTCAGATAATATGCTGCCAAAGTAACTCTAGAAGCACAGAGTGGCCCAAATGGAAGTATATCAAGACTGAGAAGAATCACACTGAATGAAGAAACCTAGAAATAAGCTCAGAGAAAGGAACTATCTGAATCAATAAGAAAAAAAAAAATCTCCATTTTAGTGAGGTCTGCCTGCCTGCCTGCATTCCTCTTTAAGGAACTCTGAAGTTCCCTAATTCCTTTCTTGGCAAGTCTTCTATATGCTGGTATGCTGTTAGCACACTGCAGGGACACAGATTTCCATGATGCAAGTTGCTTATTTTTCCTTAGTCCTTCGCTTTGTTTGTTTAACTTTGTCTATATGCTTCCCATGGCAATCTCAGCTTTGATGACAGAATTATTAACAGTGGTGAGGGCTGATGGGGAATCTCAAGCCGAGTAAACACAAACACATACTGGTGTAGCGCAGTGTTTGTTATTGCATGTCTCATGGTAAAGCTTTATGAAAAGAAAAAGAAATGTTCGGCTTCTTATAAAGCTAGTCTCATGGGACACAAACTATTCCATCAAGAAGCTCTAAGAGGATATTGTAAATGAGCTTTTTAGCCCTAATGAACTGATTTTTATTACCACTCATGTCCAGAAATGTATGTAACTCAATAGCAAGTTTTGGGGTCAATGCATTCAACAGTCAAGAAAATACCAAAAATGGAACAGTCATTTAACCATTTTATTCTATATTTGTTTTCATGGGTATTATGATAGTCTTTAACTACATAATCACAAATTAGTTTTCCCACTGGGCTCCTACCTCATTCATTGCACATAAGACATGATGTGCACTGACCAGGTAATTACTCAAGACTCCAATTTAATGCCACTGTTTAATAGTAACTACAATTTTTGTCGTGACTCATTCAAACTCTGCGTAGATTGAATTCAGCATTCAATTTTTTCTGAGTGCATCATAGTTGTCATGTGCTTCAGCAGGGACTTATCTTCGTAAGATGTCAAGAATATCAATATCCCCATTTTAAATATGAGGAGCTGGGGCTGAAAGAGATTTAGATACACTGTTAACTTAGGCAGCCCAGTTTGTTAAGCCTATGGATTGATCTTTCTGAATATTTGACATTTTTGTAGCACTTCTGTCTACAGTTTTTTGCACACTCAGGGACAGAGTGTTTGTGGAAAAGGAGAACTAGCTTATTGGGATCTTGGCACAGGATAGAGCTCATGTGATGAATTAGGTCTCTGAAACAGAGGCATTTGCTGCTTGCCACTGATGGTGGAGTCTGTATTGTGAGTATCTTTCCAGTGACACCTTTAGCTGGATTGGGTAAGGCTTTTCTGCCCAGATCCTATATTCTAGCTGCCCTGTGGTCCCACATGAACACCACATGACAGGTTTCTCCTGTCAAGCTTTTCAAGGTCCCTCCGTACTGAATCCCTTCCCTCCAGTATGTCAACCACACTGCTCAGCTTGGTGTCGTTGGTAAACTTGTTGAGGGTGCAAGTTAAGCAACGGAACATAGAGCAACACAATTAAGCACAGTAGGAGCTGCTGGGAGAGATCTTTATAACTGTCCAAAATTCCCACCTGGGTGGCTCCTGTAGCCACTAGTCAATATTTAATTATGAAGGCTCAATTAACTCCTAGTTTCAAGTCAGTCCATTATCTTAAACCAACTCATTATCTCATCTTCACAAACAACTAGCCAACAAGTTCCTGGACTGCTCAAGAAATTAATATCTTAAGTACAGCAGATGTGCACACACAGGCACAGTCCAACTACACCACAATTCTAAGTAAAAAAAAAAAAATGTTTTCATACCAGTAACTTCAGCTCTGTAAATCTTGTCACCAGATCCCACAGACCTCAGGTGAAGATACCAACATGTGACTTTTCTTCAGGTGAATCCCAAGCCTCAGGTGTTGCACATTCCATGAAAGAAGACCAGTTTGGCCAAGGTACAATTTATCAGTCTTAAGCAAAGGTGTGATTTAAGGCTGAATCAGAATCAAGTGTGTGCATGGGTGGTCCTCTGGTTAACGATGTAATCTGGTTGTCCTTTGCCCTATTCATTATATAACTGATTCACAGCCCTACTACCCAGTCCTTCCCTTCTTATACACTGTCTTGCTACTAAAATGAGAGGTTCTGGGGATATTAGTAGTTGTCTTTCTGCTTTTGAGTGCTTGCAAACAAATCTTAGTGTCAAGGAACAGGAATGAAGGAGACAAATCTTTCTGGACTGCTGATGTGATGCTTGTTCAGTAGTGTGGGCAATGGGCTGAATTCAAATCACTATAGCACAACAGAAGAAGCAGAGAAATGAGTAAATTTAACATTCTCAGAACTGTGGGAGGATTCATCTTGGTGGTCTCCAGGAGGACCACAGAAAATAAGATCTCAGATCTTTGATGGATTCAGGTGATTTTTCACAGAGATGAAACACCCAAACAGGAGGTAAAAGCCAGAGCTGAAAACTGCCTTTCAAGGCAGGAGAGCTTCTTTCTCTGATCTGCTTGGGAAACTTCTCACTGTGACATGTAAAAAAGTACCACCTCTTTTTGTGGGCTTAGTCTTCATATTTGCAGCTGACAAGGGCAAAGCTCCTCACAAACCCCCTCAGGAGAAAAGAATATTTACCAATTGAGTAGCTACTTGCCTTTGCCTATGCATAACTGGGTGTAGTGAAATCTGGGATCGTTACAAATTGTTTGTCTACGCATACAGAAATTTGGGCTCAGCTCCCTGGTTCACAGCCTTCCTTGCACGACTTTGAGAAATCCCATAGGCCCAGAGCTTCCAAGTTATTTAAGAATCTGCTTACAGTTTAAATACCTACTTTCCTCTCCATCCCACTCCACCTGCATACCTTTGAATTTCAAGGCTTTACCTGCCCTGTGTAGTTTCCCATCTGTAAGATGGAGGTGGTATTCCCTGAACTTCTGGCAGGGTAAGGAAGACAAATGAACCATGACTGGTAACACGCTTGGCAACTCAACAGGCAGCCAGGAGACCAAGGAAGTTCTGCATATTATTTTTATCAGTACTACAAGCATTTTAATTTACCTGTGTGCATACTACCCAAGAAGACTGGGTGGATTTAAATCAAAATAAAAGAAATGTAACATGGCAAAGTTAAAGGAGCAACCATGAATTCCTTGCAAAATAAGGGGATGAAGTGGTTTGTGGAAAGCTACTTGCTGCCCTCCACAGTCTGCTCTTCCCAAGCTTACAGCAGGGTTCACAGGGAATGCTTTACCACAGCTGCCCTGAGGTGGAAAGGCTTTAGTGTTGGTGGATGCTGTGCAGGCACATGGAGCCCGGGGGACATGCAGAAGAGGTAAGAACGTGTCACTACACACTGTCTCATGCATTGAGATGGAGGTCACTTGGCTAACTGGGATTTACGAGAATTTATTAGGACATTTATGGTTTGCGTTAGCCAAATATGCACACAGTCCTGTGTTCCTTTCCTCATTATTCAGTTTGCCACGGGTGAAAAGTTAACAACTTGTTTTGAAGAAGCTGTCAAAGGAAGACAAGGACTTTTAGTCCCCAAGTGAGACAGACCATGGCTGAAAGGCACAGCCCTATGAAGACTTAGTGAGAGGGAGGGACGCTATGACAGAGCAGAAACCTCATGAACCCAGACCTGATGTTTGCAGACTGCAAGACATAAAGTGAAAGGTAAGCTGCCCTCCTAGCCAAGGGCAACATGATTGCGCTACATAAAATAAGAACGGAGGTTAATGTGGTATTTAGTATGACCTCCTCTCCTTCCATGTTAAATCCTTTCTCCTACAGATCTGGTTGCCCTCAGTTTTTCATGGTAGGAGCTAGTGTGAGCTGTAGGAATGTACTGTTCTCATGTCATGTGGTCCTGCTCTCTAGCATGGAGTCAGGTATAACTTAATTAATAGCAATGGTAGCTGTGACTACCAAAAGGAGAGAAGGCCAGCTAAGAGCACCATTAAACATAAAAATAAATTAGACCTCAGGAAATGGGACCACAGGTACTTTACAGACAGACACTGCTAAGCAGACAGCTCCTCTGACCTGAAGAGATTAATTTAATGGATGTATGACACTCCCCTTTTAAAGCTACACTCCTACAAGCACAGTGTTGTTCTTTATTCTTTTGACTTTGTGCCAGAGTGAGAGAGAGGACATCCAAGTTGCCTAGCTTTAAGAAAAATAGACCTTCAAACACACTATCACCTGATTTCTGCACTAACACATTTTGTAGAAGGGCTGGTAAACCCTAGCCCCCTAGGCCAATTTGTGTTTTAATTCATGCAGCAAATGGCCTTGTGACAAACTCAGTATTAACTCATTTATCATCTTTTTTTTTTCCTGCTCGGCTCACCAGCTACAGCTTTATTTGCAGCCTAAATGCTGAACTATAGATAGCTTGAGAGGCAGAATTTGAAATGAAAAATGAATGCACCTTAAAAAACTAGCATCTTGAGTGGTGATCTTGTCAGGCTTTACAAACTAGAGCAGAATTGGGTTAGGCCTGCACTGAAAGGAGAGCTATCAAGAGGGAGAGGCAAGAGAAATCAGGAGGTGACATTTGGCTTTGCTTTCACCAGGACAGCAGAGGTGGCTTCCTTGTGTAGCCCTGGGCAGATACTGGAGAAAAGCCATAGGCTGGAGCACGTTAATGTTGTTAACTGTGGTTCTCAAGGCATCAGAGGAGAGTTTTGCATTGATGGGTTTTATGATTGCAGTTGGGGGGGAGGGATCCTCACCAGCTCCATTCACATTGCATCCTCCTTTTGCAGTATTTGCAAGTCAGTGTTGCGGTTTCTGACCGGTGAGGCAAAGTCAGTGCTCTCCATCTGAAGCATCTTGTGCACTTCTGTCTCTGCTTTCTAGTAAAATAAAGGAACAATGCAACTGCTGCAAAGTTGAGACAGCATGGACTTGTTCGGCTTAAAAAGAAAATGGACTAGAGGCAAGGAACAGCACAAAAAGAAAGAAAAATAAATATAAAAATGTTGTGATGATTGCAAGCATACACAAGATTGAAAAGAAAGAAATACCATTGCTTAGACAATTCTTTTTTTATGTTATTTCTGCTTTTAGATTTTGTACAATGAAATCAGCCTCTTTGTTGTCATTAGCACATTCCCACGTCTTAAGTCTCATTTCATGTGAAACCAGAGATTATATGATCTGTCTGCCAGACACTCCTGCACCCTTTTCTCCCAATGCATCTCATCGCTCTTCCAATTTCCAACAGATTTAGAGATGGGAGAGATAATTTTAAAGGCAGAAATTCCCACAAGCTTCCTGAGAGCTGGTGTCCAGAAAGAAGAAGGAAAGCTGAATGAGTGCCTCCAGTGAGGAAAAGCTGCAGTGAGAATTCATCTGCTGAAATGATGTTGCATGAGCATGTATCTACCAGCTGGCCATGCGGCACACGATACAAGCCAACCAGCCAGTGCACACCACGTCCCTATGCCAGGCATACCTGCCACATCAGGGGCCACGTGCCCAGTCAGCAGCGAGGAAACACGGGAGGAAAGTTGAAATGTGTGTTTAGGGTGGAAGTCCTAGTATATGTGGGCATTACCCGCATTAGAGAGAGAGAGCTCATGTAAAAAAGCCTCAAACATATGCTGGAAATTTAGGGGTTTAGTTGCACTGGATTGATTTGGTCAAATAATTGTTTGGGATTTGCCACCAGCACAAAATCTTCATGGCGGTTTGAAGATCAAGGTGCCAAAATGCTCAGGTCTGACGGTGCCTAGCCATCAGACTGGTTGCAGGTGTGAAAAGCTACAGGTCAAAGCTTGGATCAGTAAGTCTGAAAATCAAACTCCTTACAGACAGAGCAGGAACAAGCCCCTGACCTTGAAAACATTTTATCTGGTAAGCATGTTATTGTGACATTTGGGTCCTCTCCACTGATCGGTTCAGCCTCAGATGGTGCTCTTCAATATCTTTTGAACTTTGTTAGGAATTAAAACTTCACCCTGGAGGGAATTGTATCTCATTGTGAGAATGGACCTTCATGCTTATTAATGCTATTGCATGAACGCAGGCTTTCCCATAATTTGTTGGTACCCTGATTAATTTCCACTGCCGTTTAGCAGAAAAACAACAAAACCTTGCGAGTAGAAGAGAGCTCTGAAAGGCTAACACCTCTGAAGGTCCCAGCTTTCACTTGAAGCAACACACTTTTCCAGAAGTCTGCTTTCTATTTCCACAAAAGTCAAGAGGTATTTGAATCAGCTATTGTAGCCTACACCAAGCCACTGTCCTTGGCATGCAGGCTTTTATGAAACAGGCTAATAACAAAACGCTACTGCCTCATAAAATTAAAGAGGATGGATGGTCTTAGTAATAGCCATGACTCCAATCCTTACCAGCTTCCTCAGCAAATCAAGTTATGTCACTGAGGTAACTTTTCAGCATTTGCGTCTAATAGGAACAGCAAAGCCCTTTGAGAGCTGATCTGGCGTAATAGCTGACAAGAAACACATGGGGCGATTGGTCATGATAGAAACTGCACCGAGATAAATTGCTTTCTCAAATGTCTTGAGGACAGTCGTTAGAATAAGACAGAACTCAACACAGAAAAAAAAATTACTGGAATACAGACTTTACTACCTCTCCCAACTCAGAAAATTGTAATGGGGCAACAGAGGGAATCCCTCAGTGCACCTGGCCCCCGGAAAGCCATCTATGAAAGTTTGTAAACACTGAGCTATCCTGAGTCAACCTGAGGAAAAAAATTTTTTTTTTTGCAGGTGCAGTGAGTTAAAATGGGACTGACAGAGGTCTGAGGGGTGTTATGGGAAGCAGCAAGAGCAGGTGTCTGGGTGTCAAAGGCTGGTGGGAGGCTGAGGTAGGGGAATGGGACCTCACTCTTTCCTCAGCAGTGAGGCAAGCCCAGCTGTATGCTCGAGCACTTTTCCCCACAGCAGCAAATTCATCCATTATATTTCACAGCTGCTGCTGAGGCAGTGTGGGGAGGGGAGAATGCAAGACAGTGCTATGAACTTCTTTAGAGCACAATGGTGGCACAATGCTGCTGCTGAAGTACCATATATTTTATCTTGGCAAAACGGCTGTCCTATGTAAGAGATGCTAACACCATGATGATGGGAGGTATAGAAAGGTATCTGATGGCATAACAAGCCCAGAGAGAGGGAGAGAGAAGTTATCACTCTGTAAGCTGTTAAATACAGCTTTTGCAGAGTCTAAGGTTTTCCCGGATGAGTAAGACATTTTTCTGTCTTTACCTTGCAGGTGCTGAGATAATAAATAATAATAATAATAATAATGTTTTAATAATTTTGACTTTGCAAAACATGGCTTTCAACTAATGTGAGCTCTCTATTTTATGTTTTGTCTCTATTTTTTGATGTAGCAGATAGCTAAGATTTTAAAGACCTAACAAAACCCTCTTTCCTATGGATTTGCAGCTTAATAGTGAACTTCTAGAAGAACTCTCTGCTGTATAATTTTTGCTCAGAGAGCCATTTTCCATCCTCACCTCAGACTTAAGGCACAAAGAGAGTTCCCAAGGGGCATGGGTTGTACTTTGAGGCAAAGCAGGTCACAAAGTGTGTGACCCCATCATTGGCTACAAAAGCATCATATTCCTAGCGTGACCTCTTCCTTTGCAGTGATTTATATCTGTTTTCTCTTATCCTTACAAATTCATCAAATATTTCACCAACATGCAGTACGTGAGACACGGCTCTCCCTGAAAGAGAGTCTGCTGCAGGAAAAGGTAAGAGGCGCAGCATACATTTTGAGTATGAAACATGTAAAGTGATCTCAAAGATTAAGATACATGTCCATTGAATACAGTATATATCTAAAATCCTGATTTCACTTTGAAGACCTTAACCCTTTTTTTTTTTTTTTTTTTTTTTGGTCAGGACTGTGATTTTTTTGGTTTCAAGTCTGCAATTTTCTTTGCTGAACAAAAATCAGATTTTCTTATAACTCTGGTTATCTGCTTAGTACACAAGATATACTGAGATATTTATCTTTTTTAAAAGAACAATTAGTTTTTAACAAGGAGCTATTGGCTTTGGCTTCACCTATGGAAATATCTTTAAAAGAACTATGTGGAGTGATTAATTTGGCTTATGAGCTATGGCTTGAAGTATAGGCAAAACAAGGGGAAATTTGTGATGTGTTCGGTCCAGGTAATATCCCAATTCACATGCATTTAAAAAAGTTTCTTGAAAGCTACATTGAAAGGCTCTGTTTGGGGGCACCCCTTTCGCTGGATACTGCTTGCATATACCTGTGCACCTTGGCAGAGGTACTCTCCCAGGAATGTCTCCTGGCTGTATGTTGAGGAACAGCAGCAGGCAAAGGAAAATTTGAGATGTTTGCCGTGAACAGCTCCCATCAGTCACTGAATAAAAAAACCAGCACAAAACAAAAAAGCCCAACAGATTCAGAAGGGCATGAGGAGACTTGTTCAAAACAATCGCTGGACCTGGTACAGAAAAAAAATTCCTGAGAAAGCATGATCTGAGATAAATATGCATTCGAATCAGGCCACTTCTGCTGTCAGTGAATAGAGGCCATGAGTGAATGCTGTTGCTAGCAAAAGGACAAATCTTTACTAAGCAACAGTATGTCCTGCAAATATCAGGCATTTAATACATCTCAGAGAAGGACTGCAAAGCATTTTGCAAAACACAGATGAAGCCTCATCATATTCAGAAAGGCAATCAGTGCAATTCATGGAGGAAAAAGCTGTTGAGGGATGAAGTTTCTTGACAGTGGCCATACGTTACCATTAGTCAGTATTTCTTTACTACTTCCTGACTGATATCCTGAGCCCTCTGAAAGCAGAAACTGTGTGCAGACTCACACTCTTACCATACCACATTTTCATGCTTATGAAGTTTTTCTGTATAAACTTTGACTTTGAGGCACACACGGCAGGCTCTTGCATTCACTGCATATCCACCACAAGCCCAAGCCTGCCTTTTCAGACTGATGGTAGGTCCCCAACATTCCCAGAAGAGATCATGAAGCCTTCATTGTTCAACTGCTCTCCCAGAAGAAAATGCTAACCTAACAGAAGCTATTTAATTTAGTCCCTTAATCAATATATGAGGAATATAAAATACCATTTAACTAACCAACATAGGAAGGATTTATTATTATTCAGCACTAGGTACTGAAGAGGAATACTAAATAACCAGGCTCTTCCTTGAACCAGAATTTAGACCCCAGTCCTTCAAAGGATGAAATACGTGGTTTTCTGCCTCTTCATTTACTGGAACTGAACTGTGCTGTTAAGTCATTAATAACTCAGGATGAATTTACCTGTATTTCTATCAGTTTCATATTAAGACCATTGGATAACTATTTTGACGATATATTACAACCTGAACTGTGATCTTATTCACAGCTGTTGTTTACCACAGTGTCACAGGTGACTGTTCAGTGGTGATGGTGCACAAAACAGGCGCTTTGCTTCTAATGACCACTTCCTGGGCTGGTCATGCTGGGGGCAGCCAAAAACACAAACATGAGCAGCCACCACAGCACTCATTAAGCTGCACTAATTCACCCCCCGCCTCTCCTGTGACTGTGCCTCAAGCCCTGTTTTGTGGTCAGCCCAAGCTCATATGGAAATTTTGTGGCAGAAAAAAAGAATGAGCTGCGGGGTTTCCCTGGCTGGTGAAAGCATTCTTGCTGCGGGATCGTCCTTCGTCTGTAATTGTCTCAAAGGAAGCCTGGACAGATGCAACACTGGCAACTCCAATGAATATAAAACATTACAGAGAGGTCACCAAGAGCTCCATTTTTCATGTTTTTCCCCTAGTGCTGCTACCTCTTCCCTGTAAATCTTCAGTTCAGTACCCAAATTCCTCCTTGACAGTCTGAATTCAAACTGGGAGTAATGCAATAGATAGCAGAATACAACTCTCTAAGTGTATTTGTTCAAACTAATTCCTTCCCTTTCTTCTGTGTCGTTGACATTGAGATAGGGTGGAAGAAAATTTGTCATTTGATGACACATTACTTTTTCCCATCTCAATCTATCTTCCACAATGCTTATTCAATAGTTACATGACTTGAATTCATCATGTCAAGTGTACACTAAAACTGAATTAAAACAATTTGAGTCAGAAAGCATACAGATGCTCATATGTTTCCCGTAGCCAAGAACATCCTGTTAGAGTAGCACAGCTGCAAATTTTGAAACATTTAAAAAGAAAATTGCTTTACATGGGGTAAAGGAAGGAGAGGAAAGATGCCTGATATTAAACAATTCATGTTCTGCATTATGCTGGCTGGTATATTTTTGAAGTTTTAGAAATGGGAACTCTGGATTGAAAGGAGGAAAATTCTATTGGTGTCTCCAATAAGTGTTTTAAAGATGCTCTGTAAAGTGTTTCAGCACTGAAGAGCACTCTTCTAGCCATGTTCTGCAGGGGTAAATTAGACACATTCTTATTCCACTGACAATTAAAAATAGAATTAAAGAATACATGTTTACAGAGGCTTTAAGAAAGGGATTTCTAATCAAATCTAGGTGACAGAAAACCTCAGTGCTGGGTTTCTCAGCTGGTGCAAACTGGTGGTTTAATATAGCTGAGAACCTGACCATGAATTTCTGACAAATTTCAGCTGTCATATTTACACATATTTTCATGAGATCAGAGAGACAGTACTTGGATTTACTGTTTATTTAATGCCATGAAGAGCTGACCCAAAGCAGAACTCAGAATAATATGCTGAGCAGAATTATACCAGGGAAAAGGATGTGACAGTAAATAATATTTGCAATAAGGTTCTCCTCTGCCTAACTACACCACTCTATAACAGATACAGCAGTTGTAATCATGATGCAAGATTTGCCTCCACAGACTTTACTGTGAGCTTCCTTTCCTTATGGGAAAATGGGGACCCCACCTTTTTTGCATGTTCAAGCATTTGCCTCTGCATTGTGTCTGTGAGCAAGGGTGTCATTTACTTCTATTAGTTCTTAAGTGCTGACATGTTATAATCATCTACGTATAGCTTCTTCCTCGTTTAGCATTGCATACATATAAATAGCATAGTATCAAGGCATTTCTCTTGCATAACTCCTTATTTGTGCTACACTGAATCACTGTCAGGAGAATGCAGGTGAAAATCTTGGCTTCACCAAAACAATGGGCCTTTTGTCCTTGTTTTCAGAGGTAGCACAAGAGAAAAGGTGGAAAATTTCATTTTAGCTCTCTGTAGGAAAGCGGCTATGAAGTTATGCTGCCTTTCAGGATATTTATCAGTGTGTTTCTTTTTCACAGGCTGCAAATGAAAGAAGAGATCGAGAAATTGAAAAAAAAAAAGAAACCTGTGGGAGCCCCCAGCCCTTTTTCTCCTTTTTTCTCTTCCAAGACTAACCGGGTACTCAACCAGTCAAGTCTTTTGTGTTTTGTTCTTTCCAGCTAAACAGTAGCAGCTTAGAGAGCTGGTCATAAGGTTCACTCATCCATGGCAACAGAAAAATAGAAGTGTCTAAATCACTGCTATAAGCATCTTCTCATACCTACAACAACAAAAATGGGGAACAAGGTCTTCTGTAAGAAATTGACATCATATGTGTGCTTTTTAAAAGCACCTTTCTCAAGGATCCAATTGTTTTATTTAGTTATGTATTTGTAGGGAGTTGCATATGGCCCCTGTGAAACGATCTGTAGAACCCAGCTAGGCTGATTGTGTGTCATTTCAGCTGGAAGAGTTCCCTTGGTCCCAGAGGGTTTGGCCTTGGAAGCGATGAATGACAGCATGCCCCACTGACATAGGTATGATTGTAACTCCAGATGTTACAAGGCCTTTGGAAATGGACTGGACCATCCAGACCAAAGCCTTTTCTTTTGGAAAATGCATCACAGGATCTTTAGTGAGTGTATGTCTCCCGGAAAAGGATGCCTGCCACCACATGGCAAGAACAAATGCAAGACTCGGCGGTCTTGCACAGCTGACACATACTGAATCATCAGCCTGACCTGCAAATACACCCAGGATTAATCCCTAAAGGCATTTTTATCCAAGTTCTAACTTGGCTTGATATCAATTAATTTGGGACATATAACAAGATCACAGCAGGAGACGAAATGGCTGTATCTTCGCATGCCCCAATTCTCAACTGTTGAATTTTCTAATTAAAAAATGCATAAATAAAGAAGACATCCAAGAACTTCTAAGTTCTTTTAATTAGAACATACAAATAAAACCACACAAGAATATCCAGAGAAATGACAGTAATGCTAACCAAATGTGGATCCATTGAACAGTTGCTTACAGCCCAGCTGGAGGTCCCTTTTTATTCATACAGATTAGGATAAAAATTATCATTGTGTGTAAGTGAAAATCATGGTGACAACTTTCCTGAACTGAAGTACCTGAAGGCCAGCACGTAATTCCTCATGTGGGTACCTTCATAAAGAAAGGTTAACTTTCAGTGGTGTAAAGAAGAATCGCTTGGCTAAAAGAAGGCAGTAAATATCACCTGACATGTCCTAGGTTACCTGATTTCACCTTGAGAAAGTTCAGATCAGATTCCAGGAAGTTTAGGTACCCTTCAGATCCTATCTCATTCCTGCTATGCTCTGTAGTTATCTTGGATAACCTAGGACTTATACTAGACACCTATGTTTAGGCAACTGAATAATGTCCATCAAATGGCACCGCATCTTCAAGCAACGCTGATAACTCAAGACTTTTGGAAACCCAATGTTGGTTCTTGACCAAAAAAATCGATTACTGCAGACAAACTTTTCAAAGTAAAAGCAATTACTTCATTACTTCCAAAGGAAATCTGTAACATCCCCAACAAGCACGGTTCGTTACAGCACAGGGTTTTATCTCCTACAGTACACTTACAGTCTCCGTTTGAGGAACTACTTCATTTCTTTGTCTGGAAATGAAACAACCAATATGAAGAAGGTCTGTGATATCATAAGTAGCACAGAGACAGTGAAAGGGTAGACAACTGTCAGCTGTATTTTCCAGTAAAATACAAGGAATAACATAAAACCAGCAAGTGCCAGCTGGGAGAAAAAAAAAAAAAAAAAAAAAAAAAAAAGAAAAAATGAGATAACTCATTGAGATAATTCATCACATACCATGTTTATAGGGGACTGTGGGTAGAAGCCTGTATATCATGGAAGAGATAGCAGATGGGGATTACAAATGAAAGAATCAAGAAGGAACCTTTATCTCCAGTAATTTCTGAGCCAGAAGTCTCAGGAAAGTGGGAAAATATCCTGGGAAAATATCAGGCTGTGGTTATCCTAGTCTTAATCTCTTTCTTTGCATCGAGTTCAGGTAAGTATTGAGAATTGAAACCCAAGCTTATAGATATTTTCTGATAATGAAGACTCATATTAGCAAAGCGCATGTGTAATGAATACTGTAAGTATTCACTAGGAAGAAAGAAATACTGGTGACAAAAATGAACTAAATGTGTCTTGATTTCCTTTCTTTATTACTCTATGTTACCTACATCATAGGGTGAAAATCAGTAATATTACAAAAGACATAAGACAGTTTAGTGGAAGAAAGTACCATCCTTTTTTTTTTTTTTTTCCCTTAGCAGATGCCTCAGTCGTAGACAAACTTCTTGATATTTTCCCAACCCCACAGGTAAGATTCTACATATTGGCTGATTTCATTGGTGACAGTAGAAGGATTATGGGACAGGGCTGCAGCTAGGAATGTGCGTTAACCAGTGGGACTCCTCTGATATGACCAGTCAGCCTGCTGCAGGGCTTTCAGCAGACCAGGGAGAATGTGGCATTGTCCTCCCAAGGCAGAGGACGGAGCTGGGGAAAAATCATGTGAGTTTCCTACACAGCACCTGGGATTTGGCCAGTTTGTGTCTCAGTTTCATTTGAATCCCTTTCTTTTCCAAGAAGCCAGAGAAATCCTCTTCCTATGAATGGGAGAGGATGAGGAACTGATTACACCGTACAGACACTATGCTGGATACTTCATAGTCTCTGGGACTCAGGGGAAGCTCCAGGAATTTTGAATTCCCTTTTTTCTTCTGAAATAAGAAGTTCTTGCAATAATCCAACCTCTTCACCCATGGATTATGCATAGTTCAATTTATATGCCTATGTTACTATCCTGCTTACCCAATGCAACTTCCACTTCTGCCCTTTCATGTACATCCTCAGCTCTACACGATCCCTCTGCTAGTGCCCAACTGGTCAAACTTTGACATACTTAATGGGAATTAACTCCCACAAGCTGGAGTGAAAAAGCTACCTGTTTCAACGCTCCCAGGACTGGACTCTAATCCCCACAGGAAATGGCTACGAGAGTGGTGTTTAAACTGCAGGAGTCAATCACCTAATTTGTGTTTATGCAGCACCTAGCACAACAGGGGTTCCCATTTCATTTCATTCCTGCATGCAGCACTGTAATGGAAATAAATAATAATAAGATTGCAGCACTGATCTTGCTGTTCCCTGCCACTGTTTAATGAACTGTTATTATTATGTTAAGGAAATCCAAGTGTGTGTTCTGTAATTAGTCTTCTACCTGCCACATACCATAACTAGTCCTTACATTCTCCCTAATGATACAGATGCTAGCATGGGGCCTTACAAATGCATTCCCCTTTAAAGACAGGCTTTATATGTTTCACTTCTTTTAATTATTCTCATTTTAAAATATGTGAAACGACAGTACTTTTCACATCTGGTCCTCCTATAATTTTATCTAACAGCTCCCCACACCCTCAGAAGGAAAATCTTTCATTTTAATTGTATATTAGACTTCATTTTCATAGGGGCAGACAGCAATTTATTCATTCAGCTAATTCCTTTAAGAAATGAAGCAGTCCAGCATTCACTGAGCTAAGTGTAGGGTAGCTGCTGCCACTGTCTGTGACATCTTTCAGATTCCTGGGAATCCATATTCTTCAAATTCCCCTGTGTAAGTCTAGAGCTTTTCTCCCAGCATTATCAGGAGGATGGACAATAGGATCTCTGGTACCGAAAAAGCCGTGTTTGGTCTCTGATTGCCACTCTTCTAGTCCCTGCAGCTAAGCTTATCATTGCTGGGAATGAGATATATGCCTGTTTGTCAAGAAGTAAAGAGAGTCTGACAACACTGGAAAGTCTGGTGTGCTATAAAATACCTGGCAATGCAAAGCTTGATTATATATGCAAACAACTCCTAAAAATACTGTAGCTCTTAACAGAGGGTTCATTATCTAGACAGATTAAATAGGTTTTCCCTAAGACAAGCAACATACACATTAAAGGAAATAAATTAATTCTGGTTATTTTGACTAAAGAGAGGGAAGAGGAAAATGAAGAGCAGACAGGAATACAGACAATAGATGAAAGGAATGAAATAGCCCCTGGTGAGAAAATCGCCTCATTAGGCGCCATAGGCTTATTGGTGCCTGTATAATGCCTGTAGCTAAAACTTCTGCCAATAAGACTGTAGTACTCACAGTTTTGTATATTATTGACTGATTTCCTGACAGATGGCATCAACCATTTCTGTTTCTCCCCAGGAGGGCAGTCTGTCTGTCCAGGTGTGCTTCTCACAGCCCCTTCTAGAGAAATGGGTGAATTGGGTGTCAGTCAGAAGCTCCTGACTTGGAGAAGAAATAGGAAAAGCCCAAAGAATCAACACAGAATGATGTGATGGGACCCAGCATGGCCAAAAACGATTTTAACAAGGGGAAGTTTTGCCACACACGCTGCTGCAAGGCCGTAAGTCATTCCCTAGGCAAAGCCAGACACTCTTGCAGCCAAAAATCATCATCTTTGAATCTCTGTCTTCCTCGCCAATGGTTTTCCTATGCTTTTGCACTTGCCTTTGGGCAGGCTTTGCTGGCGCTGTGTATTCCCCTTGAGGAATCAAGACCTGTTCTGTTAACACAAGCAAGCAGAAGGTCTTCCACAAGGAAGGACTGACAGAAAAACAAAAGGATTTTCCAGCACGTCCCAGTAAAATGACTTTTGGCAGGAAAACGAGAATCAATCACAATGGATCCATTTTTAAGGGATGCCTGTACCGATTTCAACAGAAACAAAACATTTGATTAAAATGAAAATAGTGAAGAGAGATGGCACAAAGAGATTGGTCAATAAGCCCCTCAACCAGCCAGGCTCTTCCCAGTCTCTCCAGTTTCCTGTGGCAATTGCTCTGCTCTGTGCACATAATCATTGCTAACCCAAAGAAGAGAGAAAGAAAGATGCTGTGCATTTACTACCATGGCCTCTTTTGTTCCCCATCAACACCAGGTGCTGTCACACACACACACCACCCACGACAGGGTTCCACAGTTCCCACGTTTAGCTTAGGGCTATTTTCACCCTGCTTTATGTGGGGTTTTTTTCAATTTTAAATAAGAAATTAAAGTTTGGAAGCCTAAGGTCGGGCCGATGATTTGAACCAGACAGAGCAGGAAGCAGAATTTCAGGTCCCCTCTCCTATCATTATCCCATCCCCTGAGAAGACTCCCTCTCAGAAAGGCTTTGTTAGTTCTGACAAGAGGCAAGGAAGTATGGATTCCCACAGGCTTTCCCAAGTGGGAAATCACTTCTGTAATAGCTTTAGTTTCTTCTAGAGTTACGTTATCAATTAGATTCCAGTGTAGTCGAACTCCAGATTCAGTATGTCCTTTCCAATATTTTCTAACTTTGTATGAGCACAACCATTTGTTTTATTCTAGTAATAGCTATCACAGCTTCTCTTTAGTTAACAAATTTATGTGATATTCATACTGTGAATGACAGCAAAACATCTCAGGGAACAAGGATTTTCTTTTTAAAACATCTAGTGTTGATCAATGATGCTTCACTTTTTTGCCTGGGAAGTGTTGCTCGTCAAGTTGCATTGACATGAAAGGGTTCTAAGCTATAGCTCCTCCTCTAATGGGTAGCTTAGGTCATTGGTGTACGGACAACACAGTGAATCTGTTCAGGAAATCTAAGGTTTCGTGGAAGAGCTGAATTTACTGGACGTTGTTCTTCACAGTATTTTGGAGCGAGACAGAGAGCACTAGGTGAAACGAACTGTTCCAATGGTGGTAACCAGCTCCTCACTCCCCTTTTTCCAGGTTTCCAGACATATACCTATCACATGGCAGGGATGGGAACAAAGAAAGAAGGCTAGATGTATAGAACCATGCTATAAATATAGTAATGTCTTGCTCCACGGATTTTGCTTAACAAATTCTTGTCCTTTAACAAGGTCCTCTGTTGTCCGTTGCAATAACAATAGTTCAAGCAAACCAGGGGACTGCTCTACAGCTTCATCATACACACCAATGCTCACAGTCATTCCCCTACAACCTGCCTACATCTTCCCTTCAGTAATTCCAGCCTGTTACAGATAATATCACCTTGTACCATCCTCTATATTTCCCCTTCTTGCTGTTTACATGTTTCAGAGATGTGTGGGTTGCCCACAGCAAGAACTTCACTCTGGCTCATCAACATTTAAAACCTCCAGCAAAATGTTTACAAGGTTACTTTGCTTTTGAGCCAACCTAATGTATGAGGTTTTCTATGCAGTTAGATATTCAGAGAATTCAAAAATACTGATATTGACAGAAAAATGGAAGACTTAGCAAAAGGAATAAGAAGAGTTTCCAGCATTGCTAAAATGCAGCATAGGTTTTATGTTTTTTTATCTCCCAACTAGCTGGCTTAATTTCTATCTTTAAATTTTGTTTCTCCAGCATCAAAAAAGAGGACATCAGTGCATTCTGTTATGTGTTATATGTTTTCGATGTTCAAGTTACACTCAGTATGGAGAATCAAGTCTAAATTTTGATATATACTGATAATTTTATTAAAAGATACAAGACATTCCATCCACTCTGTTCATCCCACTGGTCTGTGTGTTTCCTAATCTGATGCAGTCACAAACTCTTGTTGTTTTAGTTATGTGAACAGTTTGCTACTAAAGGCATTCTGGAACAAAAGAAAAGCCCTGCTGAAAAACAAACTCTACATGAGACACCCAAATTCTGTTTCAGCATCTCCCATCAAAAATTAAAAAGAAGTCTGAAACCAGAGGCATTTTTCCATACAAATATGGTCCTACTTCCCATAAATTCTTCAATGTCTTATGCCACACAGGTGTTCAGCTGTTACAGGAAAATGCAATGAAGACACCTGCACAGCAGAGATCTGTGCCAGCAGTTCCAGCTGGCAGATGCACACAGCTCATCAGATGTTGCTTGCTGGGGCAGTAGTAGAAGGAAAGTTTCCACACTTCCCAAGGAAATCAGACTATGGGAAGCAAATAAAGAGTCAGCCAAGGAAGGAAACAAGCACATGGTCTGCCGTGTTCCACAGGATGCTGAAAACGTCTGTGATCTGCACAGTCACAAGCCCACACAGCAATGAACAGCTAAAACCCTTCTTAGCCTAGGTGCCACTGGTGGGCAACTGGATTGCACAAGCTGCTGATCTGCTTGCCAGTAAGAGGAAAACGAAACCTTATTTTTGGAGACTGTAGTTCAGAAGTTCAGTTTTGACTCTGTTTTCCTGTATTTGCAGCAGGCTTTTGTAAAAATAGGTTCCCTCTTAAAATGTTGACAGGAGAGATTATTTTCCTATTTTGAGAAACCTTGCAAGGTGTGAGAAGAGTACAAATAAATGACACCAAGGATTCAATTCACTTCTCATATGTGGGTGTCATGTGTCACTGGAGATGTCCAAGGGCCCTGAAACGTCTGCAGGACTGGGTGATACGGCACAGGATTAGAGCCTTCCAGAGGGGGCAACTGGGGGCAACCACCATGCCCTAGGGCATCTTGCACAGTCCATATGGCTGAACCTGATGCTAATGGATGAGATCACCTCCTCCATCTATAAATGTCTGTATCTGAGCAAATTGCCTTAGCTTTTTTGTACAGACGGTGAAGAGAAGCAGGTGCATGTAAATCATAGCTTTCACAGCTTCTCTGCCCTATTTTAGGGTGAGACAAATCTTCCCCAGAAGACTGGTTTCTCTTCATTGATCAGATAGGAAGCTCAGGTGTGGGGTAGCCCAGCTAAAAGTAGAATTTCTAAATTGCAAGCACATAACATCATCTGAGCATTACTTTCTAGTGATAGCTACAAAAGGTGAAGGCTCATCTCTACATTCCCCTTCTAGTTAAAGAAAGGTTTGCCATATAGCCAGCAAGTTTGGAGCGTCAAAGTAGGTGCTTGCCTTTGTTGAGATGACTCGTGCCTTTGCATTCACTCAGATGAATATTGCCTAAGGCTTGGTCTAAGCCGGGGGCAAGAAAAAAGTACCAAGAAAAGTGAAGATTTGCAACTAAGGGAAAATGAAAAGTGCTGCTGGAGTGTCTAAGGCCCAGCATTATCAATCAAAGGGGTGAGTGTCCATGGTCTGTAGCTCTGAGCTACATCAAGGGCTCTCACGAGCACTTCTTTAGGTTGGGAAATCCAGAGAAATCTTATGGGAAAGAAAAATGAACAGGTAAAAAAGAGAGGAAAGCCGATCTCTGCCCATTCCCTATCCTGAAAGAGCTCACGTGCAAAGTGAAGTCCTGCTGCTCCTGCATCTCTGCATTGTCACCCTACCAAAAGTTTGGGTCAAAGTTCAGAGTAAATCAGCTTTTTAAATTAATCATTTAGTACTTACAAAATAGTAAAACATCCCTCAGCATTAAGTTAGCAGTGATTAATGTTCCATAAAAGATTTCTGCATGTATGGATATCTCATGCAATATTTATCACAGCCCCACAAGTGACTGGGTCAGCACTTTTACGATGAACCTCTACAGCCTCTAATCTCAGATGGGTATAAATCAGGAATAGTGTGGAAAGGAGGGTCACAGCCTATTCCTCTCCTGTGCAGAAGGGTTACAACGTTACAAATATTAAGTGTGCAATTTTTCACAGTTGGAAACTGAGAAAATTAGTCTTGAGGTTGCTTTTTATTCTTCCTCATCGAGATTTTAGAGCAGAGGAGAGTTAGTGTCCACTTTATTTCACTCACTGAGTAAAGGAATGCACTTCCTTTCATTAGGGCTCCCAACCTGGAGTGCCTCTGCATCCTTACTATGGAGATTTAGTGGGAGAAGTTTAAGCTAAGATTCAGTAATTAACTGCACACGCTCTTCTCTGCATGTCAGGGTTTACTAGAGAAGAGTGCCACAACACACTCCTCCTTCAGCCTTAGTCCTGGACAGAATAGAAGGGGGTTAAGATATATGTATGAGGCTCACATCAGCATCTCTTGCTGTGGGCCTCCAAAGAAAACTTGTAATTGTACCATGCCTCAGTTTCCCTACCTATTGCATGAGAAAACACAGAAAATGATTGTGATCTAGGGTTGGATTACACAGCTTCTCAAGTTTTTCTGTCAGACCTGGACCTTCAAGTGATTTTTTTTCTTTTCTCTTTGCAAATATAAGAATAACTTTGTTTTATAGGACAAATGCTTCTAAGATACTTAAAGATCAACTTCTCTCCACTTTTCAACTAAAGGGATTCTTATATCTAGGAAAAGTGATGCTGAAACTACCAGCCTTGATACAGTTCAGGGATTCAGGTACGTATCTCTACAAGCAGATCATTGCACAGAGCAATCTTCCTTCAGTGCGATTCAGAGAATGATGCAGATTTTTCTGCTCATCACTCCAAAAAGTAGGCTGGGAACAGGTGTCCAAAATTTCCCTGGCCTCCTAGTTATATACCAGGTGAACTGTGTGGTATAAGAAGGATTTCTTGTGACCTTATAAATCTATTTTATGAACTGTATCCCTGCCAAACTCAGAGTGGCAGCAGTTCTAAAAGGCAGTCAGAGATAGTGGGAGTCACCTAGCCATGGCTGTTACTAGCCAAAAGGTTAAAGGGAACAGTGATGTTCCCTCCCTGCAACGCAGCAAGACATCACTGTGCTATCCTGGCTCTCCTCCTTCATGATTTCTCAGGAATGGCTGTTAAACAAGAGGACAAGACTGTCATTTTATCAAGTTGCCACTTGGGCAGTCAGGGTCTGGTTTGCAGTCAGTGCACCATGAGTACTTTCCCCATCTGTTCCTGGCTGAGCATACGGGGTGTGAGAGCATGGATGCCACCCGGGGACTGCCAGCTCCAGATTGAGATGCCTCAGTGGAAACATCTACAGCAGAGGTGTCTGTCTGGGAGCAATGTGCGAAAACCCAGCACTGCTGAGGGAGTTTACGAAGCGATTCTGCTCACCCACACTAGTATCTGCTAGCCTCACAGGGATGCTTCCGATATCCAAGAGCATTTCACATGACATTAGATGTTTGTGTGTAGATAAATTCAGACCTGGGTCTCTGATCAGTATGAGAGTGTAGACACCCAGAGCTCACTGTAGACATCCAATTGTCTGAAGCTGAATCATCACCCTGGGGCTCCATTCAGGAGCCTAAATATAGGCTACTATTGCCATCTAAATGCCCTGAGGTGCCGGAGGACCTTTGAGCAAGCCACATCTTCTGAACAGGCAGTTGGAGGCTGAGCTGGATACCTTGAGGCAGCTCTGATGGCTCAGAAAACTGAATAGCATCCCTAGCATCTTTGGTCAATGGAGTCAGCATTGAGGCCAGCTGCAGATCTATCCAAAAGTTTTCTGTTTGGGAGGTTTGGGTCCCTTCATCTTCTAATCTTAAGCACTGTGAATTTAGTTTTGTGCCTTTGCATATTAAGGAGGTACCTTAGCTTCATTTATTTTCCACAGGAAAAGTTGAAAGCAATAGTCTGTGCACTACAGGTTGTTAAAAATGAACTGTTTCCTTTGGGTGTCAAGAACCCCCCCCCTCATTAGAAATGAAAAGGTTTCCAACAAAATATTATTAAATTAATAACATCTCTTACCTCTTTTTTCCTCTTTATGTCTTTTCTCTTTCTCTCACCCTTTCATTTTCAGTGATGAAATGGAACCAAAAAGAAGAGGAAACAGAAGCTGGGACCACAGGAGAAAACACAGAGCCCCCGATAAAAAAGGAGAATACTGTGGAAAGCAAGTGCTTTTCTAAACTCATTAGATCAATCACAACAATAAAAGTTTCCTTCCAGAGCCCACTGAAGCACAGTGATTCCAGCTGTCTGCTTGGTTTGTGAAAATTTTTTTTAACAAATTTTCAGCTGTTGTTAGACTCAACTAAAACAACATTCAGACAAGCTGATCTGCATCAACCTCCCCAAACATGATTTCAAGTGTCAAAGGCAGATCCCCCAGTTGCTATAGAAGCCTTTTGTGTTACCATTACTATTTATGGACATTACAAGAAACCAGACAGGGACTAGCCATTAAATATATTTAGTTCCCAAATAATAAGCTTCACATTCATGGCAGCACAGATGCCATTTGTAAATGGTCTACCGCTGCTCCAGAAAGCACTCCTGACTTCATAGTGCAATGAGCTGTTTCATGTTGCTCTTTCCAGGCTGGTACCATGATTCCTCTCCTTCCCTTTGGTATCTGCAGGGAAAACCATGTCCTTGGATACACCACAGATATTGCAGTAAGCTGCACTTGTCTAAAAGTACGTAATAATAATTGGGGGTGTGGGGGTGTAGTATTTTCAAACTACTGATCAAGCTTTCCACCAACTGGCAAGTCCCAAAACTGCCACAATCCTACTGTGCAGGTATCCAAAGACCGTACATTCATACCCTTATTACAAACACTGTTTTCTTCTGATTCGATACATGTAAGCTTCCATACTCCTATGTCTTGATATTGCAAAAGCAGGTCGCATTGCATATTGCAAACTGCCTGTTCTGTGACCTAAAGGAACATGGGTGTGACAGAGGTTAAGGACGTGGTGACACATCCTGCAGTTTCACAGTGACCTCTGATAACAAAACCTGGAGTTTCGATCCTTAGTCTCTGTTTTCAGCCTCCCTAAAAATGCATGTGATTAGAGGCCACTACACACTTCATTATTCACTTAAAAGGGAAAATATCTTAACATATGCTGAAATAAAAAAGGTCCAATATGCACAAGGACCCTAATAAAAAATGAATGTGGGAGTACCACCAAATGGCAAAACACACTCAGGCTACATCCACATTAGCAAGTAGCAGAAGCCCAGAAAGAAAAACATAAAGGAAGTTGTTGGCTATTTGTTAGTTCAGAAAAACATTTTAACGCAACATTCCCTGACAAAGATTTCTCCTCAGAGACATTATTTTTCCCTTTGTAACACAAGGGTTGTTGACAAGGCAGGCTGAAAAACATTGTGTTCTATTTAAAAGCAAGTGGTTAAGATACACGTTTACGCTAGGTGAAGTGGAGGAGAAATTAACATCTGGCTGGTAGGAGGGTTACCACTAGGCTAACATCTGGAGATCAAGGCCCATAGCTTTTCCTTGGGGTGTAGCATGGCCTTGGTCCAGAGAGAAAACCAAAACTGGGATCGCAGTTACCAAAATTATTGCATTCAGATTTAGACAGAAAACCAAGCACTTGATTTGAAGAAGCATTTTGTACCTAGTATTTGCTGAAGTTTCCAGAAGCTGCGTCCACTTCTTTCACTGAGCTCCATAGTCCTGGTCCCACAAACAGGGGCGGTGGTGTTAGTTTTAGCGCATTCAGTATTGACTCCTAAATGTTTAGTTCTTCTGACGTGTTTTGAAACACCGGTCTTTAACCAGGCTTAAAATGTGTTTGGCATCTACTTCTTTTGGAAATGAGTTAATTCACAGGTTGTTAGTATTTACTATGTATGTTAGTATTTACTATGTAGGTTACACTGCCATTCGTAACATATGATTTGTCTCAAACATGCAAAGATTTTGAGACTCAGATCTACTGTTCCTTCTTCTGACTTCACATTACATGGTTAGTAAATCTCTTTAAAACATGTAGGTGGTCCTGGAGTTAAAAAACAAGATAAAAAACACCACTGCAGATAACTTACTTCATATTATGAAAAAACCCCAAACTTTCTCAAGCAAAGTCAGCATTACACAGAGACAATGAACCCAAGGAAAAACACCATGTCTGGAACTCTGCGTATTGAATAATGGATTTGTTCTTTGTTCAAAAATTTTCTGTCCTGCAACGACTTTAATTCTCAGTGAGAGAGCTGAGTTTATAATATACTGAATTTAAAAGCTATAAAATCAGATGTTCCCTGATGTACCTCTATATTTTATCCCAAATCAGGTTATAGTGGCATTGAATATAGCTATGTGACAAAGCCTGCACTATATTATGCCATATTAATTCCTCTGTGAGAAAATAAATATTCTGCTCCCATTAAAGTAGATCCTATTCATAAAAATAAAACAACCAATAAAACTTTCTCAGCTATGCACATAACCTAAGAACTCCTTGAATTTATTAATGAAATAGAGTAAGTATAATATCATAATACAAATAATGCTTCAATTTCATCAGGCTGTAAAAAAAAAAACACATAGAGACTGAGCTCAATGGAATTTGCAAAAGCCTGATACCTCAGAAGTAATGTGTAATGGAGCACAACTAGTCTCATGAGTCTCCACATTCTGACTGGGACCGAAAGAGGTAATGAATAATACTCAACAAATCAATGAAAGACTCAGTGATAGAAACCAGGTTTCTTGATTTCAGTTTAGTTGCCTCTTTATTAGAGCAAGACTGTGTAATTACTTGTGTCCTAATAATCTGCTGGATGGTCCTGTAATAAACATTGCAGTACTATGAATGCATGCACATTTAAAGATCCTGCTGTCTAAATTGTGACTATAATACAATCTCATGGTTGAAACAGGAATACTTTTAATTGGCTTTTTAAAAATGAGATTTATCTGTAGAAAGCCCATCTGTATGATTTAAAGACAGGCTCTCTTATGAGTCCACCATCGACAATTGCACGGACTGGAAACTTGCTCTTGATACGTATTTTCTCAAAGTCCATAACCCTAATACTTCTAATAAACATGATTTTTGCCCAGATCATCAATTTGTTTTCCTGCAGATTGTTATTTGCTGGCCAGTCTACTTTCTGTGAACTGATCTTATTTGTTGGAGTTACTTCAGATCAAAGGCCCAACTTAAATAAATAATACACAATGCAGTGTTCCTCTCTTACTAGACTTGGGGCCTCTGGAATGCAAAAAAATAAAATTATATTATTATTACATTTCTTATCTTTCTAATGGTTTATAAAGCCCAAGCAAAGGAATACTTTGGAAACAAACTTAAGTCACTGTTTTGACACGTTCTGCACCTAAGAAAAACCTAGCATCCAACAATGTAACGTAAAGACTCAAAATTACCTCTACTGAACTGCTTACCTCCATAAGCTAGGGTAGCAGTCAGAAAAAAGTTCTGCTTAGCTTAATTTCTCATTTTCTCTTCACCTTCCAGGTACGTGCTTTGCCTATTGGTCATGTTTGGCTTGTAAGATCCCTGGAGCAGATGCCGTGTTATATATTTTGCACTGTTTGCAGAGTGCCTGGTAGATAAGGTTTTTATCCTTGAGAAAGGTTACTGGGCACTATTGCAGTGCATCTAAAGCAGCACTGCCAGGCATCTAAATGTTATTTTCCTCTTCGCCATATGCTGCTCTTCCTGTCTCTGAGTTGAAAACAGGAACAGAGAGAAATGTAATACAATTGCCCGTATGAAGCACCTTGGATGTCTTAGAAGGACTGAGGAAAGATGATCCCAAATTTCCATATTTTTGTACGCGGGCCTTGTTCCTATACTGGGAGTTGCAAGCTATCTTCATGGTGCTCCAGAACGTGCCCATAGGACTGCCCTTTCCCAGCAGGGTTCTTCCAGGCTTCTGTCTCAGCTGTTTCAGAAAAGAACCTGACAGGTGGATGGTGGAGACTAAAAGCACTGTGGAAAGTTGTCCATATTGGATTTGGGTTGCTGCAGCAATGAAGAAATATTTTTATGAGGTTATGGCATTTGCACCCTATTCACCTACTCTGAACCAGAAGCACAGTGATTTCCTCTTAGAGCTCAGGAAAGGTCACGGAAGAAAAACACAAAACTGTTTATGTTGATATAACTTTGCCCAGGGCTCTTAAATGCTCCAGAAACACAGCATCATTTCATACTCATATTGGGAGTACAGGCTGGCTTCTCCAGTGTCCACTGAGAGTCCAGGAATGCAGTAAACCATTTTATGATACACTCTGTATGGATGGGGATTAGAAAGAGTTAGAGGGAATTAAGTGCCCAGCTCCTTCCACTGTGTTTGGATGCACTTTCTTACTTAATTTATCCTTCCAGGCATATCTGAGCCTTATAGAGGTTCCTGTGCATGAAAAGTGGAAGGCAGGAACTGCTTTTGCATAACAGCACCAATTTCAGAAGCCATAGATAAGATATACAGGTGAGGTTAAAAATATCTGTGTGAATCTTCTCAAGAGAATGAAATGTAGCAGACAAAGACATAATGTTTACAGCTAAATGTTCTTTCCTACACTTAAGGAAAATTCCAACTTCACTGAAAGCTATAGAGAAATATCATTTATGTGGAGTCAAGCTTTCACCTCTATTTCTTTTCTCCAACACTAAGTCTTCATGCAAAAGTAGAAATCAAATACAAATGGTCTTTACCTGATGTAAAGAAATATTTTCAACTTCTGAGATTTTAGAAAGGCATCGCTATTAAATTTTGCATACATATCCTGAGAAAAGGTTTGTTAGACATTTCCATAGGAAAAAATAAAGATATTTTTCATTTAACTGGGGCCAAGCCTAACAAAATAAATTGTAGTACAGGGTTCATTAAAACATACACATTCATATATATGCATAAACACGCAATCACACTGCAATCTGGAGATCAGAATATTATCTATTATTTTTTGATAGGGTAGGACCAAACAACTACCAAGAACGGTGCCCCTGGTGTTGGGTAATGTACAAATACAAAGCAGCAAGTGATGTCTGCCCCAAACAAAAAAACCCAAACATTATTTTCACATTCCCATTCTTGAATCCAGAAAATTAAAAAATTAAGTAAATACAGCCAAACTTGCCAAAGAAAAGAAAACAATGTAGTAGGGAGTGAGAACACTTCTGCACAGAATGGTATTACAGACCTTTTCCATCCCCCACTAAATTAGCCTGATCCTCTAGCTGCTTTAGCAAGATGCTGTAATTTAAAAAGTTACTCAATAATTGCACACGCACAAACCTTCATCTGCCTCCCCTGTGCTCATGCATTATGATGAAGCCCTTAATTACAAAGGAACATATATTATTATTTTTACAGGTTTCACAATTCAGTGCACAGAAAAAACGTGGCACGCTAGGCAAAGCTCTAAACAGTATTTCCTTATATCCGCACCCTGTATCTGCACTGTGGATAGCCTTACTGCATGCTTTAAAACCCTGCTAGGGAAATAAGACTATTAGATCCCTCACACCCATCACTACAGACCCATGCAAGCTTCACAGACGCACACAGATTTCATAAATCTGCTGCGACACCAGAGCAGTCTCAGATTTATTTTATTGGGGGGGGGAACTGAGATCCGGAGGATTGGATCAAAAGAACAATTTAATTTTGGGGGTCTCAGAATAGGGGTGCCATATTTCATTTTTCCTATTCTCAGAGCTTTTATCAGTCCTCAGCTCAGCTCTCACTGACTTTGGCTGCAGCTAGAATCCATGAGCACTTCTGCAAGCTGTATGTGCTGTCCCATTTTTTTCCCCCATACACCCCCAGCCCTCCTCCTCCCTGGGGCACCCAGGAGGAAAGTACGCCTGCTCTCTTCCTCCTGCCGCTCCCTGGGAAGAAATCATCTCTAGGGAAGTCCAGCTGAGACTCTCCAGAAACAGAGCTGTCAGAATCTGGGAAGAAGTCAGCTGCCAAATTTCAATGAGCTTCTTGTGAGAGACCAGAATTTTCCAAAACTCGCAGTTTCTCCACATATGGACATTTCTACAGGAATGGCAAATGACATATCTCAGACATAAGGGCAATGTTTCTTACCAGCACTAAACCCACATTCATAAAGATGCCATAAATTCTGATGTAGCATCCTTTTTTAACATGCAGAATAAGTATTTCCTAATTTCATTTTCTGAAATGGGCAGTTGTTTTGGTTGAGAATTGAAAAAGGTCTGGTGGCAGATTTTCAGCTGCGGTCAATGGTCAAAATTCTGCCAGCACTGTCTAATTAGTACTAATGGCAGGCATCAGTACCAGTGCTGGCTACATCTGATATAGAACCTGCCTACTTATTGGTACTAGGGCATACCGGAGCACAGCAATTTTGGGGGGAAAAAAAAATAAGATTCCTGTATTCATTGAGCTTCTTCTTTCTCCTACTACCCACATTTTAAAAGGCAGGGGAACAGCTGAGATTTCAAGTTTCAAGGCACCAGAGACTTAATGAGGATTTTGCACCTAGACTGAGTGGGCTGTGTGAGCTTTATGTTCCCACTGGCCACTCCTGCCTCACCGCAGCCCAGCGCGGTGCACAGACACTGCCAGCTGCTACTGCTCGTGCTGATGCAACTGCTCCAAAATACAACATGTGACTTTTTCTTCAAGCAGTCAAGACTCAGCTCGTTAATTAACAGTTGCAGCATCGCTTCCAGCTGCCTCTTCATTCAAAGACGATTCTCTCCTCGGTTTTGTGAGGAAACAGGGCTGGGGTGAGCAAAAGCATGCCCTCAACCACCTTAAAACCAGCAGAACAGAGGACTGCAAAAGAGCTGACAGTACCACGCATGAGTAGTATTATCTGGTTGTGGTCTGCATTACTCTGTATGGAAGTCACCTGCTCTGAGAGTTTAGATAAAACTTGCGTTTGGTAGTTTGCAGGATGCTGTGCATTTATAATATGCTAGGCAAAGGTAACATGGAGAGGGCTGTGAACCAAAGCAGGTATGGATTTTTCAACAGTTTTTCCAGCTAGGGACAATGCTGTTGTGCTCACCCTGAGGCAAGCAGAAGCTGACTAGCAGTTGCTAGCAGCAGTTAGCATGGCACCAAACCTGAGCTAAGAAGCCTCTTGAGATGGGTGCATTAACAAGGGCTGATGTGTGTGAGCTTGGGCTGAGCAAACAACTCCCACCTTCCTGCAGTGGGCCAAGGCTTCCTCTGTGGGCCCTCATACTGCTCCTTTCATCAGCACATCTAAAGCATTCAGCAAAGGAAGGGTCAATATCCCACCTACACTGGGGAAGCCAGGACATGGTCTGGGTGAACCCACAGGGCAGTGGCAAAGCTGAAGTCAAAGCTGAAGTGACTTCCAGGCTGAAGTCAAGAGTAGTGAGCTATGCTGTACAGCCACCATGCTTGGCTGGCAGCATTTTTTAACTGTGTTTTTTTTGTTAATGTGCCTGAAGACCTCTGGATTTGCATTAAGGGCTACTCTACTGAAACATCAATGTTTGATTAAACAGGATATCTCAGTAAGAATGAACCCGTGCCAAATCTGTGCAGTGTTCTGTGCCCAACCTTCGAAACACATCTTTCTCACCTCTTATGAATTAAAAGTCATTCCCATGTACATCCCTTTGCACTATAACTTGTCCCATGTTAATGTTTCAGAGGTTTGCCTCTCCATTTGTGTGCCGATCTTTTAGATGGGGAGACAGGTGGCAGGGGGCAAAGGGTGGAAGAAATATTCAGGGAAACAACATTTCCCAGATATTGAGGGATAAATGATACAGTGGAAGGAGGCTCACTTCAAATAGAGTGGTTTGGGTTTATTTGATTTCAGTGTGCCTCCACTGTACTCTAGCTGGTATCAGGAAAAGCCTTGTTTATTCTTCTCATCTGTATTTGTATTAAGATTTGGGGATTTTCACAGGCAGTGAAGAGAGAGGGGTACCCAAACAGAAAGGGAAAAAAGGTGCCTGTATAATATCCCAGACTTAGTCCTCCATTTTGTAGACTAAGGCTTTTATCTCCATCACCTCAAAGCTAGCTGTTAGACTCAGTCATTGGGAAGAAGTGGGAAGAAAAGTCTAATCTGCTGATTTATTAAAATATATTAATGCTTTATACTTAAATCTTAATCAGGATGTGTGTATAGGTGGCTGTTTGCATATGCACAATGTCCTTATTCATGGCTGAACTGAGCAGGAAGGTAGGCACGGGGGGGTAGGTATTACTTTACCCACTGACATGCAAAAAGTAGCTTGAACTTCCAGAAAATTCAATGTTCTTGTCCTGCTGGCCACTTTCAGTACATTTATAATTGTCAGACAGATTAGTATCGCACTTCGTGCCCAGGTGACCACTACTTGGAACAGCAGTGTAGATGTAGCCCTTAAGGTTGACTCAACTTTGGTCTTTCAGGAGCTCTTTAGGCTTTGCTTCACCAGGGCAGAACTTCTACGTCCTGTCTGTGGGCTTCTTCTTCACTCAGAAATAAAATATTCAGTACTGCTCTTTCAGCTGCAGTCAGTTGGGGATGCCAAAACAAGACATTAATATGTCTGTATATTATATTTGTTGACATAGGCAATCAATATGATGGTGTATTTGAGTAAAATCTCAGACGTAAAGACAGTCATTCCACCCTACACATCTCTGCCAGGTTCTCTCAAGCCACATGGAAATAATATAGCACCAGTGAAGTGGTTCACACTGGGAAAACTTCCCTCCTGCCAGCAAAAAAACCACAGCCAAGGCGTTTCTGTTATTTTCTGTGATTTGCTTTTTTTCAGCCAAAGATCAGATTTTAAAGCTTTTGACCACAGCTTAAAACCCCATAACAATGGTGACGTATCAGCTGGCACCTTTACCTTCAGCTGTGGTTTGGTTGGCTTTGGAACGTCTCAGCTGGGTACTGGTGGGACTCTGCATGACCCGTTTCTAAGGTCTTAAGAGGAAATGTAAGAAACAACCTTTGCTTTGGGAACACTAACACAAGCCAAATAAGATTGATACGGTAGCAATTTATTCTTCCCTCAAATGTTCTTCCCTCAAGTTACCCAAAGAAATTTAAATTCAGGAATACCAATTTCAACCAAAAAGCATTTTCAAAGCAGTATCTGAAATGCTTAGTAGATGAATCAACAATCCTTTTTCGGTTTGGTCCAAGAACTTGATATTTCTTGTTTTGATGTTTCCCATTCAAAATGTTCCTGAACACTTTCTAAAATGAAAACAAACAAGAAAAAGAAAGAAGAGGTATTTTTAACTTTGAGTTCCAGTTACGAACAAATACACAAAGATACTGAAACTTGTCATAGTGAACAAGTTTTGGGTTGGTTTGTTGGTTGGGTTTTTGGGGGTTTTTTTTCAGCTCAGCAGCCGATATCATCTGGTATAAGACCAGTGAGGATTATACAGTTTTCTTGCTCAGGTAAATTGACTTTATTAATTGACTGAGGGATAGTTAACAAGCCTAGAAAAAGAATTAGCACTTGACAGAGAAGAAGATGATGGAGAATTCAACAGTCTCACAACATACAAAACAACTTGGACTCTCAGGTACTTTTATATTTCTCATAATACTACTGCTGACATTCCACTATGATTAAGGATGCATTTCGCCTCTCTCCCAACAAATGTCACCTTGAAAAGACTCAGCTCCCAGTCTTTAAGGAGAAGCTTTCAAACAGTGAATGGGAAGTGGGGCAGATGTTGCAGTAAGACTATTTTATTCCTGCATGAACCACTTCTGTGCAACCAACTTGCAGAAAGCTGCTGTTTTCACCTACAGCTGGGAAAGGTTCAAAACAGATTTGTTTCCTAGAATGACCTTCAATATGGAATGCTCCACGAAACATTCCTTCTGTTGCATGAAAATTGCTCATTTCAGAAATATCCCCACTAGGTCTATCGGTGTCACAAAACTTAACAGGGAGTATTCAGGGTCATGCCATAAATACAATACATGTCCAAAATGGAAAAATGTCTTTGCAACTTAAAATTGCAATTGAAGAGACTGATCCTGCAGCTCAGACAGTTTCTTACCCATGTCAAAGAGGTGACATTAGCACCTTCCATTACATTTTGTAATTTCTGATTGCAGGGAAAATCCATGGGCATGAATCTTGTTCTGAGATAATCTGCACTGTGCTGCTAATGTCACAGCTTCTGGGAAACAGGAAGCCGGTGCAGCCTAATGGCTCAAACACTGCTAGAGAATAACCACACATTTTGTTTTCTCCCGACTTTTGGAAGCCTTGTGAAGTTTGTGCACTTGGGTCCTGACTTCTCAAAGCCTGAGAGGTTCCTTCTGCATCCTTATGATGGTCCTAACACATTTTACTGTGATGGGACTTCATCTTGAATGGCAGGAATCTTCTTGGAGCCCTTTGGATCCAGATCCTGAGAAGTCTCCTCAGAAGAGTCAGTGGGACTATTGGAATAACAGTCTTTTTTGTGGTATTTTAACATATTTGAACGTTTGCATAATATTTGAGAAAGGCTGAAAGATGGACAAAGTTCACCTGTGTCCTACTGTCAGGGGCCCTGAAAAATTTTTGGACTGGAAAGCAAAAGCCAGAGTACTGAAATGCCCCGTCCCAGCTGCATGGTTTTTGCATCCCACAAGTTTTCTGGCTCCATCACCTCTTCCTTCTTGGAGATCAGTTGGCTTCTGCTGTGGGGCCAGCTGAGTCACACTCTGGATTTCATTGACTATGCTGTGTTCACACCTAATCATTCAATGCCCTTCAAGCTGCCTCAGCATCCCACCTGGCCTCCAGCTGCCAATCCAGAAGGCTCTGGGTTTCCTGCAAGTCCTGTATCAATCCAAAACCTGCACCTGCCTAGTCCATGGCGATGTCTCATACGCTGAGATTCACACACACAGGCATATGAATCAAGCCCCGGATAACCACTGACTAAAATGGGAACTGAAACTAGTAGGTATCTCCATGTAGGTGTCTTAAACGGACTCTCATCCTTATATTTTGACCCTTATGTTTGTGCATCACTCTTGGAAAAAAGGAGCTAATGCAACTGAAATAATACAAAACAAGTGTGCTACACAGGATGTTATTTTTCTCGCAGAGTGATGCTTTTTAAGTGGTTGAAGTGGAGACACTACATTCCAAAATTTATGTGATTCACTCATGAAAACACAGAAAGGGGGAAAAGAAGGAAGGTTCTGTTTCCATAGATGTTCTTCTGAGGGCACCACAACCAAAAATGCTGTCTTGGTCTGTTATAACACATGTTCTGGGAGAAACAGTATCTTATTTTAGATTCAAAGAGTTTTTAAGCCTTGAGGGAACCCTCATGGTCAGGTAGGGTATTCTGACCTCCTCCGTCACACAGGCCACAGCTCTTTTCCACAGAGCTTGCTGCAAGCACACAACTTCTATTTGATATTTTGCATACCATCGTGGAAGACAAATACTTTTTAACTGACTAAAACAGGTGGAGAACCTACCAGTATCACATACACTAAGTTGTTCCGGTGACAAGATAGCTTTTTTGTGAATTTTTTCATAGCAGTCACCTCATTTTCTGCCCACTGGCTCTTTTTTTGTTTTTTCTGCTGTAGCAATCTATTCTCAGCAATGTCTTCCCCATGTAGTTTTCCACAAACTCCTCTTAAATGAACTTAAGAGCTTAAGAGAACCTTTCCCTGGATAAATTAAATATTTCCATCTTCTGAGGTCTGTCTCAAAAGGAAATTCTGAAAACCTCAGGTATGTCTTGTTACACTTCACCAAAACCTTTCTGTTTTTGTAAACAATTGCTTCTAAGGTTGGATACAGCACAGTGTCCACCAGATTAAGCTGCCTCCCACAGTCAGGATCCTATTCTCTGCCCAGCAAATGACTTTGAAAGTAATTCATTGGAGGAAGTCCTATAAGCATTTTACTACATTCTGCACATGTAATTATCATAATTGTATTACTGAAAAGGGAAAAAGCAATTTCCTGAATTCAATGTATTTATCATACTGTATTCACCAAATTAATATCAGACAATACCACATGTAAAATTTCTTTTGCTCCTCTTTTTCCTCTATGCTTCAAGGCTTCTAACACCAAATAAAAATGGATCGGGAAAGCAAACTAACAGATATTCAAGGCTGTGTTAATTGGGCTTTCTGTCTCCCTGCCACAGCCAGACATGACACTATTTACAGCCAGATGCTAAGAATTAATTGTATCTGTGGCTGAACAGAAACCAGCAAGCAGCTTCAGATGCAAACAGAACTGAGATACAGAGGTTATCCCTTTCATACATCATATGACAACGGATTGGGAGATCTTCTGCATTTCCCACCAAGAAGCTAATTAAAATGAGGGGAAGAGGGAAAGAGATTTCTCAAAATATGTGCTTGAATTATGTAAATAATGAGAGAAAACAAACCTCTGCGCTTGCACTTGGGAAAATAACAAAAAGCTGCTTATTTACTGCCAGCTCCCCTGGCCTCAGATGCTCTGTGCAAGGACTACCGCTGGCCCAGCTCTCTTCACACTTTAAACCCAATTTACCTAAGCTTAATATCACTAATTGCAATGGTGTCCCTCCAACTGAAGAGGCAAATCCTCTGTGACTGATTACCAAATATTTCCTCGGGTGCCTGATCCACAGGTATGAAATGCTCATTATCAACCAAACAGCATTCACTGGAGTACTACAGGATGGAGCTTCACTCTGGTCCTTTACCACCCTCTCCATCATCCCGTTCTTCAGTCATCAGGGCAGCTTACCCCTACTTGTGATACAGTGACAAGGCAACACCCACTACCCGGACTGCAGACTGAATAAAACAGCTCTTTGGTGAACTGAGCTGTCCTGTTATAAAAATGTTGACGGGGAAAACGGAAAAAAGTCAGCTGGCTAACTGATTGCATAAAAGAATGATTAATGGCAATATTTGAGCTATTTCCTTGCAAATGAGGTTATTGGGAAGGACACATTGAAATTAACTTTCTTCACTCACTCACTCCATCTTTAGGAATTAATTACAGCTTTAGAAAGCAGGAGATAAAAGTCTGTGAAAGCTACAGAAGATCTTAACAGAGTGGCCACAAGCCCAAGCCGCGTACGATGACGGAAGCTCTCAAGTTGCATGATAGGGTAAAACCCAAAGTGAACGGTAGCTATCCAAAAGGCAAAGCTGGAAAGATTGCTGGGGTGTTGCTCCTGAAGCAATATCCATGGGGATATGCTGAAGAGCAGATTCCTCTGGGCTAGCAAGGGAATTTGGGAACTGTCACTGGCAGCAGGAGCTTAACCCAGAGCAGCAGAGGTAGCAACAGTAAGGAAGGGCACCAGTACGGATCTCAAGCGAGAGCTGCATTGCTCAAACTGAGCCCAAACGGAGACTGTGAGGGGTACGCGCACTAGGAGAGCATTGCCATGTTGAAACAGCTCTCATTGCATCGTCCATTTTATGCCTCAGGTCTGAGGAGCTGAGCAGAAAATAAAATGTGTCCCACAGCACCCCCAGACACATTACAGGTCAGACACTGAACACAGGGCTCACACAACTGCTTCTGTCTCTCTAACCGATGCCTGTACCTCACAGATGTGCAATGCATGGTTATGACCTTTCTTCTGTCCCCAAATACCACAGGACAAGCAAAAGTGCTTTGCTAATTTGCGTGCTATCTGTCCCCAGCATGTAAGGGAAAAGACCTCAAGAGAAGTGGTGTTTGTGGCAGGAACAGAGCATGGCATGTAACAAGACCTCATGTTCAGAAGATGCCTCCTAGGTGGACTATTTCACCCACTTCAGCGCCTCCTCCCAGTGCCAGCTTAGCACTGCTGACACTCTGCCATCACCTGGCTATGCATGGGTCCCACACAGGCACCACTGCAGTCCCATCCCCTGAAGAAGAAAATCCTTCATAGTTCAGACCCCAAAGTGCATAGGGAGAAGAAAATTCAGACGTACTGTGCAGTATCTGAAAGGGAAGAGGGAGAACACCGGTAGGAGACAGATACAGGGGCTCTAGCTATGGTCATCAATGAGTACAGGTATTATCAATGCACAGCAGGTCTGAGACTATTTGCGAATGCAGGAATGACTCAGCCAGTCCCACAGCAGAGACTGTGCAGCTGATATATCCTTTGCATAGGAGATAAAAGCTTAGGAAAAAAAGCCTAAAAACCCAATGACAAAGGCAAAATCTGATGCAGGCTCTGACTGCAAAAGCAGAAAAGATCCAGAGGTAATTTTCTGGGTTTATGGACACAAAAAAACCCAGTATTCCAACCTTTTTAGAGCAATTTTTTGAGAGATTTAAAGATTTTGGAAGATAAGAAAAGACAGAATGCATATCCAGAATTGACAAACTGAAAAGATTAATAAACTGGACCTACAATTTGGGTGCTTAGAGAAAAGACTGCAGGTGGTTATTTAATTCTGAAAAGGGGACCTTTTGATGTGGACATCCGTGCTCCTTGCATGCCCAAGATAGGCATCATCTCAGACAACCTGCATGGGTAGAGATTTTAAAGTAATGGTGATTCAAATCTCAAAATTATGAAACTGCATCCTTCCATGAGCAAAGGAGTAGCAGGAAGTGTTAGATCAGCATAAAACCAGTAATGAGATGGACACTTCTCAGTTTTATCAGCAGATGAGCCTGGAAAATAAGTGGTACCAGCAGCACTCACAAGGTCACTCTCTGAACAAAGACTCCCAAACATCTTTGACCCAATCTAGTCCCAGCTCAAGCGGGTGTTTAAACACAGGCTTAGTATTACAGCATTAAAGTTCAATTAAATCAAAATGAAGTTCAAACTTTGGCCTTTTCAGGGATCTGCTTGGTAAAGTACCATGGGATAAAGCCCTGGAGGGAAGAGGGGCCTGAGAAAGCTGGTTAATAGTCAAGGCTCACCCCCTCGGAGCTCAGGAGTGATGCATCCTGACAAAGGGGAATTCAGGTAAAAACGCCAGGAGGCCTGCATGGATTAGCAAGATGCTCCTGGACAAAAACAGAAAAAGGAAGCCTTCAGAGAAGCGGAAGGGAGGCCAGGTAGCCTGGGAGGGATACAGAGAAATTGTCCGAGCAGCCAAGGACCAGGTTAGGAAAGCTAAAGTCCTGATAAAATTAAAGCTGGTCAGGGATGTTGAGGGCAACAAGAAAAGCTTCTATAGGTATTTGGTAATAAAAGGAAGAATAGGGAAAATGTGCTCTCTCTGGAAGGAACTGGGTGACCTGGTTACCCAGGCTACAGAGAAGACTGAGATACTCAGTAACTTTTTTGTCTTGGTCTTCACCAGCAGGTGCTCCAGCCACACTGCCCAAGTCACAGAAGACAAAGGCAGGGACTGGGAGAACGAAGAACTGCCCACTGATGGAGAAGACCAAGTTTGAGACCATTTAAGGAACCTGAAGGTACACAGGTCCATGGGATCTAATCAGATGCATCTGCAGATCCTGAGGGAACTGGTGGATGAAGTGGCTAAGCTACTACCCATCATCTGTGAGAAGTCATAGCAATTTGGTGACGTTCCCACTGATTGGAAAAGGGGAAACATAACGCTCATTTTTAAAAAGGGAAAAAAGGAAGAGCTGAGGAACTACGGACCAGTCAGTCTCACCTCTGTGCTTGGCAAGATCATGGAGCAGATCCTCCTGGAAATTATGCTAAGGCACATGGAGAATAAGGAGGTGATTGGTGGCAGCCAGCGTGGCTTCACTAAGAATAAATTGTGCTTGACAAATCTGGTGGCCTCCTACGATGGGATTACAGTGTTAGTGCATGAGGGAAGAGCAACTGATGTCATCTACCTGGACTTGTGCATTTGACACTGTCCCACATAACATCCTTGTCTCTAAACTGAAGAGACATGGATCTGATGGATGAACTACCTGAGATAAGGAATTGTCTGGATGGTCACACTCACAGAGTTGTGGTCAATGGCCTGATGTCCAAGCAGAGACCAGTGGCATTCCTCACGGGTCAATAACGGGACCAGTGCTTTTTAACATCTTTGTTGGTGATAGGGACAGTGGGATTGAGTGCACCCTCAGCAGTTTGCCAATGACAGCAAGCTGAGTAGTTCAGTCAACGTGCTGGAGGGAAGAAGGGACACTGTCCAGAGGGGCCTTGAAAGGTTTGACAGGTAGGCCCATATGAACCTTATGAAGTTCAACAAGGCCAAGTGTGAGGTTCCGCATGTGGCTCAGGGCAATCCCAAGTGCAAATACAAGCTGGGCGGAGAATGGATTGAGAGCAGCCCTGAGGAGAAGCACTTGGGGGTGTTGGTGGACAAGAAGCTCAACATGGCCCAACAACGTGCACTTGCAGCCTAGAAAGCCAACCGTGTCCTGGGCTGCATCAAAAGAAGCGTAACAGCAGGTCATGGGAGGTGATTCTCCCTCTCTACTCTGCTCTCATGAGACCTCACCTGGAACACTGTGTTCAGCTCTGGGGCCCCCAACATAAGAAGGACATGGACCTGTTGGAATTAGTCCACAGGAGGGTCACTAATATGATCAGAGGGCTGGAGCACCTCCCTATGAAGACAGGCTGAGAGAGTTGGGGTTGTTCAGCTTGGAGAAGAGAAGGCTCTCTTCTATAAGGGACACCTTATAGCAGCCTGCCTGTAGCTAAATGGGCCTACAAGAAAGCTGGAGAAGGACTTTTTACAAGGGCACGTAGTGACAGGACAAGAGGGAAAGGCTTTAAGCTGAAAGAGGGTAGATTTAGATTAGACACAAGGAAGAAATTCTTTACTGTGAGGGTGGTGAGGCACTGGACCAGGTTGTCCAGAGAAGTTGTGGATGCTCCATCCCTGGCAGTGCTCAAGGCCAGGCTGGATGGGGCTCTGAGCAACCTGGTCTAGCGGAAGGTGTTCCTGCCCGTGGCAGGGTAGGTGGAACGAGGTGATCTTTAAGGTTCCTTCCAACCCAAACTGTTCTCTGCTTTTGTGATTCAAACGTCTAAAAGCATCTCTTTAACTAACAAATGCATATCTGACTTTGTGTTATTTGGATTCCATGGCCCTTTTTTGAGAAGCCACCAAAGGTCAGCAGAACTTAAAGACATTCTCAGTTCCTTTGTTGGCTGGATCTAGGCACGTTACATGCATTTAAGAGTTTTGCTAACCTAAAGCTCTAATCTCTGTGTAACTCACTGCCCACTGAAGACTGGAGAAAATGTTTTCCTTCTTTGCACCATATGTCTGCCTTGTTAATACCATTTCTTTGGCTGTAGTCTTTGGTTGTGAGGACTGAAAATTCCCTAGAGCAAGAATTGTATCTCATTATCTGTTTTAACAATGCATAACAAAAGATTGGCAGTATCACAATACAAAAAGCAAGATCAAACAAACAAAAATATGCTTTAACAAAATTAAACCCTTCTCAAATGTACATTCCCTGTTTCTCAAAAGATCAAAACCAACTGGTTTTTAAAATAATATGTTCAGTCTTCCCAGAAAGTATTTTATCTTTTCTTCCAAACAGCAAGAGAAGAGCTGGCATGTATGTTTTCCTGTTGAATGGGAAAGAAGCTCTACAGTACTAGCCATAGACTGTTTATCTTCCAATAAATTAGAATCCTCAGATCTACTCCTCTTCCTTTCCCCGGTGAACAGCCAGGAAATGTATCTCACCAGAATATGTTACTCAAAGAAGAAGCAACAGCTCTTAAAAAACCAGAGTGCTACACATGAATTCCCCAACATATCTATTGGTAATGCTGACTCATTATGTGTTTACAAGCCATTTACGCAGCATTTAATATGCAACATTCAAAATACCAAGACATGTATTGAATAAAAGGGAAAAACAGAAGATCTGGCTGAAAGCTGAATTCGGCTGATCTTCTCAAAATGTGTCCAGCATAAATTCCCCTAAAATAATTTCCATATCACTGTCCAAGCACATGGAATTCAGTCCTGTTTCTTTTCAGCAATACATTTCTCCAAGAGACTAACCTCCTGCTTAACTTTGATTCATGTCCAGAATGTCCTGATCCTCTTCTACAGAGTCATCAGCTCAGGTAACCCTCCTTAGGGCCAAACACTAGGGTACTGTAACAGTCCAAGTCAGGTATGGGCCACCAGCCTGGGTCCAAGCCCTCCTCTTGTGCTTGTCTCACCTACAGAGATCCTTCTTTTCCTGTAACCCATACCAGCGTCCTACCTCTGTTGGGCCACGATGAATGAAAAACTGTCACCTCCTCAAATAAGACTGATGATTTCTCTTTTTAAATTAAAACAAAACCAGGTGCATTTTGGCAGACGACAGTTGAGCACCCAAGCTGTTGGCAGGGGGCATCTCTAGACAGTACATAGGGAATTCTACCATCTTACTCACAACTGCGGTTTCAAGGCTCCCAATGGTTTTGTGCAAAGTCCCTTTTTTGGATCTCAAGGGATGGAGTTCTTTCACTCATGGTCTCTGCTTTGAAGGTACTTTGTCTCTGGGATAAAGCTTTTATCCCTGGGATGAGGATTAGGCCTGATCCTTCCTCTGATATTTTTTTTTTTTCAGTCTGCAAATATTCTTGAAATGTATTGGTCTTTTCAGTCCAGGAGCACTGGCCGGCTGCCCGCTCTGCATCGTCCTTGCACTGGTGGGGACGTGGTCTCATAGTTAATCCTACTTAAGACTAACTTTCACTAAGAATATATTATTTCCCAATGAAAATACGCTATTTCCTGACACTCAATGTCAAACTGAGTCAGGCATCAGAGTCATTATTACTCTACTTAATGCCTCCCACCCAGGATGCTAATGACTCAAGCTAAGGAAGCAATAAGGAAGGAAACTGGGGCACAAAGACTGAGATGCACAAAGAGACAGAAGAAAGGCTGCTGCTCTTTTCCCAAAAGCCATAGCCCTGCAGGTGAGACATCCATAACCCTTCTCCCCCTTTCAAAACTGCAGCCTACACAAACTGCCCAAACCCACTGTACAAGCAATTCAGGCACCTATTTTCAATTTCTAGAGTTAACCTACATTAGCTGGGCTTCTGAGAGGTGGTGCCTGCCAGGATACAGAGCTTGAAAACTTCACTTCCACTCCTACCTGCATCACACGAGCTTGGAGGGACACAAGGCAAATAATTTCTGGTTTTGTTACATACTAACCTCCTTTGAAAAGCACTTTGGGCAACCTTGCAAAGGAGGGTTATATAAAAGTTAGAAATTATTAGTATTATTTATTATCACTACTAGTAGTCCTTCAGGCAGGCTTGATAGCACTGCACAATGCAGCAACAAGCAGTCAAAAAGAGGTTTTAAACCTAGAAATATCTTTAAAACCAGCTCATAGTTAAACACCTGTCACATTTTGCTTTACAGTTGCATGACTGCACATAGCACAGAAAATATCAATTAATTCCCACACCAGCAGGAGGGGAGGAAATGCCAGTTCAGATCAGCCCTCGGGCCTCCCTCATCTCCCACAGGAGAATGTAGAGGAAGGTATAAGAGATCTCACAGCTACCCAGAATAGGGGAATGTAACCTCAAGGAAATTCTCTTTCTAACCTCATGTTATTTGGAAGCTAAAATGATGAGGCATTGCTCTTCATCCAAGGCAGACAGGTAGCACCTTGTACATCTGACATCTGAAGGAGACAGGGATGCTACATGATTTGCCTTAGGCATTAGGGACATGTTTATTACTGAGGAAACTCCCCACAACATGACCACATCAGTGGAAATTCCCTAATGCAGTTATCTGCACTGGCTCAGGGCAGGGCTTAAACTGCTGCAAACCCTGCCTGAGTCTGTTTTCACATTGAAAACCATCATTTCTATGTGCAGACTCCCTTAGGGGTGGCAGAAGTGACAGGTCCCAGCACCGACACCTTTCACTTGGAACCACACCAGACCACAGTCAAGCTTGACCTCAACAAAATTCTGGTCTAATTGTGTAAGATACTGATTCAGCTGCAGCTCATGTTGCAACACATTCTATTGTAACGGTGACCCAAAGCAAATCACTCCTATGCGTAGAATGTTCCTTTTCTGTAATTTGTGCTGTGCAGCATTGCAGCAGCGAGCAACAGGCTGGGCTGTGTCACAGGGAAACTCCTCTGCTCTCGTCACAGATTTATGGCTGCCCATGACAAGCAGATGTATCTTTAGCTTTGGCTAGAAGATGCTTGTGAGGCTATGTAAATAATTCATCTTTCAGAGCTCGTGTCAGCCTTTCCAAGGGCATGCTCCAGTGAGAGCCACCTCCTGCAGCTAACAGCCAGAAGTCCCCACAATGCACAAAAGCAGCCTCAAGCTCGTACGGAAACCTGTGCATTGAGACTAAGACAGCTCGCCACACTGCATCGCAAACACCGGGCACAATGAATAAATTCCAATGCCTGAGACAGACCATTGTCTCATTTTGCTCCTACTGTCTGCAGTACTGCTGCTGTTTTGCTATTTGCACAACAAACAAAGCCCTGATTTGCTCGATACGCTGGAATCAATATTGCTCTTTGGCAGGCTACGCAGTTATGCACAGTAATGAAAGCTAAAAGAAGATAACTGGGGCTTCCCAGGAAAACAGAAAACTATGCTATCACCATTAGGACCCCACTGGTAAAGGACTGTTAACAATATGATAATAATTCCTTCACTGAGTCTGTAAATGCAGCTGCAATGCATCTTTTGAGAAGACACTAAACTGGATATAAAGATTTCAAATGACAGAGAATCTTCCACACTCTGACTAAGCCCCAGGTGCTTCCAGCTACACTGCATTCATTCCACAAAGGCCTAAGTTCAGAGTCAGAGAGGCAACTTTTGAAGGTCACAAAGAGCATGTGATAACAGAAGATGTTGTCCACCTTGGTCCTGTTTTTAACTGAGCATTCAAACATTGTCTGCAATTCTGCACATGGCACTGCAGCCTCTGCCCTCTTGAAAACTACACAGATCTCTTCAGCATCTTTTAGTGATGCAAATACAGAGGGAATGGTAAGTACCAGCTGGTTATAAAACCCTAGGCAGCATCCTCAGCTCTTTCCACAGTGTGTTGCAAAGCCATTACCGGCAGATTCCAAAAAGAGATACAGTTTATTGGACAGCAGTAAACCTTCCAAGTGAAAAAATAAGTAAACAAGTTGAATTAATCAACAAGGACATTGCCTCCTAGCTGACCGAAACCTAAACTAAGTTCACATATGAGAACAAAGCCCCACCAGTAAACTCGGGAGGTCCATTTAGCTGCAGGTACATTTTCCTTTGCAGAGGTTTTGCCTGCCTCATCCCAGGCAGCCCATTTTCATGCACACAGTGCCTGCACAGCGACATGGCAGGGAAACCCCCATCTGCTCCCCTTGGATTTACACTCAGCTATGACAAATTACTTCAGCTTCAACTTTCTGCTAGGAGATGCATATAGAAAACGAGGTCAAAAAGGCTCAGTTTAAATTATTCATTGCAAAAATTCGCCCTGGCTTTTCTAAGCCTGTGCAGCCAAAGAGGAACCACCAGCTCCTCGGAGCCAGAAGAGCTGATCTGTGCATTTGCTCTGCTGCCTATAGCTCTGCTCTGTATGAGGGACGGCGAATGTGGCACCACAGCAGGGGTGTGGGAGTGGGGAGATCTGGACTACTCTGTTCCAAGCACCAGCTGTCTCTGTGTGTCAGCCTGGGAGAGTCAGAGGCATCGATCTGGAGAGCAGAAGGGACTGGGTTGTTGCTGGAAAAGCTCTGCAGTGAAATCCCTGATCCATGAGACGTGAGAGGTCAGGCTAATTGTTCGTAATGGGGGGAATGCAGGAAAATCTCTGAGGGACTATTAGGATCACCTGCCCTGATTTTGTGGTGTAACGCAGAAATTAGCAGACAAATCTTCTGGAATCCATTCAGTTGTTTTTGGAAGAGTGAAAAGAGTTGCTGGCAGATAGCATTTGGATGCACCTGCTCAGTTAATCTGTCCTGGCAGTTAATCACTCACACCTTAAATACATAGACCTTTCCTTCGGTTCAGACTGTGCTGACATGACTTTGCCTGTCCCTGTGTACAAGGGCCTCACTCCCCATGTCTATTCTTGTTTTACTGCAGCACGGTACTTCTCCACTTCCTGGTGGGGATGACATACCAGCTGTTCGAAGACAGAAGAAAAACTTCAAGAAAAAAAAAAAAAAACAACCCCCAAATGCATAGGAAAACATTTGGGCGCTGGTGGAAGCCAAAAAGTTTTCAGTCAGGATCATCGCTTCACTTTTGGTGCAACATGGTAAAAGGCAGAAGGAATCCTCACAAAAGGATGTGTTAAGCTGGGAACCGCTGGGGCCATAAAATCAAGTGTGTGTAATCTACAGCAGAGACGCTGTTCATGCTGTCATGTATTTATCTGGTTTGTTGGCTATTTATGTAGGCTCCTTCTCCTGCCAGCTTTCTTCCTCTTTCCAGAGGGATTGATTGACTCTCTCATTTTTCCTCAGGCTCCCCATACTCCTTTACAAGTACCTTACGTGACTCAACAACCTAATTTCAGTTTACTTGTCCAAGCAAATAGTATGTCTGCAGTTTGGTACTCAGCAACTCTAAACGAAGCAACTGCTTTGGTATAAATTAGTAAGTTCTTGATCTCCACTGGGAAATTGCAAAGGGTCATTCCAAAGTGCCAGCAACTTCCAGGGTCCCATTAGCTCCACAAACCCTCCATATCTCCATGTTAGTCTCTTATAATTATGCTACTGAGTGCCATTTCTAATCTTGTTTTAATGAATTTTAGTACAGGTATATGCTTTCATGTCTGCCTATATCATCTTGTTTTGAGCATCAAAACAGATGAAGTCTTAAATAATAAAAGTTTGGGATTTTTTTGAACAGATAGAAAGATCTAATATTCTTGGGAACTACCTCTTGCTCACTTCTTGCCTGGGTCCCCTTTTTGGAGACCCAAACCTAGAAGACACTGATTACAGGGATGTGCTTAATTTTAAACCTACATGTAAGTTGTGAAGAGGCCCACTCCTGCACCTTAAGCTGTTAGAACTGAAAGAAAGCAAAGCACAAGTTGAGTGCTTTACAGGGCTGGCACTCAAACACTAATACCAACAAACACAAACTTGCCCTAGGGGTTACAGAAGGGTGTTGGTTTAATATTTTTTTTAGTTACTCCAAAATAAGTATTTTCTGTAGGAGGCTGGTTGGTAAATGAGTTACAAGATAAGGAAAGCAGAATCAGAACAGTTATTCTAACCATAAATATTAGTAGAAAAAAAATGGAAAACGACTTTGCCCAGCATTCAAAAACAGTCACCTACATGGCATATATATTAATTCATGAGTCAGATGATGAGTGTCAACAGTAAAGCCCACAAAAAAGGCTGGACAGGCAAAGGTAATATCAGTCCTGCACTGAACATCTTTAGTGGGAATGACCAGTAGAAACAGCCTCATAAGCTTTCAGGCTTATACTTTGGGAACTGAAGCCTGGTCTTGGAGGGCACGAAACATCCCCAGTGCCATGCATTTCAGTAGCAGCTGAAGAAATTTAATACCCTCTGGGAGGCATGACTCTGTACATGAGGTTGGGCTTTTGCATCAAATTGAGAGCCAAGGAAGGAGGGAGATAAAATAACGCTATAATGATGGCCACCGAATAGGCTTTATTTACTCTCCTGGAACTACATAAATACCAGTCTGCAGTCAGCTAAATGCATTGCCTGCTCAAACATTTTTATAAGCATGAAATTTACTCACCTGTATTCATAACTTAATAGGGCAATTATTGATAAGAACACACCATCTACACCAGGATTAAGAGCTAAACGTAGGTTTTCTTAAAAATGCATCAAGAAATTAAAAAGCTATGTGGTTGTTATTGTTAATAGTATGAAGGCAATGCCTAGAGGTATCAGCTCAGATCAGAAACATGCCAGGAGCTGTATAAATAGAGGACAGGACAATATACACCAGAACAGGCTGAGAATATCAGAACAGGCAGAAAAATATGGGGAAGGGACAGCAAGTAGCAGGAGAGCTGCAAGTGTCATCCAGGTGTTGTGAATTGTCTAATTATGGGTTCCTCTGTGGGATGGGTCAAACAGAAAGAGTGTGGATGTCACTGGGAAGGCAACGGGGAGCCCAAAGGGTAGAGGGGCAATGCTGAGCTAGAAAAGACCACGAGGAAGGAAGTGGGATTACTGGCAAATAGAAAAATCGAAGCAAACTGTTATTCAAATAGTCAGGAGCTGAGATAAGGAGAGTCCACCTTCCAGCACAGAAAGCCTTACGGGAACACACGCAGCCATGCAGAGATCAGAAGATCATGTTGGCAGTTTCTCACCAGCCCACAGACTGAATGTCCTGGGAGCCTGGGGAGGGTCTGCACAGATTTGCTTCTCACACTCACACACTCCCAGGTGCTTCGCTCCCATTGCCTTTTTTAAGCTCTCCAAGTTTCTGAGCCTGGTAACATTTCTGCTTACTTAGCAGTTGCCTTTCCTCCCTCAGCTGTCACACTTCTTTTGTGCCCTCCCAAGGATGCTTTCCTCAGCTTTCCTTATGCCCTTTCTGTTCTGTGCAGCGACTCCTAAATCTCACAGTGCAGCTTCTCATCATGGAAAGGTGGGAAGCTCATCACAAGTTACACCCATTGCCTTCTGCTCAGGGCAGCGAGAGGGTGCTTGAACTATGGGATAAGCTGTGTATCTGCTCGTGTCTGTGATGCAAGTTGCCTCCCATCACCAGCATCTCAAACCCCAAATGGACAACAGTTTGGAGGGAAAACTAGGAACCTGCCTTAAACACGTGAAAGTGTGTAAGTGCTGGACCCTGAGCAGCTCACTTCGTTTCTCCAGCTTTGCCAGCGCTGCTCTGGAGGGGCAACGTGAATCTCTTTGTTGCCTGTCCACACTTTGTGCATGCTCCTGAGTGATCACCTGGTATTCCTGGAAGATTAAATATAGGTGCACCCTCCTCACACGATCCACAGGAGGACAGTTTCCCAGCTGAGGCACAAGCCTGGTGCTCAGCCCCTGTTCCAACAGAATCACCTGTCCCATCCATCTTTATAGCATCGCCCTCTGCCTAATGTGTGGCAGAGACGAGGGATCCTGAAAATTACCCTGAGACGTGTCAAGGTTGCTAGGACTTGGACACAGGCCAACATAAGGGTTAGCTTAGGCTGCCTATAGAAATGGAAGCACAAGGTGCAGGTGACAGGAGCTCGGGTACAGCATGCTGACTGAGCCACTGTGTCTGCGGTCTGCCACCAATAAACCAAGGCTAAATTTTTTTACTGAACTCTCTCCCTTTGTCTTAGTTGGGACTGTGTGAAGTTATTTTTGGCACAAGTGTGTATATAACCATGCGCAGCACTAGTCTGAAGCTTGTTTCCTCTCTGTGTTATGGGATTTGCTCCAAAACCTACTACATCAGGGAGCATCTCCCTGGACAACTCTTGGCTCGTGTCATCTTTCATCCCCCGTTTGGGGACAAATATCAATCTCCAACGACTTTCAGGGAACACAAGGAAGAATGACTGATTGTCATTTTAAGGGAGTCCTAAGATACAAGGCACTGGGCACATAATTATGCATGCTGATCACCATGCATTGTATGAATGCAGCTATTTAACTTATTCATTTGCATATGCATTAATCCACATTATGTATGAAGAAGTGGTACTCACAGAGACAAATTAGGCATGCAATACAATGGCTAAATTGTTTAAATAACATGAATGTTTATCATTCAGTTCCCTGTATGCAAGGCAGGGCTGTTAATAATTAGTTTCCTACCTCCAAAAGAGCATGCATGTTAATTAATTAATAGTTGCAAAGCACTTTGAAGTTGCAAAGCACCATAAGAAAGCTATCCATTATTATGTATAGTAAATGTACTTCTAAATGAAATAATTTGCCTATTTAAAATCATTCCCCTCCCAAAATCCCCTAGAATCCTTTCTCCATAATATTCATTAGCGTCAAATAAAAAAATATGTGTGTTTCAATATTCATTTGGAGTTTCAGGAGCAGAACTGTTTTTCCATTCCCAGTGTGCCAAGGGTAAGATGGAGTAGCATAGTCAAGTACAGGTACAAATATAGTTGTATGAGCCAGGTACTACAGACAGGTCAAAGAAAAAGGTGTACTAGAGAAGAAAGACTCCAGGCTTATATTGTGTTAATCTGGACCGAGACCCAGGCTTAACTAGGAGCTCTGCAGTTCAAAAAATGTGGAGATGTGGTGCTTAGAGGCATGGTTTAGGGTGGGCTTGGAAGTCCTGGGTTAATGATTGGACTCGATGATCTTAGAGGTCTTTTCCAACCTAAATGATTCTCTGATTGTATGAATTTCTGTGTGACCTTGGACATGTCCCACTGAAGGCTGGGATGCAGCAGCGAACTCACTAAGCTGCAGCCCCCAAAAGCAGAGGGGCTGCAAGAGTAAACCAGCTAGGGTGCCTTGGTTTTCAACAGAGAGGCTGATGCTTGACAGCATAAATCAGCCTAGCATCTCATGCACGTGATGAGATGTGAAGAGCCACCTAGGCTACTGAGAATGAAATACCTCAGCAGGCCCTCAAGACCCTGCAGTAGCTCTAATTTGCTGCTGCAGAGCACTCTGCAAAGAAAACAAGCACCACCACAATGCTTCCGTGCTGCCTGAAAGAGGTATTTGATGTTCAGGAGGCTGAAAAGAAGATTTTCAGATTGGAAGCTTATGGGGTTCACCTGCTCAGAATGTCCTGCGCCTTCCAGGCTCCAAGAAAGAGCTAAAAAGCTACACGCTGCAATGAGAAATGGGCACATAAAATCTTTTAAAACCTGAGGTGATGTCTTTCAGCCTGCTGACCCCCACTCGGGGACATGGGTGAAGGTTACCCCACTGAAGCCAGCAACGCACAACCTCTGACTTCAGTGCTCTGATACTTCCCAGCTGCAGCATGGTAACAGGGTAGGAACAAACTCTTCTAAATCTGCCATCAACTTACTGAGTGACAACAAAGAAGCCCCTTTGGATCATACTTCTACACGAAGAAGGAGAACCAGATACTACTACTCATCATCAGTTTTGAAATCTTACTGGAGAATTAAGTGACCTGATTCATACGCATCATATTCATTATAGGTGACCTCACTTGAGATCCCTTTTTTGGACGAGTGCAATCAATAACAAAACTTCCCCAGATATTCTAAAAATAATAGGTAATGTCTTGAAAAAGGAAATCTTGCACCTAGTATAGCATAACTTAAGACTAGACCTTATTTTGATGGACAAAGAAAAATCAATCGATGACCTAAAAATCAGTGGTTTCTTAGATACTGTTTATGATGATGATCTGTTTACATGTATTGTTTGCAAACAGAGGACACCAGTGACCAGTAGTATAAGAATTTTTGAAAGGCCTACTTTTTGCCAACCTAGTGAGATTGTCAGCATCACTGGCAGGGACACAAATTTAAAGCAAGAAATCCCAATAGAATACTGTAGTGGGATTTGTTCTCAAGGTTCCTACTGGAGGCTCCAAAAGCCAGAAGCCCCCAGTCATGGCAGTGCTCTGATGGGAAAAAAAATAATCTTCTTAAATATTGAAAGGGGATATGGAAGTGGCAGTAAGGCCTTAATTTTTTTAGAGTCAGGCAGAAAATGGAAAAGAAATGGTAATTAATATAATTTACAAAACACATGACTGGTAATGGGGAAATGAAGGGAACAATGAAATGACCAATACAGCTAGAAATAATTATAGCATATTTTTCAATGTAAGTTATTGCTAAAGGCATTCAGCAAAACTGTTCTTAGGGAAGTAGAAAAAGTAGAAATTTTCAAAGGATAGATATTTTTGTCTGTACACCAAACTGAGCAGGAATTTTATACCGAGGGTGGAACAGAAAGATTGCCATCTGTGATGAAAAGGGGATGTGAGGTAGCATTTGCTAAAATTAAACATTTTTTTTAAAACAACAGACACATATCTTGCACCAAGAGCCTTTAAGGGATGAGGAACTCTCAGTAAATCTTGGGAAATAAAGAAAATTTCAAATGACTGCAGGACTACCAGCATAATTTGAATATTGAAAAGTATAAAAGGGGTGAACTAGGGAATTAAAAACCAACCAAGCTGATACTGATCCTGGGTAAATAATATAATGATGACTTCTAGACTATATCAACAAAAAAAAATGAAGCAAAAATGTAATTAAACCCTTCAGCATGATCTCATGGCAAGTGGGTTTTTCAAACTATCCCTTTTTTGGACTAAAGAACAACTGATCAATTACAGTTCTTGCATTTAAAAGCATGTGGCTTCGTACCACACAGCGGTTTGACTTTAAAAACTTGCAGTAGCATACAACAAATGGGTTACAATTGGCTTACTGACAGATCTCAAAAGATCGATGTTTATAGGAGAAATTTTTTAGAAGTTCCCAAGAACGAGTCCTTGATCTAGCACTGTTTTTATTTCTATCACTGTGGTCACTGATGGATTGCTTTTACCAGTAAAGTCTGCAGTGATACACAGATCAGTAGGTAGAAAGTAATGAGAACGAGTCACTACTCCAAAATACATCAACTGCCACAGCTACAAAACCAACCATGAACCCAAATAAGGTGATTCAGATGGAAATTCTTCATGGATTATGGTCACAACATGAACTCTTGCTGCAGTAATGAAAAGGAGCAGGGGACGTGTGATTTATAAGAGGGATATCAAACAAAAGCGGGCATACATAGAGACAAGGGTATGAAGAAATGGGTTTCAAATAAACATGGAGGAAAACTCTCTGACAGAAAAGATAATGAAATGGAGGTAGATGGTCTAAGGCATCATTCACTTCACATGATTTCAGATTTTTAAGAAGAGGTTGGACAATACCCTTCACAAATGACACCAACTTGTTCATGTGCCTTGGTTTCTGGTTTAGGGGTGGACTAGATGACCCGCTAAGGTCATTAGCTAAGCTATCTTACATTTTGAGGTTATACTGGGTATAGGGGAGACTGTATTCTCTAGGATACACCTAATACTGGTGTTCAGAAGAACATAAAAAGAATGGGAGGAGTTGAAGGAAGTGCTATAAAAAGGTTTAACACTCAGGGGTTTCACAAAGTCTTCCTCCCAAAGTCCATTTCCTTACAAAGTGGAAAAATTACCCTCCAAGCTGGTCTAATAAAACTGGACTCCAGAGGAGAGAAAAGGTTACTTTTCATACTTTTCTCTCAGCCCTGCATCACTACAGTGGCTTTTTAATGTTCCTGAACTCCACATGGTATGTAGTGAAGCTTGTTAACAACACAGGATGATCATCCACTGGGTTCTAATGAAATGTTAGAAGCTACTGAAAACAAACAAAAAAAAAGATTAAAATATCCTAGATGTCTATTAGTTACTTGGGGTTTCTTCCTCCTCTTTCTCCATCAAATCATTGGCCCCAAACTTAACACAAAGGGGCTAGTCAATCACAGTCATTTTTATCTGATCTCTTTGTCATCATTTATCTGCACAGCTTTAAAAACAAAAGCTATACGTGGCAGCATCAGATGCTTCCCCTTTGTGCATTGCTCTCATCACCTGTCGAACTTCTCTTGTTAAATCTTTGATGGGAATCTTCAGCACTCCTGCAAAATAATTTATGCATTTTCCCCACCTCTGCAACTACCTTGTGACAAGAAGAAGAAATCAAGGAGGAGGCTGTAATTAATGCATTTCCACCATCTGAAATTAATGCTGTAAAATCAGTGCCCAGCCTTGTCACAAACATACAGCAATTTTGTCTCCACTGGCAAAGCAGCACAGTTACAAACATGGGTTGCTCTGACCATGAATCATCAGTGAATCCCAGTCACACCTTAACCCATGTCTGGGGTTAATTCTGCAGTTTACAGTAAAGGAAGACTATAAATCTGACACCTGTGAAAAGATAATCTGTTTGACTGTTCCCTTCCTACAGCTGAGGCTTAGCTTCACTGAACAACCCCATGCACAGAATCCTTCAGATGTGAACTTAAATAAATAATTTTTTTTTATAAAGTGAATTTTTCCCATTAAGGCTATCGCTTAGAGGAAATACTAATCTGTTCTAAGTAATATGAAAATGCGGAAATCAAGGGTAGAAGTGTCTAAAGAGGAGATTTTAAAAGAAATGAATGGAGCAAAAAGCTCCAGAATTATACCTGGAGCATCTTCAAACAATTTGGAGGTGTTCATGAGGGGAATTACGGGCATTCGTAAGGAGTTCATAGGGAACTGCTACTCAGAGAAGCAAACTCACTGACACCACCTGAAAGAACTGGTAAGTGATGAACGTTGTAGCCTGCTTTTGTAAAGCAGGTGAAGCGAGCCCTGCAGGCGTTACTGGAGATGCAGGTGAGGTGTCGGTGAGACACCTGCCACTGAGAGACTCACCAGGGCCACTGGCTTTGCTTCCCAGCAGTCACATAACAGATCTGGATGGGGATCTCAGGAGTTTCCAGCAGCTGGTCTCCAACACATGCCAGAGCCTCCTCCAGAGGAGCAAGAACTGGCTTTGACATTTCCAATATTCTGAGGTATAAAGTAAGAAAAAAAGCAATCTGTATATTTTTAGGCACACTTCCTGCCTGTATTACATTTCCTATAATAAATCATAAGGGAACAAAAAGAACCCAAGTTTTAATTTAACTATTTCCAGGAAACCTTGGAGAGGAGCAAGTACCTCCATTAACAAGGTCTTTCATGCCCCATATTTCTGTTGTCTCTCTCATTTGTTATAAACTGGGCAGGTGGAGAGTCATGCTGTGTGCTTAATGCAGTGCCTAGGAAAATCAGAAGCCTGGTCTTGATTGAGGACTTAAAAACACTGATGTCAATAAATCACAAGACAGTAAGAGTCTGTCTGAGTTAACTTTTGGTTAATATATGTTAGATCAAGGTGGCAAAAATTGTGAAGAGGTCCAAAAAAAGTCACAAGGTTGTTTTTTGGGTCTTCTCCTCCTAGATCCACAAACGTTATCTTTTCAGTAGGCTGTTAAGATAGAAGATGACTGCTCCCTTTAATTATGTTGGGAAAGTGAGGAATGGGGGAAGCAGAAGAGCTGTTTGAACTGAAAACCAGCATTGGCAAAAGACGAACATGAATATACACAGGCTGTGCACAAATATAGATATGGAATTGAAAGGGTTTGAGCCACTAAAATAGCAAAAGCCTTGAACAGCCTTCAAATAGCAGCCGTGGGAGCAAACCAGCAGGATCCACGTACCCGGCAGTGACGTGCAGATGTGCCCAGGCTCTCCGTGCACTGCTCGCTCTTGGGAACTGCCTAGCTACAGCAGCATGGACCTCAGTTCAGGTTCATTTGCTGAGTATTTCAGCCTTTTTGCTTCCTTCCCAGCTTCCTTCACAGCCCCCGTAGAGCTCCATTCTCAGCTGCTACTGACACCTGAGTTCATAATTCAAAACTAGTGCCAGTCCAGTACTGCACTGCAGATCTGTTCTGAGTCCGGGGTGGACAGCCTCTAATTAGCTATCAGAAAGACTTCATTCATTTAAGGAAAAGATCACATTATGTTCCTGCCTCAGACAGAAGAGGACAGAACTCAGTCCCTGCAAAGATTTCCTTCCCGTCCTGGATTCTTACATTGCTGGCTGCTTCTTTTCAGAGAAACAGATGAAAATCTCCTTCTTCCCAATGTTTTTCTCATTAGCTTGCCAGGGGAGTCTGAGAGGTATAAAGTCTCTCCTGATGTCCAGACGAAGGCAGAGCTTTCTGAACACAAAAGAAACATCCAATTTTACCCCACGGATGTACAACGCGCAGCCCAGTGCAGTCCTTATTCACCAGGACACTTGCCAGGTGTTCCTGTAATATCACACAAGTAAATGGGATATTGTCTCACACAATATCTACCGAACAGGCTTGTCACTTTTTCCACTTAACTGCATCAGCTGTTTCTCCTTCTGCCCTCATAATGTCACCCACACCGTTTTTTTTTAGACTATGAACCTGTTATGTTTCAAAAAATGTCTGCATTTTTGCTCTTCTGGAAAGATACAATAGCAACAGCCCTTCACAGGCAAAATCAGAACTGAGTCCCCAGGAGAAATGAGAAGATTTCTTTTCTACCAAAGTTTTTTTTTTAAAAAAAGCATATTTGAGAAAGCTGGAAGTATTCATTTCTCAGTTTGTATCTTGGAAAGCTTATACATACACATACGTCTCTGTGACTGCTTGGTAACGTAAACCTTCCAAAGGCAAAAGAATAAATAAAGAAGATTAACATATATGTAAAAAGCTGCTATAATTATCACAAAAGGGCTCTTGTGATTGAGACTGCAAGAAACACGGAAAGTATCTTGGGATCTGCACTGAATCTGGGAGTCAGCACCACAAAGAGACATATTTTAAAAGATAGCCAGGTAATCTGTAATTCAAAATTCAATAAACAAATGTCTTGACATTTTTTTAAAGTGTGTTTTCCTAATGATGGTAAAATAGAGACACTATAGGTCTAAAGGGATATATCTTTCTTTCCCCACCTCCCCTAATGAGGAGCACACACAAAAGAAAGATTTGTTTGGAAATGGCTTTGCAACTTTTAACTCCTAATCAGCTGCTAGCAACAACAGCTATGAAACTGATTTTTGTAGAAGGATCGCTGTGCTTTCTCCAAACACTAAGATCCAGACAATACCAGCAAAGTATATGTTAAAGATTGTGCTTTTCTATTTTAACAAAGGCTGTTTTATAACTGAGAGGAAAACTGGAATATTTGACTGATCTTTATATAATCTTCTTACTTTCAATACCCACCTTTTCATCTTCCCGGGCTATAAATAGTCCTCCCGCACATGACACAGCATACCCACAGGTCCCCTGCATCTCTGCACGCTGTAGATACCCCAAGGAATCTGCAGGAGGGGTGCACAAATCATTCCTGAGCTGTCCAAATTTCAAGAAGAATATAGGCATGGACATGGACATGGACAAGAAGAAACCACAGAGGAACTATGTGCTCCACAGGGCAGTGATTTCACAGGCACATGGATGACTACACCAGATCTACTGTTTGCCATGGGATCAAGTCCTGACTGCAGAGCACACCACACCGGTATCACTTGCTGCAAGGAGACGTTTCCTAAAACCATAATTAACATTTAAAATAACAGTTCCAGTTAAGATGTCCTTAGAAAAGATACCCAAATCTGTTTTCAATAAAAGCCTTTTAATTGCTTTCAAGGTTTTATTAAAATCCCAATAGACCAATTAAAGTTAATTGTTTCCAGCCTCTACCTGACTGGTAATCACTCCGTTCACAACAGTGAAAGACATGTGCTCCATTACATGCTCTCCCCTCCCACTCTCTGGTAACCAAATTTTTTACTCACTACTGTTCCCCAGGTAATCCAGAAAATTTGGATTATCAACTTCTTTTGCTAGCAATATTCTACCTTACACTGAATTTAGGTGCTCATATATCAAAGGATTTAACAAAGGAAAGATCCCCCCCCCCCCCCCCCCGCCCCTGCTAAACAAAACACCTCATGCCCAGGAAAACACTGTATCCAGAAAAAATCAATTTATAGAAAACATAATGTTTGAAAAAGCACTGACAACTTTCAGTAGAAAATACAAATTCTGGGTGAAATATCCTTTGCATTGGAAGCTTACATCACCTACAGTGGAAACAGCTAGCAAATCCTCACCGTTCACATAACCGCCCATTCAGCTCTTCACGCCATGGCAACAATGTCATTTATTTAGCCATCCTGTCAAACAGAAGACGCTTATCAAGAAGCATGACCCTGGGATGCACAGGAGCCCCATGGCGGGCAGGCAGGTGGGGTTGCAGGCACAGGAGCCACAGCGAGACGCTCAATGGACGTGGCGCTGCTCAGAGGGATCATGCCCCTGCTTTGGCTCAGCAATCACATCTCCTGCATTTGCCACAGCCAGAAAGAGGCCTGAGAGGTGACTGTAATGTAGTCGTATGGGCAGCTAGAGGCGATTAAAAGAAGTGTGTAAAGGGAGACAACAACCTGGAAACACTTCTCCCTTCTGAGATGCAAAGGGCTGAGTCTGTGACTTGCAGGTCTGCAAGTTTACCGGAGCGTCCCTCTTTCTGTCAGTGACAGTCCCTGTGCAAGCACATTACACACCAGGAAATAAGTTGGATAGTTACTGTCCATGGTGAGATATTAGCATTGTACTATGGTCCTGGAAACTTTTACCTAATCATGTTTAGAACTGGAGGATAGTGGCTGCCTTAATGACATTGACTTAACACACCAAATTGGAGAAAAAAAAAAAAGATCAGATTTTTCTTGTTTATAATATGTGTGTTTATCCAGCCTCTTTGTTCAACACCAATAGAGTCATTTGTGAAATCAATAGTGACATTTAAAATGGTTACTTTTCCAAGTTAAAGCCGTATGTACATACACTAAGCAGCTTCTCCCGGTACATTTTCAGTTTGCCAGGTCAAAAGTGTGGCATAAAAGCTTTCTGTACCTTGGAAGCCTTTTGGTTTTTTGAAGGGAGTTTATTTTTTTTAATAGCTGACTACTACAAGAAATGATGGAAATCCAACAGACATTTCATCCCGTTCACTTTTAATGTTTTTCAATTGTTGTCTCCAGAATAAGCTCTCTTTATTCATTCCTCCACAACCAGCAATTTTCTAGCCAGAGATTTAAATAAATCAGTGAGCAGTGGTATGCCACCACATCAGCATTTCTAAAAGTAGTTGCACACTTATAATTCTGATTTCCAACCTCTGCTCCTCCCTGTGGCAGTCAGACGACAAAGCCAAAGGACACAACACTGAAAGATGGTGAGAGGCAAAGTGTCTTACAGTTTTGCCAGAAACATGTTTTTGGCATTTATGCACTACAGGCCTCTCTGTAGCAAGTTTATTTCTTAGTTCATCTTCACCAGAAGATCCAGCCAGCTTCCAGCTCAGCTTATGATATATGGAAATGCAACTGTTTCATCGGAGAGCCCTTCGGCGTGCTATTCAGAGCTGCTAACTCATTTGTCTTTCCATTCATGTTGTCAGTGATAACCTCCAATGCGTTAACAGACTAGACAAGGATCCTTCTGGAAAAACCATCTGCAGCTGAATCGAGAGAGGTACTGGGGCTCATCGTTGTTTTTTTTCCTGAGACACAACAAACATCTCACAGCAGAAAGTGCTAATTCATACGCTACTGAAACGAGATCTTTCGAGCCCTGCACGGTTCGTCCAGGATCTCCCCGTATTTCACAGCTAAGACTGAGGAGCAGACACCGAGTAGAGGTGTCCCACAAGGAGCCCTCCACTATGTTTTGCAAAGCACAGCACGCTGTTCTTAAGAAAGCTTTACCGTTAAGGGCTGGGCTTCAGTGCCGCTGCCGGAGCACAGCCCAAAGCTAGGAGACCACCTTGACTGAGAAATGTCCCTCTGAGTCATGACTCCTCCTGGGCTTTCTCTCGCCCCTTGCTGGGAATAGCAGTTTCTCCCAGAGCTGTGCCAGCCCTTAGCAATCATATGCCAGATCTTTGTTGCACACGCCCCAAATGGATTAGTTGCGCTGCCTGGAAGATGCAAAGATGCCTGAAGCTACTTCGCTGACTTTTCTATTACCCTTTCCTCAAATTATCCGTTCTTGTGGTATATACAACATTATAAACAGTTTTTTGAGGGCAAATCGGGAGTACAGCCAATGGCTCTTGTTTCATCCCTCTTCCTCTGGATCCACCTGTTAATTGCTCTACTACACTGAAATTGTAAGGTCTTTGGGACAGAGACCAGTTTGTTATCTTGAATTTGAACAGCTTGTAGCCTAGTGAGACCACAGACCATAACTAGGTTCTTGATGTTGCTGCAACACAAACATTTTAATGTCCTCCTTCAGACGAACTGCCCTTCCCTTTTCCTTGCCTGCTCCCCCTCCCCTAATTACTGAAAAATTAGCAAAGTTCAGCCATTAACCCTCTATATCCCAGTTAGCAGTGTCGCCACATTTTTGGCCACTGAAATTACAAAATCTTCTTTCCCTTTCCAGCCCTTCTGGCCCATCTCTCCTCGCTGCAGCTTTCCTCCCCAGTTAAAACAGACACCTTGCAACATGACCCGCTTGTTGAGAAGACGCAGATTGCTGCCTGCGAGAGCTAGACAGGCAAGTGAAATCCAGCACCTGTGTAAATACTGCCCACATCACCTGCATACAGCAGCACCCCGTATGGGATCCTGGCATATGAAAACAGGCTTTGCTTTCCAGAGTTGCCAGAAACAAACCCAACCACAGCCTATCTGCATAAATTAACAATCTAAACAACATATATGAGCTGAGCACTTGCCATCAGAAGGATCACAACATACCTTGAGATTTGTGCATAGAATTTAGCCCATACATCACCCAAAATGCAGCAGCAGTTGCCATGAAATGCTATTGCTCACCAGCTTACAGTAGCACAGAAGAGGAAGAAAACCTGTGTACACAGTTGTCTATTCTCAGTCACCTCCCTAAATCTTCTGTATTTCGAGCAAAGATGGGCCACTCCAATCTAAGAAGGGTAGAGATTAGACAGACTACAGGTAAGGGTAGAGGATGCACAGAGGATGCATTTCTTAAATTGTCCAGTCCCTCAGTGTGAGTAGGCTCAGGGAAACATGAGGGAACAGCAGAGTTCAGGTTAAGTGAATTAAACAAATCTGCATAATTACCTGGAGCTTCTATATGAATCTGAGAGAGATGTGGCTGAAAAGCATGGTTTGAGAGTGAAGATGGATGGGACTCTTACCACTCTCTACAACTACCTGAAAGGAGGCTGCCGGCAAGTGAGGGTCGGTCTCTTCTGGGGATATCATTGTTATCTGGGGATAACAAGCAACAAGACAGGAGGAAACGGCCTCAAGTTGTGCCAGGTGAGGTTTAGTCTGGATATTAGGAAAAAATTCTTCACTGAAAGGGTGGTCAAGCATTGGAACAGGCTGCCCAGGGATGTGATGGAAGCACCGTCCCTGGGAAGTGTTTAAAAAACACGTAGATGTGGTGCTTAGGGACATGGTTTAGTGGTGGACTTGGCAGTCCTGGGTTAACAGTTGGACTTCGTGATCTCAAAGGTCTTTTCCAACCTAAATGATTCTCTGATTCTATAAATCTATGATCTCCAGATCAGTCAGAAACACAAACAGAACTGGTCCTGCCAAACAGTTGTATGCAAATAACCACCCCATCACACACTGTGTATGAGCAGCCAGCTGCATGGGAGTACAGGCAGAGGCAGGAACATGTGTGAGACACCAGCCATAAAACAATATATGTTCTTCAATAAATGCCACCACCTTTTTTACTGCACTCTTTCCAGCACTATGAGCAGAATAGTCCCCATGTCCCAAAGTCAGAAGCTCCTTCATCCCTGGTGAGCTGAATTGCTATAGAAGAAGCTGAATTAACAGCCCTGAAACATGACAGCCTTTAGTTGGTTTGTCTTCTCTCCCTGGGAGTGAAAATAACATGATCAACATGTTGCTGTGTCCACACCTTTCATTACCAATGAGCCCCACCGGAGCTCACAGTTCACCCTCTCAGGAGTAGTGACAAGGCAGAGGTACCCTAAGGAAGTCATTTAATCTGTGGCATAACTGAAGACACTGCCAGTGAGGATGTCAGCTTTGGGAATGGCTTTTGCATATTGTTTCAAGGCTAGTTAGAGAGAACAGTCATTCCAAGTGGTCCCTGACCTTTAATACCCAACGTCTTCCCAGCACACACCATGAAGGGCTGAAACCCCAGTTCTTGGAGAATGTTTAATAATAATGAACCATTGCTACCCCCCTGGACTGACATCACTTGCTTTTCCACCAGTGATACCAACTTCCCCTACTTACTCGTCCACTTTTTTCACACCCTCCTTTTCATTGTCCCTTGAGCAAGGAAGGAGCAGTCTGTGAGAATCAGCAAACCCAGTGCTACACTCCTTCCAGTCTTCCCTTGCAAGAGGTTTGTTTCTGTGCCACGCATGCAAAACACAGATAATACCACAGCACCGAGACTACTGATTATTGCAGTAATCATAACTGGTTTTTTGTTCAATTATACCTGCCCCAGCTGGTAATCGTAGTCATTTTCCATGTCTTGTGTACAAACATGGACACACCCTGGGGCAAGGATCCCCTATGCTGTGTATGGGCAGTGCACACACAAGAGACACTGCTGGGCAGGGTGGACTGCATCTCGATGAGGAAGTCGGGGCCGGGGGGGGGGGGGGTGCGTCTCACCAGCTTCTTAGGAAAAGGATGGAGGGTTTATGGAAGCAATGTGATATGACCTAAAAGTGCTTGAAGGAGTCTGGGTACTCTGGGAGGTCTTTCATCTCTGCTTGTCCCTGAAGGTACTTCTGTAGCGTGTATAAATACATTATAAATATTTTCTAGGTTAGTAAAATGGCACTTACTGCATTCAAATAGGAATATGAGCTGCAGTGACTGTGGGGTACTGTGCTATTTCAAACACACATTCATAGGTATGTCAGACATCACCTTTGCCATCACATTTGCCTCCCATTCATTTCAGCTTATCACATGACTGCAAACTGCTTATAATTTCCTTATCTGCACTTAAAATTATTTGGGGGCTTAAAAAGGGTGCCATGACATGAAGATTAATCTCTAACTAACAGCCTGATTTTATGTTAGATTTGCTGACTCAGAATGAGACCAGAGACTTTCCTCTGCCTAATCTTAAAAAAATAAACACAAAAAACCCTACCAACCTGCAGATGACATAAAACTATAAGCAGAGAATTACAAAAGGCCTCGCACCTTGATACCATGTTGCAGGGTAAGGCATTACGTGAATCACAAAAGTAAAGAAACTTATTGAAGAGATGCGTTGTCAGGCCATGAGAACAGAGACAACCAGTAAAATCATCATCCCACTTACGTGCCTTTCACAGTGTTGCAGACTTCTAGGTTTATTGTTGTTTCTCTTATTCCCCAGTTTGTGGAGCCAGGATATGTCATGGCAGACACAGTGCCCATTTAAAAAAAAAAAAAAAACAAAAAAAAAAAACAAAAAAAAAAAACCACAAAAATACAAGAAAAAAAGGATTCATTGTTTCAAAGAAAAACTGGAAAACCTGACCAAGTGGTACCACCCTAAAGAACCCCAATCCAACTGGTAAAGAACCCCCCCCTCAGAGGTAGTCATTTCATTCAGCAACGTCTAAAGGAAACACATTTTCAGGCCTGATTTGGCATGAGGCTGCTTTCCGATGCAGGAACAGTGGCAGCCACTGTCTCTCCAGGGCTACCCCACTAAAGCCTAGGGCTTGAGCATCAGGGAGGAAGGAGATGAACCGGCAGTTGCTTGTTAACCTTTTCTAAACCATTGCCCTGCTGCACAGCGACGGCTGAACTGCGATGCCAGCATTGGCTTACTTCTGGGTCAGGGCGTTTAAGCGCTAAACTTGCCTTTTCTTTACAGATGCTCCTGCGTGGCTGTTATTGGAGGTAACAGGGATACTGCCCCTAAAACTGTTTAAGCAGAAGTGTAACCTGCCTTGTGTCTCACTGGCATCACTTTTTATAGCTCAAGAATAGAAACTATTCTTTTTCCCCACCACCACCACCACTGAAGTTACATTTAACGTGCCTTGAATACACTGCTCCTTTAAGTCTCTTCATTCTTCAGATCTTCTTCATGTTTTCAGCTAAACCATGAGCATGTAGGGGACAGAGGGAGGTTCACCGTCCCAGGATCAGCCCCAAACGGCCACAAAACACATTGTCCTTGGATCTCAGCTCTGAGGGCTGTGCTCTGCACTGAAATAACAAATGAAGTTTAACTCTCCTGCTGTTTGGGTGCCAGCGTGTAACTCATAGCTCTGTACTGCCAAGTGAAGATGACAGCCGTGACATCTACAAAGAAGATGGATACACATCAGAAATCATGGTCCCCTGGCTGCCCACAGAGCCGGAATACCTTAAGCAACAAACAGCTATTTTCCACCACTACCTGGCCAAGACACCTTACTGTTGAACCAGGTCTTGGGCTTGTCCTCGGTCCACCCGGAGCACACAGGGTCTCCCATGCAGGCCAACAGCAATGACAGGTTTTACACAGAAGACACTTTGCAATTAGAGGAAAAGAGGCAACTTGCCCACAGCAGGCACCAAAGCACCAGGAGGGCAATTAAGTTATTTTCTCTATACAAGCAGCACCTTCACTAAGTAATGCCTGACATGTTCACCTACAAGAGTAGCCTTAATTCCCTCTTTCTTCTGTTTTACCTCCCACAGTTACACTTCTTCTCCCTTTTGCAGCTTTACTTCTAGCATCTCCCTCGCCTCCTTCTCCAGCTCACCTGCTGTTTTGTCATCATCATTGGAACTGTGTTCACAGCTGCCAGCTTCTCCCATGCACCATTGCTACTCTTACCTCACTCTAAAAAAAACATAGGCTTTATTGCTTACTCCATTGCCATCACCTTTTTTTTCAATCGAGTGGGCTGAATTTTATTTTTTTTTCCCCCCTCTGGACAAGGCAGAAACCAGACAGGTCCATCTGTTCCCCTTGCAGGATCAGTGGCAGAGAGACTGCATGGACACCTAAAAATTACATCCCACTCTTCAACAGAGCTGACGGCTGTGAAGGAATGACCATATTGCAATTACTTTTTTAAAATAACTCAGAGATACATCTAGATATTTGTGCCCTGGATGAGATAACATTAACTTGAGGCCCTTTCCAGAAAAAAAAAAAAAAACAAAAAAAAAAAACACCCACATCCTGACAATTATTATTTGGTTATCAATTTAAGGACTACATTGCCCAATGGAACCAGCAATGATTTTTGAGCCCAGTCCAGCAAAGCTATGCTAGACGACCTTTCATTTCTGCACATACTTGGAGCTTGGGGGACATCACCAGAGTCCCGCAGAAACACAATGGGAACTTAAGAGGCACCACAACAAGATTTAGGTACAAGATGAATCAGAATCCGATGTTGCAGAAATTTGATGATCTTGACCTGCTCTGAGAAAGGTGTTCCAGGCTTAAGACTGTATGAGACACGAATATTTGGGGCAGTCATCTTAAGGTCAAAAAAGCTGGCTCTATTTTAACCTCTTGCCCAGAGTATTGTGTAAAGTTATTATCCCTGCAAGGCCTTCAACAATGTGATTAGGATGAGATTCATCTCACTTAAAGTTAGTGTTTGTAATGTAGCTGTCTGCACCTAAGCTATGTATTGAAGCTCCTGTTATAGTCAAGGGTTATCTATTTATTTGGTATCATCTCTGGTAATCAGGATGTGGTTTATCAGTGTCCTCATTTACTTCAGGATGGGTTGAACAATCACCAATACTCCTACTGGCAACTGAGGAGATTGAAATGACTTGGCCATGTTTAGACGTTAGCAGGGAAGACATCTACATTTAGCCCTAAGAATCCCAGTTCAATTACTATTACAGCTACTACTTATGCTACTTTACATTATGATGTCAACAATCCCGCTATGAAACAGAGGAATCTCTTTTTCCTGAGTTACTTCATTGCTTGTCTGCTTATCTGTTGCTAAATTTAATAAAACAAACAAACAAACAAACCCCCAAAACCCAAACCCCCACCATATTTCTGGTTAGAACTTGAAGTCCTGCTTAATCACCAGCCAACAATATGCAGAATTATTGATTTAAGCCCATATTTTGCAGCTAAGCTACAGCCTACAGCTGTCTTTCGGAAAATTCTCCAAGTCAGGTTTAAAAATAACAAGTGGAAAATTGATAATTTCTTGTGCAAATTCTTCCGGCTAATATCTGCTTCCCCGTTAGACCTTATCTATAGCCTGAATTTATCTTGCATCATCTTCCAACTGTTGCTATATCATTATCTTTGCAATTAAAAAGCCCTCTGCTATAACACAAACTCCCCATCTTCATAGCCTGGAACAAGCATTGATGGAGCACTCAGATTAGTGCTTATAAATACATCATCTGCTTCAAGTTGCTTGGAAATTATGTCAAGGTAGAATAAGTGAAAACAAACACCGCCACTGAAGATGAGCACTGACACATTTCCATCTGCCCAAAATCTCTTTTCTTCACTCATCCTAATAATCTTTTCTTTAGAGTTACTGTTTCCAGAAAACTATGAGATACTACTCTATAATACAAAAGTTTTCCTATGATCTCCAGCAAAGCGTTGCTTTGGAGGTGATTATGTCTTGCTTTGGTCTTTGGGAGCAACGTTGTCCTCTCATCCCATTTGCTGGGGAATGCAGTGATTCAGGCAGCAAGACACAGCGTTCAGTCCTGCCTATATGCTCACTCACTAGAGAAAGTCTTCTGACCAAGAGCTCCCATCCTTTATTTTTCTTGCTTATCAACACTGGCAGAAAACCGAGCTGCAAACCAGGACCTCATATTGTCTTCTTGACTCTGGGAGCAACAGTTGCAAGTGTGATTCAGGCTGTGTACAAAGTGGCATGCAGATCCAGGGTTAACTTGTATGTGGTGCTCCTAAACCTCTTCCTCCTTCCACTGAGACCAGGAAAGTGGATAACCAGGAAAGTGGATAAACTCAAGGGACAGGTATTAGCTCAGTTTGTACCCTTTCTGGGAAGAGAGAGATGGGTGTCCATCTTCACTTCATATTCCCTCTTTCTGGAGAGAACAGCTGAGTCACCGCAAGAAAGCAGTTACCTACACAGGTCATCAATAGATAACTCTCTAACACCACCATCACCCCTAGAGCAAAGAGTGATCAGAAGCAGTGACTCAGAAGTATCTGAATCTCAGAGTCTGAGAAGACTCAGAAGGTCTGAATCACAACTCTAAGAGCTTCTCCTACAGTGATGCTGTTTGCATAAGGACTCTTAACTTCGGGCTGTGCTCAAAGTCCAGCAGGATTACCTTACCACCAGATGCTGGGTTCAATATCAGGGAGCTGTGCAACCTAAAAAAAATACTAATGATGATGAAACACAAGGTGATTCAGAGACAATTCCTGCATCAAAACTACCTCGCACATTACAGACAACATTAATTCCTATTGAGTCCCTACTCTGAGGGAATTAGAGGCACAATTTTAGTCCTGACATAGGTGAAGTCAATGTCAAAGTCCGGTCAGTTAAAAAAAAGGTATAAAAAAGACCAAAAAGTAAATACAGCTATGTCTGGGTAAGAGACAAATTGTTATGTCAGCTCCATCAAACTGCTATCAGCACTTAGGCCAACTGAGTAAGTTAGACTGAATTCTACTGCTGTAGTTATGTAAAGTATGAAAGGCTGAGGGGTCACACACAGAGCACAACTCGATGATCCAGTGATTGGTGCTGTACTTCAGTAGTGAGGTGATGAATGCCACCAAAGAAGATGGGATTGTGTGAGGAAGGGACAGGGAGAAAGAGATGGGAAAGTCAGAAGGAGGTGTAGAGTAGGGATAAATTCCTGGAGACTGAATGACTCTTCTGAACGATGAAAACTTGGTGGAAACGTCGAATTACAACATCAGTAAAAAAAGAAAAGAGAAGCCTTTGGGAAAGGTTTCCTATTTTCAGTGAACTCTACTCATTACACTAAAGATTACCTCTAGTATTTCCCAGTGTCAGTACACCAAACCTAAACAACATCGGTGCTAGTTAGCCCAGCGGCAAGCAACTTGGTGGTTATACAAGCCTTGTTTCCTCCAGAGTGGGCTGACCTGCCAGCATCCCTGTCCAGATGTTATGTCTCACTTCTGTCCATGCATATTCAGGATTGAATGAAAAGGAGAGGGAAGACTTTCCATGACTCTGGGCCTAGAAGTGTGCTCATTATGAGAAATGCATAAAACAACATATTCTGGGAGGTGCGGAGGTGCGACCAAATTTATCACTCCTCATAATATAAAGTATTTCAGATCTTGGAGATGCATGAAACTTAACTGGGTACAGTCCTGAGCAACCTGATTTGACTTTTAAGTCAGCTCTGCTCTGCAGATTGGACTGGAGACCTCTAAAACCTTCCAAACTAAATCGCTTTATGGTTGTAGTTGTCAACTCCTTCCTACAGCTCCAACATCAGACACGACCTACACCAAGAAATGGGCAGAAAGATGGTGCTTTGCTTGCTTAACTTCCCCAGCTTATCTGCACTGTATTTGTTAAATAAATAACTGTGCTGATGAGGGAGGAAAAATCCTCTCTCCACTCTGGGGAGCAGAGAGGGAAGGAAAGACTCCACGCTTAATAAGCCAGCTCCTAACGTGAAGGAAACAAGCTGCGAACACCATGGTGTGAGTACTGGCAGCTCTGGGACAGGCTGGTGCTCACTTGTTATCTTGCCAGGGGATCTCCAGCTCTCCTATTAACCCCATTCCTCAAGTGTCTTACCTTACTAGGAGGGCAAGTTTGCTGTTGCAGGGAAATACCTCACCAGTGGTGAGAACCTTGACCTTGGCCTCTGGCGCTAGCAGAATATCAGCATAAAATGAAAAGATTTTGTAGTGGGTCCAGAACAAGCTTGTGGTGCAGCAGCCAAATCTAATTGTTCTGAGTTTAATAGATTTACTCTACATTTGCACTGACATGACTAAAAGAGGTTGCTGGCTCAGGATTTCTGCAAAAACAAGCAAAACACAAACTAGCAGCTGTTAAAGGAATACGCCACCACCCCAAAATACTTCCTTGTGTCAGGGCATTTTCATGCATTCAGATTTTGTCCAGTTCTCTGATGATTTCAGTATTAGGTTCAATTACGCTAGTTTACTGATTCAGCTCGTGAATGAAAGTGAGTACGCCCTCTAAAATACTGAATGGTTCTTACCATAGATATCTATGAAGTCTCCAGCTTTACAGGGAAAACTATAGCACGTAAAAAAGAGTGTAAGCCTATGAACAACCCTCACAATCAGCCTCATTCATTCCAGGCTGTTCAAACTGACCTTCTACGTTTGTTACAGGCTTCAAAAGGACAATGTCCAAGCCACCCAGAAAGTGTCTTCTGGTCCCTAAAAGACACCTTCCAGAACACAGTGTTGTCTGTTCATTGATTTGGGGAGCTAATTTTGAGTGATGGAGGTAAGAGGAGCAATGCAAATAGACAGAATTTCAGGAATAGGAAGAAGCGGGACTGCTGCAGGCAAACTCCCACCACGGTAATTCCTGTGCCCAGGTAAATCCCGAATGGCCAGAAGATGATGGAGGGAAAACAGAGACAATCACAGCCCTTGGATTTGAAGCTTGGTACAAGAGGTAAAGTCTGGGTTTGAGCATGACCTCAAGATCAACTGCAACTATGATTATAAATCAAGGGCAAATTCATGGGAGGGCTCAGGGAGACAGACCCCATAGCAAACCAGAGAACAAACAGAAAGTGGAAGAGAACAAAGGGAAAGTGGAAAGATAAACTCAAGACTCCCAGTAGTCTTGGGACTCAAGACTCCCAGTAGAGAAATATCTTAAAGCTACTGAAATCGGCAGTGTTAAGTAGGATGATGAAACTGAGGACATCAACTACATCATCAGATTTTTCTCTGGCATAATGTCAGGGATGCCTACAGACCTGTGTGACCTGGAATAATAAGTAGCCACATACGCACAGCTATTGAGGGAAGGGAATTGGAATTTTATGTTGAGCCTAATATTAGTAAAAGCCAATATAATAGTAAAAGTCATATTCCTCGTGCCTTTAGAGGTAGGACTCATCTGTCAGAAAGTAGCTTTTACTGCAGACATTTACCAGAGATCATCACCTCAGCTCCTGCTATAGACAGTGGAGAATTGCTCAATGGAGCTGAAGCTGTGATTTATCTCCATGTAAAGCAGACCCCTACATCTGGTTGGATGAATTGCACCATAAAATCTATTGACTGTATTGACTCGATCTCCGCTGACTACAAAGAGAACTTCAATACCTATTGCACACACAGAACTGTACACGAACTTATCTAAATCTAGTTATCTTAACGTGACTTTGAGTCCTGCCTTTCAGGTCAGGCAAAAAGATTCCTATCTGCCAGGTGTTTCCACTGTAAATACCTAAATTCAAGTTAGTCACCTGAGGTCTCCTTTGTAGTCGGTGGAAAATTTCAGGCACTCGAGAGGTAATTAATTTCACCTATTTTAGAATCATCTTTAGGATGAGATTAATTGTGCTCCAGAAAGTTCTATTTCCTGTTTTTCTTCAGCAGCTATAAAAGGAGTCCAGACAGCTACCTCAGATAAAGTGTTAGAGGGATGGATCCCATTGTGAATGTTGAGAGATTGCCTCTCAAGCCCTGAAGAAAAGGGGAAATACAGTTGTTCTAAGTAATTTAGCACTGGAGAGATTAACGTATTTGAGAATGCACCATGTGATAATGCCATATTCAGAGAGCAGCAACTGCCATGAACATGATCTGCCAGATCCCACCTCTGCACAGTGTCATTGCACCCAGGACCTGATGAGGTAATGGAGCAACACCTACAATAATGAATGAGACAAAATCAGGAGAAATGTCCAAATATCAGCAACAAGGCAACTAGCAATATCTTCTTCTGTGTTTTACACAAGATATAAGAAGTTTGGTAATGAAAGATCATTGGACTCTTCCTCCTGGATTAGTACCACAAAAAAATATTCTTTTGCTAATCTGCCTAGATGTGAGGGTGAAGTATTTAAACTTCCATGGGAGTTTGATCAGCACAAGGAATGTTGAAACAGAAAAGGCAAAAGCCTTGGCAGAGTCCCATGAACAGGAAGAGGAAAGGGTATAGAAAATAAAATGTGTTATTGGACACACACATAGGGTGAAACCTATACTATTTCAGTGGGGTAGGATTTCTTGGGTCTTTATCTAAGTGAAGGGTCTTATCCCAAAGCAAAGTGGCTTTTTGCATAGACTCAGGAGGATATCCTCAAAGTTTCAAGATCTCACATATAACAATTATCTCTGTTCTAGTAACTCAAAGATACTCTGTCCTGCTCTCTTTCCATGAGGCCAGCTGGCATGACCAGTGTCCATATCACCGACCTCACTTGCCTCTAAAGCAGGGAGCCACACACAGATGCCCACTGGGAGCGGTCCCAGGTCTGTCACCACACTTGCTGTACCCCCAGCCACTTAGTTGTCTCAGACTAAAACCATGGCACAGGTCATCCGGCAATGTCGTATTGCCGGCCAGTGTGTATCACTGCTTGGGAACGTCCCTGACACGGTTTTGCCAATTGGTCTAGACATGGTTAATGACTTCTCTAGGCATGAGAAAAGCTGCTGCCATAGCTGCAGTGCAAGGCTGGTCCTGAGCCACGGCCCTGTGCATCTGATGCCACCGTGCAGCGTCTGAGGTCTGATCAGAGAGCCCCAGCCAGTTGTGTGCATTGAAATTCTTCCAGCACGTCTCACAAGAGCAGCAGTGTTAGCAAAGGTAGAAAAGCAAATTCCAGTTTGTGTAATTACCTTCCTAAATTAATTCCCCTGCAATTTCAATCAGCTGCTCTTGACATTCCCTCCTCAGGGTGTAATCCCTCCTCATAAACACTCTGAGTGGTGCATGGAGCGGCATGAAGGGAACAAAGATAAGCAGAGCTGATGCTGCACTGCTGAGAGCCTGGTGGGCAGCTCCCCACCGTGCGCTTGGGGGATTTCGCTATCAGACCCTCAACAGCTGTACTTGCTTCTACACCATCCCCACTGGAAACAGAAAATTTTAGACTCTCTATATTTACAGTCAATGTGGAATGCCCGGTAAAGAGTCTTCTGGTTTAGGATTAACATCTCTGTCGTTCACCCAAAGTCAGGTGTTAGCCAGATCTAATGGCTCCTATAAAATATATAAGAACTAGGACTTGAATGGATTGGGGTATTAAAGCTTTCAGCATTGCTTTAGCTCTACTCTAGTGGTGGATGGCACTAGGAACATTGAATCATTTTGTTATACGAGACACACACTTGCCATGTCAAAAGCATGAAAAATCTGAGATGGGAAGATAACAATTAAATGCAGATTACTGAACTAAACAGATAAACATAGCCCAACAATCAGGTCTGAATAAAAAAGAAGTGAGGAAATATTTGCTGTTGTGACATAGGTGCACTGTCTAGTTCTAGTATTAATTCAGGTGACTGGGAGAAACTACATAAAATTAAAAACCAGCTTCAGAGCTATAAATAAAGCCATAAAAAATGATATTGTATTAACCAGGAAGGGGGGAAGTTGCTATTTAGTGAAATGCTGAATGGATTTTCTTAGTTCTGGTTTTACTAAGTGCTTCCTTAATGATCTATAAAAAGAATTAAATTGAATGTTAACAGAATTCCGAGGTACTAATCTGGAAGGTGATCAAAACACCAGCAAGGACAGAAGAAAGTAAAAATTAAAAGCATCTGAGTTTAAAAAACACCACTGGAGAGTCAACATGACAATCACAGACTAATACAGGTTGGCAATGGAATGCAAAACACATCCATGCAACTCTGACAACGGGGAGGACAAGCGAGATGCCAGTACCCATAAAATGAAATAAAGTCTGTAAAGTCTAAGGAAGCAAAAGACAAGAGCCAACCCAGAGAGGATTAGGATTGCTCCACTGCCACTGCCATACAATGAACTCGTAATGCTCCACTACCATCTACCAGCAACCTAAAAAAAGTGAAGTAGAAAAGACTTTGGCAAGATAAATGCATGTAGGAGAAGGGAGTGAGAGCACATGCCACCTCAAGAGGCACTGGATGCTTATCATGTCAGGGTCTCAGCACCTCTCCACACTGAGATTTAGCACTGTTGGAGATACATAACTCCAGCCTGGTTTTCAAAACCCACACAAATGAGCAAAAGGCAGTGCCTCTAAGGAGGGCAAGTTGTTATCCTGGTGACTGTAACCAGAGGTGGCTGTTAAGGAGGGGATGAAGGCCTGTGGTGGATCTTGTGGAGGAATCTAGTCCTCCACAAGATCCACCACAGGCCTTCATCTATAGCTTAGGAGGATCTCACCTCACCAGGCCCAAGCAGAGCAGCAAGCTGTTGTGCAGAGGAAGGTGATGATACCTAGTGATGCTTTCCACCAAATCTGTCACACTCTTCTGCTTGGGATGACCTCAGTGTCACCTTGGATAGGTTCCTCCTGACATCAGTGGGACCTTTCACTTGCTCCAAGTTAAACATGCTCTTAATCAGTTTGCTCACTTAAGGCTGAGGAAGGCAATTTACAGATTTCCAGCCTGAAAGTTCTCCCAGAGTGCTTTTTTCCAAAGTAGGTTACCATGAACCTAAATATCCCTGGGCATGTCCCTATTTCCACAGAAAATGCTGTTTCCCAGCTATCATCCTAAGACAGAAGGCAGCATATACTTAACAGCTTTTGTGGACCATATTCCTTGTAAAGCTATTAATATTTAAGTTAGCCCATTTAATACAGTATCTGCCAGAAGCAATAGCAGATGCAATGTCTCTGTGGCTCCATTCCTTCTGTAAAGTTCCACGCACAAGAAGGGAATATAGCATTATTAAATACAAGAAAGGAATATACCATTATTAAATACAAGAATAAACATTATCATTTATTTATACCATGCAGGGCCCAAACACCCAGCTGCCTGGCTGTGTCTAAGGTCACCAATCTATTATGTTTTTAAACAAGATATAAATGAACTTAACACTCCCTTGACTGATTTTGTTGGGAAAGTTTCTTACAGCTGTTAAATTAGACAGAAATTACTCAGGTTCAGACCTTGTCCTTGAATATGCATAACATCACCTGACCTTGCACATACATCTCACTGCTGGAAAGGATTTTTACAGACCAAGAGGTACAGAATTGTGCTTTACATACACGTGCAGGTTTTTTTGTTGTCTAAGCTATAAAGAAAAAGGATTTAATCAAGTGATACAGGGAGCCCCAGAGAAAGAACAGAAAGATGCTGGGTGAGTAGCCTTTGGTGTGATGTTTGGGAGAAGTAGAAACTGCTGGGGCACCTTCATGTTCACTTGAACACACTCAAGCACACAGTACTTGGTAAATTACTGGCGTAATATGTATGCAAAGATTTTTTTAATCCCACTGTTAATATGCATAGTCTTTAGTTACTATTTTTTCCATTAAGTTTGTTTTGAATGTTCCTACATTCTGCACTAAAATGAGCAAAACAGGTGTGGAAAGTCTCTAACTGCTCGTTTTGAAAATGTTTCCCTAATCTCCATTAAATCTCAGGTCCAAAAAAAAGAAGTAAAACCCATGTGGCCTTGCTGCCTGGCAGCCAACCCAGAAGTGCCCAGACCCTGCTGTGCCCTGTGACGATCTGATGTTTGCTGTGAGGAGAAAAAGAGAGACACAAGAAGAAACTGAGACGGCTTTTATGAACCAAGTGGTACCTCCAACCAGACTCCCAGATGCTGGGCTGGAGATACTGTGACAAGTCTAGTCCTGGGCTTTACCACGGACAGTGCCTCCAGGACTGCCAGGGTGCCACTGAGATGGTGGTGCTTTTCACTACCAGCTTTCTCAAAAGAGAAGAAAAAAATCTGCTGGCTGACAGAGGGGCTTTGCTGTACCTCCGCTCATCAAAATGATGAAATTTGGGACTGTTTTGTTTTATAGAAATTACACCAGGGGCTGTGAGTTCTTTCTGAGGGGCTTATTCCTGGGCTGAGCTGACAGCATTGAAAGACCAGCTGCTATTTGCTGTTGCTGGTGGCTCCAATGCTCACCCGTACATTGCACTATCCCTCATGGATCTCGACGCCCACCCCTATAAGGCTGCATCACCTGGTGCGAGTGGCAGATTGCACTTGCAGAGGCTGCTCAGGGACCTGCATCCCAAGGGGTTTTGGGGGACACTGAGGCGTACGCCTGTGCTACAGGCAGCTGTGCACCTGCAGCTCCCACAAACACATCAATCAAGCAGGCATGAGCAGCTCCACAGCTCAGTGAGTTAGCAGTGTAGCCATGGCAGTGCCAAGTGCACAGGCTGACCCACCCAACCTGTGGGTACCCACTCCGGGAGTGCATCTTGCTATGGGCACCAAGGCCCTTGCAAGGAGATCTGAGGCTGTAGTGAAAACCCACCTATTCCCACCAAAAGACCTGTAATTTCAGAGGTAGTTTGCGTGCTTAAAGAAGCACTGGGCACATACGAGCTACTGAAGTGACTCCAAAGCTATAGTTGGGAATCTTAAGCCACCCACATTATACAGGCTGTGGCTCCCCCAGGCTCTGCTGCCCCTTCTCATTCCTACCAGCAAACCCCAGCTTTCAGCAGCCAGTGACTACAGCCTGTGATGTTGGCTGCTCCCAGTGGCTGAGATACCATCACATCTCGCTAAACCACACGCAAACCCAGGACGGACTCCACAAGCCTCAGCGGAGATGGAATAGCAGAGGTGTGCGGTGAGGTCTCCAATGACTAAGACTTCATTATTTTTTACAAAGTATACTGCAGAATATTTATCCGTGCATTACGATGAATTAGCATAAATAATTAAAACAGACTTCGTATTGGCGAACACATAAGCAAAGGGCACTTGCTAATGGACCAGGCTTGCTCTGCTGCTCTGGGGACTCACTTAGAGACAAGTCCATGCCAAACAGGCCAAGGAAGGATTCATAATTGTCCTTCTTTTTACCCCGAACCTATTCCCATATCACCACAGATGGCTGACACAGGTTGGTGGATCAGCACATCTTACGTAGTATCTCCTTAAGGGTTAAGAGGAAAATAATGGAAAGTTCCCAGACCTCCAACCTATTCCCCAAGTTCTGCAACACTCTTTTCTGCAAACCACCCACCTACGATCAGTCATGCAAGAGGTGCTTGCTGATGCTTCCCAGAAATATTGATGATTTGTTGAATCGCATGACTCTGCCTCCTCTTCTTATTCCAGGTATTAAGTGGCATTGAAAGAAGATTGCATGGCAAATGGGGAATGGTTTTCAATTGTTCCCCATGGTTCCCTCTCTCATCAGCAAGCATGCCGTGGTGATCTACACCAGCAGAGTGCAGTCAATATTACACACTGTCCCACAAAAGAAAACCTACTCCCAAGCCTTTTCCTGGTCTTCTTTTTCCATGAAACTAAAGGTTACAGTTGTCTCAGAGAATGGTATGAAAATAAGAGTATCTCCTAGCTACCTCTCCTTTAGCCTCTTTTTTCTTTAAGTCAGGTTGAAAATTTTCCACAGATTGCAAGTGCAGTCTGGATCTGTATTTTGTAATCTTTCTGGACTCTGCTCATTATCCACCAAAAAAAAAAAAAAAAAAAAAAGTGCTTACAATTAAAAATGATCCGGTTCATTTGCTTCATTTATGGTTCTGTGCATAAACAAAGCATTTGGATGGCTTCTGGAGGTGAACAGATCTCAAGTCGGTATCCCTGGCCAAAGTACACATCCCACCAGGAACAATCACAGGGGCTTCATACAATATATTGCATTGCTCAACACAAAGGAAAATACAGTACATCACCAGAACAGCAGTCATACCTACAGGGAGACTAGTTCAGAAAGGAGCAGGGATAGATTGTAGCATGACCTGCAACCCCCAAGAGACGTTTCCAAATTAAAAACCTCAAAGCTTAAACAAGATTATTTTTTTTTTAATGAAAATGTTCAACAGGAGTTTAGCTTTACAAAGGTGAAAATTTTCAGGGGAAAATCAATTTTCTTTTACCAACTATGCCATTAGATACTGCCATATTGCCAAGAAGTCTGTGAACTCTGGTGTCCTGGAAGATGGGAACCTCCTGGATGTTTAGTAAATCCCCTGTCTAGCAGAGCTGCCAGAGAATAAATGTTTTCAAGTGGTGAAGGAAACAAAATCAGCTTCTTTAGTACCAAATCACCTTTCTCTTTGCTATAAGGATAGGCTTGGACAAACTCACTTGTGCCCAGCGAGGAAGGAGGAAGAATCACAAAGAAATTATCTCATGTCACTTTCCGTAAATCACCGCCAGTGAAAGCTGAACACTAAAATTGCCACTAGGAATTTCTCCCTTTCTCCCCTGCATCTTTGTCCCTAGGGCATGGTAGGGCCTGACCACATTTATGCTTTCTCATTGAATTATTTCAATAGACTGACGCATTTCAGTAGCTCTAACCCCACCTAAAGTAAAGGGCGTGTCTACAGCAGGCACCACATCAAACCTTATTTGTGTGCACATTATAACAGTGAGATACACAAAGGATCACGACCCCTTTGCAGCCATATGGGCATCACTGTACGATTTAATGAGATCCCATCTGTACCACCCTTTTAAAAGTTCTGGCATCCAAAGCTTTTGCAAAAAGCCTTGCAAAGCCCCTTCCTGCCCCCACACAACACCCTCAGCGTGTCCTGAAAGTTGCAACCCTCTTCCATCAGCAGCTTCCCACCTCTTAAATCCTGGGATATACACAGCACTGGAGCCCTTTGCATCATCTTTTCATTAAACACCTCCGAATGTTTGAATCTATAAGGAACCCATCACATCCACCCATGCTGCAATCCCTTTTGGCCCTCAGTTGTTTATCCTCTGGTGTGGTTTGTTTTGGTTTTGTTTTAATATGAGAGGAACCTTCTTACTCTGAATTTTGGTTGCATAGTGTTGAAAAGTTACTCAGAATATTGAGACAAAGTGTAGCATGTCATTAAGATAAATGGGACTTTTCTCAAAAATTAAAACAGCATTAAATTTGTAGATTTTATGGAAGGGCTGGCAATCTGTCACCTACCCAAGGAAAAGCGTAAACTGTTCTAGTGTGAAAAGAAGCACGGGGGGCTGCTGGAATGGCACTACACAGTGTCATAGCAGCACCTCCAGCATGAGAGACTGTCCTTTTCAGAAGGAAAAAGGTTAAAAGACAGTTAATCTGAAAGAAAGAACAGACTGTGGATATCAATTTAGGTGCTGCTTTCCCACTGCACTGCTCCTGCTCTCGAGCAGGCCATCGTCCTCCAGTCACAGGAACCAGCTCTGTCAGGAAAATCTCAGCATGGTCTTCCATCACTTATGGCAGATTCCTTTTTGTAGGATTTGATCCTATAGCGAGGTAAGAACCCACAACTTCTCCTGAGTTCAGAAGACTGAACAGAAACACAGTGTGGCAGCCTTGGACTGCTGAGCCCCCTGGGTGTCCTGGGAAGGGGTGGGACGTCTGTGGTGGGCTGACAGACCAGGACTTGTGTATTTTACTTCCTTGAAGGATAAGGAAGTCCTAAAAGTGTTTTTCTCATTAATGTTGAGTTAATATTGAGTAACAAGACTGTTCTTGACTTTCATGCGAGCAGATCAGACTCACATCTCAGTTTTGCAGAACTGTGTAGTCCCCAAAGAGAAGTTGGCCACACAGAATGTCAGGTCCACTCCTAAGAAGCATCAAACCTTACAAACATATTCAATTTTTTTTTCTCATTTTATGATCCATATTGCATGAGGATCCTAAGGTTAACCACACGTCTAGAGAGCTATCTAAAACAAATGTTGCAACCAGAAATTCTTATACCATTGCAAATGATCACGAATCTCTCAGCTCGCCTGAGCCTTTCTAGACTCATCCACTGTCCTATTGCTTATATCCAGACATGAGCCTGGGCATGGGTTTGACCCAGCTGCCACAGCTGCCCACAGAGAGATGCCAACTGCTCATAACACTCTGGCATGTGCTAAAGCCTCACTTATGCAGTGGGGGGGAGGGCTGACCACAGCAGGATGAATGGGGTGCCCCTCCATCCAGACACAGCTCTCCCCAACAAGAAGCAGCTTTATGCAATACTGAGCACGATCGAACAGCAAGCTCCAGACCAAAAAGCCTTCCCAACATAATACACCCCAAATGCTGACACTCCCTGCCCGCTAACAGAAGTTTTCCTATAGCAAAAAGGGGAGCAAGAACTGAAAAAGTGTCACAGCATCCGGTGGCCACATTTTCCACAGAAATTAAGCTGTAAAGCAGGAACCTAAGTCCCACTTTACGAAAACAAAAGAAGGGAGCAGCAACGAGTGAGGGGTACACAGCAGCACATCAGTAGTGAAGGCTGCCTCTTACTCCTCGCCCAGGGCTAAAGCCCTGCAAACACCAGCAAGAAATTTGCCTGGAGGTAAAATCGCAGCCCTACACTCAAGTTGTTTATTTGCAAAGACCTCACCAAAGATCAAGACTTCCCAAGACCCAGCTCCAGGCTCACAGCCGTGAAGCCTGGAGCACTTTGTTTGTCTTTGGCAAATAAACCAATTTCAGAAATTACTGCTTAAATCCTCTACCACACAGGGCTCGGCACACGTTACAGCATTAAAGAAAAACAGTAACACCGTGATCACTGATAATCCCGTCAGTTTTCAAACACATTCACGACACCGAAAACCACAGTTATTTGAATAGGACTCAGCCAATCCCGTTCTATGCAGCAAACAGATCTAATTTTTCTATCTTTCTTGTGAAAACTGAAAGGACCAGAATTTTCAGGCACGCAAAACAGTGGGGATTAACTTGACTTGTCACCTTTGGGCCGCAAAAGGAGTTTATTTCATCTCAGTTCCCTGGTGGTCAGTTTAACTTTCTGGCTGACAGTGCTGCGGTGCCTGGGTTCCACGTGCTGCGGGGTGACGCTTACGGACCCCAAACCCGATGGTTTTCATTTGACGCTTTCAACTACTGAAAGCTCCCGTTCGCTCGGGGTTTGTAACAGCTGGTTCAACCCAACGCAACGCCGGAGGTTGAGCTGAAGCCGGCGGTGTTCCCCTGAAGCACTCGGAGCCCTAAAATTGTCCAGAGCTTGGTCTTTCTGGCATCCCTTTCCCAGGGTCTAAGGCACACAGGCTGGGGCATGCCGCCCCCAGGCAACGCGGGGGTACGCCCAGGAGAGAGCCCCGGCCCCAACAGCTGCTGCTCAGCTCGGAGAACCCGACGACAGGGAAGAAAAAAAAAAAAAAAAAAGAAAAAAAAAAAAAAGTAAAACCGCTCAGCACCACAGCCCGGAATGCGACCCGTGCCCCCCCACCCCCGCGGCTGGAGCGAGCCCCCCGCAGCGCCTTACGCCCAGAATGATAAAGCAAAACGGTGGCCTCGGGGGGGGGCACCCCGGGGGGGCAGCCCCCCGCCGCCCCGGGACGCGCCCCCGGGGGAGCCCCGCTCCGCGCTGCGCGGGGGCTGCGCGCCCGCGTACTCACACGAAGGCGTGATAGAGCAGCGCCCAGCCGCGGGGTCGTTCCAGGGCGTCGTAGATCAAAGTTTGGATGCGGCGGTACTTGGCGTGGTTCCGCTTCACCGGGCGGCTCAGGGGGGTCTTCGCCAGCAGCCCCAGCCCCGGCGGGCTCCGCTTGCCTCCCTCCTCCTTCCCGCCGCCCTCCAGCAGCAGCGTCCCGTCGCGGTCGGCGCCGGTGCCCAGGGCCAGCGAGCCCTGCTCGGGGTCGCCAACGCTGCCGGCCGCCGCTCGCCGCCCCGCCGCCGCCGCTGCCCCGCCGGCCGCGCTACCGCCCGCCGCACCGCGCCGCGCCTTCAGCCCCATGGTCGCCGGCGGGCCCCGGAGGCAAGCTGCGGATCGGCGGCGGCAGCCCCGGGAGCCCCAAGGCCATGATCCGCGCTCCCCGCCCCTCCCCCCCTGGATGGCTTCTTTATATGTTTATATATATATACACATGTATCTATGTGTGTGTGTATATATATATATATGGAGGGAGGGAGGGGGGTGAAAAAAAAAGGTGGGATGGGGGGAGGCAGTCACATCCCCGTCAGGTCATCCTCGCCGGCGGGCACCTGGGCCGCCGCAACGGAGGGAAATCATCGCGGAGTTTATTTACCAGCCCGATGCCCGAGCCCCTTCCTCCCCCCCCCTCCCCCCCCCCGCCTCCTCTTCCTCCTCCTCCCAGCTCCTGCCTCCCCCCAAGCCCTCACGTTAGGGAGTGGCCCATTGTATGCAGCCAGCAAATAGCCGGGTGCCCGCCCCCCGCTCCCCCAGCCCCGGGTGTCTAGTCATCCACGCTGCGTGGGGCACCGGCGCCGGCCCTCCGCCACGGGGCTGCCCCCCGCCCGCGTCCCCGGTGGCCAGCCCCCAGCAGCCGCCGCTGGGGCCGCCGGCGCCGAGCGGGGAGATCCCGGCAGCCGACGGAAGGGGAGACCCCGCTCGACACCCGGGGATCCCCCTGCAGCATCACAGCCCCCCTCCCCCGCTGCGGCTGGAGGGGAGGGAGGGGAGGGGGAGGGCATCCCCGGCCCCCGGCGGGGGGTTGCTTTCACCGCCGGAGCAGGAAGGAGGGGAGGATGGGGATGAAGGATGCCGGGAGAGGCGGCGGGTGGGCGGCTGGAGGCGCTGCCTGCCGATGCGGTTCGCTTTCAGCCGAGCCGAGCCGAGCTGAACCGGCAGCCTCTGCCCGCGGAGGGGGAGTTGGGGGGCAGCACGCCCGGGCAGTCCCCAGCCCCGCCGGGGAGCAGCTTTTTGCACGGGTCCCTTGCGGGAGATGCTGCTTCTGCCCCAGCCCGGGCGGCCGGTCCCCCCCAGACCCGCCCCCCTCCGGTGGCTCCCCGAGGGGGCAGCGCGGGAGCCCAAGCCCAGCTGCAGCCCCGAGGGGGCCTGCCCTGACCCGCTGGACCTAAGACACCACCCCCACACACACCTATGTCTCCGCTTTAGTGTGTGTCCATGCACCCCGGTCCAGCCTCGCACCTAAATCCCGAAGGGATGTGATTGACAGCCCTGTACCCTTTTCCTTTCCATTTCTTGGTTGCAGGGAAGAGACAGCTTTTGTGTGGCCTGCACCTTTGGTGTCCTGGGATTTCTGCCACCACACAATAGAAACATTCCCTCTCTCTAAGAGCTGCTCTTGAGTAAAAAACTGCCTGCAGGGCTGGGCATTCATGTAGCTACACCCTGGGGGGAGGGGGTGGGGGAGGGTGGTAGTGGATAGGTACAAAGGGTCTAATCAAGCCTTTCTTCCTTGCCAGACACTAATAATAAAATAAAATTAAAAAAAAAAAAAAAAGACCAAGCCTTTCAGATTGCTGCTTGTTTTCATGAGAGGTCATCCTCCTCCAAATGGCCGTTTCCGTGGTGTCTCCTGATTGAGATGCCAAGACACCCAAGAGCCCTTCCAGACTCATAAGAGAAGCAGATTGGCCACCTACTCTAGCTGCTCCAGCTCCGTTCCCCAAGGGATTTATGATCTGAGCAGTCCTTCTCCTCTTTCACACACCAGGAAAAACACCGATGGAAAGGGAGCTCCTGGAGGCGATTTTTGGACCCACCACAGGGCTGCAGAGGCTGTACTGCTTAGACCAGACTACAGGGCACTATTGCAGATGTCCCAGGTCACTCAAAAATAACACTTTTGTCATTGCATTGCTGGGTGGAAAAGGGGCTGTTTCCCCTCTGATATTTGACCCTCTGAGGGTCCAAACTGAGCAGATCCTATGCTAAAGGAAAAAAAAAAAAACCACAAAAACACCTCTGCTTTTAGCTCTGCAAGCTCCAGCATTAATATGTCTCAGTCACCATGCGGTTTTGAACCTTTGCAACCCTGAAAGATTTGTCCACAAGCAGATGTGAGCAGGCAGTGTTGTATCTCACCCACACAGCTATAGCGTCAGCAGCCAGTGTCAGGTTAGCTGAGATCTCCACGACATTATCAGCAAGAAGTGGCTGGCCCGAGCGCAGCACCAGGAACGCACGCGTTCTGCTCCCTGCTCAGCTAACATCTATCAGCATCATTTGAATGTCATTTATAGCTGTATTCCCAAGGAGGGCTGTGGGAGGCTAGGAAGTTTTGATAACTAGGCCATTTATCTCTCTCCAGCTCCTGTTCTACCACACTACAATAGCAATGATACTTCCCAATACCACAGGGGAGCTATAGACATTAGCAAGGATGTATGGGGCATTGAGAATAGAGCACTTACTTCAGATAACACCCCATGCCTTAACCTCCATCCCAGCTTTACATAGGAAGAGGTGGAAGGAGAAGGGGAAAGGAAATAAAATTTATAGCTAACCAATTCATCACAGTTTGAACCACAGCTGTAAATGTTCAAACCAAAATGGGGATGGTAAATACTTGGGGAAGGGGGGGGCGGGGGCAGTAAATTATTTTCACTTGCAAAGGGCCATACCAATGTCGAATAGCAATAGGTGATTAATAGGCAGGCACACCAGCTTTCTTGGCTTTTATAGCCCTTACACCAGGGACACAATCCTTTCCGATATCAATTGCATGTTGGTTTTTTTCAGTTGTACCCTCCAAAAGGCAGGCGTTCGGGCCATTTTCAGGTCTCAAATCACCCCTGTATAAACCAGCTTTAAAGACTCAACAGGAAAGAGTTTCCATCTCCTCTCTAAATCTAAAATCTCATTGCTCAGTGTCAGGAATTCTCCTCCTCCATGTTCCATCTGGGGTAACAATTGCACAGATGTAGCCATACTGGCTGGGAAGCAATGTAATGCAGGAGGAGTTAGCTAAAATCTTCTAAATTAGTGCAAAGACACGCAATAGTTTCAAGGGGACCTGAATCAGACTCACCGCTGCTTGGGACCCCAGTCCTGTTGCACACCCGCTGGCAGAGCTCCCACTCACATCAAGAGGAGTTTGGCCAGATGGAGCACTCCAGGCTATAATTTGGCTTGATGAGCAATTACGCCCCATTACTATTATTTATGATGTGTTGCTGGCAGCACCCAATGTGCACAGGTTTGATATCCACCTCCTTGGCTGACACCAGAGATCTCAGTAATCAAACACAAGTGCTTCTGCTGAGCTGGAGTTTGCAGCCAGGAGGCTGCAACAGGCTCTCTTGGAAGCATGCAGAGGGACTGGTGACAAGCATCTCCCAGTAGGTTGTGCTGGCCCTTCTCAAACCGAGAAGTGGTTCAGTTGGAGAGGTTATAGTCTAAAATCAGAGGAAACCAGGAAGGGATTACATCTGTTGGTCAAGGTAATATGGCTTTAGCTTGGCTTATTTATAGACCAGCTGGATTCTCATGAATGACAAAGCACAGGAGTGGTTGGTAAACCACACACAAACACACAGAGTGTGCTGTAGCAGAGCCACATGAACATTCAGCTGGAACATCTGGATCATGTTTACAAGAAGGAAAACTGCAAATGGAAAAACTCTGCAAAAGAGTTTTCAGGAGCAAAACGGACAAAGAGCTGCTCCTGAGCTTCAATGACAGAAGAATAGAGATTTGGTCCTTGAAAAAATGGTCAGAACAGAAGGCAACAATGTCTATAGCATGAGTCAAACTGTCCTTAAAATGTCAAGTCCCGCTTTGGCGGGACATGCTTTGAGAAAGGTGCTGAAAAGCAGATCCATAGGGATAATTTCCTGGCATGAAAGATTTGAACCTTGAGGACCTCTTGACCTAGGAGTCTTAAATATAAGAAGACCCAGTGCATGGAGAGTGAAGCCATATAACCATAGAAATAAGTGGGATACCAGTTTCACTGTAAGCACACAAGCGGTGTTGAATTTGATTGTTCTCTTTCTAATCTTCCGCTGTCTCCTCTGTCTTACCAAGCAAAATTTTTGCAGTGCTTCAGAGCTTCTCGTTTCTCATTTAGGGTGACAAGATGTAATCCCATTTTTAGCTGGTCTCTAACACCAACCTCCACGCAACCTTCGGTAGAAGCTCCATCAAGCACCCTCATGCTCTCTCCTCCAGAGCTCCAAAGGCATTGAGGAGGACTCCATCCACACACAAACCTATCTCATGATCCCTTTCAATCATTTTGTTTAAATTCACTGCTGGGATGCCCACAAAATCTACCAGTGTGCCTGTGCACAGTCTGGAAGCACCTACTGATGAATGTCAAATAAGACAGTGCAAGTACAGAGTGCAGCACTGATATCCCAGCTAAACCAGGCAGTAGGAGCAGCGTAGCCATAAAAAAGAACTGAAGCCCCGCGGAGGCTGACTTAGGGAATTGCTATCCCAGACACAGCACTACGCTGCCACAGCTATGTTGTTCAAACACCCAACCTACCTTGTGTACCGTGACTTCAGTGTTCAGCAGCAGAGAGATGCTCAAACATTTCCTCTCTCCTCTTTGAACAACCGTGTCCTCCTTCTTCCTTATAGTTATATGTCAAGCTCTTCTTCCTTTTTTTTTTTTTTTTTTTTGTTTTTTAGGGCTTGTTTCTTAGGGCTTAGTATTGAGGGGATCTAAGCGGCAGCTGCTGCTCCTGCCTGCTAAACAAACACAAAATGAAGCCTAAAAGTCAATCAGTACAACAACCTAGTCAAACATGAAACACTCAGATTTAGTCTTAAGTCAGAGTTGCAGGTTTGATCTTTATTTTTAAAAGCTGTGGCCTAATTTGACTTGAAGTTACGGTCTGTGATCTGCAGATGGTCAAAGTGATCAGATTGTCACCTTCTGGCTTCCAGATCTTTGAATGAACTGCAGGAAAGCAGGCCAGGCAGAAGGGCACACAAGAGTCTTGCTGGCGAGACTGAAAGCAGTGTCTGCTCCTTAAATCTGCTAATGGAAGAGGGGAGATTCCCACAAAGTCTCAAAGCTGTGCAGAAAAATAAAAGATAGAAAAATAAAAGACAGCCAGGTCTGCCTTCCCTAGACTGCAGATGAGCCTGATGAAAAGTAGCTGCTGCCTCAAGCTGTTTTCCTTTTCTCTGCAGTGACAAGGTGCAGCTGGAAACCAGAACCTATATTAGCTCCTGTTCAGGGTCAGAATAACTGTGGGTCTGGCACTGCTGGTCCCAAAATGGGCAAAATTAATTTTAAAAACCCCAATATAAAACCCCATCTGTAAAATGCCTTCATAGAAACAGCACTCGCTTGTGGGAAAGACTTACCAGGATGGGTCCCCTGGTCTGAGGGCTGGCAGGTCAAATGTTCTCTGGCTTGCCACTGCAGCAGTTTTGACCCAGCAGACAACACCACTGCCTGCCAGAGGTGGAAATCGGTCCACAGAAATTACCCACACCACCTCTGCTCTCCCTAAGCATCAGGTCCCCCTCAGTGATCCTCTGAGCACAAAGGTGGCTGTCTGTGGCATCCCTAGAAATGGGAGACCAACTGCCAGCTGCCGTTGGCCTCGCTGCCTACTAGCTTCATGGAAAACATAAAGAGGAAAATAAATCTCCACCACTACAAATTACTGTATGGACAAAAGAAAATCAATGCACTGCAACTTCACACCGTCTCAGTGCCATTAAAAGATTGTTGCAAACCCATCAAAAGACCGTCCATAATTCACTCACGCTCACCTTACGGAATCCATGGCAGAGTGCAAAAAGCACGTGTGCATCCATAATCTAGCCTCATCATTTTGCACAGTCCTTGTCTTTGAGACAGGAGGAAGGATTTCAGCCAGCAAGGTTCATGCATTGTATCAGCAGCTCCAAAGCTTGGACTTGTAGATCTGCCGAGCAATGACCACGCTAGTCCTTGACTTTCTTGAAAAAATACTCATCCTAAGCTTTTTTTATTCCTCAACCGGCTAAGCAGAGCATGGTTAACCTTTTTGGGTTGTTGGATCTGCCTTACCACGATTCCTTTTCAGGCGTGCCCCTTTAACACACAAGGCAGAGCAGCACTGTAATGTTAAAAGTCAAAGGGCTGGCTGAAAAAATAACAGGTAAGGAAAGCAAGCAAGTAAAGATGGGTCTTCATGGGTCTTTAGCTTTCTCTCAGCCAGTTTTACTTCTGAGCCACTTGGAATTTCTCACTTCCCCTCCTGACTGCAAGTGAAGGAAAGTGAGGCGAGAGTCTCACTTCCAGGTGTTGGGACATCACCGGATCAACCCCAAATCCTGACATTTGAACTCTCGTCACTACAGCTGGCAGCTCTGAGGAATACGGAGTGGAACCATTACTGACTGAAGTGATTTTTCCATTTCTTTTCAGGTTATTTTTAAGCTTCCAAGCTGTGCCTAACACAATATAGTGCCTCCCTGTTCAAGTGAGTCTATCAACTGGGTATTTTTACTTAACATCAGAACAATAAATTGAAATGTCTGAAGAAATCTGATTGCGCTATGGATTCCACAACAAATGAGGGCACTGTAGAGTTACTAGTAGGTGCAGCCAGTGAGTGCTTTTACAAAGGGCTCCCACCAAATTGCCTCTGTGCGCCCACAGCTGAAGAAGTTGCATTTGCAATGATTGTATTTCGCAGGGAGATTACCCACTGGTTTCTCTTATGCTGTCTACTTTCAAGCAAGGAAGCAGCCTAGCTTAGCAAACCAGTATCTGTTTTAGTACTTTCTGGAAATATTTATCCAATGCTTCTAATTTTATGCAGAATAGGAATAACCTCATGGCATGATTTGAAGTAGAAAAGAGGGGGGATGGCTAAAAATGAGAGAAAGCTTTGAATATTAATTTATAATTGCCATAAACTGATCCATAGCAAATTCCTCAGTCAAGTCCCATCTAGTGGAGCAAGACAAGAGGCCTTTGCTTTGAGTGTCTTGGGTGCCAGAGTTGTGTTTCTCCATGACATGGGCTCCATCACTGTTGGTAAAATATGAGAATGGTTGAATACTGGTACGACTTCACCACTGGTGCTGGGTAGAACCATAACTGGTTGTACAAAGCATCACACAAACTGAAATAGTGATGTTGGCTGTTAAGCCATCATGGGACAGTCTGCTTTACAACACTTGGTAGTCCTGTTCCAGTAGAGTCCTGGTAACTTCAGTTGGAGCTCTGAAAGATAGGAAGTAGTCTTCAGATATTCACAGAATCACTTGATTTTATTTGATCTGTAATCAAGGAGTTTAACCCAGACCTGCAATATGATTCACAGCTATCAGTCCTTCATGTGGCACCCAACTCTGGTTTGCGAAGCTACCCCATCTATTTCACACTCAGCCCTTGAGAGGAGAACATCCTTTGAAAGAGCCTGTGGCCTGGCAATGATCCTATGGGCAGAGTTTCTGTCCACTGCCTTTGGTAGCAGTGAGATTTCACTTCATCCATCCAAGGATGCCACTTATCACCTTCCCCAAGCACAGAAAGAAATTGCTGTGTGTTAGGACAGCTTCTGTCTTCGCAAATATAAACATGAAAATCTATTTCCAGCCTCCCTTTCCTTGCCCAGTTGTCTCTAAGATGACACAAAACCCATTGCCAGCTTCCCTCTCTCATCAGAAGCAGTCTCTTTCTGAACACTGTGCATCTGAAGGACCAGGAAAAGCCTTCAAGTTCACACCAAACACATATCCCAGTTTTTAGATGGCTCCTCTGAAGGCAGACATTTTTCTGCACAGGCAGACACAGCTCTCGAGCCCATGCAGTCTCTTCATGCTGAAAACAACCGTGAGCTGCACGGTGCCAGGAGCTCACAAATCTTTTTCTACTTGGTTTGTAGCTGAACAGACTCAGCTTAATACATACGTTCCCTTTGAATGATGCTCCTAAATCTATGGCTCTGTTCTCAAATATTGCCTTTCTGTTTCATAATTTGCGTCTTCTGTGTGCTAGTTTTCAGTAGAAGAAAATTATTAGCTTTGATTTTAGAAAACTGTGCTTTATTGCACAAAGATAAATGTTGATCAACCTTCAGGGAACCAAAGTCAGATTCAGGCAGGCAAGAAACCATGGTGTCGCTATACCCTTGTGGCATCTCCCAGGTATAGCATAATTCTTACAGCTTAGCGAGCGAGGGATGCACTGGGAATCTGCCAAATTGAATATTTATTCCACTTGCCCAGACAGCAAATGTCCACACCTCCTACCTTGAATGATGTGGGACCATGCACTGTCAGAACATCTTGTTGCTACTTTAACATTGTCTTTGCTATTCGTAAAAAGGGCTGGTTAGGAAGTAGCCACGAGAACAAGGTCACAAGGCTCTGCTTTGGAGCAACCCTCTGCCTACCCATCAAGTCGCACTTGCTAGAACATTGAAAATGTGGGTCTGGGTGAGTCCAAAATACCTGTCCAGTGACAATATGGATGTGGTCCTTAAATCATATTATTGCTTGGCCTGATTTCGTGATGGAGGAACTGAAGAAACTGTGATCAGAGACAGTGTGTCTAGAAGACACAGCAGGAAGGAATAAAATTTTCTCTCTGTTCACGAGAGTTGATTTGGCAACTAATACATAGGTGTAGCACTTTAAGGATCTTGCCTTCTCTTCCTACTATTACTTATTCCTTGTGCAACTGTGATCAATATTACCCTGTGTCCCATTCAGGGAGCAGTTGTTTCTCTCGGTTCCCTGGGACTTGGTCCTGTGCTTCTTTTTTTTCCAAGGCCAGGGCACAGAGTTCACTGGAGCATTTGGGCTTTAGTGTTTTGAGCCTACAATGCCTGGCGCTATGCAGGGCCTGGCATGGTGGATGGGATCCCTCAGCGCTGCAAGAACAGAAGTGCTACATTATTAATAAGCAGGGGAACAAGGAGGTATATAGCAGTGCAGTTCTTAAGTATGTGGATTGAGGTATAAACAGTGAAAGCACATCTGTTAGTCTCATCTCCACCAGATGGTTCCTTTCAGCGCCTGAAGTTATTGTCATTTATTTCACCGGTAATTTAGTTCAGGGCTTGCTGAGGAGTGGACACATCCCAGATAAGAGAACAGTGGTCTGACACCTGAAATCTTTGCTAGGAAAATACACCCGTGGAAATTCTTTAGCAATAAGTTAAAGACTCTCTCAGAGTATGAATGGTAGGAAGTGATTTAAAAAGAGAAACCTAATTTTTTATCAATATGTGATAAGCTCTTTCTTGTTATTATTCTTTCTTGGAAACAAGTTTTGGGAGAGAAGGCAGATCATTTTTTTTCACTAAAACCAATTTGAAACCTGATTCTTTTTTGGTTTAACAAAACAAAACCAACAAAATGGAAATTTGGTGAGAAGTCGTTAAAAGGCTGAGGAAACAATAATTCAAAGTTTCGATGTCTGAGCAGCTCCTCATGCTCAGAGCTTCAGGGAGATTTAAACCAGGGCACTTCTTTCTCCTTGGGGTGGACATGGAGGACATGCATGGCTGGCCAGGGCAGCATCACTGAGTGGCAGGCACTGAACAGGTTGTTCCCAGTCAGTCAAATGTCTGCTGATCTGTGGACCCTGTAAACTGGGAAGATTTGATGAATGTTTAACTGAAGTTCAGTAAGCAAGGCCGCATAACTCTGTGTCTGTCTGAATCTTCAGACAGCCCGAAATTGCACTCAGTGTTGCAGAGTTTCACCTTTTAAAGAGAATGTCATAACCTTCTGGGCTTCCAAGCTGAACATCAGTTTTATTCTCTGGCATTCTGATGAAAAATGAAATCTTTCTTCCTTGCATGCTTGTCTGTTCATCTGGCTGTCCCATCTCATTTTCATAGCAGCAGATCCTTGGGCTTTGACTGTGGCTGGAGATTGTTTTGTAGGATGCTGAAGCCAAACTGAAGAGCACTTGAACTTAATTCCAGCTTGATCCTCTGCATAAGCCAGAAGATAATTTGTGATACCCAGATTCATTACAAACTCTGATGCTGAAGTTTTTGGTAGATATTCTAGCAAGGTATAAGAACAAAAACATTGTGAGGTGAATGGATTCAGCCTCTTGAGTTCATGATGGGGCTTCAAGCTGAGCTGAGGAGAAACTTTTTTGGGGGTCATAACTGTAGATGTAAACAGGAAAACAATAAGGATGAAATTGAGTGGAGGGGTTTTTACCTATTTTGCATAAGCTTAGATAGAGAAAAAAAAAATCTTCATGTTAAGATTTGTTTGTAGTGTGTGTTTTAACATCTCAAAGTTCTATTCTAGAGAATCAAACCAGTAGTAACAAAATTGAAAATTTAGCCAAAGCCAAAATGGGGCATTTTGAACTAATAAAACCAGATTCCTCCCTCTGTGCTTTCCAAGCCTTGAGATTGCTTGCAGTACTGTTGAAGTTGCATGAGTTCTTTAATGGAGTTGAATTTGCATGATTTTTTAAATAGTATTTCTCTGCATTCAGCAACATGGCAGCAGCCAGAACTCAGATTTTGTTCCTTTCCAGTGAGGCATCTTTTTCTCCCTATGTTTGTAATGTAATTCATCGGTGCAGTTTTACCATTTTAACAGTCTCAGATACTCATAATCCCACCCACCAGGGCCTGATGATGACTGAGGAGCATTGCTTGAGCAGCTGGAGTTCAGGGTGCCATGGTTTCCCCTCTGGTGCCCAAGCAAGCTGCCTACAGAAAAATCCTGCCTACAGAAAAATTACTTTTGTCTCTGCTGTAGCCATAGCTTTTGGCTATCTAAGATGGTCATTGCCCTATTAAGGCAAAAATGCATCCTTTTTTGGTTGCAAAACATGCAAGACAAGTTAAGAGCCTGGGGGATCCAATGGTCTCTCTTTTCTGCCATGGGGATTTACCATTCCAGATGTGTGATCCCAGTGAAGAGATTTCCCTGGAGCAGGGGTCAGGCACTTTTCTGTAGTTTCAGAAGAGCACTGCAAACCCACTTTTCCAATTTAATAGAGGAGATTCCAATTTAATAGAGAGGAAAGGGCTAAAAAATAGTTTTCGTCCATTTGGGGGAATATGCTTTCAGGCTGCTTTGGAAAAGACCACTTTCTCTTAATGCCACAAGGCGAGGTCTTGGGAGTTACAGTCCCTTGCAGGGCAGAGGCTTTGGACAGTGCAAGGACCAGAGCTCATCCCAAGACTTTGCTATGGCTTGCAGAGGAGCATGCTGCAGCCCCCATTTTGGCAGACTTGCAGCCTATGTTTGAATCCCACAAACTTAAGAGATGTAAATGTGTTAAAATATCTTCCCGGGCATTTTCTTCTTCCTTTGAGTCCTGGTGGCACTTGTGAATGTAGCAGTTCAGCGCAGAGGCCAGTTAGTGAACAAAAGCAGATTTACTACAGGAAAAAGGTAGAGCTGCAAACAGGGATCCATTTTGCCAGATCACTATCTACTTTCAGGCCAAATTACAGCTGATCTGCTGATACCTTGGCCAAATCAATCTGCCCTTAAAAGAATAATCTATCAAAGAGCATCTAAATATACCCAGCCTTGGAGAAAGAGCTCCCAGCAATTCATCAAGGAGGTGACAGAGCAGTTTAAAGGTATTCTCAGTGCAGCTCCTTCACCTGTAGCTAACCTTTCTGCTTGAAAAGAGACTAATTCTTTCAGACTGTCAAGACCTCAGTCTTTGGAGGCATCACTGTTCCCTAAAAGGGAAAGTGCCTGCACCACAAGATATTTTTGTTCTCACCAGGAAGCTGCGAGAACATTAATTTAAATGCATTAGTGAGACGTTATATATCTGTGCGTGCTGGAGAGAAGCCTGTGCTCCCCTTCACCACCTCAGCTGCCCTCTGGCATTTCCATCTGCAGCAGAGCTGTGCTGGACCAGAAGCGTGACTTGCAGCTACTGGAGACTGAAAGACGGAAGGGAAGGAGAGCTGGGAGGCTGAATCTGGAATTCCCAGGTCTCACTCCAGCAGCCCCCAGCAGGGGACATGTTGCTTGGCCTGCAGGTGCCAACAGTTGCCCTTAAATCACCTAGGCGCAAGCTGTGTCAACCACCAGAAGTTCTGCACTAGCAGAACTGATAGCCGAACCAAAAGGCCTCATTCAGATGGTTTGAATACCTCTGTCTTTCCCCAACAGATTTCCAGCAAGCTTAGAAAGAGCAAACCACTGCAATTAGTTGGAAATTTTCAATATGTATTTCAGAGTCTAGACTGGGATTTGTTGTGCTTGAAAGCCACAGTGCTTACTGTTCTATGCCTTAATTTCTGTACCTTCAAATGGGAATGATGTGGCAATAATTAGTGTCTGGAAAGCACTTCAGATGCTTGTACGGTGCATTCCCTAGAGCCAGCTACCTACAATCAATGGGATATAATGGCTTCATATTATCACAATAATTAAAGACTTCCAGCTCTTCACTTAACCAATGTTTACAGTGCACCAGTGAGATAGAGGAAATCTTAACTTCATGTGGTTGACAGAGAACACATGTAAAAGAGAAATAAGTACAATACTCAGAACATCTCTATAACATGCACAAAACCCCTCGTATGCTTCTGAGCCATTAAATTCAAAGAACTGTTAGGCAGCTTAGATCACTTGATTTTAGGACTGCAGGAGTCCACCCTGAAGCTCAAAGAACTGCATCCAGGCACTGCAGGTCTTATGCTTGGATCCCGATATTCAAAATTATACAGCATACGATTGGTACAGCTGTACTTCTGTGGCCCATCTTGAGGACATACACTTCATATGTTTCTAAATGGCCCCAAGTTGCACCAGGAGAGGTTTAGATTAGATTTTAGGAAAAATTTCTTTACTGAAAGGGTGGTCAAGCATTAGAACAGGCTGTCTGGGGATGCGACGGAATCACCATCCCTGGAAGTGTTTGAAAAACATGTAAATGCAGTGCTTAGGGACATGGTTTAGTGGTGGACTGGGCAGTCCTGGGTTAATGGTTGGACTTGATCTCAAAGGTCTTTCCCAACCTAAATGATTCTACGATTCTGTTTCTAAATAGACACCTTCAACAAATTGTTGCTGGGACGAGAAAAATACTTGGTCTCTGAGGTATCCATCTCAACAGCCAAAGCCCTCTGCAAACTATTGGTATGACTATTCTGTTAACAAGCAGATATTTAATCCACACAACAATCTAGACATTATTTTTGCCTTTATCACACTTACATGGTATCAAATGTAAAAGTCTGTACTGATAGGATCAAGAACAGGTGGTAGAGGCATTTTGTAAATAAAGGTATCTAACATTTAATTTAAAAAAAAGAAAGTTCTAGCATTTCACATCTGAATGGATGGGTTCAGTTCTGACTTTCCTTTCCTTCTTCCTTCAACCTGGAAAAGAAAGGATAAATCTGGAGCAGTCAGATTCATAGTATAGCTACATATTCATATATTCCTTTTACTATAAACAAACACACAGGCTAGAAACATCATCACAAATGCTGTCTCATCAAAACCTGAACTTTTGTTGACCTACCCCTGTGTTTTGTGTACTTGAGAGAAAACAGAGACTAAAAAGATGGATGTGAATCAGACAAGACGTTCTGAGCGTAGCATGGTGCAAAGTGCATCTCCAATGTGATTACCAGGAACCAAGTCGGGCTGTGTTATTTCAAACCAATTCTGGGTCATACAACGTATCCCTCAGAGAATTTCCTGCAACGTAAGTAACAACAGACCATCCTGTGTTTGGAAAACATACTCTATTTGATGTGTCTCCAAAGTAATACTGAATAATAGAAGATATTGTGTATCATCTTAATTTTTTATCATGCAGCACCAAAATACAGGTCAAATAGGAACATTCACTCTTTAAAAAAAAAAGTAAAACTCCAGGAACTCAGTGGGGAACTTTGACTTCTGTGAACTTTGCTAGATCAGGCTGCTCATACCCTTATTTGCCTTCAGATCCTTCAGATACGGCATCTGATGCCATTTTCTAATCTTGAGATGAAGAAAGCAGACTTTTCTTGCAGTTTCTGAATGAAAAATGAAAGGAACTTCTGCTGTCCATTTGTCTCTACTTCCTTTTGTTACTCGCACATATAAAATTACTCATAAGCATTCACAGAGAAATTGCAACTCAACCGTAAGTAACTAGAAAGATCTCTTCATTAGGACTGACTAAAAGGCCACCTAATAATTCCACCATTCCTAATGGACTTTTCCATCAGATACTTGACAAGTTTCACTGAAACCTACAGTAAACTCAGTGCATTATCAACAAGAGCAAATTTTAGCAGTGCATGGCAAAGACCCTTGGACTTTTTTAAGATACCTTTACCCCAACCTCACACCCTGCATACCTTCAAATCCAAAACTCCTACTGCTCATCAAATCCTTACTTTTTGTTCAGGTGGCTAAAACACTGTATCAGCACCATCAATAAACACAAGCCAAACTCTGCTTTACGTGAGCAACCACAACATCAGATAAATTCTTGTTGGCTTAAAGGGACGCTTTAAGAAAGAGGAAAGATATAAAGACTTCCACTTTAACAACATCTACTCTGACTGTGCACTATGTGTGATTTGACAAGCATTAGCATTTTGTTTTGTTTTGGTCTTGTAATTAGAAGGATTGTGCTTCATTATCTGACTAGCTCCCACTGTGACACAGTCCCCATTATCTTTCTAAAAGAAGTATTTCATACACAGTATCCAATTCTGTCAATTGATTACAAAAGGTTTGGAAGTTCCTCCATTTCTCATTTTGAGAGAGTATTTAAAGGAAAAGAAAAAAACATGAAAAATAAAAAAAGAACCACATCCATTTATTCCTATGGAGTTGTTATATTCTTGGGAATGATATAGGGAAGCATTTCACACAAGGCAGTTTAATTCAATAGATCTGAATACATGGAATATTGAGGGGAAAGAAAATTTTTGGCGGGTTGATTTTTCCTCCTTTACTTTGCAGAATAGCTCTTATTGGGGTGGAAGCAGTCCACATAAATTAACGGATGTAAATGTAATGGGGAGAAGGGGGTTCGGTCATTGGTTTTCCCCCAAAAAAAAACCTTCTCCAAGGTGGTTTCTATGAACTGCATCCAGAGATCTCCATCACTTTCTTCTCCCCCTCCTCACCTCATCCACCAGTATTCTGCCCTTCCTTTAACAATCAGACCTTCTCCTTGTACAAAGCATATGTTTGTAGCTAATAAGATGATGTTGCCAGTGATACACATAATCTTATGTTCCTGTGTGCATATGTTAGCTACAGAATTCATTTTGAGTATTCTTATATTCAGAAGGGAAAAGGTCTTTCCTATATTTATGCTAATTAGCATAACATACTGTACCCAGAATTCATCATATTCTGCTAAGCTCTGCCAGAGAAAATGTATTAATAGCTGAACTGTTGCAACCCTTTATTAATATCAGCATTGCAAGCTCTGTACCAAATTTAAGGCTTACCAAGAAGACAGGATTTTTGTCCTCATTCCTTAAATCTATAACTAAGTAGTCAGAGAAAAGGAAAAAATGCTCCAGGGGAAACAGCTTGGGTGTAAAGGCAGGTGGTGCTTAAACTCCACACTGGATTGTTCTGTCTTGTTTGTAGCCATTGGACCAGTGCTATAACTCTAGGGTTTGCTTTTAAAAATGACCTGATTATACTTCATCAGCTCCCAAACCTTTATGAAAGAAGGATTCCTAAAGACAATGAATACTTACAAGAATTGCTTGGTGTGAGAGGAAACTGTACGTTACACTATGTTGGCTCTCTGTCCTCCTGCAGCACCGAGTGTTGTGTCCAGGTTTAGGAGGAACACAAAAATCAGAAGTCACAATTATTCAGAGACATTGAATAAAAACAGAGGACATGGCAGCACACTGGATTCTCATATTTAGGCAGAAAAGTCCAGGTTTATTTACAGTATATTTCTTCAGCTCCAACTCAGGGGACTATCACATGCTTCCTCACCCCCAGTAAAATAATACCTACATCTTAAATCCTTGCCATGAAGGTCTGGGGAGGCCCACTTGATAGGAGCACTTCCCAGAACATCCAAAGTGGAGATGTCTGGCTCCTTTGAAAGCACTGGTCTGACATTGCTTTCTTCTCACTAGAACTCACTTCAACCTTCTCCTTCCCTTCACCACAGCTTCACTCTTTACTTGCTGGTCTTACATTTTTATCACTGTCTGCGTATCCTTCACTCCTTTTCTTCAAGGTCTCACCTTCTCTTATTAACTGATCTTCTCTGAACTGCTGGCCTGGTCTTGGGACATGTTTTTTGCGGAGAAATGGAAAGCAGAGGGAAGGTTAACGTAGCATATGTGGCCAGACCATTGTCTTATATGTCATATACTCTACCTGGGCAATCTCTTCTATTGAAGATTTTTAGCAAGGAACTGCTTTGCTTGCATGCAGAAAGGACTCATTCTTCTTGGATTCCTGAGTAAAAACTGACACAAACATGATTAATACAAACCTCCAACAATTACCACTGTTTAAGAAAGAAGTTCACCAAGCTGCGTAGGGAAAATGTGAAGATACAGAGGGAAGGAGAAAGGAGAAGGAGATGCATTACAACTTGTACAAGAACAGATGCATGGCTATAAAGCAGAAAGAGAAACAACATGAGACAACTGCAAAATATCATGGCATGTGAGCTGCTTTCTAGTGCCTCTGTATTGGCAAAAGAAATCATTGCAGCAAGGCCTGCAGATGAGCACCATACCAAGAAAACAACTTCATCTAGGCAGAAGTTTCACCAGTTGGCTACACTGACAAGAACATGAAATAATACTAATAGCCACATAGCTCCATTTGATATAGGTTTTACAAGCCAGTCCCTGATGCAGAAGCAGGTGTCATAGCAAGACAAAACCCGTGCACCTGCTGGTGAACACCACAGCAGACAAACACTTCTGTTTCCCAAGCCCTAAGGTAAGGACTGTCTCTCCTCAGGTGCCAACAACCTTCCTTTACCTCTGTTTCTTACTACGCTCTCTATTCTGCCCTGAAAGGGCAATTTAGATCCCACTGGCTTTAATGATGTCTAAATCTCACTAAACCACGATCTTTCCCACACTATTGATGTTCTATTGAAGAGTATTAATTTTCTGAGCTGCTATCTCTTCATCTTTGCCATGTTGCTCTACTTCATCAATATAGCTCATCTTTTAAGGTGATTTTTTTGTTAGGGTTGTTCATTTAGCTTTGATATGAACAGGGACACATTTGAAGGCTGCAAACCCTGACCATTTTTCTTTAATGCGGTAAAAATACTCTATTTTTAGTAGAAATGTTTCAAACGCAGTCTCCTTGGGATCACGGAGCTGTGGTGGGGTAGGTGAGATGACTGGAGTGCTACAGTAGGTGGAAAAAGCTCCTCAGGAAGGACAGGCTGGAAAGGCAAGCAATTTGCCCTGCATGTTGAGAGCAACAGGAAGGCATGGGGCTCTGCCTAGGCATGGGTGATCAGCCAGCTGAGAGCTTACGGGTCCGGAGTGGTGGTCAGGTAAACATAGGTGATATGATGACAGAAGTCTGCTACGATGCCTTTTTCAGACAACTGGAAGAAGCCTCATGCTCACAGACTCTGGTCCACATGGGGGACTTGGATAACTCTGGTACCTTCTGGAGGGGCAACACAGCAGGTCACAAACGATGCACTGCCATGCTTGAAGTGTTGTTAGCAGCAGCAGTCTGGCCAGGGGTCAGACACTAGTGGTGTAACCTGGGCTTGGTCCTGAGGCAAATATTGTTTAACATTTACGTTATTGACCTAGGTGATTTGACCGTGTAGCCTCAGAAGGTTTTCAAGTGATACAAAATCGGAAGGAGTGATTGATACACCAGAGGGTCATGCTACCATTCAGAGGGACCCCAAGAGGCTGGATAAATGGGCTGATAGGAACCTCATTTCAGTATGTACTTTTCAGTACATGGAAACGCAAATTCCTGCATCTGGCAAGGAACAACCCCACGCACCAGAATATGCTAGCTGCCAACCAGCTCAAGGACAGCTTTGCAGAACGGGGCCTGGAGGTTCTGGTGGATTCGAAGTTGACCATTACGTGGAAATTTCTCCTTTCAGCAAAGAAGACCAACAGCTTCCTGGGCTGCATTCGATAAAGTATTGTCAGCAGATTGACCCTTCCTCTCTGCTTAGCACTGGTGAGACACATCTGAGTGCTGTGTCCAGTGCTGGGTTCCCTAGTACAAGAGCGATATGGACATACTGGAGCAAGTCCATTGAAGGGCTGTGAAAACTATGAGGGGTTGGAGCATCTGTCATACGAAGAGAGGCTGGGATAGCTCAGACTATTCAGCCAGAAGCAGAAAAGGATCGGGGGACCTTATCCACGTCTATAAATACCTGTTCAGGGGAGTAAAGATTCTTCTCAGTGGTGTTCAGTGACAGTAAAAGAGGCAATAGGCGCAAACTGAAATACAGGAGTTTCCACTTAAAAAAAAAACACCTTTGTACTATGAGAGTGGATGAACATGGAATGTGCTTCTCAGACAGGCTGTGTGTACTCTCCATCCTTGGAGATATTAGAAACCAGATAGGACACTGTCCTGGGCAACCCACTGCAGATGACCCTGTTTTGAGCAGGGAATTGGACTAGATGAACTCCAGATGTGCCTTCCAACCTCAACTACTGTGTGGTTTTGTGAAATACAGACAGCCCATCCTGCCCAGTGACTGGATGCAAAAGGGCATTCACATATTCTTTAGCTGAAAGTCAGTCACTGTATAACTTACATTCTGAAGATATGTAAAAGAAGGGATGACAGGATAGTTTTGCTTGGTGTTTCAATAAAAAAAAATTCTCTTAAGTCACACTTCAAAGTCACTGCCTCCATCCCAGCTAAGACCTGAGGACTTGTGCTACAGATCTGACATGCTCAAATCTTTAGCGCACATACTAGTGTTACTTAACTCTTAAACATATGACTTTTCATCAGTTTTACTGGGGTGGCGGGCAAGACAAGAGAGCCAATGGGACAATAGCTGACCTAGAAATTAAAGCCAGCCTTCAGGCTTAAGGTCAGGGCTCCATTTATGAGATTGGAGCAATATATCTGACACTGGGATATGTTCTGTGATTAGCTTGTTGCCAGTTGGCTGAAATTAAAGCTCTGTAATTTAGGTATCTTCAGGTGCCATTGTTCAGATTTGAGCAAGATTTGTCCCCTTGCAGAACAGCAAGAGGATGTTCTGAGTTTACACTTTTAATTATCCAAGGATAAATTGCTGGGAAACCAGATACTGTTCATTTGCACTCTCAACACAGTAACGCTTTATAAAAAGTCAGCACAGAAGATACACTGATCAAATTGAAATGACAAATATACCCACAGTCACTGCCATACTTCTGTTTCCATCAGAAGTTCTTGGGGGAGAATTTCCTCTGGCATCCAGGGCTCTCCTCTTGCATGAATCTCCATATTTCTCTGCATCCTTATGGTACAGTATAGGAAGAACAGTATCCTCCAGAATTTAATTTTCTTCTACTTGAGTCTAATGATTTCCTGATCAGCCCCAGCAGGGAATCAGACTTCCTAACAACATATATATAGTAGCAAGAAACCAATAATTACATTTTGATTACTGCAGTGGTGCTCAGCTGTACCGTTTGACACATCAACAAAAAGGATCATCTTGAGACAGTAAAGGAGAGGGATCGGGAAGTTAGAACCAAAATGATGAATGTCCTGTGGCTAAGCAAAGGCAAAGGTGTTTGCGGTCAGCAGACTGATGGTAGGCGAAAATTACTTTGAATATCTCAGAGCAGCTGGAAATGGCTTTGTGCTTGGCCTCACCCACGTAGAAACCTAACTAGAGAGTTTGGGAGAGACATGCTGGAGGCTGCCCTGAGCTGAACCACGGTTAGTCTCCTGGCAAGCCATGACATGTGTTGCAGGTCCCTGAGGTCTTGGCAGCATTCTCTTAGACCTGAAGCCCCGCAAAAGCCTGTCCAGCAAGAGCTGAGAAGGAGGCTGAGTCCGTTATAAGAGTTATGGTCATTGAGTAGAGAGTTTTAGTTCAAATGATGCAAGATTTGATCCCTGGACAGAAAATCTTGGCCCATGTTCAGTGGAAAACAGGAGAGTCAGGCTATCTGTTGCAATAAGAAAGAGACACAGGACAAATCAGAACTATGTACTCCAATTAATTAATGAGGAAGGAAAGAGCAATTGCTGCAAAGTGAGACCCAGCCACTAAGTACGAAGAGGGAGATATAAAAGCATTGCTTTGGTGCCCACTAGCTCAGCCATATGAGTCACTGGGTCAAACCCACCCCTGATTTAACACGGCTGTTGTCAGTGGAGTCAACAGCAGAAGGAAATTCAGTCTTTTCCTTCTCCAGAAGCAAGCTGTGATCTTTAAGTTCAAATACCTACTTTACATCAGAGAAACTGCAGATCACAGAGGCGGAGAGCTGTGTTTGTAAAGCAGGTAAGCTAATTAAAGCTCGCCAGTTTACAACGGGGATTGTGTCTAGCACCTAACAGTTAACGTGTGAGCTCTCCTCAACGCTCCAGCATCCTTCTGCCATGGAATACAACGACTCTCTCAGCTGGCTTTGTGGAGCAAAGGTGACACTCAGTGGCTGCTTAGGTTATCACAGGTACGTGTTTCCAGCAGTTTTTTTCCATCTACTCTTAGATGCTATTGGCAGAGGCTATTCACAGAAGCCTGCAGTGCCATGTTGGGTACAATATCATCTTCAGATTTCCAGTGAACCACAGTACTCCTCCACTTGTTACATGCATACTAAGCAGTGATTTATTTTTCATTTACATTTTTGACAAATGCATTTCTTAGCAGAATTTCTTATGGGTTTTAGGAGATGAAAGGAAAAAGATTTGCACAATGTCTCCACAGAGTTTTTCTTCTTTATATTCTTTGTAGAAAATAGAGTTACCTGCTTTCTGTATGCTGTTTGGAAGAGCCTCCACTGCATAAACCCGAAGTCCTTTGCAAGCACTGTAGACACCGGCTTACCCAATACGCAGCTGAGATGGAGACTTACATCAGGATCACAGTGATGAAGCAAGGCAAAGGTAATATTCATGGGCCAAAAGAAGGATCTAAGCAAGCATTTAACTACTACGGGGGAGAACTGGGTTGCAGGGGGTTTAGCCTTTTCTCCACCATGCCCTCCCAGCAGCATGGCTGATGCAGCCCACTGGTGTGGGAATAGAAACCATTTAACTTGGCCACTTTGTGACCAAGAGACCTCAACAAAAGAACACCAGCTGTATGGTACGTACTACATACAGTGTATATATGCTGGTTGACTTTGCAGTGCGTGCTTGTCTGTCGCAGCGCCTTCTGGTTGTAACTGGTTCCCTTTGCAAACAGGGAGGTATGCACAGGCTCTTGCATTAACTGATGTTTTCACACAGCTTCCCCTCCCTTCCAGTAAAAACCCCAGAGGAAGGCTGCAAGAAGCCTGGAGTTTCAATTACAAGTGCGATTTTCTTCACTGATGAGTTATCCAGAAAAAATGAGCTGTGCTTTCAGTCCCATTTAGCAAAAAATAGGTGTCCGTGTCCCAGAATGAATGCGACCATGAGCCTCTTTCATTAACAGCATAAATACAGAGAAGGCAGAAATTCAATTTCTTCTGCTCCCTGCGGGTCCCTAGCATTGAGAAATGAGGTATAGTAGCAGAAGAGCAGAGACAAGCTGCACCAGTGCCGCCTACAGTTTTTCTGGGTTAAGAAAGAAGAGCTGGAGCCTTTAAGGCTGGTCTGGCAACATTTGCTGTCATTAAGCTGATGTATAAATAAGGGAGGGAAGGTGGATGGACAGAAAGAGTACAATTTCTAAAATGGAGTACTGCTCATTTGGATAGTGACTAACACTGGGAAGTGATTGGCAAAATCCTTTCTAGCGCTAGTCCTCAGGCTGATAAAGACAGCAAGGGGATCTCCCACTGATGTCAAGCAGAAATTTGCACAGAGATCAAGGAGAGAATAAAGCATCTCTGAAAACATCTTTGTGATTTCTTACATACTCCACTTGCTGCAATGGAGAATATCCCTTGCAGTATATCATCCTACTTTTTTCAGCTTTGCAGTCTGACTACCTCTTTCTTTTTTTGCCCCACTTTGCAGGGTCTCCCAGGCTGTCCCACCTGGCAATGCAGTCAGTAGCAGTGTTTTTATTAAAATCATCTTCTAGCTTTGGCTTTAGGCTTCACAGTTTTTAGTCAGCTCCAGGCTCAAATAGGAAACACATGTCTGTGACTAGACTTACACTCCTTCAATGTTCTTTAGCACAGGGACCCCAGTTTTGCCCTGTGTCTGCAAGGCATGGTGAATGATACCAAGTCATACTGTAACTACCCTAATGGAGAAAAACAGTGCAGCTACTATCAACAAGGATAATAATGAGTGGCAAGTACAGAGTTCGTTCAGAGGAGGTGTTCTGGGCTGCCTGTGAAAGAAATAGATAATGCTGCAATATTTTTTATTTATTTATTTGTTTTGTATTTGGTAAGTTTTGTTGGCAGACATGTTAGTGATTTAGAACACATATATATGTATGCATTTATATATTTATATATGTTTATAAGCTTATCTATACTTTATTCAGACTACGCATAATAACTGTCAAACATACAGGTAAACAGCTCAGTTTGAACAAATCCTGTTGCCAGGCTTAGGTTTCGATTTGTCGTATCACTAGGTTTTATTATTTCTTTTTACCACTCAACCTTGGATCAAAATAGATATAAGACATTCTTCTCATTCCTTCAAAACAGACTGCGATGAGGTGATGCTTCTGGGCTATATCCCTTTACATCCATCTGGGATAGCACTCCTTAAGCTAAAGGCTTTTTGCAGAGAATCAGCTCTCACATAAATTAACGTGGAACCAAATACTGACATGTTTTCTTAATCCCAGCTTCCTAACAGCAGTTTAGGTGTCTGACACTACTGAAATCCAAGTAAACTAATTTTCCAAATGCCTCTCAGTGCCCATTGTTAAAACAGCTGCCTGCAAGATCACCAGAGGTTTTTCAGTAGGGGTGGGGAACAACTAGACTGATTTACAGTTTGCCTTATTATTTCACATCTTTTGCCTTTAAGTCACCAACTTCAATTTCTTCCCACTGTGATTGCTCTCTCCCCCAAAACTCACTTCTCTCTGCCAAAATCTTTCTAGCGTTATGTTATTACTTGTTTCCAATTCTCTAAAATTTCTGAAGTTTAACTGGATGCAGTTTAGTTTGAGAATTAAAGCAATGCAAGGGCATAACGAATGAGCAAAAGAAGATAATGTTATCCAACCTCAGTGTGTTTCACGCTGCTGAAGTCAAACTAGATAAAGCTCCGTCCACAAACACACATATTCCTGTCGGTACACCCACAAGAATTCCATTGTCCGGCAAGAAAGACGAGGAACTTTCTGAGAGTGTTTTGAAAATGGTTTGTGAACATCAAAGTCCTTCAAACTTCAACTAAAGTTTCTAAACAAGACTTATATAGGCTTCATAAGAATTTGGCTTGCATGCTAGCAGAACATCCAAAAAGGCCCTTTGTCCTTGTGCTTGAACAGGTTAGAATAAAAATGCCTAAAGAATCCTGAAACTAAAGTGGAATCAGTATCATTATCTTTGAACAGGGGGATGCAAACTTATATTTGATAATGCAAATAGGCTCATGAGCCCAGAAATGGGTAAATGGAAGTAAGAGCGCATTACAGAGAGCAAAGTTTGCAAATATTTGAAGTCTGGAGCTGCTGTTTTGCAACTACTTCCTATGCAACCTGGAGTGGGAGAAACCTGAGTGTCCAGTCCAAAATTATACCGGCTTTTTAGTTTCCCTCCTGCTTCACAAGCTCATATCAAATTCACTGCTTATGGTTCCCTTATGCCTCCTTCATCATTACTGCTTTCTCAGTGTCTTTCTCCTATTCAGTGTTTCACCTGATTTCCTTCGCCCTACACATACGCACTTGCTTTATCACCAAATCCTATTTTGTTATTTCCTGCTCTTACTGTTACCTTTTAAGAAGGCTTTAACCAGTAAAGGGTCTGTCCTTTGTGCCTATTGTATGCCCGTCAGCTGTCATTACTGGGAACAACAAGGCCTTAAATGACTCCCAGTTCTCCCGTTTTCTCTGTAATCTTATCAGTACTTGCAATTGCTGTCTGTGCACTTCCCAAACTGAGTGCAACAAAAGTAGAGCATGATAACTGAAACTTTTTCTTCCATTCTTTCTGTGTACTAAGAAGATATTTCCAAAGTAGGACAGTTCTTTTCAGTCTGGATCTTTATCTTTGGCAAGATTGACTATTAAAATATCGCTGCCTTCACACGCTGCCCTTCTCTCTGTACTGGCTGTCAAGTAGTTGGGATGTCTATAGAATCCTCCTTAATCTGGGGGGTTAGGAAATCTGTTTCCCACACAGTGACTGAATACTAGCAATGACAATAAGCTATCCTACTCCTTGGTTTCATCCTCTTTAACATGACAAACTCTTTACTCATCTTCCTCGTACCAGTTCAAAAGAAGGCTTAGTGCCAGGCAGAAGAAAATCACAGCGGGGGTGCACACTGCTGAATGTAGTTGCTGAGGTGGGATTACCTTCCAGGAACACTTGCACAGCTCTTAGGACAAATAATATCTCAAATTCAAATTCAATTCAGGTTTAGTTTTAACACAAGCTTTTGGAAAGAGAAAGAGCAGCTAGATCAAGATGTCTAAAGGAGGGAAGTGTTTCAGAGAAACAATCAACTGCAACTAGTGGGAAAGTGTGGCTTTTGGGAGTCGTGGCATACGAGCGAGGTTGCTGAGGAAGGGATAAGCAGTATTTTCTGCTCACTGAGGGTAGAAAAATGGTGATGCCTTAGCCTACAGCTAGGAAACAACAGAGCAATAGATGCTGCTTTTAAAGGCATGTTAGGCAAACAGCTGAGAAAAAAACTTTGGTATAGCTGTTCTGAACTTGAGGAACTGAAATGGGTCTCTGTGCCCTCATTTCTCTAAGTCCTGTGGCTCTGGGGGATCCTGTGGAGGTGCTGGAACCAGACACCAGACTTACCCAGTGGTGGGTGGGTGGGCACAGGAAGGTCTTCACAGCGGGGCCACAGTGGGATGCAGTCTAAAAACCCACATGAGAAAGGCAAAAGACAGTGTTTACGGTTCACATCTCATTCGCTAGGGAGCAACTGCTCCACAGGGGAAGTGGAAGGGGGAGGCTCAGAGCCAGCCACAGCTTTGCCAAGGCTTATTCTGCTGGCATAGTCTTTCAGAGTCATCAGTGATGCTGGTTTAATTGCATTTACATACTGTGCTATTTCCGAACACCATGCACAACAACCCTAATTTTGCTCTCAACAAGATGAGATGTCTTCAAGCTTCACTGACAGCCTAAGTTTCTGACAGTCTAGCTTCTAACTCACAAGTGACACATAACCCTGGCCTGTCACCATCAGTAGTGACCCAGTTCCTTTTTCACACCCAGTCTCTCTCTTGGTCTTTAGATTAAATAATCCAAGACGACTCCGGTAGGAGGACTCAATGGCTTTCCGAGAATCATAACCTGACTGACCTGACCTCTATCCACAAACCCAATTCCCCCTGTTTAAATGTAATTTATTTCCTCTCCTGCTCTGCCCATGGAACGGGCGTCTGCAACAGACTGCAGAAGAGCAGTAGGGTTCATCTGTGCCACCTGGGAGTTTAAGATCATGATGGTTTTTAAGAGGAATCATTGGTAGGAAGTAGGATAGCAGGGCAAAGGATTAAATTAAGATTATAGGGGACCTTAAATCATCTCAGAAATGAAGCAAGTACCTCAATGTGTACATAGGGAAGGGGTCAATTGTTTTGCTGTTAATATCATATCACAAGCCACAGCATGAACCATAACTTAACTTAGAGTAGACCTATAATTTTCATAGTGGAAGGCCTTCAGCTATGGTTTAAACACCTGAAATGATGAAGACTTTATCTGATTTATCATAAAGTTGTGATGGTTAATGGCCCTCTTAGTTAAACATCAGCTTCATTTTTCCATTCCTGGCAGTGCAGTTTCTGTTTATAGTCACTGGGTCTGGATGCACTTTTACCTGCTGGATCAGAGGGCCTGTGGTGGTCTGTCAGCTCTTTAAGGAGCTGCTTACAGACTGCCAACAAGTGTTTCAGCAACGCCTGTGGGCTCCCATGTGGAGTCTGGGTCTAGGGCTCTCACTGCAGTGTCTGATTTTCCAAGCTCAAGCCACGCTCAGTCTGTGCTGCTAACTCTTTCAGAAGCATGGCTGGCCACCCTGCTTTTTCCTGAATGACCATATGCAGCTCTCATGAAAACCCGATGCATTGATTTGTGAATCGAGTGCATGCATTTCATTCTCTGACTTTGACTGGTGCCCTATTACCTATGCTTTGCAAAGATGGGAGAAACCATAAGTATCTATGAAATGTTCACAAAGCTCATCATTTTCAGTCATTGTGTTAGTGCAAATCTAATTCTTTTTTTTATTATTAAGTTTTACCCTCTGTTTCTTTTTATTACTGTTTAATTCTGGAATAAGAAGTACGCTTAACATCATTTGATAGCTGAACATTGAACATCTAGTTCTATTAATAGACCAAAGTGTTCCTGTTGCTGAGGAAGATTAGTACAACCCTGTTTGCTAAATGAAAAAATAAAAAGAAAACATTAGCATAAATGAGAATGTTTTGATTGTTTGCTACAATTGTCCTTGATAATGAAATACAAGGTGAAGCTGTAGAAGTAACATGATCTTGATACAATTGTAGTAAATTAGAATATTTTTTTGTGTGTGTAATCAATACAAGGGACTAGTTTCTTGATGTTTTCCCCAGGGCAGTGTTCTTAGATATCATGCCATCCTCATTAATGCAGAAGATGTTAAACTAAATAAAGTACACACCTCCTTAATTTCAAGCATAACAGGTATGACTCTACCTCTTCATTTTAGTCTAAATGAATCTAGAATCTCATGTAAAAATGCTGTGTAATAGATCAAAACTAGATCAAAACCTGAACTAGCAAAGGTAGTAATTGTTAACAGGGCTTTGTCTAGCCACTAAGAGCACAGTCAATAATAGTTTACTGAAATGTAAATTTTTTTTTGCTTTAAAATGAAAATTAACATACTTGCATCATATATTTTCATTATATATCGTGAAAAAAGTTTAAATTTGCATGAGTATTTTCCCCAACTGACTCCTGGTGAAAAGAGACATCAGTAAAAAGTATTAACATGCAATCTAATTAAAATTCTTAAATAGTCCTGGTGATTTGAAGTCCTGTCATTTTTTATTTCCGTGGCACTAGGATTACAATCTCTTGGCTGATTCTGAAAACATCCCCTATAAAATTGTTTGGATGATCAAAATGTTCTCTTTATCCTTTACGTAGCCTATCTACTCAGACTCTAGAAAAATCACACTCTTTCTAAACTGATCTGGGATTGGCATGACTGAAGCTGACTTTCTCCATGGTCTTAGGTAAACTAATATATTTCTATTCTACGTCAAACTGAATTTCACAAACACATACCCAAAGTGTTCCAAGATTAGCTTTCTTTTAAATAAATCTCAGAAGAAAAATACTTGAGCACAAAAAGGCACAAAGTGTAAGAAATCTGAGAAATGTTCAGGTGACATAGTATCTATGTAGCTGTAACTCTCCTTCCTTCTATGTGAATGTCAAAATGCTAATTACATTGCTATTGTATAAAAGCCAGACATAGTAAGATAAACACTGGACATACTCATGCAGCCAAGCACTGAGCACGTGATGGGGTTCCCATTTGCTCTAAGCAATGCAGTCCAAGGGTTGCACAGTACCTTTGTTTACAAGTATAAGTTAAACTTGTTTTCTAGATTTTCTAGATTCATGCCTGCCAGGCCAGGCTCAGAGAGGATGCATATTGCATCAAAGTTGCAAGGAAATTCAGTTCTGCTGCTGCTGATGGTACTTACTTCTTAATCTCACTCAACAACACATGGTGCTATGGGCCATGTTTGCCCCTGCCATCACAGAAATTTTGTGCCATAAAATAATTTTTGTATAAGGTAGAAAAAAACAATTTCAGCTATGCTCAGATGTACAAAAGCCATTCACATGGCTGAAAGCAGACATCTACAAACCTGTAAACTGGACCAAGTCTCCTAGGCTATGTCTGCATCCCTGCTAGCTGACAAAAAGCACAGCTCACCCACTTCTGTAGGAACAAAATCTCTCCCCTTTGACATACAGTAGCTGTATCCGTAGTATCCATGGGGAACCAGCCTGGCTTCTGTTAGCCTCTCAGCTGTGTCTCTGGACAACTTGGGACCATGTTCATAGGTCCCTGACAGAAAATGCACCAGGAACAATTTCCACAACCTGTGTGGAGAAACACCGTTAACTTAATAGCGCGGCTGTAGCCTGGGAGTCCTTTTCTAGTTAATCTGGAGAAACAGGCACTTTGTCATGAACACCAAAAGTGTATTACTCACATCTTTAAGCTTCTTACTTCTCTCTGTGACTATAAAAGTGTGAAGACTGAGTAGGAGAGACACAGACATCTCTATGGTAGAAATCTAAAGGTAGATGAGATGAATCTCCCTGAAGTGTCTGACAGTTACGCTCCCAATATAATATCCCATATTGAAGTCAGTGGGACTTAATTAATATTTTATAGTATTAAGCACATACTTCAAATTTCCTTCTTGCCCATCAATGATTTCTGAAATCAAGGGCAATTCTTTTAAGCCTGGTTTCAGTGAAACTGATGGGAAACTTCCATTTTCTTCATTGGAGCTCGAATTTTCTTGTTAGGGTTCAAGTCTCCAAATAAGAGATGCTTGTTTTAATTGAATTACTTGCCAGTGTCTCTGCTGATAGGCAGCAGAGACTGAAAAAACAATTATAATTCTGATATTCTGGACATATCTGCTACTCTAGCTCTCCCCCAGCCTCTGAAGAATTGGCATGTCTTAGAAGAAAGTCCATACTAAATTAGGAAACGTTCCTCTCTGCTCTATATTAACAGCTTGCAAGCAGCAGGAGTCCAAGTAGTTTTGCTCTATGAATTATTTTTTAAATGGAGAGAATTAGTTCTTTTCTTGTCCTCTATTTTTATTGCAACACTTTTGCCAGGACTCCATATGCCAAGATGTAATTAGCTCTCAGAGAAGACATTTGGAGCTCTGGCACAGACCAGGGATAGTTTTAACAGCTTCTTTTCTCTTTCTTCTGAATATTAAGCAGGAACATATAATTGTCTGTGACTTCTTTCAAGGCATCTCTGGAGTTTAAATAATTTTTCAGAATTAAATACATTAAAAATAAAAATAAGATTAACACAAGTATTATTCAAAGAAGGTATTTTAGGCACATTGAAAAAATCAGGAATTCCTACAGTTATGATGGTTCATTTCAGTGCAAATTCAGCCCTATCTTTTAATTATCCATATATTCATTCTCTCTTTCTTTCTATACAAAGACAAGAAAGACTGAATAAAGACTGCCAGGTCGGTAAACTAGAGAAGAGCTGATTTTCTGAGGGCAACCGTGTCTTTTGGCATTCTTTGTCTCTGAGATGTTTGATATTACATTCATTTCTCTTTATATTTTGTGACTTGTTATTTGCTCAGTAATTTGGTGTGAACCAGACATCCGGAGCTAGCACAACTGTTTGCAGTGAGCTGGAGAATCATTGGAGTAATCAAAAATTTTTACCGATATCACTTAGTGAAATGTCACTTTTGCCTTTCACATCACCCAAAATCTGTGTCTGTTCTATGTGGTTTCAACCATAACTGCACTGCTCCAGAGCTCCTTCATGCTTGCTGATTTTTATTCGTTTATTTCCCACCATCTTCTGAGCCTGATCCAAAGGAAGCAAAATCTCACAGTCATGGTAATATTCTGCCCCACTTTGCACTAGAACAAGCACGTGGACAGGAGTGAAGTAAATCAGCCTTACTTCTAGAGAGTCTCAGGATAAATTAATGCTATCTGACTGCACCCAGAGATCCACAGATGGAAGGTGCTGGAAGGTATGTTACTTAGATATGAAGATATGTTGATTGGAGGATCTCCTCATATGTCCTGTTTGCAAAGTGCTCGTCCTTCATGTGCGATAGCCTCTCTGACTACAGCAGCGCTATGAATAACTTCTGCGAGCCTGTCTAGGTCTTTCTGATGAGTTTTCCACAGCACATATTCACCTCTTGGTTTCCTGGATGACCCTAATCTCTGTGCGCCTGTGTTCTCAAAGGTGACTGGTGTTTCAAAGCACCCTTTTCCACACTCCTATTCTGGCTCCTCTGCACACTCCTCCCCTGGCTCCTGTTCAAATGCAGCTATCAGTGGGACCTGCAATAGCTGCTCTCGATGGCAGTGAACCCGCTTTACAGTTTCCCAGCAGAAAAGAGGTTGCAAAATCTTTCAACTCTGGAAGACTGTCAGTGATGTTCATGCACATATCAGACAGTCCATCTTTAGAAGATACTGAGACATGGGGACACAGGATGGACAAACTGGATGGACCTTGCATAGGTCATGCATAGGCATGGCATGAGTGCACTTTGCATGGCAATTCTGCATGAGAGCTCTTAGCGTGTGCTGCAGGCTATGCAAAGAGTTGATTATTGAGAGTGCTTTTCATGTAAGTAAAATTTGGCTGAGGTAGGAAAAGACACTTGAAAAATACAAGTCCTCAATTAAAATGGAGTGTTTGCACATGTCCGATTAAAAGACTGCGTAGGATTTTAAACTAAGGAGGCTGAATTCAGCTGAATACATGGAAAATATAACATATTCATATTCTTCTATAAAATACCTGACAGAAATGCTGGGCTGCTTGGCTGCACCTTGGCAATGCATCCAGAGGGGGAAAAGAAAAAAAAAAGTGATCTCAGTTTGCTCAGCAGCTAAATATGCAGTGCTATCAAACAAAAAATATGTCAGTGTTCACTGAGCTGGTAACTCAGTCGGAGACTAATCCATTCCAAGGCTGGAAGAAATGTGTCTTGGGTCTTACATAATCCGGACAGTTTAGTTTCAAAGGGATGTATTTTTGCATGTCAGAAAGTCAGACTCTGGCTAATAAGGCGTTTAACATAAATGACATGGTTTTGACAAAGAAAGCAGAATGTGATGCCTCCCCTACCCTCTGGCTGCCCCCAGAGGCATCTTCAAATCCTCTGCTAATTAGATGCATGTACAAACAACTGATGTGTCATGCATTTAACAAACAAAGATTTGTTTCCTACAAGCTAATTTCACCAAAAAGTGCAAATCTTCCCTTCTTATCAAAGAGCAAGGGATGCTCAGAATGGTTGAGTAGCACAGGCTGTGGATTGTTTGCCTTCAGCCTTCTGGTGTCACTCGCCAGCTGATCCTTGCTGCCTGAAGAGCTCAGGATAAGGCACCTGTTGTCAGACTCCTTCCATTTACCACCAGCCAAAAGTCCTCAAACAAGTGGCCGCGCTGCTGCAGACTTTCTTCACTTTTCCTGTGTGAACACTCATGCAAGCCCCAAAGCAGAAGGCTAGCTGTCATTGGCGTGTGATATGATGGGTACTGCAGTCAGAGGCTTATGAGAATCCATGAATGTTTGATCAAAACTGTATCTTACTTATGAAATCCAGCATAAGCCAGCTGGAATTCACTAACACACCCAACTTTCCACAAGTCCCCTCCTCCTACTTACCTTCAACCTTTCTGTGCATCCTCATCCTCTGCGTGTCTGAAAGGGGGCTTCCTACAATTGCTCCAGCTGTCCTCCAGGATATCAGGGTCATCTCTAGCAAGATCCTCCATTATCCCTTAATTTTACTCTCTGAACTCTTGTAGAAGATGCCATTTTTTCCCCCAACGATGACCAAATCCAGTCCTTCCAACAAATTACAGTCTGTTCTCCAAACTCACAATCCCCCCAAAAACGTAGTATCAGAGCCAAACAAGGCATGGAGGTCTTTCTTTTTATGTTTCACTACCTTATACTATTTGGCTACGTCACAAACAGCAAAATTTCACTATTCTCATAGTGAAGATTATCCTGGAAATGTAGTTTTAAACATAGAGGAAAAATGGCTGGATGTAGAGAAACACCATTGCATTGATTACAAAACTCTATTTTGCTGGACCGATAAATACAAGCAAATGTTTTCTAGGTCATGTTCCAGTATTGGCTCATCTTTCCTCCTGGTGCAAGGTTATAAGATCATAGATGGGGAAGAATAATGATCAGCATTTTTCTGCATTAGAACTCACCTTGCTAAACACGGAAATGTCTGAAGGAGATGCAGAAAGTTGATGCATTTCTGTTCATTTTGCAGTTGGAAAATTTGTTTCCTTCAAAATTGTCTTATCTTTGGCTGCAGGGTGCAGCATGGAGATCTCCAGACATTTTCATAGCAAACTTTATATGATAAGAAAGATGGTGTGAAGATATCAGAAAAAAATTCCATTACACAATGTTTTGTGGATTTGGTTTTTCTGCATAAGAAGTTAGGCATATATTCCCATCAAAGTGTCTAGGTTAGAAGCCTACTCACCACACAGAGAAACTTTCTGTAAGTTCCTGTGCCTTCCTATTGACTATGAGGGACCCCAGCCCGTCACTTAAATTTAGGTGAGATAAGCAATACTCGTTTGTTCTCTGAAAGAGCCATGACTTGCTCTGCAGCTGGATGTGGGGTAGGGATTGATGCTGACCCCCTTGAGAAAGTGACATTCTGATTCTATTTTATTTTTTAGATCTCTTTTTCACTGTCTTGTCTATAACAAAAAATTACTTCCCAGTAATTTGTGCAGTGAGTTCAGTAACTATGCTTACTAGCAAGCAATGTGTCTTAGAAATCACCTTTATTCAGCTTCTAGATGACATTTTGCTTGGAGTAACAAGGATGACATCAGTTCACAGATTATATACAGTCACTTCTCCCAAGTAACCAAGTCTTTAGATTATATGGCCCCTAGGGTAGGAGCCAGCACTTCCCAGACCATTACTTTTATGTGCTTTGACACTCTACTGACACATTTGCTGTCAAACATACAACACCTTGTTTTGATCCCAGACTCTACCTGTAGAGAGCATGACCTTCATCCCAGAAACAGAAAAAAATACCAAAGAAAACAAGTTAATAAATAAGGTCTTTCTGCCAAAGAAACATAAAATTCTACAACTAGGAAAAATCAGAGCAAGCTCATAATCAGAAGAGAGCTGTGTTTGTACCTGACACATGGGCGTAGAGGGCAAATAAATGAAAAGCCACATTTTCAGAAGCAGCCTGTTAAACTGTTGACACAATTTTCATTCCATGCAGACCCTTCTGCTTTTCAGTAATTTTGCAAATTCAGTTTCAGGAGCTACATTTTATGTAAAAGCAAACTGGGAAAACTTCCCAGTGGAAACCGTGAATTTGTCAGCCAGCCATAGCATGGGTACTGCCGTGCCCTCTAGTATCACCGCTGCAGGCAGGAATTTTGTTGCCTTACAACCCACACGTTGCCACTTTGAAACAGGAAGGAGAGGGAGTGAGGACCATGACCAGGTACTCCATCAACCCCATGAGGATTATACGAGTCCCTGATGGGAAAGAGGCAGGTATCTGTGATCTCTGGAAGCTGCAGGGTACATGTCAAGCTGAAAAAAAGATTAAAAAAAGAAATAGGGGCAATGAGGACGAAACTTTGAGCGAGGCCACATTGTCTGGATCTGAAAACCACACCAGGAATCAGGCCGGAGCAGCAATAAGGCAGAGGGCTGAGCCCCATCCTGCAGCATGGGTGCCTTCCTGTGCAACGCCTGGAGCTCTGCAAGCAGCACCATCCTGCACAGGCCTGAAGGATGCCTACAGGCTGGTGGTGACACAAACAGGGCTTCCAGCAGCACTACCGATTGGGTAGATAAAGCAGGAGAAGAAGAGAGTGTCTTGTAGGATAAAGAAAAATCAACAGTCCTCTCCTTCCTAGGCCATATTAAAGGTTAAATTAATCACTTGATGGGCAGCGTGAGGACTGAGGCAATAGGACTGACACAGATCAGTGCTGGTCATTAGGGTGTTGTTTATTTGAAGCATAGTGGAGAAAAATGAAAAATGCATTTGTTATCAGGTCATGGATGAGAAGGACTACATGTGAACACTGGGGGAGGGACAGGCACTAGATGGCATTGACTGTGTTGGATTGTGCAAGTTTTGAGATATGATAGCAAACATGAGCCAAGAAGGCAGGGCCCCACCAACCTCACAGAAGGGTTGAATACTCTTTCAGAAGCTGGACTGTAAACTGGCAGAGAGTAAAGTTCTAAACTTTTCTCTAAACCGGCACAGAGTAAAGCTGCTGTCCTCTAGTAAACTCTAAGCAAATCTTTGAAAGGAAATGAAGGTCCTCTTCTTTTGCATCCAGAGAACAGCAACAGAGCTGGTGAAAGGGCTGAAGGAATGTCCTGTGAGGAGCAGATAAGGACTCTGGGTTTGTCTAGTTCGGAGAAAAGGATGCTGAGGGGTGACCTCACTGCTTTCTACAGTTTCCTGAGGAGGGGTCGTGGAAAGGAAGGTCCTGATCTTTTCTCCTTGGGATCCAGCGATAAGATGCATGGGAATGGTTTAAAACCACACCAGGGGACATTTAGACTGGGCATTAGGAAACATTTATTTACCAATATGATCATCATCAAACACTGGAACAGGCTTCCTAGAGAGGTGGTCGATGTTCCAAGCTGTCAGTGTTTATGAGGCTTTCAGACAATGCTCTTAACGACATGCTTTATCTTTTGGTCAGCCCTGAAGTCATCAGACAGTTGGACTAGATGATCGTTGTAGGTCCCTTCCAACTGGACTCTGTTGTGTTCTTTCTGTCCCACTTGGGTGGGGTTTGACACATACACCCTTATCACCAGTTAGTGGGGCATCAGTGGATTTATATGCGTAGGTGATGCAAGAATCTGTATTAGACCTTGTTTCCAAGGACTCAACATCTGTGTGTGGTGGATTCTTGACTGCACAGCATTTCTTGTCTTGAAATGCCAGAATGAAGGAAGAGACCAATAAAAACTACCCAAATTCATAAGGGTTTTCCCAGAGACAATTTCCCATTTATTCCGTAATACTAACAGTAATGCAGGCTCGGGAATCTTATCCTTTTTTTGTGCCCAGCGAACTAAAGCCTCCACTTCTGCTTTTTAATGCTCTCCCCTCTCTTAAAGAGGATACTAGTTAAAAGTTTAATTGCCGCGTCTAATTCCATCGTGGTCTTCCTGAGAGCTCCCCCCTCTCACAGAAAGGGTATCAGCGGCGAGCCCTTCCGCACTCGTTGCGGTCTTCGTTAGTGCCCCCCCCCTCTCTCAGAGACGAAATTAACGGAGAGCCCTGCTGCGTTTTATTCATCACGGTCTTACCTCCAGCAGGGGTGTGATCTGCAGCTCTACACCAAACTCTGGACTCCACTTTTCACCTTTCAGGTTCCGCCCGCCTCCCACCTCCAGCTCCCTAATCGGACAACTTCCCTTCGGGTCTGATGCACGGAGACTTCCGCATTTAAGCGAACAGCATTTAAGCTAAACCACATTTAAGCGAACCTCATTTAAGTGAATAAATGGGTCCCTGTTCAGGCGCCAGACAAAGAAGGTCCCCTGTGGAGAGTCGGCCAAGTCACGACAATCACACCAATACGGCTACATGCCGTGCTCCCTTTATTAAACAAACAGGTCATATTTATAACTTAAACCGACCGCTCACCCGACTTTACACACAGGTGATTGGATAAAAGTCTCTGGGCCACGTGGGGGTCCGTGTCGCTGATCGGTGAGCATGCTGCAGGTGCCTGATCAGAGTGTGCCGATGAGAGTGTGCCGATTCCGTGGTTCCCAGGACTTGCTCTGCACCTGGCTTCTTCTTTGTGCATAGCTTGTTTTCCTTCTCCCACTGCTTGTTCCCAGGACAATTTTAAGTTGCTCTGCAGCTTCAACTAGCAGGCCTGGGTTGTCCAACCCGGACAGTGGTAACATATGTCCTCCGTCCTTTAAAAATCCCTCTACAGGGTTTGGTGGAAGAAAAATTAGCACCTGTGCAAATCCTGTATTCGGGCCACAACTCTTCCTCCTGACTGATGTTCTCAGGTTCACTGGTGTATTTGCTACTGGCATTTGAAAGGCTATATTTAGACTCCCGAGTCATGCTTCCCTCCAAAATTCTTTACAATGGAATTCACAATGAGTTTCTTGACTAATGTCTTTAAAAGTCTTGCATTTTTTATGGTCCACCATATTTCTACTATCAGAACATCCAAGGGTAAACTGTCAAGATCTGAATCCCTTGACAGAGTGTAGTAATAAATTTAGTGGAGCCGCTGAAATTGCTTCTCCCGAAATGCCAATGAAGATGATGAATATGGTAAAGCTTCTCACTGACCTCTTACCATTTCCCAGAAAGATACATCATATGCAGATACTAATTTGTTAATTGTCATACAGTCAAAGGTATGCAAATGATGTACAAAGTGGATCTACTAAAGACTATTGACATGCAAATGATATGTTATTTAAAGACAAAAGGGAACAAGAGAACATTCACCTCCTTCCAGTTCTAGTGTAGAATAAGAGTTCATTACCTTTTATAAAAAAATTTAAAAGGAATTTGGAAATGGGTTTCTAAAAGTAAAAGTGAAAATCTGCACTGCTAGCTGTTGGAGAACTTTTCTGCTGGCATGACCTTTCAAATGAAAATTACATTTTTGAAAAACATTATACTGCCAGATTGCTGTGGAAGTGAAGATGCCAGGTGCCTGCCACCTGCCTGCAAAGGTCCCAGCAATTTACTGTCAGGAAGTGATATGGACAAAAGGGCTGGAAGGGTTTTTGCACTTTGGTGCCTTTGGCATCTCAGCATGTTCTGCCTCCTCCTCAACCCCAGTCCAGAAGCAGGGAAGACTCTAGCTCTCTCCTCTGGTTTCTCAGCAAGTGGTAGCATCTTTTTTCATCCTATCTGCCTGCACGGAAAAAACTTCTGTGCTTTTAACTTAGCTAATTTGACAAAAGCTGAAGGCGAAGTAAGAAGTGTCTGTTTTGTGCTTTTTGGGAGACAGGTGGTTTTGAAATACCTTACCATTTTAGTAAGACCAGCTTCTGTCCCAGCATAATCAGAAATGCCACTGCGTTCTGCTTTCTGTTTGTGTATTTCCACATAGCTATATCAAGTTTTTAAGCAGGCACTGGTGATCCTGTATGTTCAATTTTAAACTCTTCCAAGGGAATAACTAAAGGTAGGGTCTCAGTATTTATTGGAAAAGTGAAAAACCACTGCCCTCTAAAGGCAACCTCAGATTAGATACCAAAAATGGAAGCAACTGAAATCACTAGTCAGTTGAAAGTTTTACTATCCATATTTCAACCCAAATAGGAATATTTTTAGTGAGCCTGTGGAAAAGGATGTTCTAGTTGATATAATGTACTCAGTTTTTCAAAAAGCTTTTGACAAGTTTGAAAGACTAGGAAAGGAACTAAGCTGTCACAGCATAAGAAGGAAGGTCACCTCAAGGATTAAGAATTTCTTGAAGACAGGAAATAGAGCAGGAATAAATGGTCAGTTTTCACAATGGAGGATTATCTGTGGATCCCCAGAGAGACCTGTGCTCAAAGTTGAGCTGCTCAACTTCTTCAGTGGTCCAGAAAAAGAGATGAATAATGAGATGATAGTGTTCACTAAAATAAATTTTGAGGTGATAAAATTATTTGCAGTAGTCGTATCTCAAAGTGTCTGAGAAAAGCACAAAAAATTCTGAAAATCCCAAGTGGCTGAGTGATTGAATGAAAGAATAGTTCAATGTGTGTAATAAATAACTCTACCTAAAGCAGCTTGATCAGTCAGTACATAGTGGCAGGTTCTTGTCTAGCTATTGAAATTCAGGAAATAAAATTTGAGCTCCCTGTAGACAGTTTTATAAAAAAAGTGGGCTCAGTGCTTGACAGTATTCAAAAGACACCATCTAGAAATTATAGGAAAGCAAAAGATAACATGCTGCTGTGTAAAACCACAGAGGAAACACTTCTTACGTGTTGTCCTGATCATTCGTTGATGTAATAGAAGTGGAAAAATGTTCTGAGGAAGACAACAGGGAGAATCGAAGGAATTAGGAATCCCCAAGGAAATGCTGATAGGCTTACAATAAACAAAGGCCAATATTCATAAGATGCATAATTAAAGCATGAAGCTTGTAGCCACAGGATACAGAACGGAGGCTTATAAGCATAGTTAGTGTAAAATAATGACAACACAGATTCATGGAGGACTGTTCCATCAAAGATAATTGCATGTTAGCCCCTAGGTCAGGATATCCTACAGCTGCTGACTGTCTGAGATCGTATCAGGGAAGGATCACTGTTTTCAACATTTTCTATACAGAACAGGTTCAATACTTCCCAGCAAGGTATGCAAAAATGGAATTTTGCTTCCCCCAGAATGAGGGGGAAGGGACTGGGCTAGGTTAGAGCATGCAGGAGAACTACAGTCCTGCCTCCCCCAGAGGGTTAGCAGGCATGAGGGGCAGTCACACACAGCCCTCCAGAGTGGTGAGTACGTTGCCATGTCCTGCATTTTGCTGGCCTATGAAATGTCCTGCCTGGTGTTGAGCGACATCTTGAGATAAATGGGCTTCTGATTTGGCTTCATCTGGCCTTTCTTACACCTACTGTTGTGGGCAATGGCGTTAAGAAATTTATCAGTGTATCTATGCCTCCTGTCCTCAAGTGATGGACTTCTGAATTATATACTCAGCTCTGTCACTATTGGGTCGAGTAACTGAGGTATGTCACTTTATGTAAGATTCTTCATGTGCTCACCTATAAGATAAGGATACGTTTTTCCCACTTTTGACTCTTGGTTCACCAATGATTTCAGTATTAGTGAAGCTGAGCTATGTGTGGGAAGCTAGTAGAGACTAGATAAAACAGTAGAGCTCAGACCTTTCTGGCAAACTGTAGGGTATGATGTATAGGGTCCTGGAGCAAAGAACCTGTGGAACTGAGTGCTGGGCGTTTCTTATTGCAAAAGCATTTTACCTGATCCTGACTCTGATCCTGACAATAAACCATTCTATATGCAGAATTTAAGAGTTACTTTGCACATCAAGCTGTTGACTCAAATTCTGTTGGCAAAAGCGAATGGCAAGTTCCTATGATCATAAAACAAGAACCCTGAAATCAGCATGAAAGATGCAAAACAGCACCACATTTACAAGCAAGAGTAGCCTGGAAATGAACTGGTGGGAGTCTGGTTTAGTTCAGAACTGGATGGTACTTTTGAAGTGGGTCTCCTGATTGTCTCCATTTTCTGTGCCCTTGTTTGCAATGCCAAGCAATAGATTCCTAGAACCACCTGAAAAAAGCCATTGTCATGCCCCAGTATGCACAAGCATGTGCACAAGCAGTGAGACCATTTTGCAGCACAGGTAGTGGGGAGAATATTTATACTTGTGTTCATGCACAGGTGTTCATTCCTTGGACAATATTTTGTATCCTCTTTCCCAATCTGAGAAAAGCTCCAGGTCAAAGAATACCACACAAAGTCTTCACCGCCAAGGAGGGAAATCTGGAATCTCAGTCTGTCTGATAAAAGTATGATTATTTTTTTTCTTGATTCAAGGGCCCAGTGATAAATTTAAGGTCTGATATCTCAAGAGCTAGGTGCTGAAACTAATCCAGTTCTTCATAGAGAAGGTAGTCTTCTCTGTCTTTTACTACATGTAGCAATTTGCTTTAATCTTGTGATTCAGGTATTATATCCAGCTTATTCTCAATAATAAAGTCTCTTCTACTTCAGTCCCAAGCTGATTTAAATGGTCCTTTTTGCCAGCTGTCCTTGAATCCTCTACACTGAATCCTGAACTAATACAATGGGAAAGAAGAGTTTTTCTCTTTATCAAAAGAACATGAACTAGATGTATAGATTTTCAATTACAAGGTATCAGGTTGAGTTGACCCAGGGAAATTCATTTGACTGAATAACTGTAACTTCCACACCAAACATCTATTACTTATGAGCAAATATTAAACTAAGTAATCCCTTTGAAACTGGCTTTAAAAAGCTTCCATTAGTCATTAAACCCTTTCAATGCCTCATTAATTCTAGCAGTATAATCTGGTTTTGATTAACCAGGTTGTTAAGTGTCCACTGTCAAACACTGATAGAGAGAAAGAATTTGCTTTACAGATCAGAGGCATGTAATTATGCGTCTCATCGCAGCTGATAAAGGTGAGGAATTACCTTCAGCCCCACAGAAATCACCTGAGACCAGTTAGCGCAAAGTAACCTGACTACGCAGTCACACCTATAAGGGACACATTAACATGTCTCAGGAACCTTTGAGCTTCTTCACTACTTCTTCACTACCACTTTGAGGATGTTCAGACTGAATCTCAAAATTGTGGGAAGGAAACTGAAGAAGTTTGATTGATTGATCTAAAATACTATAGGCCTGTACTGGAGACACTTGGAAAAGTTTTAAGAATGCTTGACAGTGACTTAGTTTCATGCATGGGTTCCCAGATTGAGCTGAACTGTAAGCATAAATTTAAACAGACATATTTTTATTTAGAATATTGACAAATAATTTTGGTGAGATAAATACAGCTTTCAGTATCTACATAAGGGAGGGTGATCTTTTTTTAAGCATTTAAATATCTGAAACTGTAACTAGATGCTCAGTATAAGCACAGAGGAAGTTCTGAAAATGATGCAGGATATCAGAAACTTTAAATGTTTAGAAGTTCATTACAAAGTCTGAGGCTCATGGAAATAAAAATAAAATTAATAAAAAAATTTACTTGATTTTCTTAGAGGATTTCCACTGCAGAATGGAGTTCTGTGCAGTAAAATCAGACAGTTTGGATTTCTTTCATAGCTGATGTCATGCTTCAGTTCAGCTATACTTCATAGGTGACTGATATATCTCTGTAGATGTTTTCCCTTTGAAAGTTTTATACTGCTGATGCACTTTCATTTAAATATGGAAGCATATTGGAACTTTATTATCAATCTACCTCAGTGAAATGCTTAATTAAAAAGTCAGATGGCTGCCTGCCTGGTTGCAAAACCAGAGGAGCCAACACTAATTTATGTACACTGTAAAACAGGCATAATTATGCTGCTGGTAGACTTGCAGATGGTTAGCATTGAGAGCACAAAATCAAGGGTCAAAGCATAGCCACAGCTCACATCTTTCTAACCAAATGTTCATCAGTCTCCTCTTCTATACACATATTTTCTGTGAAGTTTCTGAGGAGAAAGGTGCTTATAGTTTATAGCCATGGAGCTTTTAAGTGCTTCTGTTCATATGACACATGCTATAAATTCAGAGATCTTTTTTTCCCCAGACACTAAGGCTGTACTACACTGAAAATTTTATTTCCAGTAACAGCAGTACAGCTCCCAGTGTGGACTTGGTCATCATGATTTTCCTGTGCTTCACACTACAAAGCTGTTGTCAAACAGGAGAAAAGTCTCTTAGTTTGAGATTCCTCCATACAGTGCCCTCTATGGGAAAATTGTTACTGTGTGCAGATGCAAACTCATCCAAGGGCAAACCATTATGCTGACATCTGCTCAAAGTTGAGGGCTGGTCCTGTACTATACCATTTCCTTAAATGAATGGACTCTTGACTCGACCCCTGGACAATTTCCATCAAGTCAGGGCTTTTCTAGGGAGGAGCTGTAGGGGTAGAGTTTCTTTAAATGAATATGTGGCTCTCATGGAAGCTTTCTGTTCGACATTCTGCTCTGTGGAAGGCTGTGATTGTTGCTGCCTGCAGGAAGGGCTTGTAAGGCAGAAGAGACTATGTCCAGTCTGTCTAACTGACTTTATGTTAAAGGAAACAAGGAACAGAAATAACAGTTCCAAGGGCTGGATTAATATTTTCCCATCCTTCCCTGATCCTTCTAACTTCAAGAAGTTTTAAGAACAGCTCAGCTAATTCACCAATAAAGTAAACAGTCTTGAGGCCTGATGTACTTGTGGCTCTCATAATGTTTTCACTGTGACAGGTTTGATGTAGGAACAATTTGTACAAAACTTAGCTCAGAGGGATCCTGCTTGTTATTAGTTCCAGTGCACAACTGTGCAACGAACAGCAGCATTACTGCTACAAATAACCTACTTTGATCATTTCTGCTTTTTAAAATGCAAAACATAAACTGTTGCTCTCAGAGTGAGCTGTGTTTTCTAAATTATGTCATATCTTTTTTCCTTAATGATTTATATATTGCTTTCCCAGTTTTCGGCTTCATTGGACTTTTGCTCTGTCTGGGTGTATCGGAGGTGGCAGGAAACAGTTGTATACACTCAGTGCTGCTCAGGGGGTGTAAATGAGAACAATAAGCCTCAACATGCTACAGATGACTCTGTAACAGAGAAATACATTTATTCTCAAATAATTTACAATTAAACAATGAATAACAGGATTTATGTGCTGGCGGATAGGGGAAAGGGCAGTGCCATCACTCCAATCATTTACTATCCATCTACCTGGTCTTTCGCGCCCAGAGATCTGGCATTCTGACCTTCCCCTCTGTTTACCCTACTAACTCAAGATGCTGTTGAAAACAAGTTCTTTCTCCGTCCAAGTCAACTGTTCGTTAGGCTCATGACAAAGTTCTTCACCCTACAAAGGGGGTACATATAATTAGGTTGATGAATGGATGTCAGCTGCTATGATTAGTTTTCAATCCCAAAAGCAATTACTACATCTTTGTGTGAAAAGCTGGGGGTTTTTTTCAACAAGCCCCTCACAGTGCATAGGCTTTACACCTGCATTAGCCCTGCCGGAAAATACTTCTGAATCCTATTACACAACTGTTTCTCTCTATTGCCACCTCTTCTCCACAAGTGCTTCTAAAGCTCACTTCTGACTGTGGCTTTCATGGCAGTCCAGCTGGGATCCTAGCCATCGCAGTAATTTCTGTCAGTGTTTTACATGTTGTGTTGTAGATTTCACCCTCATGCAGAGGATGGCACTGATAACGGTATATTCCAAAGGAAACAGCCTGGCAGATAAGTCAAAACCTTAGCACTAAACGCTCTGAAAGTATGATTCATGAAGTTCATATTCATATGAAGTTCATAAATTCATATAAACTTCATAAATTTTCATAAAGTTCAGTATTGTGTCCACTTCTGAGCTCCTCAATTCAAGAAAGACACGAATACTGGAGGCAGTCCATGAAAGGACCAAGAAGGTGATGAAGGGGCTGGAGCATCTCACCTATGAGGAAAGGCTGAGAGCGCTGGGGCTATTCAACCCAAAGAAGAGAAGGATCAAGGGGATCTTATCAATACATATAAATACCTGAAGGGAGGCTCCACAGCTGCAGGGAGCTAGACTCTTTCAGTAGTGCCCAGTGAGAGGACCAGAGGCGATGGGCACAAACTGACACAGAGGAGGTTGCCTCTGAACATCAGGAAACACTTTTTTAATGTGAGGCTGGCTGAGCACTGGCACAGGTTGCCCAGGGAGATTGTGGAGTCTCCGATCCCTGGAAATACTCAAAAGCCATCTGGATGTGGTCCTGGGCAACTGGCTTTAGATGGCCCTGTCTGAGCAGGGGGTTGGACCAGATGACCTCCAGACGTGCCTTCCAGCCTCAACTGTTCTGTGATTCTGTAAGTCTGCGATTTTGTCTGGGTAAAGTTGCAGTTACGAACAGTCTCATTTTGACAGCTAACACCTGGTCTTCAGGAACTGTTCAGAAAAAGACTAACACTCAGGCTACCATGCGGCTTTCTTCCATTATTCATTAACCCGTAAGAAATGCATTTGCTATTCATCAGTTTCCCCTTATGGGAATTATCATGTGAAGCATGCAGTAGGAAAGTACATTTTGTATGTCCAATACTGTTACCTGTACTGGGTATATTCAGGCATCCACACTGAGCTAAGACTATAAGACAAAAGGAAGTTTTGACTCAAGCTTTGCTATTTTAGTATGTGTTGTTCTGTAATACAACTGTAATTCTAACTGCAGTACAGTTTTACACTGTAATAGTGTGACAGATTCTTTTCTGCTTCTTGGGGTTTTTTGACCCAGGTGAATCAACTTAACTCTGTGAGGAACCGAACTCCTCCTGTCTTGTACATCAACAACAAAACTCTCTTGTTCTGACTGTGCAAATCCAAAACTTACACCCCGTTCCCCAGTTTTAGAGCAAGGGGAGGATTTTATGGCAAATCCAAGAGCCTTTCTGAGCCATTGTACATCCTCTTTCCCCTCAATACTGCTAGAATTTGTCATTAACCCCATCTATCTCCTATCTCCTGGATGATGAATAGATCCATCCACTGCATACTACTTAAATTCATTCAGTCATCTAATTAGAGGTGAAATATTGCAATACACATACACACACACACAGAGTGTTCTTTGAAATTTTCATCTGCTTAACCCAATTACATAGTAAGAGATAATGTTGTACTTACAAGTGCTGAGTCTGCAGTGTCAGAATGAGGCAAGTGGCAAATCAAAAAGCAGCACTTCTTCTGTGCTGTAGGTAGGAGTAACCTGATGGAGATGCACAACGACTTTGATCAGCTGCCGTGTCCTTAACTGGGGGAGACAATGCTGGTGCTGTTCTTCCTCCTTTGTTCTTTTTTCTTGTGGGGGCTGTGACTATCTTTCATTCCTTTTGTTATCTTCCTTGCATTTTCACTATACAGGGGATATTTTGTCTATGTTGGTTGCATGTTATTTGTCCTCTTTCTTACGTCTTCTTTTCTCACAGTTACATTACCTTAGTGATCAGTAATTCATACTTTGTGATGTGCGTTTATGCTCTTGTGGGCCATTCATATCACCTGGTACTTGTACTCTTTGCTCCTCTGCGATCAACCCTTGCTTTTCCATGGCCTATACACACATTGAGAATTTTATTGAAGCTGATTCTCAGGATATTTTCCATTTTCAGAGTGGATCCCAAGATCATGGTACCATGTGAAACAACTCTTTCTTCAGTAGTTCCAAGTATATTTTGGTACCTGCTATTAATTTTCCTATGACATGTAACTGTAGCTCAATAAAGGTCTTTTCTTTCCCCCCACCACCACCAAAATGGAGCGTTATCTGCCCACTGGAAACCAGATGAAAAACAGAGTTGAGTTGGAATGTGCTAAGATTAATTCATATTACCTTTTGGTTTGAAAGCAAAGGTCACATTTTGTACCACTCTACTTATGAAAAAATGAAATAATCTTATATGACCGGGCTGTATGGATGCCTGTTTTCTACAACCTTCTGAAACTCTTGACGGGTTCATCCAAATTGGTTGAGTGTCTGAAAGGTGTATTGTCCCTACAAGATTTTCAGAAAAAAGCAATGAAGAAGAAAAAGAAGAAGAGGAAGGCCTTCAGTGTGTTCACCTCTTAGAAACATCAGAAAATCTCCACAGCAATCAATAAATCTACAGGAAACAAATTTTTGGATCTGCTGCCAAAAGCTACTGATATTTATCTTCAAAAAAGTTTTGGGGCCTTTCCTCTGCACACATCCCAAGGTCAGCAAAATTCATACACAGGAAGTGGAAGTAGGCTGGAAAGTAATCAAAATATAAATTGGCCATTTGACTGCTAAAAACTACATTATCTGTTGCCTATTTTCCTACTAGGACTACACAGTTACATAAAACAGTATCAATTTTTAGGACCCCCAGGCCCTCCCCAGGCTGCAGGCTGGGGCTCTGCCCCGGCGGGGGCTCGCCAGGGCTGCAGGGGAGCCCTGCTCCGGGCCTGCGGCACCTCCTGCCCTCCTGCTGCTGCGGCCTGGGGCTGCCTCTGCTGCTGCTCCCCCCTCGGCTGCCTCCTCCTCTGCCTGGGCCGCCTCTGGCCCTTGCCCAAACCTGTGCTAGCCCTGGTCCCCCCCAACAGAGGCCACCCCCCAGCCCCACTGCCAGCGCTTGGGCATGGACACTCTGTACAATCTCGAATCTAGGCATTTTGATGTGCAATCCAGAAAATGATCCATACTCATCCTTATGGGCATATAACTATTCAGCCACATCAAGAGGTAAAACATAATACTGTCTTTTCCATAGTTAGCCAGTGTGATTAGGCATTTATAGCGCACAGGGGTATATTGCAAAAGACATCAACGTTTTTATACCCCATTTACCAGAGTAGAGCTGATTAAACAGATTTCAGGGCTAGGAGGCTTATATCATGCAATAATTTACTCTGGAATTGGAAAAATCAAGTCAGTGCACAAGAAAATTCCAAGATGATGCTACAATAGATCAGATGATGACCAAATTAAAATTTGGTTTATGCCTTTGCAATATATAAATTTTATTTTCAGCTCTCAGTATACACAGCATTAGTATGAAACTTCATTTTTTTACCCTATAGCAATTTCAAATTGTAACCCAAAAAAATGCATCAGTTCAACCCATCAGCCTAAGTTGATAAACACATTCTGCTTCTCCTCAGTGCACTTTAAGACAGACTATTTATCTTTATCTTACATTAAACATATGTGCAGAAGCATAAAGCACTTTAAAACATCTAAAAAATCCCAGAATTCAATACCAGTGTTTTCTTTCTAACTGCTGAGCTTTTTTCAATTATGTTTTTCACAATTAGGGATACCGCATTTTCAAAGAATATATCATGAACTTGAGTATGTGCTAAAGGACATTATGAGCACCATCTGAACCTAGACCGCTACTTAAACAACACATTTTAAATAAAGTTTTAGTGGTTCAGTTATAAATGCAGCTTATTGATTTTCTCTCTTAAGGATGAAAGCCAGATCTAACCACAAAATTTTCCTTGATTCTTCCTGAGTTGAATTAATTTGCTTTATTCCATTGGGTTAGAATCAAAAGCTGGTTTAAACCTGAAACATTTTTCTTCTGCAGGACCAAATGAAGTCTTCCTTTACAGAGAAACAGTTTCAAATTCATTAAAAAGGTAATGTAGGTCACCCGACTTGCGTTTTGTTTAGAATTTCTCTTCCTTTTTTGAAATAACATTGGCCTTAAAGAACAAAAGATGTCCTTTTTTTGCTATAGAATCGAATGCTAATTGCCCAGCTAAAAGGCCAAAAGAGACATTCAAGCAGACACATATCCTTACATCAACTGTTTTGTAGACAACAGAGCTAATGAGGCTGATTTCCTATGCTTTTATGTCATAGAATCATAGAATCAGTTAGGTTGAAATAGACCTTTAAGATCATCGATTGCCTCTGTTAAGCTAGCACTGCCAAGGCCACCACTAAACCATGTCGCTAAGTGCCACATCTACAAGCCTTTTAAATACCTCCAGTGATGGTGACTCAACCACTTCCCTGAGCAGCCTGTTCCAATGCCTGACAATCCTTTCAGTGAAATTTTTCTTTCCCTAATATCCAATGTAAACCTCCCCTGGCATAACTTGAGGCCATTTCCTCTTGTCCTGTCGCTGGTTACTTGGGAGAAGAGACTGACCCTCACCTCGCTACAGTCTCCTTCCAGGTAGTAATAAGATCTTCCCCTGAACCTCTTTTCTCCAGACTAAACACCTCCAGTTCCCTCAGCTGCTCCTCATCAGACTTGTGCTCCAGACCCTTCACCAGCTTTGTTGCCCATCTCTGGACACGCTCCAGCATCTCTACATCCCTCCTGAAGTGAGGGGCCCAAAACCGAAAACGGTATTCAAGGTGCAGCCTCACCAGTGCTGAGTACAGGGGAGAGATCACTTCCCTAGTCTTGCTGGCCACGCTATTTCTGATGCAAGCCAGGATGCTGTTGGCTACCTGGGCACAATGCTCGTTCATATTCAGCCAGCTGCCTGCCAACACCCCCAAGACACATGTCATATCTTCCCTACATATTCCTCATTTCAACAGCCAACCAAACCAGAATATTTGTTGCAGCTCTCCTTCTGCAAAATTTCACTGTCTTCTCAATATCCACCTTTTGCTTCCATAGCAACTCAGGGTCTAACCATATTTCCTAAATACTTCCCACACTCTCCTCAGCTTTTCCCCCCAGTTCCCAGGGCCATCATGACTCCTACTTTCTTTAACTACCACGTAGGCGGGAATGCAGACATGCACAGAGTTCTGTTACCAACATGCTGATTAGCTGAGCAACTACTGCTAGAGCAGGCAATGGCTGAGTTCTCTTTTCCAAACAGCATCTGCATTAAGACAATCCCTTTTTACTATTCAGTGGTGGTTTTCAGTAACTTTAGAGGAGCTGAGTATTTCTTTGACCTTTCTCTTCCGTCAAATAGGGTGAAAATAACAGAAATGGCATTCAGAAGCAGAGCTAAGAATCAAGAGTCTTGTTTTCTTGGGAAACGAGTGAGGAAAAAAAAATCTGGTCTTGCCAAATTGCAATAATTTTCTAACAATCCAGTATCCATTTATTCTTTGATGCTTCACCCAAGGAGCAATCCAGAAGCTGAGGGGAAAAATTATAATGGAGTCTCTGGTCACTAAAAAAGAGCTGGAGGGTAGGGAAGGAGCAGCTCATCCCATTATAGCTGCTCAACCTTATTTCATCCAACATGTAAAAATTAGCCTTGGCACTTTTAGGGAATCCTGAAAAAGGTGGAACAGGTGAGAGCAGCTGCATGAAAAAGCATAAGAATGGTCTGGCTCATTCCTCCCAGCTCCTCTGGGGTGTCACATCCGAGATACTGCGTTCAGCCTTATTCTCTCCCAAACTCTTCAAGGAGTGGCATTGTTATACCAGCTCCAGGATGCAGGAGCTGTGCATTGTGCTGGAAAATTTACTAGGTATGGTAGATGACAGCAATGTCTCTCTGTCTCAGAATACATTATTTTCTTTTACTGTTGTCCTTCAAGAAAAAAGAGAACACTGAAGGAATGCATAGAGATTTTTGCTATCTTCAGTTTAGTGAGAAAAGTCATAAATCTTGTTACAAGTGCTTTTTCCTTCTTTCTCTCTTTTCCTAAAGTAATATGTCATCTTTCAATCTAGACAGTAAATTCTTTGAAGAAATGACAATGTCTGACTTATATGGCCCCCATTCTGGTTAGAGATTTACTAAGTAAACAATCTCAAAAAAAAAAGGCATTTATATAGCAATATACTAACAGAGTGCTGCAGAAAACACAGGCATAGCAAAGTTATTGATAAGAAATGTAATAATATTTCCAACTTTAGCTATATTATACTTAGTTTACACAGAGGGTCATGAAAATAGCTCAAGCATATACAACACATAGAAGGACTATTTAAGAATGTTTCAAATTAAAAGAGGAACATCTTTATTATTTTCAGAATCAACATAACCCTTCTTACTGTCTGCAATTTTCTCTGGTTATAGCCTAATGGGTCCCTGTCCAATTCATTCCTTTTCTTGAATTATTTTTGTCACATCAGGGAACGAATATTTACTAGGATCCACTTCTAATTTCTTAATTTGTCTGCTCCTGAACAAGAGGGAAACAAATGGAAAAAACTTAATTTCAGTGTCAAATACAACAGAATGACTTTGGCTGCCTATTTATAAACCTGTTGACTTCAGTGTGGGAGTTCTTACTGAGTCCAGTTAAACCAGAATGAAGAGTTCTTGTACTTGAAAATTAATTGTTATAAAAAACCTCAGTGTAAACATAGAAAAGTATTACAAAACTTCCAAGGTTTTGTACAAAAGAATCCTTGGCCTACAAACATTAAAAATTAAGGGGTTTATATCTATAATTTCCTTTATATCAGAACATGGTGACTGCTGCTATCACACTACAAACGGTTGACTTTTGATGTAAGACAGGGCTTTTTAAATGTAATTGGGTTTTTGTTCCTTTTTCTTTCTGTTCATTTTTAGGACAGTTCCTTCACATTAACTGTCTATTAATTTCTATGTGACAGATCCATCTTTGGAAAGCAGAAATACTTTTATTTAGAGAGAAAATGTAATTGTATTAATTTATTGCTTTTATCAGCTAGTTCTTATGTTTTGCCAATATGAATTCTCATCATCTATATTATTAAAAAAAAAAAAATTAAATGAAAGTATAAGAAGGGTCACAGTTATAACAGAATTTCCAGATTCTATTGTTATTAAGGATATTCTTTTAGAGCACACTTAGAAATGCGTACAGACAACTCATTAAGGCAACCTATCCACATCACATGATGATCAAAGATTTGAAATATATGTTCTGTCTTGCAGCATTTAAAGCTACTGTTCTTTTCTAACAGAGAAGCTCAACAATTAAATGGAAAAAAATCTAGCCTGTTTTCAAGTAATTTGTAACTGTTTACATGAAAAACAGCAAAATGGAAATGCAATTTTTCAATGATGTTTTAAACTTCTGCAAATTCTGACATGTTTTGTACATCTTCATAGTAATTTTAATTTTATACTGAGTACTACTTTGGGTCAAAGTTCCAAGCTCAGCTTTACAAAAGACAGTGTGTCACTTTTGACAAATGCAAGAAAGCTGCATGTTTGTCGAGGAGATCAGAAAGGCTCATCAGAACTAGAACCAACAAAAAAGCAGCAAAGTCACTGGATCAAAGAATGCATTTCTTTGATATCAACGCAGGTAATGAAAATATGTAAATAAAGTATATTGAAATATTTTTAACTGAAAAGACATGATGTTTAGGTGTTAAACCAGACAGTTTTGCTAAGTAGCCTCCAAATTCTGCCAGTGCTTCTCTATCAAGGCACCATGAGATCTGAGCAGACACCCCAGTGCACATCTGCGTGCAGGATCTTTGTCCCAATGAAGGAGGTATGCAGAGGAATTAATGGGAAGTTTCCTCCTCTCTTCCTATGCTAAGCGGAAGAAAGCATGACTAACAGAAGAGGCAGTCATCAGCCCAACCATCTCTTTCAGCCTTATGCTACAAGATTTTTCTTGTGCTACGAGAATTATTTGATAGTTTTGCTGAGCGGAACACAGAGAAGCATCCTGCTTTAATTATCTGGATAACCTTTTCCAAAAAAGTGGCATCTAATAAAACTACTAAAAGATAATTCTATGGGTAATGAGAAGAGATAAAAGAAAAATCTTATTTCTTTACCCTGAGTGTTTTTCAATTTACAAGGCTAGATAGAGGGAAGGGGAGGGGAAGGGAGGGGAGGGGGTAGAGAAGGGGAAAGGAGAAGAGAAGGGAGGGGAGGGGACGAGAGAAGAGAGTAGGGGAAAAGAGGAGGGGAGGGGAAGTGAGGGGAGGGGAGGGGAGGAAAGACAAGACATGGGGAAAACAAACCCTAACCATAAGTACACTGTAGGGGAAGCCTAACCCTAACCCTAAACCTAGTCAGAGGCGTAGCTGTAAGCCTAGCCGTACCCCTAACCTTGCTTTTCCCAACATTCCTAATACTAAACACCATAACTGACCTAACCCCAAGTAACTTTAATGCACTTAACCTAAGTCTACTAACCGACATAACCTTAATCAGCCTAACTTTAGAGAAAGCCTAACCCTAGACAGAGCTCTACCCATAACATTTCTCCCCCCAACCATCCTAATACTGAACACCGTAATTGCCCTAACCACAAGTAACTTTAATGCCCTTGCCTTAAGTATACTAACTGACCTAATGTTAATCAACCTAATTCTAGGGGAAGCCTAACCCTAACCAGAGCCCTACGCATAACCTTTCTCGTACCAACAATCCTAATGCTAAACACTGAGAACCTAAGTTCTCAGTAAACCGTAAACCTAAGAAACTTTAATGCTCTTACCCTAAGTATATCAACCAACCTAAGCACGCAAAATCTAGAGAAGCCTAACCCTAACCCTAGCCAGAGCCCTGCCTGTAACCATTCTCGCCATAACCATCCTAATGCTAAACACTGAAACTGCCCTTACCTTAAGTAACATTAACACCCTGACCTAAAGTATAATAACCGTCCTAACCTTAAGCAGCCTGACTTTAGGAGAAGCCTAACCCTAATCCTAACCCTAACCCTAGCTGGAGCCCTAGCCTTAAGCCTAGCCCTTCCCCTAACCTGACTCTTCCTAACCATTCTAATACTAAACACTGTAACTGCCCTAAACCTAAGTAACTTTAATGCACTTACCCTAGTATACTAACCAGCCTAACCTTAATCAGCCTAACTCTAGGGGAAGCCTAACCCTAGCCCTAGCCAGAGATCTACCCGTAATGTTTTTTGGTGCAACCTTCCAAATACTAAACACTGTAACTGCCCTAACCCTACAGTAACATTAATGGCCTTGCCCTAAGTATACTAACTGACCTAAACTTAAGTACCCTAACTCTAGGAGAAGCCTAGTCCTAACCCTAACCCTAGCTGGAGCCCTAGCCCTAAGCCTAGCCATACCCCTAAATTTTCTTCCCCCAGCCATTCTAATACTAAACAGTGTAACTGCCCTAAGTTTAAGTAACTGCAATCCCTTATGCTAAGTATACTATCCAGCCTAACCTTAATCAACCTAACTTTAGGGGAACCCTAATCCTAACCCTAACCCTAGCTGGAGCCCTTCCCATAACATTTTTTCCCCCAACCATCCTAATAGTAAACACTGTGGCTGTCCTAACCCTAAGTAATTTTTATGCCCTTACACTACGTATACTAACAGATCTAACTTTAATCAGCCTAATTTTAGGGGAAGCCTAACCCTAACCCTAGCCAGAGCCCTAGCCGTAACATTTCTCAACCACAACCATCCTAACTGTAAAACAATGTCACTGCCCTAAACCTAGAGTAACCTTTATGTCCTTACCCTAAGTATACTAACTGACATAACCTTAAGTAGCCTAACTCTAAGGGAAGCCAGACCCTAACCCTAACCTTAATCTAAGCTGGAGCCCAAGCCTTAAGCTTAGCCCTACCTCTATCCTGACTCTTCCTAACCATCCTGATACTAAACACTGTAACTGTCCTAAACATAAGTAACTTTAATGCCCTTACCCTAGTATACTAACCAGCCTAACCTTAATCACCCTAACTCTAAGGGAAGCCTAACCCTAACCCTAGCTGGAGCCCTACCCATAACACTTCTCCCCCCAAACACCCTAATACTTAGTAATGTAATTGCCCTTACCCTAAGTACACCTAAGTAACCTAACCTTAAGTACCCAAACTCTAGGAGAAGCCTAATCCTAACCCTAACCCTACCCCTAGCTGGAGCTCTAGCCCTAAGCCTAGCCATTCTCCTTCCAACCATCCTAATAATAAACACTGTAACTGCCCTAACCCTGATTCAAGAAATAGAACAGATAAGCAAGGCAATGGACCTAATCATTACTACTCCAGGTTAGCTATAGCGATGAAGGAAGATACATATACCAATTGCCTTAATACGTTGCCGTCCTTCAGATCCACAGGCGCTGGAGAGCCCCTCTTGCAGCAAGGATGTGGACAGCCTCTCCTGGCCTGATGAATAGAGACTTGTTAGAACTTGTAGGGCACAAGCCCTGGGAACAAAGGAACAAGCTAACTGCAGACCCCTGAGCCGCTACAGTTGAGGAGGCAACCAGACAGACAGAGAAACAAGTAGCCAAATAAGAGAACGGATGGCGCCGATATGTAATCAAGAAAGCCGCGTAGAAAGAAACTCCCTAACCTTGGAATAGAAATTATTGCTATGTCAAGATAAACTAATAAGTTCCTATTTTCTAACGGTGTGCCTTAAATATCAACCAATCAGTGTTTTTTACGCTTAAGATTTAACCAATCAGTGTGTAATATGTAGAAGGTAGAAACGTATATAGTTGTAAGAAAATCACTAATAAATGGACATTTGCTTGCATCAAGCTGCGTCCCGTCTCTTCATTTGCCGCACCCTAACCCTAAGTATCTTTAATGCCCTAAACCTAAGTATACTACCTGACCTAACCTTAATCAGTTTAACTCTAGGGGAAGCCTAATTCTGACCCTAGCTGTAGTCCTACCCATAACTTCCCCTAATCATGATAATACTAAACACTGTAACTGCCCTAACACTAAGTAACTTTAAGGCCCTAAGCCTAAGTATACTAACTGACCTAACCTTAAGTACCCTAACTTTAGGAGAAGTCTAAGTAAGGGGATGGGAGGGGAAGAGTGTGGAGGGGAAGGGGGAGCAAGAGACGGGAGGGCAGGAGAGAAGAGTTGGGGAGGGGTTGCAAGGCTTTATAGGACTTCAACTCTCAGTTAGGGCCTTCACCAAGTTTCAAGACTTAAACTTACCTCATTTAAGTCCTTCACCAACTTTTACGGCCTAAGCTTACCTCATTTAGCATATTCATCAAGTTTTAGGGCCTTCACCGAGTTCAGGACAAAAACTTACCTTAGTTAGGGCCTGTGCCAGATTCCTGGACTTCAACTTAACTCTGTTAGGGCCTTTACCATGTTTTAAGCCTAAACTTATTTCAGTTAGGGCCTGCACTGGGTTTCAGGAACTGAATTTACCTCAGTTGGAGTCTCTGCCAAGTTTTCTGTCCTTTGCTGAGTTTTAGGCCAGAAACTTACCTTATTTAGAGCCATTGCTGGGTTTTAGGGATTAACTAATCTCAGTTAGGGGCTTCAGAGAGATTTAGGGCTTAAATTTACCCCAGTTTGGACCTTTGCCCAGTTTTCAGGCCTTCACCAAGTTTTATTGCCTAAAATTACCTCATTTAAGACATTTGTCGAGTTTTAGGGCCTACGCTTACTTCAGTTAGGGCCTGTGATGAGTTTCAGGACTTCAACTTACCTCAGATAGAGCCTTTGCTGTGTTTTAAGGCCTAAACTTACCTCAGTTAGGGCCTTCGTCGACAAGTAGGGCCTAAACTGTTTTCACTAAAGGCCTTGTTTTGTCACATGGTGAGGTCGCTAGATAGCACACAGACACCAATAGAGAAAATAACCTTTATTTACTGTTGGTTTCACATTCATACAGAAAAGAAGGCAATACGCACATACAAAAAGGATGAGCCTACAATACCCTGATTCAAGAAATAGAACAGATAAGCAAGGCAATGGACCTAATCATTACTACTCCAGGTTAGCTATAGCGATGAAGGAAGATACATATACCAATTGCCTTAATACATTACTGTCCTCCAGGTCCACAGGTGCTGTGGAGCCCCTCTTGCAGCAAGGATGTGGACAGCCTCTCCTGGCAATGGGGGAGTCCTACACAGGGTGTCCCCTCATAGGCAAGGTCTCTAAAGTCGCTGCAAGAGTGTCCAGCATTTGTCCTATTGAATAAAAAAGCCCACCTAATTGCAAATGTGGAAACACCTGGTTTCACTCTCCCCTCAGATCCCACCAAAGCCTGGCCAGGGCTCAGGGAGGACCTGAGGGAGTTTCCTTTATCTACTGGATTTTGACCACCCAGTTCCAAACAAGGCCAAACAGCTGGATTCATGGCCTTGGCGACCTGCCTCTAAGCAAGGAAGGATGTGCTATCTCTTCACTCATGATTCCAGTTTATCTTCAGCTACATCTTTCGCTAAGGATCATACATAGTTCACTAAGGATCACGCCTCTTTCACTCATGATAGAATACTAAATATATACACATATCTCTCTCTTCATAACATTCCGTTGGTAGGTTCATCTAAAGGCCAACTTTGGCTGAGGGTCTGTTGCTCAGGCCTCAGTACATCAAGTCTTCACCATTAGAACTTTCAACGAGTTTTAGGGCCTAAACTTACCTCAACTAGCACCTTCACCAGATTTCAGGAATCTGAATTTCTCCCCCTAAACATGCTAAAACTATACACTGTAACGGCCATAATCCTAGGTAACTTAAATGTCCTAAGCCTACTAACCAACAACGCAAAGTATGAAAACTTTTGGGAAGCCTAAGTAAGGGGAGGGAAGCAGTGTGGAGGGGAAGGGTGTGGGAGAGACTGGAGGAAAGGAGAGCAGAGGAGGGGAGTTGGGGAGGGGTGGTGAGGGCAGGAGAGGGGAGGGGTGGGGAACTGGAGAAGAAAGGAGAGTAGAGGATGGGGGTGGGGAATGGATAGGAGGGCAGGGGAGGAGAGGGGTAGAGAGGGAGAGGAAGGAAGGGAAGTATGGGGAGGGGAGGGGAGGAGAGGGGATGTATGGGGAAGGGAGGGGAGAGGGGAGGTGAGAGGAAAGGAGGAGAGGGGAGGAGAGGAGGCCAGGCGAGGTAGAGAGAGGCGAGGGGAGGGGTGGGGAGGGCAAGAGTGGGGAAGGGAGGGGAGGCGGGGAGAGGCGAGGAGGGGAGAAGAGGGGAGGAATTAAGAGGGGGGGCAGAGGGGAACCGACGAGGGGGGAATCGAGGAGGGGAGGGGAGGAGGAGATGGGCAGGGTGTAGAAGGAAGGACGAGAGGGGACGGGAGAGGAGAGGAGAGAGGGGTGTAGAATAGAGGAGACGAGACGAGATGAGACAGGACAGGAGAGCGGTGGGGAGGTTATGGGTGGGAATGGGAGGAGAGGAGAAGAGAGAGGAGGGGAAGGCTGCTGGTCTTCATGTGGAGTGGGCTAGGCTGGGCTGCTGGCTCTCAGGAGGAGAGGGGTGGGCTGCTGGCCCACAGGAGGTGTGGGCAGCACACATCTTGATAGCTTTTTGCCACCTCAACCTAGATCCTTGCTCTATTTCTGCCCAGAGGATGGCGAGGGGAGGCTGGTGAGTGGGCTGCTATCGTGATGGTTACACAGAAGCCACCAAGGCCATGAGACTCTAGTTCTCCTTTTTCCCACCCAGGGAGTGTGAAATGAAGCTGTTGCAGGAGGAGCTGGACAGGATGGAGATGTGCTGCCTGCAAGGTGAGAGCTGTCTGGGCAGGGGGACATGGGAGAGACGACCATGAGGTGGGAGGTGTAGTGGCTCTAGGACAGGGATCTGAAGCCCCAGCATGTCCCCATCCTATGCTGGGGCATGTTTTACCCCAGAGCATCTCCAAGCTATGCTAGGGTATGCACAGCATTCCAGGGTGTCCCCACTGTCTACCTAGCAATAGCAGCGCTGGGAATGTGTCACCACCCATGCCATGTTCTTGCAGGGCTCTCATGCCTGGAGCAGCATCTAGTGATGGCAGTGGGCCTCCTTGGCTTAGCAGGGCAGGTGTCACCCATCCCTGGTGGCTGGAGGACAAAGCTAAGCTCATGTAGGGTAAGCCTGAGCTGGGTGGGATGTCCCCAGATTCAGCCAGACCCTGCTCCTGGGGGCCAGCTAGGTCCCCCTGAGGGTCAGGCCCTCTGGGGCTGGGGTGTCCTCGTTGTCAGTGCACCTCTGGGTGCAGGATACCTCACTGGAAGAGGAGCCAGGGCTGGGGATGTGACACACAGGGAGAAATTCTGGGTGGCGGTGTGTGTCCTGCAATGATGGCCAAGGCACATCCTGTAAGACCTACATGTCATCAGGGGACAAGGGACATCTCCTGCAGGGCTGCAGGATGCCCTGTCTAAACCCCTTCTTCCTCAGCCAGGTGATGCTGGAGCCAGCCATGGGTGGTGGGAAGTGCTGGGAGTCCAAACCCTGCAGCCTGAGCCAGCCTCTAGCCAGCGACATACGAGTACCAACCATAGAGGACATCCCTTCTCCAGGGACATCAGGGGCTGGGGTCACCTCAGGGTGCAGCCAGTGACCCAGCCGTGGGGGGACAGTCCCACTGGGGGCTTCCTGGGGTGCTGACAGGTCTCTCCTCCCTCTGTAGGTCCTTACTGTCCCTATGGTCCCCATGCCAGGGGCTCATCGGGGCCGAGCAGCAATGCTGGAAAGAAGCCATCCATGGGCAGGATTTCTGCCATCTCCACACCACTGGTTAAGCCTCATGCAGCGGCTTGGTCAGGGACTCATACCTCCGTGTTTGACCCTCTGCCCCCCTCCCAGAGAAGTTTAAAACCTTTTTTTGGCTTCTAGATCCTGGCAGAATGGTGCTCAGAACCCTAAGGGTGCAATTTGACATGGATACAGGACTGTGCTGCAGGGTGGATGCTCCTCATCTTATCGGTTTTATGCTATTTTGAAATATTTTAATAAATGCCATATTTACAGCTGGCGCCTTCCTCATTCTGGTCCCCCTGATGCTGGGGCTTTTGGACCATCCGCATGTGCCAAAAGCAACAGCAAATGCCCAGCTGCCATTCCTGTGCCAGAGGAACCCTGATCACCTTCCCTTTATTACAGCCTAATTACAGGCAATTAGCAGCATAGCTCATTACAGCTCAGCCAGAACCACCAGACTCTTGCACACAGCCAAGGTGGCTGATAGTGGTGGCTCCAGCTGGCTGCTACTAACTGGTCTGGGGTGTCAGCACCTTTGGGGTGCCCCAGACTTCCTCCCCTGGGCATCCTGTGCTGCTCCCAGCAGTGGGCAAGAATGTGGGGGCTGCTCACTGGGCTCTGACCCCCTTTTACTTTGGAAATGTGACTGGCACTCCCCCAGCCCAGTCCTCTACCCCAAAAAAAGGACAACCCTGAGTTGAAGAGGATGATGCCGGTGCCAGTGCTGTGTTGGCCTGTCACTTCCTGGCGTTGGCGTAGTTGGTGTTGAACCAGGCACAGGTCTCCTTCACAGCTGGGGAGGGAGAAGATGGGATGGGTTTTGGGATTGGGAATGCAGTTTGTTCAAAGACTCACAGAACGGTTTGGGTTGGAAGGGACCTCTAAAGGTCATCTAGTCCAACCCCCCTGCCATGGGCAGGGACATCTTTAACTAGATCAGGTTGCTCAGAGCCCCATCTAACATGACCTTGAATGTTTTCAGGGATGGGACATCTACCACCCCTCTAGGCAACTTGATGCAGTGTCTCACCACCTTCAGTATAAAAAATTTCCTTTTATCTAGTTTGAATCTACCCTTTTTTAGTTTAAAACCATTACCCCTTGTCCTATCACTACAAGACCTACTAAAAAGTCAGTCCCCATCTTTCTGAGCCCCCTTTAAGAGTTGAAAGGCTGGACCACCCTGATGCCATCAAAGCGAACTGCAGTGGGTAGGACCTCCATGTTTGGTGGAGCCTCCCATCTCACCTTGCCTGAAGGGTGTGAACTGGAAGCTGGGTAGGTAGCGCCGCAGCTTGGCATTGCTGGCTGTCTTCTTGAACTGCCCATCTGCCTTGGTGGTATCAAACTGGGATGGGAAGGATTAAGGGAAACCAAAGGGGAAAGATGGGTCTTGTTCTGCCCCGCTGTGTCCTGGCTGGGGCAGCAGGAGCAATGCTCTGGATCACAGCATCTCCCCTGGAGCCCTGTGGCTGCTGATGGAAAGTGGGGTCGCCCCCATGCTGTAGCAGCCCTGCAAGCAAGGGGAAGCCAGTCTGTGGTAAAGGATACAACAAGCTCTCCCCTGAAGTCCATGGCCTCCACAATTGCCTCTGCTGCCTCCCTGATGGACACTTCATCTTCTTCTCCCACTATGAAGCAGGACATGATTCTCCCATCCTCTTGAAGAGGCTGGAGGCAGGGTTGTGGCAGGGATGGGCAGTGCTTACCTGACAAAATGATGGGCTCCACCTCATCATATTCCCGCAGGACCCAAAGGAAGAGCCGGGCCAGGTCCTGTGGAGGGGTAGATGGCTCTTGGGGGGTGGCTGCTGTCCCCCAGCCCTCCCATCACAAGGGGACCCAACCCTGAGGATGGCCAATGCTTCCTGGGACAACCCAGGTGGGCTCAGACCCTGCTGAAATCCAGCCACTGCTCCCCACCCACCCACCCCAACCCACCCCCGGCCCCCTACTCTGCCCTCCCCAAGCTGTGGGAGGTGAGTGCTCCCAGAGGTCCCTGAGGCCATGCATACCAGAGAGTAGATGAACTGTCTTCTGGGCTTGCCAGTGCCCCAGACAGTCAGAGCAGAGCCAGTTTCTGCAGGAGGAAGGAAAGTGTGTCCATGAGCACTTGAGCTACCTCCACCCACCCTGGCTACTCTGCAGAACAGCTGATTAAGCAGGCAGGAGGGAAAAAAAAAACAAACCAACAAAAAAAACCCACAACAACCCAACACTCTCAAAAAAGGCCACAAGAGGTCCTGCTACACTCACGTTTGGCCAGGTAGACCTTGTGGATGAGCCCGGGCAAGACATGCCCATCCTCGATGTTGAAGTTGTCATGTGGCCCAAAGACATTGGTGGGGATGACAGCGGTGAAGCGGCAGCCATGCTGCTCAAAGTAGCCCCTGGGTGAGAGCAGGGAAGGTGTGGGTGGGCTCACCCCCTCCAGCACAAAGATGTCTCCAGAAGACTTTGGCTAGTGGCATTTCCATCTGCTGAGCCCAGGTACCTCCCCAGCTCAGTTTAATTCCTGGGAGTCCCAGGGGATTCCCCTGGGCCTGATAACCGGTGGGTGCTCACAGCCTGCAAGAACTCTCCCATGCCTCGCCTCCCCTCCTCCCCAACACGCACCTATTCTGGATGTCGATCATCCTCTTGGCATAGGAGTAGCCAAAGTTGGAGCTGTGAGGTGGCCCATTGTGAATCTGGGGATAGGAGAGAAGAGAATTAAGCAGGGCAGGGATGTCTCCTGGGACGTGCCTAGGGACAGAGATGCTCACCATGCTCTCATCAATGGGGTATGTCGTCTTGTCTGGGAAGATGCAGGTGGAGAGGCAGGAGACCACCTTCTGCACCCCTGTCTCATATGCCGAGTGCAGGACATTGTCGTTGATGAGTATGTTTCTCCTCTGGGGATGGAGAGATTTCTCAGATCTGCAGGGTGGGGGACCCCCAAAACCCTGCACCCTATGGGTAATAACTCATTAATAACTCTAGAAACCAGAGGAGCTCTGGTTTGGATTTTGGAAGCAGAGCAAGTTGTGTCCCCATGTCCCAGCTCAGGGAGGGCAGAGTATTGCAGCATCCACGGGGACCCTGTCAGTACCTGATTCCCGGGTGCTCACCCAAAAATCCAGGTTGTAGCGGATGTTTCTGAAGAGGCCTCCGACCATGGCAGCCAGGTGGATGACATGGGTGGGCTTGTGCTTCTCAAACAGGGCTTTGGTCTCTGTGGTGCTCCTGGGACAGGAAATTTGGGGGTTCAGTGGAGTCAAGAGAGCAGACTTGGGGCTTTCCAAGTAAAAAACCCACAGAGTCAACTCACGTCAAGTCAGCATCTCTGGAGGACACAAAGATCCACTCCTCATCCGGCTGCCCCTCTCCATCAGCCACCACCTTCTCGATGGCTCTTCCCACCAAGCCAGTGCCACCCGTCACCAGGATGCGCTTGCCCACCAGCCCAGCCCCCTCCATTGTGGCCAAAACCCTGTGGGGAGTTGGGGGGGGGCTAAGCTGGGGTCACCTTGTGGTGCACCCCACTACAGCCCACCAAGCTCACCCCCTCCGTGGTGTGGGTGCCCATGAGCATCAACCATGACCATCAGCCACACATCAGGCTGGCGGGCTTTTTTTTTTTTTTTTTTTTTGGGGGGGGGGAGGTGGGCTTTGATCTGCTTCTGCCAGCAAAAGCAAAAACCAAAGCGGAAGCAGTGTGCTTGGTGGTGACGTGGCCAGGTCAGGGCAGCAGAAACTCTATCAGCTGTAGTTGCTAATTAATGGAACTGGCTGGTGGCCCGCGGGGTCCCCGTGCACACGCCGCACCAGGGCTGGGGCCAGACCGTGCCACGCAGCACGGCACTGCCCGGCCTCCCGAAACGGAGGCGCACCCTGACACCCAACCGCCCCGCAGTCCCAGGTCTGCACCCCAAAACCCCTCTGCACCCAGCTCTGCACCCCGAGCCTCCCCTGCACCCCCCGTCCCAGCTCTGCACCCCACTCCTCCCCTGCAACCCAAGTCCCAGGTTTGCACCCCCAGTCCCAGCTCTGCACCCACCTCCCCGCACCCCCAGTCCCAGCTCTGCACCCCACACCTCCCCGCACCCCCAGTCCCAGCTCTGCACCCACCTCCCCGCACCCCCAGTCCCAGCTCTGCACCCCACTCCTCCCTGCACCCAGGCCCCTCCCGCAGCGCCGACCCCACCCCAACTCCGAGCCTCACCGCGGGGGCCCTTACACCCCTCATACCCCCTGCGGCTCTCCCCGCCGTACTGTCCCTCCTCTTTGGGGACACCCCGCTTCTACACCACCCCCCCTCAGCACCCCCGCGTGAGGGGGACTGCCCCCACAAACACTCCAGTGGGCGGGGGGGGTCCACTCTCACACCGGCGCGGGGGTCGGCGCGGCTCGGCCGAATTCGGCGGCGGCTCGGCCGGATTCGGCGGCGGCTCGGCTGGATTCGGCGGCGGCTCGGCTGGATTCGGCGCGGCTCGGCCTGGATTCGGCGGCGGCTCGGCTGGCTTCGGCGGCGGCTCGGCTGGATTCGGCGCGGCGCGGCTCGGCTCGGCTCGGCCGCGCTTTCTGCCGCCGTCACCGGGCGCCGCCGCTCGGCTCCTCGGGAAATGGAGTCCGCGCCCGGAGTCAGCGGAACCCACCACGGCACCGGGGCCACCGGCACCGCTCCCCACGGGTTAGGGGGCGCTGGCGCAAGCCCCGGCACTTGCAGGGCTGCACAGGGCGTGCAGGGGAAGGGAAGGGGGCGCACAGGGTCCCCTCCCTCTTCCCCAGCGCCAAGGGCTTCTCCAAAGGGATTTCGATGAGAAAAGGTTTAATCATCTTTAATTCACCTACACTGAGACTGAAAATGAGCGGAGCTTTCCGGCGGGTCGGGAGGGTTTCAAATGGGGGATGCCGGCTTTTCCTTCACCTTTTCCTTCGGCATTGCCGGGAGGCAAAGGCCGGGCCTTGCACCGCCCTTAATTAAGCCGATAAAGAATGGGATGAAGGGAGACCCCGCCAGGAATTTCAGCTTTTCCCCCAAGGAGACTTGGCCCCGACGTCGAGGAGCAGCCGGGTATTACAGATGTTCCGCTCCCTTCCTCCCTCCTCTGGCTTGCGGACACAACCGTCCCAGCCCGCGGGAGGTGACCGAGCAGGTGCGGTTCCTGCAGCGCTGGGTGCCGGGGGCAGCGCTGGGTGCCCGGGGGCAGCGCTGGGTGCCGGGGGCAGCGCTGGGTGCCCGGGGAGCGCTGGGTGCCGGGGGCAGCGCTGGGTGCCCGGGGAGCGCTGGGTGCCGGGGGCAGCGCTGGGTGCCGGGGGCAGCGCTGGGTGCCCGGGCAGCGCTGGGTGCCGGGGGCAGCGCTGGGTGCCCGGGGAGCGCTGGGTGCCGGGGGCAGCGCTGGGTGCGGGGGGCAGCGCTGGGTGCCGGGGGCAGCGCTGGGTGCCGGGGGCAGCGCTGGGTGCCCGGGGAGCGCTGGGTGCCGGGGGCAGCGCTGGGTGCCCGGGGAGCGCTGGGTGCCGGGGGCAGCGCTGGGTGCGGGGGGCAGCGCTGGGTGCCCGGGGAGCGCTGGGTGCCGGGGGCAGCGCTGGGTGCCGGGGAGCGCTGGGTGCGGGGGGCAGCGCTGGGTGCCCGGGGGCAGCGCTGGGTGCCCGGGGAGCGCTGGGTGCCGGGGGCAGCGCTGGGTGCCGGGGAGCGCTGGGTGCCGGGGGCAGCGCTGGGTGCCCGGGGAGCGCTGGGTGCCGGGGGCAGCGCTGGGTGCCCGGGCAGCGCTGGGTGCCGGGGGCAGCGCTGGGTGCCGGGGGCAGCGCTGGGTGCCCGGGCAGCGCTGGGTGCCGGGGGCAGCGCTGGGTGCCCGGGGAGCGCTGGGTGCCGGGGGCAGCGCTGGGTGCCGGGGGCAGCGCTGGGTGCCCGGGGCAGCGCTGGGTGCCGGGGGCAGCGCTGGGTGCCCGGGGAGCGCTCCCCCTGACTTGCACACCCAGTCCAATGCAGCGCACGTTCATACAGGTCAGTTGGCTGGTTCCGCCCAAAGTTGAGCCTCGTAATTAATTATCCGTTAGTTTCTTCCCCGCTTCGATTTAAAGGTACAGCGCCTTTTTAATTCACTACGCATGCTCCTAGCGTGGGACCCGCCTCCCTCGGGGGAGGGGGGCATTTGAGTAGATCTCCCGCTACCGCTGTTACCGTTACCCTTCTTTTGCTCATATTTCTAGTATCCGTGAGTCTTATCTCTTCAACAGTTTGTTTCTTTTCACATTTAGCACGTCTTTGCCAGAAGGCTCCTTACCACGTTCTTGCTGAGCTCCTCTGCATCAGTGGGGGATGCAGAGCTTTAGGTCTCTTGCTATATTATTTTCCATATCATGTGAGTGAGGGGTGTGTGGGTCTGTGTGTGTGTGTGGTGTTGGGGTGTGGAGGGGGATGTGTGTGGGGGGGGGATGTCCATCCATTCCTCCGTCCCAGGAGCCCCACACTGCATTGCAGACCCAGAATCGGTGTTTTGGGGTGTTTTTGTGCCATTTTAGTGGCTCCACAGGGGAAATTTCCCTCTGTCAGGGAATTAGCCCTGGGAAAAAGGGGAAGGGGCAGCTTCTGAAAGTGCTTTTCTATCTTCCATAGAGATACTTGGAGGGGGCTTGAGTTTTTAAACCCTTTCTGTAAAGAGGGTTTCTTTCCATTTCAAAAACCTTTTATAGAATAGACATTTACAGTTATGTATGTATTTACACACAGATTTATTCAAGGAATATATGTATTTTAGATCTATTATCTATTTCCATTTATATATGTAAACATGTATATGTTTAAATAGATACTGTGTATCTACTCAGACCTACCTCTGTTTACACTTACAAATATGTATTAACACATTGTATAGAATAGCTATTTTGACTACATTATCTGTTTAGATTTATGTATTTACACTTAGATCTACACATAGATCTCTTTAGACTTAGATATCTATTTACACTTTATATATAATCTATTTAGATTACATGTAATATCTATTTAGACTTACTATGTAATATCATAAGCATAGGTAGCTCTATTCTGGACTCTAAAATCCTTTATGTAATACAGTAGATACAGGGGTTTATTTTAAAATAATTTTCTATATATAAACGAATAATATTTTTATATCTATATTTAAAAATGAGACTTTTTTATTTCAGTGCCTCACACCCATATTTCCAGGGTTTAATATTTTTTAAGACTTCCCCATGAATTTTCAGGCATTTTTGGCAGGCGACACCCCCTTTTGGGGGGGAGCCTTCCATCCTCCCTCACCTGCTGCTGCACTGCATCACTGCACCCCTGGTGGCATCGGGGTGCCCCAAATGACATCATCACCCGTCCAACACCCCTTTTCTTATTCATTCCACAAAAAAGAAACAAAAATAAACTGCTCCAACTAGCAGCTCCTTACTTTAACAATGCCATTTATGTAAGTACACATCCTCCAAGGAAAGGTGACCTCTGCTAGAAAAATAAAGGGGGAGCAGCTCCTGAGATGGTCACAGCCCTCCAGCGCCTGTCCCACAGGCCGTTGGCTGCCCCATGATACAGGGGTAGCATGCTCCAGAATGGTGCCAACATTCCCAGGACAGTGGCACATCTTTCGCTCAGGCTCTGCTCCACGATGTTCCCACTCCATTCCCGTGCTGGGACGGGCTCCCCAGGGCAACAAATGCCCAAGGTCCCCATCAGTCCTGGAGTCTCGCCACTGGATAGCCCTCACTGCTGCACTGCAGGGCACCTGCTGAGGACAGAGCCAGGAGCTTCTGGCCACAGGGCTGGCCCCTTAGCGCCAGTGTGCTTAGCAACCCACAAGCAAACACACACATCTGAAAAACTAAAGCATATTTCAGCATTAGGGATACCATGGTAGTTGAGCTAAAGGAGGATTCTAGGTCAGCTCAAAATACAACACATTCTTTAAAAGCTAGAGCAATCTGAACAATTAAACCAGTAATAAGACTGATGGGTACAATTTTGAACACGTTCTTAGCATAGAAGCAAATACTCTTGCTGCTGTTGGAAAATCTCTTATCCCTTCTGTGCTGGTTTTGGCTGGGCAGAGTCAACTTTCTTCCCAGCAGCTGGTACCGTGCTGTGGTTTGGATTTAGGATGAGAATAATGTTGATAACACATGGATGTTTTAGCTGTTGCTGAGCAGTGCTTATGCTAAATCATGGACTTCTCAGCTTCTCACCCCACTCCACCAGTGAGGAGGCTGGGGGTGTCCAAGAAGCTGGGAGGTGACACAGCCAGGACAGCTGACCCCAACTGACCTGCGGGATATTCCATACCATATGACATCATGCTCAGTGTATAAACTGGGGGAAAAGCTGGCCACAGGGCACTGCTCGGGAGCTGGCTGGGCATCAGTCAGCAGGTGGTGAGCAACTGCATTGTGCATCACTTCTTTTGTATATTCTAATTCTTTTGTTATTATTATTAGCCCTTCTGTTTCTGTCCTATTAAACTGTCTTTATCTCAACCCACAAATTTTACTCCCCCCGCTCCCCCCCCCCCCCTAATTCTCTCCTCCCATCCCACTGTGGGGTGGGGGGACAAAGTGAACAAACACCTGTGTGGTGTTTAGCTGCCTGCCAGGTTAAACCACAGCACCTTCCATACAGGCTGCAGGACAAGGTCATACCGTAATCAGAATCGACACTTAGAGATTCACCCCAGCAGCTACGGTCCTTGTGCCACTGCTGCACATGTTGCTTGCTTGGACAATAAAGCTGAAAATAAAGCATAAAACTTTAAAGCATAAAATGAAAAATAAAGAACAAACCTCAGTAATTCACTTTATAGCAAAAAGGTGTGTATATCTTTATATACATCCAATAAAATACATACTATAAAAGTATTTCGTTTTTCTTTTGCATTGATTGAACTTGCATAGCTGTGAACTGACACCATCAAATTATCTATCTCCAAAGGACACAGTTATAATATGACTAGGGGGTTTTGTGTGTGTTACAGAATTAGGATGGACACCTGGCCAGCTGCGCTGCCCAAGAGAGATGATGCTGATCTGCCATGGAAATGTGCCATGGAAGCGAGACAGATATAAAGTACTTTGGAGCACTCTGTCAAAATATTGGGAAAAACCCCGTAACACTCAGTTGCCTCTCTTTTTAAACATTTAGAACAAATACGTAACTGCTTAAATACACCTAATAAACTGTATGCTGCAGCTTTTTGGCAGTAACAGTTTAAACAATGCAAGTAAGTTTGTAAATTATACAATTTGGACTTTTTTTTTAAAGTTTCATTTATGACAGAAAAATCAGTGAGGTTAGAGATTCCCCCATATGGTTTTTCTTTGGGGGGTGCGGTGGGTGGGAACCAGTGCTGCAACACATAAGGCTACCAAAAAGGACTGGTAGATTTGCTCATGCTTCTGGCTGGAGTGAGGCATGTAGAGGAACACATTTTTATATCTTGACTTTTACAACTGAGATCCCAAAGAGCAGTGATTCTATCAACTTTTGGAAGATGTGCTGCACTTGGGTCTTTAGGAAGGAAACTGACTTTAAAAAAAAAAGTGTAAAAAGTATCAAAACTGTATCAGGACTCACTGTCACTAGTTACAAAGCTGCTAATGCTTCTTGGAAAAACGTGGAAAACACACAGAAGCAACGCTGATTTCTCCTGTTTTGTCCATGTCTCTTCTTTGACCTTGATTGCTTTTAGTACAGATGCTAGTATCTCAGTAAGGTTTTTGAGTACTGCTATAAGGTATTTTTAAAACTTACTGACTGAAAAATCGTGAAGCCTTTATCATGAAACCAAAGCCTGTTTCTTCCGAACTCTTACAAACGGTTTCTTTCCTCTTTCAGTATAAAATTGTTTTCAGTATTATTTAACAGTAAGCACACAGAAACAGAAGATTATGTTTTCAGGAAGAGAAAATAAATGGAAGGAAGCAAGCTTTGCATAGGCATAACATGCTCCAGCACAGGCCTTATTATATTTTCAGCATTTGTGTTAAGATATTTCATATAAAAACTACAGAAGGAGAGTTGGCACATTTTTAATGTTAACATTTAATATTTATTTAATAACATTTAATAACACACTGCAAGCACCTTAGGAAAAATGCAGGCACACACTGTAGACGTACCTAGTACTTGCAGACCACTATGGATCCTTTCCGCCTGTGTTGTACTTTCATGGCAGAAGAAAGGGTGACCAGAGTGGAATGGTGGCAGTTGGCATTCTGCTGAGAGAGGAAAAAATCCTTTAGCATAAAGCTGGGTAGGAATCTGAAGCTTCCCTTTTTTGTGAAGGTTTGTGGAGACTAAAACTGAGTTAAGGAAAAAGTATTTTACATCATTTCTGGTATAATTGTTGATAAAGGCCACCAGAGCTTTTGCATTTTTTAGACAACTGTGCATTTTTTTGACTCATTGGCATCTCAGTTTCACTAGAACCACTGTCATAGATACACACAGGAGAGAGACGCAGATACCTATATACATTTTCTCAAGCCTACATATAGCCAAGATTTCCTCACCCTATACATTCCAAGTTGAGTATTTTTGTTAAAGGGTACAGTAACCCATTTGTCCTCGTGAACTGCCTTCTTGCAAGAAAGGAATGATTTTTTTCCAGGCTGTTTCTCAAAATGGTCAAGATCTTTTAAAACTGCAGTTGTACCACCAAATGTCTTCAGGGTCCCTACCAGCTTTTGACTGCCCTTAAATTTAACAGCTCTATTCCATCTTTCAACAGCAAAAATATGGCACGCTCCCAGACCCACAGCACAACCCTATGGATGTCCACACACGTGTTGCTGTTTTGATGAGGAGCCACTCAGCATCCCCACGAGCACAGCCGCGCACACCAGATCAGATTCACCTACGCCAATTTCAGTGAATGTGGTTTCTGAAGCTTTCAACTGAAAACCCTGTCTTGACCCTTGGCCACAGCAGAAGTCACCCATAACTCCACAAAAATGCAGTAACACAAATTGCAAACCCACACCAGCAAGAGCTTTAGAAATATTTAGACCAGGAACAAGGGAGAAAAATAAAACAGCTTCATGGCTTGCACACGAAACTAACAGACAGAAAATAGGGTCAGCATTCACAGCCCTTACAGAAAACAGGCATTCTCCTTCCATTCCTAAACCCATCTGTTACGTCTGCATATCACAGAACTACTGTGGCAATGCTGAGAGTAGGGGCACAACAGCCCTGCCATGGGACACGCTATTGACTGATGCTATTTTTGTAGCAGGACACATAAACAGAGGGACGTGCTTTGCTACACACAACCCTGAATTTCCTGAAAATTTATGTTTACCTAAAATAGCCATTTGGAACATACTGACAAACAACATTTGGCAATAGAAGTTCTACGTGTTTGACACCAAAATTTTTAGAAACCTGCTCTTTGCTTCCTATTATTGTTGTTCTTCCCTCAGAATTCATACCTGTAGCCAAGTTATTCACTACTAGTTCAAGCATTTACCTTCCCAGTATTACCAGCACATTTATGCAGGAGGTAACTTAATTGCTCTTTTAAAATTATCCGGATGTCAATTACAGCCATCAAAGAGGAGTGAGAGAAGTCAGGCAGCAACAGAGCTCCACAGGCTGCCACCAGCCAACATTGCACTTCACACACACACACCCCCAAAAAATCACCCCCACCCACAAACCACACCGCCACAACACACCAAACAAAAAGCTTCATGACCTTCAAAAAGCCTCATGACCTTGTGTCTTTTTCCTTTTGGAGTTCACCTTTGTCTCAGCATGCTGTGCAGATGATCTGCATCCTTGTTGCAGATTATCTTAAGGTTTTACTGAATCTTTCTATATTTTGTGTTTGTGTAACCGTTAGTTACAAGAGCATTTTGATTTTAAAGAGTTAACCTCCATGTTAGAATTACGTTAGCACTTATTAACCAATGATGTATGAATCGCTGTGCTGCTTGTTATCCGAGACCGTTACTTGAAGTCCCGATGCTATAGACCATAATACCCTTAGTCCTTACTCTCCAGACCATAACCGGAGCACCTAGGTTCTATTTGGTATAGGATAAGTTACTGGACAGCTTGGCAAGGCTGATATCCAGCTGTCCAACTTGGCAACAGAACTTACTTTTAAGGTGTCCTGAAATGAACTACCTTCATTATAATTCTAAAAACCACGTGAAGGTGAAGACCCTTCCCCTGCACAAGCGTAGTAACAGAAAAGGATGGCACATAAAATAGTATAATTATATGCAAATTACTAACCAAACATTGTTAAGTGGGAGTGTACGACCTTGTAATTTTGTGTGTAAATGCAATGGCAAAATCTACACAGGTGTGCTCGACTTGTGGAGATGCCACTGAGCACCCAGCGCTGCCGTGAAGGAGTGCCTACTGCTTAGTACTACGTTGGTATTAAGAGGTTTGATTCCCAATTTCGGTGACATCCTGATGACATATGTTTGCATGGGATGAATACATGTTCAGAAATAGTCCAGATCTAGAAGACTGGTGTTTTTTTTCTGGTTTTAACAATCATAACTCAATTTTATTGACTTACATCTTTGGGAGGAAACTAATTAAATGTAGCATCTCTTGGTGCGGGGGGGGGGGGGGGGGGGGGGGAGGGAGTGTGTTACAAGACTGAGAAAAGTTATTATTCAAAGCTCCCAAGCATGATGGAATGGTGGGGAAATTCATGAAAGTGAAGATCTGAAGATCAAGAGCTGCAACATTAAGTGAAATTTGGCTTTAATTCTGGTAACGTCCTTAAGAGACACTGTTAAGCACAAGAGGACTCACCACAGCTCTCACTCTGGGCGCTGCTGGGAGGATTTGACAGTTCATGATGTGCGGAATCAGACTCCACAATCTTACTGGATTGTAAAGTAGGTATGTTTATGCAGCGCTGGGCAGCACGGGGGGTGGGGGGTGGGGTGGGGGGGTGGTGAGTGGGGGGGTGTAGTCCCAATTTGCTTCAATTTATACAATCAAATGTTGCGTATACATAAGGTTTCCAAATACACCCTACATATTCATGACCTGTCTCTGCTTCCTATTAAAATTAGCTCCAAGAAGTCATTTCCAACTGCGCTTGCCTGGTGCCTCTTGGTGGTGGTCGTGGAGGTGCTGGGGATGAAGGCTTTGGTAGCCTCCCTCGCTCTGAACTTTTTACCTTCTCTCCTAGCACAGACTCTGTTGTTCCTTGGTCTTTGTCCAAACTAGAGCTGGGTTTAGCTAGTTCTCATCAGGAACTGTCCTTCAGGAGGAACAGTAGACTCCTTGCTTCAGTTAATTTACACAGTGGTTAGTAAAACAAAGCATTATTTATCAGCAACCACCTAGGTAATCGTTAAGCAATTAGATCTACTAAAATTTCTTTAACCCCTTCCCTCATTCAGACACTTCCCGCTGCTTCCCCTCCGCCTTCCCCCCCGTAATGCCGGTCACCCGGCAGGCCCCCACCGCCGCCCCTCAGCTCTCGGGCCCCACCAGGGCTGCCCACACCCGGCTCACCGCCGGCAGACGGCCTGGAAGCTCCGCGTCCCCCCCACCCTGGGTCTGGCAGGGGGCAGGGAGCGGCGTTGGTTCCTCTGCGGTGACTCTTCAGTAGGGTGGGCAGCGGCCGGTGCCTCGGCTCCGCTTGTGCCGTCCAGGGACGGTAACCACCGGCCGAGGGTGCAGCGTTCTCTGCCTTTTTCCCGCTCTAATACTCACTGCATCCACACTAAAACAGCATCCAAGTCCGCTCGAGCGTCTCAACCCTTTGCCTCTGGTGGCTTTACAAGCCTGGTGGTTGTTTCTCTGTGCCCCCACCCCGTTCCCTGGGGAGGAGAAGCAGCGGAGAGGGCCTGTGGGACAGGTTTGGGTTTGTATCCCTGCCCGAGTAAGCCCCAGGGATTGCTGTCTACGTCTGCAGGTGGCATCAGGGGTTGTGGGAGTGAGGGCAGCGAGTCAACAGGTGCTGGAGAGGGATTTAAGGAAAAAAAACAAACAAGCCCACATAGGTGGCATCCTGAAGGCAGGAGAGGAGACTGAAAGCTGCTCTGTCTAAGAGGGCAGCTGCGTTCAGCAGGCAACAGCCCATCTGAGCAGACCAAACACAAGTGGCTGATCAGCAAATTAGCAACACACGGGTGATACCTGTGTTGTTTGCACCTTTCCTCACCTCTGTGCTATCAGTACTCTGCTCTCCAATTCCTGCATACACACAATCACAGAATGGTTTGGGTTCAAAGGAACCTTAAAGACCCCCCAGTCCCACCCATGGCCACCTCCCAGCAGACCAGGTTGCTTCCAGCCCCGTCCAGCCTGGCCTTGAGCTCCCAGGGATGGGGCACCCACAGCTGCTCTGGGCAGCCTGTACCAGCACCTCGCTGCCCTCACAGTAAAGATTTTCTTCCTTACATCTAATCTAAACCTGCCCTCTTTCAGCTTAAAAACATCACCCCTTGTCCTATCACTACAGGTCCTTGTGAAAAGCCCCTCTCCAGCTCTCTTGTCAGACCCCCTTCAGGTACTGGAAGATGCTCTGAGGTCTCACCAGAGCCTTCTCCAGGCTGAACAACGTCAACTCTCTCAGCCTGTCCCCACAGGAGAGTGCTCCAGCCCTCTGATCATCTTTATGGCCTCCTCTGGACTCACTCCAACAGGTCCGTGTCCTTTTTATGTTGGGGGCCCCACAGCTGGATGCAATAATGCAGGTGGGGTCTCACGAGAGTGGAGCAGAGCAGGAGAACCATCCCTCTAAAGGCTGGCCACACTTCTTTTGATGCAGCCCAGGACATGGTTGGCTTTCTGGGCTGCAAGCACACATTGCCAGCTCACATTGATCTTCTTGTCAACCAACACCCCCAAGTCCTTCTCCTCAGGGCTGCTCTCAATCCATTCCATAATGCCTGCACCCAGTTTCAGTTGGCCGAAACCAACCTCCAGCTTTCCCCACACAACATCTCCAGCTAAGCGCCAACTACATTCCACCCTCTCAGCCTCCATCACAGGCAGCGCAGCCCCAGGACTTAGCTATGCTCATGCTGCAAACCAGAATTCATCCCACATGGCCAGCCACAGATCTGTGCAGAGCTCCCAGCTGTGATACTCCTTCAACTGCCACGATTAGGCTTCAGCACCTGCAAAGAAAGGCCAGGCGAGTTACTGAGAGGCCACAACAATGCACAGCCCTACAAGCAGCTCCTGGTCTCTGCATTACTTGGACAGGGCTACCCAAGAGGCAGGTATGGAAGTGTTTGGGAACCCTGCGGAGTTCTTCGGATGTGTTTTGGGAGAGCATCAGGGAGTGATTGGCATCCCTTGTGATGGGGTTTGGAGACATTTGCAGGATGGCAAACCTGCCATTATTATTACATAAAGCAGTTAGACCAAGCAAGGCAAGACAAAGACAAGTTAGGACACAGGTAAGCCATTTAGCCATGAAAAATCTTATTGTAGGCATTACTGCTTGTTCCAGGCAAAAAGACCACAGTCAAACTCATAAAAGGCAGGTGAGACTTCATGCAGATGTTAAGGTCCTGCTAGCAACGGAAACACTGCATTGACTCAACTACCGGTCACTGTTCTCCTGTGCTAGTCCATGAATCACAGGTTATTACCCACAAGTCCAGTAAGGATGCTATAAAACCTTCCTAAGACTCCAGGCTCCTACCTGGGATCAAGCCAGGAACTTTCCTGGAGGTGTCTGTGTTCTTCTTGCCACTTCGCTAACTTGTAAAGGTCTGAGGATGGTAGTCTGTAGTTCATGTATAGTTATTCCCTGATGTTTTAAATGCCTAGGATTAACACAGCTTATAAACACACATACTATTACTGAAGGGTGTAAAGCCAAGCTAAGATTTCTGCAGCCTCTCTAACAGAGCGAACCACATATGCCGGCAGCTACAGCTAAAGGCTATCAACTGCTGAGCGATACAGGCTGCGCCTCTCAAGTCCTTGATATTGCTTTAGAGTCTCCCTTGTGGCATTGTAACTTTGTCAGCCAGCATGTCAGTGGAGTCACAGTTTAGCATGGAGTCACAGTTCTTAGCATAGTGAAATCCATAGCAACCCGATACAAGGTTGTTCCAATTTGTCAGGACACCACCTACAAATCAGTAAAATCTGAAGCTGTAAAATTGAAATTAGAAAAGAAAAAATTCACTTTCACACATTTTTATGTGAAACAATCAACCACTGCACAAAACAATCAAAGGAACTGGTATATTCTCCATTATTATTGTATTTAAGTTTAGATGCATTTCCAGAAAGTTGTACTTTGGCCACAAATAGCCAGTTTAGATGAGTAACAAAACCAGTGAAATTCTATGCCCTAATGCCACAAAGATGCCAAGTTTATACTGTTATACACCCAGAGAAACAAAATTTCTCATGTATGAGGATAATTTTCCCTATAAAATGTTTTTTGTTTCCAAAACAAGAAACCCCTCCACAAATAAGGACTGCATTTTCAAAAATCCTTTTTAGCATCTGCCTTTCAAATGTCACAAACATTCCCATATAGACACACCCCTTCCTGACTCTGTGGGACCTGGCACTGCTTGCCAACCTGTTGGAAAGAAAACCCAAATATATGGACCAGAACTGCTTGAGTAGATACTGGCACCTAATTCCCAAGGAGTACCGTGTCTTAAGTCATAACTTTTCCTTCAGTACATCATTATAGCTAGCTGAGGCTATTTCCCTACTAATATAGCTGCCATTCTTATAAGCCAAACTGGCTTTATGTTTCTGCTAGGTAACACAGCATGTCACAGCCAGGCCTCACAACCAAGCTGGGAACTGAAACTGCTCTGAGAACCTTGCTGCAGCACTTCTCTTGTGACTTCGCATGCTTCATCACCATGGACACGCACAGCTTTACAAACACCACCATTCTTCAGAGATCGCAGTCTGGCTATCAGCAAATGCTGTCCAGTAAACCAGGAAAAGCAAACCAAAAGAAGCTATTTGGAAAATCTGTGAAGACCACAGGAGCAGGAAAGGTCAGTGCTTTTTGAAAAAAACCCACATTTTGCATAATACCAGCTTTAGCAAGGCCACACAGATTTAGTAATTTCTCTTAACATTCATACAGATCTACAATTGCCTTCCCACGAAAACTACACAATTACAATTAACTCAGTTCTACTACTTATCTATTGTGACACTTTCTTAGCTCTTCAAGTTTACTTCCCAAAACACAACTGTACTGATTTCTATACAGGTTTTTATGTCTCCCTACATGCACTCTATTTCTGATGCAGCTGCCACATTTCCAGCTTGGAACCTGTTCTGCTGTTACTATGACAGGCAATTTTAGTATATTTATTCTATGTTGCTCGCCTATGTACTTGAATTTTGCATATCTTCTTTAAAAAGGGCCACCAGTTGTATTAGGATACAGCAACTTTTAGTTAAGAATGTGCATTAAAGCCATTAGACTTATCAGACCTCTCTCCAGTTCTAAAACCTTGATTGCATTGTTCCTCCTTTGAATTAGTTTAGAAATTCAGCACACAAATACTAGTCACTCCTTTATTTTCCAATTATGTCTGCAAGAATCATTAACATTGATGCATTTTCCTTCCTTTAGTATCTGTTGTGGACTTAACTGTGCCTCTTATATTGTAGGTATCTTATCAGTTGTAAAAATTAGTTGCATGTTAAAAAAACCTGAATCCCTTCCCAAAATGAATGCTTTAAAAAGAAATTAGTGAATTCTTAATGTAGGATTGTAGGCACAGTGCCCACTTACTGTTATTTCAACAATTCCCTGCCTCATTCAAATCACAACAATCATGTCTAATTACTAGACTTCCCTTTCCTATGATGTGTTATCTAATAACTCGGTATATATGAAGGTGGATTTTTAAAAGCACTACATAGGGCATCAACTATTATTTCATCACCTTCACTTGGTATCTCACAAATGTTACAAAACATGTCTTCTAACTTATTTCTCAAATTCAGGAAGTATTTAGCTATACTCACCAGTTTGAACCTGTGCCACACAGACAAGACCAACAAAAACAATATTCTGAACCTAAAGGGAAAAGTATGTATTTCAGACATGTACAGCTTTATTTTGTTGCTGCACTTCATCGTTCGTTATTCAGTAATGTCTAACCTTTCTGGAAAACAATCCCTTGCATCTTACTGTGGCCAATTTTACTTGCAACTTGGTAATCATACCATTATTTGCACTACAGTGCATTTCCTCACCCTAGGCTCTTACCTAGGATGTTCGCTCACCATGGAAACCAGGCTGTACATCTAAGAAGCACACAGGTCCTACCCTCACATATACGGTACCCATTCCAGAGCTGGCTCTTGCCGCCACCTGCAGCCGCAACCTGTCAGATTGGTCAGTTACCTCACTCAGTCTTTTGCATTCCATTACATTGTTACCCTCATAATTCCCTGCAGAACAGATAGCTCTGGCGCACTACAAATCAGCTTCTATCTTTTGGCTGCTATGATGCACATACATGAGAACACGATCCAGGGCACCATTATCATCCTTTCACAGAATCACAGATGCTGAGGTTGGAAGGGACCTCTTGAGGTCATCAGGTTCAAACCTAGGCAGGGCCACCTACAGCGGGTTGTCCAGGATCATGTTCAGGCAGCCTCTGAATATCTCCAAGACTTGTCAGTATCTTTATTCTTGTGCTCTGCAGTTACTGAAGTTTCCCGGGATCCAGCAGGGGTATCCCTTCCATAAATGTTCAGTTTTCAGATGTAAAACAAGTGGAGGTTTATATGTGATACTGTGGGAGGGGGGGGTGCCTTTGCTACTGAGTTCACTTCCCTCCTTCCTCTCCCAGTTTACAGCTGTTTATCAGATTACACAACTCCTAAGTGGATACATAATGCTGGGGAGGAGGGAAGACAGGATAACTGGAAAAGGGTAACTGCCTGTGTGCATTAACACCAGCCTCCATTCAGCACTGGTGAGACCACACCTGCAGTGTGTTGAGTTCTGGCCTCTCCAGTACAAGAGAGACATGTAGCTACTGGAGAAAGTCCAACAAAGGGCCATGAAGACGATTAAGGGACTGGAGCATTTCTCATCTAAGGAAAGGCTGAGGGAGCTGGGACTGTTTAGCCTCAAGAAGAAAAGGCAAGGAGGGATCTTATTCATGTATATCAATACCTGAAGGGAAGGTGCAAAAAGGACAAAGCCAGGCTCTTTTCATAGGATCAGAGTAATTTAGCTTGGAAAAGACCTTAAAGATCATCAAGTCCAACTGATAACCTAGCACTGCATAGTCCACCATTAAACCATGTCCCTAGGCACCTCATTTACATGTCTTTTAAATACCTCCTGGGATGGTGACTTAACCACCTTCCTGGGCAGCCTGTTCCAGTGCTTGACAACCCTTTCAGTGAAGAAATTTTTCCTAACATCCAATCTAACCCCATCCTGGCACAACTGGAGGCCATTTCCTTTTGCCTTATTGCTTGTTACTTGGGAAAAGAGACCTACACCCACCTCGCTACAGCCTCCCTGCGGGTAGCAATAATGTCTCCCTTGAGCCACCTTTTCTCCATACTAAACAAACCCAGTTCGCTCATAAGACTTGTGCTTCAGACCCTTACCCAGCTCTGTCACCCATCTCTGGATGTGCTCCAGCACCTCAATGTCTGACCTGTAGTGTGGGGACCAAAACTGAACACAGGATTTGAGGTGCGGCCTCACCAGTGTCGAGTACAGGGGAACTATCACTTCCCTAGTCCTGCTGCCCATGCTATTTCTGATACAAGCAGGATGGTTCTGGGCACACTGCTGGCTGTTGACCAAAACCCCCAGGTCCTTTTCCACCATCCAGCTTCCCAGCCACTCTTCTCGCAGCCTGTAGCGCTGCCTGGGGCTGCTGTGACCCACGGGCAGGACTCGGCATTTAGCCTGGTTGAACCTCATACAGCTGGCCTCAGCCCATCAGTCCAGCCTGTCCAGATCCCTCTGCAGAGCCTCCTGCCCTCCAGCACATCAATGCTCCCACCCAGCTTGGTGTCATCTGCAAACTGCCTGAGGGTGCACTGGATCCCCTTGTCCAGATCATCGATAAAAGATACTGAACAGAACCGGCCCCAGCACGGAGCCCTGGGGAACGGCACGTGTGACCAGCCGCCAGCGGGATGTCACTCCATTCCCCACCACCTCTGGGCCTGGCCACCCAGCCAGCTTCTAACCCAGTGCAGAGCACACCCGTCCCAGCCACGAGCAGCCAGTTTCTCCAGGAGATGCTGTGGGAGATGGTGTCAAAGGCTTTACTGAAGTCTAGGTGGACAACATCCACAGCCTTTCCCTCATCCACTAAGCGGGTCACCTTGTCATAGAGGGAGATGAGGTCAGTCAAGCAGGCCCTGCCTTTCATAACCCCATGCTGGCTGGGCCTGATCCCCTGACTGTCGCGTACGTGCCCCATGATGGCCCTCAAGATGATCTGCTCCATAGCCTTCCCCAGCACCGAGGTCAGCCTGACGTCTGCTGTTCCCCAGATCCTCCTTCCGGCCCTTTTTGTAGATGGGTGTCACATTGGCAAATGTCCAGAAACAGACAACTGAGACCTCGCTGCTTAGCCAAGACTGCTGATAAATCATGGAAAGTGGCCCAGTGATCACTTCCACCAGCTCCCTCAGTACCCTGGGGTGGATCCCACCCAGCTCCCTAAACCTGTGTGTCTAAGTGGTATGGCAGGTCACTGCCTGTTGCCCCTTGGATTGTGGGGGCTTCATCCTGCTCCCTGTCCCTGTCTTCCAGCTCAGGGGGCTGGGTACCTGGAGAAGAAATGGTCTATACTGATATAAGAATTATTTACTTTAAAAAAGGAAAAAAAGAGGGAAGCAAAAAAAAAGTAAATATCTATAGTGAAAATCAAGAACGAATTTGAAAACCAGAGGATGTTAGTTAAATCCTTAAAAACAGTTAAAAAAACATAGCCTTGGAAGATGGAAGAGACACCAAAAATACTTCAAGCTGGGGCACAAAATAAGCTGAAGGAGAACAAAAACAGTTAATGAGACTAAACATAAAATTACTGGAACTATGTGTGAACTATCTTAATTAACATACTAAAAGATCCACTCTAGAGCAAAGAGAGCCCCCTACTAACAAAATCCCTCCCCACAGAACAAAAAAAGAAGACTGTGCCTTTAAATGGAGATGAGACTTGTAAGAACGAATGAGAATTAAGAGTGACTAAAAGCAATTGTAAACAATCTTTCAAAGTGTATAAAAAGTTCTGCTCTGTGTTGGGTGTGTTAGCTTTGCGGATCACCACGTAACACCCACCTCTGCGCAGACATGCAATAAGCAAATTCTCAGCTGTGTGTGGATGGGCTCTTGCACACTGGGCAACGAGCCCAGATTTGGGATAACATTACTATTAAAGACTGAGGCAAAGAAGGCATTAAGTACCTCAGCCTTTTCCCCAGCCTTTGTCACTATGTTTCCCCCCTACATCCAATAAAGGATGGAGATTCTCCTTGGTCCTCCTGTTGTTGCTAATGTATTTATAGAAACATTTTTTACCCTCTTTTACGGCAGTAGCCAGATTAAGATCTAGCTGGGCTTTGGCCCTTCTAATTTTCTCCCGACATAACCTCACGACATCCCTGTAGCCTTCCTGAGTCGCCCGCCCCTTCTTCAAAAGGTTACAAACTTTCCTGAGTTCCAGTCAAAGCTCGCTCTTCAGCCAGGCCACTTTTCTTCCCCACCGGTTCATCTTTTGGCACATGGGGATGGCCTGCTCCTGCACCTTAAAAGGTTTCCTGCTTGAAGAATGTCCAGCCTTTGCGGACTCTGCCCTTCAGGACTGCCTCCTAAGGGACTCTTGTCAACCAGTCTCCTAAACAGGCCAGACCCCCCTTCCTGACTTCTCCAAGAATCGAAAACTATCACTTCATGATTGCTATGCCCCTGACAGCCCCCAGCCATCACATCATCCACAAGTCCCTCTCTGTTCTCAAACAACAGATCGAGCGGGTCACCTTCCCTAGTTAGCTCGCTCACCAGCTGTGTCAGGAAGGTCTCTTCCACACACTCCATGAATCTCCTAGACTGTTTCCTCTCTGCTATATTGTATTCCCAGCAGATATCTGGTAAGTTGAAGTCCCCCATGAGAACAAGGGCTAGCAATTGTGAGACTCCTCCCAGCTTCTTATAGAGTATTTCATCTGCCTCTTCATCCTTGTTGCGTGGTCTATAACAGACTCCCACCATGATAACTTCCTTGTTGGCCTTTCCCCTGATTCTTACCCATAAATGCTCAACCCTATTGTCACTATCATTAAGCTCTAGACAGTCAAATACTCCCTGACATTCAGGGCTACCCCACCACCCCTCCTTCCTTGCCTTCTGAGGAGTTTACAGCCATCCATTGCAGCACTCTAGTTGTGCGAGTCATCCCACCGTGTTCCCATGAGGGCAACTACTTCAGTTTTCTTGCTGCACAATGGCTTACAGCTCCTCCTGTTTGTTGCCCATGCTGTGTGCACTCATGAAGATGCACTTCAGCTGGGCTGTTCATCCCGCCTTTTTGCAGGGAGAAGCTCTAATTCCTACATGACCATTCTCAGGCATTTCCATGGTTTCTAACACACCAACAAGCCTTGTGTCTTCACTGTCACACAGATCTCATTTCCCTACTTCTACTGAGCCGGCAGACTGAGAGACCTTGCTAGCATACTGTCCCTCAAACATTGGTGCACAGCCACCAGGCTTATCTCTAGTGAACCTAGTTTTATCCCTTTTCCCCTTCAAATCTAGGTTAAAGCTTTTTCAATGAGCCCTAACTCCTGAGCAAAGATCCTTTTCTCCCTTTGGGACTGGTGTACCCCACCTGTTGCCAGCAGGCGTGGTGTCATGTAAACTGAGCCATGATCAAATTCTGCCAGTGACACCAGGCTTGGAGCCATGTATTGATCTGCTGGCTCTTCCTGTCTCTTCCCTCATCATTCCCTGCAACTGGAAGGGCAGAGGAGAATTCAGTGGTGCCCAGTGACAGGACCAAAGGCAATGGGCACAAAGTGAAACACAGGAGGTTACACTTGAACGTGAGGAAATGGTTTTTTACTTGAGGGTCACTGAGCACTGGAAAAAGTCGCCCAGAAACATTGCAGAATTTCCTTCCTTGGAGATACTTAAAAGCTGTCTGGACATGATCCTGGGCAGCCTGCTCTAGGTAGCCCTGCTTGAGCAGAGGGTTGGACCAGATGACCTCCAGAAGTTCCTTCCAGCCTCTCCCATTCTGTGATTCTGTGAACTTAACACTAGACAGTCATGGTCTTGCTTGCCCTTATACTATAACATTACAGCTAGCTTTGCAAACAGTTCTTCCGTACTGGTATTAAAAAGCTCTACCAAGCACTTCTGAAGTTGTAAAGGAAGCAGCAGGCCACAAGAATGAGGTCAACACTGCAAACGTTGGCAAGAAGCCAGTTCCTGAGAGTTTATAACTTTATGGTGAGCCAGCAAAAGGGTAATATGATCCCTACCCTGCAAAAGTGCAGGCTTGGCTGAAACTTTTGCCTATGTCTTGATTTCCTTGGTAGGTCTACAAAACCCAGAGGAACTGGAGGGAAAGCTATCAGCCATAATATGTATGCATGCTCTAATAGTCACTGAGGATGTACCTCTTAGGAGCAAGAATGTTGGTCAGTCTGTACTTTGTGTAGGGTGCCAGGATTCTGGAAAATTCAGGTGTAATATGCTTGGGTAGTATTCAAGGGTGCTTTTCTTAGCCTCCATCAAACCACTGTTTAATGAAGGACAGAATGGATTGGGCCAAAGTCTGGGCACACACTGTTACCTCAGGAGACAGAAGGAGCATGCCAGGTGAAGCAGTCTCATCAGCCCTCATTCACTAAAGAGCTACGATCCCATCTTCTACCACTACTGTATTGGTTTGGCCCATTTTGTAAAGCGTGGATAAATTGAAGTGAATCCTCTACAACCAGCTTTCTATCCAGGTCTCTACCCATGGAGCTTGGCCTTGCTGATCTTAAAGGTCTTTTCCAACATAAATAATTCCATGATTCTATGAATATCAGAGGCCTCAACACAGATCAAGTGACTGAGGGAGGATGTAGCTCTCCATGTCTCATGATGTTGGGAGTATCTGGTGCCTCTCACTCTTGCTGTGGCTGGGGCAGGGGGAGATGGTCTCCTTGCCACCAGGAGGTGTGCAGTTGTGTGGGATCTTTGTTGCCAAAAGACCTGAGGGAGGTCAACTGACTGCAGCATCAGAGATAACAAGAGATTGACTGGATCTTCTGAGACCCTGTGTTACAGATTTGTTATTAGAATTAATTAACCACATTTGATTTTATAGAAACACATTTGATTTTATAGTTATTTTAATAGGAATACAGAGTTATAAGAAATATTTTAATGAAATTTGTATTTGTACAGCAACAGCTGCTATGAAATCTTCTGTATAACCCCGTACCAAGGCCAAAGGAATTGGTCAGAATCACCTAGTAGGAACATTTAGAACTTAGATAACAGACTTAAGATTCAAGATGATTGTTTATATGTAACCTAGGAGAATGTACTAAAATGTCAAAATGTAGAATTAATGGGAACTGGGGAGAGTCGAGTGAAGTAACTCGTAGTTACCTGCCAAGAAATAGTTACCTTAAGTAAAAGGTAATTCCGGCAGGGGGAGATCACGACCACTGACTCATGTACCACCTACCCGATTAATACTCCAGACCCATTTCCAGACCTTTCTAGCCTTTACTGCACAGAATCGGATATGGGAGGAGAGTATGTTAAGGATTTTCGGGAAATACTATGTTTATGCATGCATATTTAATGAATATGTATGAATGAGTTCTATATAGGGTATATGATTTTGAAACTTCATGTGCGTTGATCGTGAGAGGACTCACGCACCTGGCCATTAATAAAGAAGTGTCTGCTTATCTACATCACATTGGTGATTATTCCGAGATTTCGGTAACACCTGCAGCTTCAAGAGGCCAAATCCCCAGCTGTACTGAGTCTGAGCTTCTGGGGTGGGAAATGGAGACTTCCATGATGACAAGGCAGGAATTCTGTCTTCCAGCAGCAGGAGGCAGGTGCCTGCCCCACCTGCAGTTCTGCAATTACAGAACTGGTTGAGTGCTCTGGAAGCAGACAAAGCTCTAGGAATTCTCCTACGAAGGACCTGATCTGGCTGAGCCTGAGCTGCACAGCAGCACCAAGAGGAAGCAGCAAGAGATTATATTGGGAAGAGGCTCCCACCTGCTGTGGACAGAGGCCTCATCTGTCTATCTGACCTGCTGTCTAGGGAGGTTCTCTGCTCTTTGGGAGCTCAGTTCCAGGATATAGTGGAGAAGCTATCTACCTTTCAAACTATAACACCCTGCTGCTCTTCCACGTGGGCAAAAATGATATTGTCAGGGGAGACCTGGAGCCTATCAAACAAGAGTACATGGTTCCAGGGGCAAGAGGATGGGTGGGGTGGGGACAGGTGATTTTTTCCTCTGTCTTGCTGGTGAGGAAGGGCTTGAGAGGAACTAGACTGTGGAACAACATCTGTTTGTGCAGCTGGTGTCAAGAATAGGGGAATGTCTTCTATGATCCTAGGATCCTCTTTGAAGATCAAGAACTGATAGGAAGAGACAGGATATACAATACAAAGTGGGCAAAAGCATCTTTGCCAACAGACTGGTGGCAGTCTGTTCTCCTCTGATGAGAACTTTAAACTAGGAACAAAGCAGGAAAGATGATGAACAAACAACAATCAAATGAGGAAGTTGTGGACTAAGTCTGCAAGCAAAATGTGCAGGGTGAACTGGACAGGAGAGACCTTGTAGTCAACAATTCAGCGCTGAAGGGGGACCACCTCAATCGTAAGGACATAAATAAAGGAGTACTTACAGGACAGTGTGATGGAGAAAGCTCTCTCACCTTTTTTAGGTGAAATGCCTGTACATTGCTGCACAGAGCATGGGGAACAAATGAGAAATTAAAGAGCATGTGTGCATCTGTTGTAAATCTCATTGAGATTTGGTGAGACACACATGGTGGGTTAGCTTACAAGACCAGAGTGCTGTTATGGATGGATGGATACAGGCTCCAGGAGGGGGAAATGCCTTTATGTCAGAGAGCAGAAGGAATGCATGGAGCTCTGGCCTCGGACAGGTGATGAGTCAGTTGAGAGTTTATGGGTTAGCATTAGAAGGCAGGCCAATGTGGGTAATCTTGTGATGGGTGTCTGGCACAGACTGCCTGATTAGGAGGAAGCAGAGAGTGTGCTGATGAACTGGAGTACACTGATGATAAATTCCTGGCACAGGTGATCAATGAGCTGACAAGGAGAGGCACTCTCCTGGACCTGATACTTACAAACAAGGAAATACTAGTTGTGGGTGTGAAAACTGGGGATAGCCTTGGCTGCAGTAACCACAAGATGATGGAGTTCAGGATCTTGAAAAAAGGGAACAATGTAAATATTAGGATCATAATCCTGGACTTCGGCAGAGTTGAGTTTGAGCTATTCAGGGATCTCCTTGGAAGAATCTTATGGGAGATGGTCCTGGAGAGGAGTCCAGTAGAGCTGTATAGTTTTCAAGGAGCACCTCCTCCCATCTCAAGAATGGTCCATCCCAATAAGCAGGAAATCAAACAAGAGTTGCAGAAGGCCTACACCAAAGACCAAGATGCTCCTTACAAAACTCAAATGTAAAAATGAAGCATCCAAGAGGTGGAAGCAGGATCACACAGCCCAGGAGGAACACAACGACACTGTCCAAATGCTCAGGAATGGTGTTAAGAAAGCCAAAGCCCACCTGGAACTGAATAGGCAAGGGATGTGAATGGCAACAAGAAGGGCTTCTGCAGGTGTATGAGCAGCAAAAAGACAACTAGGGAAACATGACCTCTTAGCTGAAAGGGGCAGGGGAACTAGCAACAAAGGATGCCAAAAAGGCTGAGTTACTCAGTGCATTCTTTGCATTAGTCTTTACTGGTAAGACTGACCTCCCAGAATCCCAGGTCCTCAAGGCCAAGGAGAAAGTCTGGAGCAAGGAAGACTTACCCTCAATGAAGGAGAATCAGGTTAGAGAACATTTAAACAAAATGTACATACAGAATTCTATTGGGCCTGACAAGTTGAACAGGATGAAAGAGAAAACCTTTTTACTGTGAGGGCGGTCAAACACTCAGAAGGAACAGGTTTGCCCAGGGAAGCTGTGGAGTCTCCATCCTAGGGGATATTAAAAACCTGACTGGACACAGTCTTAAGCAACCTGCTCTGTTTAAACCTGCTTTGAGCAAGGGGCTGGACTAGATAATCTTGTGAGATCCCTTCCAACCTCACCTGAAAGTTAAGGTGGTGGTTCTGTGAATCAGTCCTATCAGTGGTGAACAAATAACACAGACTCAGTGGGATGCATCAGACCAGAATTCTTAGGTGCATGGTGTGGTGTCTATCTGTATACAATGCAGATGACCAGAAGCAGGATGCATGCTAGAAAGCCACTTCCAGTCAAGGACAAACACAAGAATGTGCCATAGTACTTCCACTGCAAAACACTCCTGCTATCCGCCAGCAAGGACGTGATCTGCCTACCCAAAAAGTCCCTGAAACCTTGAGAATGTAAAAATAAAGCAAGCTCATTGTATTTGACCTGCACTGCTTTTTCACATACCTACCACAGGCACTAAATACATGGTCTACTGCAGAAACACAAATAGATTATCTATGATAATATTGTGCCTTGCAATCATTTGTCCAGTATAAATAGGAAATGACACTGGCAGAAAGAGAAGCCTCTCAATCTGCCTTAATTAAACTATCCTTATTTAAACTGAGAAGACTGTTATCTTCTCAGCAAGAGAGGACCCAGACAGAACAACTCCTAACAGCACAGAAAACCAAGGCATCAGCTTGGACACAAATGTACTCTGACAGAGCCATAACATCTTTCTCATAATAGGGTAAAACATTTGGCCAAAACACCAAAGCAAATTTTAGGTTACTCACCTATAACAAAACCAAAATAGCACGCAGGTAGAGCAGGCCAGATGAATAATCTCCAAATTAATAATCCAGCAGAGTCTCAACAGATGCTGAATTGATGTTCAGCCCACAATGTTCTGTACCTCCCTCCCACCCACTGTCCCTGCAGGGAAGAATGCAGTCCTAGGCAACTGGGAAGATCGGATCTGCATGACATATTAAACATTCCATTGAAATAAATGGCCCACATTCTGTGGCTGGGAGGATGTTTCTTCAGCCATTATCCCCCTTATGGTCATTCTTTCACTCTCTCTGTATTCATAATTAGTTATCTGTGTCTTATCTCAAATTACATTATAGTTCAGATGATGTCCAAGAAGATACCACTTTACTTACCTCAGGCAGTGGAAGGATAAGAATGTGGTCACTCTTGACTGACATTGAAGCCCTAGGTTAAAACTGGTTGTAAAATTTCATTTTCTGCCCTCATTTAGTAACACAATACTGACTGAACTTTCTAAATCCAGGAAAAGGATGCAGCTGTCTCTTCAAACACAAATAAAAGAATCTTAGTCTGATGGAGAAAGAGGGCTTAATCCGTACTACTGTCCATAACATTTTCTACCGGTAGCTTCCAGTCCAGCACGATGACTTAGCAGTTATATTTTAGAATTTGCAAGTTTCGGGCATGGCTCTATTAGCACTTCAGTACATACTTGCTGCTGAAGTTTTATGGACAAGATCTACTGCCTATGGAAAGACAGTACACAATGTACGGCCATAATAACTCACTAGTGGAATTTGACTTTGTACTCCAAATTACAAAAGTAACACATTATACAACCAAAAAGAAATCTTAAAAATATATGTATTTTTAGATTAGCAGAACTACTTCTTCTCAGTTAACTAGGAATGTAAAAATGGAAATACACATATGTGCATGTGTGCTTCAACTCAAGACATAGGCCAGACATTAAAAAAATTAGGTTGAACATTTTACCTGCCAGAATAACTAGCTGAAAACATAAGAGAGCATGACTGGGGAAAAAAGCAATGGTCTTATATGTGGCATAAATGCTTGTTTAGAATTTGTAATTTTTCATTCTGTTACAGTTTGCCAGAGTTTGATACCCCCAGTATGAAATATGGCATCCAAGACAAAGCAGATGAAACAGGACACCACGCTGGGAGAGTTTTCCCATGCTGGGAAAAGTAAGCAAGGAGTAAGAACCAAGAATGGAGATATGACATCCAGTGACATGGAAATACTTGTCAAAGAGAGAAAACTGTACTTGCAGAAGGAATACAAGATTCTCACTGAACATATGAACACATACACGGGAAGACTGGACCACTTTCTGCAGGAAAATAAATTCCTAGAAAAGGAAGTCCAACGGAATCAGGAAGAGAACAAGGCTTACCTCTCTTACATAAGAAAACACAACCAGAAGTGCCAGAATCTGATAATAACACTAAATGACCAGAATCACACTGATTTGTCTCAAGTCCGGATGCAGAAGGAAAAACTAATCTCACAGTACACAGAAAAAGAGAAGGAGGTAAGGAGCTCTCTGATGAATGTGGAGACAAAGTACTCTCTTATGCTTAAGGAGATTGAAGACCTGCAGCCTGCCAAAGGTCCATCTGTTTTTCTGGAACAGCAGGAAAAGATTAAAGAGCTGGAGAAGGAACTGTTGGTCACAAAGATACAGCGTTCAGAGGAAATGCACAAAATCAAGAGCAGATTTCTGCAGGCCAAGGCTGAATGTGAGACAGACTTTCATCAGAAGATCCAGGTTCTCACAAAGACAGCAGAAGAAGCAGCAATACAGTCTCTGATTCAGCATATCAAACAAGCAAAAGCAGAGAATCGGCATCTGCGCAAGGAATTGCTCAGACTCATCCGATACTCAAAAATCCTTAAAGAAACTGAAGTTCAACTGAGAGTGCAGCACCAGCAGCTTCTTTGGGAGAACCAGTACACTCAGCACATGGCACACATGTGCCACTTGTTACACCAGCATGAGGCACACAATGCAAATGCCAAAACCTACGGCTCTCACAGCCTGTTCAGATGCGTCCATCAACGTAAGAAATAAAAAACCCCACTACTCCACTCCTCACTCGTGCCAATATATCAGTAGACATAGCTGGACTGTCAGCTGTTGCCACTATAAGTTAGGTAACAGAGTATACAGAAGTAAATGTTCTGTGGGTGGAAATTCATATAGATCATGCTCAGCGTGCAATTCAGACAATAGATCTTAAAAGTAACCTCAGCTTTAACTTCCATGCCAACTGTATCAAGACATTTGAAACTGCAATCCCTTCGTGTCCCAAAATAAACAATGACATTTTCTCTTTGAGATCAGTCTTTGATGTTTTATTAATCAGTAATTTTCCATGGGAAAATTCTAGTATTTTTTATATTTATATAAATATATAAAGGCAATCTGTATGTTACTTTTCACTGCAAATGACATCTGATACCATAGTATAAACCAATGTAGGCCAGCTCTTACTTTCAGCAACAATCATTTTCCCAAATCTTCTACATGCCAAAGACTTTATTTTACCTTCTGCTAGTGTCCAAAGGACAGAAAATAAATATCCAAGCAATCGAATCCTTTAAACAATATAAGCAGTTGAGGTATTTGGCCCTTGGTCATAACTATCAATAAAATATATTCACTGGATATATTTCATATTAATTTTTACTTCTGATTCTTTTCTTGCTTTATTGCTTCACTTGAGAAGCAAGAGGTAAAGAGTTATATTTCAAATAGATTGCAGCTATATTCACTTTCCAAGATGAACACTTAGGGATTTCAATTACCTCATTAACACCAGAGGTCACCCTCACTACAAGTTTTAACATTCACATAGGGATATTTTCTACAGCAGCAGACCTTAAGTGAGATTGGAGACACCTCAAAGGGCAATCAATCAGAGCAGGGCCACTTTCAGTGGCTTTTGAGTATCTCCAAGAACTGAGACTCCATAGCCTCTCTGTGCAGCCTGTTCCAGTGTTTGACCACACTCACAGTAAAAAATGTTTCTTCTTAATTTAAATGGAATTTAAATTCCATCACAAATTTCAATTTCAGAACAGTCTGGCTCTGCCTGATATTTAAATACATCAGTAAGAACCCCTGAGCCTTCTTCAGGCTAAACACCGGGAGCCTCTTCCTGTACCCAAGCCTTAATCATCTCTGTGGCCCTTTGCTGGACACAATCCTCTATGTCTGTGTCTGTCTTATACTGGGGAGCCCAGAACCACACAAGATGCTCTAGGTATGGTCATGCGCTAGGTATGGTCTCTCAGTGCTGAGTAAAAGAGAAGGATTGCCTCCCCAAATGAGCTGGCAAGGCTCTTCCTAGTGCAGCCCAGGATGCTCTTTGCCACCTTTGGTGTAAAAGCACATTTGCTGGCTCATGGTCAACCTGGTGTCCACCAAGATCTCCAGGTCCTTTCCTGCCAAGCTGTCTTCTAGCCAGATAGGTGCCAGCCTGTACTGTTGCATGAGACTCTTCCTCCCCAAGTGCAGGACTTGGCATTTTCCAGCGACGAAGTTCACAAGGCTCCTGCTGACCCACCTCTCTAGCTTGACAGGGTCCCTCTGATTAGTGGCACGGCCATCTGCTCTGTCAGCCGCTCCTCCCTGTTTTCTATCACCTGCAGACTTGCTGCGGCAGCACTCCAGCCCCCCACCCAGCAGATTAGCGAAGAAGCTACACAGCACTGGGGCACCTGTATTGACCTGACCACTAGGTACACCTAGTGTACCTGCTAGGGTACACCACTAGCAACTGACCTCCAGCTGGACGTAATGTCACTGATGACAAATCCTCGGTTCCAGCAGTTCAGCAAGTTTTCAGTCTGTGTAACTATGGCTGAACTAGTCTGCGTTTAGCTTGTCAACAAAGGCTATTTAGGGAATCAGTTTCTGCCAGAGCATGCTGCTAGCAAGGAAATATTTGCATTGCAGGTCTTGGAAATAACGCGGTTTAGATTAAAAAAAAACAAAAGTAGGAATTTGTTGTTTTTTTTTTTTTTTACAGTGCACTGGAAGGACACCAGGTGCTGAGAGCAATGCCCGACATCCCCCCCCTGACACTAGTTTATCAGATGAAGCCACAGGGTCGCGCTGCGCTGGAGAAGCTTTGCACTTTGCCTGCGCCACTGCCCGGCCGCCCCCTGAGGGAGTCGTCCGGCGGCGGTGCGGGACTCCCCCGGCACCCACCGGCTCAGCCAGCCCAGGCCGAGCCCACGGCGGCACCTCCGGCTACACAGCAGGGTGCCAGGGCGGGGGAAGGAAGGAAAAAAAGGAGGCGGCAGCGGCCTGCCCTCCCCTCAGGCACCGCGCCCGCCCCTCAGGCACCGCGCCGCCCCTCAGGCACCGCGCCCGCCCCTCCGGCACCGCGCCCGCCCCTCCGGCACCGCGCCCGCCCCTCCGGCACCGCGCCCGCCCCTCCGGCACCGCGCCCGCCCCTCCGGCACCGCGCCCGCCGCCGCCGCCTCCCGCCGCGGGGGGCGCGAGCGCGGGCCGCTGGGCGCATGCGTCTGGCGGCGCCTTGTTTCCATAGCAGCGGGAGTGCGTCCGTGCCGAGCCGAGCCCCGCCGAGCTCGCCCGCCCTCCCGGCGCCTCGGCTCGTCCGCCATGAGTGAGCCGGAGGTGGAGGCTCTCGTCTCTCGGAAGTACGAGATCAAGAAGCGGTTGGGCAAGGGGGTGAGTGTGCCGGGGGCCTGGGGGGCGCGGGGGGACTGGGCGGGGGGTCCCGCCTTTCCCTGCGGCCTCCTGAGCCGCGCTTAGTGCTGGAGGCCCGGACGTTTATACAGCTGAAGAAAAACTGGGCTTTGAGATATTTATTGTGACTCATAGAGAAAAAAAATCATAAATCGTAGCTTGATAACTTTTCTGTGACTTCTTATAGTCGTTACACAACTAAACTTCAGAGGAAGTGTTATGTGGTAGCGTGTGAAACTGAAAATACCCTTAAATTCCCCGTCAGGCTTTTTTCCGCCCCCCCCCCCGAAACTTACTGGAGATCGGCCACACAAAGCACTGAACTTGCCAGTACACCTGGTTTCCAGTAAAATGAATCTGAGTCTCAAATTATATTCTGTTTGTGCCAGCCAAATTCTTTTGCCTTTGCCGTAACCCCATTGCTTCAAGGATTTATGCAGCATAAAATATTTTTTTTCCGCATAAATTTCATATTTTTGTATGTGAACCAACGTTAATGCCTAAGATCTTTATTCTCAGGCAGCCTCCAAACCTTTCCTGATTATCTGCTTTTCTGTTCTGGCAGCCCTTTGCGGTTGTTTAGTTGTGTTGATACTGGAAGTTAAATATTTCGTGTACAAGGGGGCACTTCAGAGGAGCTTATTTTCTTCATTATCCTCCAAGACAATGCTTTCATTTTTTCCTTTTAAATTCACATTGATCTTTCTTACTGCTGTAATTCATTCTAAGTTTGCCTCTGACTTGAGGTTTTGTGGATAACCGGCTAGCTGAAAAAGGTCACATAGACATAGTCCAGCTGGCTAGACAAAAATGCACATCGCTCTCAGCTTATCTGAAGTAAAGCAAAATACACTATCCTTGGCTGTTCTTGTTACACAATAACAGGAAGATTGCGGTGGGAAAAGAATGTTGCAGGTGGGAACAGATAACTACAGAAGAGAAAGTAGGGGCGGGCTTGGTATTTAGGCAACTAACCAATAATGAGCTTAACTTTTATAATATGTATGAGCTAATTATAACAAGGCATAAAAGGTGACTGTAAGGCACAATAAACGAAGTCTGCTGATCACTCATATTGAGTGACTGTGTCTTCCCTCCATCGCGACAAGGTTTGCTGCCATCTTGTTATTAGTTATCACCTTTCTCCCTTCGACAATGGAATATATTACATCTTTTAACATGCTAGGTTCTTTGAACAGAATTACATTATTCTTTCATCTGAAATGTCAGATTATTTGAGAGATCCATTTGAAGACTGTTCACAAACATAACTACATACATTCACATCTTTAAAGGACTTTAGTGGTTTCAGGTCCATCATCACTGACATTATCAAAACTACTAGTCAAGCTCTTGACTTAAGTGCTTCCAGTCTCCTAAATACCTGTGTTTCCTGCCTCTTTTATGAGAAAGTTCTGTATGTATTGTGTTTGCACACACCTAGTGTACTTACCAGAGCACTAAAAAGGCTGTTGGAGTCCCTGAAACAGATGAGGACTGCCCAGCATATAGAGCAGAGAAGTGCAGCAGCAAGGGAAATAAACTGTTCCTGTACAGTTTGGGGTTTTTTTGTTGGTTTTGGTTTTTTTGTTGTTGTTGTTTTGTTTTTTAACTAAAATCTGTGTTGTCTACTAAGGGAACAGGAAGTTTAACCTGAGTTTTCCCTATTCTGGATGACTCTGTGATACTTTGCAAAAGGTGATTACTTGGTCTCCCTTGTGATACAGAACCAGTTTTCTCATTTTTAGGTCACAGATTTGAATTTTAACTTTCATATTCTAGGAGATGCCTTACATCTGCACAGTGGGGTCATTCCTCATTCAGAAATGCCCAGTTAATATTTAAACACTTGTAGAAAGTGAAACAGCTGTAATATGAGATATTGAGTGATTTTCATGCTTAAATACTCAGATAGCAACATTGAGGCAGACTTCCCAAGAATATGTGTGATCCCGGAGTATGGGTTCAGGTCCTTTGCTGTGCATCAGGAATTACAAACAGTTGGCATATAAGTATCTCAGATAAGTGCTATAATACTACTACACTGTTGGCAATTGGGATGGCTCTTTCTTTCCAAGTAACAAGTGACAGGATGAGGGGAACCAGCCTGAAGTTATGCAAGGTGAGGTTTGGATTGGATACTATGAAAAATTCCTTCACCAAAAGGGTTTTCAAGCATTGGAACAGGCTGCCCAGGGAAGCGGTTGAGTCACAATCCCAGGAGGCATTTAAAAGACGTGTAGATGTGGTGCTCGGGGACATGATTTAGTGGTGGGCTTGGCAGTGCCAGGTTAACAGTTGGACATGATGGTCTTAAAGGTCTTTTCCAACCTAAATGATTCCACGATAGTGTCACTACAGGCCTTGGTAAAAAGTGCCTCTCCATCTTTCTTGTAAACTCCTTTGAGTATTGAAAGGCCATAATGAGGCCTCCTCAGAGACTGCTCTTCTTCAGGCTAAACAACGCCAACTCTCTCAGCCTTTCTTTGCAGAAGTGTTTCAGCCCTCAGGCCATTTTCTTGTCCCTCTCTAACTGATCCATGTCTTGTGCTGGAGACCCCTGAGCTGGACACAGTGCTCCAGGTGGGGTCTCCAGACCAGAGCAGAGGGGGAGATTCACTTGCTTTTAAAGGCTGGCTAAGCTTCTTTTGTTACAGCCCAGGATATGCTTCGCTTTCTGGGCTGCAAGTGCAGACTGCTGGCTCATATCCAGTTTTTCATTAACCAGTACCTTGAAGTCCTTCTCCACAGGGCTGCTCTCAATCCATTCCTCCCCCAGTCTGTACTGATACTGGGGATTGCCCCGACCCAAGCACAGGGCCTTGCACTTGACCCTGCTGAACTTCGTGAGTGTGTACATCTACTATTGGCTGCTTTGGTGGCCAGGATGCTTGACCTTGTGGACCTTTGGTTGGAGTAAGTACAGATGTTCTTAGTCCTTGACTCAACCAAGTATTGCCCATTGGCCTAATGTCTCTTTCTTCTGCGTAGCTGGTGATTACCTCTTCTTTCAGTCTCTGTTGAGCACGTTCTTTTTCCACCTTCCACACCGAAGGTCTAAACTGTGCTTAAGGTGTCATAGTACACTGTTCATCTGTCCTTTTTCTCCATAGGCTTATGGCATTGTATGGAAAGCAATCAATCGCAAGACAGGAGAAATAGTTGCTGTTAAAAAAATTTTTGATGCTTTCAGGAACAGAACGGATGCTCAGGTGAGAAATCATTGTTCTAACATGTCCTGAAAAATGTGGTGGGAGTTCATAGATATTTTCAGGATTTATATCTCAAAAGGTGTTAGTTATTTGACAATTATGCATATAATAATACAGTCCACAGCTGTATTAGGATAAAAGGGAGAAATAAATATCAAGCTTTGTATATTATGGCATCTACAAAATACTGTTTGATGTCCCTGAAGAAAAAGTGCCTTCATAGGCATTCACAATTTGATTCTCCCTTATGTTATGGTATAGTGTCTAAGCACAGAGAGCATACTTGTGACTCTCTGGTGAGCAACTGAGTTTTTTCTAGCATGTCTACTATATAAGGGTTTGCTTCGCTTTAGAGATTAGAATGAATTTAACCTACTCGTGGGAAGTCCATACTCTGTTCTGTCATTCTGTTGAGGTGTTAATAAACTTTTTTTTTTGTTTATTTCTAGAGAACATTTCGAGAGGTTATGTTCCTGAAGGTAATGTCCATTTCCCCCCCTCCTGTCTGACTTTTAATTATCTCAGAAGTTGTACATGTATTTTCTTCCCACTGTTTTTCAAAATGCAATGATCAGTGTTGACAACTCTATTCATTTCTGCACCATCTTGGCAAACGGTCTTTCCATGACCAGATAAAAACACCTGAATGAAATGGAAAGTTGGTCTTACTTTTTTTGAGATAAACCCTGTTCTTTCACCATTTTTAGCAGTATGTCTGTTCTAGGATCACCATATTGACTTGCACTTTCTGTTACTTCTTACTTCCTTGTGGGTAGAAAGTGTTTTCTTAAATTTTAAATGCCATAATCCAGAGGTGGGGCTGGGGTGTGGAAGAGATTTGCATGCCAAAATTTTTTTCCTTCATCATGTGAGAAGCAACTTGACCACTTGAAATAATTAAAGCAAAACTAATATGGAAGTTACGTATGGAATTCCTTAAGGCGGGTCTTATTTTGATATAATTGACCACACACTATGCCTAATTACGTTATCAATGGCAGTGGCATTATTATCTGTCCGTTCCTCCACAGACTTATTGTGTAGAAACACCAGTGTTTCTGAATGGTGATAATGTTGTTATAACTATGATTTTTCTAAGGACACAAGCCAGGCTGGGCTCATAGGAAGATGTATTTCCTAAGACTGTCAAGTATAAGCAGGAAAGAGATGAGGTTTTTTGCTTTTTCATTATTCTTTCAGCCTGAAGCAGAAGCTGAAAACTGAAAAGCTAAAAAGATATGAGAGCAATTCCTTAGAAGTTAGTTATCTGTAAGTTAGATCATCTCTGAAAGTATAGCACATCTGGAGTAGATGGGCGGAGAAGGAGTTGGGAGAAGAAGGATATTTCTGCTGAAGGAAAGGACTAGTAATTTTGGGAGAGGGAGGTTAATGTGCTATTATGCCCTTACTTTCATGTCTTTTGGTGACCAATAGATTTAAGAATTGTCATTTTCCCCTCCTATTTTTGAAGGTATCTTACAGCTTTTTCTTGAGGTTCAAGACTGAGAGATCAGAAAGGGAAAGACATAAGAAATACTCTTTCATTGATTGGTAACCGGGTGCTTTCTGTGCACGTTACTTCCTGTGTGTAATGATTGCTTAGTTTAATCTGTATGTTTATCATATGAGAATTTGATGGACTGGATGAAGTTTATTGTAATTGAGAAGTGTTGATGTTGAATCTAGGCATTTTGGTGATTCTCTTCTGGGTGATATATAATATGCTGGTTGTTAAGCTGCTTGCAGGTTTTATGTTTATTGTTTAGTATAGTTGTAGGCCTATTTGGTGCATTTTGGGCCACATTTTAGAATGTCATTTTTGGTGATCAGTGAGAGCATTGTTCTTTAAGCAAAACTAAGTAAGACTGGCTCTGACCACATTTTTTTCAAAGTGGGTTGTTTTTTTAGTATGGATTGAAACTTTTTCTTAACTTTCCCTTACCAGTTCCGGGGCAAGACAGTGTGAGACAATGGGGTTTTCCTGCAGTGCGAAGTAAGTTCTTAAACAGCTCAAGTTACATGGTCAAGACTGATCTGCATCTCTAGAAAAATACCCCTTTTGGGTATAAAAACTATCTTTAGATTATTTGGATAGGTATTTTGAATATTGTCCTTAGAATAAGTGCAAGGGTATTTGATGGCCTGGTTGTATATTACTGCTTTGTAAGTATATTTTCATGGGTTGTTGCAGGTGAGTGTGTTGGTTTGTGGATTTTTCTAGATGTAATACATTATAACCAATTTATGTCTTGGCCTCAGAGTCCAGGAAGATGGTGCTATTTGTAAGAATGTGCTGGAGATAGCTTAATATTATGATATTTTAGACTGTTCATAACTGAATTTGTGACAGAAATAGATAAAAGGTCTGTATGGCTGGTTCAAATAACAAAAAATTCATTTATGTATTTTAGATATAAGTGTAGTTTTATGGTGCAGCTATTTGTACTTTTATACCCAGGGTAGTTCATGAAAATGTTGGCATACTGTGAAGTGTTCACAGTGTCTCTAGGTGCATAAAAGTGTTACCTATAGGAAAAAAAAGTTGTTAAGACTGAGGATGAAGTAAATGATCTTGACGGCATTGTCAGTCTCCAAATGTGAGGACAGAATTCACCTGCGGTTCAAGATATCTATCTTTAGGTACTGTTTGTATGCTGACTGTCTGATTTCCCATTACAGTCAGTTCAATCAATGCAGCCTGTAGAGTGTTTCAGCCTGCTCTCAAATAGATACTTTTTGGTTGGGTGGGTTTTTGAATTATGAATATTGATGGCAACTTGTTCTGTTTTCACTGCCATAATGATTTTTTGTGTTCATTAGGAAATAGAAGGTGCATAAAGCTGACTGGATTTTATTCACAAATGCTATAGAGGTATTTTTAGAACTAATACTTTGGACAACAGAGTTGTTGGTTGGTTGTTTTTTTTTAGATTAATTGGCTGGTTTCATACTGTGGAGCAAGCTTAAATCCTTTGTTTTTAATTTATTTCAGTTGAAGCATAATGAAGGAAATAGCATGTTAATAATTGTTCTAGGCAATAATACAAAATGAAATTATAATTCACAGGCAAGACACTTGATTTTGACAGTTGGATCCCTTACCTCTGCAGGAATTTGGAGAACATCCAAATGTTATCAAGCTGCTTGATGTTATCCGAGCTCAGAATGATAAGGACATCTACCTCATCTTTGAGTCAATGGGTGAGACTTAGCATTGCATCAGCCATTTAAATACAGGCTCTCCTATGAGTTATCTTTGTTCCTTACTTTGATAGTAGTGTGTGATGATTCACATGACTATTCATATAAGTAGACCTATAAGTAGGAGCAGTACAGGCTGTTTTGTATATATATGTCAGTTGTAACTAGATGGGTATAGCAGTGAGGCTTTAAAGGGACTAATAATTATATGAGAACTGGCTGGTTGAGATGAAGGAAAGACAGCAGTGAGCAACAAATTAGCAGGCTTATAGAGACAGAAGAGTTACATATGGAAGGAACTGTGCAATTTTGTTATAACAAAAGTATGCAATAGTAGAAAAGTTACTGTAGCATGAGCTGCAAGTCAAACCCATAAAGATTGCACTACTATTAGTAATGACAGTGTTAACTTCTGTTGAAGATGCACTTGAAAGATTACAGTTTGGACAATGGTCTAGTCTGGCCTTGCTTTGAAGAACTTATATTCACAACTTGGTAATCTTTTACTGATGTTAGATATATTACTGATGCAATATATTACAGAGACAGATTTACATGCTGTGATTATGAAGGGGAATTTGCTGAAAGATATCCACAAGTGTTACATTCTCTACCAACTCCTGAAGGCAACTAAATTCATCCACTCAGGAAATGTTATTCACAGAGATCAGAAGGTATATTTCAGTCATAGTATTTATCCTTCACTCAAGTTTTCTGTTAAACACTAAATGGAAAAGTATGAAAAGAATGAGACTAGTAAAAGAACCTTGATAATAATCTTCTGCCATTCATAGAGTAAAAAGCTTATTAATTTTCCTTTGTTCAATTCAGCCTTCAAATATCTTACTGGATGCAGACTGCTTTGTTAAACTTTGTGATTTTGGGCTGGCCCGTTCTTTATGTCAGATGAATGAGGACCAAGGCAATCCTGCTCTAACGGAATATGTGGCAACACGCTGGTACCGAGCCCCTGAGATCTTACTTTCCTCTCGGAGGTAACTTCTTAATGCGAGCGAAGGGATGGGATTCTCAGGGTTTTTTGGCACTAGGAAAATATATTGTCTAAAAGTCTTAAATATTTTCATTTTAGATGTCACCAGATGCAATGTCATGTCAGCAGTCCATTCTGTCAATATGGATTTAAACTTAAGTTCTGCAACATAAAAATCTCTCATTACATGTACATTTCCTTCCTGGTTTTTTAGATTGTCCATTTACATACATTATCAGCTCACCTGTTTGTCATCCGTTCTCCCACTAGACTTGCTTTTTCTTCCCTTAAATCTGCGTTTTTACAAAATTTGGTTGAGTATTTCAGTCCTCTTTTACAAATTTAATGAGAGTTCTTTGATAGACCTTCAGAAAATATGCTGTAATCAAATGTTAAATCAGCTGCCTGTTAGTCAGGGTTAGTCCTTTTTTTTGACTTAAATATACAAAATCTTATTGATCGGAAAAGAAAATAAATACAGGCTGGGTTAGTATCCAAAATTTGAAATGCGGCTGTTTTGCAAACTGTCATTTACCCATTGTTTGACATTTACTTTAGTAATAGTAACTACTTTCTAGATAGATTATGCCCTGAAAAGTCAGTTGTTTCCAAACAGCAACTCCTATCCTCACTGTTGGTCATGTGAAAAGTATCTATTACCTTCTCCTGGCATTTACCTTTAATATATTTCCTTTTATGGTTTCCTAGAGTGTATTTTAGTAGGATAAATCTCCTTTCTGTTTTATGCTTGCAAGCTTCCCAATTCCTGAATCTCATTCACTTTATAGTTAAAACCTGTGAGCATACATATTCAAGGAGTCATCAAGCTTGTTTTTCTAGCAAAATAAGGTAATGTAGATGATGTGAATACCAGGTACAGAAAAATATTTGCTTGATTTAGTCCTAACTGTTCTATTCTTATTTGTAGTTACACTAAAGGTGTAGACATGTGGAGCATTGGCTGTATTCTGGGAGAGATGCTACTTGGAAAACCTCTTTTTCCAGGAACATCAACAATGAATCAAATAGAGCAGATCTTGAGGGTCATTCCTGCCCCATCCCCAGAAGGTAAGACTCTTTTAGGGGGAAAATTATTTAGAGAAAAGATTAAAAGGGTGAAGGAAAGCAGCCCAACTGGATCAGGGAAGAAGTTATCTCTTGCAAGTTGTTCCAGCATCTTTCCAAGGAAATTAAAGACTTAACTGTGAAATGTTAGTGTGAGAGGAAAATAAGCCCATACTTCATTAGATGAGAAACAAGAACCAGGCCTTCAAAACATTTATGAGATTTATAAGAGGATAACAGTTTAAAACAGAGTATCATACTTCAGTGGGACTTGTGTAGTAAAGGTAGATTGGACTTTTTGGTCTGGAAATCTATACACGGAAGCGAAAGACCAAGTAAATATGTGTTAAATCTAAAAGGGAGGAGGAGGAGGAGGAGGAGGAGGATTATTACGATTGTCTTCTATGAGATCCAGTCTAACAGCCCATACTCTTTATAAACTTCTCCAGTAAGTTGATACGTTCTAACTGAGCTAGCAGTTTTTTAGAAAAATAACTGCCTTCAGTTTAAGGACATCACAGTTTTGGAGAATTTCATCCAAGCTTAAAGTTATTTATAGTTTTTATTAGAGATTTGGTTGCAGTGAATGAAATATGAGTGGAAATGCGTGTGTGTGAAAACACCAAAACAGAAGTTAGAAGAATAACCAGCACTAATAACAAAAAAAATGCTATTCCATTCTCAGCAATACAATTGAGGAATGTGTTGGTAACGTCATCATGAGAAGGTCTGCATTCTAAGAGCACAGGACAGATGAGTCATTAACAGAAGGTCCTGTGTCCGCAGGAAAATGGCTGCAAGGTTGCAGCTTATAGCAGACACAATTTCTGTTTCTTTTAGCCAAACAAGTGAAAACAGGCAGTTGTTCAAAAGTTATTGCAAACACGGAAAACCAACCTATGAGCAGCAGCTTTGCCTAGGATTTATGGGGACCAAAGAAGCGAGATTCTGAAGCCAAAAAAAAAAAAAAAAAAAAAAAAAAAGAAGAAATATCCCTTATTCTCTGTGTCCCACACAAGTGATCCTGGCTAGATCATTTGGCCTCACATCGCTTGGTGCTTCTGCATATGTGGGTATGAGTGCAAGTTTATGAAATCTATAATAGAATGAACAGGAATTGAGAAAATCAGCTTAGAAAATTTGCAAGTAAATATTCCATCCCCCTTCTGTAAGTTCTCTCATTGAGTTTTATTAGGAAAATTTCCAATATTACTATCAAATATTTGCTTTCGTTCATAAACTGTGTACCTCTGGTATTTGTAATTTTGGCATTAACAGTCTCCTTTCATTATTGCAGATATTATGGCTATACAGTCAGATTACAGGGCCTCAGTTATTAACTGCATGAGTTCCCGGTAAGCCTTCTATGTTTGATGTGTCTCAGAAGTCAACAATCTACCGTATGATGTTGGCAAAAAGTTCGCCTGAAGTCACCTTCCAGTGTTCACCAGTGGAAATGATGTCTGCTCTTTGCAGATTCACCTCCCTCTAGGGAAGGGATGTAAAGTTTTTTTAAAAAAATAATGATGGAGGGTTATGAGAATTTCAATGACATAATCTGGGAATAACAAAATGGGCCTACATTCCAAGCTATTGTCATGTGTGCTTTGTCAAAATTAGAATATTTTCCTATCCTGAGTCATTTGGGTATCTGATGTCATCAGTTCACACATGGAAAGCCTGAACCTGTTTAGGCTGACAGCTTCATTCCAGCTGCTTAATGATTTTCACTGATTTTTTTCCTTTAATTTTCTTTTTCCTTGTCTCTCTCATACTTCTTTCACATCCTCCAGTTATGTACACAGACTATCCCATTATTCTGCATTTATTACATACCTAATTAGTAAACGTTAGTAAACTTAATGCTCTTACACTATCCTATGGCCATAAGAAGTTACTTACCAGTCTCTAAGTATTCTCTACTCTTATCTGTCATGACATCAGTGGGCATCCTTCTCACTGGGGAGTCTGCAGTACACATAGCCCAGCAATGTGTGGGACTAGTTCTCTGAACACTTACTGGTACGTTTTATAGGTTTAGGTTACAGTGGCTCAAACCATGAGCTGTAGCAGGTCCCTTGATGTTCACGTGAACAGCATATGTGTGTTCATGCTGACTTCCTCATCTGGCATCCTGGAGCATTATTCCCTTTCATTCAGGGATGCCAGGATTCCTTTATCAATCTGTGCCACGTAGTTGAGCAACTGAGACCCGTTTGTCCCTGCTGATTCAGCTGTTAGCATGACGTGTTTGACCTTGTCAGGGGGAAGTGGATGGCCACAGTAGCCTATAGGAATTTCCCTTGATGCAACTTACAAATGTTGCTTCTTGTCCTTTTGTTGTGCACCTGTAGTGGGATTGATTGCAATGGAGTTAATTTCTTTCATAGCAGTTGATATGCTGCTATGTTTTATATTTGTGACCAAAACAGCACTGATAACACAGCAGCATTTCAGCTGCTGCTTAACAATGCTTGCAGAGCCCCCACAGCAAGTAGGCTAAGGGTTGGCCAAAGACTGGGAGGGGACCCAGCTGGGACAGCTGACCCTTCAGACTATATTCCATACAATAGAATGCCATGCTCAGCGATAAAATGGAGGGGGGGGGGAGGGGGAGGAATTTCTCTGAGGTAGCTGTTGGTCAGGCACTGGCTGAGTATCGGTCTGCTGGTGGGGACTACTTTTGCACAACCTGGTTGTTTGTTTTTTTCCCCTTTTTCCCCCCCTTCCCTTTACTGAATTGTCTTTATCTTGACTTACGAGCTTTTCTTGCTTTTGCCCTTCCGATTTTCTCCCCATCCTGCTGAGGAGGAGAGACTGAGTAACTGGAAGGGGTCTTAAGCTGTCAGCTGGGGTCACCCACCAGAGTCCTTTTTGGCACCCAAGATGGGGCCACAGGGGTTTGACATCACAGTGGATTTGACTGGAGTGTGCTAGACTGGAATGTGTAGCAGTTGCACCTGTTTAGCTGTTGCTGATCATAATATTGATGTATTTGTTCTCAGCACGGGCTTATTTGTTCCTTTACCCGCTCCAAGGCATGCTTTCTGTCTTGCTGTACATCAGATTTGAGGGCTTGTTAATGACTGCTTTCAGCTTTTGCACTTTGCTGTGGTGTTTAGCACTTTTTTTGTGTTTTGCCTGGGAGAGTTATGGTAAAAGCACTGCCCTTGAGCCTCTGCTGGTATTTAGGCCCTGCACTGGTTCTGTCCCAGTACTTTGGGAACCATCTTGTGGATACAATGAACAATTGCTCCTCTTCTCATCCGAGAGCCAATTGGTAGAGGAAGTAAAGAATTGCACCTTCCCCTTCTTCTTTCCTGGGATAGATATTTTTTTTTCCTGCCTTGTTAACAATAGCTCTTCAGTTTCTTGAATGTCCTTGGGTAACTAGAATGCTCTTATTGGTATATGTCAAGAATCTGATTTTGACTTTTCCTAAGGATAATTGACTATTTGTGAATGCCACACAGGGATATGCCCTGAGGTAGTCAGGTTATGTGTCACAGGTTGCATAGGAGAATTTGGGCAGGTACCTAGAGCAATTTTCATGTCCAGTGGTGTAGGACTTCACACCCAAACAAGTTTGGCATCCTGCTGAAGTGACAAGAGCACTTGAAGAAAGGATGCCCTATGTCAAAGAGACAACAACTTCTCACACCATGCTGGGGCCTGGCCTACACCTGCCTTAGTGGGGTGAAAGGGTCTCTGGATCTGAGGACATAAAAATGGGCAGTGTAGCTAAGTCAGAGACCCAATCCTCCATGATAAGAGTTGCTCCTAAACAACAGAAGAGGAAGTCGACTTAGTAAGGGAGGAAGAAGCTTGTAAGAGGGAGCAAGAGGAAGAATGAGAAGAGGCAGCTGGTTCTGCAGCAGAGCACTCACAAGAACAGGAGGGGGAAGAGACAGAAATCATGAATGAGTGCAGAAACTACCCAGTCCCTATCCCTGAATGGGCTGCAAGATATGCAGAAAAATTACAGCTGTCACACAGGTGAGATTTATCACCTGGTTGCTCTGATGCTAGGATACTGGAGCCAGTGTTGAGGCAGGAATTAGAGCAGCAGCTGGGATGTCTGGGGAACTGATAAAGGGATCAGAAGAGCAGCAACAATCTGCAGCTTCTGGAGGTGACTTCTGTTGAGTGTGGAGGTGAGGTATCCCCTCAAGAAGGACCTTGTAAACTACTGAAGCAAGTGGACCACTGTTGAGGGAGATACCCAGCATTAAGGAATTGGTGGTGGAGGTGGTCTACAGCAACCTGGGCAATAATCAGGGCTCCATAGATCCTGGTGAAGCCCAGTGCACATGGTCAAAAGTTTGTACAGAGCACACCAACATTGTAGATCAGCACCCCGACAATACTCGTACAGACATTGAGGAACCAACTGTAGACAGACTGGTTGGCTAGCTCTGGCAATACAAAGAGAATCTTTCTACCTCCCCAACCCTATGGTGTTGCAGCTATAGAAAAACTGTCCCCAAAGTTCTAGTAAATTCAGAGAGGGTATGTTTTCCTCCTCACCCATACCGGCTAGTGTCTTAGTTATCAGGAGTGCCACATGGAGTCAGCCTTTCTCTGTTCAAAGGAAAGAGAACCGTGCATGCCACCTTGTGGTTCTGTATGCATGACCATGGGGAGGACTTGAGGAAGTGGGATAGTGCATCGATCTTGGACTAGAAACTTGTATATGTGAATTGCAAGGAAAAACAGCAGCCAAAAAGGGTGCATTCAGGAAGGTGCCTGCTCCAGTTGCTGTTGGGCAATTTCCCAGACACAGTGGAAGGACTGATACTACTTCTGATCCTGGTTTGCAGTTACAGGAGTTGGGTAATGAACGCTCTGACTAGGAGTAGAGGGGCCATGCCTCCAGCCAAGCAGAGCAAAGGCATAACTGGGTTTATTGGACCATATGGATTCAATAGTCCAGCACATTGGACCCACAGGAGTATAAGGCTCTGCTGGATACCAGTGCACAGGGACCCTAATGCCATCAGGATACAAGGGGACAAAACCCACCTGGATTTCTGGAGCAACAGGATGGTCTCAACTGTTACCTGTGTTGGAGGCTGAAGTGACTCTGACAAGCACTAAGTGGCAAAAGCATCCTGTTGTGACTGATTCGGAGGCTCTGTGCATCCTTGGCATGGACTACATCAGGAGAGGCTACTTTAGGGACCCAAAAGGGTGCCAGTGGGCTTTTGGTGTAGGTGCCACGGATACAGAGAGGATTAAACAGCTGTCTAGCTTGCCCAGCCTATTTAGTGAATCCTTCTGTTGTAGGCTGCTGCATGTCAAAGAGCAGCAGCATGGGCAGGGAGGAGTGAGCAAGCAAGCAGGTGGGGGCTTAGTGGCCAGCTGGGGACAACCACCACAGCATCTCTGAGAAGAGCTCTCTCATTTCTATAACCCTCCTCTGAGTAGTGAAAGACAGCAATTGGAACTCTCCATTAATTCCTGGCTGAAATGTGATGGTCAAGTGGCTAAGTTTCTGATAGATGGCTGAAGCTAGGTAAAAGAGCAAGTGAAATCTTAGCCTTCAAAACTGAGAAGATTTTTTTCTGAACCACTCAGTCCAAATTCTATATTCAGTGATGGATCATTTTTCAAACTAAAAGAATGTTGTCATAGAGTAACAAAATTATTTGAAATATCAATAAGTATAATGTTTTAAAATTGATTTTTCAAATGTATCAGATGTTCTTGTGTTTGTTATGTTAATAATTATCTTTAGGATTTCAAAATGCAAAACCAGATTTTTAAACTTCCTCTTCTCATTGCGAATTATACAGAATTTTTGTGGTCTAAGGGCTGGATTCATGGGGTCTTTAACAGTTCAACTGCAGCATCCAAGTTAGGAGTCTGGGCTTCCTGCATTGTCAAAAGAACAAAAGAATGACTTGTTGTCCAGAGGACTTGTTATTCCCCTGTTTCTGATACTGTCTGATATCTCACATCTTCCACTGAAAGAAGAGAAAGACTAGACTTGCAAGTTAGGCATTTCACAGAAGTTTCTAACACTAGGGAGGAGGTACTCAAACCTAATCAAAGGGGTAAAAGACTTTACCATACTCACGGGCCTATACTTCGGTGTTCCAGGATTATGATGTACTATTTGTGAGTGAACTCTGGAGTCAGGTCTCACCTTGATGAGATCCACAGAACTGTAATTCATGCCTTCACTGTGAATTGGGAGCTTATGTCATCATCTTCTGACTTCTAGGCAGCGAGTAACATTTGAGGAGATCTTACCATCCTCCACTCCATTGCCTGCCTTGGATCTTCTGAAGAAACTTTTAGTATTTAACCCTGATAAACGACTCACAGCAGAGGAGGCTCTGCAGCACCCTTATGTGAAAAGGTGAGAGTAATGCCAGTGTGCAGTTTACCCTGATGACTTCTGAGATGACAGACCTGCTCTTGGCACAAGTTTTCTTTGTATGCATGGTAAGGAAAAGAAAAAAAAAAGACAAAAATGATTCTTCATTTTCTCTAACCCTTTTTACACTAGAGGTTACACTAGATGATTTAACAATCCTTTTTAAGATTATATTGATCTGTTGTGCTGGTTTTAGTCTTAATGAATTACATTATGTGTTATCATCTTCTTAGGTTTCACTGTCCTGCCAGGGAGCCCTCTCTGGACTACGACGTGATTCTTCCTTTAGGTGATGATATCCAGCTGTCTGTGGGAGAATATCGAAATAAGTTATATGAGGTAATTTCTCCTGTTTTCCACAGTCCTAATCCTCCAAGTAACCTGCCATTCTTGCACACACTTCATGAATTCTGTCATTTTATTCTGTTTACATTCCCCTGGTCTTTCCATACATGCTTACAGTTAAATATTGGTGCTTCTTATCAGTCAGCTTCATACTGTCATCATTTTTGAGAGATCTTTAAGTCTAGATTTCTGCTGGGAGAAGTCTGTAAAGCCTGATGTCTGAGAGACTGTGTTATTATTATGTTATTTTTATGAGGATATATTTTATTAGGATATTATTAGGTTAATATATTATGTTGGATCCAACAGTGCAAGAGAGGTGAGGCTGCTGCCACTCTGTGTCCCCAGATCCAGCCAGCAGCAAGGCTGAAGATGCATTCTCAGTAGGCACACACACTGCATTTATACATGGCTGGCCACAGGGATCACAAACGGGCACTCAGAGCACTCACACATAGACATCACCATCAGCCTCATTCTGCTCCCTTCTCTGTCTGAGCAAGGTGGAATTCAACTCGTGAGGATATACATACACACACACATTAAAGGTGGATCCCTGCAGCAGCTGGTCTCAGGCACTCCATCTGCTCAGTAGCTGGTCCCTGGATCCCAGTCTCCTGAGTTGCTGGCACTTGGATATACAAGCCCCCAAGGCTGCAACCCTACTCCAGTTGCTGGTACAGGCCATGCACACAAACAGCTGGCCAGGACTTTCCAAGTCCCTTAGCTGACCTCTGTTCCCCCTGCCCCCAGGTGCTCTCACCCCTGGGGATGTGCAGGTGCTGTCACACCCTTAGAGACCTGCTCACCCCCTTGCTCCCAGGCTACTTGATCTATTCACCCATTAGTCTGACTTGATGTTTGCTAGCAATCACATGCTCACTTGCACACCTGCACTCTCTTCAGTTGCTGGCACCCGACACATGGGCCTGATCTGACACAGACCTGTGATCTGACTCCAGCTGCTGGCACTCACATCTGCATACACACACGCACAGACGGAAGAGACAGCCTCCCTTCCAGGAAGGAGGAAGGATTTTAGTAAGAAGGTAGAGCAAACTGCATTGATCAGGCGCGTGGCATGGCCAGACAAGCTTATTGACCAGCCAGCTATTTACACAGGACTGGCCATTTTTATACCTCTTGCCCCCTGCTTCTTGCACTTGTTCTTCCTCAAACCACCTAAACTCCTCTTTTCCTCTTTTGGCTCCCACCTTAAACATTCCATAAGTCCTGTGTGATCCCAAATGGCTTTCCCCGGCATCTCATAATGTGTCTAACCCCTAGACAGCAACCTCCACACCTCCATCTCTTGTCACTCCCCCATCCCCTGCTACCCTTAATCCCAAAGGTGAGCCAGAGAAATCCTGATGACTTGTGATGAGTTTCGGGTCTGGACAATGGGGCTGATGGCTTTGCTGGGACAGCCCTGGCAGGGGCCTAGGCAAGGTGTTGAGTAGCCCTTGATTTGGGTTCCTGTCTGTGGTAGTGCATCCCTGTGCTCCTTTCAGCCTGTTGCAGATGGGCCTTTGATGAGTTGATGGCTTCCATGAAAAGGGGTCAGGGAGTAGCTCAGCAGCATATTATTTGGGCTCCCCATCCTGCCGTTGTTTTTCTGAGCTCCATTGTGAGCGTGCAGACAAGCTGTTATCGCATAACCTAATGCTGAGGTTTTTTGCTGGAACATACTCAAGTACCATTGCATGCTGCACCACATACATGGAACTATCAGATTTCAGAATAATTAATGAGCAGAGGAGGAAGAGCAAGTGAAAGATCAATGTAGCTGATGTACTAAGAATAAAGGACAGTGATGTCTTAGGAGCCATATTTTGAATGCATTAACATGGGGGAAATAGTATTTGAAAAATCAGGAAATGATGCAATAATCAAGCAAACAGAAAAAAGACCTCTGCAAAATGTTCAGTTGTATGGGGAAAAGGAAAGATACTCCTTTTGATGCCATTTGGTATATGTGGTAAGATCAAAAGGAAAATAAAAAGCTGTACTTTCCTTGTAGGCAGTGGGACTGAGGGCACCCTCAGCAAATTTGCAGATGATGCCAGGCTGAGTGGTACGGTTGACATGCCTGAGGGGCAGGATGCCATTTAGAGGGACCTGGGCAAGCTTGAGAAGTGGGCCCATGTGAACCTCATGAGGTTCAATAAGGCCAAGTGCAAGGTCCTGCACCTGGATAAGGACAGTGCCCAGTATTAATACAGGCGGGGGGATGAAGGGATTGAGAGCAGCCCTGTGGAGGAGGACTTGGGGGTGCTGATGGATGCAAAATTGGATATGAGCTGGCAATGTGTGCTCACAGCCCAGGAAGCCAAGCATATCCTGGGCTGCATCGAAAGAAGCGTGGCCAGTCTTTAGGGGGAGAGGATTCTCCCCCTCTCTCTCCTCCTTGTTTCTTAGCCTCGTACCTAGAATATCTGTGACCAATCTATTGGCATTTAGAATACCTTTACTACCTGCGCTTAGTATTCACTTTACTAGTTCATCTGCTCATGGCTCCTAACGCTCTTACCACCTTGGCAAGGATTCTGTTGCTAGATAATAGCAGTAGAGGTAGGTGAGAAGTAATTGCGAACTAACCAAAATGAATGTTGCTCTGACTATTAAAAAATCAGCTTTGCAAAGTTCTAGAAAGGAATGGTAAGAAACAACATAGTTTTAACATTTTGGGTATATAGATTCTGTCTTTTCCAAGGCTAATGTCCATTTTATTTATTGGTGTTCTGCCGCAGGATATATCCTATTCCAATCCTTTTTCTTAATGCTTCAGCCTATTCTTTCTCTCCACTGAGAATAGCATTTCTATCATCTTTCCAACCCTGTATTAATTTTAAAATTATACTTGTTACTTTTCCTGCTAAGTAAATTGCAGTTGTTTGTAAGTCTTTGGTTTTATGTTTTGTTCCTCTGCTCTACTATGTAGCTGAGTTAAGTCTAACCAACTTTTGCTTTTTGTAGGTGATCCTTGGAAAGAAATTAAATAGTCATCCAAAGGAGCAAGTGCAGAGAGAAAACGTTCAACTAAGTCAGTCTGAATCCAGGCCACTTCCAGATTCCAGTTCTGTGACTTTACCTACCAGGAAAGGCCAGAGACAACCAACTCTGCCTCTTCTAAAAACTTCGTATGTGCATGCTGGAACTACAAGTAGTGTCCAGCCAGAAGTATCCAGCCGGAGTGAAGACTTAGGAAGAGCTTTATGTCAGAGATCAAAGATCAGTGTGATATACAATCCCATAACACACACTGCTGTTCAAAGTAGGTACTACCCTTCTACAGTGGGATGTTATCCACCATGAGGCATTATTATAGGGAAGAAAAAAGAAAAGAGATTGAGTGGGGAAAAAAATTGGGAGTATCTACATGGCAAAATGAGAATGTGAAAGTGTGGGAGGAAAATGACAGAAGAACAAAACACTGTTGAATGAGTTTGGGGTGTATGACATTCTTTTTGGCTCTTTCCTGCCTCAGTATTGACTCTGTGTTCCTTTCAGTTTTCTCTTTCCTTCTCTACTGCTGTTACCTTTTCCCATTCCCTTTTGAACTGTGGGGTTTTTTTGCCTACTACATTCTGATTTTATTCTGAATATTTTTGTTGTGTTTGTGAGATGAGGTGAGATGGCAGGGGCTAACTCAGTTTTTATGTTCTGTCCTTGCCTCAGTTAGTGTGTTCTGTGTCCTCATGATTTTCCTACTTTCTCTCATGGTTTTTCTTCTGCAGATAATGCAAATTCTGGTGCTGTGATCAGGAACTGTTCTGCACCACCTTTTCAACAGGCCAGAATCTCCAACAATAGGAAACTTGAGAGACGAATCACGTGGGCAAATGCGAATGCTTGGCTACCTCCTACAAGTGTACAGAACCTGTATAATGTGAGTAGTAATGCTACCAAAAAAGCCAAACCCATCCTAACTTTTGATAGACCAAAATGATATAGACACAAAATATCTTGATTTGCAACTTTGTGAAGACACCTAAATGAGAGGCAAGACATATTGCTCTGTGAGTGAGCAGATTAATTTTTTGTCAGTTAAAATTACTCATGACAAAGATACACACTGCATTTCTGTTGCTTGCATGTGGTGTCAGTCAAATGGTACCAGCTTGACAACCAACTCTGCCTCTTCTAAAAACTTCGTATGTGCATGCTGGAACTACAAGTAGTGTCCAGCCAGAAGTATCCAGCCGGAGTGAAGACTTAGGAAGAGCTTTATGTCAGAGATCAAAGATCAGTGTGATATACAATCCCATAACACACACTGCTGTTCAAAGTAGGTACTACCCTTCTACAGTGGGATGTTATCCACCATGAGGCATTATTATAGGGAAGAAAAAAGAAAAGAGATTGAGTGGGGAAAAAACTGGGTGTTTTTTAAACTTGAGTGGGGAGTTTGATAAGGCAGTTGGGCTTGTATGGAATATGTTTCTTTTACTAGAGAGCTGAAGCGTGTGCTCACTGTAGAGTTTCTGCTAGTAGGGAAGTAACTAGACATAATTTGCCTCTAATATGGGGGAGATTCACATAGATACTTGCATATTGCAGTCTTCAGTGTTGCAATACCTACATTTCAGGTGTTTAGTCTATTAATGAAGTTTATGACCCTGAGTTTAGTGCCGTGCATGAGGCAGAGCGTTGAGAGGAAGACCACTTATAGTAATCACCAGGAAATGCCAAGGGCACAGATGTGGCTTAAACATGACATCTCAGACATATCTAATACTGATCTTCAGCTAGCCTGGGTTAATAAACACTAACTTTCTCCTGCAGTTTTAAGTTTAGCCCCAGTCTTTCAAAAACCTATCACCTGTGACTTGAGCAGCAAGAGTATTTTGGTGCCTATACGTTTATGCAGAAGTTCTGTGAATGACTGTTGAATTTAAGTATGGGAATTAGCTACTTCAGAGAACATGAAGGAACACAGCCCTTTTGTAAATCTAGGTCTCTGCCTCATTAGCAGTAAATTTGTTTTTCACAAAGATGAATTGTAATGGATCATATACATCAGCTAACTGTAATAAAAAAGAAAAGTAAAAATATCTCTGCAGATCTTCTGCCTCTGCTTATTTTTCCCATCTTGAGTTTTTAATGCAATGTCTTTTGAGATGTGCTGAGATATATGACTTTTTTTCCACTGCCCTTTTTCTAGAGGACAGGCTAATTTTGGACTCCATTCTACTTTCAATTTTATCACTTCAGACAAGTGAGGATTTCAACACCATTTCAGACTTACCAAATTGTTAGATTGTCAGCAGCACTGAAAATGCCCTTTGACTTTTAGAATCACAGATCAGTTGCTTTTACATTATCTTCAATGATGGCTTGTCCTGTCCAAAGTGTGGAGGTAGCAAATTCTTTTTTTAGCCAAATTGAGACTGTTGGGTATTCCAGGCTTTGGAGAATTTGCACTACCTCTGTAGTCAACGTAATGGATTGCTGTTGTTGAACACTGAAAAGTTTCAGTCCTGTCCTCTCTGCTCCTCCCTCTTCCTTGTTCTTGGCCACATTTCCTTGTAAAAGTTCTTATCTTCATTGGGTTCTTAAATGACCTCCTTGCCCCTGCTTCTTTATTTTTCCTGAACTAGTTGTCTGCTGACTAGCTCAAGGAGAGTCAAGCCAACACAAAATGATCAGGGGAAGAATATGGGAGGAGGCACCATAGATTACCTTTTTTGTGACACTGAAGATTGACTTGTTTGTTGTGGGACTTTCTCACATCCCCACAAAAGAATACTTTAGTGTCTATGTACTGGAGCTCCAAACCATTCAAAATATATGCTGAGTGCAGTTGTGTGAAGGGACTTGTGACAGACACCACTATCTAAGATGAGTTAGGTGGGATCAATATCACATTTACCTTAAAGGAAATTATTTCTTTGAACACAGCTCCGAATGATCTGAACCATTTCAAGCTAGAAACAAGCTGCAGACACTTAAGAGTCAAGCTTGTTCCTACTGGATCTCTTTTTAACTGTTGTGATTGATACGAAAATACATATGAGTAACTGCTAAAAGGAGACATAATTGCCAGTAGCTTCCAAGTGTGTCCACATGCACACTTAGAACCCGTCTGTCAGCTCCTTTGCTTTGGAATCCTATTGAAACTGTTTTGAGAGTGAGAGGAACCATTTATTCTAGAAGTGTGGAGCAAGTGTGGAACCATTTATTCCACAATATGAGATTGTGGAGATTGCTGCATGTGCAGATGTACATACAAACAATGCATTTTGAAGATTCTTTGGGTAACTGTGACCAACTTTCTGTTACTGGAAGAGCATAATAGGGAGATCACCCTACACATGTCCTGTGCTTTATATTTGTTCCCTGAGAAGCTAATCCTGATTAGTGTCAGAGACAGGATATTGTGGTAGAAGGTCGTTAGCATTGGATGCTTCCATTGCTGGTGGCAGTGGTGCAGCTGAGGGGAACTGGGGTTGTTTAGTCTGGAGAAAAGTAGGCTCTGGGGGACCTTATTGCTCTCTATAATTACCTGAAAGTAGGTTGTAGACAGGTGGGGGTAGCTGTGTTCTCCCAGATAACAAGCGATAGGACAAGAGGAAACGGTCTCGAGTTGCACCAGGGGAGGTTTAGATTGGATATTAGGAAAAATTTCTTCACTGAAAGGGTGGTCGAGCATTGGAACAGTCTGCCTAGGGAACAGGTGGAATCACCATTCCTGGAGGTGTTTAAAAAATGCGTAGATGTGGTACTGAGGGACATAGTTTAGTGGTGGACTTGGCAGTCATGGGTTAATGGTTGGACTTTATCTTAAAGGTCTTTTCCTAACTAAAAGACTATGATTGTGGCTTATCTTAAGTGAATGTTGACTTTTCCATCTTCCTTATTCAGCTTCAGTGGGAGCTGAAAATTTCTGATGTTCCAGTTTGCTCTGCGTTCATTTTCAATATCCTATCAGGCTCACAAAACATTTTTTCTCAGCTATTTGACCAGGAAAGACTCCTATAATGGCTGGGGTGACAGCAGCCAGTGCCACAATAGTGGGTGGAAACTCTTGCCTTTCAGTTAACTATAGAGGTTCACAAAGTGTAAGCTGCAGTGAAATAGCTCTCCTTGTGAACTGCAGATTCAAATGTATTATATTATTAACCCACCACAGGAGCTGATAAACACTGTATCCATATGCAGCTTCCAAGTCACAATGTCTTGAAGTAATTTCATTGACAGAAGCCAGGAGTATATATTGGGGAATTATGATGATGATCTGTCTTTTGTACATATATTTAAAACATTCACAACTGTTGAAAACAAAATACTAGTCAAACAGGCCTTTAGACTTGTGTTCTAGTGCAGGATTACTTTGTTATATCTTGCTCCAGTGCCACCAGTTCATTCCTGATACACTCATTCTTAAGCCCTTCTCCCTCACGTCGTTCTCACCATCCTATTCTTGATCTTACAGAACAGTCTGTTTTGTTTATTATTCATATGGCATTAATGATCTGTCCTACTCTGCACCTGAAGGAAAATCTGTATTCCTTATTTGGATTTTAGAAAGCTGAGTACAGGTTACTAACTATCTTGGCTGGCCTTTCTTGCACAGAATCCAAGAAATACCCAGTTTCAGAGCAAAGATGTTCATCCCCTTCTGAAGCCCAGTAAAAAGATGTTCCAGATTACTGCAAACGTGGGAGCTGCTGGTGATCCGAAAGCATTCATGGGCAGTTACTCCCAGGCCTATGGAACCATATGTAAATCTGCGCTGCAGAGCCTTCCGATATCAAAGTCCTCCCAACAATACCAGCAGTGAACATGGAAGCATTCTAACCAGGTGAGGTATGTGATCTCATCAGTCCCCTAACTAAACCAGTGAGAGCAAAATATAACAGGCATTTGACAGTTAGTCCAGCTGAAGAGAAACGCTTTATTCATTGCATGGAACAATGTACTACTTTCCTCTGGACAAACCAAACGGAAAAAGAATCTTACCCCTTTGCCTTTGTCTTACCACACAGGGCACAGCACTATTTGCTCCCATACCATGAGAACAAAGAATACTGTCAGTTAATGATCCGTGTTTGAATTATTGCAAAAAATTACAGAAAATTGCAGTATTCTGATACTTGAATATTTAGACTTATTCAGATACATTCAGGGCCTATGTGAACCTCAACCGAGGTTCAACAAGGCCAAGTGCAAGGTCCTGCACCTGGGTCAGGGCAACCCCCAGTATCAATACAGGCTGGGGGATGAAGGGCTTGAGAGCAGCCCTGGGGAGAAGGACTTGGGGTGCTGGTGGATGCAGAATTGGATGTGAGCTGGCAGTGTGCACTCGCAGCCCAGAAAACCCAAGCATATCCTGGGCTACATCAAAAGAAGCGTGGCCAGCCTTTAGAGGGAGGGGATTCTCCCCCTCTGCTCTGCTCTGGGGAGACCCCACCTGGAGCACTGCATTCAGCTCTGGGGTCCCCTGCACAAGACAGACATGGATTGGTTAGAGCAGGTCCAGAGGAGGGACACAAAAATGGCTCAAGGCCTGGAACACATCTCTTATAAAGAAAGGCTGAGAGGCTTGGGGTTGTTCAGCCTGGGAACAGGAGCTGGAGAAGGTTCCAGGGAGACTTTATTGCAGCCTTTCAGTACTTAAAAGGGGGCTTATAAGAAGGGCAGAGAGACTTTCACCAAGGCCTGTAGTGACAGTAAAAGGGTCAGCGGTTTTAAACTAAAAGAGGGTAGGTTTAGACTGGACATAAGGAAGAATTTTTTTATGATGATGGTGGTGATACACCAGGTTGCCCAGAGCAGCTGTGGATGCCCCATCATGGGAGGTGTTAAAGGCCAGGCTGGACAGGGCTTTGAGCAACCTCATCTAGTGAAAGATGTCCCTCAAGGCAGGGTGATTTGACTTAGGTGACCTTTGAAGGTCCCTTCCAACCCATTCTATGGTTCTTCAGCAGTTTCAGGTGCACTGCCTAAATGTAGATTTACCTTTCTTTTTTTTATGTAGATTTACCTTTATTTTTTGAGTGGAACAGGTAACCAGCTGTTCTCTGAAGACCAAGAAGACTGAACTCTTCACAGATAATCTTAAAGCACTTCATTTTGGTTTCCACTAATTTCTATGACCCTTCTAGGGTAAATGAACATAATCAACAGTGGCTTATTTTCATTAATATCAAGTAGAAAAGCATTTTAAATATAGGTGGGATCTGCTGTAATATTTAATAGCTTACCTACCCTGTAATATTGTAAATATTGTAATAATAAATACTTTATATTGCACTACAGAAAATCTTTGTCTTTCAATCAATGTTTTCTGTGTGTGAAAGGGAAAAATAAGGGGTATTTTGTTCAGTGAATAATACAGTAATATATTTTTTTTGCTTTCAGAAAGCAATGTTCCAAGAGATACTACTCCTGAAACATAAAGATGTTATCAGGCAACAGTGGGACTATAGTAAACTTCAAAACCATATTCCTGTTTTAATGCTGATTTTTCATACGTTGTCCTCATTAACTTGAAGTTCTTGTAAGAAGTTTCTGTCCCTGAAATTTTAACTTCACCTATGATATATGGTTGTTATTCCTGAATGTTGGGACTACAGTTACAGAGAGGACTGAGACACTAAATTCCAACATGTGAGTACCACTGCCATTGATAGAACATCCATTTTATCTTATAGTGCCTAAACACCAAAGGCTAGTTCAGCTAAAAAAATATACATTCACTTTTGGTACCAGGTGTAGGCACTTAAGTCTGGTAATACTAGCGAGCTGGGAACGCAGCACACAAGGGAAGTCCTGGTTTATTCTGATATATTCATAAACTAGGCATTTCCTCTCTCAGGTACAGGCAGACACAGGAAATGGCAATGACAGGGGGAACGTGTGTAAGCAGTGCTCTGTGCAGCACGTTGGCTCTTGCGAGTCTAAGGTGCCAGTTCTCACGCACTGAAAAGGGAGCCTACTGCTTAATTTGGGGTTGTGACTTCCACTGAAAGCCTAGCACCTAGCAATCGGACAATACAACGCGACACCCAAGATCCTCTGAGAACCCAGTCTCAGACAGGTGATAGGCTGTAACACTAACTTTTCACTCTTAAAATGGCTTTTGTTATTAGCAAGTGAATTAGTTATTCTGCAGTATTTATGTACACCTATAATATCTGGTAATCCACGGATCATTGAAAGAGATGAGTTATTCTGGTTCTGGTCAGGAACATACGTCTACGCTGAACACACCATGCTGAGCAAGATAAAATTCTAAAAATCTAAACAAATACAGCAAAATTCTAAAATGTTAATGTAATCTGAGACTACAGAAATAGTTACATTTCTAACTGATCTGTTACAGAACAACGCTGGAGCAAGTAGGTTTGGGAAAGGCTGGGGAGGTATGGAATGACATGAGTAAAAATTTCACAAAACAGGACTAGTGTTTATATAATAGGATATATCTATATAGCCTATCTTGCTCTCCAGAGTAAAATAATCTCTGTCTGTATCATCTGTCAAATAACGACTGTGTTGATCATTACAGTTCATTTTGGGACCCACCAATAACGGCATCTGATTCATTACTAACAGCAGACAAAATAAGTATACATACAACATTCGTTTATGAATTTGCACATATGTGAGAGATGATGAGTGGTACCTGAAATGGTATACATTTATACAATATGAAATAAGCATAAGAAAGCAATTGCAGCTTTTCTTCCAATTTTGGCTACTCTTCCCTCCTGTCTTTTTTACTCTCTCATTTCTAGGTTTACCTCCTTATGTTAAAATGATAATTCCTCTTGATTCTTGCAGATTTTTACCGCCATCTGTATTAATATGAAAATCAGCTTCTTTTTTTTTTTTTTCAGATCAGACAGTCTATCTTTCCACACATTCAGTTCCCAAGGTTTTCAACAAGCAGTAAAATTAATTAATTGTTACAGATACGTGAATTATATAAAGCCTGCTAAATTATATAAAGCCTGCTACCATGGGAGCTGGCATCCTAAGGAAAAAAAAAAAAAAAAAGCTCAAGTTTTAGAGACCCTATTGAAGTTACCTTCAGGAATTGATGCAGCCTCTTGCTTCCATCCATCAGCCATGTACCTGAACTGGTTTGGTGAGCCTGCAGCTAGTGTCACAAGTGGGTAAACATGAAACCCAAGCTAACGGGAATGGGAAATTCAGTAGTTCCACATGAGAGCATTATTCCCTGTCATCTCTTTAGACAACGTCACAAAGACCAGGAAAAAAAATAAATCAGTTTGGCAAATCCTGCTGGATGCCAAGCAGAGACAATCCAAGCTGAGGAAAAACGCAAACAGCTAAGTAACGATGTATGTATATGTTACAATGTACAGTGTTTTCTCGACAGCCTCTCTCTACCTTCTGTCCTGCAAAACACTGTAACACAACAGCGTGAACCTACAGCCTTCTCTGGCCTGTTTTAAAGCTGCGTGTTTAAGCTTGGTACCAAACTACTACAAGAAAGGTACGTGAGAGAAAATACTTCTGAGCTTGAAAATTCCAGTACCTTTATTCCTTCCATTGTTACGAGTCCATTCTTTCCTTGTATTCATATGGAAAGATGTGCTGACAAATGATCGTTCCCGGGCAGTTACATTGTCAAGGAAGTTCCTAATTGGCCAAGACAGTATTTTAGATGCTTAGTTAAACCCCTGACTGGGCTGAAAAGGAATCCAAAACCCAGGTCCTTTTCCATTAATTGCTTGTCAGTTTCCTTTTTTGGCCTTTCAGCTGCTGCTTTCAGCTCACCCCCTAAAGCGATAGTTCCATTATACATAAAGAAACAAACCAATAACGAAACAGAACTTAGAAAATGGTAAATACGGAAGCTGAGCATGTACTGCTAGACAAGACCATAATCATAGAAAATGGCAAAAAGTTGTTGACTTTTTTTCTCCTGTAAACTTCCGAAAAGGTGCCTCCCATATTTGATTTGTTATTGGATACAAGCAAAAGATAACTGTACCTCAGAAACAATTGGTTTTTAAACATTTCTTCCAGTTAATGCATATGCACGTCTCTGTGTGTGTCTGTGTGTATTTTTATTTCCTGGACTGAACTCAAGTATTGAATTTTCTATTTATATTCTTTCCTTCTGAAAGTGGAATTGCTTTGTCTGCTGAAACTATTCCCTGAGCACAACATAAAGAGACTCTTCCTTATTTCTTTGGTTTAAGCATCTTGGCAATTTAATAATTTTATTTGAAATATACTGGGATAAGGTTGCTTGATACCACATGACTTTATTGGGCAAATTGTGCCATAGGAGTCTAATGCTGAACACATTTTCACTTACTAACCATGAAGAGTATTGCCTATGGTGCTTATAGCCATTATAAACAAGTTACTTCCTCATTCCCCTTTGACAGTCAGTGATTATATGGAGTTAAACAGTATTTGTATGATCATTTTTTGGTCTTGAAGGTCCCCAGGATTTTGGGCATGAATTTTCCCATCTTCTTGTCTTTGGCATCTGTGTCATACTCCTCTTCACTTTGACTTGTATGTTCATCCTTTTTGCAGAAGACCTCAAATCTACTGTAGACTCGCTTCTCCTTCCGCATATTCTCCATTTTTTTCAGAAGGGTATCTCTATCCTCTGATGGTTGCCGCTGAAGATTTCGTTTCTGGCTCCCAAAACTCTCTGACCTATGGATGTTACAGCTTTTCTCCTTCTCACCTTTCCTTTCTAAGCTTGTAGTTGACTTAGAAAGATCAGGGTTACTAGTGGATGGTAGTTGCTTGGCCAGTTCAGCTCTGTTCTTCTGACTGTTTGCAGAGATTTGTTCCAAAATCACCTTGGTATCATCACGGAGGTTGCTACTGTACAGGATGTTAGCTGTGGATGAAGGAAATCTCCCCTGTGTTGGCTGGCTGCTTTTGGGAGGAAGTGGTGTTGCAAATTTATGGGTTTTTTCTTCCTCCATCATTTCCTGACAGTCCCCTATGGAAGATCGTTTGAGAATCACAGCCTGCTTGTCAGATTTTCCACTCTCAGAAGTGGGTTCCTCCTCCGATTTCTTTTCACCTTTTGGGTTCAAAAGTTGCTTCAGCCGTAGTGACCCTTTTCTTAAAAATTCCATTGGATTTTGTTCTTGTTTTGAACAGTCTTCCTCAGATTTATTGAGAGAGCTGTCAGATCCTTGACTTCTAGGTAAATTTTCAAGAACTGATGTGGTACCTGTCCTAATCTGTGGTTTCTTCAGTTCTGTATTGACTAATTTTTGAGTGTCATCTTTGAATGTCACTCTTTCCTTCTTCTCTGGAAGAGTCAATTTCTGAGTGTCTCCTACAAATATAAGACTCTCCTTTTCTGGAAGAGCAGGTTTATTCTCTATGGGGTAAAACCGAGATGATAATTTGTCCACCTTAGTGCTAATGTGTGCTAGGGGATCTTTACTCAATGTGTCAGCAAGCTGGGGGGTTGATGATGCCATTCCAAATGGTCTGTCTGCTTCTCCATGCACTCTGTAAGTACTGCAGGAGTCTTTGGAGTCTAGTACCCTACTCTCCAGAATCTTATATTGCACGGACTTGGTACATTTCTTCTCTGTGTTCTGTGATTCTTCTTGTAGATAACTGGAAACAGCTTTGGTATGAGTGACTGTAGCTCGTTCTGTGTCTTTGCCCACAGCTTTGTACTTCTCTAAAAGTTCTGCTACTTTAGATGAGGTGGCTGTCTTTATAGTTTCGTTGTCTTTTGTCAACTCACTGGACATTTGTTCTTTTTGGATCATCTGAACCTTTTCTATCGTGGTGTTAGGCTGATCTAGCTTGGCAGCACTGAAAATCAGAGAGGACCTGAGTCTTGAGCTCCTCTGGATCAAAGGATTTATCCTGGACCTAAAGGCATCTTGTTTCATTATAGGGGTTTCTTCACCTACTCTGTCAGGATCTGCAAATTCTTTGGCACTGTCAATTCCCAGTGACTTGCTATTAAAAGGTATAGGGGATTTGAACGCTGGGATGAGGTCAGTGGGGTGCTTTGTGAGGGTATCCCCAAGAACATCATTATATGCCTCTGATTCCATAGGCATTGGAAGACCTTCTTCTGGTTCGGACTGGTATGCACTAAGGTATGAAGAAATCCTCCAGTTACGTAAACCTGTTCTATTTTCCTGTGTGTTCTTGTCTTCATCTTGGTCCTCATCTTTGTCTTGGAAGAACAGGCGTTGTTCCAGGCTTTGCTTCTGTGTAGGTGAAGTCTGGCAAATAAATTTCTGTCCTATATTCTGCCTTCTTAACATCATTCCCATTGGGCCATTGCCTGCAGGATTCAGCTGATCAGAGCCATGTCTCACTTCCCTGGAAGAATTTGAAGGTACATAATCCAGCCTTAAGGGGAAGCCCTCCTGTGGAAAATTGGATTCAAGTTCAGGGTACCTGGGTCCCTCTCCATAGTCTTCCAGTTCATTGAATCCTGGCCTGCCACCTCGGATTCTCTCAAAGAGTCCCTGAGGTCTTCCAGAAAGATGGGGATGTTCAAACTGGTACTGGTAGAACTGATCCTTCTGAAAATGACTAGACTGGATTTTAAATTCATCCATATTGTTCATGAACATCTGCCTGGCATACTGTTTGGAAGAAGCAAAATTTTCAAATGTTCCTTCTGCAAAACTGTGTCTCTTAAAAGCATCCAACTCCAACTGCTTGGAACGGAGAAAACCCCTGACAGGATCCATCTGAGAATTCTCCATTTCTACCTTTTTATACATTCGCATGGCTGACCCCTCCACGGTATGGCGCAACATGTCATCCCGCCTGAAATTTGATAGGAAGTACCTGTCTGGATCAACTCTGTCCATAAAGGAGGGAAAAAGACTGTCATCCCTCTGGAACATCAGGGGTGCTTTTTTTGGAAAGAAAGGCATGTTATTGCCAAAGGGAGTCATGGCAAATGTGTTCTCTGCCTTTGCCAAGACATTGGCTGGAGGAACAAGAGGTTCTGACTGTGCAAACAAAATTCGGAATTCTTCGTCAAAGCTGGCCACCAGCTCCCCCTGGAAGATGTGTGCAATGCTTCTGTGAATCTTCTCAAAAGACCACATAAAACTACAAAGAGAAATAGAAGTCATGATAGTGTATTAGCATCAAGTAACTCAACTGTACCACTTTACATTAAACCATTTGCTTGCCTGAAGAAAATTCTGCTATTACTTACCACTCAGGCAGCAACTCATTGCACACTACTGTTCCTAAGCCTCGTAATTATGAATTGATTTGGCATCACATCTTTGCAGAGGACTTTACAAGGCAATAAATGACTTCTGTTCTAAAAAAGCCAGTCATTACTAACAACAACAAGAGAGTGAGGTGATGATAATCCTTATATGAAGTAGATGTTCCTGCAATTACTTCGGGCTTGTAATTGATCTTTATCAAGAAAATGTTGTGCCCTTCTTTAAAAAGAGCAAAAGGATCAACTAGGGAACTACAGCAAGTCAGCCTTACCTCAGTCTGAGGGAAAATTGTGGAGCAGAACTTCCTGGAAGCAATTTCCAGTCACAGGAATAACAGAAAGACAACTGGGATCAGATAGCAGGGATTTATCAAGGGCAAACCATGCCTGACGCATTCTGATGGCCTTCTACAAAGAGAAGGCTGGCTGCGTGGACAAGGGGTCAGCAGAAGATGAGGTTTCTCTTGACTTTAGCAAGGGTTTCCACATGGCTTTAAATAAGTATCTTTTAGCCACATTGGAACCCTGCAGACTGAATGACTGTGTCACACAGTAAACGGGAGATCGGTTGTACTGTCAGGCTTAACAGGTGGTAGTCAGTGATTTGAAGTGTGACTGGTGGACAGTTATAAGTAGTGTTCCTCAGGGGTGAGGGCTTGGGCAAATAGTCTCTAACACTGTCATTAACGACTTGGACAACAGGACAGTGTGCACCCTCAGCAAGCTTCCAGATGACACCAGAATGGGGTATGGTGCAGTTGATGTGCCAGCCAGGGAGACCTCAGCAGGCTGGGGAAATGCGCTGACAGGAATCTCATGAAATTCAGCAAAGGCAAATGCAGAATCTTGCACCTGGGATGGAACAACCCCATCCACCGATACAGGCTGAAGATGACTATCTAGAAAGCAGCTTGGCTGAAAATGACTTCGGGGTTCTGGCAGGCAGCAAGGCCAAAAAAAAGACAGCAGCACCTTTGCAGCAATGGTGGCTCAACACATACAGGGGTGCAGTAGTAAAAGTGCAGCCAATATGTCAATGGAAACGATTATTGCCCCCAAGTCAGCATATGTGACACTGTATCTGGAGTACCGAGTCCAGTTTTCACAGAGTGGTTGAGGTTGGAGTGCCCAGTGACAGGACCAGACGCAACGGGCACAAACTGAAACACAGGAGGTTCCATTTCAGCGTAAGGGAGCATTTTTTTTACTGTGCAGATGACTGAGCACTGGAATAGGTTGCCCAGGGACCTTGGTGGAGTTTCTCTCCTTAGAGATATTTAAAAAACATGCGGATGCGGTTCTGGGCACCTGGCTCTAGGTGGCCCTGCTTGAGCAGAGCGGAGTTGGACCAGATGACCATCAGAGGTCCCTTTCAAGGTCAACCGTTCTGTGATTCTGTGCAGGAAGAAGACGTTCAGCATTATGGTGTGTGTCTTCCCACATCAAGCTCTGCTTCCCTGGAAATGGCTAGGTATCTGTCTGCAACGGGAAGTAGTGAATATATTCTTTATATTGTTTTGCTTATGTGTGCAGGTTTGCTTTAGCTATTAAACACTCTATCTCAACCCATGAGTTTTCTCACATTTGCCCTTCTGATTCTCTCCCGCATCCTGCTGGGACTGGTGAGCAAACATCTGTGTGGGGCTTAGCTGCCTGCCGGGGTTAACCCACAATACCTTGTAATTGCTGTATATTTTTCACAGATTCTATTAATTCTTGATGTGAAGGAAGCTTGGGTTCAGGTGTCTGGGCTTGAGGGCTTGTTTAATTGGTGTATCTACCTCAGTTGCAAAATAGTGTATTTTTCCTGAAAATTGCTGCTCAGTATCCTTCAGTGAGAAAAACTTTTGTCCCTGATGTTCATTGGGAAGTACCGAAGCATCGCTTTACCAATTAACCAGCCTCTTTCTCACCAAAACTGGGACATGTAACATTGCAGGGCTTCTCACCTGTAGTTGCCACTCAGCACCACCATGCAGTCTACCAGAAGGAATTTCTCTTTCATGTGGCCTTTGAAGGACATCCCCGTGCGGCAGTAGTAGGTTGGGCCAGAAACTGTCCTCACCCTTAGGAACTGCAAAGCAGACAAGGCACCAACTCAGCTAGAATATGTTACTTCCCTCCTCCTGCCCCTCCTTCTTCCCCTTGCTCTTTTAACTTCCATCCTGCCACCATTTTTATACTTCAGCTCTTAGTGAGTCTGTCTGCATAGAGATAAACCCATTTATTAGTGTGTCCTCAGCTTTCAGCCCTGTATTGTGCCAGCTCTCCCAGCTTTCTTCATACTCATCTTTCACAAGGCTCTGGCCCATTTTTCCCCTTTCTCAGGTTTTTACTTCACAGTGGCCCCCTGTGCGCCCTCACGATGCGAATTAGGGGCAGGGCACACCTTTGGTTTGCTCACCTCCACATAGTTAAGATTGACTCTGCATTTAGCAGCTGTGTCAAGGAAAAGCTGAGAGTTCATTTCATCCAGCAAGATGTACACAGGCACTCTGCGAGCAGCGGCATCCAACACCTCAAAGAGCAGATCCACATCAGTGAAAATGTCCATCACTATGGCTACCACCTAGGAAAAGAATGCAAGAAAGACATCAGCTATCTGTGCCTGCTGATGTCCTGACTATCACGTTCCTCAGCACCTCCCATTCCAAAGCTGCACTGCTGCACCGTCTCCATTTCGACTTCCTTTTTAAACAGGAACCCTCCCATTCAAAGGTTCCTTTGAACACTGCGGGCCCCAAAACTGGAAACAGAATTGCTATCAAAGGTGCATATTCTGTATGTGAGAGGTAAGGGAAAACCCTCACTGCCACTGAGTGTTCCCTTATTCATTAATCCAATGACAGCAGGTATTTTTTGAGTCACGTACAACCTTCCAGTGTGGTTATCAGGCTGCTTGACCACTGCCTGCTCACCCCCTCCAACACACCTGTGCCATTTTCAGATAACTTCCTGGCCAGCATTCAGTCAGCCACTACATAGCTGCATCCGTATACCGATAATATGGAAAGTAGCTTCAAAGCCCTATTGCCCTGTTGTTCCCAACTCTTCTTTTATCAGTGAGTCTAAACACCTGATGGAGGGGTGTATGCAAGATGGAACCAAACTCTTCTCAGCGGTACCCAGTGAAACAGAAATACAGGCAAATCCAGTTTAACATAAGAAAAACCTTTTATACTATAAGGGTGATTGAACACTGGAACAGGTTGCCCAGAAAGGTTGTGGAGTCTCCGTCCTTGGAGATACTCAAGAGCATGTCCTAAGTAACCCTCTCTAATCGACACTGCTTTGAGCAGGAGGGGCAGGACTAGACCATCTTCAGAGGTCCCTTTCAACCTCAGCTATTCTGTGATTCTGTGAACTCTTGGTGTGTTTTAGCATTATCTTACATGCTTTTGCAGGAAACCAGAAGCAGAGGCTGGCTTTGATGCTGTAAATGGTAGTTTCAGAATCACCCTTCCCCTCTGCCAGGCCCTGGGAGCAAAGTTAAGGGAATTAGCAGAGGGCCTGATGCATTCTGATACACCTTTTGGACACATCTGATTTTGTCTCTGCCCTAGCTGGGCTCTTCACTGTCTCACCTGTTGAGCTGCTCGAATCATTCTGCGAGCCTCCTCCTTAATGCTGGGATTGTCCGGGGGTGGTGGTTGCACGAGGGTTGTTACCTCTGTTCCCCTGAATCCAAAGACCATTGGCCAGCCCAGGTCAAGCTCAGGAACAGCAAGGTCTGAGTTCATGGGCCAGTAAGTCCCAGAGGATCCATCCATGTCATTGTCACCTGCGGTGTCTGTGCTACCTTCCTGATGGGCGTACTGGGGCTTCTGGAGATTCTGTATGATGTGATCCACCTCTGAGTTGCAAAGAAAATCAGGGGCTGCTTCCTCTGCCAGGAAGCGTTGGTAACTTTCTTTGCCTTCTTCAGTAAGCACATCCAAAGCTAAGCGGTAATACTCCTTGTAATGGGGGGGGAGATAGTTAGGGTCAAGGGGATTGTCCCCCTGTGAGGAGCTTTGAGATCGACGAGCCATGAGGGGAGGGAGAGCTGTAAGAAAAGAAGAACCAACAATGAGAGCAGTTTCACGCCAGTGACACATCTGACCTCATTAATGGTGACAGTTGGGGGTTCACGATGGCAAAGTCAAAAGGGAAGAGATTCAAAGCACACAGAATAATGTCGGAGAAAGTTCATTCCGAATGGCTGGGGAGCCTTAAATTAGGCAAAGGCAGTAATCGCTTAAGCATTACTTTAACACAGTTATGTGTTTTGGGGCAAAATAAGGACAAATCAAATCAGGCAGCAATGTGATGAACAAGGATGATGCCTCTAACACAATGCCCGACTTTCTTTTTAAGGCTGCTGATTGCTAAGCTTGTCTTTTTGTTGTAACGTTAACCCCACCCCCACCCCTTCTGAAGAACAATTCTGCTGATTATTATCTGGACTCCGTTAAAACTCATTTCCAAATGCTACAGAAATTATTTACTGTGTGTAATATGGCACTAAACCAAAAAGCATGTGCATGTATACAAATGTACCCTCCGAATCCTTATAAACTGGGTGTTATAATCACCTCAGCATACGAATAGAAACAGAGCGGAATGCAGGCAAGTATATGGGTATCCTGCTATTGTAACATGGTCAGAAGTCAGACGAGTCTTCATGAGATCCATAAAGAAATAGAAAACAAGGGACATGATTGCTTCTTCAGTCTCTTGATGTTGGGAGAAATCTGAGCTGAAGGGGCTCATATTCAGTATTTGACAATTGTCTGTAGGGAACATTATTTGAGACTAGAGACAAATTTAATTTTAGCCATTTTTTGGTTTTTTTGGAAGAAAAGCTTGTCATGCTACAATTACAACTCAATAAATAATATCCTGCTGATCTGTAAAGAACTCCAAAGTGCTTTGGCTTCTGACTTTCAATTAATGTCAGGGCCCAGACATACTTCTCCTGGGGCCCCAGCACTGACATGCCAACAGAGGCTTCCTCATAGTCAAAAAAAAAAAAAAAAAAAAAGAGCGTGGCTGTCTTTGACCACTCAGGAGAAGTTACATTAATAGAAGTGTGAGTATAGAGGGTGAAAGTGGCTGCTGTTGTCATAGCCATCCAACGCTTCTGCTCCCAAAATGAAAGGGATTGCCATGAATGTGGGGGGAGGAAAAAGAGTTCAGGCCCATACTATCACTCTTCTTAATAGCTGTAAGTATAAAGCTAGAACAGTTTCAAGATAAAGCCGGGGTGGACTTAAGTCTTATCTGACTACCTGCATAACACAAATCAGTGCTATGTTACTCCCGCCTCATACTCCCACAAGTTACTCCTGCTTCAAACTATAACTCCCAACAGAGCTGCATGATGCAACAGGAAAAAATAGGGTCTTAACATAAAGATAGCAACTCAATTTAACAGGTCCCTGTGCAAAGTATTCCAACTGATAATCATCTGAACATGTAGCCTTATTTGTAGTCTGAAGTGTCTAGATGTATCTTCCCACTCTAATTCTCATTCTGTCTTTTTTTGCTTAAAATAAAAAGCAGTCTAACGTATACCTCCATTTCGGTGTGCTTGTCACCTGTGTATCTGCTCTGAACTATTTGAGTATTTGAGTATATTTGAGTATCAAATAGTCTGAGACTATTTGAGTCTTCAGCCTTTCATTTTAAGGAAATGCTCCCAGAGTTCCGTTCATTCCTGGATATGAGATCACCATATTCAGCCATCAGATATAACCCATAAAAGGGGACGGGACGGCAATGCTGCTCATAATGTTAGCTTGCTCGGAACAGTGATGATGAGAGCCAACTACAAAACCAAAAAACAAAGCAGCAGCATAAGAACCTTATGATACTGACTGGACAATCAAAAGGGCAGAAGGATGCTGATAAATATGAAGTGGTCAAACAACCTTAATTTTGTATTTTATTGATTAATATAATTATTCCAATACTGAAAATCAAATTAAGAAGATGGACTTTAAAGGCAAAGCATCAGCTAAAGGCTAAGTATTATTAGGTAAGGAAAACAGAAAATAACACAGCTACACAGGCTCAGAGGGAACTTGCAACCTGCATGCATTGTGAATATGAAAGTGTCATTCCTCACATCTTGAAAGAGGCTATTATAAATCTGAACTATGACTCCTCACTCTAGAGAAGACATCTACAAAATATGACCAGGGACAGCTGTCCATTTTCTCCTCCAGTACAAGAACCAGAAGGGCATAAAATTAAATTGGCAGGTGGTAGATTCAAGTTGAACACCAGGAAACACATGGCCTCAGTTGTACTTACTCTGCAGAACTCCTTCCCATGGGATGTTTTAGGATGGTTAGGAAAAGTATGTACAAACAGGACAGACACACAACACTGTCAGAACGCTTTTCCACAAACCCACAATTTGTGGCTGGAAAGGTAGGTCAGGAAACATCAGGGGAAGGCTAAGTGGGGTAGTTTTTAGAGTAAGAGGAGTCGCTTTAGCTCCCTAAGGATTTGTGGTAGTCAATAAATTCATGAAGAAGCAGGAGAAATAGTACCAGTGATGAAATAAATTTGATGCAAAAGCAAAATGATCCTCGTGGTTTTCTCTTTAAGCTGCTGGCCCCAGGGCTGGGACCTGATGATCTCCAAGGTCTTTTCCAGCCTAAATGCTGCTGTGATTCTGAGCAGGGAGCTGGAGGGGCTCCTGCTGTGACTGCATATAGTGACCACGGGTGAAGCGGGACAGACTTCATCAAGGATGTTCAGAAGGCTGCCTGTGCCGCTCCTGTCACACGGAGGGCCACCGGCACTGCCCTGTGCTGCCGGAACAAAACCAGCCTCTCCCGCCCGCGCTGGAGGGTGCTGCTCCGCTGCGTGCGCCCCAGGGGGTGCCAGCCTCGGCGGGGGGAGGCACCGGCTGAGGGCAGGCAGGGAGCAGGTTTGTCAGCACCCAGACGGGGACATCTTTAGGGTCACCACGCTGCTCGGCCCAGGCTGCCTCCCACCTGGGGCCCTGGGGATGCCGTCTGCAGCCCCCGCGGGGGAACGCGGCTCAGCCCAGGGCCCGCGAAGGGCAGCCGGGCCAGCGCCCCGGCACCCGAGAGCAGCAGGCGGCGGCTCCCAGCCCCCACCTTTACCTGCGAAAACAGATCCCCAGGGCGGCAGCAAACACCTGAACTGGATTCCCCAAACACTGGAGCGCCAACAAAGCCCCGGCTGACTAACAAGGCTGGAAAATCTGCAACGTCACCCTCTTTGGCTCACAAGTAGAGAACAAAGGAGGGAGATGCTGTGTCCTGCTTCAGCCAGCTCCTTCTTAGAAGTTAATGCTGAGGAAGCACCATCGAGTCCTGCTTGGAAAGAACCTGCAGCCTGCTGAGTGTGCCGTTCCTGTGTTTGCCCACGCACGGTTCTAGTCATTAAGCCTCCTCACTTCCTTCAGGTGGTTTTAATTTCTTCCAAAATAGACGCACAAATCTGAGAACTGTGAAATAAAACCCAGAAATTATGTTTCTGCCACCGCAAGCCTAAGTAATTCATGACCTGTGAGGACACAAGGACAAGTTCCTAACAAATGGGCAGAATAACGAGTAGCTACAGTAACTGTGTTCGATCTTTACACTGTTTGCAAGTTGAAGCAGGGAAACTGTAAGAAATGAAATCCTTCTCCTCCAGGAAGACCCTAGGTTACCCTGAGTCTAAGCGTGAGGAAATCAGTCCAGTCTGCTCACTTTTAAAGTACAGCTGTCACGTAACTTTGATTCCCCTGAACAGGCCCTCGTTTTCATTTTAGAAATTAAGTTCAGGAAGAACCTGAGGATTTCATACCTTTGTCTGGATTGTGTGACAACCTGTTTGCAACAGCAGCTGTCAGTCTGAGCGCGCAGCCTGCTGTGCACCCAGAGGTGAACTCTGCAGCGTGTTCACAGAAGGTCAGTGCCCCCAGGTAATAGCAGCAGTGCCACACAGAAAGTCTGCGTGGGTGCAATGAGGCGAATACACTCAGGACACTTCTCGTAGCTGCATGGATAGTACAGGTAAGCAAGAACAGCAATTTCAACTACCTGCACACGCCACACTCACTGTATGCGCTGGAGCGCATCTCTTTGTAGAATCCTTGCTAGAGGTAGATCAGTTCTGGTTTGAAACAGCTTCCATCATAACTAAGCAGGACTTTAATTTAAAAAATATCTTAAATATTCTGCAACTCTGAAGAGAAAACTAACTTACTGAATAGGATTCCAGGGAGTGAAAGCGCTTGACAGGTCTTGGGAATTACCTGGAATGCATTAAAAAAGATACATTCCTGTTTGCACTTGTGATGCACCTCCTGATACGTCAGAGTGGAACAAGTGCCTGCACCTTACATTTGTGCAAGGTGGGCAGCTGATGATCTACTAATACAGATTTAGAGTTTGGGGAATAAAAACAGTTTCAAGAGTGACTGGTGGTGTCTACATCTGTAAGAAAATATTACTATAACCTCTGGATCCGAATGACAGTTGAAGAGGTTGAAGTTTCTGCATATAAGAAGGAAAAGCACGAGCAAATAAATATCTCTGTATCTGTTACTTCAAACACACAGGCAGCTGATTTCATAGTCCAAAAGGGCACTATTGTGGGCAGGGGGTTGTTTATGGAAGCAGAGAGGTGGGCTACGATGTTCAGTTTTATTCCGTATGGCAGTTTTCCTTAAAGCTACTCATCTAGAGTGCTTTCTAGTTAGTGGCTATTAGCATTCATACAACTAGAAAAAAAATTAAATAATGGGTAAAGTGATGTGATGTGTTTTGTGTGTTTTCTTCACGCTGCATAATTTAACATCTTCGTTAACGACATGGACAGTGGGACTGAGTGCACTAGCAGCAAGCTTGCAGGTGACACCAAGCTGAACGTTGTAGTTCATTTGCTCAAGGGAAGGGATGCCATCCAGAGGGATCTTGAATGGCTTGAGGAGCAGGCCAGCGTGAACCTCACAAAGAACAGCAAGGCCAAATGCAAGGTCCTGTACGTGGTTCAGGGAAAACCCCAGTATCAATACAGACTGGGGGAGGAACAGATCGAGAGCAGCCCTGTGGAGAAGGACTTGGGAGTACTGGTGGATGAAAAGCTGGATATGAGCCAGCAGTCTGCACTCACAGCTCAGAGAGTCAAGCATATCCTGGGCTGCACTGAAAGAAGCGTGGCCAGCCTTTAAAGGGAGGGGATTCTGCCCCTCTGCTCCGCTCTGGGGAGACCCCCCGGAGCACTGCACCCAGCTCGGGGGTCCCCAGCACAAGCCAGGCAGGGACCTGCTGGAGCGGGGCCGGGGGAGGGACACGGAGCTGGTCCGAGGGCTGGAAGCCCTCTGCTGCAGGGAAAGGCTGGGAGAGCTGGGGGGGCTCAGCCCGGAGCAGAGGAGGCTCAGGGACACTTTTCAATACTTAACCAATATTTTAACTACTTTGATATCCTTCTGCAATAAGATCACCCTCCTAGTGGATGAAGGGAAGGCAGTAGATGTAGTTTTTCTGAATTTTAGTAAAGCTTTTGATACTGTCCCTCACAGCATCCTTCTGAACAAGTTGTCCAGCTGTGGGATGAGCAGGTACACGCTGGGCTCAAACGCAGTTCTCCAAGGGTCATCGTGAATGGGGCTACATTTGGAGCGTGACCAGTCACCAGCTCAGGGCTCAATTCTAGGGCCAGCTCTGTTGAATATTTTTCTCAACCATCTGGATGCAGGAGTTGAATGCCCCATGAGCAAGTCTGCTGATGATACTAAACCGGGAGGTGCTGTTGACTTTCTCAAGGGACATGAGGCCTTGCAGAGGGACTGGGCAATCATGAATAGCATAAAATCTAACAAGCACAAACGTTGGATTCCACATATGGGACAAAGTAATGCCAGGCACAAGTATAAATGGCGAGAGGAACGTCTGGGGAGCAGCCCTGCAGAACGGGACCTGGGGGTGCCGGCTGGCAGCAGGAGCCAGCAGTGTGCGCTGGCAGCAAGAGGGCAACCTGCATCCCGGGGGGCATCAAACGCAGCAGAACCAGCCGGTCAAAACAGGGGATTATCCTGCTGTATTCAGCGCTGGTGCGGGCTCACCTTTAGTACTGTGTGCGGTGCTGGGCCCCACATTTAGAGAAGGATGTGAAGGTCCTTGACTGCATCCAGAGGAGGGCAACAAAGCTAGTGACAGGGCAGGAAGGTATGTCCTTCTGAAAGGAGCAGCTAAGAACTCTGGGTTTGTCTGGTTTGGAGAAGAGAAAGGTGAGGAGGGCAGACCTCATTGCTCTCTGCAGCTTCCTGAGAAGGAGACATGGAGATGCTGAGCTCTTCCCCCTGGGATCCAGGACCAGGATGCCTGGAAATGGTTCAAAGTTGCATCAGGGAAGGTTCAGACTGGACATTAGCAAGCACTTCTTTAGCAAGAGGGTGGTCAAACCGTGGAACGGGCTTCCTAGAGAGGCGGTCGATGCCCCAAGCCTGTCAGTGTTCAAGAGGCATTTGACAATGCTGTTAATAGCACGCTTTAACTTTTGGTCAGCCCTGAACTGGTCAAGCGGTTGGACTAGATGATCACTGTAGGTCCCTTCCAACTGAAATTCTATCCTATCCTATCCTATCCTATCCTCTCCTACTTAAAGAGGCTTATAAGAAAGATGGACTGAGACTTCTTACCAAGGCCTGTAGTGACAGGACAAGGCACAACAGTTCTAAACTGAAAGAAAGTGGGCTTCAATTGGAAATAAGGAAGAAATTCTTTACGGTAAGGGTAGTGATACACTGAAACAGGTTGCCCAGAGCAGCTGTGGATGCCCCATCACTGGAAGTGTTCACAGACAGGCTGGACAACCTTTGAGCAACCTGATCAAGTGGAAAGTGTCCCCTTCCCATGGCAGGAGGGTTGGACTACATAACCTTTGAAGCTCCCTTCCAACACAAACCATTCTATAATTCTATGATTCCATTAATTGGTTAGCATGCTTTAATTCCCTGATCTGCAACAAGAACTATACTAGGTTGATGAATTCTCAGCTTGCATAAAGAATGCTAAGGGGTTTATATTAATTTATTTATTAACTTATTTATTTTTTTATAATTTGTATATTGTATTTACATCACACCATTTGTAAGCCCTAAAAAGTATGTGTAATTTATGTGAAGAAATGTCTCAGGAACACTTAGCATTGGCATCATCCCAGTAATCTCCCTCTACCTTCTTGTGTGCTGCTACATCTACTATGAATATATTCCATGCTTTGCATGACAAGAGAGGCACAAAATGATTGATACTCATTCAGTAGTCTTTCAAACTGCCTCCCTGACTATTTAAGCAGAAGGGGAGAAGTTTAACTGGAAGCTCAAAGGTTATTATCTTTTGTCACTATAGTAAGCACGAGCTGATCTCAGGTCAATGAATAAATAAAACCTTTACCAAAATGGTTTAGGTAGCTCCTGAGCAGGAACTCTGCTAGGAATGCTAATTCACAATGAGAAAGCAGAGTCACCTGAGCTTTCGGATTCCATGCACTTGTAGTCTTTGTCAGTACACTACTGCTACTGTCCATCTTGCATATTCAATCTTACAATTCATGTAGATTCTGCATTTAATTAATGTTTGGTGGTTTGGTGGGGTTTTTTTCTAGGTTACAACTCCTGGGAACAGCTATCTGCAACTGGCAGAACTCTGAGATTCTGGTTCAAATTTCATGTTGTTAAGCTGCCAGCTACAACGCTGGCTCTAGTTCTAGGTCAAATCACTATTTGATAAGTAATTCCCCTACAAATTAGCTGAAAATTATAACATACCATTTACAGCTAGTGTCAGTTTGTAGTTTTTTAAACTACTGTCTCTTTATATCTGTTAACGACTTTTGATCCATTCAAAATGTGTCACTTATCACAGTGCAATGCTGGATTTTGTGGAGTACCAATTCACATGCCTTAAAGACCAGATATATTACCAAGTACGCAGTGTTGCCTTGTCACTGTTTGACTCTAGAACTGAGTATTCTGTTCATTTTGTAAGGCACTCAGGATGTATAACACCAGGAAGGGAAGCTGACTATAAGTAGTTTCACATTCCTTCTTAAATCTTCGGCAGTTGTCATGCAGGAGGCCTGGAAGAGCAGAATGAAGAAAATATTTGGCAGAAGCAGCAAAATTTGGGCAAGAGCTCTCTGAAATGCATAGCCCATGTGGGCTCTTACTTCCTTAGAACTGATTGTCAAAGGCTGTCAGTAAAGTTAGACATCGGTTCTTTGATTTTATGCCTTTTTTCCTTTAACAGGAATTCAGTGAACACTTTGTCAGATTCCCTCAATCAAGAGTGACAAAAGATTAGGGCACATGTTATTTATTAGTATTCTTGCATGATGACTGTATTTTCCTAGATTATGGTGGCACCTAAAACAAAAGAGGAACTCCAAGAATGGGTTGCCTCCTTGCTTGAACTTCACCCTGCAAATCTATTTCCTGCAGCTTCATTCACCCCAGAAAAAGACAGACATATTTTTGGAAATCTGAACCACTACAAGTTAAAGAAACTAAGTCACAAACTGAAAATACACCAAATATATATGGGAGCCTGTAACTACTGGCTAATAGAGAGTTTTGTTTATTTATATGCTTGTGTATTTTATTCAATTAAGAACTGCATTTTCTTTTAATTGTTAGTCATAGTTTACAAATATTTATGACACAAGCTATGGGGAATCTCATGAAAAATGAAGATGCTAAAAAGAATAATGTGTGCCATCTCCATGCAGCCCTTGAGGGTCTTTATAAAGGGTAGCAAGATACTCTGTAGTCCAGTTATAGTTCAGGAACTGAATTTTTATGGTTACAGGAGGAGAAGAGATCACATAAACCCCACATCTGCAATTGTGAACAGCTATGTGACATACAAGCTCAACTTGACCCAGCAATGTGTGCCTGAAGACAAGAAAGCCAACCGTCTCCTGGGTTGCATCAAAAGAAGCATGGCCAGTGGGTGGAGGGAGGTGATTCTCCTCCTCGACTCTGCTCTGGTGAGACCACACCTGCAGTGCTGCGTCCAGCTCTGCGGCCCCCAGCACAAAAAGGACACGGACCTGTGCAAGTGAGCCCAGAGGAGGCCATGAAGATGCTCAGGGGGCTGGAGCACCTCTCCTGCGGGGACAGGCTGGAGAGTTGGGGTGGTTCAGCCTGGAGCAGAGAAGGCTCCGGGGAGACCTCAGAGCACCTCCCAGTACCTGAAGGGGGGCTGACAAGAAAGCTGGAGAGAGACTTTGTACAAGGGCCCATAGCGACAGGTCAAGGGGGAATGTTTTTAAGCTGAAAGAGGGCAGATTTAGATTAGATGTAAGGAAGAAATTCTTCGCTGTGAGGGCAGCGAGGCGCTGGTACAGGCTGCCCAGAGCAGCTGTGGGTGCCCCATCCCTGGGAGCTCAAGGCCAGGCTGGGGAGCAACCTGGTCTGCTGGGAGGTGTCCCTGCCCGTGGCCAGGGGTGGGTGGGACTACATGGTCTTTAAGGTCCCTTCCAACCCAAACCATTCTGTGATTCTATGAGATGGTCAGTCCAAAAAGGACCACTGAAGATCCGTCTTTACATTTACACGGCAAGTACTGAAAAAAGACAGACCCTAAAGACCCTTAGTACAAAAGCCCCAGAGCTTTTATACCAAGTGTACCAGAGTTTTTGCACCAGAGCCCCAGTGCTCAAGCACACCACCAATGCCCTTCATGCCTTCAGCAGCTGCAATTTCATCAGGAAAAGCATCCCTGGAAGAGTACTGCCCCTACATAGTACAATAAAGCAAAGGAATCCTATTATATCCTGCCAATATGACCTGGGGAAAAATTCCAGCTATTGTTTTAAACTTGATTTTATGAGCAGAACAGAATATGAGACCTGAGAAGTTCCTTAAAGACCACTAAGCATACTGGCATATGCTGATCCTGCTGTCCAGTCCCTGTTGTTTTAGAAGAGGATGAAAGAAAAATTCCAAGAGCCAAATAAGGTAGCAGGGGGAAAAATTCTCACCTCTTCCCAGCACCTAGCCCTCAAGCCTTGGGTAAACTGAATATAAATAAAGTGCAAACAAACTATAACCAGGGGAGCAATTCAGGTGTCTACACACAGGTGTTTAATGTCACTTGGGATGCCCTAAGGTACCTTGCCTGGCCTCCAGCTGCTGGTTGAGAGGGCTGTGAGTCTCTCATAGGGCTTCACCACATCTGCTGTGTTTCAGATACCCTAAGGCACTTAAAATGACACTAAACACCTAAGTTTAGGAACCAGGATTGCTCCTCAAAGGTCAGATTAATTCACTAAATCCAGGTGTACAACATACCTACATTCAAGCTAATTGCCTTATGTTCCCCTTTATAGTTGATACAGAATAAGTGAGTAAAATCAAAGGAATATGGGATGAGATTAATCTTCTAATACAGGTGTTTACGTTTGGCCAAGTCTTCTCCTTATCTTTCTCCCAGAGGCATTAACAAATCAGTCTTCCAAAGCTTCAGTGCTCAGTCTTCAATTTTTTTAACTCCAAGATTACCTTTAGCCAGTCATACAATTCATTCTACCACGATCCAGCCTGACAAGAAATTGTCAATATCTTATACCAGAACCTGCCTAGGGATGGGTTCCAGAATTTCAGTCTTTAAATGGCTAATAGAGTAAAGAAATTGAAGCAGGATTTTTACCTTTTCAGTTGTACTTTCAAATATAACTTCTACAGTAGGACAGATCAGTCTCAACCAACTTCAGGCATCTTCATTGCAGAACAACTCCATGGATGTCTGATGTCTACGCTACTATTACCAACCACCAAAATCTAGTCAATACAGTGAAGTAAGTAATTGTCTCACACTAGACACCCACATCAAGGTTGATGAACCCTATTATTACTGTACAACATTTTGTGAACCACCAAATCGTACTCATAGTTCTTCTGTATCCTGTTCCAGGTCCATTTTAAAATGCAGCCAGCAAAGCTGAACACAATATTCCGATGGTTCTTTTACCAATGCTGTATTTGAGACAAACTGCCTCCCTACTCCTGCTTATACATCCATGGATGTTGCCATGGCATTGCACTTCAGTTCGTTGTCTCCTCTGATACCCATTAGTTTTTGCAGCAGTTGTTGGGATACAGTCTCCTTTTTATAAGTATGAAATGGATTCTTGGCACGTGTGATAACAATTATGATGTATCAGTTTATCAAGTGATCCAAAGTGCTCTGTATACCTGGCCTACCTTCTCTTTTTATTGACCTTCCCAATAATCAAGTACCTAAAAGCTTCTTCAGAGGTGTTTGTACTTCATTGATCAAAATATTAAAGAAATAAAGCATAACACCGAACTTTGGATAGGTTTGTTTTTAATGGATTTGCACAATGATGACTATTTTTTGAAACAAAACTTCTTAATAAAGTGCCTGTTTTAATTTTGAATTCTGTTGTCCAGTGTATATCACAAATGCTTTTTAAAAGATGAAGAGTACATAAAAGGGGACTATTAAATCATCTGATGTAATACTGAAAACCATTAGCTTAGCACTGAATATTGCAGGTCAGTGAATAGCTGGCTTGCATGTTGCAACTCAGTATTTCACTGTCCCATTCTACCTGTACCTGTGGTCAGCTTGGTCAAAGGAAGATGAAAAGCCCTAAATCCATTTATCCAATGTGCAATGAAATCTACTTCCTGGGTCCTTCAGAGAAGTCCTACAATACTTCTTGTATTTGATTATCAATGTTAATTAATATATAGATGGAAGAGCAGTAGCCATGATTAGCATGCAGCACCCAGTCCTACTTTACAAATAAGTAAAGATAAGAGAAAAGCAGAGCAGAGCAGAGCAGAGTAGAAAAGTGCAGATACAAAGGACAAAAAAGAGCCAATCGATCTTTCAGCCTGAACACCCGAGTACAGGCAGGCTTGTACAGACAGGCGATCACATTCCTCCCAGCAACTATATTCAAATATATATATTAGAAAGATAGGGTTGTTTTTTTTTTAAATACCGAATATCTGTAAGACAACCATTTTCTTAGCAAGCTACTTCAGCGTTCATTTACCTTTATTGCAGTGAAAATGCACCTTACTTCACAAAGTAATCTTTAACTTCAGATTTTAACTGTATTTTAATGCTTGTACCTGCACAACTGGAAAATTACCCAGTACCAAATCTTTTGCCAGTTCAGGTGCGGTGTAGATCACTTCTCAGCTTTCTCCATGACAAATGGAACAGACTTTCTGTTGGTAGGGCTTGTCTTCTGTCACTGGACAAGGTGGCTTTTCCTTAAGATTTCTATGTACTTTCTCTGGTAATTTAATACATCTTCACATCCCTGAACCCTCAATTCTGAAATTGAAACCTTCATTCTGGATTTCTGTATAGTGTTTTATATGACTGTATTAAAATAAATTTGCATTATCCCAGCCTTTCAGTTCACTTGGGTAGGCTTTTTTTGAAGTTCCCTGCAATTATCTCTGGATTTAATGATTTCAGTGTTTATTACCACTTACTTTCAGTAACCTTCATGAGAGATCTTATTAATGGTCTTTTGAAAGTAATGCACTTCTATTCCCTGAAACAATTTTAGCATATTTATCCAGCAAATGACTGGCCATGAGGGTACGGATTTGTGATCGAATTACTGCAAAGCAAACTAAGTTTGCACAAACGTAATGAACCACTGCACCTACCATACATGTTCCTTGTCACGAATGAAAGGCAATTACTTCTTCAACAAAAGTGAACTGTAGTACCTTGCATTTACCACAGAGTATTATACACTAAAGGTCCATGCATACAGGCAGCTGCTATGAAATCATTACTCTGTGATGACACACCTGAGCGTACAGTGGGTTTGTGCGCACTTACATCCTTCATCTGAAACTGTATTCAAAATAATGTATTTCAATCAAATTTCTCTGTGTAAATTACTGAGAGGGCTTTTCATCACATAAATTCTGATGATTTAGATTATAATCCTCCAGAAAGATTACAGTTTTTCCCAATCCTATTCCATGCAGTGTACTTTATTTTATACTCCTATGAATTGTCTTCTTTAATACTAAATGTTTATAGTGTAAAAGCCCCTCTGAACATTTTTGCATTTCACCTGTCATTTACTCATTTTAATTCCTGCATTTTCCTTCTGCTTTCTCTAAATAAAGAGTGCACAAATTCTCAGTCTCTCCAGGCTTCATTCTATGTCTGAGCCCCCTCTCTTTACCGCATGTTTCTGGGAGAACAGAACACAAAACCAGCCATACTGGATTGGATCAAAGGCCCATCAAGCCTAGAAACCCACCTCCAACAGGGACTAAGAGCAGATGATGTGGAAAACATATAGGGACAGGCCAAGCATTTATGATGGTTCACCAGTTCTCTAAGCCAATTATAGTTGCTTGAGGCTCAAGAACCTCCTGACCTAGCTATGCTTTAATGACTGTGGATAGCTCCAAAGGATTTTGCTATCATAAACTCACACAGAGCTTCCCTAAACCCTAAAAACCTAAAAGTTCTACAACTCAGCAATACAGTCATGAGCAGTCTCTTTTGAATCTGTGCTTGTAGTTGGTTTTTTGCTTTGGATAGGAAAATCAGCATCTATTGATCCTTGTGATGTCACTCTGATTTTGTACATCTGTCAACTCTCCTGTCACTCATCACCTTTCTAGACAGGAACCCCTAAGTTATTCAACTGTTTATTACGTGGAAACCATTCTGTGCCTCTGATGATCTTCTATTCTCTTCTCTGAATTTGTTTAACTCTGTTCTTTTTTGAGATGGTGGGACTGGAGCTGCAAGATGGAATTGAAATATGGCTTTACATACGGTGTTTACATTCTGTTCCTTTCCTAATATGCCATTTGCTTTTTGACCACTAAGGAGCGAGAAGCATCCTGCTGATTTATAGGACAGGATTACTGTGCTTTGTGGTCTGTTTTTTTTTTTAGTCCTGCTGTGGCTGAGCTGCCCCACTGACAAGCAGTTGATTTTCCTGAATCCCAAGAGACTACAGGCAAACAGCCTTGCTGATTTGCTTGAATATACAGTTACAGTAAAAGACTCTGATGAAGAGTCAGAATCCTATTGTACTAGGTGAGGTACCAACAATTATTAAATGGGTTCTTGCTTAAGACGGTCTCATAATCTAGGCCACATTAGACATGATAAACAGACGAAGGAGAAAAATGAGCTGGGAGGTACAAAGGAACAACTGGGAGATGTGCAAATATAGCATTGTACATATAATCAGTTGTGGAATTAAGTGGTCTGTAGCCACTGTACTACTGATAGCTTCTATAGGGACATTTGAAAAACAAATTTTTGATGGAGTTTCTTAACATAAGGAGAAGCATGGGAGAACCATCACAATGCCGAAAGGACAGCGAAAGTAACTGGCATCAGACAGATAAAGAAAAAGTCTGTTAAGGAACCACGTACTTGGTCCATGTGCTCCACCATGAAAAGCACATGGACCAAGACAAAACATTTGTGAATTTATTTTTACAGGGATTCCAGACTAGCTTTCACTTATCATTTGACAAGTCACCACAACTGGCTCTCATCTTCTCCATACAAGCCCTGCAGTGCTTTGCATTTACTGTTCCTCTGATTTTGTAGTCACTCAGAACTGGTATTTCGTGAAGTCGGGGAAAAAAAGCACTGGTCCACAGTGTCTCCTCTACACATGTTCTGGAAGGCTGTTAGCATTATTTGGCATTTCATGCAATCTCTGCTGTCATTCCTCTGCTATCCTAAGCAATCATTGCATAAAATCATGTTCATAAATTTAGAAGTATCAAGAACACCACTCACAATCAGAACCTTACCATATTAGATAATGAGCGAGTGAAGCAAAACTTCAGACTAGTTCCTTCCTACATATAGTAGATGGGACAACAAGGAACACAGACAGGTACAGAGAAGACTATAGAAAGAAACGAGTATTTAGTACACTAGCTCTTTAGAACTTACTCTTTAGCATGCTAATATGGGAGAGTTGTTGGGGTTTTTTCAGGAGGAAGCTGAAGGAGGAAAAGAAGTTAGGCTTTGTAGCTGTTTATGAGTAACTCCGCCCATGCTTAGGGGCAGTGGATAAAGGAGAGCACAAAGGAGCTTGTTGCAAATTTAACAAGTGGGAGATGAAGGCTGATATAATGGGCTGATGAGAGGCAGTATTCAATCTCTCAGCAGCAGAGGTCTCCTACACCCGTCTGCTTGGGCTTTCCCAAAGACACTGGGTTGTTTGCTACTGTGCCAATGCACCCCTGCACAGGGAGTCATGCAATCACTCCCCTCCTCAGCCAGAAAAACATTCGCAGGGGAGAAACAGGAGGAGAGAAAGCAGCAGGCAGCTACCTGTGTGCAATTATCAAGAGCTTTTTTAAAGGAGGGAGTCTCCAACAGAAATTTCCCTTTGGCTTGGCCTGAGGCCTGCTTCTGTTCACGCTGGTGTAACTGGGAGTGCCTTTACTGGCTTCGATACTTATCACAAGCATTTGGGTTTTGTGATCCTCAAAAGCTATCAAGACCCTCTTAATATCAGAAAGAGTAAGCAGAGATGTGATCACATTCTACAACTACCTCTGCCCAGAAAAATGTTCAACCATAGGGAAATGTTTACTGTAGGCAGAGCAGGGGAAAGTAACTGACAGATGAAGCTAAGATGTAAAAATTCTCCCTTTACCTCTGGATTAACGCTACAAGCAGAAACTGGGAAAGGTATATGCCTGTTGGCTTGTGCATCGTTTGCTGCCTGTCCATATTGCATTTCATTTCAATGGACTAACTGGGAGTTATTTTTCTAAAATAGCATGAAATCCTAGTTTTGGCTATGCTGAATGGATGATCACCACAAAGCCCTTCAGATTTAAAAAAAAAAAAAAAAAGGGACCCGCATTATTTGTCTTGATTCTTTGTGCCAGGTGTGAATCAAGAGCGATGGACTGTATTTACCCAGTCTAAGCAAAAGGAAACTGGTTCAATGTTTCTCTCTCATCTCCTTTCTCTCTCATCTGCTGCTGCCTGATGTCAGCCCCTGCTGATGTCTCAGCACCTCAGGCTGGCTCTATCTTCCTTCCCAATGCTGACTCCAGTGCTTGTTGTTACGTGTTTTGCCTGCACAGCAAGTTCCCAGACTGCCTCTCTCAGATGATCACTTCCCTGGCTGGACCTGCTTCTCTGCTTCAAGACACTCCCAAAAGCTGAGGCCTCCGCAGGTCTGCATGGCACCAGCGGAGGGAACTGCCTGAGAGGAAGCAAGGCTGTGTCACTCCGGCTGGAAAGGGCTAGTGAGATACGATCTCTGCCTGAGACCCCAAGCTTATGTGCAAGTACGGGCACAACTTGCTGGGCTTAAACACCTTGTCTTTTCATTGCCCTGCATACCAGCAAGAAGAGAAAGGCAGCAGACAGAAGAATTTACTTTAGCCTGCTGTACTGCACAGCCAGCCATAAAACCCCTCTGTGCTACTAACGTTTGAAGGACTTGTCAGCTGTGGTCAAGAGATGAATCAAAGCAACGTTGAGAGTCAGGGAAGCCGCAAATGTTGTATCCAAGAGAAAAATGTAACGCAGTCATTTGTGGTCCAGCAGGCAGGAGCGCTTGGGCCACAGCTGGCCCATGCACCGTGGTCAGTGGCATCACTTACATCTCTTATGGTGGGATGGGAAAAACATTCATGTTTCCAAAATGTCTAGAATACCCAAGGTTTAGAAATCAATTATTAAAAAAAAATAAAAATTATTTGGCCTGATAAAAGAAAAGGTTATATGAAAACAGGTTGCTAATATTCTGGAAGGGTCATTTTCAGGAAAGGACGGTAATGCCTAAGGTAAAACTACTTGAACAGACACTGGGACAGTAAGACATGGAAAATGTTGGTTTGCTCTCAAGAAAATGCTGTACTATGTAAATGATTTGGGGAGGGACTCGTCTCCTGGAATATGGTTTAAGGTGTGGGGTTTTTTAATTCTTCATTGCTTGACAGAGGGACAACTAGTGCCTTCTAATCCTACTACAGCAGACTGAATAACCTGTATTAACAGTGACAGATATGTTCATCCTTTCCAGAAGCTACTCCTACACGTGCTAGCTTTCTGTGCTAAGGATTAGACTTCCACTGAGAAAGGATGTCTCAATTTAAGGCCTCTCACTTGCCAATCTCACAGTGATGTGCCTGTAGCACTCTTACTTTTCAGGTGTAGCCCAGTATTTCCTGGTTTAGCCATAGCACATTGCCATGGAAATTTTACAAGAGCTATGGCAAAGGATGATGGATTCCTAACTGCTCTTCTCACCAAGCAAGGCTCAGACATGTTCCCCAGCACAGCATGGTGAAATGTGGGTAACAGTCTGAATTAAGACTCTTTCTCAGCCACAGCTGTCTCCCTTAAGACCTCACGGCAATTATTTCTCCTCTTCCAGTTTTCCTTTCTGTATTTTCTGCTGAAGTCTCTCTGTGTTCTAGTTCTCAGTGTTCTCTCAGTTTTAGGCTGCAGGCTCAAAGCCTGGGTTATGGTTAAAATTTCTGATGAAAAGAAAATACGGAGTTGTATACTCCTGTTACAATGCCATGTATACAACCCCCAGACCTTTTATTTTGGTCATCTGATCTGGCTCTACTGATCACCCTATGTTAAAGCATCTAAGTGAATGTGATCACATTCTTCACTCTAGATGGTCTTAATATGAATGTCAGTCACCATTTTTTAAAAATGGTAAGTCTGCCTGCTGTAGTCTAGAAGTGCTTCAATTAATTTAATCAATCCATTCACTGAGCTTCCAGAGATTATGACTTTATCGTCCATATTAGATACATTTGTCAGCTGACCCTACCAACCGGCAAAATAACCTCTTTCCATGTCTAAGGTGAGTAGTAAATGTACTGAATGCTACAGGCATGTGGCAGAGAAGAGCTGGGAGCCTGGTCAGCACGTCAGAACACCTGCTGGACTCCCACTCACCTCTGCTTATCAGCCAGTGCAAGGGATCCCACAAAATATTCTTTGCTGGAAAATCAGGAAATTAGCCAGACATTCAGAATGCCCAGGGGATCTTCCTACAGGCCAGAGGAAGGGAAAAGTAGCAGAAAAACGATGTCATAATTTTCTTTGTATTATTGAGACAGCATGTCAATTTTAACTGTCCTGTGCAATAAAGGGTATGGAGCAGCATGCTTAAATCCAACCTGTAGAGTCAGTAGGGCAAAACCTGATGTTTACAGCTACTGGAAAATGAAATGCAATCCTGCATGCAAAAGTAGCCTCTTACTGAGAGCAGATTACCTAAAGAGACAGAATCATTTAGGTTGGAAAACACCTTTTAAGATCATTGAGTCCAACCATTAATCTAACACTGCCAAGTCCACCACTAAACTATGTCCCTCAGTGACATGTCCACAATAGCAACGCTCGTGCCAAGCTTACTCTCTTTCAATCAATCCCTCTCCTTGGATTTTTATTTACTAGGCAGCAGGTATAAGGAAGTCTAAAACAGAGAACTTCAAGGAAAGGTCCAACAGTGTAAGGCATAATTTGGAGAAGGGGAACTGCACGCTGCCCTTGACTTTTACTTTCACCCACACCCTGATTTTAGAAATGCATTCATGGAACTCCCCTTCCTCATTAGGGCTACAAAAATCCAGCCAAATGGGGCCCGATGAGCCGTCCAAAAATGTTCCATTTAACCATAAAATACAAAGACGTCCAATCCAGCAAGGCTTGGAGATGAATTTCAGTTGTTTAGAAACCTGTGATTGCCTAAAAAATGATGTACAGAAAACAGGTATCTCCGTCCTCAGCCAGGACACTGCGCCGGCACAACCAAACCAGACTGCGACATTTTCACTTTTTCCTTTGACATGCAAATTCCCCTACAATCACACAAACAGCGTAACTTTTTTCCTCTCAGAATACTACTATTTCCACTGCCAGGTGACAGCAAATACAATTCTCTCAAATACAACTCTAAAGCCCCTCAGATAAATGGGAGGTAGGCCAAAATGTAAAAAAAGCTTTCTTTCCCCAAAAGTGCAGCCCTCCTGTGCCCTTGTAGTAGGGTGAAGGCATGCTGTGTTTTCTTCTGTCTGCTTGCTTCTTCATCCCGATGAAAGCGCGTGCTATTGTGGCCTGTGCAAAGGGATCCTGGGCCACCAGTGTTCTTGTCACTGCTCTGTTTTGGGGCTAGTTTGGTGTTTAGAGTTGTTACGTACATTGGGCCTCTGTCACAGCTCAGCTTTCTGCAGCTTTCACAAGTTAGGTGTTTTCAGCAGCAGAAGGATGCTATAGGCATTTCTGTCCCTTTACAAGTGCCTCCTCCCCCTCTAACTGTTTTAGAAGATAAGAGAACCCTGGTCCTCAGGCCAGAGAAAAGCCATAATTGACCTCTATTGACCTTAGTCAATGTAGAGTGACTGGGAGACAAGACCTTTCCCCCCTTCTCTGCTCACACACAAAACCTGAGGTCTGTCAGACAGGCTCACATCTATGGAAAAAATTAGTGAGTATATGCACGTGTGCCTGTGCACGCATGTGTCCACATGCATCTGTCGGTGCTTTTGCATGTACGTGCATGAATGCCTGTGTCGCTGCTTGCAGGCCATGTTGGCAGACGGCTACACACCCATGCGTGTGGAGCGAGGTCAAAGCAAGTAATGGCGCAGTGGGCCTCAGGAGCTGTTTCTTGGCCCTTAGCCTACTGCAGACCTCGGCCTTTCCAGTGCTACCACCAGTGAAGCCCTCTTTGTCCCAGTCACTTGGCCACACACCCCTATAGCATTTCCTATCCGAGGGGAAGGCCAGCGCGGACTTGATCATGGGAAGCTGAGTCAGGCTGCAAGATCTCTTCCCGCAGAGAGGGACAAATTCAGAAACACCCACTCTTTTGGGCTTTCTCAAAGGAGATGGGACCCGAGTTCAGTGAAGCGTTTGCTAAGCAGTTTACATCAGGCTACCTGAGGACCAACAGGTCTCTTCCCTCACCATCCACAATCCCAGCTGGCACATCCCGCCTCCCCCCTGCCCCTCCTGGGCCTCTCCTCTCTCCCAGGGGCGCAGCCATGGCGTGGCCGGGAGCTCCTGCTGCTGGAGCCTTTCCGCGCTGAAGCAGCCACCTCCTGCCCCACAGACTGTCCCTGCCTCAGCTCCCCAGCGCCCTGCCTTGTGCAGAGGAGCAGGACAGGACCTCCCCAGCCCTCTCGCCCGCCGCCTCAGGCAGCCACTCGGGTACCCCAGGAGGTGCCTGCACTTCTCCTACCTTCCCAGGTGAGCCGGGGCAGGTGGTGGGTCGTGCTCTCCGGCTCTCTGCTCCCCTGGACGTGCCTGCAGCTTGATTCACGGGCACCTCCAAGCCTGCGAGAATCAAGCTCCACCCAGGGCAGAGGGTGAGTAAGAGCGAGAGAAAGGCAAACTCCGGAGAGTTATTCCCTCCCCAGGATTGCAGGGGAGCCAGAGATAAGGGCTGCACATTCCTGAGCCGCAGGCAGCCTCTCCCTTCCCGTCTGCCCTGAGCCTGTCAGACCAGCTCAGGCCTGGCTGGGGCGCAGGCCTCGGAGCGGGCTCGGCGCTGGCAGCCAGGCCCGGGCCCTGGCCACCCGGCCCGGACACCTCGGCCCCGCAGCCGCCCCGGGGGCAGGGCTGGGGCTCAGCGGGGGCTCCGCACGCCCCGGGCTCCGTGCTGGGGGGCGGCGGGGTGCTGCAGCAGCAGCTCCTGGGAGGTGGCACCACCGCCGCAGGGGTGGTGAGGGCGCAGGGCCCTGTGCCTTCCCCCTGCACGGCAGCGCGCTGGCGAGCCTGCGAGGGGAGCCCGCGACCCCCCGGTCTCCCTGGGGGTGCGATGCAAAGGGCATCTGAGGCCATACCCGCGCCCCCCCATCTCCCTGGGGGGGCTGTGCAAAGGGCATGTGAGGCCGCAGCGGCGGCCCCCCGCCTGCCTGCTTCCCTCCACAGCCTGTCCCACGCACCCGGCCTCGCTGACGGAGGGCAGCCCGGCTGGCAGCGCGGCCTCTCCACGAGCCTGGGCCGCGGCGGGCGCAGGCGGAGAAGGGTTAAGCGAGATTCCCCGCAGCCCCGGGCGTGGCAGCTCCTGTTATTTCACCTTTCATGTTCTATCTTATTCAGCCTGGCAAGCGCCGCGGCTGCTGTGTGCCGGGCGGTGCCCGGGCGGCTGGGAGGGCGCGGCGGGAGGCGGCTCCGCGGCAGGCGGCGGTGACTCAGGCCCTGGCAGCCCGGTCCTGGCGGGCCCGGGCACCGCGGCGGGCGGGGGCGCCATGTTGCGGAGGCGGGAAGGGAGCGGTGCCGCGCCGCCGGCCGCCCGCGCTCCCTGCGCGCTGACCGCAGCGGGAGGCCGTGCGGGCCGCGGGGCCGGCGCTCGGTGGCCCCGGGCGCTCCCGGGTCGTGCCGCCTTCCGTCAGGACGCGGGCTTGGCGACCGGTTCGTGTATGCGTTAACAACCGTCGTTTAATATCAAGGTGCCGTGATGAGAGGGGGGGTTACCGCAGAATCTGGAAATCGGCGTGGTGATACATCATCAGTTACACACTTGGGGGCTGGTTTTTCTCTAGGAACTTGCTCCACTCTGTGAAGGATGGGGAGCGCCAGCTGAGGAGGTAACCACTCAATACAGCTTTTAATCAGCCTTAACGGTATTGCCCTGGGCGTTATTCACCATATGCCACTTAAACACCACATAGAATGGAGTTATTAACTTCCAGGTAGGTGTTGCCATGCTGTTCATCAGTATCCTCCTGGAATGCTTCACAAACATCAATTAACTTCCAAGTACTCAATTGGGCTGTGATGGTGTGATTATCCCTGTTTCGGAGGAAAGGAACTGGAGCAGGAATACTGCATTTAAAGTGCTCTATTTGCTCCGAGTACTTCGATTCAAGGATCACACCTTTTAGGGTCTCTGGCAGTCAGGGATATAAGAAATGGAGGTTGGATGGCCACCTGTGCATATAAAACAATCTTAATTTGGTAATTTCATAATTTTTCAGTGACCTCAGCCCCAAGTACCCACTTCCCAGTAGCACGTTACTGTGTGACTACTGTCTCTTCTCTGCATTTTCTTTTCCTCTCAGCCTGCATATAGTTGTGTATGTCCTGGAATATTTTTCCTTGGTAGGGCTTTTATGTTCTGTTCTTTTTTTTAACGTGCAGGTTGCTATCAGTGTTAGAAGAGGCAAGATCAAAGAAGTGTGTTTTAAGCACAAGTGAATTTGTGCTCTGATAGACAGCGTTCTGTTGTGCCATTGGGATGACTATGATAGTCTCTATCACGATTTAGAACATCAGATGATTTTTATATGTTGTGTGTACACAACTTAGAATTTGGGTGTTTATCCAAAGAGAAGCCAAGGCAAAGAGTAATTGGTCAGTTTGATGTTCTTGTGTTTAACACACTGCTGAGGAACTATTTGGAAGTATTCTGTAAAGTTGAGGACTGATTGGTTAATCCAAGCCATCATCCAGCAGGACAGGACTGAATCCTCTAGGAGAAAGTGTTACGCATTGTTGCTGTTATCTGAGAATATAGCTTAAGAAACAAATAACAGAAAAATGTCAGAATGATTTTGGTTGGAAGGATCTCTTGGGAGTCATCTGATCCAGCGCACCCTGCTTCATGCAGCACTCATTAGGGCAAGTTATTCGGTGCCTTGCTTGTTTGTTTTTTGAGTGTATCCAAAGACAGAGATCCCACAGCCCCTGGGGGATCTTTTCCTGTGCTTGACACCCTCATGGTGATTTTTATTCCCCTAATATTTAAAGGGAGTTTTCTTTAAAGTTGCTTATGTCTGAGAGTATGATAATACATCTAGACTACACACTGACTGCTCCAATTGTGCATACCTTCAGCCAAAGAAGTGTACATGTGATAGAAAGCTTTCCAAAATACTTTACCTAACATTATAACCACTTTCTTGCTCAGGTTCTGCTTTGACTAACTGGTTTTCATCCGTGAGCTGATCTAAACTTCCTGTGCTATCTTGATAATATAGGCAGGTTGTGGCAAAAGACAGGTAGGGCTGTGTGTGTCACTCGTATGCTGCTTGTCTTCGAGTCTGTGTCATCTGACCACTTTCCCAAAGAAAACTGACATTGAAGGTCTGTTGCAGAGATGTAGGTGATTCCTTCCCTGACTGAAGTTATCAGCAGTTTAGCCATAACTGACACTATGGTTCTCATGCAGCATCTTTAGGTGAAAAGGATATATGTCACACTCGCAGACAGAAGCACAGCCTAGGATACACTTCCTATGGTTTTTTTATGGCCAGGGTTCCAATAAAAATCTCTCTTAGCAAAACTAAATTTTACAGTGTATCTCTTTCTACTGGTTCTGTGATTATTCTGTGAGGAAGTTGTTAGTTATCAGCTGTGTGACTGCTTAGACCTAGCCACTGTTACTACCATCTGTTTACCAGGCTGTGTCTGGGAATTAAAGCAATTATATATAAATATATATATATAAATAGCATTATTCCTCTTTTAATGCCTCCTGATAATGTACATATGGATATAAATCTTTTGATGCTATTTGCAAACTCCTGGTAAACTTCTTTCTCAAATTTACATGTACCTGAAGAAATGGCTTTATCTATCATTTGGTTTCTTTATGTTGTGCGCTTGCACGTATAATTGCTGCCCTGTGATCTTTACGTTCATTTCCATGTTTAGTGCGCAGAAAATATCTTTCTGAGTCATGCGCCAGTTCTGATAATTATACTTTTTTTTTCCATTCTTACAATGCAGTTTTGTGCTTAAAGCTTGGCCTTTGGCTATTTTTTGTGGTTCTTAGTTCTCCTGGATAACTGGACAGATAACTCCACGCTTGATTTTGGCATACTCAGGTCTGAATCTGGGTTTAGAGTACTTGAAAGCAGACTGGAAGGCTTCAGGCCTGCAGTGCAGCTTCTGCATAGATTTATTTTGGTTTATTCAGCCACTGTGACTTCAATTTCTTCTCCTTTGTATTGATCTGCTGCAGGATGCTAGAAAATGGAGACGCATGGACGGTGGGGAAGGAAGAAACTACTTGAAGGCTAACACATTCATGGTTGAGGCAGATCTACCAAGGTAATCATTCATCAGTTCCTTGGCTTCTCTTCCTGTGGACAGAACATTTTTTGCTCTCTAACAGAACATAGAATTTTATTTGATTATTTAAATCTTTGAGGTTATGTATCTTTTCTGTTGTCAGGAGACTGCAAAGGACCTTTTTTGAGGCCCAAAAAAGTGATGAGATTGCTGGTAGTGTCTCGGTTATGATACGGGTATTTAAGGTGGAATTTATCAGACTGAACGTTGGTGACTGCTACGTAGATGTCAACATCTGGGCAAGTCATGCCATACTAATTGCATAGTCTTTGGAGAGCTTGTCAATACGTCCGTGGATGCAATTTTCAGACCTTCAAGGCCGGAAAGATGAACTGGCAGCTAAACCTCGCTGGGTACAGAGGGAGCCAAACCATCTATCTTGGGTATAGACACCTAAATTTAGATTGGATAAACAGCACTCCTAGTCTAAAGAGATTCAAAAGGAGTTGAACCAAACATGAATGTAAGGAAAGCAAGTCTTCATGTGAGTTTGGGGCTTTTCCCTGTATGATATTTAAGTATAAATTGTTGAAATGCCCCAAAACGTCAAATCTAGACTGTTTCACAAAATTTTCTACAGGGTTTCAGTGTGTGGCTTTACAAACCTTTTATTCCATAAATAATAATGATTTGTAATACAGTCTTAAATGCTCTGTAAAGGAACTTAAAATCCCTGTAAATGTTGGCTCCAGATTCTATTAGCAGGCAAGGTCCTATTTGAATTATTCTTCTTGGGTATTTGTTACTTGAGGAAAATCCCAGTGTAATGGGCTTCACAGAGTTTGTAGTCAAACTCCATCGCTTCTCTGTCTCAGCCTTCTATGTCATACTATACATTGAATTTAATCTAGTTAATTTTGCGTTGAGTCTGATAACCTATGTTTGACTAAAGTATTTCTCAGTAATGTATCTAAAATAAACACATCACTTTTCAGTCTTCTCTTTCATTTATTAAATAAAGTGAACATCTTAAAATGGCTTGTTTTCTGTTTCCCCCTACCCTTTAGACTGTATTTGTGGACCTTTTTTGTTCCAGCTTTTCAAAACTAACTTAAAAATCTTATTATCAAACTGAACACTTCGTTTTACTTTCAGGTTCACTATCGCTGTACACACAAATATATCACCAAAATTATAGTGCTATTCCAAGGTCTATAAACTTTATCTGAGTAGGTTTGACACCTCCTGAGCCAGTTTCCGTGGCACTCGTGAGTGAAAATTATCTAGAATGGCTGATTGCAAGAAGGGCGTTCCTAATGGTCTGCAAAGGCCTTCATCATCACACTGTAGCATGATGGTATTACCTGCATCTTTCCAATCGGTCATAAGTAATAAAGTTTTACTACTTTCTTATTCTTAAGGTTGGTTGTGTTTATTTTTCTATATTATTTCCAAGATAATAGTGGTTATTTTTAAAGAATCCTCAGTCATTTCATTGATTTGTAAATTTTGTTTGCTTTTTTTACTAATTGTAATGTAAGTATGCATTGTTACACTGGATTAGTTTAGTAATGCAACTGAGTAATTACTGTTCGTAACCAATGTCTTCAGCAGGGCTCTTTTATGGTAATCGCCTTCAGAGAGCCAGTAGAAAGAGACATTTGCTGCCCCAGATTGGTTATAATCTGGGTCAATGACATGATGCAACAGGGGGATAAAACAAAGTGAGTGAACCTCATTTCAGATTGTAGCAGTTGCTACAGCTGTTAAGACTTCGGCGCTCTAAGAGTAAGCACCAAAGGACACTAACAAATGGACGCCTTGAAAAGGTGGGCAGGCCACTCCAGTCTGCTCACACCAGTCCAAGAGCACTTGCTACTGTAGCCTAGAGGATTTTGTCTGGTTCTGTTGTGACTTGGTGGTATATGAGGCGGAACCCAACACATAGCACAGACCTGTGGTGATCAGTAATGGTATGTTGGCTTATGGGGCAGGGTTTTGGTAGCTGAGGGGCTACAGGGCTGGCTTCTGTGGGAAGGCACCAGACGCTGGCCCAGTGTCAGACAGAGCCAGTTGCAGACTGCTCCAAGATGGACCCACCACTAGCCAAAGCAGAGCCCATCAGCGACGCTGGTAGCACCTGTGTGATAACAAATTTGAGAAGCGGGAAAAGCAGCTGTGCAACAGCTGGGAGAGCTTTGCTGCGTTGCTGTTTTAGGGAAGCAACACAGCACACAAAGTTTTTGATCAGGCATGTGCTGGAGTGTTTCTGTGAACCCCAGCAGCATTTAGGAGGATATGGCACGAATTTGTGAAGTGCCACAGAACTGACACGTAGATTTTAAAAGTTTGTGCCCATTTGGCAAAGTGACTCTTTTTTCCTTTTTAGGAAATGCTTAGGGACCTTCAGGCTTCGCATCTGCAAAGGTGTAAGTATGCATAGTAAATTGCACACATGTTCACCTCCGTGAGTTAAATAACAGCAGCGGTGGCAGATGCATGAACAAAACTGATGCTGTGGCATCAAGTCATTTTGGTTAAGTTACCTGTGTTGTAAAATTAATTAGATTAAAACACTGTCTTATGCAAATGATCCATACAATTAAAGAGTCCATGAAGCCACAAAACTTTGATTTCTGGTTATCACTACAGCACATAGGCTTACCAGGGATGGGGAGTATACTGAAAACAAAGAATAATTTGAATAGCTGAGATGCCAACATAAGCTGTAAATCAATGCAGGAAACCCAGACCAGAGTAACAGTTTGAGAGACAGAAAGAATTCATCCAGAATTTGAGGAAGCTGATTAAAGTAGGATGGTTCCATGAAAAATGTTACTGGCTTTAGGAATAATAAAGAATAAATCAATAAATAAAAAAGATGCCCTGTATTGTTTTGTACTGGATTGCATCTTGTATTTCATTTTGTTTTGTGTCTAACACCTGCACCTTACATCTGCCATTTCATCTTAAACCCTGTTAAATGAAATTTTGGTTTAAAACTTTTTAAAATTTGGAAATTGCTTCCTGATCCAGTTCACATAATGGCTCTGCAAACTAGTGTGTTAGCACAACTGGCAAGAAGAGAAAGAAACGTATTGTAACATGGGAATGCGTGTCCAAGGCCGTCTTGTCCTCAGTCCAATTCTAGATTTTTGTTGGTGTTAACACACAGATGAACTTGACCAAAATACTTGAGAAGAAAGACATCGGCACCTGCCCCTAGGGTAGTAGTGTTCATCCTTCTTTGGAAATCACAGTGGACTGGAAGAAAATGACTGGCTGTGCTTGGATGGACTGCTGCCTCTAACTGCTCAAGGTTAAATCCGTGGCCAGGAAGCCAGTTGTTCAGAACCATTCTTATCAGTGACTTCTTTCAGGCTGGGTTGCAGCGTGAAAATCTGGCCTGACAGGAGCTTGTCTTTTATCGTGACCTCACTCCCTTATGATGCCTCTCAGGCTTCAGGGAACCTAGCAGTTCTCTGTTTTGTCTGCCACCTGACCAAAAACTTGTTAGCAAGTTAGGAGGGAAGTAGAAACTGGAAAGGCATTAGTTCTGTTCATAGCACTGCTGTTACTAAGTTGTCCAATCAGTTTTTCTTTATGATTTGTCTTGGTTCTTGTTTGAAGCTATTATCCATTCCATTGCTCAGACCAGCCAAGAGGTTAGTGTTTATTCTTGAGAAAGGACAGTTGCCACTAGCCTGCTACAGCAATATGCTGGCTAGTAGGATGTCTCCTGGAACAGAAGCTGGAAAGAAGGGAAATTTGGAGATTGTCAGTGTTTTAGAGGGTAGGATGGAATAGGCCCTACAGTTCCCTTGTTTTGGACTTTTGTTTTCTGAAACAGTAACCAAAGGTGACCTGCAGAAGGCACTTGTGTTTCGCCCTGAGCAAAGTGCATTCAACTAGTTTGTATCTCTAGGTGGTGCGCAATCCTGCTCGACAGGTTGCATCATGCTTCGTTGCTTTCCTTCATACCTTTTTCATTTCCCCTAAAACTATTTAAACATATCCATATCCGACTTAGAATCTGAACCTCACAAATCTCATCATTTTATACATGGAGAGCAGTGATAACGGGATAATTCTCAGTTGGGAAGGACATTTTCGTACAAAGTCCAGAGGAGAAACAGAGGAAGAGGGGGCTAAATGTGAACATCCAGCGTAAATATCGGGGCCCTAGGTGTAGGGGTGGGCCTTAATGGCTCTCACCAGACTCTCCTATGACCTTTATCCATACCCATACCGATAGCCCCAGGATCTTCATTTCAGGTCAGACCTGGGCCTTCTGTCCTGCCTGAGCTACACCATGTGAGTACTGATGTGCAGCCCAGCAGCAGCCATCCGCATCTTGGCCCCAACCCATGGCTGACTGCCCAGCTTGAGCTCACACCTGCATTGTCATGTGGACCTGGCCCAGATATCAGCTGTGTCTGACCCTGGTCACCATCACTGGACCTGACCCTTGCAGAGGAATTACAGAGGGATGAAGACAGGTTGATTAACGTTAGTAATATACAGCTGTGGGCTGGCTCCAGGGGCAGTGGGTTGGCTGATGTGGATAAGGTGCAGGTGTGGCTGGTTCCTGCTAAGTAGCTAAATAACTCTAAGGGGCAGGGAAGAGGAGCAGTCACTGAAGAAAGACCTGGAAGAAGCAGAGAGAGTGCTGTGGGGGTAGGAGAGACAAGGAGGAGGATGCAGTAGGGGCAAGAAGCAGGGTGGACTGGCCTGAAGAGCATGAACTGTTGAAACCTTGTGGAGGATTGGTGGCTGTGCCGAGGTAAGGTGTGCTAACTGCTTATTGAAGTTAACCTGGTATGTGATAGTAAAAGCCTTGTCACAGCCTACTAGTTTGCTAGTGCTGTAACAGACCCTGACCAATGGATTGACCTCCCATATTGACCTCGGGCCCGCCTTGTCACCACAAGCTTGTGTGGTGCTTTGGACCCTCAGCTGACCTTGTCTGCCGTTGTCACTGGGCCTGCCCTGCTCCCATTGCCCGGGCATTGCAGGACCAAGCCCTGGGTAGTGAGACGGTATTACCCCCCTTGGCCCTGGCTCGCCAAATGCTGAAGAGCCGTTGGCCCTCTGTGATCACTGACACTATACAAGGAACCCAAACGTGCCATAAACAAGAGACAAGCCAAGGTGACCTGGGACCTGGAGTAGTAACTCATCTTGTTCTTTGAGTCGCTTACTTTAGCACTGCAGGTTCCCTGGAAGAGAATATGGTGAATGCTCCTGTTGACTTTTAACATTGGTGACTAATCCTGTCTGCCACTTCTGGTTTTGATCTGTTCCAGGTGCTTTATTTGTATATATTAGATTATCTGGGTTAAGTGCAGCTTTGCTTTCTCCCTTCTATCTATCTAGTCTGAAGTTGTTTAACAAGATCTTCCCGTTTTTATTCCAACTCAGTATCAAGAAGTCACAGGTACTAACTGGCCCTTAGCACTGAACTTATTTCTTACGCAGTGAATGTGTGCTCTGTGTATCCCTGAAGAATTCTTATGTCTCCAGCCTTTGATTCCTCAACCTTACTTTGCTGACAGATAGTGAAGAGCTCTCTTCAGAAGCTTGCCTGTTTCATGCCCCTCCCAGCTCTTCATAGTTATTTTTATTGTAAAAAACACCACCTCCAAAGTGTGACACTGGAGAAACCCAACATTATTGTAACAAGCAGGAACAACATCTGAATGGAATTATGGCAGCGAGAACATGAATGTAGCTTTTCATAGTAACACTATTATGCTTATAAGTGGGATTTTTTTTAATGAAAACTGCCTTAAATTAATGGGCTAGATGGAGAATAAAAGAGGAATAATCACTATTGTCAGTATCTTTTGTACAGCAGCACTTTCTGTGTACAAGCATGGGGGTTTTTTGGTTGTAGTTTGTGGGTTTTTGTTGGTTTTTTTTTTTTTTGCCTTGGCAGAGTATTCAGATACTACTGACACCCTTTCCCTCTGGGGAAAAATGCAGGAGGTGACCTAAAGAGCTAAGGTTCCTGTGATCAGATAATTTGGCCTTAATCTACGAGCAGACTGGTAACTCCCCAGTGCAGACAGGGTTGCATCCAAGTTCAGCATGGCTGAACATCCAGCATGACCTGATGAAGAGGAAACATACATCTGCTTGGCCTGGCCAGTTAAGTCTCCCCACGTGAAAAAGGCAGGAGGAACAGATCTCCAGTGCCCAACCCTCATTTCTGCTCCCATGTGGCAGAGTGTCTATCTTTCAGTTACAAAAATTGTATTTTCATTTTGAATCGAAACTTTTTTTATACAAATCAATATCGTAGCTTTTAGAGAAGACAAACAGATTTTAAAGTCAGAAGAAGATGTACTGAGTGTCTCGTCTGTCTTCTGTGAAAAGACAAGAGAAACAGCATCACTTAGCAGTGGATACATATTTTAGAAGAATGTTGGTTTAAAGTTATTTAATAATTGAGAATTCAGAAAAAATGCAGGTAAACAGGTTTTGTAGTTGAAGATCTGCACCTTTTTGTTGTCTGGAACTTCAGCTTCCAACTGTGTAGCTCCTTGGTTTCTTGGAGCCTTGGTGTGTATAAACACTCAGTTGCTCATCCTGCCATCTTATTAAATTCCTTTTTTTTTTCTTTTTTTTTTTTTTTTTTTTTTTATTTTTTTTTTTTGTCTGTGGACACTCCCCCCAGGCTTTCCAGTAAGCTTTAGGGAACACTGTACCTCTACAGCAGATGTGCCTTTGTCCTTCATAGAGATGTAACTTGCATTTAGGCTTACTGAAACGCTCTGGTGTCGTCGTCCCCAGCTCACACTGTGACAGGCGCTTCCATGCTCTGGGTGTGTGGTGGGCTGCGGTAGCTCAGCTCCTGTCCCTCGCTGCTGGGGCATGTTTATGGTCTGGCCCTGGCAACTTCTTGCCTGCCCTGAGCCCACTGGCCAGCCAGCCCCCATGTCCCAGCCTGTCGGTGTCTGGCCGTGCTGTTGCGGCCAGCTGGTCCCCACCACCTGCCCTTGCCAGCAACAGGAAGCCACCAGTGCCCCTCCTTATCCCCCATGCAGACCGTGGGAGTAGTGGTGTACAGCCCAGCAACAGCCATGCACATTGCGTGTCTTATGCATGTCATATGCGCAGGTCATATATGAATGTACACCTCTGAAGTGGTGTAGGGAAGCCGTGCTCTGAGAGGCTTGGGTAGTACATTTTGCTAAAACGCTCACTCTTAAACTGATCACTAGATTTGGGGCTTGAAAGAGTTTTTCTTAGAGTGGGGACCTTGGCAGCTTTTTCCTTTCTTCTCTAGTCTAGAGTATGGCTTTCCCCCTAGGATTTTTTTTAATATATTGCACTGGGTTCATTCTCTGTCGACAACACACAGGGCTTGCTCTTTGCTGGAGGCATCTGGTATCTGGAGAACGCAAAAGCTTGTGGGACACTTGGTTCCAAGCACAGTTGACAAGGTGAAGTGAAACAGCGTGCGAGGCCACGTTTACACACCTCCATAGACTTTGGATTCTGTGGGAACACAAGTATGACTTGGGCTATAATGTGAGGGGCAGAACACTCGAGGCATAGAGTAGAAGTCTTCAAACACCATTAGAATTCTAGGCTTTTATACTCTTTTGGTTTGGAGACATTTCTGGTGGTGTCAACGGGCTGCTAATTTGTGCTCAGGAAAACTTCTAAAAGATGCATTATACTTTGAACAGAAGATGTATTTAATTCTAGCACAGAAAATTCAGCATATGATGTAGAATAAAAAGGGTATTATACATTTAAATGAAGAAAGAATAGATATAGGAGCTAGTATGGAAATTTAGCAATTCTCTTCCTACTTTGGTACTGTTCTGTCAGCCAGTTTTCTGCACCACAGTTGTTTTCTTTATATAAACCAGGTCAGATGGCCTTTAGCATCCTTCCCAAAAGCAATAACAGTTAAAAGAAAACCTGATTAACTGGTAAAGAAAGCATTGAGTGTCTTGTAGTTAGAGGCAGGGGATGAGGCCTTTCTCTATTATCTCAATTTCTGTACTTTTTTTTTTCATTGGTTTAGCTGAACTTTGTATGCAAGATGAAATAAAGGAGTAAAATGAGATCAGCGTTCTGCAGTAATTAAATATTGCAGCTATGCTTCGGATAAAGTTGTTGGCTGAAGAGATGATGAGATAGTCACAAAGGAATATGGTGAACACCGGTAACGTAAGCCAGGCTCCTCGGCTCTCAGCCTAGTGCCTCTTTCTTTGTTGGAACTGACATTGAGTAGCCCAGTGCAGCGAGATGCCGAAGGGCGATAACCACATGGTAAAGGGGAGAAAGGTATTTATTGGCTTGCTTGAAGGAAAAGCAGGAAACTGTTTTGGAGAAGAGGGGAGTTCTCCAGAGTGGGGATGTAGCGTCATACGACTTAAACAGGGGCCAGGATTATTGTGCCACTCAGGAGGTACTATGATAAAATTCCAGAACTGTAAGGGGGGAAAAAACATGATATTCAGAAGAGGACTAGAGGTGAGTAAGCAGGTTGAAGCAACTAATGCTGTAACACTGCACTGGAAAGATTTAGTAAAATATTTTTTACAATTGGATTTGTGGTTTAGTGTGCTGTCCCTTCCAAATTCTGGGGTAGGAATTATGCAGAATCTCCTTGGGAATAACAGGATTCTTGAATTTTTCTATACCTTCAACAAGGTAATTCCATTTCCTATTTCTCATTCCCACCAGCTGCCTTTCTCTGCTCCCTCCCCCCCCCGCCCCCTTGAAAAGCTGAGACCAAGATTTTATTTCTTGAGTTCCTCTTTGCAATGTTTGGGGTGGTGTGGGGTGAGTTTTCATCACTTTGTGTTTGCTTTTTTTGACCTTCTATATGCATAGCTTACTTTGAGAAGTTTCTTTTTAATTTCTTGTAAATTCTGCTATTTCCCAATAGCTTTCCTGAGAACTATTCATACAGTTAGATTTAGAAACTAACTTATTAACTTTGTATAGTTCTCTTGTTTGATTGGGGAACAGATTTGCCATAGTGTTAGCACTTCTGTTTTGAAGAAGAGCTGCTTTGATATTCAAGTCAGTTGGACTGAGGAACTCAGAGACAGTGTGTTTCCTTAGGCTTATTTATAGATTTGTAAAATTTATTCTTCCATTTAATTTATACTGAATAATTTGATTTATAATAACTACAATTTGCATATTAGAAATCATACAGGTTTGTAGGTAGTGGTCCTACCATTTATTGGAAAAATTAATAGAAAGGATAACTTGAAACATAAGGAGCTTTGAAATATTTCTACACTTGTAGCTTCCCACCCTAAATTAGGATGGATGAACTCGGACCTTTGTCCTTGAGATTCTTTCTGTGTATATTCAAAATTTAATGCCTGTTTGACTGTGGTAGATGTAGCAGAGAGAGGAAACTGTTTTTTCAACAAAGTTGAGTTGCAAATCTCCTGTTCTTCCCAACCCCTGTCTCTTTCTATCCTGTTTCTCTTTGTTTATTGCAGTGATTTCTGATTTAGCATCATGGGAATTTAAAAAGAAAAATTTGCTGAATTGGAGTGGAGCTAACCCAGATAAAGGCTTGCAGGCTTTGCTGGAAAACGAGCCATTTATTTGTTTGAGACATGTTTAAAACAAAATTAAACGAAGTGTTAGAAGAAGTGTGACTGAAAGAATGAAATAAGTCCCTTGAATCATTACTTTTACCTCTGTTTTTTGTCTTTCTTGCCTCATTTCGTTATGAGAGCCTGGTGCAATTTCCAGACCCCTGTCTCTGTGAACACTCTTGCACAGTCTCCCTCTGAGAGGTATTAGAAGGAGCAGAGAAAAGGGGAATATTATCTTCCACTCCTGTCCCATTTTTCCCAAAAGAAGGTTCTGTAGTTCTCAGACTTCATTGGCCAGATAACAATTACCCCGTCATTTACTTTGGTTTCTATAACATTAGTGAGATGGTTATTTATGATACTTGAGAGTTATTTAGAAGAGGAAGCCAATATAAGCAAACATCTGCATAGGAAAGTCTATTGGTTACCTTGCTTGTGCCCTGGGAACATCAGTATCCACCAAAGACCTTCTAAAACTCTTGTTTCTGGTTGGTTGGATTTTTTTTTTCTTCCAAAACAAGCAAAATTAAATAACTTTGGCTCTTGTAAATGTTGTTTCTTCTCTGGGAAATGGCCAGAGGCATCTTTGCTTGCTTCTGCCTGTCCTCTCAGAGAGTGGAAAAATGGTTAATATGAAAAAAGAATGCAAAGTTGTGCCAGACCACACTTTTTTTTTGTGCTGGTCACATGCAGGGGCTCTGAAAATCACTTTTGCTATACCAATGAATAAATCATTCTCAGCTGGATATCATGGAGTGCAAGAACTGCTTGTAAAGTGAAAACTAAGGGAATAAAGCAGCTGAGAGTCTTTACGATCCAGAACTGTTGCTCTAGTGTGTATGCTAAGAAGGGGATTTGTTACCAAGTAATTTTTTTAAAAAAATGAAGTGTAGATCTGTTGCTCTAAGAAACCTCAGCAGGAAAGACTTGGCTATGATATCAAAGGAGCTTGTATATCTAATCTATTTAGATTATCACTGATTGAGGTGGGAGTGAGACACCACACTGTTAATAAAGCCTATGCAATTGCTTCTGACAGTAGCACTGGGGCTGTCCCTGTGCTGGGGTCAGTAACTGGTAGGAACTGTTGCTGTTACCAGTGTCCCCTGACTGTGGGTAACATACTACCTGTCTGCCTGCCTTTTTGAATTTACCTATATATATATTTTTTTTCTTGAGGCTATAAGATTAATAAAAGGTTTCAGCTTAAGATACACAAATTCAGGTATTGCCACATGAGATGGGTGTCTCCTCCTACAGTCTAGAGCAATTTACAATCGGTGAATTTGAGATCAACATCTGGTGTCATAACATTTAACTGAATCATGCCTGGACTTCTGTTACTTCTATTAATACAGCCTAGCACACTTTTGCTCAATTTTTGCTTTTCTTTAGCCAGTTGCTTTAATAAATACAGTGACTTAGTTAACTGTCTGGGGGCATTTGTGTTATATTGTCTACCCAGCCTTCAGTCAGGCCTTTGATACAGTCTCCCGTTAGATCCTCATAGCAAAGCTGACGAAGTATGGGCTGGATGAATGTAGAGGGTGGTGGACTGGAAACTGGCTGAACTGCCAGGTCCAGAGGGTGATGAGCAGTGTGATGGAGGCCAGTAACTAGTGCTGTACCTCAGGGTCAATCCTGGGCACAGCCTTGTTCAACATCTTCAGTAATGATCTGCGAACTGGAAGGCCACACCAAGCTGAGAGGAGTGGCTGGTATGCCAGTGTCACGCTGCCATCCAGAGGGACCTGGATGAAATGGGCCAACAGGAACCTCTTGCAGCCCAACAAGAGGGAGTTTAAAGTCCTGCACCCGGGATGGACTAACCTCATGGACCAGTACGTGCTGGAGAACAACCAGCTGGAAAGCCCCTTTGCAGAAAAAGACTCAGGGCTACTGGTGCACACCAAGTTGAACGCAAGGCAGCAACATGCTCATGCTGTGAATGGCATCATCGGCTGCGTTCGGAGTGTTGGCAGCAGGCTGAAGGAAATGAACCCTCCCAGCTGCTCGGCACTGGTGAGGCCACACCTGGAGTGCTGTGTCCAGTTCTGGGCTCCTCAGCATGAGAAAGACATGGATGTCCTGGAGACAGTGCAGTGAAGGACCACAAGGATGATGAAAGGACTGGAGCACCTCACACATGAGGAAAGGCTGAGCGAGCTCCCTGCTCCTGATTTTTTTTAGACTTACCCCCCCCCCCTTTTTTTGGGGGGAGGGAGGGGAGGGAAGACTACTGTTCCATAAATTTCAACTATTGCTTTGTATCAGTTAGTCATTTCCCACCTCCTGACAATGCTAACTAGTAATACCTATCACTTTACATGGGTATACAGAGAGGTTTTTTTTTGTGATTTCTTCCATTCAAACAAGTTTTATTTTTGATTTGGTGTGATACTAATCCAGAAGTTTTTCTCTAATATGTTTTAAGGCATTCAATAAATTAGTCCAAATGACTCGCCGTTACCTTTCTCCTTCTGTATTTATGTATGCTTCTCCTCAGGTGGTTTTTTTTATGGTGGGTTTCTCATGACAAGAATATTCTCCCCTAAAGACTCTTTTTTTTCTCCTAGTAATCAAAGTTCTGAATGTGTTGTGTAAAAGCTGAAAAGGTTTAGACTAAACCACATGTCTGTTCAAGCTCTGTTTCTGTGCTAAACTAAATCTTGACAGCTGGAGCAGGCCTTGGGCAAGGCAGGAGATGATCCATTTTTAAATCTGGGAAAAGCTCCATAGCTTTCCTTAACGCAGCCTCGGCTGAATTCCATCCATTGAACGCTACGGATGGCAGTTTATCTCTCTGTCGGTAGAGGTCATTCTGAGCCGTAATTTTTTTTTTAATGTACATTTTTTCAAGTCCTGTGGAAAGATTACAGTTACACCTGAAAAACAGCAGAGAAGAACCTGAGTATTTCCATTCATGATAGTTTAACTCTTCTGACCAAAATGTTACTACAGTAGTTCCCCTTTACAACTGATGGACGTGTTCTTAAGCAAGTTTGTAGATTCACATAAATTAAATCTGGGAGCTAACTGTTTGAATGGAAAATGAGTATGTTTTCCAGCTTCCTTCACTAAACTTCCTGCTGCTCCCCTAAATACTTGTGTCTATGGTTCCATTATTGATGCTTTTCAGTCTTCTATTTCTATATTTACTGCTCTTCAGCAAATTGTTCTAATTAATTTTCCTTAACTCTTCCTCATTCAGTTCTGTAAGTTCTTGAGTATCTTTTTCTTCAAACTCAACATTTTGTGCAACATTTACTATTTGAATTACATCATCCTCTCATTTCTCAAATCCTCAAAAATCATGAGTCCAGCCCTTCCATAGTGCCTTCCAAGAATCATTAATTGTCTTGCTACAGGAATGCAGCAGCTGCAAGAGCAGGAGTGCAATGTGGTGTTGCAGTACGGTGCATAATTGAGCCTCATTGTTGCTGTTCTGCATGGCACGCGGAATTCTAGTTCCTGCACAGAGATGTGATCAGGAGACAAGTGGTGTGCTACTGAAGATGCTGGGAGACAAAATCCATTTGAGTGGACAGTGAGTTTGGAGACTATGGCTGTATATGGTAAGAAGTCCCATCAAGCTTGCGTTGAGCAGGAAGGTTGTAACAACGCTACTAGAGAAGAGCAGACCTCTGGGATGGACAGAAAAAGGTAAAAAAAAAAAAATAAAAAAAATTTCCAAACCTCTGACAGCCTACCTTCCAAGCAACCCCAATAAGGAAGGCCTTTTGTATAGCACAGTAGAAGAGGTGGGAGAAAAGATCTATCATTTATAAGAGTAAATGTTCTATTCTAGATTTCTTATAGGTATGAAATTTGAGATAAGATTACACGTTGAGGCACCGTCCTATAGCAGTATGCTATTACAGCCTAATGTTTGGCTAGTGCTATCTCAGATAAGATATGGTTACTAATTATATGAGTGTTTATTTATAGACCGCTTTCAGCTCAAAGTGAAATAGATTGATTTAAACTACTGCTTTAATTACACCCTTATTAAATCCTCACTTGGCTTTGGTACAAGGTGTGAAATTAGTTTGTGCTTTGGTTACCATGCAGCCCAAAGAGAAAAGTAGAGGAAAACTCAAAGGGAATGAGCTTGGGGTGGGGGCAGGAGGTGTCTGTGCAGAAAATAAAGAATTGCCCCTTTACAGCGGGGAGGGTGACATCTACTTGCTGTTACCAGAAAGGGCTGCATCTTTGTGACGCCAGGTCTCCATTAGGCATGAAGGCTTTTCGAGCTTGTTACAGACTTCGGTACAGGACACTTTATGTCTGGTTGGGGTGGGTAGTTCAGTTTTTCTTGGCAAGACAGTGTCTACTTCTTATCCATATGCAGTCGGCCATTGATTATTACTCGTTTGGACAAGCTGCAGCTTTCCTGAGGTGTCAAGACACTATTTACTTTTAAGAACATGTGGTACTCAAACAGTGTAAAGTGACTTTGCCTAGGGCCCCGAGATGGGCAAGCCGAACTACAGTGGCAGCAGAGTGGCAGTGCCGGTTATGGCATAGCGGAGGTCCTACAATGCATAATCATTGGGATTTCTCACCACTTCACCTACGATGTATGTCACTAAAACCACACGGAGCAGCAGCAAAAGTGGTACTGAGTGAAACCCACAGGTTCATATAGTTCAGCACATTGTCTCTAGAAGCAGCTGGTGGCAGGTGGGCAGTTCTGAAAAACAATATCCTCCATCCTCTGGTGTTTCTAAATTGCAGGTTTCTCAGAGCTGACTCCACATGGGTAAATCTGGTGTGATCTGCAGCTTCCGTGACAGTACCTTATATCTGTTAGCAGACAATCGTTGAAGAAAATCCTGTAAGTATTCAGGACATCTGCCTACCATTATATATGGAGGGAAATAACAGGGGAGGAGTCCATCCCTCACCTTGTTTACCAATGCAAGACAGGACTTAATCCTGAAATGAAGAAAACTTGCATTTAGCAGGACCTGAAAAGTAACTTGTGAATAATAATAATAAAAAAAGCAGCCTTAGTCCATGACTAGCACTTAGATTCCTTCCCATCTGCTTGAGTTATCCCTTGTGTAAAACTTCTTCTTCCCCCCTGCCCACTGGATGTGAGGATTCAGGATTTGTAGTTATCCCAAATTTCAGGTGGCTTTAAAGCTCCTGATTACTTGTTTCCATCTTTGCTCATGTATACTTCTTTGAAAGTTAGATTTTAGAGCTAGGCCCTTGATGGCTAAGATTTCATTACTATGTCTTCTGTAATTGTAGGACTGTGGGTTGGTGTTCCCTCCCCCCCATTTCTGTGGAAAAGTATTTGAATCTATCGTCTATGTAAATGCCATAAACTACTCTTGCTGGGACTACCCTTTGTAGAAGGGCACTGTCATCTTTACTGCTGTTGAGTTTACAGTTTTTGATTTGTTACTAGCTTTCTGTAGAAGGTCTCTAGAACATCTTACTCAGTTAGGTAAGAGTGCAGATTCAATGAGACCAGTCCAGAGTAGTAATGCTCTGCTTTGTTGGGACAGGTTTAGGAAAGTAGCTCTTCTCCATGCTATCTGATTTTGCTCTTACTAAGTTTAAATTGTTGCATAGATTTTCTGCAGTTACTGTCTTTGGATTAGTTATTACTGCCTGTAGGGCCATTTGTTAAAGGGAAGCTGAATTCTGCAGGCTTGAGGGCCCACCCTGCTAGAACCAGCTGGTTTTGTGATCCTCTGGGCCCATATCCAAACAGCAGCAAGGCTGCAAGCATATCCTCAGTGCACGCAGAGAGACGCAGCCAAACACCAACAGAGAAACGCAGCCTGGGGAGTACCTTTCCAGGCACCACAAACTCACCAGCAGCAGCCACGCAGGCAAGAACAATATAAATGGCTGGTCCCACGAGACCAGCCCTTTTTATCCTCTGTGCTCCCCTTTCCGTTTTCCCATTCTTGTCCGATACACCTTGAGCCCTCCTTTTTCTTTTGGCACCTTTGGCCCTTCTCCTAGACAGTCCATTCTAAGTTTTACACAATCCTACAATGCTTCTCAAGTATCATTATTATCATCGTCATCCATCTCCTCCTCCTTTTCCTGTGTACCTGGGTGTTTATTACTTATCCTTATTCTTGTCCTAGTCTTTCATGCTCACACATGCCCCAAACCAGATAGTGTCACAAACCAGGTAACATCATAGTCTACACACCTGTGCCACCTTAACAAGCTGCTTTTTACATTTTTTTTAGATGCATTACTGTGCTTTTTATTTGGCTTGCTGTAGTACTTTCCTGTTCCTGTCTTCAGCATTTCACTGTAATTTGCTCTTTTCCATTTGCTTTTAACAAGATACAGTTGTCAGCTATATGGTAGTCTCCAGTAAAACTACAATGCCCAAAAATCAGTGTTATGGAGTTTTATTTCATGTCTTGCAAGTTTGCACCTAGAGCTATGTCCCAATACGACACTTACTTCCCCTCCACACTCCCAGTAGCACGCCTTTGATTTACTGGTGCTATACAAATGCATTTAGCTGCAAGATTCTTTCTTGCCAACCTTCTACCTAACCAGTTGTACTCTATTCTCTATTTGTGCAGCCTTGAAGATCTTTGCATTATCACTAAAAAACAGAGATAGTTTTTTTTTTTGTTCCTATTTATGGTAGAATCTCCACCCTAAATAAATTTCCTAAGTTAATGATGACATAAAGCATCCTTCCAGCACACCTAAAAAGCAAGGAGAGCTGTTAAGTTCTGAAAATTATTTTTTGGTTGTCTTTCTCAGCCTTTACTCCAACTGCAGCATCTTACTGGAGGTGATTGTGTGCTAGCTCTGTGGATACTTTGAGTAGCTATCAGATATCAGACGCTCTTGCGTGAACACCTCTTCTGGACCTGCATCTAGTAGAGCATTTGGAATTAGGCCCTACTCCTTTGCTTCTCATCAGCAGGTTTGTCATTTAAAAAGCAAAGCAGCTGGACAGATTCTCTAGTTCTGAAGCTCTTCTGAATATGCTTGCTGTTAAGACTTCTGGGCCACCTTCCATCACAGCAACAATCTCTGTCCTCCTGTCCATACCCCAACTGGAACTGGGGCCAGTAACACAGACACTTTTGGGAAATCTCAGCTGCAGATAAACGGGTGTGGATTGCCCACCCACCAGTGTATATGCAATGGGTGGGTGTGGTACGGGAGGCTTTCAGGCTGGCATTTTTAGGAGATGCGTATGTAACTATGTACTTTTGTCTGAGGAAAATTATGCTAATGACCTGCTTCAAATCTTACAAGGATGCCAGTGTTCATGAAAATGTTTACTTTTGTAAAGTGGTAACTATTGCATATGTCCGAATCGTGGCTCTGTTGTCTTAGGTAATAAATAAGCGCAGATGTGTATATACATATAACATAGTAAACCTGGCCCAAGAAAATGACAATCTAAGCAGGGGGGGGGAAGAGCGATTAAAACCATTTGTAAAAAATTCCATTTTATAGGGGAGGACCTGTGAAATCTATTGTAGGAGTTTGTGTACGTCAACACTTAAGACTCTTGACCCCTCCAAGCTGGACTAAGACAAGACTGTTCCTGCAGTACCATGCGGTGTGCCAAGGTCTCTTGTCCAGCTGTACCTGCAAGTCAACCGTTGCACAGGATGGAGAGTGAGGCCAAGGTCTAGCATGACACTGCCTCTAGAAAGAGGAATTCTGCCCTCTTCCCACTGAGGCCGTTTTTCTCTGTGCTGGCATATCCTGGTGGCCATTCATTGATCCACGCTAAGGAGAACTTGTTTGGGCTACATGAAATGTGTTAACTTTTTAAAAACTTTAATCATGTAAACAAACTAGTGTTTATTTTTCCTTAAGCAGAGCCAAATGAAGAAAGCCAAGAGGCTTAAGCTCTTGCTCCTATCCCTGTGTTTTGTATTGTATCGGCTGATGAGCAGGGCCCAGGCTCTGCATTGCTTCCAGGCTACTCCTGTACCAGCCACCTACTTGCCTGCGTCCAGGTGTTCCTTCACACACACAGACACGCTCCCCCATGCACCCCTGGCAACTGGTCAAACTGGAGCCAAAGCCTTAGGGCTGGCACTCCATCAGCTCACCCACACCCATGAGGCAGCAGGCACCACAGAGCTCGGCAGTAGCAGAAGGGACCAGTCCTCACTGCCACAGGCAGTAGCATCACATCGGGCAGCCTTTACTGGCAGGCTCGGGCACGGAGCACACAGGCACCAACAACGCAGAGGTACATTTTGTGCCCAGTCGGCCCCTGGTATGGATGGAATTAAGAGTGTCTCTGTAGTTAACATCAGTACTGTCTTAAAGCTTGTAACACTGAACAGCACCTTGTAGGTTTTTTTTCCTCATCCTTGACTTTACCTCCCTCCCCTGTATGCCATTAAGCTGGGCACTGTTTTTTAAATAGGTGTCAGTGATGAGCGTGATAACTAAAGCACATATCCCACAGATATCATCTCACTTGTTTGCCCCTGTTTCCTTTCCCCACTATTATAGCTTCTCTGGAACAGAAACCTCTCCTCCTCTCCCTCCCCACCCCAAGAGAGAATCTGCCACTTCCAAAATAAGGAGTCCCTTCCAACCTACATAAGAGATGAAGCTAACAGCTGCTGGTTTAGGTTCTCTTCCTCCCTGTTCAGCACAGATGCCAGCTCTCTACCAAATTTACGAGAGTAGCATGTGCTCATCTTGATGTTCCTGCAGCTGTCAGTGATTTAGGTGATCAGTGATTTCTGCACACAAAAGCAGGAAAATCACTAGTATGCCTCCTACCTTACAGGGTGACTGTATGTCAGAGGAACCAAAGTGTTGATACAGAAATTGCAGGCTTCACACAGGGCTAAACCACATTAACTAAAGGTTCTAAAATGTAAAGTAAACTTTATTATCCTTGAACCACAAAATAGATTTCTTTGGTTGTACAAATTTCACTAGTTACAGTCTTGATGCGCTAATTTTCCCTCAGAGTCTCTCAGAAGAGAATGGGAGAGAACCCAGAGCCTGGCACCAGGTACCGCAAAGGGAAAAGAAAAAAAGAATCACAAGTTAGTCACCAAAACCAATCCAGGATTGTTTCCAAAATTGCTGTTGTTAAAAAGCAAATGCTAAAATCAGATTTAAAAAGGAAAAGCTCAAATTGCTGATGATGGAAGCAGCCTTAGCTGCAGTTTGAGATTATCAGAGTTCCCCCTTCAAAGCTCTGTAAAATTAAAACATATGAAGTCAGTTAAAATGATCCACTGGATTTTGGCATGAAGGGAGATTCTCAACTAAAAGAAACTGCATCCAGTTCTTTCATTCAGCAAATATACAAGCAGAAGTGCCTGTCACTCCCAAGCCACTTTGAGTCACTGAAAGGCTTAAGGTCCAACTCTGGTCTTACTGCTGGAGGGGTTCAGCAGAGAGCACCAATGTTATCAGGGTAGACAGATCAGATTACTGCCAAGCTCAGATGCCTTTCTCCTTACTAGAGGCATTAAAAAAAAAAAAAAAAAAGAAAGAAAGAAAAGAAAGAACAGAAAAAAAGAAGAAAAGGGATGTTTTACTTCAGTAGTGGGCAGCAGAGACTGATTTCAGAGCGATAAGCAGCATCTGTCTCTTCCACATCTGCAGAGCTCACTTGATACAGAATCTGTTCACAGCCCTTGTTCCACTCATGGACACCAGGAATCACACCCCTGCTCCTTTTTCATTTTCTTTTTCTCCTCTTGCATGGGCAAGCATGTATCTTCCCTGTTCTACATGGAAAGGGGTCTGAAGCCAACAAGTTGGCAAAGAGTAGAATTGCGTAGTTATTGCAAGGTATAGGCCAGACCCACCCTACTTCACTGTGCTCCCTGCCTGGCTGGCGCTCCTTGAAAGCCCCACACTGCGCACCCCCGTAACGTCACGTTTCATTTCACAGCTAGCGGGCAACACAGTGGACTCACCCGCTAGTATCCTCCTACCTGTAAGACCCCATGACTCCTAACCTGACCCCAGCATCGCCACTTCCTACCCTTGCCCATTTCCTGAATCCTAACCCGCTACCTTATCTGCTGTTTACACCTCCTATCTCTGCCACCATATCCTAATCCCCAACTATTCTGCTCTCTACTGCTGTCACACATGCACACTGCTAGACTCTTGCTACAGCTGTTCGGCTCCTTTCTTGTTTCTGCCCTGGTTCACCAATTCAGCCGTGGTGCTGACAGAAGACAGATACCTGGCCTCCTCTGCCACTCCGTGCAGTGTGCTTGCAGAGTGGGTCACACCGCGTGCGAGGGATACACGCAGTTACGTGTAAATCCGGGTAGGTACCTGTCCCCCAGAACAGCACTAAATACTGGCAGGAGCAGTTTGCTACGTGGGATAGATTGCTGCGCTCACAGAGGCAAGTGGCACAGAGCTGGCACAGGCTCCTGCTTATCCAGTCGTCTTTGCTTGAGCACACAGGTGTCAGTGTCAGAGGGAGGCACTTCGCTGAAAATTTTTTTTGTTTTCTTTTGTTTTTTTTGCCTCCAAGCTACCCATTTCCACATACTCCCAAAAGAAAGTGAGGTGACATGGTGTGGGAGGTGGAAGGAGATGCTTTTTGGCAAAAGAATGGAAATTAAATAGGAGCAAAGGCAGGCTGGACCTTCCTTCTAATTCATACCAGAGTAGAAGCTCCCACATTAACCACTAAAAAATCCAAGTTGAGGAAATAACAGCTGGAGCCCAACACACTCTCACACTCATATGTTCTCCCTGTCCTACCCTTCCCCCACACACAATATTTACAGGCTAACAAGCTGCAGCTGCCCACTGTCCTACCCACACCTCCTCTCAATTTGCCATCAGTAAGTCTAGTATTGTCCCATCTTGTTTAGGACATGCCCCAGTGCATTATTGGGTGAGAAAAGAGGGCGGTTCACAGCCTTGAAGGAAGTTAGTTGACCACAATGCTCCCCGGGGTGCTCAGTTCCCATCCAGAGTCCAGGAGGCAGCAGTGTGGGCAGTCCAGTGCTATCCCCGGAGCACAGGAAGCTCAAAAAGCCTGTGCTGGGCTATTCCATCGCCCAGGTGCATCAGATCTTCTACGTCGGGACAGCAGCCTCCAAACTGCGCCGGCTGTGTCGGAGTTTGCGTTTGCTGCTGTACAGGGCCATTTCTTCAAGTGCTGATGAAGTCGGTGTTGATGAATCACGCGTTACTAACATGTCCTCTTCCTCTGGCTGCCCGTCCTGCTCCTGGGGAACTGTGTAGACAAAAGAAGTTAAGTTTTTAAGAGCCAGCGTTAAGTATATAGCTGATCCAGTTAATGCTGACATAAGGGTGCCGAATTTGAGACACGGCTGAAGTCTTGGTGATTTACAGTAATCCCACGGCCAGGACTTTTAGGTGATCTGTAGCTCAGGTAGCGACTACTGTGGATTCTGGGAAGGAAGTCACATACGTGGGAAGATACCTGTCCCTAATACCCACGATTCACTGAAAATTATTGAAAGTGCCAAGCCTTAGGAAAAAAATCAAGTATACTGAAAGGACCCAGGTGTCAGCCAGTGCTCCAACCATTTCACTGGTTTCAGTAGAGCAGCATGCACTGAAGAGCAGTGTGACCACCAGTATGGTAATGCCACAGCCAATGAGAGACGTGAGCATTTTGGCCTTGCTTAATGCTGAAGTCACACGACAAAGTCCTTTCTGTAAATTTAAGACTGTGACTTGGGTTCCTTGCCGAAAGAACTTTCCAGGAAAGATCCTCTGGCAGGGCAGACTCTCAGTTAACTTGGTCTTTTAGGATGTGTTCTGTACCTAAAGCACACTGCTGTTACAGTGGCTCCTCACTCTCCTGAAAGGAGCTGGTAGAGCTTATCTGATGTGCTCTGACATACGCCTGGAACATCTGCCCTTTGCCATAATTTGGCTGGAGCAACTGCTGTGAGATACTTGCGTAAGAAGTTCCACAAAACCACAGATTTTTCCCTTCGAGTGCAAACTGCCTCCTGGGAAGCCTCTCTAAAGTCTCTGAACATAGCACAGGACCTCAAATACAGAAATCTATGAAGATACATCAGATCAAAGGTGCAAAGTCTGCTCAGCTGTACCCAGTGGCCCACCCTCTGCTCTAGAGCCAGACTCCAAGATGCAACGTCCCCCTCGTCACAGTACCCAAGTGCGAGTAGTTGTTACGGTTCAGAATGTTTCCTGAACTATTAACCCCAGCATTACCCCGTGGTTTGAAAAGGTCTTAGAAACAAATAAATGCGTGTGACTGATCTCACACCTTGAAAGGGTAGTGGGATTGGTAAACAGGTGACTGACTTCCAAACAAGGCAAACGGGTACAAAAGAAAAGCATGGGCACATGCAGATCAAAATCCAGACTGGGGGGGCTGGGGGAGGAAATATGGCTTAGAGGGAAGTCATTCCTTTTAGACCCTCTTAGACTAGAATTTACCAAAGGAGCAAGCAAACATGCAAGTCAAGTGATCTCAACACACCACACAACTTTTAAAAATGTTTTGATTGTTCCTCAGCCAAAGCTCTTACTGAGAACAAGCTGCCAAGGGGTAAGGCAGCATGTCCTTCAGTGGGTAAGTAGTTTAAACACAGGAAAAGCATAGGAAGATATGACCTGCTATCACATCATAGAGCAGCTGTCTGTATTAGGGTCAGTATTTGGTAGCTAACAAGAAAGAGTAGAAGTGATGAACACTGTATTGAGAAAACCTGCTGACGATACCGAGCCGTGTATCAGGGCAGTCAAATGAAACTCAACTACAAAAAAAGGGTACTAGGATTTTACAGAGTTAACTGGGCAGTGGTGTGGAAGGTGAAATTTACTGCAAATGTGAACAGATTCAAGAAAGAAAGAAACAATTCCAAAATTGAAGACTTCTGGCTTAGAAAGCGCCAAACCGCAGATTGTTGCAGCCTGTAGTATTCTGGGAGGAATCACTTTATGCTTTTCTTCTTTTATGTTTTTTTCTTGGCATTCCCAGTGGCTCACATCAGACACAATATCAGACTAGCCAGAACCTCGTGCTGACCTAGCAAGTTTATTTGTACGCTACTGGATGATACTTAAGATCAGTAAAAGTAATATAATCCCAATTGCATATAAAATGCAGCATCCTTAAAATAAGATTATGGTTCTGCAGTCATTAGGGGGAGCTTTCTGAAAAGACCGGCACACTTCTCAACAATACCATTTCACTTTGGAGGATTAGATATCGGAAAAGATGGGAGAAGGTACACAGCACCTTCTGCCACTGCATAAACTCATCAGATACCTGCACCTGCAATACTGCATGCAGCCCCGTTCTACTTCTCTACTTAAAAATGGTAAGGATGAAATAAAAAGGGTCCAGAGTGGGTAGCAGAATGATTCTCACAAAGAAGAACTAGGATTCTTCAGCCTGGAAGAAAGATAACCAGTATGATATGGTACTGGCCTACATAAATGGTACAGAAAGAATCAGTAAGACACAGATACTCACTGCATCCCAGAAAACCCAAGGAAATTATCATGAAACAGAATTACAGTAAACAAAATGCCTAATTGTGGAACCCAATGCCACAAAGCATCAAGAAAGATTAAAAAAGAATTAGGATAGTGTTACAGAGGATCATTCCACTGATGATCTAGATACAATATCTGGCTCAAGACACCCCTACTTAATAGGTGATTACAGAAAATTGAGAATATGCATCTCTGCAAGCTCATTTTCTTTGTTTCTTATAGTCTTTCCCAAAGAACTCACTTCCCGCCAGACAGGATACTGGTGTATTCTGAGCCAGTACAGGCCTCCTGTCCCATGAGAGAAATCAGAAAACACTAGAAGAGAGCACAGGCATTGCAACTAGTATAAATCTAGAGATTCTAATTTTGTGAAATTTCGGCATTTTGGTGGGAAAGAATCTCTAAAATGGAAGTCTGGAGAACAAAAGGGTGGACGCAAGTCTTTGGAGAGGTGACTAAAAAGGCTGGATGGGGATAAATTAACGGTATGAAAAGGTGGAGAGATAATCTTTCATTCCTACGTGTACATGAGCTGCTGAGCTGAGTCCTAGACTCAGTAATTATACAGTACTAATTAGTCCAGTGTAGGACTAAAAGATACTTCTCCTGTATGAATTGCTGTAGATATTAGACATCCCAAGTGGACAAAGACTGTGAGGACAGAAGTAGTTTCTTACATACCATAAGCAGGTACCCAGTAGTAAGTGCAATACAAAATTATCAAGTGTGTATTTCTGCAACCTGATGGCTACAAGATAGGAAAGACTCTAAATCAAAGTGAACTGAAAAAGTTATGTCATAAAGCAAACACATCCCATGGTGCCGCCCTAAAAATGTTATTATGAAGTTCAATAAATTCATGGCCTCTTGCAAACCTTGGAATAAATGTTTTTAAACACATTTAAAAGATGATGACCATGAAGTCATTGAGTCTTTAAACTAAAAGACGGTAGATTTAGATTAGATATTACAAAGAAATTCTTTACTGTGAGGGTGGCGAGGTGCTGGCACAGGCTGCCCAGAGCCGCTGTGGGTGCCCCATCCCTGGGAGCTCAAGGCCAGGCTGGACGGGGCTGGGAGCAGCCTGGTCTGCTGGGAGGTGTCCCTGCCCATGGCAGGGGGTTGGAACTGGATGGTCTTTAAGGTCCCTTCCAGCCCAAACCATTCTGTGATTCTGTAAGTCAGACCTGAGAATGCAAAGATTCTTAGAGCTCATCTGCAATGGACAAAAGAAAATGGTGTGCTTTGACAAGATGTTCAGAAGAGAGAGTTGCTAATGCTTTCCAGCAGTCAGCAGTAAGATAACCTTGGAGTTTCTGTTATAATGCTCTTCTAGCATAAAATTTAGGAATTGCTTATGAGTTTACCCTATGATCAAAAAAAGCCATACATCCATGACCAAGGATAATTCTGCTTAAAATCCCAGTGTGTGTAGAGGTGTACAGAGAAAAGGTGTCACTAATCATAGCAATCAGATCTCTTTAAAGCTGTATTAAATACACACAGCAGTGAAAGGCCTGATAGGATATGTCAAAGTGGTGCCTGAAATGCTGGGAGTTGCAAATGAAGCTGTGGGAGTGGGAGGGGAACGCACACACAGTGCTGTTTCGAACGAGTTCAGCATATACTCCTTTGATATTTGGTAACTGGTTTCCTTTCCTCTTCCTTCTACACTGAAGAAAAATGGGAGTAAAAAGCACTCTAATAGTCAAGTATTTTCCCAGGTATTTTATTCCAACTATTTTCTCCACATATTCGGAGAAGGGTATCTGAAAAGAGACAAAACCAAGCCTAGCAGGAAGCTGGAACCGATGCAAGAAAAGGATCTTTTAAATTCCTCATACAGATTTTCTAACTTGCCAGAATCTACGTAAAAAATAAAAGCCTGTATGTTGGCCGGAATGCTACACTGCCTGGAAGAATGAGGCTGGGCAGAGAGGGTGGGGAATCTAAAAAAACACTTGAGAGCTTTGTCCCATACGCAAAGAGCTTAGTTGCATCCTCAGCTGCTATCCTTCCAAACCGATTTTGGAAAGCCTGCAGTTTTTTGGTGCCTCACACACATCACAGCCTCATGCAGTGGTGAATTAAGGATTAAGGACTGGGTTAAGAAACTCTTGATAGAGCATCACACTCTTGATATGGCTTTTATTCTGTTTGAGGGCAACAAAGAGCAATGCCAGGCAACTGCGAGGTCTGAAGCCCCTAAGCAATTTCTGATTATTTCCCAACCCTTCAGTGCCCTCCTAGTTATGTACGCTGACTGAAGGGACTGCCTCAAAAAAATATCCTGGGGCTGAGAGGTTTACTCCAAGCGATGAGGAACAGCTATTGTTCTCTGCAAGGAAGTTTTTCTTGAGTATCTGTGTAGCAGAACCTCCTTCTAGAAATGGCCCCCACATGGATCAGCTGTCTGGAGTGCAGCCTTTCTCAGAGAGATTTACCAAGGTAAGAGATAAATTTTCCTTGCCTAAAATTAAAGCGGGGAAAAAACAGCTGCAAACAGGTAGAAGAAAACCAGCATCAACTGCTGAAGGCAAGAGAAGTACTACGAAGGCGCAGGCCGGCCCTGCTCCACACTACTACTACAGCCACCTAGAATGAAGTGAGAGAGAGTCTGAGCCTGTCGATTATAGCTGGGGACAGAAACACATCCCGTAGTTAGGACAGCCTGAAGAGCCACAGCAGTCACAGCTTTAATGACTTTTTATTTAGGTAACCATCCACGCAGACCCACGAGCACACACTTGGAGAGTCGCGTGGGTACTCTCAAGCACCCAAATGCTCTCGAGTCTTAAACCAGGATGAATTTATTTGCAGGTGCCTGCTGCACGCAGCGAGGTTCTTTGCTCTAGCAAAGGGGGCGCAAGGCAGACCCTCAGCAATGGATGTTACCCACTTAAAGCAGGGGACAGAGGCCAAAATTCCCATCCACATTCTACCAGCACTCTTTATTCCAGAACACAAAACCAGAAGAAAACGAGGCATGCTTGTTACACACCATTCTCAGCAAATTAGCCATCGCTAAAGCACAATGCAAATATCCTACCCAAAACTGAATGTGGCAAGTTTGGAGGTTTCATTCTAGAATGGACAAAATAGGACATTCATTCAAGAAGCAAGAAGTTCAAGTCCTCAGGGTTGATTCCACAAGCAGACAAAGGGGAACCTTCTAGAACTGTGGCAGGAAGCAAGTAGTACAAAGATAACCATGAGCTTACCTGAGTTATTTCTGTCATCTATGTGTCTGAGATCATCAGCTGCATCAGGTGACTGCAAAAGAACAGAAGACATGAGCATCCACCTCTGTAACACTAGTGCCAGGTAATTCCACACCTCCAGCCTTCCAAAACACTACAGAGAACCTTTCGCCCCAAAGGCACTGGTGATACAGCAGCCAGGGCATGACCTTCAGTAAATGCACACGATTACAACATTAATCCTCTGCGCTGAAGCCAAGCAGCCCGCTGCCTGAACTGCAGGATGAGGTGTGTGGCTGCCCATCACAGCTCTCCTCCTTTTCCTTGTGTATGGCTAGGGAGGAGAGGATAGGAAGCAACATGAAAGGCAGCAAGCGTAAAGACTACAGAAAATGAGTAGAAACATGGGGGGGAGAGCAAAGACATGAGCTACATTTCCTTGAGAGTCCTGGATCCTAATTCTCCATCTGCACAGTTTGCAGGCCTAGCTTCTTAGGCAAAATCTACGTTCTTCTTTATATTCAGGTGTGTAGAGAGAACTGAAGTGGGATAGGAAGCAGTTACATTCCAATGGATGGCAGAGACAGCTTTGGAGAAATGGCTAAGTGAAACCATGAAACTCCACCAGCTCCTGCAAATTTTAAAGCCTTCGCAAAATGAAGGCCACTCCAACAGCCAGAGCTGTCTGCAGCTCATCAGACCAGAGTGACAACACCATGAGAAAACGACTTTGCTCATGGTCACAAACTTGAGGTGGCTTGAACACCAGCACTACTCTGGGGACAGGCGTAAATGTGCCAAGCTGCACATGTTTTGCCGACATAAGAGAATTTCATCTAGCTGTATACAGTGCTTCAAGGACAGAAAGATCAAACTGTTCTGTTGGGGTATTCTGTTTGCTTCGAAAGCGGCTCCATTTGTTACCTGCACTATTCTTTCTAGGTTTGCACACAATACTTACGCTGAGCCGAACATTTCTCTGAGCTACACAAACGCAAGGATAGGGTTTCAGAAGAGCTCAGTATTCAGCAAGTTTAACGCTGCCAAACTCATCTGAAAGTTCTGGCCACTACTGATCAAAATCTGTCTTTCAGGGGTCGTCTTGCTCAGCTCAAGAGCACAAGTGAGGAGTAGCTTAATTTTTCTTTAGTTGTAGGATAAAGTATGGCGGCTCTATACACTTAGACGGAAAGCATTAGGAAAGTTTCACGGCTGTGAGGGTGCAAGAAGCCCTCATTTCCATATAAACTTGCCTATTTTGTGCAAGCAGCAAAATTGGAGGAGGCGAGAAAGAGGGGGAGATTCTCAGCAAAATAAGTGCTTTAGAAATAAAGTAAACATATAGTAGAAGTCATGCTCTTCACAAACAGCAGACAGCAGAGCACAGGGGGCTGTGATGACTCCGGCATGCATCGCTGAGGAACACAGCTCAGCCAGACTAGCACTGCACTGATCCAAAGTGAGTGACGCAGTCGTGCAACTATGGCCAGGAAGAAATACTGTCCTTTAATTACTGCACTGCTGAGGGAGGTCCAGAGGAACTGCCAGATGATTTGGAGCTGTAGCCTCCTTTGGAGGCACCTTCTCAGCTGCATGAAGACACAGTGCTGCACTGTGGCCTCAGTAGAGGCTTGGAGAAGCTGAGGTAGTCCAGAGCTGCCACTGGGGTTTGAGTGGCCAGCCCTCCAGCTCCCTCGGTACAGAACATGGACAGGTGCACAGCCCAAAAGGGAAGGGATTCTTGGTGAAAATGATGACTACCAAGGGTTTAGCGATACCACCAGCGAAAGAAGAGTCAACCAAGAATACGCATCAAATAATGTACAACTGCCTGAGAATCCTCAAACTGCAGCTCTGCTAAAGTCTGCCTGGCTTTGGGGATGACACCTTGGACCTGGGATCTTTGTGTCACGACACGAAGTTAAAGCTCAACACATCAGTACTTGCTAGCTCTCCACACACAACACAAACCTAACTGCAGGTATCTGCTTAACTGTCTATACAAAACAAAAAACAAAGCCCAAAGAACTAAAAAAAAAAAAAGTAAAAAAATAAAAGTTACAGACATACAGTATCAGCTCAAAATCACGTGTCACAAACGCAATCAGTTCATGACTAACCCAGACAATACAAGAAAGGCAGTTCATAGTCCTGGACAACTGATGCTAGGTGGCCGCGCTTGAGCAGTGCGGCGGGACAAGATGACCTCCAGAGGTCTCTTCCTACCTCAACTGTGATTCTATGACAAAACAGGGTAAATAAAAGGAGGTTCTTTTAGGAAGGAAAACCACCTCGCCATGGTGCTCACCCTTGGAACTCGGGGTCCTCTTACCACGCGATTACTTCACAGTTCCTCTACAGCAGAGTTACAACATACGAGAATTGTCACCACAGCTGCTTCTCAGACAGGATGCTGGATACATTCCAGTTTGAAGTTAACATTTGCTCCACTTTGCAATCTGTTGGCAATCATTTTCTATAGATTTTTCCTCCCTTTTAGTTCCCATCTTTCACTTAAAAATGTTTCAGGATCAATTAAGGTGAAGATGTAGCTGCTTTACATTTGCAAAGCTTTTGTCATTAATTTTAAAACCATCTGGACCAACTTTTTTACAATTTCTCTTGACTGAAGTCCCCAGTAAACCCTCAGTTATACAGCATGGCCGGTTGTCACTGCCTCCCAGACAGCCAGGGCCTTTGAGAGAGGACTTCCTCAAATCATTCAACCTCTGCTCTGAAGGTCATCATTCATGTGCAGGCACTTCCACCAAACCAAGCCCTAACCAATCTAACGAGATGGTGCAGCATGCAGTTTATACCTGGATTTCATAAACAGGTTTGGAGGAAGGAATAGCAGCAAATTCCCGGTAGTCAAACTTCTTTTCAGATATGGACTAGAAGGGACAGCAAAAGAGAAGAAACAGAGAAGAGAGAGTAAGGGGAGAGAAATGGATGGAAAACCAGTAGCAAGCTGAGCAATCTATGCAGAGATAAAAGTAGAAGCAAAGCATCATTCTCAGTGCCAAGAGTGGCTGGATACAGCCTCTGAAAATGGGGCGTCTCTGCCAAAATGTCTTTTTAGCTGTTCTGGTGCCAGGACAGGGGTTCCAGGTTACAGAGAAAACATTATGTGCTCTGGTGAAATGCATATGCACACCAAGTTAGGTAGGAAACCTTTTTCCATGGGAAAATTTGTGACAAGATTCCTGATGGCTGTAGCACAGTCAGGATTTCAATCTAGCGCTGGCTGTATTGTGTGACCTTGGGCAAAACCAGGTCCCCTCTCTGCGTAGCCGCCTCCACTCTTCTGTTTGTCTGTCTTACCAATTTTGACAAGTTCCCTGCAAAATGTCCTGTTGCATTTATACAGTGCTTAGAAAAAGGAAAATGCTGATTTCAGCTTCACTTGTCAGATTCACGATGTTGAGGAAACAAGGGGCCAAAGTTGCTGAAGTCAAAAGCTTTCTGAATAGGGAGATGAAGAACTAAGAAAAGGATGAAATAATAAAACAGGGAAACAGAAAACAGATGTCACATCGTAGTTGCAAAAAAGGGGGGGCGCCTCCGTCAATGCGTATGCCATAGTTCCATCCACTGTGGCCCCTTCACAGTCCCATCTGTCAGACAGCCAGACCTGGCTTAAGTCCAGGATCCCACAGCCCAGATGCACAGTCCACACCCAAGCCGAGTAACTGAGAAATCCCAGGATTATAGGCAAGATAACAAAAGCAAGCAGAATTATGTCATACCAGCCTTCCCGGTGAAGTGACGTTTCTGGGACTGCAATCTGCAAAAGAGGACAGAACAGCAGTATTTAGTGACTAGCTGTGTTATATGCAACACTTCCCTGAATCTGTCCCTCCCATTTAGCAGCATTTAAATGTGTGTCCCAAGTGTCCTGGTTTCAGCGGTTAAACCATGACAGTGTGATAAAAGAGTATGCTCAGGAAAGAAACTGCCTTCTCAGAACAAATGCCTCTTTCCTCTTTTTTTTTTTTAAAAAAAAAAAAAAAAAAGTCACGATGCTGGTTTTATTTCTGCCCTGGTTCCCTGGAACCATACGGCAGATGTGAGGTATGGTTCATACCATATCCTATGCTGAGAGATGTCATATGCCCCAAAGGACCTTCCAGTCTAGGCTGAAGAAGGAAATTGCTTTCAACAGGTCTGCTTTCAAGCAAGTTAAGCTAGGGAAGCATTAACTTTTTTCCTCGGAGATAGAGGCAGCTATACAGTACCTTCCAGTGGTGTTGGTGATGGGGTAGGAACAGGTGAAGGTGACTCTGCCAGCTGCTCCAGTGTGCTGCGTTTTTTCCCCTCCTTGGACTTGGCAATAACCATTTGGGCTTTAAGAGCGTCCTGTTCAAGTGATTTCATCCTGCCTCAGAAACGAGGGAGGGAGAAGAAGACATCAGACTTTGCCTTCTTGATAAGAGATCATGCCGCCTTCTGTGCCCAGCAGCCAGACTACAGTCAACGGGCTGAGTGCAGAAAGGCAAAAATAAGCACCCTCGGTTCCCTGAGGCAGACAGACTTTCAAAGCAGGAGAGGAGAACCGCTTGGCTTGCTGTCATCCTGAAACACACATGCCATCACATGTGTTGAACAGACAGAGCCTAGAGCTAAGCATCAACGCACTGAGAAGCTGCAGGCCTTTCCAGAGGTGCCATATACGATGGGAGAGCAACCCAAGCTGGGAAAAGAACCGCAGGGGCTCAAATGAGTAGGACCAGTTCTCAGAGCTTTGTTCTCCTCTGTGCTTTCAGTGTGTTGCCTCTTAACCCTCTTCAGCCATCAGGAGACTGTGCAATAGCTCAGAGAAAGCCGGCTCAGCCCTCAGAAATGTCCGCTCCCTTCTCCCAGACAGACCCAGCATCCCCCCTCGTTCTCATTGAGACAACTGCCGGTAGTCTGTGGGACCTCAGGGAAATGAACACCAGCAACCACTAACATCTCCTCCCTACCCCTAGCAGGGCACAGCTGGGAGCACTGCGTTAGGATGCAGGGATACAGACAGGACTGTTAAGCATGCAGCTGGCAGGGAGGGGGCTGTGCACACCTGGATTGGCCTCCTGACCCAGGGATTCTTGAGGCGTGACTCTGCATTGGACTAGACATCTGAGCTGGCCTGGCCCCGGGAGCAGGTGCCCGTTGTCGGGACTGGTACAGCTTCCTGGCCAGATCCTGCTCGTACTGTTTAATACTGTCTTCAAGAGCTGAGGATCTGAGGAGGAGGAGGAGGAGGAGGAGGAGGAGGAGGAGGAAGAAGAGGAGGAAGAGGAGATGATGGTGATGAACATCGCAGCAGACAAGCGCAGGGAAAGAAAGAAACAGATACAGGAACATACCCTGGCAAGGAGAAATACGGGTCTGATATAGGGGTCGCCTTGATTAAAACAGGCTCCTATATCTGATCCTGTCCAACACCAACTGCTGCCGAAGCAGGAACCTCCAGAGGGCAATCTGGGATGATGTGCCCAAAGCACAGGCTGTCAGAGCCTCAGCATCTAGAGACTGCCCTCCTCGCAGGCTAGGAGGAGAGGACTAGAAACACCCAGCAGACCAATGGAAAAGGCCCAGGAGGTAGTTACAAAGAAGTGTGTATGTGTGTACGTGTGAAGCAAACTGAGGGAGTACAGGGCATGAGTGTGCGTGCACACGTTTGAGAGTCTCTTAGCGTACGTTTGCATACATACATCTGACCACCTGTTAGCATGCGCCTTGTTTGACCACCAGAAAAGGGGAAGCAAAACGGACAAGCACATTACAAAAGGTCTATTTGCCACAGGCCCTGGAACACATGCAGTTGAAGAGGTGAGTGCATCTGTAAAATAGCATGTGCATGGTAGAGAACTGCCAAGACGCATATAGCCCTTGCTGGATACCTGCCCCCCTCGGTATATGCCTGTACCTTCTTAACCACACTCCTCCTATGGCACGAATGCCAGCGGTTGTGTGTGCCCAGAACACTTATGTAGCATGGGTCCCAGTGTGTTTATTTCAACAGAGCACAGGGGTGTGTGCTGGGGGGGTGGGGGTGGGAAAGGGGGGGCGCATCACATGTCCTGGCAGAGCACTGATGACACAGGGAGAAAAAGGAAAGCCCAAGAAGGTGCAAAACTGATGGGGTCACGAGTGACAGCACACAGATCAGAGAACTGGAAAGAAGCAGAAGATAGAAGATTAGAAAGAAAGTAATAAAATCAGTGGCATGCATTTAAAGAAAATACAGGTTAGTGAGGCTGCAGCGCCATGTGCAGGGCCATCCAGTCCTCTCTCCCACACAGCACACACAGTGCTGCCTGGGGGCCTCTGGAAATAAGACCTGAGCCCTGGCTGCCATCATGTCACTGTGCCTGGTCTAGCAGTTACAGAAGAGGGATCCTGAGAAGACCAGATCATCCTGAGAGATCTGTGGTAGGAGGGAACAGTCCGTCCTTGTCTTACAAAAGGAACATATCATGGTGACTGACTGATTCCTGCCAATGCAAAAATAAGCAAGGCCTTAACCCTACCCAAGGATCAGCCAAGCACTTCTTTAAGAACTGAATAAAAAGCTACACCTTGGTATCAGAAGTGAAGCGGAGGCGAGGACCTGGTCTGCAGAACTTAAAACCAGTCACACGTATCTGCTAACTGAAAAGCAAGACAGGTGCAAGTAGCTTCTCCTTCTCATATACTCTTACCTCTAAAAGGCTCTCCCTTCAGTAGTTAATTTTCCATGAAGAAAACATGCTTAGAAGAGATGAGACTGAAGGTTTGGAACGCAGAGATCTCTTTCCTGCCCATAGTGGACAAAACCACCACCCTCAACACTCATTAACTCTTCTACAGTGTAATGTAGAACTTTTACTGTGCCCTAAGCAATTTCAGCGAAATCCTAGCTAACCCAAAACCAGTAATGTTAAAGGAGCAAATCATGCGATCATCTAAAAGAATCCTGGCCCCTTCCCCCAGCATTTTTCAGGATTTCTTTACCTGCTGGCAACAGCAACAAGAGCAATGTCCTTGCAATGAATGGCTTTGCTTTCAAAGGTTTGTGCAGACAACATCATAGTTCTCCTTCCTACACTCATCTCTAACAAAGCTCCTATTCCTTGGATACATTAATGCTTAGGAGGAATCAGAGCTGACATTACCTCATAAAGCCTGCCCCATCGTATGAGGAAATATGCATGGGAAGTGGAGGCACGTGGGAGAGAAAATCCTGCGTATCTAATGGGGAAGGGATGACAGATCAGCCCGTACTGCCTCTCCAAGCACAGCGATGCTGGCTTTCAGGAGGAGAAGCCTGACAGACAACTTCTGTTTTCTTGGCTCAAATACAACAGTGGAACTTCTATAGGTGCAAAGACTGTGCAGCAACTCTGTGCAAGGTGTCCACCCCTGATGACACTGTGGTGCTTAAGCAGCACCACACTGACAGTCAGGTTTTTATTTAGTCAACGCTCGTTGCTTTACTGTGAGACAGAGGAGTGCTATTACAGCCCTCTCTCCACGCATTTGCAGCACAGAGGGACTTGGTCATCTGTCCAACGTCGTAAGAAAGAATGTGCCAGAGCAAGAATTTGGATCTCATCATCTCAATCCCAGACAGCCTCTTCTGCGTGATCGTTTGTAAGCACACACTTGGCTCCACAAGACCTACGCAGCTTCTAGCCCTGTAACACAAGGGCAATGCGTCTGTTTTGGCAGGCATTGTTTACAAATTCTCTTCCACTTCTATTTTTTTAAAAGGGTTGTTCCTGGCTTAACATAAAGACACAGAACTTCCATTTGCAAATGATGCCACTTAAAAAGTTGTGACAGAAACCATGGAAACAGCATCCACTAGAACAGGTGTCGGATGCCAAATACAGTGGAACACTGAGTGAATCAGAGCAGGGGACAGAATCCCCCAGTCTTTGAAGCATGTAGTACAGGGTACTACAATAGTACAGGGTGGAAACAATCCTGCCAGAGCACACACTGTTGCCACCCTGACTCACCACTCTGCCTGTATGCAGACAGCCCCATTAGCAGGGAGCTGGGGAAGGAGAGATAACTAAGTATAGACTCACAGAGTAATTCAGGTTGGAAGGGACCTCTGGAGGTCATCTGATCCAAAAACTGTTTAAAGCAGGGCCAGCTTCAAAGGTCTAACAAACGTGCTACAAGATGACAGAAATCAATCTTTTCCAAATCAGGGTTCCATATAACAAACAGGCTTTCTGGTGACCTGTTCAGCTTTCTGACATTACAGGGCTGTGCAGTGAAACGGAGGCAGCATGTCAGAAGAAAATTTCCAGCTGAGACAGACCAGGCAAAGGATTCATCCAAGGCAAAGAGCTGGAGCATATCAAGAAAGTTTTTTTTGAAGGGCAAAAGCCCTGGTACTAGGAACATTAGTCCAGCTCTAAATAAACCCTAAGGAGGTCTGATACATTATCAAGTAACAATGAGTCTTTGTACCTCAAAGCCCTGGATATAATTAGTCAGCTCGCACTGAGGATTCCACTGTGTATTTATTTCTTCATCCTCAGAGCCTCCCCAGAAGACAACAGCACCATTATCATCCACGTCTAAGCACAAACACTGGAATTGCCAAGTGATATCACAACTCACGGTAATCCCTCCAGCGTCATATCTAGGAGGCTGGCATGGATGAGTCACTAGCAGCCCTGTTCCTCTAAAAGCTCTCATTCAAACCCCAAAAGAGACTGTTTCAGATTGTCCTTTGAATGCCTCCTACAGAAACATTATGGGAAGAAAACTATAATTAGTTATAGGAGCAGCTCGACTAATTTTTGGAAGGAATTATATGACATAGTAAATGCCTGGACTAGCTTCAGGTCTTAAGTTCTGAGATAGAAAGTTCTCTATCTTTCAAAACAACTTTTAATCACTCTTAATAGCTGACGAAACAGCTTGTGTGGATAAGAATGCCCTCGTTTTGCTAATTTCTTGGCCTTGGCAAGTTTCCCAGTATGTGAAATACTCTTTCCATTTTTCATTTTTAGTAAGTCACCTTGCAGCTTCAATAAATACCATCTTTTTCACGTGGTACAAAGGAGGTGGGAAGCTGTGTGCTGAGAGGGAAGGAATACATTCACTGTCACATAAAGGTGTTTAAGTTAGGTTTTTTAATAAAACTCCACTGTCTTCATGATTGTGCAAGAGCTGTTGAAAGACAAGAGACATCTCACCCATGTAGCTGTCAGAAGCAGATGAGCTCAGCCAAGCGGCGGATGCTTTGCACTGTTTGAACAGAACTATATAACCTCCCCTAAACACCTGACTCCGGAAGGCTTATTTGTTCCCTGTTTTAATACCACTTAATCCAAAAGACATGCAGCAGGTCCCCTTTTCCTGAACTAGCCTAGTGAACAGCGAAGGTTCTTCTGCCTCACCGTGCTGCCCTCCACATCGCTCGTTTCTCTGCCTCCAAAGCACGACGTTCTGCTGGAGAAAGCTCCTTCTCTTGACCGCTCAGCAGCTCGGGACTCTGCATTCGCAATCGCTCCTGGTGCCGCCGTTCAGCTTTGGCTGTCCGCACAGGTGCCACTGGATCCCCTGCTCCAAGATATAATGGACTCAACCTGGGCAGAGAGAGAAACAGTGAAAGGTACGCTGGTCTGGTCCACCACAACTCTTTATCTGCCTGTCTTCAACATCAAAAGGCAAGGACTGACACCCTCAGTCAACTGTTAAGTATCAAATCCAAGGACATCACTGGGGGAAATTGGAAGGACACATAAAACAGGTCAGTTTCTCCTAAGAAGTTGGTTCCTATCACAGTTTCCCCTTCTCCACAAAAAACTTCCTCTTACACCCTATGTCTGCTAAAAAGGAGAAGCCATCTGCTCCATCACCTGTCAGCTCCTAGGCAAAGAACATGCCTGATCCACTTACCCAGACATAGAGTTGGTTCTCTGTTCAGGCTTGATTCCCTCTTCCAGTGAATTCCTCTGTGAACTGTTGTTCTCATTGACCTCAAAGGGCCTAGAGCAAAACAAGCACGTCAGCTAACAGCACAGGGTGGCAGACGCAAGAAAGGTTTGGAACAGATCCAAGCCCCAGAAAGCAACAACTAGTTCAGTTTGAAGACACAACCCTTAATGATTTTGCTCAACAGCTGCTTCTCCATCACTGCAAGCAGTTCCTTGTTGATTTCATAAATGTTCACGCTAACATCAGAACTCATGTTCTACATTTTGGAGGTTAACCATCCCCTAACACACGCACACACGCTTCAAACGTGTTTGCTGACAAGTTCTTGCAGTTCTAGCTTGGCTCTTTCCAGCTGCCATTACCTGATGGGCAACCTGGCTGTTTCCAGCTTTTCCCTTTGCTGATGTCTGATACGCATGAATGTTAACAAAGGAAGACCCTCCTGGGTGGGAAGTGAATGCACATCTGGGATAGGGACAAATCCTGAGTGACCTCAGCACAGTGATTCTCATTGTAGCCTCTCTATGCGCAACTGCTTGACACAGTGAGGCTTTGTGCTCATAACCGAACTGCTGCAAACTTTAGGTCATCTGAGCTGTAGTTACCATCCCCACTCAAGTTGTGCACATGCAGACACTGCTCGGTTTGATCTGTAATGAAAGGAGGACTCACAAGCCTGTTTTCCATGGGTTAAGAACACACACAGTTACTGTGGCTCAGTTGGCAGTGAGAAAGTTTATCACGGCTCCAAGTCCTTATTTTTACTGCTCTAGTTGATTCTGATTAAATTTCAGTTTCTGTTCTAGCATGACAAAAAAATATTTCAAGAAACGCAAATTCAGTCAACTCCACTGCACCCCCTTTATTCAAGCATAAATAATAAGCAACTGAAAGTTAGCTGATGGATCCAGCCTTACTGTTCTCTAACTTCACTGCAATATGAAAACAGCAGGGACGAGTAGCCCCTCACATCAAACCAAGCAGCTGGTTTGTGTTTGGCAGCTGTCCTTCCTTAGGGCTGCCCTGTCAGCACAGGAGGTGGAAAGTCTCAATGCACTCATTATGTGAGAAGTTCCTCAGCAGAGACTGGACAGAAACAATGGAGAGAAATGAGATTCAAGATGACAGGGTAAGTGTTTTCAGCTACTGTAAGACTAACAGTAAAAGTGTTTGTAAAGAGAAGAAGTCTGTACCAAAGACTCAGAAGAGAGAGTCAGATAAGGACAGCTTCAGCTTTATTCTCCTGCAACCTATGCCTCAGAATTAGAAAAAGAACATCAAGGCAACCTGGAGGACAAGTCCAGGAGAACCGGGGAAACAAAAGCCTAAAAAAACCCAGATGTAGGTTCAGCATCAGGGCTTATCTTGAATCAGCTGTCTCTGAAAATCAACATCCCTACATACCCAAGTACACAGCTGAAGGAGATGTTCTTCTGAAAAGAGCGAGCTGGAAAAGCCTGCCCATTTCTATGCCAAAGAAGAAATACTGCCAAGCTGTCTTGCCTGAAAATTATTGATACCGGGACACCTCTGACATGTGGGTGGTACCGAGCTACAAGTCTTGTCTTACCGAGTTGCTGGAGCCTGGACACTCCTTCCATTTAGTCTCTCGATCTTGTACTCAACTCCTTCAATGATGACACTGGACTGCATGCTCATCTCAGGCACCTGTTTTACCATCTCATCCTCTTCTGCCTCTTCCTCCAATAGAAGGGTACGTTTCTGTTGCAGTTTTCGAGCTGCCAAAACAAGGCAAGACTCATACCACAAAAGCACTCGCGAAACACCCACAAAGATGCAACCTCGGGCAGGCCCTTACGCTTGCTGTCCCTGCAAGTTTGTGGTGGCTGAACTCCATACCCTCTCCACGGGTGCCTTTGTTTCTCCTCCACTCCACTAACGGTGCAGATGCAACAAACTCTACACCCTTCCCTCAGTCCCTCCTTCCTAATTCACTGAATGCTCTTCCTGGATGCTCTACAGAACAGATTTCCGACAGTTCATCATGCTGAATGTCCTCATCCTCAAAGTATAAATTGTGTGCACTCTTTTACCCCATTCCCAAGAGTGGGCAGCCCTAGAAATCTGCATACATGTGTTGAGTCTGATCTTCCTGCGCGCCTCTGGGAGGGACCGAAGCCTGGAATGCTGGTGATGGGTCTCCACCCTTGGAAGCAGAGCGGGGGAGCCCTCAGGCAGGCAGACTTAGCTCACAAGAGAATCGGGGACAAAAGGGACCAGGCTGCTCTCTGCAAGGCAAGAGAAGACTTTGCAGGCAACCAGTGTTCTTCAGGGCTCAATTCTAGGGCCAGCTCTGTTGAATATTTTTCTCAACCATCTGGATGCAGGAGTTGAATGCCCCATGAGCAAGTCTGCTGATGATACTAAACCGGGAGGTGCTGTTGACTTTCTCAAGGGACATGAGGCCTTGCAGAGGGACTGGGCAATCATGAATAGCATAAAATCTAACAAGCACAAACGTTGGATTCCACATATGGGACAAAGTAATGCCAGGCACAAGTATAAATGGCGAGAGGAACGTCTGGGGAGCAGCCCTGCAGAACGGGACCCGGGGGTGCCGGCTGGCAGCAGGAGCCAGCAGTGTGCGCTGGCAGCAAGAGGGCAACCTGCATCCCGGGGGGCATCAAACGCAGCAGAACCAGCCGGTCAAAACAGGGGATTATCCTGCTGTATTCAGCGCTGGTGCGGGCTCACCTTTAGTACTGTGTGCGGTGCTGGGCCCCACCAGAGAAGGATGAGAAGGTCATCATACAATCACAGAACGCTTTGGGTTGGAAGGGACCTTTAAAGACCACGTAGTTCCAACCCCGCGCTGTGGGCAGGGACACCTCCCACCAGACCAGGTTGCTCCAAGCCCCTTGAGCACTGCCAGGGATGGGGCACCCACAGCTGCTCTGGGCAGCCTGTGCCAGCGTCTCACCGCCCTCACCGTAAAGAATGTCTTCCTTACATCTAATCTAAATCTCCTCTCTTTCAGTTTAAAACCATTCCTCCTTGTTCTATCGCTACAGGCCCTCATAAGAAGCCCCTCTCCAGCTTGCCTGTAGCCCCCCTTTAGGTACTGGAAGCTGCTGTAACGTCTCCCTGGAGCCTTCTCTGCTCCAGGCTGAGCAACCCCAGCTCTCTCAGACGGTCCCCATAGGAGAGGTGCTGCAGCTCCCTGAGCATCTTCGTGGCCTTCTCTGTATTCACTCCAACAGGTCCATGTCAGTCTTATGCTGGGGGCTGCAGAGCAGGACATTAAGTCTTATGCTGGGGTCTCATGAGAGCAGAGTAGAGGGAGAGGATCCCCTCCCTCGCCCTGCTGGCCACGCTGGGTAGGGCTGGCCTTCTGGGCTGCGAGCGCACATTGCCAGGTGCTGTTGAGCTTGTCATCCACCAGCACCCCCAATTTCTTCTCCACAGGGCTGCTCCCAACCCATTCTCTGCTCAGCCTGTACTGATACTGGGGGTTGCCCTGACCCAGGTGCAGGACCTTGCACTTGGCCTTGCTGAACTCCATGAGGTTCACACACGCCCACCTCTCAAGCCTGTCGTGGTTCCTCTGGATGGCATCCCTTCCCCCAGCATGTCGACAGCACCACACAGCTCAGTGTTGTCAGCCAGCTTGCTGGGGCCACACTCAATCCCATCATCCATGTTGCCCACAAAGGTATTAAACAGCACTGGTCCTGATACAGACCCCTGAGAAATGCCACTTGTCTCCACTTGGACACTGAGGTCCTTGAATGTGTCCAGAGGAGGGCAACAAAGCTGGTGACAGGGCAGGATGGCAAGTCCTGTGAGGAGCGGCTAAGAACTCTGGGTTTGTCTGGTTTGGAGAGAAGGAGGCTGAAAGACGACCTCATTGCTCTCTGCAGCTTCCTGAGGAGGGGATGTGGAGAGGGAGGTGCTGATCTTAATGGTTGGACTTGGATGATCTTAAAGGTCTTTTCCAACCTAAACGATTCTATGATCTCTTTCCCTGGGATCCAGGACCAGGATGCCTGGAAATGGTTCAAAGTTGCGTCAGGGAAGGTTCAGACTGGACATTAGCAAGCACTTCTTTAGCAAGAGGGTGGTCAAACCGTGGAACGGGCTTCCTAGAGAGGCGGTCGATGCCCCAAGCCTGTCAGTGTTCAAGAGGCATTTGACAATGCTGTTAATAGCACGCTTTAACTTTTGGTCAGCCCTGAACTGGTCAGGCGGTTGGACTAGATGATCACTGTAGGTCCCTTCAGCTGAAACAGTCTATCCTATTCTGACCTGTCTACCATAACTGCAAAGTGGTAATGCTGCATAGCCTTTTTTATTAAATATTTTAAAAACAACTCTCATGCCTCCCATGGAGAAAGGATTCACTTAACAGGGAAAATATCCTTGGGCAGATTCCAGCATACCTTCTTCCTCTTTCATTTTCTTCAGGTCATCCTCTCCTACCAGAGAGACACGCTTGGGAGGCTTATCCATCTGCTGTTGCTTCACCTCAATTTCAAAATACTTCTGCCTCTCGCGGAAGGATCTCTGCTCAGGGCTGTGCAACCCACTGGGGCTGTGCGTGGCCACCTGCAAGAGCCACACCGGTACTGTCCACACAGAGCGACCGAGCCAAACATCTGTCCCCACATCACCCCCAGCACATGCCCCGCGCTCCACCCCAGCCAAGTGCTCCACACCCTCTTCCTCCTCCCCAGCCCTCCCCCTGTGTGCCCACGCTGTGATCCTGTCTCCACATCCGCAGCCATGAAAGCCTGAATCCTCTGCGAGTCCCCATCCTACCTCCAGCTCCAGCCACCACAACTCACCTCCAGGGCAGTTTTGGGATTCTCTGTGCTGGTCTGACCAGTCAATTCCTAAGAATACAGAGAAATGGGCACGTTCTAAAAAGAAAATTTTCTACCACCACCCCTGCCCTCCTGCCAAGTGTCACCAATGGCACATAAACAGCAGCAGTTCCAGACATTAGCTGATGGACTGATTCACAGAACAGTCCCAGAATTAAACCAAGACTATGACACTTTAGGCTTAGCATTCGTGAGTAATAAGGACTTATGATAAATTGAGGGCTAAACAGAAACAAATGGTGGCAACTTTTAAAAGGGCAGAAACTCAAAAACATGGGGAACTAGGTGAAGAACTGGAGTAGGGGGCTTAGCTTAAGATGCAGGAGGCTTAGTGGTTTAGACTTTCTTTAAATCAAAGATGCAACTATCAAAAATGTATTTCTAAGAAGCGAAAACACTGTCAGGAAGGAAAGAAGTTCATATTTACCAGAATAAATAACAGAACACTGGATGAGTAGAACTAAGGGGGCAGAAAAAGAAACTGATTCACAAAATCCACCTGTGAACCAGAAATCAGTAAGGGTAAAATGAGAACTGCCAAAAAGCTATTAAAAATATGAAAGTTTTTAATTATACAAATGAAAAGGAACCATGAGAAGAGAGCAAGCAGAGCAAGTAGTGACTACCCTCAATTTCAACTTTATTCAAATGCACTCCAAAAACTAACAGAAAGTTTTAATTTTTCCTAAGTAAGGAGCACAATAACAGAGAAGGGAAGAAGAAAAAAGAAGGATTCTAGCTAAGATGCAAATGTCTGCAAATAGAAATTATTGCTGCTAACACAGAAGAAAGCCTAAGAGCTCAATACACTCACCTGCAGGAACAAGATAATCACTGTTCAACAGTTCTGAATGAAATGACTTGTGAAATGGCAAGTCTGACAAGAATGGAATTTTAATTTGCTTGTTTAATTGGGTGGCAGTTCATGTCTAAAAAATAGCTAATATATCCTTAAAATCAAGAAGCAGAGAAAAAAATTTCAGCAGCAGAGCTATCAGTCTGCTCAATATCAACAGAAATATTCACGTATGAATATAATTAAAACAAAAATAAATAGAAGAGATTAAAATGGAACAGGTGCAATGAAGATTAATCTTATATCCTCCTTTATAAATAACTTCTGAAACAAAGAGAATGTATAGATTTGTCTGAGATTTCAAAGATCAGTTTTGTGACCAACCTAGCCTAACATTTTCACTGCCAAATTTGACCTGGAAACCAGGAAGGTATGAATAAAATCTGTGAACGGCAAAGACCAGCCTAGAGATTCACAGAAATGCAGACTTGTCCGAGACCTCTGCAAATTATGTCATTCATCCCACTCCATTGAATGGGGACTAGCATCGTCAAAATTCAAAATAGTTTGGAACATCATCCTGGAATGACAGGTTGATTTGAAGAGGATTAAAAGAATTTAATTTAATACTGCAAAATACAAAGTCATCTACTTCAGGATCAGTAATTGTTCCTTAAACCAGGATACACCAGCTAGAGACTATGAAGCTGGAGAAATGATCTGCGTACAAGATACAACCTGACTCATCAACTTAGGTCATCTGGTGGGTCACAGGTGCCAACAGAGACAGGTTCCACTTCCTCCTCATCCTGGACCTGGCCAACAACAACTCTGAGCTTCTACTGACAGTCATCCCACTCTGAGTAAATCAGTCTAAAAAGCTAAAATGACCAAAAATCAACCCTACAAACACTCAAGTAAGACTTGTGACCAATGTTAACTTAGCAAACCAGATCAGTATGTGGCTAGATGAGCACCAACACAAGACAAGGCAGACAGTGGGAGGACAGGATTAGCTTAGCTAAAACACAAAGTTGCTGTCACAAGCCACTGCAGGAATAGCCATAGCTCCCAGTATAGTGTGATAATTAAAAAGGTGAGCATGATCTATTGACATGTAAGGAAAGGTATTGTCAATTAAGATGCAGAAAGAAAGAAAAAAAGAAAGAAACAAACAATAACACAGCAGAAAGAAATCTGTGAAAAAGGATCTCTTGTTTGCATCCAAGATGTGCCAGCAAGAATTCAGACAAGAGCCAGCAAAAAGGAAAGCAGTAAGACAATTTAGAGAACAGAGGGGCTTTCCAAACATGAGGTGTCAAAGGGGACAGTGTTCTGCTTCTTCAGTCTAGTAAATAAAGTGACAGCATGACTGTCTATAAACAGATCGCTCCACAGATCTCGCATAACTGGAGTGCTCCCATGCACAGATACAAGCTCTTCAGGAAGGACAGGCAGGGAGGACAGCATGGGTGATGTCTCGACAGCATGCTGAACATGGGTCAGGACAATGCCTTTGCAGAGTAAGCACTGGCCACATACTGGGCTGCTGGAGTGGAGCCAGCATGTCCAGGGAAGCAATCCTTCCTCTCTGTTCAGCACTTAGAAAAGCAGTGTGCCCAGTCTGGGGCTCCCCAGTACAAGAATGCCACTAACAAATGGCAGCATGTCAAGTGGAAGACCATCAAAATGATTTAGGGGGCTGCTGGACATGACATTTGAAAAGAGGCTCAGAAGGCTGTGCTTGTTCAGCCTGGAAAAGAAGAAGCTCAGGAGAGAGGGACCTAATTCTTGTATTCAACTTCCTGGGGGGGGAGGGGTGGTTTACAGAGCACAGGGTCAGACTTCTTGGAGATGCACAGCAAAAGGATGAGAGGCAACAGACACAAGTTGCGGTAAAAGAAATTCTGATAAAACATACAGAAAAAAAAACTCTTCACAGCAAAGATGGTCATACACTGGAAGAGACTGCCCACACTGATCTCAGAATGTCTATTTTTTGAAATTCAGAACTCGAGTGGACTGGGCCTGAGCAACCTCATACAACTTCCAAGGTTGCCCTGTTTTGCATGGAGGACCGAGGCAGAAGACCTCCAGAGGCCTCACCTAGCCTGAACGGTTCCATGATTCAAATACAAGGGAGGGGAGAACTTGGATAGTTCCAATGAAGTTCAAGATCAAAATCTAATAAAAAAATTCCTCAGGCAGGTTTAGCCTGGCCCTGGATGTTTAGAGTTTCTTTAATATCAGAACAGCATGGCTATGCAACAGCATCCTAACGTCCGGGGAGAGTAACAGTGACATGGAATTCCATGAGCTTTCAGGAACTGATATGTTTACGGACAGGACTCTGCAGGGTGACCATCCACAGCATCAATAAGACTCCAGCTTCCAAGGGGACCTCAACACATCCCTCCTTCAAGACAGCTTTATTTGGAGGAAACAAATCACTACCTCCTTCCTATCCGCATACTTCCCTCGCTTGCCTGCGATACTCACTCTTGCGTTTGTACAGCTGTGTAACACCCCCCCCCCCCAGCCAGCACTAGTTACCTGTGTCTCAAGCAAAGGGTGTGACAAGGGCACTGCTGCAAAGGTCTTGTATGCTTGCTTGACATTGATGGGGATCTCGTCAGGAGAGGGTGGTGAAGGTGGCTTTTGCTACAGGGACAAAGACAGAAGGTAAAGATAACCACAGAGGTTACAAAAACCCAAACATGGCGGAAACACAACTCTCAGCCTGCAAAGCCTGAAGAGTGGAATACGTAAGGGACAGCTCCTGCAGCCTCCGGCAGAAACATGAGCAGCACGTTGCATACATGTTATACTCAGCAGCACATGAATCACAGCCCCGTTTTATTTCTTGGATGGAGGAGGAATGATACTTCTGGTGGTACAGGTCCTCACTGACTTGGACTAGAATTTTGTGATGGCCATATTGTTGTCACAGTCCTTAAGGATTTCCACCCAATTCAACTAGCACATGCCTACTTGCATCAGTGGGCTTTCAGGGCTGGAATAAGACAGCCTATACAGTTGACTCTGACCCCTACACTTTGGATTGAACAAGCCACATTTAGTTTATTAGAAAATTAGAAGACAAGCCCTGGATTTATCTGGCATTTCTGACTACAGGGGCCTTCTTCATGGGAGGGGAACCATTATTCTCTTTTCTTTTTTTTTTTTTTACAGTGGCTATTGTACTTCTGTTTAGAAAACAACCCATGTGTACTTCGTACTTCAAGGCTAATGGTCACCATCTCCTAAACCAAAGTGGCAACCCATTCAGGGATCTATAATCTGTAGAAGACCTGCTTTTGATCTCAAATTTTCCTTCCACAGAATTCCACTTACTCAGAAACATCTGATAAGATCTAAAAGGACCCTCCTACTGCTCACCACTTGTCTTTGCTGGTCTTTTGCTATCTATCTTCCCTGTGACCTCTCCTATCACATTCTGGCAGGAAAAAAGAGTTGGGATGATCTGCTCAAAGCATCACAGAAATAAATGGGAGTAGGGGGAAAATGAAACCTCCACATTCCTTCCTACTAGAAGACAAATCCCCTTTAGTTGCTTCATTCCTTCAATCCCTCTAACTGTACTAACTCAGTTATAGGTGTTTGTGTTTTTTCTTTGTCCTGGATGGAGGCTAAATGATGTTGTTTGATGATGTTCCCTTCTGCACAGGCTAAAAAACAGCATATCCAAGACCAGAAGAGATTGTAAAATGTGTGAATCTTGGCCAACTACATGGATTACATATAGCTGTTTGTCTGCAAATCAGGTCTCTTAATTTGGTACCATGTCATATAATCTCCAATAAAAAGAGGACTATACTGCGGGTATGCAAGGCTTCTGTCATGACAAAGACCAAAATACCTGCATCTTTCTCTCCCATCAACATACAGCCCAGGGAATATTCATCTTTCAAAACCAATCATTTTGCAAATCATAAAACTTATTATCAGCAAGATGGCATTGGTTCTTGTTCCAAGATGCATGACGTTGACAGACAAAGGTTCCAAAAGATTTATGGCTCAACAGAATGCAACACCTAAATAAGGACCTAAAACTGTAACTGCTCTGGGGATTTCAGCAACAACACTAACTCTTTGAATGGGTAAATGAAGACACAAGGCAGGCTGGCGAGGTTCATCTATGTTCAAAAAATAAATAGGATGCACTGTCCGTGACTCTACTTGTGAAGGGTTCTTACCCAGGGCATCCAGACTGATGCATAAACAAGACCAGCCTTGGCTACGGCGTGTGCTCTTTAAACTACAAAATCCACGCTGGGAGGGAGAGTTCAGCCTACCCACCAGAAACAGCCGCACTATAGCAACCTAAATATAGACATAGCTTAGCAAGAAGGAACTGCAGGCCACTTACAGAGTTCTGGATATTGAAGCACAGCTCAGGTTGTTGGAAGGGGTTGGGGCTGTCCCCGTCCTCCGAATTACGTGAGGCAGCATTTTGTCGCACTCGGGAAAGAGGCTGAATGACGCCTGGCTTGGTCTGCTTGTGTCAATACCACATAACAGGGGGAAAGGCACAGGAAGGGTGTGGGGAGAGAGAGAAGAGAAATGAGCAGTTAGGGCAGCTAGATGTCTCTGCCATGCAGGTGAATAAGACAAATTCATGCATCTGAGCTCAATTCCTCAGCTGTGCTGCTTGCTGCTTATTACTGGGAGAGCTACTAAAGCATACACCGAACAACGCCTCTAGTGCAAGTATTTTGGACAGGCAAAGAGATTCAGACAAGTCACGATCACAACAGGACCAATGGGTTGCAGAGAAGGCCAGGAGACAAAGGGAGAATCTGCCATACAAGTAGCAACTGCAAGGGTCAGAGGGGTATGGCATGAGTATGTCAAAGCTTGGAGAACATAAGCATCATGAACAGAAGACACAGTAGCAAAACATCAGCCAGGAATGGGTATTGGCAAAAGCTGGGGATGAAAATGAACTGAGAGCCAGCTAGGGCTCCAGTTAGAAATGCAGATAGAAGAGCAGAGACAAGAGTCGGAGATTTGACCTATATGTCATCACTGCTAGATGCTGGGTGAAAGTGAACATCTAATACTAAAAAGAGTAGAAGCAGGAATTGAGTAAGCCAGCAAGAACTGCACAAGTGAAAGTTGTAAGGGTAAACAGGAATAAAACCCGCAAAAACACTTGCATCAGGTTTTCAAACTGACAATTTTTAAGACAGTGCATTTGTACAAACTTCAGGTATAAGTGGAGCACTGAAGAAGACAGAACAAGAGCCAACAGTGAGGCTTGCAGGGCTGGAAGTGAGCACACACAGAAGAGGCAAGCTCTATGCGCTGGAGACCGCACAGGGACACTACAATAAGGTCTCACGGTGGATGTACTTACTGATTTGCTGTCATCCTGTGATGTAATGAAGTTAATGGAAGCCTGAAAACAGAAACACAGGTGTAAATCTGGAGTCCATACAGGAAGCCTTTAGTTTACCCTGCTCCACAAAAGAATGAACACAAAACTCAACTCCTCCCCTGCCCCGCTGCCCGCCCTGTAATGAGCAAAAGGCCCCAAGTCCCACACTAAGCCCTGCCATACTTTCTGCATGTGGGGAGCAGTCCAGAGCCCACCCGCGAGAGCTTCTCCCAGCTCCTCTGCTGTGTGAGAAGGCACTCACCACTCCCCCTGCACACCTCTGCGCACGGACCCCCCACCCTCCCCCTCTCCGCTCCAGCTCAGCTGGTCCTGGCCCTTGTTTACATCCCCTGCCCTCTGCGCTTGCTACTGAGCCTGAGCAAAGCCATCAGCACCACAGCCTCTCTGCCAGGAAGCGTTCACAGATGCCATCTCAGCAGTGGCTAGCGGGGAACAACAGCCTCTCATGCCTTGGCCTGGCCGTCCTGGGTGCTGCTCTCTGCAGCAAGCCCTCAGTGCACACCAAGCCCAAGAACTGGGGAACGCAGAGCTGGAGGAAGGGACGAGGAGCAGCGGTGCTGGGTGAGAGCAGCACGGAGCAGCAGCGCACACTGCACACCAAGGGGCACTTACAAAGCGGGTCTCCCTGCCTGACAGGTGAGCAGGCCGAGGGGCTGCAGACGTCTGGAGAGGGGTAATGCCAGGGAGGATCATCAGGGGAGAGAACGGGAGAGAAAACGAAGAGACTGGGTTTTCTGCGTGACAGGCTGAGACAAGCACCTTTCCCAGCACAGAGACTAGCTACCCAGAGCTGTCAGTGTCCCCACACAGCTCCCTGCTCTCTGCTGTGGAGAAAGCCCCTCTGCCCTCCTTGGCACGCACAGACTGATCCACCACAAACCTCCATCCTCCCCCTGCCTGCTTCCTCCCCCATCAGAAGCTTGCAGAAGTCAAGGCCAGGCAAGACCATCGCGACGTCAGCCTCAGGACAAAGGATTCAGCTTCGCCCAGTAATTCTCTGAGAGCTCTGAAATAAGGCTATACATTCTGGCTGGACTACAAGATGTCAAAAGCAAAGAATTTACATTTAAAATAGATGGTGGCAGAGAATTAAGATACACAATTCTCTGGAACCTCTAATGTGGAGCAACAACCTGAAGGTCAAGTCTCCTGAACTCCTAGAAAATGTACAAGCCACAAGGCTAGCGATTGTGTCCTCCAGTATTACGTGCTGGACCTGTTCCATTTTGTATAACATTCACTGTCCAGAGAGAACTAAATCTACCAGATACAACCTTACCTGACACGCAGGAGACTGATGTGGAAGGCTCTAATCCAGAAAGTATTAAATCATGTAAATATGACAGAAAGCTCAGGTACAGAATGCAGGGTTGAGAACGCCACTAGCAAGACGCTCAGCATTGCGGCACCAAGGCATCTTCAAGAACAACTGCCAGAGTCACTAATTCATAACAGCCACAGACCAAGTAAGGAAAAGGTTATCAAAATGACACACAGACTAGATCTCAGAAATGAAAGCAGCGAGCAAACCTGCTGAAGGACTTAAAAGACTAAAATAAAGGACAAAGTAATGAAATTGGCTACAAATGCTTCAAGAAATTAATAGGATCTCTCATGGCATATGCATCTCCGAACAGAGAGATAACAGAGAAAGCCAAGAAAAAGCTGTATAGATTATTCAATACATTGCTGAAGCTACAGAGAATTCATGACACAAAAAACCTGAAGTGACAGAACAGACTACAAATTACAGCAAGTCTACGTAACTGGGAATTTGAGACGTTCAACTTAAAATTGGAAAGGCAAACGGATGCATCTGCAAAAATGCTTCTGGGGTGCTCTTAACTCCATAAAACGCATTAGTGAGACCTTGTTTATTCTTCTCAGAGCCTACAGAGGAGAGAGTGAACGGTTTCACCTGGAAAGTTCCCACTGTCAGGTCGATGACTGCTTGAGAAGACAGAGAGGTCACTGTTGCCACAGGAACTGGATAATGACAAACCAGTAGACTCTGAAGACAAACAATTTAGCATTGAGCAAGCCCATCCTGAGTTAGAAGAGCAGATGGCATTATAGCCAGAGGGTAGCTAGTGGCAAGGACATTTGCCTCCAATGCCAGAACACTGATAAACAAAAGCACTGGGGTACTATGAAAGTTGCCTATGACAAATTGGAACAGGGGACATTCTATCCAAACACAAGTTTGGAGAAAAAAAAAATAATTTACAATGATAGTAGTCAACTATTGGAGCTGGCGCCTAGAAAAGACGCAGACTTTCCATCTCTAGGTGTTCAAAATTTCACCAGACATGGCCTTGAGTAACCTGATCTAATTGGACCTCCTCTGAGCATGGTCTTAGATGAGACCTTTCATCCTAAATCATTCTATGAGCAGCTACATGGCCACCCTTTGGGATTTGAGCTTCTTTTTCAACTGACAGCTGAGGATACAGACAGAGCAAATTTATCTCTAGATCTCCTTCTGCTGTAGAATCAGGAGTATCATCGCCACACCACTTCCTTCTAGATAGAAAAAAAAATCTCAAAGAAAACGCGCACTTGTGGTAAAAAGGAAAACTTACAAACACCCCAAAATAAACCTCCAATCAGTATGCAACTGCTGTCAGAAAAGCAAATAAACAAACACATGCAGCTAGAAGAGGAAGCACTGAAATTAATAGTATCTTATAATCCTACTGTGGTGGTCACTCAGTTTCAAAGGATCTAAGAACTGAGGGAGATGCAAGATAGGCCAAGGAAGTAACAGAAGATGGAGTGAACTGTTGCTCACTACAACTCCACTGACCTGCTCACTGCTCCCAGCCACATGGTCCCGTCCCTTCTCCTGAGTTGTGTTAACTGTCACCTCACCCCAAGATGATGCAATTCATCTCACTAAGCTGAACTGACCTAGCAAAAAAGCAGACCGCTTTTGTCCAGCTTAGAGAACTGAAATGACTCAGGTAAAGATCAGGTAAGTGCCATAGTGGGACCAAATAGTTGGAGAGCAGTTCCACTCCAAAAGGAATGCAACAGACACAAAACAACTAAAGATGGAGTACAAAGTACAATTTTCAGTTCAATCCAGTACGCTAACATAAAAAACAATAACATGTAATGACTGTGAAGGGAAAATCTAAAAAATCCATTTAAGAGTATTTAACTTCAAAAGGCTCAACTACCTTGTGAAACCTACTGCCACAGGGTGAAAACTGAGATCAAAGCCTTAGCAAGATTTAAAAGAAAAGATGAGATTTGATATAAGAATGGCTAGTAAGAATAAGTAATGCTGACAAAAAAAATAATTAAAAAAAATATCAAAAGTTACAACAAATAAAGAAACTTCTCATTTTCAGGGTGAAAGCTGGCCTCTAACCGAAGAGCTTTAGAAAATCATTCCCTAAGGGTAGGCTAACCTATAACTGTCTGCTGCAGGATCCTTTGATTTTCTTCCGAACGGCTGATGTGGCTTGCTGGCAGTGTCACAAACAGAACTAGGGATCTCTTCGGGAGACTGAGTAGCACGGGTTTACAGACTCGAGATGATTCTCCAGATCCTGAATTTTCCATTTCTTCTGACATACCGATTGCCAGAATTAAATGTATAAAGCACTGGTGAGGCCATTCTCAAGAGAGACAGACAACCACCATTCTGCAGTCAGCCTAGGTACTCCCCTGCTTACTACCCCACAAATTAAGTTACCCCTCAGAGCAATAACTTCCCACTGAGTTTATGACTAGCTAATTATACTCCCGGGTCTCTGAGATATTGTGAAAGAGCAGACTTCTTCCCCTAGTTCTCTAGCTGCCTGCTGTGATGGATACCCCTCCATCTCAAAGGTATCACACTCAAGGATGGAAATCATACCCAGCTTCCTCTGCCTTTCTGCCTGCTTGCCCTGGACGCACGCCTCCCGGCTTTTTCCCGTATTGCCTGTCCGGGGGGCAGTCTCACCTGCTGATTACTAGGAGAATAAGGCGTTTCACGCCTGGAATTTCCTGTCCCAGACTCGCCCGCAGAAGCCTGAAAGAGAGAAGACAAAGCTAAACAGTTACTGTGCAGCAGCAACTTCCATGCCTCTCCCTTAGCCATATGACCAGGAGGCCAGGGAGACCACCAACACCCAGCCTGAGGCCAGCTATGGGCCACCTTGCCGCGAGATAGCAGAGTTAGCATTGGGCCCAAAAGGAGCCATCACATGGCAGAAACTTGCAAGAAGTGCTAGAAACACCAAGGGAATGACATTAAACACTGGAACGGAGACCATATCCAAATGCCCTGCAAGGCCAACTGAATCAGGTTAAAGGCTTCTGCCCTGTAAGACATCCCTGGGAATCCTCCCCGGTTCACCCCCCAGCTTCTCTGCAGCCCTCAACAGACTGGACGACAGCCTAGGCAAATCTCCCGTTGTACAGACACCAAGCAAAAAAAGCCACTCCCAACTAAAAGGAGACAAGCTTCATCCCCAGCCACATCCATGGCTGTTGGTGTACCGGTAAGACCTTCAGGAGTAGCCCAGAGCAGAGTTAAGACAGGGCTCTTGCCCCTTCCACAGGAAAATAGCATCACCAACGCTCAGGCTGCGCCAGCCTACAGCCAGCCCCAACAGGCAGAACCAGAGAGCAGAGCCCCAGTAATTACCTACAGCCTGTCCACAGGATTAAGGAACACGGTTTAAAAAGTACTGTAGATGCCTAAAGATGGAAACGCTGCAAAGAGTGCTCTTGCTTACCTTGCTTCCAGCTACGACTACCCATATCCCCTCGTGTGCCTGCACATGCACCAACCCCAAGGAAGGAGCTGATCTACAACACGCTTTTTCAGGGGCTTCAGCTCCCTAACCCAGCTGACACACGAGTGCTGCAGTTCTGGTGTCAGCACACAGGAGAACGTGCAGAGGCGGGAGGAACCGGTCCCTTCTGACAGCAAGGTGGAATTAGATTAGCTCCAGCTAACTGTGACACCTGCCTCCGGAGTGATGCTAGCTGATCTGGCGTAAAGTCTGCCTGCAAAAAGGGTCAGTGCTTTGTGACCGCCGCTTTTTTGATCTCTTGAACTCTAAAGCTGGCTATCTGTAACATCCAAACCAGCCTTTGACTTTTAATATACTGAGAGGTTATAGAGATTCAACTACATGCCTTGCTTTATGCTTTTATCTGCCTACACATCTGTAGAAAAAAAGTTCTCACCAAGGAACTAGGCTAAAAACATCTAAGAGAACTACAGCTGGGTGTTGTTTTGTTTGTTGGTTGGTTTTTTCTTCTCTGCGTGTGTGCGTGTCTGTTTGTTAGCAGTCTTTTGCTTCTCAGACCTCCCAAAAGGCTGAGAAAGGAGGAAGGGGAGAGCGATGTGGTGCCGATCACCCCAGCTTTTGGGTCCAGCCCTTGCTCTGCCACAGGCTTCCTGTGCGACCGTGAGAAAGTTCAATACAGATTTCCCACAGCATAAAGCAAAGCTCTCCCTTGAAATCTGGAAGTCTAGATATACTGAAATGTGTCGCTTCAAAGAACAGCATGCTCCTGGGCTGTAGATGAACTACGTCAGCTGTACCGCCTCTTGGTTTTCCGAAGTCTAAAAGCAGCTGTTTGTTGAGGCCCAGAGAAGCGTGACACCGCTGCCGCTCTCCTACAAGCCCCGTCAGCTCCCCGCTCACGACCACAGCAGACAGGGAACACGGCTGCTCCTAGCCTGGCTCTTGCCCACCCAGAGAGACACCAGGGAAGTCGGGCCTGACGTCACTGCCTCCCCTCAAAGAGGGGCTCAGCAGCATGCACACTCGGCAGCGGCTGGGGTGCATTAGTGGCTGGAAGACAATTCACCGACCGTCAGCGACTGACAGCCTCCGCACGCAACGCTGGAGAAGCACATGTGTTAGGTGGGACCAGCCCCCGCCGCACAGGCCTCGTGCTGGCCGGCATCTGGGGTCCGGTGCATGCGCGGAGGTTTAGTAGAAGGCAGGTGGCCTTCACTGCGTGATTGCATGCCACACACAGCATGCCGTGGGACCGCTTGCCTTGGAGTAAAGGTTGGTCTTCAGCACTCCCCCCCTGCCATAGCCCAGGGGCGGGCCCCCCAGGCAAGCCTTGCCTGCTGCCTTCCCCCTGCGGTTAGCCACCACAAAGGGGTTCTCACTGAAGAGGATCGGCTGAGAGTCGATCAGACACTCTTGCTCTGGCGTCTTTGGCATCTGGTCCCGGGACAAGGGGCAACCCGTGGGATCCTGCTTGTCTAGCTGGGGCTGTTCTGCCCCGCTCGTGCACTTGTCAGGTGGTGCGGGGTCCCGAGGAAGGCTGGCCACGCTTCCGATGGTCAGGCCTGCAGCTGTTTCTGGGTATGGATCCCGGCTGTCCTGCGCCACTGGCAGGGACAGCATAGCGCAGTCGCCCTCCGTTCTGGAGCTGGCCTTATTATACTGAACAAGCTGAGAGGAAAACAAAAGGATCAGAAAGAAATAAGGAGAATGGAGTAAAGGAGAGGAAGGAGAAAACACAGAGCAGCTGCTGATGCTGAAGGACAGGGGAAAGAAGAATTTCACTACTAACGCCCACACCACCATCCCTTCCCTCTCTTCTACTCTACCACCAATCTTGCGATCCTGAATACTAGTTCCAAGAGAGGACCTTGCTGTCAGCACGCACCACATCCACCAAGTAGCTGACAGGCACAACCGTGCTCCCTGCACTTTGCCAGCTCTCATACACATTCCAGCCTGCACTCCAGCAGCTCACCACTAACACTGCTGCTCTCTAGCAACACTGACTGCCCAAACCCGCGTGAGCACACATCCTCTCCCACCTACTGCAGCACATCCTCAACTCAGCTCCACCATCAGACAGCCAAACACCAACTGTCTCACCCCAGCATGCTTTCAACTAGTTCCAGCACTGTCATGTCACGCCCCGTAACACCTCTCCCCTCGCTCCAATCCATTTCCATACAGTTACAGTTATCACCGTATCTTCTACCCCCTGCCTTCCCATCACACCTGCACAGACAAAGATGCTTTACGGCCCCACTTCACCAAAATACACACCAAGACGTAACAGGGAGCTAAATAACAGCTAACAGAGCACAGATCCCTCTGTGCACTCTTACTGAATGCAGGACTGAAACAGGGCTCCAGTTCTGCCTAAGCTCAACTGCACCCATCCAAAATGAAGCACTGACCTTTCCTCTTCTAATACTAAAAAATAGAGTTTGTTACCCCAGCCAAAGCCTTCTTCAGGGAAGCAGAGATAATCAGAGAGCAATGATCAAATCTCCTTCTATCCAAGTGCCTGCCAGGGAGCAGAAAGACCTCTTCTGCTCAGAGCACATTCTCCAACTCCTGTGTCATGGCAGCATTCACAAAAATAGCTCTCAAGGGCTGGGTGGGCTGGTGACTACAATGGCAGCTGAGAGGCTCAGGAATTTCTGAGGCCCTCCCCTAACCCCTCAACCCCAGCCTAACCTAAAGCAGTGGCTGGCAGAGCCCTGGCCCATATCGTATTTCCTCAGACAGCGAAGCCTGTGCTACCCTTGGATATTTTACTATTGCAGCTATTTGACTTTCCAACGTAAAAAAACCCTACCAAAAATCCCCAGCGTAAAAAAAACCCACACACCACAAATTCCAACCTTCTTTTCCTTGAGTGCCATAAACTACACTAGCAAAAGCTCTAGTGCACATAAAGTTATGCCAGGCAAAAAGAACTTTCATGAACACTGTTTGTTCACTGGGGATGCTGTAATTAAATTGCTACCAGCGATCCACCACTGCAGAGTGGGTTTGTCCACCCTACAGCCAGGCCCCTTCAACACCACGGCCACTTTCCCTTGTCATGCAGAAGAGCACGAACACTGACCAAGCCAGGTTCCAGGTGAATCCCACCACCAAGGCCTACCTTGCTTTGCAGAAAGGGAAAAATTAAACAACACTTTTAGGGTACTGTAGAGATGGGCATCCCACCAAGACTATATGAAGTCTGATAGTCCACAGGGAGCCTCAATCCCTATTTTGTTCATGGACATGACTGGAACTTAGCTTCATCTCCCCCACGCTTTAATCTCAAGTGCTTCTGCTGCAGCAGTGTATATTCCAGTGCAGGATGCCTTGCTCCCTCTACTTCACAGTGGGCTATTTTTATCAGACAAGCAACAATTACTATTTTGGGCAAGCAAAGATTTTGGCAATGCAGTGTGCTTCTCCCAGGCTTGCCTCTGTCACTCCCCGGTCTAGCAGAGAGATCAATCACGTTTTACCCTGCATCCTCCAAGGCAAATACAGAAGAAATGCATTTGCAGTTCTGATCCATCACTTTGCCCCACACACTGAAACAAATCTAATTTTAAATCTAATGAACAAGAACAGAGAAAGAATCAAGGGCAAGAAATCGATGAGAAACAGATTCAGACTAGAAAGTACAGATTGTTAACTAATTAACCATGGTGACATGCTAATGAAAGATGTAAAATCTTCACTTCTTATAGTCTAGAAGGCAACACTGGATTGGAAATGTTTTGCTGTGGCTAGATGCAGTCATTCACGGGGATGGTTTTCAAGCCTGTGCTATGCAGAAGACAGACTATAATAGCTCTTTTATTACTGTGATGGCAGTATCCAGACATGGCAGCGCACTGGGAACTCTGCAGACATCAAGGTACTGGGAAGCCAGCATAGCCAGAGGGCATCACTGAGATGAGTGTTCTCGTGCAGCTTTCAACCAGAATTTTTCAGTTGGGGTTTTAAAAGTATACAAATAAAACAAGCTTGAATCTCAGTAAGCCTCTGTTAAATCTTGCTCGCAAAAGGACCAATGTGCAGCAATACAGATTAATCCAAGACAGACAACCATCTGCCCCCTTCTTTAGGGGCAATTCTTGGGGAATCCTCATGACAAATTCCACCCACAATCTACAGCAGTCATGACAAGAGGTCTGCACGTCCTCCTGCTCAACAGTGTGAAGAACAGCAGGCAGGCCTTACAACTCCCTTGCAGGGAACTATATGGCAGCAAAAGATATGTAGACACTGTTTAAAGGAGAATGTATGTAATGAGCAAGCTGGCCTAGAGATAGGAAAGAAAGGAAAAAAAAAAATACAGGAACTGGGCAATAGCATTAGTCATCTTAATCCACTCAGAGTGTCTGGAGATCTGAATTAATAATCTGTTAATTGAACCGCGTGCTTTTCTGCTGGCTGGACCGATCTGTGTGTGAGTCTTCCAGGCAGCCACCAAACAGGCTAGGTGCAGCTCCTGAGGGAACACCAGAACCCTGCTGTCCTTGAAGCCCATATCTCCCTGTACTCATGATCTAGGCAGACACACGTTTTCAAACACAGCTAAGACAGGGCTGGGCAAATGACAGCTGGAAAAAGATAAACATGGGCACCAATTGGCCCTTCCCCTGAAATGGGACATTTATAGATGCTGCCCATACACCCCAGCATTCCAGCGTGTTCAGCCCCACATTCCAGTGCCAGGCGTTCCTGGGCTGACACGGGCTGCTAAGGCACAAGTTCTCAAATGCTGCTCTGCTCTGGACGACACTAGGGCTGTCCAGCAAAGAGGCAGCTGCTTGCATGGGGCTGGCTCTCCCCCTGTTTCCATCTACTAAGTTACGCTAAGACGGGCTAAAAATACGTTAAATCTTTTCCTGGTAACACTTTTCTGTGTGAATAGCCGGGAGAGAAAAGCCAAAAGCTGGGGAGTATGGGGAGGAACAAAACGAGACAAAGCTGGGGACAAAGCAGGGCTTTGATCAGCATGAAAGCAGAAAAGCAAGAGGACCTGAAGTCAACAAGAGGACAGATTAATAGAAGAGGAGACCTGTCTGGATGGAATGAAGTGGAAGCAGTAAAGGTAAAAGAGATGATTCTGAAAAGACAGAATGGGAATGCAGAATCTGATGCTGACAGCACAGAGTCGTCTTGCTGCAAAAGGAGGAAAGGAATGGAGGTAAAGACTGAAGATGTGTGTGAAGGAGCAGGCAGAAACGCGGTGGAACAGTTACGATGCAAGGAAGATAAAACACGAACAAAGGAAGCAAAGATGGAGAGGTGAGGTGAGATTTTAAACAACACAGGAGAGACTTTGTAATCTGTGAAGTTTGTGAAACCTGGATTTTCTCTCGGCTGAGCTGCCACTACTTATGAGGGACTGAAACGCAGGTCACGGGCAGGAGAATCCCTTATCAGGGCTAAGTCATGATATGCAATCGCTGCCACTTTGACTTTTGCAGTCCTAGCTGGATCTTGACTTTCTGTCAATACTTTTGGTATCAGCACGCTGCATCCCTCCTCCTTTCCAAACACCATTCCACAATGAATTTACAACTTAGCTGTGCACGCAACATTGTCATCTTCTGTGCCAGGAAGGACTTTCCCCTCCCTCCTCTGCAGCTTTCAGGAGTTGCTTCCTTCCATGACAAATTCACTGTACCCTTCTTTCCTGCTGGGCTGTTCTTTCTGCCTTGTTCAAGACGTTCCTGTGCCTTGGCAATTATGCAGGCTGCTTCCCTTTCCAAAATGGAAAGCGACCTGGCTTTCTGCTCTCCTTATTTCCATACTCTAATCTTTCTTTTGTGGCTACCTCCTGTTCCAGTGTCAAAGGCTACGACAGTTCTGCTTCCCAGTTTTCCTCTGCAGAGAGCACTGTCATCTCTCACACCAGGGCACAAGGAGAGGGCAGTGACAGAAGAACCACGGCTTACCCCACGCATGGACCCACACCTCAACAGCCCCTCACTTACAGTGCGATTGACTCTCTGTAAGCCACTGCTGGGCAAAGCAGCCAGGGTCCGATAGTCCAGTCTCAAAGGCTCACTGGTGATATTCTGGAGAGGGGCAAGGGGAAGAGCAAAAAAACACAAACACCAGGAAGAGATCAGGCCCGCAGTCAACTAAATCAACTAGAAAGAGCAATTAAAAGGACACCACCCCTAGTAATAAGCAAGGCCTTATCTCCAAACTGCTGAAAGTTCCCCACCGCCTGAAAATGAACCTGGAATTGTTCCAAACGCAACCAAGGGGATCCATGACAGAGGGCGGGCCTGAGAAATCCTGCAGGGAACACGTTGCTCTGGGCCCTTGGTCACCCACTAGTGCACAGATCCCCACCATTCCTCCTGCCCCCACCTGCACATGTCCACTCCCTTGTAGGGGGAGCGGAGAACATGACATACATACCAGTTTTGTCCAAATAGCATCCAGAAAGGCTTCCAGTCTGAATTTGGAGACATCTGGCAGTGCAAATGTACAATTCCTCTACAGTATCTTTTCTCAACCTTAACTCACACTCATTGTATAATTTCATTTGATTTCGCTTTGCATTTGTGTTTCTGTCTGCCTTTCTAATTCTAGCCACTGTTTTCCACCATTCCTTCCTCAATCACATTACAGATTTCTTAATTTCTGGTATCTTCTCCTATACTCAAGTCTTTTTTCTTTTTTTGGGGGGTGGGGGTGGGGGTGGAGAACGTAAGTTATGGGGAATGTGCACTTCTAGCAATTTCTCCGGCCTTCAAGTCCAGTTGCATCCCTTTTCTGTGACTCTCCAACCCTCCCACCATGCTCCTCACCTCTGCCTCCTCCTCAAGTTGCTGTGTGGCTGCCTCCCGCTCCCTACGCATCCACTCCTTCCATGAGACAGGACAGAGTCAGAGCAGCATCCAAGTAGCGCAGGCAAAGAGAGAGGGAAAGAGGTCAGCACCATGCTGGGCAGTAACTCCAGAGGGGGGACAAAGGAGCACGAACAGGGCTGGCACCAGGACAGAGCAAGCAGAAACCCAGCACATACGTTGGGCCTGGAGAAAGAGGAGCTGGAATTCTGCATAACCTCAATTATGGCCAGCAAACAGATGGGAACAGACACCCTGTACGACACAAGACAGGGTGCCACGACACGAGGGGAAGAGAGCAGACGTCTCTAAGATCCTCAGCAGGGTCAATCCTAGGGAAAAGCGAAGGAAGCTCAAGCCCCCACCAAGCACAAGCTACACCATCACCAAGGGAAGGGAGAAGATTGCTTATTGCTAGAAGAGACATCCTGACAGAGGACAGGCTGGAGAGGCTGGAAGGGAATGGAAAAACAGATCTACAGAGCCCAGGCCTAGCTGTCACTAAGGAAAAAGACCTAAAAAAAATCACATGCTTGTTAACAGCATCACAGCCAAAAGACTATATATCGAGACAGAAACTGTACAAGCATAAGGCAGGGCTTAAAATCAGCAGGTCAGCTCTCAGTCATTCAGCACAGCACAGGAATGTTGTAAGAGTTGACCAGTGACTAATCTCACAAGCCCCAGCTATGGGCTTGCTTCCAAGCTGCAAGAGGAAGGCAATAACATGTTACTTGTCTTAAAAGAATGATTTCTGTGCATTTGTACTTTTGTGACTTTTTGCACAGCACCTATGCTGCAGAGTGAGGGCTCTGGACAAAAGCAGCATCATTCTTCTGTTCTATTGCACGTTGCAACCCTCCTGACTGCTCCTCCCAAACAGAAGCAACCAGATGGTCCAGTAGTCCCAAGGCTGGAAGGATGGAAGGTGGAAGGCATCTGAGAAATACAGAGGGAGCTAACTCAAAGTTCTGATAAGCACCTAGGCCCTTTCTCTTCCAAAGCTTCTGTGCATTACCACTAGCAAAAAATCAATGTCCCACATCACACACCCCTATCTCCAGACAATAATGAGCAACATGAGAAGACACTTAATGCTCTGGAGGATCTCAAGACCCAAAGAGATATTTAGGGATATTTAAGCTAAAGTCTATTCTGAATCTGGTTATGCTTATTTTGGACAAGTGTTACCTGTAAGGTGAGTGTTCAAGCTGACACTAATCTTGTATATGATCCTTCCCTGAGGTCTCAAACTGAAGAGACAAGAGCACCAGCCAGCCCAGATGGAGGTGTGGAATGTTCAAACTTCATTTCTGACAACATCTGGGGAGCCTGGGGAACCTCTGAATTAAGACTAGAAAAATAACTACAGCTACGGAGTTGAGACAAAGAAAATGCACCATGAAACAGCCCATGGAGATTTGCAGTTACTAATATTTCTATGGGAAACTGAATTATCAAAGAACTGAACTTGAAAGATGTATGCAGTGACTGCAACAGCGGTATATGAAAACCTCTACAGGACTAATGGGCGAGTATAGCAAAGCCAAAATTCTTCCCATTTCTTCAGTTCACAACTTTACTGTAACGAGACATGTTTGATCTCTGTCACTCTTGTGCAAAACTGAACATGAAACACTGAAGTATTACAGGGAAGGTCAAAAATGGTGACACAAATAGTACTACTGAGGCTCTGGCACTGAGGTGGCAACTTTCTACAGCATCACAGAGTGCCGGCTCAATCACTAGTGTAAAATTAATAATCAAAACCAGTATTAGAAACATAAAACCCAGTTTCAAGGTCACACTGAAAGGCAACAGCAGAAAAACATGTCTTTGCTTTTGAGACTCAGGCTCTCAGGAATCCCAGTAAGTCAGAGGAGTCTGTAGTATCCACTGCTACCCTCCTCCTAGTAGCCCAACAGAACTGGCATCAAAAAATGTGAGAACTTTCAAAGGCACAGGCAATTCTGGAGGGGAGTCTTGGTCTTTGCTTATCACCAGGCTACAGGCAGAGTTCTCGGCTCTTCAGAGGTTGGGACAGACAACATTGTAATTATACTAAGCCACACTATAGTGAGACAGAGGGCAATATATAGAAATAAAGACCTTAGAAGTCCTTAAATACACATCACTGCAACCTCAGAACATTGATTTAAAAAAATCTGTCGTATGTAAAACATCCAAGAAAGACGAACCACAATTACTGTGTATTGTTCAGCCTCCAGGAAGACTAATGACATTTGTTAGAATGTACCCACCTTTGTTTTGAAATGTTGCTGATGGCTGAATGACTAGTTATTGCTTAGTTTTCTTCTTTTAAATTAACTGTTTTAATGAAATTTCAAGTTGAAGTTTTCCATAAAAAGCTACCATAATACCATCAGCACTTTTTAAAATGAGATATGGCCAAGACTAAATCAACAATCATAAAGGTTTTTCTGTTGTTTTTTTTTTTTTTGACAAAGTCTCTGGGGTATTTTTAAATAATCTCAGCATCAATTTTAGAAAAGGCTTTATCTACCTAAGACTGAACTAATGCAATCTGCTTAGACAGAGCAGCATGGTTTGAGGGCCAGCAAGTCGAGGAAGGTGATCCTCTCCCTCTACTCTGCTCTGGTGAGACCCCACCTGCAGCGCTGCATCCAGCTCTGTGGCCCCCAGCATAAGACTGACATGGACCTGTTGGAGCGAATCCACAGGAGGCCACGAAGAAGTTCAGGGAGCTGGAGCACCTCTCCTGTGGGGACAGGCTGAGAGAGTTGGGGTTGTTCAGCCTGGAGAAGAGAAGGCTTGAGGGACCTTACAGCACCTCTCAGTACCTAAAGGGGGGCTACAAGAAAGCTGGAGAGGGACTTTATATGAGGGCATGCAGTGATAGAACAAGGGGTGATGTTTTTAAGCTGAAAGAGGATAGGTTTAGATTAGATATCACAAAGAAATTCTTTACTGTGAGGGTGGTGAGACACCAGAACAGGTTGCCCAGAGCAGCTGTGGATGCCCCATCCCTGGCAGTGCTCAAGGCCAGGCTGGATGGGGCTCGGAGCAGCCTGGTCTGGTGGGAGCTGTCCCTGCCCATGGCAGGAGGTTGGAATGAGATGGTCTTTCACAGCCCCTTCCAAAACAAACCATTCTATGATTCTACAATTTCTTGTTCTTGGTTTATCCAGGTGTTAGAAATGCTGATGATGACTCATAGTACCTGAACTCCAGAGACTATCCACATTCATACACTACCAATACAAAAGCAGTAGGAATACCCTTTGCTGTAACAGTAACACCACCAAATCAGGTTTCCTGAAACCACAACAAACTACTTTCAGTTCTTTCCTAGGCAAGGAACAAGACATTTTATAGAAAAAAACTAAATCTGATCTAAATCGGCTCTCCTATGAGCTGAACCAAGCGACCTGTAGAGGTCCGTTCCTACTTGAATTGTTCACAGGAATAGAATAGTTTGGGTTAGAAGGAACCTTGAACGGTCATCTAGTTCAACACCCCTGCAGTGAGCAGGGACACCTTCCACTAGACCAGGTTGAAAATTATTCTGAAGGTCATTCCACTGCAAGAATTTCCATCTAATTGTAGATCTCAAACAATATCAGAACACCTTGGAGATACTTAGGACAGAAATTCCTTGCCTTTTTTCCTGCACATGCAAGTATCAACCTAAGCTGTAGGCCAGCAAAGCTAAAGCAAAGCTTCCAAAGGGAGTCTGCAACACATCAAACCCCTTTCGTCTCTCCACCCCAGTGATTCATAGAATCATGTTCTGCATAGCCCGCTGCAATCAGTGACAGAAGGCAGAGTAGGATTATATAATATATGTATGTTTAGTGAGTACATGTATCATAGAGTCATTTAGGTTGGAGAAGACCTTTCAGATCATCAAGTCCAACCATTAACCCAGCACTGCACAGTCCAACACTGAACCATGTCTCCAAATGCCCTATCTACACATCTTTTAAATAGCTCCTCGGATGATGACTCAACCACCTCCCCGGGCAGCCTGTTCCAGTGCTTGACAACCCTTTTGGTGAAGAAATTTTTCCTGAAATCCAATCTAAACCTCCCCTAGTGCAACTGCAGGCCATTGCCTCTTGTCCTATTGCTTGTTACTTGGGAAGAAGAGACCAACCCCATCTCGCTACAGCCTTCCTGCAGGTTGTTGTAGGGAGCGATAAGGTCTCCCCTGAGCCTCCTCCTCTCCAGGCTGAGCACCCCCAGCTCCTTCAGCTGCTCCTCTTAGGACCTGTGCTCCAGACCCTTCCCCAGCTCTGTCGCCCATCTCTGAGCACACTCCAGCACCTCAATGTCTGACTTGCACTGAGGGGTCTAAAGCTGAACCCAGGATTCTAGGTGTGGCCTCACCAGTGCCGAGTACAGGGGGACAACTGCTTCCCTAGTCCTGCTGGCCACGCTATTTCTGATACAAGCCAGGATGCTGTTGGCCTCCTTGGCCGCCTGGGCACACTGCTGGCTCATGTTCAGCTGGCCACAGACCAACCCCCCCAGGCCCTTTCCCCTCCCCGGCCAGCTTCCCAGCTGCGCTGCCCTAAGCCTGCAGCGCTGCCTGGGGCTGCTGTGACCCACGGGCAGGGCCCAGCAGTGAGCCTTGAACCTCATACAGCTGGCCTCAACCCATCGGTGCGACCTGCCCAGATCCTTCTGTAGAGCCTTCCTGCCCTCCAGCACATCAGTGCTCCCACCCAGCTTGGTGTCATCTGCAAACTGCCTGAGGGTGCACTCGATCCCCTTGTCCAGATCATCGATAAAAGATACTGAACAGAACCGGCCCCAGCACGGAGCCCTGGGGAACGCCACGTGTGACCAGCCGCCAGCGGGATGTCACTCCATTCCCCACCACCTCTGGGCCTGGCCACCCAGCCAGCTTCTAACCCAGTGCAGAGCACACCCGTCCCAGCCACGAGCAGCCAGTTTCTCCAGGAGATGCTGTGGGAGATGGTGTCAAAGGCTTTACTGAAGTCTAGGTGGACAACATCCACAGCCTTTCCCTCATCCACTAAGCGGGTCACCTTGTCATAGAGGGAGATGAGGTCAGTCAAGCAGGCCCTGCCTTTCATAACCCCATGCTGGCTGGGCCTGGTCCCCTGGTTGTTCTGTACATGATGCGTGATGGCCCTCAAGACGATCTGCTCCATAGCCTTCCCCAGCACCGAGGTCAGGCTGACAGGCCTGCAGTTCCCCCGATCTCCTTCCAGCCCTTTTTGCAGACAGGCACCACACTGGCTAACTTCCAGTGTTCTGGGACCTCTCCGGTTTGCCAGGACTGCTGCTAAGTGATGGAGAGCGGCTTGGCAAGCTCCTCTGCCAGCTCCCTCAGTGCCCTTGGGCAGATCCTATCCGGCTGCATAGATTTGTGCGTGTCTAAGTGGAGCTGCAGGTCACTGTTTCCTACTGGACTGTGGGGACTTCATTCTTCTCCTCCTTGTCCCTGTTCTCCAGCTCAGGGGGCTGAGTACCCAGAAAGAAGCTGGTCTTCCTATTAAAGACTGACGCAAAGAAAGCATGAAGTACCTCAGCCTTTTCCTCACCCTTGGTGGCAATGTTCCCTGCTGCATCCAATAAAAGATGGAGATTCTCCTTGGCCCTCCTTTTGTTCCTAATGCATTTGTAAAAACATTTGTAAAAACATTTTTTTGTTATCTTTTACAGCAGTGGGCAGCCGGAGTTCTAGCTGGGCTTTCGCCTCTCTAATCTTCGCCCTGCATAAATTTGCGACATCCTTATAGTCCTCCAGAAGCTCTTCCAAAGGTGGTAAATTCTTCTTTTTCCCCTGAGTTCCAGTCAAATCACTCTGTTCAGCCAGGCCGGTCTTCTCCCTCTCTCCTCCCTCCCATCACATGCCTTAAAGGTCATACAGCCATCTTCTTGTTCACTGCCCATCTAAAACCTTAACTGTTTTTCCCAAAACAAGCAGAATCTCAAGCGTTAACTAAATTATAAAGATCACCTCCATCCAGAATTGCCAACACATCTAACACTCTTGTGGGGTAGCAAATGTAAAAAAAAAAAGCTGTGTTTCCAACTACAGAAAGAACCTAGAGAAATATTAGGTATACCTAAATTGGAAACCTGAAGAAACGCCCTCAAAATGTGCACATAGTACTTATCTGCCGGGAGAGCAGACTCCTAACTGACAATACTGAAGAATTCTGTTTTCCCTCATCTTCCGAAAGAGTTTGACTGCATAAATTACAGTTTTAAGAGGGACAACTAGAAAACCCAAGACCTCGAGGGGCTCGACTCTGCTAATCTTTTTCTGTGAAAGGCTGAAACAGTGGGCAGAAATACTAAGTTCTTATACCGCATCAGGAAAAACATCATCTGAACTGAGGAGCACAAACTTGCAATTGATGAACATTGCCACTTCTTCAATTCAGGGCAGCTCTGAGCTGTGTGTTCTCATCTTTGCTCATAAAAGCTCTGTCAGGTCATGGAGTGCTCTATAGAGAGAACTGATTAAATGTGGGACTTTCAAGGTAATAAGCCATTTTTCTCAAAGTTTCAGCTTGGCCAGGAGGTACCAGCAGGTAAGAGAAAGAAGAACTCTGTAAATAACAGAAGAGTACCACCAAAAAGGTACATAGGAAGGTATGGCAAAGCCAAAAAGCAGCTAGCATCACTGAATGGTGTGCTATGAAGAGAGAAGGCCCAAAGCCCCCCATGGCATTAGCTGGGTAGAGATAATTTGTGGCATTCTCCTTAAGGCTCTCACAGGCTTGGCAGAACCACTGTCAAGAACAGATTCTGCTACATGAAAAATCTCTCACCACTTTCTCCATTTCTTCTCTTTCCCACTGAGTTGCTTCTCTCACCATTTCCATCTCCTAGGAGAGACCAAAGTTAGAGCCACTTCACTCAGTGCTCTCTCCCCACTCGGAGCACCTGTAACCTCATGAAGATTTCACAGTCCCATCCTAGCGCACTCCTGATAAAAGTGCTGGGACCTGCTGATCCCATAAAAAGGAAGTCCACTACCCATAATTCTGCAGATTCCATGCACCAAGGGAGACACGAGAGATTTTCAGAAACTTTTTCCACTCCATAACATTCTCCCAGCATACCCACCTTCTGTAGGATCTCCAGTTCTTCAGGGCTTAAATCCCGATCAATGGAAGAGATACTTTCCAGGCTATTCTTGCGCCCAATACCAGCAGCAAAAGGGTTTGCAATAATTCCTGGGGACATCTGCAAAGCAAAAAGGCAGTAATACATGGTGGAAGCCTACAGTGTGTCATACAAAAAATTCCATATTCCCGGTCTCCCAGATACGGAGCACCAAGATGATCCTAGGCAAGTCAGAACTCTTTCACAACCTGAAACCTTATTTCAGCTGTCAATTATCCAAGGCACTTGAGATCTAAGGAAGATGAGTTTAAACTGCAATTGGTACAGAGAGGGGATAAGCTGACAAAGGATTGGGTACATATTCTTGTGGAGAATAAAAAAGCTTACTTGCTAAGCCTTGAAGAAAAAAGGCTGAGAAAGCACAGGACTGCTATGGGTAAGTGTTTCCTTGTGGGGAAAGGCAAATACCAATAAAAAGACAATTTACTTTAAATGTAACAATTGGCACAAGAAAATATACACATAAATAGCCTGGAGAAAATTAGCCTGAAAATTTGAAAAGCTACATTTCTAACCAGTGCAGTGATGTTGTGAAACAGTTCTGAAATCAACAGAAAAGAGACAGTCTTTAGCGACTTGCTTTTATGAACTGGCAACCACCTCCAGCTCATACAGCGGGAGACCAGACTCTGAAATCTGGGACCTCAAAAAAAAAAAAAAATTTACAGCAAAAGACTGGAATAATCTAGCAATCTTCTGTGAAGAAAGAAGCGGGATCTTTGTGGTACTGGTCACTGTGAGGGCACCCTGCACTTCAGTTCTCACCTCAATCGCAGCTGCAGCCTTGGGATCAAAGCCATCACACACTAGCACAAGGAGCGCATCACCCACACTTCGGAGTATCTGTACTGCTTCTGTATGCGTCATTCCCAGCAAACTCTGGTGATTCACCTCCAGGATCCGCATTCCCACCTTCAGACGGCCATCTCGGGCCGCAGCCCCTGAGGAGCTCACCTGTAACAAATGGGGGGAATCAAGATATCACCTAAGGAGGTAAGAGAAGATCAGAGAGCATGGGGACCATCAGGAAGAAGTAATGAGAGAGGACAGCATACGAAGGAAACAGGGAGAAAAGGCTGCAGCTACACGTCAGGGAAGGCATCTGGAAGTATTTACATGTAGTTACAGAAAGGAAAGGAAGAACATGTACAATTTGGTAGAGGAAACAGGTACAGAAGAAATATCTTATGGGAGATATAAAGAATCTGTATTTGAAATGTGTCGTCCCAAGGAAAGAAACTGCTTTTGTTTTATCAATGAAGCAGGTGAGAAAGAAAGCTCTTGCATCTATGAATTATCTTCACAGAAAGGAAAGTGTAATAATTTTTTGTTGGGAAACACAGAAAATGCAAGCATAGGGATAATTTTTGTGGATTAAGATAAATGAGGCATAAAGACTTTTTCCCTGTCTTTGGGGTAGAGACAGGCATAACAAATGACACCTGTCTGCCATTTTCCATCCTCTCTTTCACAGAAATAATGTTTAACTCCTATTTTCTTTCCTCAGCAAGTCACAAGAACTCATACTTGCCTGATGTACCCAAGCTGCTACGAGGGGAAGCAACTACATGCAGCATATTGATAAGGCACATGAAAGCCAGAGTTTGTCTTACAGAGTGCAAGCATCCATGTACGTTTGAGGAGAGAATGAAAGTGCATGCTTTGCCACCAGAACAAAGGCAATAAAGGCAAGGAGTTCTATTCATATTTTTTTCCCACTCCAGAGTGGGAAAAAGAGACTGCAGGACTTGCTGCGGGTACAAAGTGAAAGAAAAGGAAAAAAAAAAATCCCCAAACCCAAACACATGCAAACATGAGGCTCGGGAGAAATACGCAAGCTGGGGAAGTGAGAAAAAAATTGAACAATAGCGATAGAAGTTACTATCGGGAACCAGACAGAAATACAGGATACAACTCAAAGTGCCTTAGCGAAAGGAACAGAATCACCAAATGGACATTACTTTTTCTAATGGGAAAACAAGAAGCTTGAAACAACAGGGGACGTACACACAGTCAAGCTAGCTCAAATGAAGACCTAAACACATTTGGTATTTATAACGACCTCGCTGGGAACACCACAGACAAATGAATGGCTTCAGTTCAAAGGCCCACTCTTAAAGCCAAAGAACCAATATAACTAAGCTTTACAAAGAGAATTACGACCAGTGCTACACAACAGCTTTGCAGAAAGAATGTCGATGTCAGGGATCCCAAGCAAAGCCTGTCAATCTATGACAAGAGAATAAGGAGCACACAATGGTGCACAAAGGTGGTTGCTGGGTGTGGGAAATGCAAGGACATGCATGACTGGTTGTCAAGGGACGATGGAGGCACAGGTAACATCAGAGGAAAGAAAAAAAGAAAGGACTACTGCACACCACATATTACTGGGATCAGAGAGGCAAAAAAACCCAAAACAAATGAAAGGCATAGGTGTTTGTTGGATTTATGAGAGCTGTTTTAGAGAAAAAACAGATACATGTTTAATAAAGTACCTGTAAAAAGAGGAGAAAAAATGCTGCATGCATTTATATATTTTTTTTTATATTTGGGGGGAGGTAAAGCAGCCATGCACGCCTACACAGAATTTCTTCAGGCCTGTAAAGGAAAACATTTAAGTGTGTGTGAGTGCGTGTGCATGCACAAAAGTGGGCACATGCAGCCGAATGGAAAAAGACCGAGTACTCACAATTTCTTTTCCAGGGAGAGCAAGTGCATAAGTGTGACAGTAGAACACCCAGAAATAATGGGAGGAGGTGAAGTTAATGTAGAAAAATGTCCTTAACGCCAACTGTCATCTATATTATTGATATGTCACTGAGGGGCACTGAGCTATCCCCGTTGAGACAGATCATTAATTTCAAATTGTAGATATAATTTATACTTCCCACGGTATTCAACTTGTAACATTTCATCAAGAAGGTTTTAAAAAGGAAGAACTCGATTACAATTTTTTTAAAAAAACTACAATTAAGGGACTCAATGGAAATGCAAATTAAGAAAAACTAAGGAGAAAGAAGGTAGCAATCAGACATCCAAAGAGGAGGGAGAAGAAAAAGCACTACCTTATCTCTCAGTTATTGGGAATATACAGACAAAATAACAGAAGCAGGAAAGACACTGTGGTTAGGACAGATAAGAGAGATCAAGCTGAAGTAACACAGTTGAAGGAACAGCAGAAAAGTTCAGTGCTTTGGTTCTCCACAGGTTAAAATAACTACTATTTTTAAAAAAAAGGCAGGAGGGAAAGGGGTAAACGAATCCTACAATAGGGCTGAACTGTAAGCCTTCCAAACCCCTAAACGCTGTAACAATGAAGAAGATAAAACCCCCCTACCTTAATCATTAAAAATAATCAGTTACAATAATTAAAGTTACTTTTTAAAAAAGTAAGTTACAATAATCTTAGATTTTATTTTACTGCTATTAGAAGTATTGCAGTTGAACGTCCAGCTATTACTTTGATAGACTGATTTTACTCTTTTAACTTTAAAACTCAGGTAAAGAAGTCGTATCAAGTAATAACTTGTAATAACAATTGCTGACCACTCCCTTCCTTTGGAAGTAGCCCATTATTAGAAATGGTTACTGCAACTGGCAACTATGGAGTGCCCACCATCCAGCAAGTATTATTAAGACCTCTAGAGCTAGAGCAGAGTTTCTGCCCTACCATACTAGCTGAAAAGGGAGCCAGTGACACTAACGTGAACCTCCAAAGCCCCTTTGGTCAGCATGAAGACCAAAAATTACACCATTTATCACTATGCTCTGTTGCTAACAAGAAAGAAGAGACAAAACGTTTCACTAAGGAGCATAAGCTTATACACAGTATATTGTTGAAAAGAAAATATGCATTACTTCTTGGGGAAAAATGACATGACAAATACATATGCCCGCAAGCAGTCATTTGCAAAGGAAAGAGAACAAAATTACATACACGTTGCATGGCACAGGAGGAAAGGTGAGCAATTCATAATATTTTTGATGGAAGGAGAGAAGAGCATGCATGCTTGAGTGGGCAGGAAGGCCACAAGCATCTGGGGGAAGCAGCAGGAATGAAGGAGAAGAGGAAAGATGCATGGGTTCATGTTATACAAAAAAAACCAAGAAGCACAAGGCAAAATGAAAGCAAACCTAGGAAATGAAAGAAGAAATGTGGCTGTTGCAGAGGAAGAAATATGAAAGGAAACAGATGTGCCTCCTTCAGTGGATGGAGGAGAACTGATGTACCCAGTGAAAAGTGGAGACAGCGTATCAGACAAATTCCACAGGGATCACCCTTTTCCCCAGCAGTCCTTGCATGCAACCAAGCTGCAGAGTTAGTGGTCTGGTACCTTAGAAATGAAGATGCCTTCATCAGTGGGATCAAATGGGTTTCCAGCATGACCTTTTGCTCCACCCCGGATGCTGATGCCCAGCTTTTCTCCTGGAGCCTTTTCAATGCATATTTCCTGTAAACACAGAAAAGGTCTCCTTGTTTCTAGGTCATGTTCAGACAGGAGCTGTTGAAGAAACACTCCTAGTAGCTGGCCATATTCTAAATACCCTGAAAAGGACCCGAATTAGGCCTTTCACCCATTTGACACAGACTTTTGATGAGACTTCTGCCCTTTTCTGTATTTCTGTCCCCTGTTCAGGTCTGGTCTTCAGGAAAACTGGTAATTCTTTGATCACAGTATCACCATGGGCATGCCAAGAGGCCCTCCACAGTCCTCAACTGGATAGATACTTACAAGAGATATATATTTGGATTCTGCCCAAAGGGAAGGAAATTTCAACCAGAAGGTTAATTTGCACTCTAGTTCCAGACTTCCAACCAGGTAAGGAACTGCCTTGAAAAGTGATCCTTCTATAAAGAGAAGTGTGATTCCCCGCCCCGTTCTCTTACTCAGAACCTACCTGCATGCCAGGTGGTGGCGGATCTCGCCTTACTAACATAGTCAGCTCCTGGGTGTTAGAGAGCAGGGCATTCACTGCTTCCTGGTGGGTAGCATGGCGCAGGTCAATACTATTTACCTCCAGGATCCTGTCCCCTACACGGAGCCCACTGCGAGATGCCAGTCCACGGGGAATGACCTGCAAAGGATCATTAATATTACAACTAGAGAAGGAAATTCCATCTCTCCTTGGAGAGACACCGATTGTGTCCCTAGGCTATCCTCCAACATCCTGAGGCCTGTTTTGACTTCTTTCTCCGCAACCCAAGAGGTAGTGTTATCTGTGAACCCTGGCAAAGAATGAAGTAAGATTTGCTTTAAAGTGCCATTCAATATGCTCTTATATCCTCATATTATCATTTTCATCCGAACCACTCCCGTGTCAGCTTTCCCATGACTTAGCCTGTGACTGTAACCAGAAGACAGCTTTCTCACAAGAACTGTGAGAAACTCAAATGTTAAACTGCAGGGCTGTTGCTGGAAGTGCATCATCTACCAGTACAAACAGCCACTGTACCAGCACTGACAGTGTGAGTACACCTCCAGTCCTCAAGAAGTGCTCTAGAGGAGATCTTGAGAGCTACAGAGTTACTAACCAAGAAACCTAACTTCTATTCCTGGTAAAACAATAGGGTGAACAAAGGAAAAGATCTGTGAGCATGTAGATAAGCAAATCCTGCCTCATTGACCTGCTGAAGCACTGCGAGAGAAACAATGAACACATGAAGGAAGCAATCTGGTAGATGTAACTTCTCCACTTCCGAATGGTTCTTGACAAGGTCTGATGCAAAGTCTATCAGAGAAGCTGTGTCCACTAGACGGGAGGAAAGGCCATTTTAATGAAAGCTGGTTAAAGGAGAGGAAACAAAGGGCAGGGCTGGACAGCTGCTGCTCAGGACACAGAAGATTCACTGGTAGGGTGCCTGAGGGGTTGGTACAGGACTGGTGTTATTCAGCACATCCACTTGTAACCTGAAAAAGGTAGTGAACAGTGAAATCTCCAGATCTGCAGATGATATTGTGCTGTTTTGAGCAGCCAGACACCACCCTGGTGGTGGGGAACTTCAAAAGGGGTGAAGAAAACGCGTTAAAAAGACATGAGCTTCAGCACAGACAACGAGTCTATGGAAAAACACCTTGAACCATGCACACACAACACTGAACTCAGAAACAGTAACTCAGGCAAGTTCCTAGAGACACTCACATGTTCTCTGAAATTATGGGCTCTGCATGCAGGAAGAGACAAGAAAAAGCCAACAAAACTTTGGGCATCATCAGAAAGGGTACTGAGATGAAGACAGACAGAATCACGTACATACATCTCCAGGACTGTTCAGTTCTCTGTTCCAAAAAAGGCAGAGCACATGGGGACCCAGAAACTGCACCGAGGACTATGCAAGGATGATGGTGACAGGCCACAGGGTAAGGTCTCCAACACCAGTCAGAGTATCCTTGGCGCTATCCCTGGCACTTCCACAAGGAAGGATAAAGCTTTCAGGGTCTTGGGCTACAGGGAGTGCCTGGGACCTCTCCCTGGGGCTGGTGGTGCTCTCACCAGTGGAAGGTGGGCTCTGATCATGGTGCCAAGCTAGCAGGTGAAGAAGCTACAGGATGAGGTGAGCATACTGCATAGCATCAGTGAAAATGAACAGGAGAGCAACAGGCTCTTTGCAGAAACACTGCAGAGAGAATAGTCCCAATCCAATGTTGTACAGAAGAAGGGTCAGCTACAGGCTACGCTTAAACAAACAGCAGAGGCTCCCAAGCTGGAGAAGGCTGGGAGCTTGAGTCTGTTGGCAACACAGTGAAGAGTCCTTCTCACTACGGTCACGCACCTGAAATTTTACAAGGTGTAGTGCCTTGTAGCAGATGAGGAGAAACAAACCACACAAAAGGAGGCACTGAAGCAATCCCAGAATGAACACGTCGGCACCAACAGGAAGCATCAGGTTAAACCTACTGCAAACCACTTCTGCAAGGGACAGAGGCACACATCTGTCAAACAAGACATGCTGTTTCAGAGGCTTGTTGTTAGCCAGAGGCTTGGATCCAGTATGCTCTGAAAGGCAGCTAAGGCACCAGTATGCCCTTGCAACCCTTGCAGCAGTGGAGGGTGTAGCCAGCCAAGGGAAGTGATCGTTCTTCACTGATGAGTGCTTGTGGTGTTGCATCTAGAGCACAAGGCAGACTCTGATAAAGTGGAATGAGTGGAGCAGAGGGCCAAGAACATGAACAGGGGTGTTGAGAATACATTGTACAAAGAGAGGCAGAGACCTGGGGGTTTTCATTGTTGAGAACGGGAAGCTAAAAGGGATGTTGCCGTTGTCTTCAACTACCTAACACAATGGTACAGAGAAAACAGATGCCAGGCTCTTCTCAAAGGCACACAGTGGTATAGGGAGAGAGGCACGGGATCCAAGTTGGAACAAGGAAAATTCTGTCTAGATATTAGGAAAAAAACATACACCATAATAGTAGTTAAACAGTGGAAGAGAAGTCCAGAGAGGCTGTGAGATCTCCATCTCTGAAGATACTCAGAACTTGACTAGACAAGGCTCTCAACAAGCTGATACAGGCTGGCCCCATGCTTTCAGTGAGATCAAATAACCTCTGCAGGTCCCTTCCAACTTGAATGATCCTGCGATGCTACATCTTGAGAAGGACATAGCTGGATTAGAGGAGGTCTGGAGAAAGGCAACAATGAGGGGATGAAGCAGCACCTTGCAAGGAGAAACAAAGGCCACAACTCTCAAGTTTGGAGAGAAAGCTGAGGAAGGAGAATAAGTGAGGTTTACAACACTGAAGGTGGTGAGTAAGCTGAATACAGGACTTCTGTTTACCAAACTGACAATACCAGAACGGAGGAGCATGTCCCACAGTGTAACCAGTGGGACACTGGTTTAGAGCAGATCAAAGAGTGCTTCTTCAGGTGACAGGTAATGATGTTCTGGGACTTGCAGGCGTAAGTGTTGGAAGAGACAGATTCAGTATGCCCAAGGGACAAGAGACGTGTGGATGCAGAAAGAGCTAGGCAGGGATGTCCTCTCTAACACCCCTAATCCAGTAAGTGTGGATGTGTGTGACTACAAAGGGAATGACCTGCAGCAAGTGGCTGGTTTTTGTGCTGTCTCTAAATAGCGTCAGCTAATGCCACTACTGGAAAGAGAGCAGTGGCCCACAGGACACTGGCCTGAATGCAGAAGAGTGTGTCTGTTTTTCCTTGCAGTAACACACTCATCACACTAACACTTTCAGAGTCATGACTGGTTTTCCAAAATGCCTGCGTCTTTCCAGGATTCATTAAAAGCTAACATAAGCTCAGCAATTTTAAAAGCTAACTCTCCCCAAACAGTTCAGCATGAATTAGACAGGTTTGCAGGCTTTTATGTGCCATTTAGGTTTCTACAACAGCAGCCGTATGTCTAGTATAGGCTAACTCTTTACATATGTACGCATCCTTCTCCCATCCCTTTTTCTTTTCTCTTTAATTTATTCTGTACTTCTTAAGACTCTTGCATCAAAATCTTTCATCTTAACCCCAATAATTAAACAGCTCAGGAGTGTCCACTGCTAGGCTGCTCACACAGGACTCTACCTTTGAAATGAAGACACCTGGTTCATGAATCCCAAATGGATGGCTTGAATGGTCACTGCCTCCTACGATGCTGAGTCCCAGGGGACCACCTGCTTTTACAAGGTGAATTTCCTTGAGGGAACAAGAAGCAGAGTCAAAGGGAATAAGGGATACCACATAAGGACTACAAACACTGAAAAACACGGAGTGAGGGATGTTTTACTTGAGTGAGCACAAGGTAAGCACCCACAGAACAAGGAGATTCCCCATTACTTCTCAACACCACAGTTAACACAGTGGAACAGCCCTCATCAGACTAGCAATTTTTCAAATTAAAAACACCCAAGATGACACTACCCCATATCCCAATAGACAGACTCACCTCAATGGGATACTGATCCTCCAGGCCTTTAGACAGATGGTTCCTTTGCAGCGAAGGTGTCTCCTCCGGTGGGCTCTCCCCATGGCTGGGAGGCGGTGGTGGGGAGTGCATGCGCACTCGTGGCACGCCCGGCGAGTCTCCCTCGCTGAGCTGCTCTACACCCTCTCTCTCTACCAGCAGCACGATGGTGGGGGAGGATGCGGTAAGCAGCGCTACTGCCTGATCATGCCTGGCTTCTGTCATGTCTACCCCATTGATCTAGAACAACCCGCAAACTCAGCGTCAGACCATCACCCGAGTACACCCTGTCATTTTAAGCACTTAGCCAAGCACTCTAAGGGACCCCGTTCTGCTGGAACACTGCCCCGTCTCGAAAGCCTGTTCCCCAAAGCAATTCTCAGTCCTTCCTATCTGGCAAAGGGACACTGAACCTGTTCATTCCCACCTGACCAGAATCTTCTTCCTAGACTTACCAGCCCCTTTTGCACCTTTTCTGTATACCTCCAAGCCCTAACAGCATCAGCAACATTCCAGGGGACCATGAAAGCTAAGTACGATGCCCCACCTCCTGGAGCACTACAAACCTAGCTATTGCCCAGATGATACTGCGGCTCACGCATTACCAGGAAAGTACCTGCCATTCCTTCTGGGCTTTGCATTCCAGCTTTCCTACTGGGTCACGACAAAAGAAGCCCAAGAGGTTGCACTACAGGAACAGATCCAATATGGGAAGACGACAACACAGTGATTGCCAGAAGTGATGCCATGGCACATAAACGTGTCATAGCACCAGCTGCCTTTGCACTAGGCCATTTGCCCTTATCAATCACTCTCAAAGCCCAGACACAGGCACTGAAGAGCATGACCTGATGTGTAACAGGACCTGTCACTGGCCACAGGGTTACTGTCCACCCATGCTGGGCAAGGTTACAGCAGTCTAGGGAAGATGTCAGTTTTAAGCCATAAAAAGTGTACGCCAGGTATAAAAAGACTTGGAAGCACTGAGAAAGAGACTGTTAGTCCACAGTGACTGACTGGCTGACACAAAAAGAAAGCTAGAATTCTTTTGGACAAGAAAACATCCAATATGCTATGCCAAATTAATCTCAAGAATACATCTACAGTTGTCTTGTGGAATCAGTGAAAGATATAATGCTTCAGACAAAGAGGCACTTCTAGTACGCATAGGGAAGAAACGATGTCATTCGTACAAAGCATTGAGGAGAACTCATCTGAAAAATTACACTATTCTCATCCTTCACATACACAAAATTATCTAACATAAGTTAACAAGATGCGCAGAAAAAAAGCTGCTATGACAGGCAGGGAAACAGAGAGACTTTCATACAAAATTAAAGATTTAAAACAGCTTGCCTAGAAACTCAAAGGACCAGAAAAGATGTGACTGTTCTCCATTAATGTATGAGGGATGGAATACTGAGAGGAGAGCTAAGCTAGAAGAACACTGCCAAAAGGATGACACTTGCCATGAAAAAGCTGAAGCTGAAAATGAAAAAGTTTCTAGTTCTTAGGTTCTGGAAAAGCTTTCCAAAATTAACAATGAGGACATGAAAATAACAGCTGTTTGTCAAGACAGAGTTTGATCAGCTTACAAAATAATAACATGACTTTGTAACAGCAACTGAATTGTGTAGCCCAATTCCTCACTGGCTGATTCCTTGAAATAATATAGTACTCCCCAGTACCTTCCAAGAAAGCAGTTTCTGGACAAAGCTGACTGCACACAGTCTGTCAAGACTTCGTCCAGAACCTCCATAAACACCGCCATCACCCTCACCCAACCTGCCCCATCCCATCCAGAGCCAAGTGTGCTGTGCTCCGTATGACATGGAAGACGACAGGCAAGACAGCCCTGTCCTGTGCTGGACACAAACAGCAAACTCTCGGCCCCGCAGCATCCCCTCTACTCAAAGTATTGTCCCCAAAGGGACACCTTTGGCACCAGCCATAGAGAACAAACAGAAGGCTGTGAAGGCATGCCAGCCTGCACATGCATGCAGGAAGAGGAAGGATGTAAAGGTAGCTGGGTAATGGCTGCTGAGCATAAAAGACAAGGCAATAAGCAAGAAAGATAATTAATTAAACACACAGGTGCACAAACCTTAATTAAATGCAGATAACAGAGACAAGACTCAAGACACTCATAGATGGATCATTAAAGGAATCATTGAAATGGTAACAATTGAAGAAATGCAACCAAAAACTTGGTAATCAATTTGCAGAGGAAATCAAGATTATCGTGGGTTATCAGAACAGCTCTCAAAGGAAAGAGCAAACTTGCTACAGGAAGTTTTAAGGGGCATTGTGGGAATGTGCAAAACTTATTAAAGGATCACAGGTGGGAAAGGGCAGTGGATAAGGAGGAGAGAGGAGGAACAAGCATGGGGAAATGGAGAGGGTGGAAAGTAAAAAGAGGCTGATAACAGGCAAGCAGGCTGCTGGTCAGTGTGCTTGTCTGGCCAAGCCCTGTGCCAGTTCACCATCTTTTTACCAAAAAAAAAGGATGCAAAAAAAAAAAAAAAAAAAAAAAAAAAGAGTACCGCCTGCTCTATCTTTTTACCAAACTCTGTTTGTATTAACTGGGTGAGTTTCCTCTGTATTCTGGGTAAGCGTACAAGATCTACTAGCAAAATTCAAGTCAGACCAGCCAGCAAATAGGAATCCAAAACACGCGAAGACCCAACAGCTGGCCCAGAAACCAGATAAAAGGCTCCTGGTCTCACCAAAGAGCCTTGAAGAACTTGCCGCTTGGGCCAGAGACTGAAGAGACCTGCAAACACGAATATTTATGTGAGCTGAGTGAGGGAGCGTATGTGCATGTTCCACTAGCAAACCTTAAATCTCATTAGCCAGAGGGTAAGAACAGAGTTAAACTGGCTGCATTGTTCATGCCCTATGAGGACTGTTTGTGTTCATGCACGCAGCTGTAAAGGTACTGACCCCTTCTTGCCTGTGTAAACCTGTGGCCAGCCAGTTAAGTGGAATCTGCACTTAGCCTTCCTGATGGCTGGAACCTGGGAATGGGGAAAAGCAGCAGCCTTGTGTCCAGTGGACTGGGAAGGGAGGATCCCCTTGGGTCCTCCCATCTGCCAGATACACCAATTTTTAACAAAGATGACATGCGGAAGAGGCGTGGCCCTTAGGTTTTTATCACCAGATCAAGGCCCAACATATTCCACAGACAGACCTGCTGGAGCAGCATGCACTCTTGACTTCATGCATTCCCCTCTTATTTTTCTGCCACTGCCAAGATGTATACCGAAAGTATACAGTGGTACTTCCCTGGACTAGTGAGCAGGGACACAGGAACTCCCCAAGTGAGAGGTACATGATATATAACAGCCTTTGATGGCATTTTACTCATTAACTTCTCCATTACCTGGCAATCATGATGCCTTCCCAGCTTTTGGACAGCTTTCAGTGGCCTTTATTGCTATGTCTCTGCTTAGCAAAAGAACAAGGCCAGCCAGTGCAGCAGCTATCAAAGTGCCCAGAGGAAGGGTGCAAGTGTCATCTAACCTCTCCCAGAGCCACACATTTTTCTGTGTGCCAGGGAGCTGTATTACTCTGGCAAATTTCTTAGTGATCAGACTGCTGTCATTAGGACCCAACGTGTCGCCTGGTGCTACTACTGTAGCCTCTACTGTACTACAGTACTGTACTACAAACCTCGCCCAGAATGAGTTTTCTTCAGTCTACTCCCAGTCCTATCCCCAAAAAACTAGCGGCCCTTAGCCACTGCTCCCAATCCTGCACCCTCCCTGCTAGATCCCCATCCCACGATTCGAACTCTCCAACGCTCCCCCACCTTGCAGTTGCCTGCTCCGTATTTTCCACTACCAAAATCACTCTCACGACGCCTGTGATGACTCTCAAGATATACTACAATATGGGGAAAGCTGGAGAGTTAGTAGACAATCACTGGTGAGTTTTGTGGGGTGTTAACTTTGGAGAGAGATCTCGGCTGGGCTCTTCAGTCCATGTACTCAAAGCTCCCTTAAGAAAGTAAAAGGAGCTATCCCAGTCCTCCCCCTGCAGGGAAGTCCAGGACGATTTAGAGTACAAGGGAAGAGTATGAAGCTGTGCTGTATTTCTTTTCCTAAGAAAACAAAAATTCTTTGGCAAAGTGAGAACTGAGGCATGACTAGGAGACTATGTTTCTGGAAATGGGCTTCTGCCTGCTGGACCTATGAAACCACCTCTGTGTCCTAACAAGGGCCCTCCTGCCTTCCCCATGCAGATTACAGGGGAACACATGCAACCTGCCCATTCCAGGAAACACCACATCCTGAAAAACTTTCCCATAAAAATGGGCAACCGCTGCTTCAAAAGAGTTGCAGTAAAGAGGAAATTTACAGGTTGCTCTGCGGGCACTGCTTTGGAGTGAACAGACACTCCCTCAACATCCAGTATCACTGAGCCAAGGCAGCCCTGCAGCTCCAATCTAGCACCAGCTTTTGCCAGAGATACAGCAGAACTCACACCACTGCTCACACATCTTTTACAGCACGCAGATATTCTCAAGGATAAATATCACCAAGAAGATACGAGAGGCTTCAGGATGTAACACTACCACTGTGTGGATATCATACTTAGCAGCAAACTCCACAAGCAGGAAAGGCAGGATGGCAACTGCTGCCAGAAGGCATGGCTGTTGGAGAGGCGACAGCCAGGCAACTCGCAGGAAGGCACAGAAGTTACATAAATAGCCCAGACTAGGTAAGTGTTCTCCTAGAAGACAGTAATTTGTTCCTGCTTTCAGCATAACTGAGCACAAGATTTGAGCTGCAAGTGATGATCAGCACCAAACCTCTTATGACCAACACACACTTCAGCGCGGGTAACAACCTCGAGAGCAGAGGACCATGCTTGAAAGCACCGACCTACTTCCTACCTATGCAGGAACACTGCACTCATCATTGCACTGACGACAGCAAGGCCTTCGTCCACATTATCATCTAACATAGGCCCTGAGTTCTGTAAGCCCTGAGCCCATACACTGCAGTCTGAAGACACTGCAAGCTATTACTAGAGAATTAGATCTGCTTTTCCTATGAAGCTGCCCACGGATATAAATAGAGCTGCTAATGTGGGGTGGGGACAGATTTGACTTGACTCTATTTCTGAGATCTCATGTTTCCTTCTTGCCACAGGTAGAGAAAATCAATACATGATAAGCTGTGTGCCCGCAATTATGCCTCTCAGTCATGCCTCTGTACCAGTGGAGCATCAAAAGATGAATAAAACCAGAATAATTTAGGTTGCATGGCAACAATCAGGGTCAGGGCTTGATTTTGGGAGGAGAGGGGAGCACCAGCAACGAGGGAGAGATGCTGTACCAGTTCAAGTCTCCTGCCAAGATACGAATGTCAGACCTGGGCTAGAGCTCCACTAAAATTTTGTGCCAGAGCAAATACAACACAGCCCCCAGCCTAGGGATAGAGCAGACAGAAGCCAGCACTGACAAGGCTGTATCAGTGTTTACTCACGCCAGCTCTGTGGTAACACGTGCTCTTACCACAACAGCTGGATCAGAAACCCACCACCAGCACCAGGATGCAGGAGCTTTCACTTGGAGGCAGCATGCGAGCTTGGGAAGAGGGTCAGGAGACTCAGCAGACTCTCCCCGCAGGAGGGGGAGCAAGTGACGCATTAGGCAGAGAGACTTGGGGTTAGAGGCAACAGTGAGATCCATACCACCGACACAAACAGGAAAGGAACCCGGGGTCGGAGTTTCAAATGAAAGCAGGGGGAAGCACTGCAGTACACCCTGCCCAGCTCCACACCACCCTCAGGCATCCTCCCTCTGCTTCAGCCTATGCTGACCCCTGCCACCCTGCTCTCCACGGAGAGCCCGTCAGCTGTGCCCCAAAGGGGTTCCCTCCCCACACACTGTGCTGCGGCAAAGGCCGCCAAGGCTGTCCTACGAGGCCCTGGAGGGACACCAGGCTAAGGCAGTGCCATCTTATCATCCCTCTCCAGTACAGCCTGGACTGCCACATGCCATTCCTGTGGGGAAGCACTCACACGCAGCGCTTGGGGAAAGGGGAGGCATTAACTGCATTAACCGCACCCACTACAAGTCACGGGCAGGGGTAGAACTACCAAGATTAAATGCTCTCCCAGAAGGCCCAGGAACTGAAAGAAGGACCCCCAAAATCCACCTTCAATGACAGAAAAGCAGTCCCTGTACAAGGAAGGGCAGGGAGCTGAGTCAGACCCTCTTCCCTGCACACCCACACTCACCGAGATGACCCGATCTCCTACGTGCAGGATCCCGTCCCGATGGGCTGCACCACCCTCTGCAATCCGTGAGATAAAAATCCCCTGAAACACAGGCAGAAGAGTCAGAGCAGCCTGGGCTTCCCCTCACCAGGCCTTGGCTTTCCAGAATAGTTCCTGGACACCAGGCAGGTCTCAGCCCTTCCCCCTTCACAGACCCCTCCCCTGCCCTGGCACTTCCCATTCGTTTCTCACTCCACACAACCCCTCTTCTGCTCCTACAGCCACCTGCAAAACCTCCAGCTGCAGCAAAGCCTTCATGTGGCTGGGAGCCCAGAATATGTGTCAAGAGGACAGCAGCAAGATTAAATGTCACTGGCAGGGACTGTGAGCCCCAGCTCCACCTCCCTCTAAACTTCTCTCCTTCCCCAATTTAAGAGCAGATTCTGGTGCTCAGAGCCCGCCTGGCCCACCAGCCCAAGGCCATGCTGCCATGATGCATGCCCATGGGTAAGGAAGACCCCCGTGCTGCTCCCCAGGTAGTTCTGAAACATGGGGATTAAGCATCTTCCTTCTCATGGAATCGTTACTGACCGTGTCACCAGCCCGGTAGGGTGTAGAGCCTTTGCCACCAGCAATGCTGAAGCCCAGACCCTTCTCATTGCGCATGAGACAGGTGGAGTATCTCTCTGTAGGAGGTGCCCCCTCGGGTCGCTCTGGGAAGCGTAGACCACCTCGCCTTTCACGAGGGCTGTAGTCATCCTCAGGGCGCAGCGGTGTGACAGTGATGGCATTCTCTGGTTCCACCATCCGCTCCCGCAGAACTGTCATGGAGACGGAGCTTCCCGATCCACGCAGAGCTTCCACCGCCACGTGATGCTCAGCACAGTGCAAGGACACGCCGTTCACCTGGGGACAGACAGAACCAGGCACAGCGCTTACCTCCATGCGGACTTCTTTCAAACAGCTGCACAGATGGCTCCAGCCCAAAGGAAGCACAGCTCATCCCCTAGAGAGCTGGGCTGACACCTTGTTCCCACAGGGGTACCCAGATCTCACCTGCTGCCTGCAAGGGAGTTTCCCTGCACTCACACAGCACAGGAGGCTCCCAGGCCAGGGCAGCCTCTGCCAAGCACAGTAAAGGCTCATTTCAGAGGAGTTCTACCCCACCAGTGAGCTCCTGTTTCCCTTCAATAAGGACATCTACCTCCTCATACACTGACACACGCAGGCCTGTCAGCCTGACCTCGGTGCTGGGGAAGGCTATGGAGCAGATCATCTTGAGGGCCATCACACATCATGTACAGAACAACCAGGGGACCAGGCCCAGCCAGCATGGGGTTATGAAAGGCAGGGCCTGCTTGACTGACCTCATCTCCCTCTATGACAAGGTGACCCGCTTAGTGGATGAGGGAAAGGCTGTGGATGTTGTCCACCTAGACTTCAGTAAAGCCTTTGACACCATCTCCCACAGCATCTCCTGGAGAAACTGGCTGCTCGTGGCTGGGACGGGTGTGCTCTGCACTGGGTTAGAAGCTGGCTGGGTGGCCAGGCCCAGAGGTGGTGGGGAATGGAGTGACATCCCGCTGGCGGCTGGTCACACGTGGCGTTCCCCAGGGCTCCGTGCTGGGGCCGGTTCTGTTCAGTATCTTTTATCGATGATCTGGACAAGGGGGTCGAGTGCACCCTCAGGCAGTTTGCAGATGGTATGAGGTTGGGTGGGAGCGTTGGTCTGCTGGAGGGCAGGAGGCTCTGCAGAGGGATCTGGACAGGCTGGACTGATGGGCTGAGGCCAGCTGTATGAGGTTCAACCAGGCTAAATGCCGAGTCCTGCCCGTGGGTCACAGCAGCCCCAGGCAGCGCTACAGGCTGCGAGAAGAGCGGCTGGGAAGCTGGATGGTGGAAAAGGGCCTGGGGGGGCTGGTCTGTGGCCAGCTGAATATAGCCAGCAGTGTGCCCAGGAGGCCAACAGCATCCTGGCTTGTATCAGAAATAGCGTGGCCAGCAGGACTAGGGAAGCAGTTGTCCCCCTGTACTCGGCACCGGTGAGGCCACACCTAGAATCCTGGGTTCAGCTTTAGACCCCTCAGTGCAAGTCAGACGTTGAGGTGCTGGAGTGTGTTCAGAGATGGGCGACAGAGCTGGGGAAGGGTCTGGAGCACAGGTCCTAAGAGGAGCAGCTGAAGGAGCCGGGGGTGCTCAGCCTGGAGAGGAGGAGGCTCAGGGGAGACCTTATCGCTCCCTACAACAACCTGCAGGGACGTTGTAGCGAGGTGGGGTTGGTCTCTTCTTCCCAAGTAACAAGCAATAGGACAAGAGGCAATGGCCTCCATTTGCGCCAGGGGGGGTTTAGATTGGATTTCAGGAAAAATTTCTTCACCAAAAGGGTTGTCAAGCACTGGAACAGGCTGCCCAGGAAAAGTGGTTTAGACAGCATCCCAAGAGGTATTTAAAAAACACATGGATGTGGCACCTGGAGACATGGTTTAGTGGTGGGCTTGGCAGTGCTAGGTTAACAGCTGGACTCAATGATCTTAAAGGTCTTTTCAATGGAATGATTCTACGATTCTATTATTTCCGCCCCCTCCATGCAAAACTAGTGAAGTACTTGCAGGGAGGACACCAGGTTCTGCAGCTCTCAGGGAAGCAACCTGATTCCCTCCACTCTTGCTTCCCTGATTTCAGTAAAAAATTCCTTCATCACAAGACTGAGAAAATGCAAAGTGGGGGCCCATGAAGACGAAGAGTCTTCTTTCCATAGCAGCTACTTCATTTCATATTAACACACACTTACAGGAAAGATCTGCCTGCCGCTCTGCCTGAAAACTAGATATTCAAATATATTTCCTCCGCTTCACGGCATTTAGGGTTTCTTCCCATCATGGCCTTCATTACTGAGCAAAGCTCCATATCCCTGCTTTAGGGGTAAAGAGGTATTCCTCACAAATTAGAGCCAATGAGAACAGAACCAGAGTCTGATGTGCCTCAGCCATGCCTTACTTGTGGACATAACACCGTCCTTCAGAAGGAATATGACAAATGTGTTTGAGTTATGTTGCGAGGGTTCATCACTTTTGCAACAGGCACAGATAAATGGGCATCATGGGAAGTGAAAAAACATTAGTGTTTTCCCAAAGCTGTAACTGAAGAAGGATCCACTTCACATGAAACAGTAGGGGTGCCACGAATTTAACTGCTGGGAAAGGAAATAATTGTCCATCTTTCAATCTTCAAGAGCTGACTCCCTTATGGAAGTCATTCTGCAGCAAAATGCAATATCACACGTGCAGCTCAAGGATGCTCAGTGACACTTAAGACCCTAAAACATACAAGAGACCAGGCTAGATGAAGTGCATATTCCATTTTGGACTTAAACTTCACAGAATTATCAAGACAATCCTATGATAATTGCAGAAGTGAACTAGGTAACTTCTGAAACTCCAGAATCAAGTTTTTTCTTATAAGGCAATACAAAAACATCTAATTACAGAATCGCATAGCACTTTATTTGACTTCTGCCACGGTCAATGCCAGCCAAGTAAGTGGTGAGAAAGACTGGAACATCTACTTAGGCAAATGCTTTGGCCTCCATAGCCAATATGTAGGCTGCAGAGAGTAGGAGTGCATGAGATTCCGAGAGACACCACATCAGATCACACAAACACAGACCACTTATTCCTTTGATCTCTGTCCAGCACTGTAGTGACACCTGTTCCCTCCATAATGCCATCAATCCTTCACAGAATGGTTTGGGTTGGGAGGGACCTTAAAGACCATCCAGTCCCACTCCCCTGCCACAGGCAGGGACACCTTCCACCAGACCAGGGTGCTCCCAGCCCCGTCCAGCCTGGCCCTGAGCTCCCAGGGATGGGGCACCCACAGCTGCTCTGGGCAGCCTCTGCCAGCACCTCGCCACCCTCACAGTAAAGAATTTCTTTGTAATATCTAATCTAATTCTGCCATCTTTTAGTCTAAAGCCATTCCCCCTTGTCCTATCACTACAAGCCCTTGTACAAAGTCCCTCGCCAGCTTTCCTGCAGGCCCTTCCTCAAGTACATCTAAATCCTGTATGATTCATCACATTTTTAAATAATTTGAGGACAGGCAAGTATGGCACATGGCTGGCTCCCTGGTTAAGAAGTTATCTTACAAGGTCCACTTTTGCCCCACAGAGGGAAAGCAGATGTGTAGAGACTGGCTGCTCAGCCTGTTGCGGACATGGGCACACGCTGCTGCGTGCTTCTTCCCACCTGGGTTACAGAACGCTTCAGAGTTGAGGGACAGTGAACACAGGAGCAATTTCTGTCCTTCTAAAGCAGCAAAAGATTAACAGTAATATTAATTAAACATTAACATTAATTAAACTCTATCAGCCAAGGGAATTTTGGTTTGCTCTTGTACGGCTCCTGGAGTTTAATTTGGCCTACAAACTAGCACAATACAAATAAATACCAAACCATACTCTCCCTCCACTCTCAAGTCATTAGAAGCATTTACTTCTTCACAGTTGCTAGGTTCTTACCTCCAGAAGCTTGTCCCCAACACGAACCCCTGCACGAGCTGCAGGACCCTCTTCTGACACGCGGGAAATAAAGATGCCCTGGAAACAAAACTACTCGTTAGAAGAAGTGGAGCCCGTTCCTCAACCCTCTAAAGTGTAAAGAGACCACTCCGCCCCATTCAGCTTAAGGGAAAGGGGAAGTCCCTGGCTAATCCCGTACCCTGGATGTGGGCACAGGACAGCCACATCACCCCATTCAGGAGTTGGTAGACAGGGGAAAGATATCCCACGGCAGGGCTACCTCACAGGTGCGAAAGGGGAAAAGGGAATGACACTTCGATCTTTTTCCAGGGGGACGAGAGCGTAACACAGCTGATGCCACCGCACGCGTGGAAAACAACCCCATACTCTTTGCCTTGTGAGCCCTGCGCATCAGGACACAGATGGGGAAGAAACAGCTGCTCTCATTGCTGCTCTCTGCGGTCAGTTGTGCTCCAGAGGCAAGAGCCTGCTCAGCCCTGCCAGCTTCCTCCTTCGGGCTGCTCCCACCTTGCTCTGCAAGCCCAAACCAGCCACAAAGCTGATACATACAGACATCCAACCTCCAGCTACAGAGACTAGTCCCTGCAAGCGGGTGCCTTCAATAACTACACAGTCCAGGGTCTTACCTCATCATCGCCCTTATAGGGGGTGGAGCCCTTGCCCCCTGCGATGCTGATGCCCAGCCCCCCTGTCTGCCGCACGATAGTCAGTGTCAACTGGAAGTAGAATGGACACAGGTTACAGGTCAGTGCAGACTGGGAAAACACCCAAAACATCTTGAAGAGCAAGGGATGACTACTTAAAGAATAAGCACAAGAGTATAAACTTTATCTGCATGCACCCACTCAAATATTTGTGTAAGCTGTGGTATCCATGCCTCAAAGGCACCGAAGTCATGATACATTTCAACAAACAAATCCTTTTTCACAGTTGAGTTCTGACCCATATCCCAAGACCGAAAGTCAGTTTGCCTGTAATGAACACATTGGAATGAGATGTTCACCACAAAGTAAACTGAACAGCAGTGGGATGGGACTGGATAAAGAAACAGGGATAGTGTTCACATCACAGCCCAGCTCCACCACATGGCTCCCTTTGGGGTGTAATTCCATACAACTGCTGAGAGATTAAGGGTCACCCCAACATAGCGTGCAGTAACAAGAATGGCATCTCTTCCAGAATACCTTGGACAGATACTTGGCTTTGCTCCATCAACAGAAATCGATGTGTGATTCCAGAAAAGCCATTTGCTTTGTCCACCTAGCTCCTTCCTCTTCTCCCATCTGCACAGGCAGGCTCAAGACTGTAGCTGTGCAATCCAGAAATCTCTTCTCCTTCCTATATCCCCCTCTACATACCAAATTATGCCCACTTCCAATAGCAAAACTTTTGGTCAAACTTGAACTGAAATTGCTTATTATTCAGGACACCAACATAAACTGTTAATGTCGCCCCAGACGTAAGGAGGAAGACAGGGAGTATGTGGTAGGATACAGGGAAAGGAATGGGACAGATAGGCCTCTCTCAGGGATCTGTCACAGCCAAGGACCAAGGAGCTGGTGAGGTTAAGTGACAGAAATGTACAAAGGCTCCTGGAGAGAACCAAATTTGCTGTCCTCCAGACATCACTTCTCTGGAAACAAGTCCAGAACAGAGAGCGGCTGCTGCAGAGGTGTCTAGCTTCAACATCAGGTCTGCTTGGCCTAGGTCAGGCCACAGCGTGGGCAGCAAAAGAAGCAGGAAACTTGCTTTCCTTAGCCCCTCCCTTCAAATCTTTCTTCACTTTCTACGATGACAGAAGCAACAGCCTGTGGGGCTTCACATTCTGCTAAGTCTAAAACAGAACCAAAAAAACACCAGAGGAAATGCAGAACTAAAATGGGGCTCCTGGCCATCTCCTTTGGTGCCCAGACAAGAGGGTAGCTGAAAGCTGCTGGGGTCTTCACAAGGAAACCCCTGATTCTAGACAGACCAGCAGTAACATAGTCTCCAGCGCCAGACCTAGAGGCTGAGTAAAATCCAAGTATTGAACGACAAGGATTATTCAGGTGAGGATTATTTCATTTCATTCACTACCTCATTATTCAGAATATAAAGAATATTCATTACCTCATTATTCAGAGGAATGTGGTAAAGTTGTGAGCTAGCACTGCGTGTCATTGATAGCACACTTTAAAACCAGTTGTAGATCAGACTAACACTTCTTGTGTGAAGAGGTCTATTAGGATCTAACTACAAGTACCACTTTTTTTTTCTTCCAGTCTCACTGGATTTTAGTAATGGTTTAAAGAGTTGTATCTATTGTCAACACAAAAGCTTCTAAAGATGATGGAAAACTAGATCTCCAGACAAGAAACTAGAGAGTGCTCTAACAACAGGATCCAGGTATTTCCAAGATAGCTGATGATCAATAGGACAGGATTGCTATTTTTGAGAATGAACAAGGAATATACAATGTCACTGGTTAGAAAAAGTCACTTTCAGTTGCGCAGTAAGTTGATTGTGTAAACTAACTGAAGGATAAACAACAAAACCCAAGGATTTCACAAATTCATAGAAACCAGACTGAAAATATGGGGAAATCTGCCAGAAAAGTCAACTGGACTAAGGGCTAAGAACCTTATGTCTATCGATATACACCTAAAAAGCAAACCACCTTTTTTTTTTGTTCTTTAGTTTAGGAGGAAACAGACCTAATTAAGCTTAAAGACACTGCCAGAACAACAGCAAATGGTCTTGTGCTGGACATAAATCTGTTTAGGCTAGAAAGAAGATTTCAAACTGGCAAAGCAAATTAGTTCTCCCATAAAAACAGGTAAGAAACTGAACTGGTGAATGTTTGTTTGAAATCTATGAAAAGAATAAATGACATGAATATGAACCTGAGAAAGAAGGAACTGGACCCAGTAGCCTGTAACAGCCTTTCAGTTTTATATTCAGTATTTCACATTACAGCCCAGACACTGCCTTTTGCACTAAACCAGTCGGTTATTTCTTCCTGAAAGCACATCTGTCCTAAGGCTGCTTCAGAGCTGCTTTGACTTCCATGACGTCTAGATTGATGCTCTGGACACATGGCAAACAGCTGCCCTAACAGCAGGGACAGCACAGCTTCCACCCCTACAATAGCTCCTGCCAGTGACTTTCCTAGGTATTTTGCTCTTCTTGCAGGATCCACCCACTGCACAGCAACAGCTCATCTCAGACACACTGCCCAGCTGACTCTGGCTCTTTTCTTTGCAGAAGGGGCAAGCTTTCATTAACTGGGCAACATCTCCAGTGTTTCTTCCCAGTTCCTCCCAGACAGACAGGCATCGATGCCCTCCACAGAAAAGCATTACTGGGGAAGGAGAAGAGTGAGAAAATTGAAAAGAAGCTGCCATTTCAGCCTAAGAGTTGTCACCCCCCTGAACTCCCACTGGAGGCTAGGGGAAAATCCATTTATCATCTATGGCACCAAAGCACAAGCCAAGGAAGCATTTCTATCTCCCTCTCCGCTCCTCTCCTCACCTTAGAACCTCCTGTGTTTCTGCCTATACGATGCCAGGGAACACACTCAAACAAGGACTGATTCCACCTCCAGTTATTTTTCATACATTTTTAATATATTACCTTCTAACAGATTCACTTGATCCAGAGAGATTTTCCAGCTTGCAGGGAGTAAACATATACCATTCTGCAGAAACTAAAAATGTTGCACACATGGACTGGCTTGCTATTCAGTAGCAGCCAGGGATAGCAAAGTATTGCCCAAGAGACTTGAAACAGCATTCAGTGCTCTGCCTTGGAACTGCCAGCTGAGGATTTTTGCAACTTGCTCTTGGCAGGGGCACAGCAGACACAGAGGCAGCAAACTAGACATTCACAGGATTCAACTGCCAAAGCATGGAGCCGTTCTACCACAGATCCTGCTGAAAGACCAAGTTGTTTCTCCAGGCATACCCAAGGGAGTGGGGGTTTAAGGGCTTAATTTCCAGAAGACGGCAAGCTTCTGCATGGACAGACACCTTGTGCAACTTGCTACACCTCTGGATGCATCTAGGTGTCTAATCCCTCCATTTACTTCACTTGAAACTTGAAATGAGCCTGGATTGTCAACAGTGACACAGAAAATGCAAACATGCAATAAATACTTCTGATTTGTGTTTGGACAGAAGCACGATGATGTACCTGCATCACATGAAGGTGATGAATCACACTTCACTCCAACAGCAGCTGAAGAATTGATTTAATATCCTCAACAAGGAATAACCATTTTAAAAGTTGAAAGGACTGGATAACTTGTACCCAAAAGCTGAACAACTGACCAGCATCTCTGATACATTTATAAAATTCTGGAATCATGATACCCTGTAACAGCATTTACGTTGTGCTGTTAGACTAAGAGATTACACAGGATGATTCCTATAACTATCAGCTTGTCACCCTAGCACCAATTCCAGAAAAGTGAAGAACATGCATGCCTCTTAGCAGGCACACAGAAACAGCATCCATGCAGAACAGCTGAATTTTGTGAAAATTAGGTGTCTCAAAAAACACACACACTTCGATTTCATTCTTTGACAAGACTCTAAACCTGGATGATAAAGTAATAGCAAAGATTTAATAAGCAGACTTTTGTAAAACTCGAAAATTGTTATCACAAGGCATTTTACTGACATCATAGGAAGCTGGTTTTAGGTTTATATTACACAAGCTAAGAATCAGCAGAGGTCAAGTACTAGTCACCAGTGAAGAACCAAGGAGGGGGGTTCTGCCAAGAACTGTATAAGATCTGATCTTATTCCAAATCACTGACAGTAAAAATTTTAATAGTTCCATATGAAGGGAGGCTAGAAGCCTTCAAATAAGAGAAGGGGGGGTACAGACATCTTTATCTTTTCATACAGTTAATAACTTTACAGGAAATGATCAATTAATCCATGTTTGTAACAGCAAAGGAATTAGGGATACCCACTGAAATTTCAGCAGCAGGCTTTAAAAAAAAAGCTTCTTAATATAAAGTACAAGTAAATTATGTAATTTATTGCCACTAAATACTGTGGAACTAAAATGTACGAAAGGGATTGGAGAGATCAGACAATTTCATAGACAGAAGCTCCACTGTGTCTAGTACAAAGGTATGAACAGTCCAGAAATCCTAAACTACAGATTGCAAGGAACTGGGAAAATACGAGCGAAAAGATCACCCTGTCTTGCTAAAGTCTGTGGTTTCCAATCCCCAAAGAAAACCCCTCGCATCCACCATTAAAGACATCTTTTCATAGACATCACACTCAACCGTGTGTCCTTCTTCCAGGAACACCTCAGCAAAAGAGAAGGTACTTGCATAGCACAAAAATGCAAGAGACACACAGGAGTCCAGCAGCCAGAGGCACTGACTCACGAGGAAAGATTAGAAGAGTTAAATCTGTCTGGCTTCAGTAAGCAGTAACTTGTGAGGACAAGGGGATAGGCTGAAAATATCAGTGACCAAATGGAAGGTGGGAGATTACTGCATGAGCTATCGAGAACTAAATTAAAAACGAACAACGGAAAAAGGAACACGAAGGAAAACTCTTGCCCTGGCAGACGAGCAGCCTGCTAGGCATGAGCAGAAGATTTTCTGGCTCTGATGTTATTTCTTCCTCTGTTCAGATGGGATTTTTAGTTACCAAGGGGATGGACACTTGCAAGGCAAAGGTAGTAGGGTACATATCAGAGTCGTCAAGCGCTTTACTGTCTTCTTACTAAACACCTCTCCCCCCAGTTTAGTACTAATCAGAGACAGCACCAAACAAGAAAAGTTTGCGAGCCAAAGTGACTGACAGCAGCATTAAGCAGACAGGACAGGCGACCTACAATGCTAAATGCTCTGGTGTACTCCTGCAGATCCCCTTCCCCAGATATTCCAAGACAGCGAACATTTCATTAAGTAAGGATGAAGAAATGATGCATTTTTAAAAATATTAAATATGACTTTTGAACTATAAATAAAAAACTAGGTTCATCCAGATATGATTAATCTTAGTATGAATATATATAGATGTGAATACATAGCTATAGGTATGAATCATGTATCATGATATATCACGGTTGGACTTGACAATCTTAAAGGTCTTTTCCAAATGATTATAGATAGATATGAATAGTCCTATTTATGTATGTGTGTCTCTATAGACATATGATTTCATCTTGAGGTAAGAAAAAAAAATGTTTACAGTGAGAACAGCCATTCACTGGAACAAACTCCCCAGGGACATGGTAGAGTCCCCAGCAGTGGAGGTTTTCAAAATGAGATTGGTCAGGGTGCTAGGTATCTCATCGAGGCTCCCTCTCCCACAAAAGGCTGGACCGTTCTCACTCCCTTCCAGCCTGGTCTGTTTTATGATTCTATGATTAGTTCTTTCACTAATGAATTCCAGAAATAGGGATTTAAGAAGCTAGTACTTCCTCCTCATCACAATGGCCACTCAGGTTTCTCACAGGCATGTAAATGACAACAGCAAAAGAGAGGATCCTGAAAGGAACCAGGCTGGCTGAACTACGGAATGCAACAGGACAGAGTCCCTCTGGAAAGTAAAACATTCAACTTCTTAGATAAGCAATGTGAGTACTGGGCAAAGCTACCAGGCCTTCAACCATTCCCAGAACTGGAAATGGGACAAAAACCTAGACATGGAAGTCCTGCGGATTCAGCTGGCATGAGTGACACAAACACATTATCTTTCTTCCTCTCTTCAGTAGTAAAGAGTTTTTATTCCTATTCTTACTGATTCTTTGTGTGTGGTAAAATCATTGGTATAGTCATTCATTTTGCATCATTCCGACTACAAAATTTCACTTACAAACTCCCCTCAGCCCGATAATTTTCTGCTGTTCTAAAGGTCCATTTTAGCCCATCATTTAATATACAATTAAAAGATTGAAAGGACTGGAGAATTTACAACTGTCTTCCAAAATCTGTTTCAACTTTGTGCTGCTAAGGGCACACAGCACAGTAGGAGAGTGTTTGTCCGAGGTGACAGTGAGATAAATGGAAAACTCTTGCACTAAACCTGGCATCACTCATTTCAGAACATACAAGCAGAGACATCCAAGTACCCCAACAGTCTGGAGGACCTTGATGATGAATGCAGGAACAAAAAGCTAGGTGGCTGACGAGAACTCCCATCCGTGAACAGAAACTATCACATTTGAAGTGGAAGAAAAACTACAGAATTTATTGAACTGAAGTCTGAATACATTCTGACATGTTGTCCACAGTCAACCAACCTGAATTCAAGTAGAACAGGTGAATGAAAAAGCAGTGAGAAAGGGAATGGAAATCTGTCTTACAAGAAAACACTAGAAGAATTTGGTTTCTTTAATCTACCAAAATGAAGGCTAGGAGCTGGGACTGACGTCCATAAAAATATACCATGGACAAGCAGACAAAGGGTCAGATAGCAGGAAAGAGGGTTTTTTTCCCCAAGCTAAAATAATGAAAACAATGAATTAACAAATGCAAGCCCAGCTTGAAAGTAATTTTTTTAATCATTCAAGAAGCAGAAATCTGGAGAAGTTTTCGGTTTCTCCCAGTAGGAGGAACCTGAATGTGTGCACACATGTCAAGTAACAGGAGAAAATAATCTATATTTAACAAAAAGTTTGACAGACTTATGAAATATGTTATCTCATTGCTAGTGGTGGTAGGAGACACGAGTTCAGGATTTCTTTCAAATAATCTAAGTTATCTTTATTGTAAATTTAACTCATTGCTCCTGAATTGAACAGCACTTTTTTTGGCTAAAGTGTGTCTTCCAGAAATGGCAACTTATCCCAGTCTTGCCTCATTTCTGTTCCTAGATCCAAGCTGGTGATTGTCTTCCATCACAAAGACTCAAAATTATTCCAGGATATAGCTTTCTCTTCTATTGACAGAGTCAGAAAATACTGTTGAGTTTCCAATAAGGCATTTAAAGGCATCCAAATGCTTAAGCCACATTAATTCCTACAGGGGTTATTTAAATGCCTAAATTTTTTGTATAATCCTCATCCTAAGCAGCAAGACCCATATCTATTATATGCATTGTGTTTTCCTATTTCAAAATAGAAAATCAGATTCACAGTGGAGTGTTTCATTTAAACACAGTATCTTCCCTCTCTGTTAAACACACTACTTCATTGCTTCCTGTTCGAGAAAGCAAAACCAGATGATTGTGCCACACTCTTAGAGCAAGAAACTGCTGATAGTTCTGCATTTGTGTAAAAAATCACTCCACAGTTTGCTGCTTGGTCCTTAAGAAAGCTTCAGATCAGATAAAATTCGCATGATGAATAAGCAACAATCACACAAGTTACCTCTGTCACTTTGTAGGTGAACCGTATTCAAACTGTGCCTTTATAGACTTGCATGCAAAGCTGTACATCTACAAAACGAGATTACAGTCCCTACCTCCAAACTGCTGGAGGGCCACAGCATAGGAAAGAACGCTAAGGGCCCTTCAACCCAGGAGGAAAAGGTCATTAAAACATTCCTATGGCAATAAATCAAAAGTCAGACACATTCAAACAGAAAATATGGCATATTCTTTCCTTGCTCAGTGGGAATTTTCGTCATTTAAAAAAATTAAATGAGAGAAAGCAGGGTGTTGTACCTTCTCATAACTTTGAGAGAACTCCACCCTCTCAGAAACTATATTCTAGTCAAGCCAGCTGAGCAAATCCAGGTGACACAATCTTTCTTGCATTATACAAGAGAGTTTTATTTAATCTTTTCAGGGTTTAGAATGTACAGGTCACATTGCGGGAAAGTCAAATGTGCTGCATAAGAATTCTAAACCTGACAATGTCCTGATGAGTACGTGGTCTCACCCAGTAAATAATAAAACCAGACCAAGGTGCAGGGGTCCAAGTGTAAAGCATCACAGCAGCAGCACTGAGATGAACAGAAGCGCTGATGACGGCAGGGCATCACGATGCTACACACTAAGTGGGCCAACCTTTTCAAAGCTGAATCCCCTTAACACTGGATGCTTCAGGACCCAGCTGTGCTGTCAGAGGCTGCCTCTGACGAACGGTAATTGTGGTGCCAAGTACGAGGCCTGCATTCAGACACAAACAGTAGTATTTCTGAGCTATTTCCACATGACAAGACTCCTTTATGGAGAAGACTCGACTCGCTTCTGACTCCAGAGCGACAGGGCAGGACATCTGAGCAGAAGCAGCTGACGGGATCTTTTCCACCCTCTGGCAAGGAAGTGAAGGCACTTTGAGCATCTAAGATCAGCCTAGCTTTCTCCTAGGGAGGGAAATTAGCAGTGTATCCTTCCTAGACAGCCTTGTGCATCATGGGAGAAGCAAACACCTGGGAAGCTCCTCAGTCAGCACAAGTTTTGCCAGTGCAGAGCCCTTCATGACTTAAAAATTTTCAGGTGCTCTGCAGAAGACGGCAAACGCAGAAGGATGCCATCAGCTATTACTGCAGACAAAGCATTGGTCACTTAAATAGAATTCAGGACCTTCTTTCCACTGTTATCTTCAATCTGCACAGCAGCTCTTTCTGGACTATTCCTTCAACAATTATCAGAAAACAGACAGACTTCAGGTGCAACCTCGCGCCTTCAAATAGCAGCTCGGTATGCTTCTCCTCCAAAAGCCTTCTACAACCCAGATACAGCCATTTCTGCAGTGCAGATGGAGACCGAGACAAAACATTGGGAACAGAGTCAGCGGAGGAACCCAGATAGCCACATAAGATACCATGTGCTTGAACAAAATTATTTCTTTCACTGTAGTAGACTCCCATTGGCACTAACAGCTAAAGGAGCTTTGGAAGTACCAGCTGCATGCATAGCACCAAGCTCCCAACATCCTGATGGCAGGGTGCTGACAGAAGTTAGGCAGATGTCTCCACCTCTACTCTGACATGTTTAGTCTTTGGCTCAGGAGTATGGTTTAGGCTCAAAGAACAATCACTACTTCCTTCTCTCCGAGAGCTGTATGAAGTTATACAAGGAATGTGACAGCAGCATTCTGAACTTAAACTGCGCTGCTCAAGGGGCACCAGGCTCCCCACTCTTGCTCCATTTCATCAGCCTGCTGGTTTAGCTATCACAGGCTCTTCTCAAGGACACGAAGGACATGAAATCATCCCTGGAAACAGCAGGTACATGCTGTTTCTGGGACTGGCCACTTCCAAAGCTAATTCTCTACTCGGATGCTAAGAAGTCTTTAAGGTCCTGAATATCTCTCCTGTTGTCCTCCACCTAATCACCAAGGGGCACATGCTTTTCACAGTCGATGTGCTAGGAAAGGCGGCAAAGGCAGCCCTCTCGGTGTGAGTGAGGAGTCCCAGCTGCACAGGGCCCCAGTTCAGCTCGAGTCCCACAGTTCACTCTCGCCGATGTTTCTGGAGACTGAATCTTCCACATGAGCTGCTGTCCTGGTAGGTGGCCAACGTGATTCCACTAAAATGATAAGAGTATCACTGACCGGAGAGGTCAGCAACCATCCACTGAGCTGAGCACTCCCCCAGAGCTGTAGGACAATCAATGGCTTCCCAAAGCTGGTCTGCTCTGGGGCGACTTCAGCTACCACCACACACCTGGTAGATCTCTGGTACGCTTGTCCTTGGGAGCTACACTACCACATTGCTCTTTACAGTGAGGGAAGAGATCTGCACAAAGGAGACGACAGAGCGGACCTGGGGCCTCTAACCAGCTACCTTCACCAGCCACCACAGAGAAGTTCTAGGCACTTCCATCAGATGTGGGCAGAGCACAGGCAGGAGCCGAGGAAGACGAAGGCAGACTGCTTCCTGATACAAGACTGAGGTTTCCTGGGCCCATGCACCTTCAGGAGCAAGAAAACTCTGCAAATGCAACCCAACATCTAACAGCTGGAAAGAAGGACCAAGAGCAGTGATTTCCTAAATGAGGGATCAGGAAGCACCTGACTATACTCACTTTTGCCTCTGACTGACAGAAGAGCTATGCAAAAGAGAAACACAGGAAATATTACACTTCTCTGTGATCTAGAGTGAAGATGGACAAATCTTCAGGACACACTAAAAGTGGACTGCATCTGAGCCAGCTCATGTTTTGCCTGAAGTGGAAAGGATTTATCTTCCCCCCAGAAAGTCTTACTCCAAAACCAAGGAAGAAAATCCTCCATTTTACACCTGAGGGATTAGGAAGAGCCAAGTTCACAGAGACACCCAGGCCAGCACTCTCATGGGTCCGGTACCACTGCACTGTCCTAAGGGAAGAAACCTTCATGCAAGCCACTGGTTCTGACAACAGTTTCTGCCTCTTTGCCGGTGGCACTCTGCTTCCAACAGTTCCTTGGAAACATTGCCTGCAGAAAGCCCGCTGACCCAAAGGATCAGGCAAGCATACTGAAAACCTGGAAACAAATTCAGGAAGTTAATCGTAATCAGAGGATGAGCTAAGGCAGCAAGACTTTAAACTTGGGTACAGAACATCACACATGTGCTTTACGGACCTTCTAGTGCCACCTGCCTCTTTCTGACATCCTAAAGTGCTACGCGTGAAGACTTGAGGGGATTCGACAGGGGGAGATGCACGAGTCATTACCTTCAGTCCACCTTTCTCATGGAATGGCACAGTGATGAGTTAGGTCCTCCTCCCTCTCCCAAAGGGTCATACACAGCACTCAGCAGATTCCTGAGGCTTCCACTCCTTCAGGGTTACCCACCACCCCTGGAAATATACCTTTATTTTCTTCCACTTTCTCTTTCCTCAGTGCATAGCAAATAGGAACTGAACTTTCCACTTCAGCTCCCTTTGGTTTTTTTTTTTTTTACATTTCTTCCATCTCACTCCTGATCTGCAGCAGCCATTCTCACCTCAGGTATGGAAAAGTAGGGAAAGGAGGTGAAAGCAAAGGGAGGAAACAATCATTGTGTTTGTGATCAGTCAGGTCCAGAAGCCACTTGACCCAGAGAGATCAGTTTCCCCTACAACAATGGGTGAGCCTGGGAAGCAAATCAAGCAGACTGAATGATTTTTGGCAGAGAGAGAACAGTAGGAGTGGTACAGACCTCTTCCTCCTCAATGCGAGCAGGTTCAATCAGCAGATTATTGGCTTGATCAAACGACACCCCCTGTTAGGACAGGAACCAGCAAAGAGGCATGCGGATTAGTGGAGCATAAACCAAACCCGCCACCACTACCACCACCACCCAACACACAAATGCACGCCACTCCGACAGGTCTGGCTGCACAGCACCAGAGCGGACCCCACTCACACCACTCCTGATTACCACCTACCAGCGAGAACCAGCGACAGGGCTGCTCCTGGGGCTCACAACATGCAGAGTGTCAGTGCTCTTTGGCCCAGCTAACTGGAAGCTGCATCTTTAAGGCCGTATTTTGTCTGTGTTGGCACTCTGAGGCTGTGACCATGAAGCTCACAAGCTGAACACTATTAGCTGATTTTACTCCCTCTGTACCAAGTCATTCAGTGAAGAAGGAGGGATTAAACACCACAGGATAAAAGCACAAAGGGACCTCTGGTGCCATCCAGCTGCTGCACAGGAACAAAGCAATCCCAAATCACACTGCACTGGTCCCTCCTGCAAAGGGAAGAACCTCCAGTGGAACAGCACAATCTGCCAGACACTCAGGGAACCCGCTCCCAAAAGCAGGAAACCTTAGAATTCCTCTTGAAAACCAACTGTCTTTACAAGAACACCCCTGATTTAAGGATTCAGCCTCCTGCACACCCCGTCCTACCTCCTTCTTCAATGCATGTATGCAGCACCTCTTACTTGAAACCCCACTGTACAGGGACACTGCTCCCCACGTTCCCACTTCTGGAAGACAACTCAGGAGGTAAGCTAATAAATCTGCCTTCACGGAGCAGGCATCCAACCCAGCCCCACAAAAAGGAAAACTGTGACTTCCAAGCAGAAGGCTTAGCCAATAACAAAAGTAACTTTCCGATAGAAACACCAAACCTGTGGTCTCAACACCTACACAGACTCTGCAGGCTTTGCCAATGGGTCAGCTTTGAGTCCCTGACTAAATAAGCTTTTGGGTGAGGGCATTTCCCCATATGACAGGTCTTGGATGAAAGGGACTCGAGATGGCTTCACACATTCTTGCAAGCAGCAGCAACTCCTTTTCATTTCAAAGAGCTTCACAAACAGTAAGGAAACTATATGACTCATCCCTAAGGAACAAGGGATGAGCTGTAGCAGCTCAGATACAGCAAGGTAAACATCCACTGAGACAAAGGCTCTGAAACAAACCTGAGTGCAAGAACCTTCCTCTGAGCAATCTGAACTCCAGCGTGGGGTGGAAACAATCCCAACAGTTTGGAGTGTGTGTGGTAACAGCAAGAACAGATTTTACTCCAGCATCTCCACCAGTTCAGAGACTCACATCTCACCCATGAGATTTGCTGGTGTCAAACTATGATGGAGATTCAGCCACATCCCGAACCCTGCCTACCAAATACACCTCACAAAACCATCGCACCAACTTCAGTAAGAACTGGTCTAACCTCATGCAGGGTCCCTCACCAGTGTACTCCTATTCCATCCTGTGAGGATCCTCCTCGAACAAGAATCTCTGCGTGTCCCTAACCAAACAAGGTAATTCAGCTGAGTAGACCCAAGGACCTCCTATCTCACCAGCCCCCAGCAAAAACAAAAAGGCCCATCGTGGCCCCATGGTAATGGCAAAACTTGAGAACAAAAATCCCCCTAAATCCCAATGCACACCCCAGACTGCATCTGTGCTGGGGCAGGCACAGTTGTGTAACCAACGGGAAGGGCACATTTCTCTCTGCTCTCTCTACCCGCTCCTCTCCAGGAAGCACCGTGGCAGAAAAACAAGTGTAAGCAGCCTGAACGTAAGCCTGAGATTAGATCCATCCAGGGATAAAGCTCATCCTGTTGCAAATGAGGTGAAACAACCAGCAAGCAAGGAGGCGACTGAAAGGAATGGAAGAACCTGTCAGTGATGGGACAAAAGAACTGTTCTTGCAGCACAGAACACAACATCACACATAATAGGGAGGGTGCAAGAATCTGGATACAGCGCAAGGAGTCAGACATAAACAACATGGCACAGCTCTTGGACAATATGAGCCCCAGAATGGATTGCAGCTCTCCCACCCTCAGCATGTCTCTCCTGAAGTGCTGGAACATCTTGCCAATGTTTTCATTGGTATCACATCAACCTGTTTGGTAATTCAAAGTGGCAGAAGGGAGGTCTGGCACCCCTCTGACCTTCCCCCCTCCCCGCAAGACCTTACCTTCACTGAGGGCTGAGCAGATAAAGCTCCATTCTTTTTGTCATCCTCATCCCATGCTTCTTCTTGATCCTCGGGCTCTGTGTTGTTATTGCAGCCTCCTAACTCCTCTTCCTCTTTGGGGACTCCATCACTGTTCAGCCCCTGAAGGAGGGCCACCACTGCCTCTGGCTTGGGCAGTTTAGTTATCTTGAAGTGTTTCTTATAGTGGGGCGTGTCCTTGCGGATAAGCCTCTGTTTCTCCACTGGGAATGGTCGCTCTTCATCTTCATCCTCACCCTCACTCCGTATTAGTGTGTCCTCAGCAAAGTGTACAGTGGGCTACAAGAGCAAAGCCCCAGAAAGGTTGTGAACCTCAGGTAACAGACATATCTGGAGGCAGTGCAGAAACCTGCTGTCCCCCCATTACCAACACAGGCAAAGCCAGTGTTGCTGCTTTTGTGCTAAACACGATGCAGGAATACACGTTAAAATTCTACCATGCTTCCCTTCTTCCATATCAACCCTTTCACTCAGATGCATCTTCTGTCAGCTCCAGGGATTGAGGGCACTCAAACCTGTAACTCTGATTTTCTGCATAGTCCCTGTCTAGCTCCCACACTGTCCTTCCTAGTCACCCATGGATCCAGCTCCCACAGGCTGCCTGAATCTCTACTTGCACTTGGCTTCCACAGCCTGTATCTGCCTCCAGTGATGCCCGAATCACATTCTGTACCTCCATTTACCATTTTCTCTGAAACTTTTTAAGTCCTTCCACTTTTTATCATGACCCTGCTGCAGTTCCTAGGCTCCTACCTCATTGTATTCCACTTCCACATCATCCTCCTCTTGGTCAGCAACTTCCTTATGCTCCTCTTCAGCTCTGGGCTTCGCCTCCTTCTCCAGCTCCCGCATCTCAGGCACCTGCCCATTTGGCCAGCTTCTCTCTCCCTCTTCTGCCTGCTCCTCTCCCCTAAAGTCAGCAGAGGCAGTGCTGTTGGAAAGGTGGGAGTCCTCGCTGCGATTTGACATGGCGCTCAGCCTCTTCTCCTGAGAAGATGATTGTAAAAGTCAAGAGGAAACCAAAGCAGCAGACAGAGCAATATAGTGTGACTGGAGAAAGGCGGGGTATGATCTACCAACAGAACCAGCTTTTTCTTGAGGCTGCCTGCTGCTTTCCCTGACAAGCCTGCTGCATCTCACCTAGGTCCCACCCCTGTTTCACCATCTGTACAGGCATTTATTCTTAGCATCACACCTGGGCAGCAAGATGCCTCCTCCAAGCACTCCATTCCCATTATTCTTTACTAGGAATATCACAGCTGCCTTTTCCTCTCCCTCTTATTTTCATCCTCCCTGCGTTATGACAAAAGTGGTACCAACGCACACAGTTCCCCTTACATTGTTCTCTGTCTCCTGGTTGCATCTCCTGCTCTACCACAGTGGCCCCAGCTGACACCACAAGGCAGATTTCCAGCCCTTGGAATCCAGGCAATCCATGCTCAGTTCCTTCCAACCTTTCCTAAAAGCAAGCTCTTTCTGCCCAGCTTACGCATGCTGTCTCCCCACTCCCCAAGCCTGCTACACGTTCTCAATAGTTATCAATCTCTTAGTGAAGAGCACTCACATCTGAGTTAGGAGAATTCAGGTTCGTGTCAGGCTTTGCAGCATGTACCTCGTTGCGCCGAACTTCAATCACTTTCTTCATAACCTTCAGCTCACTGGGATGAGGGGTTGCTCTGCGCTGTAAGCCCTACCGAAGAAAAACACGCAGGAGGTTCAACAGTCAGAGCAGCATGTGCCATGCCTCAAGATTGAATTACCTCAAATAACATGTTTTATCAGTGTCAGAGCCCCAGCTGGACATAACCTAAATGTCACATTGCAGGATCTGATCAGGGCCTCTCCACTACTATAGCCTGTAGCTGAGAAGAGGAAAGAAAAGAGAGGCAGAGAACACTTCTTAGAGCTCACTCTCAAGACATTAGCCTGCTCTCCATCTGATAGAGGGACCCGGGGGGGAATTAGAGATGGGAGGTTTTAAATCGTGCTTCAGGCCTAGTAAATGCAAAATCATCAACACAGAAACCCCTAAGGGAACACACATGTGGAGTATCTTCTTAATCCCTCTGGTGTTTCTTAGTATGCCTGACAAGCCCATATACTACCAGCATTTGTGATGCTTGACTAATTCCATTCCAGCTGAGAGTCAAGAAAACCAGTATTCTAGAATTAATAACAATGGTAAAAGCAATCAAAAAAACCCCACAAAACCCTCCAAACACCAGCAGCATATGCATGCTGCAAGGACAGATGCAAATACAATTTATTAGAAGGATTCAGATCTCAAGAGAATCTCTCTCCACAAACTAAAAAAGGGGGGAGGGGGGGGGGAAATGCCTGCAGAAGAATTTAAACAGAGTACTCACTGAAAACTGAAACTTTTATCCTGTCCTTTGTATCTGCAATTAAAGAAAAATAATCTTCCATAGTTTTGGAGGGTGTCTGTCTACAACGCATAGCTACTTTAGTAACAGGACACTCCACAGCATGGGCTTGCACCTGGCTCCATGGCTTGGGGTGGTGGAGATTGCCAGCCTCGAGTTTGGCTGTGCAGCTCTCCCCACTGAGGGGGGATTAACTAAAATCCAGTCCTGACAGGACTCTTGACTATTAGCATCTCGCAACTACCCAAATGCTCCACGGGCAGGTTAGCAGTCACAACTCAGCTCCCATGGGACAGCTGTCAAAATGGAAATCTGCACAGAGGCTCTCAGGGAACTCTCTTTTGTACCTGGCTTGTCTCCTCAGGGCACCAAATGCCCTTCAGACTGCAAAAATACAGTACATGCCTGCAGCAGTATTACAGGGTGAAACACGAACACCATAGTGGCTCCCTATCTTAGGAAAAAAGTTTAGGTTGTGCCAGTGTCTCCATAGGGAACTAATAAACTTCCAGAAACTCTTCTTCTTACCCGTCTCTCAGCTCCAGACTCCTCTTCATCATCTACTTTGGGTTCATCTAGGAACTGAATCACGCTGACTCTGTTTAAATTGGTGTCCGTCCAGCTCTCCTCCACGCTGTTCTGCAAAAGATTCTCTGGGGAGAAAGATAACACAGTAGGAGCTACTTTCTGAATGAGCAAGGTTGTAGGCTTGGATGAAAGACAGTTCTCAACCCATTAGGGCACCACTGTTGTATTCACCCACGGCATCAAACCACAAAGGCCTTGAGGACAAAGGGTGTAACTTCCAGATCTTATCACCTCTTGTACTCTCCTACCAGACCTACAGCAGCTTCTACAAAAGCACCTGAATGGTTCAGTTCCAGCACTTCTTACCCAAGAACTAAGGAAAAGGTAGGATTAAGGCACAAATTGGAAGTATTGACACAAGAATACCATTGTGATAGTAAGCAAACCTCACAGACAACTACCTGGTCAACAGACCAAAGCAGAAGACTCTGAAGACTAGGCTGCAGCTTCTTTACCACCTGGCAGAGAAGCAATTTCTCAGTTTTAACCACCTCTGCCTTGGAAAGTTGCCATCAGCCATCCAGGAGCCTAGGTCTGCTACAGGTTATCACAGTAACGAAAAACAGTCCAACCAAGTAGAGAGGAAGGTGCAAGGCCTCTTTCCCAAGCACTCTTCAGAGAATATGGTACTGCAGACAGCGCTCATAATGCAGTTTCTTACCTAGGCTAGGAGAGGGCTGCTGGGGAAGCAGGTAACAAGTGAGAACTTTTTCTCCTGTCTTCTCATCATCCTCTGTTTGGAATTTGAGCATGGGCTGGGACTGATTCTCTGCCAGCCACAGGGCTTTCAAGTTAAGATTTGTCAAGGCAAAAGGCAAGTTCTGCAGTCTGCAAAAGAAAAGAACTGCTGGTTAAACTTACTTGGTAACGAAGGAACTTCAACTCAGCTCCAGACTGCTTCGGCTACATTGGAGGACAGCGCCAAGTCACTGCAGGATCCCTCAACTCTTACCACACTGAAGCAGCTGGCTTGTGCCCTGTGGCTCTGCCACCACCACAGACTGGGCTCTGGTAACCCACCCTCATCAGTTTGCTAATTAGGCAGAGGACAGCTCCTATCAACAATGTGAAAATGGTGAACTTTGAAGAGCGGTTTGAGGGCAAAAAACCTATGATTTCACAGACCAGTACACAGAGAGTGTTCCAAACAGAAGCTCTGGTCAGCTTCCAACTGCTACAAAAAAATAGCAGCCTCAGCTAACAGAACTGCAGCTAAAATCTGCAGGAATCTTTCAGAACAGATCACAGATATTGGCACACCATAGGGTTGTCCATGTCACAAACAAGGCTTTGACACCAATCACCTGAGGGCTGACGACACAAAACTAAAAAATCTGCAGGAAGGAAGACAGTGGATCAGGGATGTCCCCTAAGCTTTATTTCACACATGGCAGAATGTCCCCACACGAATACAGGCTAGAATTAATGCAGACAAGTAACAGGGAGAAGGGCTTAACAGGCAAAGCTTGAGACACACACACCTCTTTCCAGAGCCCTAAGCAGCCAGTCTGGGCTTCTCCAAGCTGCGGATGCTGGGATCAGCACAGACCCAGTGTCTCCCAAAACACACCAGCAGCCTCTTCAGCCACATGCCTACAAGCCTGTTTACCCTCCCTGCTGCTGACCTGTTCCCGGCCACATCCAGGACGTGAAGCTCAGTGGTGTTGGCAAGCTCTGGTGGCAGGAGAGCCAGGCGGTTGTCTCGCAAGGACAGCACGTTCAGATTGGCACAGCCTCCAATATCAGCTGGAAGGGATGTCAGCCGGTTCCGATCCACGTTCAGGTTCGTCAGCTTGGCCAGCTTGCCAAGGGACTTTGGTAAGGCCTAGGAAGGAGATGATTCAGTTGTTGCAAAAGATAAGAGTAGCAGAATAAAGGCATAAAGGCACAGAGCCTTCTGTCCAGGGAAAAAAGCTGCCTTCTGTCCTAACACAGACACATTTTCAATAAAGTTGTCATTACAACTTTGGGACAGATTTTCTCTCAGGTTCACCGACTGTTATATGCCAACTCTTACCTCAGCACAGCACGCTCAGAACACCACTGGTCAAGATATTTCTCCTGTTCATCTGTCCATCCCCAGTACTTGTGTTTTGACAATCAAATCATGAGCAGTTTGGAGCAGGGCCATTCTAAATTACACTACTCCATGACCCCTTGCCAAATGCAGTTTTTGATGTAGTCCTGCTCCCATCAGATTGGATGGGCTTCAGGACTGGCTATCCTAGAACCAGCATCCTACCTATCCTAGAGAATTTTTCAGAGAAAAAGAACTGAGGGAAAGCAGCTTCCACCAGGGTCTTCCCAAGAGCCTGCGAGCCAGGTGAAACTGTGCATCAAAGCAGCTGAAGGGAGAGCAGCTGGAGCATGCTCAGGAATGCAGCTCAGAAGCCAGAAGACAGGAGAAGATCCCTGGCACGTGAACAGCACAGAAGAGGCAGGGTGGCTGCTGGTGTACTTACTGTCAGCATGTTCTCTGTCAAGATGAGTTCTGACAGATTTTCACAGTCCCCAATTGATTCTGTCACCTCTGTCAGCCGATTCTGGTCCACCTTGAGGATGGAGAGCTGCTTCAGCTGACCTGGCCAGGGCAACAAGCTAGGTGTGAACTAGGCCACAGAGATAATGACACTGTTCAGGCACTACCTTTCTTCCCTCCCCATCAGGGCTTGTTCACAGGTTTCACCCAATGATGATGCAGATCAAGAACCTGAACTCGTCCTGTAGAGTTCTGTTCACCAGTATCACCTGCTGCTGCTGCACTCAACTACTGCGACTACGTCCATCAAACCCTACTACCTTGTTACACACACTCTTGCCTGAAGACCCCCCACCAGGAGCACTGCCAGGGCAGTGAAGTCCTGCACTGCTCTCCATCCCGCAATACTCACCAATCCCATCTGGGATGCATTCCAACAGGTTCTGTGACAGCAGCAAGTCCGTCAGTGCTACTAGCCCACTGACCTCATTGGGCAACTGCTCCAGCTTGTTCTCAGACACATCCAGACAGACCAAGCGGCGGAGATTGCCCAGCTCCTAGAATCAGAAAGGAGACAGTATGGCTCAAGGTAGCAGCTGAGGAAGGGAGCAAAGTGGTGAATCAATAAGCCCCAACAGGTACTTACTGGAGGCAGGGCTGAGAGCTGGTTGCGGTCTAACCAAAGCTCACGCAGGTTTGGTAGCGCTCCCAGAGTATCTGGCTGTAACAGAGCAGGACAGTAATAGCATCAGTCCCTTCCAAAGGGGAGAAGCTGCCCAAGGATGCTACAAATCACACCACACCTCTGCAAAGCTAGACATTGTTATTGCTTTCACACCTCCTAGAACCATTTGCCAAATGGTTTATAAAGCTGTTGTGCTGGTGTGCCACAATATAGCAGCACATATGTTTGGAAATGTCTGCAGAAGGTCCCCACAGGAAACATGGAAGACAATAGCAAGGACTGTCTGGTAGCAGGCAAGACAAGAACTAAACAGGGTTTTGGAATTCTGGCCTTACGAAAGAAACTAGTCTTTCTCCTCTTCTGCCTCTCAGAGACTAAAAACATTTGGGTAACACTGGCTAACTCAACATGACAGAGCAGCACCATCAGCAATGCTAGACATGTTCATAGCATCACTCCACAACCACCACACACGCTGATTAGCATTTGGGGTTGGAGCTAATGCATCACTGGAGAGCAGTTCAAGTGTCAGACAACTGTTCTCACAAGTAAGCTGCAGCCTTGTGCATAGCAAGCTGCACAAAGTCCTTTGCTTCCCAATTTAGGTGGGTTTCTGCCAAAAAGCATTTCAGAACATTAAAAGCAGGATTCAGTGACAGCTTAATCCATAGCTGCAAAATTAAAGAGTATCACTGGATGTCACTGACTGTGAAGACAAGCTGAATTTCGAGACTGCACGGGCTCTCAGCACGCTTATGCTCAAAGTCCTCCATGGAGGCACCCAAGTCCAGAGGGCACACACCCCATGCTTGGCTGACTTCACTGCCAGGAACAACATGGAACAGTCCTGCACTTTGCAGTAGAGAAATCAAATGAGAAAGGAGAAAGGCAGAAAGTTGGCCTAGCAGAAGTGAAAAAGAACAGACAAAAGCAGCGCAGCACATAAGAGAAGTACCAGAGTCTCGTTGGGAAGGAAAGACCCTTAAGGCAGCTAGATAGCACGATCAACATCCCAGAGCAAAAGTGCTTGGAAAGAGCAGAGCAAGTTGTGCATGAGGACAGTCAGAAGTAAGACACAAGGGCCAATATGTGAAGAGAACATTATGCTGAGAACAATGACTAGGCCATGGTGGGCAGATCACAATCTTGCCAAACAACTTTCGGGTCTATTTCTTTGCATTTCAGATGAAAAACCACTTGCTTCCACAGAGGTACAGAGTTGGCCCCTACCAACCACCCATATTCCCTCCCCACCATCCCTCACCTACCAGTACTTCCAGGTCATTGCCACCAAGATCCAACTGTTCTAACTTGACAAGGAAGGAGAGTGAACTGCAAGATCCAGGGAGTAGGGAGGGGAAGGGGGGGGGGGGAAGCAAGCAAGAAAGAAGAACAGAAGGTTAGCATCTGGGACACATATCTCACAAGTTACATAATTTTTAATAACTCCTAAAACAGATGGGGCAATCCTGATCTTTTTCATAGTCCCTCTGAGCCAAACAGTTTAGGGAACTAGTACCCTTCCCCCAGGCCGGACCACCTGCACCAGGTTACCGTGTTCAGTAGTACCAGGAGTCCCAAAGCAACCAGCTTCCACTCTGTCACCAATTTGCCTTCTCGCCCTCCCACCATAAAATACTCTTTGAGCAAAAACACACAGATGACAAGACACACCTTAACACTGCTGCCCATTTTTGTAGGAAAGATGGGGACTTGCACACAGATTAACAGATAACAGAAGAGAGTCAGCAGAGGACAATACATATTTGGGGGGCAAGGAGAGCACAGCTGCAAGGAGAGGCAGGAATGACAAACTCAGCAGCCTCGGCTTCCCCAAATGGGATGCCCATGTTGTTTGAGAGAAGGGGAAAAACAGCACTGGCACGACATCTCAGAAGAGGTCAAAACGTACAGACAAGAAGCCCACTAGGCAAGATACTGCGAGAAGCCTGCACAGGAACCAAAGCTTGTCAACACTGGTGGTCCAAAGATGTGCCCCGAGCACCCGCACACACATCATGACCTGGTGCTATGAAAGGCTGCAGCTGCAACCCCACAAAACCAGGATTCAGTTCTTCTGTCATGGCCCAGCTGTTCATGTGTCCTCAGCGCTCAGTCCTGCTCCATCAACTCAGCTTCCACTTCCCCAAACAGGTGTTGCTGTCTCTCAATTTACACTAGGGCAGAACCGCCATCTCAGCCCTGCCCACTTTCCCAGCCGGAATGGTCTTCAGTTATTTTTATTCCCTTCATAAGGAACTGTCCTAACATAGAAATGACTATATTTCTCTGCAAATAGAGCTATATATCTCAACGCCATCCAAACTAAGGAAGTTGGGGGCTGCAAATCTGTGAGAAAGCAATAAAAGAGGTATGTCTTGCCTGGGCCAGGCTATAAAAACATTTGGGCTACAGAGGAAAAGCAGTTCTCATCTTGTGCAGTGGTGGATTTTGAGATACTGTATTAACTCAAGCAAGGTTTATCAACTGGATCATCAAAAGGATTCTGTTGTATGGCAGTCTCTCATAATGACTACATTTGCTCTTTGACTTCTCTGAAGGGTGAAACAGCCTTGACTGTCCCTTCGCACCTTCACAGTCTGAATTCCCAAGTGAGCTGTGGAATCCATGTTGATATACAAGGTCTTGCAAAATGCCTTAGTATAGATCACCCTCCACTACTGCATGAGAATACATCAACGAAAACTACCCTTCCCAAATCACTGCCAAGCTGCATCCCATCTGCACGGGAGAGAGGAGGTGTGACAAATCAGCTGTGCAAGATGAACTGTTTCAGAACTCAGCTGGCAGCAGAAGACTAACCAATGAAATTTAGTGTTGAAAAGTAAAGGTCATTGCAAGCTGGATCTTTTAAGGCGCTCAACAACAAAAAAATCAAAAAGACATTGATGCATTACGCAGTCACAAATCCACAGTACTGAAGCCCATCTACCTACTGGGCTCAGTAACCTTGAAAACTGAAAGCATCATCCATTTTGGTAAGTCATTCTACTCTTTGGCAAGATCACTTGGACTTGTTTAGTGCCATTCTTGAGCACAATTTGCAACCAGACTAAGTACAAGAGTTTCAGACCTCAGTAGAGTACCCCTGGAATTTTCTTGCCCACTGATTTCAATCTCATATTTGACTGACAGATCTGAAGAAAATTGCCTTGGCCTTCAAGATCCTCTTTCTGCTTTTGGAAATCATCCGAAAGTAGAATTTGGGAAATCAGGGGAAAATTAAAAGAAGCTGGAATTGCACTGCAGAACGAGTATCAAAAACCTGGACTTATATTTCAGAGAAAACCCCCAAAAACTCATAGCGTGCTACAAGTATGTTGCTGGATGGCATACAAATCTAACACAGGGAAACAAGGGAACACCAGGCACGAGAGATCATCCCAGAAACCACAAGGGTTTGGTCACAGACTGAATTCTCAAACTGCATAATGCTTGCTGGTTCCTAGATGGTGAAAAGCCATTAGGACCATTCTTCACCGCAATATGAAAGCCTAACTTTGGATGTAGCTGTTGCCCTTCCTTGTTTATATGGTGTATCGCAGTGGTGGCACCTGTCTGCAGGAACACACAGAACAGACAGCAGTGGGTCCCAACACCAGGACCCAAACTTCTCCTGCTTGCCTGTTCTCAGCCTGGCATAAGGAGCTTTAATTCTCACATTCTCCCTTGTGAGTATATTCCATGTGCAGCCACCTCAGCTGGTCTCTTAATACCGCCTTCCTGCGACAGGGTGTTAATGTTGACAATTTTTGTGCAGAACAGATCCAGTGACTTTGGCATCAGGAACAAGATGGCAGTGTTAATTTGAACTGTGCTTCTACACTGTGTAATCACCAGATGTGAAGTCTGGTTGCTGACCAGTGCAGACTCTCTCAGCTCCTTTTTGGAAGTGCCTTGTCCTCAGGGTCAAAGCTGACACATGAATTTTACAAGCAGATATAACTGCTGTCATATAAAGCATTTCTTGCATTTATATTCTGCAGCTCCCAGAGGAAAATAATCATCAGGAAGAAGAGAGCATGCACCTGAGTCAGAGCAACATCTCAGAGTGAGGGCGGCATGCCCATCACAGAAGCAGCAAGACTAAAGCCCTCACTGCTCAGATTCAAGCCTTGCTTGAACCCTGTACCATCTGATGCCTCCTCTGCCCTCTTTTTTAAACAAAGCAGAGGAGTAAGGGGAGAAAGTTCAGGTAAGTCAAACCGAATACTTGCCATGAACAGTGAGAGAGCTATGAGGAAAGGTGGCAATAGTTGTATGATTCACACATTCACTGGGGAGTTTGTGTGGGCCCAAAAGACACTGCTGTTCAAAAAGAAGGCAGGTAGAATCCCTTCCAACATATATTCAAGGAAGACTGGGGGAATCATCAGTTGGATGGATAAGCAGGCAGAAAACAAGCTGACAGAGCTAATGTAGGTTAGAAAACTCAAGAAACAACTCTCATGGGTGCCAAACCAGAGATTACTGCACAGACTCATGAGTTCTCCAGATCCTATCCACCTGATAGCATCAGCTGTACCAAGCAGATCCTCTACCAGGAATTAATCTCTGTCCCTAACTCTCTGAAACATTTAATAAGACTTGTATCTTCTCCCTTGCTGGCTTATTTTTTGTCTGCTGCAAGAAAGCCAGTTATCCCACCAATTCCCACAAACTGCTCAGCCAGAACAATCAGAAGGAATACCCAAGAAAACAGAGATGTCAGAAGCAAAATGTATCTTCAGCCGTATTCTGCTGCTCTTCAAATTATGAACTGCAACGTATAGAGTTCTTCCTATACCCACATCAGTCCATTTTTCTGTTTTTCCACCTCTCCAGGAAAAATTATTCTCACCATTTCCAGCAGCTTTCTTACAGAACCCTGTTCATTCCAAATCAATCCTGATGCAGAGGCTGAATACAGACTCTGGACGTCCTTCCCTGCTCTTAAGCCCTGTACCATCTCTCTCCCCCCTCATCCCAATTTACAGAAATCCAGCACGATGCAGCTAATTTATGCAAAGCCTCGAGCCCTCCCAGGCAAAGTGCTAGAGCCTGCGCTACCAAAACAAGCCCCTGAGGAATCAGGCAGGGGACTCCTGAAGCAAACAGATACTCACGTGGGGAGAGTCTTCAGCAGGTTCTCGCGTAGTTCCAAAGTCACCAGGTTTGCCAAACTGCAAGAGAAAAGGGAGCGAGAAAGCCAGATTCACTGAATAGGGCTTCAGGGATACAAGGAGATGCTCATATCCCTTCCCTTGGGACCACCCCTCATGATCTGCACAAATGCATCTATGTGTGTACACATGAATGGAGATGACAGTGGAAAACAAAAAAACAGAGAGGATCTTAAATGACTTCTGATGAAGGTGACTGCTTATTGCAAATTCATGGGGAAACAACACTGCGCCCAAGCTCAGGACAAGGAAACGTGGTATCACATACAGGACTGTCTATCCATAAAGAGAAAATCCCTCACGTGTAGAAAGCCAAATCCCATGGGAGAGGCACTGCACCCCACAGGCAAAGCCCCATGGGCTCTGCCTTGGCCATTTGCTAGCAGCATAAATCATTTCAACATCACCGGACAAACCACACCTGTTTGGAAAGGGGCAAACGGGCACTCATAAAATAAGGAAAGACAAAGGATTTGATAAGCCTGGATGCACTCCTTGCCTGTGCCACAGACCACAGAGAAGGAGCAGCAGCTGAGACCAGGAAAAGAACCCTTTTAAAAAGGCTGTCTTTTAACAAGAGTAATGCTTAGAGGTGCTCACACAGTATGTTCAGTACAGTGGCAAACTGTAACTGGGATGGCATGCTCTTTCCCTCCAAGTCCTGCTAGTGTCCCCACCCCAACCCTCCTCCCCATTATGCGGAATGGAGGCATACTCACTTCCCAATGTCATTGGGGAGGCTCTGCAGGGACACATCATTCAAGGCTAAATGGCCCAGGCTCCGAAGCTGTGTGAAGCCCTCTGGAAGCCTGTGAAAGCATGACAGAACAAAACACCATTAATTCTGTGCACGAAACAAACCCTAAATCCCCCACAAGCCAGTCTAACCCAACTGGTATCAACATGTGAAAAGGAGAAGAGCAGGAAACAACTCTGACTCTCGCTCCTGATCCAGGATATGCTCCATTTCTAAGACACCACAGCCCTGCACCAAAGTCACTACATGTCCTAGTGTGCAAACTTGGCTCTGCAGGACTCGAGCATGAATCTCAGGCTACGCCATGTGATCATTTAAACTTGGAAGCAAGGAAGGCTACCAACTAATCCAAACATCCATCTAAGGATATTTTTGCAGATGACACTGCAGCATTCCCTGGGACCAAGTAGTAGTATCATAACTCCAAGGTGCAATAGAACAGGGAAAGACTCGTGAAAAGAAGAAATCCCTCGCTGTTCACAGGCAGCTCCTGGAGCCTCCCTGCCCCACTGCTCACGACACAGATCTGACAACTCTGGGCCACAAAAACACTGACCAATAACTTCTAGTGTAGAAGTGCTGGTCATTCCTGCAGTACAGGGATTCTCACCGACTGAAAAAGCTTGTCCCATCCTGCCAGTGACCGGCTCCACAAGAGGGAAGCAGAGTTAAATCTATTTAAAGGGCGACTTGGGCAGTGCTTGCCCAGGAGCACAAAGGGCAGCAGGCATCTGGAGGCAGACTGGCATCTACAGGGACCCTGGCAAACAATGCGACAAGACACCAGTGCCTCAAAACGTGGTTCACCAAGACAGAGCGGCCACACTTGAATTCCCACAACATTACAGATTAAAAGCTGTAGAGACAGAAGACTGAAAGAGACAAGGCAGAGCGCCCTGTTCTTGGACATCGCTCTAGGCACTGAAATATCAGGGAAACCAACCAAACAGAGAGTTCAAAGGATGGCCATGCTAAATAAGACTGACAGAGAGCAAAAAGGACTGACAGAGAGCAGAGGATAGCATGCAGGCCTTTCTCTACTCCTCTGTAGCACGATGAGTCCACATCCATTCTGGTTTGTGCATCGGTGTGAAGGGATGGGGAGGGAGTAAGAAACTTATTCCAAGAAGACAAAAGTCCTCGACCATTCCCACCAGTGGCACCACTATGACTAAAGGCTCATCAACCCAAGCCATAGGCCCTGCAATAGAGGGAGCACAAACCAGCTCTTCCATATGGTATGTGTTTCACCTCTCCAGAAAGCAGACACCTGCAGGTCTTGGCACAGGCAGGGTGGTCCCAGGCCTTGCCTTCAAGGGAAGACAATTAGAAGATGAAGACCAGAGAAAGCAAGGAAGAATGAGGAACTTTCACTCTCAGATGGACAAAATGGGTTGCACATGCCCTCCTACCTGGAGAGAGGATTTCCACTGAAGTCTGCGATTTCCAAGGATTTGCAGAATTTGATGCTTTCAGGAATTTCTGGAATGTCTGGAAAAAACACGTGAAAGAAATAAAGAGGCTTGAGAAGAGCCTACCACGTGGAAAATGGGACACCAGGTCCTGGTGACAGCCTAAGACACAGTGAGACAAACATATTTTCATAGCTCAGGACCCGCAAGAGATCACTCTACAGACCTGTGAAAGGGTCCTGCCTCTTCTGTAACATGAGTGCACAGGGTAGTACTACTACACTGAGAGAAGCAGGGCTGTGAGGCACCCACTCCCCATTCAGCTTTGACCTTACCGTTACGGGAGATGTCCAGTTCCACCAGCTGCATGAAGTTGGCAACCTCTGGGGGAAGTCTCTGGATTTCATTGTCGCTCAGACCCAGCTTGCGCAGGTTGAGAAGCCTAAAGAAAGGCTGTGACAGGAGAGAACAAAACTGGGTCAGCAGTAATTCTGTGGGAAACCTGCCTTCTCCCCTCAGGCCAAACCTGAGCATCCATCCCTGGAGAAAACTGCCTTCTCTCATAACCTCTCTCCCAGTGAGGTCCTCAAAGTGCAGTCACTGCACAGATGAGAACCCTGATTAAGGCCTTTTGCCCTGGTCTGTTGTAGAAGACAGACATTTAATGGGTTTCGCTTGATGATTCATTTAACATCTCTACTATACCACTGCTCTTATCCCTCCCTTCTAGAATACAAAATGGACGTTCCTTGTTTCCCAAGAGAACAGTTCATCTTAGACGTTCGAAGACTAGCACCAGGAGGAAGTCACTATAAAGCAGCTTGCCAGCAGACACTACAGTGTTTATGAGTCTGGTCCAGAGAAGCCAACAAAGGAGAAACATAAGGGGACTTTCAGACTGAAGTCCTGTCCCTGCTGTCACACACATCTGCTGTACGGTATGTTTTGTCAGGACAACAGTGACAACATCCCTACACCAACAGGGAAAGCACGTGTGCCACCTGTACAGGGCAAGAAAAGGAACAGGCTAGCTAGCTGTAGGGCCCAGGTAACAAAGAATTAGAGAAGGAAATTCCTTTCTAGAAACACCACAGTCACAGAAATGTCAACTGGAAGGGACCTCCAGAGCTCTCCTTGTCTAACAACATCCAACTTCTTCACACCTCCTCTTGTTCTCAGAAGTCAATTATACTAGCTATAAACGGTAAACAGCAAGATTCATCAATCATACTCTTTCTAGACATCAATAGTAAGTTTACTAAATGCAACATACTATAATTATCAACTGAACAAATCTTGCAGCTGCTTCTAACTATTGTCGGACATAGGATACTGAACAGGATGGAAAACAAGGCGGTAGTGTTTGCTGCATTTCCTGGATTGTTACAGAGTCCTGGGAGTAACAAACAAACAATATTGGGCCAGTGCAGAAAATGAAACCGTTTTAAGACGTTTACCCATAACCCACAAATAGATAAAGGCTGTTGCGCACAGACGTAGTAAAACCATGGCTCTGATTAAGTGTTTGGGTTCTGCCACAGTACTCTTAAGTCATCTTTAGCCATTTATGAGTTTTAGATGGCCAATCCTTAAGAAGCTAATAACTTGACCTGTGATGCAGGAAAAAAAAAGGAGCGATGAAGCTAGGAACAAACTCAGGCCTGCGAAGTGACACACAGAAGCCACTTCTAATCCATGTAATCATCCTGTCCGTCCCACACCAGAGGCAGAAAGGGAGTTACAGTAAGCAACAGAAAATGTAATCACAGGATTACTTAGACATCAGAAAACATGTCCAGAGAGTCAGGGCTGCTTACACAGACCACACTGGCAAGGATCAAACAAGAATTTGAGTCTGAACCTTCCTTCTCAGTTGCCTTTCCAGTAATCCATCTGCATAAAAAGGTTGCTGAAACAGAGCTCTCCAGGAATAGTTGTGGGGGTATTGAGATGAGGTTTGAGGCGGTGGGACCCACAACTGTCACTTGTAACATTGCAAAGAACATTAATACAGACCAGATAAAGGAGAGGTAAGAAAAGGAGACACACAACGTAACTGCGAAAAGATACGCAGACCATGAAGAGAGGTGCTCGCCCTACTAGAGGGGATGATGAAGAGGTCTAACTTGAGAAGTTTCTCTGCCATAGATCAAAACCCCTGCAGCTTCCCATGGAGATGTCCCAGTGCAGAAGTGCTGCTAGGTGCAAGTCCATGTTTGAAGGACTGCAAGACATGGAGCGGCCTTTGCTACGCGGAGGTTGTCGTACTTCCACATCACTCCCCATACTGAAAGGGAGAAGTGCTCTGGGATGAACAGCAGTGATATGAAATTCATACTCCTGACGTCCTAAAGTGGTACAGGAGACCATAATAAGCAAGAAAAGCAACAATAAAAAAAGTCCTCTTGATGCTGAACAGCATGAGTCCTTTTTAATTCAGTTTATCTAATGCAAATCAGTTTAATAAGAAAGGAAGTAGGTGAAAGTCTAAATGACAACAAAGGTTCAAGCCAGAGCAGGAGGTTTAGAGATTTGATTTGCTATTGTTTCCTAGATCCTTCTCCTAATTTTAGAATGCAAGGAAATTCCAGGCAAGACATTGTGTTGACCTGCTAGAGCCTACAAGTTGGAAAACAGCAAAGGGACAAACAGGACATCTATAGTCCAAACTTTTAGCACTTCTGCCTACAGATTTTAGGCCGTCTCAAAACAGATGTGCACACCTAAAAAAAATTAATTTAGAATAAAGTCATGCTACATGTTGCACTGCAGTATATACAAAAAGCATTTTTTGACACAATAAGAGATTTAAAAGCTAATTTCCATGAGGCAAACCGGTAGCTGTGAACATCGACTTCAGTTTTCCCTTACACTTAAGTTTTACTTTCTTAGCTAGGCCATCAAAATCAAAACAACATTAACACTTCTTTGGCACAGCAGTTAAATTGCAATAAACTGCATGGATACCACAGAATAAACTGCGTAACAGACCTTTTACTAGCATAACTACCTTAGCGAAAATAATCAGAGCCTACAGGCACGTCTGTGAAGCCAAGTGCAGACCAAGCCTTGGAATTAGGCTTGTGACAATCTCACAATTATTCCCATCCAATTATCTTTGTTTCAGGGAGACATCTACTAAAGATCATGTTCCAAAAATGCCTTGCTTTGTACGCTACTGCTTTGTATCAGTTAAACAGCATTTTTTCTCCCCCAGTTGTGGTGTTGTTTTTTTTTAAAAAAAGGTAACCAAAAAACTTCAAAACCTCACAGTGCTGACCGACTATTCTGTCTGTGCACAAATTTCCATTCAGCAAACAGCAAGACAACAGTAGTACATCCCACTTCTTAAGACTCACTTAAGCTGGACTTGAATAAAATATTTCTATGTGACAAAAATTCAAACTAGTCAAAAGTCAGCAGCGGAGGTCACAAAAAAAAAAAAGAAAAAAAGCGCAGCTGAATTACAGTGTTCCCATGCAAGGATTAAGATTTTTATACGGCGGGGGGGGGGGATGGGATGCGGGGGCAAGTTAAGTAGAATCTAAGCAAGCCACCATGTCTACTCTGTCTAGCAAAACCACTTACTCCTTATCATTAACCCCTCACCAACAGGATGAAATACAGTGAATGAAATACTGCTAGCCAAAGCACAGATACACCAGCAAGTCTGTACTTCCCCCCGACAGCCTGCTTTGCTCCTGAATGTCTTTACTATACCAGCACAAACAGTTTTGCCAGCAGAGCACACCAACATTGCCATAACCAGTCCAGTAGACCTAACTGCCGTTGAATCACAGAAAGGCAAAGGTAGACCAGCACTGCTGAAGCAAATAAACAGGCGCTGGTTGTTCAGAGATGGGACAGTCTTCAGGAATAAGCACTTGAAAGCACAGAAGAGATGTGCTTCCCACTTATACATCAAAGCTTTTAGAAAACTAGCAAGCAAAGTCTGCCCTTCTCTCTACTAGGACTACAGCTAGTCTGATGTAAAATACAGCCACGTGATGTAATCAAGAACAATGCAAACGCTGCACCGAAGACGACACACAATTTTCAGGTCAATATTTTGTGAACCGGGTTCTTCAACTCATAAAGTCCAACAGCCAAATTTACAAAGCAAGACCGCACGGAAGATTAATTTGTGACACTGGAAATGGAGAACAGATTAATTTTAAAATTGTTACTGGAACCAGGAGTGAAAACTTAAGCAAATGTGTCTTTGGAGACTGGCAATTATCCCTTTCTCTAATCAATGTTAAGCCTGTTTCATACAGCTAGCAAAAAAAAAAGAAAAAAAGAAAGTCACAAATTTAGCACTATACTGAATGTCTCTGTTACGATGAAACATATAGACCTTCAAGATTTTCTGAGTATTAAAAAAATAAATTAAATAATAACCAAATCTGCATGACCTAGATCTTTCACTGTCCAAACTAGACTGATAGAAAAGATCAAAAATAGAACTTTGAGAAAAAAAATAAGCAGTAATCAGTCACTGTTTCCTGGCATACCAGAAGCCTGAAGACCACACAGAGCAAACACGGATTAGTACAAGAGGATTCCAGCGCACAGGAATTCAGCCAGCTCAGAGTGCAATGGAACTTACCACAAATATATAAAAAAAAAAAAAAAAAGGTTCAAGACAAAGATCAGGGGCTGTACTAATATATTAACAGCATAGTTGGGTAACTAGGGGGGAAAAAGCCTTTCTAAATTAGAATATATTACAAAGATACTCTACTGTTGAATTATGTGAATTGTTACGGGATGGCTAAGATGGAAAACTACTACAAAACCATCTTTCAAAAAAGGTTCAGGGGGCATAAATTCTGACAATATGTGGAGCACAGCAGCTGCAATACAACAGATTGGAAATACATAGGCCATTGCTCTCAATGTACTGATTGGCTGAAAATTAGTATAAGGTATAAATAGCCTGTAAAGCACTCTAAACCAAAAGATAAGAAATATTCCAAAAAATTGTAACATTGAAAAAGAGACAGAAAAATGTGAAATGCAGGCTCTGCAGCACGTTTTGAGATGTAACTTCCTCATTCAGCAGCCTTTCTGAAAATGAAAGCAGGCAAACATGAGAAGTCATTCAAGATTTATCTGTAATTTCTGAAACAAAATTCAATTACTTAATTTTCTTTTAAAAAGGCAACCTAGATCCATGAATTTTTCAGTCAAAAGGGACAATGAAGTAATATCCTTTAATTCTTTGTGTATCGCAGACTTTTATCACAGAATCATGAAATAATTCAGGTTGGAAGGAACCTTGGCATATCTCTACTCCAACCTCTTACTGAACGCAGGGTCAGCAATGAAGTCGGTCCAGGTCGCTCAGGCCTTCGTCCAGTCAGGTCTTTCAAAACCTCCAACGACGGGACTCAAGGATCCAAAAATGCTCTGGGTCCTTGGGTGCACCACTTAAATTACTGTCACAGTGAAAAAAGCTTCCTTGTCCCCAGATGGAACCACCTAGCTCCATGATGCCATGCCTCTCATCCTCCCCCACGCACTGCTGGGCTCCGTCTCCTTGATAAACTCCCTGCACACATTGGCAGGCTGCTATGAAGTCCCCCTGAAGCAAGTGTCTTCTCCAGGCTGCAGAAGTCCTGTTCCCGCAGCCTGTCCTGTCAGGGCACACGCTTCAGCCCCTGCCCACCCTATAGACCCTCTCCTGAACTCACACCAGTTTGGCAATGCTGTTCTTGTACTGGGAGTCCCACGATGGGTGCAGTACGGAGGGGTGCTCTATGGAGGGGAATAATCACTGCCCCGGTCCCTGGGTGCGCTCCTGTCGGTACAGGCAGCACGCTGCTGGCCCTCCGCGATGCCAGGGCACCCCACAAGACCCTACGAGGAGCTGAGCTTTGAGTACAGTGAACAAGGATGAAAGCCGAGCACCTTTAGCACGACATCCAGCAGGAAGAGTGCAGAGGAGCTGGCCACGTATGATACACAAAGAATGCTGCCAACAATAGTACATGCAACGTAAAGTCAAATTCACGGGCCTGTTTGCATAACCAAATAAAAACCCTCAAACGCCCCTTTTTGCTGTAGCCAGGCAAACACTGAAGTGTGCAACCAGCATAAACTACGGACAAGAATCATCAAAACTTTAGGAGACCCCCAACTGTGACAACGCTTTCACAATTAAACCGCACCAGTCACTCGGAAGCTACACTTACGAGGGTGACACAGCTACTCACCTATAAATGGGTTGGGTTCCCAAGAAACTCCAGGTGAGCCAGTGGACCACCGTGAGCTATTTATTCTAGTCCTGTTAGAGTACACAACACTTGCTTGTCAGCTAGGTCCAACTAACCACAATTAAACTGGAAAGACTTTACTTCTGTCTTAATGACAACTGACACCTCAGCAAATTTGGAAGGCCCACTTCAATACTGAAATATGATGATATATGCAGAAGTGAGAAAGGATAAAACCCCAACACAATTACTAATGAACCTCTTGATTCAGACCACTGCCTCTGGAGTAATTTTATAAAAGAAAAATACTGGGCTAATAGAGCGGAATCACTGCTATGACAAAACTATCGGGGAAAGAAATGGTCAGCTTCAAAGTGAAATATTACAAGCAGAAAGCCATCCTGACCATACAGTACTCACCTTCAATGGTTAGGTCAGTCCTACTCAAGGCACACAATAGATTGTGGTTTTATTTGAGGTTATCCTGAGAAACAGTAACAGACTCAGCCCGTTTGGGAAAACAAGAAACACTGGTAGCAGCAAATACAGGCTCTGTTTGGCAGATTCACCTTTGGCTTCTGCTGAAGAACCGAAATACCTGTGTATTGAGAAAGTCCTGAGCTGCACACACTGACTCCAGGGCCACTGATCTAGGACACATTTGTTACTGATAATGCGAGGATGCCTGACACCCCGTTTTGCAGAGCTTCTCACTCAGTGAGACACAAAAGCACAGAAGTTCCCAATCCCATGGAGTTCAGTATACATGAGGCATTTTGCCTGTACTTAATTTATAAGCCAGGTTAGTCCATGGCTCCAGCTGTGGTGTTCACCAGTGGTGAACTCTTACATGGCAAAGCAAAACGAACCCAAGAAGGGGGAAATACACAACGGATTTAGAAATGAGTTTCTGGCCTCATATCCTCAACATGCCACGACTGCTCTCAGCAATGCAGATGGGTGGCATTATAGGTGGTGCTGGCCAAAGTTGAGAGCAGAGGTGCCTAACTCCTGAGTAGAGTCAGAGTCTGACAGTCCCTTGTACCCCTTCCTCATTCATTACACGTGAGGAACTCTGACTGTCCAACTCCAAAACTGGCTGCATCAGCCACCTCCTGTCCTTGCAAGACAGAAAAGAGCCATCCACCACTACCTTCACACACAGCCTCTATCAGCATGAGGCCAGGATCTCACTGCCTGTGGACACCAGCACACAGCTTCCAGCTAAATTAAGAAAGCAAGGTAAGTTTCTAGAAAGCCAGTGTCTGCAAAACTGCTAAGTAGTTATGTAGCAGGCCAGTGAGTGTGTGATGCCAATCTCCAAATTCATCCAGTTCACTCAAAGAGGCAATCTGCATCACAGAGGCAGGTCCAGCAGAACCACAGAATGGTTGAGGTCGGAAGGGACCCCTCAAGATCAACTAGTCCAACCTCTGCTCAAAGCAGGGTCAGGGTCAGCTATAGCAGGCAACGCAGGGCTGTGCCCACTCAGATTTTTAATATCTCCAAGGAAAGACATTCTGCAGCCTCACCGGGCACACATTCCAGTGTTCAACCACCCCTCCGGTAATAATAATAATTTAAAAAAAAAAAAAAAAAAAGAAAAAGCGTTTCCTTATGTTTAAACAGAATTTCCTCTATTTCACTCTGTGCCCATTACCTCTTGTCCTGCCACTGGACACCACTGAGAAGAGTCTGGCTTGGCTCCATCTCCTTTGCTCCCTGACATCCTACACACATCAGTAAAATCCCCCTAAGCCTTCCCTTCTCCAGGCTGAATAGTCCCAACTCCCTCAGCCTCTCCCCCATATCACAGATGTCCCACTCTCTTAATCATTTTTGTGGCCCTTCACTGGACACACTCCTGTATGTCCATGTCTTCCCCACGCAGGGGGAGCCCAGCATCGGACCACAGCCCTCCAAGTGTGGTTTCACCAGAGCAGAACAGAGGTGAAGGATCACCTCCCTTGACATGCTAGCAATGCTCTTCCTAACTGCTGGTCAACTTGTGGTCCACCAGCACCCCCACTGTTTCTGCACAGCTGCTTTTTAGGTGATTGCTTGTACTGCTGCATGAGGTTATTCCCCCCCAGGTGCAGAAATTGGTATTTCCCATGAGGTTCCCATGGGCCCATTCTCCCAGCCTGTCAAGGTCCCTCTGAACAGCAGCACAACAATTTGGCTCATGCCAAGTCACCCACAGCATGTATAGACACAGCAAAGTCATAAAGTGCCCTTGGAAGCCCAGCCTCTCATCTGTAACAGGCCCTAGAAAGTGTCTGAAGGAGCTTGCTTCCATCTTCCTCTCTGCAGTAGCACGCTTCCAACTAAACTGTGTTTCTTCAGCTTGCTGACATGACATACTTCCTCCAGACCTCAGTCCTGCCTCTTTGGCCATCAATGTTCGTATCTGTGAAGCTCCCAGCATTAGTACTGGGGATGCAGCAAAGCCCCAGGACACGAACAAAAGGCTAATGGAGCTATTAGGTTAGCCTAGAGAACCACAGCAGTCAGATAGCGATGCTGGGAATTTGGACACCACCCCCAAGTGCTCCCTTTCTGCTGCAGAGTAACGCTTAGCTGAGCCTTGCCTCAGCAGAGCCCCTTGCACACTTATTCAGTCAGATCAGAAGGCGGAACATGAAAAAAAAAGGAGAAAGGACAATGGATAAAAGGATCAGAACAAACCCTCTGAGCTACCATTCAACTACGCCATTTCCCAGAAACAACAAAATCCTGAGGGCAGGCATGGAAAGGCAACCATTGCCCGAATGGGATTAATGGCCAAAGAGCCAGCCTGGCACAGCGGGGCAGACAGCGTCAGGTAACCCCAGCCACCCTGTGCTGCCAACACCAGCTCTTCAGAAGAGGCACAGTGGAACTGGCAGGAGGCAGGGAAAGGGCTTCACTCCTGGAACAACCCAAGCAGTCTGATGATGCATGGCAGGGTCAGGGATGCAGACCTACTAAGCCCACCAAGCTTCCCACGCACACTGCTGGTGCCCGTGACGCTGGCATCCAGCCCACAGCAATCACGGCTGCAGAGTCCCTGCAATGTGGCCAGAGCCCTGTGCCCATCCATGATTCACACAATGGCAACACAAGCCCGTGTGTCCTACAGCTCCCATCCCACCTGCAGAACGACGCGTCTTCACAGTCAAGCAAGCAGAGAAAGCCGTTTGGGTGCCGAAAGCCTGGGACTCGGAAAACACTGACTGCTTCTGCATGCACAGTGCTCCCCGCTTCCAGGTTGGCCCCAGGCCCAGGTTCATGATTCTTTTCTGAATCTTTGTTTTCTTGAGGCTATAGCAAAAGGGCTTCTGGCCTACCCGAGGCTGAACTCCAGCTCTCCCCTCACCTACTGCTGCTGAGGCAAGGAGATCCCCTCCGCACTCCCTGCTTTAATGCACAACACTGCTTCACACGCATCTCAATCCCACACATCTGGGCAGAGGCATTTGTCCCGTTTTACACCCGGAACATCAGTCCTGCTGAAGGCACTGTGTCTAATCCTGGGGGAAGGGGACTAGGACATGGGGTTCTTTGTTCCCCAGCATCACCTTGCTGCTCTCCGACCACCAGCCCCCACAATCCTGCCTGTACCTGCAGAAGAGCCATCTCCGTGGTGGCCAAGAGGGAGGGAGGAGGGCAAATGGACACCTGGGCTCCTCTACCAGTTTCTCTGGAGAAGGAGCAATGCTGTCCTGCAGCACAGACAGCTCAGGGGGCTGCCTTGGTGTTAGGACCCCTGCTGCAAACAGCAGACAGGGTGGGGGTGGCTGTCAAGTGCCATCAGGCTGTAGGGACATTTCCCCCCTCAACTAACCATACTTCAAATAGACTTCAACGAAACACTTCATAAAGACGGGGCATTTCTCAAGGTGAGGCTGTAGCACTACTGAAGGGGAGCAGGACATGTGCCAGAGGAAGAGGAGTCAGACACCCAGCTTACATAACTGTAGACCCACAATGACCTTACACATAGGCCAATGTCTTTGAAACAAGGCAGTGACAATTTACAGATCTGGAGTCCAGGAGCTGGGTCTACACTGTAAACACAGTTTGCACACCGGAATTGTACAAAACCTTTTGCTTCTGCAGCCAAAACTATCCAGGTGTTCCCAAGCTCTGCTACCCAAACAGTGGGTCTCAGATGCCTCCTTTTCCTCAAAAACAACCTGTGACAACCCAGGCTTCCTCAGAGACAAAGGCCTGGAGACAGAGGTGTTTGGCCCAGGTGATTTTGCTGCAGGGACTGAGTACACCAGCAGTGCTTGCTGTTTTACTTCTCCTCCAACACAGGCTAAGGGGATCCAAGGCAGGGTTTTTGCTAACCTTTCCAACCCTCAAGTGCCAGTGATAAGGACAGGTCCTCCTTACATCTCATTACTCTTAAGAGAATTTCAAGCTCAACTCTCAAACCCTGCTGGTACAGTCCCACCACCTTCAGCAGGACAGCACAAGCTTAATTAAAGGCAGGATCACAATGTGTAGCAGGAAAATAATTACACCTCTCCTGGTGATTCACAAACAAGAAGAGGGGCTGGTTTCCCATGCCACCAGGGGCTGGGCTCACAGCAGCACGCAGCAGAGCTCCTATGTTTGTCCCCAACCAGAGCAAATGCACAGGACTGTCACTGTGGGCAGGTGGTGTCCGCCAGCAGTGAAATGCGGCGGCTTGGGCAGCTCCTCAAAACACAGCAAAACCAGATCACATATCTGAGCCCTGTGTTTCATTCACATCTTCCTGGTCAAACACGGGCTTGACATCTTAAGAATTGCCCATGGAGGAAGCAGAGACTTTGCTGCATGCTCCACAGCCAAGGCGCCAGCACGCAGGAGCACACGTGTCTGCCTTTCCAGTCTCGGAGACCTACAGGTAGAAGTGTGAACAGAACTGGGGTCCCCTGCTTTTACATCTGTGATGAAAGAAAGAGCTGATCTTTGACAACCGTGCCAGTGGTATTGCCTTTGGGGAAAGCCAGCTGTGCAAGATTCAAGCAGAGCTGGAAGCAAAAACTGCAAAGCAAAACATGTGGGAGTTGAACAGCTCTAAGGTTAAACTCAGTCCTTCCAAGCCACTGTGCTCAAAGCCAACGTCTTACAGGTAAGGCCACATAACCAGAAAGACTTCTATCCCACAGGTGGCCAGCTTGGGCAGGATGCCAGTCCCAGAGGCTGTACAGCTCCCTTAGCAGAGCAGGACTCAGTCCACTTCCAGCAGAGCCAGGGGCATCCAGTTAACACTAGGTTGCATCACCAGAGCCATGAACGCAAGACACACCTTTCCCTGTATTAAGCAAAATGATGCAAGCAATGTATGTTCCCAGAAAAGCTAGATTCAAGGAGGAAGATCACTCCACCTGAAATCTAGTGAGGATAACAGTTAATGGTAGCAGAGGTCAAAAAGGCAATCGCCACTGCCGAGAGATGAGAACATCAGTTTGGAGCTCCAGCAGAGAGGCGGCACCTCAGCCCCTGCCAGGCAGCCCTGGTGCCACGGGGAGAGCACCACTACGACTATCCAGGTAGACCCTTGCACCCGGGCGTTCCTCAGGGAGCCTCACACCAGTTACTCAGAGGCTCAGCCTGAGCCACCCAGGCAGGCACGGGATGAGAGCACAGGCAGCGGATACAGACCACTTGCCATCCTAAAAAAGCGGTCTTCCCAAATAACCGACTCCAACCTTAGCAGCATTTGATTCTTCGCTCCTCACAGCATTGGCCACAGATACTAAACTGGCTTAATGGTGAGCATCAGGAGGACGGGGCCAGGCTCTTTTCAGCTGTGCCAGCAACAGGACAAGGGGCAACGGGCACAAACCACAACACGGGAGGTTCCATCTGAACATGAGGAAAGACTTCTTTACCTTGAGGGTGATGGAGCACAGGGACAGGCCACCCAGAGAGGCTGTGTGGTCTCCTCTGGGGACGTGCAAAACGTGCCTGGATGTGACCCTGCAACCTGCTCTAGGAGGACCCGCTTTAGCAGGGGGTTGGACTAGACAGTCTCCAGAGGCCCCTTCCAACCCCCACCATTCTGCGCTTCAGCCTCTTCTGGCCACAAGCACATAATCACAAACACCTGAAAGGCAGCAGCCCAGCAAAGTCCCAAAGAGGAACAGCTGACACGCTGCAGCAGCCGAACACCAGGCTCAGCAGCCTTCGGCAGAGCTCCGCTTTGCACAGCCCGCCGTGGCAGGCCACCTTCCCGGTGCTCCAGCAGGCAGGGCAAAGGGGGGCTCTCCTCCCCATCGGCCCACACACAGCACAGGAGGAGGGGACGCTCCTCGCCTGCCCACCCCCCGGCAGGCCCACGACAAGGAGGAGATGCAGGGAGGGGCCTGGGCAGGGCAGGCATGCCGAGGGTGCTGAACACGGGGGGCTCCGCACGCCCCCCCCCCCAGCGGGGCTCAGAGCTGGGGAGCCCTGGCACACACACAGGCTGCTCCCCGGCTGCAGGGACACAGCCGTCCCCGAGGCAGACTGGCCGGATTTCCGACTATTTAACCCCACGTACCAGGCCCTGAGGAATGTATTTCAAATATATAAAAGTACTTAAGCGTCAGGAATACATTCCAACTAAGACAAAGCAAGTTGTCTGCAAGCCAAAGGCTCTCCAGCTGCCTCTTCCCAGGCATTTAAGCCGGGACTGAGGAATGCAGTCCCCTCTGGGGCCGGACGGCAACTGCTCTCCCCGAAGACAGCACGCTGCTCGAGGACAGCACACAGGAGCAGAGCAGAATCTCTGGTCCAAATTAAATAACAAACTAATCCAGCGCCACAGAAAGGAAATCCCCAAGCCAGAATTAGATCACGACACCACAATTAACACCTCGCTATTGGGAAGAGCTGGCGGGGGGGGGGTGTGCGCGCTACTGACAGAAGCAATTTGTGGTCTCAGACTGCATCTTAAACACAAAAGCCTACCAGTGCATAAACAGCAGGTCCCCCCTGCTGAAACCAGAGCACAAGCGACCCCCACCTCGGTCCTATACAGTGGCCTGGGAGGAATCCAGAGGACAAGTGCCAGCGACCCATCAGCATTCCCTGCCGCAGACACGGAGCATCCAGTGGCATTTTCCACTGAAATACTGCAAAAGCATTAATCTGGACAGACTTGCTGGGATCATTCCATGGGACAGCGTTCTGGCTGCGGGTCAAGAAGCAAAACCTAATCTACACCAAACACTATCCAAAGACCTCTCCCCCCCCTTTCTTACCTATTCTACATTTCTGGCTTTTCACCCAGCCCCCTCCCCAGCGGCATACCAGCACCTCGGGAATGGCCTTCTGCAGGATAACAAAGGGATCCAACCAACCAATCTAGTTTTTTTCTAAACCATCTTCTGACCAAAGAAGGGTGAACTAGCAATTACAAAAAAGCAATTTACTTATCTGTAATGCCACAAATATTACCAACGGGGAAAAATGCCCCAAGAGCTATACAGTAACCTGCTCTGATTGTTTCAAATAGGATTGTATTTTCTTGAGGCAGAAATCATTATCACCCTATAAGTTTATACACAGATGCATCTCCAGCACTGAGAGGCACCATAAACAAACAAACAAACCAACCCAACAAATAAGCTCTAACCCTGAAACTGGGAAATCGAGACAAGGCAGACAAGATCAAGTTGATTAACTGGTACAGAGCAGGGCATTCGGACTACAGCAGACTGTACACTCAGGGTTCGTGGAAGCACATTCTGGGCACTGGAAAAGCCTTAAAGAAGAGTTAAGTGTCCCTGTGTGGAAGGAGACAGCAGGAGATTCTCAGGCACAAAAGCCACAAACAACTCCTCTGAACAGGAAGAGTACAAAGAATAGGAAGGTGCCAAAGCAGCTCTCAGGGGAACAGCTCAGACACACACCATTAAATACCCTGAACTAGAAATGGAAAAAAGGAGGAGTCAGAAACCGAAGAGAACCTTGCAGTGGTGCAAGAACTCTGCAGGCGGTCACATCCCTCTGCTTCAGCACACAGCGTGTCTTACCATCCACCATGCTCTTTCACCACTGTTCCCTGCATCATTCCAGTTTCTGTCAGGGAGATGGTGAAACAAGGTTATGAAATTCAGGAATATTCAAGGGGGGACGTATGTAACAGGTCAGAGGAGACCCAAAGAAGTTAACCTAGTCCTGTCTTCACCTCTAACCATCAATGAAACACCACCTAAAACATTCCTGGAAGATATTCAGACAATAGCCAAACGAACTAAGGAGAGATCTTAGAGATGCAAGGAGATAGGGCAATGAGCAAATGCTCTGTAGGGCCACTGTGATACTGCATTTACACTTTAGAGGCAGCATCCTGAACACAAGCAAGGCAAGGTGAACACATGTCAGTGATTGTCACCAGGGAACAGGCAGAATACCGTAAGGTGCAGACTCGTTCCAAGCAGCAAACTCAGCAGCCGATGCACCCAAAGACATGGAAGATGTCACGAACCACAAGACAGAGACACATCTAGAGGTTTACAATTACTGGGTCAGCTGAACCCAGGGGAAAGGCTGAGTAGGTGCTTTCATTGATGACCTCCCTACATCATAGAAAACCAGAGCAATGGAAGATTTGGTGAGAGGCAGCACCATTTAGGCTGTAGTCACCTAAATGATCGCGAACTCTTTGCTTCACTGAATCTCTTTGCCACTCAGTACACCTTTTTACCTCACTTTTACACGTAACTCAAGCTTTCTCTAAGACCTGAGCTCCTTTTGAGATCCACATAAGGCAGCACACCCACGCTCTCCAGCAACAAATCTGACTACACACCTTGGAGCTCAGAGAGAAGTGAATATTAAGTCAATTCTTATTTGTAGACCTTAAAGCATAAAATCATTTCTGTGCTCTTTTCTGTTCCCTTGTTTGTATGTCCAAGAAGCATATGTCCAAGAGTTTTATTAGCTCTTTTTTCCACAACTGAGCCTCGGCTATTACTGGTCCAGCACAAATCCTAAATCCCCCTAGTCACCTCCCAGGACTTATAAGACAGACAGTTACTGCACTGAGAGAAAAGAATAAAGGTGAAATGGCCTTCACTTATTTCAACTTCTGGGCAGCAGCAGATCCAGAATACCTGGCTTTTGGAGAAACAAAGCCACATCCATTTGTACACATTAACTCATACGGCTCCTGAACTCCTGGAAGGAATAGAGAGGCATGCCAACTCTGTGCACAGGTCTCGCAGCAATCAAGTGAAACCAGTTTCTTGACTGGTTTTGTTGAACAAATGCAGCTTGCAGTTTTGACAAAGCCTGTGATGCAAAAAATTCAGGTGCAGAACAAGAGAAGGTGCCCACCACACACTCAAGCCTTAATGGGCACCAAAGCTGGCTCACGCTCCTTACAGCACTGTGAACCATGGAGGGGCCCAGTCACCGACATTCGTCGTTCCCTGACTTTCTCAGGGAAGGGCTATTAGCATGCAGAGATTAAAAGGAGCAGCTTTACTCCTCCGTGGAAGTAAATAAAACCCAAGATCCTCCTTGCAGGCCTCAGATGCCAGGAAATTAAAAGCTGCTCTTAATTAGCTTTGCAAGGCCCCACCTTGCCTTGGGAAAGTGACAAACACCACGCTCAGGTTTCACCCTGCTCAGTGCAGCAGGATCCCAGGCTCTGGACAAAGGACACCGATGCTCTTGCCCCAGGCCAACAGCAGCTAAACAGGAGGAACCGCTGAAACCCGGACTGTTTCTACCAGCCTAGAAATTGCCTTGCCAAGATGCAAATAGCAACAAGCCAGAACAGGAAGGAATCTGCACCGGACCCAAAATACCTCCTCTCCCTGGTGCTCTAGCCAGGTGTCCGTTGCTCATAATTTTCAATGCAAGCTAATAACAGCTCATCGGGCAGCAGGAAAAAAAAAAAAAGTTTACTGCACTGGGCCAGATTTGTCATGGGCATTTTAGCAAGGAAAAAGCAAAGCAGAGCAACTGCAAGCCTTCCACTGGGCAGCCCTAGGGTTTGCCTCTTCAGCACCACCACTATTCAAAAACTTGGCATCAAAAGCTAGCTCTCAATTTCCTCCTTTTCCCCGGCTCTGCATGATCCCTCAGCCTGCCCCAATCTCACAACACTTCCCTGCCCAGGTATCCGTCCAGCAGGTCTCCAGCAGCCTGTCCCTCTGCATGCTGCTGCTGACACAGAAGAGAGGTCTCCTCCCTCCTCCACATTGACTTCTTCATAATTTTCAGTCCCTACTCAGCTCCACCCTCTCTTCCTCCTACAGCAGGTCCTTCGAGCTCTACTCCACCCAGGTTTCTTTCGACCTCTCCCTTTTGCCTTCCCATACTCCGAACCTGAGCACTCCTCTGAAAGCACATCAAGAGCCTCTGGATGCCTGACGATCACGCTCAGCTCCTGGGCTGTGACTGGCTCCCTCCGCCACCTCCAAATTCCTCCTCTGAATTCCAGACTGCGTTCATTCCTTTCTGGTGAGACCTGCACCTCTGCAGTGCTTCATGGAGAGTGGACTAAGTGAGTCAGGTAGCTTTTGTAGCTCTAATGTAATGATTTAGCAGGCTGCATCCCTAAAACCTATAGCCTAGCTGATGGGCCTGCTATTTATCCTGCTGTTGTAGCGTGCCACACACTCACAGCCCTGCAGAAATCACTTTATGCAAGCCAGGTAAAGCAGAAGTCAGCATAGAGCAGGGTATTTTCTCCTCTGGAATTCAGACACCCTCATGAAAAGCACAGTGAACTTATCAAATGGAATTTATCATTTTCCATTAAATCATGCTGTATCACCCTGGCAGCAAATCCCTGCAACAAGGCAGCAGATGCTCCTAACACAGATTTAATCTATCACTTCGAACAACCAGAGTATACCCACCATAATGAAAAACTCAGACCTGAAACCGGCAAGATTCCACATGGGACAAATAAAAAAGAAGGAAAACAGAAGAATATTCAGCACTGCAGGACGGAGAGAAAGCAGGATTCACTTCTACAGCTTGGAAGAGAGAGTTCAGGAAAGCGCAGCGGTGTCATTCAGAAATGCCAGGAGGCAGGCAGATCATCTAATCAGATCAAGAGCAAAGCAGCAGCAGGAAGGGGACATGGGAAGTTCTGGTACAGAAGAAAATGGTGCCACAGAAAAGAGCAAGAGATTGCTGGTGGTTTTGGACTCTGGAGCAAGTAAATAAAAGACAAAAGCACATCAGAGGTGGCCTGGTAGTGGGTGCTAGGTAAGAAAACCCACAGGAGAGGAGTCAGGTAAATTCAAACATTTTAAAGAAAGTTGTTTGCTAACTGTAAAACACCATGACTTTTCCAAAAGGCAGCTACCCCGCCATTCTTTTGCTTCAAGAATCACCTGCATGTGGAAGCCTACTCCAAAAATCCTGCCTGAGCCCTTAAAAACAAACTTGCTACCAAAGACCGTATATACTGTCTAGTTCACATTTTTCTAACAGGCACACTGCCCCCTCTCCCAACCCCATCCGCCTTCATGGTACACACAAATCCTCCTCCCAGTCTCTCTCTCTCAAAACAAAAAGCACCTTTCTGTGAAGTGCTACTCAGCTGGAAAGCATGCTCCCTACCCCAACCTAAGACCTCTCCCATTGCCCTCCCCCAGAGAAAATACATGCCCAAAATAAAGAGTACTGCCGTTCCCTCTTCCCCTGGTGGAAGGGCAAATTATCTTCATCCCACATCCACCTTGTGTAACATGCAGATTCTTACTCCTACATTAGGTATCTGCCCCTACCCACATGGCCCTCAACAGCAATATCCTTAAATAATGCTCTTCCTGCACATGAATTATGTACTTGGGACTAAAAAGCCTTCGCTGCTCCAGCAAGTTCTATTAACACAAACCATTAGGACACAGATAGGGTTAAACCTCAGGTGGATCTAACCTTTCGTCCTTGTTCCACCAAACTGCAGACCTCCTTATCAGCTGCCTCCAGACCACCCGTGGCACCAGCTGGAGGAAACTTGGGCTGGGGGGGGGTGGGGGGGTGGAAAGGGGAAAGATTGGGGGGCTTACTTCTGCCCGCTTTTCCTGACGCATCTCCCAGGGCGCAGCATCTCTAGGCAGCAGCCACCAGCTCCTTGGCTTTTCTCAGGAGCAGTTAGCACTCAGAGGGGCTCTGCTTGTTTCCTCTGTTGTTCCGCAGCTGCACGTATATGGATGCTCATCTTGTTTGCGAGGGAGGGTGCATTCAGGTTTTGCTAGGCATGGGCTGATACCCGTCACAACTGGAGAAAGCCCATAGCAGCTGCACTTGGTACAGAAGAGAGTGAGTACAGCAAGTCCAAAACGGTACTTCCTCTAAGACCCTCCTGGGATACGCGGCACAAGCAAGGTGGTGTCTTTGTATATATTCATCTTCGGTTGTTTTCTCTTGGTCCACTTCTTTCCTGAGCTCGCTAAACTCTGAGCATCCATTAAGTCATACGATAAGTACTTCCATGCTTCAGCTTAACTACATTTTGCATGAAAAATTATTTCATTTATTCTGAACTGAGCCCTTTTTGGTTGCACTTAATGCCTCCAGTCCTCATGCAAGGAGAAACAGTGGGCAGTTGCCCTCTGTTCATTCCCTCCAGGTCATTTGTGATACTCCAGAGCTCTGTCATCTGATGGAAGAATGGCACTATCTTTTTCAGACAGACTGAAGAGCTCTTGTAAACAATTATTTCCTTTGTGAAAAAGCTGTTGCATATTGGGTCTGACCACACCATTTTCTGCTCCCTGTTCTCCATACCTCTCCTGACTTTACTACATCTCTTTTAACAATAGAGGACCATAATCTTATCTGTCTGTGCTCTATTGTTTTTCTAATAATTCTCTGCAGAACAGTCTAAAAATTTGGGGGAATTCAAACACCAGAGAGGAACCCCAGATCCCAGGATAGTTCATGGCAAGAGCTCCAATGCTTCCAAGCCGAACAGATGTTAATAGCCGGAGTTAAACAACAGCCCTCACAAATACAAGCTGCTTGGGTGACCACAGGAAGGAGACAGTACTTCAGACAGGTACACGGTACCTGCTTTCACAGGCAGGACTACATCTATCTGATCACAGACTAAATAAAATGTCAGTATAAAATCTGCATTTATAATCCGGAAGATGCTCTTCAAAAGCTAAACAAAACCCAGAAGTATGTCAGTCCAAATGGGTTCAACGTAAAGACAAGGTAGGACTATGACTATTCAGCGGGATACGAAGGAGTTGAGCAGCACGAGAATCGGCAAGTTCACTGCAGGTATGTCGCAACTAGCCTCCTCTGCAAAAAAGACACTCATTCATAAGCCCTAACCAGCCTGTAACACATGTTTTCCAGTAGCTTGGGAAATATCCCCACCTAAAGTATAACAAGATCCCAAGCTACATGATAGAAGAGAGCTGATAAAGTATCATACTAGTGTCTCCATACCTCAGCAACACGCCCTCAACAACTGAATCCCAGAAGCAGTCCGCCTCACAGTAGTGCAAAGGAAGACAAGCAGGAAAGGCAGAGAGAACACAAAAATACCAGAGAGCAAGAAAAAAATATGCCATTTCTATACAAGTGAATCTGTTTAAGTAGGAATGCATAAATTGTACAGTTTAACAAACCAAACCAAATTATTTTGGCCTGAATCAAGAACGAGTTTTTGGTTTGCATGTTGGGTGGGTTTTTTTCCTCCAGATTTCATGGCAAATTTCCTAACATGTCAGTAATTCAACAAGAAACTTTAAAAGAAGAAATACTGACCTATTTCTCAATTTTTTCAGTAAAAAGGTGACGTAGTCTATATTCACTGACAAGCATCTATCCAAACAAGCTATGGTCAAATTCTCTCTCTATGGCACAAGTAATAATTAATTATCGTTTTTAAAATGGTACAATTTCTACAGGGGATATGTGGTAAAGTTTCCTCCAGAATATCCTACAGACCAGCAAAGCCTTAAGGCCTTCTCCCTCCTGAGATGCTGGTTCACATTCCAGTTCTTTTTTGCAGGACCTTGTACTCCAGATTACACAGTACAAGAGGCACATCACGTCCTTTCGGTTCCTGCTAAAAAGTACTTCAGGGCCCAAACACAAGAGCTCGGCCATTCCCGAGACTCCTGCCTTGTGAAAACAAACCCTTTGGGAGCCATAGATGTCTGGGTCGAGCCGGCAGCTGTCTGCAGAGATCTCCAGTCCTCTGCATCTACGGAGAAACCGCGTCTGCAGCACGGTGCGTGGCAGCACGCTAAAGATTTAGTACCTCTACGGATTTATGTATCTCTGCACGTTACCTGTGCAGAGGGCTCTGTGGCTCAACAGGATCGTGGCAGAAGTTGCAAGCACAGGCGGAAGCCCCAGGTAACAAGCATAAAGCACCTCTTTAATAAACTTGCTTGATACCTTCTGTGCTTTCGGGCTTAAACCAGAGCATTTGAACTGACGTTGTGCTTCGCTTAGCAGCACGCCTGGCTCGTAGCGCCGCCGAGTCGTGTAAAGCGTTTTCCTTCGGCGGGCAGGGGACCCGCCCCCGCAGCGCCCCGCACCCCGCTGCCCAAACCCGGGGCTCCCTTCCCGCGGCCAGCCGCAGCGGGCCAGCCGAGGGCCGCCGGTGCCCCCAGCCCACCCAGGACCCCCGCTCCCGCGGCGGGAAGCGCGGGGCAGCCGGCCGGGACTGGGACAGCCCGCAGCCGCGCTCCCCCGCCGAGGACGCGGGGGAAGGAGGCGCCGCGGGGAGGCCGCCGCCGGGAGCGGGGCCGGGTAGGCCGGGGCAGCGCCCGCCCGCTCCGCGCACGGGCCAGCGGGAGGCGGCTGCGGGGAGCAGGCGCTGGCGGCCTCGGCCGGGCGGCGGAAAGGGGCGGCCTCCCCGCCAGGCCGGACCGGGCTCCGCCGGCCTCCAGCCCCGTCAGGCCGGGCCGGGAGCGCAGGGCCGGGCGGCGGTCGCTCTCCCCGGGTGGCGGCGGGCCGAGGCCTCCAGCCGGGCCGGGCCCCGGCGGCGGGGCGCGGGAGGCCCACAGCGGGCCGCGGCCTCACCTTGGGCAGCTCCCGCAGCTGGTTGGCGTCCAGCAGCAGCTCCTCCAGCGAGCGGCTGTAGCGGTAGATCTCCTCGGGCACGGCCTGCAGCGAGCAGTGCCGCCGGTCCAGCGCCTCCACGTGCCGGTTGCAGCGCCAGAGCGGCGGCATGCACCGCAGCATCGCGCCGGGCCTCGGCCGCCAGCGGCTGCGGGGAGCGCAGGGGCGGGAGCCGCCGCGCCGGGAAGGGGCCTGCCCGAGGGAGGGCCCGGATGTGCGCGGCGTGGGGGGGAGGAGGAGAGGCGGGCGCTCTGGGCTGCGCGCCGCCCCTCAGGCCTGGCAGCCGCGCTCGGGCCCCGCCGCTCCCGGTCAGCTCCTGGGGCCGTGCCCCCCCCCCGCCCCGCGAGCGTCGCTGGGAAACGGAGCTCTCTCCCGCCCTGCCCCGCCCGCTGCTGAGGCGCCGGGAGCTGCCGCCGGCCCGACAGGCCCCGCAGGCCGCGGTCAGCCCCAGCCCGGGGCGCGGTGGCGGCTGCCGGGCCCGGGCACACGGCGCAGGCGGCTCCGAGGGCAGCGCTGCTGCTGGCCCCCTCCTGCCGCCGGTGCCGCGCCTGCGGCCGAAACCAGCCCGGCGCCCGCCGGGAGCTCTTCGCCCAGGGGAAGGAACGTCCAGAGGGAAAAATAACCCCGACTCTGTGACACAGCAAGAGCTGCGGTGGGCTCCCGAATAATTTCCAAGCGCAACGTGCTCTTAACCGGATAACCAGCCTGTGGGGTGAGGCATCGTTAGGAAAATACTTTGAAAAAAGCTAGTGCCGCTGTGTAAAGTTCTGTGAGGCACCAACATTCCTCTTTTAAGAAGAGTGGTTAGACTAAAGATAGTACACGAAGGGAATCAGAAGCGTGACGTAGGTTCTCGATGAAGGGAGCTCAAATGGTGACTGCAGACATGACTGTGAGCCAAGGGGGACACAACAGGGGTTTATAGAACAAGTGCTGCAAAAGGAGAAATAGAGAACCGTGATGTACATCTCCCCACACACATGGCAAGGCACGATCATGACAGACCGGGTTTAAAAAGCACAGGTGCTTTGGTTCTGGGACACATCGCCCAGGACGCTGCGTCGCAGCAAAGCGCAAGGTCCAAAGTAAGTTGCTGCCTCAAGTCACCCACAGGGCAACACAGTCCTCCTTGCTCTCATCCTGTACTGCTTGCGCAGTTTCCTGGTCTCTTAATCACTGCCTTGTTTTTTGCCCAGTTATTACTGCTTATTTATCACCTCTTCATTTCCCACCTCCAGCCCAGCTGTGTCACCCAGCCATCTCCTCTCCAAACAAGAGTCTTTCTCCCAGCTGTTTTTGCCTTGCACAGAGGCCTCCACACCAGTTCTCAAGGTGGATGTTTAACTCGCAGTAAAACTTGGAGAGAGAAATTGCTCATTCCTCAGTGTTTGGATGTGGCACCTCCTCACATGCACACTTGTGTGCCACTCTGCCCATCACCCCGGGAACAGCCTTAGACACCAGCCAACCCAAGGCAGCACACAGGCTCCTATATACTCTGCTTTCCTCATACTGCAAGAGTCAGAAATATTTCTGCAACAAATAGAAATGAAAACTGACTAATAGCTGAGTGACGTTAAAGAGTGAGGCACGGGCACTCATGAAAAGCAGGAGGAGGTGAGAGTTAGCTGGGCAACTGCACGGCCTTTCAGCTTCACCACTAGTAATGGGCAATGGCTGTGAAATTCTGAAGGAAGGATTTTTAAAAAACATTTGGGTTTATTAGTCTTTTATTTGCCTCCATTGCAGCATATTCTATAATAGAGAAAGCAAAAGTACTAGCTAGTGTAAATGCATCAGTTGGTGTAGTACCCCAGCAGAAATCACAAAGGTAGCTAGGAAAAAACTGGGGGTGAATACAGGACCTGTAAAACAGATGGTGAATCAGCCATCAGGGAGTAGAAAGATGAGATTTAAATTTTAAGACCAGCTCTAAGCGTTTGTACCAAAATGTAGGAACATCCCAGCTATGTTTCCTAGAAAATGGAGGTGCAGCACAACAAAGCACAAACTGCAATACTTGGAAGACAGTTTCATTAGTAGGTCTCCCTACATTTCAGAACAACTGCAAGGTTACATCAGAGACAAAGAATGAGAATTTCAGTTACGCATAGGGCTCGCAGGTTAGGCTTGATGTAGGAGAAACAGAAACAATTCACCCAGCACAGAAAACAACACAGAAAGGGTGTCTGTGAGGGAGCTGAAACTACAGGGGGCGTTTGGATGGATCCAATGAATATAGCAGACAGGTAAGCAACTGATCACATAGGTACCTGTAGACATCTGAAATGCCTCTTTTCAGGTCACTTACAGTTCAGGAAAAAAATTAGCTTATATTGCCTACAATGAGACTAGCTACCAGAACCATCGTGACTGAGTAACTGAAAACTCTTAAGGAAGGAGATTTTATAAATTTGATTCATTTAGGCTACTAAAACACTAATAATTGCAAGAAATCATATTCTGCAAAAGTACACAAATAAGGGTAAAAAGAAAACAAAAAAAAGACCCATCAAAACTAAATGAAGACGTTTGTACAAGAGCAGGTATGAAACCGATTGCTAATGCTAGTAGGTCTCCAGCAAGCTGGGAAAAATCTGTCAGTAAAGCTCAGCATTTATTCTCATGTACTCTGCACATCTTCCCAGTGATAACTTCACCTTGAGACTATTCTCAAGGGCTCTGTAAGTGGGAAGAAAATGGTTTTACTGAAGAGTTCAGATCTTCAAGTTAAAAAAAAAATAATCTGTAAAGCCTTTGAGCAATGGAAGCTATTCAACAGCAGCTACCTCAACAGGATACCTGTTGTAAGCTCGCAGTTTTGGAAGCTCTGAAGGCATCTAACATTGCTCATCTTGCAAACCATTGAGAGATGGAGATACAACTCCATTTTCAAGAAATCAGGGATTTGATGTGCTTTTCTCTGAAAATCATCTTCCCTACTTGTTCAAGAAGGAAACTGGATTTTCTGTTTAAGCTTCTCTTGCTCTGTCCATCTGTTACAGGTGCAGCACTAAACCAGCTCTGCCTCCCACACGCTGAACTGCTGTCAGGGTTTTATCATCCCAACACAGGAACGATCTGATGCTGAATCAGTGCTCACACACACACACTGACTTGCAAACCAAACTGAAGATAAAGTTTTATCAGAGATTACTGGAAGAGTCCCATCGCTGCCTTGTTCCCAGCCCTGTGTGGTGCCGCCTTAATTTGCAGGACTGTTTCTGAAACAACCAGTTTTCTGCGACCAGATTTACTATACTTGAATGCTTACCTGCTGCACAGCAGACATTGCATATAAGAACAGCATTCCTCTGCCCTGCAGTGCGTGGAAATTCAAGCCACTCACGTTTTCACTGGAAAACTGCACCCTATTTGCCATGCAGTTTCATTAAATTAAATTTATTTTTAATAATTTTATTATTATTATTCATTATCATTAAATATATCATTAAATAAAAAAAAACCCAAAGGTTCACTGGGATGCTTGGACCTAGAGTGTGTCCTGCAAAATAGCCAGACAGCTCTTTCTGTTGCAGACCACTGCCCTGGGCCAGCTGATTTTGCCAGTACTCTCTTCCTTCAGACTCAGAACCTCCCTAGAACATTGGCTAGATCTGTCACCCGTGAAGGCACCTAGAACAGCTTCAGTGGGAAGTTCACTGAAACAGGCCCGGAGGGAAAAAACCTCTTTTCTAGAAGCCCCAAGTACTTCAGCTTCCTAGCCAGCTGGGGGAGGATCAAAGACAGCGGAAGGAGCAGAGCTGCATACAAAGGGCTCTGACAACACTCTTGACTACTTCAGTGGAACTTGCATGGATTCTGGGATGAGAAGTTCACGGAGTCCAGTGCTGCATGGTGCCTCAGAATGAGGATTTAGCTAGTGGTGTGTGAGGTGACATCCTTCTGTTTAGGAATACCCTCACCTGTGAGTTGTTGGCATCTGAAGCACAGTCATTCCACGTTTGCCCCCGTTCCCTGCATGGGCCACCGCCTTGGGCAGGATGCGCCCTTTGTCTGAAACAGTAGAGCTGTCACTTAGCCCAGGTCCACTTGGTTTATTGTGTAGGCAGCAAGGACTGGGCATTGAATGAACACATGAAAACCTCAGGTGATCCGATTCCATTTATGGAAAATAAATAACCAATTGGCAAGGCAGTTTTATTTACACCAGGGAAAAGACTGCCAGGGTGGAAGAAGCTGGGCCAAAGGCAAAAGGAAGATCCATAGCTTCAAGGCTCAAGCTCTTCTGCACCAGTCCCCAGGAATTAGAGGTTAGATCCAAGAGAAAATTAAGGTACAAAAACCCCCAGTGCAAAATGCATGTGTGAGAGAGACCGACCTTTGCCAGCAGCAGCTGCACCAGGTCTTTGCAGGAGAGAAGTATCATCACTGAAAGGTCTGACATCAACAGGAACAGAAGGGATAAAGCTGAAGCTCTGCTTTGGGATCTCTCTGTGAGAGATCCAGGCATGGATCATCAGGAAAGACTGACAGACTGCTTTAATATTAACACTCCACAAACCTGCCAGTGAAGAGTCTGGTAATTAGCTCATGGGTGCAAAACAAAACAAAACACCCTTGGCTGTAAATTCAGGTTATTTCAGCTACCCTTGTGTTTAGCTAGAGATAAAGGGCTACTGTCTTAGAAGCATTAAAATTAACAAGCCTTCTATAGTACTATTAAGCCCTCTTTTCCTGTTAGGCATGCTTTTCAGAAGGATGGGGCAGTCATGCCTGTGTTACCAATACACAGTCCTGTCACCAATAGCCATAAAAATGGAGATCTACACAAGAGGCAGCACATACAGGAAAATGCTGACAGATCAGGGTTTTACCTTATTCATACTGAAAGTTGGCCCGTTTACCTGGAATGGAGATGATGTGGACAGAGTCTGTCCAAGTTCCAATGAGATACTGAAAAACCTTGTGTTACCTATTTTGCTTCAGACTGCTACGTCCCAAATTATTTGGTCTCTTCCTGCTCATTTACTCTGCAGGAATACACCAGTAACCCAGTAACCCACAGGATTTACAGAATTTAAATTCGTACACAAGTCAACAGCAGGAACTAGACAAATAACAGCATTCCACGGGTTAAGGCCCTGAAATGTGAGGTCCAGGGCCAAAGAAAACACCAGCAGTATGCAGCTCTAATTAGGTGCATATATGCAGAATTTAAGCTGGCGATTAATTATCCCTTTTGCCCAAGCATTCGAATCTAAGGCAAAGGACTCAAGACAAAGTGTTTCAAATCTGGGGTAGGTAGGGTGGGGAGAAACAGGAGCGACAGGTAAAGGAATGGACTGGAACCAGTTTAAGGTGAATTCAGATGAAAGTCTCCTGGAATCATAAAATACCTGACTGAGCTTACTCAAGCACCCGCATCTATTGGGGGCGAGACTGCAAGCCTGGTTTTTCAGGGAAGCAACCCTGTTAGAGGTTCAGGAGGGAGCATCGGTGCAGAAACACGCAAGCTCTTCTTTCCCTGTTTACGCTGAAATGATCCAGTTTAAAAAATTGAAAGCAAATCCTGCACAGCTGGTACCATGCTTCTGCAGTGTAGTGTTTTTCTCACCTCCACTTAAGTTATATCCTCTAAAAACAGTGTCTTCAGGCTCACAGGGAAGGCCCCCAGTCTTACAGAGCTGAAGTTTCTGACCCCTCTGCTGACAGGGAAACAGAGAGGCAGAGTCAAGAAACGAAGGCCGATAGAGAGCAGCAGCCTGTTGGCCTCTACTTTCCACCAATGCTGTTTCCATTAAGGATTAGAAAAGTTGAACTCCTTACTGGTCAGGCCGAATCCGTAATCTCCAGCACTCATGCAAAGAGGTTTCATCCTTCCTCCAAACATTTTTGGGATGTTTTCATTAAAACTCAGAGCCTTCTCTGACAGTTGTCATCAGATGAAGCTATTCAATAGTTTGTACAGCTGCACCCAAACAGTGTGCTGCCATAAATAAAGCAACAAAGCATCCCAGCTGCTTGGTTCTGTTTCTGTTCCATAAATTCTAGTACTAAGTAAGTTACACATGCTCTGCTTCAAGACATATATGGGCCTCTGTGACACACCACAGCTACCAGTATGATTATCATTATCAGCATATCTAAACGTTCAGACAAAGAATACAGGAAGAAAAATTTGGACAGGTTTAGACTTCTTGTGTCTTTCATGCAATTACTGCAGATGTGTGCCAGAATCTTAATGAGATGAGCACAATTCTGTCCTAACTTAGGGCTGCAAAAAAGTCTGGTTTTGTGGAGTCATGTGACAAGGTCTCCAGATGTTGAGGTTGCTTCTGCAAGCCGCCCACGGTTTTTAAATAACTCACCTCAAAGACCAATGCTGTCACAGAATCAACTGAGTAAGCCCTGCATAGATAAAACCAGCTGAAAACTCTGCACAGTGCTGTCCTTCTGTCAATAGGAAAAGCCTGAAAAAGCCTGAAGGTGAAGTAACTTGAAGACACTTTGTTACCCTGTCAGAAAACTGTTCAGGCTACAACCATTTAAGAAGAGGAATATCAAGAAAGATTGAAGCCTCATAGGCTAATGCAGAGGTATCCATGCTTTTGTCTTTACTCCTACCAGATCCATGCCGCACCTGAAGACATCTGTGCTTTCCAGTTTGCTAAGAAAGCGTGACACAAAATACAACAATTGGAAGAATGCATTATTAAATGGGAGGTGGTGATTGCACAGACATCTCTGAAGCATCACAGAAGAGGCAACAGGGAAGGAATGGTGAGAGGCCATCAATAAATTCAGGGAAGGGTCCAACACCACCAGTGTTCTCAGGGACCAAGAACCTGCCAGTTTCTCCAAAGGGAGGCTGTGCCAGTGCGACTTTGTGCTCCTCCAGCGTCATCCTTTCAGCCACCAACAGCTTCAGGCCTCCACAGTCACCCAGGTTAACTATATGGATGGTGAACCCCTGGAACTTGCCCCAAGAGAAGAACACCACAACATTCAACACCACGCAGCGCACCCACCGATTATCCCCACTACCTTATCATCTTTCCCCGAGTTAGTTTTCCAAGCCAGAATCCCCTGCGCTGAATGAACCATTTCAAATTTAAACACAAAAAAATGTCCACTCATGCCAAGCCCAACATGCTGCTGACCTGCCATGCTAGCCTGCTGAATGTGTATTTCTATACCTGCTTCAAAATCCTAAATCATTATACACATACATTTGGCCTAAATCAGATTTCTGTTAAGGTATTTGGGGGTCGGACTAGATGACCTTTAAAGGTCCCTTCCAACCCAAACTATTCTGATTCTATGATCCCAGGGAAAAAAAAGCCCACCCTCATTAATTTCTACTTTTTCCTCCTTAGGTTATTTTGTTTGCCAGCTATTCCTAATCAATTTATTACATTCAATCCACACTACAGCATTTTAATTACAGTGTTGTACAATGCCAGATTTTAGATTGGTATAATCACAGAATTGGTTGGGTTGGAAGGGATCTTTAAAGATCACCCAATCCAACCCCCTTCCACCAGACCAGGGTGCTCCCAGCCCTGTCCAACCTGGCCTTGAATATTTCCAGGGACGGGGCAACAATCCCTGCTCTGGGCAGCCCATGCCAGTGCCTCACCACCCTCAGCGTAACACATTTCTTCCTTGTGTCCACCCTACATCTCCCCCTTTCAGGTCAAAGCTGCCCCCCCGGTCCTGTCGCCCCAGGCCCTGCTAAAAAGCCCGTCCCCACCTTCCTACAGCCCCTGTAGGCACCGAGTGGCCGCAGCCAGGTCTCCCCGCAGCCTCCTCTGCTCCGGGCTGAGCCCCCCCAGCTCTCCCAGCCTTTCCCCGCAGCAGAGGGCTTCCAGCCCTCGGACCAGCTCCGTGTCCCTCCCCCGGCCCCGCTCCAGCAGGTCCCTGCCTGGCTTGTGCTGGGGACCCCCGAGCTGGGCGCAGTGCTCCGGGGGGTCTCCCCAGAGCGGAGCAGAGGGGCAGAATCCCCTCCCTCGCCCTGCCAGCCACGCCGCTCGGGGTGCAGCCCAGGAGGCGGCTGGGTTTCCAGGCTGTGAGTGCACGTTGCTGGCTCACTGCCTTTTTCATACACCAGTTCACCCGCAAGTCCTCTTGCAGGGCTGCTCCCCACCCCACACCTCCCCCAGTCTGTGCCAGCAGTGGGGACTGCCCTCGTCCAGGTGCAGGGCTTTACACTTGGCCTTGCTGAACTTCATGAGGCTCACACTGGCCTACTCCTCAAGCCTGTCAAGGTCCCTCTGGACAGCACCCCATTCCTCTAGTAACTGTACCGCTCAGCTTGGCACAATCCACAAACTTGCAGAGGGTGCACTCAATCCCACTCTGTCATTAGTAGAACTATTGTGTAGTATCAGTCCCAGGCCAGACCTCTGATGGAAACCACTGATTACTGATCCCCATTTTGACATGGAGCTGTTGACTGCAACTCTTCGGATGCAGCCATTCAGCCAATTCCTTTTCCACCTAACAGTTCATCCACTAAACCCACCTCTCTCCAACTCAGTTACAAGGATGTTGTGGAAGACCATATCAAAGGCCACACAGAGGTCAAGACAGATGATCTTTTGTCAGACATTTGACTTGTCAAGATATTTATGAAGTTACTTTTGTAAAATATCATCTTGTCAGCCAAGGAGAATTGATTGTACACAAAAATGTGTTGATTAACACTTAGGCTGTCATTCTTTAATCTGCTCTCCCCTTGCATCAACTTTTATCCACTTTGGTTTTTTAAACCATCAACACCACAAGGAAACTCCCAGTGCGGTCTTTATACTTCTAAATCCAGAACAGGAGCAAATAGTGGAAAATGGAAGCTGGACAGACTGAGGCACATGAGAGGTGTTTTGGTTTTCTTTAGTAGGAATAAAACCCTGGAACAATTAAAAACAGTGAATTTTCTCCTACATCACAAACAAAAGGAGCAAAGCAGCTGGGCTGCATTGTGAACTGGGGGTAACTGTGAGCTACCAGGATGCAGTCAGAGGTCAATGGGACCACCAGTGCCATTGGATGATGCCTTTCCAGAACAGGTAAGAAAGGACAAATGCCACTATACATCTGTTCAAGCAGGTCTAGTCAACTACACTCAAGAAAAGGAAAATTAAGCTAATAAATTCAAAGAAGGGCTGCTAGGGCAGATGACTAGGGAAAGAGCAAGCTGATCCCAAGACTTCGACTCTCAAAACACAGGCGGAAAACAACAGGCTTCTTAATTTGGAACAGATATAAAAACAGGGAAGAAGAAAGGTTGTTTAAGCTAACACGCAATATCGGTACAAAAAGTGAACATAAATCAGTCATCAATAAAGTTAAATTGCAAATACAAATTTCTAACCTGCAACAGAAGAAAAGTAGAGTGTTTGAAACAAAATACAAAAATTTAATTTTAAAAACATCTCCAAGTTTAGAAGCAACCCACAGCTGCAGGCTCAACTCAGAATTCCCTGCTGAAGTTCCTTTAAGATGATTCCTCCTTCATTTGAATGTCTAAACTGATTTTCTTCAGATCTGTGCTGTGTACCAGTTATGCATAACAAGCAATGTAGTACCCCCTTATATACTTAAAACAATTAACATGAACTAATTCTGTTCCTACTCATTAGCTAGATACAAAGATTACTAAAATAAATGCATTTAAGATTTGTAAATATTACTAAACCTTTGAGCTCTCAACAAACTTGCCCCTCCTCCCGTTTTCCTTTCAGGCAAGGCATGTGTTCCGTATCACTGTCCACAGTACAAGGGCTAGATGTTTATTTCATAAATGCACTTTAGGAGCTACACATCAACACTACTTGCACTCTCAACTCAGCTGTGATGCCTGCAGCCTGACTTGCTATTCCCGTTTTGGCACATTAAGGAAGGATCAGTAAGGGTAACTCTGATCCATCACTAAAAACGTGAGGTCCAAACTATGGTATCGGAATAAACACGACATGAACACTCTAAAAAGGTGCAGCATGTTCAGTTCTGGGCTCTGACTCACATTTGGGCTCCCAAGTCCAAACTCAACATGCAGCTCCTCAGTAGGAAGGCTCCCTCCCAGCACCACCCAAGCTACCCTTCTCGTTGTGAACCCAGCAGCACCCTTAGGTGCTGCTGAAATACTTTACGAAGAAGCTCCCTCCTCCATTCCAACCGTTTACGGCCCATCTCTGAAGAACACTGCTATTCCAGCCCCTAAAAGGTGGTGACCTGAGTGTTTCTGAAGTGACCACAGTGTAACACAGGAGCACAAGCAGCAACCCCTCTTCAGGCTCTGGCCCCGCTCTTCCAGGCGGATGAGGCCAGACCCATGCCAGACTCAGCTGACAAGACGTCAGCCCCTTTAACACACACACAGATGCACACTAGCTTTCTTTGCGCTTTTATCCAAACTACAAGTACATCACAGAGATCTGTGCCCACCCTGGAGCATTCTTTACACATGGCTTAAAAAAAGACCAGACAGGCAGAGGGGGCAGGGGCAAAGTCTTTCAAATAAAGTTCATGCTGACAGGTCACTGTTATCAAATCTCTCCTGGTCATACACCTCTGCTACCACCTTTCTTCCTGCAAACCAGCGCCCGTTCAGAGCCTGAATGGCTTTGTGTGTCTCTGAGGCCATGGAGAACTCCACAAAGATCTTGACAATGATCTCCGCATCCTCCTCTTCTCCTTGCTTCTCCTGGTAGATGATGACCCTGTTTACAGCCCCAAATTTGCCACATTCTTCTGTCACTTCTCCCTCTAGGTCATCATCAATGTCCTTTGGATCCACCATGTTGCGAAGCACCATCACAGTGGACTGCAGAGAGAAGGGATAAGTGAATTAATACACCAAAGAGGCATCGAGATTAAATTTGCAAAGCCACATCAGACTATGCAGCATGCCCGAGCACCACCAGATATTCAGTGCTATATCATTACCACATATTCCATGAAACCAACCATATCTCAGGTTCTCAGGCATAAACTAGTAAATTTTTTTTCCAGGCACTCACAGCACCAATGTCTCAGTCACTGCCAGCTATGCTGTGGCTGGCCTCGGTCAGTGGGTCACGTCTTGTGCTTTTCTTAGACACATCTTTGAAGCACAAGTGACTTGCAGACCTCTTTACTTCTCGTGCTTATACAGTTATATTTTGCTTTGTTATCTTCAGCATCACTGTCATGGGATTTTTTGGTTGGGTGGGTTTTTTAAGACTTTTTGTCATCTCTAAAGCAGAAGGATTAACCAGGTCTTTTACAGCTCTGACAACTGATGGTTGACCAGGTACTTTCATTACAGGGAATAACAACATACAAGTCAAAGAGCACCAGCAACATACCTCTGCTATGTATTGCCCTTTTGCGACTGAGCACCTCTCTGTATCGCAGAATGGTTGAGCTTGGAAGGGACCTCTGGAGATCACCTGGTCTGAGCTCCCCTGCTGAAGCAGGGTCACCTAGTTGCCCAGGACCATGTTCAGATGACACTTCCAAGGACAGGGACTCCACAACCTCTCTGGGCAGTCTGGTTTTGTGCATTACACCCAGCTCTGCCACATCCCTGCCTCCCAGCTCTGGCCCTGCCAAACATCACCGGCTAGCAGACACATTTTTTCAAGTTCAGTATCATTTTAAAATTCTCGTTCCAGTTCTTATTCACATGTCTGTATAACTGCTTCTAAGGGCCCACTAAAAGAACAGCAAAACCAAAAGGGTACTTAGAGGTTGAGAATGCTAGGAAGCTTTGGGAAGGATGTAGTTTAAGACTCTTCTGACACTTTCTTCACACTAATGAAGAAACTTTCTTCACACAATGAATTGGATTCTTTGGGAAAGGTACTTGTGACAGAGGAAACCTGGCTGCTAGGTCAGAAGCCCAAAGATGTATTTAATTTTATGTACCTTTTCAAAGTAAAGGAGAACACTTACTAACTCATCTGTGTCCTCCCTTATGAAATGCATGTCAGCATTATCCCTATTTAGCAAACAGAGAAGAAACATTGTGGATTCAGTGTCAAAGCTCAGGAAATCTGCGTATCAGACAGGAAATTCAATCACGCACAGGAACAAACCTCTGGTCATGCCTGAACAAGAAGCCCGATGAAATTATCGATACAGACCCTTCCAAGACACCCACCTTTCCACCCCACCACCCCAAAAAAAAAATATCTGTAAATCTGTTTAGTGTTCTGACTTTTTCCATCATTCATTCTTGTCCTCTTTCTCACTAACTTCTGTGAAATTTTGTTTTTATAAATACCTCAGAATTCCATCCTGCAATAAAAAGTTGTGGGGAAAAGGTGGATTCAGTTTGGAATAGACAGCCCCTCACCATGTGCCAGTATCACTTCTTTAATTATAAGCCAAAAGGCCATGATTGTTTGCTTTAATGATGCTAAGTAAACACACAGTTTAATCAGACACCTCCTAGCCAAGCCTCTTCTGGCCTAGTGACTGGTGTGAACCTTCTCCGAGAACTCTGAGAAGATGCTGAAGACAGATGAAGAACCATCACAAGCGGCACACAAGCAGGCAGTCTTTGTAGTTCCACATGAGCTCTGTGGGGTACCTACACCATGCGCTGCAGGAAGCCGGTACCGCATACAAACCCGTGCAACTATACCACGTTAAGACAGGTCGAAACTTAGTAGCCTGACATACTGACAAATGGAACCAGCTCAGGGCAGTCACACTGCGCTCACCTCCTGTTTACGAAGCAGTTTCTGCATCACCATATGACGGGCGCTGCTGCCAGATATGCTCATGTGTTCCTGTTCACTCAGCATCTCTGGCCTCTCCGACTCCTGGAATACCTCCTCCTCTTCCTTCTCCTTTTTGACCTCCATCAGGCCCAGTGCTGGGGGACTGGCCAGGATAGGATTCACAACTCCCACTTGTGGAATAGTGACAGGAATGGGAGGTCGGGCAGGGGTTACACCTGTAAGAGTACAAACTCTGTAGCATAAAGGAAACAAACTGATGTTCTGCAACATTTGAGTACATATCGGTCAGCGACAAAGAGGATTGCAGAATCTAGATGGTTTTATTTGCTCTGCACCAGTGACAACCAGGGAGACATAAACAGTAACTTAGCATACCGCATATAAGCGCCCAATACACACATCATATACCTGCCTAGAAGGGAGACAGTGCAGGATTTTGCATGATTTTCACTCAGCATACAAGGCATTTCTGCTGTGAAGTTCATGTCCCTGTCATGTCTATTACATACTAAAATAAATTCCTGTGTCGCTGCAGAAAAAAAAAAACACCAAAAACAACTCTTGACAAAGCAGGGCAAGGAGGAGGATTTCAGCTTCAAATTCTCCTTAGGTGTGACCCCAGCTACAGAGAACCGTGCTTTGTAACGGGTATAAAAGCGACGAAAAGTAAACATACCTGTAATGACTCCCGGTGCCTGTGCTGCCATTACAGCCTGTGGCAGCGCCCCTAAGGGCTGGGCCAGAGTCAGTGCTGGAGAGACCAGCCCAGGGGTTGCCAAAGTACCAAGAACTGCAGCTCCTGCCACCGCTTCCTGCAAGACACACACACACAAACCCAACCAAAAAACCAAACACACACAACCAACAACAACAAAAAACAAAAACCAACACACGTGTTAATTCTGCATCAAGTTGTCATGCTATGGCTCTATTTAGCTGAGACTCGGCTTTTTTCACATCTAAGAAATACCAGATACATAGATTCTGAAGGTCTGAGCTCTCCAGTGCTACTGTAAAAGAAAGTAGTATGCCACCCAGCCCACCAGAGAAATGCAGAAATTAGGAGAAACCAAGCCTTGGAAGAAAAACATTCTCTTTCAACACAGATTTCACCCATCCTCTGAAGCTGCTAGGTCAGTTACTGAATTAAAGACACCAAGGGATTCAATACACAGTTTGAAAGATGCAGGCAATTCCAGAGCAAGAGGAATCTCTACTTGTTTCCACCTTTTACGCCAACAAAGCTTTTCACTGGTGCCAAGGAATGTGATCCATTTAAGATGACTGATAGGAACTCTCATCCCACATTTCCCACTCCCTCTGATGACAGCAGCAGGGCTCTGGGGCCATGTGACAAACCAGATGAGGGAACTCTTACAACTTCAGTTTTTCCCAAGCTTCCAGTTTTTCCTTTCTGGTGGAAGATTAATCTTTGATTCAAGGAACACTGTAGTCAAAAACACTACTGCAAGCACAAGGGAGAGCACAATACTATTATTTTCAAAAGCTGCACACTTTTAGATCAGCTTAACCCAAAAGTCCTCTCTCTCTAGTTTTCCTTCAGGTGCAGACAGCAACACAGCACTGAAACTGGCCATCACCATCACAGCAACTGCAAACAATTATCACATTAGTACATTTCTCAACAAAACAACCAACTTTTGCCACCATTTTACTGCTCCTGAACTTTACCACTTGTGATGACTGGAGAAACTCTTCAAACTTCTGGCCTTGATAACTGAAACATTTTATAACCACTTCCTTTTGTTCATGTGATCTGCATCTCTTCTCCCATCCCATTACCTACTTGCCTCCGTACCAACTGTACTTGAGCAAAAATCCGATGCACTTTTCAGCATTCTTCTACAGTTACACCAAGCCAAACCTCTCTGTTTTCTTCCTGCGTATCAGGCTTTCCAGTTCTCCTAGTAACTGCAGTACTTCTCTACACCTTCTATAACCCAAATAAACATCCTGACTCTAGATGACCAGAATCAAACAACATTTGAGATGAACACCTAGTTTAATGACAAAACACTTCCATAAAACTACTGAAAATAATGTGCCTAAAATATACCCTAAGATCCAAATGTTCCAGGCTATTATAATAATGATTTAGTTACCCAGATCCCTCTCTTCCTTGCTTTCATGTAGCTCCTATAAGCCCTGACACCTTGGAGCAAAAAACTTGTGATGTTTCATTCCTTAAATGCAGTATCTTGTACTCTACTACTAAACACTGCATACATTTCCTACTCCAATCTGCTGCCAATATTCCAGTTCTCCTCTACATTAATAATGCATCTTTTCTGTGTTGCCAACTAACTCCATTAGTACTCTTCTCCTAATACCTAGAATAAGGCCACTGATATTTTTACTGGAGATGAAGGAAGACTATCTGTAAGTAATTTCACCAGCAGAGTGAAGGGTCAGCAATTTCCAGCACAGCTCACTTCCATCTCTTCTTCTCGTTTGCCTACACAACTCAGAATTCATTGCAACAGTATTGGTCTTGTCTAAGAGCTTCATACAGGGGTCTTCACCAACTCCGGAATTGTTGATAGGATATGCTTTCATTTTTTTCCCCTAATGAAGTATGTAACAGCAGTCTTACCAAAAATGTTAGGTTCATCTAGCAAGGGTATTTCCCTAAAAAACCCAAATGTTTTGCATGTCTGTTTCTTTTAAAAATTTTGTCATTCCTTTAAAGCTTGTTTTCAATCTTTCCCTACCACTGGGGTGAGAACAAAGACTGCTGATATGTTTTTCACACTACCTTAAATGCAAGTATCACATTTGCTATTCTTCACCCATACGGCAATAGCCCTGACATGACAGATTTATTACAAAAAAAACCCCAAAACTATTAAGCATACATCTGCACAAAAGCTCCGAGCTTTACACCCACCTAGGATGCAGTAATCTCATGTGCATCACTAGCCAATCTGCCTTATGCTTCTAATGAAGGGGAAAAGATACTTATGTAAGCCTTCAGTGCTGTAACAAGACCGCCATAATTCTTGACTACACTGGTGAGATGCTCTCACTGTTTACTTAAATGGCTAAAGAAAGTTTTCCTACTAGCTTTAATTCTTTAACTTCTTCTGCAAGACTGATTTTTTAATTGTCGTTCAAAAGACATTAACCATCTTTGCTACCCAGTACCTCTCTTCATAGTTTCATTCATGTGCAGAGACGTTTCCTCCTTCCTCGGCTGGCATGCTAATTCCAGACTAAAGTTGTAGTTTTGACTGCAGATCCAAAGTTTATCTCTGACTTAAGTTTCTCTCTCTCATGTCCATAATTTCTTTAGCTCCACTGAGTTTACCAATTAGCTTGTGTTTAAAAAAGCTGTGAAATTAAGGCCCTCATAGACCATGAACCTGCATGTTTAAAATAAGCTGTTCTGTACAAGAACCATGCAAGGAGTGTAAATAAGATACTGCCTTTTGTAACTGGTCTTTGCTCTCTTCCCCAGTCATCTACAAATACCCACATGACAAATCAGACAGGTTACCTAGATCTGTACCATGGCTAAGGCAAAGGCAACAAGACTGCAGAGTATCTCTGAGGTCTTTTAGAACCTTTTTTCTATATATGGAATTTGAAATTTTCTTCACAGTAACAAATCCTGCAGTAATAAATCCTGCAGTAATTTGCGGAAAGAAACAGTAAGATTTATCCATGTCTGTAACAGACCTCTACATTTCCCTTAAAAGAAGAGTTAATAGTTCTTTCCCAAAGTAATTTTGATCCAAGTAATTCCTCTAGCCAAGCCTCAACCTCCTTCCTTAGTTGAGTGCAGAGGTTCTCAGACTTGTGGACTTTTTACGGGGGGCATGCAAACCACCCGAAAGTTTCAAATAAGTGGAAGCTCCTCCCACTTCTGCCTTTACCTCATGATTCTGAGAAATATTTTCAAAGAGAGAGCTGTTTACAAAATTCAGTCCAGTCAGCTGATTAGCATCACACACTAGGTTCAGCCACACTAGCTGAGGCTGCACACCTCAGCAATTTTATTGCTTGAGAGAATCCAAGAACCCACTAGCACTGGAACTTGTTTCTTTCATGGGCTACAGTGATGCAGGGGGAGATTCTGCTGCCCAAGGCAAGGACAATGGACACAGACATGGGGGTTTGCTTTGGAAGGCAATCCTCCATCAGTACCTCATAACCTTGAGCTTCTGTTACTTCGAGCAAACTGTATTTGAGAACCCCTAGATTCCTGCATCAACAACCAGTTCTGCTCCATCCCTGCATTTCCTTGTTTCTGAACAGCCTCAAGTCATTAGTCATCTTCCACCTACACAGACAGAGCCTTTTCAACAACACAGCACTGCTCAAGTGACTATTACGGCCCTCAGTCTGCCCTCCTTTCACATACTTTCATGCATTCTTTTAGCCTCTACTATAACCATTTCCCTCATCATTGGTTTGCCTATACAGAGAAGCAATACCCTGCAGTCTTCCCTCAACATTTCTCTAAACAAAGTTCTGATCAGCTGTGCCAGACTCCATTCCACAAATGCTGGTGTATCAGATGCTGGGGTTGTTCAGCTTGGAAAAGAGAAGGCTCTGGCGAGACCTTAGAGAACCTTCCAGTACCTAGAGGGCTTATAAGAAAGACAGGGCCAGAGTTTTTAGTAGGGTCTGCAGCAATAGGACAAGGGGGAATGGTTTTAAAATGAAACAGGGGAGATTTAGGTCAGATACTAGGAAGAAATTCTTTACTGTGAGGGCGGTGAGACACCGGCACAGGTTGCTCAGAGCAGCTGTGGGTGCCCCATCCCTGGCAGCGCTCAAGGTCAAGTTAGACCAGGCTGGGAGCAACCGGGTGGGAGGTGTCCCTGCCCATGCCAGGGGGGGTGGAACTAGACAGCCTTTAAAATCCCTTTTAACCCAAACCATTCTATGACTCCGTGATCCTCACAAGCGTCAGGGGCAAGCTTCTACATGCGAAGCCCTGGGAACAAGAGTATGATCTAGGCCAAGGACTTTCATTCAAACTAGTGAATACAGCTGGCTGGAACAGCTTGCCTGCTTGTTTCTAGCAGGGTCACAACAGCCATTCACTTGGTTGAGTCACACCAGCCTATGCCTTACCTGTGCTGTGATCTTTGCTGTAGCAGCTGCTGCAGCGACAGCTGCTGCTGGAGGTAGTCCTCCTGGCGTAGCAGGTGTCAGGAGAGGCATTGGAGGAGTCACAGCTTTACCAACTCGGAGATACTGACCTCCAAGGTCAAAGAGGTTCATAGAGGAAACAGCATCTTGAGAAGATTGTGCTTTCTCATATTCTGCAATGAGAAAAAGTACCATTTACAAATGATCCTTTTTACTCTTCAACATAACTGCCCTCTCATCACGCAATTTTGATTTGTATTTGCAAAAACTGACTGCTTAAGAGTTCCAATAAGAAGATCCTCAGCGCTTGGCTCAGTCATCTCACCCCTCTGATCACACAGGCATTGTTGAGAACACTCAGCATAGCAAGATCGCTCAACCTACTTGGCAGTGAGTAAAAATATCTGGCTATTAATTATATTTCTAAGTTCAGGCATAGATCTGCTCCAAATTTATTTCTATCCCATTGCTTAATACAATTCTTCCACTAGAGAGGAAAAAAACCTTAAAAAAAAAAAAAGATGAGGAGACTCCCAACCACTCTCCCTACCCCACATCAAACACCAAACAGCCATTTTACCAATGAAACCATAGCCTTTGTGTTTTCCTGTTGTGGGATCCCTGGCTAGCGTGCAGGATTTGATCTTCCCAAAGGCCTCAAACACACTCTTGATGTCATCATCTGAAAGGTCCTGGTGAACAGATGCCACATAGATGCGGTTGAAAGCCCGTGCCTCTTCTGCTAGCTGGTCTATAATTGGTTGTGCCTGACCTATATTACTAGGTCTCCCAACCTGCAAAGAAAAAAAGCAAACAGTCCATTAAGCATTCTGAAGAGCAGCAGGGTGACTCACCAAGAGTTACAGCAGACAAGCACTCAGCCACTTGCCTCCCTTTTCAAACCAGGTAATACCTCGTAAGACCATAATTAGCAAAGCACAACAGTTGACTCTGCTTTGGGGAACAGCTGACCTGTACTATGGGGGATTACTGAGAGCTGGGACAGACTCTGCTACCTCCTCCACCATATTTCCCCCATTTATGCTCCCTGACCTGCCAAAGGCCAGCTTCCAGTAACTGATAACAAGTCTGAAAGCAAAACACAAAGCTTCTATACCCTTCTTTCAAAGGCTCCTAAAACCCTCTTAGAAATCTGGTGCTGCAGATATGCAGAGATAGAAACGCAAAACATAGAACACTTTGCAGAAAATGCTAGTTTCCCCCCATAACCCCTAAATTTCACCTTTTCAAGACCCCCTCTTACTGCCTGGAAAAAACACAGCTACAATCCTTTGTTCCTTTCCATTTATGCATCCTTTTTGTATCGCAAGGGTGGACCCTTACTTGATATTTGAAGTCCCTCGCACTACTGACAGGCACAACAGAAGTTCAATGCTACCTATCTACCACCCCCATAGGTACAATATAAGGCGGCAGCAATAAAATATCGAGAATCACCTTTGTTTTGTCCTCAAGAGACTTCCATTCTATGTGTGGGTGGAAAAAACCAGCTAACTTACTAGCTTACAGTACGATGTGGAGCACCTCTAGGCATACACCCATTATTCACAGAAAAGAGGACTAGGAATTTTCAGAGCATGCCTACTACTCACCTTTATATTTCTTCCCCCCAGCATGACAGAATTCATCTGCTCCAAGGCCAACTGAGCAGCTTCGGGTACCTCATATTCCACAAAAGCAAAACCCTAGAACAGAAGGATATGCTTGTTGAATCACAGCAGCTGTATCTTGTCTCAAATTTAGTGCTAAGCTAATAAAGCCAAGATTCCTACTGTCACAGCCTGAGATGTTTCCTTAAAGCAGCTTTTATTCAAGCAGAAAATTGCATGCAGAAGCACTGACCCAAGGCTACCTGTGCTTCCAGAGCCTCTTGTAGTTAGAGGTCTAACTGCATGCAGGACTGCCAGCTGTTTGGCATCATTTGTGCCTACTACCCCCATGCACATCTGGCCCCACTACAGCATCCTGCAAAGTAGAGCAGGCAGCTACAAACGTTTATCTTGAAGCGCTAAAAGCAGACTTCTCTCTACAATGGTAAAGGCTCCTTCCTCTCCTGGGTTTATTTAGGAAGGCCTCGGAGAGAAGAAAAACCCCATCCATCACTCAATAGCCGTTAACCAACCTTGTGTTTCATTGTAACAGAGTCCCAGGACATATCAATGCTTTTTATAGGTCCAAATGGGGCAAAGGCCTGGCGAATGGTGTCTTCTCCCAGTTCGTAGTATATGGAGCCCACATACACACGACACATGATGGCCAGGGCGCGCTGCCTCTGAGCTGCCATCTGTATTGGAAAGAAGAACTGGCTGGTTAGATGACAGGGTGGTCATGGATGTCAGGACCTCTTTCCCTTCCTCCTTCCCTCCCAGGAGCTATGACCCAACAGCACGTAGCTCCTCACTGGGCTGCAGCACAGCCTGGCACACGTAGTAATAAAGAAGTATTTTCCTGCTCAATGCACAGACTGCTGGAGCGGATAAGCAGTACAGCTCACTCCCAGGGGCAGTCAAATCTTTGATGGGGTCTGCCACCTCAGGAGCCTTAACTCCAAACCCACTGATAAGGTCTAACCCTCCCCAGCCTGATCACATCTCCAGCAACACTTGCAGGAGGAGGAAATAACTTCATTCTAGGACAGCTTCCCCCTCCAGGCAGCAAAGGTCTCAATTCTAGACACTATTAGCAATCCCTCCCGTTCCCTCCCGCAAGGGACAGCAAGAGATCCAATATTGGGCACCACCTAATTGCTCCCTCCCCCCCACCCCATCCTCCCAGGCAGCAAAGCATATGGAATTGGGTACCTCCTCCCCACTCCCTCAAGCATCACACACCACCTCCTCCCCCCGCCCCTGCCCCAGGCAGGATGAGATCCAGTACTAGGCACCACTTCCACCACACAGTTCAAAAGCAAAGCAAAAAAAATTAAATGGTTAAACAAAACTTCTTTGTTAAGTGTGTGGTGCTAGTACTTATCACTGCCTGTTGTTACTGGCTCAGATAGTGGTGCAGCCCCCAAAGACTCCGCCCTTATCAGTTTCGGTGCAGAGAAGGTCTCTGTGCTATTTTCTCCTAAGTATGCCTGAAAACCTGTTTGCAAGACAAATCCAGAAATTTCTTACAGCAGGTATCCAAAAAAGCAGTATATCCTTCAATTATTTTTCACCCTTATTGCAATTCTAAATTGCTACTGCTAATGAACAATTATTCTAGGAAGATGCTGCCTACAAAACAAAACAAAAAAATCACAGGTTTGGCCAGCATATCCTAGCAGCACGTCTTGGGACCAAGGCAGAAATTAGGTCTCTGTAGAGGCAGCTCCCTATGATCAGCAAGACTGAATTACAGTGCGTTGGAGATATGCACGGGGCTTCATTCCTGTTCTGCCTGGAACAGATGGAACAAATGTAAAGCAGTAAGGGCTACGGACTGGACTGTTGCAGAGTAGGCAAATGCAGCGTTAAGCTTGATGCCTCTCTCACTTCCCAGCACCACAGTGCTGGGCACCAAAGCAGGGAGCTCTGAACAACCACCTCTTCCCCACCACCACTGTTTAAGAGGGTCTTTAACTGAGGCCTTTGCAAGAGGCCTACTTTCAGAATGCTGTAACAAGCATGAGCACAATGAGCTCTGACGTGTCTGGGGATGCTCAACTCAGACGGTAAAACAGAAGGGACAGCATTTTATCTGTGATAGTCACAGAATCACAGACACAAACTGTACCTGAAGAAATCCTTCTCCCTCATAGTACCTGTACGTAATTGACATTGACCATAGGAGGAAACAAACTGTAAAGATTCAACTCCTATTATTCAATACAGCAGGGATACTATAAACAGGAATGGTTCTCACCCCATACTGCTGCTCCTGAAGTGATATTAAGCTTGCCTCTTGACTGGGTTTAAGTATTTCACACAGTTAAAAACAAGCTGTTTTTCAATTTACTCTGCAATGCTGTGACTAGGAGGACTATGGCACGTGTACACGCAGGACAGCTGATGTGTTGTCTCCCAGGTTCTCCAACACATTCCCAGCTTTGGTGCAGGAAAGCCAGTGATCAGTAGCCCCTCACTCTGTGTAGTGTGTCCATTTACAGGTTCAGAGCCATCACCATTCTAACCCCAAGTGTCTGAGTGAAGTGCCTCACCCATGGTGCCACAGACCGTGATAAAAATTTAAAGCGTTTTACGAGGAGTGCTTCTTGACAAGACACCGCAGTCTCGCACAGGCAGAGGGACTTTTCACCTTCTGAAGGGTCAATATATTGTCCTGGTTTTGGCTGGGATAGAGTTAATGAAGAGGACATTCTCTTCTTTTCAGTTATCAATGCAACAGGTGCAAGAAAAATGTCATTTGTCCTCTCCTATGGCAGAAACCTTTACAGGAGGAAATCGACATCTTACCCTGCTGCAGAGATCCTAACAAAATAGGTCAGGTGGAGTTAGGAGGACTCTGTTACATCAGCAACATATTAGAAATCTGGACCTACAAAAGGCAGAACTGAGGTGGACCATGATGACTACAGGCACATGTGGATCGCTAACAGGAATTGGTAGCATCACGTTACGGGAATGATGCAACATACACCTGTGAACTAAGCAGATGACAGCATCAAAAACTCATGACTAGAAATCTCACTGTTTTCACTAGCAACACTAAGCAGATTTTACTGGCCACTGGCCCTCTTTCTCCGCCTATAAAATGGAGTTTAAATTATCTGCAACCTTCATAAAGGCAGCAGCTAATAGTTGGACCTACGTAATGTTTAGCTGTTAAGTGCTTATGAAAAGTACTTTAAGGACAAGCCAAATCATCATTTTGGGAGTGCTCCTTTAAACAAAGGAGGTGATGCAAAAACATCACTACTAGCTTCAATTTTACTATGATGCCAGGAAATTGTGCTCATCTTGCTGAAATGACATAGAAATCTTGTGCTGTAATACTTGGAGGATTAAGTAGACAGGAAGCTTTAATCTTGGGCACTAAGATACTGCAATAGGAAGTTCAGGCTGCACTTCCTTCACGCAGGAACTGATGAAACTTGTCAACAGGGAAAAAAAAAAAAGTGTTGGACAGTGGTCTGTTTGCATTTTCTACATTCCTGGTGAGCTTTGGGATAAAGCATTTGCTGAGGACAGGGTATCCTAGCTACATGGAACTGTACCACAGTCGAACGATTCAGTGCGGACTCCTGCTTCTAGGTTCTGTCCCATCGGCAGTAGTCTCTGACTCCCTAGAGGGAGGAATGTCTTGGGAAAAGGATTCACAATACTGACCATGCCCTTGAGGCTGAAGAGAAATTAAACATTTCCAGTTACATTATCAGTATGTGTTTTTCATCTGTTGCCCAGCTGTGAGTGAGCCAAAAAAAGTTAAGCAAAACTGATGGAGTGATGCTATTCAAGTAAGCATCTACATTAATTGGTATTAGTTCCTTGGGCATGAGGGCTCAAAAACCAGCTATGCCAAATTCACATCGAGATGTATGCTTCTATTCCATTCCAAACTTACATATCCCCATAAAATTTATTTTGGCTCCCTTGCTGACACACTACCTACAGTGGCAGTGTTAACGGAGGGAAAATGGGTGATTTTAGTTTTAGTATCTTTCATTTTGGAGTACAAGCCTCCAGTTGGATTTTACACCAAGCAGAAACATTACATTCCAGCAAGATGGAAACATATTTACAAATTTGCAAAATAATTTACAAATGAACCTTTGCATGCAGAGTGGAGCTATAGGACACTTTCTGCAGTGGCCGTTGTCCAACACGTCTAGGAGAAAGGAGGGGATGCATAATCCCAGGTAATTAAGCTCTCTGGTGTCTTGATTAGAAATTCCAGCACTAAAGGACTGCACAGGTTCTCTGAATAGTCCTGCAGTTTTGTTAACTTCCATCCTGCTTTTACTTTACTTGAAACATGCCATATTCACCTAGTCTGGAAACATGCACAGTAAAGAGCAGTTACATCTGGGCTACAACATGTTCTGCAAACCTATAGTGCCCCAGTCCTCCCCAGCACCTTAGCTGCCAGGTCTCCAGTGCTGAGAGTTTGTTTCATAAGAAATTGCCCATTTGTGAGTTACCTTGGCAGTTACTTTTAGGTCAGGACCTCAGAACTGTAGCATCCCTAGAAATGCAGCTCCCACAATTTCACAGGTGTGTTCAGAACTGTTCGAAATCTAAAGCTTTCTTTGCCAACTGACTCCAGGACCCCGACTGCCAGTGTCACAGCAGACTGCACCCAGCCTAGGGTCTTCCTCTGGGGAGTTTACACTTTGCCTCTGCTTGTTGTGCTTGTCCATAACAGGTGGGTATGTGGGAGGGTTGTGCTGGGTTGAATTAAGAGCATTGTATTACCACTACATACTTCCCCACTCTAGGCCCTGACTAAGACAAAGTGCCCAAGAAGAAGTGAATATGTCTATTGACCGATTGTAAAGGTGAGAGAGGATCTCCAAAGCCCATTGTCACTGCTGCCATCTGAAAGACAGTAAAGACAGAGTTCAGTCTGTTGGAGCTGAGCATACTACGGCTGTTTGTAAAAACTCAAGCAGAGCGGCGGCACAGGGAACCTGCGAGAGAGGCCTCTCCTTCCTTGCCCCTCACTGCCTGGTCCCAAGGACTGTCCAGCGCTGGGACCCTGCAGATTCCAGTCCCACCAGGTCAGGGTGGAGTTGTGCTGCTGCCACTGCCTCAGGAAGCAGGGTCTTCTCCCAGGGGGGGGACTCAAGGCAATAGTAACCTCTGCAACCACTGTCGTTGATTCACCCCCAGCATTTAAAAAGGAGCCCCTCAACTAGATCAGACACTTAGAAACACGCACAGCCCTGAAAGGCCAGAGCTGCCTAATGTGGCAAGCACATCCACAGTAATTTTTCATTAAAAAAAAAAAAAATCCAACAAAAGCCATTATTTTGAGTTTCCTAACTTTGACTAGAAGGCAGTGAGATACATTCAAGAAACCTCTGAAGAAAGGGAGATATTTAAATACCACTTAAGCGTTCTCCCAGTACATAGGCATTCCAGCATTAGCAGGAATAGCCAACGGAGCTTCTCTGAAATCAAGAGCACCTGAGTGAAGGGGAGGGAAACGGGGTAGCACTGTCAATAACAGGAGAGACTGGTACCCTCCCCTCAAGCAGAAGAGATGGTGAAAGGTTCCCACCAACCCTAGACACCACCTTAAATGTAAGCTGAAAGTGAAACCCACAGCAAATTCTTCGGCTTCTGGCCTTTCAAGAAGCATCTGGCCAGCCAACAGGAGACAAACTTAAAAATTTGCTCTTTGAATGAGTGAAATTGGGGGGGCAATTTGTGCAGGGGAGCAAAGGGGGTTTCTTTAGTGAGCTGAAGACAGCATATTTCAATTTCACTGTGGAAACATAAGCACATGAACCTGGCTCCAGGCAGGCCTCAGGGCTGTGCTCTGATTCTAAGTGCAAAAAGAACTCCACCTTGTGCGAGAGAGTAAGACACAGAAGGAGCATCTCAGAGGGCCTCTCACCTGAAGGTTGGTGAGCTGCTGTTGCTGGTGGGCGATGGTTTGCTTCACCAGCACACTCTTGATACTCTGCTCCATCGCATACTTCTTTGCCTGGAAAGAAATACCAAATCTGTAGTCACAGGACAATACCACAGAGCAGGGAACGAAGTTTGATTTTACACCACAGGTCCCCAGAACCACACAACTGGCTGCCAGTGGAACTTCTCGGCGCTCCAGCCCTAAGCACTAAGGCACTGTACATTAGCCAGCGGCCAACAGCTTACTAACATCTTGGTCTGCGTCTCGGAGTCGTGAGCCCTGCAACACAGCATAATGCTTGAGCAAAGGATTGGATGGACTCAATCTGCAGCAGGCGCAATGTTAGGAAAGCAGCATGCACTAGACACTTAGCATTTTCCCCTCTTCCGCCCTCTGCCCCTTAGATCCCACCATAGCACCTTACCTGCTGGGATGAGGGCAGGACAGATAGCCTCCTTCAAGTCCTTTCCACTCAGAGAACATCTGGACAAAGAGTTTCTACAAAAGGGAAGGGCCTCCAAATCCCCACGTCCAGTCCCTTGACTGGGCACTCCCCCTCTCTTTTCTTATCACATCTGGCCTATTCTATTTTGGAAGGTCCACTGCTATTGCTCACTAAAATGCTCCAGCTCTCCTTTTCTGGTTCCTAGCCTGCAGACACAAGACTGACTTGTCTTTTTCTTTCAGTCTTCTACAAATTTGACAAAGCCTGGGCTTTACACCCAGTGGTGTTGACGTGGAGGCTCTTTGCCAAGGGAAGCCTAATACCCACATATGTGCCTATTCCCAGGGGACGGTACAAACACATTCAGCCAACCCCTCAGGCACCTGCTTTCCATGGCTGTACGTGTTTGGGAGGTGCCAGGGAACGGTAGGCTCTAAACCGTGGATTTGAGACGTGTGCTTCGGAAACCTGGAAACGGACAAGGGGATTTACATCTGTCAGCTATGGAGAAGCCAGAGGAAACGAGGCCGTTTCACACTGTGAGCCAAACAACACACACACAAGCAGCTTCAACATTATGGGAACATTCACACGAAGCCTACCTAGAACAATACTTTACTTGCCTCACCAGAGCACAGAAGACACCTAGCCCACAGTTCCCAGACTCCCTGGTTTTGTTTTGTTTCCCCTCTCTTCCCAACTCTGCTCTCCTCTCAGTAAGCCAGGCATCACTCACTCCCATGAGGAAAGTGGGCAAGAAGTCAGCAGTAACCTCCCCAACAGCTGTATAAAACAGGACCAACAACCAGAAATCAGAGCTGGACTGCAATTTTATCTAGATTAAAACAGGTTGGCTCAAATGGGTTGAAAATACTTGCTATGGGGTCTCTTTAAGATGGGAAAGAGCATAAGGGAAAAATAGAGATATTTCATGATGTGTTTTTGAGTGGATAGAATAGAAGACCAGCTGGAGCATATCAGAAACCTATTCCTTGTGGAGTACAGGCTGCTCCTCACAGTAACTTTGTGGCAGTTGCATATTGTCTTAGAATTACAATGTGATCTTAAGATGTTATTTACTTATGATTTTAATTACTTTTTTTATTATTAAAAACATGCTCCCCACCCCAACAGGAAATTCCACATCATGCTCCTCAAAACGCATCTATAAACTCTAAACCAAAACAAATAATTCTTGAGTACAAATTTGGAAGTGTGAATCCACACACAGCATTGCCATCACCCCATACATATCCTTGGTAGGCGAGTTCCCTTTTAAAACATCAGTAAGAGATGCTCATTAAAAAAAAACCACCAAAAAACAAAACAACAAGAAGCCAAAAAACCCCAAACAAACAAACAAGAGTTCTAAGAAGCAAATTCACATCATGTTTACTCACTTTCTGGAGAGCTTCCTGCTGTTCTGGTGTGAGGGGAGGAAGCCCCAGCTTAGCTGCCGTGCTTTGTCCATTTTCCATCTTAATGGACTCTGTACCCTGAGAAAACAGAAAGTAATAATGAAAAAACTGTTCTTGCAAAAGTGACCAAGTTTTTCATTCCCAGAAACCCAAAGCACTTAATGCCAGAAAGTCATAGGGGCTAAAAAGTCTTCCCAAACCTACTAGTAATTCACAAAAACCTATTAGTATTCTAGCCACTCCCTATGGGAGAGTTATCCCATCAAGTGTACAAACTGATGAACACGTCGGATGCTTAAAGAGTTCCCCAACCACTAGATTTTCAGTTAAAAGAAAATTAAAATCCCCAGTCCTCACTCACATCATCTCCATCCTACCTCTCAACAGTTAAAACTCTGTCAAACATACCCATATATTTTCTCCTTACATCTCTTCCTATACTGGTTTGTCACCCTTGGTTTCCCCAGTTCTCTTTTTAAAATCTCCTCTGAAATTTTTTCAAATCTCACATATTGTTCCAGTCACTCAGTAACAAAGCAGCATTATTCTCATACTTAGTACAAGATGCACCTACCTGCCCATGCAGATTCCCAAGCCCAACATCAGAATAGGTCTAGAAAAGCTTCTGGGCCACGGAACTGACTTTTTGTAACTTCAGATATACATGTAAGCTAACAGATGTTAGCTGTGTTGTTAGTTGTTTTTTAAGCAGTCTAGTGACAACTCTACCTCATGCTCACATTTTACATCCAAGTTCATTCCTGTAAAAAAACTTGTCAATTATTCCTACCACATTAAGTAACAACAGGTTTATCTAAGGTATACTTATCAACCTGGTTTTGGTTAAAGTGATTCAGCAGCTTATGTCTTTCTGGTAAGCATCCACCAATTTGTATCCTCAGGGTATTACTCTTTGGCATCCCAGAAGTACCATCACATAATTTCCAATCAAAATAAGAGTTCATCATTACAAACCTATTAACAGATGTCTCAGTTCTCCAGTTACAGGAAAAAAAAAAATAATGTAAGCACTCTGTAATAAGCACAGTATAGAAAAAAGGAACAGACTCATTCACATGGCAAAACAAAACCAGCTCTCCTGGCATAGGAACAAAGCTGTCACTTGGAAAAGATCTAATATCAAAGTAATTGGCATTTTAGCAGAAGGAACAACAAGTATTCCCACTCATTTGGTTCCTATTCATTCAGAGCAATCACTTGCTCATGGCACTCATGGTACTGGCTAACAATGTCCCTATGGACATACATGTCTTTGAGAGACCACTGATCTCCTCCTCCAGAAAAAAAAGATCTTATGAATCTAATACCAAAATGCAAAACCGCAAAAAAGCTGGTTTTTGGCTGCCTCCGAAGTCTCAGAGAGAAAAACATGTCTTTCAGAAGCAAAAGATGCTGCATCATGGCTGCACACAAATTGCATGTTTCATTGCATTTTCTTTATTCCACCATAAGGCAAAGGGGAACACCCACTGGTAAACAGATGAGCTGATGATGACTTAGGTAAAAGTACACACACATTTCCAGGAGATCCATACACTGTACACCTTACAGCCCCAGAGAACACCAGCCCAGTTCCTGCACTGTGTTTACTGCAATACTACTCAATAGACAACAGACTGGTCACTCATTTCCTCCAGAATCACAAGTTCCCTGACAACCCAATTTTAACTTACAGTATTTTAGTATTTTTTCCATATATCAATAATGTAGACTGTTCTGTTTACGATGAGGAAAAATGCAAAATAGTTAAGATACTTTAATCACATGAATTCTATCCACAGTAAATGACATATACCACCCAAGTATAAATGAAGCTCCAGCGCATTCACATGGCATTCTCAATTTAGAATAATAATAAAGATTTACAAAATTACTATGGAAGTAACAGAAATTGCATGGTTCATGAAGTAAACAGCAGCAGAGGAGAAAAGCAGCAACATGTCAGAAGGCACCCTGGCCCAGGCCCAAGGTAACCACCCTCAAGTCCTCCCACTAAAATGGAGCGGAATGCAGAGCACAAGAGCCCCCGAATTCAATGCCTCCTAAATACCTGCTTTATCTATAGTATTTGCAAGCTCTAGCTGTAAGAACAGAAGCTTCAATGGGACAGCCCTTCAGCAGTAAGACCATTAAGTACCTATGAAGAAGGCTGCAATCCCCAGCTGTATCTGCTGGGTCTGCTTTTGCTGCCTATACACTGCATGCAGGACTGTGACATTACATGGGGTTCTGCACAACAAGCCCCCCCAGCTGACACCCCTCCAAGCTGTTACAGAGGGACTCCACACCTACTTTCCCCTTGAGGCAGGGCTGCCATGAATCCATTCCTCCAGCTGATTCAGGAGAGGATTGATGCTAAATGCTGCTTAGTCAGCTCATTAACCAAATTTCTTACTTTACTCACTGGGGTGACATTCCTTTTAAGCAGATAAACCTTAATTAGTGCACGCAGGAAAAGGCTACTTTACACCCTGTCACAGTGCACACTATCTTTATTTTCCCCACCATACATGCATTATATGTTCTAACTTAATAAACAACATTTGCCATCACGTTGCCCAGTCATTCTTCATCTTGAGATCCTCTGTCCATTAATTTACCTAAGTGACAGTGACTACTGGACTAAAAGGTTCCTCCCATGAGGTAAACTGTGTTCATCTTCCCAAAAGAATCTTGTCCGTTTCTTGTGAGGATACACAGCCAGACGGTCTGATTCACACACTGCACCATGAGGGAACTCTATTTTCCTACCAAATCAGTGTAAGGGAAAAAAAGGCAACAGCACAACGGTCCCACTGTTTGAACCATCCATCTCACAACCTCACCGCCTTCTTGGCTTAAAGCAGCCTTTGTTGTTTGTCTAAATTCTGCCTGTATCATCCATCAAAAGCAGAACTAATTTCTTCTCTCAATTCAATGTTCACCATCAACCACTTGAAATACCATAAAGGACAAATATCTTAATCTGTTCAGTAGACACATAATAGACTGAATAGACATGTCTGTGAGCACTACTGGTTTCAGTATAAAAATCATCATGGGAAAAACCCAAGTTAATAGCTGAAAACAAGATTTTTAACATTCCCTTTACCAGCTGCTAGGTTTCTCCCAGAGTAGCCCACTTCCCTGTATTGGCAACTGCAACTTGCATGCTGCCTCCCACCAAATTACAATGGTTCCTTTGTTCTTTAGTCAGACTATTAAGAGCAAGAAGTGGAGCTCACCTACATTGAAAGTAAAGAAAGCCACAGGATGAATTTGCTAATGTTGAGAGAGGTAAATCCTAGGTCATTCTTAACTCTGTTTTATAGCAACAATTGAGACTTCTGTTTTTGTGCATTCAAGCCTTGAGTTCACCATTTGTGAGCATTTTCTAGTATCAATGAACATACAGCACATGCAAAATAAACTCTCGTAGTGTAAAAACTTGTATTCCACAAGTATCCGAACAGAGTGTTCTAAAGATGGCAGTCACTTCCCTAACTTCACTAGTCCCTTCAAATAAAGTTCATGGCTACACTGAACACATGAAGACCTAAGGGGAATAGAAGTGCAACACAAGAAAGCTGACATGAATAAGAACAGAGGTAGCTGGAACTGGTTCATGACTGCAAACTGGGAGACTCAAGCACACACTTTTTTTTTTTTACATCAGTAGATCAAAAGCTACCATTGTTTAGTCCACATGCAAACTGAAAACAAATATCAGGAAAGTGATATAGAATCATTTAGGTTGGAAAAGATCTTTAAGATCATCAAGCCCAACTGTTAACCCAGCACTGCCAAGTCCACCACTAAACTGTGTCCCTAACAGCCACATCTACACATGTGTGTATATATATATGTGTGTGTGTAATGGTGACCTGTTTGGTACAGGAAGGCTACATAACCTCCAAGATTCATTTTGATTGTGGAACATTTAAAACAGTTATTAAAAAACCCAAAACATTCTTGTTCTTAACCAACTGGCTAAAAAAAATATTCAAATCCAGCTCTTCTGGCTCCCCTTCCCACTTGCTTACATCTTATGTATGTTACCATACAGTCAAGTTCAGTGACTTCAGTTTTCTGCAGACGATTAAAAAAGCCCACACCTTTTCCTATTGCTGTTTCCTTTTCCTCTCAGCTTTTAAAAACTGAATTATTCCAATTCAGAAACTATGAGATTTAGGAGAAGAAAAACAGAGTGGAAGTGCTATCAAATTTAACCACTCACAACAAAAAAGCCACTCCATTGATCATAATCTGTTATGATTCTTAAAAATAAAGACCACTGTATATCTACATTTAATGTAATTTAGACATTTGAGCTCATTAAATGGTACAGTAGAAGTGACAAAGAGCATCCCAGATGGCAGACCCAGGCACTGCTGGTTCCAAGCTCTTTCCAGAGGGATGTGTGGTGCGAAAGAAACCACAGAGACACGTCTTTGCTGATCCACAGTACAGCTGTAACAAAAATTTATCATCGTGTACCTTTTAACACTGAGAGTTTCTTCAAGGAAGACGACCCTCTGTTACTCCAGTCTATTTAAAGAGCAACAGATTATGTAAAATAATCCCAATCTCCATTGCCATTCAGAGACTATTGCTCTGCTCTTTCCTGGCACCTTAGGATAACACTACTACCAAGAAGAGGCTCAGCACAATTGGTCTGCTATGCAGTAACCTAACAGTACCTGTTGAAAAGCAGGTGCCACTTTATACTAAGGCTGGTGACCTTGAAAACTGCCTTATTTAAACACACTGTAACAGTTAGGAGGGAACAAGGAAAATGGGAGAGAAGTTGACAACAAAAGCAAGAGAACAGGAGCTTCTTTTAAAAGAGAAATAAATAGAAACTGTATACCTGTTGCTATGAGTATTGCTTCTGAACATTGCTTGGCCCTTTAAGGTGGTTTGAACTCCAAGAGTTCACGCACATTCATTGGAAATTTATTACATGGCTGAGAATTTCTCTGAAGTATAAACACACACAAGAGAAAGAAAAACACAGAATCTTGTTTATTTTAGGAACCACAACAAGCAAACAACCCAAAGATTAAGTAATACAGAGGTGGGAAAAGGACTGATGAAGTACCTGGCCAGGATACTCAGTCTAATCCTTGCTCTACCATCTGCATCAGTGCTTGGGAACCTGTATTAATCTGAGTATTTTCATACTACAACACCCCACATCAGTACCGAAGCTGGAAGAAGAATCACCCACATGCCTGGTCAAAGGCAATGTTTTTCCTTGCACAATAGGTTATTTTTCAGAAAAGGTCCTTCTTTAAGTATATATACCCATTTAAGTATTTTGCCCCTATTTACTATCCAAGACTTCATGGATTCAGCTGTAGACTCTAACTTTGCAAGCCTTTCTGTGCACAATGACCTTTTACTATTTCTGAATTTCTTTAGCACCTACTCTTTTCCACCTCCTATAGAATACTCCTTTTCCAAATGGGAACAGCAGTGCAAGTGAGTTATTTCTTCTGTTACTGCTAGCATGCACAGGTAATACACTGCTACAATATAGAGCATGGGGCACATCTGAGTTTTTTTTCCACCGTCCTACAAGATGTGATCTATAGAGAATGAGCAGGGATCAAAACCTTTCAAAACATGTCATTTTTCTAGCATTTCATGACCAAACTGTTTACATGACTGCATATTTGGCCAGTAATATCTCTCCTGTTCAAATGAACAAGGATATTTCATGATAAATTGCACTAATGTTGTCCACTAGCACAACTTAGTTCTTACAAAGCACCAAATTCTATGCAAATCCAACATCTGAAAACATAAGTCTTAAATACATGCACACTAGTAGTCTGTGTAGCCTTGAAACAATTCCTCATGATACATTTTTGACTGCATTTGATAGAACTCCCTGCTGGGCCAGCTCTGAGAAACAACAACAAAATCTTATAGATGTTACCTTTATATGCAGCATGCTCTACATTATCATTTAGCTGTCAAGGATAAATGATGCAGAAATCACCCGCACCTCAATTTTCAACTCTCAAAGAAAGAAAACTACAGTTCCTGTCAAGCTACAATACAGTGCTAAAATCAATATGCACATGATCCTTTTTCTCCTTATTACAAACAGGAAAATAAGACACAAGGAAACATATTCCTCCCAAAAGGGATCACCATTTTCCCTTACAATCATCTCACCTTCTTACCGACAAATCCTCCAGCTAACCCTTCTTCATTTAATGCAGCTATAGACAACACAGTAAGTGCAGTGACAGAGCCTGCATATAATTTCAATGGTCAACCACAAGTTCTCTCCACCATTTGCTCTTAGAAGATAGCCCTCTTGCTCTCATTTGACACTGTCAAGCTCCAAAAGGATTTCTGTCAATGCGAAACATGACTGAAACTCTTGAGATTCCCAACACAGCTTACACCATAGCTCAAAAAAGTTTACTGCCAATAAAAAGTTAAAGAAATCCAAGGGAAGATCAATCATCCCACACCTTGGATGGTGTACTGAGTCTGGCTGAGCCCAGTGCTATGCTTGTACTGGGAGCTAGAAAGGCAGTGATAACACACCAGGGGTTTGACTGCTTCTAAACAGTGCTCGCACAGCATCCAGGCTGGCTCTCCACCCAGTAGGCTCTGGGTAGGCAAGATCTTGGGAGGGGGACACAGCCAGGACAGCTGACCCAAAGTGACCAATGGGATATTCCATACCATATGACATCTCTCAGATATAAAAGTTAAGAGAAAGGAGGAGGAAGGAGGGACATTCATTATTTACGACGCTGATCTTCCAGAGCAACCTCTATAGGTACTGAAGCCCTGCTTCCCAAGAAATACTTTATCATCACCTGCTGATGGGAAGTAAAGAATAACATCTTCTGTCTTCCTTCACTTCCACACATATGACTTTTGCTATTGGCTCATTAAACCATCTTTTCCTTGACCCACAAAAGTTTTTTTTTCATCTTATTTTCTCTCCCTCTGTTCTGCTGAGCGGGGGAGTGATAGAGCAGCTTGGTGATCACCTCGCATCCAGCCAAGGTCAACCCACCACAGATGCAATGTAGCATTTATTCAAGGCCAGGCTGGATACAGCTTTGAGCAACCTGGTCCAGTGGAAGATGTCCCTGCCCACAGCAAGGGAGCTGGAACTAGATGCTCTTTAAGACCCTTTCCAACACAAACCATTCTGTGAATCTATGATGGACTAACCCCTGCAACGGTCCAGGCCAAGGAGTAGCTCTGTTAAGAAGGAACCAGGGGTGCCGGTGGTCACAAGACTAAGTGCAAGCCAACCTGCCTTCCTGCCAGACTGCACTAACAGCAGCACCCTGGGATGCAACAACAGGGACAGAGCCCACAGAGACAGCACTGATCAGCACTCTGCTCCGCACCCACTGATCAACCACAGCAAGTCCAGCAAAGGGCCAGCAAGACTGTGGAGGGGCTGAAGCACTTGCCCTGTAAGGAGAGGCTGAGGGAACGGGATTGTTTAAATAATGCTCTGGATTGCCACAGTACCTTTGATACCATATGCAAAAAGCCTATTAAGCAGCATCCAATAACCATTTCCACAATTAATCCTTTTAGCACCCTTTACAAGGTTGTCATCCTAAGTTAGAAGTCTCACAGACAGCTAGTCCAGAAGCCCCCAAGAGGTGAGGGCAAGGAGGACTGAACATGCAAAGCAAGAACCTACTTGGGCAGACAGGCTACAGGCTGCAGCTCCTCCAAGCCCAAAACACCAGGCTGGGCCAGCAGCCCTTCATCTGTACACTATTTCCTTTCAAAATTACTTCTCAGCTCTGTTTAAAAATTAACTTTCCTGATAAGGAATATTCACAGCAATTTCACCTTAGCCTTGTTAAAACAAAACCACGTTAAGTAGACAGATTGCTTCTCCTCCAGAACTGCACAAAACAGCTAAGTGAACTTAATTCTGGTCGACAAAGCTTGCTACTGCTGAAGTCACCAACAGAGAACATGCACCCCCTCCTGCAGGAAAGGACAAATTATCTAACTGAGCTGTGATCTTAAGAATACAAAAAGACAGACAGGCAAGTAACTGCACAAGTATATTCTGTGATGGCAAAAAAGGCTAATAGTAGTATTTCTGCGCAATCAGAAACACTGTAATGCTTTTATCCTTACAAAAGGAACTGGTGAGACAAATAGAGACGTACTGCATCCATTTTCAGTGTGTATATATATTTCAAAGAATGTTAAAACTGAGTCTGGAAAGAGCATAGGAAAAGCACAGAAGTGGTGCAAAAAAGTTCACAAGACCAAGAAATCAGGTAAATACCAAAACAAGAAGCACTGCATATCATTCTGAAGTACCATCACTGAGGGTGAAGAGGCTACCGTGCACTAAAGGAGCATTTACAACGGATGTGTACCAAGACCAGTCTCGAGTTGTGACATACACCACCACTTTCACAGTACTGGTATCAAAAGGGGTGGCAACAAATGTCTAAGTATTTAGGTTTCATTAGCAAGATATTAACGATTTAATCCGTTATAACAGGTGTTATAACATTTCTAACAATGAAAGGTACCAATCAGGTTACTGAGAAATTTCATCATAATTGCATTAATAATTAACGTATACTTCTGTAAGAATTTATTGTTGCCCATTCTGTCACCACAAGCAGCGCACAAATGGTCCACTGCATGTTACACATGTATCTTGCTTACGGCAGTAGCACAGACACTGTAAACTATTTCAAACATGCAGAAGAGATGTGTTTTAAGAATTACCTCAGATCAAAAGAAAAGTATACGCAGCTTGAAGTAACTTGTACTGGTCCTCATAAGCTTCATGGGGAACTTAATTACTATTCCAGGCTAAGAAAATTTATCCCGTAAATAACACAGCTGAATTTTAGATCTCAAATGCAGATACACAACTACTTTGTGTAACACACAACTTTACAGTTAAAATTAAGAATGGCTAGTTTAACTTCTACAGTTAAAAGTATCTGAGGAGGACCTGTTGCTACTAACATCTTTGTTGGAGCTGCCTGCTGCTGCTAACCACCTTCCTGCTGAACAGTGCACATGTGCATTGTTGATGTTCTTCAAAAAAACCTCCAAATTCACACGCAATTAGTAAACTGCAAATACGTTAATCTGCAAAGTGTTAAGTACTGGAAATACCTGTGCAGGACTGCCCTGCAGTGATTCTGATCACCCTCAATACAGTGGACTCACTACAGAAAACAATCCTCCAGATATTTCAATAAATCACTGATGTTGCTTGCAGACTATGTGTTCCTTATACCACAGGCACCAGCAAGAGCAATAACAATGCGAAGGTGAAACAACTTCAGTAATGTCAGGAGAAGGAAAAAAGCAAAGCTTTACCCCAGTCAAACCTTTTCCCACACCCCCTCTATCTTTTCTTAAAGCTTCCCTCAGCAACTACATTAAATGCCTGGTAGGTTTGTCCTAGAAGTATAATACCATTGTTACCGACTCCCACAGTTACTGATGAGAACCAGATAAAACGTTTGTTGGGAAGATAAAGTCTGCATCAAGGGCAGTGTATGGTGGTCGTTTCCTTAAGCACATCCTTCCCAGGCTCCCAGGCACAGGAGGGTACTTCTTTGGCTCTGTGAATTAACCCACATACTTCCACTGACAACTGAGCAGTCCTGAGTGAGTGGCTGTAAATACAAAAAAGCACCCCACAAAAAAAAGAAAAAGACCCCTTGGAATTACTGAGCATGCTACTTGGGTTCTTGGCCCTAGCTTTGTATGGCCTGGCACCTTCCACAAACACACATGGCTGACGATTACTTGGATGCTGTGGAAACAAGATACCAACAGGAAGCAGCACATCCCGCAGCTTTTGCATGAGGTTGCTAGTATCATGAAGTAGCTCAGCAACGTGCTTCTCTTCCATCCTTCTTCTAAGCCTTCTATCAGATGCATCTGAGGTCGTCCAGGTTTTAAAGAGCATCTGGGAGAGGGGCGGGAGGTACCGAGCACTGCACATCTTCATCTTAAATGCACATATGCTGCTTGTGCTGACTGACCAGGCACACATGTAGACCACATGAAGAGAGGAAAAAAACCTGTTACAGCTCTGACAGAAGGAAGAGAGCTTGCCATATGGGAAATCTGCCTGTATTGCAAGCTGAGGGGCACAGCCTATGGCAACAGTATGAGAGTAAGCACGTGTTGAAAAAAATATGTGTACACATAACAGTATGAAGTTTAATTCTATCATTTCAAAATGAGAAATAGAGATGTTTTTTCTCAGTGGCAGGAGGAGAAGAAAAAAACAGGCTAGGTAAAGAAGTGATGATTCCCATTATATATCCTCACCAAACTGCATGGCTTTCATACAAGATGCATTCAATAAATGTTTACTGATGGCCTCAAATTAAGGTAGATTTATGGCATCTGATAAGCACACAGTACACTTGAAGTGTCAAACATTTCTGAGCTTTTGAGTTACAATTCATAAGACCCAACTCAGTCTCCTTACAAGATACACTGCTCCTGACAAAAGCCATCTGCTTTCCATTTTAATTATTCTTCCCATTTAACACTTTCCAGTACAACAGCAGAGCTGTGCTGCAAACCTACTTTCAGAAAGTTAGCCGAAAGCAAAATCTAAGTCTACCAAATTCCGTAACTGAGATCCTCTTAACTGAGGTTACTTTGTCCTTAATTCTCAAGCTTTTCTAGACAGCCTTCATGATTTAAATTGTCACAGAACAAAGTAAACGTCGCAGCTGTTCTAACAAGACTGCAGAAGCACTGGACTCTCTTTACGTAAATTTCCTGGTCGCATCATAGAGCAGCCAGTTTTCTTTCCCGCATGGAAAGTGGATTTAAAACAGAGCGCGGCACTCCTGTTGAACCTGAAAAGCAGCCAGGGATCATGCAAAAGGTGCTTGTGGGGAGACCTGAATTGGGTCTTCACTTCAAGAACCATTAACACTAAGACCACGTGTCACTTCTTCAAGCACAGCAAGGTAAAACACATAGTGGCAAAAACGTTGATGAATCAACACGATATTGGATGGTCAGATTCACCTTCTTTCCAGCAAGTTGAGAACTATACTCCCATAAAGAATGCAGTTTATGAAAGATACTACTTGAAAAAAAGTATCTTAACACTTGTCAGTATGAAGCTGACAAGAATGAATTTAAGATGTTTATCAGTCCTGAAGTTTAAAATAAATCTTCCAGTCATACTACAAAAGCCCATAATGAATAAAAGTATGCAATACTCAGTCAAGCTGGAACTCTTGTTCCTGGAAGGCTCTCTTACACTATGTCATTTAAACACTGAAATAGCACCAAGTCTGGGAACAAATGAAATAAAAAAAGCCACTTCCTTCCATCTCAAGGCTTGTATTCTAACATTATCCTCCGTCCAAGAAATCCTCTTGATTTTCTTCACACATGACATCTACTGCCTCTTGTCAAAACATGCTGTAAGTGACAGATGTACCAACAGAAACATAGTTTATATCTGCTATTCTGAATTCTTCCGTAGCCAAACACTGACGAGTAACATCAGCATGTTCAAAACGTGCCTCTTGTTCCATCTCCCGCATCTGTCATGGTACTTAGACGTTTCCTTCAGTCTCAGGACTGCTCCTACCAATTTCTTGTGCTCATCTACAGGCCATCACTACCCCCTTGCTCCTGCCAATGCAGCCACCCACTGCAGCAGCAGCAGCTCTGAAACTAAATTTTCAGTTCCTGCAGCCTGTATGACTCATCCTCCTAGACCCAAGAATAATCACAAGTTCACCAAGACTTGCTTGGACTTGATGCAATGCTTCACATACAAGAGGACTGTAATCCTCTGAATGCAAATGTCCATTTTAACCTGACAGTGCAAGCTAACAGGTTTACATTTGAATGGTGTTTGAAGTCAATTAAATGAAAATAATCAAACTCCTTAGAATTACTGTACTCTGCTCAGCTCTTCATACTCAATCCAAATGGCAGATTTGTAGAGAAGTAACACAACAGGTTATTTTACAGTGTTGATTATATTTGTTTCTAATGGCTAATATACATAGATAAACAGAAAAAGCAGCAAGGTCTTTATATTTCTGTTTATGTTGTAAGGCCCTGATAATTCACTGTAAACAAGACTTGCAACTCTGACATTCTGTTTGACTAGCCACAGCATCACTTCCAAGCAGCAAAAATGTGCAGTGGTTGGTTGGTTGTTATAAGCTAGCTAACTATTTCTAATTGTATGCATTGTTATTTTAAAACATGTATGTACCGAACTATATACAGTGACACCAAATGAACTGGCTGAAGCAGTGTGCTGTGAAATAAAAGGTCAGACACCACCCTGGCTTTGAGTAAAAACAAAATCTGATGTCCTCACACATCCTAAGCAACATCCTTTTGGTTTCAGTCATATCTGGAGTTGTATTTAAACTCAGGTGCTCAAGACTTGAGCACTCATTCCTAGCATTAGCCTGGCAAACCTCCTAATCTAGTGAAGCCCTAATTAAGCAAGGATGAGATGGGAAACAAAGTGAGAATTACTCGTATTTGCTCCTGATTATCAGCCTCAATATTTCTGAATTCAAAAGGGGAATACCACGAAAGACAATTCCTTCAGGGTTCAAAGGTAGACCCTTAAAGAAAAACAGAGCAAATTTAGAATTAGATCTATTCATCAGAAAAAAACACTGTTTTCTATGAAAACCGAGGGGGGGGGGGGGGAGCAGAAAACAGAAAAAGCATTAAGAAATATCCTGCTGTGTCACACCAATGGTCTATTCAACCCAGTACTCCATGAACATCTGGTATCTGGAGGGAGCACAGGAGCCTGGCCAATCTCTTTGTAGTTCCCCAGCATCCACAATTATATTACAGGTTACCTTCCCTGAAGGCTTGACACCTAGGAGGTTTCATATTTCTATTTTACACAATTCCATAGTTAGCTAAAAATAAAAACAAGTAGGCTAAGGAAGGCTGAACAGTGCAGCAGTAAAGTATTTTAATTTATTCTATTTAAGATTAACCCACAACGAAAACAAACAAGCCTCTGAAATGAATGTGTTCTGCTCTCTTACAGCATTAGCAGTCCATTCAGGAAAGCTCTACAGAATGCTCCTGAAAACAGAAAAAACTCTTACAAAGTCAATACTGATGGGTTTCTTCCGTGAATGCGTAAAAAACGTGAAAGAAAATATAAAAATAACCATCACCCATCGAGCACCAAAGTCATTCCAGGAGAGGTGACAAGGAGCTCCCATTTTAACCTCAGGCTGCAAGGCTCTAGGAGAGAAAGACTTCTGCTACATAATTTACAAAAAGCCCTAGCACCTGGCTCGATCTTTTAAAACAACTGAATTTTGGAAAGCAGCAAACAAGTCCAAAGGAAGCCACGCGCGCATACCCCAGTATCGTGGAAACCTACCTCCGAAGCACCAGTGCCTGTATGCAGCACACGCTAGCCACCGGCGGCACCTGGGAAGCACACGACCGCCGCCGGTCAGGCGCCAGCGGCCGCCCCGAGGAGCCCCGCACCGCTCGCTCGGCCCCGCCGCCGGGGCCCCGCGGCCGGAGCCCGCTTCAGGCCGGCACCTGGGCCAGCCTCGCCGGGGCGGCCGCCCAGGGCAGCCCCAGCCGGCGGCGCGGAGGGGGAAGCCCCATCCGCCGCACCAGCGGGACCTTCCGCACCGCGGCCGCAAGGGGCGGAAAGCCATGATCCGCCTCACCCGCGGGCCCCGGGGCCCGGGCCGCCGCAGGCGGGACGGCCGCCGGCGGGCAGCGGTCACCCCGCGGCAGCCGCCCCGGCCCACCGCCCGCGCCCAGCGGAGCGGAGGCCTCGACCCAGCCCGCCCCGCCGGGGCCGCAGGCGGGGCCAAACGCGGCACGACGCGCCGAGGCAAGGAGCCGCCCCCCGACCTCCGGCCCTGCCGACGCAGCGCAGAGCGGCTCGGCCTGAGCCCGCCACCCCGGCTCGCCCGCGGGAAGGCGGCGGCCGCCCAGCTCACCAGAGAGATGGTCGTTGTAGCCGCCATCTTGTCCACCCCGTCGGCAGTCAGCGCAGAACCCTCGCGAGAGCTCTGCGGTGCGCGCGAAAGAAAACACCCTCGCGAGAGTTCCCTGGGCTGTGGGGAGAGCTCTCGCGAGAACTTCACAATGTCACGTGATTGTGGTGTGTGGTCAGTCTGTCTCATGACTGCTGTGCAGGGGCGGCGGCGGGAGCGGGCCGGGCATGGGGGCTTCGGGCCTCGCCTCGCTTCGCTACCTGGGGTGTTCAGTGCCCCGTGGGCCTGGCTGCTCCAGCCCCGGCCCGCGGTGTGAGCCCCGGGGGGGTGCCTGGTCGTACGAGGCCTGGGCGGGGCGGAATCCTCTCGCGGGGGGGAGGTCTAGAAGCTGAGGGCTGCAAGGCAGACCCGTCCTGCAGGCAAAGGCTGTGCTGTGACGTGCTGGAAGCGCGACAGACACGGCCCTGGCTGTTGCAGGGTCGTCCCTGGTCTATATATGGGCATCCGGAGTTACACGCCCCAGTTGCCTATTGTGGAGATTTTTAGTTGCTGAATATGCAGGTTGAGAATGGATCCAGGACCCACCTGCTGAGAACTGCTGCAATGAAACGCCATCATGGTGTCTTGATTGTCCCCACCCTGCTGTCCCTTTTACTCTTTCCCAGTGGATCCAATCACTTGCTTTAAAATGTAAATGCAAAGGCATGGTCAAACAACCTGGCACAGGTGATTTCTCTCGCAAGGGATGGAAGAGCTACTCCCAAATAGGGCTCCAAAAAGGCATCGCTTCACAAGGTGGCAGATCCGCTCTAAAGAGAAAATGTTCTTAGTAAGGGACAGAGATACATGCTGTTACCCCTTGCACTTAATTAAACTGGCATGAGACTCTAGTGGCCTCTTGGCCCCACTACTGGAGAGATGCCAGACTAAGGAAAATCTACAAGAAGTTTACAGATTCTGAAAGCCCATTTTATAAAAGATTTAGAAAGTTCAGACCAATAAAGTGTATCAAAAACAGTTAAAAGATGACTTAATGTCTAATTACCATAATGATAAGAGAGTCTTGCATTGCAAAAGTTGTTTCATTAGGAGATAAAGGTACACTGTGTGAATTGGAATATGAAATGTGCCGTATTTCTAGTCTAAATTTAAGTGACAGCAGTTGGCCACCAAAAAACATTATTGTTGAGTCACAATGGATTCATACATTATACAATATGTCAAATATTCTACTAAAAGGTGTGCATGCCACAACTATAATATATGGGCAAGAACTACCATCCTAGTTAGCTGATCAGACTTGACTCTCTGTGTCTGAGGACACATCCCCTTGCCTGTATGCCAGAACTCCAGAGAGTTATGTCTGCCTTGTAAGTGTGAGGGCAGGATTTCCATTTTTGTGCCAGTGCCAGTTCTGTGAGGAAGGGTGAGTATCCTGCTGGACACCAAGCTGACTGTGAGCCAGCAACACAGCCTTGCAGCGAAGCAGGTCAGTTGGTCTGTGCCAGGGAAAACCTTGCTGGCTGCTTGAGGGGACAGATCCTTCTTCTGCTCAACACTAGTGAGCTGGATCCAGTGATGAGCTCCCCAGGACACACAGACACGGACTGACTGGAGCAAATCTAGCAAAGGGACAGCAAGATGAAGGGATTGGAGCATCTGTCATAAGAGGCTGCGTGAGCTGGGGCTGTTTAGCCCAGAAAAAAGAAGGCTCTGGGGATCTCATGAATGTGTACAGATAACTGGTGAAGAGGGTAAAGAAGATGGAGGCAGGCTGTCTTCCGTGGTGCCCAGTGATAAGAGGCAACGGGCACAAACTGAAAAATGGGAAGTTCTATTTGAACATGGGAAAAGGCGTTGGGTTTTTTTCTGTGAGAGTGGTTGAACATGGGAGCAGGCTGTGCCCAGAGGACCCCATCTGTGGAGATACTCAGACCTGACTGCACACAGTTCTGGGCAACCTGCTTTAGCTAGCCCTGCTTGACCAGGGGGGTTGGACTAGAACTAGATGATTGCAGAGGCTGGAAGGGACCTCTTGAAATCTGGAGTGGTCCCATCCAACTTCAGCTGCTCTGTTATCTTGTGAAAGCAGCCTGTTGGAACACCCCACAGTAGCTGGTTAATGAAATTGTTATTGCTGAATGCAGCACACCCACTAGCAGGGAAATCCATTGGTCAAACTGAACTGTGACAATGTTGAACAATGAATTCAGTCGGGTGAAATGTGTTAAAGAAGAGCTAACTAGCTCATCCGGGAAATGAAGCAGTTGGTGTATTAAGGAATTTCTCAGTTTGCAGAGGCAAGTGCAAACTTGTTCTGGAGAAAGTGATTTCTGAATCAAGCAGCTGTATGACATTCCTCCACTGAATTCCTTCTCTACCCAATTTGCCTGACTTTGTGGATAAGTCTGCTGAACTGAGGGAAGCTCTTTCACATCTTCTTAGTTTAACTGTAAGAGCGACTAAGAAATTATTGAGCAGTTTGCTGCGTGGAATGCTCAGATGAAATAAGCTACTTTCATACTTTCAGTGGCTTTATTGATTTGTCAGTTTGTAAAGTTGGCACAGCATAGCACAACTGGAAAATACAGCACAAGTTGGCAGCTCAGCATAGCATCCTATCAGGGCAGACCCAGCCCAGCGTGATACAATCAGTGCAACACCGCAAAGCGCGGACGCAGGCAGTACCACATGGAGGACCCAGCACGGCGCAGCACACTAGCACAGCACAGCATGATACAGCTGGTTCCACAGTCCCACACGGCACAATGCGAACAGCATGGAGCAGCACTGCATGGCTTTTGCAACACAAGTAATTCCTATTTGCACTTTTCACCAACTGAACCTGACATGCGCAGCAGCTAAGATGATTGCCCCTTTCTCCAGGCTAATGACTGAAGTTCCAAACACCACAGGAGAAGCAGGGAAGGAAGAGACATCAGGGTTTTCCCCCTTAAGATGCTGTGAGATTTTGGAAGGCCGTAAGGCAAACTGGGGAATGAGAAGGGTTCTATTCAGCACCAGTGAAGTTTCTGCTGATCCGCATGTTTGGATCCAGCTGGTGGGTTTGGATTTCTGGGATCTCTTCTCATGCCATATCAAGTCCAGCTCACAAAGTCCTCAGCTTACACCAAGATGTGCAATTCTAATTACAGGGCATCACAGTGGTTCCTCTGTGCTGGGGAAACCTTAGCGAAACAGGAGAAACTTTGTATAGAATGGAATGAAGCAGATCGGAAACTGCACCAGAGCTTTCCAAGCCAGCTCCTCTCCTCCCTTCCGCAAGTATTACCAGCTGGCAAAGAGGAAAAAAACAGCTTTGGGACCTGCAGTGAAAAAAGCTTTCCCAGAGGGAAATTTATCCGTTTGGGGGATTCTTGCAGCAGCTTTGCATCTTCACAAACATCATTGGGAAGGGGCTGCAACAGGTGCTACCCCACTCCCCTGCTGCCTCACAACTCCCTTTGGCTTGCTGCTTCAGGAGTGGGACCAGAACATGTACTCCTGCTTGGTCCCGACTTCTCATGATGCACATGTGATTTCTCATGTTTGCTGATTACTCCTCCACTTGCTGTTGCCTTTTCACACCGCAGCTCAGGCAGACACCTCTCATGGACTGCAAAGTTTTAGGCAGGAGCGAGCGGCCCAGTCAGTCCTGCTGGAGGAAGTTCGGTCAGGAGCCCTGCAGTTTCTTCCAGTCTGGTACACTTCCCGTCCCCTGTGCTAAAGGGGGACCAATCTGTCCCAGACTGCAGTGAGGTGACTCACAAGGGAGGAGACCGGTATTTGTGGAAAGCGTTTTCCAGGAAGTTAGCCAGCTTTTCACAGTCGTCCTAAAATGAAAGAAAAAACATGCCAGCAGATCAGTTTGGCTTGGCTAACTTGGGATATCTCCTTCCTTACATGATTCCATCCCAAGCCAACGATTCCACATCTGAGTTTTGGTATGGGAAAAGAACAATTTGCAAGCACATCTGGAACATACTACTAGTAACTATCGTATTTACTGAATAACGCCAAATGACCAATCAAGAATGGGACCTTTCTGTGTTAGGTGCAATATAGAGGCAAAAGAGCAAGACAGTTCTCTGGAGCTTCTAGTCTGAAGGAACATAGCAGGTCCAGCTTCTTTTTTTAGTTTAATTACAATTTAATTAACTGACTGCTGGATCTAAAGTTATTTTCTATGGCCATCTGTTTCATAATATCCTCACTGCTAACAAAAATAAAAATTAATGTCACTTTTTGTTGGTCTGGCAACTGTTTTGTACAGAAATCTCTTCTGACACATTCAGGAGTAGGTGGTTTCAAACATATTTAGAATGTTTATTCCTTAAGAAAGAAATTACTGAAATACACAATGATATGTAAAGGATGCAAAACATCCCCACTTTGTATCATAGAGGTGTTTTGACATTGCCAGAAACAAACACAAAATTCTCACTCAAATGAAAAAATGCAGAATCAGTTGTTTTCTTGCTGCTTAGAGGCATCCCTTTGTCACTACTGCTGCTAAATTACTTCTTTTCTTTTAAGAAAAACCTTGGATTTTGAAGACAAGCTTTGTAGGGCATAGGTGGTATATTCTGTTAGACCAACCGCTACAGTTGGAAAACCAGACAAACATTTGGGCACACAAGTCCTTCAGGTCAGAAACAAGCAGAATACTTCCAAGCTAAATACAGGCTCAGAGTTTTAATAAGGTGTAAGTCAGTTATACCGTCTCAGAGAAAAGGTTGCTGGTACCTGTGGAGTATGAAAGCTGTTAGAGAGGGGAAGATGTGTTAAAAGGAGGTTATCTCCTAGGAGAAAGAAAGAGAAAGAGAATATATGGTCTGTGGAATGTGGACCTTTGTGAGATGTATTCTACAGTACGAGGCTGCCCCAAATGCCACGTATTTTCCAGAGCACAGGAGAAAGCACTGCAGTGTGTCAGTGCCGAGCTGCACAGTCCCCATGCTCAGCTGAAGAAAGGAAGAAAGTCTAAATGTACTTTTTTCCATGTGTACTCACATAAATTCTTCACTCAGTGAAGCTGACCCCTTCCTTGTCTAATGTCAGCATCCAGAATGAGGAATTCTCCAAAACTTTGCCTACAGCCCCAGAATTCCTAACTTGTACAAAATAAAAATATTTTTAATTCTGTTCATGCTGCCTTTCCTTGAGGCTATGCTGCTGAGTAGTCTGAATGACTGGGCTGCTCTGAATTCTTTCTTGGGACTGTCTGCAAGCACCTAAGGGAAAGCCTGGAAGTTCAGTGTTGGGGCAGACCGTCTCTTCTGGCAGGCAGAAATCTGCAAAGTGAGTTAAGAGCAGCTGTCCAGGCAACACTGGGACAATTCTCTGGCAGATGGAAGGTGGCCTCAACCTCCTTCCCTTGGCACTAATCTGGTTCTTACATTAAGAATTGCCATGAGGTTGATGTAATTAACCCTGCCATCACAACACAACTGTCCCCTCAAAAGAGCAACCCGGAGTTAGGCATGGGCAACATATGGAAAAAAACCAAATGACAACAAAAAAGGAGCATCACTCCCTGCAAGGGGCTGGCCCCTGCAACCGCTCTCTGGCTGCTAGATGGGGAACGGAGAAGCTCTTACTTCTCTGAGGCATGAGGTGTCACCTGGGTTTGGGGACTGCAGCTGCATGGCGCATGCACGACTGAGATGAGGAGGGGTAAGGAACCTTACCTCATGGATGAATCCATAGTGCACCAGCTCTGTGGCCAAGTCCTTGGAGTTATCAGCTGCGGAGAGAAGGAACAGTGAGAACATGAAAGTTCATGCATCTCTTAGTTCCTCCTCTACCAGAAAAGTGCCCCTATCCCAACCTGCAGCACACCTGCATTACACTTCATCGTGCTTTAAGGGCACATGCTGTACACTTTTGGTTAGCTAAGTAACTGCTAAGTAATTCTGGGGCAGAGCACAGGGTGGGCAGTGAACTGGAGCTGGACAAGGTACCGGGCAGGAATGAGCTCCGGTCCCAAATCACACAAAGCACAATAGCCTTGGCAATGTGTCACTTCAGAGATGTTTTTGCTTGCTTTGCCTCAGCATGAAAAGCAGGCAGGCCACTATCAGTAGGCAGAAAAACACAAGTTGCTGGTGAAGCAGCAGCTCCCAAGCATTGATTTCCAAGCTTTATGCTTTAGTTTTGGCTGTAAGGCAGTCGAGGGGCTCCAGCTGCATGGCCTCCGGAAGGCTCCTGCATGTTTTAGGAAGGAGCCTGCTGTGCTGGACCTACTCTGAGGAGTAGCACCCTCCCCCAGGGCCCCGGGGCTCCCCCACAGGAGAGTCCACCTGCCCCTTTGAAAGGTGTTGTGGAGACTGCACCGGTGTTGGGACTAAGAGAAGAATTCACTAGTGTTACCCCAAGAACTGCACATCACATGTGCCAAGGTGAAATGCAGGGTCTTGATGACCACTCACTGGACTCCCAACATTCACTTTAGAGTGCAGGTTACTACCATGTGCCAGAAGCTATAAGCTCAGGGTCTGAGCGGACAAGAACTGGTACCACGCAGATATTAGGGTTCTGTCTGCTCTTGCAATAGAAGAAGGAAAGAAAAGCTGACTGTAAACACAACCTGTGTCTAACACAATCCGAGCCTAAACCTGACCAGGGCCACCAGGAAATACTTCTGCATTCAGATACAAAAATTTACTTGCAATTAAACCTACTGGGCAGCAAGTCGTAGCTCAACTGTCGATGCAATTTGTCCTCCAGGATCAGCAGAAGAGTAAGCTGCAGAAAGAAGATAGTGCTCTTTACAAACACCAGTTTCTCCATAAGAGAGAAAGGTACTGACTCTTCCATCAGCACTAGAAACTGCTGGCAGTGGTGAGCAGGGAGGATGTTGGTAGCTGCCGAGGTGCTGGATGTCTTCGGCAGTTTGAGTGTCTTAGAGGAATATTCTTTCCACAGTTACAGATCACCTGCAACTGCTAAACTAGAAAGAAGTAGAGTTAAAAGATGTCCAGACAGAGACCTCAGGGTCTTCCTGTCCTGCAGCCAGAGAGGGCTGGCAGCTTCATTCTTCTTCGAGCTTCTTTTATTGTAAAGGGACAAGAGTAAGTCTTTTGAGCACCGCAGCAAACTAGCTGAGACCAAACTTTTGCCCAGTCAGATGCCAGAGATGGGCACAGAGGGCAGGTCTTGTCCCAGTGCCTCACGTAGTGTAGGAACTGAATACTTACATGCCACTGGGTCTTGTCTTCATTCAGCTCCATGTTACACTGCATTTGCACCACCTAGAAGAGGCCAAAATCAACATCAGCTCGGGCACAGTCCCTCTGGCTCCCCAGGCCTGCTTTACTGCTGCTCTCCAAGCATGACTTTCAAATTCCTACTTAAAACCTTTAATTCCAACTACCAGCCTGACCTTCCACTTCTAGGAATTGTCTAGGTGGAGCAGCTGAGGGTTTAGTCCAGTATCCAGCTACAAACCACAGCCATCGTCAGCTGACTGAGAGGTAGGTAAGAAAGCCCTGCACAAGGTGCTGTTCTGGGACAACTTTACAACCAGGGTGAATTCTTCTGCTCCATCTGCAAGAGGCAGGCTTCCCCTAAAGCTCTGCCCAAACTCTCTGTTACGTTTTAATGTTGTACTTGTTGATGACCTTATGGGATGACCAATCTTTAAATCAGACAAAAAAGCAAAACTGAAACTTTGTGAGTATTATTAAAATGACGTGGATTTTCTTTTGGAAACCCTGCATTGCATCGCAGAATACTCAAATGCATTACACGAATACATTTTATTCATATATCAGCTTCAAGTTCCTGTGAAGGAACTGGGTCAGCTTCAAGCTGGGTCAGCTTCAAGCTTCAATATATCAGCTTCAAGTTCTCATGAAAATGGTTCATGATGTCATGTTGTCTGGGCAAAGGAAAGCCAGTGACAGCATGCAATTGGTCAGCCCCAGAGACAGGAAACCAAGCAAGGAATCAACATTCCTGCCCCACGCAGGGTTTCATTTATATTCCTCGAGTTCAAGCTTATGCTCAGAGGTGAGATGCATGCTTGTTCCCTCCTCTGACCAATTATCCCTCTACTACAGCTCCTCCCTATGACAAGCATGCCTGGGCATTTAGTGCTTTCAGTCAGGAAACCTGCTGTCCTCTGACCTTTATCATCTCCAGGCCATCCACTTCTGCAAGAGCTGACCAGTGTGACTGTATGCCCAGGGTGGGTGCCCTTCCTTTACACCGAGTGATGCCAGCACACTGTCTGGCTACGTGCTCCTTTGGATACTGAATTACGCTGAACTGTGCAGCGTCTTCAAGACATCATCAAAGAGGTGAGTGACATTTGAGTGCATCATTGCCACCCGCTCCCCACCTCTCTACTTGATGCCCATGATCAAAGAATCATTTAGGTGGGAAGGGACATCAGGAGGTCTCTAGTCCAAGCCCCCACTCAAAGCAAGACAAATAGTGAATTCGGACCAGGCTCTTTAGAGCTCTGCCCAAATGGGTTTTGAAAACCTCCAAGGAGATGCCATAACCTCTCTTAGCCCCTGCTCTACTGTTTAACCATCCTCACCATGAAAAAAAAATCCTTGGATCCATCCAGCATCCATATTCCAGTGCCTCCCAGAACAGACAAAAAAACTGCATTGTAGCTACACTCATTTGACACTTGCAAGTTTGTCCAGCTGCAAGTTTTCATGAAATCTGCAGAAACTCAGTACTTCTGAGATTACTAGTCATTCTCAAATTGGGTAAAAAGTAGTTGAACACATTGGTCAGGCAAACAATGAACTCACAGAACTTTCCTTGGGGCACTAGGTGAAAAACCAGCATATAACAAATGCAAAGAGAGGAAAAGACGTAACTCCATAGGTGTACATTTGCATTTCTCCAACGTATCTGATTGATCACCACAGCACTCTCGCTAAAAATAAGCACTGAGCAGTATGAATAAAGCATAAGTTAAGTGCACTGAAAGCTGATTCTCAGACAGATATGAAGAAACCGCTGCTGATGTTCTTTTCGAAGGCAGACATTTCATGCGATCTTGCAGGAATAAGAATTAGGTTTAGCCTCACATAGTATTTTTAACATTAATTAAATGCAAGTATGAAATCGCATTCATGTCGTCCATGGTAAGATGAAGACAGTGCCATAGGTGATTAACGATGGATGACTACAAGTGTCATTACAGGAAAATGTCTGCACAAGGAAATAACAGGTACCAAATGGGTTTTTAAGAAAAAGATGCACACAGACTGACGAGTTCCTCTGACTGCTCTCAGGGCCGGCCGGCAGTTCAGGACACAGAAGCCACTGGAAGAAGTGCTCTGCCTGAGCTATGCCCCGATGACAGTAGCCAACAATCTTGCCCTCCCCATATGCATGTCAGCAAAGGACAAATGCCAGCTCCTGTCCCTGGGAAGGAATAATCCCTGGCAAAGACACAGGCTGGCATGGGCTGGCTGGCAGGAAAGCTTTACTGGCTCTGCTGGAAAGACTCTGGGGTCGTGGTGGGCAGCAGGTGAGACATGAGCTGCAATGTGCCCTGGCAGCAAGGATGGCCAACAGCGTCCTGGGGCACAGCCAGGATATTGAGGGAAATAGTTATTCCCCTCTACTCAGCACCTGTTAAACTACATCCAGGTACTGCATCTCATTTTGGGCCCCCACAACAAGACAGACATTGATAAACTGGAGCAAGTTCAACGGAGGGCCATCGGAATGATCCTGGTCTGGAATGCTTGCCCTCTGAGAAGAGGCTGAGGAAACTGGGCTTGTTCAGCCTGGAGAAGGGAAGGCTTTGGGAGGACATAACGGCAGCTGGCCTGTACCCATGAGGGGGTTTACGCTGCAGCGTTGAATTGTTCTGTTCAGCAACAGATTACACCATGGTTTTGGAAAGCTTCACTTCTGCTCAAACACCCTCGCTGGTTTTGACGGGGATAGAGTGAATTTTCTTCATAGTGGCTGGCATGGGACTGTGTTTTGGATTTGTGCTGGAAACAGTGTTGGTAATTCGGGGATGTTGTAGTTATTGCAGAGCAGTGCTTACATACAGCCACGGCTGCTTCTGCTCCCCACCCCACCCCACTGGCAAGCAGGGTGGGGGGCACTAGAATTTGTGAGGGGACACCACCAGGACAACTGACCCCAACAGACCTAAGGGATGTTCCGTTCCATACCATATGGTGTCATGCTCAGCATAAAAAGCTGGGGGAAGAAGAAGGAAGGGGGGGATGTTCAGAGCGATGGCGTTTGTCTTCCCAACTGACTGTTACGCATGATGGATCCCTGCTTTCCTGGAGATGGCTGAACACCTGCCTGTCACGTGTAGTGATGAATGAATTCCTTGTTTTGCTTTGTTTTGCTTGCTTGCACAGCTTTTGCTTTATTTATTAAACCGTCTTTATCTCAACCCATGAGTTTTCTCACTTTTACTCTTCCAATTCTCTTCCCCTTCCCACCAGTGGGGAGTGAGCGAGCAGCTGCGTGAGGCTGAGCTGCCAGCTGGGGTTAAACCACGACACACTGCATTGGTCCTTCCCTGCCTGGCACCCCTTCCACTCCCTTATGTGGGTCCATAAACCCACGTGCAATGACCTTCCTGCCCGTGACTTCAGTGTCAGGGCTTGCAGTCTCACCTGTGCAGTGCCAGGTAGAACACGGCCTGAGCTCAGCTGGCATCTCAGCAAGCCACGCAGTGTCAGTATCAAGTGATGATGGGGTTTCAGACCTACACCCCAACAACGAGGCACAGAAAATGCCATGCGACAGAGCTGCTAGTGGATGTGTGAGGAGGGAAGGCAGAGCCAGGGCATCGGAGGCAATGGGGCTGCTCCAGAAGACCTCAGGTGAAATGGCCCTCACTAGCTCCAGCCAAAGGGACTGTCGCAGTCCTGGGGCAGCCAATGCAACGAGGAGAACAACGATGACCCAGGTTGTTCTTACCCGGGTTGCTCTCACCCAAGGGGTTCAGCTCTCACTGAACCCAGTGCATGGCTAAAGGGAGAAGCGTTCCTGCACCAGAGTGTCGGGAATAGAGACTGTCCACCTACCCCCAGTGGAGAATCTGTCCCCAGCTGGATTTGACCTTACCTTCCTGGTCTCCACATCAAAGGGCTCTGGGGTGGGAGTCTTGGCTTTCTGAGGGTCCTCCTGGGGCTGGGAGAGTGCACGTGGGAGGGCGTGGGGTCTGGAAACAGCGAAGTTCATCAGGGGATAAATCCCATTCCTGGTACAGACACAGAGGGAGGACAAACAGCTGAGCCTTGTCCTCATACAGCCCTGGCAAGGGTCAGCTGTGGATGGCCATGGCCCAGAGCAGGGATCTGCACCCACGGAGTGGCTGTGCCGGCAGGCGGGCAGCACGGTGGGGAGGTGGCAGGCCACAGAGCTCCCCTCGCCCTAGCACTGCAGCCCAGGTTTGCTCGGCCCAGGGGGGGACCGCAGAGGGGGTCACACACAACCAAGTACTGCTGCATTCATGGGATGCTGCAGCACAGTCCCCTGCCCAGAGAGCTGAGGGCTGAGAGAGACTGGGGGCCAGAGCTGGGCAGAGCTTCAACCCACCTGACGTCTTCTAGGAATTTGTCAAGTTCAAGGAAGGAGACCTCTGAGTACCTGGGAGAGAAACAGGACAGGAAGATTACTGGGGGAGGCAGGAGCGAAGAGCGGTGTGAAGCACTATCGTGCCACAACAGCAGGATCACCAGGCCAGATGCAAGTCCCGAGCTCATGGCTATGGTTGCTGTGAAATCCTCACCTCCACTGCGCTCCAGGCCGACCCTCTCTCCGGATCTCTGCCATCACCATGTTGAGGTCCAGTTCCTTTATCTTCTCCTCTACCACGTTCTCTGGCATCAGATCTAGGGCAAAGGCAGAAAGGGGCTGTCAGCTGGGAGGTCCCGTAACACGGACTCTGCAGCACAGACCCCAGGGAAGGTCTGCAAATCTTTCTCCCCAGGCTTTTCCACATCCCCAGTTCTGCTGGGGCAGCCATACAAGCTGAAATGGGGCAGGGTAGTCTCATGGTTACTCACACTGGTTGTTGATGAAGCAGTGTGCTGCCAGCAGCTTGAGGGAATGGACCTCAAAGAGAACCCGGTGGAAGAGCAGGTTGTTAGCTGTTGGTCGCTTGTCTGGGTTGAGGGTCAAGCACGACAGAATGAACTCCTGAGGGCCAAAGCACAGGCGTCAACTGGAGGCAAAGCAGGGCATGCCCCTGTTTCATTCCCACCACTTCTAGCCCTGGCTTGCTCTCCCACTTGCATTTCCCAGGAAGCAGATTTGAGCGGCTGTTTCGGCCAGTGGGCAGCCGTGGGGCAGGGCAGGCAGTGTACGGAGCCCCCAGGCTGAGGGAAGCCGCAGTGCTCCGAGTGGGCAGCATGCTGCTGGGTACCCACCAAGAGCCCGGCCACAGCACCTCTGCTCCCGGCTTGCTCTCATCGAGGGGGGAGGCTGCAGTGCAAGCCCAGCAAAAGGATGTGGGGGGAACAGGCCGGCATGTATCCTGACATCCAGCCAGGAGCAGCTCTGAGAGCTGCAGCCCACCAGGAGAGATGGTGCTGAGACTGGAGAAAGGGCAGACTGAGCCAGTGGGAGGGATTCCTGAAAGCTGCAGTATGGGAGGGACGCATCTGCTCATTTCTGCTCATTGACCACAGAAAAGCAAGATCCTTTGCCTCTTCTGCATGCTCCAGTCTGGGGCCTGCCCTCCGGATTGGCTCTGAGCATTTTCTGTACAGGGATCTGGCTAGGGCTATTTAGGATAGACACAAAGACCAAAACATGATCAGAGGAAGGATGGCAGAGTGGGCACCCCCACAGTGCCCACAGACAGTCTAACCCCTCCAAATCAGCTGCCCCAGAGACCGTCAGAGGTGAACAGAGATGCCGTTTGCCCCTCGTGCTGAAGGCTCGACAGAACAAACTCAGGGACACCACGCAAACAAGGGGACTGTTGCATCCAAGGGGGTAGGATATACTATGGAATGCCTGGGGGAATTCTGAGATCAAACGAGAGAATTCAGGGAGTGTACAAACTTATTACGGGATGTTTAGGAGATTGGCCAAAGGAAGAGGATGGGTCCCCAGGGCTCAGCCAGCTGCACTCACCCGCATGTTGGGATCATCCAGAGAATGTCGTGCCCGCACGATTGCCTCCTCTGAGACCCGTGTGTCCCCATTAGTCTGGATCTCCAGCACTGCCATCTGGGGAAGAAGGAGTGCATTTGTGTCTGCACAAGGCCAAGCCTTGGGCCAGCCCTTAAGGGCTTCCCAAAGGGACACCCCCTGGCAGGGCAGCAGCTGTGGAGCTCCCCACCAGGACACACAGCCCGGCCAGGCTCCCGACCTCCCGGGCTCCCTAGTGCTCCCTGGCCGCTGCATCCCTTTGGGGCCCATTTTTCGCCTACTGCAGCACTCCAGGCTGCTCACAGGTTCCCAGCAGGGCAGACACGAGAGGCTGCTCCCTGGGCACTGCACAGACCAGGACACATTCCAGACAGCACCAAGAGCCCCAGATTCTGCCTGGGCAAGCTACGCTTGACAGTGCACATCCTTGTGGAGCAGCACGGTTTGTCCCTGCCCCTGTGCCCTCCCTTCCCAGGGCTGTCACAGCCCGATGGAGATGAGGAGGCACCAGCAGAGATGGCCAAGAGGCACCAGCCAAGCACAGAAGAGGTGAGCTAAGCTTGTTATTGCACCCAGAGCAGGGTGGGCCACAGTAGCAAAAAATGTTCTGCTGACTCCAGCAGCAACGTCTCCATCACTGCAAGGGATGCTCAGCTCACAGTCAGATTTGGGAAGGGGCAAGGAGACTCCTCAGGAAGGTCCCCAGGCCACCGCGATCCCCAGCAGGCTCCGCAAGAACAATCCTGCCCTGTAACCAGGGGTCACTGAAGGTTCCCAGGCACTGCAGCCGTCCTGCTCCCTACCTCCAGTGCACACATCCCAAAGGAGAAGATGTCCACAGCAGTCCCATCAGCCTTTTCTGCAAAACCAAGCCAGAACCACATCAAGCCAGCGGTACAGGCCACCACTCGGTTACTCTGGGAACAGCCCTCTGCACCCTGCCTCATCCCTACAGACACCTCTGCCCGCACCCCACTGCCCTCACCCTTGCCCATGCCTGACCTCCCTCTGCCCACCCCTCTGCTCACACCTACTTCCCCACCCCAGCACACATTTTCTTATGGCTCCCTGCACAACCCTTTCCTGTTCATTCCCCTCAAATTTGTGCAAAAAATATTCAAGGTGGGGAACCACATCGTGAGCTTTCACATAGCACAAAGATTCTTTACTCCTTTTTCCCTAATCTTTGTATCATTTTACATGCTTTTAAGTGTTCGTGAGCTTACAGCCAACCTTTTCAGGGCTATTCACGGTCATGCTGAGATCTTGTTCCCAACCAGTAATTACTAATGCACAGTCCATTCCCATGCAGGCACAGCTGTTTTTCCCACGTGCATAGCTCTGCCCTAATCAACACTAAATTTTACCTACAATGTTATCACACAGTCATTTATTATCACATGATCCTCTGTGACTCATGGCCAACAGCTTTAGTTACGAACGCATTGAATAATTCTGTATCGCTGCAAATACATGGCATCCACGCCTTGCACAGGACCCCCCTCCACACCCCTCCGGGCACCTGCGTTGCCTGCACCCCCCCAGCAGTCAGACCCCACACTCACGGCCGTATTCCGGGGGGAAGAAATGCAAATTGCGTAGCTCTTCCCTCTCAATCCTGATGGGGCTTCGCAGGTCGTCTGGGAGGGCTGCGTCAGGGAACGAGAAAGGTCCTGCATCACAGCTCTTCTAAGCTGTTTTCCCAGAGCTGTGAGCACAGATGGGTGCTCCAGGGTAGCAGGGAGTCCTGCGTGCCTCCTGCCCATGCAGACCACCCGTGGGGCACTCGCTCCCCCAGAGACCCCGCTGCCCCCACAACAGGAGCAGCAACTCCCTAACGGACAAAGGTCCCCTCTGCCTGCAGAGCCCAGGACTGCTGCTCCGTGCTGCAGTGTCTCACTGGTGAGAGATGCCCAGGGCCCACAGGGGAGGAAGGTCAGCCCAGGGACAGGACGGACATGCTGGGGGAGGTGGCAGAGGGACACTCACCATTTGCAAACACCCTGTGCCAGACTGCCGGTCAGCGCCGATCCAGAAGCAGACAAGCGAGAAGGCATGGAGCAGAGGACACAAACAGAAAAGAAGGTAACTCCAAGCTTTGCATGGGTGATCCTCTGAAGGACCCTGCAGCTCTCGCCTCTTCTGCCCAGCTGGAACCCCCTTGGCACACCACCCTGCATGAGCCCCCCGCATCCCTCGGCAGGCAGCCTCCTCCTGCTGACTCTTCTCATCAGCACTTGGAGCCACCGGCCTGCGAGGGTGGCAGCTTCCTACCTGAACCAATCTTTATGAGCCCATTGTGCTGGATGAAAATGGTGTCACTGGTAAGGTTGCCATGGATGATAGGAGGCTCACAGGAGTGCAGGAAACTGGGGAAGCACAAAGCTGCCCTGAGCACGTTACCTGTGCCCAGCCCAGCGAGAAGCAGGACGGCCGACAGTGCGAGCGATGGCAAGCATACCTGAGAGCAGACAGGATCTGAGTGCACCAGCGCTTCCAGGCCTAGAGCAGAGACCAGAGCTCTCCGTCAGATGAGACGCCCAGCAGAGCCCAGCAGCCAGATCAGGTCATTCCTACCTATTACCCAGTGACTGGGGAAATCTGCCCTCCGCTAGCCCTGCAGAGACTGTTACTCAAAGATGAGCCACACGCTGTCCCAGTGACAACAGTCTCCGTTCCAACCCCTGTTCAAAGAACACCATTAAAGCTGAGAACTCATCCTTACCGGCAGACAGAGCTCCCCCGAGCCCCAAAACCCCAGTGCGAGCACGGATAGACACATCACGGAAGGCAAAGCTAGGTATGGTTCTGGGATCCACGTGTATTTTTTTCTCTGTACACACCAACAGCAATTCTCAGCTCTAGGAGTGCCTAACTGCACTGGTGTGACACTGAACTCAAACTTCATGGCAGGGCTTGCAAAGTCAAGCACAGGGCCCCCAGAATGGTCACCCAGCTCCTCAGTCACAGCCAGCCAGGACCTGCCTGCAAAACCATTAGTCAGACCCATACTGAGTGGGTTTGCAGGTGAAACTGGTCCCTTCAACCCAAGTAATAACCTAGCTGCAAGCCTGCTGCCCCTCATTGAGGGTGGTGGAGATGCAAGCCTCCTGATGCAGCCCCAGGAACCATCAGCATCACTCAGCTGAACCTCACTGCAGCAGCTTCCAGCAGGTTCCCACCCATGAGGTCGGATCCTGACAGCAGAATCCATTTCTAGGCTGCCCCGGGGATGTTCTGCTCTTGCTCCAGCTCTCACCAAAATGCCATCTCCCTACAGCGGAGAGTCCCTGGGTAACTCAGGGAGCAACGATACACACTTGTTCTGCCTTAGAAGAGACCAGAGACCCTCTCTGTGCCAACGGACACAGAGCTACCCACTTCACCTGAGGACACCCTGTGCACGCTCCCAGGGAACCTACCCTGGCATTCATGGCCTTGTGGTTTTTCTTGGTTTTCTTCAGGAACTGTTTCAGGCTCCCAGAGGACACGTATTCTGTGATGAAGATGACCTGGCAGGGAAGAGAGGCATCAGCTTCCCAGCGTCGCTGCCCAGCCAGCGCCATGCAGAGCCCGTGGGCTGCACCGGCCAGCAGCATGGAGCCTGCACCAGCCCTGCACCCGAGTGAGTGCAGGCTGCTGGCAGCAGTGTGCCGGAGAAGGAAGGGGAGTTCTGGACAGCAGGGTGAGGAGCATTGCTGGGATCCCTGCATGGCTCCCACTGGCATCCTTCCCACATCATGGGGACCCCCCAGACATTTTGCCTCCCTGAGACCTCCCTACCCGTGCCTTTGAGTCTTTCACATCCAGCCAGTATTTGTGAAGCTTTACGATGTTGGGGTGATCCACAAGCACCAGCTGCTCGAACATGGTCTTGATCTTCTCCTGCAGGCAGAGAGAGGACAAATGAGGTGGCAGGTCCTGGGATGTTGGCAGGACACCTCCCAGAGCAAGGGAACCTGGGGCTGGGGAGGAGGCTGTGCCCCCGGTCACAGGAAAAGCTGTTTTCGGGATACAGAGGACACATGGAGCTGTCTTGGAGAAGCCAAGGGAAAGCGCAATGCTACGAAGGGAGGAGTGCAGCGTGGCAGGCTGTGATTAGCACTGCTGACTGAAGTGTGCCCACCCAGAAAGGAGCAGCAGGCAGTCCCAGGGCAGGTGGGCACAGTCCCAGCTGGGGAGGGATGGCTTACCTCGTGTGCTTTAAAGGCCTTCTTGTCAGTGAAGAGCAGCTCATTCCACACCACCTCCACACCCTCCTCCGTGTCCATGGCAAGGAAGGTGCTCTGGATGCCTGGCATGTTGCCCTGATTGACCTGTGAGGCACAGGAAGGTGTGAGACAGCCCAGCCACAGGCCTGCCCACCGCTCCCAGCCGCACCGGGGGAACGTGCTGCATGGACGTGAGTGGTCCCTGCTATGGCTCCTGTGGAGGAGTCCAGCCCACAGGAGGCTCTGGCCAGGAAATGGTGAGTGGAGCAAACCCCCAGCCCACTGCCTTGCCCTCGGGACCCACCCGCGTGGGAGCTCAGGCATTACAGCAGCCTGCACCCTTCCTCCGGGGTGTGACGGCACAGGGAGAGCCAGAGATTCAGAGCAGCTCCCCGCACCAGCCCTTCTCAACTCTTGTAGCTCAGTGAGAACTCAGTGGTGACAGTCACCTCCTGGCCCCACTCCTGCATGCAGATGGGGACCCCCACGTGGACCCCACTTCCCAGCAGCCATGGGGGAGCAACCCACACCCACAGCTGACAGTCACACTCACGCTGAACAGAGCAAATCAGAAGGTCTGGGCAAACGAAAGCCATATCATCTCTTTTAACGTCATGAGGAGACTGAGGGCAACCGCCCACATGCCATGGTCTGTCTGATGAGTTCCCATCCCCAGAGGTCACAGAATCATAGAACCATTCAGGTTGGAAAAGACCTTTAAGATCATAAAGGCCAGCTGTTAACCCAGGACTACCAAGTCCACCACTCAACCATGTCCCTCTCCACCCCGTGGAGAGCAGCTCTACAGACATCACCTCTGCAGGCCACATCCAGCACAGACTCAGCCCTGTCCCTGCGCTGGGTCTCTGCTGATTCTGCCTTGAGGGCAGCACCAGATTGCTGGTCCCCAGGCCAGCCAGGACCACTGCGTCCCGCCGCCAGCCCAGGTAAAACCTGCTCAAAAGGCTCCCAGTTCTGATAGAGGCTCAACAGCACAGAGACACCCCAGACCCAAGAGCAGTGGGTCCTGCCTCCCGGCAGCGATGCCTGCTGCATCCCAAACTGCCGTCCACACTGGAGTCTGTGCCCTCACTCTCCACTCACAAAAGCATCACTGCACAGCAGATGCCCTGCAGCCTCGGACCCATCCCCTCCTTCAGCCCTGGCAGCTTGGACAAAGGCACGGCTGCCCACTCCCATCTGGCACGGCTGCCCACTCCCATCTGCCTTGCGGCAGCAGCAGCGCAGAGCTGCCAGCAGCCAGATGAAAAGAGGGATTGTTCTGCTGCTTCCCGGGGCAGGTACGCAGCGTCCCACCGCCGCCGCTTGGACTACTGCGGCACGGGGCAGCTGTGGGCGCAGGCGCAGGCACCCAGCACCCCCAGCTCATTAGCAGGGGACAGACGGGCAGCTCATGGCCCAGTTCCTGCTGGGGACACACAAAGCACCTCTGTTACTTGTTCTCTCTGCTCACAGGCTCCGTGTGCTCCGCACAAAGCCCAGCACGGACAGCCAGTGATGCGGCCAGCTGGCCTCGCTGACCACAGCCTTCCCGGCAAGTCCCAACAGCCTCCCAGGGTTCCCAGTACAAACACAGCCAGCAAAGGAGCACCCAGCAAGGGCACTGCCAGGGCAGCTGCTACCGGGGGTGGTGGGGAGATGGCTCAGCCCTCACCAGGATGCCCCCACAGCAAGGCCATCACATCACACTGTGAACCCCAAGCCGTGGTCGTTCTGGCTGATGTTGCTGGTGGAGAGCAAGGGTGAGCTGTGGCAGGAGGGACTGCATGGCCAAGGGGGAGCAACAGCCTCAGCAGGAGCTCTCGGCAGCTGGCATCAGGCTGGGAATCGCTGAATCGCAGAATGGTGGGGGTTGGAAGGGACCTCTGGAGACTGTCTAGTCCAACCACTTGCTAAAGCGGGTCCTCCTAGAGCAGGTTGCACAGAGTCATGTCCAGGTGCGTTTTGAATGTCCCCAGAGAAGGAGACCCCCAGCCTCTCTCTGCGGCCTGTCCCCATGCTCTGTCACCCTCAAGGTAAAGAAATTCTTCCTCATGTTCAGACGGAACGTCCTGTGTTGCGGTTTGTGCCCGTTGCCCCTTGTCCTGTCGCTGGGCACCACTGAGAAGAGCCTGGCCCCGTCCTCTTGACACTCGCCCTTAAGGTATTTGTAGGCATTGGTAAGGTCCCCTCTCAGCCTTCTCCGGGCTAAACCTAGGCAGGTCTCGGTGGAGGCTGTGCCAGGAGCAATGGTGGCCAGGGGCAAGTGCCTGTGCACCATGAGGGTCTGCTGGTCACAGAGCACTCTATGAAGCTGCTCTTCTACCTCTCCTCAAAAATGCCACTGGAGAATCAGCTCACGACCTTGAGAAAAATCCTGTCCTGAAACCAATGAGTGGCCAGAAATCCAAGAAAAAGGAGTCAAGTGGAGAACACAGACCTGAACATCCTTTTGCTTGCCACAAGGACACGTGGGAGCAACAGAGCTCTGCATGGACGTTACTGATGCATGGCTTGAAGGCACAGCTGGGTCTGAAAGCCTCAGGTGTCACCTCCTCATCTGTCACATCGCAGGGTCACAACGTTCCTGTGTGCAGATACTAAGCCTACAGCAGGACCCAACCTGCACGGCCACCGCACCCCACACCTCCCATCCTCACGCTTGGATGAAACCGGCTGCCTGCCAGCCCCGTCCTGTCCTAGGCAGGCAATGCTGCCTCCCACTTGCTCAGAGCTCAATGTAAGAACAGCTGTGCTGAATCGGACTGGCCGTCTGTCCAAGAGTGACCCACAGCAGAAGTCCAGGGTTGTCCCTCCACCGTAGCCCCCCAGGTTTGAACAACCTTTGAATACTCGGTGAGCCTGAAGTGGTATCCTCGTGCTTAACGCTCTGGACAGTGGATCTGTTGGTATCTGGGAGGCTCCGGTACGTGGTTAGGAGCATCAGACAGGCCCACAGGGGAGGAAACGTTCCCTGTTCCGTGCAGACATGAACGTGCTCAGTCTTGTGCTGAACAACAGTAAGAATGATACAGAACAGCTGTCTGGCACACTGAGCTCCAAGACTGCATAAATAAATAAATGCTGCATTATAATCACAGAGGTGACTGGGGACAAAAGGAACCAGCCACAGGTCACCTTGATTATCTCACGCCATGCCTTTCAGAGTTCCCGGCAGCTCTGCATGCTGCTAATGGTGGACACCACGTGGAACAGGCAAAACTCCAGAGCCAGACTGGGCAAACTCCCTGCTCAGGCTGCTTCCAGAAAGCCCTTGGCAGGAGCCAAGGCCAGCCTGGCAAGATCACTGGGGACAAGTAAGCAAAGGTTTACAGAAGATCAGATTGCATCTTACAATAAATCACTCCCTTTTGAGCTTTTCACGTCAACAAGGACTGAACAGTCCACAGAAAAAGGCTTAGTGATATAGCTCTGGGGCCTTAGGAGAGCGACTGTTAAGCAAGGAAGGCATGGGTCTGGAGAGCAATGGACAGGCATGTCCGCTGCCACTGGCATTTAGACCCGATTTGGAGAGAAAATAGTGACAAAGTGGGTTGTTACCTTTCTCGGGTCGCTCTAGGAGACTGGGAAAAAGGCATGGCCATGGCACCTGGAGAAGAGGGCACTCTGCCAGTCCTCTGCTCCTCCCCTGACACCCACACTCACATCCTCAGGACAAGCATGTGCTGGCCCCATTTCTCGGCAGGGTCATCTCGCTGCCCTCCAGTGCCCCCTGAAAAGCATCCCTCCATGCCATCTGGACCAGCACATCCTAGCCACCCATGGGACACTGAGCAGTCCCAGAGGCCTTCTTTGCTGGTGGCACTGCTCCCAGGACCTCAGCATGGGAGCAGGATTGGGGCAGGCAGCTTCTGGGTGAGGGAAGCAGTCCAGCCCCTAGCACAGCCACGAGGACCAACCACCGGGCACTCTCCCATTCCTGAGCAGCCACCTCGCATCCTCACCCCCAGCACAGACTTATTTCTTCTGCACCCACTCTCCTCTCTGCCCTCCTGCCTGCCAGAGGCAGGCAAAGCACCCAGTGGGGCTCCAACCCAGTGGGCTGTCCCTCTGCGAGGGAGGCCAGTTCCTGCCTGCAGGTGCTTTACCCAAATAATTTCCAAAGTTGGGTATAAGTTTATGGCTGTGTCTTCAAAGCAGCCCAGCGGGCAAAGCCTCAGCCCTTGCCTTGATTCACGCCAAGCAGTGGCAGGGTCACATTACCAGCCCTGACTCCCCCGACCATCAGCACCACTGAAGAGCACATGCAGACCCTGCCTGGAAACCCATGTCTGGATCGAGGACCTTACTGCGCAGAGGAAGGATAACCTGGAGGTTGCTCAGAAACAAGGCAAAGGCACTGAAAAAGTTCCCTCTGCCTGGTTTGGCAGGGGCTGCTGGGGAAACACAGGTGCAGGCTGTGCCACCGGCCGGGGCGAAGCCGGCAGGGAGGCGGCTGCCCTGGGCTCTGCAGGAGGGATGTGCTGGAGGGCAAGAGCAAAGGGGCAGGCAGGCTGGGAAGGGGGTGCCAGGCAGGAGGCTGCAGGGGTGAGCAGTGGGACAGTGACCCTCACCCTCCATTCCTGCAGGGTGCCTTTGCCCCCACAGAGCTGCCAGTGCCGCAGCCGGGGCGGGGGGGGGGGGTGGGGTGAGATGCAAAGCAGCAGTGGGGAAGGGGAGGGAAACAATATGCGCGCTCCGGAAAGCCAACTGCATCCTGGGCTGCATCAGCAACAGCGTGGCCAGCAGGTGGAGGGAGGTGATGTGCCACTCTTCTGAGACCTCACCTGCAGTATTCTTGCATTTAGCTCTGGGGTTCCCAGCATAAAAAGGACACGGACCTGTTGGAGTGAGTCCAGAGCAGATCACGAAGATGCTCAGGGGGCTGGAGCACCTCTCCTACGGGGACAGGCTGAGAGAGCTGGGGTTGTTCAGCCTGGAGCAGAGCTGGCTCTGGGGAGACCTTAGAGCACCTCCCAGCACCTGAAGAGAGCTGGAGAGAGACTTTGTACAAGGGCCTGTAGTGATAGGACAAGGGGGAACGGCTTTAAACTAAAAGACAGTAGATTTAGGTCGGATATCAGAAAGAACTTCTTTACTGTGAGGGCGGTGAGACACCAGAACAGGTTGCCCAGAGCAGCTGTGGATGTCCCATCCCTGGGAGCTCAAGGCCAGGCTGGATGGGGCTCGGAGCAACCTGGTCTAGTGAAAGGTGTCCCTGCCCATGGCAGGGGGGTTGGAACTGGATGGTCTTTAATGTCCCTTCCAAAGCAAACCATTCTGTGATTCTACGATTCTATGAAATAGTATGTTTCCTTCCCACACCCTGGGCCATAACCACCCCAAGAAAGACCATATTAACAGAGACACAAAAGGGCCGTTAAAGAGGCCACCAGAAGACATCTGACCAGGCTGGAGGGTAGACCAGGAGGCTGACACAAAGCCTCTGAGCGTCTTGAACCTGGAAGAAAGAGAACCAAACCTTCTCAGGGCTTTTCTGGACTAGTACTGAGCCAGAGAACCAGAGGAAAGATGAAGTTTTGGGAGCCAAAAGCCCATGAACAGGCACAAGAGCAAGGCCACTACCAGCACTCTGTACACTTGCCCTGTCCATACTGGAGCCAAGTTTCCTTCCCAAGTTGGTGGCCAGCTCCTGCCTGCTTGAGCCACTCCATGCGGGATGGAGCCCTTCCCCACCCACCGCAGGCTGGCAGCAGCCCTGTGAGCACCCGTGGCCCTGCCACCTGCCCGTGGGCTTCCGAGTCATCCCTGGTGCAGCAGCCATCACTCTGGGTGCTGTGGATGGCCCTGGAGACAGGCAGCCAGGACATAAGAAACCACTGTCTGAAGGACACAGGGCAAAGCCCAAGAGACACCCAAAGGGAGAGCCAAGCAAGAAGGACGAGTGACTAGCTGGATTACAGGGCCCCAGGCTCTCCGGGCTCACTGAGACCAGCCGTGCCGTGCTGGTAAGAGCACCAGGACCCACCTGGTCACACAGTGACAGCCGACGTGTTGGATGCTACAAGTCACAACTGCCATGCGCCTCTGTCAGAGGAGCAGTGCCCATACTGCGCTGCCACAGAGCAGAAACCCCTGGTTGCTGGTAATGACAGGAGGGCTAGCAGGACCTGAGGATGGTGATGCTCACTGCATGCACAATCTACCTGCCTCCTCATGATACCATGACATTTTATCCCTTTTGGTGCCAGGAACTGGCAGGATTTGCTGAGGCCACAAGGCTGAGCAGGGAACACGTCGTGCCTGGGAGAGCACTTTTGCAGTTAAATCCCAGCGTAGCCCTCCGCTCCAGTATCTCATAAGCCTGGGCAACAGTAAAGGCTGTGTCTGGGTTTCTCAAGGGACTTCTGTTCAGGTTGCAGCTAGCAAGGAGGTGCTGCTAAGGCACAGGGACACACCTTAGGCAGCAGAGACTGTTCTCTCAGCGCAATATGTGCAAGAAGCAGAGATGGAGGAGTGTGTCCCTGCTGGGACTCTCTTTCCAGCCCGCTGCCTGAAGCTGGGGTCCTCTTGCCTTCTCCAAACCATACATTCCCTGGTCCTGACAGAGGCTGCACTCCCCTCTCCAGCACCCCATGCTATGGCCCCATGCAGGGCAGGGGTGACTGTTGCAACATGGAAATATTTTTTTAAAACTTGTAAAAGGAGGAAAAAAAAAAAAGCTAAGAGGGCTGAGGCCCCCCTCTGACACCTCTCCTGCTCCCTTCAGCTTATCAAGGGACAGGGAGAGCAAACAGCAGTGGCAGGCAGCGCTGCGCAGGTCCCGTGGGAGCAGAGGCGTGCAGGCAGTGGGCAGCCAGGGAGTGAGGGGGACTTATCCATGGTCCCACCAAGCACTTGTTGTTCTGTGGGTGAAGAGCTGGCACATCCCACCCTCCTGAGCTGGGAGCACTCTGCCCAGGGTCTCAGACAGCAGCATGGCTCCAAGCCCTTGGCTTCCTGGGCCCCATTTCAAGCATCAGAAGTGCCACAAACAGCCTTTTTGTCCCTAGGGAGGAGCCTGGGGCCAGCAGCACCCCAAGCCATCACAGAGCAATCTGCTCCTGAGCCTGGCTGAGCTGCTGGCTAGATTTCACCTTGTGGCAGGTATGCCAAAGGTTGTGACAGTAGAGCTAGCTGGAGGACATCCACCCATACTGCTATCTGCAGTCCACAGCAAAACAACAGATCAAGCCTACAATGTCCTGTGACTCTGCAGGAGCAGGACGAGGGCTCTGCGATGCCAGATAAACCTGTTCTGTCTCTATGATCCTGTTACACAATTAGCAGGTGAAGGGAACACATGAGATGGAAAATATTTTGATTCCAGTGAAGCATTTGATCCTACCTCTCATAAAAACATATTCTCAGCACTAATTCAAACCAGCACGGATACAAGGCTAATACACTGTCAGCTGAAGAGATCTAGCTAGCCGAGCCAGGATGGTGATTTGCCTCTTAGAGAGCTGGGTGACAATGGCACAGGTAAGGGCAAGCTCTGCTGTGGTTTAACATCAGTGCAATCACGGAGAGAAGTGAGGCAGGTACAGGTGAATGGCACATGTTGTGGACCACGCTGGAGGAGCAGTGAAGCTCAAAGAGGAGAGAAGGAGCAGAGCTATGGGCAGAAAACAGAAGTGCCAGGAAAAATAACCAGGTGCCCGGCTGCACTGCAGGCCGGGGAGACTGAGGGAGGGAAACAGACTGATGGCCAGCATGGCAGGATGTGCAGCGGCAGAGCTCTCCCATCCCAGGGCATGAGGGGCACCCACTTTACCCAGCCCTTTTCCATGAGCTCTCCCTATCCATCCCCAGGAGATCCCTTGCCTGTCAGCAACAGCAGGGAGGTCATTGTTTAATACCTGTGGATAGGGAGAGGAAGCCTCTCCCAGCAGGATCTGGAGCAAGCCTCCTCAGAACTGCAGCCACTGGCCAGCCTGTCCCCTCTGCCTGTGGGAGGGAGGGCTGGAAGCCATTCCTTTCTCTCCATACCCATGGCTGCCCTTGCCTCTTGCCCAGCAGCTGCCACAGCAAACACTGTGATCCCTGTTCTCCTTCCACTGCTGAGAAAAAGGGACAGAAGAGTATTTTTCCACTGCCCAGATAAAGGTCAGGGGAGATCCTGCATGCTGAAGGCAATACAAGTGTTGTTATTTCCTGGGCAGAAGACATACCATTGCACACACCCCTGGCCTGCGGATGGGGCTGCTCCAGAAACGTCCTGGCAGGAAGCCGGACCCCAGGGAGATGTTTGCTTTACCCCCAAGGCACTACACGCCCCTGGGAAGGAGACGTGAGCCTGTGGTCAGCCGAAGCTGAGCACTGCCCAGCCCAGGCAGCTTTGCTCCCTGGCAAAACCATACCTCGGAAATTCACTGGCAGTGTCACTGAAACCTGGGACATGCGGCCAGCAGCCCAGCAGGTTTGCAGCAGGAGTTAGAGAAGGCTCTGCAGAATACAGTAGGAAATGAAAGGATCCCCCCCCACCAGCCTGCACCTGGGCACCGGCAGGCGAGCAGACCCCAGCGACATCAGGGTGGGAGGTGGGAGCAGGAGGTGCCCAAGGACACCTGATGCTGCAGGCCCCAGTGCCCACCAGTCTAAACTGGGAACAAATGCCCTGGGATGAGCCTTGCAGTGCTTATCCAGAAAGCAATGGGCTGCGTTGGCTCGCCATCCAAGCCCAGCTGGAAAACAACAAACAGCAACCCCTTATGAGTCAGGCAGGTCACCAGCGACCAGTACGAATTAGACCAGTTAACAGGATTTTGGTGTGATTTACCCTGTTGACTGTGCCAGGAGAGAGATTTGCCCTCCTGCTGTGTTGGCACAGAGCAAACCCAGGCTGAACAGCTAAGCTGTCAGCAGTGCAGTTTCAATGAAAAGCTAACAAAACCCACCTTGCTGACCAGTATCTGATTGCTATGGGGGAATGCTAAAACACTGCCTTCCACGTGATTACTGTCAAATGCTAACTTGTCCGGTGGAAGAGCCAACCAATGAGCATTCAGTCATCTTTTAACCCATTTTGTAACGTGACTGTGGGACACCCCCTTTGCCCCAGTAGTAAAACATAAAAGCCTCTGGGACCTGTGCTTGTTCTCTGGTTACATCAAAGGAGGAAGGAGACAAGAGACACAAAATGTGTGTGAGCCTGCAAGTCTCATATACAATGTCTGACCACTGTAAACAAAAATACCTGCATGGGAAAACAAATGAAAGGGCAAAAAAAGCTTGGTTAAAAACAAGAAAGGGAACACACAACATGGGGAATGGTGGTATTCATAATACTTCTCTTTTGTGTCTAGTTTGGAGGGAGCACAGAAGGAGCAGCCTGGGAAATGCTGAGCTGCATGCATTCGTGGACACGGTGGAGGGGCTAGAGCAGACAGGTAGTGCCTTAGAAGCTGCTGCCCAGGAGCAACGAGCTGCAAACAGAATGGCATTCTTGTGGAGCATATGAATGGGAATAGAAGAGCATGTTACCACATGAAAAAGAACAAGTTTCTGCACTAACCTTTACCACTCCGCTGACGTCACCTCCCTCCCCAGCAGTGAGAACAAGGCAGAGGATTGTTATGACTGGGTAAGATGATGAAGGATTAAAGGATCCTTGAAACAGAGAAAGTAGCACAGGGAGCGAACCTGAAGCAAAAGGCAAAACAGTCCCTGCACATTGCCCACACAAACTAGAAGGGTAACGAGGAGGACACTAAATCTAGCATGCAAAGTTTTGTTTGTTGCCAGATCCACAGAATACATGCCGAGAAGAGGACTTCGCTATCTGCTTTGAGAATTATGCCACCTTAGTTCAACCAATTTCACGTTGCTTTCACAAATGTCCTCAATTAAAACCATCTGGGGTGCCCCACCTCCTGTTTGGAACACAGAGCAAAGCCTTAGGATATTAACCTGCCTGACAACTGAGGTCGGTGTGTTCACAAGTAAACTCATCCTGGAGTTTACTCCATAAAACTAGTAAGTTTTATGTAAGTAAGTAAAAAGCCATAAAACTAGTAAGAGGTAGAAAAAAAAATAGATGGCATGAAAAGAAAGAGCCAAGTCCTTCAGCTGATCCCCTTTGCTCTGGAAAAGCACTTCACAACAAAACACACTTCAAGTCCTAGTCTCCTGGGAGGGCTGGCAACAAAGCAGCTTTTAAAAATAACTGGTGGCAAATATTAAATACTTGGATGCTTTCCAAATAATCTATCACAGAACCAGCTATCTTTACTGCAAACTGCAAATACAATTAATACCTAAAAAAAGGGAAACCCCTTGCTTCTCAGTGTGTTCAAATGCTTAGATTATTTTTCCATATTTTGTTTTAATTTTCTGATCTGTGGGAACCTATAGCAACACTTCAAAATCTCCCCTTCTTGCAGATTGTTTAATATCACTTTCTTTTCTTTAAATTCTGCTTCAGCATTGCTTCACTTTCTTGCTGTTACTGTTTCCCTTCTTCCTTTCTTTCATCCTGCTGGTTTTAGAACTTAAAGCTCATAGTTCAAGGGCTCTGTACCACTACACATTCAGTCATTAACCCCTTTACTAAACAAGGTGGCCAAAAGGGGAGCAATGGACGATTTCAAGCAAAAATGCAACCAACCCTGGTTTAGCCATCAGCAGCTGCACTGGAGCTGCCAGCACCGCAAAGCAGAACGCCGTGTCAGAAGCAATGGCAGAGTTACAAGCAGAGAAGCAACTCTAAAATGTGGTCCTGCGAACCACAGCTGAGCTTTGCTGCAGCAAGCACATGCTCTCACCCAAAGGGAAAGGGCCCTGAGGAATATCAAAGGCAACCCAGAGCGTGCAGGGAGCACCATGGGCAGAACTGACAGGTGGGACACCTGGAGATGGACAGGACAGATGCTGGAGAGGTTGTTGAAATAATGGTCTGGACGTGGTGCAGTGGTACCACTGCTTGTGAACCTCACAGTCAACAAGTATCTACTGGTCATAACAGTCCCCCTTCCAAATGGGTAAAGGGTTTGCAAAAGCAAAGCAGCATGGACAAAAACAGTTTGATCTGAGTAACAAGGTACTAGGGTTCATTCAGGAAACTATTCAGACAAAGAAAGTTGCAAAACTTTTAACATAAGCAGTAAACCAAGTTTCTTGTTCATTGCTACTCTTACTCCACAGGGTGGGTGGAAAAAGTAGATGAAGTCATCAAACCAACACTGAAAAAAAATATATCTTCCTACATGGAAAAGTCTACAACAGCAGCATTCCTCTGCTGCACTTTCACACTAATAGCAGGGAGAGAAATGGAAGAGGCAGAACATGGATTGTGCTGACATTGAACAGGAAGAATTCACATGACTGTTTCTTCACAAAGGTTGCAGAGATAATTTAAATGCTTTTGCTTGTGGAAATCTGTGGCTTCATCATGAATATATGCATTATAAATAGGCAAAGGAAGTTGTGAAGTGTTTTCTTCTTTGGTGGGCATGGCCAGACCCAGCGCAGCATTAAGATCACAGCACATTTTAGCTGTTGCGTCCATATGTGGTTTAATAATGCACAGTGGGGTCATAAGCCGCTGCTCTGCGTTCTCCCGCTGGAGTACGGGTACAATAGTTGTGCAAAAACAAAGGTGTAGTCCTTGTGTACATGTAATTAATGCATACACATTAGCAATTTATCATAACCTGCTTCAAACCTGTACTACTGAGCATCACGGTTTAAGCGTTAAAACGCTGAATGGGGTGCTTGCCTCTGCCCACTTCAGCTCTCCAGGCTCCAGACACTGCTCCAAGACATGTGCCTTGGCTCTCTCTGCCTGCTGCAGAGATGGTAGGTCACAGGCAGCTCTCCCACCTCTCTGGACCCATTCTCAAAACAGCAAGACAATAGATCAAGTGATCCCACACAGGACTCGACTGTGTTCTGACAAAAGCAAATTGAGGAGAATAAATAATCCTAATGAATCATCAGGATAGTGAGGGAAAATCCCCATTGGTAAGAGTACCTGAATAGCTTACGGCAATCGGAGTGTGGTTAAATGGAACGGCTGTTCATCAATGTTGGAAGATAACCATATTGACAGCTTACAGACAGCAAATGGTGTTCTTTCTTCCTGGTACGTAACTGAGCATCTATGAATTTGCAACAAACTAGTCTCTTACAAAAACTTCCTTCACTTTGCAATTTAGGCAGCACTATCACTTCCCTGTTCAAGTTCACATGCATTTTGTCATGGCAGCTGTACAGAACCTGAGCCCTGAGCCCTGTGCTTGCTAACAGGCCACTCTCCTTTGGGTCCATCACCTGAACGCTTGTGTCCTCAGAGGGATGCATCCCTGCCTCAGCACGGCAACACGAGCCTGGTGAGCAGTCAGCAAGTCTCTTATGTTGCCAAAGATGGGATTGCAGCGCTGCAACTCACTACCGTGATGTGCAGTATCACCAACCACCTGCCACTGCCTGCTGTCCTGCAGCGGTCAGGAAAGGCCAGTCCACCCTTCCCACCTCTCCGCCATGAAAAACTCCCTGCAGACGGAGAGTATGGCACAGCAGCCAATTACCAAAACATCTGTGTGGAAATGTCATGGATGGGGCTGCGCTCCACGTTTGTTTCTACTTCTCCCACACACTGCACAGGGGGACAAACCTCCAAGGGTCAGTTCCAGACACTGCCACACCACTCCAGAAAACTCCCTTGTCAAAATTAAATATTAAAATACTCATCGTTAAATGTCACCATTAAGTCAAAATAGCCGGAGGTTGTTCAAATCAGAAAGGAGCTTCAAGTCGTTCCTTTGCCAAGGACAACGAGGGGTTTCAGGCTGTTTTGGTAGGTCATGGACTAACACAGATGATCCAAGAACTGTCTGAAAAAAGATCATGCAACTACAGGTCAGATGCAATTAAATTACAGGCCTTATCCAGCACCTACACCAAACCTTTCCATCCTGATGCTTGTTTCCAACATACAGTGGAGGTCATTTTAATTACAGGAGCACCAGGGTATTCTCAGCTAAAAAACTATTTTCCACACAGCCTTCCTCACCTCTTCAGCTGTCCTGCAGAGCCACCCTGGCAGAGAGACCACGAGAGAGGCAGAGGTGTGTCCGTCAGCTGTGTCTGTACCTGCGGCACGGAGGGCACACTGCAACACCCACACCAGCAGCTGAAGCTGTCAGATGTGGGGCACAGACAGAGGGATGGCTGATGATGGATGCTGGCAAAGCCCATCCCAAAAAATATCAAGGAAACAACACAAAACAAAGATACAGCTGGCTCCAACACCTTGGATGTGCCACATGGGTGGGATCCGATACTCCAGGAGCATCAAGAAGTAGCAGGGGAAGAAGCCACGGGATTTTGAACATGGTGTCAGGTCCTGGCACTCACCACATGGCACGCACACCATGGGACAAGGCTCAGGCACCAGCCATGCGGCACGTACACCCCGATGCAAGGCTCTGATGTAGAGAAGATGTCAGGCAGAGGTGGTGAGGTAGTAAGAAAGGAGATTGAAGGGTGATGTTGGGGTGTGGAAGCACCAGAAAGCACAGAGGGACACAAGAAGGGCAGGTGCTCATGGCATTAGTAGGTTATCAAGATCTCAGCAAAGCCCAGACTGGGAAAACAGCCTAAAATACAGGCAGCCTGCAGCCAGAGTAGAGCACTATGGACTACCTACAGGTCCTTAACAGGTGGCGGTGGGAAGATAAAGAACAGGATTGGCCTTAGGATGGGCCCTTTTACCCTTTGGGAGCCGACAGTGCCTGTGATGCCTGTCTATGTGTGCTGTCCCACCCTGGCCTGTGGCCAGGATTTATACCCTGACTTTGGTCCCTGTTCCTGGGTGCCCTGACAGAGACAGGGAGATTCAGCCTCCACTTTCGGGGCAGATGGCCATTACACTGATATGGGGGACACACCTGGAGGAGAGAGGGCAGTGGGTGATGATAGGAGCGCCACAAAACCATGGTGGACATGCTGCGGGACGGCTGTGCTGAGCTCCTGGGCTAGAAAGATAAGCTGAAATGGTCCAAACCCCATGTTTGGAGAGGAGGAACTGGGTCCTCCAGCCCTAGAGGCAGGGATGCAGGGGCCAGCCCCCACCACCGCCGTGCCCTACGATGTTCCCGGCAAGTCCTCATTCCCACAGGAGCTGCCTGGCCAGCGACCCGTGGTTACCGGTACCCCCGTCTCCCGCCTGGGCCCTGGGGGAACGGCCCGGCTCCCCGCACGGGGACAGCCCGCACTGGGGCACGGCGAGCCCGGCTCCCCGCACCGGGACAGCCCGCACCGGGGCACCCCGCGCCTCCGGCCGCTCCCCGCCGTTCGTTCCCCGCCCCGGAGCAGCTCCCCGCAGCGGCCTCCGGCCGCGGCCACCCCACTCGCCCTGGGCACCCGCGGGCGCCGACCGAGTCTCGGCAGGGCTGCCCGTGCCCGGGGCCCCGCCGGAGCCGGCCGCGGCGGCAGCGGCAGCAGCAGCGGCGGCAGCAGCAGCAGCATCCGTCCCGCAGCGCCCACCTGCTCCCGGCGCTTCTGCCAGCGCCCGCAGGGGCTCTCCTCCAGGATCTCGCTCTCCTCCTCGCTCTCCTCCTCCTTCTCCTGCGCCAGCCGCGCGTCCGGCTCCGGCACCGCCATCCCCGCGCCGCGCCGTGTCGAGCCGAGCCGTACCGAGCCGCGCCGCGCCGCGCCGCGCCGAGCCGTACCGAGCCGCGCCGAGCCGCGCCGAGCCGAGCCGAGCCGAGCCGAGCCGAGTCGTGCCGCGGGCTGACAGCGCCGCGCCGGGCCGGCCCGGGCTCGGCCCGCCCCACTCCGGACGTGCGGCCGCTCACGGCCCGCCCCGCCAGGAGGGGCCCCGGGCAGGCCCCGCGCCCCCCCGGCCCCGGGGATGGGCCACCGGGACCCCGCGCCCCGCCCGCGGCCGCAACGCCCCCGCGGGGCCCGGCGCTTCCGTCCCGCACCCCTCGGCTGCTCGCCGCACCTGCACCCTGCCCAGAGGCGGGGGCGCCGGGGCTTGTCCCGCCCGCCCCGCAGCCCCGGTTGCCGGGCCTGAGCCACCTGCCTGTCCCACCTCCGATGCCTGGCCATCTTCTCTCCCCGGCCTCCCTCCAGGCATCTGCCGCCCTTCCAGCTCCCTCCCGGCGGGGTCTCCGAGTCCCCCCGCCCCAGCAGCCCTTCCCTTTAGTGTCACCTTCTCGCCATCTTCCCCCCAGAGCCGCTGCTGGGTGCTGGGGCTGCACCTCCTGCCTGGGCTCCCCTGCCCACCCAGAAAGTGCTTCACCAGCTCTGAGCAAGAAGTCTTACAGATGTTTTCATTCCTCCAGAAAGTTTCTGGCTCCTTTGATATTTTTCTTCTTTTTCTGGCCGTCTCTGGTTTCTTTCAGCACATTTGTTATTTGTTCCACCCTGCTTCCATATAAGCACTGGTGCCAGCTCGCTGTTCTGGGAGATGCTCAATCCTTCCAGATCGTGACTCCTTTTGGCCAGTGTGGTTACCCAAGAGGGACCGGGGTGAGGGGTGGCTGTGGGGCAAGGAGGTGCTGATGGCACACACCAGATAATATATGCAAAATCCCATTCCCTGAAACACGCTATAAACCAACAGGAGGCATTTCCTTGCGCAGGCAGCCACCGGGTCCTGCCTGGCAGCCAACTGGGCTGCTCTGGCAGCGGCACCAGGGTAACTGGTGCCACCAGCTACAGCTGTGTGGCACTGCCATGGGTGCTTTGGCAGGGCCTGAGCTGCTGCTGCCCGCACCAGTGGCATACCCTTGTCTGAGTGTGCTTGGTAAATCCCTGCTGGAAGGCTGTCAGGGTGAGCCCTGTGCTGACCCTGGCAGACCCCACCATCACCTCCTGGACTACAAAAGCACATCTTGGGGCCCCAGCCACCTTTCCGCAGTCCCCCATGGCACTCACATGACAGCCACCCAACTCTGGTTCCCTGTTGCAGCTTTGCCAATTGTCTGCCAATTTGTCTGTACCTGATGAGGGGGCAGCCTGTACTGGGAGTGGGGGGGGATCTGCCAGTCTGAACAGACATCCTTTGCCAGTAAAAGCTCTGTCTGAGCAAGGAAGATACGCCAAAAGAGATTTTGACAACTGGCCAAAAGGTAAAAAGCAGCGCTCAGAAGCACTGAAGGCAAGAACCTGAGCAGAAGATAGGTAGAGCCTGAGGATGATGAGGGTCTAAATGGGGTCACTGGAGAGATGGGGCTATAGTAAAAAAAGCCGTTTGTTTTCTGCTGTAGCATTTACTCTGTAGGAAGCCTTTCTTTACAGGAGGACAGTCAGAGGAATTGCCTCAAAATGAGGCGACAAAAGAACAGATTGTATAACAAATCAATAACATGAATGGTGACAAATTGCCAGGCTGAGAGATTTGCCCGAGAGGTTTGGAGAAACGCAACTGTTAAATGGCCGGAGGAGTTCTGCAGTACCTAAGGCAGACTCTGTACCAGGCACTGCTTTTCAACACGTTCACAAACAATCCAGAAAAGGGATGAACAATGAGTTGGCAGAGTTTGCTGATGACACCAAACTATTCAGGACGGTCAGCTCTAAAGCTGGCTGTGAAGAGCTGCGCAGATTCTTGTGACACAGGAAGGGGTATCAAAAGCGTGGACAAGGTCTCACATTAAACTAACGGCTTGGAAAGCAACAGCCGAGCTGGGGATACACAGACTGAGAGCAGCACTAATGGCATGGAGGGAGCACGTAGGAATGGTTATTCACCATTTCACTCAAAATGGTAGTTGGGATGCCTGATGAAAAGGCGAGGTAAGAGCTGTAAAATACATGAATGGGAGTAATTTTTTACTGAGTATTTCCTGGGGTAAAATGTTTGTGGGTGACACATGGTAGAATTCATTGCTATAGGGTGTCTACAGCAGCCGAAGTAGAGAAGGATTTTAAAAGCCATTAGGCCAATTTGTGGGAGAAAAATTGATTGAGGGCTATTAAACACAAAGACACAGATGTAGCCTCTGACTCAAGAGGCCTCTAAGCTGCAGATTGTCAGAGGCTGAGTCTGCAACTGATGAAATATTGCTCGGTCCCTGCTCTGGTTCTTGTGTTCTTCCTCTTGGGATCCACTCTTAGCAACTTGCAAAATCAGGATGCAGGGATAGGTAGAGCTTAGATCTGACTCACAGGAGTTGCTCTCCTGCTACCTACTGCTCCATGCTTTCTGGAGAAGAAATACTTTTGGTCTTCACATGTTCTTTGTGGACCTCTGGTGTCTTCATTTTGACATGTGCTGGACATGTCCTTAGCCGAATGTTGCTGTGTCCCTGCCCATGCCCAGTGCTTGGGCAGCTCATACACAAGTCTTTAAGCTCATTTGAGGTATATAAATTGCATCCAGCAGCATGAACCGGCTAGGTCCTAGATCTCTCTGTTCAAACTCACTTTGAGTGCAGTGTTCTCAACGTGCGGTACCCTTGACTTCTTTGGACACATGACGGGAATGACAGGAGGTACTGCAGAATCGGTGAATGTTCTCACAGCAGTGATCATCCTCTGTATCATCACTGTCCCCTCATCCCCAGCCCGACAATGCCCCTATATCCCAGTACCTCTTTCCTCACCCCCTCATCCTCAGTGCCTCATCCACATCAGAGCAAACTTCTTTATCTTCCTTCTATGACTTCTTTTTTCTGTACCGGATAACACATAATAGAGCATATTTGTCTTGACTGTTCATTTTCAGGCATAAGTCATACAGTCTTTCACTCACTGGTTGTCCTGACTGTCACATAGCCAACAAGCAGGAGAAACCTGGTCCATCCTGGTGGCCTCCACACTATTGTACTGAACATAACCTCTTGAACCAGCTGTCTGTCCTCGGTTGTTCTCCAGGGTTCAAGCTGTTAGCCATTTAGCTGTGAAGTCCAAACTCACCCATGGACAGGGCAGTGCGGGAATCCTGCGCTGCATTCGACCCCTGCCCCAAGGCAGCTGTCCCAGGGAGATTCAACACACCAGGCTGCTGCACCTCCCAGCCTGCCTGTGCCCAGGAAACAGCAGGCTTGTGCCCATAATCCGTCTTTTCTGCAGTGAGAACAGGGCTCTGCTGTCCCACTCAGGCTCAGACAAGCAGGCTGTGGTAAAGCAGGGGCCCAAACCTGGATTTCTGCTGCCAAACATTGCCCGTTGGATGCTGTTGAAGTGTAACGCACAGACAGGCCCTCATGTCCACCAGACCAGGCAGGGCTCTGCTCCACACGTGCGTTTGAAGCCCAGGTCTCTGCCTGCCTGGAGCCATGTGCTCTGCATCATAGCCCTGCCCTTCTCTGGGCCAGGAGCTGGCTTCCATCTCCTCCACCAGCCCCTATGATGCAGTTTCCATTGGGGATCCCTCAGCGCATGGCATGCTGCAGAGACCTTTTGTCACAGTCTTTGTCCTGTCCATCTGCCAGGCCTCTCTCAGGTTGGTCCTCTGCTTTGTCTCACCTCATCCTACCACCAGTTTGCAGTCACGGACCCTGTGGAAGGTCAGCATGGTGCCACAGAGGGAAGGCTGCTGGACACACAGCTCATGTGGCTTGCTGCTGCCTCTTTCTGTGAATTTTGTTCTGTTTCTTTGGTTGTTCTGAGTACAGGAACACCTCTGGAGTGCCTCCATTTGGGCTGGGGCTCTTGGCTAAGGAGGTTAGGGGTCTCAGGCAGTGAGATGATGGGTCTAAAAATACAGGCTTTGATTTCCATCCAGGATTCCTGCATGCGGGAAGTGAGGCAGGAAAGATTTGCTGCTTGGGGTGAGTTCTTCTATTCCACTGTCTCGAAGGGAGAACAAACCAGTTCTGCTCAGCAGTCCCTGGGCAAGGTGGCCCTCAGAGATGTGGAACTGGGATTTCTTTCTGGTCTCATTCAGGTTCACCAGGTAAGTGGGGCACTGCTACCTCAAGGACTGTGGCTTGAACTGCACTGCCGTGCTTTTAGTCATGGTATGACTGGAGGAGTGCAAAGGATCTGAAAGCTGCTTTAAAGTGTGGCAGTCCTGAGGGGTTTATCTTGCAGTCGTGGGCAGCTAGCCAGGAGCTCCTTGTTTTATTTAATGTGGGTCCCAGATATGTATAATTTTAAGTGTGCTCTGACTTTAAATTGCCAGCATCTGAGGGGATTTCTGAACCCTTTTCAGGGTTAGTTTGCTTTTATTCCTTTCCAGAATGCTCTGCAGAATCTGGGTTTTGCAGGTGATGCCATGCAGCTGGGACCACCCTGCAGGAGCAGGAGCAGGAGCAGGGCATCCACATCGTGCTGCCCAGCAAGCCTGCTGCAGGGCTAGGGCAGCGCTGGCTCCTGCAGAACACTGGTCTTTATGATACTGAGGTCTGGGCTGAAGCTCCATGTCTCCCTGCCTCCCCTCCCTGCTAGGAGGCCCCTCTTGGCTTGCTATTTTTATCTGCATTTGATGGGTAGGGCTGGGATGGAATGACGTCAATTTTTGAACAACTTGCACTTTGTTACGGTGTGAGGTTCAGTCTAGGTGCCAGACTGACTCTGTGAAGCTGACAAACATCTTCCCTGATGCTTTGTCTTCTTTCAGCACATTTGTTTTTTGTATCTGCAGGGAAAACATGTGGCCAGTACATAGCCTCTCAGGAATCTGTTTGTGCTTACTGAGTTAATACATCAGGCTCTAACCTCCTCTGTTCTGCAGCTCCCCACATACGCCCTTCACAAAGGCATGACCTACACCAGTGTGTAACCTGCTAATGTAATTTAGATGTGTGAATTCGCAGGAGGGCAGGCCAGCACACATTTAATGCCACAGGATCAGAGCTTTCCTGGGAATAAGGCAGAGCAGTTTCCTGAAACTACTTCTTACAGCTATTAGGGCTGACAGTATCTCCACTGTCACCCCTGGGATGGCACATACTTCTGCAAATCTCAGGGCAAGGGCAAAGGCCAGGCCAGAGAGCTTGGTGAGGGGCTGCAGACTTTTGTAATGTCTAAGCCCCACTCATTCGAGCTCTGCCTGTGTTCCCACTGGAAGCTCCCACACAGTGCAGGAAATGCATACCCAGCTCTTCCATAAGTGTTTCCGTAAGTGGAAAGCAAGCCAGCGTGTGTAACAGTGCACCGCGTAAACAGAGGTGAAGCTGACCGCAGGAACAGGGTGCAGTGTGTGGGTGTGTGCTGGGATGAGGGCATTTGCTGCAAACGGTCACAGCTCGATTCTAAAAATGGGATGGTTTGAAGCTGCTTGGGAAGGCTCACCCATTTGTGAGGGAGCAGGGGGATGCAGGGGACAGCAGCCAGGCTGATGGGCAGAGCTAAGCAGAGGGAAAGGCTGCTTGCAGTGGATGGGGGGCAGTGGCTGTCTGACCATCTGCAGATGTGAGAGCACAGCCACGGACTGCAGGACAGGCCCTGAGTGATGGAGGAGCTGGACCCAGCGGTCAGAGGCAGAGAGGCATTTCTGGGAGGGAGGAGGGCATCCCTGTCTGACCAAAGGGGTGGAGGGAGGGAGCCCGGAGCTGTGGCACAGAGGGTCAGTGAGGGGTGAAGGGGAGCAAGGTCAAGGGCAGGGATGACAGAGGGAGGTGGGGGTCAAAGCCCTGGGAGCACTATCAGTAACTGCCCTGCAAGAGCCAGCTGTCAGAGCGCGTGAGGCTGCTGCTCTGACTGGTACTCCCACCAGAGAAGGCTGATTTTATTTTCTTCGTTGCTTGTAGTTGGTCATGCACAAAGGGCGCCTGGTTTATGTCAGACCTCATTGCCTGCTCTCCCTTTCTTGGCAGGCTCCTGCAGGCAGCTGGAAGGGCTCAATGCTGCTCTGCAGCCCTGGAGGGGACTTGATCAGAGTTTCCCAACTCCTGGCCTCTTTCACAAAGAGGGAAGCCTGGCTGCAGGTAGTGGTCTCAGTGGAGGACAACATGTTCAGTGCAGCAGCACAGCCTGTGCTGTGTGCGGCTGCGGCGGCCTCCACCGCCAGTGTTTCCATATCCCAGCCTCCTGTGTTCAGCTGCCAGGGTATTTCCTGCTCTTCAGGCCATAGTTTCCTTTCGTAAATCTCAGCCAGTTACTTTAGGTCCCTTCCTGGTTTGCCTCCCTCTGCAGCTCCACTGCTCTGCAGGACATGCAGCCTCAATAGAACCTCCTGAAAGATCCCCTTCTCCCTGGGCAGAACTGGCCAGCTCCGGGCTCTTCCCCTACCCCACCTCTCAGATGCTGGATGGATGCAAGGAAGCAGGGACAGGCAGTGTCTGTGGCTGCGTGGGACGGTGCCATGAAATGCTTCAGCTGCTGGAGCCCTGCAGCCAGTTTGAAACTCTCTCTCCACAGTAGGAGAGAGTACAGCAGTAAGGAGTTAAGTGTAGCCTGGGCTATTACACTATAGCTGGGGAATCCCCTGCTCCAACAGCCTTTAAACAGGTTTTTGACCTTTTATTAGGAAAAAGAAGTAGAAGCAGTTAAGTGGAATATTAAGCAGAGCTTTCATCATAACAATATCTTTTGTTCCTTTTTATCTTTGAGGTAAAAACTTTCATTAGGAGAAACAGACTTTCAGCTGAGCATGAAGATGATGTTAGCTGTTACCTTTGGTGTTTGGGGAAAAAGGTTGGTGGAGACACTGCAGAGCTCTGTTGCTAATACACACACACACACACACTCTCACACCCCTTGTGCTGTTAAGACAAAATCAAGACAGTTGCACACAACAGCGGATTGCAACAGTAGTGAAGCCAAAAAAATAACTTGTCTCCCGTAGCAGCCTTGCTGCCACATAGATGTAGACACATCCCATGTCCTATCTGCCACTAGGAGATTGGATTGTGCTGAAAGAGGAATTGTGAGAACATGGGCTCTAGGAGCCAAATTAATTTAATATTTTTATCAATGACTTTGTCATAAAATATCAGGTGCAGGTCAGTGAGCTTAGCTAACAGGTGAGATCGTGAAATGGTGGAGCAGAAGGCTGGAACAGCTTTCAGGGGCAACGGGTGACATTGAAGGCGGAACTAATAGTCATGGGAGGAAAATGAATGGTACAAAATTCAAAGTCATGCCCTGGAGTCACTGAACAAACATTTATGCCATAAATTAGGCCTCCAATTTAGGAGTCATTAAAGAGGAAATGGCCTACATGCGTTCAGCTATCTCTGGATGAATATAGGCTGCCATGTAATTCGGCCATGAAGACGTGGGGCATTCTTAGCTCTGTTGGGATGTATTTCCAGAAGAGGCAGATAGTGCCAGTGTTGTTGTTTTAAAGAGCATTACTTACAGACCATGCACCAGCCATGGTGGAAAACATGAATTTGTTGTAGAAAAGGTGCGGAGAAGAGCAACTGAGATGACTGGGGGAATGCAGAGAGGAGATGAGAGCAGCCCAGCTTGATATCTTGTCAAAACAGATGTTGAGGGGAGATAAGATTGCCCAGGGTAGCTTTATCAGTGAAAAACACTGGAGCAGGAGGTGATCTGCTTAAACTGATGGATGGGTTTTGCATACAAGGAAATTGGTCTGAGTCGTCTGAAAACTAGAAGGATGTTTCTAGCCGCTGGAGAAGGCAGACTGGAACGAGCTCCCAGAGCAGAGGTATAGCGAGTCTGCCCATTTTGCAGAAAGATTTCTGTGGAAAGCTGCTGCCCAGCAAGGATCAGGCACGCTGATCCAGGAACACCCTGCCAGCCACATTTGCTTTGGGTGGGTGGGCTGATGCGCTCCAGCTGGGTAATGGGCCTGGCTGGCTCTGTGTCCTGCACTTGAGGGCACTCTCATGGAGGTCTGTGGCCCCATGGGTGGGGAACACCACTGCTCAGCAGGGAAAGCTGCTGTGCTGTGGGCGCTTTACCTGCTTCTCCACTCGTGGCTGTGGTTTTGCTTGGCCTGTGGGCATAGCAATGGGTTTGCTGGGTTCCTGTTCCTTTTCCAGCAGGCCAGGTCCCAGGGCTTTTGCTCTCAACCCCAGTTTTCTCCCATGAAACTGCAAAGTTACCCAGTGTGTCCACTGAGGTGCGATGTTCCTGCCGGGCCTGGGCAGCCGACACTCAGGCTGCCTGACCCTTTCTTTTCCCCAGTTGCCCCCATGCCTCCAAAGAGTATTCAGATACTATTCAGATGCATTCAGTTATGCAACCAGCTTATAACTATGCAAATGTATGCAGCTTTTCCCTTACACAATGTCCTGTTTTCTTTCAGCTTCTTTTTTGGAAATTCAGCACTTCCTGTGGGAGTGCAATCTGAGTCCCAGGGAGCCATCTGGAACTCTCCCAGCCTCGGATCCCCAGTCAGGCTGGAGCTGGTGCCGACTCCTTTCAGAAGCCTTACCACCCTGGCTGCTTGAGTCCTCCTGCCCACCATCTTCTGTTTGCCTACACAATCCAGGTCCCTCAGTCCACCCCAGAGCCAGTGGCACAGGCTGGTGCCAATCCCCTGCAAGAAGCAAGGACACAGAGGGGGGCTGCATCTGCATGGCCTGTCCAACCCTGTAACCTGGCATCAGCCAACAGCAAGTGTGTAGGAAGCAGTGTGAGAACAAGGGAAGCACATACCAGCACTTCTCTGGTATGTCCTCAGAGGCCCCGGGGGTTTGTGTCTCTGGGAGCTACTGAAATAACAATCTCTCTTGTTATTTAGCAGCCCTTGATGGATTTTCCACCAAGGCTTTTTCCAAATGCTTTTTGAATCCATAGAAACTTTTAGCACCCAGAACATCCTGCAGCAGGGAGTTCCTCAGCTTAGCTACGCAGAATACACAGAATTATGTCCTTCAACCCAAACTGGCCTCATACTGGATTCTACAATAACCCTCAACCCTTGAGCTGAAAAAGGTGGTGAATACATCTCTCCACTACCAACTAGTATGCCATCCATCTTGGTCGTCTCTCCATCTGTGGGCTTTACTCCGTCCTTCCTTAAGTTTCATCGTTCTTATGCTTCTCTGAGTCCTCACGGGATGGGAGAGATAGGAGAATGGACGCCTCAGGAGATGGTATTCTGTTCTCTGCTGTCCTCTTAGTAGTTTCCAGCAACTCCATTCCCTCTGCGGAGTGAAGTGGAAAAGTTTGGGAAGTCCCTGTGCTGCTGCATGCCCATATTAGCCCTGTGTCAGTCTTTTTGTTAGAAAGCTTCCCCTGATAAGGTGGGGTGGTTCAGCCTGGAGAAGAGAAGGCTCCAGGGAGACCTTTAGAGCACCTCCAGTACCTACAGGGGGGCTACAAGAAAGCTGGAGAGGGACTTTTTACAAGGGCCTGTAGCAATAGGACAAGGGGGAATGGCTTTAAACTGAAAGAGGGGAGATTTGGGTCAGATATTAGGAAGAAATTCTTCACTGTGAGGCTGGCTAGGCCCTGGCAGAGGCTGCCCAGAGCAGCTGTGGGTGCCCCATCCCTGGCAGTGCTCAGGGCCAGGCTGGATGGGGCTCTGAGCAACCTGGTCTGGTGGAAGGTGTCCCTGCCCATGGCAGGGGGTTGGAACGAGGTGATCTTTAAAGGTCCCTTCCAACCCAAACCATTCTGTAATTCTATGATTCTCTGATGGAGTGGGTCTGGTGCCCCTGGGACATGAGAACCTCTGCCAGCACCTTCCTATGCCTCCCCAGCAGGGATGAGTGCTCCTGCTGCAGGCCATGCCCCAGGGCTGCAGGCTCTGTGTGGCACATAGGGCTCCAATGGCTGTCCATGTGTGTAACGTGAGGGTGGCTGGGATGACACCACTCAGCCAGCCCCAGGGACAGCCTGTGTGCCTGGCTATCCCAGTGTTCTTGCGTGGCTTCAGAGCTCTGTGCATCTGAAACCCTCTCCAGTGGCACCCACCACCATGGGTGCATCCAGGAGTGCCCCTTAGCCTCTCCCTGTGGGCTGTGCTTACTGTGGCTTTGGCCATGTGCCAGCCAGACCACAGGCCACGTGCCCAGCAGGATGGCTGAACCTGCCCGCAGCTCTTGGGGGGGCTACAGCCCTTGCAGCTTTCAGGAGCTGAGCAGGCCCCAAAAACATGTCACCATCCCCTGGGGCAGCATGATCTCGTGGTGGGGCTCATCCCTGGGAAGTCTGTCCCTGGCTAAAGGACTGGCTTGCATCCTCCCTGTCCCCTTGTGAGTGGAAAGCTGACAAGGCAGTACATATGGTGTGGTGTGTGAGCTCCAGAGCAGAGCAAAGCCCTGCAGCTCAGTGGGGTGCCGCTCCCCATCTCAAGTTAGGCCTCACAGGGCTGGGGCACACAACCCTGTGTGTACCAGAGCCCCGTGGAGCCCCTTGGCCCCAGTGCCACGGCCCTGTGTGCATAGCAGGGGGCAGCAGGGAGGCCGTGCCGTGCTCAGGACCAAGCCCATGGGCATGGGTGCCTCAGGCGGGTGTCTGTGGGGACCTGCTGGGTGGCTTGATGAGACCCCACAGGACGACAAGACAGGGCCAGGCCTGGGTGCCCTCGTCAGGGCTGGAGCTGTGCACCTTAGACTGTGGAGGCCCCAAAGGCCCCATGCTGTACCGGAGTCTGTGGAACCCTGGAGGGCCTCAGGGTGCCTTGGGCCCAGGCTACGGGGACTCATCCTGGGGGGGCCAGGCTGGGGGGATCCACTGTAGGGGCATGGACCAGGGGGCCATGCTGGGGGTCCTCGGCCTGGGAGCAGGTAGCAAGTGGTGCTGGTGTGAGGCTCAGCCTGTCTCCGCAGGCGGTGCAAGGTGTTGCTGGGCAGAGCTGCGTCCCTGGCTGAGCAGCACCAGGGCTGCAGGTGGGCTGTGAGGCAGCCAGGCCTCCACCAGCGTGGGACTGACACGGCCGTGCCAGGCAGGATGGGGTGCAGAGGTGGATAGCAGCTTTGCCAGGAAGGTGGTGTGGGGCAGCCATGAGTCCGCAGCCTGAGGCCCAGGCATGGCTGAGGCCCCAGCTGAGGGCTCGGCCTGCCTAAGGGACAGGCTGAGGGTTCACGCCCTCTCAGGGCCCAGCTCAGGGCCAGGCCCAGGGCTCAGGGCCCAGCTCAGGGCTTGGCTTAGGGCCTGGCTCAGGGCTTGGGCTGGCTCAGGGCTCAGGCAGGCTCAGGGCTCAGGTAGGCTCAGGGTCAGGCTCAGGGCTCGACTCAGGGCTCAGCTCAGGACCCAGCTTAGGGCTCAGACTGGCTCAGGGCCTGGCTCAGGGCTCAGGGCCTGGCTCAGGGCTCAGGTCCTGGCTCAGGGCTCAGGCAGGCTCAGGGACCGGCTCAGGGCTTGGGTAGGCTCAGGGCTCAGCTTAGGGCTCAGGCAGGCTCAGGGCTCGGCTCAGGCCCTGGCTCAGGGCTCAGGGCCTGGCTCAGGGCTCAGGTCCTGGCTCAGGGCTCAGGCAGGCTCAGGGCTCGGCTCAGGCCCTGGCTCAGGGCTCAGGCAGGCTCAGGGACCGGCTCAGGGCTTGGGTAGGCTCAGGGCTCAGCTTAGGGCTCAGGCAGGCTCAGGGCTCGGCTCAGGCCCTGGCTCAGGGCTCAGGCAGGCTCAGGACCTGGCTCAGGGCTCGGCCAGCTTGAGGGATGGGCTGCGGTCCCAGCCTCTCCCGAGGGCCCGGCTCAGGGCTCGGCCACCGTGTCCCTGGGACACCGTGCCGGCAGGGGGCAGCAGCTGTCTTACACGCGGTGTCACAGGCAGGAGAGCCTGTGTGACACACGGGCACGCATTGGTGCAGAGACAGAGGCATGGACCGGGGCACGCAGACATGGACACACACAGACACATGGACACACAGGCACAGATGTGGGCACAGACACGGACACACACAGACACGGACCACACAGACACGGACACACACAGACACGGACACACACAGACAGATGGGGCCGCACGAGGAAACACAGAGACACAGACACACAGAGAGCCCGGTAACAGGCGCACACACACACATAGACACACACCCCGCAGGCTGTTCCCTGTGCCCCCTCTGGCACCCCCCCACAGCACAGGGCTCCCTAGGGCATGGCATGGCCAGCCCCGCTTGTGGCTCTGTGCACACGTGTGTGTGTGACTGTGGCACATGGCTCTGCAGCGCAAGCATGCACAGCTCTGTGGCACACACCTCCGTCCCCATAGCTCTGTGCGTGCACGCAGGGGTGTGGGGCAGGGAACCACACTTGCACACCCCCACTGAGCAGCATGGGGGTGCTCCCATGGGTGCTTCTCCCTCTGTGATGGGTAGTGGCCTTCATGGGCACGGGGTAAAACTTATTTCCCTTGAGGGTGACACAGCATGGGAACAGGCTGCCCAGAGAAGCTGTGGAGTCTTCTCTTGGAGACATTCAGACCCCACCTGGACACAGCTCTGTGCAGCCTGCTCAAGGAGAACCTACTTGGACAGGGGGTTGGACTAGATGATCTCCAGAGGTCTCTTCCAACCCCAATCATTCTGTGGTTCTGTGAGTCTGTGATTCTGTGACTCAGGGTTCCCCTGGCATACATGGGAGCAGTCCTGCCCTGCATGTGGTGTCCTCGCCCTGCAGAAGCACTGCCGCTCCTGCGAGTACACCCAGCAGCCTATCACCATTGCAGGCATCAGAGCCCTGGCACCAGCACCCTTCTCCCCGCCAGTGCTCACGTGCAGTGAGCTCCAGCAGCCCAACAGCCCCCCATGACCCCAGCCTGCAGCAGCAGAGCTGAATGACAGGTCAGAGCTAAATGTCCCATGGGAGAGCACAGCCACATGTGCTGCCCCTGCTGCTTACTGTTCATCAGGGCCAGGGTCCCGACTATCCTGAGCAGAGGTTGTCTGTCCCTCTGCAGCTCTTCTGGGGCTGCCAGTTGTGCTGCCTGCAGCTCCTGCACTGGGGTTTCTGCCTGCTCCCATCTGTGGCAGCCTCCAACCCATCTGACTGGGGTGCTGGCCCTGCATTTCTCTTTGTCAGTGCCTGTGTGTGCACGGCATAAAGCTGCTGGCACAAGCCTTCCTGGACCCTCCCCACAATGCCACCAGGAAAGCTCTGTTGGGCAAAAGAAATCTCAGCAAAGTAGTAGTTGAGACAGCAAGGAGTTTAACCAGCGCCCGCCCCGTTCTGCACACAGGTTTGTCACGGCTTGTTCCTGCCCTCAACTGAGTTACGTGGGAAGAAAACTCTCAGAAGTGCCCAGGCCATGCCTACTCCACGAGCTCGCTCCTCTTCTGGGGTGGGTGATGCTAGTGGTCCTAGTGGTGTCTTTTCTTGTGCTGTGGGCCTATGATGACAGTAGTGGTGATGGTGATCTTGTTCACGGTCAGCCCTCCTGTGCCGTAAGTGTCGAGATGTGCCTCTCGTTTGTATTCGGAGACTTGCTTGCTGGAGAGGAGCTCCCACACTGATACCCTCTGCTCCTGGAATGGGCCAAAAGTAATGTAGGAGCCCTCAGACTGGAGGAGATCCACTGTCTGCTGGGGAAGGGTTGCAAGATGCCTTTCTTTGCTGTCTGTCACAATACTGCTGGTGGTGCTGACTAGTTCCTGAATGGTGAGTGTCCCTGCACGGTACAGCTCCAGGAGCTCCTGCCTTTTCTCCTCAGGGATGTAGTCAGAGAAGAGCAGGTCCCACACAGAGACCTCCTTCCCCTGGAACTCATCCATTGACATCTCAACTGTGGTGGACTTCAGGGTCTCTTCCCAGGTCCTGTCCTGCCAGCAGGTGTGCTCAGCTTCTGCGACTGTTGACTCTGCTCTTGGACTACTTGCATTTGCCAGTTGCTCTGCCCTTGCTGCTTCTGCCTTGGTTACAATAGTGCTGACAACGGTTTTCACCTGGTCAAGGGTTAACTCTCCTGCCTGGTACAGCTCCAGGAGCTCCTTTCTGTTCTCCTCGGGGATGTACTTGGAGTGGAGCAGGTCCCACACAGATACCTTGTGGCCCTGAAACTCTCCAACCTCCACATCAACAACTGTGGTTTTCAAGGCTGTTTCCCATGGTTCTTCTTTGGTGGAGTCATCTTCCTTCTCTTCTGCTGACACAGTGTCCTTGCCAGAAGTCTTGACTGCAATTAGGAATTTCCTGCCTGTAGATGCTTTTTTCTTAATGAGAGCAGTGATAACAATTATTAACTGCTCCAAGGCCAGTGTCCCTGCACAGTACAGCTCCAGGAGCTCCTGCCTTTTCTCCTCAGGGATGTAGTCAGAGAAGAGCAGGTCCCACACAGAGACCTCCTTCCCCTGGAACTCATCCATTGACATCTCAACTGTGGTGGACTTCAGGGTCTCTTCCCAGGTCCTGTCCTGCCAGCAGGTGTGCTCAGCTTCTGCGACTGTTGACTCTGCTCTTGGACTACTCGCATTTGCCAGTTGCTCTGCCCTTGCTGCTTCTGCCTTGGTTACAATAGTGCTGACAACGGTTTTCACCTGGTCAAGGGTTAACTCTCCTGCCTGGTACAGCTCCAGGAGCTCCTTTCTGTTCTCCTCGGGGATGTACTTGGAGTGGAGCAGGTCCCACACAGATACCTTGTGGCCCTGAAACTCTCCAACCTCCACGTCAACAACTGTGGTTTTCAAGGCTGTTTCCCATGGTTCTTCTTTGGTGGAGTCGTTTTCCTTCTCTTCTGCTGCTGACACAGTGTCCTTGCCAGAAGTTTTGTCTGCAATTAGGAATTTTCTGCTTGTAGTTTCTTTTTTCTTAATGACAGTGGTGACAACAGTTATCATCTGCTCCACAGTTAATACCCTTTCACGGTACAGCTCCAGGAGTTCCTGCCTTTTTTCCTCAGGGATGTAGTCGGAGAAGAGCAGGTCCCACACAGAGACCTCCTTCCCCTGGAACTCACCAGCTGGCACATCAACGGTGGTAGACTTCAAGATGTTATCTAGCTGTTCATCTTGTGTTGAAAAATCATCTCCATTTTCCTCTGCTCTTGTCACCGCCTTGTGTGGACTTCTGGCACTTGCCATGAGCATGGCATTTGCAGATTCTGTTCTGTTTATGATGGTGGTGACCACAGTAGCCACCTGTTCTGTGGTCAGTATCCCTGCTCTGTACAGCTCCAGCAGCTCCTGCCGCTTCCCTTGAGGGATGTATTTGGAAAAGAGCAGATCCAGCAAGGAAATATTTTGCCCCTGGAACTCACCAGCAGTGACATAGATGGTTGCAGACTTTAAGGACTTTCTCAACTGTTGCTCCTGGGACTGTGTATCCTGAACTGGTTGTGATGTTCTCACCTCGTTGTTGGGTATAACTGTGGATGAGCTCAGATCCCTTTTTTCCGTTTCTGCCCTGGTGATGATGGTGGTGAGGATGGTGATCATCTCCGGGATGGTGACCGTCCCCGCCTTGTATTTCCTCAACAGCTCCTCTCTCTGGTGATCAGGAATATAGCGGGAGAAGAGGAGCTCCCAGACGGTGACGCTCTGGCCCTGGAAGAGCCCCACGCTGAGGGTGGTGCGGGCGTCCTGCAGGGCTTTGCGGGCATCCTTGTTCAGCTGGTAGAGCACAGAGCCCTTGTCCATCACATGCAGCATGAGCAGCCCCGTGTCTGGGTCGGGCACGCAGCGGCGGAGGAGCTGTGTATAAGTCAGGTTTTCATGTGTGTTGGGGTCGAAGCAACTTCTTGTTTGGTTCTTGGGGTTAGAAAGAAACTGACACATCTCCTGGTCAAAGTAGCCACGCTTGTAGGCCACCTCCACGGGGAGGCGGTGGCTGTGCACGGGGTCGATGATGCCACCGGTGGCAATCTGGGCCTCGAGCAGGCGGATAGCATGTTCCTTGACGATGAACTCTTTCTTCATGGCCTGGAAGAGGGAGATCTTGTGTCCTGTGTATGGCTCTGTGTACCCTGTCACGGCCCCCTCTGCCGACAGGAGCTTCTCATAAAAATCTCTGCCTATGAGTCCTGCAGTCAGCGCCTCTTTCACCGACAGCTTCTCATTCTTCACGGGGTCGGTGAGGAACCCTGAAGCAGCCTGTGCCTCCAGCAGCACCAGGGCCGTGCCTGGTGTCAGGAGCCCCCTCATCATGGCATCATAGATACTCATCTTCTTATTCATGGCCTGGATGAAGACTCCAGCTATGAAGCTGCTCCCACCCTCACCCATATCTAGCAGGTTACTTCCCATGTTGCTTGACTTGTTGTTCTGAGGGGATCCACTCATCTTCTGCATTGTCTTTGGGGAATAACCTTGCTACCGTGGGGCACCGTGTTTTCTGAGGAGAGAGAAAGAAATAAATTGTTAAGACATAGGTTCTTGTGCAGTTTTCATGGTGTGTGTGAAGAAAGCCATCTCCCTGGATGTGGTAGCAGGAGCCCAGAGAGAAGCTTGGAGCGGGGTCTGGGGCTTTGCTGTCATCCTCCTTGCTCAGCAGCAATCTCAGGGCCAAGAGTGCCCCTTGTCCAGCTCCCTTTCGAACAGCGGATAAGAGCTCTCTGGAAGCAGCAGTGACAGCCCAGCTGGTGCATTTGCCTGTTCAGCATGCTGTGCACCTGCCCACTGCAGTGGTGGGCTCTACACTTCTCTGTGCAGCTGGTAGCAACCAGGCTTGCCACCTATGCCAAAAAGCTCTTGCACTCAGGGCAGGAAAACAAATAATGGTATGAGAGGGAGCAGATGAGGGAAACGAAACTAACCAGCACCTCTGACACCTGCAAGCAGAGAGGTTTGAGGGCTGTGTCACAGAGTAGCAGGTTTAGTGAGAGACTGGTACTCTGCAAAGAAGCATGGCATCAGCAGCATGAATAACTTGGTCCCACTCCGGGCCCTCAAGGATCTGCCTGCTCTTCCAGAGCCAGATACTGCCTCAAACCTGTGGCCTCTATGACCTTCCCCTTCTGTTCGTGTGACACTGCTCACTTTTGGGCTGGTGCCACAGGGCACCAGCAAGAAGCATGGCCACTGCTCACTTCCCTGTTTCATCAGTACTAGCTCCTGTGCTGCCCTGGGGCTGGCAGATTTAGCTGGTGGTCATTTGACAAGCACAGGTTGTGCCAACAAACAGCAGTGACTTCCTGATAACACTGCCACCAGCGACTATCCAGCTGCAGAGAAGTGCTGGCTAGTGCTGCAAAGTCATCTTCTGCTCTTATTCACTTAGACCATCATGCTGCCTGGCTTGGTGCTGGTCACAGGCAGGCTGTGAGTGTGGTGGGACACTGCCAGCACTGAGCAGGGTGGCAGGTACAGCCTGACTCATGGCTGTCCATGGAGATCTTTCTTCTTGCTGTGTGATCCCACACCACCCTGGCATGACACGGAAAGACAGGGAACTACTGGAAAGAGTCCAATAGAAGCTACGAAGATGATGAGGGGACTGGAGCATCTTCCTTATGAGGAAAGGCTGAGAGAGCTGAGGCTGTTCAGCATAGAGAGGAGAAAACTGAGAGTGGATCTTGTCAATGTCTACAAATATCTTAAGGGGAAGTGTCAAGAGGACGGGCCAGGCTCTTTTCAGTGATGCCCATTGACAGGACAAGGGGCAACAGGCACAAGCTGCAACACAGGAGGTTCCATCTGAATATGAGTAAAGACTTCATTCCCTTGAGGGTGACAGAGCACGGGGACAGGCTGCCCAGAGGCTGTGGAGTCTCCTTCTCTGGAGACATTCAAAACGTGCCTGAACATGACTCTGTGCAACCTGCTTGAGGAGAGCCAGCTCTCGCAGGGGGTTAGGCAAGATGGTCTCTAGAGGCCCCTTCCAGCCCCCACCATCCTGTGGTTCTGTGACACAGGACGTGGGAATGGTCTTAGCGACAAATGAGTGGCTGATCCCCATGCAGCAGTGGATCCGAGCTGGCAGAGACCTCTCAGTTTCTGCTGCAATTGGGATGTGCCTGCGTCTCTGTTGGTCGAAGGCCACTGGGTTGGCAGAGCCCCCAGCCCCTACCTTGTTACATTCTTCTGTCGTCCCAGACTGGGGGCTCTGGCCACAGGTGTGCTGGCACCATCCCAGCCCATGCTGACTTCTAAACTGCACATGGGCAATGTCCACGGGAGGGCTAGTGGGCTGGTGCCACACACCGTCCCAGGGACCATTATAGCCAGTTCCAGCAACTGGGACAGAGTCAATGGGAGGTTTTGTCTGACTGAAAGTGCTCTCTGCAGCAGGGCAAACGTGCTCTCTCCAGATATTTAAGGGAACTGCTCTAGGAACAGGATAGTAGAGAGAGATTCTCTGGCTGAACCCTCTGGCACACAGCCCTCCGGGCATCCTGGGCTGGGCTTGCCGTGGACTACTGTCTGTAGCCACCACAGGCTGTCCTCCACAGACCTATGCAGTCATGTCTGCAAGTCCAGGTCTGGTGTCAACCTCTACAACATCCCGGGGCAACAAGGCCTGTGATTTAATCACACTTTGCAGGAAAAGTATTTTCACTGGGAGCTTCTAGCTCCTGTGCTGTGAAAGGTCATGAATAGTCAGTCTGTGTCATTAGCTAATTGTTATGTGGGTAAAATGGTAGATAAAATTACATATATATATAAAACCCCAAAGATTAGACAGTAGTGGGGACTAAAAGCAGGTACCTCAGGGAGCCTGCTGTAAGTGGCTGCTTGTAGTGGTCTCTCCCATTCAGGCATGTACTTTGTAATTAGTGTGACCAGTCACAATCAATCCAGTGGGTGCCCTCACCCCCTCATCCCTAAAAAAATGTGGCACCCTTAACCAAGATGCTAGTTACGCTGTCTGAAGCATTTCAGAGGAAGGCAGCCATGCTCTTGAGCAGACATCAGAATAGCCATGCAGTCAGGCCAAGGATCTGTGTAGTCCAGAGTCTTGTTTCCGTCTTGAACCATAAAAGAACAACAGCGGAAAGATGAAAATAGGGCAATGTGTGTAATATTTCCCTGGTTTCTATGTCATCCTCTGACTATTTTCAGCTCAGTGGATTTCATGAGCTGGATGCATTTTGTGTCTATGCAGTACTTCTCAAGGGATGTCTCACATACTGTCACCTGGTCTCTTCTGGAAGCCCTGTAAACTTTCAGCATCTACAACATTGCATGGTGATGAGGCCACAGTCTTGTAAAAACAGCAAAAATGAAACCCAAAACATTTCTTTAGGAACACCCATCTCCCATAAACTACAGTGACTGACATTAATGATACGTTTAACTCATTATCAGGGTCACAGCTTAATTCTCCAACTGTTTACCTAACTGGCCTAAAAGTCTCTGAGTCATTGCTTTTGATCCGTTTAAATATTGGATTGATGCTGGTGTAGATGGATTGTGATTGGGGAGAGGTTTATCCCAGCAGTTAGAGACCAGCCCCTGCCTCTTTGAGGACCCTGCCCATGGCTTCAGGCTCTTCTACAGCCAGCAGCTCTGGTCAGCCTTGTGGCTCCAGCCCTAGAGAGCAGCTTCTCTGCCCTCCCCTGCCTGATTCCACTGATGCAGCTGAAACCTCCCGGGAGGTGATGGGCTGGTTGTGCTGCCTGCTGGGGTGGCACTCAGCCTGGGACAAAGCGGAGTGCTGTGTCACACCCTGGAGCAGGTGACACCTATGTAGGACATTGATGTCGTGTAAACACCCTATACTGGAAAGACATTGCCCAACTGCAAGCTATCATTAACTGGTCTCTAATCAGACCTCCTGATGCTGGGGCTTGGCTGCACACACAGCTCCTGGGGCAGGAGCTGGCTGTCCTTTCAAGCTGTCGCAGCAGCCCAGCCCAAGAAGTCCCAGTGAAAGTGGTTTTCCAGTCAGAGTAGGCAGGGGTGGCCCGACAGTGCTGTGGTCCCAAGACCTGCCTGCGTCCCAGGGAGGGAAATTGCGTCAGCCCCCCCCAGCCTGGCACTGGCCTTGCAGCCTCCTGCCGCCAGGCTCCTGGCCAAGACCCACCATGCGAGTCAGCAGCCTCCTGTCTCAGGTGCCTGCAGGCTCAGGCAGGTCGAATAGCTCTGGCTGCTTCCCTCCCATATCCAACGTCCTTATCTGCTCAACTGAAGTGTTGAGGACACAAAGAAAGAGCAGCATCTCCATCCAGTCCTGGTGCCACTCTGTCACTTTGTCCCTTCTTGGAAAGGGCTGGGTCCTGGCCGGAGAGCTCCTGCTCACCAGTCCCCTGGGCCTCAGCAACTGCCCTCTAAACACTAAGTTTTGGAGTAGAGACAAGGTCCCCGCATCCCCTGCAGCCCCCTGGGATCTGCACAGAGGGTGCCGTGCTGAAACAAGGCCGGGTGGTAGCCCCGGTGCCCTCTCCAGATGGGCTCTGTCCTACCTGCTGGAGATGTATCCAGAGCAGCTGGCTCCCTGGCAGGCTCTGGTCCTCCTCCTCCTCCCTCCGCCTCTCAGCCAGGATGAGCAGCAGAGGCAAGCGCCCGATTTAAATCCTTCCCTTCCCCGCCCCTGGGGATGACACAGTCGCCCTGCCCTGTGCTGAAATACAGGAGCACAGCTGAAATACAGACACCCGACCCCCCCAGCACAGCGACATGGCAGCCCCAGACCCAGGCGCCCAGGTAGGGTGGCAGGGGCTGGGGCACAGTGACTGGCCCCAGTGCGAGATGTGAGGCATGTCTCTCACTGGAGCTTGGGTGAGCGATGGCTGTGGAGGGTGCAGAGGCACGGTGATGCTTTTGAACTCTCTGCCACCACCTTCTTCTGACAGGTGCCCAGCACGACTGCTTGTGGACTGCCCTGCCCGTGCTCCCGGCTGCCGTGGAGTTCTCCGCAGATCTGGGCTTGTTCAACTTGGCTTTGCTCTGGCTGAGTCCCTTGGCTGGGCTGGGGAGCTGCAGCCACCCTCCTGCAGCTATCCCTGCTCCCCAGCCAGGACAGAGGCCGAGCCTGTCCCTCGCGATGGCCACGCCTGGGACCGTGCAGGAACCAGAGCTCTGGTGGCTGCTGGTGTCGTTCTCGGTGCGTGGAGTGGGCGGTTAGTGCCTCCAGCTGAAGCAGCCCCAGGATGGAAACCTCTCATGCTTCTGGTGAGCAGGAAGGGCCAGCCCCTGCCCAGAAGCTTGGGACACACGGTCAACCACTTGCTTGCAGAGGGCTTGCACCAGCCGGCCAGCTGGCAGAGACACACTTACTCATGGCTCTGGGCAGCTTTGGGCTGAGTGGGGCTGAAGCTCAGTCCCTATTTGGGTCCATTTCTGTGTCAGCGTAGGATGGACAACATCCCTGCAGCCACAGCTCTGGTGAACAGGCTCACCTGGTGCCTGCTTCCAGAACAAGAGTGGTTTTGGTGGGACCGTCCTGGTGTGCAATCATTTCTGTAGCTTTGTATGTGCTTGGCTGTTGACTGTGGCTGAGTGAATCTGTGACTGCGTATGTGTTCCCATCAACGTGCACCTGTGTCTGTGCCTCTGCGTGTGACTGTATGTGCTCCTGTGTGACCCTGCAGGTGGGTGACCGTGCAAGTGTGTGCACATGTGACAGTGTGTATGCAAGGGACTGTATACATGCTTGGGTGAGCCTACTTGTGCAGCTGCACATATGCAGGGGTGTGTGACTGTGCGTGCTGGTGTGGCTCTGGCCCCATGTAGGTGTGGGAGACTCGTATCCCGTGTGCGGAGGAGGTGCTGCCTGCCCCTGCCCTTCCTTCCCTGGGTGTCCTGCTTTGGGTGCACATTCCTGCCTGTGTAGGTGCTTGCCAGACTGGATGATCAGCACACGGAGACATTTTCCCTCTGACTCACTAAGGTCGGTTTGGCTCTGGGGAACACACCTGGGCAGGAGGTCCCTCTGTTCGCAGAAGTGAAGGTGGACACAGGACTCATTTCTGTTGTCTTTACTTCATCCTCAGAAGCCCCTCCTCAAGTGACATCTATTTTCAGCCTGCTTATGTTGCTTTTCATAATTGAAACTTTACTAATTGCATTTCACTGCAGGTTCAGCTATTCCGGCTGGGCTACAGCAGAAGTTTTTTTCTGGGGTGCATCCTTGCCAGGAGCAGAGTGTAAGGGGGTGCAAAGGGTACCTGGCCTGGGCTAGGCAGGAGGATCCCATCTCTCTGTCCTCTCAGCAGCCTGCTCTGTGCAGCACAGACCCCATGTGCAGCCTGGCCAGATGAGCACCACAGGGCAGAGTTGAGTTGCTCTGCATTGGTCCCCCCCACATTCCTCAGGCACGGCACAGCACTGACCATGGCCAAGCAGGATGTTCCTCTGAGCTGTACAAGTGAGACTGGACCACTATATGAAGCTGGCCCAGCTCGTTTAGACACCTCTGAAGTGCTGGTAGTTGGTGGCTTCCCTTGAAGGTGCATTACTTTGCATTTGTTGAAATAGAGGCTGTGATTTATCTCCCCACAATGAATTCCTCCTGCTGAACTGGAGCCCAGCTCCCGTTATAGCTGTGCAGAGCACATCATGATGCTCGCCAGAGCCCAAAGCATGACTCCTCTGACCACTTGTACATGTCTCCCATAAGATGTACCCACAAAGCAGCCACCAGCTGCATGGACCTGCTATCCCTTGGCTGCCTGGGGCAGCTGGGGTGACCCAAGCTACACATAAACATCACTTGCAGTGAATCAGCCCTGCACGTGCAGGTCTCAGAGCAGCCTCACCTTCCTCACATACACCAGATGGCTTGAAGAGGGTTGTATTATGTGGAAATGCCGGTGCCTCACCTTGACCCCGTTCCCAAGTTGTCCCCTCTTTAGCAGAGAACAGGGGTCCCTCTTCCTGACAAGAACTGCACATTCAACCCTATGCTTCTCTCCTTACTCCTAGCCTGTTTCTGGGATGTGACAACCCTTTTTCTTTTCAACCCTGAAGCAGCTTACTTCTTTCATGATCTTCTCTGAGGCCATGACAAAGGCTTTTTGGAGATGGATTAGAGTAAGCTGAACTTTGCTGTATCCAAGAAGTGTTTCCCCAGGAGATTAGGGTGATGCTGCAGGTGAGCCCTGTGCCTGAGCCCCCGTGTCTGCCAGCTCCTGGAGCCACCAAGGGGGCTGCACTCAGTGGCACAGGACTAGCTGGCCCTCTATAGTCCCAGGGCTCACCTGCTCCTCTGCCACCCCCCCAAGAATGCCCGATGAAGAAAAAGGGTGCCCACAAGTGCACCTCCAGGCAGGTGGCCATTCCTGCGTCCCACGGGTGAGTCCAGCACCCGCACGCCTTCCCCAGGGAAAGGGAGCAAGACAGAGACTGCACTGAGCCTCTCAGCTTCATAAATGCCAATCCCTGTGTTGCAGAGCTTAAACCTTGGTCCTCAAGCACAGGTTTGCCTGTGTGCTCTGTGCCAAACCTTGGTCCCATCAAGCTCGTTCACTGCTTTGGCCACCTGCTGTCAGACACACAGGGTGTGTATCTCCTCCTGGCCCATTTTTTTGCCTCTGTGTTTTGGGTTGAAATCCTCTCAGCCCCGTTCCCATAGCTGTTCTGCTTTGTTTTCTGGTGTGTTTAAAGGCGCAGGGCCACTGGACACTGCCCAGCGAGGCAGAGCCTAGCTGGAGTGCTGTGCAGCCGGTGCCTGTGTGTGTGTGCAACTGTGCTGCCTCCATCCCTTCCCCCTGCTCCTGGCACTCATCATTAGACATGAGACCCTCCCTTTAAAGGAGGGCTCCCATCTGTCTGTCTGCCACCTGGGAGCATCACCAGCATCTTATCCACTGTATGGAGTTTGCAAGCTTTTGGTAGCAGGGGGGCTGCAGGCATGGCTTCTGTAAGAAGCTGTTGGAAGCTTTCCCCATGCCTGATGGAGCCAACGCCAGCCGGCTCCAAGAGGGACCAGGCGTGATGAGCCCATCAGCGATGGTGGCAGTGCCTCTCAATGACATATTTAAGAAGAGGGAGAAAAAACTGCACAACTGCAGTCAGAAGAGGAGTGAGAATGTGTGAAAGGAACAACTCTGCAGACACCCAGGTCAGTGAAGGAGGAAGGGGAGGAGTAGTTGCTCCAGTCACTGGAGCAGAGATTCCCCAGCAGCCCGTGGGGAGCCCACGCCGAGGCAGGCTGTGCCCCCAGCCCATGGAGCCCACGGGGGAGCAGATCCCCCCCCTGCAGCCCATGGAAGGGACCCATGCCAGAGCAGGTCGTGAAGATCTGCAGCCCATGGGAAGACTCAGGTTGGAGAAGTTCATGGAGGACTGTGTCCCATGGGAGAAGGGACGAGGCAGGGAATTCAGGAGTGAGGTTAAGCCTGGGAAGAGGGGAGGAGTGGCAGGGTTTAGGATTTAGTTTTTATTTTCTCATTACCTTACACTGATTTTGATTGGCAATAAATTAAACTGATTTCCCCAAGCTGAGTCTGTTTTGCCCGTGGCAGTAGCTGCTGAGTGATCTCTTCCTGTCCTTATTTCAACCCATGAGCCTTTCATTATGTTTTCTTTCCCTGGTCCAGCTGAGGAGGGGATTGGTGGAGCGGCCTTGGTAGGCACCCAGCATCCAAACAGGGTCAGCCCAGCACACCTGATGACACTGATGCCATGGTGCCCATTCCCCATTCTGTTAGCACTGGAAGGCACCAGCCCACCTCCAACACTAGGCATTAGCAGCTACAGCCAAGTACTGCTGACCATGAGGCCTCACAAGCAAACAAGGGGGTTGTTCCTGTCCACGGAGTCCTAACTGCAAAACTGGCAATGACCTGCAACCTCAGAAAGAGAAGAACAGCGGAAGGAAGATGGCATGTCAGTTGTCCGTTCCATGGGAAAGCTGTTCCTTAGGCCTGCTCCCAGTCTGCACCCAGTCCTGGAGATCTTTCTTAAAGAGGAGATCTTTCAGGTCACCTGCAGTCTTGCTGCTCCAGGTCTGTTGGCAGGCAGGTGGCATGGACCACCTTAGGGGTGCGCACTCTGTGCACTCACTTTGGCTGCGCCGTCTGCAGGAGTGCTGGTGGAATACCTGTGAGTAATTTGGAAACCAGTGTCCTCACTGAGCTGCACTGATTGCTTTACCCATTTTATCTTCTTTCTCTTCGAGACAGCTGATGTGCCACTGTAAGGTGGCACTGTACCTCTTGTGATTTGAATATGATCAGATGGTTTTCGAAGCAGGCAGCAGATCCTATTTTGGTTTACAAGCCGAAACACAATGACTTTACATTTCACTTCCCTTGAATTGCCAGGAGCTGGATATTTGTGAGAACACAAATGAAACTGCACTCAGATTATCTCGAAGAGGAACACTGACATCACTTAGTTTCAGGGGATCTCTGGAGAAACCACCTTCTTATTTAGTGACTTGGCAACTGGCTGCCACCCTTCCCCTTCGCTCAGACCCAGGGGATGCGGTTGGCAGGTATGCAAACAGCCGTGGGAGAGGCTGGGAGTAGCAGAAGTGCAGCAGCTGTTGCAGCCGGGGTCTTGCCTGGGCAGCCGGAGCTGGACTGCCTGCAAAACCCTGAATAAGCTGCTGCAGCACCTACCAGTGCTCTGTGCCTCCATGCCGATGGGCTGTGCGCGTCTTCAAGTGACTGCACATAATGCACTCAGCAGAAGGCAGGGCAGCATCACTGTCTGGGGAGTTTGTGTCACATTAGGATCCATGTATGTGGCACTGGATTGCCAGGGCTGCCACCCAGCTGCAGCCAGATGTATCAGTCTAGCCTCAAACCTATTTTTATACATACATACATATATATATATATATATAAAGTCAGGTATTAAAAGGGCAAATGGCCTTTACACTAAAAAGAAGTAAAGAAAAAATCAGGTGAATGTGCAGGTCTCTGGGAGTGTCTGAAATGCAGATATGCTCTGCCTCCACCTCTCTAGCTGCCCCTCACTACAGCTTTTCAGAAAGCAAAGCCAGGATGCAGACCCATGGGATGCCCCTGTCCTCTGCTGAGCTCAGTGACTCACCAGCTGGTCCTGCAGCTTCCCAGGAGGCCTGGCATGGAGACGCCTGGACTCGGGTATCTGCAGCCTGGTGGCTCTGCCTCACCTGCCGGAAGGTGTAGGTGTCCTTGGCTGAAGCAGCCATGAACCACATCAGAGAGCTGGGAGATGGTTTTCTCAAGGATGCTTCAGCACCGGAATATTTGGGGAGTGTTGTTTTCCTTCAGCATCTGATCTGGGAAACGTCCTCTGCCAGAGCCTGGATGCTGACATGACTTCCTTCCAGCCAGTCCAAGGAGTGTCGGTCCCTGCGGCCACGCAGCTGGACGTATGGCAGCTGGCACGGAGTGGTTCAGGGATCGCTGTGGAAGGTGATGCACAGAACAGGCAACAGCCTCGTGGCTGATGTAGAGAGGGACATCCCCTGTGCTCAAGCAGCCCTCTGGGGACATCCCTGCATGGGCAGCTCCTCTACATAGCAGAGGACAGCATTAACCAGAGGAAATCAGCAGCACCCAATGCACCTCTGCCTGGTGCGACCCACGGTGTGGAGCTCGAGCACTGGGATTCCCAGTGGCAGAGGCATCCTGAGGCGTGGGAGCCACCCATGCGCTGTGTGGGTGCTCCTGGCAGGTATGCAGCTGACTCGGGACCTGCAGAGCTGTGTGAGCCGGCGGTGTTGGACCTGAGGAGGAACTACACCTTGACTGCAGGTACCTCACGCTGCCACGCCTGCTCTGCCTGTTCTCGCTAGCTGAGCTGAGCAATGCAATGTGCCTTTGAAGGGAAGAATAACAAAAATGTCCTCTTTCAAAAACCACAAAGAACCACCCTAGCCCAGCACCCAAGGGATAGGCACAGGCAGGCAACCATGAGCAAACAGAAAAGACAAAAATCCTCTTTATTCTGTCTAGGAGATACGTGATTGCACAGCTCTGATCTCTGTGGGAAAGGAACTCTCAAACATCTTCTACCCTGACACGTGATTCCTGGGAAACAGGGATCGACGAGACTTTTGCTGGTGCTTCAGGCCACCTGGCTTGCAGCAGGGGCAGGGAAGAAGATAAGCTAGAGGCATTGGGGTTGTGCCAGGGGTGTGCCATGCTTCCTGCACCCTTTCCAGGGAACCTGCTTATCCTTTGGCTCCCCAGCTTCCTGGCAGAAGAGTTTCTCTCCACAGCTCCCAGGCACAGCGAGGGGAAGGATATATACTTAATGACCTGCCCAGGTCTCCCCATACATACTCCTGTCTTTCCCCGAAGGCACACTGGGAGATGGCACAGGCACAGTGCTCTGCTTATGCAGCTCCTGCTCCGGTGGGGGCCATGAGGCCCCTCGACACACTGCAGCCCATGCAGTGCAGAGCCTTGGCCGTCGGGATGGCTGCAGAGCCAACCTTGGGGCACAACTGGAATGTGCAGAGCTGAACGTAGCTGGTGGGGTCTGCCCTTCGGTCCATCTCCCAGCTGGCAGACAATGCAGCTCTGCTGCTCTTCTCTGAGAGTCAAGCATCTGTCTTCCCTCCCCTGCTCCTCGGACACAGATGATGGATGGTGGTTGCTGGCAGAACAGCCTGCTGAGAGCAGCAAGGAAAAAATCCCGCTCCAGAGATCATCGCTTGATAAATGTCCCCCCATAACAGGACTGCTCTGGCTTCGGGCTGGCTGAGCCTATACACGCTCCCTCCTGCTGAGCCTACCACCACCTGTGCAGCACAGCAGGATGCCCAGACGATGGGTGATGGCACCGCTCACATGACCGGTGCCACCAGATCAGATGCAGACATATGACTCTGGGGATTTGCAGCCACTGTTCTGATTGCTGCAGTTCATGGTGCTTGGCCAAGCATTCCCTGAATGTGCCCACCAGGGCTGTGCACAAAGCAGAAGCTCATGTTCCTCTGCCAGGAGCTTGGAAATCCAAGAGGCGCTCTGGGACATGGGGCTCACTGTGCCACGGAGAGCTGGGGCACAGGGTGACCTGATTGCACCTCTCCACCAGATGGCACGCAGGGCTTCCCCAGCAGCTCATCCCTACCCCTCTGCACCATCAGCAGGGCCTTCAGTTCTCATGTTGACCTCTTCCAGCTCTGCCAGCAGCTGATCCTCGGATGTGCCATCGGGGCACTGTTGGGGCTGCTGCTTGGGTATATTGAGGTCACAGAACACCCCCCAGAGCCTGATGGTTTGTTGGCTTTGGCCAGTGAAGGGGCAAAAGCAGTGAGCTCCAGGGTGGGAGGGAAGGGGTAAGCACAGCCCCCGTAGACTGTGGCATGGGGTCAGTAGGGGTGGCTTGCATGTAGCTGGTCAGGGCTATGAGCCCTGCCTGCAGGGGCCAGGGAGCTGCCAGTGGGTGTTACTGTCAGGACCGGCCAAGCAAGGGTGGTCCAGCATTGCCAAGCATGCAGCTGAGCTGGGTGGGGGAACCTGGTCCCACACAGAAGCTGCTGTGCCCTGGTGAGGGAGAGGTGGTGGGACGCTGGTGCAAGATGGCTCATGGCTCCCAGCTGACTCACTCAGTTCCTGTCCTGCGAGGTGGGTATCCAGCGCCAGAGAAGTCCTGGTCTGGAGGCAGTCCCTATAGGCAGGGGCCAGGGAGCACTCAGGGGGCTGTGACACCTGGGCTTCAGATGAAAGACCAGAAGAGACCATGATTCACCCTGTAATGGGGCTGGGGAGAGCTCCAAGGGGCTTGGGAGGCAGCTGAATGGCTGAGGGGGTAGTATCTCTGGACCTTCCCTGGCCAAGAGGAGGACAGCTCTGGGAAGGCACAAAGCTGTGCAGCAAACGTGCAGCCTTGGGCTGCAGCCAGGAACCTGATGGTGGTGGCCAATAGGTCAGTGTGTGGGAAATGCTGCCAGTGTATGGGGAGGTGCATACTGCAGGGCTGGAGATCTGATGGAGAGTGAGACAGGGGGACAAGACAGCTGGGAGCTCAGGGGAAGAGGACTGGGTGGACCAGGAATGAAGGTGGGGGAGGAAGGCAGGGCAGGAGGCAGCATGCCACAGAGGACAACTTACACAGGCTCTGGAGGCAGACAGGGGACAGGCACACCTGGCTGGCTGCTGGTGGGTGCTTTGATCTCCTGGAAGCCACAGCTTTGGTCCCAGGGTCCAGCTCCTGGTGCTGCTGGAGCCAAGCACCATTCCTGCGTGGTGCACTGGACCACGGCACGACGCAGGTCTCCCAGCCCAGGGCATGCGGCGGCCGCAGGGGCACCGTGCTGCGGCCAATGTAGTCGGATGTTATGCCCAGCAATGTAGCTGGCTGCCTGGGGACCTGACAGCAGCTATTCCCATTTGCCATTGGGAAAGACGAAGGCAAGCTTCCATGAAGGGTAAAACAGACAAAAAGGGAGGAGAGGCTTTGAACAGGCAGCTGAAAAGAGGCCAGTGGGAGCTGGCCTCCCAGGAAAGGCCACCAGCTTCGATCATGTTCCCAGATAATGGGGCCCTCAAGCCTGAAGTAGGATGTGGCAGGAAGGTGGGTGTGATGGTCATCTTTGCAGTTTTCATGCCTAATTATCAACAATAATTGTTAATTATTGTCTGGGCGTGTTCCTGGACTGAGTGTCTCTTGCAAGGCACTGTTTCAGTGTGGTGAGCAGGGCCATACTGGTGCCCAGGTGGAGGAGAAGATGGCCAGATGAGGCTGTGGCATGTCCTGGAGCAACAAGAACACTGCCATGCTTGGGCTGGAAGGCATGGCCCTCGGTGATGGGCAGGTGAGGTATAGAGGCTGGAACTACACAGTCCATTCTACTCTTTTAAAAAAAAAACCAACAAAACCACCAAAAACCAGAAAATCAGGATCATAGAATAATTTTGGTTGGAAGAGAGCTTCAGAGGCTGTCTGATCCAGCTCAGAGCAAGTCCGATCAGATCAGATTGCTCAGGGCTGTGTTCATGCAGTGTCGATCACCTCCAAGGGGAGGGAAGGAACATCCAGAGATCCATCCCCTCTGCTCAAAGCAGGGTCAGCCACAACTAGCCTGATGTCCTGAGGTTGCTCAGGAACATGTCCAGTTAGGTTTTGAGTAATTCCAAGGATAGAGACTCTGCAACCTCTCTGGGCAATCTGTGCCTATGTTTGACCACGTCACAGTAAAAAAGTGTTTCCTGATGTTCAGAGAAAACCTCCTGTCATGTCTTGCCTCTTTTCTTGTCACTGGGTACCATTGACAAGATCCATCTTCTTCATTCCTTCCCTTCAGGTATTTATATATGCTGTCAAGATGACCCCGAGCCTTCTCTTCTCCAGGATGAACAGTCCCAGCTCTCTCAGCCTTTCCTCAAAGGAGAGAAGCTCCAGTCCCTTCATAATTTTTGTGAACATTTGCTGGACTGTGTCCAGTAGTCCACGTCTGTTGTGCTGGGGAGCCCAGAACTGGACCCAGTACTCCAGGTGTGGCCACACCAGTGCTGAGCAGAGGGGAAGGATCACCTCCCTCAACCTGCTGGCAATGCTTTGCTTAATGCAGCCCAAGGGGGCTGGTGGCTTCTCTGCTGCAGGAGCACATTGCTGGGTCATGTTTAGCTTGTCCACCAGGACAGCCAAGTCTTTTTCTGCAAAACTGTCTTCCAGCAGGCCAGCCCGCCCATGCTGGTGCCCAGGGCTGTTCCTCCCCAGGGGCAGGACTTGGGGTTTCCCTTTGTTAACTGCATGAGGCTCCTTCCTGAAGTTGGGCAAAGTCCTTGCTCCCAGAGCTCTGTAGCCACTGCTGATATCCTCCAGGTCACTCCTGGCAATGTCATTGGTGCTCATGTGAAAGGGAAGCAAGTGCTAACAGTCTGAGGGCTGGACAAATCTGGTCAGCCTCTCTGCAGCATCCCAGATCCTGGCCCCAGGTCTCTGTGAATACCCTGTAAATCTTCTCCCCATTTTCCCTGATAGTGCACAGCCTGCTCAGATGCCCCAGGCACTGTTAGCAGTCCCAGACCTTGATGGCAACATCTGCCGTCTTGAGCTCTGGGCTGAGGCATCCATTGGGCACCAGTCTGCAGGAACGTGCATCCTGCAATGTGTTGAGAACATTGCTGCTGGGTCTTCAAGAAGCCCCCAGCAGAGATACTGGGTACTGTCATGACAACAGCTATGACTCCTGCTATGTCCATGCCAGCTGTGCTCTCCAGTGGACCCAAAGGCACCAGAAGCAGCTCCCAGCACAGGTGGAAACAGAGCCAGAGCTGGTGTGCAGACAGACAGCACCACCGTCAGCACCAGTCCCGGCAGCGTCCCTGCACCATCCTGCCAACTGCCCCACCAGCCACTGGGCATCTGCTTGGAACCCCTATTTGCGAGCATGAAAATACCTGCTATAGGATGACTGGAGTGGCTGTCATTTCTAGCCTGGTCACTGCAGCCCAGTACCACCCAGTACAGCCCAGTACCACCCAGTATGGTCCTGCCCAGCTGCTGGAGCCCACCTCGGGTGTCTGTACAGGATGAGGAACATGGCTGCTGCCCTCTCATTTGCAGGTTCAACCAGCAGCAACACTGCACATGTATCCCAGAGACACACACACAGACAGACACAGGACACTGGCACAGCCAGCCAGACAGACTGCCACAGAAAAGGTGCTGCCATCAGTAGCACCCGTGCACAGGACCTGCATCACACATGAGCACAGGCAGCCATGTCCCCTCCTCCTCTGGGACTGGCCGAGGCAGCAGGTCACTACTGCAGGCACAGACATGATACCGGGTTTGCAAGCACACGCACACTCATGGACCCCGAGTACCAGCACAGCCCCTCTGCCTGCCCAGATCCTCACCCATGGGTCCCCTACTCACCATCTGGTCAGTTTGATGTTTGCTGGTGAACACACACCCACACTCCCCATGCACACCAGGGTTGGGGAAGATGCTTACAGCCCCCCCACCAGCCGGCACACGTGTCCCACAAGGACTGTGACCTGTGGTCCCGCTTCAGCCATCAGCATGGAGCCCTCACTCATGCTAGTCCCCCTCAGTAGCTGGTTTTTGGTACACAGTCTGTGGGACCCTCCCCAGATCCGTGAGTTGAGACCCCTCCAGCTACTGATGCTGAGACCCTCAGGGTTACATCTGTTCCAGCCACGAAGTCCTAGTGTGCCTGCAGTTTCTTCATAACCCATCACTTAATGCCACTGATCAGATTTGTTTCTGGTTATTGTCTTTGTTAACACTTATTGGTCAGGTTTTATGTCTCTGTGTTTGCCTCCTTCCATTTTCTTATCATCTCAACAGAAAAAAATAAGCATCCTCTCACTCCACACATACTGACCCATTGGTGTGACTGGCCAGGTTTGTTCCCATTGCCACATCCCATATGATTTGCCTATCAGGTTTGCTCTTGTATGTTCTCCTTGATGGCTCCTTTGACCAGACACCCTCAAAGGAGCAGGTTCTCTCCTTCCACTCTGCCTCACAGCCCCAAAGCCCCACTGACCACTAAAGCTGGGCCACTGCAGAGATCCTGGTTGCAGCTCCACAAAGGAGCCTGGTCTCCCCTCGGGGTATGATGTGGTGCCTTTGGATGGACACAGCTTGTGCATGTTACCCTGGCACAGGCACATTCCCTCCCTAATCCTAACATTTTATTTATTCTGACCGCTGTTGAGCCCACATCAAATAATCTGTTACAATTCTTGCTGCTGACCGGTAACAGCTCAGAGCTGGGTACACAGACACTAGGATTGCTTCTCCCTCTGTGTGCCTTTTTACCTACCTTGAACATAATCTGCTATTTTAACTCCAGTCACTCTATGTTGCTTGGTCTTCCTGCAGTTTTTGCAGCTGGCATTTTTCTTTACTAAGCTGAATAATTTAATACCATCTGTTTCTTCACTGTTCACAGCATTTCCCAGGCCATGTCTGCATGCGTTGAATAGCTCAGCTCCCAGCATGGATCCCTCTGGGCCCCACTGGTGACCCCCTCACTGAGAAGATGGATCACTTTTTCTTGCCTTTTCTTTCCTTTGAGCATTTGCAGCTTCTGCCTCCGTGACACCCCAGCAGCAACTGCCACGGTTTAACTGCTGCATGCAGAAATCTTTCCTGATATTTCTCCACAACCTAGTTCTTATGGAAAATAACAAACATTAGTTCCCTGCTTGCCTTATCCATGTCATCTATGTTTTTATGTCCCCTCTACATCCCTGCTCGGGATCTGCCCTTCCTCCTGACTGCAGAGGACACTATCTACCTAGCTCACTCTCTGCACAGCCAGCCACTGCCCCTTATTTTTGTCTGCTCACCTTCCCCTTGCCCTGCTCCCTGGAGCTGGAACTTCAGTCCAGGCTTCTCTGATGGCGTGCTTGTGACTTTGACCCAGCTCTAAGCTCTCTGATAAGGGCCCCATGCTGCCACCAGCACACCGTCCTCTGCTGTTCTTGTGCATTTTGTAATTTGGTGTCACAGCATCCACCTGCTGAGCCTCCTCGCAAGAAACCCATGGCATGCTGGTGTTTTGTTGAAGATGAGGCATTCCAGTTCCTCAACTCTAGATATTTATCCTGGTTCTCTACTTTTTTTCTGTATTGTGTTTAAACAAGATTCTGCTTCTTTTAATGGTTCCTCGCTTTTCCTTTTCTCCATTCCGGTTTTCACCGTAAAATCATTCAGGTTAGAAAAGACCTTAAAGATCATCAAGCCCAACCGTTAACCCAGCACTGCCAAGCCCACCACTAAACCACATCCCCAAGTGCCACATCTACGCATCTTTTAAATACCTTCAGGGATGGTGACGCCACCACCTCCCTGGGCAGCCTGTTCCAGTGCTGGACTGTAGAGGAATGAAGCTGGGTTAATTAACATTGATAATATATAACTGTGGGCTGGCCTCAGGGGCGGTGGGTTGGCTGATGTAGATAAGGTGTAGGTGTGGCTGTTCTGTTAAGAGGTTGGGTAGCCAAGAAAGAGAGAACTGCTGAGGAAGAGAGAGAGAGGAAGAAGCAAGAGAAGAGAGAGTGGGCCCTTGATCAGGTGAGACAAGGAGAAGGCAGCAGAGGGACTGGCATGAAGAGTATGCTATCTGTGGTGGTAAAAGACCTTGTTGCAGCTTGATGGTTTGGAGAGTGCTGTGACACTGGACAACCCTTTTAGTGAAGAAATTTTTCCTAATATCCAATCTAAACCTTTGGTGGTGCAACTTAAGGCCATTTCCTCTTGTCCTATTGCTTGCTACTTGGGGAAAAGACATCAACAACCACCTCACCAGGTGTGAGTTTGGCCTCTCCTTTGCTTGGAGATGCAAAACTTCTATGATAACATCTTTTCAGCTTCTCAGCCCCATTTCATGAATTTATGTCTGCTTTATTATCTGCTTCCATGTGGTACCTGGCCTGCTTCAGGGAATAATGTCATGGAAGGCCTGGCCTTCATCTTCCTGCCTGATCCACACATTTTAATGCCAGAACCTCTTTCCTTCATCTTCCTCTGTGTGGGGTCCATGGTCACAGTCTCCTCCCCAGCACTTATGAGCCTTTCCAGAAACCTCCGCCCTGCAGGCAAGTCACAATGTGACTCCAGATCACAAGCCCTGAAGTTTGTCTTGCCTCAGCTCACTCTCTGCATCCCTCGTCAGGGGGGACCATCGCTGCTATCACACTCCCATTAGGCTTCATTGCCTGACCTGGGACTGAGTTTCTTACAGAGATAGTGCTAGCTCCTGGCTGTTCAAGTGCGTGGCTGTCTAACACAACTCCTGAAGTGAGCCCTGATGGTCCATGTGGCCATGGAAGCCCCTGTTCCCCTGACAGAGGAAGAACTGACTGTCTAACCAGCCTGCTTCTGTATCTGCCCCGTAGCCTGCAGCCCAGGCCAGGCTACCGTGCTGCCTGGGAAGGCTGTTCCAGCTGCCAGATGACTCTTCAGTGCTGCCTGCTATTAATGTGCCGAGGAGAGCTGTGAGCTGCTCGCTGCACAGTCCTTGGGAGGGCCAGAGCAACATGGTGGGGAAGGCAGCCAAGCTTTGGCGCTGGGCCCATGCTGCAAGACCCTACCCTACCTTCCTTTCCTTAGTGCATGCTTTCTATCCTGTGCAGTCCTCCTCCCATTCCTGATCTCTATGTGAGACTGGCTTTTTTCCATATCCAGTGCCACAAGGTGATAACAACCAAGCTTTGAGGTGCTGGCTGTTGGCAGATGATGCTCTGGCCCAGTGCTAGGAGTCTGAGAACTTCAGAACGCTATGGAGTTTCCCCTTGGTTCTTTTTCTTTTGTATATCCTAGTGGAACAAATAAAAAATAAGCCACTAGCTTTCAGTTGGGTTTAGTTAAATGGTATTTTTTCAAGGCCAGGCTGGATGGGGCTTTGAGCAATGTGGTTTAGTAAAGGTATAGGGCATGGAGGGGTAGAACTAGATGATCTTTAAGGTCCCTTCCAACCCAAACCATTCTGTCATTCTGTGATTCTATGAACAGAGACACTTTGAGACCAGGTGAAAAGCATGGCGAAGGCTGAAAGATGTGGAACTAGAGACTGAATGAGAGGAGACAGTCTGTGGGCAAGGGATGTGGGCAGAAACAAAGGAATGGCTGTGCTGGAGCAGGGCAAGGGCCTATCCAGCTGGGTGCTTTGTCTCATGCAGCAGCTGGTAGTGAGCCCTCTTACACAGCAGCAGCGTGCAGGGCTCTGAGAGGCAGAAATGCACAAGGCTAGATAGTGTGAAAGACACAGCTTGGCCATTCACCCTGGCTTTGGCTAAAGCATTTTCTAATCAATTTCTAGGAAAGAGCAGGAGTGTAGAAGATTAATGTGAGGCCCCTTGATTTACATAGGAGCCCAGATCATCAAGCACCCCCCCCCCGGAGATGGCATTACAGTGTCTGCAGGTCAGTGTGTTAAGAAGCTGAACTAACCCCAGTACAGAGTGTGACTAGGCCTGAGAGCTGTAAAACTTCCCCATTACGCTCTGGCACTTTCAGTGAATTGTGGTGTTTCTGATGCTCCCCCATGTTTGTAATGCAGATGGTGGTAGGACAGCCATAGTTATACCAGCCCAGAGCAGAAGGCCGTGTCTCCACCGTGCAGCAGCCAGCTTTGTCCGGTATCAGAGCCTACCCTAAGTATGTAAGAGCAGCGCAAACCTCACCAACACCTCCCTGATCGTGTCTTCCAGCTTCTAGTAACCTGCAGCTGAGGGACCTGCTGAGGCAGAGATGTGTCTTTGCATTTAACAACACTCAGGGGACTTCTCTCCCGTTAATCTGTCCATTCACTTTTTGAGCCCATGCAAACCTTTGGGATACACAGCAGGTTGTGGTGAGGAATTCCATGGCTAATCTACACTTGTTTCCAGCTATCAGCTGTACAAGCTGTGGCAAAAAGTCCATTTTACAGGACATTACTGGGTTAATTAAGGCAACTAGCCTAAGGTAATGCATTTAAAGAGAGTAAGTTTTCTTCTATCAAACAGTAGTAGCATTATTCAACCCTGAAGTCTGTGGCAGAGTAGTTCCAGGGCTGCCTCCTCTCCAGCAGTGTGGTTCATGGGCTGAGGCAGCTCAGGACACAGGGCGACAAAAGGAGCTGAGAAATGCACAGACGATCCAGCTGGAGAGAATGGATGCTCCTCTGCCAGCTTCCCTGACCGCGGATGGATAGGCTAGAAATACAGCATGAGAACACACACTGCGGCTCGCAGCTTTTGCATAGAGCACATGGACCACAGCTCACTGTAGAGGCTCCATGGACAGCTGGAGAATTGGAGGGATGGAAAGGGATGGAAAGCACAGTGTGGGCATGAACTGAGTGTGTGGATCAGTGAGAGACCAAACCACTCTAAGATGAGGGTATATGTAGTCCAGACACCCCAGAAAAAATAGACAAGCTGAGATATTAAAAGCAAAGACAGAGAATGCATCCCAGTCTGGTGATACCTAACATGAGCCTGACATAGAGCCTATGTGGAAATCTGAGCTACATGTAAAACTAGGCTTCAAACCCTGAGACTCCAATAATGCCATGCAAATGTGCTAGGAACAGAATGTTCTTCATGTAAAAGAAAACACACTAGAAGGAAAATAAAAATACAATTCTCACTACAAAACACACACCACATGAAGACATACTTCCATTTAAACCTGGATAAGGAAAATAAAGACAAGATAATTCAACAAAATGACCATAAATAACCCAACTTGATTCCTGGGTTCTTGAAAGACTACAGAAGATGAAGGCTTAATATGCTATACCAAAATGCTTGAGGCAGTCATTAAAAGCTATAGCTGATGTGGTCAGGCTACTGAAAAGAAAGGAGAAAACCCAGAAAATAACCTGAATAGAACTTAGGATTTTTTAAAAATACGATGTATATATATCTATATAACAGGAATATACCAGGAGACAAAGAACTATTAACATTAGCAAAATTAAACACCACGGCAGTAATGAAGAAGGGCATGAAAAAAGTTTTAAATTTTCTTCAAAAAATATTAAGGAAATAAAGACCAGTCATTGGGTCGGGCACGCAGCGGTGGAGGAGCTGCATGTAGGTGAGGTTCTCGTGGGTGTTGGGGTCGAAGAAGCCCTTGGTGTCATCGCTGGGGTCGGAGAGGATCTGGTTCATCTCCTGGTCAAAGTAGCCGCGCCGGTAGGCCACCTCCACGGGGAGGCGGTGGCTGTGCACGGGGTCGATGATGCCGCCGGTGGCGATCTGGGCCTCGAGCAGGCGGATGCCGTGCTCCTTGACAATGAGCTCCTTCTTCATGGCCTGGAAGAGGGAGATCTGGTCGCCAGTGTAGGGGTCCGTGTAGCCTGTCACGGCCCTCTCGGCCGACAGGAGCTTCTCGTGCAGCTCGCTGCCCACCAGCCCGGACGAGATGGCCTCGTCCACAGAGAGCTTCTCGTTGGTGAGCGGGTCAATGAGGAAGCCGGTGGCAGCCTGCGCCTCCAGCAGCACCAGAGCCGTGCCCTGCCTCAGGATGCCCTTCCACATGGCCTGGTAGATGCTCATCTTCTCCGTCTTGGTGGGGTCAGCCTTGGAGGGCACCAGCACGCCGGCGATGCAGCCCGTGCCGTCCAGGTAGCGCTTGACGGAGGCCATTTCCGTCACCTCCTCCACGGTCTTGGAGCCCTGGACGAGGTCGGCCAGCGTGTCCTTGTCGATGATGCCCGAGTCCACCAGATCCGAGGCAGTCACCTGCCTCCTGAGGCCCGGGAATTTCATCTTGCTGCTCTGCTCCGCCGCTTCCTCGACGAGCACGGTGAGGAGCCGTGCCAGCTCGTCCAGCGCCAGACTCCTGGCGCGGGCCTGCCCCAGCAGCTCCTGCCTCTTTGCCTCGGAGACATACTTGGAGAAGAGCAGCTCCCACAGGGAGACCTTCCTGCCCTGGAAGCCGCCCGCCGACACCTCGACAGTGTGGGACTTCAGGGACCGCTGCAGCTGCTGCTGCTGCTCCTGCTCCTGCCAGGGGCCCGTGGCCTCGCCGTTCTCGGCCAGCGGCGCTGTCTCGCGCTGCACTGGCTTGCGGGCCAGGGCGGTGCCGTGGCCCTGGCCCTCAGCTGTGCTGATGATGGCGGTGAGGAGGGTGATCATCTCCGAGATGGTGACCGTCCCCGCCTTGTACTTCCGGAGGAGGTCCTGGCGCCGGTGGTCGGGGACGTAGCGGGAGAAGAGGAGCTCCCAGACGGTGACGCTCTGGCCCTGGAAGAGCCCCACGCTGAGGGTGGTGCGGGCGTCCTGCAGGGCTTTGCGGGCATCCTCTGTCAGCTGGTAGAGCACGGAGCCCTTGTCCATCAGCTGGAGCATGAGCAGCCCCGTGTCCGGGTCGGGCACGCAGCGGTGGAGGAGCTGCATGTAGGTGAGGTTCTCGTGGGTGTTGGGGTCGAAGAAGCCCTTGGTGTCATCGCTGGGGTCGGAGAGGATCTGGTTCATCTCCTGGTCAAAGTAGCCGCGCCGGTAGGCCACCTCCACGGGGAGGCGGTGGCTGTGCACGGGGTCGATGATGCCGCCGGTGGCGATCTGGGCCTCGAGCAGGCGGATGCCGTGCTCCTTGACAATGAGCTCCTTCTTCATGGCCTGGAAGAGGGAGATCTGGTCGCCAGTGTAGGGGTCCGTGTAGCCTGTCACGGCCCTCTCGGCCGACAGGAGCTTCTCGTGCAGCTCGCTGCCCACCAGCCCGGACGAGATGGCCTCGTCCACAGAGAGCTTCTCGTTGGTGAGCGGGTCAATGAGGAAGCCGGTGGCAGCCTGCGCCTCCAGCAGCACCAGAGCCGTGCCCTGCCTCAGGATGCCCTTCCACATGGCCTGGTAGATGCTCATCTTCTCCGTCTTGGTGGGGTCAGCCTTGGAGGGCACCAGCACGCCGGCGATGCAGCCCGTGCCGTCCAGGTAGCGCTTGACGGAGGCCATTTCCGTCACCTCCTCCACGGTCTTGGAGCCCTGGACGAGGTCGGCCAGCGTGTCCTTGTCGATGATGCCCGAGTCCACCAGATCCGAGGCAGTCACCTGCCTCCTGAGGCCCGGGAATTTCATCTTGCTGCTCTGCTCCGCCGCCTCCTCGACGAGCACGGTGAGGAGCCGTGCCAGCTCGTCCAGCGCCAGACTCCTGGCGCGGGCCTGCCCCAGCAGCTCCTGCCTCTTTGCCTCGGAGACATACTTGGAGAAGAGCAGCTCCCACAGGGAGACCTTCCTGCCCTGGAAGCCGCCCGCCGACACCTCGACAGTGTGGGACTTCAGGGACCGCTGCAGCTGCTGCTCCTGCTCCTGCTCCTGCCAGGGGCCCGTGGCCTCGCCGTTCTCGGCCAGCGGCGCTGTCTCGCGCTGCACTGGCTTGCGGGCCAGGGCGGTGCCGTGGCCCTGGCCCTCAGCTGTGCTGATGATGGCGGTGAGGAGGGTGATCATCTCCGAGATGGTGACCGTCCCCGCCTTGTACTTCCGGAGGAGGTCCTGGCGCCGGTGGTCGGGGACGTAGCGGGAGAAGAGGAGCTCCCAGACGGTGACGCTCTGGCCCTGGAAGAGCCCCACGCTGAGGGTGGTGCGGGCGTCCTGCAGGGCTTTGCGGGCATCCTCTGTCAGCTGGTAGAGCACGGAGCCCTTGTCCATCAGCTGGAGCATGAGCAGCCCCGTGTCCGGGTCGGGCACGCAGCGGTGGAGGAGCTGCATGTAGGTGAGGTTCTCGTGGGTGTTGGGGTCGAAGAAGCCCTTGGTGTCATCGCTGGGGTCGGAGAGGATCTGGTTCATCTCCTGGTCAAAGTAGCCGCGCCGGTAGGCCACCTCCACGGGGAGGCGGTGGCTGTGCACGGGGTCGATGATGCCGCCGGTGGCGATCTGGGCCTCGAGCAGGCGGATGCCGTGCTCCTTGACAATGAGCTCCTTCTTCATGGCCTGGAAGAGGGAGATCTGGTCGCCAGTGTAGGGGTCCGTGTAGCCTGTCACGGCCCTCTCGGCCGACAGGAGCTTCTCGTGCAGCTCGCTGCCCACCAGCCCGGACGAGATGGCCTCGTCCACAGAGAGCTTCTCGTTGGTGAGCGGGTCAATGAGGAAGCCGGTGGCAGCCTGCGCCTCCAGCAGCACCAGAGCCGTGCCCTGCCTCAGGATGCCCTTCCACATGGCCTGGTAGATGCTCATCTTCTCCGTCTTGGTGGGGTCAGCCTTGGAGGGCACCAGCACGCCGGCGATGCAGCCCGTGCCGTCCAGGTAGCGCTTGACGGAGGCCATTTCCGTCACCTCCTCCACGGTCTTGGAGCCCTGGACGAGGTCGGCCAGCGTGTCCTTGTCGATGATGCCCGAGTCCACCAGATCCGAGGCAGTCACCTGCCTCCTGAGGCCCGGGAATTTCATCTTGCTGCTCTGCTCCGCCGCCTCCTCGACGAGCACGGTGAGGAGCCGTGCCAGCTCGTCCAGCGCCAGACTCCTGGCGCGGGCCTGCCCCAGCAGCTCCTGCCTCTTTGCCTCGGAGACATACTTGGAGAAGAGCAGCTCCCACAGGGAGACCTTCCTGCCCTGGAAGCCGCCCGCCGACACCTCGACAGTGTGGGACTTCAGGGACCGCTGCAGCTGCTGCTGCTGCTCCTGCTCCTGCCAGGGGCCCGTGGCCTCGCCGTTCTCGGCCAGCGGCGCTGTCTCGCGCTGCACTGGCTTGCGGGCCAGGGCGGTGCCGTGGCCCTGGCCCTCAGCTGTGCTGATGATGGCGGTGAGGAGGGTGATCATCTCCGAGATGGTGACCGTCCCCGCCTTGTACTTCCGGAGGAGGTCCTGGCGCCGGTGGTCGGGGACGTAGCGGGAGAAGAGGAGCTCCCAGACGGTGACGCTCTGGCCCTGGAAGAGCCCCACGCTGAGGGTGGTGCGGGCGTCCTGCAGGGCTTTGCGGGCATCCTCTGTCAGCTGGTAGAGCACGGAGCCCTTGTCCATCAGCTGGAGCATGAGCAGCCCCGTGTCCGGGTCGGGCACGCAGCGGTGGAGGAGCTGCATGTAGGTGAGGTTCTCGTGGGTGTTGGGGTCGAAGAAGCCCTTGGTGTCATCGCTGGGGTCGGAGAGGATCTGGTTCATCTCCTGGTCAAAGTAGCCGCGCCGGTAGGCCACCTCCACGGGGAGGCGGTGGCTGTGCACGGGGTCGATGATGCCGCCGGTGGCGATCTGGGCCTCGAGCAGGCGGATGCCGTGCTCCTTGACAATGAGCTCCTTCTTCATGGCCTGGAAGAGGGAGATCTGGTCGCCAGTGTAGGGGTCCGTGTAGCCTGTCACGGCCCTCTCGGCCGACAGGAGCTTCTCGTGCAGCTCGCTGCCCACCAGCCCAGACGAGATGGCCTCGTCCACAGAGAGCTTCTCGTTGGTGAGCGGGTCAATGAGGAAGCCGGTGGCAGCCTGCGCCTCCAGCAGCACCAGAGCCGTGCCCTGCCTCAGGATGCCCTTCCACATGGCCTGGTAGATGCTCATCTTCTCCGTCTTGGTGGGGTCAGCCTTGGAGGGCACCAGCACGCCGGCGATGCAGCCCGTGCCGTCCAGGTAGCGCTTGACGGAGGCCATTTCCGTCACCTCCTCCACGGTCTTGGAGCCCTGGACGAGGTCGGCCAGCGTGTCCTTGTCGATGATGCCCGAGTCCACCAGATCCGAGGCAGTCACCTGCCTCCTGAGGCCCGGGAATTTCATCTTGCTGCTCTGCTCCGCCGCCTCCTCGACGAGCACGGTGAGGAGCCGTGCCAGCTCGTCCAGCGCCAGACTCCTGGCGCGGGCCTGCCCCAGCAGCTCCTGCCTCTTTGCCTCGGAGACATACTTGGAGAAGAGCAGCTCCCACAGGGAGACCTTCCTGCCCTGGAAGCCGCCCACCGACACCTCGACAGTGTGGGACTTCAGGGACCGCTGCAGCTGCTGCTCCTGCTCCTGCTCCTGCCAGGGGCCCGTGGCCTCGCCGTTCTCGGCCAGCGGCGCTGTCTCGCGCTGCACTGGCTTGCGGGCCAGGGCGGTGCCGTGGCCCTGGCCCTCAGCTGTGCTGATGATGGCGGTGAGGAGGGTGATCATCTCCGAGATGGTGACCGTCCCCGCCTTGTACTTCCGGAGGAGGTCCTGGCGCTGGTGGTCGGGGACGTAGCGGGAGAAGAGGAGCTCCCAGACGGTGACGCTCTGGCCCTGGAAGAGCCCCACGCTGAGGGTGGTGCGGGCGTCCTGCAGGGCTTTGCGGGCATCCTCTGTCAGCTGGTAGAGCACGGAGCCCTTGTCCATCAGCTGGAGCATGAGCAGCCCCGTGTCCGGGTCGGGCACGCAGCGGTGGAGGAGCTGCATGTAGGTGAGGTTCTCGTGGGTGTTGGGGTCGAAGAAGCCCTTGGTGTCATCGCTGGGGTCGGAGAGGATCTGGTTCATCTCCTGGTCAAAGTAGCCGCGCCGGTAGGCCACCTCCACGGGGAGGCGGTGGCTGTGCACGGGGTCGATGATGCCACCGGTGGCGATCTGGGCCTCGAGCAGGCGGATGCCGTGCTCCTTGACAATGAGCTCCTTCTTCATGGCCTGGAAGAGGGAGATCTGGTCGCCAGTGTAGGGGTCCGTGTAGCCTGTCACGGCCCTCTCGGCCGACAGGAGCTTCTCGTGCAGCTCGCTGCCCACCAGCCCGGACGAGATGGCCTCGTCCACAGAGAGCTTCTCGTTGGTGAGCGGGTCAATGAGGAAGCCGGTGGCAGCCTGCGCCTCCAGCAGCACCAGAGCCGTGCCCTGCCTCAGGATGCCCTTCCACATGGCCTGGTAGATGCTCATCTTCTCCGTCTTGGTGGGGTCAGCCTTGGAGGGCACCAGCACGCCGGCGATGCAGCCCGTGCCGTCCAGGTAGCGCTTGACGGAGGCCATTTCCGTCACCTCCTCCACGGTCTTGGAGCCCTGGACGAGGTCGGCCAGCGTGTCCTTGTCGATGATGCCCGAGTCCACCAGATCCGAGGCAGTCACCTGCCTCCTGAGGCCCGGGAATTTCATCTTGCTGCTCTGCTCCGCCGCCTCCTCGACGAGCACGGTGAGGAGCCGTGCCAGCTCGTCCAGCGCCAGACTCCTGGCGCGGGCCTGCCCCAGCAGCTCCTGCCTCTTTGCCTCGGAGACATACTTGGAGAAGAGCAGCTCCCACAGGGAGACCTTCCTGCCCTGGAAGCCGCCCGCCGACACCTCGACAGTGTGGGACTTCAGGGACCGCTGCAGCTGCTGCTCCTGCTCCTGCTCCTGCCAGGGGCCCGTGGCCTCGCCGTTCTCGGCCAGCGGCGCTGTCTCGCGCTGCACTGGCTTGCGGGCCAGGGCGGTGCCGTGGCCCTGGCCCTCAGCTGTGCTGATGATGGCGGTGAGGAGGGTGATCATCTCCGAGATGGTGACCGTCCCCGCCTTGTACTTCCGGAGGAGGTCCTGGCGCCGGTGGTCGGGGACGTAGCGGGAGAAGAGGAGCTCCCAGACGGTGACGCTCTGGCCCTGGAAGAGCCCCACGCTGAGGGTGGTGCGGGCGTCCTGCAGGGCTTTGCGGGCATCCTCTGTCAGCTGGTAGAGCACGGAGCCCTTGTCCATCAGCTGGAGCATGAGCAGCCCCGTGTCCGGGTCGGGCACGCAGCGGTGGAGGAGCTGCATGTAGGTGAGGTTCTCGTGGGTGTTGGGGTCGAAGAAGCCCTTGGTGTCATCGCTGGGGTCGGAGAGGATCTGGTTCATCTCCTGGTCAAAGTAGCCGCGCCGGTAGGCCACCTCCACGGGGAGGCGGTGGCTGTGCACGGGGTCGATGATGCCGCCGGTGGCGATCTGGGCCTCGAGCAGGCGGATGCCGTGCTCCTTGACAATGAGCTCCTTCTTCATGGCCTGGAAGAGGGAGATCTGGTCGCCAGTGTAGGGGTCCGTGTAGCCTGTCACGGCCCTCTCGGCCGACAGGAGCTTCTCGTGCAGCTCGCTGCCCACCAGCCCGGACGAGATGGCCTCGTCCACAGAGAGCTTCTCGTTGGTGAGCGGGTCAATGAGGAAGCCGGTGGCAGCCTGCGCCTCCAGCAGCACCAGAGCCGTGCCCTGCCTCAGGATGCCCTTCCACATGGCCTGGTAGATGCTCATCTTCTCCGTCTTGGTGGGGTCAGCCTTGGAGGGCACCAGCACGCCGGCGATGCAGCCCGTGCCGTCCAGGTAGCGCTTGACGGAGGCCATTTCCGTCACCTCCTCCACGGTCTTGGAGCCCTGGACGAGGTCGGCCAGCGTGTCCTTGTCGATGATGCCCGAGTCCACCAGATCCGAGGCAGTCACCTGCCTCCTGAGGCCCGGGAATTTCATCTTGCTGCTCTGCTCCGCCGCCTCCTCGACGAGCACGGTGAGGAGCCGTGCCAGCTCGTCCAGCGCCAGACTCCTGGCGCGGGCCTGCCCCAGCAGCTCCTGCCTCTTTGCCTCGGAGACATACTTGGAGAAGAGCAGCTCCCACAGGGAGACCTTCCTGCCCTGGAAGCCGCCCGCCGACACCTCGACAGTGTGGGACTTCAGGGACCGCTGCAGCTGCTGCTCCTGCTCCTGCTCCTGCCAGGGGCCCGTGGCCTCGCCGTTCTCGGCCAGCGGCGCTGTCTCGCGCTGCACTGGCTTGCGGGCCAGGGCGGTGCCGTGGCCCTGGCCCTCAGCTGTGCTGATGATGGCGGTGAGGAGGGTGATCATCTCCGAGATGGTGACCGTCCCCGCCTTGTACTTCCGGAGGAGGTCCTGGCGCCGGTGGTCGGGGACGTAGCGGGAGAAGAGGAGCTCCCAGACGGTGACGCTCTGGCCCTGGAAGAGCCCCACGCTGAGGGTGGTGCGGGCGTCCTGCAGGGCTTTGCGGGCATCCTCTGTCAGCTGGTAGAGCACGGAGCCCTTGTCCATCAGCTGGAGCATGAGCAGCCCCGTGTCCGGGTCGGGCACGCAGCGGTGGAGGAGCTGCATGTAGGTGAGGTTCTCGTGGGTGTTGGGGTCGAAGAAGCCCTTGGTGTCATCGCTGGGGTCGGAGAGGATCTGGTTCATCTCCTGGTCAAAGTAGCCGCGCCGGTAGGCCACCTCCACGGGGAGGCGGTGGCTGTGCACGGGGTCGATGATGCCGCCGGTGGCGATCTGGGCCTCGAGCAGGCGGATGCCGTGCTCCTTGACAATGAGCTCCTTCTTCATGGCCTGGAAGAGGGAGATCTGGTCGCCAGTGTAGGGGTCCGTGTAGCCTGTCACGGCCCTCTCGGCCGACAGGAGCTTCTCGTGCAGCTCGCTGCCCACCAGCCCGGACGAGATGGCCTCGTCCACAGAGAGCTTCTCGTTGGTGAGCGGGTCAATGAGGAAGCCGGTGGCAGCCTGCGCCTCCAGCAGCACCAGAGCCGTGCCCTGCCTCAGGATGCCCTTCCACATGGCCTGGTAGATGCTCATCTTCTCCGTCTTGGTGGGGTCAGCCTTGGAGGGCACCAGCACGCCGGCGATGCAGCCCGTGCCGTCCAGGTAGCGCTTGACGGAGGCCATTTCCGTCACCTCCTCCACGGTCTTGGAGCCCTGGACGAGGTCGGCCAGCGTGTCCTTGTCGATGATGCCCGAGTCCACCAGATCCGAGGCAGTCACCTGCCTCCTGAGGCCCGGGAATTTCATCTTGCTGCTCTGCTCCGCCGCCTCCTCGACGAGCACGGTGAGGAGCCGTGCCAGCTCGTCCAGCGCCAGACTCCTGGCGCGGGCCTGCCCCAGCAGCTCCTGCCTCTTTGCCTCGGAGACATACTTGGAGAAGAGCAGCTCCCACAGGGAGACCTTCCTGCCCTGGAAGCCGCCCGCCGACACCTCGACAGTGTGGGACTTCAGGGACCGCTGCAGCTGCTGCTGCTGCTCCTGCTCCTGCCAGGGGCCCGTGGCCTCGCCGTTCTCGGCCAGCGGCGCTGTCTCGCGCTGCACTGGCTTGCGGGCCAGGGCGGTGCCGTGGCCCTGGCCCTCAGCTGTGCTGATGATGGCGGTGAGGAGGGTGATCATCTCCGAGATGGTGACCGTCCCCGCCTTGTACTTCCGGAGGAGGTCCTGGCGCCGGTGGTCGGGGACGTAGCGGGAGAAGAGGAGCTCCCAGACGGTGACGCTCTGGCCCTGGAAGAGCCCCACGCTGAGGGTGGTGCGGGCGTCCTGCAGGGCTTTGCGGGCATCCTCTGTCAGCTGGTAGAGCACGGAGCCCTTGTCCATCAGCTGGAGCATGAGCAGCCCCGTGTCCGGGTCGGGCACGCAGCGGTGGAGGAGCTGCATGTAGGTGAGGTTCTCGTGGGTGTTGGGGTCGAAGAAGCCCTTGGTGTCATCGCTGGGGTCGGAGAGGATCTGGTTCATCTCCTGGTCAAAGTAGCCGCGCCGGTAGGCCACCTCCACGGGGAGGCGGTGGCTGTGCACGGGGTCGATGATGCCGCCGGTGGCGATCTGGGCCTCGAGCAGGCGGATGCCGTGCTCCTTGACAATGAGCTCCTTCTTCATGGCCTGGAAGAGGGAGATCTGGTCGCCAGTGTAGGGGTCCGTGTAGCCTGTCACGGCCCTCTCGGCCGACAGGAGCTTCTCGTGCAGCTCGCTGCCCACCAGCCCGGACGAGATGGCCTCGTCCACAGAGAGCTTCTCGTTGGTGAGCGGGTCAATGAGGAAGCCGGTGGCAGCCTGCGCCTCCAGCAGCACCAGAGCCGTGCCCTGCCTCAGGATGCCCTTCCACATGGCCTGGTAGATGCTCATCTTCTCCGTCTTGGTGGGGTCAGCCTTGGAGGGCACCAGCACGCCGGCGATGCAGCCCGTGCCGTCCAGGTAGCGCTTGACGGAGGCCATTTCCGTCACCTCCTCCACGGTCTTGGAGCCCTGGACGAGGTCGGCCAGCGTGTCCTTGTCGATGATGCCCGAGTCCACCAGATCCGAGGCAGTCACCTGCCTCCTGAGGCCCGGGAATTTCATCTTGCTGCTCTGCTCCGCCGCCTCCTCGACGAGCACGGTGAGGAGCCGTGCCAGCTCGTCCAGCGCCAGACTCCTGGCGCGGGCCTGCCCCAGCAGCTCCTGCCTCTTTGCCTCGGAGACATACTTGGAGAAGAGCAGCTCCCACAGGGAGACCTTCCTGCCCTGGAAGCCGCCCGCCGACACCTCGACAGTGTGGGACTTCAGGGACCGCTGCAGCTGCTGCTGCTGCTCCTGCTCCTGCCAGGGGCCCGTGGCCTCGCCGTTCTCGGCCAGCGGCGCTGTCTCGCGCTGCACTGGCTTGCGGGCCAGGGCGGTGCCGTGGCCCTGGCCCTCAGCTGTGCTGATGATGGCGGTGAGGAGGGTGATCATCTCCGAGATGGTGACCGTCCCCGCCTTGTACTTCCGGAGGAGGTCCTGGCGCCGGTGGTCGGGGACGTAGCGGGAGAAGAGGAGCTCCCAGACGGTGACGCTCTGGCCCTGGAAGAGCCCCACGCTGAGGGTGGTGCGGGCGTCCTGCAGGGCTTTGCGGGCATCCTCTGTCAGCTGGTAGAGCACGGAGCCCTTGTCCATCAGCTGGAGCATGAGCAGCCCCGTGTCCGGGTCGGGCACGCAGCGGTGGAGGAGCTGCATGTAGGTGAGGTTCTCGTGGGTGTTGGGGTCGAAGAAGCCCTTGGTGTCATCGCTGGGGTCGGAGAGGATCTGGTTCATCTCCTGGTCAAAGTAGCCGCGCCGGTAGGCCACCTCCACGGGGAGGCGGTGGCTGTGCACGGGGTCGATGATGCCGCCGGTGGCGATCTGGGCCTCGAGCAGGCGGATGCCGTGCTCCTTGACAATGAGCTCCTTCTTCATGGCCTGGAAGAGGGACATCTTTTTTCCTGTGCAGGGGTCCGTGTAGCCTGTCACAGCTCTCTCTGCAGTAAGAAGTTTTTTTTGTAGCTCGCTGCCCACCAGCCCAGATGAGACCGCCTCATCCACAGAGAACTTCTTGTTTTTGCATGGGTCTATGAGGAAGCCGGTGGCAGCCTGCGCCTCCAGCAGCACCAGAGCCGTGCCCTGCCTCAGGATGCCCTTCCACATGGCCTGGTAGATGCTCATCTTCTCCGTCTTGGTGGGGTCAGCCTTAGAGGGTACCAGCACTCCAGCAATGCTTCCAGTTCCCTCTAGGTATTTTCTCACAGTATCCATTTTTGCTATATCTTGTGCCCTTTCTTTTCCTTCATGCAGTTTTTCCATTGTTTCTTCTGTAATGATCCCTGCACTTAGAAGTTCTGATGCTGTTATTTGTTGCCTGATTCCTTGGAACCAGACATCACTTCTGTCCTCTTCTTTTTCTTTTATGATATTTAATATTATATCAATGATTCCTTGTAGAATGTGATGGGATTCATCTTTATATTTTTTTATCAGTTCTTTTCTTTTTTCTTCTGTGATGTACTCAGAACAGAGAAGTTCCCACAGTGACAACACCTGTCCTTTATATTTTCCAAAAGGCACTTCCACCTTTGTACATAATAGGGCAGATTTTGTATGCTCATCAACGTAGAAATAGTCTTCATCTTTTTCCATGACCTGCAGCAGGTACAATCCTGTATTTCTGTCTTTGGAACATCTCTGCAGGAGCTGGCTGTAACTGATTTTCTCATGAGTATTAGGATCTATAAAACCTTTTGTACCATGATCTGGATCAGAAAGCAGGATAAACATATCATCATCTAGGTACCCGCGCCGGTAGGCCACTTCCACGGGGAGGCGGTGGCTGTTCACGGGGTCAATGATTCCGCCGGTGGCGATCTGGGCCTCGAGCAGGTGGATGCCGTGCTCCTTGACTATTATCTTTTGCCTTATTGCCTGGAAGAGAGATATTTTATTTCCTGTATGAGGATCTTCATATCCTGTCACGGCTTTCTCTGCTGACAGGAGTTTCTTGTGCAAGTTTCTCCCCACCAGCCCAGATGAGACAGCCTCATCCACGGTTAGCTTCTTATTTTTCAGTGGGTCAATGAGAAAACCAGTGGCAGCCTGCGCCTCCAGCAGCCCCAATGCACATTGCTCTGTAAGGAGGTCTTTGTTTAGGGCCTGGTAGATGCTCATCTTCTCTTTCCTTGATGGGAGTAGAACCCCAGCAATACATCCAGTGCCATCCAAGTACCTTTTGATGGTGTCCCTCTCTGTGAGGCTCACAAGTGTGAGACTTTCATCCTGCAGCTGATCTAGAGTTTTCTTGTCAATTATCTCAGAGTTAAACAATTCTGATATTGACACATACCCTCGGAGTCCTTTAACCTTGAGGCCTTCTGCTCTTTGCTCTGTATCCTCAATTATTTTCATGATCAGCGCTGTAAGGTCTTCCAGTGTTAGGGTTTTGCTTTGGTACTGCATCACTAGCTCTTTCCTTTTCTGCTCGGAGATGTAATGAGAGCAGAGAATTTCCCAGATAGAAACTGTTTGGTCTTTAAACTTTCCAACTTTCACTTTAAGGGGCTTTAAGCGCAAAACCTGTTTTGTAAGCTCATCAATGTAGAAGTACTTCCCTCCTTCCTGTACAACTTGCAGCATGTACAACCCAGTCTCTGAATCTTGAACACATCTCTCCAGTAGCTGCATGTAGGTGAGGTTCTCGTGGGTGTTGGGGTCGAAGAAGCCCTTGGTGTCATCACTGGGGTCGGAGAGGATCTGGTTCATCTCCTGGTCAAAGTAGCCGCGCCGGTAGGCCACCTCCACGGGGAGGCGGTGGCTGTGCACGGGGTCGATGATGCCGCCAGTGGCGATCTGGGCCTCGAGCAGGCGGATGCCGTGGCTCTTCACAATCAGTCCTTGGTTCATAGCTTCAAATAGGGACATCGGGGCTTTTGTGTAGGGGTCAGTGTAGCCTGTCACAGCTCTTTCTGCACAGAGTAGCTTTTCAAAAATCTCCCCTCCAATTAGGCCTGCAGTTAATGCTTCCTCCACTGAAAACTTCTTGTTTTTCTTTGGGTCAATGATGTAGCCAGTGGCAGCCTGCGCCTCCAGCAGCACCAGTGCTGTCCCTGGCCTCAGGATGCCCTTCCTCATGGCTTGGTAGATGCTCATCTTCTCATTGCTTGGCTGTATAAGGACCCCTGCTATGAAATTGCTGCCCTCTAGGTACCTGCGGACAGAGTCCATTTCAGTCACTTCTTTGACTGTTTTCTTCCCCTGGTTGAGCTCATCGAGGGTTTTTTTGTCTATCAGTTGAGACTGGAAGAGGTCACTGGCAGATACTCTTTTCCTCAGGCCCTTGAATGCAAACTTCTTGCCCTGTGTCTCAGTCTCTTTGATGATTGTGGTGACACTTGTTACAATTTCCTGCAGCACTTCAGTATTTTCGTCTTTGTACTTTTGCACTAGCTCTCTTCTTTTGCCGTCTGAGAGGTATTCAGAGTTAAGAAGGTCCCAGACTGACACTGTCTGTCCTTTGAACCGCCCTACATTGACACAAACAGTCACAGATTTCATCACCTCCATGGTTTGTTCATCCACACAGAACATCACATTTTCTGACAGAGGAAGCAGCCAGAGACCTGACTCAGCCTCGTGAATGCACCTGTCCTTCAGCTGCTGGTAGGTCACGTTCTCCTTTGTGTTTGGATCAAAAAAGACTTTGGTGCTGTCATTCATCCGAGAGAGGGTTTGGTTCAGGTTTTCATCATAGAAGCCGTACCTGCATGCAGCCTGGAGTGGAAGGTGATGATGGTGAATGGGATCAATGACCCCTCCTGTGGCCAACTGGGCCTCTAGCAAGGGAATAGCATCTTCCAGGGGAATCAGCTCTTTCCTGAGCGCTTGGCACAGTGAGATGGAGTTCCCCGTGTAGGGATCTGTGTAACCGGTCACTGCCCTCTCAGCGAGAAGGAGTTTCTCAGTGAGCTCTTCTCCAACAACTGCTGCTTTCACAGCATCCCTCACACTGAGTCTCTGGTTTGTTGCTGGGTCAGTTAAGCATCCTGTGGCTGCCTGAGCTTCTAGCAGTCTCAGAGCAGCCCCAGGGAGGAGTAAGTTGGTTTTCATGGCATCGTAAAAGCTCATCTTCTTTTTGGATGCCTCTATGAATACCCCAGCGATGCTGCCTGTGCCCTGCAAGTACCTCTTCACACTCTCCATCGCAGCCACTTCCTCTGGAGCTCTTCTGCCCTGAGCCAGTTCTTCAAACATCTTCTCAGTAATGATGCCGGCATCCAGCAGCCATACTGCGGGGACACTGCCCCGCAAACCTTCAAAGGTGATCTGGGTGCGGGCTTTCATTTCCATCTCCTCAACCAGTCTGAGCACAAGAGCAACCAGCTGCTCCAGCGACATTTCCTCAGACCGGAACCTCTCCACGAAGTGTCTTCCCTGCTCTTCAGTGAAATACCCAGAGTGAATTAGCTCCCAGAGGGAGACCCCTTTTTCCTTCACCACAGTTTCCTTGAAAATCTGTTGGATTTGTTCATCAGTGTAGGCAGGAGCAGCTGTCTGTGGCAGAGGCAGCAAGTGGAAGCCAGAGATCTCATCCTTCTGACAGCGCTTGATTAGCTCCGCATAGGTCACAGTCTCTTTGCTGTCGGGGACACAGAAGGTTCTGTTGTTGTCGCTGGGTTTAGAAAGGGCTTGGCTTGTATCCTCATCCAGGCACCCTCGCTTCTGGGCAGATTCTATGGGGATATAGTGGCCACATGCTGGGTCAATGATGCCTCCTGTAGCCATCTGCACCTCCATCAGCTGCATGGCTTGGCTGTCCGCAATCAGACCCTTCTTCATTGCCTGGAAGAGGGGTATTTTCTTGCCTGTGAAAGGATCTTTATAGCCTGTTACAGCCCCTTCTGCATGCTGCAGCTTCTCATGGACTTCTGGCCCAATGACTCCCTCCTTGACAGCATCATCCACACAGAGTTTCTGGTTGTTCACTGGGTCAATGATGAAGCCTGTGGCAGCCTGGGCCTCTAGCAATGGGAGGGCTACTCCTGGTACAACAATGTTTTGCTTCATGGCTTCATAAATGCTTAACCTCTGGTTTGATGGCTGGAGCACAACACCTCCAATGCTGCCAGAGCCGTAGAGATACTTTCTGACAGAGTCCATGTGCAGAACTTCCTTAGGTGTGATGGATCCCTCCAACACCTTCTCAAACAGGGCCTTGTCAATGACACCTGTTTCCATCAGGTGGTAAGCGCTGACACTGCCTCTCATGGCTGGGAACTTGATGGGGGCCCATTTTTTCATTTCCTCCTCTAACATGATTCGAATTTGCTCCAGGGTGAGCTTCTTCAGCTGGTAGTGGTTGAATATCTCTCGGCGCCTGCCCTCGCTAAAGTACTCGGAGTTCAGCAGGTCCCACACAGAGACCTTCTCCCCCCGTAACCGCCCAAACCTGACCGGCAGCCAGGAGCTCCTGAACACCCGTCTGGTGTCATCATCGATGAACTGGCGCTTCCTGCTGTTCAGGGGAAGGAGGCAGAGCCCGGTGGAGGGCTCTGTGATGCACTTCTCCTTCAGCTGCAGGTAGGTGAGGTTCTCGTGAGTGTTGGGGTCGAAGAAGCCCTTGGTATCATCACTGGGATCAGAAAGGATTACATTCATCTTCTTGTCAAAGTAGCCGCGCTTGTAGGCCACCTCCACAGGGATGCGGTGGCTGTTGACAGGGTCAATGATGCCGCCGGTGGCGATCTGGGCCTCGAGCAGGCGGATAGCATGTTCCTTCACAATGAACTCTTTCTTCATGGCCTGGAAGAGGGAGATCTTTTTCCCTGAGTAAGGATCTCTATAGCCAGTGACTGATTTCTCTGCAGTCAGTAGCTTGTTGTAAACATCTGGGCCAATGATGTTCGCTCTTAGAGCCTCATCTACAGAGTACCTTTTGTTGGCAGCTGGGTCAATGATAAATCCAGTGGCAGCCTGTGCCTCCAGGAGGATCAGTGATGTTCCTGGCCTTAAAAGTCCTTTCCGCTTTGCCTGGTAGATGCTGATCTTCTCCTGGGAGTCAGGAAGCAGCAGACCACCAATGCTACCTGTCCCTTGCAGGTACTTCTTGACAGTGTCCATGCCGACAACTTCTTTGGCTGATGTTTCTCCCTCCTTCAGTTTCTTAAACAAATCTTTGTTGATAATTTCTGAGCTCAGGAGCTGGTCAGCTGTCACACGGTCCCTCAGTCCTTCAAAAGTGACATTAGCAGTGGAAGCCATTTCCTCAATGGTGGCACTGACTGCCTTACCCAATTCTTGTGTAGAGAGCATTCCTGCAAGGTACTGCTGAGTGAGAGCAGCTCTTTGCTCACTTTGGATGTAGTCTGAGAAGAGGAGTTTCCAGAGAGACACTGACTTTCCCTTGAATTTACCTAAAGCGACGGATACCTGTGTGTTTTCCAGAGCTGTTTGGGTCATATGGTCAAAAAAGAGGTGGGTTCCCTTGGATTCTTCTCTGCTGTCCCCACCAATCGGCAGCAGAAGGAGCCCCGTGTTGGGATCAGTGACACAGCGCTTGAGCAGGTCTGCATAGGTCAGCTTCTCCTTGGAGCTGGGGTCAAAGAACCCTTTCATGTCATCAGTAGGACTGGAGAGGAGCTGTCTTGTGGCCTCGTCCAGGTACCCCCACTTACAAGCTGTCTCTGTAGGGACACGGAGGTGCCTGCCTGGAGCAATTATACCCCCTGTAGCCATCTGAGCCTCCAGAAGGCAAATGCCATGATCCTTGGGGATGAAGCCTTTCCTGATGGCTTGGAACAGAGACAGCATTTCTCCAGTGTAAGGGTCCCTGTATCCAGTGATGGTTCTCTCAGCTGAAGACAGTTTCTCGTGAAGCTCTGGGCCGATGAGACCAACCCTGACAGCCTCATCAGCTGAGTAGCTTTTGTTCTTTATGGGGTCTGTTAGGCTGCCCGTGGAGGCTTGGACTTGCAGGAGCATCAGAGCAGTGCCAGGCACCAGGAGGTGCTCTCTCAGTGCCTGGTAAAGGCTTTTCCGCTCACCGGAAGGCAGGACAACACCAGCCACGCTCCTTGTCCCATGCAGGAACTGCTGAACAGAGTCATTTTCTGCTACCTCCTGGGCAGAAACTCTTCCCTCCTCAAGACCTCTGAACATGTCAGAGCTGATGATGCCAGAGTCAAAAAGATCCCTGCTGCTCACCCTCCCTCCCAGACCTGGGAACGTGATTTGCAGGGGCAAGAGGAGGAAGCCTGAGGCTGGATCAACAATACACCTCTTTATAAGCTCCGTATAAGTGACCCTCTCCATAGTACTGGGGTTGAGGAATCCTTTGCTGGCCTCATTGCTGGGGTCAGAGATGAGCTGGCTCATCTCTTCATCTAAATATCCCCTCTCGCAGGCAACATCTGCGGGGAGCCGGCAGCCAGTGGCTGGCTCAATGATGCCTCCGGTTGCAATCTGGGCCTCCAGCAGCCGGGTTCCTTGCTCCCTCCCGATCAGGTCCTTCTGGATCGCCTGGTAGAGGGAGATTTTCTCTTCTGTGTAGGGGTCCACAAAGCCAGTAGCAGCTTTCTCTGCAGCGAGCAACCTTTCCTTCAGCTCCAGCCCCACCAGCCCCAGATGCACAGCTTCTGCCACGGAGACATGCCTGTTCTTCACCGGGTCAATGATAAAGCCCATGGCTGCCTGGGCCTCGAGAAGACAGAGTGCTGAATCCAGACTCAGGAGGTGCTCTCTGGTGGCATCATAAAAGCTCATTATCTTCTTTGAAACCTCTACATACACTCCAGCAATGCTGCCAGCTGCCTCAGAGGCCTCGCTAGAAGCGTCCATCACTGTCACATCCCTGTCAGCTGCTTTTTTCTGTTTGCAAGGCATTATGTCCTGGCACAAGTGGTTTGCTCCTGGCATGTTTTCCTGGTGAGAGATGAGGGCAGCATGGCCATTCACTGCTGGCTTGCTCTCCATCCTCCCGCTGCACTCCTTTCACAGCTGTCAAGCCTCTCTGGAGAAAGGGGAGAGAACAGGAAAGCTCAGTGAGAAATCAGCTTCTCTATAGTTTGCATGCTAAATACCGGGAGAAAAAAGAAAAATAAATGCCTCAGAGGCAGTAGGAAGTAACAGCCAAAGGCTGAGCATGTTCAGGGCAGTGTGCTTATCCCTGAAGCTGACATGCTGAGTCAGGCCTGGCAGAGGCAAGCACCCTCTGCTTCCTGAGCTAGGCTTGCCGGTTGCACTAGGACATCTCAGCATGAGAGAAGGAGACCAGAGCAGAGGCACCAGTGGGACCTGTGGAGCACTGAGCTGAGGGTAGGCTTGGCTCCTGTGAGGAGTAAAGCCCTCGCCACATGAATTTAGCCACCAGTTTGTGCAGAGATCATCTCTGCACAAAAACCTTGTGCAGTGCTTCAAAGGCCTGAAGGACATCAGGCCCTGGGGCAAAGCACCATCCAAAAGCAGCAGCTACCAGGGAGTACCAGCACTCACTCGGGCTGCTGCTGGCACTGGCACAGGGTTAAGCAAGTCCCCAGCAAGGGTGGAAAGGCTGCTACAGGGGGTCAGCCTGGTCCCCTGGCACACTCCTCACAGCAACACCAGCCAGCAGGGGCTGGAACTGCCAGGCACCCAAAAGAAGCTCTGGAGGCTCTTTGTCTGGTGCCCACTGCTGCAGTGAGATGGGGTATCTTCCCCCCTTGCATTGCTCAGGAAGCATGGGAAGGGGGGACCAGCAGAAAGAGAAGGGGGTGGGTGCAGCAGGCCACATGGACCTGCATGCCTACACTCCTGTTTTTGAAAAGCTCCTAGACACTCTGGGATCAACCACAGCACAGCCATTATACAGTCAAATTATGGTGCTGGAGGGAGTATGAGGCTGTTGGGTGCTGGGCTGTGCACACTGAAAGGCTGGAGGGTGCTTGTGGCTGAGTATGGGCTGTGCAGAGGTCTGGGAGCTGTCATTAGCCCCTGGGCTATCGCTGTGGCACACGCTGCTGCAGAGAAGCCTCACTGCCCGCAACCTTGCACAGTGGGGCGTCCACGTCCTCTGGCTGGAAGCCAGTCCTGCAGCAGGAGGCTGCAGTTTTGGAGCCAGTTTGAGAAGAGAGGGGGTTGGCTCTGCTACATCAGGGCAGCAGAGATGGCTCCTTATTCCCTCGCACAGCCCCTGGCACCAGTGCAGAGTGGGGTGTGCCAGGGCTGCACCAGCCCTACAGAGGCAGGTGAGGCCATGGGAGTGAGCACGAAGCTCTGCAGCATGCTGAGGAGTCCTGCTTGCCTGAGCTTCTGGAGCGGAGCTGGCTGGGTCATGCTGTTGACCACCAACATCTCTAGACCCAGCTGCAAGGACACAACCAGAGCAGAGCTACCCCATGGTATGCACCACTGTATGTGGAAGGGCATTGGCACAGCAGCCCCAGAGAGAGACAGTGCCTTGCTGACCCTCCTGCAACGATCACACTGAGTGGGGACGGCACGGACCAGCTGTATCTGGTGTGGACCAGCCCACAACCTTCCCCACATCACCAGTATAAAGAAACCAGGGAGCGAAAGTAGCATGCTGGTGCCGGTGCACACTGTGCCCATGGCCATGCTCACCACAGGACCAGCCTCTCCAACGAGGCTATGTGCAGCGGCCCCATCCCTGTGTGCCCACTCCAGCTTATTCCGAGCCAGGCCAGCACCTTTTCCTCGCAAGGGCTCCTCTGTCCCAGCCCTGCTCCAGGCTGGCTGCCCATCTCGGGGGAGAGGTCCCAACAGGCACTGGCTCCATCCGCCCGTGATGTCAGTGTGAGCGCAGCCATGTGTGCTTGGATCTGCCCAGGCAATGCTGTTTGTGTTTGCAGGTTCAGGATTGCGTCTGGCTCTGGAGCCAAAAGGTGGGGACGACGGGCGGGACGGCTACGGGTGTTGCTCCTGCTTCTGGGAAGGGCCGTCCTGAGCCACACTGGGCAAGGGGAGGAGAACAGAGTCAGGACTCCAGGGGGTGTGTCTCTGCCTGCTGGAGGGGGGTGAGGGGCCCGTCTTGCTGGCTGAGAGCTGGGGGAGTCACTCTGTCCTGTGCTGTGGGCTGTGGGCTGGGAGTGAGGGGGTCCCCTGCCTTGCAGGGCTGTCCCCTCCATCCTGCGGGCTCATGCTGGGTGCACACACCCACATGTGCTGGTGCTGGGCAGCCCTGTGCTTGGTGCCGTGTGCATGCAAAACACACGACAGGGTTGGCGGCACCTCACCACCACCTCTGCCCACTCCAGTCCTGCGACCACGCCACCTTGCAGGGCTGGGAAAGCTGCTCCTGGCCCTGCAGCCCTTTCCTGGCAGAGATTCTGGGTTAGATGGTGCAGGCTGTGCTGTGCTCGGAGGAAGCTGGGCTCAGCCCAGCCATGCCATGGGCAGAAAGGTGGGCAGCACCAGTGTGGCTGCAGTATCCAGAGAGCCCCAGACAGATCTCATCATGTCCCAGACCTGAGCTGGCTACCGGCACCAGAGTGCAGAAGGTGTTTGTGCACTACCACCCCTAACTGGAAAGCCCAATTCCCATCGGGGCTAGGGGTGCAGGGGCAGGGACCCCCCGGAGTTGAGGTGGAGCCCCCTGCCCTTCACGGGCAGAGGAGGAAGCAGCGGCCATGCGGACAGGGGAAGGACTCTTCTCCTTTTAGTCAGAAGGCGTCAGCCCCGTGGAAACTTTTAGTAACCAGCACTGCCTACAAAGCCAGGGAGATTCCTGGCGGAATTTCAGGTGTTGGCACCTGCAGCCCCCCCCCGGGGCCACAGTCTCTCCCCGACGCGGGCAGCTCTCCCTGGCAACAGCAATTGCTGCTCCACGCCTTTTGCTGCTGGCTGCATCAGGAAACATGCTGGTGCAAACCACGGCTCTGGACGGTGTTGCACGCGTGCACCCACAGCCTCTTCACACCCACTGGTGCCGCCAGCACCCGCGCGTTGAGTCACCGCAGGAGGCTCTTCCTTGTACACCCAGCACACGGGAAAGCATTACAGCTACGGCTGCCCCACGTCCCGTGGATTGATCCCGCACCCACAGGGTGCACCAGCAAGCTGGTGGTGGTTGGGGAGAGGGAGGCTGCTGGGGGCCATTGGGAGGGACGGGGAGAAGGGACAGGTTTTACTGGCAGAGTGGGGTACGTGGTTTCAGGGAGAGGGTGGTGGAGGAGTTGTCTGCCAGGGAAGGGGCAGCAGAGCACTGGAGAGGGGCTGGGGCGGTGGGTGGGAGCCTGGCAGGGCCGGAGGAAGTCTGTGAGGTGGTCTCGGGTGGGACAGGCTGAAGCTGGGGGTGTTTCACGGGGAGGGAGAGCAGTAGAGAAGTTGTCTGAGGGAGTAATGGAAGAGTGATAGGGACAGGGTAGGTAGGTGGGGCAGTTCGGGGGTCCCTGCTCTGAGCGGGGCTGGGGGGGGCCAGTACTCCTTCCCAGATGGCGCTGCCTGCCCTGCTGCCATGCAGCAGGGGACAAAGTGCCTGGGTCCCACCGATGGCCAGTGGCAGGACCTGCTGACGTGCCCTATGAGGTGCCTAGAGCAGGACCGCTCCTCCGCTGCAGCTGTGAGATGGGGTCGCACCCTGCCCACGGTGGGGCAATCCCACAGGACCGTGCACCCACCTCACTGGGTACTGTGCAACAGTGCTGCCAGTCCCCGTTGTGCCCTGCCCCGCTGCCTGACCCTTCTTCGGCACCCACTGCCCTGATGAGCCCCGCTGTGTCCGTCGGAGCACTGAGGCATCCCGGGCTTTTCTCTGGGAGCTGTCCTGCCCAGACAGTCATCACCTCCTGTCCGAGTCCCGGGGCATGCCAGGATCATGGACCACCGTCCTCCCACTGTGCTCAGCCATGAGGGCTGGTGGTGCCTGGCACGCTGCAGCACCGCATGGCTGTTGCCCTACGCCCACTGTCCCACCCCGGCACCTGGCTGCAGCCCAGCCAGAGCAGCCGGTGCAGGCAATGCTGCATTCCTTGCATACTGGGGACCCAGGTGAGTGCCTCTGACCGCTGTGGCCCCCAGCACAACACCGTGATGCCCAGCCGAGCCCCTCTCCGCTGGACCTCTCCTACCTGTCCGCAGTGGTCGCAGGATGGGCTTGCCCGGCAGGTGCCTGCAGTCCCGCTGCTTTGCCGCTGCTTCCTGCCCGGGACCAAAGCACGTTTAAAACCTTGCCCTTCCCCGCCCCTGGGGATGACACACCAGCCCAGCCCTGCCAGAAACATGTGGGCCAGCCCTCCCTACGGCTCCCTCTGGGCGCCAGGGTCCCCCCTTGCAAGGGGTCTGCCTGCGGTCGGCCTGGTGGGCAGAGCTGTAAGCAGGGCGAGGGGTTTGCTGGTCCCAAAATGGCTGCAGTGTGGGCAAGTGGCCCTGTCCCAGCAGGCAACCTTTTGCTCGGGTAGCGCCCTCCACAAAGGAGGTGAGAAAAAGCCAGGAGAGACCACAAGGTCAGCGTGCCCATGCTGCTTCCATCCACAGCAGCCTCTCATCCCTTCTCCCCAGCATCCCATTAACACCCCATGCCCCATGCCCACAGTCCTAGCAATGCTCCTGCACCTCATCCTGGTGGCAGCTCCCCCCCTGCACTCTCCTAGGGCAGCCCCTGCAGCCCTTGCCACCCAAGCCTGCTGTGTGTCCATTTCCCCTCAAACTGGCTGCACTTGCCGTGGCTATTTGGCCCGATGCCGGGCTGCAGCTGCAGGGCTAACAGACCCCAGACCTCCAGCTGTGGGCCTGCCCCCTGGCACCATGGCGGCTGGGGTGGAGAGGGGGATCCTTTCCCACCCACCCCACCCCCAAACTTGCCCACATCCTTGGATGTGTACATAGAGCCTGAATTGCTCAAAACATGCCCAAGCCACCCCGTTGCCACCTAAGTCACCCAAACACCCCTGCCCTGCCTCTGTCACCAGCTCCACACCCTCCCTCTGGACCCTGCAACCATCCCCATACCCAGCTCCCCCCTTCCCCCTGAGCACCCCTTCTCCTCTCCCTGCTGCCATCAGTGCTCGATGAGCCCCAAAAGAACAGCAAGCACTGCGCACAGGGGCAGGGACCTTTGGGACCACTGGACGCTGCAGAGTCGTGCCACAGCCTCCTCCTGGTGCCAGACCTGCAGGGCAATGCGCTGAGGAAGGGATGCACATGGCTTGGGCAAGATGTTTATGGTATGTGGGAGTGTGTTGTCTGGAGAGCTGCCGGTATCCAGGCACAGGGCTGGCTGGGCAAGCCTGTGGCATGGCACAGTGTGGTCCAGTGGGCACACAGCCCTGGCACCTGCTGCGGGTGCGGCTAACCCCAGCAGTGGTGGTGTACCCCATGTGAAGGGGTATTGCGCCAGGAATGGCATGGCCGAGCACCAGGCAGGAGCCCCCTATGTGCCTGCTGCTGGAGCACCACTGTGTTGGTAGTCATGGGAGGGCAGAGGGACCCTCGGGAGGGTGCCACACCAGAGCTACGGGGTCAAGAGAGGGGCTGGTGCAGACAATGCCCTGGACGTGTGGGACAATGTCTGGACAGGGGCAGCATCGGTGGGGCTGGTGAGAGGGGCTGAGGCTGTGTCCGCCCTGGCAGCTGCCCCCATACTTGTCCCTGTTCCTGTGGCACATGGAGAGGAGGTTGCATCCCAGAAACCAGCCTCGATTTCCAACGGCTGCACAGGCATTGTCAACAGATGTCACAGAGGTGTCACTCCTGGAAGGTGCTAAGGAGCCTTAATCCAAAGGCAAACAGGGGTAAGCGTTTGCCGTCACCCGTCACCGCAGAGGACGCTGCACCAGTGTGCTGGAGCAGTGCCATCACCGCAGAGCTTTCCACTGGCAAGGCTGTGGAGGTGCTGATCCTCTCATCCACCAGCAGGGTCTGGGCCAGCAGTGCCTACCTGCAGCCTCCTCGGGGTCCTGCAAGCCCACGCAGGGGGCAAGGACAGCACCAAGGCCACAGTGGGGCCAGTCATGGGCACAGCCAGCCAGTGACTGGGGAGCCTGACACGGGTGGCTGATGGGGCATCATCTCCCTGCAGGGACGGGACCTTGGGTCCCTGCCCTGGGTCAGGCAGGAACTGGCGCACTGTGCTGGGCCATACTGGGCTGGGCTGTGTTGTTCAGTGCTATGCCTGCCGACACTGTTTTGCTTTTGCTTTCTTGGGGATGCCGCCCAAAGGCAGAGGAAAGGGTCTGGTTACAGTAATTAGCAGTAATGTGAGGCTGCAATTCATGTGTATACATTGGAACTAACCATATGTGGCTTAACCAAAGCATCTCAGCTACGTACAAAGACAAGGAGGGGACCGGCCTGGGCACCTCTCCCCTGTCCGTGGGCGGCCGTGGCTGGGGCTGGAGGTGGCAGCTGGCTGTCGCGAGCCTCGGTGACATGCCTGCTGTGCTGGCTGCTGAGCCAGCGGGGCCATGGAGCCGTTTGCTGCAGGAGAGGGGAAAGCCCAGAGGCACAGGCATCGGGATGCGGTTACTCAGTATTGCAGGAGTTGTCCCAGAGCGGGAAACCCCACGTGGGTGGGTTGGTGGGGATGGCTCACCGAGCTGGGTGTCACAGGGTGCGCTGGCAGACCCAGCCATGCCTGGCTACTGATGGAAGCTGTGGAAAGGGTGCTGCGCCCGAGCAGGAGCAGCAGGGGCTTGGGTCGAGCTGGCAGGGTGTTGCAATGTGTCGCAGACAGGGAGCTCACCACCACTACTGTGTGCTGCTGTCGTGGGGCTCAGCGGCTGCCGGTCTCCCAACCGAAAACCACGCTGCTGCCACCAGCTGGGTTCCCTTTCCACAGGGACATGCCATCCAGTACCTCCAGCACATCTCCGGTGTGCAGCAGCCTGTGCTCACCCACACTGCCAGACGTCACCAGGCTGCGTGTCCCCCTGTGCCATGTTGGGCTTTCCCAGCCACAAGCAGTCCAGGCCCATGGACACCCTGAGGTCCAGCTATTCTGGATGTGCCTGCAGCAAAGGGCACAGCCCCATGGCTCCAGTAGCTCGGGGGGGGACAGGTGCTGCTGGTGGCACCGATGAGATTGCAATGGCAGCATGAGGAGGATGGGACAGTTTGGGTGCAAGTCACCATGCTCCCCGTCTCTCCAGACATGCACTGAGGAAGGGGTGACACGGTGCAGGAGCACAGCCCCTCACTGGCTGGGACAAACCACGTTAAGCCTCGGGCCAGACACTGAGCTCAGTGCCAGGCAATGCCTGCTGGGGCTTTGCTGCCCAATACCCATGTCCACACACACAAATGCTCTTGCACAGGTGACTGTAGTTGCTCACACACACAGAGGCACAGTTGCGCACATGCATCTGTCGTGCAAGCGGCTCTGCGCACTCACGCGCTTGTGCTTGTACGTGTTTTGGCCCCAGCCCGAGAGCAGAGCAGGCGTGCCGATACCAACCTGTGCAGCAATGAAGCCTCCAGCCCAACCAGCCTCCATCTCCATCGTGCCATTGCCTCCAGCCCTGCAGGCGTCTCAACCCCATGCCCAGATGGTGGTGCACAGGGCAAGATGGGGGTCCTGGAGGGCTCTGGGGTCTCGCTTCTTGCCCAGCAGCACCATACCCCAGCACTGGGCAAGGGCTTGGAGTGGGATATGGGTGCAAACTGCAGGCAGGAGCACCCATGCCTGCAGGCAGAAGCCAGAGTATCCTGGAGACACCCGTGCTGGAAGCAGCAAAGCCAGGAACAGAGTAGCTGGAGCTGGGGCTGTGTGCCCCAGGGCTGGAGGAGCTGCGGCACAGGCTGGGGGATTGCTCAGCAGGCTGGGAGCCTTGGGGTTCACACTCCACGCTGCCCCTGGAGAGGGGATTGGATGTGTCTATCAAGGGGGATGAAGCAACCGCCACGGGTGTGTGGCTCCAGTCCGGGGCTGGGACGGCTGTGTGGGGTGTGCAGGGTGGGCCCGTCAGGCAGGGCAGGCCCCGCTCCCGGGGGTTCCCACAGCTGGGGCAAGTGCTGGGGTGGTTGGGCAACAGGGTGGCACCCGCCTCCCTCTCCCTGTCGCGGGGGCCAGCTGGCTCTGCAGGGCTCCCACCGGTGAGAGGGCTGCTCTGCCGTGTGCGCAGGGCCCCACGCAACCCGGCTCCACCAGACAGCACAGCTGTGGGATCTTGGGTCCAAATGCCCAGCCATGATGGTGCCTGCCTGGGATCAAACCTCCAGCCTTGCTCTCCCCCCTCTGCCTGCTCGCTCACTGCCCCAGGAGCCACTCGTGCAGCAAAGCGACGTGCTTGCAGCCATGTGGTTCTCCTCTCCCAGCCGCAACACAGGCTGCGAGCTGTGGAGGCTCCCCCAGAGCATCCCCTTCTGCACCACATCTCCCTGAAGACAGTGCAGTCTCACTTGGACCCCCATCCCCTGGGTCTGTATGTCTGTCCATCATATGGCGCCCATCCCCAGCTCCAGCCCTGGGGAGGCTGCATTGCCAAGGTTTGCATGGCTACGCAAACATTTTGCAAGCTGTGTGCACGCACCCCAGCCACCCCACACCTGTTGTCTTTGCTTCCCGAGCTGGAGTCATTGCCCAGGGCTCTGGATGTGGCTGACACAGGCTGGTGGTGCCGGGTGTGTTGCCCCAGCTGGGAGTGGTGGAGGAGATTTCCATAAGCAGAGGAATGTGCAACGCAACTTGTACCAGCGGTCCCAGCTTGTGCTGGCATCGCTGCACGGACCATCCCAGGACATGTTGGCGGATGCTCTGCTCTGTGGAGAGCGGCGGGGCTCAGCACCGCTCTGGATGTGGCTGACACAGGCTGGTGGTGCCAGTGGTGCCGGGTGTGTTGCCCCAGCTGGGAGTGGTAGAGGAGATTTCCATAAGCAGAGGAATGTGCAACGCAACTTGTACCAGCGGTCCCAGCTTGTGCTGGCATCGCTGCATGGACCATCCCAGGACATGTTGGCGGATGCTCTGCTCTGTGGAGAGTGGCGGGGCTCAGCACCGCTCTCAGGGGGCTGCCAGCAGTGCCAGAGCGAGGGGCCTCAACCCACATGCTTCTCTGTGCATGGATGGGGACATGCCCCAGCACAGGCTCTCTGCTGTGTTTCCAAACCTGGCCTCCTATGGCTACTCTCTGACACAGAAGTGTTTATTCAGATAAAAAAAATAAAGCGTGGAGACATTTTTAGGGGACAACAGTGCAGATATGGGACCAAAATCCATGAAGGCATGGTCAGCCAGCCAACAGGACTGAGACAGGGGAGACAGCCAGCAAAGCCTCAGCCCCGCAGGGGAGATCAGAGGACTGCAGCAGCCCTCGTACCCAGGGGTCTTGGTACACAAGGGCCATGCTGCTGCAACACCTGGGGACAGTCCCCGCACACAATATGTCCCCACCTTTTGGAGTCGGGACACAGCCAGTGTCTCCAGACACCTCACCCCACCCCAACCTGCAGCCATACCCCATCCCAACTGTCCCCCAGCTGCGCCAGCATGGGACCGGGCAGACAGACACAGTGCTACAGGGGACCACGCTGGCCAGGGACCGCACGGACACTGCCGGTACCCTCAGAGCTACAGGGTGGCAGAAGGGCAGCCAGCACACAGGGATAGGGACATGGCATCTCCCAGAGCTGCCCACTGTGGGTGTGGACTCCCAGCCCCAGGCAGAGGTGCTGGGGCACAGCAGGAATCCCAGCAATGCTTTCCTCAGAAAGGAGGCAACACGGCGTGGTGCCCGCTGGCACCCGCTGCAACACCCCAGGCTTGCCAGCCACGGCGCCAGGCGTCTGCTGGTGGCACCCAGCTGGAGGCACACCCAGCCATCCCTGGCCACTGCGTGCCACCATGCCGGGCCATATGTGCATCAGCTTTGGCAATGCTACTTGGCCCCGCACCGCCTGGCTGCAGCAGCCGCAATGAGCAGACAGACAGACTGACAGACTGCAGCAAGCCCCAGGTGCTCATAGAAAAAGAAACCTACTCTTTATTGTGGCTGGCAGGGCTGTGCCCAGCCAGGGTTACATTCAGCTCTACTGCTGTCCGGTTAGCAGGGTGACGTGAGCATGCGTCAGCGGGGCAGGGGTCCCACCACCCACGGGTGCTGCAGGCGGGATGGGGGCACAGGCACGAGGGACCCCCAGCCTGTGGCAGCCCCAACCCTGCCGGGGGCTGTGGGGGCAGCTGTAGCCGGGGCCCCGTGTGCACACACCGAAGGCCCAAGGGGTGAGGGTTAGCACCAGAAACGGGGCTCTGCATCCAGCGAGGGGCCCTGGTGCCCAGGTACCAAGCCCAGCCACCTCCCACCAGGATGCAGGTGGCAGGACAGAGGACCCCCTCGCCAGCAATGCCAAGTGCCCGGGGCCACCAGCAGTCACCCCCACAGCGCAGGAACCTAGGGGAGAAGGATAGGGCCCAGCCCAGGAGCGTCTGGGCTGCCGCAGCCCTGGCTGACCCTCCAGCTGCAGGATGCTGCCGGCAGCTGCCCCGGGTGCTTGGAGTGGGGTACCGGGGCTTGGCCCCCACGCGGTGCCTGGTGGGGCATGGGGCCGTGCCAGCCAGAGCCCAGGGGCGGTTTGGTGTGTGTCAGGGGATGCTTGCATATAGGCTGGGGCCAGGCCCAGCGGAATCGTTGACGGACAGACAGCTCAGCCCTTGCAGGTGGGTGCCCACTTGGGGGGCCGCAGCGCTGGGCCGGAGACCCTTGGGGCGCATGGCCACGGCTTTGCCAACCTCCAGCCTCGGGGCGGGCAGCCGCCAGGGAGGAGAGTCCTGAGTGGGGCCGGCCAAGGGTGCTGGGCGTAGGGTGGGCAGCTGGGGGGGCTCAGCGGCAGGGGCTGCAGCGCTCCGGCGGGGACCCTTCCGGCGGCTCTGCAAGGGCATGGAAGCGCTGGAGCAGCATGCCCTCCTGCACTGGCGCTCCAGGGGCTGGGGGACAGCCCCACTGCCCTGTCCCACACCACCCCATTGACTCTGCTTCCCCAGGCCCAACGGCCCCCCGCAGTCCCCCAGTCCCCTGCCCTGTGGGTGCCTGCAGCAGGCTGGCCAGGGCGGGCAGGGGACCCCCCACAGTGGCACGGCTCTCACCTGGGGGTGCCACAGCCAGGCTCTCCTCGGCTGCGGTGAACTGCAGCTCACCTCCGTCAGGCAGCAAGGAGCCGCGGGAGCGGGGGCACCGATCTCCGGAGCGCGTCCTCCGCAGCACCGACTGGGGAGGGAGAGGGTCAGCACCTGTGGTGGTCAGGCTGGGGGGGTTCAGGACTTCTGGAGGGGCTCTCCAGTCCTTACCTTCCTGGCCAGGGGGCTGCTGGGGGCCGAGGCACTGCTGTAGAGGCTGAGGCTGGAGTTGGAGCGGCTAGGGGACAGCACTTTGGAGGAAGGGGCCGACTGGTTCCCCGCACACTTAGCTGCAGCGGCCCCGAAGGCGTCTGGGGACAGGTACTTCTCGTTGATCTTCAGGTTGGTTCTTCCCTTCACTGGAGATGACAAGAGGTGGTGAGTGGGGCTGGTGCTGGAGGTCCTGCGGCCCCAGGCCGGGCAGTGCAAGAGCCTGGGGAGCCCAGTGCGCTGTGTCCCACATGGACACCACCGACCCACATGGCCCCACAGATATCCCACCTGGGCCCAGGGATGCCCACCACACCAATGTCAGGGCTCTCCTGGCCTCAGTCCGCTGCAGACCCTTGGCCATGGGTGCCCCATGCCCAGTGTGGGACATCCACACCCACCTCTGCAGGGGTCGTTCTTCACCAGGAACTCGTCCAGTGCAATCCAGCCCCCACCGACTCGCACCATCAGGGTGCTGCGCAGGATCCGCACCATCCGCAGCTGCTGGGACTCCCCAAACTGTGGGGGAGAGGGATGTCAGGGCAAGGCAGGGGCCAGTGGGGTTTGGCAGGGCTGGGAGCCAGGGAGGGGGTGCCAGAGCAGGTACCAGCACCCAGATCTGCCCATCACCAGCCCATTGGGTCCCCTGTGGCACCTCCGTTCCCACCACAACTACCCTTCCTGCTGTGCCACAGTGTGCAGCATCTGTGGCCAGGGATGCCATGGGACACGGGGATGTGCCCTCCCCCCACTGCCGCAAAGGGTCTGGGGCAGGGAGCCACAGCGCAGAGGGAGCTGTGGGATGTCTGCATGGTGCAGGCTGTGCACAGGTGTCAGAGCAATCCCAGGACCCCAGCTGGGGAACAGGGGCTGCTGGCCGTGGTGGCAGAGCATGAGGTGGCAGCAGTGGCGTGGGTTGGCACTTACCCGGTACCTGTTGGCGCTGATCTGCTCCACCTGGAAGCGCTTAGCACAGTTGCACTGGGCCACTTGCCTGTTCACCTGGGGACAGCACACTTGGCTCAGGCCCACGGCGGGGCCCGCCACCCTGCCCAGCCCCAGGCCCAGCCCTGCTGCCATACCTCATCCTGGATCTGGTCAGCGTCAGCGATCCGGCGCAGTGGGTCCCGGTTGGGGTGCAGGGCGCTGACAAACTCATAATAGTCGATGAAGCCGTCACCATTCATGTCGAAGATGCTCGCCACAGCATTCATCTCCAAGACATTGGTGGGGAACTCTGCAGGGGGGAAGGGGACCACCATGCCTTGTGCACCCCTGTACCAAAGCTAGCTGGTGTCAGCACCAAATCCTGGCCCCCTCCAAGGGGCATCCTGGCTGGCAGACCCTGTCCCTCCCCATCTCTGCCAGCACTGCCCCCCCTCTCCCCACAGTGCCCTTTCCCAGGCTCTCAGGGAGGGGGGAAGCCCTGTGGGGTGCAGGAGCCCAACGAGCCAGCCCCAGCCCACCCCAGCCCAGCCCCGGGGGCACGCACTGGAGGAGAGGACGCTCTCGATGAACTCTCGCTGGCTGATGCGCCCATCCTGGTCCCTGTCGATGCCTCGGAAAACATCCAGGACACGGGACTTCATTTGGCTGATCCACTGCATGTAACGCTTTCTCCAGACCCCAAAGTCAAAGTGAGCAAACTCCTCCAGCTCGGAGAGGCACAGACAGGAATTAACGCACCAGCCGGACAGAACCCCCTAAACCCCCATCATGTCAGCCTGGGTGACCGTGCTTTGCCCCTCGCAGGACCCGCATTCAGGCTCAGCCTCGCTGCCGTGCAGCCGGATTGCTCCCAGCCCTGACACCACTGAGGCTGGCAGAGGGGTCTCTCTGCCCAGGAGCCCAGCTCTGGGTTGCAAAGGGAAGCGCTGGCTCCAGCAGCTGGCTCTTGGCTCTCAGGGGTGCACTCACCCCAGCCCACAGGGATGCACCAGGACTCCCAGCTGCAGGGACAGGATCTGGGAAGACTCCTGGGCACTGCCTGCTCCATCCCACTGACCCTGAGGACCTTCCCCACCAGCATCTGACCCAAGGCCAGAGGCTCCCACCAGCAGAAGGTGAGACAAGCTGTCCACACCCACCTGGGGCTGCAGAACCACCAGGGCTGCCCCTACCTCTCGCAGGTGCTGCAGGGCCGTCTCCAACCGGTACTGCCGGTCCAGGGCCAGAAGCCAGAGCTGCTGCCAGCGGTGCAGGAGCTGGGCCATGAGGGGTGTCTGGGGCTCTAGCCCCCCGAGCGGCACCACCGGTGTGCCCTGTGCCTTCCCTGTGCTGCGGCGCCCTGCAGCCAGCGAAGACATGCGGTGAGGGCACAGCCATGGGTCCCAGGGCATGGTGCAGCACAGGGGGCAAGGCGGGGGGATCCTTACGTGTGGCCAGCCGGCGTGCAGCTGGCGGGCCCAGCTCCGTGGCCAGCTTCCGCTTGCAGCTCTTGGTGACCTTCTCCACGTCAGGCTGCTTACGGTTCAGCTCCTCCATGAAGACCTGCCACAGAGCATCGGCGCTGAGTGTCCACCAGCATGTCCCCTAGGCGTGCCCTGCCAGCACAGCTGGGGTAGGGGGCTGAAGCTGGGAGCACAGTCACCCACAGATCAGCCCTTCTTCCCCCTCCCCAGGACCCTCCTGCATCAGCAGTCCTTGCCACAGACCCAGTGGGCTTGGGATGTGGCTGCTGCCACGCCCGAAAGGTGCTTCCACATCACGGCTGCATGCAGAGGCTGCACCCATAGCCTCAGCCTGGTGCACCTGAAAGTCCTTGGTTGGGTTGAGTGTTTGCCCAGGGCCACGCAGGTTAGGGGGGACAAGCATGGCCCCTGGCGCAGGGTCCTTTACCGTGTGCTGGGCATTGAGCTCCTCCAGCTGCTCAGCCTCCTCAGGCAGCGGCTCCTGGTCCCGCAGGCTGAGCGCCTCCTCGGCGGCTGTGATCCAGTCAATGAGCTGGGCCATCTCCTCCCGCTCGGCCGCGAGGCTGGCCGTCTGCACCTGCAGCCGCTCGCCCTGCTGCTGGGCCCAGCTCAGCACCTGTGGGCATGGCGAGGGGAGCTGGGCCACGGGGGCTGGCAGCGGGGGGCACGGGGCCAGCTGCCCTGCTATGGACCCCAGCGCCTGCAGCCCCGAGCGGGCATCCCAGGGCCATTGCTTCAGTGGGGAGGAGTCTCTGCACGGGGCGCCTTGGCCCACCCTTGCCATGGGGCAGGCACACAGACCCCCGGGCAGCAGCCCCAGTGACTATGGGGCAGGGACATGGGGGCTCCATGGCCCACCCGTGACCATGGGGCAGGCCCGAGTTCCTGCAGGGCTGCCAGTGCTGCCCCTTATCTGCTGAGGGGCCTTTGCAGCTCTGGGGTGCTGCTGCCGCTGCTTTGAGCGCCAGTCCTTGGTACGTCCCTGCAGACAGTGGCCGAACGTGCCAGTACCCAGGTCTGTGCCTCTGTGGACGTGGTGGCTACCCTCACAGCGGGGCTGGGCCACATCCTTGCTATCCAGGTGAGGGGTGAGAAGAGCAGCCCTGAGGGAGCCCAGACCCCAAGGCAGATCCAGATCAGATACCAAAAATCTCTGCTCACTAAGGGCTTTGTGTAGATGAGGTCGAGGGATCGGCTGAACCTGTCAGACCCGTTCAGGGGGAGCCAGGAGCACTCTCACCTGCAAACCCACAATGGCTGGGGCAAGCCTCCAAGCCACTGCAGGATCGGAGTCTGGGATGGGGATTCCTCAGGACACTGCTCCTAGGGGACTCCCTGCCTGGGCTGCATGGCATCTGCCATCACACAGCAGTGAGCCACCACCACACAGGTGGAACTGCAGAGGTGCCTGGTGACCCCCGGCATGGCCCCAGGATGGGCAAGCAGGGCTGGCAGGGGCAGTACATCCCAGCAGCTCACGGAAGGCCAGGAGGAGCCAAGCAAGGGCCAGCTGGTCACTGGCAAGACCAAGACTGTATGTGTCGGCCAGGGATGGGACCAAGCACTCCCAGCCCCTCACAATGCACCGGTCAGGAGGGCTGTGCCAAAGAGGCACCGGCGGTGGGAAAGGCGGGAGGCTGTGCTAGTCCCAGGCACGGGTGCAGATCTGCTCCCCACCCAGGGAGGGATGGAGAAGGGGTGCCCTGCTCACCTCCTGGAAGCGGCTCTTGGCGACCGTGACCCAGGACTTGATGGTGATGACAGAGTCCGGGTGGCAGGTGGAGAGGATCTCCTCCCCCAGTGAGGTGATGCACTCCAGCTCCAGCTGCTGGCACTGCAGGGACTTCATCAGCTCCTGCAGGGTGCACAGACTGTGGTACTGCCGGGTCTTAGCTCCCTGCACCCCACTGCACCCTCCAGCACTCCAGGGACCAGCCTCCACCCAGATGGGTGCAAAGGCAGGGCAAGGGCACTGGGCTGAGCGGGCACATTCCCTGAGCATAGCTGTCTTTGCATGGGGTGCTGAGGACCCCAAATCTCCACACCTCAGGGTGCTTCGTGCCCCAAATCCCACGTCTTGGTGTGATGGGACCCAACATGTCTCAGCGTGGTGGACCCCACACTCTGGCAATGTCCTAGTTGACCCCAGCAACAGGATGTCCCAGGGCAAGGATGGAGCCAACCTGGAGGTGGGGGCTGGTGGGGACAGGCACCCACCTGCAGCTGGTTCTGGCACTCCTGTACAGCCAGTTCCTCCTCGGGGAAGACACCATATTTGAGGGTTTTCTCTGACTCGGAGAGGCGACCCAGGAAGGAGTGCACCAGGGTGTGAAACTCCTCTGCCTGCCATGGACAGCCAGGGACCTGCTCAGCACCCACTTTGTAGCTGCAGCCGTAGGTCCCAGCCCCTGAGCCCCCCAGCCAGACCTCGAGCCCTGCAGCTGCTGTTCCTGCCCAGGGCCAGACAAGTACCCAGCACTGGCAGCTCACTGTGCAGCTCCAGGCCCCTGAGAGAAAGCTGCTGCCAGCCCAGCTCGAACCCCACAGCAGGACAGAGAGGATGCTCTTCACCCCAGCTTGGCACCTGGGCCTCAAGTACCTCCCCACCGAGCAGCACACCCTGCGACGTGCAGCCGTCCTGCCCCGGGCACCCCACACACAGGCACACTTACAACAGGCACCAGCCTGGCACCCGGCCACGGCACCTTGCAACACAGCCACACAGAGCCCCACACAGCACCCTGCAACACACGGCCACCCACTGCCCGGGCACCCCATGCAGCACCCTGCGGCTCGGCCACACGCAGAGCCTGGGCATCCCATGTAGCACCCCACAGCACAGCCACACACAGCCCTGGGCACTCCACATGCCCAGGGCTGCCTGCAGAGCCTTCCCACCAGGATGCACCAGCTGCAACCCTGACTTTTCCACTCAGGACCAGCTGCTGCCCCCCTGCCACCCCACTGGCTCAGCTGGCTCTCACCTGCCGGAGTGCGGCCTCCAGCCGAGCCTGCTTGGAGACGGAGAGCTTGCAGACCAGGTCCCATCGGGTGCTCAGCTCCTCCATCTGCTTCTGCAGCCACTGGGAATCGACGCTGCTACTGCCACGGGTCAGGTCCCGCACCGAGCGCTTCAGCATCTTGATGCAGCTGGCTCGCTTGCCCAGCTCCTTCTGGAAGACCTAAGCAGGGGAGGGCAGGATGGGGTGGGAGATGCTGAGGGGGGAGCCAGCACCCTGCCTGGCCCGTTAAGTGGGGTACATGGGGTGTTCCAGCACTGCCCCAAGGACTGGGAGCACAGGCTCAGGTAAAGCTGGGGCTGCTCCAGTGGGCAAAGCCCCATCCTGTGCCCGGCTCCTGCCCTGGGATGGAGGGTGGGCAGGGCTGGTGCAGAGCCCGGGGCTGCCCAGGGGCCGACAAAGGGCAGGGACCTCCCCACGTGGCTGGGGACACCCACCTTGTGCTTGTCCATCAGGTCGCTGACCAGGTCCCGGTCCCCTCCGACAGGCACATCCTCGCTGAGCTGCGGCTCGGCCCGGTACAGCCAGTCCATGAGAGCCTGCAGCGCATCTGTGAACTTGCCCGAGAAGAGCAGGTTCTCCTCCAGCTTGTGCTGCCTGCAAGGACGGGTGCAGGCAATGCCAGCAGTGCCCCAGTGCCACTCAGCGCCGCGGTGCCAGGAACAGCCGCCCCATGGGGAGCCCAGCAGCGTGGCTGTAAGTGCCTGGGCTCACTTATGGCCAGGGGTGGATCCCAGCTGCACCCAACACAGCCAGAGCCCTGTGGTGCTGGGGCAGGGGTCCCAAAGCAGGGAGTGGGATACCCAAGGAGGAAGGGCAATGCCACAACCCCGTCTGGGACCATCCCACCCTATCCCATGCCATCCCGTGCCATCCCAGCCTCACCTCTCCACAGCCCGGCTGCACAGCGCATCCCAGCGCTCCTTCAGTTCCCCCAGCAGCTCCTCCAGCGGCTGCAGGTCCTCAGGGAGACGGGCTCTCTCCCGCAGCGCTCGCCCGCTCCGCAGCGTGGCTTCATACACCGGCCGCTTTGAGCGCAGCACCTTCTGGAAAGCCTATGGGCAGAGGGGGTGATCCCACCTGGACCCCCGGCATGTGGGTGCTGGTCCCAGGGTGGGCAGGCTGCGGGGAGACTCCTGCCTCCCCAAGTGCTGCGGGGCAGCTTGGAGTGCTGCTGCCCCTCGGTGGAGGGCTCTCCCCACCCCAGGTGTCCCCACAGGCATCTGACCACCACAGCTCTGGGTGCATCGGGGCACTGCTGTCTCACTGGGAGCTGGGGAGCCCCCTCCCTGGCCACCCCACAGCCCTCCAGCTCTGCTCCCCACTGCCCACAGCTACACAGCTATGCCCGCTGGGACCCCCTCCCCATCTCCGCAGGGCCGGGGAGTGGGGCAGACCCCCCACCTTGTGCTCAGCCAGCTGGCACTTGATCTCCTCCTGGCTTGTGGCAGTGTCCTGCGGCACCTCCAAGCTCTGCTCCACCTCATCCATCCAGTCCAGGAGCAGCCGCCGGGACTCGCTGAACTGAAATGGAGAAGAGGGGTGCAGAGGGGCTCTTGTGTGCAAAACAAGGGCCAAGGCGACCCGGGCAAAGAGCCACAGCACCCACACAACAGAGCTGCATGGCCCGTGCACCACCTCAGCACAAGCCACGGACCAGCACAGCATGGTCCCCAAGCTGGAGCTGCATGGCCCCTGCACCGGCACAGCTCCCCACAGGACCTGCATCCCCTGGCACCTGGCACAGCAGCTGAGTACCTGCTTGGTGCGCTTGCGGGCCTCCTCCAATACCGCCCCTCGCTCCGACATTCGCTGCAGCACCTTCCCCAGCCTCTCCCTGGCCGTCAGCACCAGGTTCTGGATGACGGCACCATCCTGCTTCCTGCTGAAGTCCTTCAAGCGAGATGCAACAGCCTCCAGGCCACTGAGCTTTTCCCCGTGGGCATTCGCCTCCTTCACCAGGGCCTGTGGGAGAGTGGAGGCAGCTGGGGGCATGCAGACAGCCCCAGGACAGGAGCGGAGCCTCCCAGCACAGCCTGCACCTGCACAGGGTGCTGAGCCGCCTCACTCTGCCGCTGCAGGGAGAGACGTCCCGTTGCCAGCCCGGGGAGATCGCTGCTGCCGATGCCGCTGGCACTGCTGCGGCCACACGGGACCCCTCGAGGCTGACCCAGCCCCAGGGAATCAGCCCCGCTTCAGGGCACGGTGCTAGGCAGCGTGGGGGCACACCTGGGCAGCAGGCGGGAGGCCGCTGCACCAGCTCAGCCTCACTTGCCTTGTGCTCCTGGATCTGCGCGGTGACAGTGTCCAGGACGAAACTGGGCGGCGCAGGGGAGCTGAGGAGCTCCTCGGTGTGAGCCACCCAGCGCAGCAGGTCCTGCATGGTGCCGTGGAACTCAGTGGTGACCGTCAGCCCCTCGGACAGGCGCTCCTGCAGGCAGGGAGACGGTGCTCATGGGGACAGGCACCCACAGCTACCAGAGCCGGGGCAGGGTCAGCACCCCTGGGCAGGCAGCACACCCCCTGCCCTGCACACCTTCCTCTCCTGGGCCTCGGCATGAACGCTCTCCCACTTCTGCTCCAGGATGCGGAGGCTGTGCTCGGTGCTGCAGGGCCGGCCGGCGCGATAGGAGGCCAGAAGCCGCTGCAGCCGCTCCCGCACGCCACTGTATGCCTCCTGCTTGGACTCCATCTCCTTGCATAGCTCCTGCCGAGAGGTGGCGGGGAGCCCCGGGGTCACTGTCCCGAAGGACAGGGACGGGGACAGGGACGGATTTGGGGCACCCATACACCTCCCAAGGAACACTCAGGGATGGCCCTGCAGTGCAGGGGGGGTCTTGCACAGCCCTGGTGCTCACCAGGTGTGCGGTGAGCTTCTCTTTGGTGGTGTCCGGGTGGCCCCATGCCGGCTTGGAGAAGAAGAGCTGCAGCTCCACCTGCTCCAGCCACTGCAGCAGCTCCGTGATCTCCAGCGTGATGTCCTGCACCTGGGGGCGGCATAGGGGGTCAGCACTGCCCCTGGCAGCACTACGGTGGGCAGCCCCAGCATGCAGTGCCCCATACCTGGCTGAGGTTGTTCTCCAGCTCCAGCTGGCGGCTCTCGGTCTCGCTCTGCACCAGGTCCCAGCGCTGGTTGAGCTGCTGCAGGCTGCGCTGGAGCCCCTCCACACTCTCCCCCAGGCTGGAGAGCAGCAAGCCCTGCCCAGCCTCATTGACAGACTGCACTGTGTGAGCATGGGACATCACATCGTTCCGCAGCACCTGGGGATGGGGCACCGTGATCACAGGCAGTGCCATGGCGGGGAGCACCCCACGTGCTATGCCATGCAAAGCCCCTCACCCTGGGCCACCTCTGCTGCCCATATCAATGCTGCCATCGTGGCACCAGAAGCCCCACAGGGCTGGGGTCTGGGAAGTGCCACGCCAGGGGAGGACGACAGCCAGGGATACCCCAGAGCCAGCACCTTGGCTCTTGTCCTCAGCATGGCACGGGGCAGGTGTGAGGCACCAACATTGCTGCTTCGTGGGGAGGTTGCCATGACAGGGCACAGAGGACACCAAGGCCACCCCCTGTGTGTGACCCCCTCTGGGCACAGGGCCAGCCCGCACCTCACAGCACCTCACCTGCGTCACTGCACGAGCGTGCCCAGGCAAGGGGAAGCGGCTCTGGGCTGGCCGTGGCCTCAGCCGCCTCCCGGCAGGCACGGAGACAGCTCATTCCTTCCATGCTGTCACCGCGGGAGGGGACGCGTTCTCACGCCGCCCACCTCAAGCCACAGCCTGCTCAACCCGGCCGCTGTTGCCCTGGGGCTCGGTGGCAGTGCCAGGAGGAGGGGGTTGGGTAGCACCCTGCAGCCAGGATGCATCCCCACAGCAGGAGGACCACGACCAGGACCTCCTGTGCAATGGGACCAGGCTGTGGCCCCACAGCAAGACTGTGCCACGTCCCCTGGGTGAGATGTCCCCACACAGACACCTGGCTGTCAGAGCAGCCCAGGATGCACCATGTGGGCAGCCCCATCCCACCGCTGCCCTCACCTTGTGCTTGGCCAGCTCAATCTCACAGCTCTGCAGGTCGAGGCGTAGCAGTGTCGGGCCCTGCAGCTGCTCGGCGGTGCGGGACAGCCACTGCAGCAGCTCCTCCAGCTGGTGCTGGAACTGCCCCAGGCCCAGCAGAGCCGCCTCCAGCTGGTGCTGTCCCAGCAAGGGTGGAATTGGGCACCCGTTTGGTGGGAGCAATGTCAGCCCAGACCACGCACCCGGCACCCGTGTGGCCCCATGCACCCACAGTGCCCTGAGCACCATGTGCCCAGAGCCTGCACGGCCCCACACACACCCAGCACCCACATGGAACCCCATGCGCCCACATAGCCCCCACATACCCAGTACCCACACAGCACCCCACGCACCCACACTGCCACGGCTCTTGCCTTGCGCCAGTGGCAGATGTGCTCAACAGCTCGGGTGCCACCACCACCTCCCAGAGCCCCCAAGCCCCCGTGCCCAGGACAGCAGTGCCCCACACCCAGCCCTGCCCCACGCCTGGGATGCCCCTGCAATGGCTGGCCCCCACACCTGGCGGCTGACGATCTCCTCCTCCAGGTGGTCCCAGCGCTGGCGGAAGTCACTGAGCAGAGCCGGGGGGTCCCCCTGCCCTGTGCCCCCCAGGCTGGTCTGGTGCCGCAGGCTCTCCACGTCAACCTTGCACTGGTAGAGCTCCCTCTTGAACTCCTGTGGGATGGCAATGAGTGGGTGACCCCAGCCCCACACATGGAGATGGGGATCTGCCACATCAACAGGCACGGCACAGCATGGCATGACATGCCATGGCACAGAGTTGGGTCTGGCACAAGCTGCATGGTTTGGCATGGCAGAGCATGGCATGACAGAACATGGTCTGGTTTGGCACAGAATGGCATGGCATGGCATAACACAGCGTGGCACAGCATGGTAGAGCTGGGTCTGGTTTGGTACGGAACAGCATGGCATGGCAGAGCTGGATCTGCCATGCACTGCATGTTTGGCATGGCACAGCACAGGATGGGATGGCAGAATGTGGTCTGGTTTGGCACAACATGGCATAGGATGACATGGCATGGCATGACATGAAACGGCAGAGCTGGGTGTGACATGCAGTGCACTGTTTGGCATGGCACGGCACAGCATGGCACAGCTTGGTACAGGCACCTTGGCTCAGCACTCCTCCTTATGGAAAGCAGGCAGCCCTGCCCCTCGGGGCGTCTTGGCAAGGGGCAGGATTTGACCACCCCAGGTGGGACTTGGCCACCCAGCGCCCACCATGAACAGGTGCCATGGGGGCACTGGCCAACATGCTGCACTTTCATCCCACTGCTGCCCCAACCATCCTGCTTACCCTCGCCACTGCCCCCGTGCCTGCCCCCAGGGCTCAGGGCCCCATCCTGCAGCACAGCCCACCTTCAGCTCCGCCAGCTGCTGCTGCACCAGGTCCAGGTCCCCGCCGACAAGGAACTCCTCCGCCATGCGCAGCTCAGCTGTGTCCAGCCACTCAAAGAGCCGCTGGGGACAGACAGAGATCATGGGGTCAGGGAGGGTGGGAGGCCTGAGCCCCCATCCCTGTCCCCACACACCAAACACGCCAGCCTTGCAATGCCAGCTGCGTCCTGAGGGGCACAGGCATGCTGCCCCCTGCACTAGGAGTGGGGCTGGTACCCACCGTGGTCCCCAAGGAGGGCTGGAGCACAGGGCAGACGTGTGCTCCATCCCCAGCCCCACTGAGGGATTTGAGCATGCCACACTGGGCCAGGACATGGGCACAGCCCGCCCCATTGCCCATCCCCCCCAGCAAGCCCCCCACCCACAGCAGCATCATGACCCTATAGCTCAGCTAGCTCCATGCTCCGATAGTCCTGCACCGCCACATAGCTCCACTGCGGGCCCCACTGCCAGGTCCTGCCTTCAGCCATGCCCAGGGACCACCATGGTGGCCCCACAGCCCCTCACACCCCCAAGTGGGAATGAGAGGGCGATGCAGGTTGCGGGGCAGGCCCCTATGTGGGGTGTCTGCCCGAGCGAACCCCCAGCACCCCACCTGCATGGTCTCCTGGTAGCTGACAGAGGTCTGGAGCTGCTCCTCGAGGCGGGCATACCGCTCCGTCCACACCTTGTTCAGGCTGTGCCAGGAGGAGTAGAGCTGCGGCCGGGCGCGGGGGTCAGCGGCACCGCGCGGGGGGTCAGGGGCACGAGGGTCAGGGGTCCGGGACACGGGGGTGAGCAGCACCATGCCTGGCACTAGTGTGTGGGGTGCAAGGGGCAGTGGCACCGCGCAGGGGTCAGCAGGCACCAGTACAGGGTGTGAGGAATGGCACGCGGCCCCTTGTGCAGGCACAGCAGCCTGGGACAGCCACCCTCCATCCAGCCCAGCCCCAGGACATCCAGGGGACATTGGGTCTGGGGGCACATCTGCCCCTTCTCCAGGATCCCACTAAGGCACAGCCCCAGGGACCTCCCATCCCTACAAGCACCCTCCCCACGCACCCAGGACCCCGTCCCTCACTGGACCCACACCCATCGGCACTCACATCGTCCAGGCTCTTTGTGACATCGGGCTTGTCGGGGTCCCCACAAGAGGACATCAGCTCCACGCCCAGGCTGCCCAGCGTGTCCAGCTCACCCTGCAGCGAGTCGATCTCCTCCCGCAGTGCCTGCAGGACAGGACGGGGCTCAGTGCTGCCTGTGCCACGGGGTTGCCTGTGCCACAGGGCTGCCCACCAAGCCCCCTCCCCAGCCACTACCTGCATGGTGCGGAGCTGTGTGCGGATGATCTCAGGCTCACCACCGGCCTCCTCCAGCCCCAGCACCAGCTGCTGGGTGTCGCTCAGAGTCAGGGCCAGCTCAGAGAGACCATGCCAGAATCGGTCGGCCAGCCCCAGCAGCTCCCGCAGCCAGCGCTCCTGCTCCTGGCAGCGGCCCCGCAGGCAGCCCCACTGGGACAGCAACTGCGCCGTCCGCTCCTGGATCCCTGCGGGACACGAGAGGGACAGGGCTCAGCTTGGGTACCCTCGAAGTGCTGTGAAGGACCAGTCACCCCAACACAGCCCCGAGCAGGGACGCGGCCCCGTTGGGACGCCCGTGTGTCGGCATGTGCGGCCATGCACACGCACCCACCCATGGTGCCATGCCTGCCCCTCCGTGCCGATACCTCTGGCAGCAGCATCGGAGTTTGCTGCCTGCATGCTGGCTAGCAGCTCGCTGCCCTGCGCCTGGATGGTCTCTAGGGCCACCCCCAGCTTCTCCAGCTCGCCCAGGGCCAGGCTGTTCTCACGGATCTGCTCCCGAAGGTGGGCTGCATCACCACGGATGGAGGGCTGGCTCTGCAGGCGGCTCTGCAGCCGCTCCAGGCACTCCAGCAGCAGGTCCATGCGCTCAGTCAGCTGGGGAAGGTGTAGGGGGGGACAAGCCCGGTCACTTGAGGGGAAGCCTCAGGGAACGCCAGCCCTCCTGGTGCTGGCTCTGTACCTGGCTGTAACGTGGCAGGGCATCCTCCAGCAGGGCAGCTGCCTGGCACACGCGCTCACGGATGCAGCCGTACTGCTCCTCTGCCTCCTGCCAGCGCTGCTGGAATGGGGCGCCCTGCTCCGGGCTCAGCTCCACCAGCTGTGCTGAGACACGCTGCAGCTTCCCCATCAGGGGCCGGTGCTCAGCAATGGCCTCCCGAAGGCACTGAGGGCAGAGGAAAGGCTGTGGGCACACGCAGGTCCAGGACAGGGCACACGGGGACATGCCCTGGTGCTGCTGCCCTGGCTCAGTACTTGTGCATGTACCCAGGTCCCTGCAGTGCTGCCACCTCTGTCCTATGCTCCCAACCCCGTGGGATGGCAAAGCACGTCCCTGCCTTCGCCTTCACCTTCGCCGTGCCCCAGCTGAATCCATCTTCCCTCACCTGCAGCAGCGCCTGCTGTTCCTTGAAGGCCTCATAGCTGATGGCGTTGGGGGAAATCTGCACCCCGATGACCTGTGTCTCCTCCAGCCAGGGCAACAGCTCCTCGTGGGCCTCAGAGAACTGAGCAAGCAGGGACTGGGCGTGCTCCAGCTGCACGGCGCAGGCTCCACTGCGCAGGAAAAGCTGTTCCATGCGCTCCCGCAGCGCCTGCACCGAGGGCTGTGAAGACAGATGGCTCACCAGGGGACACGGGGCATCGCTGGCCCCTGGGGCAAGGGGCCCTGCTGTGGCAGCATCCCACCCAGCACCCACTGGGTGCAGCCCCAGCACAGCTGCTCACCTGGAGGTGCTGCCGCAGGGGCTCGGGGCAGGACTGGAGCAGCAGGTTTGAGATCCCCAGCAGACGCTCCACCAGTCCCCGGTGGTGCAGGATCTCAGCAGAGAGCAGCTGGAAGACAGAGGTGGGTGGGTGTCAGGTCCTGCAGAGACGTCGGCAGATCCATGCGCATGTGATCTGGGGGGTCAGTGCAGGAGCCCAGCAGAGTAGGGGTACAATGCCAGTGTCCCTGGGGATTTCCCTTTGGCGTTGGGGTACCAGTGGGTTGCACCCTGGCCCAGAGCAGCACTGCAGACCCACCTTCTGATCAGAGAGCTGCGAGTGGAGGGCCTGGGCATCCAGCTGCACCCGCCCGATCTCCTCCAGCCGCTCGCCGAGCCCAGCCAAGCGCGCAAGCTGGGAGTCAAGGATCTGCTCGAACTGCAGAAAGGAGGAGACCTGTCAATGTGCCGGCAGGGAGAGCACACGCACCAGGGCAGCCTTGCCGGGACACAGACCCCCTGTGTGTCTGCTGCTGGTTAGCACGGGACCTCCTGCTGTAGCCTGGTGCAGCCCATTCAGCCACATCCCTCCAGACCCAACTCCCCCATCTCATGCTGCAGGCAGCAATGCCATGGAGCCAGGGAGGGGTGAAGGGGGCAGAGGGTGACATTCCTCAGAGCCCCATGTCCCGCACCTTCTCCTTGTCGCTCGTGCTGACAGGGGGCTCCTGGCCACCGTGCTGGCTGTCCCAGGAGCCCAGCTCCTTCTCCATGCGGCCCAGCCAAAGTGCCAGGTCCTCCTGGGCAGTGCCCAAACGGGATGAGGCCTCCAGGGTCTGCCCCAGCCGGTGCATGGTGTCAGCACTGCTCTGGCCCACAATGAGATATCGCATCCTCAAGGACTCCATCTTCTCCTGTGCCAGCTGGGCCTCCTCCCCTGCGGCGGCAGCAGTGCAGCCAGCATCAGCGCTGCTGCAGCCGGGGACCTGCAGCACTGATGCCCTTCCTCCCCCATGACAGTCACTCTGTCCAATCTTCCCCTGCGCCTGCCCCTGCCCTGCTTCTCCTGGACCCAGCTCCAGTCCCTCACCCCCACTGGAGGCAAAATTTCCCACCACACCCCTGGCCCCTCTCTACCCGACGTCCATCACACAACACTGTCCTCCCACAGCTGCCAGCAGCACCCGGTGGGGGAGCAGAGGGCCCCAAAGACACCCAGAACCAGGTGTCCCCTCACTGGTGTGGGCTGCCACCTCCCCAGGACATGCCTTGGTGCCAGCACAACAGCAGCACACTGTGCTCATTCCCTCCCACATCCTGTGGTCCCGACCTTGCAGCCACCACTTCAGCCGACCCCACTCACCTGTCACCATCTCCAGGACCCGCTGCCCGCTCTCCAGGGCACCATCCAGCTCTCCCAGCCGTTCACGAATCTCCTCGCAGAGGGCCTGGGCAAGAGGCTCCCGTGGCAGCGGCTGCCGCAGACATCACCCCACACATCCCCACTGCACCCACCGGCATGCCTCCCGTCCCCACCGCCAACCCCAGACCTCCCCACGGCCCCGCTCGTGGTTTCCCCTGCCCCACTGAGCCCCACTCACGCCCCCCACCCTGTGCTGCAGCAGGTGCCCGAGCCCACCCAGCACTCAGCCCAGCCTCGACCTGGGTTTGCCGGTGGGCGTCCTGCACACGGCTGACGCAGCCATTGGCATGCCAAAGCTGAGCCAGCTGCCGCTCCGTGGTGCCAAGCCACTCCTGGAAGGAGTCCACAGCCTCCTGGAAGCCCTGTGCCGCCGGCAGGATCCGCTCCAGGTGGCCGTACCTGTGCCAGGAAGGTTGGGTGAGCCAGGGAGGGCACAACCCCTGGCTCCAGGGGCCAAAGCCCCCTCTCCCCCTGGCACCGGGGCTGGGTGGCCGACAGCCACATCCAGGGTCCCCCTGCCCTGTGCTCCCCACCCCAAAACTTCCCACCCTGAATGCAAGGGGGGAGGCGAGGCCAGCATCCCTCTGCTCAGCCCAGGCAGCACCACGAGCATTCCAAGGACACGTGGCAGGTGCCCTGGGCTGAGCAGGGATGCAGGACACAGGGATGCAGGAGGAGGCAGCCCCTGCCCGGCTGCACGAGCGCCGGCTCTACTCCATGACCTGTCCAGGACCTCCCTGCCCCGGTATCACCCTGCCAACCAGGCTGAGCGCTGGCATGGCCACACTGGGGCACCTGGCCATGCCGCTCCACTCCAAGCCCAGCGAGACCCCAGCAAGCTCCCCTGCCCCCTGCAGCAAAGGGCCAGCTCTTGCCCTGGTGCTCCACAGCCTCATGCTGGAGCAGCCATAGAGCCACAAACCTGGTGACCTCAGGGCCAGGAAAGCAGGCAAGAGGCATGGCAAGAGCTTGCCCCAAAGCAGAACTGTCACCCACCGCCCTGCACAGTGCCGGCCTGAACCGCCCCAGACCGAGCCCCTTGCGGGCAGCGGGGAGGGCCGGGCACTGCAGTGAGGCAATGGTGCATCCTGGCTGGCAGAGCACCGCAGAGGCTGCAGGGACCAACCTTGCACCACACACAGCTGGAGGCAGCACAGTCTGCAGGGCACGGTGCAGCCCTGGTGTGAGTGGGATGGGGACAGTCCCTCTGCCAGGGCAGCCCTGGCAGAAGCCCGGCAGAGCATGCCACTGCTGCACACAGGGATGGCAGGGGGGTCACAGCACCATAGCCCCGCTGCCAGCTGTTGGGAGAGCCCGTGCAGGCAGGGAGGGGGTTGCCACCCCAGCTGATGAAGATCTCAGCCCTGACCCACCTGGCTTCAGCCTCCTGCATCAGCTTGCCCCACTTCTCCCCAAGGCCAGAGAGGCTGCCATTCTCCTCAGGCACCGCCGTGTCAGAGCCGTGTGCTGGTGGCACAGGTCTGTCCTGCAGGAAGAGCTCCACCCGTGGCCTCCGCTCCTCCAGCAGCCGCTTCAGGAGCTGCAAGGCAGTGGGGCATAGCACTGTGCTGGGGACCCCCCTACCTCCAACGCCACCTCGGCACAGCCTGGAGAATCAGCAGCCCTGGGACAGCCGCTCTGCCCCCCGGCCCCCTAATCCCTGGCTGGAGAGCAGCGTGGGTGGGACACGCCAGCCTGGATCTGCTGACCTTCTGCTCCTCCAGCTGGGCCTTCGCCACCTTCACTTCTGCTGAGGGTGGCTTCTGGTTGCTAACCAGCTCCTCCATGTCCGCCACCCAGGCCAGCAGGCACTCCAGTGTGTCCTGGGCTCGCTCTGTGCCCGTCAACTCCTCCAGGACTGGGACAGCCCGCAGGGACACCTGGGGAGAGAGGTGGCTGAGCCGCCTGGCTGGGCAGGAGGCAGCCATGGGGCAGCTGTGGGGCTGGGGTATGCCCCTCCCCACCATGCCCTGCCCAGGAGGTGATGCGGGGGACAGGTCCTCCCCAGCATCCCCCCACAACCCCTGCTCGCCCCATCGGCAGGGCTGTGTGGGGATGGGCTCTCTGCAGACCTGCGCTCCTCCTCAGGGCAGAAGGACCGGGCACTGCCCGCAGGGCTCCGCAAAGCCAGGGCTTCGTGCCATGCGGACCCCCTGCAGACACACATCCCCCATCAGCCGCAGCAGAAAGGAGGGGGCTTGTCTCATCCTCTGGCACCCAGATGCCCCAAAGCAATGAGGTGGGGGGTGCTGCCAGCTGGGCCCACATCAGGGCATCAAGGGCCGCATGCCCCGGCCGCAGATCCCCTGGCACAGGAGAGCGGCGGGAGCGCACAGCCCCACATGAGCCCGAGCCAAGAGAGACAAAAGCCAAGACTCGCTCACGGAGACAACTGTGCTGGCAGAGCAGCCCCACTGGCACAGCGTCTTCCACAGCGAGGGTCCCTGCCCGACAGTCACCTCTGCGGCATCCGTGTGTCCAGCGCGGCTGCCAGCCGCGAGCTCCCCCGCACGCTCCGTCAGCACGGTGACGGTCCGGGTGACCAGGGGCTCCCCACCCTTCTCGCCAGCCGGGTACTCGGTCACCTCCACAATCTCTGTCACGATGGTCTCAGTCACCTCCGTCACCTCCGTCACTTCCCGGGTGGTGACAGGTTTCCAGGACCAGGTGCTCCGGGGGGCACTGGCCCGGGGTGGGGTCCAGGCTGCACCCCCCACCTGCCCCTTCAGCGGGATGCAGGCCGTGCTCCCGTTCTGCACCGCCATCTCTGACTGGCTGCGCTTCAGCACGGGGCTGCCCGGCCGGCTCCAGCTGGCACCGGGCACCGGGCTCCAGCCGTTCTCCACTGGCACCAGTGGCTTCTCCGGTGGCCCCAGCCAAGCCTCTGCGATGCTCCTGGTGGGCGGCTGCCCCACGTCCAGCCCCAGGTCCCGGAGCTGCGGCTCCCGGAGGAGCTCCTCTGACCGCCGGCTCTTCTCGCCCAGGCAGCTGGGCCGGCTCACCGAGTTCCCCATGGCATGGGCACAGGCGCCGGGCCCCCGCCTCAAATCCCGGCCTGAAACAAGCCAGGAGGATGCACATTACCGGGGCCACGGCAGGGCTGCACGGTGCCTGGACCCTGTATCCTCTCCTGCCCTTGCTCCCAGCTCTGCCTCTGCCTCGGATCGCTGCTGGTGCTGCCCAAATTCCTGCACGGGCTTTGGGGGTTCCCAGCCCCCTCCCCCCGCAAAGTACTACGGAGAGCCGGGGCCCTGGGGACAGGGAGGGACAAGGCGCTGGCCGTCACCCAGGACCAAGTGGAAGGAGGGGACCCCAAGGGGTTCATGGCGGGGCGTACGGCCCTGCACGTCAGGCGCGCGTCTCGTCTCGTCAGCAGGCATGTAAATGAAGGGTACCGGGAAGCAGCGCAGGGCACCCGGCAGACAAGCAGATGCTCCTGACCGGCATCGCTTTGTGCCATTAGATTAACTCAGAGGCCAGCAGAGCTGGGAGAAAAGAGCCATCTGTCTGCAGGGCCTGACAAAGGCGGCCTGGGGACCTGCTGGGGGGAGCGGGGCTGGGGGCCATCCGTCTGGGAGCACCCACCCACCCGCCCAGGCAGGGAGGCAGCCTCCCCACCCTGCCAGCCCTGCCGCAGCCATAAATCCCCCCGCGCCACCCGGCAGGACCCTCCCACGCCAGCCCCCTGCCAGAGCCTGGCTGCAGCCGCAGCGCCTGCCCGCACCCAGACCCACCGCTGCCAGTGCCCAGCCCTCACGCCCAGCGCTGGGTGCACACCCTTGTGCCCATGTGCACACGCACACACCCCCACGTGCACTCACACGCACCCACACTGGCACGGTGCACCCACACTCCACCCTGGGCATCACACCTCTCTGGCTGGGCATCCCACCGCCGGCGTGGGCCGGGGTGCTGCGGGCACCCACCCAAGGGCCACGCAGCGCTGCACACCCTCCACACCCACGCACCTGGGACCACATGCACACCACGCATCACACCCTGCTCTGCTGCACACCGGGCCACTGGCAGAGACCCCCAAACCCCAACGCACACCTGCGGCCACGGGGCTACACACGACATGCAGCCGTGGCCCAGGAGCACACGGGCCAGGCTGCCCCACGCACCCACAGCGGCCGGACACCCCAGGGTGCACACTCCTGCGTGGCCGGAGCGCCGGCCAGCAACCACACGCACGCCGTGGCACACCGTGGCACATGCCACAGGGACCATCCTCGTGCAGCGAGGCATCGTACGTGCTGACACGCGGCTGCAGCAGGCAGCAGACCCCGCACCCCCGAGCCGGTGTGGCCCCACGCGTGGCATCACGCCCCTGCCCTGGCCCCCCACAACCCTCCTGCGTGGCCGGGCTCCCACGGGGCAGCACGGGTGGAGGAGCCACAGCGCCGGGGGAGGCGCGGGCTGAACCGGGGAGTCAAGCCCCCCACACGCCCCACCGCTGCCGGGGCACCCCCGCCTTCTCCCCCGCCGGCGGCCAGCCCCGGGCTGCCCTGCCCGCAGCCCCCCGCCCGCCCCGCCCCGGAGCCTCCCCAGCGCCCCCCGCCCCGGGCACTCACCCCTCGGCGGAGCCGGGCGTCCATGGGGCCGGGGCCGGCCCGGGGGGGCTCCGCCGCCCCCGCTACCCGCCGCACCGCCGGGCCATGGCGGGGGACAAGCCGGCGGAGCGGAGCGGGGCTCGGGGCTCGGGGCTTGGGCCCCCCCCGCCTCTCCCCGTTACCGCCGCCCGGGCATCCCCCGCCCCGGCCCCGCCGCCGCCTTTGTGCACTGCGCCCGGGGGACGGGGCGGCACCGGGCGGGACCCTGCGGCACGACACGGCACGGCTCGGCTCGGCTCGGCTCGGCTCGGCACTGCCCCGACACGGCTCGGCTCGGCTCGGTGACCCCGCCGCACCCCCCGCTGGCACAATGCGGCCGCCCGCGTTAACTCTTCGCGCGCCGAACGGCGCCGTTACCGGGGAAACCCCCGGGGACTCGCAGCCATCCCGGGCAGGGGGAGGGGAGCAGCGCGGTTCCCACCGCCCACCCCGCGCCGCCCGGCCCCCCCTCACCGGCCACCGCCGCACCTGCTCCCGCACCGGTACCGCCACCGGCACCTGCTCCCGCACCGCCACTGGCACCGGCACCGGCACCGCCGCTGCCACCGGCACCTGCTCCCGCACCGGCACCAACACCAGCACCGGCACCTGCTCCCGCACCAGCACCGGCACCGCCACTGCCAGCGGCACCTGCTGCTGCACCGAGCTGTGCTGCCCCGGACCTGTGCACCCACTGCATCCCCGGCGTGTCTGCACCCGCAGCCCCATGGCAGCACAGCACCACAGTGGCACAGCCCCACGGTGGCACAACCCCACGGAGGCACAGCCCCACAGAGGCACAGCACCACAGAGGCACAGTCCCGCACAGCACCACAGTGGCACAGCCCCACGGAGGCACAGCCCCACAGCAGCCCAGCCCCTCTGGCTCTGGGGTTGCACCCCTCCGGGGCATATTGTTGTGTCTGGCCCCCCCACCTGGCTCCAGCCCCTCCAGTCCTGGTGCTGCCAGCCAGAGTCTCAGCAGGCTGCTGCAGCCGCAGAGGGGGCACAGCCCTGCTCCCTAGAGCTCTTGCAGGTGCTGGGTGTCCTCAGCCAGGCTCGGTGGGACATGGCAGGGACACGGCGGCTGGACAGGGCTGAGAGATGCTACCGCCCACCACACCCCGCAAGCCAGGGTCCCCCAGGCCTGAGATCAGGGACCCCGTTCTGCCCCTGCCCTGAGTGTGGGAGAGCCTGAGGGGGGTGGGCAAGGGGCTGCCAGAGGTGCCGGCGGGGGGGGGGGGGTCTGCTCCTGCTCGCAGGGTATGTGGTGTGAGCCCCATCCTCAGCCTGCCTGGACCCAGCTCTGACACAGTGGCCCCACAGCCAGCAAGAGAGGCCCTCTAGGGTGGGGGGTCCTGCCGTGCACAAAGGAGTGGGTGCCCCTCACCGGGCCCCGGGGAGCCCAGGGGCCGCTGCAAGGAGTGTCGCACTGCACTGATGGATGGGGCTCCCTTGGGGTCTCCTGAAAGCAGCAGGCGGAGGGGCCGGGGGCTTTGTCTGCTCTGCTGCTGGAGATGCTGCAGGGAATTAGCATATCCCAGGCTCTCCTATGGCACTGCACCATCTTCACCGCTCTGCTCTGGCACCTTCCCAATGCCCACAGCTGGGAGCTCAGCACCTAGCGCTGGATCTGTGCATGGGTGCCCTGCCCAGGCACCAGCTCCCTCAGGGGGTTCTGGGCATCCCCAACTGACCCAGGGGCCAAGCAGGTGGGACCTAGCCCTCCCTGATGGTGCTGAGCATCATCAGGTGCCAGTGCCAGTGTGCTGGGGAACATGCTGCTCCACTGAGCACCAGCGGGCTTGACATGGGGGGCTGCTGCCCTTGCCTGCCACCCTGAGCCCCCTGGAGCAGCCACCCCCTCCAGCAGTGCAGCTACCACGCTCCTCCCTGCTGCCACACGGCAAGCAGGCACCAGCCTTGGGACCCCTGGGTTCAGCCACCATGCTGGCAAAGCACCCTGGGCGCCCCACAGCACCCGTCTGGGACCCCACGTGGCAGGGACTGGGCAGGGGGGCAACAAGCTGACTCCCTCAGCAGAGCAACTGGCTGCCTCCTGCCCTGTGCGCCTGCCGGCAGCTCGCCTGGCACGCTCCACAGCCCCAGGTACCGGGCTTGGGGTAGGCACGGGCGCCCCAGGCAGAGGGAGCCCAGTGCGGGGCACCGGGCGAGAGCAGTCGGCTGGAATCCGTAGCCTCAGATCCCGGGAGTGGGGTGGGTTTCTCCTCGGCCTCGGCTTTGTCTGCACCGAGGCCGCGATGAATGGCCCTTTCAGTTTGTGCTGTCATGTGTGTGGAGGGAGCCCGTGTGCTGGCCAGGCCCGGAACAAAAGGAGCCGGCGAGGGACTGTTCGCAGGGCGGCGAGGAGGGGGCCGGCTAGGGCAGCCCCCGCCACGGGTGCTCCCGCCGTGGCTTAGCGTAGATGGGGTGGTGGGAGTTGGTGGCCTGTGCTGGCCCGAGGCTGGGGGAAGGACACACCAGTGCTCTGCCGGTTGCAGGCAGGTGGGTGGGCAGCAAGCAGAGGGGTCTGGGCAGCAGGGACGCCTCTGCACGTGTCCGGGCAGGGGGCAGCCCTCGCACAGCTACACACATCTTACATGGCTGCATGGCCCCGAGCACGGCTGCACACACTTTGCCTGGGCAGGGTGACACGGCTGCACACACCTTGTACGGCTGCACACACCCGGTGCATGGCTGCGCATGCCTTGTGCATGGCTGCACACCCCTTGCCTAAGCAGGGGGACATGGCTGCATGCACCTTGCATGGCTGCACATACCCTGTGCACAGCTGCACATGCCAACTGGGCAGCAGTGCGGTGGGACACGGCTGAGCTGGAGTGGAAGGTGGCCATGGCACCAGCAGGGCACCTAGGCAGCGATGCCACCAGTACCAGCAGGACCCCAGGTACAGCAGGCTCCAAGCCCACAGCAGCCGATGGTGGCGTTGGTGGGGACAGAGGCGTGACTGGGCGAGCACTGTCGGGCTGGGGAGCAGCAACCAGGAACAGGGGACCCTGCCTGGCTCACGTGTCAACAGCAGATCTGTAGGGCTGTGCCACAGGGCCTCCCAGCTGGCCATGGCCCAACACCATCGTCCCTTTCAGGGACCAAGACCTCACCAGCCTTGGTGGAGACGTGGCCCGGGTCCTGCCTGGCTCTGAGCGGTTCTGCCAGCTGCCATGCACCTGGGGGTGAACCCATTACCTGCAGGGCATGGCCAGGCTCCGGCAGGGTGGGCAACCTCTTCTCCACCGCATCCAGCCAGTGCCGCAGGGCCAGCAGCTGCTCGTGCACTTCCAGCCTCCGCTCCATCCATTCGCCCTGCTGCCACGCTCTGGGGAGACAGCAGGGACACACCGGGCTGCTGGGCTGCACGGCTGCCACCTGCCCTGCCCACCTCTGCCACGGGCATCTCTGCCTGGGACCCCCTTGGCTGCTCTTGCGTGGGAGAGGGATGAAATGATGCCCAGGCTGCCAGCATCTCTCTGCCCACAGCGCCCACCTCTCCCCTGTGCTGCTCCAGGGAGAGGATGGCTCTAGGAGTCTGCGGACCAGGGGACATAAGGACCCCAGAGGTGACCCCACTCAGCACCCCATGCAGCTGACCGACGACCACCGCAGATGCCAGGGAAGGCAGCTCTGCAGCTCCGCTCCCAGGAGACCCTGGACAACCTCGCAGGTTTCCCGTAACCAGCCTTGCACCCCATCCCACTGGTGTGGCCAGTGCTGGCCCAGCCATACCTCCCCTGCCTTGCCTACATGCCACCGGGCAGGCATCCCCGAGCCGCCCCCAGCCCCACATGCCCCTCGGCAGGGGACGCCCCTCAAGGGTACCTCGGCCAGGTTTGCAGGCAGTACCTCTCCTCATGTCCGTGTCATTGGCAAGATAAACCCAGAGCCCAGCACCCAGCGCTCACAGCTGCGCCTGGTCCCGTCCCTGCTCGCCACATGGGAGATGTACCTGCACCCTCCCCATCCCACAGCGGCTGGCCCAGACCCCCCGGGGCTGTGCAGGATTTGGCCCAGTTCCCCTCCTCATAGTGCAGATTTCCAAACGCACACATGCAGACCCCAGCCCTGGCCTGCCCTGACAAGGAGCCCTGGCACACCCCGCTGTGACCAGCACTGCCCGTACCTCTCTATCTCTTCCCCATCCTGCGACGACTCCTCCACACTCTGTCCAGAGAGACTGGTGTCATCTGCAGCACAGCGCTTCTGCAAGGAGAGCAGGAGAGGGACAGGGTGTGGGGATTTGGCGGCTCCGCCACGCCGCCAGCACACCAGTGCAGATGTCTGGGGGTGTTGCTGTGTCCCCCACCAGGGACTGCCATCCCCACAGAGGGGCAGCTGCTGGCCCATCCTCACCAGGCAGGACAGAGCACCCCTGGCCGGGACACCCGACCTCCATCCTCTGCGCCAGCCTTGTGGCACTGGCCCACCAACCATCGCCAGTACCTGTGGGTTTCGGCTCTGCTCATCTCTGTCTCCTCTGCTGGGACGAGCACCACTCAACACAGCGATTCCTGCAGCTCTCCTGAATTTCCTGACCCTTTTTCACCTGGGATTGCTCCCAGATCTCACTTGCTGCCAGCTACACCTTCCAGCCCCTTCAGCTTGTTCTGGTTGCTGGTCCCTGGTGTCCCTACATCTGTCCCTCCTAAGGCCACACACTGCAGAGCCCATGGTCCAGCGCCTGGCTGAGCCCAAACCAAGCCATGGCAAACTGACTCACGGCGCTTCCCAACCCGGCCAGGGGCTGCACCGCTTGCCTGCCTCATATTTCCACTGACCCCACAACCACTCCATTTCCCTAGCCCCATGCACAGGATCTGTAGAGGGATTTTTAAAGGACCGAGGACATATGTTACCATTGTCCGGGTTGGACAACCCAGGCCTGTTAGCTGAAGCTGCAGAGCAGTTTTAAATTGTCCTGGGAACAAGCAGTGGGAGAAGGAAAACAAGCTATGCACAAAGAAGAAGCCAGGTGCAGAGCAAGTCCTGGGAACCACGGAATCGGCACACTCTCATCGGCACACTCTGATCAGGCACCTGCAGCATGCTCACCGATCAGCGACACGGACCCCCACGTGGCCCAGAGACTTTTATCCAATCACCTGTGTGTAAAGTCGGGTGAGCGGTCGGTTTAAGTTATAAATATGACCTGTTTGTTTAATAAAGGGAGCACGGCATGTAGCCGTATTGGTGTGATTGTCGTGACTTGGCCGACTCTCCACAGGGGACCCTCTTCGAGGATCAGGCCCCTCTGCCCCAGCACAGCGGGTGCCTTCGCTGGGGGCAGGCACTAGAGTCGGAGGTAGCAGAGCTTAGGCAGGCAGGGGCAGTGGGAGGGGATCATCCTGATCTTGCGGCTTTTCCAGCAATATGAGTTGAACCCAAACCTGCCTTGAGCACCCTGCATGCCCTCGGAGCACCCCAGAAGGCAGAGCCAGCCCACTGTGGAGGCACGGAGCAACAGCACCTTGGACAAGAAGAAAAGGCATGGGGCTGGGCAGTGCCCCTCGAACCACAGCAGGCAGCGTCTCGGAGCAGCCCACGCAGCCTGTGGCACCCAGTTGCATGCCAGCAGCACACGTGGTCCCATGCAGACAGCACGTGTTTCTGGGCATGCGTGTCCACGTGCAACATACTACCCACTCCAGCACGTGCCGAGGCAAACAAGGGGCTATGTTAACAGGGCCCTGTGGGGAGCACAGTGTGGCAAGGCCATTCGGCATGCTTTGCCAAGAGCCTGCAGGTACAGTGCAGCCTGCCACCCTCGGGCACCAGCGGTGGGGCTGGACTTGCTCCAGGCTGGGACACTGGCAGAGCTTGGCTGGGGCACCTCAGAAGGGTCTGGCCATGGCATGGGCTGTGTGGGGCTGGTGGGGATAAGGAGCAGCCCCTCATGGCATCCTCTGAGCTGCGTGCCCCTCCCCCCGAAATGCACCTCAGGCTGCAGCCTGGCCCAGGGAGATGCAGGTGGCTGCCCCCTGCCTCCCTCCTCACCAGCTCCCACAGGGACCAGGGTCTTCCCAGCGGAAACCTCCTTTGCTTCTGTGCCAGTGTCAGAAGGACTGGGATGGCATGGCCGCCGTGGTAAGAATGATAACACGTTACCATCCCTATGAGCCCTTTCCTTGCTGCAGATCACCGCGCTGTGGCAAGAGGCATCTGCCTGAGTTCTGCCAGCCCAGGAACCCCTGGAGACACCCCCAAGATCTCCTCTGGCTGTGACCAGCCGTCCAAGCTGTTGGCAAGCTCAGAGCCTGCACACCTTGTGCAGAGCCTGCAGCTGTTCCCAGCTCTGGTGCTGTTAGCTCAGCTGCGTTGCTGCAACAAGTGGAAGGAGATGCTACGTGAAAACAAGCCTAGGAGCAACGCTGCTCTGCACAGGCATGAAGACAGGGGGAGGAAGAAGATGCCAGTGGCTGCTCCATGCCCCAACTGGGGAGCCGGGTTTGCAGGAGGGATCACACCATGCCTGTACCCAAAGGCTGAGGGAGATGCTCACACTCCTACACAGTCCTAAGAGCCCTGCAATTAACCTGTCATTAGCCCTGCTAATGCCTTGCCAGGTCACCTGGCTGAGCATAACGAGGGGGAGCAGCCTGTAATGCTGCAGATGCCACTGGGAATCCCATGGAGGGAAATGGGAAAGCGCACAGTGCCAGCGGCCGGAGCCCTGGAGAGGCTGGAGGAGGCCAGAGCAAGCAATGCATATGCCACAGCGAACAGCAGGGTCTGGGACAAGCTCCAGCCTGCGGCGAGGGACTGCATCCAGCATGAAGAGCTGCAGAAGCATGCCCAGGGAGGGGAAGGAGGAAGGGGAGATGCAGCCAGCTCCGAGGCTTTCATCAGAGGAGCAAGGGAGCCTGGTGCTCAGGACCCCTGGTTCATTTTAGCTGGGGCGCAGCGAGGGCAGCTGCTGAGGTGTGGGAACGAGAGTGTGGGCGCTGCCAGAAAGGTGGCGGGAGCAGGAGGCAAAGCTTGAACACAGGTTACGGTGGTGCCATGAAGATGGTGATGACCGCAAGACCTGATCAAGGATAGGTTGACCATGTGCCATGATGTTCGCAGGCTCTGCCTGCAAGGGGAAACAGCTGAGGACCGTGGGCTTGATAAAAGGGAAATAAAACTGATTCGATGCAGAAGCAATGGCAGCAGCCCTGTACAAGGCACCGGTAACACAGCTGAGCATCACAGCCGGGTACATGGCAGAAAATGGGGCTGGATGAGGCTGGGGGTCACTGGGAGGAAGTGGTGACCGATGCAGCTGCTGAGGAGGAGCAGCAGGCAGGGCTTTGGTCAGAAACCATGCCAGAAAAAGCAGCAAATTGCTGAGAAGAGGGGAAGCAGAGCCAGGCTGGTGCCTGGTACCTGCTCCTGCAGCCCACCTGGGTCAGGCATGGCTGTGCACCGAGAGCTGCCGTGCTGTGCCCATCTGCGCTGGCATGCGGGTCACAGCTGCAGGAGCCTCCTCACGGCTGCAGGGTTCAGGGTGCAAGCTGCAGCACACCATTACGGCTCCTTCTGCCGGTGTAACCGAGCAATTTGCTTTATGCCAGCTGCAACCACAAAAGCTGCAGCATCCGGCCCCAGTAAATTTGCATCTCTTGGGCTCATGGTAGTGGCAGGTCCTACCAAACATAGTCAGGGCCCTGGGGATGCACAACAGGACAGGACAAGACCCCTCTGGGATGCAAAGGTGATGTGAGGTCACATCCTGGCAACACTTTGCCTCCCATAGGCACAAGCCAGGTTCCCAGGGTGGGAGCAAGACCTGGTGCTGGGTGTACAGGGCAGCAAGTCACAGGGCAAACCGGGGCACGGGGCAAATGAGGTCGTGGGGAAAAGGCAAAGTTTGTCCTTGGCTGCAGAGTTCAGAGCTAAACCAAAGCGTATGTGAAAGGGGCTGCAAGAAGCAATGAGCTCCCCAGCGATTATGTCTTCCAGACGCAGGGGGATGCTCACCAAGAACATGGTCAGGAAGAGACGGATGTTCGTTCACCCCCCAAAACCTGAGTAAATACAGGAAAAGGACCATATTCCACAGTGCTAGGAAGGGAGTGTAGCAGCCTCTCATTAGCTGAAGTGCCAGCAGGGCATCAGAGATGCTCCCGGGCATGTGCATTCACTGCAGACCCTGCGTGCACGATGCCATATGCTGCAGTGGGGTCCCGCAGCCCCACGTACACTGCAGCTGTGGCTGCTCACCCCTGGAGCTGGCACTGGTGCCCCTCGCCGGCTGGCCAAGCCAAAGGCTACGGCTCAGCTCCCTCCTCCCCTGGGGACAGGCAAGTGTCCAGGGGAGGGAGCAGGGTGGTGCGGTGGGGGGCACTGAGGCATGAGAGGTCGTGGCAGCTCTGGTGCAGACCGGTGCAAACACTTGCTGTGGTTCTGCAGCGCTCCTGCCCCACACCACCGGTCCCGTGTGCCCCACAGGTGAGCCCTCACCCCAGGGCAGGACTACAATGCCTGCAGTGCATGGCACCAGCCCTGCTGCTGGAGCTTGGGCACAGGGAACCCGTGCTGCTGGGGAGCTGGAGGATGCTGCCACAGCTGGGTGGTGGACAATGGCACAGGGAGGCCTGATGACCACAGCGTCTGCAGTGGGCAATGGTCTTTCAGTAACAGAGCCCAAAACCCAGCCCAGGCTGGTGGGGATGGAACCCCAGCTATTGCTGCCAGCCTGTCCCAGACACAGCACGGCATCACACCTGCACAGGCAGGACTGGCCACCTGAGTCCTGGGGACATGCCAAGAGACACCAGACAACGAGAAGCAGCAAACCCCAAACCAGTGCAGGGATGCCCACATGCTTGGTGCTGCCTGTGCTGGCAATGGCAACAGCCATGAGGCTCCCCACAGCTGCCGCCTGCCCCGGCACGTCAGATCTGGAGCAGCCCCCAGCCCCAGCTCAGCTGCCGGCCCGGGACAGCCACCAGGCACAGTGGGCAGCGCCAGCCAGTTACACCCTGGGACATGACAGCCGGAACAAATGGATTTGCAGCTGCCTGACAGCAGCGACGCGGTGCCTCAGGAGGGAGGCACAGGTCCCCACACCACACTGCCCACACGGTCCCACTGGCGGCTGCACATCTCAGAGCACCCCGAGGTTGCTCAGCACCATCGCTATCCCCACCGTGGGCACCCTGGCCATGTGCCCAGCAGCACCACTACCTGCAGAGCTGCCCGGTGCCCGGTGGGATGGGCAACGCACTGGCTGCAGCCCTGGGCCAGGCTCCCCAGCAACCAGCGCCATCACTCCAGGACCTGCAGCGAGGACAGGGGTGGATTCACCAGCCCAGCTGGCACCAGCCCCTGGCACAGACCACGCCGTGCTCCTTGACGGCACAGAGAAACGCAGGCACATTACTGCGAGGCAGTGCTTGACCTTGGCCAGTGCATGTCGGGATTTTGCTGGGGAGAGGCAGGGACCCCGCCTGCAGTGAATGGGCTCTGTGCACTGCAGGGATCTCGAGGTCCCTGCACTTGTCCCCTAGGCAGCTGATCTCCCTAAAGAAAGGTTTAGTGCCCCAGTGAGGGGGGGGGGGGGGGCGTGGGAGAGGCCGGTCCAGCTTTGTGGCTGCTGGGTAAGCTGTACAGAGAGTTCCCAGAGCGGCACACTGCGGGCTGGAGCCAGCAGTGCCCGGGGCGGCAGGCACGCGGAGCTGGCAGCTGGTGTGTGCCAGCGGGGACGAGCTGGCTGCTGCGGCTCCGCTTGTGACAGCAGCCACAGGTCCCATGTGCCAGGCCACGGTCAGCGGCGGCTACTGCAGGACAGGGCAGTACAGCTGACAGTGCTACCGTTCAGGCAGTGATGGGCAAGCACCCACGCACTTGGGGTGTGAGAACCAGCCCCACAGCAGGGCCATGGCCTGCAGGGTGCCCGGGCACAGCCTGGCTTGGCCACGGCACACCTGGGAGCACCATGTGGTGCATCCACCCGGCAAGTATCCCACCAGTCCTGCCAGACAGGCTATTTGTGGACACCAGTGAGCACTGGGTGGCTGCTCCAGGGGCGAGGGAGCCCTTCCAGAGCTGACTGACAGCCACGCCAGCGCGCCATTCAGCGCTTCGCCTGCCACCGCCCCGCGGTTTTAACGCTGCGTGACAGTTTAGATTGCAGGGCCTGAAAGGGGAGAGCTCTGGCCCATGCATCAGAGGGGCAAGCTAAGCTGCAGTGCGGTAAAAACGGGAATATAATAGAGTTATCCCTCACAATTAGCTTGGCCCAATTACATGCTCACTAGATCGCTGCTGGTGTGCAGTGCAGCTTCATGGCTGCCGACACTGCTCACGGCTGAGCTGCTGCTCCCCCTTGCCTGGTCACCGACCCCCGTCGTTCCTCACACGGCACTCAGCCTCAGCCAGCTGTGCCAAAGCCAGCAGGGTGACAGACACAGGCCCTCTCCGCCACATCGACTCGGAAGGAGTGACGGGACAGGTCAGCGCTGCCAGCCCCTGCCACTGCTCTGCCCCAGACCCTGCTCACCCAACCACCCCAGCGTGGCAGACCTGGAGCACCAGCTGCATTCTGCCCCACAGACTCCAGCTGCCCTTGTGACTGGCCCTCCCACCACCCAGAGGTATGGCAGCATGGGGAGTGGGGGCTGTTTTCCCTACACGGCGCATTTCTCCTCCCTGAGCCATCGGCGGTGCTGTGCTGTGTGATTCGGCCTGTGACTGCTTTAAGGACCAGCGAGCAGCGAAGCCACTGCCAGCCCCAGGGCAAATGCCCCACTTGCCACTGTCCTGGCACTGCCACTTGCCGTCACGCTGCCTGTGCCATGCCTGGCTGATACTGAGCCCTGCCAGATGCTGCTTGTCAGCTCCACACCATTACTGCCATTGCCCATGGGAAGCCAGGCGGCTCTAGGGTGAGCGCATGGGAGGCAGATGCTGCCCATGGGAAGGGGCTTTGGGAGGGAACTGGGGGGTCCCAGGGGATCAGGAAGGTGACGTGGAGCAGTGTGAGACAGCTGGAGGTGAGGGATGCCTGGAGATGGATGAGGAACATCACGCTAGGTGGGAGGACAGACTGTCCCCATGTACCACACAGCTCACCCCACGGCTGGCCCCACGACACCAGGCCGCTGGTGGCCCCACATGCCCAGCAGGCAGCCGGGAGCAGCCAGCCTGGATGCACGGCGTGTCCCTCTCCACCTCACCCTCCTGTGCCCCTTTTCCAGCCACCACGGTGGAATGCCACCATCCCCAGCTCACCCATTGCCCCTGCGGGTGGAGCAGTTCCTGCTCAGCATGAGCCTGGCTCACCCGGCACCCCGCTAGGGGAGGGTCCCCATGCTGGGGCCAAGGTGGGCACACAGCTGAGGGGTGTGTGGGGAGGGGGGGTCCCCTCCAGCAAACAGGTGCTGGTCCCCAGGGATTCGTTCAAGAACTGGGGGGGTTCTCACCTGGGGAAAGGGAGCTGGACCCCAGAGATATTGTGGGTAGGTGGGGGGCTTCTAGCCAGGACCATGGGGTTTAGCCCTGGATGCAGAGGGGTCTCAGGGATCTTATGAGGCTTGTGGGAAGTGTCCAACCTTGAGGGGGGATCAAGAAGTTGGAGGGTGGGATCAGGGAGTTATCTGAGTTGGAGCACAGACCTGGGCTGCCCATGCCCTCCCCAGGGAGCCATCCTCACTGTCGCCCCATGGACCCATCCCGAGTCACAGCAGCCCTGTCCATCCCAGCACAGGGGATGCACGTCCCCCACAACCCCTCCACCCCAGCTGTGTCCAACGGCCACGTCCTGCTGCAGGCTGGCCAGCAGGGAGGGACGCCACTGCTAATTGCAGACGCACAATGCAATTAACGTGCTCCCAAGCTGCTGCCATCTGTCCCGGCCAGCCTGGGCTCCCTACCCAGGTGCCGACACACTCAGCTGCTCCCAGCACAGTCCCGCTGCTCCCAGGCAGACTCCCACTGGCCTCAAGACATTGCACGGGTCCCGCGAGGTCCCACGCAGCTCCGGTGCTCCCGGCATGGTGCCTGGTGGGAGGCACTGCCACAGGACGAGCCTCCTGGCTCAGGGAGTCCCAACCTGGACAGAGCAGTGGCACGTGGCTCACAGCACTGGAAAAGGCTCCTTGAGCCGTCCAAGCCAGCGCCAGTGAACCTCTGCGTGGGCATCTGTGCTGACGTCTCCCAGGTTTTCCCAGGCTGCCCCTAACAAACCCCGCTGGTGCCGCCACCAGCTGGCTGCCCGACCAGCTTGCCCTTCTCCCTCACCACCATCCCAGCCACAACGGCTCCAGCACTGCCAGGCTAAGGGAGTGCCCGCGGCGCACTGCCCGCTCCGTGCAGAGGCACCCGCAGGTACAGCTCCAGCCCAGCAGCAGCACATGTTGGCACAGCATATGAGCGCCCGGGCGGACAGCAAGCCCGGAGCCCGGCTGCCAGAGGGATGGATCAGTCCCTGTGCAAAGGACACAGCTTCAGAAGCCTCCACACCACCAGCAGTGCCTGCTTGCTGCTGCTCCCTGTCCCCAAAACTGGGGACCCACCAGCATGAGGCTGCAGCCTCCCAGCACAGGAGAGACCCCAGCCCCGCTACACCCACACACACCACTGCCCATCCGGGGCAGCTGGGCAGCTCTGGGGACAGTCCCGGTGACAACCCCACAGCCCTGCTCCGTGCTCAGCAGCACAGGGCTGGGGGGATGCCCAGGCACAGCAGCGCATGAGGCCAGCACAATGGTGCAGTGCTTGCACCAGGAGCTGGTCAGACCTCCAGCGCCCCAGCACGCTCCACCATGACCCGCAGCGGCACACGGCCTGGACAGCACGGCCCGTGGCACGGAGGCGTGGGAGGTGACTGGCAGCCCCTAGCCTGCACCTACAGTGGCGAGGCCGGGGCATGGCCACCGGTGGGGAGCAGCGAGGGCGAACAGACCACGCGGAGCTGCCGGCTGGTTTCATAGGATCTCTTTTACTGACCTCGCTGGGGAGAGCCATGGGTCCATACTGCATGTTTTACAAACACTTCACGGTATATACAAGTCAGGTTTTAGTGTTTTGCCCCCAAAAAGAGATGCTTTTGGATTATCGATCAGCCCCTGCTGCCCTGATGAGAAATGACTGGGAAATCAGGGGAGCACAGGGCCCCGAGGGAGCGGGAGCCCTGGCTCAGGCTGGGCTACAGTACAGTTGCCCACATTAGCATGTCATGCAAAAGCAAAACTGGATAATGAGAATAATAATAACGAATGCTGAGGAATAACATGACTCGATTTACACGTGGCAAATGAGAGCAGGCAGAAAAGAGGAGAGGTGCTGTGGAGATCCGTGGGCGAGCCATGGCACTGTGCCAGGCGGCTCTCCCTGGGAAGGAGGGGGTGCACCTCAGGCACGCTGGCACGGGGCAAGGGGAGGGCCAGGCGACCGCACAGGTGCCTCTCGGGGGGACCGGGTCAGCCAGGACAATTGTGGGGGCTTTGGCACCAACAGCCCGAGCCGGCACGGCCCCTCCGCTGCATCACTTATTGCTTCAGCCCCTGGCCAGGGCCCTGGTGGAGTGTGGCGTGGCAGGGGGACGGGGGGCTGTGTGCTGCCAGGGGGCAGGGGCAGCGGGTGGGCCAGGGCACCCCGCTGCTGGTGGGGGGGCTCCGGTGCTGCAGGGCAGCCCCCACACCCAGGCAGCGTGGCCCCCAGTCTCTGCCCGGGGACTCTGGCAAGTGCAAAGGGAGAGGGAGCACGTCCCAGTGTCCTCAAATGCGGTCCCACTTGCCCCGGGACGGGGGTACGGGCTCCGTGGCAGCGGTGAGGGGAGTTGGGATGGACATCCAGCAACACTAAAACAAAGCGAACAGAAAAGATGGGATGAGACAGGGAGACTGGTCCATGAGATGAAGCCATTGAGCCCAGCCGGCAGCGCTGCGCACCCGCCCTGCACCAGCCTGCTCACCCCCACGCTGCCTCGGCGAGCCACAACTCCTGACCAGGGCCAGCCCTCCCGCAGCCGGAGCAGCTGGGTGCAGCCGTGGCTGAAAAGCCTTCACCGTGGGCAAGTGTAGCCCAAACTGCACATCGGAGGAAAACGACACCCCCCCTGGACATCTCAGTGTCACCGCTGGGAGAGCGCAGTACCCAGCCAAAGCCCCAGCACCAGCCCAGCCAGCCCCGGCAGGGAACGGCAGGGAACCCCGGCTCCAAAGAGTGAGACTGGAAAGGTTGGCATTACCTGTGCTGGTGAGCACGGCCGAGGAGCTGCCGCGTCCCGGGCTCCCCTCAAGCCCATCCACGACTTGCTGACGTCGGAGACCCAGCTAAGGAACTCACCCAGTGGCAAGGGGACTTCTTTGGTGGGACTGGAAAAAGATGTCTGCCAGAGAGAGAGTGCGTTATTGCGGGTGAAGGGAAGGGGAGGAAAACCAAGAGGAAAGGAGTTACCACGAGGAAGAAAAGAAGAGTCCGGCTTTACAGAGATCCGCCTCTTTTCTAACACAAGAGCACACCAGGCTGCTTCAGCGTCCCACGACCCACCCTGTGCTCAGAGGGTCCCATGGCCTCCGCACCCCTCAAGAAGGTCTGGAGAACCCCCGTGGCAAGGTGGAGGGACGCATGGCCAGGCAGTGGCTGGGGTCTGGGCGCAGGAACCGCGCACGGAGCCAGGCTGATTTTGGCAGCGCAGGGCTCTGCTGAGCTCAGGCACGGGCTCTGGCGAAGGCCTGTCAATTCGTTAAGCTACATCAGTGTTAAGAAATCAACCTTGTGCGGAGCACTTCCCAGATACACGGAGAGACAGACAGACAGACAGACAGGCAGACAGACAGGCAGGCAGCAGCAGGTGCGGCCGCCGGCTGGCTGCGACACGAGCCACGTGGGCAGGGAGAGCCAAGCACGGCTGGTGTGTCCCAGCGAGCAGGCGGGCGGGCTGGCGGAGGTGGCAGTGGACACGCAGCAAAGCCCCTCGGTGGGCGAAGCGGCGGAGCGGAGGCAGGTCCCTCCGCATGGCGCGGAAGCACCGGGCAGCATCAGCGCGCACTTACGGTCGGGGCACCGGCTCCGCGGTGCGGTGGTGGGGTTGTGCCAGGAGGCCAAGCTGGGGAGTTGGGGCAGCTTGGGAGCCAGGGTGCAGAGCCCCCTCCTTGCCATGCTGAGGGTGGGTGGAAGGGGTCCAGGCAACAGTTCTGGGGCCGGTGCAGAGCGTCTGGCTGTCCGGCGCCGAGCAGCGGGGAGCCCACGGTGTCCTCCTCTGTCCTGCCAGCATGCCGGCTGTGGTGCACCATGGGAACAGGGTCCTCTCCTCCTTTGGGGTGCAGGGGATGAAGCCGGTAGGGTTAATTACAAAAGAGTCACTAAGTGGTTAGATCAAAAAGACTGAACTGTTTTCCTGTTTTCTGGCTCTGCCCAGCCATGTCCGAGCAGCTAAGTGGGACCGGCTCTGCAGAGGACAGGAACAGCAGCAGGCTCCCGGGGCAGCAGATCTGGGAGGGTAGTGTGTTTTCTCTCTCATCTCTTAATATACAAATACTGTCAGAACAATTGTATATATTAATATATTAGTCTAGTCTTTTTGGTTAAACTTTAGGCACTGCTTTGGAAGAAAAATGGAGTTTAAAAATTAAAAAAAATACTAGTGATTAGCCAGCAGCGTTGCCACATGCGGAGCAGGCGAGGCGGTGGGTTCCTCGGGCAGGGGCCGGCAGGTTTCATGCCACGCGGAGCAGGGGCCCACACAGCCCGAGGTGCTCCCTGCTCGCCTCCTGCCCACAGCGACTGCTTGCGAGGGACAAGGCAAGGGTGAGGGCAGCCACCTCCACGGCACTCTGGGGACCCATGGCGTATCTGCGCCCAAAACTCGAGGAAGAGTAGGAGGAGGAAGAGAAGGTCATGGAGAAGCCAGAACCGGTGGCGTCGAAGCTACCTCGCCTGGAACCCGACCGGGACCCAGTCCGGGAGCCTGACCGTGAGCCAGAGGTGGAGCCAGCACTGCTGACATTGTAGGGGCTGTAGTAGCCTTTGCTCGACTGGGAGGAAGCCTCCAGCAGCCGCAGGCCAGTCCCATCCTCGATCATGCTGCGGTCCATTGCGTCCTTGTAGGAGATCTTGAGCTTGGTTTTGGGGCAGGTGAGATACTTGGAGTAGGTGTTCACATCCCGCAGCTTCTGGGCTGTGCGTGTGTCGATGGTGCCTTTCTGCAGAGCTTCATCCAAGGAGACACGGCCCTCAACATCGGGCTCGATCAGGCCCCCCGTCAGGTACTGCACCTCCAGGAAGCGCTGCCCGGCCTCGTAGTACAGCCAGCCCTTCTTCAGGGCCTGGGCTGCCGACATCTTCGTCTTGGTCCGTGGGTCCTCGAAGCCGTAGAAGGCCTTCTGTGCCAGGTTGATGCGGTCCACCATGATCTTGTCAACCAGACCCTTGTTCACTGCATCAGCAACGGAGCACTTATCACCGGTGTTGGGGTCAATGATGCCCCCGGTGCACGCCTGGGCTTCCAGCAGCCTCTGCCCCGTGATGTTGTCCACGAGGTTGCGGCGCATTGCCTCTGTGATGGACACCTTCTCCAGAGTGTCCGTGTCCAGGATGCCTGCCACTGGCCCAGTCTCCTCAGTCGGGTCGCTCCACATGGATATCTGCGTTCGCGTTGGGGCTGGGCTGACGGTGTAGGAGGAGGATGATCCCACAGAGGATGACCGTGACCGGAAGCCGCTCATGTTGCCAGAGAGCATGTCTGCGAACTCAGTGATGGAAAGGGTGCCTGAGCGGTACTGGTCCAGGGCTGACTGGTCAATCAGGCCCTTGCTGATAGCATCATCAATGTCATACTGGCGTCCCGAGCGCCTGTCAATGATCATCGACTTCACCACACCGTCAGAGGATGAGGTGGTGATCTCCTCCCACTCGCATTCCTGTTCTGACAGCTCCAGGTAGGTCTGGTGGTCGATGAGGCCCTTGCGATAGGCTTCGTACACGGACATCTCCTTGCCTGTCTCTGGGTCAACAATCACCACCCTGCGCTTGCGGACGGAGGACTTGGAAGAGGTCTTCCTCTCCCGCTTCTTCTCCTTCAGGGGCAGGAGGCAGAGGCCGGTCTCTGGGTCAGTGATGCATCGCTCCATGAGCTGCAGGTAGGTGAGGTTCTCCTCCGTGTTGGGGTCGAAGAAGCCCTTGGTGTCATCACTGGGATCCAGCAGGATCTCATTCATCTCCTCGTCAAAGAGGCCCCTCTTGTAGGCAATCTCCACAGGGAGGCGGTGGCTTTCCTCAGGATCAATTATACCTCCTGTAGCAATCTGGGCCTCAAGCAGGCGGATCCCATGGTCCTTCAGGATCAGACCCTTCTTCATGGCCTGGAATAGGGAGATGAGCTTGCCAGAGTAGGGATCCCGGTAGCCAGTGACCGCTCTCTCAGCGGAGAGCAACTTGTCCTTGAACTCAGGACCCACAATGCCCATCCGCACAGCTTCCTCCACTGTCAGTTTGAGGCCCTTGATGGGGTCAATCACGTACCCTGTGGCTGCCTGTGCCTCCAGGAGCTCAAATGCGGTGCCTGGCCTGATGATACCCTTCTTCATGGCCTGGTACACAGACAGCCGCTCCTTTGTGGAGTCCACAAAGACACCAGCAATGCAGCTGGTGCCCTCCAGGAACTTCTTCAGGTTCTTAGAGACCTCTTCGATGGAAGTGAGGCCCTCCTGGAGGCGCTGGGCAGTGGCTTCGTCCATCACCTGTGAACGAACCAGCTCCTCCACCGTGATCTGCTTCCGCAGCCCCCGGAAGGTGAGCTTCCTTGTGTCACAGAGTGGGAGCAGGAGGAGCCCAGTGTTCTCATCCTTTCGGCACCGTTTCAGGAGCTGTGTGTAGCTGAGCTTCTCCTCTGTGGAGGGGTCCACATAGCTTCGCACCTCGCTGGGCTCAGACAGCATGTCATATGTGTCCTTATTGATGAAGCCCCGCTGATAAGCCACCTCCAGGGGCAGATGGAAGCCCAGGTGTGGGTCAATGATGCCACCAGTGGCTATCTGGGCATCCAGGAGCTTTAGGGCCTCTTCGCTAGGAATGAGGTCTTTCTTCATGGCCTGGAAGATAGAAATCTTCTGTTCACTGTATGGGTCTCTGTAACCAGTCACGGCCCTCTCTGCGGACAGGAGCCGGTCATGGATTTCAGGCCCCACCACACCTTTCCTGACTGCTTCATCAACAGTCAGCATCTCATTCTTTGTGGGGTCAATCATGAAACCGGTGGCAGCCTGGGCCTCTAGGAGGGAGCGGGCCACCTCAGAGTTGATCAGCCCCTTCTTCAGTGCCTGGTAGATACTGAGCTTCTGCTTGGAAGAGGGGATGTAGATGCCAGCCACACAGCCCGACCCGTAGAGGCACTTCCAGACAGTTTCCACATCCAGGAGCTCCCGGAAGGTTTTGGAGCCCTGCTTCAGCAGGTTGTAGATGTCTAGAGAGATGATCTTGGCCTCATAAAGGTCCTCAGCTGTGATGCGGCGCCGGACATAGTCATAGGATGTAAGATTCTGCTGCCGGATGATCTCAGTCTTCTCAATGATCTCAATAATGATGATGATCATACGCTCCTTGGACACACGGCCCGACTGGAACTCCTCCATGAGCTGCTTCCGCTGCTCCTCGGGCAGCAGGTCTGAGTGCATGATCTCCCACAGCGACATGGAGGAGCCTGCCCTGCTGCCCACGGGGATGTCCACCTGTGTCTCCTCAAACACCTTCCGTGTCTCTGCCTCTGTATACACCTGGGTGGTCTCCACCACTGCAGGCTTCTCGGGCTCCCGCAGAGGCAGCAGATACAGGCCCGTCTCAGGATCCTCAATGCACTTCTCCTTCAGCTGCTTGTAGGTGAGGTTCTCATGGGTGTTGGGGTCGAAGAAGCCCTTGGTGTCATCAGTGGGGTCAGAGAGGGTTCGATTCATTTCCTCATCAAAATAGCCCCGCTTGTAGGCCACCTCCACGGGGAGACGGTGGCTATTGACAGGGTCAATGATGCCACCAGTAGCAATCTGGGCCTCAAGCAGGCGGATGCCGTGCTCCTTGACAATGAGTCCTTTCTTCATGGCCTGGAACAGGGAGATGGTATTGCCCGAGTAAGGGTCCTTGTATCCGGTGACAGCCTTCTCGGCAGACAGCAGCTTCTCATGCAGTTCAGGCCCAACAACACCAGCCTTCACCGCCTCATTGACATACAGTTTCCGGTTCTTCACAGGGTCAATCAAGAACCCGGTCGCCGCCTGGGCCTCCAGGAGGACCACAGCAGTGCTGGGCCTCAGCAGGTTCCTCTTCATGGCCTCGTAGATGTTCAGCTTCTCCTTGGTTGCCTCCACATAGACACCAGCAATGCAGTCACTGCCATGCAGGAATTGCCTCACCGCATCTGTCTCAGAGAGGTCCTTCACTGATTTCTTGCCTTCCTTCAGCTGCTCATACTGGGCTTTGCTGATGATGCGGGACTCCACCAGCTCACTGGCAGGTACAGGTGCCCGGAGACCACTGAAGGTCAGCTTCTCCTGCTTTTTGGTCTCTGCCTCCTCAATGATGGTGATCACGATCTTGATGATCTTCTCGATGGTCACCTTCCCGGTCTTGTACTGTCGGAGGAGCTCCCGCCTGTGCTCCTCCGTGAAGTACTCGGAGTGGATCAGCTCCCAGATAGTCATTGTCTGGCCCTTCATGCTGCCTACTGGGACCTCTACGGTCGCCTTGTCAAAGCACTCCTTCGCCTGGCTGTCTGTGTAGACCTCCTCCTGCTGCGACTGGATGGCTTTGTCTGACAGGGGCAGCAGGCAGAAGCCCGTCTGCTTGTCACGGTGGCACTTCTTCTGCAGCTGGGCATAGGTGAGGTGCTCTTGGGTGTTGGGACAATAGAAAGCCTTGGCATCATCTCGGAACTCGGCCAGAGCCTCATTTATCTCTGGATCAAAGTAGCCCCGCTTGTAGGCGACCTCGAGTGGGAGCCGGTGGCTGTTCACAGGATCGATGATGCCTCCAGTGGCAAGCTGGACGTCCAGCAGACGGACCCCTGTATCGCTGGGGATGAGGCCCTTCCTGAGTGCTTGGAAGAGGGAAACCGTCTGGCCTGTATAGGGATCCTTGTAGCCAGTCACTGCCTTCTCTGCAGACAGCAGCTTCTCATGAAACTCTGGCCCCACCACCTCAGCCTTCACTGCCTCATCAACAGAGAACAGCTTGTTTCTCACAGGGTCGATGATGAAGCCGGTAGCAGCCTGTGCTTCCAGCAGGGACAGGGCAATCTCTGGCTTCAGCAGGTTTCTCTTCAGGGCGTCATAGAAGGTGAGCTTCTGGCCAGTGGACTCCACTAGGACACCAGCAATGGCATCCGTGCCCTTCAGGTACTGCCGCACAGACTCCATCTCTGCCACATCCTTCACAGACTTCTTGCCCTGATGCAGCTGGTTGTAGAGGTCCTTGTTGATGATTTTGCTTTCCAGCAGCTCAGCAGCGGGCACAGGGGCCCGGAGGCCCTCGAAGCACATCTGGCTCTTTTTCTCGCTTTCCTCCACAACTGTGATGATGATCTTAATGATCTTCTCCACTGTGATCTTGCCAGTCCTGTACTGCTGGATCAGGTCCCGCCTTTGGTCCTCAGTGAAGTATTCAGAGTTGATGATCTCCCAGATGGTCACTGTCTTCCCTTGGAACTTGCCAAACGGTGCTGTCACCGTGGCCTTCTTAAAGACATCCTTAGCTTCTTTGTCGGTGTAGACCAGCTCTCTTGTTTTAGCTGCCTGGTCAGTGAGTGGCAGGAGACACAGCCCTGTGTCTGGGTCAGTCACGCACCGCTCCATGAGCTGCAAGTAGGTGAGGTTCTCCTGTGTGTTGGGGTCAAAGAAGCCCTTGGTGTCATCGCTGGGGTCAGAGAGGACCTGGTTGATCTCCTCGTTGAAGTAGCCCCGCTTGTAGGCAGCTTCTACAGGCAGGCGATGGCTGTGCACGGGGTCGATGATGCCACCAGTGGCAATTTGGGCCTCAAGCAGGCGAATGCCGTGCTCCTTGACAATGAGCTCCTTCTTCATGGCCTGGAAGAGGGAGATCTTGTCGCCCGTGTAAGGATCCTTGTAGCCAGTTACTGCCCGTTCAGCAGACAGCATCTTATTGTGCAGTTCTGGCCCAATCACGCCCTCTCTCACCGCCTCATTCACCGAGAGCCTCACATTTCGCACAGGGTCAATTATGAAGCCGGAGGCAGCCTGCGCTTCCAGGAGAACCAGTGCAGTGCCTGGGCTGAGCAGCTTCTTCTTCATGGCTTCATAGATGCTCATCTTTTGATTGGTGGGTTTGATTAGCAAACCAGCAATGCTGCTGTTGCCCTGCAGGTACTTCTTGATGTCTTCCCGCTGTGAGAGCTCGCCAACACTCACAACACCCTTCACCAACTTGTCTAAACTATCCTTGCTCAAAATGCCAGCATCAGCCAACTTCTCTGCAGATACCTTCTGACGGATGCCATCAAATGCAAACTCTGGCTCCCCGTTCTGTGCTAAGCCATCCACCGCATCTCTGCCATTGGGCACAGCTTTGATATCCAGCAGCTGCGTTGTTGTAACCGTGGCCTCCTCGGGCAGGTCATCTGTCTGGATCATGATCTCTCGTGTCTGGGCCAGGGCAGCCTTGTACTCCTCCTGCATCTGCTCAAGCCTCTCCCTGAGCTTCTTGTTCTCCTCCTCCAGGAGTTTCTCCTGCTGCTGTCGCTGTTTCTCCAGCTGCTGCAGCTCCTCCTGCTTGTGCCGGACGTTTTCCTCTGCTTCTTTCTGATGTTTCTTGGCTTCGTCCAGCATGGCTTTCAGCTGCTGCTTCTCCTGCTCCATCTCCTTCTGCTGACGCTCCTGCTCCGCCTTCAGGTTCTGGGCTTTGTTCACCTCATCTTTGAAGAGCTTCTCCAGCTTCATTTTCTCCTCCTCGATGAACCTCTCCTTCTGCAACAGGGCATCCTTCTCTGTCAGGAAGGTCTGCTGGAGGAGCTGTGTCTCCTGACGGAGCTGTGCCTCCTGGGCCACCTGCATCTGGGGTGGAAGAGAGAACAGCATGGTCAGAAGGCACTGTATGCCCAGGAGGGCAGTGCTGGTGGGACGGCAGGGGCAGGCTGGGGCAGGAGGACAGGCAGCAGGGCTGGCACTGGGCTGGTAGGGCTGCAGTCACCCAACCGCTCTGCTGTGTCAGATAAAGAGTTAAGGGAGCTGGGGTTAGGGAGCCACAGCAAACAACACGTGGGTGGAATGAGCAGGGAAAAGACACAAGCTCTTCTGTGGGGGCCAGGGACCCCCGCCTGGCACCAAGGTTGGGAGCTGGGGATGGCTCCTGTATAAGGAAACGAAATACAGCAGGATGTGCCACAGGGCTGAATAAATGGCATGGGTGGTGGGGATCACCCTCCACAGCAGGAGGTGCCGGCAGCAAGAGAGGGCAGGGGGTGGGAGGTCCTGCTCCAACACCCCACTGCAGGGTTTGACTCATTGCACATGATGTTGGCTCTGCTCACACCCCTGACCCCCACGTGGGGGTCCTTCCCCACAAGTGGCCACTCACTGTGACCCCAGCAGAGGGAGACAGACACTGGGGTGGGAGGCTCAGTGATGCCTCCACCTCCTGGATGGTGCCAACAGCCAGCTCTGCGCCCAGGGTGCAGCTCCAGGGGCAGAGGCTGCATGCCTGTGCTACAGTGACGGTCCTTGGAGACCGGCCAGCATGGCTCCCAGACCCTGGCCAGCCACCCATGCACCTGCTGTCCCAGGACACAGGGCGAGGTGGCTGGGGAGAGGGAGGGCCTCCCTGCATACCACCACCGCTAAGGGGGACCCAGTACCTCCTCCGCCTTCTGCTGCAGCAATGCCGCCTCCTGCTTCAGCTTCTCTTTCTCCTGCTCCAAGTCGGCAATGGCCCTCCGCAGCTTCTCTGCATCCTGGTCGCTCTGTTGCCGCTGGATCTCCAGAGTGTGCACCAGTGTCATCTTCTCCTGCGTGGCCAGCTCAGTCTCATGCAGCCTTTCACTGATCTCCTCTGCCTGCTTCTTGAACCGCTTGGCTTCCTCCTCGGCCTTGGCCTGGGCCATGCTCATCTCCGCCACGTGCAGTTTGAGGCGCTCAGCCTCGGCTGTGATCTCCAGCTGCCGCCGACGCTCAGCCTCCAGGGTTTTCTGGAAACCCTCAGTCTCCTCAGCCAGGCGCTGCTGCATCTGCTCCTTGTCCTCCTGCAGCCGCTTGGCGTGTTCCTGCGCCAGGTCCTTCTGCTTCTGCAGCATTTCCGCTTCAGCTTTCAGCCGTGTGGCCTCCTGCACCGCCTGCATCTTCTCCTTCAGCATCTTCTCCGCCAGTGCCCGCTGCTGTGCCAGGTCGTCCTCAGCCAGCTTCCGCATGCGGGCAGCCTCCTGGGCCTCCACACTGAGCCGGGCGACCTCCTCTGCCACTTGCTTCATCTTCTCAGCCTCCTCCGCCAGGAACTTCTGTGTGTTGTCCTTGTCTTTGAGGATCAACGCCTTGTTCTCCTCCTCAATCCGGCTTTTCAGCTTCGCCAGCTCCTCCATCTGTACCCGGACCTTGAAGAGCTCCTCCTCCACCTGGGCCTTCTGCCGGACAGCATCTGTCACCTCCTCCTTCAGCCGCTGCAGCTCCTCATCCAGAATGCCCTTCTGGTGGTCAGTCTCATCCAGCTGCAGCTTCACCTTGGTCAGTTCCTGCTCCACCTGTGCCTTCTGCCGCAGCGTCTGCTCAGCAAACTTCTTGTGCTTCTCCATCTCAGCATCTGCCAGCTGCTTCTGCCGCAGGGCTGCCTGCTCCGCCTGTGCCCGCTTCGCCGCCTCCAGCTCAGCCTCCTTCCGCAGCTTCTCCGCGTCCGCCTGCGCCTGCGCCTTGGCCTGTGCCTCCTCCTCCGCCCGCTGCTTCAGCCGCTCGGCCTCCTCCACCCGCTGCCGAGAGAGGCTGGCATCCTGCTCAGCCTTGCTGCGCGCAAATTCAGCCTCCTCTGCCGCCCGCCTGGCCCGCTCAGCCTCCTCCCGCAGCCGGTCCAGGAGGCTCTGCTCCTGCTGCCGCGTCTGCAGCAGCTCTTGCTCCTTCTGCTGCACAGCGGCCAGGTGGGCCTTCTCCTCCGCTGCAATCCGCTTCTGTGCTGCCTCCCGTGCCAGCTGGATCTGCCGTTCTGATTCCTTCTCTGCCAGCTCCTTCTGCCGCCTGGCCTCTTCCACCATGGCCTTCAGTCGCTCTACCTCCTCCAGGGCCAGCCGCCGCTGCCGCCCGGCCTCCTCCTCAGCTGCCAGGATAGCCTGCACCTTCTCCTCTGCCTCCCGCCGGCGGCCCTCCTCCTCCAGTGCCAGCGCACGCTGCCGCTCAGCCTCCCGCTCAGCCTGCTCCCGGCTGCGCTGCACCTCCTCTGCCTCCCCACGGATGCGGCTCAGCTCCCGCTCCAGGTCAGTCTTGCCTGCTGAGGCCTTCTCGAAGCTGGCCTTTAGGGCACGGATCTCCTCCTCCACCTGGCGCCGCTGCCGCAGTGTGTCCTCCACCAGGTTTTTCTGCCGCTCCAGCTCGTTCTCTGAGGAGCGCTTCAGCAGGGCAATCTTCTCCTCAATGTCCTGCTTGTGCTGGGCAGCCTGCTCCTCCAGCAGCTTCCGCTGGTAGGCCTCGTCTTCCGCCAGCCGCCGCAGACGCTCATTCTCTGCCTCCTTTTCCTTCAGGGCGATTTCCGCCTCTGCCTTCAGCCGTGAGGCCTCGTTGATGGCCGCCAGCTTCTCCTTCAGGATGCGCTCAGCCTCAGCCCGCTGCCGGCCAGCCTCGTCCTCTGCCAGCTGCCGCTGCCTCTTGGCCTCCTCAGAGAGGGCCCGCAGCCGGGCAGCCTCCTCGGCCAGCTCCCGCAGCTTGCTGGCCTCGGCCTCCAGCCGCTGCTTGGACTTCTCGCTGGTGGAGCGCGATTCCTCCTCTGTCTTGGCCTTGCTCTCCAGCAGGATCTCCATCTCGGCCCGTAGCTTGGCCAGCTCCTCCTCCACCTCCTTCCTCTTCTGGATGGCTTCGCTCACCTCCTTCTTCAGCCGGAAGAGCTCCTCCTCCAGGAGCAGGCGCTGCTGCTCACCATTCTCCATCTCCGCCTTCAGCCGGATCAGCTCCTGCTCTGCCGCCAGCTTCTGCTGGGCTGTGCCCTCCGCCAGCTCCCGCTGCTTCTCCAGCTCCTCCTCCGCCAGCTCCTTCTGCCGCAGGGCTGACTCCTCTGCCTTGGCACGCTTGCGGGCCTCCCGCTCTGCATCCTCCTTCTGCTTTTCAGCCTCCTCCTGTGCCAGTGCCTTCTTGTGGGCCACCTCCTCTGCCTGCAGCCGCAGCCGCAGTGCCTCATTGGCCTTCTGCCGCCAGTGCTCCAGCTCCTTCTCAGCCTCCTCCCGCAACTGCTCAGCTTCCAGCTGCTGCTTCTTCAGCCGCTCAGCCTCCTCCTGCAGATGGGTCACCGTGATGTGCTCCTGCTGCAGAGACAGCTCCAGCTGTGCTGTCTTCTCAGCAAAGGACAGCCGTTTGCTCTGCAGCTCAGCCTCAGCGCTCCGCTGGGCCACCTCCTGGGCCACCTGAATCTGCCGCTCCTTCTCCACCTCTGCCTGCCGCATCCGCCGCTCAGCCTCCTCTGCCTGCAGCCGCAGTTTCTCCAGGTCTGCCACTGCCTTCTGCTTCTCCCGTGCTGCGTCCCGCTCGGCCTGCACCTTGCGCTTCAGCTCCTCCTCTGCCTCCCGTTTCTTCTGACTCTCTTCCTTCACCTGCCGGCGCAGGCGCTCAGCCTCCTCCTGCGCCTGCCTTTTCTGCCGCTCAGCATCCTCAGCACGTGCCCGGAGCTCCTGCAGCTCCGTCTCAGCGCTCGCCCGCTGCTTCTCGGTGTTCTCCAGCTGGAGGCGGATGACGCGGATCTCCTCCTCCACCTTCTTGCGGTTGTACTCGGCCTCCTCAATCAGCTTGACCTTGGACTTGATCTGGTGGTCGGAGTTCTGCCGCAGCTGCATCAGCTCCTGCTGGATGTTCTGCTTCTGCTGCTCGGCATCCACAGCCACCACCTCCCGCCGGGTGACCTCCTCCTGCATGCGGAGCTGCAGCTCCCGCGCCTCTGCCTCCGCCTGCGCCTTGGCTTTGGCGTGGGCCTCAGCCAGCTGCCGCTGCTTCTCCAGCTGGGCCTCCACCTCCGCCAGCCGCTTCCTCTCCTCCTCCTTCAGCTTCTCGGCGGCTTTCTGGAGGGGAAAGAAGGTGCAGAGAAAACAAGAGAGGGGAGAGAGAGAGAAATCACAAGGGATGCGACCAAGCCATGGTGCCAATGCCAGCCACAACCACGCACCACCAAGAGACTGGATGGTCCAGGGCAGAGGGGTGGAGGATGCGCATGGGATGGCTTCGTGTCCCTGGGCCTCCCCACGAGCTGGAGGCGGTGACGCCAGCTTCCAGAAGACGTATGGCAGACGGGACACACGACTACTGTGTCTCACTTAGCACAGCGCAGGCGGACGGGAGACAGGACTGAGAACAGCAGCGTGGAAAGCAGGATGGCCCACGTACCACAGACAAGGAATGGAGCGCGAGCAAAGCCCGAAGCAATGGAGACGAACCCAAGCAGCTTGCACACCACCACCATGCCCAGTGCTGCCTGGGGAGAGCCCTGCCCTGGCCCCCGCAGAGGGGAGCCTCCTCTCATGCTTGCCAGGGCTCCCCATGCGAGAAGGGCCAGCACAGAGAGCCACCACCTTGGGAAAAAGAGAGACCTGGCTGGAGCAGGAGGTCAGCAGGACAGAGGGGAGTGGGTGTGAGAGAGGTGCCAGCAGAGCCTTCCCTGCCAGGAAAGCCTCAACGACGTGGAGAGCAATCCAAGCTCCGGCCCGTGCTGCCCCACCTGGTCCGAATCCCCCCCACACTGGGCCTCCTCCAGGCAAGCCAGCCAGCCAGATGTCTGCTGAAGGGCTGATGTGGCTTGTGCGTGGCTTGGGGCCATGCCGCAGAGCACTCTGTGCTGGATGCACCACAAGCAAGGCAGGCATACACTCCGTGCAGTGCCTAGGCACAGGCAGTGCATGTGCAGGTGAGCCGGACCCCTGCGCTGTGGGGCTGGGTCCCCTCGCGCCACCCCAGGCCCTGCAGCAAGGGCCCAGGAACAGAAGCAGAGGAGGGCGAGGAGCATGGGGGTGAGTAGATCTCCAAAGGGCAGGGGTGCAGCAGGCAGGAGGGGCGCGCAGGCTGCTGGCAGCCATGAGGTGAGGCGGAGGGGTGCCGTGGGGAAGGGGACATGCGCAGAGTGAGTACCTGGTGCAGGGATGCCAGAGTCATCCTGGTTTTTTACCCTCCATTAGATCCCCACCAACACAAACATCCCCCAAGACAAAGCACTGGCAAAGCGGCTCGACTTCCAAGGGCAGAAACCAAGAGTTAGAAAGGTTACCAAGACAGAACACCCGAGGGCTCCGGTCCCGCGGCGCCCGAGCACAGCTTTCATGCGGAAGGCAGATGCTGACTGCACTACGTGTATCTGGGAAGTGCCTACTACCACCAGTCACACCAGAGCCCAGTGGTGCCTGGAGCTGGCTCTGCATGCTGCCCCGGCCAGCCCTCTCAGCTCAAAGACCTGCTGTACCCAGAGCCAGTGGCTTCAGTGCCGAGGAGCCCAGATCAGAGCAGGGTTAGAGGCCGCGGGCCAGCGTTAGTGATGGGGGGCCGGCAGTAATCATGAACCATGTTCCCCGTTGTTATGCAAGAAAGAGAATGCAGCCGGACTCATGCCACCCCACGTGCCCACACGCCGCTCCCCTACCTCCTCCTCCTCCAGCCGCCGCAACGTCTCCGTGATGAACTTGATGTACTGGCTTGTGAGCGTGGTCAGCTCGCTGTACCGCGTCCGCAAGTCCACATACTGCGGCAGACAGCAGGGGTCAGCAGGAGGGAAGCACACCCATGGCACACCCCAGCCCAGCTGCCTGGCACCCCAGCGGTGAAGGGGCCAGATGGAGACAAGCCTCTGCGCCAGCCCCCCATTGTGCCCACCCCTCCAGCAAAGGGCTGCAGCCCTCTGCTCCTGGGGAAGCAGGCACCCCAGGCACGGGCGTGGAAGGTCCCCCCCTCACCTCCTGGATGATGCTGTCGGATGCAGACTGCACTTTGGGCTTCTTGGCTGGAGAGGCCATTGGCTCCACTTGTGCCTTGAAGCTCACCAGCTGCAGCTCATAATCCTGCCGGGGAGAGAGGTCCTCAGCATGCCGGGCAGCCTCCCTGGTGAGCCCCCCTCCCTGGCGAGCCCTTCAGGGCTGCCTGGCACTAGCCTGCCACTCCCCAGCCCCACATCTGCCCCGGCACCCCAGGGAAAGGCAGCCCAGAGAGGGCACGCACAGCTGGCAGGCACACCTTGATGGCATCGATGTACTGCTTGGCATAGCGCTGACATTCCTCCACCTTCTCCTTGTTGCGGTCACACTCCTCCAGGAGTTTCTGGGGAAAGACACTGGGGTGAGCTCAGGCACCCCGTGGCCACCCTGCTGCAGCCAGGGACAGCCACGATCACTACTCAAGCCAGCCTCACTCGCCCCGCTGTGTGCGGTACCTTCTCCTGCAGCAGCTGCTCCCGCACAGTCTTGCTGTCGGTGATGGGCACTGCCTGGATTTTCTCCTGCCGCTGCTTTGCATCCTGGATCCACTGGAGCAGCCCATCACAGCTCTCGCGGTAGTACCGCAGCTGGCGTCCCAGCTGGTCCAGCTCACGCTGGCGCAGGTCTGTTTGGGTGAGGACAGCTTGCCAGCGCTCCAGCAGCTGCTGGACTCTTTCTCGGTAGCGGTCCAGGTCCACGTCACGCTCGCTGTGGCCCCTGACCATCCGTTCGTTGACATCCTTGGCCTTGCTCAGGTCAGTTTCCAGCGTGCTGAAGAAGGGCTGGTGCCCCTCCGCCTGCGTGCGCAGCCGCTGCAGCAAAGCGAGAACAGGTCAGCCCTGGCCCCAGCCCCCACCAACTCCCCCCCACTGGGCACGGTGCTGCCCCAGCCACTACCTTCAGCTCAGCCTTGCTGGCCTCCAGCTCTCTGAGGTCAGCTGGCACGGTCTGCACATCCTTCAGCTGGTCCTCATACTTCTTGACCAGCTCCTCCGCCCCCTGAGTGCTGCGGATCACCAGGTTGATGGTCTTCAGCCTGCAGAGAGAGAAGATGGGCTCAGCCAGTGTTGAGCAGCAGCATCAGTTGGCACACGGCCACGAGCTCACAGGAAGGGACGGACACGCTGGCACAGCCAGCTTCCTCCAGACCTCATCAGCCCACCCCTAGCCAGAGCAGGCTCATCCCAGCTGATGATCATTTTCCCCAGCCCAGGATGACCAAGGAGCCGCACAGGGGCTGGGCACTCACTTCTCCAGGTAGATGCTGGAGAGGCTATACACCTGGTCCATCTTCTGCAGGGTGATTTCCAGCTCTGAACGCAGGACGGGGGCTGAGCTGGCCTGCTCTGGCTGGGCCAGCACCTTCTCTGTCTTCTCACTGACCTTGTCCAGGTTCTTCTTGATGCCCTCCAGCTCCAGGTGGATTTGCTGTGGAAAGAGAAGGGTCCCACACTCCCTGCTTGTGGCTGATCTCCCACGTCACACCATGTCAAACACCACATCCTGCCAGCCAGGACCTGGGCTGCAAGGCCCCCAGTCACCCCCAACCCCAGCAGAGGAGCAGAGCAGAGAAGGAGAACCATCGCCGTCCTGGGTGCCAAGATCCCCATCCACATGCGCTGCACACCTGCACACACGTACCTGCTGCTCGGTGATGCGTTGGGCGCATTCCTTGACCGGGTCCTTGTCGAGGGGCAGGCGGATCTTGTGGATGGTGCGGGTCTCGCAGCTCTCTAGCTGCAGACGGATGTCCTTCAGGTGGGAGATGTAGCTCTTGCAGAGGGACTCATCCTGCTCTCCTGTGGGTGCACCGGGGACAGCTTAGCACCTTCCCACTCCCTTTGTGCCATCTGCATCCCCAGGAATGGAGGGGACACCCCTGAGAGAATGGGGTGACAGAGCAGTCCATGGCAGGGAGGAGGGGGCTCACCTTTCTCTTGGCTGCGCAGCAGAAGCTCGTACTTCTGGGTGCAGGCATTGTACTCGCGCTCCACCTGCAGCCGGTCGTCGGGCTGGAAGCTCTGCGAGTCCTGGCTGTCCCGCAGGAACTGCTGGTAGTGGGTCTCCAGGCTGCGTAGGACCTGCCGGCACTCCTCCACCTGCATCGTGCGGAACTGGAGGGGGACAAAGGGTACCTTTAGCCCTCACTGCCTGAGCAGGACTTCCAGGGATCCTGTGCTGGGCCCGGCACTGCCCCATGCTGGCATCGGGACCAGGGACTCACCGTCAGGTGGGACCAGGACTGGATCTGCTGGATGTCACGGATAAGGTACTGCCAGGAGAGGAGGCTCCTCATGTCCAAGTGCAGCTGGTGCCAGAGCACGAGGAGGTGCTGGTGGGTCGTCTCCAGCCTGGGGAGACATGGTGTGAGGTAGGGGGCAAGGGAGTAGAGTGGCGGGGACTCCATGGTAGGGCAGGGAGCCAAGGTGGGGCCACTGGTGGGTCAGCTGGCGCTCACCTGTGCACGGCATCCAGTGCCTCCTTGTTGGGGGGTGGCACAAGGAAGCAGACGGAGGGAACGATGGCCTCGCTGCCAGCGGCACTCAGCACCTTCCACTTGTAGGGCTGGGCATTACTGAGCAGGGCGCACTCATCGTTCTTGTGCACCGTGATCTGCGGGGCCAGAGCGGCATGAGCCCATGGTGAGGTGTCTCCGCGCAGCCCCCCCGCCCCCCCACTGCTCCCCGTTTCTCCTCGCACCTCCATTTGCTTGTAGTCACAGACAGCCTGGATGGGCGGGCGGCCCTGGAGGGGCGTGCTGGGGCTGCGGGGCTTCAGCTGGACAATGGTCTTGGCGCGGCGGGCCAGCCCGGCCAGATGCCCCTCATACTCAGCCAGCTGGTCCTTCTGCTCCTGCAGGTGCAGTGGGGTCAGGGGCACACTGGGGTGCTCCCCTCCACACTGGGCCCCACGGCTGGGGGGGGGTGGGGGGTGGGGAGCTGGTGGCAGGGTGGGGGTGGGAGGTTGCCCAACCCCACAGGGGTCCCAGGGTGTGGAGGGGGGTCACTGCAGTGGAGTCTGCAAGGGGGAAGAGGATTACTGGGGGAGCACTGGAGGGGAGGGTGGAGGGGGTCACTCCTGCAACAGGGTCTGCATGGGTGTGTAGCGGTCACTGCAGCGCTGGGGGTCACTCCTGGGGCTGCAGTGGGGCTCACACACTGGGGGGTCACCCCGGGGCTGCAGTGGGGCTCGGGCATTGGGGGACACCCCAGGGGCTTCCGTGGGGCAGGTGGGGGTCCCTCACCATGCAGTCCTGCAGTAGGTCCTCCAGGCGCGTGACCGTGATGCTGCGGTCACACGAGTATTTCTTCTTCATGTTCTCCTGCGTCTTCCTCAGGAACTCCTCAGCCTCCTTCACCTCGGCGAAGAACTGGAGGGAGGTGGAGGAGTCAGCAGGGCTGGGTGCCCATGGGCAGTGGGGCCGGGGAGGGCCCTTCCTGCCCACCCCCCTTCCCTCCCTGCCCCCCTACCTGGAAGTATGCACTGTTCTCCTTCAGGTGGGCTTCAATGCAGCAGCAGAGCTGGAGCATCCAGCTCCACTGGGTCTGCAGGGCTGCCTGGAACGCCTGAAACAGGGATGTGTCACCCTGCCCTGCCCGCATCAGCACCAGCATCGCTGCTTCTGCCCGCTGCCAGCCCCCACCCAGCCCAGGCAGCTGCTTGCACTGCCACAGCCCCCCCGTGCACTGCCCACCACCCCACAGGCTGTGCCCCACAGCACTCCACATCCTACACCAATGAGCCACACTGCACCCCACAGCAGTGACCCACAGTGCTCTACACCCTGTGCCCCACACCAGTGCTCCCCCCGCTGCCCCTCACCTCCAGGGTCTGCCTGCCCGGGTGCTCCTCCCGCAGCAGCCGGTCCCCGGTGCTCTGCAGCTCTTTGATTCTGCGCTCTCGCAGCTCCAGCTCCCGCATCAACCCCTGGGGGTGGGGGTGGGGGTGAGTGCCCACCCCCGCAGCACCAGCACACACGTGTGTGTGCGTGTCTGTGTCTGCATGTGCCTGGGGTGCAGGCACCTTCCTGCCCCCACCCCAGAAAACTGCTGGGGACCAGCAGGAGGAGGATGACCAGGGCAGTGTGGGTGGGTCCAGCACCCATCAGAGGAGCCTGCTGGGGTGGGGGGCAGGGGGGCTGGCAGGCATGGGGCAGGGCAGAGACAGGGTGTGGGGGGACAGGATCAGGGGGGATGAGGGACAGGGCTGGGGGTGCTTGTGGGGGAAACACAGAGGCTGGGGGTGATCGGGCGGGGGTGGACATGGGTGCTGGGGGTGCTCAGGGATGGGATATGGGGGCTGGGGGTGCTCAGGAATGTGACATGGGTGCTGGGTGTGCTCAGGGGGAGACACAGGACCTAGGGGTGCTCAGAGTGGGGACAGGGGTGCTGGAGGTGCTCAAGGACGGGACATGGGTGCTCAGGTGCAGACACAGGGGCTGGGAGTGCTCGGGGATGGGATGTGGGGGCTGGGGATGCTCAGTGTAAGGACGTGGGTGCTGGGGGTGCTCAGAGGTGGGGACATGGGGGCTGGGGGTGCTCAGGGATGGGATATGGGGACTGCAGGGTGCTCGCAGGGGGGACACAAGGGGTGCTCAGAAACTGCTGGGCGGGACAGGCGTGCAGAGGTTTGCAACACCCCAAATGCAGCTGGGGGGCCGTGTGACCATCAGTGGCAGTGCAAGTGCAGCAGCAGCAGCCATGGCAGAGGCAGGGTTAAGGGACTGAGGGTGCTGAGCGATGCAGAGCACAGATTCGGTATCGATAGGGATCAGGGAGCTGAAGAAGCAGAGCTGGCAGGAGGAGGAGATAAGAGCCTCGAAAGCAGAGTTAGGAGGAGGAGGAGGAGATAAGAGCCTCGCAAGCAGCAGCGTGGCACGGCAGGGCTGTGCAGCAGCCAAAGAGCATCCTCTGCCACAGCATGCAGGGAGCACCTCTGAAAATCTGTCACCACCAGGCTAGGGGGACAAGGACCATGCAGGATGGCCACATGCAGGGACAGAGACTGTGCAGGACAGCCGTGCATAGGGACAAGGAGCAGGCATGATGGCCGTGCACAGGGATGGGGACCATGCAGGATGTCTGTGTGCAGGGACAGGTACCACACAGGACAGCACTCCCCAGGCTCTCTCCGTACCGAGTAGTTCTCCTTCTTGGCCGTCATGTTGGGGTTGTGGTCACTCCAGTCAAAGTTCACCTCCTCCTCCTCCTTCTCATTCAGCCACATCAGCTCCTTGGTGGCAGCACTGACAAAGCCATGCAGACTCTCCAGGTGCCGCAGCCGGGACTTGGAGGAGTTCTGGGAATGGACGCAGGGATGGGCTGTGTCCACATCCTCCTTCCCACGTCTCCTTCAACATCTTCCTCCCCACACATCTCCCCCCTGCATCCTCCTCCGCACACATCTCCCCCCTGCATCCTCCTCCCCACACATCTCCCCCCTGCATCCTCCTCCCCACACATCTCCCCCCTGCATCCTCCTCCCCACACATCTCCCCCCTGCATCCTCCTCTCCACACATCTCCCCCCTGCATCCTCCTCCCCACACATCTCCCCCCTGCATCCTCCTCCCCACACATCTCCCCTCTGCATCCTCCTCTCCACACATCTCCCCCCTGCATCCTCCTCTCCACACAACTCCCCCCTGCATCCTCCTCCCCACACAACTCCCCCCTGCATCCTCCTCCCCACACAACTCCCCCCTGCATCCTCCTCCCCACACATCTACCCACATCCTCCTCCCCACACATCTACCCACATCCTCCTCCCCACACATCTACCCACATCCTCCTCCCCACACATCTCCCCCCACATTCTTTCCCCACAGGTCTCTCGCATGTCCTGCACCTGCTCCTGTCGCCCCCCACCTGGGCACTCACCAGCAGCTTGCCGTACTGCAGGTCCAGCTTGCCCAGACACTCCTGGTAGGCGTTACGGGGGCCAGGGGAGAGCTGTGCCTGGGGGAAATGTGCTGTGAGCTGGGGGCCCTCCCGACCCACCTCCTGGGGACGGTAGCACCCCACCCCCGCAAAGGTAGGGACCAGGAAGGAATGCTAACACTGGGAGCACCGCAGCAGCATCCAGAGCCATGTGGGGCTCCACAGGGTACCAGAGGTAGCAGCGCCCACTCCCATTGCCATGTCCCCCCACCCACAGGGGCTGGGTACGGGGCAGCGCGTGGGCAGCGGAGGAGCCAGTCCTGGGGCAGGAGGGGTGCCAGAAGGGCAGCGGCATGCCCTCGGGACACTGTAGCCCCTGTCTGACCTGGGCACCCCAGGGCACAGAGGAGCTCCAGAGTGGGCAGTGGCAGCCACAGTGCCTGGGGGACCCCCAGGAGCAGGGGCCATGGGGGGTGGCTCACCTCATCGGCCCGTGCCCGCTCAATCTTGGCACGGAACTCCTCGATGGAGTGGTGGAGGCCACGGTGGCTGCCCAGGTGGGACTCCACAGTGGGTAGGTCCACGCCCCACTCAGCCGCTGCCAGCCGCCGCTGGTTCTCCTCCACCCAGGCCAGCAGGTCCTGGAGGTACCGCAGCGTGGCCTCATCCAGCTCCTGCCGTGGCCGCTGCCCCAGTGGCACTGACACTGCTGCAGCTGGCGCACCTGACTTGAGTCGCAGGTTGTACTCGGTGCGGATGGCCACCAGGCGCTCGTGCAGGCGGTACACCCTGTGGGCAGGCGGCACATCAGCACGGGGGTAACGGGGAGTAAAGGGGGCACGGGGGCCATAGGTGACATGGAGGACTCAGAGGACACAGGGGACAGGGAGGACATGGAGGGCTCGGAGGACATGGAGGCATAGAGGACGTTGGGGAGCACAGGGCACACTGGGGGCACAAGGGACGTGGAGGACAAGGGGAACATGGAGGGCTCAGAGGACATGAGCAGCAAAGAGGACATGGGGGACACGGGACTCACAGGGGACATGGAGGGCAAGGGGGACATGGTGGGTAGAGGTCGTGGGCTGTTCCTGCAGCCAGGCAAGTGCCAGGGTGCCCTGCGTGGGGCACACTGCATGAGGCACCAAACCCCACGTGGCCATACCTGCGGTACATCTGTTCCCCCTGCGGGTGCCGGCCGTCCTTGAGGGTCTGCACATCGTTGAAGAGCAGCCGGATCATGGCGTCTGCCTTGTCCAGGTCCCGCTCGATCTCAGCTGCCTTCTGCGGTGGCTTCCCCGCATTCAGCAGTCGGATGTCCTGGGGACAGGGCATGGTCAGGGGCACAGTCAGGGCACGGTCAGCACCCCATGCACCACTCAGCACCCCCCCTGCACTCCCGCAGCTGGAGCCGCCTCTCACCGACTGAAGCAGGGTGTCAGCCTGGTTGAGCTGCTCCTCGCAGAGCCCTGACTCCATCTGCAGCTTGCTGACGATGCGCTGCAGCCGCTCCAGCCTGCGTGGGGAGATGGTGGGGCTGGGGTCAGCACACGGGCATCAATCCCACCCGTGCACAGCACAGGTCCTGCCCTGTGGGGCACCCATCCCGTCCCTGCATGGCACAGATCCATCCCTGCACACCCAGCAAGGACTCTGTGCCAGCACAGATGCTGTACATTCATGGCACGGATCCTGTCCCTGCATAGCGCAGATCCCATCCCCACACAGCACGGATCCTGTCCACGCACAGCCTAGATCTCACTCCACACAGCACGGATCCATCCCTGCACACCCAGCAGGAACCCTCTGCCATCACAGATCCTGTATGTTCATGGCATGGATCCTGTCCCTGCACAGCCCAGATCCCACCCCTGCACAGCACAGATCCTGTCCCCGCACACCCATGTTCATGGCACAGATCCCATCCCCACACAGCATGGATCCTGTCCCTGCACAGCCCAGATCCCACCCCACACAGCATGGATCCATTCCTGCACATCCAGTAGGGACTCTGTGCCAGCTCCACTCTGATCCCGCCCCCACAGACTGGGATCTCATCCCTCTCTGGGCCAGGAGCCCTGTCCTGCTCCCTATCCCACTCCTCATCCTAGCCTGCTCCCCGTCCCACTCCCCAGCCCAGCCCGCTCCCCAGCCCACTCCCCATCCCATCCCATCCCATCCCATCCTGCTCCCAGCCCCGCCCCCCCTCCCATCCCATCCCGCTCCCGCCCACAGGCAGCGCTCCAGCCCCACCCTGCCTGCCCGCCCACTGCCCTCTCCTGCCTGCGCTGCCAGCTCCAGCCCCGCTCCCTGCCCGCGCTGCTGCCCCGGCGAGGCCTGGTGTCCCCGGCTGCCGTGCGAGCCCCCGGGGGGACAGGGCAGAGCCCAGCTGGTGGCAGGGGCACCAGCGCCCGGCTGCCGTGCGGCGCCTCGCTCGGGGCCAGCGGCTGCTCCAGCTTCCCGGAGCTGGGCAATGACTCATGCGCTGCGGTTCCATCGCCGGCGGGACGGGGGGGCCGGGACACCCCACCCCGGCCCGGCCCAGCGGTTTGGCAGCGCAGGGCGGGGAGCGCATGCCAGCCCAGCCCAGCCCCCCCGGCACCGATCCCCCCCCGCGGCACTCGCCTCTCGAACTCGGCCCGCAGCAGCTTCTCCCGCTCCAGGACGGCCACGTGCAGCTTGCCCCATTCCTTCTCCACGTCCAGCGGGTGGTACCCGGGGGGCACCTTCAGCTGCCCGGACTGCACAGCGCCCTGAGCCCCACCCCCCACCCCCCCGGAACGGTCAGACCACCGGCCCCGGCCCCCCCAGGCAGCCGGCGGAGGGGGGCCTGGCAGAGCAGCCCCAGCTGCGGGTGCCACGTCTCCGCTGCTTCGTGCTGGAGGCAAAGCTTTGCGGGGGGTGGGAGGGGGGTGGGAGAGGCGCGGGATGGCCTCTGCCCCAGCAGGACGTGGCGCAGCGTGCTGAGGACTGCTGTGGGACCTCACTAACGCCGGGACCCCCAGGAGCCCAGATCCCATGACACTTGCCCCTTGGGACTCCCAGACCCTCAGGACCCTGGCCCTCCTCACCCCTGGGGACCCGAGACCCCTGGGACCCCAAGCCCCCCAGAACCCCAGTTCTCTGGGACCCTCAGCCCCTCCAGACCCTAGCGCCCTTGGGACCCCAGACCCCTGGGACCTCCACTCCTTGTGACCCCCCGGCCCTCAGGACCCTGGCCTCTTGGGACCCCAGACCCCTGAGGCCCCCAGCCCCCCAGGACCCTCAGGCCCCCAAGCATGGCTGGCACCGGGTGCTGCTCACCTCCAGGGACTGGAAGATGGCCTTAGAGCGATTCTTGTCGGCCTCCTTGGCTGGAAGCTCTGTCTCCTTGAACTTCAGGAACTGACGCCAGAGAAACTGCCAAATGGGGGGCAGCTAAGGTAGGCAGTGTGGATCTCCCCAGGTGTCACGACCCCCTTTCGGGCATTTCCCCCTTGCCCCCCCCCCCAACACCATTTTCCATGCATGTGAGGCCAGTGGGAAGGAAGGGACCGGGTGGGGAGCTGGTGTTTGCCACTGGTGACTCAGACAGAGCCTGGAAAGAGTGAGTCAGAGAGGCCCTCCCACCCAGGGCTCCCCAGCTCTGCCACGGCACGGCTGCCTGCTCCCCAGCACCTCCTGGCCAGCACCAGCACCAGCACCAGCACTGGCACCGAGCCCTCCTCTGCTTCACATCCCCCAGGGTCAGGCTGCATGGACCCAGCTGGGGCTGGTGGCAGGCTCGGCGATGGGCACTGCCATGGCTGCAGCTGGGTCTCCGTGTTCTCCCAGTGGCCAGCATGAGCTTGCAGCGCGGCACGGCTGGGTGTGTGCTGGCCCGGGGTTGCCCGCACTGGGAGGACTCGCCACAGCATGAGCCAGCCCACAGCCAGGCCACCAGCCAACTGAGCCACTGCCAAGCACCTCCCCGGGCACCGGCATGGCTCACGGGGGACTTTCATCCCCTGCCAACACTGTCCCAGCTCCCTCACCTCAATCTCCTCATAGCTGGCAGGGAAGCGGCGCTCCTCAAAGAGGACGGTGTGCTGACGGATCCACTGCAGCAGCATCGTCACCACCTCATAGTACTCCTGCCAGCGCAGCTGTAGCTCCTGGGCAGGGGGGGAGGCACGTGGGGCCGGGCGCCCACCACAGGGGGAGGTGGACACGCCCCGGCCCCCAGACTCACATTGGCCTTGACGCCGTCCTGCACCTCGGGCACGCGGGGCATGGCATCGTAGAGTGAGGAGACGTAGGTGATGATGGACTTCTCGTCCGGCTGTGGCACATCCACATCTGCAGAGATGGAGGGCGGTCAGGTGGGGGGAGATGTGACCCCAGGTTGGGGAAGGATGGGAGCTCTGCAGGGAAGGTGACACCCTCGCAACTGGGTGCCCCAGCCCATACCTTCGGGGTCCAGCAGGCGCGTCACCCCCAGGTCCCGCTCCGCCACGGTGAACGCCTGGTCCAGGTTCTCCAGGTTGCTCTGACGGTACACTCGGTTCATGTCGATCAGCATGGGCCTGCGGGCAGCAGGGACTGGTCTGTACAGGTCCCGCTGGGGACCCCACTGCCGCTGGGGCAGGGTCCACACTGACGGCACTCTCCTGCCACACATGGCAGACAGCCGGGCCGGGGCTGCCGGCAGCGCCCTCCACCCACCCTGCCCCACAGCACAGGTTCCCAGCAGGCATGGGTGCCGGTTGTTTGAAAAAACCCCTGGGGACAGCGGGTCGAGCCCCCCGCACCTCTGAGGGGTCACCCCACACCCTGCGCACCGTGCCACAGGGGCACCGGCGGCTGGCGAGACCCCAGCACCCTTGCCCACAGGCAGTGGGAGCCAGGGACACCTTGATGGCCCCGAGCATGGGCCCCGGAACAGGCAGTGTCCCTGTGGCACAGGCAGCAGCCCCAGCCCCCCCAGCCCAGTGGGGGTCCCAGCCCCCAGCCCCATGCCTACAGCTCCCTGAGGCGCAGGCTGCGCTGGATGGAGTAGAAGGAGCCGCTGATGCCGGGGGCCACCGGGCACTCGGGGACGTCTTCGCAGACCATCACCACCCCATCCTCCGCCCCCGGCAGAGCCCGTGCCAAGCTCCCTGTGCCGTGCCGCCGCAGCTGCTTCCTAGCCCGATGTCGCCCGCTCGGCTCCATGGCGGGACCAAGCCTGGCGCAGCAGTCGGTGAGCTCCTGCTGTGGCGGCAGTTCGGTGCCGAGTGCGGTGTGGCACGGTGCGGCACAGCGCAGGTGCCTCCTCCCACCCCGCGCGGCACGCCTGCACGTACTTGTGCTCCCCAAAGGCATGTGGCGGCCCCGGCAGAGCCCACGGGGGCCTGCCTGCCCGCGCCCCGGCACGCTGCGGAGGGCACAGCGCCCACCGCCTGGGGAGCTCAGCGCCCGCCTGCCCGCACAGGCAGCAGGTCGGCAGGTCGGGCGGGAGCGTGGGAAGGTAGCTGAGCCATGCGGCTCCCCGTGCCGCCAGGGCACTGCTGGCACAGGCTGATGGGCTGGGACTTGTCGGATGCACGTGCCTGCATCGCCCCAAAGCGGGACTGGCGCAGCTGGCCCTGCCAGCAGCTGGTCCCAGTGAGCACGCGCCTGCCCTGCGCGTGGCATCACCCTGCACTGCCAGCTGCTGCAAGGAGCCAAATCCTGCCAGCATCGGAGCTGCTGTCCCCACCACAGCGGCCAGGAGCCCCGGCTCACCCAAGAGCCGGCAGCCCAAGCCAGGGGATGGTTGTGCCAAGGGAGGCTCGGCACCATGGGGACAGGGCTGGCGGTGCTGGGTCCCTGCTGGGGAGACAGGAGCTCTGTGCCCACTGTGGGTACAGCACAGCCCAGCACGCTGACCCAACACACAGCAGCCAGAAGCAGACCTGGCTCCGCTCTACCTACTTGTGCCGGTGGATGATGGCATTGAAGAGGCGCCCATCCCGCCAGCTCGTGGTGAAATTGTCACAGCGCAAGCCCTGGTAGTCCTCCACCATCCGCTGGGACCAGAGCAGCAGCTTCTCCTTGGCTGTCATGTCCTCTGACTGCCCCGTCACCTGGATGTCTGAGATCTGCCAGGACAGGGAGGTTTGCGCCGGCCCATCCATCATGCACACGCACACTCCATGGGGGCTGCCACCTTCTCCACCGCAGCCTGTGCTGGTGATGCCCCTGCTCCAGGGACCAAACCAGCACCAGGAACCCCCGCCAGCACTGCAGAGCCCTAGCCTCCCAGCATCGCCAGCACCACCACCGCTGCCCCCAGTCCCACCACTGCACACAGCTGAGACAGGCCCCAGGGCTCTGGGCTCACCTGGAAGTGGAGGATGATGGTCCAGATGAGCCCCAGTGTCAGCTTGGGGTTGCCATCAGCAATGTCATCGTTGCGGATGTTGACAAGCTTCACCTGCGAGGCCAAGACACACAGGAGCTGTAGGGAGGGCAGGGAGCATGCCCCAGCCCCAGGGGTCCCTGGGGGGTGTCCCACCAGACCAGCAGCCCCGCAGCCCCCCCTCACCTGGCGATGCTTCAGGTAGTTGAGGGCAATCTGCACGTTCTGCAGCTTGTGGAAGCGCATCCTGCCCTTCTCCCGGGGCTGTGGGGAGAGCGGGGGGTGATGAGCCACGGCCCTCACCAGGCACAGCCCCACCAGGACACCAACCCACCACCCTGGCTCCCCCACGCATGCGAGGGATGCTTGGCACCGAGCGCTGCGTCCCCATCATGCACTGTCCCAGCCCCTCTCAGTGCTACACATGCCGATGCCACACGCCCTCCGCACTTTGTCCCCACACTGCCGCCGGGGAGGGGACATTTCCCGACTCTCCCCTCACAAAGCTGCCAGCTGGGGCCAGTCCAGCCAAAACTGTCCCCAGCCCCAGCAGGGCCGTGCTGTCCACACAGTGCCGGGGCCACCAGCTGCCGTGTCAAGGGAAGCCAAGCACCAGGCATGGTGCGAGAGCAGCATCCACAGCACCCTTGCTTCCCGTCACACCCCACCGAGCACCAGCCCCTGCCTGAAACACGGCAGCTGCCTGTGCAGGCAGGACAGGCAAGATGAGCGCAGGCATCGGGCACCCCACAGCCACAGGGGGTGCAGCACTGGGGCCTGTGTCCCCTGCCACCACGGGTGGGCATTGCAGCTGCTGCCCAAGGTAGCTCTACCAAACCGGTCCCGGCCAAGGTGCCACCATGCCCTGCACTCCTGTCCAGGCAGTGCACGTGGAAGCGGGCAGCACGGACCCGTCAGGAAATCCTCTGCCCGTCCCACGGGGCCGTGGGCAGGAAGCACGGCCGGACCGAACAATGGCAAGCGCGGCTGGCCTCACCACCGGATCCTGTGCCTGCGCTTCCCTGGCCACAGAGCAGTGCCGGCCCCACAGCACAGGCACAGCCCAGCCCTGTTCTACCCCTGCCCACGGCATCCCAGCAGCACCGCTCACCCTGCCCTCGCCAGATCCTCGCAGCCCATCCTGCCCACAGTGGGGCCGCGCTGGAGGTAGCATGCAGCTCCCTAGCACGCTCCAGTTTCAACCCACGGCAGGGACAAAGTGCCACCACATTGGACAACTCACCCAGCAGGAACCTCCCCACCCCAGGGGTCCCCAGCTGGGGTCCCCTGGGCAGCTCCTGCCTGGACAGACTCCCCCACAGCCACCGGCCCAGCAATGAAACCAAATGCTTCACCAGCAGTGGCTGTGCCTGGCAATGGCTGCCAGAAGGGCCAGGGAGCCCCCCGAGTCCCCCGTCTGCCACTCAGCAATGGACCAGGGTCTCTTCTGCCCCACAGGTGTGGGGCACAGGGGAAATGCAGCTGGTTGGGGCACAGCCAGGCCCCAACAGGGGAGCTGGGGGGGTCAGCAGCCGCAGGGGCATCCCCCTCACCAGGTGCCCTGGGACCTCCAGCAGCCCCAACCAGACAGGTGTCATGTGGCACATCTTGCCGCAAGTCCCAACGCAGCAGCACTGCTCCCGGTGATGCTGCGCTCCTATCTCGCCACTGCAGGCCTGGCCCGGGGAAACCCGCCCCAGCTGACACTTGGCCTCAGCCGCCCCAGTGGACCCTGCTGCTGGAGCACCCGTGGGTGCCAACACGCCTCCCCCCGGCACAGCATGCGGCGGCGCTTCTCCTCCGCACCCGCACCGGGATGGGACGGTGCAGCCACACTGGATGGTGGCGGAGCGTCTCCCAGTTGCCGCGGCGGGCGCTCACCACGCGGGGCCATGCGGAGAGCAAACGGCAGAACCACTCACCAACCGCAAGTTCCTGATCACGTCGCGCTCCCTCGGCTGCCCGGCCAGAGCAAAGAGAGGAAGGAGGCAAAGGCCGGAGGGGGACGGTCAGGGCAGAGCCGCCGACAGGAGCCCAGCGCAGAGAAGCAGAGAGTTCACCAAAGCAAAGAGACGTCCGGGCGTTAGAGGCTGCGGTGGGGCTGGGGGGGGCTGCAGGACAGAGCAGGGGCGGCCGCACCAGCGGGACTCGGGGCGCTCCAGCATGGTGCCGGGCAGCTCGCCGGGATGGGACCAAAGGCAGGGGAGAGCCCAAGCAGGAGAAGGAGTGGGATGCAGATGCGGGAAGCAGAGGATGGGATGGATGGCAGTCGGGGGTGCCGGCACGCAGAACCGGCGCAGGGGGAGCAGGATGGCAGCGGTGCAGCAGCAAGGTCGGCGCAGCACCTACCAGCGTGTCCCCCGAGAGCACCTCCAGCAGCGAGATGAGGTTGTGTCCATCTCGCAGGTCCTCGTAGAGGTCGTTGACATGACGCTGCGCCTGTGGGGATGGCGACAGTGTTACAGGGATGCCAGGCGGGCAGCTGAGCCCTGCAAAGCCCCAGTGCCCCCCTGCCCCACGCCAGCCAACACCAAAACAGGGCAGCCAGGGTGGGAGCCCAGTGACTCCCCCATGCACAGCAGGTGCCCACACACATCCCCAAACACAGCCCAGTCCCCCAGCCCTGTGTCCCCCCTGCCAGTGCACATCAGCAGCTCTCCCCCATGCCCCCGTGGAGCAGCAGCCACGCTGGATCCGGCATCACAATGCCATGTGCGGGTACCCACTGCCCACCAATGCTGGCAGCCATGGTGGTTTGGATCCATGGCCCACCACGACAGCAACCATGGGGGAGTAGTACCCACTGCCCACCATGCCGGCAGCCACGGGGTCCAGCCCCGGCACAGGGAGGCGAAGGCATGAGAAAAGAAAGAGCATGATGAAGGCAGCCAGGGAGGGAGAGACCTACCTCTGCTCGCCAGTGCTGTGCGGGGAGAGGCAGAGAGAAGAGAGAGATGTTAGGGGAGCCAGCAGAGAGGAGACAGCCCTGTGGCGGGCAGGGGGCAGCCAGGACCAGCCCCAGGCAGTGGCAGCCCACGGCAGCATGGATGCCGCAGGAGCGACGTCGCGGGGTTGGGCGCCTGACATGTGGGGACATGTCTGTGCGCGGGGGCCAGGAAGACGTCTTGGCACATGCCAGGCACTGACTTGGGGCTTTGCCCACACTGGCAGGGCCCCAGTGGGGTTCGGCTGGGAGCGCGGCATGGGGCAGGAGTGGGGAGAGAAGGACAGCTGGAGATGGGAGAGTAGGACAGGACAGGAGGGCATGGGGCAGGCACTGCCAAGTGCAGGCAGCACAGTGGGCATGGCCCCCCCGGGGGTGGCAGGAAGGGCGCGGGCACTGCCGTGCCTAAAGGAAGTCACGGTGGTGCCAGGGCAGAGGGGAAACGGGCAGGGAACCCAGCAGAGCTGCCAGGCTCTGTGGCATCAAAGTCCTCGAAAGGTCCTCTCGTGCCTGGGGCCAGAGCACCATCCCCTCCCAGAGCCTGCATGGCCTTCCCGACGTGGGTGGGAGGGCATGGCCGGCAGCTCCCAGTCTGGCCAGATGCCCTGGCATGGCCACAGGATGGCACAGCCCCTCAGCATAACTGGGCAGGGGAAGCCAGGAGGCAGGGCAGGCAGCTCCTGCCTGAAAAGACCCCTGGTGCTGCCCTCAGGCCCCTGCAGAGCCCATCATAGATACAACTGAGCAGCCTCAACTGCTGCCTGCCTGGTGCCGAGGCAGCGGGAGCACCAGCACAGGCAGCCGGGAGAGGCTGTGCTGGCACAGCCGCTGCCAGGAGCCTCCACTGCCCACACCCCACGGTGCTCTGGGGGGGACGCAGTTGGGGATGCTCCAGTGCCAGGGACCGGGTGCTGCCACCGGCACAGCCTCACCAGGACTTTTCCACCGGGATGGCCAGTGGCTGCGGGGGGCGGCGCGTGCCCGTACCTTGATGAGGTGCTTGTTGACCCATTTAGTGAAAGTTTTCTTCTGGACCCGGTCTCGTTCATCTGTAAGAGAGAAGACGGCAGGGTGAGCAGGGGGCACAGGGGGTCCCAGCGCGGCGGTGCTGCCAGGCAGCACGGCTGGCGGGCACACCGGTGCAGGGTGCAGGAAGTGATGAGCCAACCGCTCTGGTGAGCCGCGGTGAGTCACAGGGCGTGCGTGCGAGGGGAAGGAAACAGTTAACGTGGATCGGCTCCTGCGTGCCTGCACCCTGCCCCAGCCAGGCTGAGCAATGCCTGTAGCAGGGAGGGCGGGGGTTGCCCAGCCCTGCCCTGCCCTGAGCCCCCCTACCCTGTACCCCGGCTGGGAGCCAGGGGAGCTGCCCAGGCACCATGTGTCCTGACCAGGTTCGATGTGTACGGGACAGGGACGAGCACGGGATGACTGCCGGCCCCAGTGGGATGTGTCCGGGACCAGGACAAGCCCAGGGGTAGTCTGCACCCCCAGAGCCCCCAGCACTGCACGTTCACCCCGAGCAGGACACAAAGCCCACGGGGCGTCTGCCCCGGTGCAGCCCCAGGCACGGCACGTCCTCCCCGAGCAAGACACGTATGGGATCACGATGAGCCCACGGGGCGTCTGCCCTGGCACAGCCCCAGCGCCGCCTGCCCAGCACCAGCCTCAGGGCACGGATGCTGCTCCGTGAGGTGGGGAGAAGCCTGGGGGTGCCAGTCCTGTCCCTGGGGGTTCCTCCTGGGGCTGGAGCACCCACAGGGACCCCCCAGGCCCCGTCCCAGGGTGATGGCCCTGACAGCTCTCCCTCCAGCTCTGGTGGGCAGCTGCGGGCAGAGCCCCGAGCAGGCAGCGCTGCGGGGCCAGTGACTCACGGGCACTCCCTGCCCGCTGCCCTGTCATTAGGGGACGAAGACAGCTGACACAGCGGGCTGGGCACCCAGGCTGGCACTGCCCACAGCTGGGTGGCCCCGAACCCCGATAACAAGCACGCATCCCATGCATCCCACTAACGAGCACCCATCCCACCCATCACCACTCCCTACGGGGAGCAGCCCACTCTTCTCGCCCCATTCCTGCCAGTGCCAAACTCAGCCCAGTGCCAAGGAGGGTTTGGTGGAAGGAGGGGACACCCTAGGCACATGGGGTGATGCCACCAGCTCCATGGCCGCCCCTCCACAACACCTTCCCTGCCCACGCCGCGGCGATCCAGCAGGGCCAGGGTGGTGCATGCTATGTCTTGCCCCGCTGGAGCGTGCCGGGATCTGCCCACGCAGCACCCAGCACCCTGCAGCCAGCGTCTGGCCCACGCCCACCCGTCCCAGGGAAAGCACACCGGCACCTGGGGACACCAGGCGTCCCGTCTCAGCGGGACCCAGGGGCAGCTGGGCAGCAGGGCTGGGGTGTGACGGGCAGGGAAGCAAGGGCTGGTGAGCAGCAGCGGCGCAGGAGGAAGGAAGGAAGCGTGGGGCACGCTCACCGGGCATGGGTGCACCGAGGGGGGAACGCACCCACGCCGCTCACCCCAGCAGGGCCCGCACATGAGAAGTCCTCGACACCCAGGCAAGCCCCAGCCGGCGGCACCCATGCCACGGCAGGCTGCGCGACGGGCTGTGGCTGGGCCGCGGGCAGGATGGGCAGGGCGTGGTAGGAAGTTCTCGCACTCACTGCGGGCAGCGCCTGGTGCTGCCATGGCGTGGACAGGGACAGGTGCCAGCATGGGACACAAGGACCCCACTTCCCCCACTGCCCAGCTGGGGGGGGGCTGCTGGTCCTGGCCCATAAGCACCCCACGGTGCTGCCCCATAGCCTGCCTGGGGGGACACCGCCCCAGCATGGGGGTCTGCCCCACAGCTTGTCTGGGGACACCGCCCTAGTGCGGGGGTCTGCCCCACAGCTTGCCTGGGGACAGCGCCCCAGCGTGGGGGTCTGCCCCATAGCTTGCCCGGGGACATCGCCCCAGCGTGGGGGTCTGCCCCATAGCTTGCCCGGGGACACCACCCCAGCGTGGGGGTCTGCCCCACAGCCTGCCTGGGGACACCGCCCCAGCACTGGGGTCCACTCTGGTGCAGGGTGCAGGCACCAACCCCCTGTGCTGCAGGATGCATCCAACACCAGCGAGATGGCGGGGTGGTCCCACGGAGGGCAGCCACCGCCCCCCACACCGTCCCCACCACCGCGGGGTCCCACTACCTTTCTTGCCCTCGGAGGCCCTCAGCACGGCCAGGTAGAGGTTGTCCTCCGAGCCCGTCCTCTGCCCCCCAGACAGACCCTCCTCCTGGCTGCGCAGCCGCTGCCGGGACATGGTGGCCGCTGCCGCCAGCCTCGCTGAGCACCCACACGGCTCCGTTCGCTCTGGCTCTGCTGCCAGCCGGGTCCCTGCCCTGCCTCCTCCCGCCGAGGTGTGGGGCGGCCCCAGGGAGGAGACTGGGGTTCCCCTCCCTCCCTCCCCACCCGGGCACGAATCCTGCCCACAGGAAACCTCCGAGCCCACGGCTCTGCTTAACTGTTTCCTCCCCGCGCCCCGGGAGCTGCCCCGGGGGCCATGGGGATGGGGCAGGGACCCCACGCACCCCCCAGGGGGTCCCCGCAGCGCACCCCGGGGAGCCAGCACACCCCTAGCCTCACACCCTGGGGCCTCGGGACCCCCAGGTCTGCAAGCTTGGGTGGTTTGCGACCCCCAGCCCCAAGCCCTGGAGCTGAAGGACCCCCAATCCCCATACCCCAGAGCTTCAGGACCCCCAGGTCTGCAACCCAAACATACTCAGAAACCCCCAGCCCCATGCTCTGGAGCTGCAGGACCCTTGGTCCCCACACCCTGGGACCTCGGGACCCCCAGGTTTCCAAGCCCAGGAGGCTCGGGACCCCCAGGCTCACAAGCTCAGGACATCCTGTCCCACCGCTCAAGGTCCTCAGGACACCCCATCCCCGTGCTCAGGGGCCACAGCTCCCCAGTCCCCAAGTCCCCTGCTGGGACCCCCAAGAGCACTCAGGCCCTATCTCCAGGGACCCTGGCACCCCTCGGTTCCCAAGTCCAGGGCCCTCTGGACCCCCCAGCCCCATGCCCTGGTGCTGTAGGACCCATGGTCCCCACAACCTGGGGGCTCAGGACCCCCAGGGTTGCAGGCCTGGGCCCCAGGTTCCACACTCGGGGGGCTCAGTGCACCTCCCAGTGGGGTCGGGTTCCCAATCCCCAGGGCCGCAGGACCCCCGGGCAGGGAGGTGCCATCCCCACACCCACGCCGGCTTGGGGAGCCAGGCCAGGCTTCTCCACCCCAGCCGGCGCTCCCGGCGATGCATTCCGGGCGCTCCTGTGCCGCCTCCAGCACGGCCAGACCCACGCATCCCGCCAGCCGGTCTGCTCCCAGCCCAGCACTCCGAGGAGTCCCCCACTCCTGCGTCCACGGGGTGCTAGCATGGGATGGGGGCACCGGCAGTGCTGGGGTGGGATGCCAGGAGGAATCCCCCTGCCCAGGGATGCACCACGGAGCATCTCATGCCATGCAGCCATCGGGCACACACTGTGCTGCCCAGTGACACCACCAGCCTTGGGGATTCAGCATTTGTGCCCCATCAGGTGCCACATCCCAGCTGGGACCGTGCAGGACCTGGCCTGGCCACACGCCCCTCCCTGAGGACCCCCAAGCGGGGGTCTGGCACAGGGTGGGAGCCCACAGCTGCTCAGCTCCCTGCCCTGCACCCCCCACGGCTCGGGGACCTCGGGGTGGCAGGGGACTGGCAGCTCTGACTGTGGCAGCGCCCACGTCACCACCCATCACAGGGGTGCGGGCAGCAGGGAAAGTGCAGCCGCAGGCACCCTGAGCGCTGCCAGCTTGGCATGACACCACGCAGAGGCCAGCGCCCACATCCCGCACACACAGCACCAGCACCAGCGCCGGCGTCGGCAGGCACAGCCTGACCCTTGCATGGAGTCCAAGGGACACGGGGAGGGGGACAACGCATCGTCCCACCATGACTCACAGCCCGACTGGCGCGCCCTGCCCCAGGCTCCGGCGCGGTGAGCGGCGCCATGGGGTGTGCCCACCGGCACCCACCTCCGCAGGCAGCGGGTGCCGCGGGGGGCTCAGCCCTGCCCAGCCTTTGCCGTGCCGGCGGCCAGCAGCTGGGCTGTGGGAGGCAGAGCGTGGGGCCATGAGCCAGGCGGTATGGAGAGCCACTGTGCAGCGCCGGGAGAGTGGCCTGGGGGTCTGCGACCCCCACCCTCAGGCAGCCGGGTGGCAGGGGGCTGCGGGTGGCCAGGCCTGGCAGAAGCTGCCCGCTGCCGGGGAGGAGGCAGCTCGGTACAGGCAGCACCGCTTTGCCGGCCCGCTGCCCGCTGGGGCAGGGCCAGGGCGGCCGCTGAGGAATGCGGGCGGCAACGGGCTCCACACGCACATTTTCCACCCAGAGCACATCTGGCGCAGAGCACATCTGGCCCGTGGAACCACAACGGGAGCACAGCTGACGCCAGCGCACGTCAGGGGGCAGGGACATACCGGAGCTACAGCTCGCCACATCGCAGCCAGCGCAGGGGCACTGGCACAGGGGCGATGGCATTGCCAATGGGGTGACACAGGGCAAGAGAGGGGCCGGGGCAGTGGCAGTACTGGGGTGGCACCGTGCCAAGCCAGTGGTGCCTCACACTCCTCCACCTGCGCCCAGGTGCTGGCACAGCAGGGCCGGGGCTGGCACCACGCTCACATGTGCCACTGACCTGCTCCACCAGCACAGACACTGCTGCCGTACCAGTGCTGGCTCTGGAGGGATCAGGGCAGTGTGGCCCTGAGCCTCCCTCGCTGCAGCAGTTAACCCCAAGGGCCATGGCCCAGATGGGCACCCTGGCAGCCACCGGCACTGCTCCCACCGTGACCCACACCAGCGTGATGCTGGCAGAGCACCGTGGGGGACCTAGACCTAAGCAGTGCAGCCTGCCAGCAAGGGCTGGACAGGAGGTACCGCCAGCTCCAGCACATCCCAGCACAACCAGTGCTTCCCAGGATGAGGCACCAGGATGGACACCCCTGCCCCAGCTCAGTCCCCCCAACACCACCCCGCGGCCCTGGCACCCACGGCCCCAAGCTGGTGATAGCCCCGCAGCTTCCCACAGGCACCACCTGTGTCCCCAGGGCTGCCACAGCTCCTGGCAGAGCCGAGTTGTCCCAGTCACTGGACCCCAGCAGCTGTCCCTGGCAGCCACCATGCTGGGCACGGGGCCACGGGCTCCTCTCCACACTGCCACCGCAGGCAGGAGGCACCTGGGGCCGGCAGGCAGGCCGGCAGGCAGCGTGGGAGCAGACATGGCAGGCGGCGGCGCGGCGCAGGCACTTTGAAGATCTGAAGAAGCGAAAGGCCCGGCACAGCCCCTGGGACAGGCAGGGCTCCCGGCGCAGGCAGCTGCCCAGACGGGCCAGACAGGCAGGAGCTGCCTCACCTTCAGCTCCGAGCCCCTGCGGGTGCAGCACCCAACCAGGCCGGCCCAGCTCCTTCCCACAGCATCTCCCCACCAGCCGGGGCTGCGGCACCCACCGGGCCAGCTGCCCTCACCGCCCATCCCAGTAGCAAGACCACAGGTGACCCCCCAACCTTCAGCCCCCAGAGCACGCCGGCACCTCCAGGTTGGCACCAGCCTCTGCAGGTGCTGGGACAGCGAGGGGCTGCAGGAGAGCACCTGGGCACCCCGCCAAGCACCGGCACACGTGGTCCAACCGAGCTGATCTCTGCGCTGTCTCCCTGTGCCAGGGCATGGCAGCCCTGCGCACCGCAACGGGCGCTGCCTGCCTGAGCCAGCTGCCTGCGGGCAGGAGATGGGTGCTGCCACCAGACAGCTGCTGGCACCCAGCGCCGCAGGGGGATTACCAGCACGGCCCAGGGCGGGAAGCCCCTGCCAGGCCTAGGGCCCTGCACCCGCTGCCGCCTGCACGTTTGGCACAGGCAGCCAGTGGGAAGGAGCTCCGCGCCATGCCGCGTCGCACCCCAACCGCGATGATGAGGCAGTGAAAGCGTCGCATAACGCCGTGGGTGCTTCCTGCCGCCGGCCCAGGAGGAACCCAGCTGCACCCAGGGGTGGGGGGCACCGAGCCGGTCCCGCCAGCAGCCTCCCTCCTGCCAGGAGTGCCATGGCCGCGCGTGGGGATGCTGGCAGGGCGCCGAGGGCTGCAGGTGCCCAGCACTGGGAGCTCAGTGCCAGCGCCTGGGTCACCCTTCAGTGACACTCATGCCTCGTATCAGCAGGATGGTGCTGGCAGGGCGGCAGAACCAGCGCAGCCACAGGCACTGACAGCAGCCGGGGCGTCCGCACTGGCAGCGCTGGGGAGTGGGGTCACCACAGCCCAGCAAGATGCCACTGCAGGACAGCCCCCCCGGTGTGTGGAGGGGGCACAGGGAGCCACATGTATGGACACATGCCCAGGCGCGCCAGTGCACACACACGTGCACGTACCTACAGGCTGGCACACCATCGCGCGTGGGGCTGCACACCCACGGGCACATGTCCACCTGCACACACACGGGGTGCGCACCCACAGAGGGGCATAAACATGTGTGCACACGCACACTCATACACACATGCACAAGGGCACACACATGGGACAGACACAGACCCCAGCATACACATGGGCAGGCACACAACACGGGGTGAGCACACACGCATGCAGGCACACGTGTGGGGGGCACACGCATGCAAGGGCACACATCACACACACAGGGGCACACGCATGCAGGCATGCAAACACACATGCAGGATGCACAAACACACAGTGGAACACACAGATGTAGGGGTGCACATGAGGGATGATACACATGCATGAGCACACATGCAGGGGCACACATGTGGAGAACACGTAGAGAACACACATGCGGGAGTACACACGAGGAATGATACACACATGCAGGCACACACACACCTGTGGGATGCAGACACACAAATGCAGGCCACACACACACACATGGGATGCACACACACATGCAGGTGCACACACACACGCAGGGCACACACATGCAGGGGCACACATGCAGACACACACAAATGCCGGATGTACACACACACAAATGCAGGTACGCACACACATGCGGGGCATGGGCACACATGCAGGGGCACACATGCAGGCACACACACAAATGCAGGATACACACACATGCAGGCGTGCACACACACATGTGGGATGCACACACACATGCAGACCACACACACAAATGCAAGATACACACACACACATGCAGGCATGCACACACACAAATGCGGGATACACACACACACATGCAGGCATGCACACACACATGTGGGATGCACACACACATGCAGACCACACACACAAATGCAAGATATACACACACACACATGCAGGCGCGCACACACACAAATGCGGGATACACAAACACACATGCAGGGGCACACATGCAAACACACACACAAATGCAGGATACACACACATATGCAGGCGTGCACACACATGTGGGGCAAGGGCACACATGCAGGGGCACACATGCAGGCACACACACAAATGCAGGATACACACACACGCACATGCAGGCGTGCACACACATGCAGGCACACACACAAATGCAGGATATACACACACGCACATGCAGGCATGCACACACACATGCGGGGCACACACACATGCAGGCACACACACACATGCAGGATACACACACACGCAGGCGCACGCACACACACGCGGGGCACGGGCACACATGCAGGGGCACACATGCAGGCACACACAAAAATACGGGATACACACACACACATGCAGGCATGCACACACATGTGGGACGCACAAACACACATGCAGGCACACCCCCACACACACCCCCGCGGGCACACGCAGCCCCCCCACAGCGCACGGGCACACTCGGTCCCGGCCCCAGCCGGCCCCCACCGTCCAGCCGCGGGGCTCTCGAGGGCGGGGCTCTCGAGGGCGAGGCTCTCGAGGGCGGGGCTCTCGAGGGCGGGGCTCTCGGGGGCGGGGCTCTCGGGGGCGGGGCTCTCGAGCCAGGTCCCGCCACCCCCGCCTTCCCCCATCTCGCCCCCCCCGTCCCGGGGCTCCCGCCGGGCTCGGAGGTCCCCTTCGACCCGCAGCGGCCGCGGTGCCCCCCCGACAGCAGGTCCTGGCCCTACGGGGCTCCCGGCCCCGGACACCACCACCCCCCGCCCCGCCCCCCCGCAGCCCGGCCGCGCTGCCGCTCCCGCTGCCTCAGCCGCCCCACGCACCGGCGCAGCAGAGCCGGTCGCTCAGGTACCGCCGCCGCTCGGGCTCGGAGCCGCTGCTCAGCCACCCCCCGCCGAGGCCGGGGCCGGGGCCCGCCGGGCTGCCCGCCATCCTCGCTCCGCACCCGACGGCACCGGGCGGGACGGGGACGGGGACCTGGGGACGAGCAGGGCCCGCCCCGCGCCACCGCCCCGGCCCGCCCCCAGGGCGGTCCCGGCTCCGCCCGGCCCGGCCCCCCCGGCCCCGGCACGGACCCCCGCACCCGGCCGCGGCACCCCTGCGCTGGGGAGGCTGTGAACGCGCTGCCGGCCCCCGGCCCCCTTCTCCTGCGCACCCCTGCTCTGCACCCTGGCACCCCAACCCTGCACCCAGTGCCCCTGCACCCCGGCACCCCAACCCTGCACCCCAACGCCTCTAACCCTGCACCTCTAACCCTGCATCCCGGCACCCCAACCCAACCCTGCACCCAGTGTCCCCGCACCCCGGCACACCAACACCTCTAACCCTGCACTCCTAATTCTGCACGTCAATACCTCTAACCCTGCACCCCAACACACCAGCCCTGCACCCAGTGCCCCTGCATCCCAGCACCTCTAACCCTGCACCCCTAACCTTACACCCTGACACCCCAGCCCTGCACCCAATGCCCCTGCGCCCTGGCACCCCAACCCTGCAACTAGTGCCCCTGCACCCCAACATCTCAGCCTTGCGCCCCAACGCTGCACCCAACACCTCTAATCCTGCACACCTAACTCTGCACACCAACACCCTAACCCAGCACCCCCTGCCCTGCACCCCAATACCACTAACCCTGCACACAGTGCCCTGCACCCTGACACCCCAACGCTGCACCCCCTCCTCTGCATCCAGTGTCCTCGCACCCCGACACCCCCTCCCTTCTGCACTGCCTCCCCTGCACCCCAGCACCCCTAACCCCGCACCCACTGCCCCTGCACCCAGGCATCCCCTCCCCTCTGCAACCTTCCCATGCCTGCAGCACCCAATGCCCTTCTCCCCACTGCACCCAGCCTCCACACCCCTGCCCCTGCTGCACCCCAACACCCCCCTTCCCCCCACTCCTCCCTGCACCCCTCTGCCCGGGAAGGCAGGGGAGCAGCCCCCTCCTCCCCACCGCTGCAGGCAGGGTAGCTGCCCACACTTTCCCCCGCCTCTCACAAGCCCCTGGGATGCCCCCCACTACTGCAGCCACAGGGCACCCCAAGATCTCCAGCACCCACCTCCAGACCCCCTGCCCATGCACATTGCTGCCAGGGTGGGTGGGGAGTGGTTTCTGCCCCCCTGCGTTGCCTGCTCCAGCATCCACCCCTCCCCGGCAGCACCCCCTGCAACCCCCACCCCACCACGCCAGGGATGCCACTGGCCGGACAAGGCCACAGCAAGGGGCAACCGCAGCGTCTCGATGCAGATGACCCCTGGGCACAAGCTGCCAGCACTCCCTGCACCCGCACCCACACAGCCGGTTGCGCCCCACGCCACGTCCCACAGCCCCACAGCCCGCCAGCCCCACAGCCCTGGTGCCACTCGGGGTGCCTGGCTGCAGCCCCCCTGGCACGGGCAGGACGAGCACCGCGGGCATGCAGAGCCTGCCGGGAAGGAGCATCCCGCGGGGACGGTGGTCCCAGGGGATGCCACCCACACCAGCACCCCGGCACGCGTGGGACACCTGCCTCCTGGCCCGCAGCAGCACCAGCAGCAGAGCTCGCACAGCATGGCGCAGTCCCGGCAGGACCCTGGCTCCTGCTCCCACCGCCCCGCTCGGCGTTCGGCCGCGTCTGGACAAGAGCCGCGCTGCGGCCGGTGACTCAGACAGCCCACGGCCTCTGCCAGGCCCGGCTCTTCCTGCTCCCAAGCCAGAGATGGAGCCCACCCCCGGAGCGCTCCGGCTGGGAACCTTTCTGTCCCGGAGCAGCCGTGGGCTGAGTGCGGCAGCTGGCCAGGCCACGCGGGAGCAGAGCCGGGGCTCAGACCAGCAGGCACTGGCATGGGCATGGGCGTGGGCATGGCCATGGCATGGGACCCCCAAGCAGGCAGAAGTCCAGGTGGCACGGGGTCTGTGGCAGCCCCTGCCAGCACCCATGGGTGCCAGGGGGGGGTTCCGGAGCTCGGCACATTCCCATCAGCCTGCTACCCACCGGGGAGCTGGGCGGGGGGTGGGGGGGTGTCGTGTCAAACCCCAGCTGTGGCGCAACCAGGTCGGCCACGAGCGTGGGGGCTGGGCACAGCACGGCACAGCACAGTGCCGCCCCACATCCCACAGCTCTGCCCCACGGCACGGTGTGGCCCATCTGCGCTGCAGAGATAAGGAACTGGGGAGCAGTGGGGAGGGCCGGGCCGGGGCGATTAGCGCCTGGTGAGCAGGAAACACCAATTGGAACTGGGACGCGTTTCCTTCGGGATGTGTGTGTTGCTCCCACCAGGCTTGCCACAGCCCCTGCCACGTTTGCCACAGCCGCACCATGTTTGCCATGGCCCCACCACGCTTGCCACGGCTGGCCCCCAGCTGATGGGGAGCCCCTCAAACGCCGGCAGAAAGATGGAGACCGTGGGGCCGTGCCGGGAAAAGCTTCCCCATGCCGGCTGGGCGCCGTGCCAGGGAGCCCGGCTGCTGCCAGCCACAGCCCTAAGCCACAGCATGGCCATTTCCCGCGATGCTGGTGACTCACCGGCCACCGGCAGCAGCGTCCGACCCCCCCCCCCCCCCCCCGGCCCCTGGCCTGGCACAGCCAGAACCACCAGGGTGGTGGAAAAACTGAGCGGAGCGGATGGGGCAGGGGGAGGGAAGACGGGGCAGGGGGGGGAAGACGAGGCGGGAGGGGGTTTCCCAAAGCTCTGGGGGCCTCCCCCACCCCGCTGTTGCTGCCGCCACGTCTCTGGCCACAATTCTGGCAGCCTTGGCAACCGGAGCAGGGCCCAAACAAACAGCCAGCATCCTGCCGCCGAAACAGCTAGTTCTGCTGCCGCCGGAACCAGCCGGGCTCTGCCGCCACCAAACCTCCGCGCTCTGTCACAGCCCCCGGGTCTCCTCTCCCAGCCCGGCCCCAACCCCTCCACAGCCCCAAACCCACCTGCTCCCAGTCCTGGCTCCATCCTAGCCCCCCAGCACCTGGCGGGGGCAGCACCTGGGTTCTGGCCTCACCTAGGGATGGGCCAGGGGCTCCCACCATGCTGCCCCCCAGGGCAGCCCTGCTTGGAGCATGGGGAGTGGGGGCACTGAGCTCTCAGCAGCACCCCAGGCTCTCCAGGAGCATCCCCCCAGGACCCTGGCTTCTCCCCAGGGCAGCGGCAGCCATAGGACAGGGATGCCCACACCCCCACCCCCACCCGAAACAGCTGGGTACAGCTGGAGATCTAACTGGGGATGAGGATGGGGATGGGGTTGGAGAAACCAGACACGAGCACCAGCTGGGCCACGGTGCCCAGGGTAAACATCCACCCCAACACTGTGCCGAAACTGCAACAGAGAGTAGCCACGTGAGTGCCAAGGCAGCCCCCCCGCCCCACATGTGTTCCAGCAACAATACTCACAAATAAACCCCTCTCACCCCCCCCCAACATCCTGGCCTGCCTGCCACACCATGGCACAGCACAGGGACCCCAGGCAGAAGCCCCCCCTAAGCCCAGGGGGGACCGGGGAGGCACAGAGCCAGGCAGGACTGAGCATGGCCAGCACTGCTGGAGCCCCCCAGCACCCCCCATCTCAGGGGAGTGACAGCACAGTGCGGCACGGCCAAGATGATGGGCCCCGGCAGGTGTGACCTTGGGGGTGCCCTTCAGGCAGCCCTGGGTAGGTGCCAGGGATAGCGGCCCCCCCAGCGGGGAGCAGCCCGGGGCTCCTGTCAAGGTGCCCTGCCTGCCTTATCGGGCCGGCTGCAAGCAGTGGCACAGGCAGGCCAAGCCACTCGCTGCCAGGATGGCTGCAGCATCTCCCACCGGCACAGGTGACAGTGGCAAGCGGCACAGGGGAGTGCGCACCCGTGGTTTCCCAAGCTCAGCTGCCACGGCGGAGGGGACCAGGGCACTCCCGGAGCAGGCAGCATGAAGTAGGCAGCGTGACAGCGCCCAGTGCCGCACACAGATCGACGGAAACCACAGCCAACGCCCTGGAAAGCGCCGAGGGAGGGGGAGCAGGACTGCGGCGGGGGGCCAGGACCAAAGCAGCTCGCCTCGCAGCTGCCAGCATCACGGCAGACACGGATGTGGCACTGGCAGGAGGGATGCACGTGGCTTCAGCCACAGCAGCTCTGGGCGTGAGGGGTCTTGTGGGAGCCCAGGGCCTGGCTGTGCCCACGGGGACTGCGGCAAGAGCCAAGGGGGCTATGTGGCCACAGCCGCGCTCCGACCGCAGGCCCTGACCAGCCCAGCCGCTGCCGGCCCAGCCCTTCTGCAGCACAAGTGTGCCGCACCGCGGGCAGCCCCTGACCACACCCTGGCAGCAGGCGGCTTTGCCCCTGTGCTGCTGCCTGCGCTGAGCACAGTGCCCCCAGCAGCCACAGCGTTTCAGTGAGGACGCTGCCCACCAGCAGGTAGATGATGGCACAGAGGTGAAGATAACGCTGTACAAAGAGGGGGGCTCCGTGATGAACCCACAAAATAACCTGCCCACATCGGGAGCTCTTGGCACGCCAGCCAGCCCTGCCCGTCCTTCCCGCAAGGACACACATCCCTGCCAACACCAGGATCCGCTGAGATGCTCCCACCCGAACCAGCGTGCTGCCATGTCCCCTCCCAGCCCCCACCCCCCCTTCTGTCACCAGATCCCTGTCCCCAAAAACATTTGGCACCTTCACGCCTCGGGAAAACACCTGCTGCCTGCCAGCAGCGAGATTTCGGCTGTCGGATACCCAAAATTGATGGGGAAGGGGGATGGGGATGCTGGGGGGGCTGCGGCGTGGGTGCGTGGAGGGGCTGCTGCTGGCCTCTCCCACCCCGCAGGGTGTCGGGGGGGGGGCCAGCCGGGGGGCCCAGCCGGCAGTGCTGATTCACTGGGGGTGCCGGTATGTGCTGTATCCCGCTCCCGCGATGCTCCCCGGGCAGGCGGGTCCTCCCTAGAGCCCCCCAAGAGCCCCCACCTACCCCCCGCCCCATCGGGACGGCAGGGCCCTCCTCCCTCTGCCCCCCCCCGCGGATGGGCGGGGCGAGGGGCCGAGTCGAGTCGAGCCGAACTCACCTGCATCCCCCGGTTCGGCCCGCCGCCGCCAGTACCAGACCAGGGCGAGGGATGCTGCGTGTCCCACCGCCACCAGCGAGGGGAAGAGGGACCCGGTGTCCTCCATGGGGACACGGCTCGGCTCGGCTCGGCTCGGCGGGGCAGGGACGCACCAGCGCCCGCCCCCCCGGGGCAGCTCCCGCTCCGCCTTAACCCCTCCCGGTCCGCGGCGGGGAGACGCCTTCCCCCCCTCGCCGTACCGGGAGGCTGCCCCCCCCCGCCCCAGCCCGCTCCGCTCGCCCCCATCACTCACATCCCGGCTTTTTATATCCCGGGATGTTCCGCCCGAGCGGCGCCAGCCTCCCCCCGCCACCCCCCCGATGTCCCCCCAGCCTCGGCCCGGCGGGTCTCACCTACCCGGCACGACCTTCATGAGCGGGCAGGGAGCGGGCAGGAGCGGGCAGGGAGCGGGCAGGGAGCGGGCAGGGAGCGGGCAGGGAGCGGGCAGGGAGCGGGCAGCGCAGAGCGAGGGCGCAGCGCCGTGCCGGCGGCGGCGGGGGCACCGGGGGGGGGGCGGGCAGGGAGCGGGCGCCGATATAAATAACCGGTGCCCGTCACCGAGCCCGAGTTAGAACATGACACGAGCGGGGGCGGGACGGGGAGGCCGAGACACCCCGGGACCCTTCGGACCCCCCCCGGCGCCGGGGGGGTTAACACGGCCGCCACCTCGGGGAGTTAATTACAGCGGCACTAATGGCCTAGGAACGGGCCAGGGGCCGGAGGAAGCCCCCCCCGCCGGGCCGGGGGCTGGGCTGGGGGGGCGGCGGGACCCGCTCCGTCCCACGGGGACCCCCGCAAGCACCCGCCGCCGGCGCGACCCCGTCCCCGCCAGCCGGGAATCCCGGCCGGGTTTTCCCGCTGCGGCTCCCCGGAGCGGAGGCAAAACCCGGTCCGGAACACACGGGACGGCGGGACGGCGGCGCCCCACGGGGACGCACCCCGTGGGGCTCGGGCAGCCGCACGGCCCGTCCCCTCGCGCCGCAGCACCCAGCGCAGGGTGCGACCCCCGGGCACAGCTCGGGGACCCCCGCCGCGGGATGCGGGGGCACGGTGCCCCAGGGGCGGGCAGGGGGCTGAGCAGGGGCTGCAGGGATGCTGTGGCAGGGCCGGTCCACGCAGCACGCCCCGGGAGCTGCAGGGCCGAGGGCCGCCCCCCCGCCCCCCCGCCGGCCTGGTGACTCACGGCGCTGGCAGGGAGCGGGCTCGGCGCCTTCGCGCTGGAAACTTGGAGCGGCGGCAGCTGCGGGGCTGAGTCACGGCCAGCAGCGGGAGGGGGGGTGCAGGGGGCGGGGGGGTGTTGCGGGGGGGGGGGGCCCTCACCGCGGCCTCGGGGCGCCGGCCGCAGCTGCCCCGCCCGGGGGGGGACGGGGACGGACACGGCAGCCCCGCAGCTCCTGCCGGACCCAGCTGCCACCGATCCTGTGTCGGGATCGCATGTCGCTGGGGGGGGGGGGAGGGGGCCAGGACCGTGGGCAGGGCAGGGACGCCCCCGCAGCCCCCCGCCGCAGGCAGCCCCCCTCCCCAGCCACAGCCCTGCCCACCCCAGCTGCCGCTGCCCATCCATCCAGACCCATCCTGTGCACAGCCGGGATGGCGGGGCTCAGCCCCCACACACAGCACGGCCCCCCCATTACACGGCCACCTCACCAGCACAGCCACCCCACTGCATGGCCGCTCCACGGCACAGCCCCCCCGTGCCCCAGTGCAGCCCCCTGCCCGCCCCGGGGAGCGTGGGGGAGGGGGGTCAGTAGCAGTGAGATCCCCAGCAGCACTGGAGGTACTCAGCAGCCCACCTGCCCACCCACACACACACCCCCGAGCATCACGGGATGCTGCTCCGCTGCACAGCGGCACACCCGGGCCCGGGGGACCCGCACAGCCTCCCAGGGACCACCCCAGCCCCAGTACCGTGTGCCCCTGCCGCACCCGGTCCAAGGGCAGGTACACCAGCAAGGCACGGCCTCCCCCTACGCCGCGGGACACCCAGAGCCCTGCCTGACTATGGGGTCCCTGTGGATGCATGGGGAACATAGTAGCCCCCAAGTCCCCCCCTGCACCCCTCCTCCCCAGGCTCAACACCCCCCTGGACAGCACAGGGGCTGCAGGTGCCCCCTGACCTTGGCAGCGGGATGGGAGGGTGGGGGGGCTGCCCCTGGAGCTGAGGAGGGGGGCATCGCGTCAACTCAGCGCTCTGCAGCAAGCCCCCCAGAAGCATAAGAGTTAAGGTGCCCCTGCACCCTGGGGGGCACCCAGGGGCGAGGGTTGGGGACCCTCCTTGCACCTAGCCTGAAGGTCCCCCCCCCTCACGGATGCGGGTCAATACCTGGGGCCGGGCTGGGCTGGGGGGGCGGCTGGGACACTCCCCCCACAGCGGTGGCAGCAACGACAGGCTCCACGTGCTGCTCGCCCTCGTCCTTCCTTCGGTAGAGCCGGTCACCACCGGCGGAACGTGGCCTGCCAGTGCTGGCGGTGTCAGCAGTGCGGCGAGTGGGGATGGCGGGACGGCGGGTGCGCTGCAGGGAGAGCGGGACGATCTCGGGTGGCAGGCGCAGGTACTGGCGCAGGTAGGCGATGCCCTCGTCCGTCAGGTACCAGTAGAAGTGGCGCCAAGCGAAGGTCTCCCGCACCAACCCGCGGGACCGAAGGGAGGCCATGGCACGCAGCACCTCCACGTTGGGGACACCAGGCAACTGCGGGTGGGCACGCCGAGGCCGGGGGTCCTTCTCGGCCACCAGCACGCCCTCACGGAACAGCAGCTCCAGGATGGCACGCAGCCGCTCCAGCGGCATCAGCATCCCGGCCACCATGGTGCGGCTCGGCACGGCACGGCACGGCACGGCACGCCTCTGCTCAGCTCGGTTACGGCTCGGCACGGCCGGTATGGCCTGGCACGCCTCACCACCGCTCGGTGTGGTCTGGCACGGCTCGGCACTGCTCGGTACAGTCTGGCACGGCTCACCACTGCTCAGTGTGGCTCGGCACAGTTCAGCACGGCTCCGTACTGCCTGGTATGGCCCAGCACAGGCCGGTATGGCACGGCACAGCCCAGTATGGCCCGGCACGGCTCGGCACGGCGCGGGCTGCCTGCGGCGGCCAGACTGGCGGCAGCTCCACCCCCGGGCCGGGGGGGCCGTGGGGGGACCGGGGCCAGCCCTGACTCAGTGGCCCCTCCCCGGCCCCACCACCCGCCCGGGGGGAGCCACGGCCGGCCCCGCTCCCCCCCCCGCCCCGACCCACCCGGCCGGTTCCCGCGTGGGAACCTCCGCGGGTCCGATCCCGCCCCGCCCCGGACACCGGGACCGCCCCCCCGAACCATCCCCGGGGGCGCCGCCACCCGGGGGGGGGAGGGGCTCGACATGGGGAGGTGACCCTCAGCCCGGGGGGAACCCTCAACACGGCGGGGGAACGACTCTCAGCCCTGTGGGGGACGGACCCCCTCAGCCCCGGGGGAGACAGACCCTCAGCCTGGGGGGGCACACACAGCTTAGCCTGGGGGGGACGACCCTCAGCTCTTGGGGGTGCACCGTCAGCACGGCGGGGGAGGGAGACACCCTCAGCTCGGGGAGGGACCCTCAGCCCCGGGCGGGGCCACCACCTGCCCGGGGACGTGGCCCCCGCGCCCCCCCGGGAGCATCCCATCCGGCAGAGCTGCAGGCAGGGCTCCAGCGGCCGCATCCTGCCAACGTCAATATTTGCTCCACTCCTGCCCCTGTTTGAGCAGCGCCGGGGGGGCCGTGCTGGCTGGGGAGGACCACACCCCACAGGGACCCACCCGTCCCCACAGCCCCCACGGACCCCCCATCCCCACCACCCGGGTGCCCCGCAGCAGGCGGCACAAGCGCAGGACCATGGCATCATGGCCGTGGCACTGGCACTGCTTCCTCTACCCCCACACACACCCCGCCGCCTGCTTGTCCCCAGGGCTGGCAGGTGGGGACGAGGCAGCTGCCACCCACAGCCACCCCCCCGTGCCCTACCAGGACCAGCAACTGCCTGCCACCCACACACCAGCACCACGGGGACCCCGGCACAGCCCCTGCCACGCCAGCTGGGGACCCTGAGCACCACAGCGGGGACAGCCCCAGCACCCAGGGTCCCCACCCCACGGCCGCACCCAGATCACGGGTGGGTGGGTGCTAGCAGCCAGCTTGTGGGCACGCGGACTGTTTCCTCCTCCTGTCACGTGCCAGCGCTGGTGCCAAGAGCAGGATGGACTTGGGGACGGCCCGGGGTGCCTGGGGCTCACCCATCACCGGCACCAGTGCTGGGCTGGCAGCAACCCCCTGGGAGCCTGGGGGTTCCCCCACACCGGGGGCTGCCCCACAATGGGGGGGGTCGCACCCCCTCAGCCCTGAAACAGGAAAGGGCCGCCACTGCCACCAAGCCTGGTGTCCCCTCAGCCAGGGCTCCCCCAGCCCCCCCAGCCCAGTGCGGTGGGGCCAGGGCAGCCTGGCACCAGGAGGCTCCGACTGCCACAGCAGGAACACCCTGGCAGCAGTGGGGCAATGCAGGGGGTCTGGGGGACGCTGTGGCTTTGGGGACAGCATCGGCTGCAGAAGTGGCACCATCCCTGGCACCCCCTCCCTGCTGACGCCGCTACCGGGAGCAGAGCAGCAATGTGGCGCGCTGAGATTTACCAGTGGGGAGCAGCGGCCCCGGCACAAGCACGAGGTGCTGCGCAGCCCCCGGCCATGCTCATGCTGGTGGGGCACCCACCCCAGAGCTGCTGTGCCCCACGCGCCCCAAACCCACCGGAACGGGTGATGAAAGTCACGCCGGCATGGCCGGGTGGGGGGACCCACAGCACGACTTGCACAACTTCCCCATCCCTCTGATCCTGGAGGGGAGAGCCAGGCGGGGGCTGGGAGGAGCAGAGCCCCCAGCCCCATTCCCTGAGGGCCCCCAACACAAGGCACCCCCGGCACAGGAGCTGGGGGCACCAGGACGTCCACCCGCACCCCATGCGGGACTGTGGTACCCACCGCCCGCACACGGAGGGACCCCCCTGGGAAAGCATTCGCTGCCTGCCCAAGCACCCACTCGTGTGCCCGTCCCCACGGAGCACCCCCCTAGCACCCACACCTCTGCGGTGCCCCCCGGAACACAGCACCCCACGCAGGGGGTGGGAAGGATGGGGGACACCAATGGGGGGCAGCCAGCCCCGTGCATGGGGAGGGCCCGAGTTCACCACAGCCAGGCCTGGGCTGAAACCGGGACCTCCAGGCAGGGCAGGGCACCCCCAAAGATGGTGACAGGAGCCATGACACCCCAAGTCACCCCAGACCCCCAGCATGCTCCCCACCCCACAGCCTCGGGGGGGCCCGGAGGGGAGGGAACGCGCCAACCGACCCAGCACAGACAGACAGACAGACAGTGCCGGGGGGGGTCACAGCTCCCCCAGTGCCTGCACCAACCGGTCCCACCCCTCCGGAGCAGGGATGGGGCTCCCCGGGGGGAGCAGGGACCTGGGGCCCCAGCCCACGCTGTGGGGCACACGCTGCAGTGCAGGGCCGGTGCAGCCAGCACGGTGCTGCCCGTGTCTCGCCGCAGCCACAACCTGGCTCCCTGCAGGTGGTGGGGGGGCCCACGTGCCCCCCACACAGCCCCCTCCTGCCTCACATGTTCACCAGCACTGGCCCCCGACCTGCTGCCCCCAGCCAGACCTTGCCAGCACCAGGTCCCCGTCCCCAGATCAGTGGGTGCAGGGATGCAAGCGTGGGCACGGCTGGTTCATGGGGCTGCCCCCACCCCCCCACCCCCCCGGGACATCGCACCCCCCAGACAGGTCATGGCCACGCCATCCGGCTGCCCACCAGGAAGTGCCAAGTCAGCGCCTGCCGCAGTGATCCAACACGATGTGACAGTGGAGCCGGCTCCGGCATCCAGCCGCTCCCCCCTGTGCCCCCCATCCGCCAGGGACACCAGGCACAGTGCCGGCACCCACCCTGCACCCACCAAACTGGGGTGCACCCCGGGGGCCAGGCACCACTCAGCCCTCCCCGAGCCCAGCTCAGCACCAGCTCAGCCCACCCCAGCACTACTGGCCCCACCACCACCGGTACTGGCCCTGCCACCACCGGTACTGGCCCCACCACTCGCACCCCCGCCTCACCACATGCTCCAGCACGTGCCCATGAAGCACCAGCGCTGCACCTTGGGGGTTCCAGGGGGGCAGCAGCTTCAAGAATGCAGTGCCTGGGGTCATCCCCCCTCAGGTCCTGCTGTGCCCCCCACCCCTCCAACCCACAGCCAGGGGTCTGACCCACAGCAGGGGCTTTGCCCCATGGAGACCTTGGGCGGGTTGCAGACCCCCAAACCTTGGGGCGGGCAGGTGGGCAGCGGCAGGACCCTGCAGCCAGCAGCTCCTGGCCATGGGCCCATCGCTCCCCTCCCGGTGCCGGTGCCGGTGCTGGTGTCCACCAGACCTGGCCTGGCGGGGCCGTAGGGCTCCCCGTGCCGAGGCAGGAACAAAGGCATGGCTGTTCGCGGAGGGCACCGCGGTCAGAGCTGGGGGGGCCAGGGGGGGCACCACCGGCCAGATCTGGTTATTAATGAGGCCAGAGCTGGCAGGGGTCCCCCGGCTGCGCCTGTTCTCACCATAAATCAGCCCCGCCGGCAGCCTGGACTTTGCAGGAGGGGGGCACAGCCTGGGCTCCCGCTGGCCAGGCCTACGGTGCTGCCACGGCTGCCAGCCACCCCAGCGCCTGCCCCTGCCCGGCTGCGCCCCAACCCTTGCCACCATCCTGCCAGCCTGGCCCCATCCCCACAGCTTGCGAGGGGAACAGGCCCCGCGGCGGCTGCCTGCCCGCTGCAGTCACAGGCGGGCCGGTGGCGGCCAGCGGCCCCGTGACCAGCATCTGCCGGCGCCCGTTACTCACGCCCCAGCGCCCCAGCTCTGCGGCACGCACCCCCAGCCTGGCGGAGCCTGGGTGACGCCAGGAGTACGGGGATGGGTGACCACCGCTCCTCCTGCCTGCGCCGCAGGAGGCTGCCAGCACGGCCAAGCCAATGCCGGCGCCGGAGGGATGTGGCTGGAGCCCCCCCGGGATGCCGTTGGAGACCCGCGGGATGCTGTTAAAGGCCCCCGAGATGCAGCCAGAGATCCCCGGGATGCTGTTGCAGACCCAGAGGATACAGCCAGAGACCTCCGGAATGGTGTTTGAAGCCCCCGTGATGCTGCCAGAGACCCCCGGGATGCTACCAGAGATCCCTGGGATGCAGCTGGCGACACCGGGGGATGAAGATGGAGACCCCTGAAGCAGCCAGACCCCCTGGGAATGTGGATGGAGACCCCCGGGGATATCACTAGAGCTCGCAGGGATGTGGCTGGAGCCCCCCGGGATGTGTCCGGAGACTTTGGGATGTGGCCGGAGCCCCCCAGGATATGGATGGAGCCCGGCAGGATGCAGTCGGAGCCCCCCAGGACGCGGCAGCGGAAGAAGCCCCTCACCCGTGGGTTCGGGCTCCGGGGGCTGGGGCTGCAGCGGGGGTCCCACGCCCCCCGGCCCCCCCGAGCGGTACCTTTGAGGGAGATGATCTCGTGGTGGATGGAGCGGGACGCCTCCATGGCTGCTCCCGCCCGGCTCGATCGGTCCCCTCAACTCGGGGGTGGCCCCGCCCCCCCGCCCCGCCCCCCCCGCCGCAGCCCACCCGCCGCTGCGGCACAGCGGCCCCCCCGCCCCGCCCCGCCCCCGCCCCCACCCCCGCCCCCCCCCCCGTCGGGGACCGGCTCTGCATCCCGCCCCCCCGGCACGGAACGGAACGGCACGGCACAGCACAGCACGGCCCCCCCATCAGCACGGCCCCCCCAGTACGGCACAGCCTCCCCGCCCCCCCCAGTACAGCAGTCCCCACCCCCCCAGCATGACACACACACCCCCCATCTACACTCAGTACTGCAAGGCTCCCTCTGAGTACGGGACATACCCCCCCCCCATCGGTACAGCCCCCTCCAGTGCAGCACAGCCCCCCAATCAGCATGACCCCCCATCCCCACCCAGTACAGCACAGACCCCTCCATCTGCACAGCCCCTCCCTCGAGAGGGCCCCCCCAGCCCCCCCAGACCAGCACAGCCCACCTCCAGTACTGTGCAGCCTCCCCCAGTCCAGCACGGCCCCCCTCATCCCTCCCTGGCCAGCATAGTCCGCAGTGCAGATGCCCCCCCATGCACAGCCCCCCCAGCCCCCGCTCCCTCTGCCCCCGCTCCCCCAGCCCCCCCAGCCCTGGCAGTGGGGCCCATCAGGCCTAAGGGGACGAAGGGGGAGAGCAGGAGCATCCCCCCCATGCACCCCCACCATGGGGACAGGGGTGCTTGTCATGGAAGGGGACAGGGAAAGGGGATGCCTGTCCTGGGGGTGGGGTGGGGGGGCAGGGGGACACAGGGAGAGGGGACATCTGTCCTGGGGGAGGGGGGACATGGGGAGAAGGGGTGTCTGTCCTGGCGGGTGACAGAGAGATAAGATTCCTGTCCAGGGAAGGGGATTGGGCGACATAAGGAGAGGGGATGCCTGTCCTGGGAGGAGGGACAGGAAGTGGCAATGCCTGTCCTGGGGGGTACAGGGAGAGGGGACGCCTGTCCTGGGATGGGGGGGGGGGGGGGGGGGGCGGGATGGGGACAGGGAGAGGGAACACCTGTCCTCAGGGGGGGACAGGGGGACACAGGGAGAGGGGATGCCTGTCCTGGGGGAGAACCAGCTTGTCCCCACCCCTACCTAAGACACAGGAACCAGTGTCCCCACAGCATCCCCCCCCTCCACAGCACAGTTCAAACCTGGTGGCAGCTGGGGGGGGCAGAGCCCCCCTTGTGCCTGGGGAGTGGGGGATGCTGGAGGGAAACCTGGACCCATGCCAAGGCCCCCAGTGGGATCCCCCGGCCCCAATCCCCCTCCTCAGGCCAGGGGGGCAAGCAGTGGCACCCCGAGAGCCGCAGCCTGGGTTGCCCTCCCTCCAGCACCCTGCTCCTGCCGCCGTCACCGGCACCACTGCGCTGCCCTGGCCACTCTGCCTGGTGGCAGTGGGGGGCTGGCGTGCAGCCCCCCGGCACAGTGCCAAGGCGGCCTCCCGGCTCCGCGTGGCCGCGCCAGCCCCGGGCCCTGCCGGGAACTGCCGCTGCCTGCGCCACGCTGCGGCCAGCCCCGGGTGACGGCCAGCGTGGGCCTGAGCCCACCGCCACCGGGAGACACCCGGTTCCGCCCTGGCACACCCGGGGATGCCCCCTGGCAGAGTCATCCCCACAACCGTGGGCCTGGAGGGGTCCCGGGGGTCTGGCTACCCCCCACATGGGTGACATGCCAGATGGAGCTGGCCCGGCTGGAAAGCCCCAGTTGTCAGTGGCGGTGGTGCTGGCCCCCAGCCAGTTTTTGGTTTCTGCGGCGCTTGCTCCCGGCGCTGCGCACAGATAATGTCTCTAATCGGGAAGCCCCGAAGCTGCACAGCAAACGCCCACCAGCCCACCGTGACATCCGGCACACCCGGCTACCCCGGCACTCTGACCTGCTGCCAAGGCCACCAGCACCTCTGCCAGCCCCTTGCCCCATGCTGCCCACCCACCCCAGGGATGGGGACCCTCCTGCTCCTGCCCAGCACCGGGCAGATACCAGTGCGGCACAACCACCCACCGCAACCCCTTCACTGCGGCAGATAAGGTCACTCCCCGCCCAGGGTCCACCCTGCCACCAACACGCGGCACCTCGTCCCCACGCCCAGGCACCGCTGCGGCAGGACATCAGTGCCACGTGCTGCCAGCCCAAACCGTGTCCCCCAGCACAGCCCCCAGCAAAGCCCCTATTGCCAGGCCTTGGTGCTGGATCACACAGGGCTCCAGACACTCAGACATGGCACGTGCCAGCGGCACTGGCCCAGGCGGAGCTGGCAGGTACTGGCGGCTCTGATGGGCTCCTCGCCAACCATCTCCTCTCCACGGTGGTGTCACCGCGTTCCGCACAGCACCGAGGCTGGGTAGATGCTTCCTGGCTGCCACAGCTCAGCCCTGGCATTGCCCATGCCCCTCCTAGCAAACCACAAGCCTGTGGTCACCCACCGGCTATCAGGGATATGGCAGCGGTGCTTGCCAAAGACCCCCATGTGTCCCCTTCCCCACCGGCTCCTCCACAGACCTTGGCGCAGCCAGGCAGGACCTTCCTTAGCATTTGGCCTGCCAAAACTCAGTGCCAGCAGCTGCGCTGGGCCATGCACACCTTGTCCCGGCTGTGCCACAGCCAGGCATCCAAACCTGCCCCATAGGGCCCACGGTACCAAACCCGCTGATGCCCGTGTGGCCAGCACCCGGGGACGCCGAGCTGGGCAGAGCCACACGCAGGTGACACGGGCCTCACAGTGCCCCCTCGGCACCTGCTGGCTGAGCCACGCTGACCTGCCCTGCACTGCCATGGTCCTGCAGAGGGGTGCCGGGTCCCCAGACATGCACCAACCCTAGCAGCTGGCCCTCGCCGGGCCCCGCCAGGCGCATGCTGGCACACATGCACACACACGCGTGTTCACACACGCGTGTTCACGCACACGCACCCATTGCCAGCACCATGGCACCACACCAGAGCTCACCTGCCACCACCACCCTCCAACGCGGCTGCTCCTGGCACAGCAGGCTCGGCCCCAGGGCTCCGGCGCTGGCAGCACAGGGCACCCCAGACCAGCAGCATGGGTAAGCAGGTGGGAGGGTCGCACCCACAGAACCCCCTGGGAAGCCCCACCAGGACCAGAGGCTCCCATCCAGTGGCAACGCCAAATGTCCCCTAGCACCATGCACGCCCCAGCACTGGGTGGGGGGCTTCCCCCCCCCCCCCCCCGGTAGCTCTGGCCATGCAAGGGCAGAGCGCAGGCAGCGCGCAGGCAGCTCTCGCTCCCCTTGTAAGGGCATGGCTGCCGGAGGCTGCCAGCCCCACACAGAGCCACCATGGCCCCCCCCGGCCACGTGCTGGCCCCGAGGGGCACTGCTGGAGACCAGGGCAGCTGCAGAGCTGCCGAGGTGCCCGTGTCACCACCGCTGAGCACCGGAGCCTGTGCCCCAAGATGTCAATGCCAGAGGCCACCACCGACACCCATGCCCCAAGACACCAATGTCACCGATGCCACCGGTGCCCATGCCCTGTCCCTGGCACTCCTCCCAGGCTACCAAGCACCCCAGCCCCCCGTGCCAGTCAGGCCCCACTGCCCACGGGTGCCAGCTCCTTCCCCAGCCCCACTCACCCACCCCCCGGGATGCAGACCCCACATGGCACCGGCCAGCGGGGACCTCCACAGGTGCCCCCCCCCCAGGGGCTGCCCCTGAGTGCTGCAGACCGCACCGGTATCCTCCAGCCGGCGGGGGGGGTGCATGGGCATAGACCCCCAGCCCATCCACACCAAGAGCCCAGCAGGGCACTGACACCACGGCAGGGGCAGCCCCCGGGTGGGGGCACCTGGGGGGGTCCCCGCTCCCCAGTGCCGGCACCTGGCCCCCAGCAGCACCGAGCCCGGTGCTGGCGGGGCTCCGGCAGCGCCTGACGTGCCCTATTATGGGAATGAGCCGCCGAGCTCTCCCCGGGCGCCCCCCCCGCCGGCTGCCCCCCTCCGGCCCCCCCAGCCTGGACCCCTGCGTGGAGCAGGGTCTGGGGGGTCGTACCTTTATATCGCTCCCGCACGTCCTCGTAGGCCTGGATGAAGTCCTGCTCTTCGGGGTTCGGGGGCAGGCGCCCCAAGTCGTAGCTGGCCATGGCGGGCCGGGGCGGGGGCGGGGGGCGAGGGCCGGGGGCTACGGTGTGTCCGGCGTGTCCGGCCGCTGCCCGGCGCTGCCCAGCCCAGCCTGGCCGGGACACGGACACGGGACCGGCGGGACATTCCAGCCCGCCCAACCCTTAAAGGCACAGCCGAACGCCGTCCCGACACCCGCCGGGGCTGCGGGGCACGGCACCACGTGGGGCACGGCATCCCTGTGGGGCACGGCCACTCCATGGGCACGTCATCCCCACGGGGCACGGCCACTCTATGGGGCACAGTCACCCCACAGGGCACAGCTTCCCCACGGGGCATGGCCACCCCATGGGGCATGACATTCCCACGGGGCACAGCATCCCCAAGAGATGCAGACAGCCCCATGGGGCACAGCCACCCCACAGGTGATGGCACCCCACAGGGCATGGGGCAGCCGGGAGCAGCCCGCGCTCCCCCCTCCCCCGTCAAACAGTGCTGGGGACATGGCACTGCCTGCAGCCTCAGAGCTCCACAGCATATGGGGGGCACTGCCAGCCCCCACCATGGGGCACCCACATGTGCCCTGAGGAGCACGGTGAGGTGGGTGACAAGGGGTGGGATGAGGGGTGCAGGTGATGGGGGACAGCATGAGGCTTGGGGGGCAGGTGATGAGGGACAGGATGGGGGGTGCTGGATACACAATCCCAGCTGGCACGGAGCCCCCCACTCCAGCTCCCACCCTGGTGTGGCCACCCACTGCCCCCTCCCCAGCCTCACTCAGGGGGGGGCCAAACAGGGTGCCCCCTCCTCCAGCGGGTGCTCAGCCAGCCCCACGCGGAGAGCCCCAGGTCCCTCGCCATGGGGAGCCACAGCATGTCCCCTCCCTGGCAGAAGCAGCTCTGCAGCCCGTGGGGACAGGGACGTCACGGGGCCAGCCGCCCCCCCGGGCTGCCGGCACCATGAGAACAAGGGGTATTTTTAAAGCTCCTTCTCTGAAACCGGCCCCAGCTGCCACCACCCCAACCCCCCCCGGGCACCGGGTAGGCACCACCGCAGCCCCCCACTGCCCACTCAGGGTGGAGAGCTGCCCCCTCACCAAGCCATGGGGCTGGCCCCCAGCTCTGCCCCACAGCACGGCCAGGGGACCCCACAGGAGGCTCTGGGCAAGCTGGGACCAGGCGACACCGGCCCCAGCAGGACAGAGCTTCGTCAGCCCTAAATATAGAGGCCCAAAGCCCCCGAGAAACCCAATCTGCGGCTGCCAGCCCAGCACAGAAATAGCCTGGGGTGCCGGGGGGGACACTGGGCACGCCCTGGGGACACGCTGGATGCTGCACAGGGGGACACACGGTGGGGGCTGCACAGGGACACGTCGGCACACCATGGAGAGACGGCAGCTGCTGCATGGGGACACGGTGGGCGCACCACAGGGACATGGTGGGTGCTGCATGGAGACACACCAGGTACGCCATGGGGACACACCAGGCACATCTTGGGGACACGCTGGATGCTGCAAGGGGGGGACACAGCAGGGGCTGCATGAGGACACTTCGGCACACCATGGGGAGACTGTGGCTGCTGTATGGGGACATGGTGGGCACAACACGGGAACATGGTGGGTGCTGCATGGGGACATGGTGGGCGCTGCATGGGGACACACCAGGCACACCATGGGGACACACAGGGTGCTGTAGAGGGACACATGGGGTGTAACACAGTGACACAGCAGGTGCAACACAGAGACTGGTGGGCATACCATGGGGACACACTGGGCACTGCATGGGGACATGGCAGGCACACCATGGGGACAGAGCAAGTACTGTACAAGGACACATCAGGCACACGGCAGGTGCTGCGTGGGGACACACTAGGCGCACCATGGGGAGACACCAGGTACACCATGGGGACATGGCGGGTGCTGCACAGGGACACAGCAGGCACACCATGGGGACACACCAGGCGCAACACAGGGACACACCAGGTGCTGAATGGGGACACATCAGCCACTGCATGGAGGCACAGCGGGTGCTGCATGGGGACATACTAACACACCATGAAAACGCAGGGGGTACTGCATGGGGACACACCAGGCGCACCATGGGGACATGGTGGGTGCTGCATGGGGACACACCAGGCGCACCATGGGGACATGGTGGGTGCTGCATGGGGACACGTCAGGCACACCATGGGGAGACCCTGTGTGCCAGGTGGGACATGCTGTGTGCTCAGTCCTTGCAAGGGCAGCAGGTCCAGGGGCAGTGCTGGCAGCCAGACCCGACCCTCGGCCATCTGGCACATGGCCCTCGCTGGGCGCTGGCACCCACGGGGTGTGCCAGGGTCACCCCTGCCGTGTCAGGGGTAACTGGGCTCAGGGGGCAGAGGCACAGCTGCCCTCACACACATGTGCACACACATCCCCCATGTGCACCCCCCCTCGCACCCCATGCCAGCTCAGCCGCCCCTCTGCAACTCAGGCACCCCACCCTGTGACTCAGCACCGTGGTGTCACCAGGTCAGGCTGTGCCGGATGTCACCGCTGTTCCCATGCCATCTCAACGCACCCCACAACCCCCTGGGCCTCCAGCCCCTCTGCCCTCCAGCTCTGGGACCCTCTGGACCCACCACATCCCTGAGCGGAGACCCCCAGCCCTGTGCCCAGGCCGGGGTGGGCCTGTGAGGTGGGACCCCAGGGACCTGACTGGAGGGGACAGCAGAGACCCCTACCAAACCAGACTGTGGGGATGCCATCACCAGCTGAGACCCCAGAAGACCCAGAGACCCCCTCACCAGCTGGGACTGGGGGGCCATGGGCACCCCCACCATGCTGGGACCCCCAGTCCCTGTTGGTGGCTGTGGCATGAGGTGGGGGGGACACAGGGCAGTCAGGCAGGTGCACGGTGACTGGGGACAGCCTGTGTCCCCCACCCCAAACCCCCTGGGGGGCTGTAGGTCCCAGCTGCCTCCCAGGAAAATGGTGCTGTGGGGCTCAGGCAGGGGCTGTAGGGCTGGGGGGGACCCAGTGCCAAACCAGGGAGAGGACGGGTGGTGGGAGCAATCCCAGCCCTAGCAGGGAGGGGGTGTTACAGCCGTGGGACAGCACAGCCACGGCCAGGCCATGGCCCATGCCGGGCAGGGGGGCAGAGCCCCACGGTGGGGGTGGGAGGGGGCACATGGCTCCCCTCAGCGTGGGGAGGGCACAGGGCCCCACTGCTGGGGAGGGCTTGGACCCATGGAGAGCATGGGGCAGGATTGGGACCCCCGGGCGCTGGGCACTGCGGGGGATGCTGTACCCCACACTGGTGGGCATGGGGGGGTACAAAGCTCCACGAGCAAGGACACGGGCAGGAGGTGGGCAGGCAGGAGTCCCCTACCACTGTGGGGCAGCCCCCCACGGGAGGCCCAGGGGGGTGTCCATGGTCCTGGTCCTCATGGGACCCCCAGCAGCAGCAGTGCTGGAGATCAAGGGGCCATGTGGGTCTTCCCCACAAGGACGGGGGGTGCTCCATGGGCACCCCACCACAGTCCCCCCAGCTGCTGGGGCCACTGCGGCTCCCCCCGCCCAGGACAGCCATGGCCCCAGGAGCCCTCTGACACACAGCCTGGGGACAGCCCAGACCAGCACATGTCCTGTGGGGACACACTGGGGACACGGCCATGTAAGCACACCCTGCGGACATGGCCTGGGTGCTGTGGGGACACCCTGGGGACGTGTCCTGGGTGCTGTGGGAACACAGCTGTGCAGGGAAACCCTGCAGACATGTCCTGGGTGCTGCGGGGATATCCCAGAGCACCCCAGGATCCCCAGGGCTGTGTCCCCGGGTGCTGCAGGGACACCGTGGGGACATCCCAGGGACACGGCCCCACAGGGACATCCTGTGGACATGTCCTGAGTGCTGCGGATATAACGCAGGGATATGTCCTGGGCACTGTGGGGACACACCAGGGATGTGTCCCTAGGTGTTGTGGGGACACTGTGGGGACATGTCCTGCGTACTGCAGGGACACCGTGGGGATGCGTCCTGGGTGCTGTGGGGACACCATGGGGACACATCCCTGGGGACCCTCTGATGACACCCACCTACACCGCACAGCACCAGGGACAGCCCAGCCCTGTCCCCAGCACCAGCCCACCTGCCCCAGGCGACCCAGCCCTGGCATCCCCCGAGAGACACGACCCCTTGGGACAAGAGGACCCCCAAGCACTTGGCCCCAGTACCAGTGGAGACCCTTGGGGCCCCTTGGCCACCCCGATCAGGACCAGTGGGAGCCATGTAGCCCCCAGCACGGTACAGCCAGACCTGCACTCACCCCACCGCCAAGCTGTGTCCTGCCCCGACATTGGCCCCTCGTGGGGACACTGTGGGTGCCCAACACCACCGGGCATCCGCAGCATGGCACAACACGGTATTGGCATAGCAATCCCCACGGCGGCGGCACCGTCCCCGCCGCAGCACAGCTCCCAGCCCCAATGTCACCCCTTGGCTCCCCAGCCCAGCACAGAGGTTGCTCCGTGGCACTGCCCCCCCAGCACTGCACGGCATCGTCCCACGGCCTGGCACAGACACACCACTGCACAGTCCCCAGGTCTCCAGCACCCCTGGGTCCCCATCAGCAGCTACCAGAGCAGAGCCCACCATGACAGCTCACAGCTCACAGGGACCCCCTCCCCATCACGGCACAAGCTGCCACCCCCCGGCACACGGCGCCCCCAGCATGGTGCCAGCCACCAGCCCTACCTGCAATCCTGATGACAGCCCTCTCGGCGGGGTCCAGCACCGTCCCGTTGCCGGTGGTCGCCTTGGTGCGCTTGGAGCGCTGGTGCTTGGCCAGGTTCCAGGGCAGTGTGTCCCCGGGGCCCGGGGAGCTGCTGCTGCCACTGGAGCTCTCCTCTGCCATCCCCGCTGGCTCCCGGCACCCTACCGACGTCGGTTCCTGCGGCAGAGACACGGTGTCAGGGACCACCCAGCACCCAGGGCACCACTCGCCAGCACCCAGGCCCTACCCCAGCACTGCTGTTCCCAGTGCTGGCCGTGGGGCACGCCCCAACCGTCCCGGCTCACACCTATTGCCAGGTTCCCATGGCCGCCAGCAGTGCCTGCAGCACCCACACCGTGCCCAGCCCTGCTGCAGAACCAAGGGGCGCCGGGAGGCACCGCGAGCCCCACGGGATGGCGCACGGCTGAGACCTCGTGTACATGACACTCGGGGAAACATGGTCAGTGCCAGTTGGTGCTGCTGAGCCCATGGTTGCAGCGGCGATGGACGGGCAAGGAGCCACGGTGGTGCCCAGAGGGGCGGCGAGTGGGGAGCAGGATGCCCCGACGATGGAGCTGTGGCCCCGGCTGAGGCAGACAAGGAGCTGGTGTGCTGGTCCCACACCGGGAACGGCTGCGGGGCCACCGGGCACTTGCCTGCAGGGACCCCCCACCGGTGATGCCCAGACAGCCCGTCCCCGCGGCGCAGGGCAGGGGGCACAGGCAGACCAGAGCCGCAAGGGACGATGCCGCACCAGCACCTAGAGCACCGGAGGCCGGGCGAGGTGCCGCAGGGCTGCCGGCTGGTGTGGCTCCGCGGCTGGCAGAGGCTGCCAGGGGCTGCCAAGGCCCAGCCAAGCCAGCAGCCCCGCAGCACTGATCCCAGCCCTGCCGGGAGCGTTCCCGGGAGAGTACAGTGGAGGTTGCCAAGCGAAACCGCACGTCAGAGTCAGTAGCGGTGCGGATGCCTCCGCCATCCCACCTCCGCAAGCTGCCCGCCGTTACACCGCCTCTGGCTATTTTTTTCCCCATTGGATCCCACGCTGCTCGGTGCTGGATAGCGCTGGGCAGTGTGACAGAGCCACCATCGCAGGGACAGCCAGGGGTCCCAGGGCACACAGGAGACAGGGCTCAGCCGACCCCCGAGCCCAGCACCCACCCCCGTGGCATTTGCCGCTGCTGAGGCGCCATTTGCAGAAGCTCCAAACGTGGCAGATTCCCCGGCTCTCCCAGGGGCTGGTGCCGAGCGCGGCAGCGACGCGGTGCAACGTGCCACGGCAGCAACAGCAGCAGCGGGTAGCGGTAGCAGAATTGTCACCCGGCCTGCTGCGGTGAGGCCATTTCAGCCAAAACCCTTCCAGAAAGTGCCCCTGGCCCATGAGCCACTGGCTGCAGCCATCGCCACGGCTGGCACTGGGAACCGAGCCAGCCTGGCCCCCCCACCACAGCCCAGACCACAGCCCCCTCGGACCCCCCCGCCAAGCACCTGAGGATGGGGGCAGGCACGTGTAGGGCAAGCAGGGGGTGGGCACACGAGCATGTGGGGCGAGCAAGGGGCGGGCGCAGGCGCGTGTGGGGCGAGCAGGGGGTGGGCAGCGCGGCACGTGCCTGTGCCAAGCCTGACTCACCAGCTCCATCACCCACGCCTCCCCCACAGACCCTGGCCTTGCAGCCCCCTCACGCCCCAGGCCTGACACGCTGCCTCCCCCTGACCCACAGCCCCCCCAAACCCCGCACCCCCTGCCTGCCCCACACACTGCCCCAGACTGCACAGCCCCCCCGCTGTGCAGCCTGCACCCCACAGCCCCCACACCGCACAGCACAGACCCCCCTCCCAAACCCAATACTCACAGTGCAGCCGCCCCACCTCACAGCCCCCACACTCACAGCGCAGCCCCCCCAACACCGCACAGCCCCCCCCAGACCCCACACTCACAGCACAGACCCCCCCAGACCTCACACTCACAGAACAGCCCCCCCCCCCCCAGACCTCACACCCACAGCACAGACCCACCCTACCCCACAGACCCCACACTCCCAGCAGACACACACACACTCACAACACAGCCCCCCCCCCCCACAGACACCCCCCCCCCCCAGACACCCCCCCGGCACAGCCTCCCCACCTCACAGACCCCACACTCACAGCATAGCCCCCCCCCTCACAGCACAGTTCTCCACCCCACAGCCCCCCCACGCTGCACCCCCAGGCCCCATAGCTCCTGCAGCACCGGCCCCCTCAACATCCCGCAGCCCCTGCAGCCCCCCCAGCTCCTGCGGCACCGCCCCCCCCCCGCACCCCCCAGCGCCCCCGGTCCTGCGGCACAGCCGCCCCGCACCCCCCAGCCCCCCGCACGTCCCGGGCGCGGGTGCCCCACGCGTGGGGCGGCACCTGCACTCACCGAGCGCCGCGCTGTCCGCCGGGCCGCGCCGGGGGGGCATGACCGGGGGTGCACCGGTACCGGGGGCTGCACCGGCACCGGGGGCTCCGCCCGCACCGGGGGCCGCACCGGCACCGGGGGCCGCAACGGCACCGGCTCCGCTCCCGCTCCCGCTCCCGCAGCGGCGCGGGGGGGCGGGGCGGGGCGGGGCGGGGGGCGCCTATCTCACCTCCCCACCCGCGCCCGCCCGCCCCGGGGCGCCCCGGCACCCAGCGGGGGGGGAACCCTCAGCGGTGACCCCGCGTGGGGAGGGCGACGCCTGGCCGCGACACCCGGCACGGCAGGGGTTAACCGTGACTGCTGTGCGCAAAGGGTTCACCCTGAGCAGCGCACCCAGTGCGGCCAGTACCCGCCCCAGTGCACCCAGCAGGGTGAGGGTGCCCCCCCCCCCAGCCAGGTGCAGGCAGGGCCCTGCTCAGCCCCTCCCCCAGCGCTGCCTGGGGGCTCCCCACCCCCCCATCCCCACCCGGTCAGGGCTGGGAGCAGCCACTCCCACCCTAGCCCTGGCCAGTCCCCCGGGGTCCCCACAGCCCCCCATACCACCCAGCCCCATAGCCCTTGGGGCCTCACAGCCCCTATACTCCCCCACGGTCCCTGGCCCCCCAGCCCCCCCAGCCCCATAGACCCTGTGTCCCTCAGCCCCCCATACCTCCCCAACCCCCACAGACTCTGGGTCCCCACATCCCCCAGCCCCATAGACCCCAGCCCCATAGGCCCTGGGTCCCCACAGCCCCCAGGTCCCCAGGGTGGGCATCGCACCTGCTGCAGCCCCCAGCACCTGGCACTGCCCGCCCTCACCGGTGCAGCAGGCAGGCAGGGCAGGCAGGGCAGGCAGGGGCAGCCATGGCCCCTCGCCAGCCACTTTCCCCACCTGGGCAGCCCCCACCAGCAGGGCCTGGCCAGGGACCCCCAAGGTTTGGCCAAGTGCCACCACGTGATGCCGGGCACAGACAGCACCGGGAGCTGAGGGGTATGGATAGGGTGGGCAGCAGCCTCGCCAGGGGCACCCCGGGCCATGCCGGACCCCTGGGAGCTGCCTCATGCCAGGGCCAGGAGCGGCAGGAGGCCCTGGCCACGCCGGCACCAAGGATACGCCAGGCCTCGTGCCAGTTCCAGCGGCACCGGTACCACCCTCTGCAGCCTGGGCACCACCGGCGCCCCCCTGCACCCCCGCGGCCCCTCTGCCTGCCAGCGCCCCGTTACCCACGCACCGCCACCGCTGCCGAGTCAGGCAGCGTGCCTTGCCCGCCGCACCCGGGCACTCGTGCCAGCTCCCAGTGCCACAGCAGCCAGTGCAGCACCGTGTGGCATCAGCCACCCTTCACATGACCCAGTTCCTCCTGGCCCGGCGCAGCCGCCCTCAGCTCCCAGCTTGTTTACGCCACCGCGGCACTGGCGCTGCTTGGCCAAGTAGCACCGGGAGACTGGGGACACCCTGCCCGGCGGGTGGCACTGCAGGGATGCCCCACCAGCTCAAGGGGTCCAGGGACAGTGATGCAGGATGGCAATGCCAGCCTGTGGCGTGGGCACAGCGGGGGTGCCAGCTCCATTCTCCCCCTCCCCCAGTGCTGGCTGCCGCAGCACAGCCGCGGGCACACCGCGGGCAGGTGTCCAGGGCAGCAGGAGGGTGGCACGGCCCAGGCAGGCGTGCCGGCAGCACGTTTGCCGGCTGCCTGCCTCAGCAGTAGCACAGGCTGCTGCCATCTGCCGCATCCAGAGACCACGTGAGCCATCGCAGCAGAGGGATGACGCCAAGATCCCCGGCTCGCCCACCGTACAGCCTCCGCACCCGCTCCCCGGCACCAGCACCGGCCGAGCTGCCCACACCCTGCCTCCCTGCCTGCCTCCCTCTCCTCTGGCTGCAGCTGCCGGCAGAGCCGGGCAGGCCAGAGCAGCTCTGGCAGTGGGGATGGAGCTTGGTCCCTGGGGAGCTGGTGAGCCCCTTGGCAGCCGGTGAGCCTGCCAGGAACCAGAGATGGTGTTGGCAACTGGAGATGGTGCCAACTGGCAGCCTCAGCCACGCAGGCTGGCAGCTGCTGTGGTGCCCAGGAGCTCTGTGGTGATGGTGCCGAGGATGGAGCAAGCGACCCCAGGTGTGGGTGCCAATACACAGGCACACGTGCACTATCCTGAAGGCACATGTGTGTGCACACGCACACACATAGAGACGCACACACGTGTGCACACACACCTGCCCTTCTGCCCCATGCACACACACACAACATTAACACAGGAATGCACATGTATGAGAGTGCACACGTGTATCTGCCCAAACACATGTGTGCAAACCCCCCCCCCCGCTGTGTGTGCACACGTGCAAATGTGGGCATACATGGGCATGGACAGCCATGAACATGCGTATGCCCACACCTGCCTGGCTGCACGCACACAGAGTGCGTGCCAGCACACACCAACACAAACACTGGTGTGCACACACATGCAAACACACACGTATGCACACCTGCACACATGCACACCAGGGCAGCTCAGGGACTCAGCATCCTGCGCCATGATCCCCCCTGCAGCATGGCAGAGCCAGCAGGTGGAGGGGCTGGCGGGGTGCCAGGTGTGCCTGGGGTCTCCGCTCAGCCCTGCTCCTGTTCCGGGTCTCATCCAGCTGGGCGCCATGCCACAACAAGCCCTGCTGCCAGCACTGCGCCCTACACGCCCGTGCGCCCTGTAGCATGGCACCCACACCTGCCAGCCACCCACCGCATCCACCCCCACGGGTGGCACAGCTCTGACCCACGGTGCTGGGGGAAGCCAGGCAATGGGTGCTCTCCCTGGCACACCATCACACTGGCATGTTGGCCTTGTGCCTCCCAGTGCCCTCTGGTGCCTCCCAGTGCCCCTGTGCCTCCCAGCCACATCTGGGCTGCCCGGCTACGGTGTGGCATAGCACAGCACCCACCCCAGCCCCACAGTGCCACAGCATCGGGGCCAACATGCCAAACTCATTCCAGAGACCCCACCGCAGCCAGCACCCACCAAGGCTTTGCGGGGTGCAAGGACCCTGGAGACCCCAGGCCAGGGCAGCGCAATGCAGCAGCTGGGAGCGAGATGGCTCAGGGCAGGGTCCCCCTCCCAGCTCTGCAGGGGCCCCGGGGGCCCTACCGTGGTGCGGTGCGTGCCACCGGCACACGCTAGCCTCTGACCTCTGCTGATGCTGGGCTCGGCTTCGGGCTCCTCCTGTGGCCCCTCTGCAACGCAAACACACCGCCCTGTGACATCCCCGGTGCTGCCTGCGGTACCGGGAAGGGATTGCCGCTGCCCAGGGCTGTCGGTTCCTCCGGCAATCAGGCAGGACTCCGTGCTTGGCACAGCCGCCCTCACCGCGATCATGTGCTGGCCCCGGCACGGGAGCAGCGAGCGACTCCCCTCGCCAGAAGCCCAGACAAAGGGCCCCTTTCAGCACCGCACCCGGCCCCACGGGCCCCTCAGGGCCAGGGGACAAAGGTCCGGCACTCTTGGCACCAGTGGCGCCCAGCTCTCCTGGCTCAAGGCTGTTGCAGCACCCACAGAGCTGGGGGCAGAGGGTCTGGCAGGGGGTGGGCATGTGGCTGGAACCCCCTGGCATCGCCAGTGTACCCCTTCTGCACTCCCCAGCACCGGGCATGGGGAGCTGCCAAGGTGCTGGCACGTCCCTCTTGGCTCTTACCTCTATGTCTGCTGGTGGCTTCGCGCTTCCCAGCAGCTTTCCCGGGGGAACAGAGCGAGTGGCTCAGAGCCGACATGTGCACCGGGGCCTGGCACGCAGCCCTTGCCGGGGATCCCGGCACTTGCCGCCCTGCGCCGTCCCCGAGCGCAGCATCACGTCACGCTGGGGCTGGCACACGTCGGCACGGTGCTGCCTGCCAGCCCTGCCCCGGACACTCGCCCTGAGCCTGCAGTGCTGGTGCCGGAGCCGGCAGTGTGGCACTCGTTGCACACTCTGCCATGTGCTCCCCGAATGGGCGCATGTGCCACCGAGAGCCCACGGCACTGTGCCAGCTTGTGCCCCCCTGCCCCCATTGTGCCTACACGTGCCCCAGTGCATCTCAGTGGGTGCTGTTGGCAAGCAGGGATGCTGCGGGGGTGGCCGTGCCCACCTCTGCCTGCAGCCTGCCTCCTGTTCACCCACGGGGCGGGGTGTGAGCTGTACCGCAGTGGCTGCCATAGCCCTGTGGGGTGGGGGGATCCCTGGCACCAGAGGCAGGTCACCTCCTGGCTGCCCCAGTGGGCTCCAGCACCTGGGGATGATCCAGGGCTGGCCCCCCCAACCCAGCCCCACTGTGAGGTCTCTGTGGCACAGAGGGTACCCGTGGGGACCTTCCTGCCCCAAGCCACCCCTGATGCATGGTGGCATCCCTGGGACCTACCTGGGGTGCCGATGGGTGAACTCCCCGGGACAGCAGCTGGCCGTGGGTCTGGAGGCAGAGGCAGCACCGTGGGCAGGACCCCCAGTAGTCGCAGCCACAGGGTGGTCACCAGTCACCCCTCACCCGGTGGGGACACGCTGCAGCTGGGCTGTGCTGGGGGGCTATGTGCTGGGCCTGCCCGGTTACCCCACACACCCTAGTCCAGCTGTGGGAGGAGAGCTCCAGATGTGCAGCCCCTCCCACTGAGTCACCCCGCTGGGATGCTCCCAGCCCTGGTCCCCCAGATCCCACACGCCAGCCCCCAGAGCTGCTGTTCCCACCGGGTCCCCCAGCCAGGGAAGGAGCTGGGCATGGCAGAGCAGGAGCAATGTCAGGATCTGGGCCAGCCACAGGGCACCAACGAGGGGACACGGCTGTCCCTGACCAAGCCAGCCTGCGCCAACCTGGCAACAGCTCTGCCGCACAGCTCTGTTCCTGCGTCCTCTACTCCCCCCGTGTCCCCTGTATCCCTGTGTCCTCCATGTCCCACCCGTCCCCCACATCCTCCTTGACCCCATGTCCCCTGTGTCCCTCATTGTCCCCTGTATCCCCGTGTCCTCCATGTCCCACCTATCCCCCACATCCTTGCCCCCACGTCCCCTGTGTCCCTGTGTTCCCCCCATCCCCCTTGCACCCCCCCATCTCCCATATCCCTCACGCACCATGGGCACCCTGCCAGCAGTGGGGTGATGGTGTGGGGTGCCCCCTGTTCCCATCCAGCTGGTGGACATGTCCCCAGGCAGGCAGGCTTCCTGCAGCCCTTGGCCACTGTGCAACTTCCACACACACCCTCCCCCCCCCAGCCCTGCCCCAGCTCCAGCAGCTCCCATGGCCCCAGCACTTCCCCTGCCTGACTCATCCCTGCCTGCGGCTCCTGCTGCCTGCTTCAACCAGCCTGGGCCAGTGCCAGGCCAGCAGCAGCAGGCAGCTGCCTGCAAGCCCTTAACCCTCTTGGTGAGCGGGACAGGGCCATGGCTGCCCCAGCTGGGGGGTCCTGCCATGTGCCGCCCCCAGCTCTGAGGGTCCCCATGGCGGGTTGGCCGGCACCAGCACCAGATGGGGCACGACTGCAGCCCCGAGGCCGCTGCTGCCAGCTCGGCTGGTGGTGGGGCTCCCCGCCAGCACCCAGCAGCGCTGCTCCCCGAGTCCCTCCCCAGCACAGCTCAGGTTGGGGGGCCAAGGGGCCCTCTTACATCCCCATGATGCCCACCAGTGACCTGGGCAGGCAGCGCAGGCAGGGCGCAGCACAGGCAGGGCGCACTGCAGGCAGGGCACAAGGTGGGCAGGGTGCACTGCAGGAAGCATGCAGTGCAGGCAGGGCGCAGCGCAGGCAGGGTTAACGACAGGCAGAGGAAGGAATGCTCTGGAGCATTCTCTGGTTGCAGACACCATGGCGGTGCCAAACCGCAGGCCTGGCAGGGCCACGCTGCCACTCCCAACCCGCCAGCAGCTCCCGGCCCCTGGACACCCCATGGGAAGGGGGAACGGGAGTGGGGGCAGATCCAGCCCCCGGGGTCCGGATGTTCCCAGCACCGCCGGGTCTCGGGTCTCCGCGCACTGCCTGCCCCCCCCCCCCGCCCACCCCCAGCTCTGCCTGCACATCAGCCCCGTGGGAACATCCCCATCCCCAGCAGACCAGACCAGCAGCACCGCCAGGTTTAACCCCAGCTGGAGCACGCCACGGCAGCACAGCTGCTCCCACGGGCAGCCCCCACACTACCCACCCACCTGCCTGCCAGCATGGGGTGGGTGATGCCAGCGTGGGGGGCAGTGCTGGCGCAGGTAGGTGATGCTGGTGTAGATGGGCAATGCATGAATGGGTAATGCTGGCACAGGTCAGTAAGGCCATAAGCTTGTCCCTCACCAGGCCAGGCACGGACACCCTCAGAGCTGGCATCCCCGGGCTGGCAGGACATCATGCTGCAGCAGGCACAGACGGTTCCCAGCACAGGCGCCAGCCGGAGCCCAGTGGTGGGGAGGAGCAGAAATGCCATCGCTGTGCAGCTGCCAAGGGGATCAGGGCCAAGGCAGGCTGCCCGGCGGTGCCGGTGGCAGGGCTGCAGCACCCTCAAGCGTCATCGGCACCAGGTTGGAGGCCCATGACCTGCAGCCCAGCTAGCACCGTGTGGCCGTGGGCACAGCCTGTGCCGGCAACCCCCATGGCATCTCCAACACCCCATGGGCCCCACACGTGTGGCCCTCACCTCCCCACCCAGATCCACCCACAGCCCCGCCGGAGCCCACTGTGGTTCCAGGGGATGCCTGCCCTCCCAACACTGGGGGCTCCCCACAAGGGGCAGAGGAGGGGGGAGCAGCCAAGCCCCCCGGGACCAGCAGATGTTGGGTGCTGTGGCCTATGCTCACACCAGGGCTGCAGGGTGAGCTGGGAGGGGGGCTGGTGCCCCAGGATGGCAGGGGGGATGAGCTGGAGGGGACCCCAATGCCAGGACAGGGACAAACCTAGGGGGGCCCCATGTCCCCCAGCCAGGCAGGATATGCCCAGAGGGGACTGTGTCCCTAGCATGGGGGGGGGACAAGCTGAGGGGACAGGATGACACCCACTCCCACTATGGGGGACCATACCCCAGGGACCACTGTGGCTACAGGTGGGTCTTCAGCTTGCAGTCCTGCATGGCTGCTGGCCCACCCAGAGCCCCCAAAGTGCAGCCCACAGCAGCACCCTCCCTCCACGGCCACACACACACACCCCCAGCCCCCCTGCACCTACTGGACACTGGGAAAGGCTGCTCCAACTTTATTCCCAGTTCGGTTCTTGCACTGGTGACCTCCGAGCCTTCCTGCACCCCTTCATCCCCAGGGGCTGGAGAGCTGGGGGCAAGAAGCAGCCCCCAGCTGGGAAACCCCCTACTCCGAGCTTCCCAGGCAGGGCAGGGACCCCCCTGTACCCCGAGCCCCCCAGGGCAAGGTGGGGGGTGCACCAGGACAGCAGGTGCCAGGGAGCCGTGGGGCTCAGGGTGGGGGTCCGTGGCGACGGCAGGTGATGAGGTACTGAGGGTAGGCCTGGGTGTCGTTGAAGATGACAAAGATGGCGGGCTGCAGGCAATTGTCCACCACACTGTCGTAGCGCAGGGGGACCCCAGCCCCCTCTCGAAGCGGTGGGGCCCGCAGCCCCTGTGCCCCCACCACATAGTCCCCAGTCAGCACCTTGGCCACGAAGATGTACTTGCTGCCGTCGGTGCTGCACGGCGAGTACTGCTCCTGCACCGACACCGCTGCATGCACCGCGAAGTACACGCCGAGCCCGTAGAGAGCAGCTGTGGGGCAGGGGGGGGTGTCAGACCACAGCACCAGGGGGAGGGCATGGTGGCACCACCGTGCCCAGATTGGTGCCATCCTGCTCCTGCACTCACCGTTCTTGCCACAGAAGCTGCGGTTGAAGCCATGCAAGCAGATCTCGCGGCTGGAGGTCTCACTCGTGCCATGGAAAAGAACCCGCTCCACTGTGCCGCTGGCACAGGTCTTCTCCATGCTGGCTTTCTTCAGCTGGTACTGCTTGTACAGCAGTGGGTGGATCAGCTTCTCCACCTGCCGGGCAGCACTGTAGCGTCTGGGGCTCTGCCGTGGAGACGCCCCTGGCCTGTGCCCCCCACCCCATCACCACCAGGACCCACCTTGACGATGCTGATCTTGTTGTGCAGCTCCTCCAGCGTCTCGTAGAAATGGTGCACGGTGTCACAGAACTCCTCTGAGTCCTCAGCCAGTGGCATCAACCTCACCTCCTCCTCCAGGCCCAGCACCTCCGACCCTGCCAGACACAGCTCTGGTGAATGCCGGTGTGCCACAGCATCTCCCCAGGCCAGGGACCCCGTGGTGGGGGGGCAGGGCTGGCTCCATGGCACCATCCCACTTGCACGGCTGGGGTGGCACTGCACTGGCAATGCTGGGCACGCACCAAGCAGGCGGCGGGCGCTCTCTGTCGGGGGCTTGCTGCGGGAGATGGCCACGGTGCAGGCGTTGCCGATGTCATACTCCTCCATCCGCTCAAAGTCGATGGTGAAGGGCTGTCCGTCCAGCAGCAGGTCCAGCCGGTGCTCCCGGCGCAACCAGGCCTGCTCCAGCAGCACGGCAGCCTCAGGGGTGTAGGGGATGGCAGTGCCAGAGGGGTCCCAGCGCACCCAGCACGCAGCAGTGGTGACAGCAGTGGGGGGTTTATGCTCCAGCGGCGGCAGCCGCTGGAGCAGGAGGGCAAGTTCACGGGCAGCAGCGGCAGTGTATTCAGCGAAGCCATGCAGCGTGGCAGTGCTGCCACGCAAGCAGAGGCGCACGGCGTGCTTGCGCTGCAGGAAGGTCAGGCAGCGGCGGCAGGCAGCCGGCAGTGCCCGCAGGCGCTCACTCTCCACCTCCTCCGCATGCAGGTGCCCCTCCAGTGCCTGCTCCAGTGCCTGTGGCACCGCCGCCACGTCCCCCTCGAAGGAGAAGAACAGCGTCACCCGTGCCGTATCTGCCACAGGCAGAGTTTCCTCCAGGGAGGCCTCCAGTGCAGCCAGGAGACCAGCATCTTCCTCCCCCTGCACGCTAGGTGCTGCCAGCTGCTCCCGGTGGTAGGAGTGGAGCGAGAGCGCAGTGGCACGCGCCAGCTCCTCCTCCTCGTGCCACGTGCTGTCCATGGAGCGCTGGATGGCCAGCACCATCTGTGCCTCCTCATCCATCCCGGTCCCCGGCCCGCCCAATGGCATCTCCTCACTGTCATCCCCATCAGATGTGGCAAGGGACTTGGCATCACGGTCTTCCTCCCTGTCCAAGACATCACTGATATCGCCAGCGGCCTCACCAGTGCGCAGGGCTGCCAGCAGCTCCTTGATCTCCTCTGCAGGGAGAAGCGAGGTGTCAACTGCGAGTCTCAACCATGGTGCGGCCAGGGGAACCAGCACCCACAGCCCCCTCCCATCACGGTGCTGTGATAGCCCACTCACCCCACCCCACCCCTTACCTATGTTGGAGCGAAAGTCATCTCCATCAGCATCGTTGGCACCATCAGCATCGTTGGCACCATCCTGCAGGTTGCAGTGCCAGGAGCATGGTGCTGCAGGCAGAGCGTCCAGGTGGCAGCTTGGGGGGAGCAGCTTTGTCAGGTCCAGCTGTGTGGCCAGAGGAGCAGAACATTGTCACCAGTGCCACACACGCATGGCAGGGATCGGCACAATGGCACCTGCCACCCGGCGACTCCATTGCTGGCCCCCTGCATTCCTAGTCAGGGTGGGGGCTGGCTGTACCTGGGGGTCCAGGGGGCTCCAGTGGACACCCTCCAAGTCGAAGATGCAAGGGAAGCGGCTCTCCAGCTGCTGGAGGATGCTCTGCCCGCCCTTGTCCCACAGGAAGCGGGTGATGCCTGGGAACTGCAGTGTCACCGACTGCGAGCCCACGGTGCCCATCAGGCTCTGTAGGAATTCAGCTGCTGCCCGGCACTGGCCCGTTTCCCCGCTGACCTGCCGGTGAGGGCCAGGTGGTCACGGCCTGCTGCATTGGCACCCTGGTGCCAGCAGCCCTCGATGCTGGACACCTGCCCACAGCTCACCCGGAATCCAGCGACATCCCCCCCCTCCAGTGGCAGCAAGGAGACCTCGGGGATGCTGGCCAGCAGGTCCTGGTAGTGCCGCTGCAGATACCGCAGCGCTCCCGGCTCCGCTGGCACCAGCACCTCGTCCTGCACTGAACCTGCCAAAGTTGACACTATCTGCTCCTGGAGCTGGCCCTGGCTGGCCACATCTTCGTCCCTTGCCGTGTCCTCACCCCTCCTGGGGAAGGCAGCTGATGGCAGCACCGGCCTCAACGCCAGTGGCTCTGCCAGCTCTGGGCAGGCATCTGGGTTGGCAGGGGCTGGGGGGGCAGTGCCCGGCAGGGGGGCCAGGGCTGTGTCTGGCAGGGTTGCTGCATCTGCGGGGGTTGCCATATCTGGCAGGGTTGCGGTGTCTGGTGGGGTCGCTGTGTCCACTGCGGTTGCCATGTCCTCCTCCAGTGGCTCCAGAAAGGGGTAGTGGGGTGTGAGGACCAGCACTATGTCCTCCAGCTGGTGGGACCTCTGCAGCACCCGCTCTGCCGCTGTGGGGGGAGAGGATGGGCAGCCAAGCGCAGCCCCCTCCAGCACCCGGCCCTGCCCTCGCCCCAGCCAGGGCACTGGCAGGATGGGGCAGAGAGGCCAAAGCCTGGCAGCGGCAGCCGGCTGGGGCAGCGCCAGTGTTAGGGTGCCTTTTGCCATCACTCACCTGCCGGCTCCTGGAAGGTGACGATGGCTTCCTGGCCACCTGGCAGCAGCCGCACTGCCTGCACACTGCTGCCACCGCTGCGCCGGTTCTCGAAGTAGAGCTCCAGCAGGTCACGGCTCAGCTCCGGCGCATCCGCCCGCACCAGCACACTGGTGGTCTGTGGCAGCCGCAGCAGGGCCAGCGTGGCACCCTCCAGCTCCCACTGCTGTGCCCGCTGCTCCGCTGCTGCAAACTCTGCTGGGACAGGGGCGGCGGTGACAGTGGGGCTGATGCTGGGGACCCCCCGGCAGCACTAGGATTGGGATACCCCTACAGCTGCCCAGGCCATGCCAATGGCACCATTTGTCACCGGCGGGTCAGGCCTGGCAGGAGGGAACCACAAGCACTCCAAAGGCAATTAGCCCCCTGGCAGGACCCCGGCACCGCCGCTCACCCACTGCGGGGCTGCGGCACCCAGCAGCATCGGCCCTGTGCCGTGCTGGCCGCGTGCACCCCCCAGCACTGGTGACACCAGACAGGGAGCACGTGGCCAACGTGGCCCCAGCGCTGCTCAGTGGCACGGAGCCCATGCTGCAACCCAGGACAGCACAGGGTGTGGGGGGCCTGCAGAGCCACCAAATAGCACCGCAGACCCCGCACCCCAACCACTGCCCGGCACTCCCGGCAGCAGCCTGGCACCGCAGCGAGGGTAAGCGCAGCACCCCCTGGATCCCCGCACCCACCTTGGGGGGTGATGGGGTCCCGCAGGTGCAGCAGCACCCAGTCGGGCCCCGGGCCCCGGTCCAGGCTGAAGGTGCTGCAGGGGCGTCCCAGCAGCGGCTCCAGATGTGGCTCCAGCGCCTCAGGGGCGGTCTGGGGGCCAGGGCCCCGCAGCAGCAGCCGGGTGGGGTCCCAGGGGGGGGCAGGGCGTACCCTCAGCTCAGCCCCCCCCAGCCGGTGGCTGCCACGGGCCAGGACATTCTGAGCATCTGCACAGGAGTGGACAGGGGTCACTGGGGGGAGCAGTGCCCGAGCCCAGCTGGCACCCAGCCCCACACTGGGACCTCCTGGGGGGCGCAGGGCCACTCCCTGCTGCTCCCAGTGGGGCTGGGCCCCCCCTCAACCCATCCCAGTGTTCCCAGCTGGCACTGAGAGCCCCCGCACCTCATCCCAGTACTCCTAGCTGAGACGGTGACACTCCCCCCAACCCAGTACTCCCAACAGGACTGCGATTCCCCCCCAGCACTCAACCCAGTGCTCCCAGTGAGACTGGTGTGCCCCCACACCCTCTCCCAGTGCTCCCAGCTGGGATAGGGATGCCCCCGCACCCGCTCCCAGTGCAGCTGGCAGCAGCTGCCCCCCAACCCCGCACTCACCCTGGGGGTCCTCGAAGGTGAGGAAGAGGAGGGGGCCGAGGCGCTGGCAGCTCCGGACGGGGCCGCCCCCCGAGCGCCGCCGGCTCTCGAAGTAGAGGACCACCAGCTCCTCCTGCGTGGTGGGGGACACGGCCCCCACCTCCAGCACCCCCTCCTCGGCCATCCTGCCGGGACAAACACGTTGGGGGGCGGGGGGTGGGGGGCCGGTACCAAGGACTCCCCCGCACCCACGCGTGACCCCAAGCCCCACGTGTTCCCGCAGCCCCTATGGACCAGAGACCGCCCCGGTGCCCCTACACCCGTCCCGGGCCCCCTCAGGCACGCGGCCGTGGGGCAGGCCCCCCCCTCCAGTCATGGGGCAGGACCCCCCCAAGCGCCCCCCCCCCCAGCCCCGGGCAGACACCCCCTCCAGTCGTGATTCAGGACCCCCCCCAAGCCCCCCCCCCCAGCCCCGGGCAGGCCTCCCCCCACGAACCGGCCCCGCTGCTCGGCCCCGCCCCGGCAAAGAAACGAAACCGAAACGGGCCGGGGGGCCGGGCCGGTCACGGGAAGAGGAAGTGCTGGGGGGCGGGGCCCCGGGCGGGGGGCAGGGACACGGGGCCGGCCCCACGCGTGATACGGGGACACGGGATCGGCCCCTACGCATGATGCGGGACCGGCCCCACGCCTGATACGAGGACAAGGGACCGGCCCCACTCGTGACAGGGGGACACAGGACGGACCCCTACGCGTGACCCGTGACCGGCCCCACGCGTGACAGGGGGACACGGGACCGACCCTTCTGTGTGACACGGGACTGGCCCCACGCGTGACAGGGGGAAACCAGGAGAAAAGCCCCGTTCGTCAACGGTGGGACGAAGCGGGCAGCGAGGAGAGGGCGGGCAGGGGCTGCCCACGGGCAGGGCCCACCCGCGGGGGTCCCCAGCTCCCCGCTCCCAAGCCTCGCTGCCGCCACACGGGGGCGCTGTGCCGCGACGCCCCGCCCCATCCCGTGTGCCCGCCCCTCCCAGAGACTCCACCCCTTCAGGCCCCGCCCCCGAGGCCCCGCCCCCGCCGGAGGTCCCGCCCGCAGCGGAGCGGAGCCAGCGCTGCCGCACGGCCAGGCCCGGTGAGCGGGGAACCGGGAGGGGCTGGGGGGGCCGGTGCACGGGGGGGGGGGTGGGGTACGGTGTGGGGGGGGCCTACGGAGACCCCACCGCCGCCGCCGTCGTCGCCGTCGCCGCCGCCGAGCGCGTTCCTCCCCCTCCCCCGCACCGCGCTGCCGCATTCCGCAGCGGACCGGGTCGGGTGGAGGGGGGCGGCAACCGGGTAGCGGGAGCGGGGCCCCGAGAGGGACCCCCAGTCCCCTGGGCACGAAGGGGGCCCCCACGGCTGTGTCCCCCCCGCAGCGGCAGCGCTCAGGGGATTAGAATTGCTGCTGCCGTAAATAGGCCGCGCTGGGGCATTACTGGGCGTCAGGGCAAAGCCGCTTACCGGGGCTCCCGGGAAAATCCACCGGCGGGGGGGCGGCCAGCAGGCACCCCCCCGCCCCCCTTGCCGCATGCACCCCCGTGCGCCCCGTGTGTGGTGCACCCTGTGCCGCATGCACCCACCCCCCTGCGCCCCGTGCCGCATGCACGCTGCGCCCCGTGCTGCGTGCACCCCCATGCAGGGTGCACCCCATGCTGCGTGCACCCCGGTGCAGCCTGCGCCCCCGTGCTGCGTGTCCCCCCATGCACGCTGCACCCCGTGCCGCGTGCGCCCCCTGTGCCCCATGCAAACCCGCACCCGATGGTGCGTGCACCCTGTGCACGGTGCACTCTGCGCTGCATGCACCCTGTGCCCCCCACGCAGGGTGTCCCCCGTGCTGCATGCACCCTGTGCCTGGTGCACCCTGTGCCTCCCGTGCTGCGTGCGCCCTGTGCCCTCCCGTGCAGCGTGCACCCTGTACCCCCCTGCCCCGTGATGTGCGCCCCCGTGCCGTCTACAGCCTGGGGTGCTCCATCGACCCTCTGCGCCTCCCTGACGCTGCCCACGGGGGTCCCTGCCCTCCCCCAGGGCTGCCAGTGCCGGGGGTCCAGGCTGGCAGCCCCTCGCTGAGCCGGGGGGCATGTGCGTGCAGCCACGGTGTCGCAGGGCCGAGCCCCCCGCCCCCCTCCCCAAGGCCCGTGGCACTGGGCTGGGGCATCACGCGGGCAGCTGGCTCCGGCTGCGCCACCGGCCAGGCGGGCTGTCACTTGGCCGGGCCTTGGCGCTGGCACCGGCACTGGCTGCAGACGGCCCCGTGCCCGGGGACGCCGGCGCTTCGCTGCGGCACTGGCCCCGACGTGTCCCACCTGCCGCGGCGTGGGACTGCGCAGAGCTGGCCGGGGGCTCTGCCCGCCAGCTGCCGACCCTGCGGGCAGCTGCCTGTCCCCGCCGCCTGCCAGGCCGTATTTATGGCGGCGGCACCGGTGACGGGCCATCACCGCGCAGGGCCGAGCTGCCGCCATTCCCGCAGCCGCCTGGTTTTGTAACCGCGAGCTCCACGCAGCATCGGCATCCACCGGCAGCTGGGCCCGGTGATGTGGAGCGGGGGCGTCCCCGGTGCCTGCCGCAAACCCCTCGCCGCCGCGGTCCCGCTCGCTGCCTGCCCGCCCGAGGCAGGGCCGTGGGGCACGGCACGGCACCGCTGGTCCCGCTCCTCCACCGGCGGTCACCTCCGGCGAGGGGAGCCCGTGCCACCGGTGGTGCCGGCGCTGCTCGGCCCGCGGTGCTCCGGCAGCGGGGTTGGCAGAGCCTGGCAGCCGGCCGTGCCGGTGGCGGGGGAGGCGGCGGCGGGCAGGCAGCAGGGCTGGTGACGGGCAGCTGGGCAGCGCCGGCGCTCCGGTCGCCGCTGGTGGCAGCCACCGCAAGGCACCGGCCCCGCCGCCGTGGCCAAGGCCTCCCCGCAGGGCCCAGGCCGGGGCAGCCATGGGGGTGTCACCATGGCAACGGCCCTGCCACCGGGGCGGCCATCTTGTGCTGGGGAGCCAGCGGGACCGGGGCTGGGACCCCCAGGACTGCCTGAGTGTGGGAGTGATGGAGGGGGGGGGAGAGTGACGGCGGTGGGAGGGTGGTGGTGGCAGGGAGGTGATGGCAACCGGTCTTGACCACCCCTCTCCCTCCTCCCTACAGCAGAGAGGCGGCAGCCAGCCCGGGGGGAAGATGTCCCACGAGAAGAGCTTCCTGGTGACGGGCGAGGGCTTCCCGGGGCAGCAGCCCGCGCCCCCCCCAGCCTATGCGCAGCCCCCCTACCCTGCTGCGCCCTACCCCCAGCCCCAGTTCGCACCAGCACCCTACAGCCAGCCGGGCTTCCCGCAGGGGCCGGGGCCGTACCCCCCACCGGGGCCGTACCCTGCAGTGGGGCCGTATCCCCCCGGGCCATATCCCCCCCCGGGGCCGTACCCCCAGGGCCCCTACGCCCAGCCGCCGTATGCCCAGCCACAGCCCATGGTCCCTGGGGACCAAGACTGTAAGTAACGGGGCTCGGGCTTGGGGGGGTTCCATCCCAGGGTGCAGGCGAGGAGGGGGTTGCCCTGCGCGGTGGGTGCTGGCAGCAGCTCTGGGAGAGGGGATTCCGATGGAGGGAGGGTCTTGTTTTGGCCAGGCAGGGGCTGGTGAGGGGGGGTCTGGCTGGTAGCGCAGCTCGGGTCACATGAGTGGGGCTGCAGGGACCCCTGGGGAAGGGGTCCTGCCCCACGAGCCCCCCCAGACAAGCCGAGCTCTGGGGAGCACCCCAGTGGGCTTCTGCCCACGGGAGAAGGGTGCTGGCATGGCCCCGGGAGAGGTGACGCTGCCTGGAGCTGTCGGCTCGGTGGGGATGCCGACGCGACAGCCAGCTCTGGGGGGCGCAGAGCTCCACTCCCCCCATCCCCTGTCCCCTCCTCGACCCCCGTCCCCCTCAGCCCCATCTCTCCTCTTTCCTCACCACTGCCAGCTGGAGCTGGGCCCCACCGTGGGCTGTGGAGACCGGGCATCATGGTCATCCGAGTCGGTGAGCGGCTGCCCTGGCGGGCAGGTCCTAGGATAGGGACTTGGTGTGGTGCAGGCAGCCCCCCTCCCCAGCCCCCCTTCACCCATGCCCCCCACTTCTCTCCACAGCACCCCTGCACAGCACCTACCACGAGGATGGGCCACCCTCCTACTACGACAACCAGGACTTCCCCACCGCGCACTGGGATGATAAGAGCATTCGGCAGGCCTTCATCCGCAAGGTGGGACTTGGCCGGGGTTGCTCACTGCCAGGGGGGTGGGGGTTCTGCCTGCCCTGCCGTCACCTGTCCCCGTCCCCCAGGTCTTCCTGGTGCTCACCCTGCAGCTGACTGTCACCTTCGCCTTCGTGGCCATCTTCACCTTTGTGAAAGGCGTGAAGGGCTTCGTGCAGCGCAACGTCTGGACATACTACGTGTCCTACGCCGTCTTCTTCATCTCCCTCATCGTCCTCAGCTGCTGCGGGGATTTCCGTCGCAAGCACCCCTGGAACCTGGTGGCCCTGGTAAGTGCCATGCTGGGTTGGTGGCAGACTTGGCCATGGCTTTGGCAACCCCAGCCCCACACCCTGGGGACACCCAAGGTCCCAGGGAGGACATGGCTGGGTGGGTTTGGGTGTGCGGGGGGCGTGACTGCCTGGCCTGATGAGAGCAGAGCCTGCTCTGGACTTGGCAGAGCCAAGAGCTCCGCACAAAGGCCGTTAGGTGCTGCGGAGGTGCCGGCTGGACACAGCCATGGGTGGCAAAGGCGGGGGGCACAGCTGAGCCGGTGTGACAGGGTGCCTCTCTGCTCCTCAGTCCATCCTGACCGTCAGCCTGTCCTACATGGTGGGGATGATCGCCAGCTTCTACAACACTGATGCTGTCATCATGGCCGTTGGCATCACCGTTGTCGTCTGCTTCACTGTCGTCATCTTTTCCCTGCAGGTCAGCCCAAGGGTGGGGGCAGGTGGCTGGGCGACACCCCCAGATCCCTGCTGGGTTTGGGGGCACTGAAGCAGGTGTACCACCCCCCCCACCTCCCTGCTGGGTTTGGGGGCACCGAAGCAGGCGTACCAGTCCCCCCTGGCTCCCTGCTGGGTTTGAGGGCTCCAAACCAGGTGTATGACCACCGCCTCCAGCTCCCTGCTAGCTTTGGGGACTCCAAACTGAGCATTTGACCCCACCTGGCTCCCTGCTGGGTTTGGGGACACCAAACTGGGTGTACGACCCCCCTGGCTCTCTGCTGGGTTTGGGGACACTGAACCGGGTGTATGAACCCCCTGGCTCCCTGCTGGGTTTGGGGGTTCTGGACTGGGTGTATGACCCCCCTCCCTGGCTCCCTGCTCACTCTCTCTTGTCCCACAGACCAAGTACGACTTCACCTCCTGCCGCGGCGTGCTCATCATCTGCCTCGTCGTCCTCATCGTCTTCTCCATCCTCTGCATCTTCATCCGGAACCGCATCATGGACATCATCTACGCTTCCCTGGGGGCCCTGCTCTTCACCTGCGTAAGTGCCAGAGGGGCCCTGTTGTTTCCCACCTCCTGCTGCTACCCCATCCCAGCTGCCTGCTGGATCCCTGGGTGCTGGAGGGGGGGGGGATGGGGGTCCGAGGACCCAGTCATGGGGTGTTGTGTGGGGTGTGGGATGCTGCTGGCCTCCCCGCCACCCCCTGCCCAACTCCATGTGCCTCCCCTCTCCTGCAGTTCCTGGCAGTGGACACGCAGATGATCCTGGGGAACAAGCAGCTGGCGCTCAGCCCTGAGGAATACGTCTTCGCTGCCCTCAACCTCTACACAGACATCATCAACATCTTCCTCTACATCCTGGCCATCATTGGCAGGGCCAAGGAGTAGCAGTCCCTCCTTGCCATGCCACCTCATGGCGTGTGTCCTGGTTCGTGCCCCCCCCGCACCGTAGCCGGTTTTGTTTGGTGTTCTCATTGCACCCCTTTGTTGGTATGCCCGTTAGAGTTTCTTTGACCCCGGCCACTTCCCTGGCTCCAGCCAGGAGCGGCTGCAGGGGCTCACTGGGCCGGGGCTGGGGGGGGGCACGGGGGGCTCCTGTGGCAGGAGGGTCCTGGGTTACAGCTCTGTCCCCTCGCTGGGAGGTGAGTGCAAGGCAGATGGCGCTTGCGGGTGCCTGCCTGCCTGCCAGGGTGCTGCAGCCACCCGCTGCCCCTCTGCCCCCCCCAGCAGTCCCCGGCCTGGACCCTCGCTTCCCCCCTCATGCTGTGAATATGGCCTTTTCCCCCCTCCCCCACTTTGCGTTGAACGCGGACTGGAAGCACTTTCTCCCCCTGCCCACGGTGGAGCTCATCCCCTCCGTCCTGCTCCCCCTGCGCACGTGCTGTCCTTGCCCCTCGCCACCCTCCTACCCATGCAGGCAGGGTCAGCGCTGGTGGCCGCCCTCCTTGGGCTGCAGGCAGGGCTGAGGGCAGGGTCCTGGCCAGACAATGGGGGGGTCCCTGCACTGGGCATTGCTGGAAAGTCCCTTTTGGGACCTGGCACCCTCCCAGGGCCCGAGCCGCTGTCCCTGCCCATCTCTGCCTGGGCAGCGCTGGGACCCCAGCCCCAGCCCCCTCCTCACGTGGCCAAGGCTCTGTTCTTGCCCCGTTCTGTGACTCCAGCTCCTGCTGTTAATAAACCTCCGTCTAGTTCATCTCTGCCAACTCTGGCTCTCCGTTCCCCACCGATGCCAGCAGGGCCTGGCACGGCCAAGCTCGGGGCTGCCAGCTCCCTGCCGCAGGCATCCTCTGCCTCCCTGTCCTGCTCTCTTGGGGTCACGGGGACTCTCTGGTTCAGGGCTGTCCCTGCAGCTGCTGTCCCCTGAATCTCCCTGCCCTCCTGCCTGCTGCACCCCAGTCCTTGGAGGAGCAGGCAGGCCTGCCTGTACCCTGCCTGGGACTGGCCCAGCCCCCCAGCTCCCTGCCGGCAGTCCCTGGCTGCTCCCGGGGGTGGGCGGGCAGGCAGGCAGGCAGGCAATGCCTGCCTGCACAGGCAGCAGTGGCCAGGGTGGAGAAGTGCCTGCGTCACCCATCTCCCTGTGTTCCCGTGGTGTTCCAGCCTCAGCAGCACCCAGCACTCCTCAGGGTCAGTCACCAGCAGCACTCACAGTCACCACGGGCTGGGGTTTATTTGGCAACTGGGGAGCCTGGGTGTCTCCACTGTGCCACCTGCCCTCCCCTCCATCACAGCTCCTGGCTCTGCTGCCCTGGCAGGGCTGGGCTGCTGCTCCCTCGTGGCTTGTGCCACATCCTGCTGGGCCCTGAGATCGAAGGACCTGGCCACGAACTGCACTGTCTTTGTGGTGCCTGGGCAGGGGCTGGGGTCCTGCTGCAGGGCAGGGGGCTGCTGCCTGCTGTTCTTCTGCCACTGCCCCAGCACGGCAGGCCTGGCTGGCAGCCCGGCACTGAGCTGGTGCAGCTGTGTGCCGACTCTCCATCGCAGCAGTGTGGCATCCCAGTGGGTCCCTGCAGCCAGGAGGGGTGAGGCAGGGAGCTCGTGGTGCTGCAAGGGGCTCCTGCGCCAGAGGGCAAAGGTTTTGCCTGGCTACGAATGGCTCCGCACCAGGCCAGCACGCCAACGGCTACCTGCTGGGTGGGCTCTGGGTCCCGGGGGGAGCTCCCTGCTGGCCCTGGGAATGGAGCCGGTGGCTCCCTGGCAGCGTTGTGCCTCAGGACTCGGCATGGCACAGGCAGTGCCGGCGCCGGAGGACTGGCCGTGCCCGGGGACACTGGCAGCACCATGGGCTGGCCAGACAGCCAGCACATCCCATGGGGAGCACCAGCACTTCTTCAGGTGCTACTGGGTGCAGGGGGCTGGCTCAGGGCCAGCGCCGAGGTGCCAGGTGGGTGGTATGGTGTCACCTCGATGCCCTGGTCCATCCCGGTGGCTGGCGGCATGGCACCGCTCCTGGGAGCGCTCCTTGGAGCGCTGGAAGCAGCAGTTGTGTCAGCGCAGCCTCTCCAGGGAGGAGGAGGAGGAGGAGGAGGAGGAGGAGATACGGCGCCGCTCATTGGTTACGGCACTGCTCGTCGGAGCCTTCGGCTGGCCCTGGGCCGCTGCTGGTGGCTGCTGGCTCAGGAGCTCCTCCAGCAGCTGGGAGGCCAGGCTGCTGGCTATGAAGGGGCACCGGTCGATGGCCACCCCAGTGCTGAGCGGGCAGGACACCACCACCGTGCTGAGGGTCTCCTCCACTGGCCCCTCGGTGCTGGGTGGTGCTGGCAGATGAGATGGCTGTGAAGATGGAGCTGGTCAGGATTTCCACGGAGTGTGCTGGCACACCGGACATGCTGGCTGCGGTGGGGTGACCCTGGCTGGGCATCGGGTGACCCTGACTGGGTACCAGGCACCCACCGAAGCTGCCCCATCACTCCCCTCCTCAGCTGGACGGGAGAGAGAAAAGAAAGCAAAAGGCTCGTGGGTCGAGATGAGGACAGGGAGATCGCTCAGCAACTACCATCGTGGGCAAAACTTGACTTGGGGAAATTAATTTTTTACAGATCAAATCAGAGTAGGGTAGTGAGAAATAAAAATTATATCCTAAAACACATTCCTCCCACCCCTCCCTTCTTCCCAGGCTTAACCTCACTCCCCAGTTTCCCACCTCCTCCCCCCTCCCATGGGACACAGTCCTCCACTAGCTTCTCCAACCTGAGTCCTTCCCATGGGCTGCGGATCTCCATGACCTGCTCTGGCATGGGTCCCTTCCATGGGCTGCAGGGGGGGGATCTGCTCCCCCGTGGGCTCCATGGGCTGGGGGCACAGCCTGCCTCGGCGTGGGCTCCCCACGGGCTGCTGGGGAATCTCTGCTCCGGAACCTGGAGCCCGACCTGGGGTCTGCAGGGCTGCTGCTCTCACGTGTTCTCACTCCGCTCTCTGGCCACTGCTGTGCAGTTTCCCCCCCCCCCCCCCCCCCTTCTTAATTCTGTTACCCCAGAGATACGTTATCGCTGTCACTGATAACGGGCTCGTCACGGTGGCTCCGTCTGTGAGCCGGCTGGTGTTGGCCCATCGGGCACGGGGGAAGCTTCCAGCAGCCTCCTGCAGCAGCCACCCCTGTAGCCCCCCACTGCCAAAACCTTTCAGCACAACCCCCCTGCACCGGGCCAGCTGGAGTGGCAGGGGTATGGCAAGGGGCTGCAGCACAGCCCTTGAAGGGGTCCCAGCAGCAGGAGGGGCTGTAATGGCCCCCCATGTGCAAGCCCCTGGCACCCACAGCAGCAGGCTGGTGCTGGGGGGGGTGGTGGTGGTGTCCTGCGACCAAGGCAGAATGGGGATGGAGACAGGGTCCCCACCATGTGTCCCCCACAGCAGTGGCACACAGGGATTGTTGTCTCGTAGGTGGGTTTGTTAGCTGGTGTGTGGTGCCGATTCAGACACCGAATTGAGAAATTTCTATTCATTTATTCTAGTTTGCACAAAGTAGGGAGCAAGGTGGTTACCCCCAAATGCTTAGCTCCCTGATTGTCAAAACTTTACACTATTCATATTTTTCAACCAGCTAATACATCAGCCTTTATTGATTACAAGTTACGTATTTCATTATTTAGTACTTGGTTTCCTATTTTAAGCAATTCTCTTGTTTCTTATGTTAATTAATCCGCTTGTTCTGTCTCTATTTCTCTTTGGATCGGGGAGTTTCTTGAGTCAGCAGTTAATGAGTTGGTGGCCAATGAGTCAGTGGTCACTGAGTACCGGTGGCCAATGAGTTGGTGCTCAATGAGTTGGCAGTCAATGAGCTGGTGGTCAATGAGGGTCATGATCTTCCCCTGCCACAATTACCTTTCCCCTAGTTTTTGCTAAAGATCAGCTACCAGCAATGTATGCAATTTTATTAAGTGTTTGATATCAATGAGGTTCAGAAAGGACCCTCTTGTTTTCTAACTCGTCAGAGAGGAGTCTTGGTGCAGCTGGATCTCATCCTAGTCTCAGATTTGGTCAACTGTTTAGGTCTCAAGGATACAGCCACTCATCAGAATCAACATTTGCCTGCCAGAGCCCCTTCAGGGGCTTTCCCTGAAACAGTTTAGTGGATTTGAAGAAAAATAGATGATTTATTAAGGTGACAGATATAACAGGTTCAGAACTGCCATTAATAAATGCACTTACTGCAACAACTGAGCTCGAGTTATGAGTTCAGCGCTTATGTTAGTAATGTTGTCCCAGCTAACATCTGAGGTAGTCAGAGGCATGAGTCTTGCCCAAGCGGCATCCCTGCTCGGAGAGGAGAGAGGTCCAGGACCGTCAACAGGTGCCCAGAGTAGTTGTCCTCTAAACGCCAGGTTTGTAGTAACAGCAAGGTGGGACTAAGTCAATTATGGTGTGCCGATGAAGGGAAAGAGCGTACCCCCAGCAAGTCTGCGGATGATACAGAACTGGGGGGAGTGGCTGGTACACTAGAAGGCTGCGCTGCCATTCAGAGAGACCCAGACAGGCTGAAGAGTTGGGCAGAAAGGAAACTCATGGCAAAGGACCTCATGAAGTTCAACAAAGGCAAGTGTAGGGTCCTGCACCTAGGGAGGAATGACCACAGGGACCAGTACAGGCTGGGGTTTGACCTGTTGGAAGACAGCTCTGCAGAGAAGGATGTGGTGGACAGCAAGGTGACCATGACCATGAGTGTGTCCTCATGGCCCAGAAGACCAAAGGGACCCTGGGGTGCATTAGGTGGAGTGTGGTCAGCAGGTCGAGGGAGATGATCCTCCCTCTCTACTCTGCCCTGGTGAGGCTGCATCTGGGGTTCTGTGTCCAGTGCTGGGCTCCCCAGTTCAAGGGAGACAGGGAACTGCTGGAGAGGGTCTAGGGCTATGAAGATGATGAGGGGCTGGAGCATCTCCCTTGGAAGGACAGGCTGAGGGAGCTGGGGCGGTTCAGCCTGGAGAGGAGAAGGCTGAGAGGGGACTTACCAATGCATACAAACACCTTAATGGTGAGCATCAGGAGGACGGGGCCAGGCTCTTCTCAGTGGTGCCCAGCAACAGGACAAGGGGCAACGGGCACAAACCGCAGCACAGGAGGTTCCATCTGAGCATAAGGAAAAGCTTCTTTCCCTTGAGAGTGACAGAGCACGGGGACAGGCTGGCCAGAGAGGCTGGGGGTCTCCTCTGGGGACATTGAAACCCCACCTGGACACGACCCCTTGCAGCCTGCTGGAGGAGAACCTGCTCTAGCAGGGGGTTGGGCTGGGTGGTCTCCAGAGGCCCCTTCCAACGCCCACCCACCGGTCTGTGGTTCTGATTGTTACGTAAACAAAGACCATGATGGAGGCGGGGACATACTGCCACAGCCCGGGCAGGGGCGGGGGGGGGGCTGTCCCTCTGTGACATCCTCTGGAAATGTCCCTCCCTGGCACCCGCTGTTGGAGACACCATGGCTGCTCTTGGTGTCCCACAGCAAGCCAGGGCCTTCCCGTGCCTCTGGCCCCAGCGCTGCCGTTTGGCACAGGGTCCGTGTCAGGGTGAACGGCCCGGCCTGGTACCAGGGGCTGCCATGGAGCCGGTGCCCTGCAGCTACCACCCACGTGCGGGGCTCTTGGTCTTTGCCTGCTATGACCGGCTGTGGCAAGAGATCGAGGCGCTGCTGGCAGAGAACGAGGAGTTGATGCAGGTGGTGGGGCAGCTCAGGGAGCAGCGGCACCTCCTGCACGGCCAGCCCAGCTCAGCACCCCCCCTCACCTCTGCGCCCTGCTCTGCTGGGGGATGCTTCAACTTCCTTAGCCCAGGTGGGGGGCATGGGTGGCTCTGCAGTGGTCCTGGGCCAGTGGGTGCTGCAGTTAAAAATACCCTCCCTCTACATGCAGCCAACGCTCTGGAGCGGGATCTGGCACCCCTGCAGCAGAGCCCCATCTCCCAGACCCCGCCTTGGCAGCACCTCTGGAACCAGCAGACCCAGGATGGCATGCTGAGCAGCACCGACATCAGCAGCGGGGCGCTTTCACTCACCACCAGGAGCAGAAGTATTAGGGGGGAAACTGGGGGGGGGGGGGGGGAGGCTGACCCCAAAGCTCATGAGAGAAGGGATAGTGGGCTGAGTCCCATCCCATCCCCATCACATCACAACCCCCATCCCATCCCATCCCATCCCCATCCCATCCCCATCCCATCTCATCCCGTCCCCATCCCATCCCATCCCATCCCACCTCATCCCCATCCCATCCCCTTCCCCATCCCCATCCCCATCCCCATCCCCATCCCCATCCCCATCCCATCCCCTTCCACATCCACATCCCCATCCCCATCCCCATCCCCATCCCCATCCCATCCCCTTCCACATCCCCATCCCCATCCCCATCCCCATCCCCATCCCCATCTCCATCCCCATCCCATCCCCTTCCACATCCCCATCCCCATCCCCATCCCCATCCCCTTCCACATCCCCATCCCCATCCCCATCCCCATCCCCATCTCCATCCCCATCCCATCCCCTTCCACATCCCCATCCCCATCCCCATCCCCATCCCCATCCCATCCCATCCCTTTACCTATACTGTGGCCTTGTGTTTCCCCATGCATGTTTGTGGGGCCGGCACAGGCGGGAACTATGGATTGCAGTGTGCGGGGTGGGGGTGCGGTACAGGGCCCCCCAGTGCTGTCAGGACTGAGACTGCCATCCTTGTCCTGGTAGCCCTCCCAGTGACCATGCACGACAGCCCCAGCCACAACAGCCCCCGCCTCTCCTGCCCCCTCAACTGCTTCGGCTCTACTGGTCACCCCCCCGGCCTCCGGCTGCCCTGCGACCCACCACAGGACCCCCTGGCGCCAGCCCTGAGCAGCTCCAAGCTGCGGCTGTCAGACCTGCAGGGGCCGGAGGCTGGGGTCCCCCCAGCCCCGGTCCCACCACCACCAGCCCCGGCGGAGCAGCAGCCGCTGGACCTGCAGCTGCCGGACACCTGGTGCAAGGAGCCCTCCTGGAAGGTGGCCCATGATGCCAACTGGCTCGCTCCCAGCCAGGAGCTGCCACAAAGCTCCAGATTGCAAGGTGAGGGCTGGGGCATGGCACTGGCAGGGTGTGCGGTGCTGCACCCCTGCAACTCCCCACTCCCACAGCTCTGTGGCTGGGGGACGCGGTGAGGTCCTGGGCAAGCGGCTACGGTCACCCTGTGCCAGGGGACACATGGGAAAGCCAGGGAGCAACAGCCCCTGGGGATGCCATGGCACCATCTGTGCAGGCAAAGGTGGCATGGCAGCTTTTCTGCCCTGCAAAGCCGGCATATGGCATCTCTGCGTGGGCAAAGCTGGCATATGGGTTTTCCATCCAGCCAAACCAGTCTGCTGGCATCCCTGCCTGGCAAAACCCAGCATACTGGCCTTTGGACCCACACACACACACACTGGGACCCTGGCACTGGGTGGCAGCAACAAAGCCTGGCCTGGTTCTGGGGTGGCAGGGGGCATGGGGACAAGTTGGGGAATGGTCACCGGGGCGGCAGTGCCGGGTTCGTGCCAGGCCAGGGGTAAGTGCCTGATGCTGGCAGCTCCTGCAGACAGCCAGCAGCCAGCATGGGGGCAGCTGGTGGGAGAGATCGCCTTCCAGCTGGACCGCCGCATCCTTGCCAGGGTCTTCCCCGACTCTGCCCGGCTCTACGGCTTCACCGTCACCAACATCCCTGAGAAGATCATAGCGGTAGGCTCATGCAGCTCTGCCAGGGAGCCAGGCACGGTGCCCATGGCTGCAGCCCAAAGCACCCCGGCTTCCCTGCCACTTGGGCACACATGGGTGTTGGGGACCCACCTGCCCTGTCTCCCCTTGCAGACCGCCCTCGGTGCCACGCCAGGGAGCTTCGACGAGCAGTACTGTGCCGCTGCTGCCCAGCGCTACATCAGCCTGCTGGGGCGTCTGCGGGCACTGGGCTACAGCCCCACAGTGCACCCAGCCTTTGCCGAGTCCCTTGTCAACACCTATGGCATCTTGCTGGAGCTGCCAGGGCCCGATGCCCGCGCCTGCCACAGCCCAGACTTCCTGCGGCGCGTGGTAACTGAAACGGTGCCACCGGCGGAACAGGCAGATGCGATGGTGCTGCATGAGTGCCTGCAGGAGCTGGCACGGGAGGATGGGCAGCCCCTCTTCCTCCGGTGAGCGGCTGGGCTGGCCCCCACACCGGCACCAAACCCACCCCGGCTGTGCCGCTGCCAGCCAGAGCCCCACACCACGCAATAAACCTGTTCCAGTGCCCTCACCGTTGTGAGCTGTGACAAACACCACTGTCATCACAGCTGCTTCTGCTTGGGGACACTCCTGTGACATGGGTCCCACAGCTCTGGCACTCCGGCAGCAGCTGTGATAATGAGGGGTTGCGGGGAGGTTAGCACCAGAGAGAGCCCAGCACCACGTCCCAGGCTGCACAGGGTGCAAGTGTGCAGGCAGCGGAACTGGGGTGCAGGCAGCATTGCAGGCAGCATTGCAGGCAGCAGTGCCAGGGCAGAGGAGGTCATACTGCGGTAGAGACCGCGCTCCTTTTCCTTTCGGATGCGGGCAGGGGAAGCCGATTGGATGGGGAAGTGAAAGCCAGGAATTGGCACCAGGGCACCCATGGTGCTGTGGTGGGGGAACCCCAAGTATGGGAAACTTCATCCCCTTCTGCCCCTGCCCAGGATGCACCGCCAGCATCCCCTGGGCCCCATGGCACAGCCAGGTCAGGGCCTCAGCAGGGGTCTCACCATGGTGGGCTGGGCTGGGACCCTCATGCCGAGCTGTGCCAGGCTGTGCCAGGCTGTATTAGGCTGTGCCAGGGTGCCAGCAGAGAGGCCAGGTCTGGGGGATTTGGGCATCAGGGAGCCTGCGGCGGTGGCATGGCAGAGGGGCCAGGGCTGGGGGGCCGGGGGTGTGTGTGGGGACCCTTCCTGCCTGTGGCCACTTCCTCCCACAGCCAAAAAGGGGAAACAGCCGCTCGGGGCCAACCGGCCCCAGAGGGAACCCCCTGCCGTGCCGTGCCAGGCTGTGCCCTGCCAGCAGCACCGGTGACCCTCGGGTGGGGGCACGCGGCAGCTCCCAGGTAGGTGAGGGGGATGGTGTGGACCCCTGTGCCGGGGGTCTGTGCCAGGCAAGGTGGGGTCTGTCCCACGGGCGCAGGTGGGCCACTGTGCAGCCATCATGCTGGATTGGAAAACATGGGTGCTCCAGGACTGACGCCAGAAGAAGGAATTGGGGGAGCATCCCGTCACCCCCCCAGAGCCGGCCCAGCCAGAAGGTGACGGTGGTGGCTGGGAGGGTGACGTGGACAAAGGCTGCGCAGACAGAGGTCTGAGTGCTGCTGCTTGCGGTATGGGGGGCTTCAGTCACCCCCATCCCCACCACAGTCCGCCCCCCACCCAAGGTGCCGTGGCCAGCAGTGCCGTGGCAGGCTCAGGCATGGCGGCTCATCCCTGAGGCACTGGCACAGGCGGCTGTTACAGGTCCTTACTTGACCTTCCCCACATCCCCACCGGCCATGGCCACCTCTGGTACCGTTGGACAGTCCCTCAGCATGCCTGTGGGCCGCGCCGGCAGGACGTAGCAGGTAAGGAGTTATGGCACTGGGAAAGCCGATTGTGGGTGCAAGATGCAGCGCCAGCAGCTCGAAGGCTGCTGGCTCTTCTGCCCAGCACCGCGTCCGGACCCCTGCCTGCACACTCCCCAGCACGTGGTGCCCCGGGGGGGCGGCTGGCGGTACCACCTGGCACGGAGCTGTTGGTGCCGTCAGGCACGGAGGTGAGCGGGGGGCACCCGGGGATGCAGGATATGGTGTGGCCCCGAGGAGTGGCACAACTGGCGGTGGCGGGGCAGCACGGGCAGGGAACCGGCACGGGCAGGGAGCCGGCGTGGGCAGGGAGCCAGCACAGGCGACTCGGGGACTGCCTGGCCCTCGGGTTAGGGAGCAGCACCGGCAGCACTGGGGCAGGTGCCACTCGCCCCCCGGCCACCAAAAGCCTCCAGCAAAGGCAGGGCTGGGACAGAGCTGCCGGGCAGTGTGGCACAGGCGGCACCCAGCAGCGCGGAGGGCTCAGCTGCCGCACCCTGCGGAGCCGGCTGCTGGGCAAACACGGCCCTGGGTGCAGCATGTGCCAGGGTGAAGCTGCCAGTGCCGCAGGGCAATGCCCATTGCTGCTGCCTGCACCGCGGGGATAATGCCCCCAACCAGCCCTCCAAGAAGGACACCTGCTGCCCCATGAGAGCAGAGCCCACCAGCCCCACCAGCACCACGGGGTCGATGTGTGCGGTGTTGCCTGCATCGACCGCTCTGGGTGGGGGATGTGCTGTCACCAGCCAGAGCCACGCACTGTACAATAGACCTGCTCCAGTGCCATGGCCATCATCGGCCACAGTGGTTACAGTGGGCACCCTGCGCAGCACGAGTGCCACTGTCACCATGGCTGCTCCCGCTTGGGGACACCCCTGTGAGATGGCTCTGGGAGCTCTGGCAGCTCCGGCAGCTCCAGCAGCAGCTGGGACAGTGGAGGATCAAGGGGAGCACAGCCCCAGATGGAGCCCAGCACCCCATACCCGGTCTGTGCAGTGTGAGGTGCAGGCAGGAGAGCTGGGGTGCAGGCAGCAGTGCCGGGGTACAGGCAGTAGTGCTGGGGTACAGGCAGCAGTGTCAGGTTGCAGGCAGCAGAGCCGGGGTGCAGGCAGCAGAACTGCGGTCAGGCAGCATTGCAGGCAGCAGTGCCAGGGCAGAGGAGGTCACACTGCGGTAGAGACCGCGCTCCTTTTCCTTTCGGATGCGGGCAGGGGAAGCCGATTGGATGGGGAAGTGAAAGCCAGGAATTGGCACCAGGGCACCCATGGTGCTGTGGTGGGGGAACCCCAAGTATGGGAAACTTCATCCCCTTCTGCCCCTGCCCAGGATGCACCGCCAGCATCCCCTGGGCCCCATGGCACAGCCAGGTCAGGGCCTCAGCAGGGGTCTCACCATGGTGGGCTGGGACCCTCATGCTGAGCTGTGCCAGGCTGTGCCAGGCTGTATTAGGCTGTGCCAGGGTGCCAGGGTGCCAGCAGAGGGGCCAGGTCTGGGGGATTTGGGCATCAGGGAGCCTGCGGCAGTGGCACGGCAGAGGGGCCAGGGCTGGGGGGCCGGGGGTGTGTGTGGGGACCCTTCCTGCCTGTGGCCACTTCCTCCCACAGCCGAAAGGGGAAACAGCCGCTCGGGGCCAACCGGCCCCAGAGGGAACCCCCTGCCGTGCCGTGCCAGGCTGTGCCCTGCCAGCAGCACCGGTGACCCTCGGGTGGGGGCACGCGGCAGCTCCCAGGTAGGTGAGGGGGATGGTGTGGACCCCTGTGCCGGGGGTCTGTGCCAGGCAAGGTGGGGTCTGTCCCACGGGCGCAGGTGGGCCACTGTGCAGCCATCATGCTGGATTGGAAAACATGGGTGCTCCAGGACTGACGCCAGAAGAAGGAATTGGGGGAGCATCCCGTCACCCCCCCAGAGCCGGCCCAGCCAGAAGGTGACGGTGGTGGCTGGGAGGGTGACGTGGACAAAGGCTGCGCAGACAGAGGTCTGAGTGCTGCTGCTTGCGGTATGGGGGGCTTCAGTCACCCCCATCCCCACCACAGTCCGCCCCCCACCCAAGGTGCCGTGGCCAGCAGTGCCGTGGCAGGCTCAGGCATGGCGGCTCATCCCTGAGGCACTGGCACAGGCGGCTGTTACAGGTCCTTACTTGACCTTCCCCACATCCCCACCGGCCATGGCCACCTCTGGTACCGTTGGACAGTCCCTCAGCATGCCTGTGGGCCGCGCCGGCAGGACGTAGCAGGTAAGGAGTTATGGCACTGGGAAAGCCGATTGTGGGTGCAAGATGCAGCGCCAGCAGCTCGAAGGCTGCTGGCTCTTCTGCCCAGCACCGCGTCCGGACCCCTGCCTGCACACTCCCCAGCATGTGGTGCCCCGGGGGGGCGGCTGGCGGTACCACCTGGCACGGAGCTGTTGGTGCCATCAGGCACGGAGGTGAGCGGGGGGCACCCGGGGATGCAGGATATGGTGTGGCCCCGAGGAGTGGCACAACTGGCGGTGGCGGGGCAGCACGGGCAGGGAACCGGCACGGGCAGGGAGCCGGCGTGGGCAGGGAGCCAGCACAGGCGACTCGGGGACTGCCTGGCCCTCGGGTTAGGGAGCAGCACCGGCAGCACTGGGGCAGGTGCCACTCGCCCCCCGGCCACCAAAAGCCTCCAGCAAAGGCAGGGCTGGGACAGAGCTGCCGGGCAGTGTGGCACAGGCGGCACCCAGCAGCGCGGAGGGCTCAGCTGCCGCACCCTGCGGAGCCGGCTGCTGGGCAAACACGGCCCTGGGTGCAGCATGTGCCAGGGTGAAGCTGCCAGTGCCGCAGGGCAATGCCCATTGCTGCTGCCTGCACCGCGGGGATAATGCCCCCAACCAGCCCTCCAAGAAGGACACCTGCTGCCCCATGAGAGCAGAGCCCACCAGCCCCACCAGCACCACGGGGTCGATGTGTGCGGTGTTGCCTGCATCGACCGCTCTGGGTGGGGGATGTGCTGTCACCAGCCAGAGCCACGCACTGTACAATAGACCTGCTCCAGTGCCATGGCCATCATCGGCCACAGTGGTTACAGTGGGCACCCTGCGCAGCACGAGTGCCACTGTCACCATGGCTGCTCCCGCTTGGGGACACCCCTGTGAGATGGCTCTGGGAGCTCTGGCAGCTCCGGCAGCTCCAGCAGCAGCTGGGACAGTGGAGGATCAAGGGGAGCACAGCCCCAGATGGAGCCCAGCACCCCATACCCGGTCTGTGCAGTGTGAGGTGCAGGCAGGAGAGCTGGGGTGCAGGCAGCAGTGCCGGGGTACAGGCAGTAGTGCTGGGGTACAGGCAGCAGTGTCAGGTTGCAGGCAGCAGAGCCGGGGTGCAGGCAGCAGAACTGCGGTCAGGCAGCATTGCAGGCAGCAGTGCCAGGGCAGAGGAGGTCACACTGCGGTAGAGACCGCGCTCCTTTTCCTTTCGGATGCGGGCAGGGGAAGCCGATTGGATGGGGAAGTGAAAGCCAGGAATTGGCACCAGGGCACCCATGGTGCTGTGGTGGGGGAACCCCAAGTATGGGAAACTTCATCCCCTTCTGCCCCTGCCCAGGATGCACCGCCAGCATCCCCTGGGCCCCATGGCACAGCCAGGTCAGGGCCTCAGCAGGGGTCTCACCATGGTGGGCTGGGACCCTCATGCTGAGCTGTGCCAGGCTGTGCCAGGCTGTATTAGGCTGTGCCAGGGTGCCAGGGTGCCAGCAGAGGGGCCAGGTCTGGGGGATTTGGGCATCAGGGAGCCTGCGGCAGTGGCACGGCAGAGGGGCCAGGGCTGGGGGGCCGGGGGTGTGTGTGGGGACCCTTCCTGCCTGTGGCCACTTCCTCCCACAGCCAAAAAGGGGAAACAGCCGCTCGGGGCCAACCGGCCCCAGAGGGAACCCCCTGCCGTGCCGTGCCAGGCTGTGCCCTGCCAGCAGCACCGGTGACCCTCGGGTGGGGGCACGCGGCAGCTCCCAGGTAGGTGAGGGGGATGGTGTGGACCCCTGTGCCGGGGGTCTGTGCCAGGCGAAGTGGGGTCAGGCAGGCAGTCCCACGGGCGCAGGTGGGTCACTGTGCAGCCATCATGCTGGATTGGAAAACATGGGTGCTCTGGGACTGGTGCCAGCGGAAGGAATTGGGGGAGCATCCTGTCACACCCCCCTGGGGCTGGCACAGCCGGAAGATGATGGTGGCAGCTGGGGGGTGACGCGGATGAAGGCTGCGCAGACAGAGGGCTGAGTGCTGCTGCTTGGCGGGTGCTGTGGGCTTTGGGGTGTTCCAGTCACCCCCATCCCCACCACAGTCTGGCCCCCACCCACGGTACCGTGGCAGGCTCAGGTATGATGGCTCATCCTCGAGGCACTGGCTCAGGCGGCTGTGATGCCTCCTCACTTGACGTTCCCCACCTCATCCTCACTGGTCATAGCCGCCTCCAGTCCATTTCGGCAGTCCTAGCATGCCCGCAGGCCAGGTCGCGGCAGAGAAGGGGTTACAGCCCTGGGAAAACCAGTCGTGGGTGTTCACCGGACGGGCAAGGTGCAGTGCCAGCAGCTCAGCGGCCGCCGGCTCCCCAGCCCACCGCCGCGGCCGGACCCCTGCCCGCAATCTCCCCGGCACATGGTGCGCTGGGGGGCGGCTGGCGGCACCTCTTGGCACGGCGGTGGCAGCAGGGGGCTGCCGGTGTATTGGTGACAGAGGGCGGCATTTGCCACGCACCCAGGGCAGGAATGCGGCCAGCCGGCCGGCCCAGGGCTGGATGGCAACCAGGCACGGACGGGGCCGCGGCTAATTAGACCACGGTCCGGCCCGGCGGTGAGCGGATGTTTGTGACCTGTTGAGCTCTCGGCACCAGCGGCGGTGTGCTGAGCCCCCGGCGTGCCGGGCAGGCGGTGGCCCTGAGCAGACGGTGGCCACAAGCTGACGGCAGCAGCGGTGCAGGCCCCTCTGGGCAGGCGGAGGCGTTGGTGCCGTCGGCGATGGCCCCCAGCACCGCAGGGCAGGGAGGTGAGTGGGGGGCACGCAGGGATGCAGGACATAGTGTGGCCCCGAGGAGTGGCACGACTGGCGGTGGCGGGGCAGCACAGGCAGGGAACCGGCACGGGCAGGGAGCCGGCGTGGGCAGGGAGCCAGCACAGGCGACTCGGGGACTGCCTGACCCTCGGGTTAGGGAGCAGCACCGGCAGCACCGGGGCAGGTGCCACTCGCCCCCCGGCCACCAAAAGCCTCCAGCAAAGGCAGGGCTGGGACAGAGCTGCCGGGCAGTGTGGCACAGGCGGCACCCAGCAGCGCGGAGGGCTCGGCTGCCGCACCCTGCGGAGCCGGCTGCTGGGCAAACACGGCCCTGGGTGCAGCATGTGCTGGGGTGAAGCTGCCAGTGCCGCAGGGCAATGCCCATTGCTGCTGCCTGCACTGCAGGGCAATGCCTGTTGCTGCTGCCAGCACCACGGTGCAATGCCCGTTGCTATTGCCAGTGCCACGGGGACAATGCTGCTGCCTGCTGCCAGCGCCGTGGGCACCATGCCCGCATCAGACCTGTGAGAACAATGCCCGCTCTGCCTGCACGGCGGGGCAGTGCCCACTGCCCCTGCTACCAGGGCAGAGCCCTCCGGCACTGCCAGTGCCACGGGGTCGATGTGCGGCAGCTGCCTGCACTGACCCCTCTGGGTGAGGGCCAGGAGTTTTGGGGGATCCCAGCACCCCATACCCGGTGCTGCCACGCAGGTGGGGCTGCTCCCAGCCGGGCTGCACACACTCACACTCCCGTGATGGCAAATTACCTTCCCGTGGGAGTCAGGGATGCCCACATGGCCGGGAAGTGACAGCACCTGGGCTGAGTCATCCCCTCTGCACGTGCCACCTGGGCTGTCCATGGCACTGTGGGGCAGAGCACCCTGCTGGGCTCCTGCCGCAGAGCCATGTCCCCCAGCGGAGCGGTTCTTCAGGGGTTCTGCCCCAGGGACCCCCATGGCAGGAGAGGACATGGAGCCGAAGCCCCACTGGTGCCTCAGGGTTGGGGGGATGAAGCCGGAGTAGCCACAGCCAAGAGCTCTGGTCTGGTGGGCAAGTGTGGGGCAGCCTGGTGGGCAGGGGGAGCTCAGACCCCCAAGCCAAGGGCACCCAGAGGCTCTGCTGTGGCCAGTGACCGCAGCATCCCCACTGTCCCCAGTGACCCCAGCATCCCCACTGTCCCCAGTGACCCCTGCATCCCCACTGTCCCCAGCATCCCCACTGTCCCCAGTGACCCCAGCATCCCTGCTGTCCCCAGCGTCCCCAGTGCTGGGAGCGGATGTGGGAGGGCAGGACGGCTGGGTGTGAGGCTGCAGTCAGGCAGGACTCAGGCAGGAGTCACCAGCCGCGGGTGAAGGGGCAGGAGGAGGCGGATGGGCAGCATGAGGTGTTGGGCCGAGGAGCCGGTTCCTGGCCTGTAGCACGGCCGCGAGGCATGGAGGCGCCGGGAACCCGTCAGGCCAGGCTGGCCAGTCCCGGCCTCGCCAGGGCTCACCTTGCCGCGGCTCAGTCGTGTGCCATGCCGGCAGCCAGCGGGGCTCCCGGGGACAGGGGGAACAGCAGTCCCTGACCCCCCCCAGCCCAGCAGGCAGGTGAGTGGGTGGCGGTGGGGTGGTGCTGCGGGGGCATGGTGTGGGACAGGAGCTGGCGCAGGGGGCAAGGGTGGCTGGTGCCGGTGACACAGGGCAGGACCAAAGGGCCCCGTGGCACGCAGAGAGATGCCATCGGGTGCTGAGCAAGGCCCCGGCTCCAGCATGCCCTCCTGGTTCTACCCGCCTGAGGTGGCTTTGGGGAGCCCGGGGACCCCATTGGGACCCTTCAGGGACACGGCAGGGGCCAGCAGCCCTGCTTCAGCCGTGCCAGCCCCCGCCACACGCTGCAGGTGCTTTCTCTCCACCCTCAGCAGAGCCCAGGGATGTGTGGGATAATTCCCAGGGATGTGTGGGATGATTCCCAGGGATGTGTGGGATTATTCCCAGGGATGTGTGGGACGGTCCTGGCCATGGGAAGTTCCCACGGTGGTGACTCAGCTGTGGCAGCCAGCATGAGGGTGGGGGGGTTCCCACTCTAGGCTGCACTGTCCCCACCACCCCTGATCTGGGGTCTCTCCCGTAGGTCGTGCCGGCTGCACCAGAGCCCCCACGCAGGAGCGAGGGGACGTCGTGCTCCCCCTCAACCCCCTGCCCAGCCACCCAGTGCCCACCGACACCCCCCACATGCTGCTGCGGGAGTCCCCCTTCCCCAGCCGGGTGCTGGTGGCCCTGGACCGCCTGGCCCGGTGGCTGCTCACCCCCAGCTCCTGGGCTGTCTTCAGCCTCCTTGACCTGCGGCAGACAACGGAGGAGCGGAGGCAGGCTCGGCTCCAGCGGTGTGGACGGTGCCACAGCTGCACCAGGCAGGGGCTGGCCGGATCGGTGTATGTCGTGCTGTTGCTGCTCTCGCTGCCCCTGGCTGCCCTGGGGCTGCTGCTGTGGCTGCCTGTGCAGGCAGTGCGGCGGCCTTTTGCCTACCAGTACACGGCAGGCACAGCATCGGTGCAGCCGTGGGACCTTCGACAGCGCCGGACCTTCACCTTCCTCAGTGCCAATGTCTGCCTTATGCCCAGCGGCTTGGCCAAGTTCAGCAACCTGGGGCAGACGCCACAGCGTGCCGTCTACATCGCCCGCCACCTCACCCAGGTGCCACCGGACCCTCCCAGCGCCCGGGCTAGCCTAGTTAAGCCACGGCAAGGCGAGGTCAACAGTTACGGCGGGACCCTCTCCACCCCCTGGCAGCCCCCTGGCAGCGCGGCAGTGGTGGCGGCAGAGCCCATGCCGGCGGTTTTGTCCGAGCATTTCCCAGCAGATGCTGACTTCATCTGCCTGCAGGAGGTTTTCGATGGCAGGGCCACCACCTGCCTGCGCCAGCAACTGGGCAGCATCTTCCCACACATACTCTCTGAGGTGGGTGCCCTCGGGCTCTGGGGCCGCCGGCTGAAGCTGCTCAACAGCGGGCTCTTCCTGGCCAGCCGCTACCCGTTGCTGGCCGTGCGGTACCACGGCTTCCCCAATGGTGCCCGCGAGGATGCCCTGGCTGCCAAGGGGCTGCTGGTGGTCCAGGTGAGTGGGTAACCCCCCTCCCTCCTCTGCTGCAGCGGGCAGGGTGCTGTGATTTCCCTGCTGAGGGTGCTGCCTTCCCCACTCGCCCCCCAGGTGCTGCTGGGCTCGGTGCAGGGGCAGAGGGTCGTGGGTTACATCGGCTGCACCCACCTGCAGGCACCCGCAGGTGAGGGCCACGCTCCTGCTCACCCAACTGGGGTGACCTGGCGGTGCCGGGGCAATCGATGACACCGTGTGTGTGTGTCCCCATCCCACAGCCGATGCCGCCATCCGGGATGAGCAGCTGACGCTGGGGCTGCACTGGCTGCAGCTCTTCCGTGAGGAGCAGGAGCAGCGCGGGGACGTGGTGGCCTTCGACATCTTCTGCGGGGACCTCAACTTCGACAACTGCTCCCGAGGTCGGGGGGGTGATGGGGGGCAGGGGGGTGGGGGGACGGAGGGTGCTGGTGGTTGGTGGGGGCTGATGGCAGAGACGTGTCCCCCTCCCTGCAGGTGACGAGCTCAACCAGCAGCACCAGCTCTTCAAGGTTTACCAGGACCCCTGCCGCCGGGGGCCCGGACAGGATGCACCCTGGGCCATAGGTGGGACCTGCCTCCCCCAGCCCCCTCATCCCTGTCCCCAGTGCCTATGGAGGGGGACGCAGCAGGGGTCCCACTCACAGCCCGTTGCCATCCACAGGCACCCTGCTCAACTACCTGAAGATCTACGATGAGCCCGTGTCCACTCCGGAGAAGCTGAAGAGGTGACAGGGGTGGGACAGGGCTGGTGTCCTGCAGGGACAGCCACCCATGGCCTTGAGGTGGGGAGCGGGATGTGCCAGCCAAGCCACCCAGCCTGGAAGAGCAGCGCTGGTGGTGGGGGTCCCTCCATCCCCGATGTCACCACGTCCCCTGTGCTACCAGGTTCCCATGCCACCATGTTTATGAGCAACCACATCCCTGTGCCAGTGTTCCCATGCCACTCCTCTGTGCCACTGTGGCCGCATGCCACCAGAACCCTTTGCCACTATGTCCCTGTGTCACCACACCTCCGTTCCACTACATTCCCATGTCACCATGTCTCCATGCTACTGTGTCCTTGCACCACCGTGTCCCTGTGTCACCACAACCCTATGGCACCACATCCCTGTCCCACCATGTCCCCACCCCACTGTATCCCCATGCCACCACGTCCTCATGCCACCGCATCCCCATGCCAACCATGTCCTGTGCCACTGTGTCCCCACACCACCATGTCCCTGTGCTACCATGTCCCTGCTCCACAGGACCCTCTCGCAGCCGTCAGGGAGGCACCAGTACCTGGCGGGCCCGATCCTCTCCAGCGGGGAGCCCGACCCGGCAGCCCCTGGCCCCTGGCAGGGCCGGCGCTTGGATTACATCCTCTACCGCCCGCACCACAGGGACCCGCCGCTGCAGACGGTGAGCGTGGGCACCACAGGGTGGGGGGTGCCCAACCTCCCCCCTGTGTCCCCGGCCCTGACGGCCCCTCTCTCCAGCAGGAGGTGGCAGGGTTCTCCGTCATCACCCAACTGGCCACCCGCTCCGACCACCTGCCCGTGGTCCTGCGGCTCAATGTGGCCCCTGCGACCCCCTGAGCCATGGCAACAATCTGGCAACAATCCGGCGACGCTCCGGTGCCCGAGCAGTTTTAGCTTCTGGTGCAAAATAAAGGCCTCAAGTGCAGTGGGTGCTGTGCTGGCATCGGCCCCGTGGCGCTGGGGGATCAGGGTGGAGGGAGCCATGGGGCAGCCGGACCCCCCAACCGGGGCACGGCGTCTGGAGGAACCAGCCCAGGCACATGGGGCTGAGCTCTCGGGGCTCGATGAGGCTGGGGGGCAGCAGGATGGGTTGGGGGGCACCAGGCGAGCCCCAGGAGCACACCTACCCCCCCAACACACACAGCCACACGGGAAGGGCCCGAAGGCTCATTTATTGAAAGGCACGGAGCTGGGAAGGAGAGGGGCTGGGGGGGGGGGAGGCAGTGCCATGGGGAGGAGAAGGTGCCCCACAGCAGAAGCCTGAGCCCTGCCCCACGGCAGAGTGACCCTCTGGTCCCCCCCTGCCTTGGGGTGGGGGGTGGGAGCCTGAGGTGTGGAGACGAAGGCTGCCCCTTGGGGTGTGCATAGCTGGGGTAGGGGGTTGCCCCACTGAATGTGCATAGCGGGGGTTGGGGGGCTGCCCCACTGAGTGTGCATAGCTAGGCTTCGGGGTCTACCCCACAGAATGTGCATAGCTGGGGTTGGGGGGCTGCCCCACGGACTGTGCGTATCTAGGAATGGGGGGGCTGCCCCACAGAGTGTGTGTATCTGGGGTTGGGGGCTGCCCCATGGAGTGTGCATATCTAGGACCAGGGGGATGCTTCTCAGGATGTGCATATCTGAGGTTGGGGGGCTGCCCTATAGACTGTATCTAGGAACGGGGGGCTGCCCCACGGACTGTGTGTGTCTGGGGTTGGGGGGCTGCCCCACGGGGTGTGCGTACCTAGGCGGGGGAGGGGGCTGCCCCACAGGGTGTGCGTACCTAGGCGGGGGAGGGGGCTGCCCCACGGGGTGTGCGTACCTAGGCAGGGGAGGGGGCTGCCCCACGGGGTGTGCGTAGCCGGGGCTGGGGCTGCCCCACAGCCGCAGCTCAGGGGGCAGGGACCCTCAGACAGCCTCCTGCGCCCGGCGGTACTCGAAGACGCTCCCACGCTCCGCAAAGCTCTGCGGCGCCAGCGGCCGAGCCGTCTCCTCGGGTTCCCCCCCATCCCCAGGGGAGCCAAAGCCGCCCCCGCCGGGGGTCTGCAGGCGGAATACATCCTGCGGTGGGGAGAAGACGGGGCGTCGGGGGGTGCAGGGGTGCTGGGGGGGTGTGTGTGGGGGTCCCACGTGACACTCACCCCTGGCTCCACCGGCACTGATGTCTTGGCGCCGAGGTTGATGGTTCGGCCGTCGCGGCGCAGCAGCAGGTTGAGCCCCGGGGCGCCGGGGCTGCCCCCTAAGCGGCAAAGTGTGGGTCAGGGGGCAATGGGGGGCCGCTGGGGGCCACGGCGGGGGGTCCCCGCTCACCTCGCAGGCCGTAGGGGCGGATGGCACGGCGCTCGCTCAGCACCGACAGCACCATGTCCTCACGGAAGAGCAGCTCCCGCACGATGCCGTCGCCACCGCGGCAGCGCCCTGAGCCCCCCGAGCCCCGCCGCAGCTCAAAGCGCTGCAGGACCACGGGGTACCTGGCAGGGGAGACACACACGGGGTGAGTCCTGGCAGGGCCCCGGCAGCCCCCCCGTGCTCCCCCCCAGGCTCCAGCACCCACCGCTGCTCCAGGATCTCGGGGTCAGTGATGCGGGTGTTGGTCATGTGCGTGTGGACCCCGCTGCGGCCGTGCCAGTGCGGGCCAGCCCCTGCGCCCCCGGCCACCGTCTCGTAGTAGCCCACCCGCTCGTTCCCGAAGGTGACGTTGTTCATGCAGCCCTGAGGATGGAGGGCAGGGGGCGGCGGGGGGCACACAGCCCCCACCAGGGATCTGACCCTGGGGACCCCCAGCACCCCAGACCCCTGGCGACCCCGGCACCCAGCACCCTCAACTCCTGACCCCTGGGATCTCCAGCAACCCCGGCCCCCGGGGCCCTTGACCCCCTAGGACACCCCACATCCCAGACTCCTGGGACCCCTGACTCCCAGGACCCCCAGCACCCCAGAGCTCTGGCATCCTGAGACCCCTGGCACCCCATACCCCTAGGATGTCTGACTCCTAGGACCCCCGACACCCAGCACTAGGACTCCCAGGATGTCTGGCGCCCCAGGACCCCCAGCCTCCAGCACTTCCAAACTGTGGAACCCCTGACCCCCAGGATCCCCAACATTCCAGACCCCTCATAACCCTGACTCCCAGGACCCCAGACCCCTGGCATCCCAGGACTCCCAAGACTCCTCAGGACCCCAGACCCCTCAGGACCCCCAAGCCACAGGACCCCTGGCACCCTTACATGCCCAACTCCTCTGACCCCCATCACCCCAGACCCCTGGGACCCCCAACCCCCAGGAATCCCAGCATCCCAGAGCCTTGGCAACCTGGGAGCCGTGGGAACCAACACCCCTGGGACCCCCGACCCCCAGCACCTAGGATTCCCAGGACCTCTGGCACCCCAGGACCCCAAACCCAGGGACCTCTTACCTCCAGCACCCCCAACACCTGGGACCCCTGAACCCCAGGACCCCCAAAATCCCAGACCTCTTATAGCCCTGACTCCCAGGACCCTGACCCATGGCACCCCAGGAACCCCAAGGCTCCCAAGACCCCAGACCCCCCAGGACCCCCAAACCACAAGACTCCTGGGACCCCCAGCACCCCGCATCTCTGACTCCTGGGACCCCAGACCCCCTGGGACCCCCATTCCCCAGGAGACCTGACACCCTGGGACCCCAGACCCCTGGGATCACTTGCACACTGGACCCCGAGGACCCTCGGCACCTGGGACCCTCAGCACTCTGGGACCTGTCACCCTCGTCCCTACCTGTGAGGCAGCGCAGACGCCGAAGGCTTTAAAGATGACATCCACCACGCGCTGGGAGGTGAGGACGTTGCCCCCCACCACGGCAGCCTCGGGCGAGGGGTCCAGGATGGAGCCCTTGGGGATAACCACTCGCACGGGGGCCAGGCAGCCCTTGGTGTGGGGACACACAGGTGGCCCATTGGTCCCAGCTGGCCCCCGCATGGGTCCTGCCACACATATGCAGCACCCCGAGCCCCCCACCTCCCTACCCCGGGGCTCAGGGGCCCAGACCCCATGCTAGGGGAGCAGGACCCCCCAGGAGAGCAGGACCCCCACATTCCTAGTGACCAGAGGCCCAGACCCTCCTGTACCAGGGGTCCCAGACTACCCTCCCAGGGGAACAAAGTCCTAGGGCCCCCACTACACAAGGGGATTGGGGTCCCAGGACCCCCCGTCTCAAGCCCTGAGCCCCCCATCAGGGGCTGGCAGCTTCCCCTGAGAGTGCCTGACTGGGGTACTGAAGGGTCCCACAGCCCCTGGGTGCTGCAACTGGGGATCCCACAGCTCGGGGGTCCCACAGTCCAGGGGTCTCACCACCAAGGGTCCTGCAGCCCAGGGGGCTTCTCACAGCCTCAGGGGTGCTGCAGGTGGGAGTCCCACAACGCTGGGTTGGACCCACAGCCTGGGGGTCCTGCAGCCTTGGGGGGGTCCCACAGCCCAGGGGTCCCACAGCCCAGGGTGTCCCACAGCCCGGGGGGGAGTTCCACAGCGGGGGGGTCCCACAGTCTTGGGGGGAAATTCTACAGCTTTGGGGGGGTCCCACAGTCTTGGGGCGGGGTCCGCAGCCTTGGGGCAGGGGGGGGATTCCCGCAGCTGGGGGTCCTGCACCCACCTGGTTGAGGGGGATGTCCTGGCCCACCATGCAGCGCAGGCAGTAGATGAGGGCGGACAGGGTGATGGCGCGTGGCGCGTTGCAGTTACCGTACACCTCCGGCCCCGAGCCCGAGAAGTCAAAGACAGCACTACCCTGCAGGGACACCAGGCATGAGGGGTAACCCCATGTGTGTCCCCCACCCAGCTGAGGGGCTCCCCCAAACCCCACATCGGGGATGGGGGGGATCTCCCGCCTGCTCACCTCCTGGGGGTCCACCTGCACGCGCAGCCGGATGGGCGAGCCGTCGTCCATGCGGTCCTCAGCCTCCACCGCAGTGCCCCAGCGTGCGGCGAAACCCTTCAGCATCTCCCGCACGGCCACCTCGGCATTGGCCTGGGGACGGCGGGCGTCACGGTGGGGCCGGGGGGGACCGGGGGGGCTGGGGGGGTGGCGGGTCCCACCTGGATGTGGGCCATGTATGCCTGGACGACCGGGAGGCCATAGAGGCGGATGAGCTCGGTGACCAGCTGGATGCCCTTCTGGTTGGCAGCCACCTGGGCCCGCAGGTCCGACAGGTTGTCCTGCAGGTTCCGGGTCCCGCTGCAGCCCGGGATGCGGCCCGGTGCCATCAGGGCCTCCGTCACCACTGTGGAGGACAAGTGAGTGGCAGTGGGGTGGAAGGCGCCTGTCCCCACCACGTCCCCGCCATTCCCATCACATCCTTGCCATTCCCACCACGTCCTTGCCATCCGCAGCATGCCCCTGCCATTCCCCCTGCATCCTCACTGTGTCCAAGCCACGTCCACCACATCCCCACTGCATCCCTGGCATTGCCACCACACCCCAACTGTGTCCCTGCCATCCTCGCCCCATCCCCATCCTCTCTGCCATTGCCATCACATCCCTGCCATTCCCACCGCATCCCCACCATCCCCACCGTGTTCCTGCTATCATCACCACGTCCCCGCCACCCCCACCACATCCCTGCCATCCCCACCAAGTCCCCACTGTCCCCACCACATCCCTGATACCCCCACCACTTCCCCACCGTGTCCCTGCCATCCCCACCACGTCCCTGTCACCCTGGTGTAAACCCACCCTCCTCCTGGAAGATGCCATCTTTCACCAGCTTGAAGGAGACAAAGACAGCCCCCTCCTCCCGCAGCGCCTTGGAGTGGGGGGGCATGGAGCCGGGGGTGATGCCCCCGATGTCTGCATGGTGCCCGCGGCTGGCCACAAAGAAGACGGGCTTGGGGACACCTGGCCAGAAGACCTGAGGGGAGCCCAGCACTGAGCTGGTGGCCCAGTGGAGGGGGGATCCTGAACCCTGGGGGGGGTCCCTGGCCACTGGCCGGCACTCACAGGGGTGATGACGGTGAGGTCGGGCAGGTGGCTGCCCCCGGCGCAGGGGTGGTTGCTGAGGATGACGTCCCCTTCCCGCAGGTCCTCACCGAGGTTGCGGATCTGTGGCAGCACCAGGAAGGGCTGAGCAGGTCCCCAGGGGGGTGCCAGGGGGATCCTGGGGACCCTCCTACCTGGAACTGGACGGTCTCCTGCATGGCGCCCAGGTGGACGGGGATGTGGGGGGCGTTGGAGACCAGCCCCCCGTCTGGTCCGAAAAGCGCACAAGAGAAGTCCAGGCGCTCCTTGATGTTGGTGGAGATGGCCGTCCGCTGCAGGATGCGGCCCATCTGCTCTGCGTGGGGGACATGGCGGACCCTCAGGGGACAGCCCTTGCCCTACACCAGCCGCCGCTGTCCCACAGAGCCCCCCCACTCCTGCCTCCTGGGGTGGTCCTGGGACCCCCTGGCCCCACCAGCCATACCCCAGCCCCCACCACCGCCATGTCCCCCTGCCCCAGACAGGGCTGGGGGGCACCCCCCCACCTGCGATGCTCATGAAGCGGTGGGAGAAGATGGACAGCTGGACAGCGTCAAGCTGGGGGCCGATGGGGCGCGGGCGCCCCGAGCCGATGGCGATGCAGACGTCACCGAACCTGGTGAGGCTGGCGGTGCAGCCAGGTTCCACCACGATGGTGCTGGAGGAGGCAGGCGGTGACACCAGGAGCTAAAGGGCATGGGGCTTCCCGGAGTCCCGCCAACTCCCTGGGGTCCCCCCCCCAACTTCCTGGGATCCTCCCCAGCTTCCTGGAGACCCCACCAGCTCCCTGGAGACCCCACCAGCTCCCTGGTTTCTTTACCAGCTCCTGCAGGTCCCACCAGCCTCCAGAGCTCCCTAACAGCTTCCTGGGGTCCCCCCCAACTTCCCACCAGCTGCTCAGGGACCCACCATCTCTGAGGGTCCCCCCCAGCTCCCTGGGGTTCCACCAGCTCCCCGGGGTCCCCCCAAGCTCCCTGGGTCCCCCAGATCCCCAGGGACCCGCCAGCTCCCTGGGGTTTCACTAGCTCCCCAGGTTCCCACAAGATCCCTGGGGACCCCCCCAAGCTCCCTGGGTCCCCCCAGATGTCCACGGACCCCTCAGCTCCCTGGGGTCCCCCCAAAATCCCTGAGGGGCCCCCCCGCCCCCCAAGGTCTCCCCAGCTCTCTGGGGTCCCCCCAGCTCCGTGGGCTCCCCCCAAGCTCCCTGGGCTCCCCACCAGCTGCTCAGGGTCCCACCACCCTCTCAAGGTCCCCTCCAGCTCCCCGGGGTCCCACCCCATCTCCCCCCCCAGAGGTCCCTACCTGTTCTTGTCAATGATGATGGCGGGGCCGGGGATGGTGTGGTCGCAGGCCAGCTCCTCCAGCAGAAACACTGGAGTCTCCAGGTAACCCTCCTCGAAGTAGCACCGCGTCACCTGCAGGACCCAGCCCGAGCCCCCAGCCCCACGCCGGGTCACCCCCTGCCCTGCCAGACTCCCCCAGGCCCCCTGAGCCCCCCTGCTCTCACCGTCTCCACACGCGCTGGTTTCCCACTGGGGGCCAGGGGAGTCTCGCAGCTGATGCCGCTGCTGCCCGTGCCGCGCACCCGCACGTCATCCACCACCACTGGCCGGTCAGGGATGGTGAAGCCGAACTCCCTCAGGTACCTGCAAGAGGGGGGCGGGTGCCAGCTGCGACAAAGGGGTACCAGGAGACCCCCCGCCACCCTGAGCATGGTGTGGAGGTGCCAGGATGGGGATTGTGGTGCTGGGATGGGGACCACGGCACTGGGATGGGGACCACAGTACCGGGATGGGGACCATGGTACCATGATGGGAATTGTGGTGCTGGGACAGGGACCATGGCACCGTGATGGGGATCACAGCACCGGGATGGGGATTGCGGCACCGGGATGGGGATCACGGTGCTGGCACAGGGTATAGTGGTGCCTGCAAGGGGGATCATGGTGCTGGGATGGGGATCACAGTGTGGGGATTGTGGTACCAGGAGAGGGGGATCGTGGTGCCTGGAGGGGGGATTGTGGTGCTGGGAGGGGGATCACGGTGCTGGGACTCACCGGCTGGTGAAGGCAGCCTGGAAGTCCCCGGCGTGGCAGGAGCGCGGCGTGGGTGGGTGGCCCTTGGCGGAGCACATGAGGGCACAGTCGGTGCCCTCATAGCGCAGGTGCAGGAAAGCCTCCGTGCGGATCTGCTCCCTGCGAGGCAGCCCTGTCAGCAGCAGTGACACCAGCATCCCCATCCCTCCCCGGGGACCCCCAGCCTCTCACCCGGCAAAGCCCTGCGCCCGCAGCGCATCCCGGCACTCCCGCTCCAGTGCAGCGATGCGCTCATCCAGCCGAGGGAAGGCGGCCGGCTCGTAGCGGAGGGCGCAGGGGGTCTGCGCCTCGTGCACCACGTCCGCCAGCGCCAGCCCGAAGGCCGACAGGATCCCGCTGTACCTGCGCGATGCCCCCCCACACTGCTGCCCAGGGGCTGCAGCCCCCTGGCCCGCCAGCACCCCCTGACCCAGCCAAACCGCCTGGGGGAGCGGGGCACCCAAAAGCCAGAGCATCCTCCCAGGATGGGACCCCTGAACCCCACGCCCAGGGGCACCCCCAAACCCACAGCATCCCCCCGGGATGGGACCCCTGAACCCCACCCCCAAATCCAGAGCCCAGGGGCACTCCTAAACACATCTACCTGAGGACCAGGGCACCCCCAAACCCAAGCATCCTCCCAGGATGGAACCCCCAAACCCAGCCCACTCCCTGGGGACAGGAGCACCCCCAAATGCATTTACCTGATGAGCCAGGCATCCTCCTGGGATGGGACCCCTGAATCCCACACCCAGGGGCACCCCGAAAGCCAGCCCATCCCCTGGGGACAGGGGCACTCCCAAACTGAAGCATCCTCCCAGGATGAGACCCCCAATCCCATCCCATCCCCTGGGGACAGGGGCATCCCCAAATTCAGAGCCCAGGAGCACCCTCAAATGCATCTACCTGAGGAGCAGGGCACCCCAAAACCCAAGCATCCTCTCAGGATGGGACCCCTGGACCCCATGCCCATGGGCAACCCCAAACCCAAGGCATCCTCCCAAGGATGGGGCCCCCAAACCCAGGAACACTCCCAAACCCCAACACATCCCTTGGTGAGAGGGGCACCCCAACTGAAGCCACCTGGGGACTGGGGCAAGCCCAAACCCAACACATCCTCCCGGAGACAGGGCCTCTGAAGCCCACAGCCAGGGGCACCCCGAAGCCCAAAGCATCTGCCAGAGGACAAGGGCACCCCCAAACCCAGCACCCAGGGGCATCCCCAAACCCAATGCATCCCCCTAGGGACTGAGGCACCCCTAAATACAACACATCCATGTGCAGACCTCGGACACCCCCAAACCTCCTTCATCTACCTGGGGACTGGGGCACCTCGAAACCCAACACCACTGCCTGGGGGCCAAGGCACCCCCAAACCTATCTGCCTGGGGGGGGCTGTGACACCCTTGAGCCCTGCGCCCTGGGGCACCCCCAAAGCCAACGCATTGTTTTGCGGATGTGACCCCCGAACCCTCCACCCAGCAGCACACGGGCCCTCAGCTTGGTGGGTGGCACAGAGCCCCCCCAAACCCACACCATCTACCCAGGGCTGGGGGCATCCTGACACCCCTTGGGTGCCCCCACCCCAGTGGGATCAGCCCCCCCCCCCCCCAAGTCCAGCACCACTGGCAGAGGGGAGGTCCCCATGGAGCCCCCCACCCTGCACCTACTTGTGGATGAAGACCCTGCTCATGCCCAGGGCGCGTGCGATGGCACAGGCATGCTGCCCCCCTGCACCCCCAAAACAGGCCAGCACGTGCTGGGCGGTGTCGTGGCCCCGGGCCTGGCGAGGTGACACACACATACAGCAGTGGTGATACCGACAGTGACACCGGGCACCCATAGCCCCCCTGCCACCGCCACCCCCCCCAGGGTCACCTTACCTGCGTCAGGGCGCGGATGGGCCGGCACATGGCTTCATTGGCCACCCGCACGAAGCCCATGGCCACCTCCTCCACCGAGAGGGGCTGGTGGGTGCCGGTGGTGGTGCTGGCCAGGAAGGCATCGATGCGGGCAGCCAACTCGCCGAACGCCACCGCCGCCGCCTCCCGGCACAGCGGCTGGTCCTCGCCCGGCCCGAAGATGCAGGGGAAGTACTCAGGGAGCAGGCGGCCCAGGCAGAGGTTGGCATCGGTGACGGTCAGCGGACCCCCTGCACCAGGACGGGGATGAGGACAGCGAGCGCGGCACGGTGGCGGCACGGTGGCGTGGCACCCGCCAGCACCGTGGCCACTCACCTTTGCGGTAGCAGGCTGGGCCGGGGTGGGCGCCCGCTGATTCAGGGCCAACCACAAAGAGCCCGGACCTGGAGGGGAGATGCTGGTGGGAGTGGGAGGGTCCCAGCTGTGCCCGTGCTGCTGTGCTGCAGCCCAGCTGGACCACCATGCCCTACCCAGGGCACCCATGGGTGCCCGGACCCCCACCCCCCACCCACCTGAAGAAGAGCCGGGAGCCACCACCAGCCGCCACGGTGTTGATGTCGAGCTGTGGCGCCTGGATGCTGACACCGGCGGTGCTGGCCTCAAAGACATGCTCGTACTCGCCAGCGTAACGGCTGACATCCGTCGAGGTACCTGGGGAGGGTGGCTCAGCCCCGGCTGGACCCCCACCCCAGTGGGACCCCCACCCTGGCCCCGCTCACCTCCCATGTCAAAGCCGATGACGGGCTGCCCGTCCTCGCGATGGTAGGTGGTCATGGCGTAGCCCACCACGCCGCCGGCTGGGCCAGAGAGGATGGCACGGGCCCCACTGAAGTGCTCCATGGGGGTGAGCCCCCCGTCCGAGCGCATGAACAGCACCGGCACCTCCTGCAAGGGGTGCACGGAGGGGCACTCATGGGGGGGTCCTGGTGTGATGGGTGCCCATGGTGGGGGTCCTGGAAGAATGAGTGCCCGTGGGGGATCCTGATGTGATGGGTGTCCGTGGGGGTCCTGGTTTCATGGCTGCCCTTGGTGGGGGGGGGGGTGTCCCAGCAGGATGGGCATCCATGGGGGTCCTGGTGTGATGGGTGCCCACGGGGTCCCAGCAGGATGAGTGCCTGTGGCAGGGGTCCTGGTGTGATGGGTGCCCATGAGGGGCTCCCAGTGGGAGAAGTGGCCATGGGGGGTCCCAGCAGGATGGGCACCTATGAGGTGCCCCAGTAGGATTGACACTCGTGTGGGGGTCCCAGTGGGATGGGCACTTATGGCAGGTCCTGGCAGGATGGGCACTGTCAGTGGGTCCTGGTGCAATGGCTGCCCATGGTGGGGTCCTGGCAGCCCCACTCACCCGCAGCTGGTGGGCGAAGCCGGCGCGGAAGCTCTCCAGGTAGCGGTGGATGCAGGGGGTGAGGTAGGCGTCTGCGCAGGCTGTGTAGCCCCGCGGCACCGCCCGCACCATGGCCGCCACCGCAGAGGAGAGGGAGACGTGCTGGAACCCCAGCTCCCGTGCCAGCGCCCCGACCTGCTCCTCATGGCCGGGCCAGCTGCCGGGGAGAGCAGGGACAGTGTCGGCCGCAGGGGTCTGGCCGTGTCCCCCCATTCCCCCAGGGCCTCCCAGGACTCACGCGTAGGAGTGGAGCAGCAACACGGCCAGGCTGCGGATGCCACGGGCCAGCACACCTTCCAGCTCCTGCCGCAGCGCCGACAGCTCCAGCGGCCGCTGCACCAGCAGGGATGCCCCCGTGGAGCCTGGGGACAGCCGGGGTGGGGTCACAGGGCGGGGGATGCCACCCTGTTGACCTCCCCCACGGTGGTGGTCCTCACCTTCCAGCACTGGGAGGGTCTCCTTCCCTGGGAGGCGGCAGCCAGGCTGGTGTGGGATCAGCCGCTCGTCCACCTCGATCACCTCCTCGTACAGCACCTCCGGCACAGCCACCTCCTGGGGGGGCGGGGGGGGAAGGACATTACCGGGGGACACCCCACCGCCATGAGGCAGCCCCTGCGCCGGCCTCACCGCACTGCTGGAGCCGTTGCTGGCCACCGGCCGGCCAGGGCGCTGGCGTGGGGCCGGGGCTGGCGCGGGGCCGTGGCGGGGGCCCAGCAGTGCTCACGGGATGCGGCACCCGGGATCCGGGGACTTCCCGATGTCGCCAAGGACGTCCGTGCTGGGCAGAGGACGCGCCGGACCCCACCGAGCCAGGATGGCGTGGGTGGCACGGGGACACGTTGCCCCAAGCCCGGCTGGTGTGGGTCACACGAGGACGTGCCAACCCAAGCACGGATGGTGTGGGTCATGTGGGGACATGTTGCCCTGAGCCAGAATGGTGCTGGTCACGAGGATGTGCCAGCCCGGTTCCAGGTGGCGTGGGTCACGGGGGTGGGCTGTCCCAAGCCTGGTGAGCGCAGGACATGGGGACGTGGCACAGTGAGCCTGGATGGTGTGGGTCAGGGGGACACACCACCCCAATCCCAGACACTATGGGTCACAGGGATGTGCCACCCTGAGCCCAGATGTTGTGGGACATGGGGATGTGTGACCACAATCCCAGATGATGTGGGTGACGTAAGGACGTACTGCCCCGACCCCGTACGCTGTGGGTCATGGGGACGTGTCACTCTGATCTCAGATGTGGCAGGTCACATGCATGGGGCACCACAACTCCAGAGGATGTGGGTCACATGGGGATGGGCCACCACAATCCCAGACACTGTGGATCACACTGGGATGTGCCACTGCAATCCCAGACACTGTGGGCCACGGGGATGTGCCACCCCGAGCCCATGCTGGCGCAGTGCCATGCCTCACCAGGTCGAAGATGCGGGGCCGGGCCTGGGTGCCGATGTGCAGAAGGTCACGGAAGCCGCGGGTGACCACCAGCGCCAGGCGCTCACCCCGGCGCTCCAGCAGCGCGTTGGTGGCCACCGTGGTGCCCATGCGGATCCACTCGATGCCAGAGGCGTCCAGGGGCTGATCCCGTGGCACGGGCACACCGCTCTCCTGCCCACACCCCGGGTGTCAGCCTGCCACCCCACCGCCGACCCCCAGCCCCACCGCCGACCTCCAGCACCACCACGGACCCCCAGCCCCACCGCAGACCCTCAGCACTACCACGGACCCACCATGGATGCCCAGCCCACTGCGGACCCTCAGCACCACTGTGGACCCATCATGGACCCCCAGCCCCACCACGGATCCCCAGCCCCACCGTGGACCCCCAGCCCCACTGCAGACCCCCAACCCCAGGGCTGCACCGTGCCACCCCCCCGGCCCCCCCGGGCAGGGGGTCTGGACAGGACGGGCCCCGAGAGGGGGCATGGGGGGGGTCTGGGGGGGCTCGGGCCCGGGGGTCCTGCGGGGAGCCCAGTGGGGGTCCTGGGAGGGCAGCTGTGGGGGCAGGTCCTGGGAGAAGATCCCCGGGGGGCTGCAATTTCGCAGGGGGGGTGTCCCATGGGGGCCGTGGTGTGTGTGCGAGAGGTGACCCCGGGGGGGTATCGGGAGGAGGGTCCCGGGGTGATCTCGGGGGGGCTCCCGGGCGTGTCCCGGGGGGGGTCCCAGCGGCCGCACCTCCTGCAGGACACGGCGGATGCCCTCGGTGGGGGCATCCCCGTACGCCGGGTCCTCGGAGAGCAGCTTGAGGACGCGGACGCGGCCGCCGGGGCAGCGGGCGAAGACGTCGGTGAAGGTGCCGCCGCGATCGATGGCGAACTGGAACCCGGCGGGCCCCGCCGCCGCCGCCATGGCGGGACCGGCCCGTTCGGTCGGGCTCAGTCCGGTCCGGTTCGGTTCAGTCGGGCTCGGGACGGTTCAGTCCCCGCCGCTCCCGCCCGGGCAGCGCCGAGCACCGGCCCCGCGGGCGAGGGGGGGGGGGCGGAGCCTCAGGGGGGCGGTGCCCCGAGGGGCGCGGGACACGCCGGGAGCTGTAGTCGCCGCGCGGGGTGCGCCGGGAGCCGCGGTGCATGCCGGGCAAGATGGCGGCGCCCGAGCTGCTGTCGGACGAGGGGTACCGGGCGGACGGGCGCCGTCCCGCCGAACTCCGTAAGGTCCGCGCCCGCATGGGCGTCTTCGCGCAGGCCGACGGCTCGGCCTACATCGAGCAGGGCAACACCAAGGCGCTGGCCGTCGTCTACGGCCCGCACGAGGTGAGCGGGCACCGGGCCCCAAGGCTCCCCCCGGGTCCTCCCAGCCGCTCCCGGTTCCCCTCGGCTCCCCCTGAGTTCTCCAGCACTGGACGCCGGTTCCCCCCCCCCCCCCCCCCGCTTCCCCTTGGTTCCTCCCGTTGCCTCCAGCACCGGACACCGGGCCTTCTGCTCCCGCCGTGCCCCCTCGCGGCTCGAGGCCCTCGGCTCCCTGTTTCCCCCGGTTCCCCTGCAGTGACAACCACCCAGTGCCCCCGCCCCATCCCCCGGGGCCAGGGGGGTCGGTGCCCTCTCACCAGGGTCCCGGCCCCCCGCAGATGCGCGGCTCCCGCAGCAAGGCTCTGCCCGACCGGGCGGTGGTGAACTGCCAGTACAGCATGGCCACCTTCAGCACCGGCGAGCGGCGGCGGCGGCCCCACGGTGACCGGCAGGCAGGCGAGCTGGCCCTCCACCTCAAGCAGACCTTCGAGGCCGCCATCCTCACCAGCCTCTTCCCCCGCTCCCAAATTGATATCTATGTCCAGGTGATGCCCGGAGGGACACACAGGCATGTGGTGTGTGGCGGGGGTCCTGGCATGGCCCCTGGCTCACCGTGCCCGCTGTTCCCCCAGGTCCTGCAGGCTGATGGTGGAAACTACTGTGCCTGCGTGAATGCGGCCACGCTGGCGGTGATGGATGCCGGCATCCCCATGCGGGACTATGTCTGTGCCAGCACAGCCGGCCTGGCCGAGGACACCCCCCTGGCCGACCTCAGCTCCCCCGAGGAGGCAGCAGGGGGGCCGCAGCTGGTGCTGGCGCTGCTACCGGCCTCGGGGAAGATCGCCCTGCTGCAGCTCAGTGCCCGCCTGCACCAGGAGCGGCTGGAGGCAGCCCTGGAGGCAGCCGAGGAGGCCTGTCGCGCTCTGCACACCGTCATGGACCAGGTGGTGCGGGAGCGGCTGCGGGAGGTCACCGCACTGATGGGGGACTGAGCAGCACCGGCTGCTGCGGTGCCGCCAGGGTTGGGGGTGGCACCAGCCAGAGCCTCTTGTCAATAAAGGTCTGGCACCATGTGCCATGTTGTACGTGTACTGCAATGTCTCTGTGCCCTGTGCTGCACTGTCAGTGTGCCCCACCGTCTGTGTGCCACGCCGTATGACACACTGTCTATGTGCCACATTGTGTGCCATGCTGTCCACGTGCCACGCTGTGCCACTTCACTTGGGTAAGCCATGGTGTGTTGCAGCACAGGGGTGTTGGGGGGCCCTGGCACACCTGCCCGGACCCTTTGCACACCCACTGCCCTTGCACAGCCCTTTGCATACCCGCCCAGCCCCTTTGCACACCCGCTGCCCCTGCACAGCCCTTTGCACACCTGCCCAGCCTATTTGCACACCCGCTGCCCTCACAGAGCCCTTTGCACACCTGCCCGGCCTATTTGCACACCCGCTGCCCTCACAGAGCCCTTTGCACACCTGCCCGGCCTATTTGCACACCTGCTGCCCCTGCACAGCCCTTTGCACACCCGCCTGGACTATTTGCACACCCGCTGCCCTCACAGAGCCCTTTGCACACTTGCCCGGCCTATTTGCACACCCGCTGCCCTCACAGAGCCCTTTGCACACCTGCCCGGCCTATTTGCACACCCGCTGCCCTCACAGAGCCCTTTGCACACCTGCCCGGCCTATTTGCACACCTGCTGCCCCTGCACAGCCCTTTGCACACCCGCCTGGACTATTTGCACACCCGCTGCCCTCACAGAGCCCTTTGCACACTCACCCGGCCTCTTTGCACACCCGCTGCCCCTGCACAGCCCTTTGCACACCCACCCGGCCTCTTTGCACACGCGCTGCCCCTGCACAGCCCTTTGCACACCCACCCGGCCTCTTTGCACACGCGCTGCCCCTGCACAGCCCTTTGCACACCCACCCGGCCTCTTTGCACACGCGCTGCCCCTGCACAGCCCTTTGCACACCCACCCGGCCTCTTTGCACACCCGCTGCCCCTGCACAGCCCTTTGCACACCCACCCGGCCCGGCCGGCGCATGCGCAGCGCGGGGCGGGCGGTACCCATCGATGTCTCTGGGCTCCGCCCGTCGGCCTGGCCCGTGCAGCCGCGATTGAGCGGCCTGGCCGGGCGGTGGGACCGAGAGGTGGGGGGGCCGCGGGCTGGCGGGCAGCGCGGGGGGTGCGTGTGGGGCACGGACGGGGCTGTGGGGTACGTGTGGGGCAGGTAAGGGGCTGTGTGGGGTGTCGGGTGCGTGGTGTGGGGCAGGGGTGGGGCCCGTGGGGTGTGTGGGGGGCAGAGACAGAGCCATGGGGGGCATGTGGGGCTGTGGGTGCCTGAGGAGGGGGCCCAGGTTGATCCATGGGCACCCTCAGTGCTGGTGAGCACCCCACCTTTCCCCCCGCCCCCTCCCCCCAGCAGCCGGAGCTCAGCACCCCCCTGCCATGGGGCTGCTGTCGGACCCCCACTGCCGGCGGGCGCTCTCCCGCCTCATCCTGCGCCTCAACACCCCGCTCTGGTGAGTGCTGGGGGGCTCGGGGGGGGCTGCCAGGTGGTGACCTCCCACCCCTGAGGCCCCGTCTCTCCTCCTGCAGCACCCTGAGCTACCTGGCTGGGCTGGGCTGGTTCCTGGCCTTGGCCTTCCAGCCTCTCGCCCCCCGCACCTACATGTCGGAGAATGCCATGGGCTCCACCATGGTGGAGGAGCAGTTTGTTTTCGGTGAGCGGGCCCTCTCCTATGGCCGGGAGTTTGCCGGGCACAAGAAGAAAGCGGGGTGAGAGCAGGGTGCAGCTCATTTTGGGGTGGTGCCGTGGGCAGAGGTAGGGTTGGAGGGGCTCCATCCCACCTCTCCTGCTTCCCAGGGGGATGCCGGTGGCCTGGCTGGAGAAAACCATGTGGAACCTGGGGCTGGAGGTGCACCGGCAACCCTTCTCCCGCACGCTGCCTTTCCCCGATGAGACCCGTGAGCGATACGTACGTACCCGGTGCCCCTCCATCCCAAAACTACCTCCCCCCCATCCCGGGGCACACCCCCAGCCCTCCCATTCCTTCGGCAGATGGTGAAGGGCACTAATGTGTACGGCATCCTGCGGGCGCCGCGTGCCGCCAGCACCGAGTCACTGGTGCTGAGTGTGCCCTGCAGTGAGGGGCCCCACAACAACCAGGCCGTGGGGCTGATGCTGGCCCTCGCCTCCTACTTCCGAGGTCAGTCCCAGTGTTGGCAGGGGGTCTGGGGGCTGGGGGGGGTGTCCCCTGGGATGCTGAGTGTCCCAGTCCCTGCTCCCTGGCAGATCCTTGCCTGGTGGGGATGTGAGGGATGGGAGCACCAGGTACCCACCTGCCCACTGCCCCGGGGCACCCTGGCTTTTCTGGGGGGCAGCAAGGGGAGTGGGTCCTACTGGGGCTGTGCCAGGCTTTGCCGGGGCAGGGACCGAGCTCCGCTGGGGCTGTGCCGGGGCAGGGACCGTGGTGCCGCAGCCACCCCTTCCCTTCAGGCCAGATCTACTGGGCGAAGGACATCATCTTCCTCGTGAACGAGCATGACCTGCTGGGCATGGAGGCCTGGCTGGAGGCCTACCATGATGTCAACGTCACTGGTGAGACGGGTGCTTGGGGGTGCCACGGCCATTCCCTGGCCATGCCAAGGGGCTGGCAGTGGCACTGACGCGGTGCGGTGCTTGCAGAGATGCGGTCCTCGGGGACGCTGGGCCGGGCAGGGGCCATCCAGGCGGCCATTTCACTGGAGCTGAGCAGCGACGTGGTGACCAGTTTTGACGTGGCAGTGGAGGGGCTGAACGGGCAGCTGCCCAACCTGGATCTGCTCAATCTCTTCCATGCCTTCTGCCAGAAGAATGGGCTGCTCTGCACCATCCAGGGCAAGGTGAGCCCAGCCGGGGCCAACCCCTGTCCATGGCCATCTGCTGGGACACACTGCCCCCAGCCTGCCCTTGGCAGGGGCTTTTCTCCTGCGGGAGCAGTTTGCCCAGGTGGCCAGCGGCATCCTGGCTTCTGTCAGCAACAGCACGGTCAGCAGGACCAGGGCAGCAGTTGTCCCCCTGTACTCAGTGCTGGTGAGGCCGCAGCTCAAATCCTGGGTTCATTCTTGGGCCACTGACCCCAGGGGGGATGTAGAGGTGCTGGAGCGTGTCCAGAGACGGGCAACAGGGCTGGGGAAGGGGCTGAGGCACAAGGCTGGTGAGGGGTGGCTGGGGGTGCTCAGCCTGGAGAGGTGGGGGCTCAGGGGGGACCTGATCGCTCCCTACAGCCTGCAGGGGGGCTGTAGCGAGGGGGGGGCGGTCTCTTCACCCAGATAATGAGCAACAGGACAGGAGGGAACGGCCTCAGGCTGCGCCAGGGGAGGTTTAGATTGGGTACTGGGAAAAGTTCCTTCACCGAAAGGGTCGTCCAGCACTGGAACAGGCTGCCCAGGGAGGTGGTGGAGCCACCATCCCTGGAGGTGTTTAAAAAGACACATAGATGTGGTGCTTGGGGACATGGTTTAGTGGTTGGGCTTGGCAGTGCTGGGTGGACGGTTGGATGTAATGATCTGAACGGTCATTTCTCACCTAAACAATTCCATGGTTCTGTGACCCTCGCAGCTGCCACGCTCGGACTGGGACTCGCTGCCTGCTTATGCCCACAGCCTGCAGACGCTGCTGCTGATGGTGCTAGCCCAGGCGTCGGGGTGGCCCCGTGGTGACCACGGCCTCTTCCTCCGCTACCGCATCGAAGCCATCACCCTCCGTGGCATCAATAGCTTCCGACAGTACAAGTACGACATGACCACCGTGGGCAAGTGAGTGCGGGGCTGTGGGGAGGGCTCTGGGGGGCAGTTTTGCCCCCGGCTCACCGTGCCCGGTGCCTGCAGGACACTGGAGGGGATGTTTCGGAAGCTCAACAATCTGCTGGAGCGGCTGCACCAGTCCTACTTCTTCTACCTCCTGCCCTCCCTGTCCCGCTTCGTCTCCATTGGTGTCTACATGCCAGCCTTCGGCTTCCTCATCCTTGTCCTCGTCCTCAAGATATCCTTTTGGGCAAAGCAGGGGGGACGTAGGGGTCCAGGAGGTGGGCAAGGGGTGGCCAAACCCGCTCCGCTCCTTTCCCTGACCACTCCCACGCCCTGGACCTCTGGATGAAGCTGAGCAAGTGTGAGACGGGCAGCGCTGAGCGCCTCTGGGACGGCGACCACGCGGCTGGGGAGGTCAGGACCCTTCCCCTCCCCGCAGACCCCTCCCTGGTCCCACCATCCTCATCACCACTGGCTTTCCGCAGGAGGCCCGGCCCGGCCTTCTGGCGCTGGTGCCACCGGTGCTCATCTGCCATGCCGCCGGCCTCGCTCTCTACTTCTTGCCGGTGCTGGGGCAGCGTGTGGCCACCCAGCACTTCCCCGTCTCTGAGTCGGAGGCCGTGGTGCTCACTGTCATCGCCATCTACGTGGCTGGCATGGCCCTGCCCCACAACACCCACAGGTGCTGGGGCTGGGGGGCTTGCTGGGGTGTCTGTGGGGTGCTGTCCTCCATGGCCATGGGGCTGAGCATCCCCCTTGGTCTCCGCAGGGTGCTGGCAGGTGGTGGCAGTGACCGGGGCTGGATGACGCTGAAGCTGCTGGCACTGCTGTACCTGGCCGTGCAGCTGGGCTGCCTCGCCCTGCTCAACTTCTCCCTCGGCTTCCTCCTGGCCGCCACCATGGTGCCTGCTGCTGCCGCCGTCCAGCCCACTGGCCCCAAGTGAGGGGGGGCATGGGGCTGGGACCCCCTCTCCAGTGGGGGGGATGTTGGGGGGCTCTCCCTGGGATGGGGCAATGCTAGGGGTCACCAGGGGCTCTCCCCAGGGTCAGGAGGACTTCCAGGGTGAGGATGCTGGGGGGGGCTGTCCCTGAGGTGTGAGGGTGCTGGGGGGCATCTCCCTGAAATGTGGGGTGGATGCTGGGGGGTCTCCCCACAGTGGGGATGTTGGGGGGTCACTGGGGGCTCTCTCCCTGGGGTGAGCATGCTGGGGGTTCCCCCTGCGTTATGAGGGGGTGCTGGGGGGCTCTCTCCCTGGGGTGCAGGGATGCCAGGGGTCACCAGGGGCTCTTCCCAGGGTGGGGGACACTGCGGGTTCTCCCTGGGATATGGGGGGATACCAGGGGTGTCTCCCCATGGTGTGGGGATGCTGGGGGTCTCTCCCTGGGGTGTGGGGATGCGGGGGGTCACCGGGGGTCTCTCTCCGGGCCCTGCAGCGGCTGACTGTGCTTCTCGCCTGCAGGGTGCTGCTGGCAGCGCTGCTGGTGCTGGCCACGCCGGCCGTGACGCTGCTGCTGGGCATCTTCCTGCAGCGGGAGCTGGTGGAGGCGCCGGCGGCGGTGGCAGAGGGCTGGCAGCTCTTCCTGGCGGCCGTGGCCGAGGGGCTGCTCCAGCACCACCTCTACGGCTCCCTGCTCTTCCCCTTCCTCGCCCTCTGCGCCTACCCCTGCTGGCTGCTCTTCTGGAACGTTCTCTTCTGGAAGTGACAGGCCCCTGCGCATGGATGGGCCGGGAGGGATGTCCCCATCCCCATGGGACAGGGACACCAGCCCCAGCCAAGTCCCCCCACGGGGCGGCAGCGGGTCCTGCCCCAGGGGGGACCCCCCCCTCGAGTCTGCAGCCCCCCCCCGTGTGAATGGGGGCGTAGGGGTGCCTGGTCTGTAGTGGGGGGGTTGGGGGCCCCCTGGTCTGTACCGGGGGGTCCTGGCCTGGCCCATATGGGGGGGTCTGTGCCTGGGGAGGCCTGGCACGGGGTGCACAGCCGGGGGGTCTCTCCCCAGTCCGTACAGGGGGGTCACGGGGGGCTGTACAGGGGGGGCTGTGCCGGGGGGTTGTCTGTGCCCGCCCCGTACGGGGGGTCCCGCCGCGCGGTGCTGCTCAATAAAGGCGGATCAAAGATCCAACCGGAGCCGATCTGGTGGACAGCGGGGGGGGGGGCGGGGAGGGAGGGAGGGAGGGGGGGACCCTGACGTCGGTTCCGCTGGCGTGTGGCGTCAGGGCGGGGACGTCACGTCCGGGACGGGGCCTCCGCGTCCCCTCGACCTCGGCGCGGCGGCCGCCGGGAGGAGCGGAGCGATGGCGGCGGTGGCGGTGCGGAGCCTCCCGCTGCGGCCCTACGGGCGCCTCCTGCTGCCGCGGGCCCGGACTGCGCCCGCCCCGGTGAGCCCCGGCCCCGCGCCGCACTGAAGGTCACCGGGGGCGGCACCGGCGGGGACGGAAGCTGCCGCCACCGGGGCCCCGGTTCCCCTCCCCCCGCCCCCTGTGTCCCGGCCGTGCCGGTGCCCCCGGTTCCCCCCCCGGCCCGGCCCCGTGTGTCCCGGCCGTGCCCGGTGCCGCTGGTTTCTCCCTCCTGCCCTGCTCGGTTCCCCGCCCGGCGCGGCCCGGTGTGGCTGCTTGCCCGCTCTGGTCCTGCCCGGTGCCCGCGGTTCCCTCCACCCAAAACCCCCATCTCTGGCCGGTGGCCCCTGTCGTCATCCCCCCATTCCTGCCCAGCTCCCCCCCCATCCCTGCCCGGTGTCCCCAGTTCCCCCCATCCCTGCCCAGCTCCACCCCTGCCCAATCCCTGCCCAGTGCCCCGGGTGTGCCCCACATCCCTGCCCAGTTCTCCCCCACCCCTGCCCAGTGCCCCGGGTGTGCCCGACATCCCTGCCCAGTTCTCCCCCATCCCTGCCCAGTTCCCCCAGTTCCCCCACACCCCTGCTCAGTGCCCTGGGTGTGCCCCCCATCCCTGCCCAGCTTCCCCCCCCATCCCTGCCCAATGCCCCGGGTGTGCCCCCCATCCCTGCCCAGCTCCCCCCCATCCCCGCCCAGTGCCATTGCACCCAGCTTCCCAGTGCTACCCAGTCCCTCCTGCCCCACTGATGGCTGTGCCCCCCCGCCAGGCCACCATGTCCTCCTTCGCTGGGCTGTCCCGCGGGGGCAAGGTGGCCCTGTCGGCGCTGGGGCTGCTGGCGGCGGGCGGAGGGGGCCTGGCCCTGGCCCTGCGCTCAGCCGTGGACGCCGGCGAGCTGGAGATGCACCCGCCCAGCTTCCCCTGGAGCCACAGCAGCCCGTTGGCTGCCCTTGACCACAGCAGGTACCAGCGGGGGCTGGTGGGACATGGCGGGTGTGTGTCATGGGGAGCCTCAGTGGGGATCGGGGACCGTCACCTCCTCTTCTTCATCCAGCGTGCGCCGCGGGTTCCAGGTGTACAAGCAGGTGTGCTCCGCTTGTCACAGCTTGGAGTACGTGGCCTTCCGCAACCTCATCGGCGTCACACACACCGAGGCGGAGGCCAAGGCGCTGGCCGAGGAGGTGGGTGCCCCACCGGGATGGGACAGGACAGCCCCACTGTGCCCGGTACCCCCTGGCTCAGGGCTCTTCTCCCTCCGTTGCCGTGCAGGTGGAGGTGATGGACGGCCCGGATGAGAACGGGGAGATGTTTATGCGTCCCGGCAAAATCTCCGACTATTTCCCCAAACCTTATCCCAACCCCGAGGCGGCACGAGCTGCCAACAATGGGGCGCTGCCCCCTGACCTCAGCTACATCGTCAACGCCCGGTAAGGGGCCGGGGAGGTGGTTTGGTGGGTCCTGGACCCACACAGAGCTTGGGGACCCCGGCCTTGCTGCCCTGGGGTTCTCTGCAGTCTGGGGCTGACCCCCGCCTCTCCCCACCGCAGGCACGGGGGCGAGGACTACGTGTTCTCTCTCCTCACCGGCTATTGCGACCCCCCAGCCGGCGTGACGGTGCGGGAGGGGCTGCACTACAACCCATACTTCCCGGGCCAGGCCATCGGCATGGCCCCCCCAATCTACAATGAAATTTTGGAATATGATGATGGTAAGAGGGGTTGGGGGCCGGCGCAGTGCTGTCCCGTGGGGGTGCTGGTTCCCGGGGTGCTCAGCCCCCGCCCTGGCACTGCCCGCAGGCACGCCGGCCACCATGTCACAGATCGCCAAGGATGTCTGCACGTTCCTGCGGTGGGCAGCAGAGCCAGAGCACGACCACCGCAAACGGATGGGTTTGAAGGTGGGTGTCTGCCCTGGGGGCTGCGTGGGGGTGGCGGGAGCACCTGGGGGGGCGGGCAGCGGTGCCCAAAGGCCTCCCCCAGGGGTGGTGGCTCCATGGGGCACAGCGTGACTCCTTCCCTCCCCCAGATGCTGATGATCTCGGGGCTCCTCAGCTGCCTCCTCTACTACATGAAACGCCACAAATGGTCTGTGCTGAAGAGCAGGAAAATGGTCTACCGGCCCCCAAAGTAGGGGGCAAAGCGGGGTGCCCCCCACCCCAGCTGCACCACCTGGGCCACGCACAACCCCTGGGCTGCGGTGGGGCACAGCTGGCAGCGCGTGCCCCCACTGTGGCTCCTTATTTAACACGGCCCTCGGCCCCAGCGAGGCACCGCTGCTCGCCCACCGCGGCACGGGCAGCACCTGCACTCGGAGGGGCTGGGGACACAGAAATAAAATCTCATTCAAGGGGAGAGCATGGCGTGGTGCCTGCCTGTGCGGCGTCTCTCCCCGCGCCGACTGCGGCCCCTCGGGATGGGGTCGTGGGCTCGTTGAAGGGCTGATCCCCATCGCTCCCCTCTGGAGGGGGGTGAATTGTCAGGTGCCCCCACTGCAGGAGCAAGGCTGTGGCATGTAGATGGCTTTATTGGGACGGCCAGTGCCGCACCAGTCCCCTCTGGGGGGGGAGGTTTGCTGCCAGCAGAGGCTCCATGAAGCCCCCGCAATGCAGGGCTCCCCCCACACACACCTCCCTGCCCCATGTCCATCCTCTCTCCTTCCATGGCTGTGGGACGCAGCTTTGTCCTGTGACCATGAACATCTCCGGGTCCTGCTTGGGCTCCAACTCCAGCTGGGCCATCCCTTGGCGTGAGGAGAGCAGCTCCTGGTGCCGAATGCCTCCGGTGGGTCCCCGTCCCCACGGGGCTGAGCCAGGTGAGGGCTCAGTGGCAGTTTTGGCACCGGGGGTGGCACCTCTGTCCGTTGATGTTGCAGCGACAGCCACCACTGGTGTCCCCGGGACCCTGGTGGGGGACACATGGGTCAGGGGTGGGAGCTCACTGCAGGGCCAGCTCTGCTGTCACTGGAGCGTGGGCCAGGGCCCCGTGGGGTCACTCAGCCCCCACCCCAGCTGTGGGGAGCCAGGGGGGTCCCTCCTGCCCCCCAGGATTGCTCACCCCGGGCCCCCAGCGCGGCCCCTTGGTCACCCAGCAGATCTCGGTCTGGCAGACGGTGCAGCGGATCCAGTCGCAGCCGTCCTTCTTCTGGACGATGATGAAGCAGGTGGGGCAATGCATGGCCTCCCCGATCTGCACCAGGGTCTGCAGGGGGGCGGGGGGGAAGAGAGAGAGCCGTCAGGGACACGGGGACACACTCCAGCCCCCCACCCTCCCCACTGCCTCCCCCCCACAGGACTCCCACCTGCAGCATGTCGTTGGTCTGCCGGGCAGCCGAGTCGTTCTGCGCCTGGAGCCGCAGGTCATCCTGGTACTGGCGGCAGTTCTTCCCTTCATGGATGGCCTGGGGGGTGCAGAGACAGCACCGTTCAGCACCGCCGCCCCCCCCCCCCCCCCCCAAGCCCCCTCGCGATGCCGAAGGCTGGAGCAGCGCGATGGCGGCTCACCTTGCACAGCAGGCAGTTGAGGGCCTGGCAGACGGGGCAGCGGAACTCGTTCACCGAATCCTCGTAGATGCACCAGCCGCGGCAGTCGGTGGTCTTGCAGTGGAAGCTGTTGGGGCTGCGCCGCTCCGCCAGCATCAGGCCTCTCTCCAGGAACCGCCGGTACTCGTCCGGCGACACCAGCTGCGTGGGCACGGGCAGGGTCAGGATGCGGCCCCAACCTCCCTCCTCCTCCGCTGACCTGGCACGCACTCACCGCCCGGATCTCCCGCTCCTGGAGGTGGCTGCTGCAGGCGTAGGAGTCGTCACGGAAGGGACAGGCCACCTCTGGTTCCTCGCTGTAGTTGATCACCTGGCGCAGGCACTCCCTGCAGGAACAGGCGCCCTGTCACCACCATGATGGGGGTCTTGGGCCAGTCACTGTGATGGAAGGGGGCTAGGGGCTGGTCACAGTGATGGGCGGGGGTCTCTGAGCCAGTCAAAGTGATGGCAGGGGTCCCAGGGCCAGTCACAGTGATGGCAGGGGCCTCTGGGCTGGTCACCACGATGGCAGGGGTCTCGGGGCCGGTCACTGCCGGTCACCGCAATGACAGGGGCTAGGGGCCCGTCACCACAATGGCAGGGGTCTGTCTCAGGGCCAGTCACCACGCTGATTGGGGGGGACACCAGGCGGCTCCATCAGGTGTTACCTGCAGAAGTTGTGCAGGCACTCGCGCAGCAGCACCCCCTCGCCGGGGGGGACCTGCTGGTAGCAGATGCGGCACTCCAGCACCTCCTGGTTGGGCACCAGCACCTCCTCCTCCAGCTGCAGCAGCTGCTGGAAGTTCTTCAGCCGCTCGGCCTCCAGCACCTGCCGGTGAGGAACAGTCCCGGTCAGCCCCCAGCCCCAGCGCTGCCACCTGCCCCTGCAAGCCCCCCTCCCACCCCAGGGGGTGGCTCCTGAGCCAGAGCCCAGGGTGCCCGACTGGAGGGGACATCTCTGGCTCTGCCCCACCGGCGGTGAAGAAGCCTGGTCAGGGAAGCTGGCGTGGCTCCACGCCTCCCACAACCCTCATAGCCACCATCCAAGGGACTGGGGATGCTTGTCCAAAGTCCTCCACAGCTTCGGGAGCCAGGAGGAACAGCTGTGTTCAGGGTTTGTGTCTGGATTTGCAGGGACACGCTCCCCCAAGGAAAGGGAAGCAGAGCGGGGGGCAGCTGCTGGTGGACGTACTGTGGTGAGACCCGGCACTGAGATGTTCCCCGGCATTTCCCTGTCCCTGTGCAGCTGAGGGATGCGAGCACCAAGCCCAGGCAGCTGCTGGGGTCCCAGCACTCCCTGAGGGTCAGTGTGACCATTTAGGGGGCACTATATTATATTTTAAAGCCTGTGGTTTTCTGTGCATGTCGCGGAGGCCGGTACAAAAGGCAGCGCCCCCAGTCACCCACACATGGCCCCTGCTCCCCGGGTGCAGAGTCTGCCAGAGCTCGGGTGCTGGTGACACTTCACACCACACCGGTGCTTCACCATCACCGCAGTCATGAACCTGTTCCCGAGCATCACCCGCGCAGGGCTCCCCACTTTGCCAAGGGGCCCCAGCCCACCCCACACCCCTGCCAACGGCATCCCGCTGGGCCCCAGCGCCATCCCGGCACCGGCCCTGCCCCGGCGAGAGCAGCAGCCGTGAGGGTGCAGCACCGAGGGCCGGCTTTGGCGTGGGCTGCTCAGGACGGCTTGGCTCTGGTGCAACCCTGCAAGGAAGTGCCGGCCAGCTGCTCTTCCATTTCACAGAACCATCATGGTTTGAGTGGGGGGAACCCTCCAAGAGCAGCCATCCAAGACCTGCCGTGGGCAGGGACACCTTTCACTATGCCCCGTCCAGCCAGGCCCTGAATGTTTCCAGGGATGGGGCATCGACCCCTGCTCCAGGCAGCCCGTGCCAGTGCCTCACTGCTCATAGTAAAGAATTTACTTGTGTCCACCCTACATCTCCCCCTTTCAGTTCAAAGCCGCCCCCCAGGTCCTGTCGCCCCAGGCCCTGCTAAAAAGCCCGTCCCCACCTTCCTACAGCCCCTGTAGGCACCGAGTGGCCGCAGCCAGGTCTCCCCGCAGCCTCCTCTGCTCCGGGCTGAGCCCCCCCAGCTCTCCCAGCCTTTCCCCGCAGCAGAGGGCTTCCAGCCCTCGGACCAGCTCCGTGTCCCTCCCCCGGCCCCGCTCCAGCAGGTCCCTGCCTGGCTTGTGCTGGGGACCCCCGAGCTGGGCGCAGTGCTCCGGGGGGTCTCCCCAGAGCGGAGGGATTCTGCCCCTCTGGATACTCCTGCTGTCCATGCCCCTCATTGCCCCGTTTGTCACCTCCCCGGTCCTTCCCCGCAGGGCTGCTCCCCCCGTCCCCCCCAGCCTGTGTTGGTACAGGGGGTACGGCCCGACCCAGGGGCAGGACCTTGCACTTGGCCCTGCTGAGGTTCCTGCTTCTCAAGCTTGTCCACTTCACTGCATGAACACCCCCCCACGCCACAGAGCTGCCGGCGGCACAAGAAGACGGCAGAGCCGCGATGGTGGGATAAGGCTTTAATGAGGGAAAGAATCCATCCACGGCCCCATCGGGGCCCAAGGAGCCCGAGCCCAACCGAGGGTCCCACCTTTCTGCCCTGGCCCTGGGAACATGTGGCTCCCCACCAGGATAAGCCTGGCCCTGCGTGGCTGTGGGATGAGATTTCCAGCACAACGTGCAACACGAAACAACCAAACGCGTGGCCACCCAGGGTGCTGGTGGCTGGAGGGACCCATGGCACAGAGCACCCTGGCCGATGACCGCACGCGTTGCTGGGCCCATGTGGACACTGGTCTGGGCAGAGCAGCTCTGCCCGTCCCGGTGCCAGATCTGAGGGGAGCGCAGGGCTTGCGCAGCGTGGCACCGAGCACCCCCAGACCCAGACCTCAGCCAGCAGCCCCCAGCTTATTCCCATGGGCGCCGCAGAGCCAGTGACCTGGCAAGGGCTTGTGCCCGTGAGGGGGGCTGCAGGGCGCAGGGTTGGCCCCTGCCGACGGTGACCCCCTGCCAGCACCCAAAGTTGCCCTGCCATGATGCTGCCCCTCTGCCTACAGAGCAAGGCAGAAACCCCAGGCCCGAGATGCCCTGAGCCTCAGAGACGCCCAGAGATGCCCCAGAGCACAGCCCCCCCGAGCCTAAGACCCCCTGAGCACAGCCCCCCCCCCCCCCGAGCCTCAGAGACCTCCAGAGCACCACTGGCAACGGTGCCATCCCCTGGCCACACTGGCTCTTCACAAAAGCCCTCACAAACAGGATGGCAGCAGGAAGGTGGCAGTGGGGCCGACCCCGTTCAGCTCTCCACATCCCTACCCCAGAGGGGGCTCAGACCCTTCCCCGTGAGCCTGGCAGGCGCTGGGCAGAGCGGCGGCACGGCCAAGAGCCAGCTGGCAGCAGGGGCTGTGGCCTGGCATGGTGGAGAGGGCTGGGCTGCTGGTAGCAGGAGGCTCCTCTGATGCTGCAGCAGGGGGTCAGGGTGTGCCCCCTCCCCGCTGGCATCACGGGCAGGAGGAGCAGGCACTGGACACAGTTAACCGGGGAGCTGCCGTGCTCACAGGGTCCTGAGGGGCCCAGACCACCATGCTCCCCTGCCAGCCCCCCGCTCCCAGAGCCACCAGAGCGAGCGGCACCATCCCCGCAGCAGCAGCTCGTGGCTGAGCCAGGGCCCCACTGGCTCTTCTCCCTCAGAAAATTCCCGCATCAACTCTAGGGTCTGAGCAAAGGGGTGGCCCGGCGGCAGCCGCTGGGCGCACGTCAGGGCAGGGCTGGTGGGCGCCGGGTCCTGGCAGGCACCGGGCCCTGGCCGGAGGGGCAGGACAGGGTGTCCGGGTGGGCCGGGCTAGCAGAATTCGGAGGACAGGTGGATGATGTCATCCAAGGAACCTGAGCCCAGGACGCAGCGCGCAGCTGAGCCATCCTCTCTCCTTCCCTTTTCCTAGCGAGATCCCAGCACAAAAGAAAAAAGAAAGAAGGTTTGGTCAGTGGCTGAGACAGAGGATCCCCCCGAGCCCTGCAGCGCACCCTGACCTGGGGGCTGGGGCTCCCCCCGCAGCCATACACTGGGGGTGGGAGGTCCCGTCAGAGCCCCCCTGCCATGGTTCTACAAAATGGGAAACAGCTTCCAGCACACAGGAGAAAGCGCAGCCTGACGGCTCCTCGGCACGGGGCTGCCAACACCACACACGGCGCAGTTAGGTGAGAGGAGGACCCGCAGGACCGGGGTGCCACATCCTGCCAAGGTTTGCCTGCAGTGTCACAGATCCCTGCCCTGCCACAGATCCTGCCAGCCCTTTGTATGGCCGCAGGCAAACAAGAGCAGCCAGATCCCTGCCGCTGCCGTGGAAATCTCTTCACAGCCAGAAGACGCAGTGCTCACGACGCAGCACCTCGGCCAGTCCCCGAGGTGCACGGGCAGGCAGCAGCTGCCCCTCAGCAGGGTGAGGAAGGGGGCTGCAACAGCCCCCTGTGCTGCCCCTCAGGGTGTCTCCCGATCCTTCCCAGCCTGTTTCCCAGAGTGCGGCAGGATCCGTGTGCCCACCACACCTCCAAACCCTGCCGATGCCCGACCCTCCCTGGGTCTGTCCTTGAGCACAGGGTGCGGGGACCGCGGCGTCTCCCTGCAGTGGACAGCAAGCCCCCTTACCTGCTGGTACTGTAGGATCCCCTCCTGCTCCTGCTGCATCCTCCAAAGCTCCGTCTCGTCTGGCTTGTAGCTGCCAGGGACCACATAGTCCTCGGGACGGTCTGTGCTGCACATCTCGCAGCCTGGCCGCGTGGGTTTGTTGATGAAGGTGCATTTTGGACACGACCAGCCCGCCTGCAGGGACAGGCGAGAGATGTAGAAGTCAGAGAAAATGCTTTGGAGAGAGGGAAAGGGGGAGACAGGAAGTGGAGGGAGCGCCCATCCTTCGCCAGCACCCCCAGCCTGGGAGAAAGGGAGGACCCTGGGGACAGAGCAGGGGGGTGACAGGGCGGGGACACACCACAGGCCGTGTACCTGCACTGGGGAGGGCAGGCTCGTGGCAGCAGGCTGGGCACTGAAAAGGTCGTTGATCTGCAGCGTGTCCAAGTGCTGGCTGATCTCACCGATGTCCATCTTCCTGCTGGCCTCGCTCTCCCAGTCTGGGGAGAGACGCCGGGGAAGGGCGACGTTACAAACCAGCCCAGGGACCAGCACCAGACCAGGCAGCCAGGCCTGGCCGAAAGCGTGCCGCACTGTGCCAGGGGGGCCCCTTCTCTCCAGGGTAGACCAGCCCCCAGGCAGGGAGCACAGACCCTGGGGACCGGCCCTGCCCCAGCCCATGGGCAGCAGCTGGGCCAGCCCACGGCACTGAGCCCACTGCCGGTCCCGCAGAGCCCAGCAGCTCACAGCACAGGGCTCCGCTGCCACCGTGGTCTGGCACCCCACGCTGCGGCAAGGCACGGGGACCAGGGCAGGACCTGGGCTGCCCTCCCCACTGGTGGCCACGGGGAGGGCAGAGAGCCAGACCTTTCTTTGGAGATGTGCTGGGCAGGGTGTTGTCGTTTTGCTGTTCCTCAGTGGTGTCAGTCAGTGAGGAGATGGATCTGAGCATGATCCGCGCCTGGTCCTCCTCGTAGCGCTCCTCGGTGAGCTCAGCCATCTTCGCCGAGAGCAGGTAGAGGAACGCAATGTCGCCATCCCTGCGGATGCCGTAGGAGGAGACGGTCCGTTCATCCACGCACAGGCACTGCCCGATGATCCAGCGCTGAACCAAGGGGTGGAACCCATAATCGTGGAAGACCTGGGCAGCAGGAGAAGCTTGGAGGTGAACCCACAGCCACAGCTTCCCCCACAGCTGCTCGCTGCATTTTGGCGGGGGCCGATGCCACGCTGGCACACGTCGGTGGGCCAGGAGAACCAGTGAAAAGCCAGCTCCACAAAGGGAGAAGTGGCTGGGAAAGCCCAGCTCCCATACTGCAGGGAAACGCATTTAAACAGGGGTCTGCAGGGACCACGGGGCTCCCGTCTCCCAGCCAGGCCGGGGGGCTCACACCGCTCCGTACCTGCTGCTTGAGTGTTCCTATTGTAGTGTGAGCGCGGACCCTGATGATGATGCTTGCAGAAGATGTTGCATCCTCCACGCCGACCTTCATGCTGGAGAAGAGATGGATGCTATGAGAGGAAGGCTGCCAGGATTGTGGGGTCCTGGCATCGCGCTCCGCACCAGCTGCTCGTGCTCAGCCTGCTGCTCCAAGCTGCAGAGCCAACGCCGCAGGCGGTGCCCGTTGCAGGGGTCCTGTGAGGTCTACCACTGGGTTTCCAACTGTGATCCATAGATTGCATCCCAGGAAACTGGGACAGGCACCCCCCAGCCTTCACCCTGCCTGCCTCTGCCAGCAGCTCCTGGCCCGCACCTGCTGAGGGTTGCATCCTGAACCGCATGGGGAACGTGTTTTTCCCTCATTTTGTTTATCCTCTCTTCCAGCCTATGTATCCTTGCAGCCTCCATGCAGTCTTGGCAATAACTTCCACTGTGTGTTTCCTTTCACTCACTTTAAATCAGGTGCTTCCTAATTTCCTGAGCCTCTTAGTCCCTCTCTCCATGCTGGTCCCTCACAGAACCCCGTCACCCTGCCAGCTGTCTCTCCTTCAGACCAGTCTGAACCTTTTAAGGACCTCTTGCAAAAGGTGTTTCATGCCTCTAAGCACAGAATCTAAGCTGGATTTCCCAAGTATTTCCCAAGAAGCAGGCAGGTAGGGCTGGAAACTCCCATTTGTCCCCTCACCTTTTCCTAACGACTCCTGAAGGGGGTTTGTGTGGCAAGGTTTTGGTAGTGGGAGGCTACTGGAAGCTTCCCCCATGCCCGATGGGCCAACACCAGCCGGCTCACAGACGGAGCCACCGTGACGAGCCCCTTATCAGTGACAGCGATAACGTATCTCTGGGGTAACAGAATTAAGAAGGGGGGGGGGGGGGGGGGGGAACTGCACAGCAGTGGCCAGAGAGCGGAGTGAGAACACGTGAGAGCAGCAGCCCTGCAGACCCCAGGTCGGGCTCCAGGTTCCGGAGCAGAGATTCCCCAGCAGCCCGTGGGGAGCCCACGCCGAGGCAGGCTGTGCCCCCAGCCCATGGAGCCCACGGGGGAGCAGATCCCCCCCCTGCAGCCCATGGAAGGGACCCATGCCAGAGCAGGTCATGGAGATCCGCAGCCCATGGGAAGGACTCAGGTTGGAGAAGCTAGTGGAGGACTGTGTCCCATGGGAGGGGGGAGGAGGTGGGAAACTGGGGAGTGAGGTTAAGCCTGGGAAGAAGGGAGGGGTGGGAGGAATGTGTTTTAGGATATAATTTTTATTTCTCACTACCCTACTCTGATTTGATCTGTAAAAAAATTAATTTCCCCAAGTAGAGTCTGTTTTGTCTGTGACGGTAGTTGCTGAGCGATCTCCCTGTCCTCATCTCGACCCACGAGCCTTTCACTTTCTTTTCTCTCTCCCGTCCAGCTGAGGAGGGGAGTGATGGGGCAGCTTTGGTGGGTGCCTGTTGCCCAGTCAGGGTCACCCGATGCCCAGCCAGGGTCACCCCACCACAACTCCAAACACTGCAGGTCTTGCTGGCCCTGCCTGAAATGTGTGCACTTGTTTCTAGGTCTGCCACATGGCCGCTTGCTGCTGTGGACCCACCAGCACCCTTCCTGTTTGCCCCACTTCGCATTTATCAGCATTGAGTTCCAGTGCTTAGAGCCATGAGTCCAGTCTAAGACCAGACCTCATGGCTTATTGCCATTTCCAGGTTATTTGTGTCTCCTTGGAACAGCCCTGTCTCTGCAGACGCCTCCGCTCTCCATTCCGACCCTGTCTCCCACCCACCATCTGGTTATCCATGCAAAGGACGCCCCCTCCTGCTCCGTGGCATGTTGCTTTCCTTCTTGAAGGCTTCTAAGGAAGCTTGTTGGAAGTGTTTTGGTGTTCCTGGCACAGCACACCGGCCGGGATGCCCTGTGGCTCGCCAACAAACTGCAGGGCCGTGAGCCACAACTCTCCCCACAATTACTGATGTTTACCCGGAATCTGCTCAGCCTGGCCCTGCCCACCACTGTGGGGGTGCAAAATTGGTGTTTTAACATTCCTGGAGGCCTTTCACAAACCTGCGTGGCATGTGGCAGCACCCTTTGGAGCCAGTCCCTGGGCAGAGAGTGGCAGGGACCGAAGGAGGCTGCTGGTGGGGGGTCCTCAGGCCCCCCAGACAGGGGGAAAGCTGTCCCAGCAGCTGGTGACAGTCCCTTCACACTGCAGAGTGGCACAGCTGTGTTCGAGCTGAGCCTGAAGACCCCAAGGGATCAGATCCCTGTCGCTCAGATGGGCTCACCCTCTGGATTCCTGGCTTTTCTGGTAGCATCCAACATCCTGTCCCTGCATCCCCCGCCCCTTCTTCCTCCTGGGAGCTAGGGAAGAAGTACAAATCCCGGGATACCACATTTTCCAGGAAAGCTGTGGCTTCCCCAGCATCAGCTGCATGTTTCCCTCTCCTGCCAGGACCGATCCCAACTGAGGGCAGAGGAATTCATGGAGCAGCTCTGCTCCAGCAGCTGCAGGAGGCTGGTCTGGCTCTGCCAGCCCCTGACAGACACACAGGCACCCTGGACCATCACTGCTATACACAAAAACACATGAAAAAAGACAGACCCAAGGGCCACACAGCGCAGGGCAAGCGACCCAAATGTCCAGCAGAAGGGCAGAGCTGCAGGGGACAGGTGCTGGCTGGGTAGGCAGGACAGCCCCAGGCTCGCAGCACAGCAGGCAGCTGCCTGCGGGGAAGCACGGAGCCCTGGCACAGGGCCCACGGCTCCACTCGGGGCAGGGATGCAGAGGAACACGAGGTGTGCTCACGTTGGCTCCGAGAACGCGATGGCCGGAGGTGCTCACCTGATATGATCCGTGGGGTAGTTGGTCTCCTTCCAGAGGATACTGAGCGTGGCTTGCTGGCGAGCCAGGGCCACGGCACACTGCGAGGCCGCCTCCTCATCTCCGTACTCGATTGCCTGGGCGAGGTTCAGTGCCAGGTCCTCTGCAGCAGTGGGGAGAGGGAGAATCGTAAAGCAGTAGCCAGTCTGTAAACACGCTCCCCAGGGCACGGCACAACCACTGCCACCCACATCACCGGCAAAGCCAGCACCCAGAGGGACCCGAGACTGTGTGTGCCACAGCTTCACATCTATAATCAGCAATTCTGGTTCAGTTCAGCGTGGAAACAGCGCAGAATGGCAGCAGGAGCTCTGTACAAGGCTCCTTGGAAACACGCTTGCTGCACAGCCAGTGAGCAGCTGAGGCAGGAGGAGCAGCTGTGGCACCGCAGCCATGCAATTGAGAGCACTGAGGGAAATTTTTGGGGCCACCAGGAACTTACTTCTGTCCCTTCCTGCACAGCTTGGCTGACCCAAACGCCCACAGCCACCTCCCGGGACACACAGCCCCCAGCCCACCCTTGGCATGTGCTTCTGTCCCGCTAGAGCAGTGTAGCCAGGTGGCCAAGAAGCCATCCTGGCTTGCATCAGAAATACTGTGGCCAGCAGGACCAGGCAGCGATTGTCCCCTTATAGTTGGTGCTGGTGGGGCCGCACCTCGAATCCTGGGTTCAGTCTTGGGCCCCTGACTGCAAGACAGACACTGCGGGGGCTGGAGCGTGTCCAGAGACGGCAACGGAGCCGAGGAAGGGCTGGAGCACAGGTCTGATGAAGGGCAGCTGGGGGAGCTGGGGGTGCTCAGCCTGGAGAAAAGGAGGCTGAGGGGGGACCTGATCGCTCCCTACAAGTACCTGACAGGGGGCTGTAGTGAGGTGGGATCGGTCTCTTCTCCCAAGGAAGAAGTGATAGGATGAAGGAAAATGGCCTCAAGTTGCACAGGGGAGGTTTAGATTGGATGTTAGGAAAAATTTCTTCACTGAAAGGGTTGTCAAGCACTGGAGCAGAGTGCCCAGGGAGATGGTGGAGCCACCATCCCTGGAGGTGTTTAAAAAACATGCAGATGTGGTGCTTGGAGACATGGTTTAGCGGTGGGCTTGGCAGTGCTGAGTTAGTGGTTGGACTTGATATTCTTAAGTCTTTTCCAACCTAAATGATATGATATAACGATAAAAAAGCTTGTCAGCCACAGGCAGGGGAGCAGCTGTACCTGGGTCTGAGCCTGACTCCTGTGGAGAGTTGGTAACTCCTGATATACCAAAAGAGCCAAGAAACCTTACCCCATCATGTACCTTTCTTGGAAAGCTCCAAACAAAAAGCATCATCTGGATCCTGACTCGTAGAGGCGCCGCTCGCAGACATGGACAGAAATGAGGCATAAGACTCCAGCGTGCTCTCCAAGGCTGAGGGGAACCAGGAATCTATCAGAGCAGGGCAGCACCAGCCCTCCGAGCAGCAACTGCCACCAATGCCCTCCCCAAGGGGCTCCACACTCTCACCACAGGGGGCAGATGCACCAGGAAGCCCTGGGCTACATAAGGTTGCTCGACATGAAGGTAACAGGGACCTTAATCCACATCCCAAGGGCCGAGAGCACTCGGAGAGCAGCACCAAGAGCCCACCGTCTCTGCAAAGCCTTTGGCTGCTGCTCCCCTGAGCTTCCAGGATCGCTGGGGTACGGGCAGCAAAGATGCACCATGCTCCTCTGGCTCCCCAGGCCCTCCTGGTGCTGCTTTTCCTTCGATCACACAACCCGGGACAGTCATCCCTGTTCCCACGTCACTGCCTGCATCACCTCCTTTCTCCTGGGGCTCCCTCAGATGCTCCAACACATGCAGGAACACTCTGAACGTTCCTCTCCCCATGTGCAGGAGTTAATGCCCCAGAGATGGAGTGGGCTGAGATGCTGCCCCGGCACTGGGGGAGCTGGGAGCAGCTGGTATCGCACACCTGAATTATTTTGCAGCATGACCAGTCCCAGCCTTGCCTCCTAGTTGGGTACCTTGGCTGTCAGGGCTGAGGAAAGCCTGGCAGAACCCTCCTGGCAGCAGGCAGATGCCCTGGGTCCCTGCCAGCCCTCAGGCAGCCGCCTGCCTGCACTGACCTTTCTGCACCTCCCGCAGAGAGCTGCTCACGATCGTCCACCACTTCTGTGCCTCCCGCTCCTCCTCGAAGTTAAAAACCATGGGCTCATCCAAGGAGGTGAGCAGCGCCAGCTCATGGCAGGTGGGGCTCTTCACCCTGTACGAGATATCCTTCAGGTCGAACTCGGCGATGTTCTGGGGGAAGCAGGACGAAAGGGTCACACCACAATGGAGCCAGGATGAGGACACACCGCATGCAGACGGTACACCGGGCAAGGGGGCAACCCCCCCAGCACGGCATCCAAGCCAGGACCTGGGGACACAAGCTGCCCCTCTCCTCACCTCCACCATGGTCTCCTCCCAGGAGATAAGCATGGACAGGCACACACACCAAGCCAAGCGCAACTCTCCATCCCCGGGTGCCAAACCACACACCCAGCGCCACAAACCCAGCCTGAAACGCCAACCCTCCGTGCCCAGGGCTGCCGCCAAGCCCCACCGCTGCTCAACAGCCACCCTGCAGCCTGCGGTCTCACACCCTCCACCCTGGCCAGAGGCCACCACAGAACACCGAGGGCTGCCACCTGTGTGTATCCATCGACCTGGCACTTGCTGGGTCATCCCCGGTCACCCTGCACAAGCACGGCCACCTCTGCCGGCTGCCCACACCCCTCGCCTCTTCCCTTCTGCCAGAACCACAGCGCAGGAGACATCCGAGACGAGTCGGGCTGCCATGACACCAGTTCTCGGAGGAAGCCGGTTCCTCCCCGCTTTAACGAGCCTTGGGAAAACCCTTCCCCACACACACGCACCTCAGGGCTCAGCTTTCCCTGTCCCCCCCAGCAGACAGATGGGCTCCGCCAGCTCTCCGCTGACCACAGGAAGCAGGACCAGCCTCCGGCAAGGGAGCCCCGGCTATCCTCGGGGTGCCCCAGACCCACTCCTCCCGCAGCTGACACCGGTCTCGGCTTCACATCAGAGCTTTCGATTCCGCTTCTGGTAAAATGGCAGCTCGGGAGGAGCCGGGGCACGGGGACGGGCCCTGCAGAGCCACCCGGGAAACTGGCAAGCACTGCCTGCCCCTCTGGAGATGGGGGGCTGGAAGGAAGTTTGAGAGAAACTGCTCGTTTCCTTCCTTCGATTTTAAACTTCTACCCTAGGACACACCCTTGTGAGGGCCACCTCCCGAACCAGAAGTCCCTGACACATGGCCGTGTCAGCGGTGGCCTTGCATCCCTCCCTGCTGCTTCCAGCTCCAGGCCGTTAGGAAAACACTCAGGAAAAGAAGATTTCGATTCACTGGGTGTCCGGAGCTGCCAGCTCCTGCAGTTGTGCCAAGGGCCACCCAGGGGAGCAGCCACCATCCCCAGCGAGTACCAGGGAAGGCACGGGAGGTGGTGGGAGCAGGTAGGTGGGCTGCAGAGCCCCAGGTGACAGGCGCATCTGGGAGCCGCTGAGCCATCAGCCCAGTGCTCAGGTGGGAATTTTTGGCTGTTAAACCTCTCCTGAGGATGAGGAGCCTCTTGCCTCCAGCCTCTGCAGCTGTACCAGTTGGAAGTACAACCGACCCACAACTTCATCCCCCTTCTTCTCCCTCCCAGCTCACAGCCCTCCGAGGGCCGAGTGCTCCCTGGAGCCGGCAGAGGCTCCTCTGGCTGCCCCGAGAGCCGACTCCCTTCCCGCAGGCACAGCCTGGGCTCCTTCCCGGTGGGAGCTGCCTGCCAGCCAGATCCCGGGCAGGGATCCCGTGCCGGAGCCCTTCCGTAACGCCAGGTCAGGGTGGGCAGGCAGCCAGCCCCATTAATCCCACGGTGGCAAACTGAGGCCAAGAGGACGCGCGGCACTGCCGGGTTTGACACCAGCAGCCAGGCGGCACTCAGGCTGCCGCGGGGCTGAGCAGCTGCTCCGACACCATTTGCCACCCAGGGCCGGCCCAGCGCTGCCCTCCACGCCTGAGCCAGGATGAGAACGGGGCCAGCACGCTTCTCCCAAGGGCAAACGGGCCAGACGCTGTGCTCCGGTGAGGAGGACGGCTCAGCTGCCATGTGTCACCACTCCCCACAGCGCTTTGACCTTGAGAGGGGAGAAGGAGAGTGGGGATCCTGCCAGGGACTCTGCGTTTCCCTTTCAGGCCGCCTCTTGGCTCAGGCCATCGCCCGCCTCCTGGGCTGAGCCATGGCCGGGCAGGCACGTGCCGCAGCCCCGCCACGCTCCAGCGGAAACCGAAACCCAGGTTCAAGCTAACTGCAGGAGCGACGGCGGCGGCGACGGAGCAGCCAGCGTGGGTCAGGGTGGCAGGAAGCATAACTGGACAGGGAGCGACAGCACCGTTGCCTCCACCCCTGCTTCCAGAGCACCTCCCCGGCACTGGGAGTGGTGACACAGAGCGGGAAGACTTCCAGCATGGCACAAAGCAGGACCCGGAGCACACAGGGAGAGGAAAGGCACTGAATGCAAGGCAGCAGGCATCAGGGGCTCAGTGGAACGGCCCAGCCTTAGTGTGTCAGGCAGGAGAAAAGGTCTCAGCCCACATGTGGCGGCCCCTGGAGCTGAGCTTATCGACGATAGATCAGCCAGGAGCGGGTCTGCCCCTGAGGCAGGGGCCTGGGCAGGCTGGAAGGGTGCGTCTGTGGGAGCCTCGTGAGGCTCAACAGGGCCAAGTGCATGGTTCTGTGCTGGGTCGGGGCCGTACCCCCTGTATCAACACAGGCTGGGGGGGACGGGGGGAGCAGCCCTATGGAGAAGGACCAGGGAGGTGACAAACGGGGCAAGAGCTGGCAACGTGCGCTCACAGCCCAGAAACCCAACCGGCTCCTGGGCTGCACCCCGAGCGGCGTGGCCAGCAGGGCGAGGGAGGGGATTCTGCCCCTCTGCTCCGCTCTGGGGAGACCCCCCGGAGCACTGCGCCCAGCTCGGGGGTCCCCAGCACAAGCCAGGCAGGGACCTGCTGGAGCGGGGCCGGGGGAGGGACACGGAGCTGGTCCGAGGGCTGGAAGCCCTCTGCTGCGGGGAAAGGCTGGGAGAGCTGGGGGGGCTCAGCCCGGAGCAGAGGAGGCTGCGGGGAGACCTGGCTGCGGCCACTCGGTGCCTACAGGGGCTGTAGGAAGGTGGGGACGGGCTTTTTAGCAGGGCCTGGGGCGACAGGACTGGGGGCGGCTTTGAACTGAAAGGGGGAGATGTAGGGTGGACACAAGGAAGAAATTTGTTACGCTGAGGGTGGTGAGGTGCTGGCAGAGGCTGCCCAGAGCAGCTGTGGGTGCCCCATCCCTGGGAGCTCAAGGCCAGGTTGGACGGGGCTGGGAGCAGCCTGGTCTGCTGGGAGGTGTCCCTGTCCCTACCCATAGCAGGGGGCCAGACCAGCTACTCTTGGAAGGTGGGTGTGAGTCCCCCACACCCCTGGCAAACCACCCCACAACTGGATGACACAGAAGTGGTGCAGCAGCAGGACGAAGAAGGCGAGGGCAGCAGGGGGACACGGCGCAGACACCCCGTGCGAGGCTTCAGAGCCCCCGTCTCCCACAAGCAATCCCCTTCGCCTCCCCAGCACTCCTGCCCCCCCCCCCCCCCCCCAGCGCCCAGCCTGGACGGAGGCTGGGGGGAAGCAGAGCAGCGGCGGCAGCCGGCAGCCCTTTGGCACAGCACAGAGGATCTCCGCCAAAAACCTGGGGGGCCTGGAGCCCCGTGGAGATGCCCAGAAACCAGCTCCCCGCCCCCCTCCCCCTGAAGCCCCCTGCCAGTGCAGGCAGGAGCAGGTGGGGGGGAGGGGGCAGCAGCTCAGCTCCTTCCCGAAGCCCCTCCAGCTGTGGGCATGGGGGGGTGGACACGGAGGGGTGGTGTGGACATGGGGGGGGGGGGGTGTCGGACATGGGGGGGTTCTGGCGGCTGGTGGGAACGCGGGCAGCCCCGGGCAGGGATCGACAGAGGGACATGGAGGGGGCACAGCCCTGGGAACACCGCCCCCCGCCACCCGATCCCCACCCCGGGCGTCGGGCCCGATCCGCCAGGCCCGGGTAGGGGAGCCCCGGATGTCCCCGCACCAGAGGGCTGCCCACCGGGAAAGCAGTCGGACACCGGGGGCGGGACGACCCCCCAGTCCCCACCCCCACCCCATCGTGGGGGCCCCCGGTCTCACCGCGCCGCCGCCCGCCTCCAGGTGCCGCAAGCCCAGGCGGAAGCGGCGCTGCCCGCCGGCCGCCGGTTCGACGCTGAGCTGCAGGCGGAGCGTGGCGGCGGCGGGCAGCGACAGGAGGCGGGGGGGCTGCGCCAGCCCCGCCCGCACCGCCATCAGCACGGTGGGCGGCGGCGGCGGCGCCGGGGCCGCGGCCGGGGCCGGGGCGGGGGCACCGGGCAGAGCCATCACCGCCACCGCCGCCTCACTCCACTTCCGCCAGGAATCGGGGCGGGGGAAGCGCCACCCCGAGCAGTGTCCGACTGTTCCGGGAGCGGACGGTCCGGTCGGGCAGGAAACGCGCCGCCGCGGCCACGCGTTCCGGGAGCGGACGGTCCGATCCCCGCCCCACCCCGCCCCCGCAGGCGCAGCGCCCCCCCGGGCCAGCTGGGGGCGCCAGACGCGCCCATACCGTGATTGACAGCCGCTCCCCCCGTCTTTGTCCGCGGCAACCAATCAGAACTCCGAGCGCTCCGGCCGGCGGGAGGGGTCTCGCTCCTGTTCCCGCGGAGGGCGGGCGCGCTGTGCTGAGCGACATCCGTCTCAGCCAACCGAAGGGGAGATCGGCCGCGATTGCCAGGACCACTTCCCAATGGGAGGAGAGGGCTGCCGCCTCCGACGGGGACGGACGGGCCGCGGGCGGGGTCTCGCCGCTTGTTGTCGTCCGGTGCCTGAGGAGAGGGTCCGCCGCTCGCTCGCCCGGCCGCCCGCCCGCCCAAGGGAAACTCCCAGGTCTCGCTCAGCCGCTCGCTGCGTCCCGAGCCGCCGGGGACATGTCGAGGTGGGCGGAGGCCCGGTGGTCCGGCGCCAGGCGGCGGACGGCGGCCGAGGCACACGCGCCCTCCTCGAGCTTTCCCCGGAGACGCCTCCCTTTACAAACGCCCCGAGCCTGAAGGAGCTGTCACGGCGAGGAGGCCCCGCCGGGACCGAGAGCAGGGAGCGCCGGTAAGCCCGCTCCCACCGCCGCCCCCCCATCCCCTGGCGGAGCCCGGGAGGACTACAGCTCCCAGCGTGCATCGCGGTCGGCGCGCGGCGCCCAGGAGCTCCGCGGCCGCGCGGGGCATGCTGGGAGCTGTAGTCCGCCGGGGGGGCGGCCCGCCGCGCGGGGCATGCCGGGACGGCGCTGCCAGTCCCCGCCCGCCGGGCCCTGTCACCTTCAGGGCCGCGCCGGGGCCTGGCCCCGGGCCTTGCCCCGCCGGAGGCGGCTCTCGTCCCGCCGCCCGAGAGGACGGGCGGCTCCGCGGGGAGGCCGGCTGCTGGCAGCGAGCGCTCTGGGCCCTCGGGGCAGCTCTCCTGGCAGCCGGGCCTGTCTCTGCTTCCCCGTTTGTGCTGCCTGTACCAGCTCCCCCAAACCCCGCTCCTGCTCCTCCTCCTCCCCTTCCCCCCATCGACAGGGTCCCCTTTGTGCTCCCCGCCAATGCACCTGCCTCCCTGTCAGGTAACACGAGTGTGCCAGGGCTGGGGAGAGCCCTGGGCTGGACCCCTCCGGTCATGGGAGGGGGTGGTCGCCTTCATCCTGAAGAGGAGAGAGCTGGTATTGGCAGGTTACTTCGCTTACCCTAAATTACTCACTTTGAGTTTTCCTCCTTCACTGTTGAGTGCTTCAGGTCACCTATTACCTCACCAAGGCGCTGCTTCTGCTGGCTTTTACGTGAGCTGGCTTGCTATGGGTCCTGCTGCCTGGTCCCCAGTGGCACCGAGACACGCCATGAACCCCGTGACACCTGAAGCCCTTTAGATTAAGCTGGTTTAAATCTACAATTAGCCCTATGCAACTTCTAGGATGTTCTCAGTTGTGTTTGCTACGTGCTAAATCTGCTGGGGTGAGGAAGGAAACCAAGCTGTGGTTTCAGGGCCAGGCATCACCTGCCTGGTGTTGAATGGCATAGGCACCGTAGCTGGCAAACCTCTCTGCCTTTGGCCCCACTGGCATTGAGAGACAGCTCCTTCCTGCTCCACGCAGCACCGGCAGCTGCCGGTGCTGCGTGGAGCAGGAAGGAGCTGTCTCTCAATGCCAGTGGGTGTTGCCGTGCCAAAGTGCGGTTGAACACCCCATTTAACACCTTTTGACTGCATCTTGTGTTAACGGTGCTTTTATTCTGCTGCCCAAGTTAGCGGCTCTGCCTGTACTGGGGAGAGAAAATCTATATCCCATAAAATTCCGGCTGTGGATGAAGCAATGCATCGTATTCTGGTGTCGGAAGCAGGCTGAGCTTTTCCTTGCCAAGGGGCTCATGTTAGTCCTTCCCCACCTCATCGTTGCCGGGTCTTCTGCTCCGCTCCAAAACGGCCTGGCACATTGTCCTAGCTTCCCCCCTAGAGCAAATCTTTGGTGGGAAACCACCAGCAGCTCTGGATTTCATGGTGTCTGTGTCCTTTCTCTGCTGACAGCAGCTTTACGGAGTGCAAGGAGCAGAGCTCACTGCCTTCATGCAGCTCCTGCTTGCTGGGAGCTCTGCCTGCAGAACAAGGGGTTGGGTGCTGGGGCAAGTTTCAGCATCCAAGGGACCTGTTGGCTCGTGGTTTCAGAGCAGCAGCTTTGCTTGACCAGTGGGACTGCTCCAGGCTGCTGTTTTGTTGCCAACACTCAAGTTACCCACTGCCTTTTGCATCGCTAAAGAGGTGTTTGAGCACGAGTATCTGCGCCAGCGGAGGGAGATGTGCTTGTGGTAGGAGGGTGCCCCAGAAAATGTTCTGCTTTCTACGCCTGGTCCTTGCAGATTGGCTTTTTTTTTCCCAGTTTTCCCTTCTCCATCTTCCCAAGTCTGTTCCCAGTGAGAGGACAGCGTGGTTTGCCACGGGGGTTGCCAGCCCTCGTTGGCTTGGGCTGTTCTGATCGGCGGCTCGGGGTTGCAGTAAATGCTGAAGCTGCATGGTGGAGACAGTGTGCACTTTAGTGCTGCTTTGAAGTGCACATCATCAGGTCTAGTCAACAATGGGTAACGTCATGGTAAGAGTATCCCTGGCCCTGCTACAGTGTCAGTGTCGCACTCGTGCAGCAGCATCACGCTCACGCAGCGGTGTCATGGTCATGTAACGATGTCACAGTCACACAGCATCCCCTTATCGCCTGCAGTCTTGAAACCAAAGGGCCAGGAGTCGTTCCTTTTCCGACCCCATCGTGGTGCCCAGGACAGGGGTGGGGACATATCTTGCCTGCATGGCCTGGAAGGGGCTGCTGCTCCTGGAGAGCCCTGGCGTCGCTCCCTGAGAGTCCTGGCATTACTTCCCTGCCTGTTTACAGCTTCTCCTGTTACAGTCCCGCAGAGGCCGAGAGCTGGGGAGGGATCATGGGGCTGGAGGCTGCTTTCCCCCTTCACACCCAGCCATCTGCCCATCCCTGTTCCTCCAGGGAAACGCCGCCCTACATGGAAATAGTAGCTGAAGGCTGCTGTTAACCAGTTAACTGGGGCTGCCGTTAACCAGTCCCAGTGTCGGTCCTGCTCTTGGCTGAGGGCCCTGACAGACCAAAGAGGAGCAGCTCCCTGAGGGGCTGCCCCGCTCCTGCTGCCGGGGACCACCCTGGGGCTTGGTCAGGGTGTCTGTGTCACCCCCAGCCTGCAGCAGAGCGAGTGCTGTGTGCCCTTCCCCAACTTTGAGGGAGAACAATCCGGCCCAAAAAAAAGCTGGTGACCTTCAAAAGAGAGGAGGGGAGCTTGGGAGCTCCCTGGCAGAGTGCACTGCCAAAGCAGTGTGGGCAGAGCTGGTGGGAGGTGATGTGGGCAGAACCCCCGGCACATGGCGAGTGCCGTGGCTGAGCTTGCTCTTACTTGTGCAGGTGAAGTGGAGCAGCAGTGCAGAGGATGGGATCGGATGGGAGGCATGAGTGCTGATCGGGCCATTGTCACTTTTTTTTTCCCCTGGCCCAGAAGAGGCGTGGGCTTCCTGAGTTTCCCGGTGTGCTGCCTCTGCACAGCCTTCTGGGTGTAGAATCGTTTCAGTTGGAAAAACCTTTAAGATGATCGAGTCCAAGGTCCTGCAGGGCTGGCCAAACCACAGCCCTGCTGTGCAACCCAGGCTGCTCCTTCCCCACCTGCGAGGGTCTCTTTTTTTGCAGGATACGCACACTTTGCAGCAGCTGTTGCACAGGGAATCGCTCTGGAAGTCGAGACAATGAAGCTGTTGGAGAACTCAAGTTTTGAAGCAATAAACTCCCAGCTGACAGTGGAGACGGGAGATGCTCACATCATCGGCAGGTGAGCGCTGGTAGAGCCTAGTCCCCAGCCCAATCAGGAGCCTGGGGGGCATCTGGTCCTGGGACGAGGGCTGTGTGGGGCACGCCTGGTCCCCAAATGGGGTGTGAGGTGTGACGGGACGAGACGCGAGGTGTGAGAGCCCAAGCGGTGGTTACAGCCAAAAAGGAGACACACCTTGTACGTATAAAGCCAACTTATTGGTGTAATTGAAATTAATTGGTAATCTTCTTACTCATTCTTAATCAAGGACTGTTATTAGTCTACATTAGTTACTAGAGAGAACAAACGATAATGCCGTCAGGGTACTCCTGTACAGAAAAAGCCTCAGCAATAGTAATAACACAATTTAATTGTAACACGCACATGCGCTTCTTCATTTCAGTCCCTTTTTCTGAGATAATGCTCCCCTCCTGCTGCTCTTAAAGTCAGTGGCTTCATTCTGCTGGGGAGGGTAATGGGTGAGCTGTCAGCATCCATGTCCTTTCCTGGGAAGAAGATAATGTTCACGTTGGTGATTTCTCCTTCCTCGCTGTAGTCCACGTGGTGTCATTTTTATAGGTTTGCTAACACGCTTTGACACCTTCGTTCTTCCTTGGTCCACAGCTCTCTGTTAGAGCTGAATGTACTCCACATGGTGCCTTTTTTGTATGCGTAAAACTATCCTTTTGTCCCCTTTGCTGCCCCTAAAACCAGTTTTGTCCCAGCCCAGATCTCAGTTTCTCTAGCTGACCACTGGTGAGCTGCTCCTAGCTTCCTCCTGTGCCAGCCTGTGTCCTGTCTCGTACCACAGCTGCCTGTGCTTCTCCACGCCGTGCCTCCCCCGCTCCAGGCTGCCATACACAGAGTTCCTCTATGCCCTTACACCAAGAGCCCTGAATGTTCCGTTTTGCACATAGCAGTTGCCTGTCACTCTGCCTACGGTGGTGGTGAGTCCTCACGGACCCAGAATGCGGTAGAAAGCTCAACTGCAGGCACTTGGTCATGTGGAGAAGCACTCCCATGGCCAAACGATGTAAGGGAAAGCTGCAGGCGCCTGGGGGAGGCTCGCGCAGAGCAGGCATGGCAAGCCTCTGCCCCGAGGCCTTGCAGCTCATTACACAGCTCAGCTGCAGAGGTGATGCTGTGTTACAGGGCTATGTGGTGACAGAGGTTCTGGGGGCTCTCGTGCCTGAGGCTGCTGGTCCTGCAGGTTTTCTGGGTGCAAATGCAGACTGGCTGAACATGGTCATTTCTCTTTGCTTTGCTTATGAGGGACGCAGGTGCTGAGGTGGACAGGAAGGGCGATTGATGCCTCATGGTCTGCAGTTGCCACCTCTTTCCCTCAGTTGTTTCAGTGCTCTTCCCATGAGATTGCTGCTTAAATGCTGAGTGGCGTCTCCTCTTAAAATGGAGGATGGGGAATGGTCCACATCTGGTGCTGGTGGGTCTGGTGGCTTTGAGGAGCTTCTTCCTACAGACCTCGGTCTTCTGTCTGGGTCCTGCTGACCTTCAAGCAGCCTCCTGAGGAACTCCAGGGAGGAGCAGTGTTGGGATGATTTAAGGAACTTCCTTGCCGGTCAATGAGCAGCCCAATCAGCTGCAAATCTGGAAGGAGCTTTCTGCTTGAATTGTGGGTGTCATGTCTGGGCAGGTCCTCAGCTGCCCAGCAGTCTGTGGTGTTGTCTTGTCCCCCAGCTTCTGCTGGGCCACCGCAGGCTAGGATCAGAAAAGCTGATCGCCCTGGGGGAGACCAGAGTACTTTTTCATAGTTTGTTGTTAGAATCATGAAATTACAGGATGGGTTGGGTGGGAAGGAACCTTTGAAGATCATGTAGCCCCCTGCCACAGACAGGGACACCTCCCACCAGACCAGGTTGCTCTCAGCCCCGTCCAGCCAGGCCCTGAATGTTTCCAGGGATGGGGCATCGACCCCTGCTCCAGGCAGCCTGTGCCAGCACCTCACCACCCTCAGCGTAACAAATTTCTTCCTTGTGTCCACCCTACATCTCCCCCTTTCAGTTCAAAGCCACCCCCCAGGTCCTGTCGCCCCAGGCCCTGCTAAAAAGCCCGTCCCCACCTTCCTACAGCCCCTGTAGGCACCGAGTGGCCGCAGCCAGGTCTCCCCGCAGCCTCCTCTGCTCCGGGCTGAGCCCCCCCAGCTCTCCCAGCCTTTCCCCGCAGCAGAGGGCTTCCAGCCCTCGGACCAGCTCCGTGTCCCTCCCTCGGCCCCGCTCCAGCAGGTCCCTGCCTGGCTTGTGCTGGGGACCCCCGAGCTGGGCGCAGTGCTCCGGGGGGGTCTCCCCAGAGCGGAGCAGAGGGGCAGAATCCCCTCCCTCACCCTGCCGGCCACGCTGCTCGGGGTGCAGCCCAGGAGCCGGTTGGGTTTCTGGGCTGTGAGCGCACGTTGCCGGCTCACATCCTGTTTTTCATCTACAATTATTCTTCCATTGGAGCTCTGGGCAATGGGGCCGCCAGTCAGAAAAACTTTTCAGGTACCTCTGATAGGGTCCTTTGGCCACTCCGCATGCACCGACGCTCAGGAGCTGGCAGTTGTCTCAGCTCAGGGTGACAGTGAGAGCTCCTGCCAGGCCGGCTGCAGGGGAGTTGGTCCTTCGCCAGTTCTGGACCTATTTTTGTTCCTGGCTGAGGGAATCCTTTTTGGGCTTACTGCTGGCATTGGTCTGGCTTGCTGTGCTGAGACAGGACACCACAGCGGTGAGGCACTCTTTCTGCCTTTCTCTTCTGACATTCCCGTGCTAGCAGCGAGGTAAGCTGCAAAGTGGGACTTGTTGGGATGGCTCTGATATCCCTGGAAGAGCAGTTCGGCTCATCCAGCCTCTTCTGTGCCTCCCTGGAATTAAACTGCATCTCCATGTGTGCAAACATACATACATACGTGTAAATAAATGGGTTCATGGCAGCCCTGGTTGCCTTACGCAGAGCTAAGACCAGATGGCATGGCGAAGGTCGCTCCTGGGGACTGGAGATGCTTTTGCCATGCTGGCTGCCTCATCTGAGTCCCTGCCACCAACACGGTGCTGGGCCGGGACCTTTGTGGTGCTGCTGGCCAGGTCCCGCCGCTGCTGGGCTGGCCTCAGGTGCTGTGCTGTGTGTCTCTGCAGGATTGAGAGCTACTCATGCAAGATGGCTGGCGATGACAAACACATGTTCAAGCAGTTCTGCCAGGAGGGCCAGCCGCATGTCCTGGAGGCCCTGTCGCCTCCTCAGACCACGGGGATCAGCCCCAGCAGGTACCACGGGCTTGGGGGGTTTGCCTGCCGCGCTTTGTGCCACAGGCAGCAGTATGTCTGCGGACGGGGGGGTGGGACACGTTGAGGGAATGACCTCAGTGTTGGTAGCTGGCATTGTTTCTGTGGCTCTGGGCTGGCAGCTCTGCTTGTTCATAGAATCATGCAATTGTTTGGGTTGGGAAAGACCTCTACGAATATCGAGTCCAAATGTTAACCCAGCACTGCCAAGCCCACTGCTAAACTGTGTCCCCAAACACAGCATCTACAGTTTTTAAACACCTCCAGGGATGGTGGCTCCACCATCTCCTTGGGCAGCCTGTTCCAGTGTTGGACGACCCTTTCGGTGAAGGAACTTTTCCCAGTACCCAATCTAAACCTCCCCTGGCACGACTTGAGGTCGTTTCCTCTTGTGTTGTAGCTTGTTACTTGGGAGAAGAAACTGACTCCACTTCGTTACAGCCCCCTGTCAGGTAGTTGTAGGGAGCGATCAGGTCCCCCCAAGCCTCCTCTTCTCCAGGCTGAGCACCCTTGGTTCCCCCAGATGCCCGTCATCAGACTCGTGCTCCAGCCCCTTCACCAGCTCCGTTGCCCATCTCTGGACACGCTCCAGCCCCTCTACATCCCCCTTGGAGTCAGGGGCCCAAGACTGAACCCAGGATTCGAGGTGCGGCCCCACCAGCACCGAGTACAGGGGGGCGATCACTGCCTGGTCCTGCTGGTCACGCTGTTTCTGATACAGGCTAAGATGCGGTTGGCCTCCTTGGCCACCTGGGTAACTGCTGGCTCGTGTTCTGTGTTGGCCCAGGCTGTGCTGATGATGCCGCTAACCCTGCCGTTCTGCCTCTCAGGCTCAGTAAAAGTCAGAGTGGCGATGAGGAGGGACCCCTGAGTGACAAGTGCAGCCGCAAGACCCTCTTCTACCTGATAGCGACGCTCAATGAGTCCTTCCGCCCTGACTACGACTTCAGCGCTGCCAAGAGCCACGAGTTCAGCCGGGAGCCAAGCCTCAACTGGGTACGTGAGCAAAGCGCCCTGCGTCAGGACGGGTTCCCCTCGCCGGGGAGGCCTGCTGTGCTACCTGCCTTTGTCCTGGGAGAGAGGGTAACATGGAGCTGGAGGGGGAGTATCCGGTTCTCCAGGGAGCCCCATGGTGCTGCTGTGACCCTGGGTAACTGCTCTCAGGGCATACCTTGCTTCCTCCTCCAGCAGTAGGATGAGGCAGTCCTCATCCTTCCCAGGAAGAGGTTTTTCAACAGCTGTCCTGGGGTGTTTTCCTTTAGCAGACTTGCTCTTTGCTCTCCTTTGGGAACAGCCTCTTGTGAGCAGGGTTTTCCATGCCAGCCTGGGTTAGGCTGCTCTTTTCTGGGGCAGGTATTTGGAGGAAGGAAGGGTGAGGGAAGTGTCGGTGAGTCCTTCCTGCAGAGGACTTCCCAGCCTGCTGCCTGGTGGTTTTGAGGATGCCCCACACTTTGCTGGGAGAGACTTGAGCTACGTGTGTCCCAGAGATCCTCTGATGGATTTTCCCTCTCCAGCCTTGTTTGCTTCCCTGCTGCCTGTCTCCTTGCTTCCACCTCAGGGCCCTGAATCTAGCACGGCAGTGCCTGGCCATCCTGCTTTTCCCCTTCCATGGTTTGTTGTCAGGCTCCGGTGTCTCCTCTTGCTGGAGGAGGGACAGGAAGGATGAGCTGTGTGGAGCACGGGAGGGAGGTGGTAGAGAGGAGAGCAGGCAGCAACTCCTCTGCTCCTCTTACGGGGCCCTGCTTGGCCTCTCTAGGTGGTGAACGCTGTCAACTGCAGCCTCTTCTCTGCGGTTCGGGAAGATTTCAATGCCCTGAAGCCACACCTGTGGGATGCTGTCGACGAGGAGATCTGTCTTTCGGAGTGTGACATCTACAGGTAACAGGGCAAGCACTCACCCCTGGATCTGGGTCCTGGCCCCTTCCATGTGTGCTATGGCCTGCAGAGAAAGGGTTCTTTTTCAATAAAAGGTTATGTTTTTGTGTGCCCACCTGTATGTGTGTGTGAGAACCAACCGCTGGAGGAGGGCGGTGGCATCTCCTCACCAGAGCTCACCAGCTCCCAGCCCGTGGAGGGGAAATGGCTGCTGCTGTCCCCTCCCACGCAGAACATACCATAGCCATGAAAATCCGCGCCTCAGGCAGCAGCTGTGCTGGCTGGGTCTCACCCTCCTTCCAAAGCCAGCCCCGGGGGCCCAGGGTGGTTCCTGCCACCCATGCAGGCTGGCCAGCTGCTGCTGCCTGGCTCTGAGGACACTGACTCACTCCTACCTGCTCTCTGCCCACTGGGGCAGCTCCGAGCTCACCCTGTCTTCCCCTTTCCTCCCTCCAGTGTGCGGCTGGGGTGAGAACCGGGCTGGCACTAGGCGCAGAGTATGGCACAGTGTTTCTCATGCCTCTGCTTGCTGTTGCAGCTACAACCCTGACCTGGATTCGGACCCCTTTGGAGAGGATGGCAGCCTCTGGTCCTTCAACTACTTCTTTTACAACAAAAGACTGAAGAGGATTGTCTTTTTCACCTGTCGTTCCATCAGGTCAGGCCATGTGACATCCCTGAAGTCACCTTAAAAAAGGAATTGTCTTGCCTGTTGGTAAGCAGTGTCACTGCCAGGGAGGAACCGCTGGCACCGAGCTGGGCACATTGGGAACTGCTGTTCCGGTGCTGCCCTGGCACCACTGCTGGCGTGCGGGGTTGGCCAGGGTGAACGGAGCTCAACCAGAGCCCAGTTCCCTCCATCCTCCCCCGCTACGTATCACCAAAGAGCAAGTCCGTGGGAGCCATGGTCCCTCGAAATGGGTGGCCTTCACCTGGCTGCTGTACAGAGGGGCAAGTAAGGGGGGGAGGAACCCCTGGAGGGGCACTGCCTGCAGCCAGCCCCTCTTTCCCGTGGGCTTGATTTGGATGCAGAGGGGGCTCTGGGCAGGGACATAAGCCCGCTGGAGAGAGGAGTGGGATCTCCCTTGTGGATGCACTGACGCGGAGGGGTGCCAGCCGGGCACTTAGGTTGTGCTGCCCTTTTCCCTTTAGTGGGTATGCATACACGCGCTCGGAAGCTGGCAATGAGCTGGACATGGATCTTGGTGAAGGGGACACGGAGAACAGGGACGCTGGCGACACCGAGAGCGGCAGCATCGAGGAGGACAGGTGTGTGAGCTTGGTGCTTGGGCTTGGCATGGTGTGCTGGCTCCCACTCCAAGGGGAGAGAGGCTCCCATTCACAGGCCCGGCCCTCTGGGCCTGAAGTCTGCTCCTCTGCCTCAGGAGCCTGGCTGAGAGCTCAGCGGGGCCAAGCTGCTCTCAGGTGGAGCAGCAGTGCTGCTCCTGCTGTGTCCCCCGCTCTTGCTCTGCCTCCCCCTGCCTCAGCATGGCCATGGAACAGTAACACCTGTGTGTTCGGTTACAGGTTGCAAGTTATTTGCATGTGAGTTTCCAGAACCGCTCCCAGGTGCCTGGCAGCCCTGCCGAACCGCCCTTCTGCCTGCGTCCCGTGGACAAGGCAGCCCCGAGCTCCCGAACTGCCCTTGCCCAGCAGCTGCAGCGTCGCTCTGCCCGACACATACACTGGAGTACCCCAGGCATCTTGGAGCACGACAGACTGAAAGCAGCTGCGGCGTCCTGGCTGAAGATACGTCCCCTCGCTCTGGTGCTGCCGGCCAACCTCCCCTTTCCCCTCGCTCGCAGCTGCTGCAGCACGAGCCGGGGCTTGCCGGACAGCTGTGTGGGAGCTCCAAGAAGCTTTGCTGCACTTTATTGCTGATCTCGTTGGCTGCACTGACCTGCAAACTCCTCGTGGCGCTGAAGCTGGGCTGGATTTCCCTCAAGCACTTTTCCATACTGGTTGTGACCCAGCAAACGCCATCCGTCCACAGCACCAGCAGCAGCAGAGGGACACCTCTGCTCAGCCTCCTCCAGAAGCAGTGTTGTTAAACTCCCCACAAACTGTCCTCGGTTCCTTGCCCGGGGAAGAGTCCATTTGTTTCAAAGAGGTTTGCTTTGCTCTTGCCCTCCCCCTGTGATTTTCTCTGATGTTTTGGTTTGGTTGATTGGTTGTTTTTTTATCTTTGCTGGGTGGTGCCAGCGCCCTGCACTGCTCCTGTGCAGGGGGCTCCCACCAAGCAGCCTGGCGGGTGAATGTCAGACCAGGCACCTCAGCCTGCACCTCCCATGATTTTCTTTGGGGTTTTGGTTTTTTTAAACCACACCTGACTTTTGGTAGTGCGGAGGCCAGAGCATGACGGGGCAGCAGCCACTGCGCTGGGGCCCAGCTCAGCCCTTGCTGGGGGCAGCGGTATCTGGTTTTGTGTTGGGGGTGAGCTCAGGCCGTGGCGGGAGCCAGGTGCTGCCGCTCCCACCCGCCCTCCAGTTCAGCCCCACGTCCCCCCGTTCTCTCTGTCCCCCTCATCCTGCTGCTGTGGGGGTCAGCCCCCTGCTCTGCCCAGGCACCTGGAGTTTTGGGGGACGCAGTTCCCCCCGCTCTGTATTTCAGCAGGTGCCAGGGCAGGGCAGGGAGAGCTCAGCTGAGCACGCACAAACAAGGGGCAGTGACTGCCGCAGCATCTGAGCTGCCTCAAAACACACCCCACCCCCCAAGAGGAGCCTGCATGGGGCAGCGCCGCTGCCACAGGTTCTCACCCCACCTGTGGCTGCCTGTGCAACCCCTGCCCCTCTGTCTGGGTGTGCCTTGGGGGGGATCCCCCTCCTCCCTCCCACTGGGGGCCAAGCAGCTTAGAAGAGGCTGGCTGGGGAGGGGGAGTGGGTGCCCCAAAGCTGGAGGGCTTTGCTGGGGGGCGGGGGCTCTGCCATGTCCCTGCCCTGGCCTGGGTGGGAGGTAGGAGGCTCCAGCTGCCGGCAGAGCAAGGCAGGGCCTTGGGGTGCAGAGGGTGGGCAGGCAGACAGACAGACAGGTACCCCCACTCCTTCCGCTGGTGCCAAGCACACAGAGCTGGGTGCCAGCAGCAGCATGGTGTTACTGATGGCGGCTCTCCCTGGCTCCTCCCTTGCTGTAACTCCTCCAAAGCTTGCTTTTAAGTTGGGAGTTTATTTCCTTGTTGCTTGTCAGGATGGACCTGAGCCCTAGACCCCGCTGCCACCTGGCAAGGGGTTTGGCCCAGTCCTCTCTCTGCTGTCGTTCGCCCCTCTACTAGCGTGCCGCTGTGGCTGCCTGCCCCATTTGCCCCCTGTCAGGGAACTTGGACTTCACAGCATAGCAATGTATCGTTACACCAATAAAGTTTTTCTGTCATTCGCCACCACTTCCTTCGGGGACCCTGCGTGGGGGGGAGCCTGTCCTGCTGTGGCCATTGGGGATGGCATCAGGCTGCAGGAAGTATTAGGGGATGGGGTGTGACCTGGGCTCCAGCCTGGCACTGAGCAGCCCCCACAGGGACACAGGCACAGAACTGGGGGTATGCTGTGCCCAGCATGCCACTGCGCAGGCGCCAGGGGCTCCCAGGGCTCTCAGTCTCCCCCAGGTTGCCACTGCCTCTCTCTGGGGGTGCTGCTGGCCCTTCATCTTGCGGGTGTTGCACAGGGAGTGCCCAGAGCCCCCCAGGACCTGCCTGAGGCTGTGACCACAGCTGCTTGGCGTGCCACGTGTCCCCTATTGCCCCAGCCAGCTGCCTGCCCTGGCCATTGTGGCCCTGGAGCCGGGAGGGTCTCTGGGACAGCCTGAGTTGCATCCCTGGTGTAGCTGCTGGCCCTGCCTGGCTCCGTGGCACCACGGAGGTCCCTGCCTCCGTGTGGGTGCTGGGCATGGGCTGGCCGGGGCACTTCCAGCATCTCTAGCTGTTCAGTGCTGAACCACCGGTGAGTCCTGCCCCAGCCTCCCGATGCCCCCACAGCTTCTGGTGCTTCTGCTCAGTGCTGGCTGGGCACTGCCTGCCCTTAACAGGCAGACTCGTTGTGTTCCTTCATTAATTAAAGTATTAAATACCACTGGTTGGACCGGCTGTGGCGGCACCAGCAGCATTGTGCTGGTTCTAGGGCACCATTAGGAAGGCACTGCCTAACCAAGCCTGCGGTGATGGCAGCAGAAACGGTGTTTTCCCTCCCTGGGAAGCGTGTCTGTCCCTCACCGCCCATCCCATCGAGCCCAAAAGGAGCAGCTGGGAGCCCACCAGCCTCCACTGGCACTGAGGAGGGGGCTTTACTCCCAAGAGAGCAACGGTGCAGCTCTGCCCACCCGTTCCTGGCACAGAAACCCTGTGGCTGAACCAGGGCAGGCTCTGCCATGCCAGGGCTCGTGCCGCGGGCTCTGTGCGGTGCAGAGCGTCGTCAGCCCTGGCTGCAGGACCCCCCTGCCCTCTCGATGTGGCCGTGCAGCAGAGCGCATCCCCCAAGCACAGCCTGGGAAGGACCGCAGAGCTGGAGGGGCTCAGCGCATCTCTGAGCCATCACTTGGCTACTCGTGACCTGGCGTGGACCAGGGAGGTCCTGTCCCATTGGTGTGGCAGATGGGTTTGGGTTTTTTTTCTAGAAACGCCTCATTTCTTTCAGTGCTCCTTCAGGGTGTCCTTCCCCCTCTGCCTTCGCCCAAGCAGCAGCAGCAGCAGGCTCCCTCTGACTGTTCGGTCTCTCTTCACTTCCAGTTACTACTTTATCCTCTGTCTTATGGCTTTATCCTCTCTTGAATCAGGTTTGGGGCGTTTTGGGTCTTCACTTGCTGGACATTTTGTAGGTTTTGGCTGAGCTGCCTTCATTTCAAAGGATATCTTTAAGCCAGAGTTCATGGTGATGTTCCCAGTTGATGCTGTGTCGAGAAATCCCAGCTCTGTGGTGCATGGCACACTGGGAACGCTGGGACTGGAGCAGCTGGCCAGAGACAGGCTGGTGCCGTCAGATGTCAGAGACCTCCAACCTGAAACATCAATTTTTTTGGTATTAACCAGCCTCTGGCAAGATTTTTCCCCACAACTGCCACGTCTTTGCTACCTCCATCCGAGGAGGAACCGAGGCGACTGTTACCGAAATCTCGGAATGAAGAACTTATCGACACCAATGTGATGTAGATAAGCAGACACTTCTTTATTGACGGCCGGGTGCGTGAGCGAGTCCTCTCACGATCAACGCACACCAGGTCCCAAACTCAGATTCCATATATAGAACTTATTCCTACATATTCATTAAATATTCATGCATAATCATAACATTTCCCATAAATCATTTACATACTCTCCTCCTATATCCGATTCTGCGCAGTAAAGCTTAGAAAGGTCTAGAAATGGGTCTAGGGTACGATTTGGGTAGGTGGTATATGAGTCGGTGGTCGCGATCTCCCCCTGCCGGAATTACCTTTTACTAAAGTTCACAGTTTCTTGGCAGGCACCTACAAGCTGTTCCAGTCGACTCTCCCCAGTTCCCATTAATCTCATCCTCTGACATTTCAATGCACCTCTACGTAAAGAAGACTGGTTAAGTACAAAGGAACCTTTCAACCCTAAAGTTATTACCTAAGTTTTTCCAATAGTTCCAGGCCCTTCTTCTAGCCTTGGTACAGGACGTACAAAAGATGTCATAACTACTTCTACTATATAGCTGTAAATTTTCCATAAAAATTTTCTTATTCCTCTATATTTTAATTCTATTAAATGATTTTATAAAATCAATCAATCAATCTAATATAATTAATCAATCTTAACTTATTAACAAATCGATAACACGACCATTACTCTGGGGTGTGAGGCTTGTGCCGTGGGCTCGCCCTATGTGGAGAGGAAGACTGGTGTTTAACCTCTCATTAAAGCGGGACGCTAACGAGCTGTTAGCGGGCAGACAGAGGCTGGTTGCTGGTGCATCACTCAGGCTTGTGGTTCAGGAAGCGCTGGAGCTTCGGGTACCCAGGGGATGTTCGATGCAGCCCTGTAGTGCAAACCCTTCACATCTCGCGCCGGCAGTGCAAGTGTCGAAGCGGCAGAGCCACCTGGAAGCAGAGCAGAAGTCTGGCTTTGGAAGGTCATAGCTAGTGAAGCACAGCTGCTCTAATGAGCACAGGGAGCTCCGGGGTGCCCCAAAGCCTGGGCACAGCCTGGGGCAGGGCCGGTGCAGGATGCAGGGGGCAGCTGAGGTAGCTGCATCCACATCAGGGCTCTGCCCGAGTGCCACTTGTGTGTACAGCCATCATTCCCAGCAGCGATTTCATCGTCTGCCCCAGGGACAACGTTCCTTCATTGCCAGAGACTTGCCTGCACCGGCATCCTTCAGCAGCTCTCAGCACACCGGCACGGCACGGGCGAGTTGGGGCTGGGGGCTCTTCCCAGCCCTCAGTGGTGTGGATTTGGGTTTAGCAGAGCTCCAGCACAGCTCCAGCAAGCCCAGGACCCAGCTCAAGGCCAAGAGGGATGGATGTGGAGGCAGTGGGCAGGAGCAGCCCGGGCTCCGGCGAACCTGGCACGAGGGGATCGGTGCGTGGCTGACACCATTGAAACCCACCTCCCTGCTACCCAGAGAAACAGATTTCCCAGAGCAGGACACATTGCCGAATTACTTCATTCTGGGACCCTGGGGATCAGCAAGTCCCTGACGAGCGGGGGCTTCCACAAGGATGCTGGGGCCGCTGGCCTGCGATCCTGCCTGGTTTCCTTGTCCCCCGATTTTCCCTCTGGTGGGAGCAGCTGTCAGGGCGACCTGGTAAACCCACCGCAGCAACGGGCGTCCCATCGGGCAGGGCCCCCGTCGTGTGGCTGGCAAGCTGGGCTCTGGGTGGCCCCAGGGCAGGGGCTGCAGCTCTGCCCGTCCCCCCGAGGGGTGTGGGAGGGGAGCAGGAGCCCCCAGTGGTCCCACTGCTCCTCCAGACAGAGGTAGGAGCCAGGGCTGGGGCTGGACCTCCCTGCTGGATCGCTGGTTCCAGCAGGGCTTGGGGGTGGTGGGCATCTACCGGGGGGGTGGCAGGCAGTGGGCTTCTCCTGGTGGGCATGCAGGTGGTGGGCTTCTCCTGGGGGACTTTGGGGTGGTGAACATCTCCTGGAGGGTTGGCAGGCAGTAGGCTTCTCCTGTGGGGCTGGTGAGCAGTGGGCTTCTCCTGGGGGGCGGTGGGCTTCTCCTGGGGGACTGGTATGCTTGTTCCGGAGAGCTGGTGGGCTTCTAGGGGGCTTGGGGGAGGCGGCATTTTCCTGCGGTGTTGGCAGGCAGTGGACTTCTCCTGAGGGGCTGGTGGGTAGTGGGCTTTTCCTGGGGGTCTCTGTGCATCACAGGCTGTTCACACGTGTGTGCTCAGCTCTCTCCAGAGATGCGCAGTGGTTCACGCACTGACCATGTCCTGCTGCTGGTATGGCACGGCACAGCACAGTGCAGCAGCGGGGGGTGAGGGGCTTTGCACCAGCACCAGGGCTGTCGGAGCCACTGCAGGTTGCTGTGGGCTGGGCGCCGAGACCCCCAGTGCCAATGCACATGCTGCCTGGCCTGCCCGGCTGCAGGCAGCTGAGGGGTCTGGAGAAGGATGGACCCTGCCAGATCTTACCCTGGCAGCCGTGTGCACTTTGCCGGTGCCTAGGGGAGGCATGTCCCTCTCCACCACCGACAGCCACTTGGAAAAGCAGCCAGGGCTGCTCCTGCTGCCCTGACTCCCTTATTTAGGGCTCTTCCAGCATGGTTTTGATGCTAAAAGAACCCTTTTATTCATAATAAAGCATCCAGCGGTGAAGGCTCTTTCCTTGCTGGCGCCTCCTGACAGCCAGGCTCTGGTTGGCAACACCAGTGGATCAGGCAGCGGCTGCAGACCCCAATTTTGCCATACACTTGAATCTTGAGGTATTTGGGCGATGACTGGGATGCCGGAATGCTTTGGAGGTGAGCTGGCTCCCCCCAGGCCCCTCCAGCAGCAGCTTTTCCATGTCCTGTGAGCCCCAACGTTATTGTCAAGGCTGCTGCGTTGGTGATGGGGATGGTTTGTGGTTGGTGTGCCGGCTCCCAGTGGAGCCGCTCTACAGGTACCGGTGGTGTGGGCAGTGCCTGTCTTCGGGGGGGGATGCCAAACCCCTGTGTGGAAGGGATGCCACCGGCCAAGGTGACAATGCAGCCAGGATGAGCAGCCCTTAAAGTGGGGAGGGAGCAAATTAATACTGCCAGTGTTCATAAACATGGTCAGCCTCATTAGAAGGTCTTTGAGGAGGAAAAAGATGAGAACGGTGGTTTAATCAGTGGGACTTCCACAAGAAGTGGAATAATCAGAGCCACTTGCCGCACGAGGCTGTGTCGGGCCCTGGGGCGTGGGGCTGAGATGCCGTACCTGCTGCCAGTCCCCAGCGAGGCTGAGGTGCTGAGGTGGGCCAGGATGTGTGCCTCTGGGATCTCCATGGCCTCATCCATGATCATCATCGGGGGCTGGAGGGTCTGCAGCAGTTTGCAGTACTTGGCAGCCCCTGGCACCAGGGACGAGCCACGGCAGGGTCCACCCAGCATCCCGTGGGACCTCCCCAGCTCCTCTGCCCCGGGCTCCTTGCCCACCTCCCTCCACCCCTTTGGGAGTGGGCACCAGCTCCACCAGCACCGGTGATGGCATCAGCAACACCACAGCACTGGTACTGGCACTGGCTCCAGTGTTGGCACCACCACTGGCACAGGAAGTAGCACGGGTGCCAGAAATTGCACCGGCACAGATATCGGCACCACCACTGGCACCACCAATGGAACCGGCACTGCCAGCACCAGCACCAGCCGCAGCACAGTGCTGTCACCCGTGGTCATCATCCTGATGATGTGGCTCTGAGGATGCACAGGTTCTCCTGGAGCTGGTGCTGGGCCACGCTCTGCTCCTACCCCTGCCCCACCAATGCCTCCTCCAGCACCGTGCCACCAGCATGGGACAGGGTCACCGTGGGGGGCAGCTCGGGGTCACCAGCATGCTGGGACGGGGACCCTGCTCTTGTGCTGGGGTGCTGTGTCAACGGCCTCTCCCAGCTGGGGACCCGCCACAGGTGCTGAGACATGTGGAGCTGCCACCGGCCGCTGAACCAGAGCTGCCAGAGGCCCGAGTGGGCAGGGGGCCATGGCATCGCTGTCCCGCAGCTGGTGGGCCAGTTGGGCGACCGGCAGACTCGGGACAGACAGAGGGACAGATGGCCCTGGGGGCGTGGGGGTGTCGTCCCCCCCCCCCGGACACCCGTGTCCCTCCGCACTGCCCTCCCACGGACACCCGTGTCCTCCCCCACCGCCCTCCCAAGGGACACCCGTGTCCTTCCTCACCGCCCTCCCAAGGGACACCCGTGTCCTTCCTCACCGTGCTCCCATGGGCACGCGTGTCCCTCCGCTCTCGCATTAGGACCCCGCGGCGCCCCAGGCCCAGGGGGCGGAGCCCAGCCGGGCTCTCCGGCCGGGCCTCCATTCCCAGAAGACCTTTCTCCGGAGGGCCCCTCCCCCTCTGGCGGCTACTCCGTAGCTGATTGGTATAGCGGCGGCACGTCCGCACCCACCCAGCGCTTCATTGGTCTTCGCGCCTGCCTATCGCGGGGCCGGTTCGCGGTTGCTAGGTGACGCCTGCCATGTCGGAGGCGCCCGTCATGGCGGCGGAGGAGGAGGCGTCGGTTGTGGCGGCGCTGGCGGAGCTGCAGGCCCTGCTGGCCCCGGCGGCGGGCGCGGCGGCGCGGGAGGGCGCAGCGGCGGCGGCGCGGGCGCTGTCGGGCAGCGCGGCGGGGCAGCGGCTGCTGGCGGCGCGGCCCGCGGCCCTGGCGGCCCTGCTGGAGCTGGCGGTGGGACCCGGCTCGGCGGCGGCCCGCCACGCCATGGACTGCCTGGTAAACGTCTCGGCCGAGCCGGCGGCCCGCGAGCCGCTGCTGGCCGCCCTGCCCGCACTGCTGGCGCTGCTGCCGGCCGGGCCCGCCTGCGGGCTGCTGGCCAACCTCTGCCGGGAGGGCGGCGCGGCGCGGCGGCTGCTGGGCGGCCTGCGGGAGCGGGGCCTCGGCCTGGCGCCGCTCCTCCAGCCGCTCGGCGAGCCCCGGCCGCCGGCCCAGCTCGGTCCGCTGCTCTGCAACCTCAGCCGGCTGCCCGAGGGCCGCCGCGGGCTCCTGGACCGCTCCCGGTACGGCTGTGGGGTGGGGGCGGCCTGCGGGCGGGCGGGCGGGTGGTGCCCGGGCCCGGGGGCTGCGGCTTGCTGTGACCGGCCCTCCTCTCCTGTAGGTGCTCGGTGCAGCGGCTGCTGCCCTTCACGCAGTACAAGGACTCCATTGTCCATCGCCGGGGCATCGTGGGGGCCCTCAGGAACTGCTGCTTCGAGGCTGGTGAGAGCCCCGGGCCGAGCCCAGGCACTGGCCCGGCTGCTGGGGGGTGCTGCCCTCACCCTGGGCTGTGAGCGGGCTGCCACACGGCCGGGAGCTGGGGGTGCTAGGTCTGGCTGGGGTGGGACTCCCTTTCTTCACAGTGGCCCATGTGGTGCTGTGTTTTAGGCTGGTGACCAAAGCGGTGCTGGTAACGCCGCCAGGTTTAGCTGGCACAGGCGATGCTGCTTGGGCTTAGCCAGCCCGTGTGCTCAGGCATCCTCAGCACAAGCCAGACAGGGACTTGCTGGAGTAGGGCCAGGGGAGGGACACGGAGATGATCTGAGGGCTGGAAGCCCTCTGCTGCGGAGAAAAGTCTTCTGTGTTTCTCCCCAGTGAGCAGGCTGGGGTTGGGCAGGAGGCTGGGGGGACACGGCTGGGACAGCTGACCCCCACAGACCAGAGGGATGTCCCACACATCATAGCATCATGGTCAGCACTGAAACGGGGAGGGGGCCAGAGCAGCCGTCACATGGGGACAGGCTGGGCATCAGTCTGTGCCAAGTGATTGGTGCTTTTGCATCACTTGGGGCTTTTTTTCCTCCCTTCCCTTATTGAACTGCATTTATCTTGACCCATGAGTTTCTGTCGCATTTGCCCTTCCAATTTTCTCACCGGTTCCACTGGTGGGGTAAATGGGTGAGCAGCTGGGTGGGGGCTGAGCTGGGCTTTCCACCCTGGCTGCGGTGGCTCCTCTGACCCCAGGCTGTTCCCAGAGGACCACGAGTGGCTGCTGAGTGAGGAGGTCGACATTCTGCCCTTTCTCCTCCTGCCTCTGGCAGGCCCCGAGGAGTTTCCTGAGGATGAGATGGAAAGTAAGTGGGCGTCAGTGGGAGGTGGCCATCTGCGGACTGCTGGCCACGTGCCTCCCACTGAGGCTGCCTCTTCCACCAGGGCTACCTGTGGACTTGCAGTACCTGCCGCAGGACAAGCAGCGAGAGGAGGAACCTGACATCCGGAAGATGCTGCTAGAAGCCATCATGCTGGTGGGTCCCTCTGGTGCAACTCACAGCAGGGCTGAGGGCAAGAGCCCAGGCCAGGGCTCCTGGGAGTAGAAAGGTGTTCAGGGCTGCCCCAGAATGCACCGTGTGCCATGGGATCCTCACGGAGAAGTGATGCCATCTGGGCTGGATGAGCAGGCAGTGAGGTAGATTGAAAACCAGACGGCCCCAGAAGGTGGCCAGTGGCCAGCGCTGTGCGCTTGGGGGTCCAGTCCTGTTCAGTGTCTTCATTAATCATCTGGATGATGAGGTGGAGCGTACCCTCAGTGTATTTGTAGATGACACTGAGCTGGGAGGAGTGGCTGGTGCAGTGTGCTCATGTGGCAAAGGTCCCAAGCATAAATATCCCACACACAAATACAGCCTAGGCAGAGAGTGGATTGAGAGCAGTCCTGTGGAGAATGACTCGGGGATGCTGCGGGGTGGACACAAGGAAGAAATTTGTTATGCTGAGGGTGGTGAGGCACTGGCACAGGCTGCCCAGAGAGAGGATCGATGTCTCATCCCTGGAAACATTCAAGGCCTGGTTGGATGGGGCTGGGAGCAACCTGGTCTGGTGGAAGGTGTCCCTACCCTTGACAGGGGCTTGGAACTAGATGATATTTTAAGGTCCCTTCCAACCCAAACCATCTGTGATTTGATGATTCTAAGGTGAACGGTGTCCTGGGCTGCATGAGGAGTGTCACAGGAGGTTGAGTGAGCTCTGCTCAGCGCTGGTGTGGCCACTGAGGAGCGATGGGTCCAGTGCTGGGCTCCCCTGTGCGAGAGAGATGGTGAAGGCCGTCCAGGGAAGGGCCACCAAGGTGGTGAAGAGAGTGGAAGATCTCTATGAGGAAAGGCTGAGGGAGCTGGGACTGCTCAGCCTGGAGATGAGAAGGCTCAGGGGGAGCCAGGTTCTTCCCAGTGCCAGGACCAGAGGCAATGGACACAAACTGGAACACGGGAGGTTGTGCTTCCAAGCCTCCAAGACAGATATTTCACAAGGTGTCCAGGCACCACGTCCCAGGTTTTGGCCTTCCAGTGAAAATCCTCCCTTGCATCTGTTAGCAACTGCTGCCCCTTGTTACGCTGTCTGGCATAACTGAGACCAGTTTGCTTTCAAGTTGTTGGAAGTACTTGACTAGTTTCCACCTAAGTTTCGGGCAGATTGCCCTTTGCCACCGCCTTGCTCAGCTCTGCAGGCTCTCAAACGCTGACCATCTTGGCAGCTTTTTGACCTCTTCCAGTTTTCCTGCATCCTTTCTGGCATGGAGGCTCAAAACTGTAGGAAGTCCTTCAGTTCACAGAGCCGTGGGTCATGGCAGAGGACTCGATGCAACGCTACCTTGCAATCCAGGTTTAGCTGCGCAACTTTGTCCTCTGGTTGGAGGCGGTTTCACTCTTTCACCAGCACCCCACAGCAACTGCTGGTTGAACTTGCAGGGTTGCAGCTGTCCTTATCTCCAAGGAAAGGCTGTTTGCTTAAGATAGCAGGTTCTTTCAGATGTTAAGCCTCATTTAACAGGCTTTAAGCGTTCATTGTGCATTACAAAAGCATCCAGTGATTTTAATGGCAAATTTGAAATTAATTACAAAATAAAAATGTATCCTTTTAAGACTAGGAAACACTGCATAAGTTATTAAAAATTAATTCTGCAATACTTAAATATCAGGAAAGTTTTTTTCCTTGCAAGGGTGCCTGAGCCCTGGCCCAGGTTGCCTGGGGAGGTGGTGAAGTCTCCATCCTTGGAGATTACTCAGATGCCATCTGGATGCGGTCCTGGGCAGAGAAGCTGGCTGAGCCCTGCGCCGCGTTGCTGTTGCCGCTTTCCTGGGTGTGCCAGACTCCCTGCCCACGCTGCTGCTTTGTCTCCTTTGCAGTTGACAGCCACCAAGGCCGGGCGGCACATCGTGCGGGAGAAGGGGACGTACCTGATCCTGAGGGAGCTGCACCGCTGGGAGCAGGAGCCAGACGTGCTGGCTGCCTGCGAGAAGCTCATTCAGGTGGGGAGGAGGGTCCCTGCGGGGGTTGCAGACAGGTCCCGGGGTGCAGAGCTGCTCCAAGGGCTCTGTCCTGCCTCTCCCTCACTCCGTTCCCTGCTGGGGTGTGGGGTGGTGGGGATGTGTCAGTCCTGGGCTCCCCAGTTCAAGAGAGATGGGGAACAGCTGGAGAGGGACCAGCAGAAGCTGTGAAGATGATGAGGGGCTGGAGCATCTCCCTTGTGAAGACAGGCTGAGGGAGCTGGGGTGGTTCAGCCCGGAGAGGAGAAGGCTGAGAGGGGACTTACCAATGTATACAAACACCTTAATGGTGAGCATCAGGAGGACGGGGCCAGGCTCTTCTCAGTGGTGCCCAGCGACAGGACAAGGGGCAACGGGCACAAACTGCAACACGGGAGGTTCCGTTTGAACATGAGGAAGAATTTCCCTCCCTTGAGGGTGACGGAGCACAGGGACAGGCTGGCCAGAGAGGCTGGGGGTCTTCTTCTTTGGGAACATTGAAAGCCCACCTGGATGCGAACCTGTGCAGCCTGCTGGAGGAGAACCTGCTCTAGCAGGGGGTTGGGCTGGGTGGTCTCCAGAGGTCTCGACGCTGACCCTTTTGTGGTTCTGGGAAGGGTGGGGGCCCCACAGTCCTGTTGCCTCTCCCTGAGCATTCCTCCTCTTCCTGGGAAAAGGTGCTGATCGGGGACGAGCCCGGCCCGGGGATGGAGAACCTGCTAGAAGTGGACATCCCTGAGGAGGTGGAGCAGCAGCTGCAGTGCCTGGATCGGGAGGAGGAGGAGGAGCGGCGGCGGGAGCGGGAGGAGCGGCGGCAGGAGGCGCAGGGCTCGATGCCATGCTCGGAGGAGCCATCACGGTGACGGGCTGCCGTGGCCGGGTCACCCGCGGACCCTGGTCACTGTTGGGACAATCTGCCCATGAGGGTGACAGCCTGGACACGTTCCTCCCCGCTGCTTGTGAAGCAGACGTGGGGGTCCTGCAGGGCAGGGTTCCCCCTGGCCTCGCGCGGCTCTGGGACAGAGCTGAAATGCGGGGGGCGGGGGGGAGGAATTGGGGAGAGGGCTGCTGCTCCCTCCCCAGTCGTTGTGGGGCGGCCCCACTGCTGCGATGTGCCTTGTGAAATAAAAGGTTTCCAAGCCTAAACCTGCTGTGGCTTCCAGGCCGGGGGCGCCGGGGGCTGCGGGTTCGAGACCCCCTGCAGGAGCCGGGGAAAAGCGGTGGTCCCTGCCCGGCATATGCCCCCCCGCCGTTGCGGGGGAGGTGGGTAGGGGACAGCCCCGCACCTCCACGGACGCGCTGTCCGCAGGGGGCGTTGCAGTTTAGCCCCGCCAGGGGGCGCCGGTGGCGCCTCCGGCGCCCCCTGGCGGGGCTGAACGGTAGCACGTATGCGTGCTGCTCCAATACGGCGGAGGGGCGTGGTCTGTGCGAGGGGGCGTGACCCTCCCGAAACAGGGCGTGTCGGAGGCGTGACCGGTGCACCCGGAAGCGGCGCCGGGGGCCGAGCAGGTCCCGGTCCGGCGGTGCCCGCGGTGAGTGCGGCCGGTGGGGGCGGGGAGGGGAGGGGAGGGGGGGGGGCGGGACGGGACGGGACCGGACCCGGTGTCCTTGTGATCCTGTGCCATTGTGGCCCCGTGCTGGCTGCTTCCCCACCCACGGGGAGTCGCCTGCCCTCCACGGGGCGGGGGGGCTTTGGGGCCTGGGGCCTGGCACCGGGGGGCGGCCGGGTGTATCCCCCAACCTCCTTCGGGAGCTGCCCCCCCGTCCCAGGGGAAATTAACCCCGGTGGTCACCCCCCAGCTCCGGTGTCGGTTGCCGGCGGGAAGCCGGGGAGGGGTCATGGGCCCGTGCCGCAGGTGGAGTTCCCTGGGTGGGGGTGGGGTTCCCTCCCCGGCTGCGTTTTGGGAGCCCAGGGCTCCGTGTCACGGCCCCTGCTCTGGTGGGCTTGTGCAGGGCCGCGGTGCCGTGGCAAGGCCAGTGTGATGGCCAGCAGGTACGGTAGTGAGGTGGCCAACGAGCCTTTGGCGACCAGCTCGGCTGGCTGCCTGGCCCCGCCGGGATGGAGGAGGCTCCGTGGGCAGTACTGGGCTTGAGGCAGCAGGGAAACTCCACAGCCTCAACCTTCGAATCTTATTTGACTAAAAGCTTGGTCTTGTCTGGGCTGGAGCTGGCAAGGGAAAGGGCTGGAGCCCGACGCTCCCCCGCAGCAGGGCCGGTGGCCCTTGCAGGCACAGGGAACTTGCCCCCTTGGCTTTTCTTCGTGGTTTTAGGGACAGATCTTCGGAGCATGGCTCAGCCCCCGCAGTGCGCAGGGACTCACTAACGGGGCACCTGCCTTGGGCTGGCCTGGCCGAGCCTCAGGGCTGCGAATCGTGGAATCGTTCGGGTCTGAAAAGACCTTTAAGATCATCGAGTCCAACCGTTAACCCGGGAGAACCGTGGTTGCGAGTGGCGGCTCCTCGCAGTAACGTGAGGGGAACGGTTTAGCTTTCTACGTCTGCTTTGCTGATGGAGAATGTCCTCCCGTCTGCAGGCCACGAAGGCAGGCACAGAGGGGAGCGGAACCCAGGACGCGCTCCCCCTGGCTCCGACCTCCATAGGGACGGTCCTGGGGGCTGATGGAAGCGCCGCACCTGCAGCCTGCCGGCCCCTGGGAAGCAGAGCTCAGGCAGGCAATCGGCTGCCTGCGAGGAACTGGCATTCCCCCCTCCCCACGGCTGCTGTAGAGTATCTCCTCCACCTCGCTGCATCCACTGGTGCCTTTCTGACCCGGACCAGAACCTCAGTCTTCTCCGTGAAAGTAAAGGCAGTGTGTAAAAATAGGTTCCCCAGGGATCCCCGGGTTTGAGACAGAGGAAGCTGCCAACTGCCTTCTGCTGGTAGGGAAGCTGAAAACACGGAGCATGATGGAGTCACGGATAAAACGTGAGTACAGGAGCACGGTGGGAGTGGGCAAGGGACTTCAGCGCACTGGCCCTGGCCTGGGGGTCTTGGCCGCTGTCCCCCTCTGCCTTGCTGCTGCCCTTTTTGCCCAGCTCCAGTGAAGCTTTTCTATGGGGATGGAGCCGGGTGGGAAGACTCGCTCACTATTAAGGCTAAATTGCCTTGCTGGTGCCCTGGGGGGAGCTCAGCCCTGCCTCGGCTGCCGGTGGTGGAGCCAACAGTGATGCTGCTGGAGCTGGGCTGCTGGAGCTTTCTGCAGCATCTGGAGAGATGTGCTGGTCGGGGACAGGAGGAGGGAGCGGTTCTCTGTGCACAGTAATTCCCTGCCCTAGAAATTAATCTCGGGCCTTGTCTCTGCTGCAAATTGCGTAAGCTTAAATAGTCTCTAAATATTTAACTGGTGTAAACCCTTGTGTATTTCCTAAATTAATCCCATCCAGCTTTGAAATGAACCTCTCTCCTCTTTTTTTTTTTTTTTTTTTTAAGGCAATAAAGAATTTTCTGGTTTAATTAAGCCATGGGGAAGGGGTGGGTTGGGGTGGGAGCAGGGATTACCTTCAGCAGCAGTAGCACCAGGTCACGTTGGCTTTAACGTGACGGTGTGGCAAACGTCTCCCCAACTCCCTGCCTTGGAAGATGACAACCCCCGAAGTGGGGCAGCTTTCAGCTGTGGCTCCTCCCGGCCTGGGGCAGCCGGCCACAGCAGGAGGGGAAGGGGTGAGGGATGCTGCCACCCTCCTGGTGCAACCCTCGTGGCAGCCACTGATGTTTCCGAGGCAGCACGCGTCCGTGCGGGAAGCACGGCATCCACGCAGGCAGCATGGCATCCATGCGGGCAGCACAGCATCCATGCGGGCAGCACGGTATCCACGCAGGGCCAGGCATCCTGACGGGTCTTCGTACCCTGCCATGAAGGCACAGTCCTGGACAAGGAGCCGCGGTGTGGCAGAGGCTGTGTGCAGTGGCTGGCCCCATGGTGTTCTGCAGGTTCTTTGCAAAGCTCGTGCCGGCGACCTGCTCTGTAACTAATTAACCTTATTAAAACAAAGGCCCTAATGAGAGATACACCACTCCACAGTAACAATTAAGCCTCTTGGAGCAGAGTTGCTGGCTGATGGGTGGGACGGAGCAGCTCTGGACCACAGCAGTGATGCAGGCGCCTGGCTCACCGCTGGCAGGGACTCAGTGGGCTCTGTCCCACCACCGGGTTTGCCGCTGGGGCAGCGGTTTTAGCCACAGGCAGTGGGGGTGTCATGCCTGGGGACAGTGTGTTGCTGTTGGTGCCCCAGGGCCAGGACAAGGGCCACTGTCGCCTGTGCTCCTGGGGCAGTTCCCATGTGGCAGCTGGCTAGCGTGGCTGGAATACCGGGAAGGACTTTGCCAGCTCCTGATTGATGGCATCTGTTTGCCCTCCTAGAGCCTTGTTTGGTGGTGGGGTTCACCTGCACAACTGCGGGGCTCCTGCAGCCCCTGACCCTCACAGACATGCCCTTGGTGGGTCCCACGTCACACCAGCCCCTGTGCAGGTTCCCCAGATGCCTCCGATGGAGCCAGCGCCCGGCGCCGCTGTCCGGCCCTAGTCTGAAATCTCCAGTGTAATAAATCCTTCCTTCTCCCTGCTCCAGTGAGAAACGTTAGAGCCAAGTTCACCTTGGCTCAGAGGCTGACGCTGTGCTGTGTGTAAGGTCTGCAGTAAAAAAAAACCCAAACACCTTTGAAGTGTTCAACCCAGCTTGGGGGATGAGGATGAATCCCCAAGGATTTGCCCTTGGGGAATAGGGGAGGGCCGCATGCAGGGGGTCTTCAAGTTAAAGGTGAGTTACCTTGGGTGGTGAACCCAGAAGGAAGGGTTCTTGTTGGTGCTCGTTGAGTGGGAAACAAAAGCTTAATTTAGCTGTGTGCATGGCTTGTGGAAGGATGGATGAAATTGCACGGAGGCTCTTCTCTTCCTGCTCTTGTTAGTCCAGGAGGTGTTCAGAGAATACAAAAATCTTTGTAACTTGTCTCTCTTGCTCAGGGCTTGCTACGACGTTGATGGATGCCACAACAGATAAGGACCCGCTAGTCCAGGAGCAGATCTATGATGCTTTGTGCTACCTGGGGGAATCTGAGCCAGAGGAGATCCTCAACTCCTGTGACGAGTACCTCCGGCAGCATGACAAGGTAGGGGTCTTCTCTGCTCTGCCCTGGGAGGGTCAGCAGGATGAGGAATATTCCCTGGTGGCTTGGGGACGTTGGCTCTGTCAGCAAGCAAGGGAGATACTTGGGAGGAGCTGGGCTACAGGAGTGCTGGACCAGCTGGCTGAGAAGTCTGGTCCAAGGCGCTCGAGTTGTAGTGGTGAAGAAATGGTGATAATATGCTGTCATGGATGAGAAATGGAGTAAAAGTGGTTGGTGGTCCAAGTCATTGCCTTGTCCTGCACCAGCCACATGGTGGAAATGCTAGCCAGTCCCTTGCTGGGCATCTTGCAGCCTGGGAAGCTCTGGGACACGCAGGTTTCGCTTGCCCTGGGGCAGCTGCGGTGCCTGGCTCAGCTTGGCTGACCAGCCACTGTCTCCCTCCCTTTCCAGCTGGCCTACCCTCACCGGGTGATCATCCTGAAGGCAATGGAGACTGTGGTGAAGAACAACATTACCCTCCTGGACAAAAGCACAGCGAAGGTGGTTATCTTCCTGGCGTCTAATGAAATGACCAAGTCAAAGGTATGACCTGGAAGCTCCAGCTCCTCCTGTCGTTGTTCTTGGCCAGACCCTTCCTGCCCCTGATGCTGTCGTTGCAGAAAATGCTGTGGTCTGGGGCTGCCCCAGGGATAGCAGGTAGCTGGGACCCCTTTCGTGGAAGAGAAGGACTAGTTACATGCAGTCTTCTGTACTTGGGATGGTGGAGGGAGTAGGGGACAGACTACGTTCCTCTCTCTGGGGAGAGACGAGCACGGTTTGGTAGATGGTTTTCTTCCAGCGTGGCACATATACAAAGCTAAATAAAACTTGGATGCTGAAAGGGAGCTGGACGGGCAGGTGGGTTTTGGAGCAGGAAGGAGGAGGCGATGCCTTGAGAGGCTGCAGGTCCGCGTGGGAAAAAGGTCACGTCTGAACCTTGAGCCTTTTGTTTAGTGCAGTTCCCCGTGGCATTTGGAGCCAGGCATGATGCATGGCATTTAAATGAGGCAGAAGCAGGCTCCGGGGAGGCTGCGTGTCTGAGGCGGTGTCTGTTCTGATGTGGTTTCCCTCCATCCACGCCAGGAAGTGATCCGGGACTGGCAGCAAGCTGCGAGCAATGTCCTTGTTGCGGTGGGGCAACGCTTCATCAACAAGGTGATGGAGGAGGTGCTCACCAAATTCCAGCCGGGGATCCTGCCTCACTACTTTGTCATGCAGACATTTGCAAACCTCTCCGTGTCCAACGGTGAGTGGGTGACCTGCAGCTGCTGGTCCGCGTTGGAAAGAGCCGTGGAAGTGGGGTGGGCTTCGGGTGTTGTGGTTCATGCTGTACCCGAAGAGCTCTGTGGGGTGGGGGGCACCTCTGCGGTGTCATACACGCCGAGCCCGGCAGCATGCTTCCAAACTTCTGGGGATTTTATGGCTTAGACTTGATGCTGCTAAATGATTGAGGAGTCTGTTTCGCAAAATAACTTAGTGATGAAACGCACTGAAAAAGCAGTGAACGCCAGTATGGCAAGGAGGAGGGCCATCCATGGGAATGGCTTGCTCGTGGTGGCCTTTATTCCTCTTCTCTTCAGAAGAGACGGGGCACAAGAAGAGGACGGCCAGTGCTGCAGGGAGCTGGCACTGGGAGGAGGTTTGGAAACCCCTGCTCTCTTCTTGGCTGCTCTTCATGGGGAGCTGCTGGGACTGTCCCCAGCGCTGAGGCAGGGAGCTGAGGGCAACCCCTCCTCAGAGGGTCACGGGGCAGTGTGAGCAGGCAGCATCAGCTGTCTTGGCTTGTCTGGCAGCAGCCTGAGCAGAGCTTCTGACGCCGTGCTGCTCTGGAACCTGGCGGGCTCTCCCGGTGCTCAGTGCCCTGGGGAAAAGGAGAGCAGTGGCAGAGGCCTGGGCTGTGCCCTGGGGTGCTGGTCCTGCCTCTTGGGTGGCTGGAGGGGGGATGCTCTGCTCTGCCTGCAGCTGGGCAGGAGTTGCCAGAGCCCTGGGTGGGAGATGGGGCACCTCGCACGTACCTGGCAATGCCCGGAGGAGCTGAGTCCCTGTAAAAGTGGACTGAAATTAGAAAACCCCTGCGGCTTGGCTTCACAGCTCAGCCGAGCTCTTTAAAATGTTTGCCGCTCTAAAGCAGTGGGCATCTGACCTGCCTGGCCCTTGTCCTTAGAGAATCCCCTGCCTGGGCTCTCATCTCCAGCCATCCCAGAGAGACTGAGTTTTAAAATGGATATTTTTAGGATGGTACTTCTGGAAACAAGTCTGGCTGTGGAGAGATTCACTGACTGATGCCAGCAGCCAGTGGGATGTAGGACGGGGCCAGGCTCTTCTCAGTGGTGCCCAGCGATGGGACAAGGGGCAACAGGCACAAACTGCAGCACGGGAGGTTCCGTCTGAACATAAGGAAAAACTACCTTGAGGGTGATGGAGCACTGGGACAGGCTACCCAGAGAGGCTGGGGGTCTCCTTCTCTGGGGACAATCTCTTGTGTGGCAGAATTGGGCTCCCAGCTGGCTGCGGTGAGCTGGGCTTTGTCGGGCGCCCGTGCAGTCCTGCCGGGTCTGTGTCCAGCGTGGGCTGGCGCAGCTGCCGAGTGGCACTTGTGTGTTTGCTGCAAGTGACCCCCTCCCGCTTCCTTCCCAGTGTTTGGAATGGTGCCTTTTCTCAACTCCATCCTCGGGACGATGCTGCCCATGCTGGGAATGGCCAAACAGGACCATATGAAGTCTGTCTTCTGCTACGGTAAGGTCTTTCTGGATCTTCTGAGACTGCAGTCATTTCAGATGTGCTGTGGGAAACCTTTTCCTTTCCCTGGAAAAGGAGGGACTGTGGATGGGGAGTGGAGAGCTGACTCAGATGGACCTTTCCTGAATGGCTGGGAGCAGGGACCTGGCTGGCTCTGGGAAGGGATGGATAACTGTCAGCTGTAGGTCACTGGGATCCAGCAAAAGTCCTTCTCCATCTACCTGATCCCTGTCACTCCTGTTTTGTAGCCCAGCGAGTACTGGTGCCCTTCGCTTTCTCCTCTGGCGAACAGGACATGGGTGCTCCAGAGTCGTCCTGACTCAGGTTGAGGTGATGAGCCCGGTGGGATGTGGAAGGAGGGGAAGATGTGCTACTGGAGACCCTGTTCTAAACCAGGCTGTCCCTTTATTAAGACCAAGAACCTGGCACATGGCATCAACACGAGCGTTAGCCCCAGTAGGAATTGTGAGGAGGCTGGGACACGGCAACGGTGCCAGGCCAGCTCCCGTCTAAGCCACTTCTGTAATTCTCATGAGCCACTTTCAGGATGTGACACTTTCAGTGGGCTGGCAGGATGTCACGGGCCTCCCTTCTCATGATGCCCTCCTCCAGCCCGGGGCTTGCTGAAAGCTGCTGCTGGTGCAGCAGGATTTGATGCATCTCAGACCGCAGGACAGTGCGCAGCCTCAGGCAGGCATGATGTGATGGCCTTACGAATATCCAGCAGAAGATCTTCAGGATTTGTGGTTTTCTGTCTATAACTGGGCAAAAATAAAAGGTGGTCTGGGGGAGCGCAGGTTCAAGGACCCTGACAGATGCTACGGGAGCTGCTGGAGCACACCACTGGTGCAGTCGCTCTTATCTCTTGCTGATATTTGCATCAGGGCCTGGGAATGTGGCTCCATGTGTCAAGGATGAGTGGGAGCCTCCCGAGCAGCCCTGTAAACTTCAGGGATGGATGTAGGACTATATTCAGCAGCATTTATTTCTCCTGGAAACGGTGAGGTTTGTGTCTAAGTTTGTTACTGGGGTCTGCTGCAGCCCAGGTGACAGCACTTGCTCTTGTTCTGTTACGTTGAGCTCAAAGCAAGAACGTGCAACTCTTAAGCTTCTTCTGTGCAGGTGTGTTCTGGGAAAGCCAAAGGCAAGGTCAGGCAATTCCTGTGAACATAAAGCATCCTCCCTTGATTGAGAACAACCAGACTCCTGAGCTGGTGTTGGCAGTGCGGGCAGTTTAGGCTGGCTGCGGGCGATCGCAGACCGCAGGTGACACGTTCATTGACGGGAGGGCTGCTGCTGCTAATCCCATTGGAGACTGCTCATCGGTGGTGCCTGGCCCTGCGGAGAAGCGATCCTTCTGCTCAGGTGCAGTGGGGAGGACCAATATGGGCCCGTGGGGCTGGTGGAACTCGGTTCTGCGGTTTGGGTGGCTCTTCTGGAGCAGCCTTCTGCCATCAGCAGCTCTTTCTTCTTCATTGCTTCCAGCAATTGTTTCCGTCAGCTTTCTGTTCCCCTGCTTGGTCCTGAGCAGCGTGACGTCCTGGCTCCGCACGTGTTCCTCCCAAAACAACCTTGTAGCTGCTGCCGCTGAGGCATGGTGGGTTTGTTGCCCTCGCAGAGTACTTGCAACCTCTTAACTCATCCTAAAGCCCACGAAGCCTCCGAAGTGCTGGCAAGCACAGCAGTATGAGCATCTTTAAACAGCCCCCTGCGGGTTTGGAGCAGGTCCTGCCCCGATCCCGAAACCCTTGCCTGCCCACGGTCAGCCCCTCGCGACCGCTTCTGTCCGATGCCGACCTCTGAGCGTGTGGAAACCCAGGCTGAGGTCTGGGTGGACATGCTCCCCTGGAGCCTCCCGAAAGCCCAAGGAGGCTGTGGGGTGGCTATTGGGCTGCCCGGCGGGGGTGCCCCGTCTCTGGCAGCTGCCTGCTGCCCACAGGCTTCAGCTGCTGCTGGTGTGCTGGATTTCTGGCTCTGTATGGTTTCTGTGTAATTTTTTGCCAAAGTTTTCAACAACTGAAAGGCAGGTGAGGTAGCTCCGGAGTCAGCAAAGCCGTGCAACGTAGGTGAATCTTTTCAGGGTGGTTTTGCTGTTGCGGGGTGGCCTGGCGCAGAGAGACAGCAGCAGGGAGGTACCGGGCTACAGAGTAGTTACAGGGAGCTCGATCTGGGCTGAACACAGGGATGAAGCGGTGGATGCAGGGATGTGATCCAGGCTTTACTGCTCCAGGGATGTCAGCAAGGTACCGCTTTCTGCCTTGGGAGCAGTGCTGTCTGCGGTGGCCCCACCGCAGGGAAGGGAATGAGCTTCCCAGCTGTGTCCAAAAACCTTGCTGGCTGGAGCAGCTACCCTGGGCTCTTGGCTACAAGCTTTTTTTTTTTTTTGAAAAACAAACAAACCACCGAACAAAAAAAGCAAAGCCAGGCATAACATTGCTCGTTGGCCTTGCAATCTGCCTGGCTTTAAGCTGGAGGAGGACTTGAAGGTGATGGGTTTGGCTGGTCCTGTTCACTTTGGTCAAGACAAGCTTCTTGCAGAAACTTTCGGAGGGCTTGACCTGAACAAGGGTGTTCTGACTCCAGCCTGGAGATGAAGTGAAAACAGAGTTTAGATGGGGTCTACATTTTGTGCCCTGCTCCAGAAAGGTGCTGGGTGTAATGGGAGTGAGCTGGGGGCCTTCCTGACCCCTCCGATGGTCGATGGGAATTCAGTTTTTGCCCCAAGGACAGCCAGACCCTGCCTGCTGCAGGTGTGTTCCCAGCAGCGCGAGAACACTGCCGGTGGTCCCTCATCCCTGTGGGGTAGGGATGTCCCCTCCGAGCCCTCCCCGTCTGTCAGAGCCGCGGGGAGCAGGTTGGGGGGGTTTCTGGCACACCACTAAGGACAGCAGAAGAGCAGGGCTCAGCCCTGGGGGAGGTGATGTCCCTTCCAGCAGAAAGGGCACGGCTTGCAGGACTTCTCTCTTGCGTGCTGCTGGCCGGGTCGCAGGGAGGGTGAGGAGGCATGTGATTGAAATGATCTGGCTTTGGTACGAGGTTGTGGAGTGACTCAGCATCTCTGATCCTATCGGGCTGAAAATAAATATCTGCTGTGGGCGAGGAGGGCGTGGAGGCTGCGCAACCCCTGCAGCCTCGGCGTGCAGTGGGCACTGTCCCGGGCTCTTTCCTCGGGAACCCCCTCTCCTCCTCCGGGTCTGATAACGTGGGTGCATCGAGCTCGTGCTGGGCACAGGGGCACAGAGAGCTGGCACGCTCTGGAGTCGCTGTGCATCCTTGGGGGCCGTGCCGGCTTCTCCATCCCACAGGCACGAGGGCTGAGGGGTGGCCGGGTCCCCAGCTGGTACCATGGGCACTGGTCAGACCACACCGGGGGCCGGTTGTGCCAGAACTGTGTGCCTGGGTCGTGTCCTGCTGCGATGCGGGGCCAGCTGCTTGTTTCCTTCAGCCTTCCATCTTCCACTGCTATTTTGCTGTGGCGAAACCTCCTCCCCAGGCTACCAGGGTGTCGTGGGTTTTTTTTCTTTGCCCCGTTAGTGCGGGATGTGGCTTGTGAGGGCTCCCTCCCTGGGGCAGCCAAGCAGGGTTCTGCTCAGTGACTTTCTGGCAGGAGCAGGGCTGCCGTGCCTGAGGAGGGATGGCTCAGTGCCATGGGCATCCCGCAGGCACGGCGGCCCCTTCCCCGCTGTGGGATCAGCTGCAGGAGCCGTCTGGCTCTAGCAGGAGAGGGGTGGACGAGCTTGGCCTGGGCAGGCTGCTCCAGGTGGCCCTTCTTGAGCCGGCGCTTGGGCCAGGTGAGCTCTGGGGGTGCCTCCATGCTTGAGCAGGCTGTGATCCTTCTCCGCTCCCCTTGCCTTGGCCTCACCCCTCACGGCTCCCACTCTGGTGCTTGGCAGTCCCTGGTGATGCTGGCAGCCAGGGCTCTGGACCTGGCCGGGTGGTGGCACGGCGTTGGCTCTGCAAGCCCCAGGCCGCTTCCTTCCTTAGGAAAAGGCTGGCAAAGGGTGGGGAATCTGGAAGAGCCTCACTGTGCGTTAATGGATTATGGAAAGGAGTACACACGGGCCCCCAGCACAGTGTGGAGGGAGAGCAGCATCGGTGCATGTGCGCTCTGGTGCCTGGGGGTCCTGGGCAGGGGGGCTGGAAGGAGCTGGGGGGATGGGCAGACAGCGCAGGGGGGGTTCCAGGTCGGCTGGGGCAGCTGGGCAAGGCTTGCAGTGAGTGGCACCTCCCAGGCAGCCGGCCTGCTGCGTCCCTGTGCAGCAGTCGCGTGGGGCTCAGCCCCGAGAGGTTCGTGCTGAGCATCTGGAGCAACACCCTGTGCAGGGGCTCCTGAAGCTGGGAGCCTGTTCGGCGGGCTCCGTGGTTGGGTAATTCCCCAAGTAAGAGTAGGAGGGTGTTTGCAGCCCTCGGGTGCTATCAGCTGAGACCTGCTCCTGGCATTAGGTGATCCCTCGGCAGCCCCAGAAGGTTTGTAAAGCCTTTGGGGAACCCTGTAAAGCCATGGCAAAGGCTTCCTTGGAGGGGAGAGATGGACGATGGGTGTCCCCTGCGGTCAGCGGTCTCTTGCTGAGCCAGGATGCATGCCTTTATGCAAACATGCTCTCATCACTGGTCTGATTCACCGGGGGAGAAGTAACACGTGCTAACACACAGTACTTGCTGGCCCACAGACCGGACAAACTCGTTGAGGTGCGGTGTTCTGGCTTGCCTCTGGCTGCAAGGCTGTAGTTCTTGGCCACCTGAGCTGCTAAGGAGATAACCTGAGTGGCAAATCCAGGCTCCTGTGGGTCCCTGGAGCTGGGTCTCTGGAGTGGGTTACATCAGCCCTCGCCCAGGAAGCACAAAGCAGCATGCATCTCTGGCGCGGCTGCCTGCCACAATCCCTCGTAGCCAGGGTGCCTTTTGGAAAATCTGCCTGCCAGGGAAAGTCCCGGTGCATCTGCTATCCCTTGAGATGCTGCCCAGCAAAACAGCACGTCAACCATCTGCTTTCTGGAGGGGCTAAAACAAACACTCCCTTGTACGTGTGGAAAATCTAACTAGGCAATCTGTCTCCTAGCTCTGCAGCACTTCAGTGAGAGCATCCAGGAGTACTTGGCAAACTTGGACAAAGCCCCGGACCCCACGGTCAGGAAGGACACCTTCTCAAACGAGATCTTCAGTGCGTACGAAGTGCTTTTCAACAGCTGGCTGCAGCACCGGGAAGCCAAGGTGGGGGGGCAGGACCTCCCTGGGTGCGGAGGGAGGGGCGTTAGTCTGACATTGGCCTTGCAGCATCTCAGCTGTGCCCTTAGGTGAGGAGGTGGCCCCCAGAGAGTGAGCCCCCAGCTCTGATTTAGGGCTGGATGCTTTTTTTCTCCTTGTGCCCTGCAGCTCTGCTCGGTTCCCTCTGTCCTTGTGTGACGCCTGCGGAATGGGGCGCTTGCTCCCTGTTGCTGGAAAGCAGGGCACGGGGTCCTTCTGCACCACTTTGGGTGGCACTCTGGGCGTATGCCACAGCTGGGAGGTGGCCAGCCAGGTTTTGTCCTCTGCAGGCATGGGTGACATGTTTAGGTGTCCCCCTTCTCCGCTGAGTACCCTTTGCACTCACATTGGCAAAGCTGGACGAAATGCTGTCCCTGCCTCGGCTCGGAGGCTTCTAGAAGCACCAGGAAGAGCAGCTCTGTAGCAGTGGGGCGATGCTGTGGCAGGCCTGTCCCCCAGGGCCTGGGCCACCATGCTCTTGATGTGCCATCTCTCCCTGCAGCTGAGACTGGCCGTGGTGGAGGCGCTGGGACCCATGAGTTACCTGATGCCCAGTGACAAGCTGGAGGAGCAGCTCCCGAAGCTGATTCCAGGCATCCTCGCCCTCTACAAGAAGCACACGGAAGCCTTCTACATCTCCAAGGTAAGCAGCTCTGAGTGCTGGTGGCGCTGGCCAAGGCCCGGTTGTGGGCTCCCCAGTTTAAGAGAGATGGGGAACGGCTGGAGAGGGACCAGCGGAAGCTGTGAAGATGATGAGGGGCTGGAGCATCTCCCTTGGAAGGACAGGCTGAGGGAGCTGGGGTGGTTCAGCCTGGAGAGGAGAAGGCTGAGAGGGGTCTTATCAACGCATACAAACACCTTAATGGTGAGCATCAGGAGGATGGGACCAGGCTCTTCTCAGTGGTGCCCAGCGACAGGACAAGGGGCAACGGGCACAAACTGCAACACGGGAGGTTCCGTCTGAACATGAGGAAAGACTTCTTTACCTTGAGAGTGGCAGAGCACGGGGACAGGCTGGCCAGAGAGGCTGGGGGTCTCCTTCTCTGGGGACATTGAAACCCCACCTGGACACGACCCCTTGCAGCCTGCTGGAGGAGAACCTGCTCTAGCAGGGGGTTGGGCTGGGTGGTCTCCAGAGGCCCCTTCCAGCCCCCACCATTCTGTGACCCATCCCCATCCCTACTGACTGGAGCCTTGGTGGGGTGTTGGGTGGGTAGTGTGCTTCTGCCCACTGCCACGGCTTGGGCTGTGGTTCGGGCGTGCTGACAGCCGTTCCTGAATCACAGAATCGTTTAGATTGGAAAAAGCCTTTAAGAACATTAAGTTTGACCGTTCACTCAGCACTGCCAAGCCCACTGCTAAACCATGTCCCTAAGCACCACATCTGCGTGTTTTTTTCAACACCCCCCAGGGATGGTGGCTCCACCATCTCCCTGGGCAGCCTGTTCCAGTGCTGGACGACCCTTTCAGTGAAGGAACTTTTCGCAGTACCCAATCTAAACCTCCCCTGGCGCAGCCTGAGGCCGTTTCCTCTTGTCTTGTAGCTTGTTACTTGGGCGAAGAGACCGTCCCCACCTCGCTACAGCCCCCCGGCAGGTAGTGTAGGGAGCGATCAGGTCCCCCCAAGCCTCTTCTTCTCCAGGCTGAGCACCCCCAGTTCCCTCACACACCCCTCATAAGATGTGTGCTCCAGCCCCTTCACCAGCTCCGTTGCCCTTCTCTGGATATGCTCCAGCTCCTCTATGTCCGTTTTGAAGTGAGGGCCCAAAACCAAACCCAGGATTTGAGGTGTGGCCTCACCAGTGCCAAGTAGAGGGGATGATCACCGCCCTGGTCCTGCTGGCCACGCTGTTTTGGATACAAGTGGGATGCAGGAGGGATGCTGAGCTCAGGGGTGCAGAGCGGCGGCTCTGCCCATTTCAGAGAGCAGTGTGGAAAAGCAGCAGCAGCAGCGCAGTCTTAGTTTTTACCTTATTGGTGGTGTCACACAGCTCGTGCTGTGCCTCTACCCAGCTGGACTGGGCTGCAACTGCCTTTTCCATGTGAGTTTCCTTTCCTGGCATCGTGACCCCTCTGGCTACTGCACCCAAGCCTCAGCTGGTTGTGCCCGGTGGTCTGGGAGGATGGAGCAACCTGCAGCCCATTGCCGCTGCCATCCCCGGGTGCTCTGCCGTGTGCCAGGTTGTCACCATGCACCCAGCTGTGGCTCGCAGTGGCCAGCGTGCCACCACAGCATCAAGCAGCTCTCAGGAACGCCGGAGCTGTGTCAGCCCACGGGAGATGGATTGTGCTGCCGGCTGCTGCTGTGGTGGCTCTCACCTGCAGTCCCCTTCCCATGGACTGGCATAACAGCGGGGTGTGTGTGTGTGTGTGTGTGTGTGTGTGTCACGATCCTCTGTCCTCCTCTGGAGCCCAAGTATTTTCCCGATGCTTAACTGCAACCTGGTCTCTTGCTGAGCAGAGCCTTTGCCAGATCCTGGAAGCTTCTGTCAACATTGGCAGCCGCAGCCTTGACGTGCAGCTGGACTCTCTCCTGGGCACCCTGCACCCGCAGGTAAGGACGGGGCAGGGGGCGGTGGGGCGGGCAGGTGGGCTTCCTGCAAGGTGTAACGCTGGAACCTGGCCGTGAGCTCCATCCGCAGGGCTGGAGGTTTCCCCTGGAGCAGCCCCAGGCAGGGGCGTGCAGCCTGCTGGGCTCTCCTGTCCCCTGCTCCTGTCACCCCGAGGCTTCTCCGCCGCTCGCCAGTGCTGTGGCCGGCTCGCTGGTGCCCGATGTACGGGAGATATCAGCGCGCCGCTGGGCTGTCTGCAGCGAGGGCAGCTCTGGCTGCACACCAGGGCAGCAAACTGAAAGCAAGCACCTCCGAAGCAATGGGCCTCTTAAGAAGTTTGCTCTGTGAGAATAAGCGAGGGCATTGACTTGTTGCAGAGCGGTGACCGCGCAGCCCGGGAGCCCTTCTCAGGCTGCTGAGCCCAGATTCCTCCTCAGCCAGTTCCTCAGCGGCAGGGGCGTGAGGTCTGCCGTCTTACCAAACTCTTAAAACCGTATTCCTGGGGCTTAAACCAGGTCTGAAGGCTATTTTTTTATATATATATATATATATATATATATATATATATATATATACACTAAACTGGCTGAGTCTCAGAAGTGCCAGCAGAGAGGCCGTCCTTGAAAATACACATGCAATAATGCAATAACGGTGCTGTTTGTAGGAACAACCACTTGAGGATGGGCTTCAACAGGCAGAAGCTGTTGGTGGGTGCAGAGGGGCAGCTCTGGGGCTCTGGGATGTGGCTGCCCTCACACCAGCTCTGGCTCAGCTACAGCCCAGAATAAGCAGATGCATGTTGTCCTTGCTACAACGCTAGTGTACATTGAATTAAGAGCCTGATTTATTTTAAGAGCACATGGAAGTGTTGACTCATTTCGAAGAGGTTCCAGAGGAGATGGCCAGTGGTCCCAGCCGGGTGGTGGGGCACAGTTAAACAAGCAGAGGAACCTGCAGCTCCTGAGCAGGCACCTCATTCCCACGTGGTCTCCCTGAGAGCACAGGCAGAGCTCTGCTCGGCCAGCAGCAGGCAGAAAGCACCGCTGTGGGCATCTGTGTGGTGGGACACTGTCACCCACCGGCCCATGGCTTTGTCTGTCCCAAATCTCAACTCCATACCTGTGCTTAGCACAGCTCTGCCTCTCCAGGGCCTGCCAGTGCCCGTTCCAGGTAATGTCCCTGACCGCAGCCATTTCTCCAACAGATTTGCGCTCCTGCAGATCCATCTGTTCCCCTGACTGTGAAAAATCACACTGAGGTTCTTCGATGCTTCACCGTCCTGGGTAAGGCATTTGTTCCCCTGAGATATCCTCTCAGCTGGGCTTGGAGGATATCGTGTACATCATGTATATCTATATATCTATATCTATCTGGGAGGATATTGTGGACATCTCGTGTACATATTTATATCTGGGAGGATATCGTGGACAACTCATATATATATCTACATTTATCTGTATCTTGGGGGATGTCATGGACGTGCAGAAAGATGGGAGGGAGGGGAGGGTGGTGGTTTCTGTCCTGGCTCAAGCCTGCGGCTTCAGGCTTGCAGCAGGCGGTAGCTTTGCGTGGCCCGAAAGTCTGGCATCCAGGGATGCTGGAGCTCTCTGAGGAAGAGCATGGGGCCAGCTCTGCTCCCCTGGAGCTCACTGCTGGCTCAGGCCTGATCATCCCCTCTCAGGGACCTTCCCAAAGGCACCTGTCTTGGTTTCAAAAGTGTCTTTGGAGCATTTTGAGCTGTACCATCCCACTGCAACCTCTCTGGCAGCCGGGTTCTGCAGCGTGCTGTGCCTGTGGTGCAGGGCAGTAGGTGTAGCTTGACTTTGGGGGTACCCTGCTCATCTGTATGTCTCGTTGCTGTATCTTGTGTACGGCTAATGCCGTGGTTATTCCGGGTTCGTGCAAACATTCAGAGTGCAGCAGGGTCCCCGGTGGTCTGGCTGAGCAGGAAATGTGGGCTGACCTACAGCTTGGATGTTCTCAGCCTGTGCGTGCAGCTCTGTGGCTGGAGCCTGGCCTCCCCCGGTGCTGTCCCCACCGAATGGCTGTGGCACAGACAGAAGCCTGTGCCATTGCCAGAAAAAGAGCAGTGGTGTGACAAGCTGCTGCTGAGTCAGGGCTGGGTGACGTCCCTTTCTTGCTAGCATTCATGAAGGCGAACCTGCAGCCGAGCTGCCTTTGCCTGAGCCATCTCCAGGCTGCCCTGTCGCTGAGTGCCTGTCCCTCCTCAAACCTGCCCCTCGAATGCCCACGAGCGCTGCTCCCATTTCAGCATCTACAGGCTGGTTTTATTTTTAACAATCAAAATGTTTTGACAGACGGGGCAGCACTTGTTGGAAGGTATAATTTAAACTCCTTCAGCTCCCTAGAGAGTGCAGGAGACGTGCTGAGAGCACCGGAGGAAAGCTGAGGTCTGGATGTGAGGAGCAGGATGGGCCGGTGAGCCTGGCTCACAGGGTGACATGGCAGCGGGTGGCTTCCCCAGGGAGCTGCCGGGCTAGGAGAGGAGTGGCGGCATGGTTAGACGCAGCTGGCAAAGCCCCACCGTGCGCAGCAGGCGTGCAGCTCCCCATTGCACGTGGGGATACATGGACTGGGATGTCCCCATGCAGGGGATGCAGTGCCCACATCCCAAACCTTTCGGTTGTGTGTCATCCCCGGGGCGATGTGCGTCCGTGACGGTTGTTTTGGCTCCCGCAGCCTGCTCGTTCCCTGACCGCGTGCTGGCCTTCCTCCTCCCAAAGCTGGAGAGCAGCAACGAGAGGACTCGCGTGGGGACGCTCCTCATCATGAGGCAGATCATCAACAGCGCCCGTGAGTACCAGGGCAGCTGCCACCTGGCTGGCTGCGGTCCCTCTCGGGGTCTCGAAGCAGTAAGGCGCAGAGGGGCTCTGTGCAGGCTTCCTCAGACTGGTCCCTCTCCACGAGTCCCCTCCTTCCCTTGCCGGGACCTGGGGTGAGGTGACGAGCCCATCCGTGGCTGCGGGGTCAGGGGAGTAGGAAACTAGCCTGGTGGCCCGGCCAGCTGGGGAGGGGGCGAGGGACAAAGCCGTCCCTGTCACAGAAGGGGGAAGTTGGGGACCAGCAGCTCTGTCCTTGGCAGCTCAAGAGCATCACCGAGCTTCAGTCTGTCATCTTTTATTTTTTTTTTCCCAGCCTCTCAAATGGAGATTAAAAAGCCCTTTATTCTTTCATCTATGAAACTTCCTCTGCAAGACAGCAACAATAAGGTGAGCTAAGCTTCTGCCCTTCCATGGGGTGCTGCAGGGGTGAGGGTTTATTTCTGGGACCCTGCACAGCCATACTCCCGCCACTGCCCGCCCAGCTGTCATCCGCTGCCTCCTCCTGTTGCTCACCTCTCTCCTAGCTGGGGGCTTTGGCACAGTTCTGCCAACGTGCCCAGGAGATACCCTCCCCATAACAGAGGAGCACACGGGGGCTGGTTTTCCATGTGCCCTGCGCAAGGAGCAGGGCTGAGCGCAGGCAGCCCTGCCTAGCAGGGCGTATCGCTGCTGCAAAGTCTGGTCCTGCCTGAAGTGCCACATGTGAGTGATGTGCATGGCCGTGCCGGGAGTGCTGCGCCGCCAGCAACTTGGCTGACATGGTCGCAGGATGCGTCCCACTTGCAAAACACAGACCTGGCTTTGCCAGACATAACTGCCTGCGGTGGGTGGTGGGGCTGTGGGCTCCTGCCCGGCCCCCCTGGGCTAACCCCACAGGTGTGAGCAGTGGGCAGCTGACTCCAGCGTCCTGTGCTGTGCCCGGCTGCCGCTGGCGGAGCCCAAACCCAGTTGAAAGGCTGTGTGTAACCCATAATAACACTCCCTGCTGCCGAGGAGGAGGTGGCAAAGGGCAGCTGTGAGGAGGAGCCTGCTGCAGGCAGAAATCCCCGCTGCTTGCAGCTTCTCCCCTCTGCCCTTTGCCGACGCTGGTGCTGCTGCTCTGCCCGTGCAGGTGAAGCGGGCCATGGTGCAGGTGATCAGTGCCATGGCTCACCACGGCTACCTGGAGCAGCCTGGCGGGGAGGCGATGATGGAGTTCCTTGTCCGTCAGTGCGCCCTTTCCTCGGATGCGGTAAGCACACCTGGGTGGGCTAAAAACTCCTCAAAAAAGGTACTGGGTGGCACTGGGCAAGTCCCTGTCTGTAGCCGTGCACATCGCTGGCTCGCTGCAGCACCGATTTAGGCAGGCCGGTGGTGGAGGCAGCCCGGTACCCAGATGTGTGGCCGTGCCGTGCAGCCTGCAGAGCTCTGCCGTCCGGCTGCTGCTCAGCACTGTCCTCAGCGGAGCGGCGCAGAAGCCTGCGTGCTTTGCTTTGCTTCACCTGCAGCCTCCCGAGCCTGCACCCTGCCCAGGGCAGCCTCTGCTCTAGGACCCGAGCGTCTGAACCAACCGTACCCCCCCTGTTCTGTCCCAGTGCAGGTTCCCCACCTCAGACCCTCAGGATGTCCCCCTTGCCATCCCCGCCATCCAGCCCTTGTGCAGCAGCACTGCAGCTTCTTCCCCGTCTTTTCCCTATGGTCATGTGGTTCTTGCCTCTGGAGCAAGGACCTGTTGGGACAGCTCTCCCTGCATCCAAAAGATGCCAGCCAGGACTCAGGGGGCCGTGCTGGCAGGACTTCCCGCTCTGTGCCCCCCTTGTAGCCAGCCTGAGTCAGGCTGCTGCCCTCTCAGTATGAGGGTAGCTCCTTGACATGGGGGCTTGGCTGCCTCCAGCCCCACTTGTCCAGCTGAGCTGCAGAGATGTGGGCACAACAAAAAACACCCTTGGGCTCATCCCGTTTTCCTCAAAGAGGAGCAGGGGCGATGGCTGGGGCTGCAGCAGCACCTCTGTACATCCTGGATGGAGCTGGAGCATGTGCCGGGGATGGGCCACAATGGAGATGGGCTTTCATGTTCTGCCCGTTCCTGCCAGCACGCTGTTTGCCAGGCATCCCATCTTGATGGCTTGGGAAGCGTGTTTGCTGAGGGAGTCAGCCAGAGCTGCTCCCGGCTGCTGCCAGCCGCCAGCCCTGCTGCAGCGTCTGTGCTGACCTGCGCTCTCCCTCTCTTCCAGCAACCTAAAAAGCAGCCACCAGATGCCGATGACCTCACTAGTGACAGCGTCCAGAGCATCAGTGTCAATACGCTCTTTCTTCTTAGCACGACTGTTGACAGGATGAGCAATGTGAGTCTGTGGAGTCATCTCCGCCTCTGGGGTGGTGGGTGCTGCTCCCAGAGCCACCGTCCACATGCTGGGGGTCCTGTCTCACCCTCAGCACAGCCAGCACGACCCGTGCAACATGCAGGGTGGCCTGTCTGACAGATGGGATGGATTGTCACCACCCCCAGTACTTTTAGGAGCTATTGCCGTTATCCCCGTCCCTCTGGGAGCAGGGCAGAGGTCTGGCTGGGGAAGCTGTCTGCCCAAGGACCTGTGTGTACCCACCCTGTGAGCTTCTCTAAGGCTGGAGCAAGGCAGTAGTGCTGGAAGTCCCCAGCACAAGCCAGGCAGGGACCTGCTGGAGCGGGGCCGGGGGAGGGACACGGAGCTGGTCCGAGGGCTGGAAGCCCTCTGCTGCGGGGAAAGGCTGGGAGAGCTGGGGGGGCTCAGCCCGGAGCAGAGGAGGCTGCGGGGAGACCTGGCTGCGGCCACTCGGTGCCTACAGGGGCTGTAGGAAGGTGGGGACGGGCTTTTTAGCAGGGCCTGGGGCGACAGGACCGGGGGGCGGCTTTGAACTGAAAGCGGGAGATGTAGGGTGGACACAAGGAAGAAATTTGTTACGCTGAGGGTGGTGAGGTGCTGGCAGAGGCTGCCCAGAGCAGCTGTGGGTGCCCCATCCCTGGGAGCTCAAGGCCAGGTTGGACGGGGCTGGGAGCAGCCTGGTCTGGTGGGAGGTGTCCCTGCCTGTGGCAGGGGGGTGGGACTGGCTTCTCTTGGAAGGTCTCCCTCCCCCCACAAACCGTCCTGTAATTCTGTAAAAGGAACACGCATGGGCTGGAGCTTTGGTGCTGCTGGAGTGGAGCGCAGGTAGCGGAGACCTCTCCCTTCCTGAACAATAGCACTGGTTAAGGGTACTCGGGGGTTTTCCCTGTCAGCAAAAGGCCTTTTGGGTTGGCATCTTTCCCTCCTCTCCCTCTCAGTCCCATGCTCCCATTCAGGGTCCCCCTCCTGCAGGTGGGCTCCTGCCAGCTGCCCTCAGCCAGCAGACATGGCAAGCGCCTTGCTCCCCTTTTCCTGGCAGGTCCTGTGGCCGTACCTGCTGGAGTTTGTGACCCCCATACAGTTCACCAACGCCCTGACCCCACTCTGCAAGAGCCTCATGTACTTGGCCATGAAGAAGCAAGAGGAGGGAGAAAGCGCATCCCTTATCCGCTACGACCTGAACGGTCAGTACTGGCTCACCCCTGCAGATGCTGGGCTGCACCAGCTTGAGAGTTGCCCGCACACCAGGAGCTGCTGCCCTGCTTCGTGCCTGGTGCCGTCTTATGCTGCTTTTCCCTTCTTTTCGCAGCAAATCTTCCTTCGCCCTATGCTTTAACGACGAGACTGCTGGTGAGTGGCCTGGAGGCAGAGCTCTTCCTTTCTCCGGTGACTGGCACGTCCGGAGAAAGCGTTCTCCCTCCCCTGTCCTGGATGGACTCAGAGGAACCTGCCCCAGACAATGGGCAGGGTGAACGCCCCATTTCTCCTCGCTGCTCCAGGCAGAGGTGCCCGTATCCAGAACCATTGTGCACCTCGTGGGTGCCCCCCCTTCCCCTCTGGGTGCAGGGGTGCCTCTGTGTAGGTAGTGAAAGCGCAGACGGAGGTGCCCAGGGCTGCGTGGGTGGGCTGGGCTGCAGTGCACATCTCCAGTTGCACTTCCAGGGCTTTGAGAAACCGCTCCTCAGCCCTGGAGAGGCCGGGGTTTGCTCCTCTGGGGTGAATCCAGGGTATGGAGAGATGTTCTCTCCCGACAACATTTCTCTATCAACAGCTGGAGCAAAAGGAGGAGGCTGTAGTTTCTTTGAGGTGTAGCGAGCAGTCGCTTCCCAGTGTCACATTCCTGCGTTTTGATTCCAATTTTCTGACTTGCAGCCTGGAGATGACTTTTCTCTGCACTTAACACCCTTTGTTCCATCCCCGACCTTTCAGGTTGTATCTTCACAGCCGTATGTAGGAGACTGCCGGGGGACGGCTGCCCTGCGTCTGCTGAACGTGTTGCATTACAGCGTCCACCCTGCGCTGGACCAGCTTTGGAGCAAGAAGATCCCTCTCTTGGTGGAGCACATAGAAGGTAGGAAGGGGCTTCTGCTTGGGAGAAACTCTCCGCTGGAGTCACCTTCTTCAAACTGGATTGCGTGTGCCTGGACGCTTGGAGGTGTGCAGGAATAGGGTGGGGTGCTGCCCACATGCCTGTTGACCCTCGGTCTGTTGAAGCTCTCTGAAGAAGTGCCATTTCCTATTTTAATAAGGATTTTAATCACCCTGGTGCTACTAATTCCTACCGGGCGTGCCTTTGAAGTGGTTAGCGCCGCTGCGTCAAGTACAGGACACACCGCGTTTGAAGAGCGGTCTGCCCCTACTACATGACGTGCAGTGCGGGTGAGAAACCAGTGTAAAAAAATGTGCTTTCTCCTAGAGAACATGGAGAAGTCCCTGTCCCAGAAGGATTGGGAGGAGAAGCTGCTGCTGGTGAGGGTCCCTGTGCTGGGGAGGCGATGGGGTGGTGGGAGGGCAAGTGGCAGCCAGCTCCAGAGCTCCCGGGCTGGGCTCGCCCAGGCTCGGCATGCAGCACGGTGACATGAGCTGGCTCCACAGAGGCAGGTATTTGCCATCACCCATCCCTGACCCTGGTGGCAGAGGTGGTCACTCATCGTCATGCTGCCAGGTCTTGTTCGCTTCAGAGGCGGAGATGCAGGTCAGCGTGGAGAGTGACTGCAGGGAAGGTGAAAAATGAGCTTTCAGGCTTGCTGGTGGGTCAGAGAACAGCGGTCCCAGGAGTGTCTCCCCACTTAATTGGAGAGCCTTAAAATAGGGCATGGAGAAGCAATTAAAACTGGGCAGGGCCCATCCTGCCTCTCTGCTGGTGGCAGTGTTACTTAGGGTAGTTTATCTTGGAAGAGACCTGACCCTGAGGAAAAAAAACCCCACATTTCTGGAGCAGGGGGAATGGCTGGCAGGATCCACTTGGGTGGGCAGCCTGCCTTCCAAAGGGGATCCCGTGGTGATCCAGTGCAGCCCAGGGTCTGGGTATGTCCGACACGAGCCCCCCGTGTTTTATTTATTGCACTGAGGCTCCTCGCTCAGCCAGGTCCGTTAGGACGCCCGCGGCTGACAGCTCTTCCTCCCGCAGTTCCTGCAGGAGACGCTGGTGGCTGTGTCTGACAACACGTGGATTTGCCATTTTGTCACGGAGATGTGCAGGCAGCTGCACGGCTACAACGGCTTCCCACTGGAGAAGGTGATCACCCGGGGGGAGTGGGGGCAGCGACGGGCTGGCAAGCACCTGTCCTGCCGCAGCGCGTTAGCAGGGCAGGGGCCAATCCAGCCCTCGGTGCTTTCCCAAGGCATCGTTCTGCCGGCAGCTTGGCGCTGGGGAAGGGTGTGTGAGGAGGGAAGGGGTAGCAGGAGGTTGGCGAGGTGGCTGGGCAGGCTTGAAAATGGAATATATTGGCCGGTCCACAGCCAAATCCCTGGCTCGAGAGGTCCCGGCCGGGCTGCGCTGCTCCGCCTGTGCTGGTCAGAGCCAGCGAGCTGCGGGCTGAGCCAGGCCAAGAGCTCTCTGGTGCGAAGGGCAGGAACCGAACGACCCCATTTCCCACCGCGCCGGCGCAGGGGTGTGCAGTGAGCGGTGACCTCCAGCTGGCGAGCATAGGAAACAGGGGAAGTCTCCTTCTGGGGGGTCGGGGTGGAAGAGGTGGCTGCCGAGGGCCGTGGTGTTTCTGCAGGGGTGTAGGAGAAGCTGGAGCCGAGCCCAGCTTGGCTGGTCACCAGGGGCTGCTGAGGCATCGCTGGAAAATCTGTCTTCGCACTCCCTCTGTCGCGGTGACTTTGTTTTCCTCTGGGCAGGACCAAGGGTTTTGTTATCCCTGTCCCTGGCTCCGATGAATACAGTTGGCTCTTCCTTGGACAGAGCGCTGCTCTGTGGTGCAGTTTCTGTCCCGGTGCGCCCTCGTACCCCAGCTTACAGCCAGACTCTGCCCTACACCTTTGCTTTAGGGCACGCACCTTCAGGGTGCTGTGAGGAGCAACCTGCGTGACCGAGCTCGGCCTGCCCGCGAGGGCTTGGCAGGGTTTCACGGGGTGGTAACGTTACTCTTGCTCTTCCAGAACTTCCTGTATAAATGCATCGGGACGACGCTTGGGGCATGTGCCAGCAAAGACCTCGTGCAAAAGCAGCTGCAGGAGCTCCTGGAAACAGCCAGATACCACGAGGAGGCAGAAAGGGAGGTGAGGAGGAGTTATGTCAAACACCCTAAAGGTCTTCGTGATGGACCAGGAGAGCAGTCCTACCATGATGACCTCTCTTTTTCCAGTCCCACCACACCTGGCCAGGGCTCGTACCTTCTGGAGAAAGGCTTGTAGGGTAGGTCACAGCATCTGGGTGAATGGGCGCAGAAAAGTGAAGAGAGCCCACGTGCAGCAACCCAACGGCAAGGGGGCTCTGAAGCTGGGTGAGATGCAGGGGGTGCCTTGGGACACTGTCTCAAGTGGGGTGTGAACCCAGACTGGGACAGCGTGCTGTTGTTCCCCAGCCCTGAATGTGCTGACGAGCTCCTTTCTCAGGGAAAACATCAAATTACAGAATAGCTGGAGTTGGGAGGGACCTTTGAAGATCACCTAGTCCCGGTGCCATGGGCAGGGACATCTCCCGCTAGACCAGGTTGCTCAGAGCCCCAGCCAGCCTGGCCTTGTGTGTTTCTAGGGATGGGGCATCGATCCCTGCTCCAGGCAGCCTGTGCCAGCACCTCACCACCCTCAGCGTAACACATTTCTTCCTTGTGTCCACCCTACATCTCCCCCTTTCAGTTCAAAGCCGCCCCCAGTCCTGTCGCCCCAGGCCCTGCTAAAAAGCCCGTCCCCACCTTCCTACAGCCCCTGTAGGCACCGAGTGGCCGCAGCCAGGTCTCCCCGCAGCCTCCTCTGCTCCGGGCTGAGCCCCCCCAGCTCTCCCAGCCTTTCCCCGCAGCAGAGGGCTTCCAGCCCTCGGACCAGCTCCGTGTCCCTCCCCCGGCCCCGCTCCAGCAGGTCCCTGCCTGGCTTGTGCTGGGGACCCCCGAGCTGGGCGCAGTGCTCCGGGGGGGTCTCCCCAGAGCGGAGCAGAGGGGCAGAATCCCCTCCCTCACCCTGCCGGCCACGCTGCTCGGGGTGCAGCCCAGGAGCCGGTTGGGTTTCTGGGCTGTGAGTGCACGTTGCCAGCTCGTGCCCCGTTTGTCACCTCCCCGGTCCTTCTCCACAGGGCTGCTCCCCCCGTCCCCCCCAGCCTGTGTTGGTACAGGGGGTACGGCCCTGACCCAGGGGCAGGACCTTGCACTTGGCCCTGTTGAACAGATGCACGAATCCTTTGGTGCCAGGAGGGTCTCTGCAGGTTTCAGGGATGGCGGTGCCGTGGCAGCCTGGGGTGCGTTCGGAGTTGCCGGTGCCCTGTTACTGCCAGGTGCCTTCTCATGGGCATTGCCATCACTGCTGTGCTGCCCCCAGCTGCCTGCCTGGCTCCACGCCTCTGTGCCCAGCGAGCATCGGCCTGATGCCATACGGGGTTTTTTTGGCTCTGGCTTCATCATTGGGCTGGGGCCTCGTGTAGCCCCACAGTTCTGGGGAGTTAAGCCAGAGCCGTAGGAAAAAAAAAAACCCAGGAGTTTTCTTTTGGTTCGGCTGCCTGTCCTGGTGTGCCGTGGGGTCAGGTGGGCTCAGCGCCCTGCTTTGACAGCCAATTGTTCCATTAGCGTGGCTGAATCATGACACGTTGCCATCCTCTGCAGCGTTAACTTGTGTCTCCAGTGTGAGCTTTTGCTCCCTTGGACCCTCCAGTGTTGCCCCATCCCTGCGATGGGGAAGAGGACCTAGCTCTTCCCACTCCTCTGGGCTGCAGCCCACTGAGCTGCTGTCACCCTGGGGCTGGGGCTACACCTCCCACTGCTCCCCAGGGCATCTGCAGCTGGTGAGACACTTCTCTGAGCTCCAGCAGTTCTTGGCTGTGCCAGGATGGTCTGGTGACATCTTCCTGTGCAGTGCCCCTCAATCCTCGCACTCACCGTCACACCATGGACCTGCTGCTGCCTTCGCTGGGGATGCTACCTCATCTTTCTTGGGCAGCCTCCAGCTCATGTGCTCAAGTCATAAAATCATTGAGCGGTTTGCACTGGGAGGGACCTCTGAAGGTCATCTAGTCCAGCCCCGTGCCACGGGCAGGGACATTTCCTGCTAGACCAGGTTGCTCAGAGCCCCGTTAAACCTGACCTTGAATATTTCCAGGGATGGGGCATCGACCACCTCTCTGGGCAATCTGTGCCAGTGCCTCACCACCCTCACAGTAAAGACTTTCTTCCTAATGTCTAATCCAAATCTCCCCTCTTTCAGCTTAGAACCATCACGCCTGGTCCTATTGCTACGGGCCCTGCTTAAAAAGCCATCTGCTTGTGGATGCTTTGCAGCATTTTCTTCACCGCCAGCTCAGACCCTCCTTCGCTACCCTGGAGCCGAGGTCGGGGTCAAGCCCTTCCTGCCCGTCCTGGCCAGACTGATGCTCCGGCTTCGCACACTCCCCGGCTTCCCGTTAACCTTGGCCGAGCCGCGTTGCCGTGCCTGGCTGGATCGCCCCACTGCCGAGCGCTCCCCCCGCCTGCGGCTGCCTTCCAGCGCAGTGCAAACACAAGCTAATGGTGCCTGGCTTTGCTCCAGCTTATGCAACTCTGTCGAGGGCCGCTCTTGAATAAACTGTTTATGGAGTTTCAGCCCAGCTCGCTAGACCTCCTGGAGGTACAGCAGAAAGGCAGGACCTGCTAAGCCTGCTTTGCTCTTGCTTCCAGCCAGAGCGCTCGACTGGGCTCCTGCCTCCCGCAGAGTGGCTGACGTCTGCCTGCCGGAGAGCGTGCCATGTCTGTCCTGCCCCCATGGCTCTTCTCTGAGCTCTGTCCCGGGCTGTCACCCAGACAAGGACAGCGTTATTGTGCCCTGTGTCCCCTGGAGGGGAGTCCCTGGCTGGAGAGAGGGGAGCGCTGGCTGCCAGGACTGCTCCCAGCTGGGCACAGCTCAGGTGCTGGGAATTAAACCAATAAACAGGCTCTCTTTAACTGTCAGCTGGGGCTGGTGAATTAATAGCTTTCTGCTAATGTGTTTTCTCTGCTTCCTCTAGGGACTTGCTTCCTGCTTTGGGATATGTGCAATAAATCACCTGGAGGAAACCCTGGCCAAGCTGGAAGATTTTGTTCGGTCTGATGTCTTCAAGAAATCCGTGGGCCTGTTCAGTATCTTTAAGGTAAGAGCCAAAGGGCCCCCGCTGCGACACAGCCAGCAGCAAAAGGCTCGCGCAGGCTTCTTCAGATGCGGCGTGTGCTGGAGCGCTCCTTGGGAGAGGAGTTAATTTCCTGCCTTGGTGGGTTTGGCTGGGGGCTGGGGGACCCTCCACCTCACCGGAGAGCTGCTCCCGGCATCACGGGCTGTTTGGCACCAGCCCCTTGCTCTCAGCCACACGCTGCTGGAGGCTCGCGCCCCGGCGGAGCTGCTTGCTTGGCTGGCTGGGCTTGGGCGAGCTGTAACTTGGCTCCTGTATCTGCCAGGGGACCCTGGCCTGATGTGGAGCGTGGTTTGGCTGTCACCCACGCCGGTGCCTGAGAGCGATCCCCGAGCAGCTCCTGCAGCTGTGCGTGTGCCCCAGGAGATGGGGCGGTTTCGTGCCCTGAGCACTGGCAGCAAAAGTCTTTCCTCAAATTTTCTGACCTAGGCAGCTGTCTTAATTCCTGATCTCTAAGACCGGGTGTTTGAGGGACAGGATTAGCGCTGCACGGATGTGGAAGAGACACTGGCCCACAACAGAAGGGTGCCTAGAGCTCAGCGGCTGGCCAGGGAAGCCCTCGTGCCACCCTTATCCTTGCCCTGCCCCTCGGGCTGTGGCATAAGGTGGGTCAGCCACCAGCTGCTCCCTGGGACAGAGCAGAAACCTTTGAGCCCCGCTGGTTAACAGGCAGGGGATGCTGATTTCTAGCACGGTAGTTAACCAGCAGTTAACCTGGTTAACTTGCCCAGGCTGGGGCTCACGTGCTTCCCCACAGGGCTATAACAGCTGCTGTTAGTGCAGATTGCGCTTGGGTGACGGATGCTCCATCAGGGCTCTGGGGGTTGTTGCCACCACCAGAAGGATGGACAGCAAAGTTCCAAATCCAGCTTGGAGGGGCCCTGTCTTCTAGGGGGTACCTTCAGCCGGTGAGGCAGGCCACCTCCCTGTGAGACCTGGGAAGAGCCAGCCGTGGCTTCCCCACCAGTCCCCCCCATTCACTTTCTCACCTGCTCTAACAGGACCGTAGCGACACTGAAGTGGAGAAAATAAAGAGCACTCTCATCCTGTGCTATGGATACGTCGCTGTGTACGCGCCCAAGGAGCTGGTGCTGTCTAGGATTGAAGCAGACATCCTGAAGAACATCTTCCAGTACTTTAACACTAAGGTAAGCTGTTGGGACAGCCCATCCTCCCTGGGGAGGGAGAGCACGCCTGGATGAGCTGGAGCAGCCAGGCTCTTCTGGATGCTCTGCCTGAAGGGTCCTGCTGGGACACGTGGGCAGCCCCTGGGAGAAGGTCATTCACTGTGGAGTCTTCTCTCTTGCGTGCATTGCTAACGTGTGTTGTTTTTTCACTTGTTCAGGTTCTGGGAATAAAGGTAGAAACCAAGGTACAGTGTGAGGCATTAAATCTGAACTCCTCTCTGCTCTTTCCCGCTGTGTCTGTCTGCCTCTTGCTCTGGGTTCCCCTGGAGAGCAGCCCCGAGCTGTGCTCGCAGCAGCACTCCTCTGCCCGTGGGGACTGGGAGAGCCGCAGGAGCTGCTGCTCCTCGCCCCGGGTGCCCCAGCCCGGTCCTCCGTGCTGGAACTGTTGCCTGAGAGTGCTAAAATTCACAGCAGAGGGGAAGAGAAAAATGCTTTTCTGGCAGGACAGGAGCTGCGGGTGAAAGCGTGGCTCGGGGGGGCACCACCGTGCTGAAATGCTGAGCTGGCCAAAGGCTGCATTGGCCTCCCATGGTCAAGCTCGCTGCCCAGGGGCTGCCCTGAGCCTGCTGCCTTCCACCCGTTCTGCTGAGGCTGTGCCTTTCCTGCGAGCTCTGCGTGGCTGGAGCTCACAGAGCCATCCCCAGGAGAGAGCGAGTCGGTGTGGGTTTGCTCTCGTGGCAAGCCGCGCCGTGCCCACCCTGGGAGGCGAGGACTGGGGGTCGCTCCCCGGAGTGATGCTCGCCTCCCCTGCCCGCAGCAGGGAGCGGGGGGGCAGTCAGGCAGCCCCCTGCCCCCCAGCACACGTGCTTTGCCAGGGTAGCTCAGGGACTCCAGAGACCAAGCTGCAACCCACCGCTGGGCTAAAATCCACTAAACTAATTTTCCTGCTTCACCCTGGAACAATCATTCAGTGGGATGGTATTAAAACCAAGATTACTGTCCTGGGGGCAGTGAGGGGCTGTATTTTTATATTTCTCTTTCTAAGGCTGAACAAGAGAAATGGCATTTGTCAAACTGAACTGTCAGGCCAAGGATTCCTTCTCTGGGCTCCACTAATGCGTTTTCCTTCTGGGCTCCCGCTGGCACTAACAGCTTCTGCAGAGCATCTCCAGCCCCCGAGCTGGGGACCCTCTGGCTCAAACCCCTCCTGGGATGCTCACCTGTGAGCAGTGGGGACAAGGGGAGTGCTTTTTAATTGGGGTGCCTCCTCTCGACTGTCCTGGGACCCAAGCTGTGGAGGAAGAGCTCCTGGCTGGCAACTTCTGGAGTTGCCTTGAGCATCTGCGTGCTGAGGGTGCTGCCTCGGCCTCAGCAGGGAGGAGGAAGACCCTGGAGGGCTGTCCTCATCCCAAGTGCTGCCAGGGAGTTCCTGGTGTCCAGCTAGCCCGAGACACTGGGGACAGGGTGTCCTTCTGCTCCCCGGTCACCAGAGAGCCTGTAACGTGGATAAAGAGCAGAGAGCTGAGCCCATACGCTGCTAACAGCACAAGCCAAGCTGTCGTGCTCAGCCTGAGCATGTTTCCTTGGAGGGTCACCAGTGCCGGGTGGGATGAGACCTTACGGCTGTGTGGTAAGCCCGGTCTTCGCTTCTCACGCTGGGTTCTGCTCTCAGGACCTGACCCTGAAGCTGTGCCTCATCCGGAGCATCTGCATGATCAGCCAAGCCATCTACAACGGTGTGAAGTGCGGGGACTTCGTCTTCTCCCGCAAAGCCGAGCTGGTGGCCCAGATGGTGGTAAGAGCAAGCCCTGGAGGGTGGCTGGGCTAGGGGCTGGTCTAGAGGACACCGGGGAAGGGTCCCAACCCACACTTCTGAGGGTTATATGTAGGTGCAGCTGCTCCATCTGGAGTCCGTGCGAAGGGCAGGCGTGAGTGCCCCGATGAGCCCTGTCTCCATGCGTCTGCCAGGTTCTGCTGGGGCAGGATGCAGCCCTCTGTGGTCCTGCAGCCCTCCGGCCTGGGCTCGGGTCCCAGCAGGGGGTGAGCAGTGGGAGGATGGCTGGCTGCGAGCCAAACCAGACTGGCTTCTCCTGCCAGAGGCATGGGGTCGTTGGGTGGCACTTGGAGCGTCGGGCTAATGTGGAGGGGCGCCTGGCTTGCTGCATGAGGGAGGCTGGGCTTCGGGGCAGCAGTCACCCTGAAGCCTCTGCCCAGTGTGGGATGGGGCTGGCCGTGACCGTAACCGTCCCCTTGTTCTGCCTTCCAGGAGTTCATAAAAGCAGAGCCGCCGGAGGCGATGCGGACGCCGGTTCGCCAGCGGGCGATGATCACCTGCACTTACCTGGTGTATCCTTCCTCTGCGCCCATCCCTGCGGGAATGCCGCTCTCAGGGCAGCGCTGGCTGGAGCTGCTGCACCCATGGAGCCCGACCCCGCTCCCCGGTTTGCCCCACGGGTCTGACAGCAGAGTGTGGGGCTCTCCCTCGGTGGGCGCGTTAGCGGTGCTGTGCCAGTCACGGTGAAGCTGGGCGGCCTGGCACGGCTGCCAGCTGGCTTCCCTCAGCGCTCCTGGGCTCGGTTCTTGTCGTACTCTGCAGTGAATGTTCTTGCTACAAAGCAGAGCCAAGGGCACTGCACTCTCAGTTACGCAAAGATGACTTCTGAGCTCCAGTTAAAAATACCCAGCACGTCGCAGCTCCTGACACAGATACTGGGAACACTCTGCCTGCTTCCCATTAAAGCCGCTGCCACTTAGTGTGGAGTCAAGTCAGACGGAATGCATATTAAAATCCTTGTTCCCTGCTTAGCCAGGTGAAAGGCGCTCCCAGAGCGCTCGATGCATCCGTGTTGCTTCCTTAACCTGGGATCAGCATCCTGGAGCCTCACCTCAGTGATCCCGACAGGACAGAGCTGATTGATACCTGCCTTGCTAGCGTGCTTGCCCTTCCACCACTGGAGCTGGTGAAGGAGAGAGACGAGAATGGAGGCGATGCCTTACACAAGGAGGTGCGGGATCTGGCACCAGCAGGCTGAGGCAGGCAGGGAGCTGCTGGGGTGCCTGCCTGGCGTTGGCAGCACAAAGCCGCTGCGGAACTAACACCAGGTCGCTCACGACCCGGCTGGGTGATACAGCTTCGTTCCGCAGCGTGGGAGCCGTGGTCACGGCCGATCCCGGGCACCGGTTCCCGGGCAGCGCACAGATGCTTTTCCACAGTCCCATGAGCCACTGGGTGCCATGGCCCCGGCATCTCCCCGGCAGCAGACCAGCCGTGGGAAAGGCCTGTTTTCCATTCAGCTGGGCACCTCGGGGGAAGCAAGCTGCACCATTTCCTCTGCTCACTTATCTCTGGAAAAAGCCTGGCCCTTCTGTGCACTGATAGCAAGTGAGAAAATATGAGCTTATCAGCAAGTCCAAATGCTGCTAATAAGAGCATGAACTCCCTCGAGGGAAAAAATCAAATGATCCTGGAAACCCTGCAGGGTAGAAGGGGCCTTTACATAACTAGCTTTTGAAAGGCTGCAGCTGCTTCTCAGTTGTGGTTGAGTGCTTAATGAATGAAAATAACATGCTGCTAATGAAGTTGTTGCAGCTGCTGGGTGGCTGCAGAGCAGCCCCTTGTTCCACCGTATCGCCTGCCGCTGCTGCGGCTCCTTCAAGGTGAGCTGCAGAGCAGCAGCTTGGGGCTCTGGCTGTCCCTGGCTAGTGTTTGCAGGCATCTGGCCTAAAAGTTTCAGTTGTTAATCCTTTTCTCCTTCCCTTCCATCCTATGAAGCTTTGTAGCTTTTCTTTTTTGGAGTTTCGCCCAAAATAAGTCCTGGAAGGAAACAGTAAGCATCTTCAAAGGGCTCATTCAGACTGGGCTCGCTGGAATTTGTCCCCAAGTGGGAGAAGGACCAAATTCCCTTCTGGAAGGTCTGTGCTGAAGCCTGTGTGCTAGCGTGCTTGGCTCTGACTAGCTGCTGGCACCTGGTGCAGATCATGACCACCGCCGTGCTGACCCCCACCACGTACCTGGCGCTTCCAGCGGAGGTGGATTGTGCAGCTGGGGTTTTGGTCCCTGCTGTGTTTTCCTGCTAAGCTGGAGGTGGCTGCATCTTGGCACCCGACACCTGGGAGAGCGCCACAAGCTGGGAATAGGCACAGAGAGAGCACTGTCCCTCCTCGGGTGCCTGGGCTGGCTCTCCGGGACGAGGCACAGTGCTTGTGTAGCCTGCAGTCGGTCTTTCCTCCTTAGATGCTGTATGGTGACACCATCAGTGCCCTTAAAGACCTGCTGAAGAGTCTCCTGCAGAGGAACTTGACCCCCCATGGGCTGCAGGACATGTTTGCGGTAGGCGCAGGCTGGCTTTGCGGGGTTCTTTGGGGAGAAGGAGGGAGGCAGAGGTGCCTGCCTGCTGACCAGAGGTCACCAGGCAGAGACAGCTTTGGACCCAGGGCAGGAGACAGTGAGACGGGTCCTTGTTTCTCTGTGTGATGTGAGGTCCAGTGTGACCCTCGTCTCCCTCCTGCAGAGGCTGGGCACACAGCATGGCTGCTCTGGGGTGGTGCTCATGCTGCCTGGCTGAGGCAAGGTCTGGAGGGGAGGGCGCAGACAATTGCCCCTTTGGGCATTCTTGCTGTTGCCCGAGAAGGGTGGCCAGCACATGGCCCAGGAGGAGGTCTCTGGTAGTGGGGGGGCATGCATGCAGCCTCACCAGGAGGCAGGGACCTCGTGTTGTCCTGAAGATGAGCCAGGATGAGTTGTTTGCTTGGGTCGGGGCCGTATTTCCCACAGCCCATGTGTGCACCATGGGCTGAGGTCGCCTTGGCTGTGCATGGCAACGCAGCTGAGCCTCTGCTCACCTTTCTGATGCTGTTCGCCTGCAGCATTTAGGCCCCTGGATCAAGTCGAACAAGGAACATGAGCGGCAGCGAGCGGTGGAGGTCAGCGCCGCCTTGCTGGACTTCTACCTGAGCAAGCTGAACGTCAATGTAAGTAAGCCCAGTGCTCGAGCGCCTTTCTTCCCACCGCTGCCGGCCTTGCTGGGGCTCGTGCGTGCGTACGTCCTCCCCCGCGGGGGCGTGAAGGTGGGCTTCGTGGCGGTCAGGAAAAGCTGTACCCTCTAGAAGCGTCCCCCCCTGCTCTCCTCGCTAGCGTTGCCTGCATGTGTCGTCCCTGCAGACCGTTATCCCCTTCTACAACCTCAGCGTCCTGATCGCGCTCTTCTCCCCGCGCTGCTCGGACTCCTTGGCCAGCGTTCGGCAGCACGCCGTCGACTGCGTCTACAGCCTGCTCTACATCCAGCTGTGCTACGAAGGTGGGCGTGCTGGCGGCGGGGGGTTTCACCGCTCGGGCGGGCGGTCGGTGCCAGCAGCAGGAGCCCGGTTCTCCGCAGCTGGGCAGTGGGGTGCACGTCCCATCCCTTCGCGTACGCCATCCCGAAGGGGGAACCCGCCGGCGCGGTTTGCTGCGGGAGCAGGGCTGGTGGAGAGCATCCCGCGAGGGTTTGGGTTTCCCAGGCTCTCTCCGTCGCTTGAGCGTGGAGGAGCGGGGCTCTGAGCCTGGCGTTCTCCTTCTCTCCGGGAGAGGTCAGTCCTCCACTTCAGGTGGCCCGAGCATCGAGCAAAGTGAAGCCCTTGGGAGGACTTTGGGTCCCGCTCTCCAGAGCGCTGTGGCTCCTTGCAGGGCAAGCTCTCCTGGCTCTTGGCAGCAGCTTCGGTTTCTTGGCTCCCTCCTGGGAGCTGGGCCAGCTGGCGAGTAAAGCGCAGCTCTCCGCAGCAGCACGGGGAGGTCTCTTTTGGGTGTAAAATCAGAGGAATGCTGCTCACTGAATGCTCCCCCTGAATCCAGGTTTTGCCCGGGATCACAGAGATGAGATGGTGGAGGGGCTGAAAGCTCTGAAGAAAGGCCTGGAGGAGCCTGACTTCACCGTTCTCTTCCATACCTGCAACAACATCGCCATGGTAAGGTGGAGGGCACATCCAGCCTGGCCCTGGTCTTTGCAGGGTGGTGAGGCTGTGGAGTGGGAGCTGCAGAAGACTTGATGCCTCATCTGTTCTGACCAGCCACATGGTCTGGAGGCTGCTGGGGAGTCAAAAACTTACCTTGGTTTTGGTCTGCAGTCTTCTCCTCTCCTCCAGCTGGAGGGTTCCCCTGGCTTGGCCAGGGGATGCTTAGAGCATCTCACCCCCATTGGGAAGCTGCTGGGTGCCCTCTTTGGGCATGCATGCCCCAATGAGGACATCTGTGCAGATGTTCTGGGGGCACACAGGGACTCATGCCTGGCTGTGCCGTGGCTCAGTGCATCTGTTCGGGGCTCTGACAGGCAGCCTGAACCCTTCAGCCATAGATGCTCCCAGTGCTGGGGTCAAAAACTTACCTTGCTGTATAAAATGCACATGGTTTCTGTGCATGTCACCTAAAAGAGGTGGTCTAGCTCAGCCCTGTGGGACCTGTCTGGGGCCACCAGCATGCTCCGTGGTGGAGACTTTGGTACATTGTTCTCCTCTATGGAAGCTGCTGGCTGAAGGAAGCCCTGTTGCTGGCTGGGCTCTCCTGTGGAGCATGGGGTGGTTGGCTCGGGACCTGCAGCTCCTGGGCTCCTGGCTGCCTCCCAGTATGGCTGTGACACTGGTAAAGCCATTCTGGGCACATACTGGATGCCCAAAAGGGTCCGAATGTGGTGCTCAAACCACAGTGATTCAATAGTTGTGGACAGTAACTGGGGTCTGGTGGTGAGGGATGGGAGGAGGGCTGACCACTCGGCTTTTGTGGGAGCTGCATGCGTCAGCTCCTCTCTGATGGCCATTTTCTCTGCTGAGAGCTCCGCAAGCATTGCTCCGGAAGGACCTGTAGCTGTGGAGAAGCTGGTGGGATCTTTTTGTCGTGGAAAAGCTGCGATTTCCCAAGTGTTATTGCTCCAGTGGACATTCATAGAATCACAGAATGGTTTGGGCTTGAAGGGACCTTAAAGACCATCCAGTTCCAACCCCCTGCCACGGGCAGGGACACCTTTCACTAGACCAGGTTGCTCCGAGCCCCGTCCAGCCTGGCCTTGAGCTCCCAGGGATGGGGCACCCACAGCTGCTCTGGGCAGCCTGTGCCAGCACCTCACCACTCTCAGCGTAAAAAATTTCTTCCTTATATCTGACCTAAATCTCCCCTTTTTCAGCTTAAAGCCGTTCCTTCTTGTCCTATTGCTACAGGCCCTTGTACAAAGCCTCTTGCCAGCTTTCTTCAGGTACTGGGAGGTGCTCTAAGGTCTCCCTGGAGCCTTCTCTTCTCCAGGCTGAACCACCCCAACTCTCTCAGCCTGTCTTCGTTCTCCCTAATTTCTCTACTGAGCAGCTTATTCCACCCTCTGGTCTGGAGAGCATAAGACCTGGGAAAGCATCTCTCAGTGGTCACCAGAGCAGGGTTAATGGCTTGGTTGCATTGTACCAACCCATCCCAAGAGGGCCCCAGGTTATTTGGCCAGTGGCGTGGGGCAGGTGGCCTGGGGGCAGGTGGCCTGGCCCTTGCTCCTCTTCATTACCACCGATTTGGGCTCTGGGCTGACGGTCCCACAGGGCACTGAGCTGAGGAGCGGGTCATCCTGCCTGCAGCTGGGGGAGCCGTAAGCTGTGCAGGGCGCCCGTTGTCTGGGCTCTGCCAGTGTCGGCGAAGGGTCCGCTCTTGTCAGAGAGTGACAAAAACCTGTAGCTTAACTCCGCTTGCCCTCCCCTTAGGTGATCGGGAAGCGCATCCCTCCGGACCAGCTGATGAGCCTCCTGCTCGCCATGTTCGAGGGGCTGGCAGACCCTGATAAGAACTGTTCCCGAGCAGCCACCGTCATGATCAACTCCCTCCTCAAAGAGCGTGGGGGGGTCTTGCAGGAGAAGGTGAGCTGCTGCTGCTTGGCCTTGGCACGGCCTCCCTGGTCCAAACGCAGCCCTGGGGAGGCAACTCCAGCCAGGTCTTGCTGCTGCCCCTTCTTCCTGCGTACTCAGCCTGATAGCTTCCCCTTGCGGCTCCAGCAGCTGGTTTGATGGGGGGGGTGGGCTTCCCTGGTACAGGCAGAGATGCTCCAGCAAGGGGCAAGCCCTGGGCGGGAGCATGATGCCCAGCACAGGAAGGGGTCCAGCCCTGATGGAAGAAGGGAGGTGTTTAACCCCCGTCTGTATCAACTATTGCCCTTGCATCCCTGGCCGGGAGGAACGCTTGCCCCAGAGCTTTTGGGGGCTGTGGCGCCTGACCTTCTTTGTGTCCCATGGGCATGTGCGCTCATGCTCTCCTCCTCCATCCTCGTAGCTGGGGAAGGCTGCTGTGTGGTAGGAGGCGGCTGCTGGCGAGGCCAGCTCCGGTCTGGCTCTCGCTCGAGTTGAGGAGTTCAGAGAAGCTCACTTTACCAGAAGGGCTCAGGCTCCCTGTGAAACCTTTGCAAGCTCTGGGGGAGCCCAGGGTTCCTGGCTGGGAAGCCAGTCTGAGGGCTTAGAGGTGCTGGACACAGAAGGCTTTTTTTGTCTAATCCACTACCTTTTGGGCTAAGCTCCCCCTTTCTCTCGCAGTAATTGGAAACACCAGGTCTCCCGCGACTCCTCGGGCTTGCTTTTGCGCTAGAGCTTCTGCTAAAGTCCTGCTCGCTACCTATTAGCCTCTCTCCTACGCGGGATTGCTCCAGCTTACATGACTCACCTTTTGGTCAGATCCAGTCCAGCCCAGATCCTGAAATCTGAACCGATGCTAAGCCTCAGAGTCGGTGGGGCAGACCCGAGCGCAGCTGGGGACGGAGCACTCGGCTGCTCTGCGCCTAATCTCGGGAATTTGCTGCCAGGCCTGGTCTGCGCGTGAACTTCCTATTTGTCTTAACGTGCGTTTTATGGCTTGTAGCGAGTGCTGAGGTGTCTCCCTGTGTTCAGCTTGAGTTCCTCTTAGGAACTCGCTTGCCGAGCTCCTCTTGCTGCACCCGTGTCGAGGCTGGGCCTTTAGCATGAGCGCCTTGCCGGGAGGCTGTGTCTTGGGGGAGGTGGGGGTCCTTGTTGGATCCTCTTTCCCCTGGGAATACCCTGCAGCCTCCCCTGACTCCTGTGTGGCAGGGTGGGGGAGGGTCCTTGAATTCCAGAGAGGTCTGTGGTTCTGCATGTGCCCACCCGGCGAGCAGGGAGACTTCCCTCAACTGGGAGGATGAGCAGCCCTGCCTGATGGTCCACCCACCTGTCTTGTCTCCTAAAGTCCCGTTACCCGCCTGGGCTGCCGTCAAGGGAAGGGACACGGGTGTCCTGGCTGCAGGGACTCTCTGATGGTGACCCCAAGTGCTCAGTATGTCCTGGCCCTCAGCTGGATGCCGCTCTGTTTTCTTCCCACAGGTGCCTGACATCATGAGCATCATCCACAGCAAGCTGGAGGAGGTGGACGAGGAGCACATCCGCAAAGCAGCCCAGCAGACGGTGTATATCCTGGCCTCCCAGCACAAGAGCGTGGTGGTCTCCAGCCTGCTGGGCAGCTCGCTACCCTTTGACAGGTCCTGCCCCACTCTGTCGCGGTGGCCCGGTGCCCGCACGTGCTCTCACGGTGCCTGGGCTTCGGAGCAGCTTTCGCCTAAGCTGCGGATAATCTTTTGGCTGCTTATGCCAGTAATCAGACCCTGCTGGAATTTCCTTTGCACGCTCAAGGATCAGCATGGCCGCTTGCTGCTGGAGCTGCCTTTTGGGGGGCTTGATGGGCTTAGAGGCTCTGGCAGTGTGAACTAGCAAAGCTAGAGAGCCGAGCATGGCTGGGGTGCTTGGTGCTGCTTTACGGAGCCAGCCACCTGCCCCAGAGCTGCTGAGTCAGTGCCAGCCCTGGGCTGAGCCTTGGGCAGATGTTTTCCTCCTCCTCGTACTGTTCCTGCCGCGGCGGGCAGGCTTGCGAACCATACGGGGCAAGGCAGGAGCTGGTATCGGGGCAGCTGTGGGGTTTTGGGGTTGCAGGGCAGCTCTGGATCTTGTCTGAGAGCAGCTGCTGCGTGAGGATCGCCCTGCGCAGCCACTGCTGTCGGGGGAGGCTGCTGCCCAGCCTTGCACTGCACACAGCTCCCACCCAGGACAGCTGTCCGGCCGGGGCTTGCCATTGTTGTGGGCTCCCACTCTCGGTGCCGGCTTTGCCAGCAGCGAGGCAGTAGCCACTGTGGCAGTGGGGCTCCTGTCTGGTGTTGATGTGCTCCTCGCCTGCTTTTGTGTGGTGGGTGAAGTGACCCAGGTGTTCCCTGGCGCAAGGAGAGGGTCGATGCTCACTGCCCCTCAAAAAAGGGAGTTAATGAGATGGCAGCCGGTGCCAACGCAGCGCTCCCCTCCCTCTTCTCCTCTAGCCACACGTGCACCATGTGGAGGTCACTGGCCACCGAGCCCACCCTTACCTCGCAGATCCTGGAGCAGCTCTTGGAGAAGGTGAACAGGGATGTCCCGTACAAGGAGAGCAAGTGCTTCCTGCTGGGGAGTGGATCCGAGCGCATCGCTACACCCCTGCCCTTGGCTGTAAGTGTCCTGCCACTGGCCCTGCCCTGCTCCCAGCCCCGCAGGAGATGCCCTTCCCCACACGGACACCTGGAATGCTTTTTTCATTTCCTTGGCTCGGGGGTTTGTGCCAGGCGTGGACTCTGGAAATAACGCATCGCTGTGTAATGCCTATTAGAGCTAATCCACCGGCTCGTAAAAAGCCTCTCAGGTGTCCATCCTCAAGGGAGACCACTTTGCATTTTATCCCTTCAGAAAAAATAAACCCAGCTTGGCAGCTTTCTAAGCAGTAAAGCAGCTGTGAAAATTTCCTCCTTCTCTGAAGGACCAAATGCAGATGGTACACAATCAGCCACACGGAAAGCAACTCCCCCTCCCCTCCCCACTCTGGTTTTAACACCCCTCTATATTGTGCCGTGTAATTACGGCTTTTTAACTTGGCCGGAATAGGGCTCTGCGAAGGGCTCTGTGTGTGCCTTGTCTTCCTGCCCATAAAACCTGAGCTCTTGGATCTGCTCTCCTTCCCCAGGTACAGACTTCAAACCTCTCCCAGCTGGAAACACCCAGCTTTCCCCAGGAGCAGGGCTTTTAACAGCAGCTCTAGCTCCATCAGAGCCGCATGTGGGATGCAGAGAGGTTACGCTGCGGGTAGATGCCGATGCATTGTTAGACTTGGCGTTGCAGGAAGGAGGGAAAAAAGCCCCCCCGTGCTCTCGCTGGGTTATTTACTAACAGATAGCAGCATGGTGTGGGAGATCCCCTCCTAATCCTGTTCTCCTGCGTGTTCCCCCTCTCTCTCCAGGCCACATGTGCTTTGTATGAGATCATGTCTGCTCCGGAGTCTGGGGCAGCAGTGCTGGGACTCTACCCGCCGCTGTTTGTGACTCTCCTGCTGCGCGTCAGCTGCACCGTGGGTGTTCAGCTACCGAAGAACCTGCAGAGCAGGGAAAGGAGGAGCAGCAGCCACGGCCCGGCCCCTCGGAGCCTCCATCCCTGCAGGTACGGCCAAGCCAGGGCGCTGGGCGGCCGGCGCGGAGGGAACGCGCCGACCCGCCATGTGGAACTCATTTTTGTTTGTACAAACACAATAGCGTGTGCTGTGGCTGTAATCGTCGGGCTGGGTAATAACACCCGGGACATAACGCCTTAGGTATGACGGCCTGACCTCTGGTGCGGTTTGGGCTTGGGGGGGGGGGGGTTGTTTTGGGGGGTTTGGGTTTTTTCGTGTGTGTGTTTTCTTCTTCAGAACACAAACTCTAAATTAGGAAGCATTAAATCAGCCGCCCCTGCAGCCGCAGGGAAAGATGTGCTTTGCAGAGCCGGGGCAGCCACGGTGCCAGAGCTCTGCCAGATTGCGTTCCTGCCGCAGCCTCCCGAAAAACCCTCGCTGGCTTTCAGGAGCGGGTCTTGGCAGGGCCCCCCCAGGGCTGGCTGGGCACGTTGGAGGCAGATGACCATTTCTTGGGGGGGGGAGGATGGCTCCGCTTCCCTGAAGGATGAGGAGGGGAAGCTGGAAAGAGCAAACTTTTTGGCTTCGTTGTGTCAATGGCTGCCGCATGTCTCTGTCACAACAAGTTGCTGCCCCTTGAGCGAGCAGCACTGGGCCACGCTGCTGTCTTCTCCCACATACAGGTGGCAGTGCCAAGCCACTGCATCTGCCTTGTCCTCCTGCGGTGCTTTCTGCCTGCTGAGGGATGGGGTCCCAAACAGCCACCACTCGGCTGCTGTGCCCCCCAGCCTGCTTGCAGCAAATGCCTTTGGGTGCGATGCTGGGCGGGCAGCGGGGTGAGCAGCACCACTTTTAAAATGTGGGTTCAGGTCCTGGCCTCTCTCTGGGGCTGGCTCATCTAGATTTGAAGAGTGTTGTAAAAATGATTTCTCTTTCCTGAGAGGCCGAGCAGCCTCAAAGGGCCGGTTGCTGAACCCAGGAAAGAGTCACCACAGCTGCTAAAAAATAATCCTCTGCTGAGCCAGGCAGCCCCGTTCAAGCACCGAAGGGTGTCTGCTGGTGCAGGGCGGTGCCCGTGTCAGTCCTGTGCATCTGCCCTCCTTAGAGAGCGAGGATGCTGAAAGGGCCCCTGCATGTGAGGCTTTCCTGGGGCTGCAGCGGAGGTGGTGGCTGCAGCCCTCTGCCAGGTCCAGGTGCGCAGGGTCCATGTCCCCTGTGGGCTCTGCATCCAGTGCAGGCTCCTGTTCCACACCACTCCTGAGCCTTGCTCAGACGTGCTGAGCGCCATCAGCTCCCGGAGGTTTCCAGCAGAGCCTTTGCCCTGGGAGAGCTGGGATACCGTGAAGACAGAGCCCGTCTTTGGCAAGCTGCAGGGCTCCCCCCTGGGAGCGAGTGGCTGTAGCCCCTGGTGCAGGGGGGGCTGCTGGGCCACTGGATGTGTCCCGTCGATCTGTGCAGGTCCTCAGCTTCTTGTGGGCGTTGGGCTGGATTGGTGCGCAGCGCTGGCTCTCCAGCTGTTGTCTGTGCCCTGTGTGGCTCCGGCTGGGGCTCCTGCGGGGCCTGCCTGTGCCCAGCAGCTCGAAGGGGGTTGTTCTTCTCTCCTGCACCTCTGAGCTACCCTGGGGATGCCTTGGTCTGTAGGAGAAAGGATCAGGGCTTCTCTCTTCAGCCTCTGTAGGTGATGTGGATATGAATGAGATACAAACAGTCCTGCTCCTGCACGCGGTGGCTCTGCTTGCCTGGCGACCCTTGTGGAGCTGCTCCAGGGCTGGGCTGGGTGCTGACATGCATCGGTCATCCCAACCGGCCACGCTGCCTACTCTGGATGCAGTGTCTGAAGCGGCACGGGTGCCCCTCAGCCTTCAGCCCAACTCCTGGTGGCTCGTCTGCCGCCGCGCAGCCCTGCTGTTGCGACCGGGGGTGCCCTCGTCCTGCAGCCAGCGGTCTGGCTGACCAGCGGGACCATTAAATCTATGGGGATGTCGGGGTTAAGCCCAGACCTGAGGCAGCGGTGGCAGGAGGTACCACGGGCTTAGTGGGGCTGGAAGGGCAGGGAGCCCTTCTCTGGAGCTGCTTCTCCAGCTACCTGCTTGCTCCCTCCACTAGCAAAATGTTTACAGGTTCCCCTGGAGCGTGGGTCAGAGCAGTGCAGAGTGCGGGGAGGGAGCTCAGCCCTCATTTTCAGTTTTATCCTCTTGTGGGTTTCCAGACTTGGGTTTTTGACAGGATATTATTAGTCTTGGGGGGGGGGGGGGGGGGAAGACTGGAGGAGCCCAAAAAGACACCAGACAAAGCAGCTGCGAGCTGAAAGAGCTCTAGCATCGCTTGACGGTTCATTTGTTAAATCCCAGAGGATTGTTTCCTCCCCTGGAAAGGCTGTTTTCTCTCCCCTGAGCGGAGCGAGTGGCGCGGTGGCGCTGGGCACGCTGAGCAGCACCCCGCCGTGCCGCTGTGCGCTCCCTCTTCACCTCGGGGAGCTGCCGCTGGCGTGGAGGTGACCTCTCCAGCAGGGAGATGTAATGAGTGGAAGCAGGTTGTTGTGCGGGATGGCAGGGCTGCTATCTGATTAGTGTTTTATTTAGACCACATGTTAGAATAAAATTAAACGAGCCAAATGCATTGGAGGAGCCGGCTGGTTAAGGCCGATCGTGGGTCGCCCTGTGGCGGCATCGCTTCCCGAGCTTGCAGCGCTCGCCCCGTCCCCTTGGGTGTTTTGCGTGGCCGCAGACTGTGGTGGCTTCGTGCAGGTCCCTGCAGCGGGAGCGGACACTTGCACTGCCTTTGTGGCTTTGGGCTCGTGCAGCCAGAACTGTCTGTTCTCGTCATGCTCTTCCCCCTTAACAGCTCCTGGAAGGGAGGCGTGGGCAGGTCCCAGCCAGACCCCGTGCCATAACGTGGGGAGCACTGAAGGGAACTCGAAGCAACTGGTTGCCTCCCAGGGAAGGAGATGTCGGAGCCAGGAATGAGTGCTGTTCCTCCAAAAGCGTCTGGACTCCAAACAGCAGAGGGGATACAAAGCAGAGCGTGCTGAACTATTGCCGGGCCCACTGCTCCATCCGTGGAGGGGGGCTGGGGCTGGTCAAGCCCGTGGCCCTCCCCACTGCTGGCCTAGGCTTCTGTCTGGCTGTCTATCCCCAGAGCGAACCATCGGGGTACAAGAGCCCCCCAGGGTCCTTGTTGGGAGAAAAGGCGATGTGCTGGCCAGAAAATCAGTAGGAACCAGCAGCTCTTCAAGGCGGACACCCTAGATGTGGGATGGGGGAGCCCCCAGCCCCTCTCCTGCAGCCCCCAGGGAGCAGCTCTGCCAGAGGCTGGTTCTCTCCTGCCGGCGCCAATAGAGGCAGCCAACTTGGTCCCAGGCTTTGCGGGGTGAAGCTGGGCAGGATTGGTCCAGAGAGGTTTCTCACTGGTCTGAGCCCACGGCTTGCATCGCTAGGGCTGGCCCAACGGTGGGTGTGCTGGCGACGCTCCGCCTCGCTCCACTGGGACCGCAGTCGGTGGGTCACATGCAGCGTGTGTGCCCTCAAGAAGGGAAGAAGCTTCCTTTGTCGCCGCTCCCCAGACATGGCCGGCGGGCAGGCGCTCTGCTGGCTTTCTCAGTGCCGCTTCTCATCTCTCCGCCTGATCTTGCAGGTGTTGGTACGGAGCCCCCGTGGCCGGGCTGTGTGTTGGTGACGCTGCCGGCTTTCGGGGAGCCCGAAGAGGTGCTGCATCGCGCTGGCTCCTGCCAGAAATCTTCTGGAGGGGCAGGGGATAGCACGTGGCTCTGCTCAGAGCCCTGTTTTCGCTGCTGCCACGTGGGTGCAGGCGGGCGGCTGCGTGCCCGTGAAGCCAGCGCTGACGGATGGAGGGGGAGCAGCCTTTGTCCAACGCGCAGAAAAACCGCGGGGATGTGAAATTCCAGCCTTGTCCCAGGAGCTGGTTACAATATCAAAGTAATTTCCTGTACGCGTTTTGAATTCTAAGTCTTCATGATATTTAAATGCCAAAGAGAGATGGTAAAGGTGAATATGATAGCTTGGCAGGAAAGGGAGGCTGGAAGACATGGGCTTTTGTTGGAAAGGAAGGAAGTGTCTATAGGACACTGTGGAAAAAGCAAACCTTGTGAATGAGCGGCTTTCGCCATCTGTCATGCAGGAGCAGCCTCTGGTTGTGTGGGGGCTTAACCTGCTGCGCTCACCTTGGGCTTTTTAGCTCTTGTTAAGGAGCAGGAGAGTCTGGAGCAGCAGGCTGGGAGCCGAAACATCAGGGAGCTTCGAGCAGAGTGGGAATCCTGCAGTGGCGTGCAGGGGCTTTGCCAGGAACAATCCCGCCTGAGGAGCCACCCAGAGCACTGGGCTGGTGCTGGGACGTCGCCTGTCAGAGCCTGTCCACAGGCAAGGAGCTGGTGGGCATCTGCTGTCTGTGAGCATCTGCCGGGAGGCTTTCTGTTGCTGTTCTCCTACATTGCAAGAAAATAAATGCCACTGCAGCTTTCTTGGACTACGTGACAGGTTCACCTGTGTGCAAGCATTGAGTTTTGAGGCTTATGGAGTTTTCTTACTCTTCAAAAATGTCAGTGGTCCTCATGCTGCTGCAGGAGGGGAGGTCTCCGAAGCTGGAGTGCAATTCAGGTTGGGCTTTGGGGGTGGTGGGCTCCCTGCCAGCAAGGGCGAAAACCCCAGGAACGGGCTGAAAGGACTGGAGATGTAGCGAATAATCAAACCAGAATTAGGTGGACCTCGTCTTGGGGCAGGGAGACTGGCTTGGTGTTCTTACCTGCAGCGCTGCATCCAGCTCTGGGGCCCCCAGCACAAAAAGGACACGGACCTGTGGGAGCAGGGCCAGAGGAGGACACGGAGATGCTCGGGGGGCTGGAGCACCTCTCCTGCGGGGACAGGCTGAGAGAGTTGGGGTTGTTCAGCCTGGAGCAGAGAAGGCTCCGAGGAGACCTTAGAGCACCTCCCAGCACCTGAAGGGACCCACAAGAAAGCTGGGGAGGGGCTTTGTACAAGGGCCTGTAGCAATGGGACAGGGGGGGATGGCTTTAAGCTGGAAGAGGGGAGATTTAGGTCAGATATCAGGAAGAAATTTGTTACTGTGAGGGCAGCGAGGTGCTGGCACAGGCTGCCCAGAGCAGCTGTGGGTGCCCCATCCCTGGGAGCTCAAGGCCAGGCTGGACGGGGCTGGGAGCAACCTGGTCTGGTGGGAGGTGTCGCCCGTAGCCATGGGTGGGACTGGGGGGTCTCTAAGGTCCTTTCCAACCCAAAGTGTTCTGTGGTTCTGGGGCTGGGTGGCCCCAGTGCAGTGATGATTTCTGCCCTAGGGAGAGCGTGCCCCAGGGACATGCTGCGGGCAGACGTACAGCCACGTATCTGCTGAGCAGCAGCACTGGCGGAGCTCTGCTGTGTGGGACCCACTCTGCAGGACCATATGGCTCCTGGGGAGCGGAGCTGCCGGGCTGGCAGAGCTGGCATGTGTCTGGCTCTCCTGCTCCAAACAGGCAGTAGTAGGTGAAGTACGCACCACACCTCCCCACCAAATGAACTGCTGCGATGAAAAAAAAGAGCCTGGTTTTTATTCCAGACTGCTGGAAGGGATTTTTGAGGTCAGAGACTTGCACTGTTGGAAGGACCTCTCTAAATGGAGCTGCTGCACGTCACTTGGCCCTTTCAGCCATGGCTGACGGGAAGGAAGGGCTCAGCCAGCGCGGGAGCTGCGTGCCCTGCAGCAGCTCGGGCTGCCTCTGGCTGGGCGAGAAAACTCCGAAGGCCTGGGCAGCCAGACTCCGGAACAGTGAAACCAGGACTGTTACGTAGACTGGCAGATTGGCACGGACAGATGGTGGAAGAATGCTTCCACCTAAGGTTTTCTTTAATTAGTAATTAATTCCTTGTTGTCCTGTAGTCTTCGTGATGCAGGGATGCTTAAAGGATGCTGGAAGACTCTCTGCCAGCCTGGGCTCTTCCCAAGAGCGGAGCAAGCTGGCGCAGCAAGAATTTGTGCTTCCGCTTTTCCGTTTGCCGTGGCTAGTGGAGCCCAGTGGCTGCTCTGTGGGCTCACCCGGATCGGTTTTGCAGGGCAGACCTGAGGGTCCTGCACTATCCACCCCAGGGGTCCATACCCTGCTGCCTGACTGGCTACCATGTGCCCCCTGCACCAGAGCGGTGCAGGACCAGCCAGCTCCTGCTCTGGCTCACAGGGGATGCAGCGCAGGTCTCTTGCTTTGCGCACTAGACGTGGCTGTGCCAAGCAGAAAAGCAAACCTGCGTTCTTCTACTTGTTTCCTTTCCTGCTCCTCATGATTTTGTCGTGGGCAGGTGCTCAGCTTTGGCCCTTAAGGATGCTCTGCTTAGGGGAGCAGGTCCTCTGGGTGCTTTTGCTGGAGAACCCCAGCCCCAGCTCCTGATAAAACAGATGAGCGTGGTACAAAACTGCCCAAAGCCTCAGGTCTGGTGTGGCGAGGTGCATTGTCTGTGTGTACGGTGGTCAGGGCTCATTTTCTGTTGTTAGTCTCAACTTGGGCTGTGCCAGACGTGTGACTGGGTGTCCTTCATTAAGGCAAGCTGGGCTCTGTGGGGCTCCTGCAGCTGCTGGAGGACGTGGCTGCAGTGGAGCCCTGTGGTTGCTTTCACCCTCCAGCCTCCTGGGGCTTGGCGGGGGTGGTGGTCCCTCCAAGCACTGGTCCCTTGTCACGGCAGCTTGGCCTGTCCCTACAGGAAGCCAAAATAGCAGGAATACAGCTCATAAGCTGCAAGACCTTCGTGTGGAGACACTCCTACTAAATGATGTTTTCTTTGTGTGTGTGGTAACTACATTCCTCTTGCTTGTATTGAAGGCTAAGATTTATCCATTGCTAATATTTGTTTTGTTTTGACAGGATAATGTATGTTTCCCATATGCTGCTCTGTGCTCACAGCAAAATAATCCCTACCTATAAAATATTAATGCAAAAAACCCCTCCTTAAAGTAGTTCTGGACTTCTTTACTTTTCAGTCTATTGTCTTGGATCACTTTAACGGGAAACGTCACAGCATAAATGGAAGTAGCAGTGAGTTATGGGCTCGCTCCCTCCAGCTAAAGCCCTCGCATAACTCATCCCGTCCTCAAGCACCTGAACGCCTCCCGCGTGTCCCCGCACTCCCCGGGCAAGAGGTTCCCTTGCCCGCCACCCCATGACCTGCCGCCACGGGCAGGGCTGCAGGCAGGGCAGGCAGCCCACCCGGACCTGACCGCCGTGCTTCTCTCCCCAGCTGCGCCGTGGAAACGCTGAAGGTCATGCTGGCCCGGGGGGGCAGCGAGGAGGTGGCCAGGGCCGTGGGCAATGCCAGCGGCTGGGAGCTGATGGCAAGTCCGGAGAGGCACCACGACGGGATCGCCGTGCTCGCCCGGTAAGGTGGTGGTGCCACACGCTGGTTCGCCGCTATTCCCTTTAGTTTTGGTGCAAGAGCTGCACCGTGGCTGTTGGGAGTGGGACAGCAAGCGGGGAGGGGGAGCTGCCGTGCCCGCCGGCTGGTGGTGCTGCCATGCCTGCTGCCCCTGCGTCCCCAGCACGTCCCTTGCTCGGGCTGGGTGGCAGCTCTCCAGCCACGTCACCCAAACCTTCACTGCCCTCAGCTGCTCTGCTGTGCTCTTGCCACAGCTCAGGCTCCCTGTTCCCTCCTAACCAAGGTGTGACGGACACGAAAAGGTTTCGGATAGAAACTTCTCACACACACACACCCTTTTGCTGCTCCTAAAATGTCCTTGTGGTTCATTGAGTATAGCAGCAGCATTTGATCCCTGCAGGCGGCCGGCTGGGCTGCCTGTCCTTCCCACGGCGGCTGCGCAGCCTGGTGCCAGCGGCAGTGAGCTTGGCGCGAGTCGGCGAGGCCGAGGGACAGCCACAGACCATAGTTCGGTTCGGCAGAGCCTGGTTCAGCCGGGGACTTCACTGTCCCTCCACCCAAGGCTGTTAATAGCTCTTGGATGGCCACGGAGGAGATGAGCGGTTTGGGATTTTCCAGTATTTGCAGAAGTGCTTTATTGAGCCTCCCAAACACTTGAGAGCGCCTCATCCAAAACAAAACCCGTCCCTCCTGGCCAGGGTCTGCCAGAACAGGCTCCTGCCAGGGTGCCCAGCACACATCAGGCATGGGCTGAGGTCCTGCCCTGCATTTCCGAGCGAGTGGGTGGTAGGAGGGGACAATGCCAGGCCAGGGCCACCGGCTTTTCTGTCCTGGATGTCAACATGTGTTTCTGCACAGCAGCAGGATGCAGAGGCGCGAAAGGCGGGACTGCCTGAGGCTCCGCTGCTGCTCAAAGTGCCCCAGGCTGCAGCTGCCCACCCTGTGCATGGGAAGCGGCGGTGCCCAGCAGAGGCACGTTGCGGCAGCCCACTGGTGCCCCACGGCATGGGGCTCGGTGCCAGTACCTCGCTGTGCTTGGCAGTTTTCAGACCTCTGGGCAGGGGGGTCTCACCAACTACTTTGAAGCCCCCCCCGGGGTCCGGAAGCCACCTGTAGCCCCCAGTGCAGGCAGGCGGTGTGGGTGACACATGCCACTTCTCTTGGTAGTGCGATGGCACGACACGCCGGCCCCCGGCTCCCCTTGATCGTGAAGAACCTTATCCCGACACTGAGCAGCGTCTTTGACAGCCAGAGAATCACCACCACCGCCTTCTTCGCCGAGGTGAGCAGGGGGCGTCGCGGGGAGGTGCAGCGTGGCCGAGCCACCGCTGCGGGGTGGCCCTTGGCCATCCACCCAACTCTCCCTGCCTGGCTGGAGAGCAGCTGGGACGAGGGTTACGCGGCAGCAGGGCTCTGCCTGTCCTCCTCGGCTTCCCGACCCTCTGGTAGAGGGGATGGCAGAGAAGCGCTCGCAGGAGTCCAACTCTGAACACATCACCGCCATGAGCCAGCAAACCGTAACTCCGTCCTTACGTACCACCCTGAGGAATGAAGTGACTCAAGTCCTTTCCCCTCGCCGGCAGCGCAGCCAGCAGACTGTAACACTATCTCTCCGTACATACCACCTTAAAGCCCTGGGCCACTCGAGGAGTTTTTGTTACATAAAGGAGCACCTTATGCCAACAATGCAGAACTATATCCCCCCTTATAAACCACCTTTTAAATTCTCAGCTGCTTAAGCAGCCTGGGATTAAGGCACTGTTTTTATTTTCTGTTTGGCTGGGGGAGCTGCTGGCCCGGCTCCTGGAGCCTGTCCCAGAATCTGCTTTAGTTTTGGAGTGTGGTTGGCTCTCTGCATCCTTAAAGGGTTTAAAATAGCAGCTTTGCCTCACCGTGGAGCTGGAGGGGAAGGAAGCAAATGCCTGTGTCTCCCTCTCTCTCAAAACTGATGAGGTGAGAGCGCAGTCCCTTTTCTCCCGGCCGTGCCAGTGACGGAGATGACAGAGGGGAAGCAAGGAGGGGAACGGCCACAGGGCCGGCGCAGCGGGAAGACGGGCAGCACGGGGCCGGTGTTCGGCAGCCTCTGCTCCCCCAGCCTCCGGGGTCCCCTGCACGGTGGCAGAGGTGCAGCTGCCCCCCCAGGATAGCTGTCGCTGCCTCATCCCAGCAAGATGGGGGGCTCCGTGCCAGCCCATGGGACCCAGGAGAATGCCACTGGTGGGTGCCCGCAGCCCTGGCTGCCCACAGCCATCCAGCCCCAGCTCTGTGCTCGCACAGTGGTGCCTGCCTGTGGGTCAGGCTCTGGGGTTCTGGGTCTCGTGTCATGGGTCCCTCTGGGCTCCTAGCCTCCCAGTGGTGCCAGCAGGTGACTGGGCACACATGGGGAGTCCCCTGCCGCAGCTGGAGGCCAGAGGGGAGCTCTGGGGAGAGGGAGTGACCACACCAGGGCAGCCACGCTGGCACCCACGAACCCAGAAGTGCCCCTTCAGCACTGGGCTCCTGCTGGACCCCACCACTGCTGGTGGCTAAGCCTCTGCTCAGTAAAGCACAGCCTGATCCATCTGGGAGGAGCTGAGCCCCACCGGTGAGGGCCAGCGATGCTCCTTGGAGCACATCCCGCTCCCGTATGTGGCTCTCCCCACCACCCAGGGGCTTGGCTGGAGGGTCGGCAGGAGAGCAGCCCTGCCATCTCCAGCCAGGTGTCCTGCATGTGTCTCCTTGAGCTCCTGCCTGGCCAGCTCCTCCCAGAGCGCTCCGGGAACCGGGAGCTGCTCGCCAAAATCCCTGTTTCTGCTGCTCAGTGCTGGGGATGCTGCCGGGGGCTGTGGGGGCTGCGGCTGCCCCTGCACCGCTCAGGAAGGGCAGCTGGCTGTGCTGCTGGCCACCCCGCAGCCCAGGGGATGCGCTTTGGTCCTCTGGCCCGGTCAACACCCCAACTTCTTCATAGCCCACCCCATCGCAGCTGGCAGGCGATCGATCTCAGGGCAAGGATTCAGCTTTCATGTAGGTTCTGTGGGTTTCTCCCAGCTGTTGGTGCTCACCCGGGCTTCCCCCTTTTTCCCAACTTGGGGTCCTCAGTTTTCTCAATTTACATGTTACAAATTGTTACAAATTCCCTAAATCTGAGTGGCGCAGGGGCTGTGGGTTCCCCTAGCATGCAAATATGGAGTGAGGGCCTGAGGGGAACCAGGGGGCAAAGCAACTCTGCTGGAGGTCTTCCCCAGGGTAAAGGAATAAGAGTGTCTGAAGCCTGGCCATCATCTCCCTTGTGGTTTGTGTGGCGCCTGTCCTGTTGATGCTGAGACTCTTCTGCTTTAGCTCCTCAATAGTAATGTGGTGAATGACCTGATCCTGCTGGAGACCATGATGGATAACATGACGGGGAGGCAGAAGGACAGCTGCATGTTGGTGCGGATGCTAGCGCTCCGGGGGCTCGGCAACATCGCCTCTGGCTCGCCAGATAAGGTGAGAGCGAGCGTGGTGCTGCTCAGCCGGGGAGTCCTGGCCGAGGCTTGGTGGGAATAGGAGGCAGGAGATGCTACCATCTACCAGGAGATGCTGCTCATCAAAGACAGGGTGGGTGCTGGGGTGGCTGGTGGCCCTGCCTACTTGCCCTTTGGCTACTGCATCTGCCTACTCCAGAACCGTGGTGACAGTGGTCCTGTGCATCACTACCTCTGCAGGCAGGCGCTGCTCTGGTTCAGACTTCTGAGTGCTTTAGGAGACACCTTTATAAAAGCCTGGCTTGGGAGGAAAGCCTGGTCTCCTCGGGGGAGGCTGGCTGGCCTGAACAAGCCAGCTCACCCGTGGGGCTGCCCACGCAGGCAGCAGCATCGTGCCTGTGCAAGACCTGCGAGCCCATCACTCTTCCCTGCTGCTGCGGTGCTTTTGCTGGCAAAGAAATGGATCCTTAAAAGCAAAGCGGTCCCCTGTCCCAGCAACAGGGTTTAGGCAGGCAGGAGTCGGTATCCCCACTCTCCGAAGTGCTTGCTCTGCGGAGCACCCTGTGGGGAGGGCAGGCACAGGGTGCTCTGTGCTCGCAGCTCTTCACCTTGAGGATGCGTGGTGGTCCAGGTGCACCTCGCAGCCAGGACGCAGTGGCTGGCCCCCCCTTTCCTGCCCAGGAGAGGAGCTGATGCCACAAACCCTGCAGATGTGGGAGCATTGGGCTGCCTGGAGCTGCCGGCCCAGCCCCGCAGCTCTCCGTACCCGACAGCTGATTGGCGGCAGTGGGGGGCTTGGCAGGCACCCCGCTCCTGTCCTTGACTGTGCCAAAGCCCAGGAAGAGGTCACGGTGGGCCAGCCCAAGGCAGGCGGTACACTACCATGATCTGCTGCTAAAATATACATAGCTACTAAAAATACCATTCTGTTGGCATATCCCAGTCGGAGCCGCTGCTCTACCAGCATCTGGCACTCTGAGCTGCGAGCGCTGCCTCGGGGAAGCGAGAAACCGGGAGTGCTCAGTGCAGCCCGGCGAGGATGAGGAGGGCAGCGCTGAGCCCGTGCAGTTGGGGTGCTGGCAGAGACGAGCTGTCGCCGGCTCCACCGCTCACCCCAGCCGGAGCGCAGCCGCCTTTCCAGCCCCTCGGGAGAGCTGCGGATGCTCCTGTCTGTGATCCGCTGGGGCAGCCGGGAGCAATGCCGGGCAGGTGCAGGTCTGGGAGGGCTCCAGGGCTCCTACCATCCCAGGTGGCCCAGGGACAGCGGTCTGTCTGTCCATCCTTGTGCCTTCCCAGCTACGCTCCGTAAGCCATGGGTAGCATGGCTTAGTTTGCAAAGCCGAGCGCTTAGAATTAAGTGATGGCAGACTTAACGTGGCTTACGCAAACTGAATTTCCCCCTTTGCTGTGTATGCACCAGCTCTGATTACACAGTGAAATACTGCGTTGATGGTTCCAGCGGGAGGGGAACTGGTGACTGTGGTAAGTGGTTACCACGCACAGTAACTGGCCTCTGCAGAAGATGCTTTACCCGGGGCAGTCGTAATTTAAGTTTTCTTTCAGCTCTTTCTGGCTGGAAGGGCAGCATGGGGCAGGAGCCTGCTGCGGAGCACCCAGGGGACGTGTCCCTGCCAGCCCCCCTGCCAGGCTCACCCTGCCAGGACCACTTTTCTTGACGCTTCCCTTGCAGGTGAGGAAGCACGGGGCCACGCTCCTGGCGTCCATGGTCAATGGCATGGATGACAAAGACGACCCGCACAACCTGGTTGCGCTTGAGGCCATGTCCAGTCTCTCCAAGCTCCTGGATCATGTAGAGGAGAGAGACATCCAGTCCATGCTCCTCCACATCGCCATCAGGATCCGGCCCTTCTTTGACAGTGTAAGGCAGCGCCCTGGCTGTGCCAGGCAGGGCGAGCTCGTGCCTTTGCCCGGCACATCTGAAACGGCTCCTCTGCCGAGCCAGCGCCTGCTGAACAGAGGGCACGTGCGCAGGTGCTGCGGGGCACATCCCTGGGGCTGGGGAAGGAGGTCTGGGAGCTCAGTGCTGGCTGTGTAAGGACACAGGGTGGTTGGGAAGCGGAGGTGCCCGTTGCATGGTCTGTCGGACCTTGATTTCACCAGGTAGCGAGTGTGGGGTTGAGCCAGAGCTGGTTTGTGCGAGTGTCCTGGGGCAGAGTGAGGCCGGGGAGAGGGGAGAAGTTGTCCGTGGGTGTCCCAGCCGTCCCAGCCATGGGCAGTTTTGGTATTTCCTGGTGAAGAACCATCTAAAGTGGTTTTCAAAAACAAACAGAAAAGCTGAGGTCCTGCACTGAGGAGCAGGGCAGCCAGGGAAGGAGGTGCCGAGGGTTCAGGACAGACGGCAGCGTTTTTCCTGCTGCTCTGAAGCCCTCCAACCTGAGAAGCAGGGTGGTGGGTGGTGGGAACAGCCATGCCAGTCGTATCCCCCAAGGCAGGAGATACCTAGTGCAGGTCGGTTCCCGCTGGACCCTGCTCATCCCCTCTGCCCACAGGAGCAGCCTGACCTCCGCCAGTCATCCATCGTGCTTTTTGGCAACCTGACCAAGTTCAGCGAAGACAACTGCGAAGTCTTCTTTGAGCAGATCCTGAACGGGCTGGTGACACTGCTGCTGCACCTCCAGGACCCGAAGCCGGAGGTTGTCAAAGTGAGTGCCCTGCTGCCCACTTTGGCTGGCTGGAACAGGGGTCCTCTGCCTCAGCGCAGGGATCCTGCGAGGTGCTGAGCTCTCGAGTGCATGCTGCAGCCTCCCCTCTCTGTGCTGCAGGCCTGCAAGTTTGCTCTGCGCATGTGCGGCCCCAACATGGGCTGTGAGGGGCTCTGCGACATGTTCCTCAACCACCTGCGGGAAGACAGGAGCCTGCACTACGGCGAGTTCATGAACAACGTCTGCAAACACCTGGTGAGCAGCCGCCAGTGCCCGTGGCACCGGTGCCGGCACTGCCCACGGGGCTCGGTGCAGCCTGGCAGGGCTCAGGCAGGGGCTGCTGGTCCATAAGGTCCTCAGGGTCCTGCCCTTGCGTCCCCACTGGGCACTTTTCCAGGCTCAGGTGTGTTCCTGGGCTGCCCTCAGCCTCCCCGGGAGCTTCTGGCTTCCAGGAGATGGTGCCAGTGCTGCAGGCAGCCAGTCTCACATCCTGCGTGACTTGTGCGGTGGCTCTTTCTCTCCTAGATGCAGACCTACCCTGAGATGCTCAACCGCCTGATAGTAACCAACTTGTTCTACTTCAAGAGCAACTGGGTGGACATTCGAGCGGCAGCACCCATGTTCATCGGTGAGGCTGCTGGGGCCCCGCTCCCAAGCTGCTCCTCAGGCTTTGCGGGGGTGTCCACTCCCCAGATGGTGTGCACACCTGTCCCTGTTGTCCCAGGAATGCTTTTTGTCCCTGGCTCTGCTGAGAGGGTGCTGGTAACGGCCAGGTCATCTGGTGCTCCCGTGTCCCGCGGAAGCAAGGCCTGCACCTTGCCGTGCCCGGCCTGGGGACGGGTGCATGTGCCATGTGCCCCAGAAACTTCTCTCCAGCCACGTGCCGCTGATGCTGGTTGGGTGCAGTGTCTGCATGACCATCCGAGGTGGAAAGCACGTGGCCAGGTCATGCCGTGGTTTGGGTGGCCGCCTGCCATGGGCAGTGCCTCTACAGACCCTGGTTTGCAGCAGGAGTGGGCTGCCTGCGGGCTGCACAGATGATGCCTTCTATGGGGCCTGGACCAGCTCGGTCCATCGCTGTAGAGGTCCCCAGGGTCATTGTGCAGCAGGCAGGTGAGGTGAGCAACGCGGCCAGATGAGCTGCCTCAGCTCCGTGTGTTGCTGCGGTTCCTTCTTTCTGGGGAGGGAGGGTCGTACCCAGCCTTGCTTTTACCCCTTGGGGATGGTGTGTGTGTGGAGGTTTTGCTGCTCTCAGCACAGTGCCGTGCTTGCGTGTGCCCCGTGATGCTCTAGGATAAGTTGCTAGAGCTGCAGGCAGCAGAAATGCTGGCAGGCATCTCCTTGAGGTGCATGTTAGGGTGCTGCACGTACAACAGCCATGATGGCCCTTCCCTGAGCGGTTGTTGTGGGGTTTCCATTGAGTCCCCGCAGCAGGCGCTGACGCAGCAGTCAGCGAGCTGGCGCCTGGCAGCGTGGCACCATTACCTGTCTCCTCAGATGTGGGGCTCCGTGGTGGAATCCAGACCGAGCCCTGACTCTGAAATTCTTCCTCAGGCTTCCTCGTGCTGCATGTGGACGAAGACCACTGTCAGCAGGTGGACCTGGACCAACTAATTTCGGGTGAGTAGGTGCTGCCACCCGCGGTGTTCGCTGCTGGGGAGCGGGGACTTGCCTCTGCCCACTGGAGCTGGAGCTGAGCCCCACGAGACACGGCTCCCAGGCTCCACCACTGCTGTGCCCGAGGCTCCCGCTCAGCCCTCCGGGATGGGACAGCCTGGGGCAGCCCCCTGCACCCTGCCAGGACCGGCCATTGCAGAGGAATGAGGCTACAGCAGGATCCCACTCCCTCCCAGATGCGCGGGTGCAGCGAGATCCAGTGTTGGCCCCCAGGCAGCCCCCAGCTGCGTCCCGGGGGAGCTGGGGGACATGAGGAATGTCCCTGACCCCCCGGTCAGCACAGGAAGCCAGAGCTGTGGCCAGGCCAGGCCCAGCCCCTGCAGGCAGCAGGGCCGGGAGGGGCCGGGGCTGCAAAGCCACGGTGCTGCGAGGGGCTGAGCGGTCAGAATCGTAGCGTCGTTTAGGTTGGAAAAACCTTGAAGATGCTCAAGCTCAACTGTTACCCCAGTGCTGCCAAGCCTGCTGCTAAACCCTGCCTCCAAGGCGGCGGGGGGATGCTGAGCCGGCATTTGCTTTGCACCCTGCAGGCACCCCAGGGCCAGGGTGGCAGCTCGCCCAGGAGCGGGGTCTGCTGGCAGGTGCCCAGCCAAGCCCGAGCCCCCCTTATGGCACGGCCCCTCCGCAGGCTGTGACATTGGGGCGGGGGGCTCGCGGTGGGGCTCGTGGGGCATTATTTGCAGTGGCTTAGGGTAAGCAGGAGAGACTCGCAGCATCTGTAGGTAACGCGTTAACCGTCAAACGGCAGAGTTAGGGCTCATTACGAAGGGCTAATAAAAAGTCAACTTGAAGCTGGTGGCATTTTGGAGCAGAGTTAAGTAATTTTCCTGGATTTCAGGGATTTTTTCCCTGTCACTAGTGACCTCATAGTATATAGTAATGCATGGAAACTTTTGGATTGTTCCAAGGGAGCTTAAAAAACACTAAAAAAGGAAAAACTATCTTTCCGTTGGCTCCCCAAGCCCTTCCAGAAGAAAGAGGCCTGTCTGTTTGAAACAAGTGAAAGATAATCTGCCTGTGTGTGAGTAATCGCTGGAGCGAGCGGGGCTGGATTGGGTTGCGCGAGCTTCCCGTGTTGAGTGGCTCGGCTGCACGGGGTCCGGGGGGGGGCTTCGGCCTTACACCCACCCCGGGCCACCCCGCACCGGGCTCGGCGAGGCACGAGGTGCCACCGGCGGGCACGTCAGCGGCGGGGGCCTGGCTCGCCACAGGAGCTGGGGGGCCAGGGGGAGGCAAGGGCTCTCCTGCGCCAGGTAAACAAGCTACTGGAAAAATATTATTATCCTTTTACTGCTAGGAAAAACTACCTGGATTGTTTTCTTACTACCGGGAGCCGTTCCAGGCATTAGGAAATCGTGCTGATAGGGGAGGCTTGGCTGGGCGAGTGTCTGCAGGGCTGTGGGGGCTCAGCTCCCAGCTCTGTGTCCCGTCCCCTTCCCCCTCCACGCTGGGGCCCTTCCCCTCCCCAGGGCAGCAGGGCAGGAGCCCCACCAGCTTCAACCCTGTGCCTGGAGACCCCCCCAGCCTGGTCCCATCACCCTGGGGCACTGGGCCAGCAGGAGCCGCACACAGCACCGTCCTGCTACCTTGGCTTCGGTCCCAGGGCTGTAGGGTCCATGGGGTGGGGGAGGGGCACACAAAGAGGAGCTAGGGTGCCTGTTCACCCCTGGGGTGTGGGCACTAGAGCTAGCAGAGGGGCTCTGCACCCCTGGGGCCGGAGTGGATTTTTCTCCTTCCTTCTGTAACGGAGCAAAGCCAGGACGTGGCTGAGCCGTGGCAGGGTCCCTGGCTGGGGCAGGGGTGGGTGGCCACAGCCCTGCAGCCACCAGCATCTCTGTGCTCTGCTCCTTCCAGCTCTGAACCTGCTCCTGAAGGACCCCGTCCCCGCCGTCCGCGTGAAGGTGGCCGAGACGCTGGGCCGCCTCGTCAGGATCCTGTGAGCCCCGGGGCACCCCGGCTCCACCACAGCAATAGTTGGGTCGGCTCCTCGCCACCAGCCCCACAGCTTGGGGCATCCACGGGCACTGCCACGTCTTCCTGCATTGAGCACCCACCTGGGGCCCGGCTCGCCTGCCTCCGCGGCAGCACCATCGTCTTCCTCTGCTCTCACCAGCCTGCGGGAGCCTGCCCGGTCCAGCACCTTTGCAGCCCGCCTCCAGGACCTGCTCAGCCTGGCCATGACATCACAGCAGCTGGAGGACACGGTGGGCACGACGCGGCTCCTCTCTGCAGGCTGCTGTGCAGCACCCGGGTTGTCCTGTGGGTTGAGGGTCCTGGGCAGGGGGCCTTGGTGGCAGGACATGGTGTGAAGGGGCTGCAGCTGCCCTGGGGCCATGGGCAGGTGGCATCCCGGGGCTCCCCACGTGGCTCCCACTTAACTGGGAGCAGGATGGAGCCCGACCCCCCCCGGCTGCCACTAGCCCCTGGTCCCACCCTGCTGCTCCCCGATGCTGAACACGGGGCCCTACTGGATGAATGTGACCGTCCTCTCGACACATGTGTACATAAATGTATTTTTAAATAAAGCTCTTTGCTCCTCACAGCGTTGTGGTGGGGTGAAGGAGAGGGGTGCCCCCCTGGCAGCTGTGGGAGCTGGTGTCTTGGGAAGGGATGCAGGGGTGTGGGGTCTGCTGGGATCCCCTTTGGAAAAAGGTGCTGGGTCTGTTCTCCACCCTCTTGCCCAAGGGGAAGCCCAGTACTGGCCCTGGCTCTACACCTGCCCCCTCCACCCCCCGAGGTGGTCCTGCCACAGCTCCCCCTGCTCCTTGTCACAGGTTCTTTTTCTCCCTCAGGTTCAGTTCCTGCTGCTCCTGGCCCCGCTCTGCTCCCCGGGCTCCTTCGCCGGGCTGCAGGTGCTACACAGGGCCTGGCAGCAGCTGAGGGACGTGTGGGGTGGCAGTGGTCCCATAGCATGGCTCGGCCCCGTCCCGGCAGCGCTTCTTCTCAGCGCTCAGCAGTGACATCCAGCAGGGCTTGCAGTGTCAGGGGCAGTCCTGGTGTCAGTAAGGCTCAGAGTGAACAAGCCAGATCAGAGAAGACCTGTTGTTTGTGCCCAGTGCTGCAGGTGGGGCAGAGGCCACCTGGGGTTTGGTGGCAGGAGGTGTCCTGTAAGCTCTTGGTCCCGGCACGGCACGGTGGCACCTGTAGGCTCTGGTGCTTCCTCAGCTGCTGCCTCTTCCATTGCTGTGGGACAAACCTTCAGCCCTACCTGCTCCCTGGGCTGGAGCAGCTCCCACAGCCCTCGTGGTGGCAGGATTCCTGGGATGACTGGGCAGGGAGTTGGGCTGCACCAGGCCCTCTAACCAGCCTCAGGGGGGCAACGAGGGGGTCCCCTTCCTGCGCTCCCCCCCTCCCAGCCACCTTCAACTTTGGAAGCCGTAGGTGGGCGCTTTGCATCGGGTTTGGTGGCAGCCCTGGCCCATGGCCCCACTCTGGGATGAGCCCAGGTGCTGTGGGACCCCACAGAGAGGGTGCTACGTGCTGGGGGGGCCACGCTGGCTCCCGGCAGCCCCCGGCCACGTGGGTGTGTGGACCAGGGAGGGTCCCAGCTGGATCCCCCCAGGGCCTGGCACGGGGAGGGACAGTGCCTGTGGCCATCGCTGAGCTCATGCGTGGGATGAGCTCACAGTGCCCATGGGGATCCTCCGCTGGGACCATGGGCAGGGGGAAGCCAGGCCCTGTGCCCCCCACTGGGGTGACCCCAGGAGCTATGTGGGGTGATGCTGGGGTTACCATGGAGCTGGGGGCCTAGTGCATTTTGGCTGGGGCTAGGGCTGGCTGCTGGCTGTGTCTGTGCTCTGGCTGCACGCGGGGCAGCGGGTGTCAGGGGTCCCACTGGAGTGGAGACCCTGAGGAGGGCTGAGACACACATCTGATTGTCCTTCCTTCCACCCCATCACCTGCCCCTGCCTTGTCCCACCACCCTTCCCTCCAGCTGGGATAGGCAGGATGGCAACCGCAGCCCAGCTCTCCAGCACACGGCCACTGCGGTGGGGTGGCTTCCCCGCAGGGATGGGGCTCAGCCAGGGCTGGGACAGGACAGACCCCATCTGCCCAACCCCCATCAGGCAGGAATGGCTCCGGGGAGCTCCCACAAGAACCCCGTGGAAAGGCAGCTGTGCTGGCCGGTGCGCACCACGCTGGGCTGGGGGAGGCATCAGCCGTGTGTCCCCCCCAGCCTCAGCCCAGCCTGGGCTGAGCCGGCAATGCAGGAAAAGCGCAGGATTGTGTCCAAAAGGTTTAATGAGAAAGGCCACAGAAGTCCGGGAGCAGGAGCGGGAATGACCTTCCCAGCAGAGCGCGGTGGTCCCGGTGCTGCCCCTTGCCCGCTCTGTGGTTGGGCTGGGGGTGCGCGGGTGCCAGGTGGCACCTATGTGTAGAGCCGGATGGTGCCATCAGCACCGGACGAGAAGACCCAGGGCTGGGTGGGGTGGAAGATCACGTCGAGGACAGCCAGGTCCAATGTAATCACATGGCCCTTCAGCACCTTCACGGGCACCAGCAGCGGGTTCTGCAGCAGGTCGCTGCGATGGAGGGGACAGGTCAGTGCAGGGCTTTGCCCCACCCCCCACCCCGACCTCCCTGGGGTACCCCCAGAGTCACCCCCCCCCTGCAAGCTCTGCTTCATCCCCCCTGACCCCGGTGTGGGCAGCACCGCACCCTCCCTGCCCAGCAGGGCTCTGCCGTGCTGCCGCGTGCCAGAGAAGTGACCCGACACCGAACCCCTGTGCCTTCCCCCCCTGCTACCTACTTGTAGACCATCCCGTGGCAAACTATGACGGTTCCGTCGTCCGAGCCCGAGGCGAAGAGCGGGTAGTGCTTGTGGAAGGCCACAGCCCGCAGCGCTTTCTTGTGGTGCCTGCAAAGGCGGTGTGCATGATGCCAGGGGGTGGGGGGTGCGCTGCCCCTGTCCCGACGCTTGGCCAGGGTGCCTGGCTTTGCACATGGCCAGGCTTTATGGACCCCGAGCTCTGCCATGAATGACCGTGTGCATGGGATGGGAGAGGGCAACTGGGACAGACTGGGACCCGCTGTGGGCAGCTCAGATCAGCCCAGCACCTACTGCCCTAGGGGCTTTGCCCCACCGTGAGCCCCAGGAGAGCTGTGGTCACCCCCACCCCAGCACACGAGAGTGTGAGCCACCAACGTGCTGGGAGATGGCTGCTCCTGGCACGGCCCTGGCAGGCTCCATCCTGCTGCCAGGTCCCAGGAGAAGGAACAACTCTGGGAAGACGCCCCATGGGGTTTAGGGGGGCTGCGGGCAGGTTAATGGGGAGCAGGCAGAGGCTGGCCAAGGCCCTGGGGCTCACCGTAGCAGCTGGTAGGGTCTGGTGGAGAGGTCCAGATCGAACCAGGCCAGCTTGCTGTCGTAGCTGCCGCAGATGATGTTGTCGCCTGTGAGAGAGAACAGGGTCTTTGCGGGGTTGCCAGCAAACCCCACGGTGACCTGCCAGCACCCAGAGCCCTGCCTGCACCCCAGTGGAGCACCACACTCCACACCAGCTTACAAGACCTGGCAGCTCCTGGGGAGCGCACAGGCCACGTACCTCCAGGGTGAATGGCCATGCTGGACACCCACTTGCAGTTAGCCATCAGCTTCTTGGTGAGCTCCTGCTTGAGGAGATTGTAGATGCGGACGTAGCGCTGGGTGGCCACGAAGAAGTAGGGCCGGATGGGGTGAAAGAGCACGCACTGCACCAGCCCCTTGCTCTTGCGGAAGGGATTCTGGCTCCAGCGCTTGCTGGTCTGGTGAATCAGCACTTGCATGTTGCTGTTGTCAGACACGACACTGGCGAAGTAGTCGCCTTTGCCATGCCAGGTCACCTGCTTCACGGCCTGTGGAGAGCAGGGAGGGGGACAGCCACGGGTCAGATCCATCAGTGGGACTGCCCCACACCTCCCCAGGGAGCAGCCCCCCACCCAGCCAACCTGGCTCCCGCAGGGCCTCCTCATCCCTACCTTGCTGTGCTTCACAACCAGCCGGATGCCTTTTCTGTGCTCCTCCACAGTGGCTGTCACCCACTGGATGGGCTGGACCCGCTCCTCCTCCGGTGCCACGTAGGACTCAAGCAGCTGGTCAGTGGCCCCATAGAGCAGCTTGTCCCCGAGGCAAGGGTTCACCAGCAGCACCGACTGCTCCCTGTAGCGCGGGGTGAGCAGATGGATCAGGGCACCGCCGAGGAGAGGCAACCCCTCCGCAGGCCCTGTACCACCATGGGATCATTGAAGCATTTTGGTTGGAAAAGACCTTTAAGAGCATTAAGTGCAACCATTAACCCAGCACTGCCAAGCCCAATGCTAAACCATGTCCCCAAGCATCACGTCTGCACCATTTTTTGAACACCTCCAGGGATGGTGACACCACCATGTCCGTGGGCAGCCTGTTCCAATGCTTGATCACCCTTCCAGTGAAGGCATTTTTCCCAGTATCTGTCACAGCACTCTCCAAGCTAGCCAGCTGCAACAAGATCCTTTACCATCTCATACCAGCATACTCTTCACGCCAGTCTCTCTGCTGCCTTTTAGTCTGACCTCATCCACAACAAGTGTTTTCTCTCTTCTTCCTCTCTCCACTTCTCCCTCAGCTGCTCTCCCTTCATTGCTCAACCACTTCACTTAACCAGCCACACCTGCACCTTATCTACATCGGCCAACCCACCGCCCCTGAGGCCAGCCCACAGTTGTATATTATCAATGCTAATTAACCCAGCTTCATCCCTCTACAAATATCCAATCTAAACCTCCCCTGGTGCAACTGGAGGCTGTTTTCCTTGTTTTGTTGCTTGTTACTTGGGGGAAGAGACTGACCCCACCTGCCCACAGCCTCCTATCAGGCAGCTGCAGAGTGAGAAGGGTGGCCCCAGCGCTGAGCCAGGGCCACAGGGAGGGACACATGGGACTCTGCTGACAGCCTGGCCCTTCCGCAGGCCAGCAAAGAGAGAACACGGTGGAGCTCTGCCTTAGCCCAAACGCCCCAGGGAGGATGGTGGGGACTGACTGGCTCTTCCACAGGATGATGAGGGCCACCAAACGAAGCAGGAGGCAGGCTCACAGCGAGCAGAGGTGGCTTTGCACATTGCAGTGTGGCCACCCTCGCTGCTGGAGGCTGCCACAAGTTTACCACGAGGTGATCCTGGGAGGCTGGACAGGCTTTGGGAGAGGAAATCCTGCAACCGCTTCCAGCTCTGGGAGCTCCCAGCTGGAGGATGGAGAAGGCCATGCCGGGACACTCACACGCAGATGGCCACCAGGCAGATGGTGGGGTTGGGGTTCCAGGCAACGCTCTTCACCACACCACCCACAGGCAGGGTCTTCATGCAGCGAGCCGTGCACACCTCCCAGAACCGCACTGTGCAGTCATCGGAGCCTGCGGGACAGGGCAGGGTGGGCCAGGGCTGGGCATGCTGGGCCAGGGGCTGCCACAGCTTAGCTCAGCAGCACCGGGCTCCAGGGCATGGCACCAAGCCAGAGGGGAGAGCAGCCCTGAGCCCCAGAGCCTCTGCGGAGGAGCACTGGGAGCAGCAAGAGGAACGCAGCAGCGCCCCAGTGCCCTCGATTCCCCAGCAGCTTCTCTGCGCGACAGCAGCTCCAGCACCACAAAGGCGAGACGTGACCAGGGACTGCTGCTGAGAGAACAGCCCCCACCCCGCTCCCTCCAGCACCGCGTCTCTGCCCATGGTCCCCTCCTGACGTGCACGGCTCCCAGCGCAGCTGCTGTGCTGGCAGCACGCCTGGCTCAGCTCGGCACGGCACCGCACTGCACGGCCCCGTCGAGCTGCAAGATGCAGGCAGGCAGCTCCTTGGGCAGGCTTTTCCGCAAGCAGGCACGGCGGGAGCAGGTAGTTATTTTTAACGCCTGATCTCAGCCACTTTCCCAGCCCGGGGCCAGGAATTCCACGTTGTGCAACCGACCGACACCGCGGCCACCGGGAGCTGGCAGCCTGGAAACTCCAGCGCTATAAAAAGCACATGTGCCTTTGTGGGCTGTTAAACTGCCATCTGCTCTCAATCTCCAGCCTCCGGCCGGCCACGCAGGGCCGTTCGCTCCTCCAGCCTCACTTTCTCCACTCCTGAGCGGGAGGGACGCAGGCTCCTGGGTGGGGTCCCAAGAGCGGCTGGAAAAACACCCTGTGTCCCGGGGGGGGGGGGCACGCCGCTGGCTCGGGCTGCTGCGGGACTCCCAGGGATGCTCCTTGCCTGGGCTCCCTCCAAAAGCCGTGCCCCGATGGAAGGGGCTGGCAGGCTCCCCGGTGCCCGGCAGCGCACAGGGGCCCTGGCTTCCATACGAGGAAGCCCGGCTGCCCCGACTGCCACTGGCTTGGGGCTGGGGCTGGGCTGGTGGCACCCAGCATGGCTGGGGAGTGAATCCTTCCTTACCTGATACCAGCCACTGCCCGCTGGGAGAGATGCTGAGGCATCGCACCAGGCTGGTGTGCCCACGGTAGACCTGGGGAGGGAGACGAGAAGTGGGTGAGGGCCCCACGCAGCCCAGTGGCTCCTCTGTGGGGACCTCCCTGCCCTGCCCCGGGCTCCTCACCGAGGGAGAGGGGGGCCTGGGGGTCACCTGTGTCTAGGGGAAAGCAGGTCTGCATGCCACCAGCCGCCCTGCATGAGCAGACCCGGGGCCCCTGCTCTTTTCCTGGGGCAGGTCCCCCGCTCTGCTCATCTGCAATGGCGCTGATCCCAGCCCTGCCTCACCCGCCACAGGCAGGACCCTGCTGCTGCCCGGCTCTGCCCAGCGGGGGCTGCAAGGCAGCTCCTCTCCCTTGGGGGCAAGCAGGCAGCAGCTGTGGCCAGAAAAGCCCTTACGGGTGCGTGGGCATGCCTGGTCTCACCCGGAGCGGCTTGGGCACAGCCCACTGCCACGGGCATGCACACCAACCCCCCTGGCTCGGCGCACCCACTCACCAGGGCCTGGGTGGTTGGGAAGGGCTGCAGGTCCCGCGGCTTCGGCAGCTTGGGGATCAGATCCTCTGGGTCCACGTTGACCTGCGAGAGGCAGGCGGTGAGACACGCTCAGGCGGCACATCGGCCCCCTGGCACTTGGCCGGTGCTGGTGCCAGGCGTACCAGGGCAGGCTCCAGCTGGGAAGCCCAGGTGCGTGGCTCAGAGCCAGAGGGGGATCATAGGACAGCACTTTTGCAAGCGTGGGCACGGCCCCTGTCACAGCTCAGGAGCTCTGCAGGGAGCTGGGGCTGGTGCTGTGGGTAGGTGAGGAGGGGCGAGAGGTCGTGAGGAGCAGCAGTTTGTGCCCCAGAGCATCGCGGTCCCCTGACCAGCTGCGTGGCATCAGGGCATACATAGGCTTGAGCAGGGGCCACTCAGAAACATGCCCAGGGCATCCAGATGATGGGGTAGGAGAAGCCCTCACCCGCATTTTCCTCTGGCGCGGGCAGAGGTAGAGGTCCAGGCAGCGCTCGAAGCGCTCGTGGATGAAGCGGGAGTAGGCAGGCACTGCCCGCAGGCACCGGTACTGCTGTGGCACGAAGTTCAGCTTCCGCTCGGCCGGCTCCTGCTGCTCCCAGGCCAGCTTCTGCGGGGTGGAGGGGACCGGGGTCAGCAGGGCCAGCAGGACCCCTGGATGGCGAGGTGCTGCTGCCCCAGCCCCGGCACATCCCCCTGCGCCAAGCAAGAACCATCCTGGGGCCGCCTGCCCACCAGCCGGCATGGCGTTTACCCCCTTTGCCCCAGCACCCACTGCCTGCCTCCAAGCAAGCCCTCCTCAGCCTGCTGGGGGTTCACCGCCTGCTTTTTTTCCCCCAGTCCCCTGGGCTGAACGTGCCGCTGCATGCACCAGGAGACCCCGCAGTAGTTTAGCTTGGAGGCTGCGCCTTGCTGTCACAGGGACACGCTGCGCCCTGGGAGCTGCCCCCACTGCTCTTTTCATTCAAGGGGTGGAAGAACCTTTGCTTTCAGTTCCCTTGCGGGGTCTCATCTCCACATGATGTGGTCTCCAGGGTTCCCCTCCGAGGCGCAGCCCTTCCCCTGCTGCCCTCCCCAGCACAGCCCTCTCTGGTCCCAGCTGAGCTCCCCCTGCACCCAGTGCTTTCCCCCGTGGCTTCTAGTCACTCACGGTGCCCCCTTACCTCCTCCTCGCTGAGCAGGTACTCGGGTGGGGGGTTGTAGGACTCCTCGTGCCCAGGCAGCTTCATCTTGGGAGCTGGGACGTGCATCTTGTGGCGGCCCAGGATGGAGTTGGGATCCTCATGGGCCCAGAGGTCGTAGTATGTAGGTGTGTCGTCTTTGGGTTTACGGGGCTTGATCCAGCCCATCTTGATGGCGTGGACTAGCTTGGAGACCTGTGGGGCAGGGAGAGGTCAACCCCAGGAGCCACAGGACTCCTCAGGCTTGGGGAGGAGGAGGAGGTGTGGGATGCGAGGATGGAAATGAACGTCTCTGGGCACAGCTCTGCAGCCCTGGGAGCCCAGTGGGGCTGCGCAGGACCGGAGAACTTGGCACAGGTTTAGATGAAGACATGAACTGCAGCAGCAGGAACAATCTGGGTGAGTGGGGCTGGGTGAGACATGGCAGGGACAGGAGGGACCACCAGACAGGAGAGCAGCCACGCTCGTCAGCCTTCAGTGCTGCGGCCTGCGTGGGGGCTGCCATCACAGGCAGAGCTCGGCTCTGCGCTCCCAGCTCACCCAAGGTGCAGTCAGACCTCTCACCTTCTCCTTCTCGATGAGGGAGGGGATGAAGCTCCGCTTGTCCGCTGGGCGATTTGTCACCGGGTGGATCATGACTTCGTGGGTGAAGAAGTCAACGGCCGGCTGGGGAGACACAGATCCATGTTGGCCCCATCCTGGGACAACCCAGGGCTCAGAGCAAGCGCAGAGGGCCGTGCCATCACACTACCTCGTAGGGATTGAAGTGGACATCCCCAAACTGCCCTTTCTGGAGCCGATGCACCAAGTCCACCTGCTCATCTGTCAGCTTTATGTCTGCACCCGTCACCTTGTCCTGGACCGTTCGCCTGCAGGGAACAGAGAGAGGGTTAGGGCTGGATTGCGGCGTCTGTCCCGTAGCGGGGGACTACCATGAAGCCCTGGGCTCCCAAAGCCATGTGCCCAGAGTCACACCGGGGGACCTCGAGGTGTCCAGTCTGTGTTCTCCAGTCCTGGGCTCTGGGGAGTTGGGGCACTTCAAGCCCCGGTGCACACACGTGTGGACACACACACTCCACGTGGTAAGCACATCACGCCACGCACCAATGTGGTCTTCCCTGACATGCTCACCAGTAGTCAGGGTTCTCCATCTTCTCCAGGAACATGTCCAGCTCATCCTTGTTCCGGATGGGCTTGTAGATCTTCTTGCCCTCCAGGTTGTAGCCGATGTGTGGGAAGTCCTGGTACCACTCCATGGGGATGTTGCCCACCGTGTTGCGAATGTCCTGGAGGGGAGTGGAGGGGAATGGTGTGAAGGGAGGGGACACCATTCCAAACTGGGGTGGTTAAAAAAGGAGGGAGGGCAGGAAAGCCATGTGATGCCCACCCACCCCACTCCCTCCCCCAGGTACTGGCTGAACGCCGCTGCCCCTTTCTTGCCCACTTGCAGGCACCGAAAAGCTATAACAGTGCCCAGGCAGGTGCTCTGCCCACGGCTTGTAGCGAGGGATGCCCCAAACCCCGTGGGAGCGAAGCAGACCCCAGCTGCGGGCTGCCAATGCTCTCACTGCTGCACGGCACTGCTCTGGCACCCACACCCTGCCGGGGTGGCACGGTGCTGGAGGGGGGCTGCACCAGGGCAGTGACCCCAAAGCTGCAGGGGGCTCAGCAAGGTCCGACCTCCAACGCCAGCGCCGTGCGTGGGCTTCGTTAGGGGATGTGCACCCCCCTCCTCTGCGCTGGGGGCAGAGGATGCAAGCAGTCAAGGTAAGCAGCGCCTGGGCTCATTTACAGCAGCAGGAAAGTTTTTAAAAACCTTTTAAGGGTTTGATGGACGGGAACGGCGGAGCGTGGCGCTGGCTGCGGCCAGGCTTCAGCTGCCTGCCGGCGTGCGCGGGCAGGGGGCTGCGGGCGGTCAGCAGCGCCACGGCTGAGCACATTCCTGCGTCCATTCCGCAGGCAGGAGTGCGCCTCACATTTTCCGATCGCCAGCTGCCAGGCCTGCTCCCCCTGCACGCGCACCTGGCCAGCCGCTGCATTTCCTGGCTGCCCGGCCTGGCCGCAGGCAGCTGCCCGCAGTGCACCGGTGGCTTTGTCCCTCCCCATGGCTCCGTGGCCTCTGCGTGTGGCCAGGGGTCCCAAGGCTCTGGGGCAAAGGCAGCCCTTGGCATCGTGGCAGACTGGGCCAGCCGGCACTATGGGCAAGTTTTGGAAATGCCGGCAGGCTCCGCATCGCCTGGCCCCAGTGCCGGCGGGTGGCACGAGGGACGGCTGCCCTGGCCCCATCAGCAGCTTGCACGGGGACACGCTGCGGAGATGGGCTGTCCCTGACCTGCTGTGGTCTGGGGGGTGCTGGGGAAGATGGGGGAAGTGCTGAAGCAGCTCCGCTTCCCTTCAGGAGAGGCTGGGGGCAGGAACCAGCCCCAGCAGGGGCTCCGGACACCCACCGGCTCCAGCTCCCTGGCAGGACCCGCACAGGGCTCAGAGGGGAGTGGTGAGGATGGAGAGCCCCCCCAAAGAGCTCACCCAGGCACCGGGCACCGACTGGGGGGCCCGATGCCAGGACACAGCTGGGGGTGTTTCATTCCGCACCCTCCCTGGAAGGGAGCAAGGACACGTTTGGCAAAGGGAGATTCAAAGCCAGCAGCGAAACTTCTCCCGCTTAGCCCACCGCCCAGCAGCAGTGCCTACGGACATGGCAAATTCTCCAAAACAGCGAGGCAGCCCCAGCAAGGCAGACCTCCCGGCTCAGCGCCATTGGCAGCAAGCCCGTGGCATGCCCTGGGGATGGAGCCCCTGCACCTATACACGAGGGCAGGATGCAGCCTGCTGGTGGGGGTCAGCACCGGGCAGGTGGTCCTGCCTGGCCCCCAGTGCCAGCCCCTGCTGCTCACCCACCCCGGCCGCATCCTGCACCTCGGGGCTGGTGGGGTCAGGCAGGAGCCGGGGGCGAGGGCCCTCTGGCCTCCCCCAGCTGCCCTCGTGCTGCAGAACGCAGAGACCCCATCCCCAGTTACGGCCACAGGGGATAAAGGTGTGAAGGTGACCTGTGCCCCATACACCCCGCAGTCAGGGGTCACCCTCGCCCCGCGGCACCATCTGGTCCCCATAAACACTTGCAAACACCACGGAGCCTCCCACAGAAAGGCACTGGGAGCCTCGGGAAGGCACAGCCGGCAGGAGCCCCAGGGCCCGTGTTGGACCCATCCATCACTCTCTGAACAGAGTCAGTGCAGGATGTGCGCAGCCCCCACAGGGATCCGGGCAGGAATTTTCCCCTCCGCATCAGCAAGGGCCAGCCCGGTCTTGGGAAGCCACTTGCTGCGCTTGGCTGGAGGCTACGGGGGGCTCCTTGGACCACCTGCGACCGACCCGGCAGAGCCCCTGCACCTGCAGGCGGAACCCCACTGGGTGCTGCCCTCCGCAGCTGCCCCACTGGGGCTCGTGCAGGCAGGCAGACAGACAGACAGACAGACAGACAGACATCTCCGGAAGCCTCACCCCGTGGCTGGCAGCCGCCGAGCCATTATCCAGGAAGCCAGGCTGTTATCCAAGGAGCTCTGGGAGCCTGGCACAGGCTGTTCTGCAGCCACCCATCCCTTGGGTGCCCCGGCACAGCCCAGGAAATGCCGGTGAGATGCCCGATGCCCGCAGCTCTCCCGTGCGGTGTTGCAGCTCCAGGTGGTGGTGCCAGCTCTTGGCCAGGCAGCCGCCTGCCGCCGCCAGGGCTGTCGGGGCTGGAGCTGCTGCCTCACCTGGGAAGGAGACTTCTGCGATGGGGCAGCAGACACTGGCTCCCCGAGGGGCTGTGGTGTCGAGGCAGGAGTCCCCACAGGCACGGGGACTGCTCTGGCCAACCTGCCACTTCTCAAGCTCACAGCAGCCCCCTGGGGGCCTGCAAAGGCCAAGGGACCGGTGACAGGCTCGGTGACAGCTGACGCTTGCTGTCAGCACCCAGGTGGCATGAGGCATGCTGGCCCAGCAGAGGTGCACGGCCACCCGCCCAGCTGCGCCCCGCCACATCTGTAGCATAAGCACCTGTCCCGGCAGGGCCACGGAGCCTCTGGGGAGAAGCAGGGGAGGGGACGCAGCAGTCCTGGCCAGGCAGCAATGCTGGAGCCACTCTGCTTCACCTCTGCGGGACACAGTGACGGCGGTGGGCCACAGAGCGAGAGGACACTAGAGGATCGGCTGGATGGGTACCCAGGTGACGACACGGGGACAGCGACACGAACTATTTCTCTGGGCTCTGCGGCCCACAGATCGGAGCAGCTTTGCTCCCTCTGCCCTTTCTCCCCATGTGATGCTCTCTGATAAACACAGGCTCCACTCACGCGGGGAGAGACGTGAGCAGGGGGGCCGCTCCCACCGCGGCGCGGCTGAGCAGGGGTGGCCGCAGCCTTCAGCTGCAGGGACACAGTCGGCGCAGAGACAAACAAGTATTTTTAACACCCCGGGCCGCTGCACAGGGAGCGCTGCCTTGCCTGGAGCCTGGAAGCCCAGACTGGGCGTCTCTTCCCGAAGGCCAGCTCAGCTCCGCCAGGAGCTGCGGACTTGACGCAGGAATCCCTGGGCAAAGCTCTTGCCAGGAGCACAGGCAGGATCCCAGCAGGCCTGGAACATTTTCTCCTCAAACGAGAGCCCCAGGGTCCCGTGCTGGCCACGTGGGAGCGCACCCCGGCCGCCCCAGCCCGCACCCCGAAACGGGAGGTGCCCCCACGCAGGGACGGCCTTGGCGCCAGCAGCGTGCCCCACGCACTGCTCCTGCCCCTGCACTTATGTGCCTGGCACCGACACCCCAGTGACCGCTGGGGAGAACACTGGGAGGCCCGACTGGGTGTCCCCAGCCCTGGTGGCTCCAGGGCAGGAAGCAAACCCCGAGCACTGATGGTGCCGTTCCGTAGGTCAGGATGGGGATCTCGGCCCCGACAAAATCCCGTAGGGACACGCATGTCTGGGGCCGCGGCGGGAGGATGGCCGGGCTGTGGCTTCCCCCAGGGGGCTAATCCACAGCGGTGGGACCCATGTTCCCTCCGCAGCCCCACAGTGTGGAGGAAGGAGCAAATTCCTCCCAGACTTGAGTTTCTTCAGAGTGTCGAAGCAGCGCAGTAGCCCCGTGTCCCTCCCCTCGACTCCCACCCACCCACTCGGGCAGCTGGGCTGCCTCCTGTGCCGTTAACACATGAGCCGCGTCCTCCGGGCGAGCGCGGGGGAGTCTGGAGCCCCGGCGCGAGGGACTGCCGTCACTCAGCCTCACGTCTGGAAGTTGTTCTTGGATGGGTCCTGGGCATTCCTAGACGCACATTCCTGGCAGCTGGAGAGCCTCGTAGGAAAGATTCTTCTCTTGAAAATATCCGGTCCACGTGGAGGAGAAAGGGGACGGGGCAAGCTCGGCCCTCCCACCCCCCCACCCCAGGGACGGCAGCGGCGTGCCCGGGTGCCGGTGGGGTGCTGGGGATCCCAGCACCATGGCACAAGGGCGTTTCGGATGCTCCCCGGGGTGAGCACAGTCCAGACTCCAGCAGCGCTGGGGGGGGCTCTGCACCCCCAGCAACACTTCCCATAGGAGCGGGGTCCTTGAGGGCACGAACACCAGGCACACTCTGCAGGGAAGGAAGCTCCACAGAGCCTGGAATCAGGTTGTCTGCAGGAAAGCCACCCCAAGCGCCCCACGCTCTGCAGGGCTGTTAACTGGGGAGGGGGCAGCTCCTGAAGAGGGGGGAGGCAGATTTAAAAGGGACCACAAAGGAAGGGAGGCAAGGCAGGCAGCTGCTGCAGGCAGCACCTCCTCTGCAGCAGAGCCATGGCGTCATTGCAGGCAGCCAGGCCAAGCTTCCAGGTAATAAAGCTGTGGCAGGGGATGGACCGCAGCCGGGAATTTCAGACTCCTCGGCCATGGCTCCACAGCCTCCCTGGGAGAAGGCTCTGACACCAGGCTCGCCAGGGCCTGGAAGACAATGCCCAAAGCGGGACATCATGGAAGCTCTCTGGGGAAGCCAGGACAGCCACAGGGCCAGGGGTCGGGATGCTGCAATCTCCAGTGCCAAAAATCTCTGCTTATTTAAGACTGGGGCTTTCCGAGCCAGTGCCAGGTGTGGTGCTAACGGCCTGACCCGGGGCTGAGCTTCACCTGCACACAGGACCACTCTCCATCCCGCCCCGAGCCGGAGGAGCTGAGCCACAGGCAGATGGATGTGCTTCTCACCAGGAAGGACAGCGCAAGAAAAGCGCCCAGGGATTGCACTTGGATAGAAGGTGCTAGAGAAAAGCAAGATCATTAGCGGAGCTAAACGAAAGCAGATGCCTACAGGAGCCTGGTTTTCCAAAGCACACATGGTGAGCGCCCAGCACTGTGGAAGGAGATGACAGTGGCTTAGATTTCAGAAGCTGCCGAGGCTGCTGATGAACTGTGGTAGCGCACTGCAAAGGTGCAAAACACCGGCTCGGAGTGACAACACCCTGTGTGGAGCTCCTGCTTGGGAGTGTGCTCGGGGAGGGGGTGGGGGGGGGCACACACCGTGCACCACCACCGCCGACACGGAGGGGAAACCCGAGACTCCCCAGCAAATGGCAATTCCCATTTTTGGCCAAGTTAAACTGCTGCTTATCAGCACACTACACCACGCAGTGCACTCGAAGGCCATGAGGCAGCTGTACCAGCAGAGCAGGGGGGGTCTCGCCTGGCTCCCCTGGGGCTGCATGCAGGCAGGGCTGGAGCTGCCGCTGTTGGGGACTGCCAGTCCCCCCCTCCCCAAGAGCAGCCGGTGTCCCTCCTGCTGGCAAGGGGAGAGCAGCCCTGAGCCCCATCAACCCCCAGGCTGTGGGTCTGCAGCCACCCTGCCAGGGGGTGATGCTACCCTGAGGGTCCCGGGCGGCAGGAGCTCTGCCGGGCAGGGGGATGTGCCCGGACATGGGTGGGCTTTTGGTGGGTGCTGCTGCTCTCCCTGCACAAAGACAGAGTGTACAGCTGAAGGGACGAGGTTATGGAGCTGGGACAAGGCAGCCTGGAGCTGAAGCAACTCCCTGCCAGCTCAGGCACAGCCTGCTCCAGTGCTAGGAGGTCCACAGGTTCCCTGGACCCATCCTGGGTCCCCACATCTTAGGGGCAGCTCTGTGGCCCAGGATGCTGTGGGGATTCCCACATGCCTGGCCCCAGAGGAGGAGGCTGATGGCCTTCACCAGGGCCGAACCTCCCTGTCTGCCCTCTGCCACTGCAGCAAGGGCCAGCAAGCTACAGAGCAGCCTTGCAGCACCTCTGTGGCTCCAGGTCCACAATCTACGCTATGAATTCCAGTGGCCCTGGGGCTGCCACCGAGCGGAGAGCCTTGCAGAGCAAAGCCAGAGCTGGGTCCCATTGCCACGAGCCTCTAAGCTCACCTGCGGAGCACAGAAAATTTCCTTTGGTCCCACGTTTGGGCACAGCCAGCCAGGACGGCCCCGCTGAAGTGGCAGCCACTGGGGACCCCTGACTGACCCCCCAAGCCCTCTGTCCTCCAAGGAATCTGCTCGAGCTTGCTGCATGAGGTGAGCTGGCACAGGAAGGGGAGCAGGGGGTAGTTTGGGGCAGGTTGCAAAGTCGACCCTGCCAGCAGGTGCCGGCTTCTGCAGGCTCAGCAGAGCCAGCATGGTTATGGGACAGGCTATGGGGGGAGGTTACAGGGACAGAAGTAGGCTCTGTACCTGCATGCACCTATCCAGGTGACAGAGACACAAACGATGTTCTTGTTATCTGGGGTGGAAATTAAAGCAAATTCAAGCAGCAGGCATGCACCAGGCAGGAGCTTTGGTGGAGGTGTGCCGGTGGGCAGCTCCTCAAGGGTTAATTCCTCCCTCTCTGCCCCATTAGCAGCAGCAGCAGCAGCAGCAGGATGGATCTGCTCATGCTGCGGGAAGGGGAGGGAGTGCTCTCAGGGGCTCTCGTTGCAGGGACTGCTGAGCAGCCCCAGCCCCAGCCTGGGGGTGACACAGCCCTGTCCCCAACCCTGCCTGAGGTGTGAGCTGCCCACGAGCCCCGCAGGCACTGGGCTTGCTCCTGCCTCAGCACTGAGGATCTTCTGGGGGCCTCTGGGAGCCCCCAGGGACCCCCACACCGGTGCCCGCCCCCCAGCAGCTTCGTGTCCAGGCAGTCAATGGGCGAGGAAGCCGCCCAGGTCACCGTGTGCCCACCACGTGCCGAGGCTCAGGGCTGGCAGGTGAACCACAGCAAGCGCTCCCATCCTCATCCTGGCCACGGTGCCTGCAGCCCACTGGCCTCGGGCAGGACAACCCGCTCCCCCCGAGCCCTGAAGGGTTAATTCCCCTGCGGGGATGGAGGGTGAGCTCAGGTAGGCGTGAGCCTGTCGGGCTCCCACATCCAGAGCTGGAGCAGGGCTGCCTGCCGGAGCCGGAGGAGGGGCCTGGCTGACCACTGCTGCTGCTATAAAACTCCCAGCTCCTGCCACACTCGGAGCCTTAAGATGCACATGTGTGGGGAGAGGAAACAGGCAGCGCTGCCTGCAAGCAGCCCGTAGCCCCAGTGTGCGGAGCCAGCCGGCGGGGAGCTGGGGAGGGGGGCCCCCACAGCACCACCCCCCAGCCCCAGCCTGCCCCTGCCCGGGGAGGGCGACACCAGCTGCCAGCCAGCCGGGGCTCCCCGGACCCCCGCGGGGCAGCAGCATGAGCGCCTGGAGCTGAGGCTGCCTGCAGCAGGAGGAGGTCGGCAGAGCACGGCGGTCCCCACGCGGCTTCCCCCAGTGTCCCCTCATCGCCCATCATGTCCTTTGCCATGCTGCGCTCGGCCCCCAGCCGGTACCTGTACCCCGAGATCAGCATGCTGTCGGAGGACGAGGAGAACGGCAGCGAGAGCTCCGGCTCCGACGAGAAGCCCTACCACCTGGATGCCGACGGCTACGGCCTCAAGGCCAGCAAGCGCAGGAGCGGCAAGAAACCCAACCGGATCAACAGGGAGCCCCGGCAGCGTCACACGGCCAACGCGCGGGAGCGTGACCGCACCAACAGCGTCAACACTGCCTTCACCGCCCTCCGCACGCTCATCCCCACCGAGCCGGCCGACAGAAAGCTCTCCAAGATCGAGACCTTGAGACTGGCCTCCAGCTACATCTCCCACCTGGGGAACGTGCTGCTGGTGGGGGAGGCGTGCGGGGACGGGCAGCCCTGCCACACCACCCCTGCCTTCTACCACCACGGCGGCGGCAGCCCCCCCGCACGCGACACCGAGAACTCCCAGCCCAAACAGATCTGCACTTTCTGCCTCAGCAACCAGAGGAAGCTGGTAAGTGGCTGCTCGCACCGTCCCCCCGGGGCTTTTGGCCGGAGGGGGCTGCGCTGGTCGTGTTGGGGGACCCCCAGGTGTCCCCAGCCACAGCCGCGCGAGGAGGGGGTTAGGGGAGCGCCGGGGTGCTGGCTATAGCTGTTGGGGCTGCTGTGAGCCGAAGGGGAGATGGGATGACGGGGGGAGAGGAGCTGTGTCGACACGAGCTGCAGAGCACGCCAGACCCTGCTGGCAAGCCCAAAACCTGGGGGTGGAAAATACGGTGCCTCCCTTCAGCACATAGAGATTTGCTGCCCAAAGCCCCCAGCAGCTGCCTCCAAACCTCGCACACGTTCGCTGAAAGGCAAAGGGACAGGAGAAGGGGAAACCCTGCAAGGGCGAGGGGATTTTAGGAGCTGGAAATCGGGCGGAGGGAAAGTAAGAGTCTGGAAAGAATCTGCCTCTCCCCTCGGGCAGAGCACAGGCAGCAGACGGAGAGCTGAGAGTGGTCTGGATGTGGGACTGGTGGCAGCCAGGGCTACCAGCCCCCTGGGGCCAGTGGCTGGCCGCAGGGCCAGCTGCTCCATCCCGTGCGCACCCAGCTGCAGGCCTGGTGTCCCAGGGAGCCGTGCTGGGACAGGGATGGGGAGAAGCTGAGGTTACCGCCAGGGCACTTAGGTGCCCCTCCAGCATCCCAGTGGATCGGGGGGACCAACAGCTCTGCCCCACGAGCACTTGCTAAGTGGGACGGGCTGTCCCAGTTTGCCGAAGGCACTGGTGAGTCTCCACCGCCGAGTAGGAGCTGTAACACTCCAGCCAACCCAGTCCACCCAGTGTCCCCAGCTCCTGGCTCTCAGCCCCCTGTCCTTAGGGATGTGCGCTCCCCACTGCGTCCCGGCAGAGGCTGTCTGCCTGTCTGCCTGGCACCAGCACCAGCCAGCACCTGCCATGCCAGCCCACGGCTCCGGTGGGGTGGGCACCAACCGCCCACGGAAGGTGAGGGGGGCAGGTGGAGCAGGACACAAGCCTGGCAGCCAGACTGGGAAAATCCAGCTCCAGCGGCAGCTCTGCCGAGGCTCCGGGGGCTGTTTGCCTGACTGCCACCGGGTAGGAGAGGCAGCGAGCAGCTCCCTGTGCCGTCAGACCTCCAGCAGTGTGGGGAAAGCCAAGCTGCCCCAGGGGAGCCATGCGGGGCTGCAGCCCTTCTCAGAGCTCTCCCAACGTATGGGGCAGCTCTTGCCAGGCACACAGAACCACGGGGGAGCGGAGGCACTGGGAGGAGGTGGCTGTCAAGAGCCTCCAGCCTTGCTCAAGAAGGCTGTGCCCCGGGCAGCGGGGTTTTAAAAACCTGTTGGTCTCCTGGCCGGTGCAGATGGTCTCTGGCAGGGCAGAGGTAAAGGGGAGCGCAAGAGCTGAGGCAGAGGTGTCGGGAGGGCAGCCGGAGCCGTGCACGCATGCTGCACCGTTTGAACCTGTTTAACCCCAGTGAGTAATGCCCTGAAGAGGGAGAAGTCTTTGTTAAGGATTCAAGGCTCATTAAGCATGAAGCAGTGGCGGTAAAACCAGTCACGAGCAAACTCTGACAGCCTGAGTATTTCGGAGCAGGAAAACCCCAAACGCTGTTAATCCCCCTTGCACATCCTTTCCAATTCACTACAGAAGGAGACAGAGCTGGGAGCAGCAGGCAGGAGGGAATGGCGTCGGGAGGCTTTGCAACTGCTGGGATTTGCGCCGCTAAACCTTAGGTCATCAAAGACGAACACTTGGGGAGACCAAGAGCCTGCCCCGTCCGTAGCTTTCACAAGCCCCAGAGTCCAACGCTTCTCAGTGGGTGAGGGATGCAGACCACCAGCTGCCGAGTGCCCTCGTGCCCCAGCAAGCTGCCCCAGCCAGTATCAGCCCAGTTTAAAAACAGAGGCTGCAGGTGGGGAAGAAGCTCCTACAGGGCTGAACTGGAAAACTCCACCTTCCAGTTACCAGCCTGTTGGGAAACCTCCTCTAACAGCTACAAAGATCAAGCATTCTCCCCCTCTTTTGCTGGTATTGCCGCTTTTGCATCAACTCCAATAAATCCCCATCTCCGCTTTTGCACCAATTCTGATAAATTCCCATCATGGCTTTTGCATCACTTCCCAGCACAGGCTCCTGTGCAGGAGCAAATCCCAGGACAGGCACATGTGCCAAGGCGCATGGAAAGGATAAGCAGCGCAGGACTCCTGGGCCAAGATGGGCCAACTCCCTTCCTGCAGCTCATCTGGATAAACCTTGGCGAGATTAGATCCGGAGTGGCAGTCAAAGGGGACGAGATACTTGGGTTTGGCTGAGAAATAAGCTAGGTCAGGCTCACGCTGGCAAGACGGGTCCGAACAGACAGTGCCTAAGCAGTGCACTCGCTCTGTGCTTGAGATTTTACGGCCAGATAACAACTCGATAGGTTTTATTGTGTGTTAAAGGAATAAAATCAACCATCTTTTATCAGGAAGGTATTGTGACAAATGGTGAGGAAATGGAAGCAGTCTCCTCTGGAGCTGCAAACCTGGCGCAGCTGGGAGCTCACAGTCCGTTTGACATTGGGTGCCTTGGCTCTGGGGAGCCAGATGGCCACCGTCCCGTTCCGGAGAAGGCAGCTCGATGCGGGGCTGCTGGCCTCGCCTCGTGGCCAACACCGAGCCAGGGCCAAGGTGCACGGCAGCTCAGGCCCTTCGCCCCAGCACCCACCGGCTTGGGAGCTCAGCTCCTCCAGGACCCCCTTCCCACCTACCTGTCCCACCAGGGATGGAGGCAGAGCCACTTCTCTCCCAAACACACACACAGCTTCGCTCCACGCTGAGCTGAGAGGAGAGCAGCTTGATCATACCAGAATATACACTGCCTCGTGCTGCTGGGTGCTCAGCTCAGCACGGCCCACCCGTCCCCCTCAGAAAGGTCTGCTTTTCCACCATGCCTTTTCGCTCACGGGTAAGGATGTCGTTTCAGCCGACATGGCCTTGGGTATGTGATTCCATCTGCCTCCATCTTTCTTGCCTTTGCCAAAGAAAGGGTAACCTTGGGAGGGCTCTCCTTTGTGGTGCCCCCTGGCAAGCCCCTGCCCCATTTGCCCCCTGCCACCGGTTCTGGCCGTCCATTTGGTGCCAGATGTGCCACCGGCTCCCCCGTGAGAGCCGGCCAGCCTGCAGGTGCCTGCTGTGGCCAGCTCCCTAAAACCTCCTGCCCAAAAGCCCCTGGACACGCCGGGCATGCCATCCCCACCCGAGCGTGGGAGGCTGCCCCTGAGCCGTGACACCTGATGTCTCAGCTCCCCTCGTTAAAAGCTTGGCAGGAATTTGGCAGGAGATGGCAGACGTGGCACAAGCCTGTGAGACAGCGTGGCCACCTGGCCCCCAGGCACCCTGGTGGGGAAGGCAGGAGCACCAGGGATGCGGTGGGTGAGCATCTGCCGTCACTGAGAGAGGGGAAACGGGACAGAAGGTGTGGGCTGCTGTGCAGATGCTCCTTCTCGTGACAGGGGTCACAGGACAGGGCTCGGATGGGGTGTTTGGGGTTGCCAGATGCTGCGGGCACCCCAAGGGACAGCTGAGTTGGGCAGCACTTTCCACGGCCTATGCCTCAAACCAAAGGCCTCAAACCACTTTCGCTGGCTGAGCAGCACGCCGGGGGCGAAGGGGCTTGCCCAGATTCATGCTGCATGACTCAGCCTTGCCTCGCACCCAGGCATCCCGACGCCTTATCCCAGGGACTTTCCCAGATAGCGCTGAACCCAACACCATCTCCTCGCTGGAAAGATCCTTCTTTAAAATGACTCATGTAGGTGTCCCCCGCCCGCTGGAGGAAGGAGCTGCCGAGGCTGGCGGCTGCTCAGGCTTCTGTCAGTTCCCCCGGAACTAATCAAAAAGTTAAAAACCCGCGTGGGGACAAGCCCCAGTGAGGACACAAGCAGGAGGGAGGTGGATGCCAAGTGGTAGGAGCGTCGCACTCGCCACAGGCGTTCCAGGACAATGTGTGGGCGGGTGGCAGTGACGGAGGGGACAGTCCCCAGCATTGCCAGGGAGCAGGCTCCTGCCGCTCCAGTAAGAGAGTGCCGGGAGTGGGGGCCCGGGGCCACGGTGCCCTGGACACCCATCATCCCCGCCAGGCTTGTGCTTCTCTGGGTTTTCTCCATGGCTGTTGCCTGTGCCATCGTCCCCGTCAGCACTCACTGTGGGGGGGGACGATCAGGTTTCTCCTCCAGCGACCGTGTCGGGAAGAGCCACAGCTCGAGCAGCTCGCACACTGCCTGGGTCGGGGGTGGTGGACTGGGCTTGTGTAAATGCCCGTAAGTCCAAACCCAAGGCAGGCCTCCTGCCAAAGCTGCTCTGGGCTGAGGGCCCTCGCAGCATCCTCTGTGTGCCACCCGCCCTCACCAAGCACTTGTCCCTGCTGCCTGCGTTGCGTTGAGCTGTAAGGGACTGAGGGGCAAGGGGGCCTGGGGGCAGAGTGGGGGTCACCTTGAGCAGTCAGTGCCGGCATTGCACACCAGTTGAAGTGATGAAGGAAGAGTGGCCAGCAGTGGCCACTCCGTCTTCTGGCGCAAGAGCACGCATTTGCACAGAAGGCAAACCAGGGAGGGGACACTGAGACCACCCGGGAGCTAAAAGGTGTCACAAGGGCAACCACGGCTAAAGCCCCCAGCCTGACTCACCGGAGGGCTGACCTGTGCCATCACCCACGGGCAGGAACAGTGCAACGAGCACCACAGCGGCAGCAGAACATCCCACCTAGGCCAGCCATGCAGAGCCATACCTGATTCCTGGGGCGCAGGCAGAGTGACACTCAAGCTTCCCCTCTGCGTCTTCTAGGAACCCAGACCCACAGAGAGCACCCAGCCCATGCTGCAGCCCCTTGGGGGGGCCCAGAGCATGGTCGCTCTCCCCTGACCTTGAGGTGGCACGCCTGACCCAGCCAGCCCTTTGGAGGCAGGTGGGAGCCCTGCAAAGAGCAGGCTGGGGTCATGGCACAGCCGTGGCGTTAATTGCCAGCACCGCCAGCACCGCCAGCCAGGTGACGTGTCAGAGAGAAGCAACCGAGCCTGGGGCATGGCAAGGCTGTAAAAGAAGCCCCCGGGCCCCCGTGTCAATCAGAGCGGAGGGAAGGGACAGAGGGGTACCCGCTGTGTGTGCACGCTGCCCCCCATCCCGGGCGGAGGAGCCGGAGGGGCAGGCAGCGGCTCAGTGCCACCAGCTTTGTGCCAGGGGCCGGAGCAGCTCCAGGTCCTGCAGCCACCCTTGGTGGGCAGAGCAGGCGGGCAGGGAGGGCAGAGCCAGGCACCGCAGGCTGGTCTGTGCCTCGCCATCCCCCAGAGGAACGGGCAGGAGGAGAGAGGCTGCAGCGCTTCCAGGCAGCATGGGGAGAGAAAGGTGATGGCCGTGCAGACCCCCAGCCCCTGCCCGATGCCTGCCCTGGCAGGGGGCACGTGGGGCAGGTGAGGCACGAGCCCTGCAGCAAACTCTTCCAGAGCATCTACCAAACCAGCTCTGGTCCCAGGGAAAGGGAGCAGAGAGGAGTTTTCAGTAGAGAGAGATGTGGCAGGGCACAGGGCCGGAGCAGAGTGATGAGAGGAGTGCAGGTTTTCCTGGGCGGCTAGGACAGGACCTCGGGAAGGGGCAAGGTAACCAAGCAGGAGAGCAGGGATCTCAGGGGGGAGTTTAACCTGGCCTGCAGGGACCTGTGGGGCTTGGCAAAAGGGCTGGGGCTGGCGAGGAGCCCTGCCAGGGCAGCTGGCATCACTGCACGGAGCAGGAGGGGGCAATACAGGCAGCGGCTGAGTGCCGGGAAGGCAGCGCGGGTGTGCTGGGTCTGGCTGAACCACCACCGCCAGCCCCTGCCACAGGCACAGGGGGGTGCCGCGGCACCTGGGGTGAGTGACGCAGCCGATCACAGAGGGTTTTGCTGACTGGACCCTGTGCAGCCATGGGTGCCCAGCTCAGAGCTGCTGGCTCTTAATGCTCTGTCCCTCGGGAGGCAAAATGCTGGCAAAGCTTTTTTAAGGGCAGCCTCGGCCGAGCAGGCTTGTGATTCAACACTGAGAAACTCGCAGCCTACGTCAGGGGTAAGAGTAACTGTGAGGAGGGGGAGAGGAAGAAAAAGAGGGATGAGTGGGATGATGGGTTTGGGCTCCTGTCACACACTGCTTTGCCTGTATCCCTTAGGTTTGATTGCTTGTTGCAGCAAAACCGCTGGCAGCCACCTCCCCTGCGGCGCCGAGTGCCACGCTGGACGCAGTGGGGGCAGGCGCAGGAAGGGCTGAGCCCGGGTGCTCGGCACAGAGCACTGGGAGAGCCGCCCTTGCTCCACCGTGGCCGGCGGTGCCCTGCCCCAACGGGTCTGCAGGGGCAGCTGCAGCTGCAGGGCACCCAGAGGCACCGCTCGGAGCAGCCGCTCCAGGCTCCAGCACAGGCATGGCTGAGGCGACCCCAGGATGGAGCCCCCCCTTGCCCTCGTCCCAGGCACAGAGAGGAGAGCTTAGCGCCCTCATTGATACGGCTGTCCCCACCAGCACTCCCCACATCCCTCCTGCCACGACCCAGACCACGGTCACCCTGCCACCAAGCCCACGGGACGGCCAGGGCTTGGCATCAGCCAGTGGGGACGGGAGTCTGGACCCACCTGCAGGTTTTATGTGCAAAACCCCATGATTTGGGCATGGGGTGGCACATCGCCGGGCTGTAGGGATGGGGACAGCGCCGGGCAGTGGAGGGCTCTGTGCGCACCCCCAAAAGCTGCCTGCAGGCATGGATGACGAGCTGCCCAGAGCCACGGGCAGAGCCCAGGAGCTCCATGCCTTGCCCCAGCGCCATCCCCCCGCTCCCCCCACGGTATCTACAAGATGGGACAGCTCCGCAGCCCTGTAATTTACTGTTCCTGCTGCACTTAATGGCAGCGGAAAGGCAAGGTGATAGGGGAAAAAATATGAGGCGGGATTTTCCGAATCCCCATTTCCTCTCCAGACAGCACAAGAACTCCTGGGGCCTGAACATCTGGGAAATTTAATTTTACCATTTCTGAGCTGAACTCCCCTTCCCCTCCCCTCCCCACCCCTGGTAACAAAGGAAGAGTCAGAGCAGGGGCCGCACGTGCAGCCGTGGGGGAGGCTGCGCAGCAGCAAGCCCTGCGGACCAGCCCCGGGACGTGGCCTCAGCCGGGACACGCTGGCAAGCCACAGGCCAGCAAAGAAGTGGAAACACCACCTAACACCTGGTCCCTGGGTGGAGAGACCTGCAGCCAACCTGGTCAAACTCCAGACAGCCAGGAATCCCATCAAACTGGAAAGGAGAAGCGCCAGCTCTGCCTGCGCACACCTGGCTGGGGCAGTGGTGGGGCTGGTGGGGCTGCTGGTGGTAATGGTGGTGGTGCTGGTGCAGCTGGTGGCGGTGGTATTAGTGCTGGTGGTGCTGGTGCTGATAGCGGTGGCAGTGCTGGTGCTGGTGGTGCTGGTTGTGGTGGCAGCGATGGTGGCAGTGGTGGCAGTGCTGGTGCTGGTGGTGGAGGGCTTTTCTGGTGCCCGGGGAGCAAAACCCAACTCGCAGCCCGGCTGCCACCGAGGGGCTGGCCAGGAGGACTCTGCGATGGCCCAGGAAAGTTTCCTGCAAGCTGCGGTCCCCAACCAGGTGGACAGGGACAGGCTAGTGTTTTTGAGGCCTCAGCAGAACGCAGAGGTCCCGACCGCAGGAACTTGGGCTGCAGAGGCCCCCAGACCAGCGCTGCTATCGGCGATTCGGGCAGTGTAGAGGGTTCCCATCCTGCCGCTACCTCTGTGCGGGGAGAGGGCTCGGGAGGCAGGCGGCTGGATGCTGGGGCACGGCACAGGGCGGTGAAGTGCCAGGCACCCCGACGAGCGCAGGTGGCAGAGGGGAGGCAGTAAGGGGAATCCCCTGGCAGGGCCAGGGCAGATATGAAGGCACCTGCAGGAGCAGGGCTTTGGGGCAGATGCAGCTCCGGGTCCTGCTGACTCCTCCAGACCCCTACCCCCTGCCGAGAGACATGGAGGGATGACAATGACACCTCGGGAAAGCTGCCCCACGGCTCCCAGGAGCTGTCAGAGCAGAGCTGCCGCAGGACTCTCCTGCCAAGCACCAGCGCGGGGAGGAGCGAGAGGCTCCCAGGTTGCAGCCAGCGTCCTGGCAAAACTCCCAGCCCCAGGTGTGTTTTTTTAACTTGGCCTTCTCCTTTTTCTCTGCAGAGTAAAGACCGAGACAGGAAGACGGCGATTCGGAGCTAGATGATCACAGTTTTCAGGAAGGACAACAAGGAGGAGCAGAAGGAGGAAGGATGGAAAAGCCACACACACAAAACCACAGCCACGGACACTCCTGCCTTCACCCTGCTGCTGGGGAGAGCTGCACGGCATCGCCCCGGAGGACCTTACCCTGACCCGGACACACACCTTGGCAGAGGCCAGGCGTCCTCCCCCGGCTCGGAGGGGTGACCGCAGATGGGAGGCGAACACGGACGCGGCAGGACTTTGCAGGACCGCGTGCGGCGGCTCAGAGGAATGCTCGCTGCGCAAGGACACTCCGTGATGGCGCAGGCAATGCAGCCGCTGCCCGGTGAGCCGAAGGGGCAGGGGACCTGCTCCGGGGCTCCTTGGAAGGGGAGTCCCTGCCCCGGTCTCTGCGGATGCCACACGAGGCGGCTCCTGGGGGAGAGCGGGCACTCGGACGTGCCCCGTCCCAGGTCTGACTTGAGCAGCGCTGGTGAAACCGCTTATGGAAACACCCTGCTCTCCCTGTCCCCTTCCAGCTTTGAGCCACTCCATCCCCTGAACTCTGAGTCCTGGGGTGCTGCATTTGTTGAGTTTAATCAATACATGCTGGTGTTTCATGTCATTGATATGATAATATAAAGCCTGAGCAATTTGTATAATTAAAAATGGATATGGTTCAGACTCAGGGCAGGAACTTCCTTCCTTCCAGAGCCCCTGACCCCTCTCACACAATAAACCTCTGGTTTCACCTCACCCACACTGGCTTTAAACACCGGCCGGTCAGCAAGCGATGGAGCCGCAGCTCGAGGTCCACTCCCTGCACCAGGCACAGCTCCTCCGCCTGCCCCCCTGCCCTTGGGACTGAGCCCAAGCGCAGGGTTTGGTGGGGGGGGGGGAACGACCCTTCCCACAGGGTGGCCTGGGGCAAGCACTGAGCCCCATGTGCTACGCTTAGACCCAGCTGGAGGACCAGGTAAAAAGCAGGGACTCAGTGAAAACCAGATGCTGCAGCTGAGCTGAGTTTCCTGGGGAAATAAATTACACACATACGCCATGGCATCTCAGCGCTTGCCGGCGCTCCTCCAGCCGGCGCTCGCTCCGAGATTGCGTGGGCCTCTGGCTGCAGGGCAATGAAATGCTCCTTATGTCACCAAAACAGCGTCCTGAGGTTATAAAATGCGCAAGATGGAGTCAAGGTCCCCTCGAGCAGCAGGTGAGGGGCTGCCAGCTCCTCCTCGCTCCCTCCAGCCCCTCGGGAACCCAATGGGGGTCAGTCCCTGTGCCAAACGGCTGCTCGAGTGCGGGGCCCTGGTGGGCCGGGGCTCTGAGCTCTGCCGGCGATACATGCACGCACCAGAAACGCCAGCTTCTCCTTGCCCTGCCAGTGGGACCCAGACCTCCCCGAGGGACACGGGCTGCTGGTCATCCTGAACCCCTCCTCCTTGGGAACCCCCTCTGTGGGAGGGACCCGGGGTGCTCTGGCACCCAGCTCGGCGGGGAGGGGTACGCTGGCACCGGTACGCTGGCACCGTGTGTGTGCAGGACTGGGGGGGATGCCGTGAGAGGGGGCTGGAGAGGAAAGAGGCCAGGAAGATGGGAGGCAGCGCAGGGCACTGGGGCGGTGGGCTCCATGTGCTGCGGCAGGGGGAAGAGGAGCCAGCGCTCCGGACCCCACGGCACACGGGGAGCCAGCAGACCACGGCACCCCTTGCTAGCGCTGGCGAGTACCTGCGGTGCAGGTGGGCCCAGCCTGGATGGCTAAAACGTGCCACAAAGCATCTCCCTGCTCAGCGCAGCAGGGACCTGGCCACTGCCCGGGGCCCGGGATTGAGGTGGGCAGCCGAAGGCGCGCCAGCCAGTGTCCTGGGGACCACCGCACCCTGCCCCCAGCTGTGCAGGGGACACCAGCTGTTGAAGACAGGAACGGCTGTGAGCCCTGGAGAGCCCAGTCCCCTGGGACCCAGGGCTGCTCCACACCGGTCGCAGGCGCTCCCCAAAGATGACCGAAAGCTTTTACAATTTGCCTGGGATGAATTATGAGGGTTGTGGGTGGGTCTTGGAGGGGCTGGGGGCCACGCTCTGCGGTGGGGAAGACGAGGGGGGAGCAGCAGGGCTTAGGGATGCTCAGCACTGGGAAGCAGCGCACAACTGTCCACAGCTCCTCCTTCCACATACACCAGTCCAGCGTTGGGAAATACGGCCCTCTGCCACCAGCAAGCCACGGGCTGGGGTAGGGCAGCGTCCCCCAGCCGGGCACAGCACACAGCCACCAGGCATGCTAAGCTCCCCGGCCAGGAGGTGCAGGAGGGTTCCCTCGCTGCTCTGCACGGCCCTCGGCTACAGGAACGTCAGAGGCAGCTCGTGCCACAGCTTGGCCCAGCTCCCCCAGCACTAACAGAGTGGCAATGGGCCGTTCCTTTCACGCTGAAGGGTTCAGAGGCCCCGAGCGGCTCGGGTGTGGGGCTGCTAGTTTGACATGTCTGGTGCTTTGCTCGCAGGGAGCCCGGCTGGGTGCTGGGATTTGGAAGTGCTCCGCTTTATGGGGATGGAAATTTTTAGATTTTTAATTTCAGTATTAGTGGTTTCGAAGCTGGAGAAAGAGGTTTGGAAAGCCTCTCTGCCTCTCAGGCAGGACTCAGAGGCATACACAAGCAGTGATGGATACTGTTGAAATGAAATTTGGAGGCACTGGGGAGGAAAACTTCGATTCAGTGGAGCCCTTTCGAGTCCTGCAGATGAGGTCGTAACACTCAACACTTAAATGATGCTTCACCAATTCCAAGGGACGCTGCCAACTTGTCCCCACCCACACCGAGGCTGCTGTGGTCATGCAGGGACAGGGGATCGGTGCTCAAGCAAATAAAAACACGGCAAGGCAGTGCGGTTTGCCTTTGCATGGGCCTGGTGGAACGGTGCCGGCAATCCGCTGGGTCCCCGCACCACTGGAGCATCCAAGCTGAAGCAAAGCTGCCGAGCCGCAGCTCGGCACCAACAAGGTGCAGAAGGCACAGTTTTAGCTGTGGACAGCAGAAGAGGAGGGCCCGAGCAGCAGTGCCCTGGCAGACAGCGTGCCGCGCATACCTTGGCAGGCAGCAGCTCTGCGATGCTGCCACCGATCCCGTGGGGCCTCTTCCAGCCACACATTCCTCTCCCAGCTCATCACCGTGACCACGAGCCGAGCGCAGGCACTGCTCTGTCCGGGTGGAGCAGGGAAAAAGCTCCAGAGCCAGCCAGAAAGGGACGTGCTTGCACAGGTACAGCTGCAGGAGATGCAGCTTTCCTCCTGCTCTAACAGCACTCCCCAGCTGCGCTGCTGGCAGCATCAGGCTCTGTGCAAAGCCAAGCGCCGATGGGCTGCGTCCAGCAGGCACAGCCGTGAGCGGAGGCAGCAGCCAGGTCCATTCCCCCGTGCAGCTGCTCACCTCCTTGCCCTGCTCCTGATGCACGTGGGGCACGTGCCACGCTGCAAGAGGTGAAAAGCTCCCAGGACCAGCAGAAAAGCATTCCCAGCTCGGGAGGCCATGTCTGCTCACCGGTTGGCGCCGGGGGGACGGGCGGCCATCCACAGAGAGCTGTGCGGCAATTGCTCTCAGCTGTGTGATAGGGCCTGCCCGGGTGCAGAGCAATTTTCCACCACATATTTGCTCTGTGAAGTCACAGGTAGCTGCAGGATTTGCACGTCTGCCCACATCCAGGACGTGCCGCTGGCTCGGGAAGGTCAGGGAGACGGGCTGCAGCTCCCTCAGCAATGCTCCCGCGGGACTGGCAGCAAGCCTTGGGTGGGCTCCTGCGAGCTCCTCGCTGCCGGCCCTGGGCACCACAGCTCTCCTCGTAATTCCCACTCCAGCCCTTGCCTTCAGCGCCTGGGATGTTCCCCAGAGCGCAGCCCCCGGCCCGCAGCCGTGCTGCAAGCTCCAGGAGCATGGCTCAGCTCCCGCTGGAGGCAGAGGAAGGAGCGAAGGGCTTTGGGGCTGAAAGCCAGTCCCCACAGTGCTACCCACCTTTGGTCACCTGAGACATGCTCCAAGGGACGAGAGCTGGCAGCTCCTGCCCTCACTGTGAGCCAGGAGAACCCACAACCAGGAGAGCCAGGAGAACCCACAACCAGCAGAGAAAGAAACAAAACGGATGATTGCACGAAGCAGATCCCAGAGCAGAACCGCACTGCAGCTGCTGCCCGGGAACAGCCCGCGGTGTCACACCACGGTGCCACAGCACGCCGGGCCGAGGTGGGGAGGCACCAGCCCGTTTCCCTCCACCCTCCTCTCCTCCAGGCAGAAATGCTCAGCAAAACCCCTGCCAGCGGAGAGACGAGAGGTTTCGCAGCAAGCCGCTCCACCTCGAGCAGTTGGGAACGAATGCTGCCTCCGTCACAGCCCTCACAACGCAACACCGCCCAGCCCACGGCACAGGCTGAGGCTACCGCTCGCCACGGGCTTTGCACCCCTCCAAACCCCGGCTGGGGGTCTGAGCCAGCGCCGACCCACGACACCCCAGCACCAGCAGCAGCCCAAGACGGAGCTGCCAGCAGCCCCGCTGCGGGATCTTTCTGCCCATCACGGCCATACCCTCACTGACCCCCGCGCTTTCCAGAGTGACTGGGATGCCCCGGCAATGACCACCGAACTAACAGCAGAGACCCCTGGATGCCAGCAGGGCAGCCTCACAGCACTTTCATACCTGTTAGCCCAGTGATGCCAGTGATGCCTGTCAGCCCCACCACGCCTCCCGCTATGCCCAGCCCAGCTTCTCACCATCTGCCCCCACACCTGTCCCAAAGCTGCCGACTGGCACAGACCGCGTGGCAGCTGAGCCAAAATGCCAGAGCTAAACCAGCAGCGAGTTCACAGAGGCTGAGCGTGACTCTCCTGCGCAGGGCAGCTCGGGCATGGAGCTGGCGGTGCAGTGCGTGGTGTGCACAGCCCCTCCGGCAGCACCCCCGTGTCCCTGCCCCCGGGACGGGGGCCTGCACGCTGCTGCCGTTGCTCCCGATCCCCTCCACACACCTCCCCCAGCCCCTTCTCTGCTGCCCTTCGGCAACGTGTGCAGCTGGCAAGCTATTAAAATAATGCAGGTGAAAATTATAGGTTAGCTAGTAAAGCCTTACAGAGGTCTCAAGAAGAAAGGAAAAGGGTCTTTAAACACACCTTTCTGGCGGCTGGGGAAACAGAGCTGCCCCAGGGCGTGCTGCAGCCCTCCTAGCTTCGAGGCTGGCCAGCTGCAGGGCCAGCAGAGCTCAGGCACCCCTGCCCCTCACCTGACCCCCGGCATCGCTCCCCCGGCACCCCTTCCCCTCGCCTGACCCCCCTGCTCCCTGCAGCATTGGCTCACGAGCGCTCAGGGGGCCAGCAGGTCTCCGACCCACTCCCCACGGCATGGAGCCGCCTGCCTCCGCCCAGCGCCGCTGCCAAGGGCTCAAGCAATCCGGGAGCATCCCCATGGGTCCCTGGTGCCTGTCACCGCACTGCCGGGCACCGGCCCAGCGGGCTCGCCAAGTGTTTTCCTCTCCCTGCTGTTCTGCAAAAGGCCAGAAGCTGCAGAGGAAAACGAGCGGTTGAGGTGCCGAAGGAGGCGACGCAGCCAGCCACCAGCACGCACGAGCAGAAGCAATGCAAGGGGAGGATGCTCTTGAGCTCCTTGCAAGGGGCCCAGCTGCCCCCCGCCACGGCGAGCACAGGAAAAATCCTGTCCCAGAGCTGCAGCACCGACCACAGCAGGGTCAGCTGAAGCAGGCTGCTCAGGATCCCACAGGACAATGGGGCCGTGTCCAGCTGGGTTTGAGCATCTCCAGGGTAGAGATGCCACAACCTCCCCAGGCACAGGTGGAAAAGGGGATGAAACCTCCCTTAGGCAGCTTTTCCCAAACACTCCGTACTGCTGAGGCTGCAGAAACCTGCCCTCCAGGGAGAACCCTGTCCGTCCCACGCATGTTCTGGGCTGCTGGGGTTCAAGTCCAGCCTGCTTATCTCCTGCATTTACCAGACAGGGAAAGAATTGGCTCCAGACAAGCTGGGGATGCCGCCCCTCTCGGTCCCAGTGCCAGGGGAGTCCCCGGGACTGTCCCAGCAGGGAACTGGCGATGCAGGAAGATGCTCCGGATGGACGGAGCTCGCTCACGGCGGCGACAGCCGGGGGACCAGGGCAGAAGGGCTTTACCATGGCAGGCTGGAAGCTGGAGGAGCGGCACAGCACAATGCCTTGGGGAGCTGCCGGCGCAGCAGCTGGTGGGGCACACATTGGCCGGTACTCGGGGATGGAGCGGGGCCAGCACAGCCCGGCAGCTCTCCAGAGAGCTCCGGCCGCAGGGGCCAGGGAGAGGATCCTGCCCCACGGCTTCAGGTGCAAGGAGAGGCAGAGGCAGCCGCTGCGTGCTCGGTGCTCGCCGGCAGCCAAAGCAGCTCAGGAAAAGCTGAGCGGGAAGCAGCAGGGCCAGGGCTCCGAGAGCACGGGCAGGAGCAGCCCCATGCCTGCACGGCAGCCGGGAGCGCTGCTGGGGAGCTGGGTGTGCTACTGGGGAGCTGGGATTGCTGCTGAGGAGCTGGGAATGCTGCTGGGGAGCTGGGACCACTATTGGGGAGCTGGGAGTGCTACTGGGGAGCTGGGATCGCTGCTGAGGAGCTGGGAGTGCTGCTGAGGAGCTGGGAGCACTGCTGGGGAGCTGGGAGTGCTGCTGAGGAGCTGGGAGTGCTGCTGGGGAGCTGGGAGTACTACTGAGGAGCCGGGAGTACTACTAGGGAGCTGGGAGTGCTACTGAGGAGCTGGGATTGCTACTGGGGAGCTGGCATCATTGCTGGGGAGCTGGGAGTGCTGCTGGGGAGCTGGGAGTGCTACTGGGGAAGCAGGAGTGCTTCTGGGGAAGCAGGAGTGCTTCTGGGGATCACTGCTGTGAGTCTGGGATGATCTGGGGCAGGAGTGCCACTGGCCTTTTCAGCTCCAGCACCTTTCCAGATCCCCAGTTAACTGCTTACTGGTATTCTACCTGCTGACAGATCCCTAGGGAAAGCCACACAAATGCAGCCTGGAAAAATGCTTTCCAGCAAGCATATGGTGACTAACCTAAGTAATCCAAGTTCTGCGTTAGTCAGCATGCTCTGAGAGCAGCCGGGTCTGGGTGCAGCACTTGCTGGTAACCAGCAGCACATTCCCAGCCTGGGCACTGGCCTGTGCCACACGTGGGGCTGGCCAGGCAAGGGGCCGGGCTGGCAAGAGGCGTGGAGATGGCACAGCCACACTCACCCCAGGGAAAGCAGACAGCCATTCAGGGCCACTGGAAGGATGCTGGGAGCCTCTGAAAAGACAAATGCACCATATCACACACGCAGTAACCAGAGTCCTGCCAGGCACAGCATCACCGAGGCACAGCATCACCCGTACAGCCTGACCCAGCTAGAGGAGGCTGCCCGGAGCTCCACGACAGCCCCAGGCAGTTGTTTCTGCTCCCAATCATATGCTGGGAGCGAGGAGAGACAACCTGCCACTAGGGGAAACCCTGCATGCGACAGGGCAGGACCAGGGATGAAGAACATGAGATTGCAGGTCCCGTTCCCCCAGAGAGACCACAGCACATGCGGGTTTGCATGCAGACGGGTTTCAGAAAGGGGAGATGGGTCTCGCCACCGGGTTTCAGAAAGAGGAGATGGGTCTCGCCACCACAAGGAGGGCTCCAGGGCAGGAGCAGCAGTGCCTGGGGGGACCTGGCCCCTCCCTGGGCCATCATCCTTCCTTGCCGGTCCTCCCCAGGGCTCCTCCTCCCTCCGCACCCCAGCAAGAAGGGGAAAGCGTGGCTGCAGACTTGCCAGTCGGTGGGATTTTCTCCTTGCGCAGGCATGCACTAACTCTGTTTACGAGTGCTCAGCCTTCGGCCCCGGGGGACAAGTGAAATGATAAAAAAAGAAAGAGAAGAAAGCCCAAACACGCCCGCGCACACCCACAGGCACGGCAGGTCTCAAACGCTCCAGCTCAGCTCCGGGGATCAATTTCCCCAGCTATTCCACACGGCTGCGGGGCTCCGGGGAGCTCTAAAAACAGGAAGCCAGTGGTGTAATTTTGAAGGAAATTCTCAAAGCCAAGCCATTAAGGGCTAAAAAGGAGGCTGCATCCAATTCGATCGGAATAGAACAAAATAAAAAACATCATAATGGCAGGTTCAATATTGAGAGTAACCCAATTCCAGATTTCCTCTGCTTAATCCTGCAGGAACCCGCAGATGGCTGGGGGAGGGGGCCGTGCCCAGGCAGTCTGGCGGGGCCGACGCTGCCATTCCTGTGTCCCCAGTGCCACCGGGAAGCCGCATGGCACCGGGATCAAGCACCTCCTTGTGCCGGTACGAGATGGGGTGCTCTCCTGTGTGGTCAGCCCTGCTGCCAAACAGCCCCTTCCGAAACAGCGACTACCTGCAGCTCTCCCGGTTTACGGCTTAAGGCAGAGCTCTGGCTTCACACCGAGCAAGCCGGGGCCCTCCACCGATGAAAGGTCCCTGCTGCTCGCTCAGGCTGACGGCGGGCTGCTCCTCTCCCGCAGCGAGGCGAGTGCTGCGCCCTCGGATGCTCTCCCCTCCGCCCAAACGGGCTGTTGTCCCACTGCCCCTTCCCAGCAGCCCGGCTGAAGCCACACTGGCTGCCCCGTGCTCTCCCACCGCCATGTGCGCAGGGAGGGCTGCTGGGGCACACCGAGGTGGGGAGAACAAGAGGGGTCTTACCGCAGGGCATGCTGCTGGCCACCCTGGGAGAAGCGCAGACACCACCCTCATGCCTGTCGCTCCCTAAGAAACCTCCCGCTCTGGCTGACGCACCTCTGTCGCTTGCTGTGTGGAGCAGTGTGACTGTATTGGAGCCCCCGGGGCCGAGTGAGCGGGGCTGTGCCTCCCTAGCCCCCCTCTCATAAGGCTGCAGGTACCCCGGGACCTGGAGCGGTTTTAGGATGCGCACCAGGGCTGGGAGAGGCGGGGAAGCTAAAAAGCAGGTGAAACCTGAAAGCAGCCAGGGTGAGAGCACCTTGCTCTGCGCCATGTTTAATGTATCTGCCGCATCTGGAGCCCCAGCCCTCGGCCAGGACGCTGCCTTTCCCTGCCCTGGCCAAAGAGCTGCACGCCCGGCGCAGGGTGGGACTTGTGGGGAAGGATGCACAGCCCTCCTGTCACAGCCGTGCCTCTGTGGGCTCCCAGCCTCCGTGGGCCAGTGGGGTAGCACGCAGCAGCACTGGCCGTCCCACCGTGGGCGCCTCGCTGCTCATGCCGCCAGCCCTCAGAGGGGTCCCACGTCCACAGCAGCAGAAAGCCTGGCCTGGGCGAGCCCCCCACTCACAACTACCTGTCCCCAGGCTTGAGGGAATGAGCTGCTGCACTCACCACATGATCCATCACAAGGTGCTCCCTGCCTGCATCCCTGCTTAGCACCTGCGAGGCTGCCAGGAAACACATGTGACCCCGCTGGTATGGCTCGGCAGGCCTTTCTTCCTCTGATTTAGTTGCTGTTAGCTTTTTTCCCACCCTCCCCCTTGCCTCACTCCACTGCCTGCCCTCCTTGCTGAATGCTTGCCAGCTGGGACTCACCAGCCCCGCTCCCCCGAGCAGGGGCAGGTGCCGCCCCGAGCCCCCCCGGGGAGCCAGGACCCCCGAGCCCCTCGCCGCCCCGACTCCGATCCTATCGCTGGGCCACACGGCCGCGCTCCCCGGCAGCGGCAAGCGCTCCCGGTTCGTGCCCCGCGGTCTCCCCGTCCCCGACAGTGGCCTGCGTGCCCCCTCCCCACTGCTGCCCCCCCACCGCCCCGGCCCCCTCCCAAAGCAGCTCCAGCTGTCAGTGGCTCGATGGGAAGTGCAGGTACGCTGCTGGCTCCCTGCCCGTCTCCCCTGTGTCTGTCTGGTGAAAGAGGAAGCCAGTCCACCTCTGGAATCCTTCACTCTCTCCTCGTTCCTGCTCTCCCCGCGTCTCCCCCGGGGATTCGGGGTCAGCCTCTCTCTCTCGGTCTCTCTTTTTTCCCTTGCCCCTATCAGATTACAATGCATGCAGTGTTCGCTCCAAATCCCCCACTGCACGTTAATTCTGTTCCTCTGTCTCTAACTACCAAACTGCTTTCCTGTGCCTCCTGTCTTTCCATTCCTCCTCCGCTATTTTTTATCTCTGACAAATAGAGCACGTCAGCTCCAATTGGAGTGAGCGGGATGGGGAAGGGGCTGTGGGAGCAGCCAGGAGCCACGGAGGAGGGCGAGTGAGCGGGGAGCCAGCACAGGGGGTCCCAGCAGGCAGAGACACGCGGCTCCCCAGCTCCGTCCACCGAATCCCAGTCACTGCCAGTGCTCAGATGGGACATCCCAGAACAAAGAGCTCAGAGCAGGGCCCCCGGGCTTGGAGGCCACCCGAAGCAGCCAAGACCTCCCACACAATCTGTCATCCTCACCTGCCTCAGTTTCCCTCTAGCACACAGGGCCGGCTCTCCCCAAGGGCTGAGAACACGTGTCCAGCGCCTGAGCTGGCCTCTAGGCGCTTTGCTCCTGCCCAGAAGCTGAGCGGGACTGCAAGGCAGGGCATGGAGCAGCACAACTCCGAGCAAACGTGGGGCTCCCCTGGCCTGCACAAGGCTGCAGAGGGTCAGCCTGAGGCTGCACCGGGTAGCTGGGGATCTGAAGGGGGGTCTCCTAGCCTAGGAGGAAGCCCAGAGCAGAGCACAGGGCTATGGAAGCAGGATTCAGAGACTTTCAGCACTTCTTGATGGGACAGATGGATGGACCCGGGTCTCTGCCGCTCCGAGCACAGGCCACCTCCTCCCAAAGGCAAGGCAGCGGGCGCCTGGCCGCAGCCCAAGCCCCTGGCACTGGGCAGCAGCGGTTGGCTCTGCCAGGGATCCTCCTTCCCTACAAGGGGCACTGGGACATGGGCTACCCTGTGTCCTCACCCTGGCTGTCCCACGGGGCAGGGGATGAGCAGCAGCCTGGCTGAGGACCCAGCCTGTGACGGGGCAGCACAGGGGGCAGCAGCCTCTGCAGCCCCCCCGCCCCCCCAATCCATGCCCATGCCCTGCAGAGGAGCACCCTGGCCCTGACCTTCCTCAAGGCAGCTGAGCAGTGAAGCAGAAGGCACAAGGGGGTGCAGACCAGTGGGAAAGGCAGCAGGCTGTCACCCCTGCACTCCTGTCAGCTCCTGCCCCAGCAGGGCACCGCAGCACATCAGCCCGCTGCCCCTGGACGGGGCTGGGTGCAGAGGGAGCCAGAGCAGGAGGGCGACGGAGGTGGGGGGTGGGATTCCCCCCACAGGAACCGCAGCGGTTAATGAGGGGGAAAGCCATCACCGGGGCTGAGGGGGAAGGCAGAGGCTGCACCGTGCCCTCCCCCAGCCCTCCCTGATTTACGGGGGGGTGTTTTCTTTAGCAAACCCAGCTGCCGGTGGCCTTCCTGCCGATGCCTTTTACCCCGCTCTGCACCTGGAGAGGCTGGGGAGGCAGGGATGGCCCGTCCTCCCCCTGCACGGAGCTGGGAAGGGGCAGAGGGGATCACTCCTACGTGCGGGAGGAGGGGAAAGGCGAGGGAGCCAATATCTTCTCAGTGGTGCCCACTGCCAAGGCTGTGGGCACAAATGAAGACAACGTGAAATTCAACCCGAACACAAGACAACACTTTTTTTACAGCGAGGTTGGTCAAGCTGTGGCCTGCAGTGGAGTCCCCATCCTTGGAGACATTCAGAACCTGCCTGGACACGGTCCTGGACAGCCTGCTCCAGCTGACCCTGCCCCAGCCAAGGGCTGGACCAGACAGACTCCAGCAGCCCCCGCCAGCCCCAGCCGCTCCGGGGTTCAGTGCTGGGGGCTGAGACCCCAGAGAGACCCCTCTCCTCCCACAGGGGGAGCAAGCTTGGGCCTCGAGCAATTTAGACGGTAACCGCTAGGTTTCAGAGTGAACAGGGGCTCACGTAGCAAGGGACGGCAGCCTGCGAGTCGCTGCCACCACACAGGCCCAGCAGCGCAGCTGAGACCCGCTTCGCATCCAACAGCAGCAAGGACTATAAACCTCCATAAAAACAGCTGAACTATCGCCCCAGTCGGTGCAGAGCTGGGTCTGTGCTCCTGCCACCCCTCCGGGAAGGTCCCCTCGTCTGGCAGGTTGGAAGTGTTCCTGGATGTGCCAGTGGGGAAGTCCTGGGACTTCCCGGCGCGACCTTTCTCACCAACAGCACGTGCCAGAAGGTAAGTTCTGCTGGGAGAGGCAGAAAAGAGCCCAGCCTGCCTCAGCCCTCCCCACACCACCTACCTCGCTCCTGCTCCTCCACAGCCATGCCGGGAGGCCATGCAAAGAACAGCAGCAAAACCCAGCGCAGTGCCTGCAGCTGAGCTCACCCTGGGACCAGCCGCGGCCACGGGACCACCCATAGCCACAGGACCCGGCACAGCCACGGGACCAGGCGCAGCAACAGGACTGGCCACGGCCACGGGACCAGCCATGGCCACAGAACCCGGCACAGCCACAGGACCAGCCGCAGCCACGGGACTGGCCACAGCCATGGGACCAGCCATGGCCACAGGACCAGCCACGGCCACGGGACCAGCTGTGGCCATGGCCCATGCTCACAACTCTGCCCGCTACCAGGGGCTGCAGCGTGCGGGGGCCGGTCTCCCCCTCCCTCCCCACCTCCAATATTTCCGTGCTGATTTACTGCCCACAGAAAAAGTTTCCCTCTCTGAATCCAAGATTCCTTGTGTTTTGGCTCCTGCTCCCGCAAACCCGAATCAACTGTTAATTTTGGCAAGCCCCCTTCTTCGCTCTGACCATGGTCGGACTTTTCCATTCTCAACACCTTGGGAGCTGTTCCCGGGGGGGTGGGGGGGGGCACAGGCATCCCCTTCTCTTCCTGGGCACTCTGCCCTCCCTGTTACAAACCAAGGACTGGGAGGACCTGCTGCTGCTGCTGCTGCCGCTGCTGCCATGAGGGCTGACACTCAGCCGAGTCAAACCCAGAGCCCCCTGCTCCCCACCCTGCTCTGGGCTGGTGTTTACTGTTACGTTACTGGCAGAGCTCAGGAGTGAGCCAGGTAGGTCTGAAGAGGTCCCACTTCAGCAGCCAGCCCGGAGCCGTGGTCTTCTCTGGCCCAGTGGGCAACCGCCCAGTGCGGCAAAGAGGAGCTTGGCTCGGCTCCGGTAGCTCCAAGCGGGGAGCAGCTGTCTGGCAGGGGAGGCCATGGAGATCCACCAGCAGAGCTGGGGGAAGAGAAACCACAGCAAGCAGTCACTTTGTGGGGGAACCCGTGGCTAAACAGATTTGCAAGTTGCCCCACAAACACATCCAGCACCAACGGAGGGCAAGAGGCGCCCGCCGCACCCTGCGCTGCTCCCAGGGGTGAGGGCTGAGGGCCCCAAGCGCTGTGGGAGCCCTGGAGGTGCCGCCGCGTCCCTCGCTGGGATGCCAAGTCCTTGTGCTGGCCTGCGCACAGATCCCCCCTCCTTGCGGCCAAGCGCTGCCTTATAAAGGAGCCGCCCACATCTCGCTTCTGTGCAGAGCAGGCCCAGCTCGTTAAAGATTATGAGATGTAAAGGCACAGCGCAGGCCCCCTGCCTCGGCGTCTTCCCAAGCAGGGCAAGGGGGATGGGATGGAAGAGAGGGATGGGGTGACAGGGCCACCGGCGTGCAGCGTCCCGGGGATGCGCAGCCCACACTCCCAAAGCACGGAACTTTCTCAGTACTGGCCTCCCCCTCTCTCGGTGGGCTCGGAGATGCCCCTGCTGTCCCTTACACCCAGTCTCCCCTGGAGAAGGGAACAAGGCAGACGCAGGCGGGCTCCGTCCTCCAGCTGGTTTCAATCATGCCCAGCAAACCCCTCCCGGGACCCTCTCTCCCAACCATCTGGGAGCAGAGCTAAATGCGGATGAAAGGAAACCCTGCGCAAGCCCTCCCTGCAGAATGCCGGGCGGCAGGTCTGGCAAAGGCAGCAGAAAGCCCCTCTCACCCAGCCGCCCCCTCCAGCACGTTAGATACGCACCTGCATCCCCCCCAGCTCCCCCTCCTCGCCCAAGCCCTGCTCCGCAACCCAAGGAAGGATTAGCCGGCACAGCAGGAGCAGCACGCGATCCAGCACCACTGCTCGCAGGGACCTGCCAGAAGGAAAGAGCAGAGTCTTCCATGTCAACATTCCTCCTGCTTAGGAAAACACGGCCCATTCCCCTGAATAGCCTATTAAAGAGAGATTTCCTGCCGGGTGGTGGAAAGAAAGCAGAGGGAGGTACCGGAGCCCGGCCAAGATCGGGGATGCGTGATACAACTGACCGATGGCCGCTGCACCGGCCCCAGGCAGGGCCCAGCTTGAGACAAGCGGCTCCTCCGCATGTCTAGAGGCGATGAAGATGCCATCAGGAGTGAGCAGAGAGGGCTCCATGTCCCACACCACACCAGCTCCTCTCACCGCATCACGCACCAGGAGAAACAGCTCTGACAAGTGCTGTCTGGCTGAGAAGCCTCCCCGGCTCTGTTTTCCTCCTGCTGCACAGGATGGTTTTCCCTGTACCGTCCCAGCTGTATCCCAGGATCAGTCACACACCAGAGGACACTGAGGAGGCACGTTTGATCCCAGCCCCCCTTCGGAGGGCGATCACAGTCCCCTTAGGCCAGCCCACTGCCCTGGTCCTTGCCTGCAGCCCTCACCAGCCCGCAGGCACACAAGGGGCTCTGCCCTCACCCCTGGTCGGGACCACGCTGCTACCGACAGCGGGGGTCTGCCTCGGCCGTGCCCTGCACAGCACCAGGGCTGCACGGCCAGCAGCTCTGCACATCACCGCATGCTGACTCCTGAGGGCATGGTGTGCAGCCAGGCAAACCAAGAGCACTAACCTGACAAAGATCCCCGGAGTGACCCGTGGCAGTGGGAACAGCGAGAGAAAACATGCTCCTCTGGGAAAAAGGGCACACAACAAGCACCACAGCTCTACAACAGAGTTTTTCCTGGTGCATCTGGCCACCTCTCTCTTAGCAAAGGCAAGATGATGTGCAGCCTCTCTTACCGGAGCCCTTCTTCCAGTGCTTATGGATAAAATATTTGCACTTCAGAGAGTGCAAGTGACTTGCAATGCTGCTGCTCTCTCTGTCTTCAGAAGCCAACCAGTCCAGTCCAGTCCAGGGAAGCTCGGGGTCTGTGCTGATGGCCCTGCTCGGCTGTCTAAGCTCCCACCATGGATGGGGAGGCTTTCATTTTGCAATTTCCTTTAAATGAAAAAGTAAATCGTGTGGGTCCTCAGCACAGCAGCCAGGACCTTGCAGTGCTCTTGGCCAACTCTCAGCACCAGCTCCACCAGCCTCCTGAGCCACGGCAGAGGCACCGCAGCCTCCTTGCACCGCACCAGCCTCCTGGAAGGGACCAGGACTTCTCCACCCTCACAGCAAGAGCCCAGCACAGTGCACAGACCTGGTCACACCATTCGCACCCACTTCGCTACAGCCCAGAGGGTCGTTTCCAGCTGATGGGACTGGTGTGGTTTGAACTGCACAGGTCCTCTCTGAGGGCAAAGCCCAAGCCCTGGAGAACCTCAGGAAGATAGGAAGCTCCAGGCAGGGGCTGCGATGCCACATCATGGAGCGGTGTGGGTCGCTGCCTCCCAAAGCACACTGGAAGCCCACCACCCATCCCCACCTCTGCCACACCGGGACTGCCACCCGCAAGCCTCAGCCATTAAGCAAAAAGCAAGGCAGGTTTTAATGGCTCCCAAGTCCCTTAAAGAAATAACCCTCCAAAGCCAGCTGTCGGCACATCTCCCCCCCACGCTCCTGCCATCCGAGCCCCGCTCCAGAGGGAGGTGGCACCCCCGCGGCAGCCCCTCGGAGTGGCATGATGCTCTCCTCCTGCAGGCAGATGGACGCGCGCCCCTTCGAAATCAAGTGTCTGATTGTCACCCACATCCACCACGCCTCGGTAATGCGTAATAGGAAAACCCGATGTGGTAGGAAAACCTGACGCTGGGAGAGCAAAGAGATGGGACGAACTCATGCGGGGGCACGCGAAGGAAAAGGGGGTTCAGGGTCAGTTTGCTCCCCAAGAACCGGCAGGCAGGGCAGGGGGAGCGGGGCCCCCAGCCCAGGTGAAGGGCAGCGGCCGGGAGCCTTTTGGCTGGGAGCGATTTTCAAGACTCGTGGGCCATCGGGACAGGCACTTTCCTAAACAAAGAGGGATCGCTCTGAAGCTTAGGAAACATGAGAAAGAGCCCCGCTGCCAGAGCACAGGCTGCGAGCGAGCCTTGCAGCTGGGGTGGGATGCAGAGGGAAGTGGGGACACGCTCTGGGAGCAGGGGGCCGAGGCCAAGTCCTCTGGCAGCTGTCGGTTCGGTAGCCGGCAGAAGCCATTAACGGCGTTTGGCTGCAGAGCAAAGCGACGCGTGGTTCCCGGACACACAAACAGGCGCTCGGCAGCGGCTCCGCACGCTCTACAGTTACAGCCCAGCCCCGCAGGCCAGCGCAGGCACGGCCCGATGCTTCCGCAGCACGGCTACTGCAGCGGCCGGAGCGCAGCCGGCTCAGCGTGGGGACCGCTCCAAGGTCTGGCCCTTTGCCCTCCTGGACGGGCTCTGCGCTTTTGAGCGGGGAAGAACCATCCCCAAGGGCTGCGGAGCCCTGGATTTTGCTCCAGACAGCTCCTGCCTCTGCAGAGCAGCGCTGACCGCCCACGCGTGGAGCCTGCACCCTCCCATCTAAGGAAAAGACCCTTCCCTCCCCTCTGGCCACTGTCTGGAGGGATGCTGAGCCCTGGCATGCTGTGCATGTCCCCAGGCCTGCATTACAGGAAGGGCCCTGCTGGCTGACCACCCATGTCCCTGACACCCAGCCCAAGGGCAGGCCAAAAGGTCCTTCTAAAAATTCTTCTTGCTAACCACCTCTTCTGGGGATGGAAGAGGGATGCCCGAGAGTCCCTGTGGGCTCCCAGAAACCTGGGGCTCGCTCCTGGAAGCTCAACGGGGTTCAGTTTGTTCTTGCAGCTGCTCACTTTGCCCCACTGAGCGGCCATGGCCAGAAAACGGCCCCCCTGGGGGAAGACTGCCCGTCAAGCCCACCCCGGTTAATCACCCAGGCTGTTAACCGACAACCAGGGGCCAGAACCTTAGCCCCGTTTGAGAGAAAAAACCCAAATGCTGCATATCGGGATGAAAGGAAAGCCAATCCAGCAGCAGCAATGGCAGCAGAGAGGAAAGGCAGTAGGAGCAGCGTGGGAGTTTGTCCAAAGTGCTGCCGAGCATGTCAGAACACACAAGGGCACACGTGAAGACACACGTGTGCTTCAGCTGAGGTGACCAGTCTCCTACACCCTGTTCTGCCCCATCCTGAACCACCTTCAGCACACAGGAACCAGTGTGTTTAGAGATGGACTAGACAGGGTTCAGTTTGTTTAGGGTGGACAGGATCTCTGGAGATCACCCAGTCCAAACCCCTGCTCAAGTAGGGTCACAAGGAGCAGGTCACTCAGGACCACAGCTAGATGACTTTTGAATATCCCCAAGGGTGGTGACTACCACCTTCCTGGGCAACCTCTGCCAGCGCTTGGTCACCCTCACAGTCAGCAAGTGGTTTCTGATGCTCTGATGGAATTTCACAGGTTTTAATTTATGCCCTTTGTCCCCTGCCCTGGCCACAGGGACTCCTGAGAAGAGCTGGGCTTCCTTGACTTCCCTCACTCCCATCAGGGATTTACACATGTTGGGGGCTTCCTTGTCTCCCGGCAAAGCAGTCCCAGCCCTCTCAGCCTCTCCTCATATGGAAGATGCCCCAGTCCCTTCAACATCTTGGTGGCCCTGTGCTGGACTTGCTCCAGTCACCCCACGTCTCTCTTGTACTGAGGAACTGGACACTGGCTCTCAGACATGTCTCCTGGAGGCTAAAAACCTCAGACTGAAACCCAAGGGAGAACTTCTCAGCGCTCGCTTTTGTGCTTTCCCATTAGGGCCCCCTTCTCCTGAGGAGCAGCACGGAAGCAGGATTCCCTTTCCAGCCAAGACCATGTCCATGCTGAGCTGAGCAGATGCTGCGTGGGTGCTGCAGTAGAAGCCTGCTCAGGTGCCTTTGCTCAGCATTCGCCTTTTTCACAACAGCGTGATGCTGTCACACATGATCAGCCTGTGTTCCCCTTTGTAGGACACCATCTCATGGAGTTCAACAAGGCCAAGGGCAAGGTCCTGCACCTGGGTCAGGGCAACCCCAAGCACAGACACAGGCTGGGCAGAGAATGCGTTGGGAGCAGCCCTGAGGAGAAGGACTTGGCGGTGCTGCTGGACAAAAAGCTCAACAGCACCCGGCAACGTGCGCTCGCGGCCCACAAACCCAACCGTGCCCTGGGCTGCACCACCAGCAGCGTGGCCGGCAGGGGAAGGGGGAGGTTCTGCCCCTCTGCTCTGCTCTGGGGAGACCCCACCTGCAGCGCTGTGTACAGCTCTGGGACCCCCCGCACAAAAAGGACACAGACCTGTGGGAGCGGGGCCAGAGGAGGCCACCGAGATGCTCAGGGGGCTGGAGCACCTCTCCTATGGGGACAGGCTGAGAGAGTTGGGGTGGTTCAGCCTGGAGCAGAGAAGGCTCCAGGGAGACCTTAGAGCACCTCCCAGTACCTGAAGGGACCCACAAGAAAGCTGGGGAGGGGCTTTGTACAAGGGCCTGTAGCAATGGGACGGGGGGGAACGGCTTTAAGCTGGAAGAGGGGAGATTTAGGTCAGATATCAGGAAGAAATTTGTTACTGTGAGGGCGGCGAGGCGCTGGTACAAGCTGCCCAGAGCAGCTGTGGGTGCCCCATCCCTGGGAGCTCAGGGCAAGGCTGGACGGGGCTGGGAGCAACCTGGTCTGCTGGGAGGTGTCCCTGCCCGTGGCCATGGGTGGGACTGAGGGGTCTTTAGGGTCCCTTCCAACCCAAAGCGTTCTGTGGTTCTGTGATTCTCTCTCCCCAGCAGTGGAGCTATCTCCTCACCCATTTACTGATAACCACACCCTCTGCTCCACCACGCAGGTCACGAATAAAAGTCACTATGCAGGCAATGGATGGGCGCAGATCCCTGCAGGACCAGGGAGTGCATCCTGCCACCCTCCCCACGGACCCTGGATGCTGGTGCCCCATGAAGAGTCACTGCCAGCTGTGCACCCATGTGCAAAAATTTCACCTGGGCTCTCCCATGAAGCCCCAGAAAGAGACACGAGGCAATGCCAGTGTCACTGTCACTGACACCTACCGCCCTGCCCTGCTCGGACATCGCTCCCCTGTTGAAGAAGGAAGCGAGATTGTTTTGACAGACTTGTCTATGTTGGCAGTTACGAGTCCGCTCGCTATCTTCCAGAGGTTTGCAAACGGGTTGATTGTTTTGTTCCAGAGTTTTTCCAGGAATTGAAGTTAAGCTGAGCGGTGTTTTTTTGGACAAGTTGTGCTACTGGATAGGGAGAGATGAAAAAAAAATTAGAATTCTCTCTCTGTGAGAGAACCATGAGCAAAAGGAAGGAGGGACCAGGCTCAGGTCTGCAAGCCCAGGACTTACAGCTGCCATGCTGCCCCCACGCTGGAGGTGATGGAGCAAAGACAGAGCATCCCTGCCCAGAGCCCGGCACACGCAGCCCGTGCCAGTCAGAGCCGGCACTTTCAGCCCAAAGACACAGCAAAGTGGCCGAGCTAAAGCTTCCCTGGGCTCTTCCTGGATCACCCATTACTGGGAGTACGAGAGCACCCAGTGACCATGGGTGAGAAACACCCGGCGCCAAAGGCAGCCTGAGAAGAGGCAGCGGGGAAGCATCAGCACCCTTCCAGTGGCGGGGAAAGGAGGTGCAGACTTTGCACAGGAAAGCCCTTTCCCACCTGCGCTTTTCCCAGGAAGCCGAGGGCAGACCGACACTGTCCACTGTCGGCCAAATTCACCACTCCAGCTTCCAGGGCAGTGTCTCAACCCCGAGGCAACCTTTCCTCCTCACCTGCGAGCTCTGCTCCAAGCGCTCTGCCTGCTGAGTGCAGGTCTCCTGCCTTTTTCCCAGGAGATGGTTAGGAATTTATAAACTGACCTGGCTGGCTTTGAATGAGGATTTTAATTCACCAGGCATCCGCCAAGTTCCCTTTGCCATGACTTAAAAGCAACGCTGTGTGCTTGCTGCACGCAGGTCTGCTGTAGCTGCAAATCCTGAGGATTGTCCCACAGTGAGCTGGATGACTTCCACATCCCTTCCCCTCCTCCAGCGTCACCGGTGTGTGCTTCGCAGGCGAAGCCCGAGCCTCACCGAAACCAACCAGGCCAAATTTTCAACTCAGTTGTTGCTACCAGTGCCCTTGCATGATCTTTAGGCAGCACGGAGGAAGGAGTCATCACCAGGGTAGCAAGATGGATCAGCACCTGCTTTTTGGTTTGTTTTGGGGTGGGGTTTTTTTGGCCATCACGGAATTATTTGCTATTTTGCTGGGTTTGTTTATTTTTTTTTTTTTTAATATGTTAAAATCCTTCCAAGAGCACAACCCTCTGAAGGCAAAGTCCAAATAATTGTTTCCATGCCCTGCTCGCCCCCAGGTTGCCCATCCACGCTCAACAGTACAAATCTCAGGAAAATAAGGGTGCTCATGCTGTTTTTCACTTGAGTCATGCACCTCTTCCCAACAGCCCTGACTGTCTGGACACTTTTTCTTCCTTGCCAACTCCACAAAGTATCTCCTTTCTGGCCTCAGATCTAAGCTTTCAGATACACCCAGGTGACGTGTGCTCAGAGGAATCCTAGCAGGCACAGGCCACTCCAAAGCTCCCTTGGGAGCCAGCTGTCAGCCCCAAGGCTGGTGGTGGAATATCAGTTTGCAAAGAGCCTTTTATATATATATATATATATATATATATATATATATGTGTGTGTGTGTGTGTGTGTGTATGTATGTATAAACCTCCCCCCATGTTTCTGAGTACTGTCTTAGGAATCGACAGTCACCACAGCAAACCCAGGAATCTTCCCAAATAGCTCCCTGACACCACTGACACAGCTGGGGCTGTAAAAGCCAAACAAAACACCGGGTGAGATCCATGCACAAGCCCTCTCCCTGCAGGCGCTGCCGAGGGGTGCCCATTGACACCGCAGGTGCTCCGATGAAGTGCTGGCAAAACCATGCCCAGGCAACGGGCACAACGGTAGTGATGACCTGATGGGCAGGAGATGCAGGGTCAAATGCAGGCACTGGGGCAAGAAGCATGGGACGCTGTTGCCAGGAGTGGAAAATAGATTTGCAAAACCTTCCCCACCGGAGATGAGCATGTCTCTGCTGCTATCAGCACCGTCCATTTAAACGGGCAGCAAGTATCTGCTCGGCACGTTACAGCTTGAGGAAAATGATCTTTGGGCTGGAGTGTTAGCCCTGGACTAACAAACCAACCCACCCCGGTCCCCTGAACTGGCCAAGCAGCCTCCTGCTTCCTCTGCACGTTCTCTAGTACCCGGAGCGGAGCCGAGCCTAATGAAGTGGGACATTGGAACAGCAGCCAGCGATTCAGGTCTGGAGATGCACGTGTCCCCAGGCCCCTCCGCTCCAAGAGGAGGAAGGCCGAGGCCAGCCCCCGAGCTCGGGGCAGTGGAGCAACGACCCCAGCACCGGGGCTGCCGCGCAGGTCCCTGCCCAGAGGAAAATGCCCACGCTTCTGGCGGAGGGCCGTGCTTCCGAGGCACGCAGACAGGCTGCTCCTCCAGAAAGAGACAAGTTGTTGGTTGAACTATAACCAGGATCCCTGGCTTCCCGGAGGGAAGGCTCTGCCAGCCGAGTCAGCGGAGGGATTGGAGTCACGCAGTGAGGGCGGGGGGAGCACGCTGCACTTGCCATCCTTGCAGGAACAGCCAGCCAGGAGGCTGGCGTGCCTTTCAGCGGCTCTCTGGATGCCACAGCTAGCTGGTGCAGGGCACCGCGGGTAGCCAGAGAACAGCACAAATGGCCCAGGTCATGCCAAGTTCAGGGGGATCCACGGTGCGAATCCCGCTGGCACAACGCTGCCCGGAGCGGGAGAGGCAGGGCACGCTGCCAGACCTGGCGAGGTGGTGCAAAACTCCTCTATAGCCTATCTGGGGCCAGCGGAATACTTAGCCTTGTCCGTCTTGGATTTGCAGGCAGGCTGATGCCTGCCTCTGCTGCCGGCTCAGGGGAGCTGTGGGTACCTGGCAGGGAGCCCACACTGCCAACGGAGCAGCTGGCACCCCTGTGCCAAGGGGAGGTGATGTTGCGGCCGGGCCCTGGCAGGGAAAATGGGATGCAGGCAGCACCGCCAGAAGGCAACTTCAATCCTACTGAGCAGGCACTGCCGGCAGCGGTGAGCACACGCTGCGGTGGCAGCCTCGGTGTAATGCTCTGCCGCGCTGCGCCGCGAACACCACGAGCACAGCCCTTCAACTCCCGGCAGGATCCTGGGCCTGGGCGAAGCGCAGGGCAGAGGCAGATGAGCCCCCCTGCAGCTCCCAGGTCGCCCCGGTCGCAGGAGCCCGCTCGGAGAGACGTCAGCTTACTTTGGAAAGGATGGGCCGTAAGCTGAGCTACAGCAGAGCGCGCAGACCCAGCACGCAGAGGGGGAAAGCAAATGGAAAAAAAAAAAAAAAAAGAAAAAGAAAGAAAGAAAAGTTTCCACTCATCAGCCAAAAGTTGTTGTGGGTTTCTCGCTCTCTTTGGGTCAGGGACCTGATCGTTTAAGTGTATTCGGTGATGTCATTCCTTCCAGAAGGAAAAAGCCTTTCCTGCCCCAACTGAGCTGCTTTACAAACGCTTTAAATATCAAGTCTGGGGCAGCCAAAAGACAGAGTAATTTAGCTCTTTTTATTTTTTTTTTTTTTTTTTTAACAGTTGTATCAGCACCTATTAATTGGCAGCTTTCCCCTCTGCCCTGCACCAGCCTCACCTGGACCTAAAGGTCTTCCTAATCCCGACCTGGAGAGAAACCCCCACTGGGCCAGCCCGCTGGAGAGGGTCCCACGCCAAGGGGCTGCATGGAGCCAGCCCACTTTCCATCCCCACACGCCAGCCCGGCGAGGCCAGGACACAGCCAGGGGATGCGCGGTGAGGGCTGAGCCATCACCAGCAGCACCGTGGGGAATGGTCTTGCCTCCGTGCCGGTGGCTCCAGCCCCAGTTCCCCCACCCTCCATCACAGGCAGCATACGGAAACTTTCTGTTCTGGCTGCAAACGCTAGAAACCCGAGCGAGTGCCCGAGCCGCTCACAGCTGCTGACGTTGGCGCTCCTGGGTGAGCCCAGGCCGTGCCGCAAGGGCCCCGCGGACAGACACTGAGCACCAAAACGCAGGCGGCGCAGGGTCCATCCCGAAACCTCCCACTTCTTCACCAAGAAACAGGGAAAGACCTTAGGCAGGGGCATGAAGTGATGCTCAGGCCTCTCCGCCTCTGTCCAGCTGGCACTTCAAGCAGAAAGCACCGCAGTCAAGGTCTCTACACCAGTCCGCGTGATGCCTTTTACTGGGAAATCCACAGGAACTCCAAATGCCCCGGTCAGCAGGGAAGACCACCTTCAGTGGTGGCACCTAACCAAAGACCAGTTGGGTCTGGCTGGAGATAAGATTGCTGCCAACAGCACTGCAGAGACCTCCCTCCCCTCCTCCGAGCTGGAGGCAAAATGGCTCCTGGATCCCCCCCATCCTTTGCCTTTTCTGCTTCCATCCCCTCACCCAAGCCTGCTCAGGAGGCTCCGGCCGCCCAGCAGCCCCAAGGCACAGCCAGGGAGCTTTGCCAGTGTGCACGGTTTAAGGACCACACTTTGATCCACAAGATCCTGAGAGCATCAATTTTATTTTACAATGCCGTAGCTCCAGACGTTCTCGCTATTCACATTAGTATCTGCAAACCTCGACGTTTGCAAAGCCTTTGGCACCACCAGCATCTCACGGCCACGAAATCTGCAGGCCAGTGGTGTGTAAGATAATCCGCCTGCATGGTGTGCGCGTCCCTCTCCTGCCATTTCAGTTTTAAACCTGATGCCTTTTCATCTTGTCAAATATCCCCCCGTGCTACCTTCTACATCCTGTTACTGTGTCCTCTCAGACTCTGCTTCGCCTCCAAACTACACAAATCTTGTCTTTTTACATCTCTTCATCTGTAGATCCCCCCCAGGCCACCTATTATCCCTGCTATCCATCTCTGGTGCACCTTTTTCTCTCCCTACCTCTTTTCAAAATGGAATAATGGAAATGGGGCATGGCACTGCAGCTGGAGGACCTCACTGATGGGCTGTAACAAACCTTTCAGTGCTTCCCTTCTTGCCTCCCACTTCCAACTTCTTCCCAGTGCTGAGCACAGCGGCAGACACTTTCACTGAGTACTTTCTAAGAACTTTGTTTCTGTGAGCGAGTGACTCCTTGGCAGCCAGGAAGGCACGAAGGAGCCCATGCTACCCCTACAGCCACATCCTTTAGCACAGGGAAACGTGGGTTAGGGTGAGCTCTTCACCTGGATTTGAAGCTCTCTCTAAAGCTCCCCACCCTGCTCCCTTCTCAGTGTATAAAGCAACCGCAGCGCATCGGTATTCCCCAAGACGGGAACAGGCACATTTTGGAAAGGCCACAGCAACACTAAGGAGGTTATTTTCCCCTCAACAGAAAAGGGCAGGAAAAGAAACAAGTATTGAATTCAGCAGTAGACACATTCACCCACTGAGCGGCTGGCACAATTCGGGAACCTGCTCTCACATGTTTCCCCAGGGCAAGCTGGAGTGGGGCTCTCTGTCTCGGGGTGCAGTGCTGGTGGGCACACACTGGGAGCACCAGGCTGGGGCCGGAGCTCATCCAGGCTCTGCCCTTGGGTACTCACAAGCTTCTGTGGAGCTGGGAGGGCAGACAGCGGAGTGAAGGAGCTGCAACCTTCCTGCCACATCACTGAGAGAGGCCAAGCCCAGCGGGCCGGTGGCAAAGCACCCGCCGGGTCCCTCCTCTCCTGGCTCCAACACGCTCAGCTCCATCCCGGCATGCCCTTCCTGCTCCGAGCCCACATCCCAGGCTCCTCACAGCCCTTTTTTTCACACCTTTGTGGCCATCAGATGGGGCTGAGCACACGCGGCTGCCCAGCCAGACACGCTCGTGGGGGAGATTTGCTAAGTGGTTAACGCAGCCGGCGAGTGGGAAGCCTGGAGCATCTGCTGGAGCCAGGCAGGTCGGGAAGCGCACGCACAGCCGCGCACACACACACAGAGCGATGAGTTGAAGGAGCTGTCTGCCAGCAGCACATTCTGCAGGATTTTTTTTTTATTATTTAATTTTTTTTTTCTCTCTTGGCTAATCAGCTACTGAAAGAAGAGCTCCCTCAGCCTGGCCAGCCGCTGAGCCCCCCCGCCCGGGTCAGCTGCGCTGCGGAGGAGGGAAGTGGGCTTGGAACAGCCGCCGGCTCACCGAGGAGCACTCAACGCGCCTTCATTCATTATCCACTGACATATGGAATAGTCATTGCGGGAGGAAACAGAACCAAACAAAAGCCCCAAACTGCTTCCTCCCAGCGAGGCCCTGACAGCCTCTGCAGCTCACGGCCATTCATCTCGGAGCGGCCGAGAGGAAGGGACGCTCGGGCTGCATGTGAGCACCGAAGGGATCACCGGGGGGGCCTGGCACGGCGACCGGCTCCCCGGCACCACCAGCACGGCAGCCAGCTCACATGCACCGGGGCTCTCATGCCACCCAGCGTAGGGACCCTGCCTGCCGGGCACCAGGAAAGGGCCCTGCGTGCGACACGGGCTCCCCTACCCGCCCCGACCAGGAAACCAATTTATTTTGTTGTGTCTCTTCTCAGAGTACACGGCAGAGACCGGCCTGGGCGCCCAGCCAGGCTGAGCACCGGCAGCTGCCAAGTGAGCAGGAGCACAGCTAGAAGAAATTTAGTCTGTGCTAAACACAGGGGCATAGCAGGTCTGAGCTATTATTCTTTATTAAAGAGCTCTGAAGCCCACGCACAGGCAGAAGGGAGAGTGCGCAAGCTCGGAGCCAGCGGCTGGCGGGTGAGTGACAGCCGGCACAGCAGCAGTGTGCCCCGGAGCACCAGCCATGCCAGCGGTGGCATTGGATGTTTTCCCAGACTGCTGCTGGTTCAGGGAGCAATCCCATGGGCACTGCTGGGAGTGGAGCAACAGGGCAGGCTGCACAGTCAGCTACGGGTGCAGGTGCCCCATTAGAGGTTTGCAGATGAAGCCAGGCAAAGGGACGCTGGAGAGCATCCCAAGCTGCACCCAGGGTGCTCACAGCTGGGGTCTGCACTGAGCAGCACCCACCAGCAAGAACAGTGGGGAGAGCAGCAGGGGAAGGAGCTAAAGGGGACAGGGGCCACCCTCCCACAGCAGCACCTGGCTGCTGGAGCTCACGGCTGCTGAACGCCACCGTACGAACAAGCACGGGGCGGTTACTGCCCATCAGGAACATTTAGGGTGGCTACTGTTGAAAAGAACCACCAGGTCAGAGATAATTATCATGGAGATAGATATAGCCAGGGAGCACAAGGCTTAATTTTTTACCCAGAGGCTGCCAGACTTCTTGTGTGTTCCCCCAACCGCAACCAGAGCCCACGGACGATCTGCTCCTGCAGCCCTATGCCGTGCCCTGGCAGGGCACCCCGGCGCAGGGACAAAGGCTGAGACCCCCCGTCTGGCAGGAAAGGGGGTGCTGTAGCCATGCCAGCACCAGCTTTCACAGCTCTGCTCTCGAGATGCCAGTTCAGGCTGCACCACGCAGCTAACCCCTGGGCTGGGACATCCAGAGGAACCATGGTGCCTTTCACATGAAGGGTGGATCAGGACGCTCCGCCATCAAGGACTGCAGATCCAGGAGGTGTTTCCACCCCAGCTGCATGGTCCCATGCAAACCACTGCCGTTTGCTGGCTCACTTCGAGGCGGTGAAGCAACCATAGCCACACGAGGCTGGCAGCAAGGCCAGCAGAGGCGGTAGGACACAGGCGGCACGCTGTGCACCCTCCAAAGCCCAGTTCTGCACTTAGCCACCCCCCGACACACAGCTGGCTCACTGACCAGCCACCTCAGGCCAAGGGATGAGTGAGGGATGAAGATGTCCATGTCTTCAGTGCCCTCCTGAAAAGCAACGCACCAAAGCATTGCGTTTCACGAAGACTTCAATTAGGATAAAGCTATGCATTAATTGGGATGAGGCTGTGCTGCAAGCTAGGTCTCAACGAAAAGAGACAATGAAAAATAAAAAAATACAGATCCTATTCGCAGCAAGGAAGTGTTTTGCTGGCCCTCCTCGTGTCTGAGCTGCCCCTGCCGGAACGGGGGGGATGATGCCCTCCCCCCCCAGTGCTCCTGGGCCACCGAGACACAAAGCAACAGACAAGTGCTGGGCAATGCTCCTCGCGGAGGCGAGCACAAAGCACCCAGTGTGCGCATCCCAGCCGCAGGAAGCAGAAGCATCAGGGTTCTTATGGAAGAGAGATAAATACAATTACAGAGGGAGGGCAGGGGGCTGGGAATGGGGAACAAGGAACAAAGCCACTGGAAGCTACTCTGATGTCAATAGGTTCTGAATCAGCGCTCCCCCCACCGGGGCCCTGAAGCAGGACCAGCTGGGGAGAGAGAGACCTTGAATTCCTGCATGAAAGGGTTTTTTTCCTGGGTTATGCTGGAGACATTACACAAGTGTATGTTTTCTATAGTCATATATTTCCCCTCTCTCTAAATCTCTATTCCAGACCTGGGGGCAGGGACTGCCGGCAGCTTCAGTGCTAGCCCAGGTGGGCCTCTAACATCTAACCTTTCGGGCCCTCGCTGGACCAGAAAGGCCAGCAGGTACCCAGTCCTCCCCCTCCCCTCCACTGGGACTGAAACAGGAACAGATGCATCCCTCAAAGCACCAGTAAAGGCAAGCCTGGACCCTTTGAAGTGTCAGTGATGCCAAAGAGCTCTCCTGAAACCTGGTGGGCAGCCAAGAGTCCCGCCCCACTCACAAACTCCTGTCCCCAAGCCCCCCGTGCTACGCTGCTGTTACTCCCGACAGTCCCCCCGCACCCACGGCCGTTGCACGCCGGCCAGGCGCCCCATGTGAGCGAGCTGTTGGAGCTCCTCACTCAGAGCGCTTGCAGCGCGCAGCAGGACCGGCTGGCTCTTCACCTGCCTGGTCACACAGGATTTTCTGTGTTCTGTTACTTCTCAGCGGCTGAGGAGGAGACAGCCTGAAACATTCCACCTAACCGGCGCCCAGGAGGCTTCTGCAAGCACTTGTCCAAGTCATGTATGAGGCTACCCAGTACCCTTTCAGGTGAACCTAATTCCCAGCAATAAGGGCCAGGTCCAAACGCCCCCACAGCCTTTGGCAATCCCTCCATCTCACCCCAGGGCTCTGCTGAAACAGCTGATTGACGCCAATCGCATTAATTGATTTAGCAGACGATTAAGAAAGGCAATGAAGTTTGTCTGGAACAACCAGACCCTAGGGGCATTTCACTGCCGAGATCCTGCTATCTTCTACACAAGCAGTTTCCACTCTTTTCCGATGTGCGAAACCCAGAGAGGTTCCCCCCGAGAGCAGGGCAGACCCCAGAATGACAAGCATAACCCCACAAGCCACCAGTAAGGCTCAGTCACCTTTTAAACAGCTGAAGAAACCCTCCCTGGTCACCTGGGCTGCAAGCCCCAGCTCTGGCCGGGCAAAGACAGTGCTTGTTGTGCGACTTTTAGCAAGGGTGGCAGGGAGGCTCTTCTCATATGGGAAGCGCTGCCCTTTCCGCGGTGGATGTGACATTGCTTGCAGCTGCTCCAAACGCACCAAGTGACACACTTGAGCAACACACGCTCACCAAGAGTCTTCTGAGCAGCCCTACCTTGGTGGCTCTGGCCTGCTCTACATTAGCAGCAAAGAGCAGTTTGGGCAACTCCCGTTTAGAGGCAGCGTTACTTGACTATATCCCCTCCCTGAAGCCCCCACGCAGAAGCCAGCACGGAGAGGGGAAATCCATCACCTGTCTCCCATATCCACATATTTAAAAAAAAAAAAAAAAGTTGCAATGTGTCCTACCTCTTCATCTGAGCTGTCTTCTTCATATTCATCCTGAGGAAGCAGATCCTTGTTTTCCTTCAATGATGAATCATCCTCCAAGATTTTGCTCTTCCTGGGAGCCCCTTTGGCCTGAAAGACAGAAAAAAATAGCTTAGTAAGATCCCATCACGTGAATCCATGTATTTTTGTGTTCACAACATCAGAGACCTTAGCTGGGCAATGAAATCTGAAGCTGCCACCTACATCTAGTTTGCTTCCAGGTCTGAGATCACCACAAAGCACTTCATGCCCCAACCTGGACAGCACTGTGCAGTACAACCTCTCACTCGGAGGTCCTCTGGGACACCACATTACAAAGGGAAGGAAGGAAGGAAGGAAGGAAGGAAGGAAGGAAGGAAGGAAGGAAGGAAGGAAGGAAGGAAGGAAGGAAGGAAGGAAGGAAGGAAGGAAGGAAGGAAGGAAGGAAGGAAGGAAGGAAAGGGCTCATTAAGCAGCGTATGCTTACATCCACCTGGGACTGAAAAAAGAGAAAGTCAATCACCTCTCTACTGAGGACAGGCTGCCCAAGAAGCTCTCTGGCAGCCGCTTAGCTCGCACAGGAATTGCATTCTCACTCATTGCACCCAAAATTATCCTCCCTCTGGAGCTTCCATATCCCAGTCACCTTCCAGAGATATGTCAAGGTTCTCTGTCTCTCTTTTCCCCTGGAGCTCCACGCCACTGAGGCCACACAAAGACACAGCCAGGGCAGAAGGTGCAACGACCCAACCTGCAAGGACAGGCAGAATGAGGGAAGGATTTCCCAGCAACACGGTTTCCTCTGAGCATCAGTCAGATCATAAACAGCCATGGATGAGGTGCCAGCGCGGCTCCAGGCTCAGAGGTAAGGCGTGCATCAGAAACCACACAAACTCAGATCATGGAAGCAGAAAAAATTATGCCAGAAAGGTCCTCTGGAGGTCCCTAATCCAACCTCCTGCTCAAAGCAGAGCTCACTTCGAAGTTAGGTCAAGATGCTTGGCATCCTGTCTGGTCAAGCTTTGAGTATATTCAAGGACAGAGATCTCACCACCTCACTGGGTCCTGTTCCAGGGCCACACTGCTCCCGTGGGCAAAAGCACTCCTCAAGTTCAACCCTGCTGCACCTCGTCCCCGCTGCCTCTCCCTCCACCCCAGGCATCACGAGGGCCTGGCTCCATCTCCTCCGCACTCCCTCATGAAGCTGCAGACAGCAATGGGATCTCCCTTTGTCCCTTCTCCTGCCTGAAGAAGCTTGCAGACCCTCTTGTGTCCCACACTCCAGCCCTGACCATCTCAGTGCCCTCCACTGGACTCATTCCCGCCTGTGTTCCCCACTGTGTTCTACTGGGGAGCCCCAGACTGCACCCCAAGCCCAGATAGTCTCAAGTGCCTAAGAAAGGTGAAGGACCCCATCCCTGACTGCCAGCTGTGCTCCTGCCAGTACAGCCCAAGATGTGGTCGGTCAGTGCTGCTCGGGACACCTGGTGACTTCCAGGCTGTCCCCAGGATGCCCAGGTCCTTTCCTCCAGAGCTGCTCCTTGGCATTCAGCCCCACTTGCACAGGATTATTCTGTCCCAGTTGCAGGACTTCACATTTATCACCCTTGAACTTCACAAGATGCCTGCCAGCCATCCTCTCCTGCCCATAAAGGTCTCTCTGAAAGGCAGATCTCCCCCAGACCCCAGAGCCTGGGATCTCTCAAGTAAGGACAGACCCATGAGCTCCATGCTCTCTAGCTGTCAGGACAAGTGCAGGGGAGTGGTGGTGCGTCCCACGACGCTAGTGTAAAGGCAGGCTTGTCCCAGTGGTGAACTTCAGCAAAGGTCCTGCCTATCCAATGGGCTCCACCACGTCAGCACTCAGGACTCCAGAGCTGCTGGACAAAGTGTTTGAGATTGGGTAAACCACACAACGGTCTCACCTGCATAATCTGGTGAATTTTGAAGTAATGTGCATGTTTGGAGCCACTCTGAACCTCTTTGGAAGAGACCTGGGTAGAGAACAGGGCAGGAACAGGCTGCAGACACAGCCCCCAAGGTGGCAACGTCACCACATTAAGAGACTTGCACCATCACACGTACTACATGCCGTGCCTCATGTGTCCAGCTGAGGTTACCTGTCAGGAGTGATGGCACCAGCCTTATTAAGAGGGAGCTGAACGCAGCCTCTGTTACTTGGGTTATCCCAATTTTTTTCCACGCCAGCACCCACAGCGGGCAGGACACCTCCTGCACCGAAGTAGAGCTTGTCCTGCTGCGGGGCCCATGGGCCACACGTTCTCCTCCCATCGCAGATGCAACCCACGGGGCATGCCTCGGGCAGGAGCTAACTCCCTGCGCAGACACGGGTAATCAGACAGCACCGAACATCAGACTTCGCCCACTCGCTGACCTGCTGTGTGGGTGCCGAATAGGCTACAGATCCTTCCCTGGAAAAGAGATTCTCTCTCCCCCCGCGCACCACTCGGAGTGGGGGTAGGGGGAGAATGGGGACCCTGGCTAGATCAGGTTTACGGGAGGATTCAGTGAAATAATCGGAAAAACAGCCCCAGAAAACGTCCCTCGCGGGAGCAGTAAAATCCACACAGTGTGTGATCACCTTCTGCTGTACGTACACACCAGCGCAGCTCCCCCGAGCCGTAGGGAGAGGGGTGGGAGAGAGCCTGGAAAATACTGGGCCGGCAAGAGGATGAGATTACTGCAAAAACAAAAGGCTTTATTAAAAAATTTTTAAAAAGGGCGATTGGAGATAAGTTTTTTCCCAGGCTTTTGGCGCTAAAATGGCTTTGGACTTGAGTTTCCATCTTTCCCTCATTTCCCCCCTCTCTCCACTGCCACGATGAGACTGCAGAAAGATCCTGTGCCGCAAATCTGGGTGGTTGGTGCTACCAGCTGCCAGTGCCCTCAAGAGCGAAGGCCGTGCCAGCAGGTGGCACACAGTCACTCCACCACTCCTGCTCTCACCCCGGCGATGCTCAGTCTCTCATCCATGCCCTTAGGAAGGAAAACAGAGGCCCACGGGCTCCCGGGTCCCGAGTTTACTCTGAGAGCTGGTACAAGCCAGGATCCTATCCAGGATTCCTGCAGGAGATTCACCCTGGCTGGCACGTCTGCAGACCAGCATTCAGGGATCAGGCATGTCTACTGCCAGGTTCAAACCCTGCAAGAAAGCTTCGCCAGGAAAATAAGACAGACTTCAGCTAGGACGCCAATCACACCCCCAGCACCCTATAATACTTGACTAAAGCCCACGTGGGAAAGAGTGAACTCACACTGAACACTGAAACCACTTTACCAGCAAAACCAAAACAATCTGTCTGAACCAGGCAGGGCTCTAAGGGGGCTTCAGGATCAGCAAAAGGTACCAGGAGCGGAGGGGCCAGCAGACCTGGTCGCCGGAGAGTGCAGTCACCGTTCACTCCTCTTGCAGGCTTATCGCCAACATCTCTCTGCGTCTTCCAGGGGCACTTACCTCGATGCGTGCAAAGGCTTTTTGGCCCCGCAGCTGGGTATCGGCCTGCCTGGGTCCCGGCCAGCCGGGCAGGCAGGGACAGGCTGGTCCCCTTAGCTTCCCAGGGGGCTGCGTGCAGATTCAGAAATGAAGCCAGAGCTGTGCTAGGCCGCCCCGGCAGCCCGAGCAGAAAGGCCGGTTCCACCAGAGGGCGGCAAGCAATGCCGGCCGTGCCGCCAAACCCTGCGAAGCCCCTCAAAATTGCCCTGCCGGCAACCCCCGGGCTGGGGGACGAGGGCCACCTGCCCCCCTTGCCTTGGCATCCACGGCAGCTGGGGGTGCAGGAGCTGACACCCCCAGACCTCGGCTCAGCGGGGAGCAAGGCAGTGCTAAGCATCAACGACAGCCATCGCCAGACCCCAGTTCTGGCAGTTTTGGTCGCTGAAGGGGAGACCTGGGGTGGCTGGTGGGTTTCAGCGTCACAGACGGGATGTGAGAACAGGTTTAGCTCTAACGAGGGGGTAAGGGAAGAAAGACCAAAGCCTCCCACACCAGTGAGACCTGTAACCACCCTCCCTCCAAATCCACCCTCTGCTTCCCACGTGCAGATCAGCTGGGGTTCCTCTACCCCGACCTCCAACAAGCAAATTCAACAGAAGAGTTCAGAGGAACTAGAAAAAAAAAATAATAAAGGATTAAGCGAAAGTAAAACACAAACCTGACAGGCAAAAGGGAGAGGCAGAATACTGCCAGCAGGCTTTGAGGAGAGCCACATCCTCAGAGCGTTCTACTTTATGGCATCAAAAAGGCACGCAGGATGGCAGGCAAACCACATGTGGTCGGACGCAAGTGCTATGCTGCTGAGCCACACGAGCCTCCCTGCGCCTTGGCCGGGCTGAGAAACCAGCTTTGCAGCACGGGCAGAGCCAGTTCTCCCCACTTCCACTGCAAAAAAAAGCGCACCACATACCTGACTGCATAGACAGTCTTATGACAGCAAAGCTGCTAAGGAGAGGCAGTATCGTTAGTTATAAATTAGAGAAAGGAAATATGCTTTCAGAAACACAAGGCCCTGAGGCGCGAAAGAGAAGCAGAACTGAACAAGGCTTGTCTATCCCAAAGCTCTACTACGTCCTCCAGCTGGAGAAACGTGCGTAATAAAAGATACCACCTCTGCCTATTTCCTTCAGCTATCACTGCTACGACATCCATACTGGGGAGCCTTGGAAGCCCAGCTGGGCAGGCTGTTCAGCAGCTGCCTGGACTAGCTGAATCGGCAAGGGAACCGTCCCCTGCTGCATTTGCTAGTCAGTAAAATAAGCACCAGAACATGTTAATGGCCCAGTTAGATCCTCCTTTTCCTCCTCAAACCAATAGCCACTGGAAGCCAGATTAAAACACCAGCATCTCCTTTGGCTCCCCTTCCCCTAAGCAAAACCTGCTTGCCTCCCACCACAAAGTTCTCAAAGTGCTCCCACGCAGTTCCTCCTTGGTTGTGGAGAAAAGATCAGAAACTCCTGGCTTGCAATTTTCCAGCAGGAAGGGAGAAAGGTCCCTGCCACCCCAGCAATCCCCAGCTACAGCAGAGCAGAATTTCCTCGGCGGAGCCACAGCGGCAGGACAGCTGGAGGAAGGGGGTGCAGCAGCTGGGTGCTGCTGCTGCAAAGACAGAGCTGTGCCAAGGGGTAGCCAAATTGGCAAGGGGTAGGATGGGCAGCAGCAAGCCCAGATGTGCTAGTCAGGCCTGGAGCACGTAACAGGTAACAGACCCTAACATGGAAGCAGCCCTAAAGCAGATGGGCGCAGGAGCTGTGGTACCAGCATCACTTCTTGCAGGCCAAAGCGACCACCCCTCACGCTCAGGAGGGGCTGCAAGGTTTCTCTCTCAGCTTTACCAGATGCCGGGATGTGCACACAAGTAGAGAGAGAACCTTGCTCTGCCGTGCCAAGTCCAGACCTTGCATGGTCAAGGTGGGGAAAAGCAAGGAACCAACACACACATACGTCATCTCTTCCTTTGCTGAAGCAAGATGTGCCAAAAGATGAGCCGGAGGGGAAGGCAACTGGCCAGGCTCAACAGAGTTTTGGCAGAACTCAGGAAAAAAAAACAAAAAAGGGAGAGTTTATGACCTTTTGAAGAAGGGGCAGGCAACTTGGGAGGACTACAAGGATGTCATGAGGTTACACAAGGAGAAAATTAGAAGGGCAAAAGCCCTGCTAGAACTTAATCTGGCTACTGTCGTAAAAGATAATAAAAAAATGTTTCTATATGTACATTAGCAACAACAGGAGGGCTAAGGAGAATCACCATCCTTTACCAGATGCAGGGAGAAACACAGTGACAAAGGATGAGGAAAAGGCTGAGGTACTTGATGCCTTCTTTGCCTCAGTTTTTAATGGTAAGACCAGTTGTTCTCCAGGTACCCAGCACCCTGAGCGGGAAGATGGGGAGCAGGATGAAGCCCCCGCAACCCAAGGAAAATGGTTAGCGACCTGCTGCGCCGCTCAGACATGAGTCTATGGGGCCGGTGGGATCCAACCAAGGGCACTGAGGGAGCTGGCAGAAGTGCTCACCAAGCCACTCTCCATCATTTACCAGCAGTCCTGGCTAACTGGGGAGGTGCCAGAAAACTGGGGTTAACAAACGTAATGCCCATCTACAAGAAGGAGGATCCAGAGAACTATGGGCCTGTTAGCCTGACCTTGGTGCTGGGGAAGGTTAGGGAGCAGATCATCTTGAGTGCCATTATTTTTAGGAAAAAAATTTTCACCAAAAGGGTGGTGAAGCATTGGACCAGGGCTGCCCAGGGAGGTGGTAGAATCACCATCCATGGAGGCATTTGAAAAACGTGTAGATGTAGTGCTTAGCAACATGGTTTAGTGATGGACTTCACAGTGCCGAGTTAACGGTTGGACTCTATGATCTCAAAGGTCTTTTCCAACCTACGAACATGGTTCCACAATTCCATGTGGCATGCACAGGACAACCAGGTGATCAGACCCAGCCAGAACAGGTTCATGAAAGGCAGGGCCTGCTTGATGAACCAGATCTTCTATGACAAAGCGACCCGCTTAGTGGATGAGGGAAAGGCTGTGGATGTTGTCCACCTAGACTTCAGTAAAGCCTTTGACACCATCTCCCACAGCATCTCCTGGAGAAACTGGCTGCTCGTGGCTGGGACAGGTGTGCTCTGCACTGGATTAGAAGCTGGCTGGGTGGCCAGGCCCAGAGGTGGTGGGGAATGGAGTGACATCCCGCTGGCGGCTGGTCACACGTGCCGTTCCCCAGGGCTCCGTGCTGGGGCCGGTTCTGTTCAGTATCTTTTATCGATGATCTGGACAAGGGGATCGAGTGCACCCTCAGGCAGTTTGCAGATGACACCAAGCTGGGTGGGAGCACTGATGTGCTGGAGGGCAGGAAGGCTCTACAGAAGGATCTGGGCAGGTCGGACCGATGGGTTGAGGCCAGCTGTATGAGGTTCAAGGCTCACTGCTGGGCCCTGCCCGTGGGTCACAGCAGCCCCAGGCAGCGCTGCAGGCTTAGGGCAGCGCAGCTGGGAAGCTGGCCGGGGAGGGGAAAGGGCCTGGGGGGCTGGTCTGTGGCCAGCTGAATATAGCCAGCAGTGTGCCCAGGCGGCCCAAGTAGACAATGGCATCCTGGCTCATATCCAAAACGGCGTGGCCAGCAGGACCAGGCAGTGATCGCCCCCCTGTACTCGGTGCTGGTGGGGCCGCACCTTGAATCCTGGGTTCAGTCTTGGGCCCCTGACTCCAAGGGGGATGTAGAGGGGCTGGAGTGTGTCCAGAGATGGGCAACAGGGCTGGGGAAGGGGCTGGAGCACAAGTCTGATGAGGGGCAACTGAGGGAACTGGGGGTGCTCAGCCTGGGGAAGAGGAGGCTTGGGGGGACCTGATCGCTCCCTACACCTGCCTGCAGGGGGGCTGTAGCAAGGTGGGGACGGTCTCTTCACCCAGATAACAAATGACAGGACAGGAGGGAACGGCCTCAGGCTGTGCCAGGAGAGGTTTAGATTGCGTATTGGGAAAAGTTCCTTCACCGAAAGGGTCGTCCAGCACTGGAACAGGCTGCCCAGGGAGGTGGTGGAGCCACCATCCCTGGGGGGTGTTTAAAAGACATGCAGAAGTGATGCCCGGGGACATGGTTTAGTGGTGGGCTTGGCAGTGCCAGGTTAACAGTCGGACTCGATGGTGTTAAGGTCTTTTCCAAGCTAAACAATTCTATAAGATGGTTCTTGGGCCTAATGTTGTCAGTTGCTCTGCGCACCCTGTGAGGCAAACCAACTGCAAACTCAAGTTTTACACACAGGAAAATGACATGTAAAGGAGCAGCAGCAATCCAGCTTGCAGCAGGACTACCAAGAGGTTACCCAAATTCACAGCCACGTGAGCTACAGTGTACTTGTGGGAGCTGCTCCCTAGGACCTGCCCTCCTCCACCTCCCCTCAACACAGGTAAACACCAACCCGCAGCACCTCCAGCTGTTCCAGTGCCTCTACACCAACCGCTGCTGATTTAGGGATCAACAACACGCTAAGCTTGTGGAGAAAGCTAAGGTGAAGCCACATAATTCCTTCTGGTGAGTGGGGTCTCAGGTCCCGACAAGCCAGTCAGACTGGCTAAGCCTAGTGGCAGTTTAAGCACTTAAAATGCATGTTTACCTCATTAGCAGCTGTTGCGTTTGAAGAGGTTTCTGCTCTCAGGCAGCCTCTTGCAAGCAAGATGCAAGACGGCATCTCAAGCAATCACAGCCTGCTGCTAAGTGAACACACATGCACGCCTCAAGTTTGAGCTTAGATGTAAGAAGACCCAAATTGACGCCTTCCAGACTGGAGAAGTAAAGTGGCTTCTACCAGGGCCAGCACAAACCACCTGGCTCAACCAGCCTCGCAGAACCAGGACTATGCAAAACTGAGCCTGTGCAAGCAGCTATCCGAACGGCAGCCTCTGGAACACGCCTGTGGCTGGGAGCCCAGGAGGAACTCGCGGGGATCCTCCCCGTAGGACAAACCAAGTGACATCGGGCCAACACTGACAGCAGGCCCCCCTTGCAGTCGGAGACAAAGTAAGCTTTCCACGTCCTGGTGCCCTTGGCAGGGTGGATGTTGCCTCGCTTCTACCAGGTCAAGCCTCGTTTCATTAACCACTGTAAAACGAGGGAACAACCTCGGAGGCCATGTCACGTGCAGTGCTTTGAAGAAGTCATCTGCTGCTAACTCTTTTATTACCTGGCTCTACACATCACTGTCTTCTAGTACCGATGTGTTGATCGGGCAGCCTGTTGTATCTCTGAAAGATGCATGGCTGCGAGAGTTGAAGTCCTGAGGGTGGGGAGAGGTAACTCACACTAAGACCGTCAGTGCAAGTAACGAGCCCGAAATTTTTCACCCCGTGGGCAAACATCAATTTGTTCCACTTCATGGGGCTGACAGAACTGCTAACAGCACAGAAAGACGAAGCCTGACATGGGGAGAGTCTCGCTCACATGCCAGACTCAAGAACTAACACATCTCAGGACAGAGACAGCTTGCCAGAGTGCCAGGCAGATTCAGCAGGTTTGCCGTTTATCACCTCAGCTTTCCTCTGCACAGCTTCTGTCCGGAGGGCATAGCGCTGTCTGTGTGAAAGCTGGCTTGTCACCCCTGGGAGCACGAAGCCCTGATGAAGCTCACAGCTGAGCACAGCCCTCTGCACCCCGGTAATACCGGCACAGGCTGGGGCAGGGGTCAGCACAGCAGACTGGGGATGCCAAGATCTGCCGCTCTTTCCTGGTATGGTGCCTTAGCAAGGCACTGCAGACACGTCACGCAGTGCTTCCACCGATGCCGTGAGCTGCTGCTAGCATGAACATGGGCTTGCTTCCTTCCTTCCATGACTACTAGAAACACACCCCTGGGGCCAACAGGCAAGAAGGCTCTGCACAAAAGAATTTGTCAGCTGCTTTTTTATTGCAGACTGCTGTGGCAAACAGGAGTACAAATTAATCCGGAGGAGAGGAGAAAAAGCGATGCAGGGCTAGAGAGAACTGAACCAAGGGGCTCCTCTGTCCAGTCCCCGCACACACACTTACTGATGAGACTCCATCAGCCCCAGACGTCTGTGTCCTGCTGCTGTGGCTGCGTGGTGCTGAGCTGGAGGCAGCATGGGGCCACCGAGAAGGAGGAGAATGAGCACAGGCTTACTGACGGGTGCTGATGGAGAAGCAGAGAGGAGCTGGATGCGGTACTGCAGCCCAGAGCCCTGTGAGGATGCTCTGAGCTGTGCAGCGGAGCGGATGAGAGCAAGACAAGGTCTCCGGGTGCAGTCGCTGCAAGAGGAGAAGAGTTAAGAGGCTCTGGCTGCACCAGCACTGCCTCCCCTACACCCAGCACAGGACAGATCTGCTTCAGGCGCTCAGTGCCACAGCAAGGACTCTCCGACAGAGCAGCACTGAAGGGGCTTCCTGGATTATAAAAGCAGCAAATAAACATTTCAGCCTGGCCTTCAACCGCAGGCCACCGGGCTTTTCCCCAGGGGCTCTGAGAGCAGTCGGACGGCTCAGCTCAGCACTGGGGCTGCCAAGGAAGAAAGCACAGCTTGTCAGAACGCTGGAAGTCATTAAGAGGAAATCTAATCCGACAAGGACAGCCTAATATTTACAGAGCCCTGCGAGCTAGAGAGGCACTAAGAACGGGGCTTTGCAATCTGCTGACAGGCAGGTGGTGGAAGCAGTGGCCTTTCTCACTCCTGGATCCCAAAGGGAGCTGGGACAGCACAACTCAGTTCAGCACCTTGTTGCTCAGACCAGATTAACACTTCTCCACAGGCTGAGGCGCCAGCACTGGCTCACAGTTCAGTACATCTCTCTTCTGTCCTCAGGAGAGCCTGCTTTTACTCCTCTGTGGGCTTTTTAAGCCCCAAAGACAAGAATTCTTACATTCCAACTTCCCCAAAGCATCTTTTTGGGGAGAGCTGCAGAAAACCACCAGGATCGTGAGAAGGTGTGCAGCTCTGGAGAGGCACTTTATCATCCCACCATCATCTACACTCAAATTCTGCAAACAGAGCAACACATCCTAAACTGTTTTGCGTTTTGCTGTCTCAGGAGCTGTCAGTCTTCCCATCGCTTCTCCAGGCTGGTCAAACACAACCATCACAAACTGGAATACCTCACGTGATAAAAATACAAACTTCCAGCAAGAGCATTTCAAACACTGAAATGTTCAGAGAGCAGCAACACCCCCCTCTGCGTCTAAAGCATTTCTCCCTTGCCTGAGCCACTGATTCCACAGATGGAGCAGGAAAGACGAAGACCAGAGCAGCCAAAGAGCATCGGCTTGGCTTCAGCACCCTCCAAACCATCGACTTCCACCAGGAGACTACCACAGGTTTTATGGAAGCAGCGAGAGGCCACAATTAAAGGAGTCAGTTGGCAGAACAATGCCACAACCCATCGCTGTGAGGTGCGACATGAGCAGTGTCCTCTCTGTCCGCGGGTCAGAGCTCCCACCTCTTCCTGGAGCCCCAGACAGGCCTCTCTGGGAGGACCATGACGCTGAGTCTACAGAAAAGCTCTGGCAACCTGAGCAAGCAAGGCTCCTTGCTGTCTGGTCTCTCAGCAGGAAGCCTCAGTGTAATCAGAGAACATCTGTAAGCTTCCCTTCTCCATCCACACACCATCTTTCTCCATGAGCTCCCTGATGCTCTCTGCATTTCTCTGGCAGAGCAGGAGACCCTCCTGTTGATTATGAAGTGCCGTATGCATTCAGCCGACGCATGTAGCTCTCCCCGCGCATAGTCCAGAAGCCTCTGGAAGCAGCAGCTTGGGAGTCCTCCCCAAACTCGGTTAACTTGCTGAACAGCCAGGAGATACGGAAAGCAAGAGACCCAGGACAGGCACAAGACCCTCCAAAAGCCCTCCGGAGCCTGGCTCGAGTGATGTGCACAGTGACAGGCCGTTACCAGAGAACAAAGTCGTCTTTAACAGCGAGGCTGAAAATCCGATGTGGGGGAGCAGGAGGCTTCTCTGGCACCAGCTAAGGTGTCCACACTGCCAGCAAGGCACAAGTGACATTGGAGCAAACCGGCATCAGCTGGGAGGTCTAAAGGCAGGTTCAGAGTAAATTTTCACGAGGCAGAACAAGGCCTGGTTTTGAAAAACGGGGACAGCAAGAACGAGCGTGCTCAGCAAAACATGCAAGAGGGCTGTAAAAATCAGGCCTGAGTGCCTAAGAGGGGGTAAGCTGATCTACCACCTCTGGTGCTGAAAAGTAGTCTTTACCTCCCACCCTCCTCTCGAGGCTCCCCGTGTGCCGGCTCGGCTCATGACACACTCCCTGGGGAGCCCGTTCAACCTGCTCACCTTGTGTTCCTTGTGGAAAGGAAACTACCTCAGCAGGAGGAAAGAGAGCTCCCGGTCACGCCGGCGAGGTGACCTGGCTCAAGGCAGCATCTCCTGAGACGCGGCAGAACCAAAAGAGAGAGGGCAAGGCTGGAGATGGGAAACATCTCCACTCTGGCAGCCTTCAGAGAAGCTGCTGACTGCAAAGTTCGTTAGTCTGCTGTGAAAACACTGCTTCAGAGAAGCTGCCAGGGAGGGTCCGCGCTCTGTATTTGCACTTTATTACCTAACTGCAAGGAGCAGGAAGAACTGGGGGCTCTCACCACCACACTTAATAACGACAGCTCTGCATTACAGCTGACGGCTGCTTTTGGCACTTACACATCATGTCCCCGACAGTGCTACACTGTGTTGGAAATGAATGCCGTATAATTTGCAACATATTTTAAGCTTAGGGCTAAAAATCCATTACATTTCAGAGAACAAGTTAAACGAAAGCAGAAGAGACCGGCCTCCAGAGATGCCTGCTCTTCAGAGATACCTGTTCACAGGCAGAGCACAAACCATCATTCAGCAACACCCCCAGGAGTGCCAAAGTCCCCACACCAACCCACCAAACAAAAAGAAAACATCTAAGAACTGGCTATAACCCTTCAGGCAAGCATTAAAATCCACCCCCAAAGGAGCAGGGATGAGCTCCCTTCTGAAAAGGCTGCTGCCAGAAGTACAAATCAAACCATTTCCCCTCTCACAGGGATTAAACTCCCACAAGGTCTCTTCAGGGTAATTTAGGAGCACAGCCCAGGGTAGCAGCATCCTGTCTTCCTTTACAGGGAACACAGCTTGGAGGAGATCCTAACGAGCAGCCAAAGCCACGGATTAACATCAAGGACACTCAGAGCCTGTGTTTATTTTTGGAGTCCTTTTCTTCTCTTTCTCATGTTCCTGTAACTAAGAACCCAACAATTCTACCCTGCCAGAATAAAAACTTCTTTGGTGGTGTCTGAAGACTGCATAGGGTTTGTACATCACTTCAGCTAAGCCACTCCTACAGAGCACAGCAAACTAAACAAAATTTAAAAATAAATAAATAAAGTGGGTGCTTAGGGCAGCAGGGGAGGCAATGGGTGCACGGGCCAGGTCAAGGGCATGGACCAAAGAGCCAGCGCAAGCTAATACCACAAATACCAGTGAGAGTGAGAGCAAGGTCTCGTGAGCAGATCCTCCTGCTGCCCCACTGCTCCCACGGCAGAGAAGACTGCACTGTGGCAACTCACAACCTGCAGCGGGTCTCAGTTTCTTACCCGTCACGCTAACGGCAGATCCGACACTTGACAAGCACTTAGCTGCAGTCATAGATGCCCCCAGTCAATCCTCTTATCTTATAAAGATAGTAAAAAACAATTCCCCAAGCAGGTTTTGCCATCACAACCAACCCAAGAAAAATTTTAGCTTTCCTTTTAATAATGTTTTCACAACTAATTCCTAGTAAATTAAGCAGAATTGCCTACTGGAGAGCTGATCTATAGCAAGCAAAGATTTTAAGAGTCTGCAATTAAGAGACCAGAATTTGGGAAATCTCATTCAAAATTAAACACATCCACCCAAGGCAAATAAACAGTTCTTCAATGCTAGCAAGTAAAATATTTTCTAATGAGAAGCTATTTCTCTTCATTCTTGTCCCAAAGCTCTAAATCCATTTTTAAATATGAACGTATTATATGAATAGGACATTCTTGATGGCACTGAACAGCTGAGGTTAAGGGGCCAAAAACTGCAGAACGGGACTGAAGGCTGTAAGTCTTTTCACACACAGCTGGAACTAGAGCCATGAATCGGAAAACATTAAAGCTGCCCACAGGGTACGACCGCTTTGCGGCCGTCCCTCCAGAGGCATTGCGAGCCTGCGGCCCCAGAGCTGCCCCAAATGCTCCCAGCCCCTCCGGCTCCCAAGACAACCTTACACTTTCGGTGCTCTCACACCAACGGTTTGCTCTGTACCTTCTGCTCCTTCCCCCACAACAAGTTATTTGCTCTCTACAATGACAGACACAATGTCCAGAGTAATTGAGACGTCGTGGCAATCTGGTGAAGCTCCCACTGACTGCAAAAGGGGAACGTAACCCCAATTTTCAGAAAGGGAAATAAGGAAGACCTGGGGAACTACGGTTGGTCAGTCTCACCTCCGTGCCTGGCAAGATCACAGAGCAGATCCTCCTGGAAGCTGTCATAAGGCACACGGAAAATAAGGAGGTCATTGGCTTCGCTAACGGCAAGTTGTGCCTGATAAATCTGGTGGCCTTCTATGCTGGGGCTACAGTGTTGGTGGACGAGGGAAACGCAACTGATGTCATCTACCTGGAGCTCTGCAAAGCATCTGACACTGTCCCCGCACGACATCCTTGCCTCTAAACTGGCGAATGTGGACTTGACAGATGGACCGCTCGGTGGACAAGGAGTCGGCTGGGTGGCTGCACCCAGAATTGCGGTCAATGGCTCAATGTCCAAGCAGAGGCCGGTGACAAGCGCCGCTCCTCAGGGGGCCGCACTGGGACCAGTGCTGTTTAACACCTTTGCTGGCAGCAGGATTGAGCACAGCCCCAGCAAGCTTGCCAACGACATTGAGCTGTGTGGTGCGGCTGACGCGCTGGAGAGAAGGGATGTCATTCAGAGGGACCACGACAGGCTTGAGAGGTGGGTGCGTGTGAACCTCATGGAGTTCAACAAGGCCAAGGGCAAGGTCCTGCACCTGGGTCGGGGCAACCCCAAGCACAGACACAGGCTGGGCAGAGAATGCGTTGGGAGCAGCCCTGAGGAGAAGGACTTGGCGGTGCTGGTGGACAAAAAGCTCAACAGCACCCGGCAACGTGCGCTCGCAGCCCACAAACCCAACCGTGCCCTGGGCTGCACCACCAGCAGCGTGGCCGGCAGGGCGAGGGGGAGGTTCTGCCCCTCTGCTCCGCTATGGGGAGACCCCACCTGCAGCGCTGTGTACAGCTCTGGGACCCCCAGCACAAAAAGGACACAGACCTGTGGGAGCGGGGCCAGAGGAGGCCACAGAGATGCTCAGGGGGCTGGAGCACCTCTCCTGCGGGGACAGGCTGAGAGAGTTGGGGTGGTTCAGCCTGGAGCAGAGAAGGCTCCGAGGAGACCTTAGAGCACCTCCCAGTACCTGAAGGGACCCACAAGAAAGCTGGGGAGGGGCTTTGTACAAGGGCCTGTAGCAATGGGACAGGGGGGAACGGCTTTAAGCTGGAAGAGGGGAGATTCAGGTCAGATATCAGGAAGAAATTTGTTACTGTGAGGGCGGCGAGGCGCTGGCACAGGCTGCCCAGAGCAGCTGTGGGTGCCCCATCCCTGGGAGCTCAAGGCCAGGCTGGACGGGGCTGGGAGCAACCTGGTCTGCTGGGAGGTGTCCCTGCTCGTGGCCATGGGTGGGACTGGGGGGTCTTTAAGGTCCCTTCCAACCCAAAGTGTTCTGCAATTCCTGGCCCAGTCCAATGTGTTTGATGCCTTTTCCCTATGTGAAACCCCTTCAGGGCCCTTCCCCAACAAGAGGGAGTCCAGTCAAGGTCTCTGCCTTGTTTCTGATGTTCCCGCTCAGGACAGCTGCAGCCTGTCGGGTAACTCTCTCCACATGCAGCCCAGCAGCACACAGGGCTCCTGCCTGGCAGGATCGGCACTAGCTCCTGTCCTCCTGCCGAGGTGCCATTGTCTTTGCACAGCAAAGACCCCAAAGGCCGAAGACCAAGCAAGAAAGGAAATCAGGAATCTGACTTCATCGAGATGCTGCTAAAAAACCCAACAGGCTATCGTTGCCCAAAGCAGTGGCGAGGCCAAAAGAGGGACATATCGTGCAGCAATGGAAAGAGGGTTCAGGATCCATCCCCCCCATAGACCTCTTCAGCTGCTGCTGTTACCGCTGTGGCTCTTCTTTAGGCACGCAACATGCCAGCATGGCGCAGAGCATCATGTCCAGCTTGACCCAGGTTGCAACAAGACAATGATGGATCCTGATATCTGCAGATACGTTTTACAGACCTGTAGCATTGCAGACACCTGGATACTGAATAAAAGGCTGAAGAATCAGGTGCGGCGGGTGCAGAACCAGCCCCAGCTCTGAGAGTGTCGGACGCACGATGCACTAGCAGTCAGTCCTGGCTTAAGCAAGTGTCCTTCTGCTTACACAGCCGTGTGGCAAAAGAGAGTGGAGAGACAATGCCAAGGAAAACCTACGCTACCAGCCAAACCACCTGCGTGGTGCAGGGGACTGATTGTTCTGAAAAGCAAAGCACAACAACAAAAAAAAGCCCACTTCTGCAGAGCGATTTCTGGGCTGGATAGGCCACTGGGCCTGGCGCATGCCGTGGATTTGCAAGTAGCTGTCGAAGCATGACAATGGCATCCAGGTGGGAACAAGCGGCTGTGGATGGAGACAACCCAAGCAGGACAGCTGCCAAACTGCAACCCCCGCAGCCCGAGGCAGTCTGGTGCAACTGCTGAGCAGGTTTCTAAAGGAACTTTCTACTGAATTTCTACTCCAGACCTCGGTAAACCTTCTAGACATCATTCAAAAAAATACACAGACCCAGACAGCCAGTGTAACGACAAGGTAACTTTTGTTAATGAGTGAAGAAGGCTGGTGTGCCCCAAGTACCCAGCACGTTACTATCTCAAGATAAATTTGAGTAAATAAAGATTAATTTTTCCACCAACCTCTGCTACCGTTTGCGCACACAAGTTTGGTTTTGCTTTCTCTCCACAACGTAGAAATGGGGAGTACCAACACAGGGGCACCAACACAGGGCCCAGGACCTTCCTCACACCCCCTCCGCCTCCTCCAGACACAAATGGGGGCTGGGTCAGGGGAGAAAACCACACTTCACCGGCACGGATTTGCCTGTATGTGCCTTTATCTGTGAGGCAGGACCAGACCCTGGCAGCTCCCCCGAGGCCCCAAGCAGGTGGGGAGGTGCCGGGCCTCACCCCCCACCCGCTGAAACGGCGTTTCTCGGTGGTCGAAGAGACCTTCCAGGCCGTGTCTGGGGGCTGGAAAGGCCGCTCAGCTCTTACGTGTGTCCGGGGGGGCGAGCTGCCACCGGGGCCTTCCTCCTCCTCCTCCTCCTCCTCCTCCTCCTCCGAGGTGCTGTCGCTGCCCGAGTCCTCCAGCCCCGAGTAGACACTCTCCTCGCTGTCCGTCAGCTCCTCGCTCTCCCCGGCAGGACACGGCTGGAAGGGAACGGGCCAGGGGAGCGCGTTAGCGGCCCTCGCCTCACGGAGGGGCCGCACGGCCCGGCCCGGCCCCCCTGCAATGCCAGGGACCCAGGGCCCCGACCGGGCCCCCTCGGGACGAGGCCAGGCCCCACTAGGCACCACCGGGACCGGGCTGGGACCCCCAGAACAAGGCAGGGACCGGGCCGGGCCCCCCTCCCCGCAGTGCCAGGGATCCCCCGGGGACAAGACCGGGCCCCACTAGGCGCCACCGGGACCGGGCCGGGACCCCCGGAAGAAGGCCGGGACCGGGCCGGACCCCCCCGCAGTGCCAGGGCCCCCCGGGACCGGGCCGAGCCCCACCGCCCCCGTAACCATGGCAAGGCGCGCCCCGACCTGCTCCATGGCTCCGTCCCGCGACCCCGCGTGCGCCGCCGGCCGCGCCGCGCACCACGTGCGCGCAGGTCAGAGGTCACGGCACCGCCCCCCCTTCCCGCCGCCCCCGTTCCCCGCCCAAACCCAGCAGCGCCCAGGCGGCGGCACCGGGGCAGGGGCGGGGGGAGGGGGAGCCGCGCTCCCAGTGGCGGCGGGGGGGGAGGGGGGGTATGGGGGGGGGATTTGAGGAGGGGTCAAAGGGGAGAGGTGACTCGGCGCGGCGCGCATGCGCACAGCGGGAGCGGGGCGGCGCACTGCGCTTGCGCGCGGGCCGAGCGGGCAGACGCCGCCGTCGCGCCGGGGGGACGGCGCACGCGCAGGCGGGGAGGCCCGCCGCGGCGGCGGGGGCGCCGGCCGGGGGGGCGCACGCGCGCGGGTTGCCGACAGTGACGTCCCGAGTTGGGGGCGTGTCCCCGGCGCACAGGGGGCGGGGCTACGCATGCGCGCCGCGGCGCCGCGCGCGGGGGCCCGGTCTCGGAGGCGTCCCAAGATGGCGGCGGCCATGCTGGGCCCCGGGGGTTGCAGTGCGCAGGCAGCGGCCCGGCCCCGCGGCGGCGGCCGCCGGCGGCACTGAGCCCCGCGCCGCCCGCCCACCTCGGTCCGCCGCAAACCCCACCTGGCGGCGGCTTCCCGGGGGCGGGGGGCGCCGGCGCGCCGCGACCTGCCCCGGGGCCTGCAGCCGGGCCCTCAGGGCGCAGCGGCGGCTGCCGCCATGGAGGGGCCTGGCGCGGCGGCGGTAGGCGCCGGCCCCGGCGGCAGTAACGTGCCCGCTTTCCTCACCAAGCTGTGGACCCTGGTGGAGGATCCCGACACCGATTCGCTCATCTGCTGGAGCCCGGTGAGTCCCGGTAGAGGGGACGGCGGCGAGCGAGGCCCCCGGGCCTGGCTCCCGCGGGCTTCGGGCGCGGCCGCGGCCTCCCCCCGCCTCGGAGCGACGTTCCCAGCCGCGGGCCTGCGCCGCGCTCTGTACTGGTGTGTCACAGCATCGCAGCGGTCCCCGCGACGCTCCGGGCCTCACAGCCGCTCCTGCACGCTCCTAATTAGAGGTGCTGCCTCTTTCCCCTGCGGGTGTCCTGCCCGTGCAGCTCATTACCCCAGCTGCAGTACCTCGTGGGGAAATGAGCTATCCCTTGTGCTCAGGGAGGCAAAACACAGCGTCCAGGCGCTCCTCTAACTGTTCCCAGCGTAGGGGATGCTCCGTGGCTTTCAGCCGTGTCATTATCGCAACAGGAGGACAGCCTGTGCTGTTTCTGTCGCAGTTTGTGGTTGCACCAGTCATGCAAGTCCCATTTTTCCATCTTTTTTAGCTGCCTGGGGAAGCTTAAGCTTTGTCTAAAAGATGGTGATATCTGGAGCCAAATGCCACAAGCATTTGTTTTTCGGAGGCAGTTACATCTGTGGTGTTTACTGGAGATCAAAGGGAAGAAGTTTTTTGCTGTTAGGTTCTTAACCTGGCAGCCCAAACAGTTAAGTAGAAATAGGTTCCTGTGAATACCCTGTTACTCTGCTTCCAATACTGCCATGTTGCCTTATTTCAGCCACAGGTCAGATGTTTGCTGCTAAAGGTATTGAGTGAAGAGAAGCACAGTAGTATTGGTAGAAGCAAGGAAGGGCTGCCATAGAGAGGTTTGACTTCAGGTGGGCATGAGGAGCTAAGACAAGTGGAGCCACCTCTCAGGTTAATAAAACGTGAAAGATAAGGACCAAAATAAAAGCAGAAACATGCTGGGCATGGTTTTTCGAAACCTGTGGTGGTAGCTGCTCTCCACCAACTCAAAACTGTTTGCTTATCTGACTCAATGTGGCAGTAATGAGATGAAAGACCTGTGCTGTCTGTTTGCTGCAGATATTGCATTGCTCTTAACTTTGCAAGTCATTGCCTCTGAACTAACGCCTTGCCCTGTTACTAGAGCAAAGAGAGGTTCAATGCCTTGTGCTTAATGAGTCTGTGTTCAGTTTTGCGTTGCTGAAACACTGTGAGAAGTTGCATTTAGGGGGAGGAGACGAGTGGCCTTACTCCATTCCCCACGCCACTGGGAACTGCAGCGCACAGGAAGGTCACCTGTCTCCAGGGGGTGGGTGTGAGAGACAACGTGGGAACACTGTGAAAACTTTGGGCCTCTGAGTGCGGGCAGGTTTGCTGTTTGGTGTTTTAAGTTAAGCTGTGCCACTGGGGAGGCAGAGTAATACCCATGGGATTGGTATCTACATGCAGTCGGCATGCTTTTGCAAACAGGTGTATATATATATATAATTTGCTTATGTTGACAGGTAAAGAAAGTTGCCTACGTCTTTACATTTCTCCTTGCCCAAAAGATCTTGGCAAGTATCCTGAGTGAGGAAGGGAAGAGGTGCTGGTGTTGGGGCTGGAGTTCCCCTTTGGGAACTTTGGAATTCTTCTTTGGGGTTATTGCTCATCAGGACCATTTTGGTTTGTAGCATGACTATCCCAAGCTTTACTTAGCTCACCCAGGGGGCAAGGGACCTGCAGTTCGTAGGTGAGAGTGAAAAGATGGGAAAGGGAGATTCATACACTGGTTTTGCCTCTGAGCACGTGTGCTGGGTGAGGTACATGTTTGCTGTGGGGTGACAGTGAGCAGTGTGATAGCTTGGACTGAGGTTCTGCCTGAATTAAAACTCTATTCCAAAGCAACTTTGCCAGCCTGATAGGTTATTTTTTTTTTTTAAGTCCTTTATACTCTTGATAGGTGGATGAATCTTCTAGGTCTTGGCAAGAACTATGGAAGCATGGTCTGGACGGATACAACTTAAAATTTACTGTTAAGTCTTTGACCCTGATGATCTGCACTTTGGAAGGGTTCTGCCTGTGTGGAATGGCTGTGTCAGATGCCTGAGCTCCTTGTTATTCCTAGTGTTGAAAGTAAATATGGTGCAAGTCGATGGAATCTGTGAAGACTTGGGAAAGGATCAGGTCTTCCCCTAAGTAGTTCTCTCACTTTTTGTTGTTGTTGCTGCTGGTGTTGTTAATACAGACTGCGATACAGAAACAAAGTAGGTGATTATCCTCAAGCTTACTTGGGTAATAGGCTTTCTTTTAATTTCCTTTAGTAATAGATGGAAGAAACAAAGCTGTAGGGGTTCAGGAATATGGATCTCTAAGTGGCTGCAGAAAGGAAAGGGATCTTTTATGTGCATCTGAGGAGAAATCAATTCAGTAGAAAGCATAAAAATAAACATAAAGGGGAGGTAAAGAAACACAACAAACTTCCAAAAATATGTGTGTTCTAATTCGAATCCTTTGAAGGTAATATCTTCAAATTTTATTTGTGATTACATGGCACACTTTTTCCCCCCTGAGTTTCTCAACTTTTAAAAGTCTCTTGTCCCTACAGCTAACACCAATGATCTAAACGTCCCCAGGTGTCGTCACTGCAAATCTGAAAGGCAGAGTGGGGTTTGGGCATTTATCATGTCCTCAGCATCAGAGGCTGTGACAGCTGGGTTTCTGCCCTGCCTCATCCATAGTTCCCGCCCTGTTTTCTCAAGTGTAAGGTTGCCACTTTGTGTTCAGGGACTCTTGGATTTGCTAATCACAGAGACCAAGAGTATTGTGGGAAAGTACCACAGCATACTTGCACTGTCACCAAAGCCTCTCTTCAGTCTTGGGCAGCCTGCTGAGCTGTATTTTCCAAAGGCACGCAGATAGAAATGCATTTTCCTCATTGTTTCAAATCAGTCAGTACTCTTCGTGTCTAAAGATGTGATGGCACCCAGCGGAATTGCTGGGCAGGAAGTTTAAAAGGCAAATCTCTCGTAATGTCGCTCACAGATTGTGTAATTGCTCCCCACAATGATGGTGCACAGGCCAAAACCGTAGAAGAATTTGAGAAGAGTTCAAGGAGGGTGGATTGTTTTCTTACAAAACACGATGTCTGGATATAATTTCTGCCCTCAAAAGTACCAGTGCTGCTGTTTGCTGGTATAAGTTTGTTAGGGAAGGTTGATGTTGTCTTGCTTAGACTTTTCCCCGAGTGTGTGAGGTGGTAACTTGTCTCTCTGGACCTTGGTCTGACCTGGGACAGAAGGTCATGTTAACTCTGCAGCAGATTTCTCCATTGAAAAAACCCAAATTGCAGTACATTTAGAATATAAATAACATGACTAATTGAAGACTAGTTTATTTGTGATATTATTTGCTACATTTACCTCCCTCTCCAAGGCATGCACTTACCTTGACTAGGAGTTAGGTGTTGCCGAAGAGTGCAGACCATCTTTGCCTCTCTGCTAGGGATTGTTGGGCCTCAGTGAGCGGATTCAGCTTTTTGTCCTCTACTGGCTGGGTGTTTCTGGTTGGTTCGCTGTGCCCCACCCCTCACCCCCCCCCGGATATTTTTCTGTTGAACTGGTGGCTTTTAGTGACCCATCCTGCTGCCATTACTGCCAGAGGTGATAGGAAAAGCGTACCTGGGGATGGTAGGAAGAGGGGGGACAACCTTTGATGGTAGCAGCCACCTGTTTAAATTGAGTTAGTTGGAGGGTGGACAGCTTTTGAATCTCTGCCAGGAGATGCTCTGAGGAAGCAGCACTGCATTTGCTCTGGTCTTAAGAGAAGCTTCTTCTTAGTTATCTGGCTGCTGTCATGCATAGACCTCTGTTCTGGCTTGGCAGGCAGCTCTTGGGTCAATGCTGAACCTTCCCCACCTGCTTCCCTTGTGCTCGCTGTAGCACTTGTCCTCTTCTTGGTGAACAGAGCTAGTGAAAAGCTCAGAGGAGTGCCAGAGCCAGGAGAGCGGGGGAACGAAGCTGTGCCCACTTCAGTGTCAGTACCTTGGCTGCTTCTTTGGCTCATTTATGTGACATCTCACCCTGTCTGCTGGTGATTTGACACCCTCCTCTTCCCTCCTGACAGCCCCGAGTCTCATCTGGATCCAGTGAGCTGTTGTAGAGGGAGCTGAAGATGTGGTGCTTAGGGACATGGTTTGGGGGGACTTGGCAGTGTTGATGGTTGGACTTGATCTTAAGGGTCTTTTCCGACCCAAATGATTCTATGTTTCTGTTCTAAACTGGCAGAAAATTGGGTTTGCTTTTACTTCCACGGTCTGGTGTGTTCTGGGCTTGGGTGAGCGTAAGGGCCAGCAAAGGTGGGTCAGGGCCACTCCTTGGCATCACAGGGTGCTAACATTGGTGTGACCGCAGGTGAAACTGTGGCTGACAGTGGAGGTGTACAGCATAGCCCCAGTCATCTCACAGTGGCTAATTACATCAGCTCTAGTGGTAGTTTTGGCCCCTCCTAAGCTAAATCATCTCAGCAAAAAGGCAAGTAGATGGCTGCACAAGAACGAGCAGGGCTAGGGGCCGCCTCGGTGGTGGTGGGTCCATCCATCAGCACAAGCTGCAGCGTGCCATGCCGCTCCCTGGGAGGCTTGGAGTTGCAAGAAGCTGGGGGCAAGGTGGGGAGAGGTATGTGTTCTCTCACTCTGCTTGGGTTGTCCTGTCGTTGGACCCTCTGCTGAGCCTGTCATACCTGCTGAAGTGAAAGAGCCGAGCTGGTTCAGAGGGGTCCTGGGTGCTGAAACTGGCACAAGGTACGTGAGGGACGGAGCAAGACCTCCCTTTTCTTGCAGTTGTTGCCCGTTTTCTGGCTGGCCCTGCATCCTGTGAAGTTGTGCCTGTGGAGCATCATCTGCTAGAGGGAGGAGGTCCAGGCTTGTAACGCTTTGCTGTTAACGTTACTCATCTTGAAACAAGCCTCAGATTCAGAGCCATCAGCTCAGTTCTCCTCATTTGGGGAACAGCAACAAAAGAGGTGGGGAGGGAGGGTGTGGGATAACACACAGAAGCTCCTGACCAGGAGAGTTAGGAGGAAGCCATGCAATTCAATATCCCACTCTTGTCCAAATCTTAAGCCTTAATTTAGAATATACTGAGCTTAGGCTGGTGGAGCCTGAGCATCAGTCCTTGTATCAACAGTCTAAAGCTGTTACAAAACTCTGTGGCAAACCCTGTGTCCCCATTTCTGCTGCAGCAGAAGCCCGAATTCCAGTACCAGAGAGTCCATGTGGCGAGGCACGGGGTGCTCCAGCCAGGCTGTGGTTGTTAGTCCGGATCAGTCCGAGGGTACAAGTGACCCTGGGGCTTGCCCTGATTTAGACCTAGGAAGGTGGCTGGGCTATTTGAGAGGGTGACTCAGACTTTGAAAGTAACCACACGTGGAAGGGTGAGCCCTCCATGGCATGCTGATCTTCAGCAAAGTATGAGTGAGGTGCTGTTTCCATGCAGTCATGTCTCAGTCTGATGGCTCTGTTAATGCTCTTGGACAGTGGAGGGGAGCAGAGCGCATGAAATAACCTCATCAGCAGCTTGTTTTGCCTGTAAACACGCGCACGCTTTCTGCACAGCTTGCCAAATTCAAGGCCGGCTCTCAGGAGGTCAGTGCCGAGGTCCTCGCCTGCGCTAGGAAAATGACTTTGCTGAAACTGTCTGTCACCGGTTTGGTCCTTCAAAAACGCTGGAGACTCCTGGTGGCTTAACTCTTGGTGTGTGGGGGACCCCGCTGTCCTTCCTGCTGTTCTCAAACACCAGTGTCATCTCAAGGCAAGGTGATTGCTTTGGTGAAGTATGGCACAGAAAATCTGAACGCGTAGCTGGAAATGAGGAATGTGCAGAAGAATTACAGTACCGGCATGCTTCTGATCTATGAAGTTCTGATTTATGGTCTGTGGAAGTTAACTGAAAATGGAGGAATCGGAAAGAGGAAGGGTTTATAGCTGCCAAGCAGCAAATAGGGAAAATGTGAGGTTTTGTCTTGTATTTAATCCTGCACACGCATAGATAATAGCAACTTTCATGGTTTTGCAAGCAGGAGTTGATCCAGTGTAGCATATAGGGTGAGGGTTTGTGAAAGGCACTGGGCTTTTAATAAAATAAAATTTAACCATTGTTCAGAGCTTTTGTGTTTGAAATATTTTCAAATTCTGTTTGCAATGGAAATTCAAAATAAAACTTACTCCTCTAAGCATGGTGATCAAAACACTGCATATTTTTCCAGGGCAATGATAGCTGTAGCGTTGGATTTCCAACTGAATTTAAATTCAAGAATGTGTACCTTTTAAAGGTGCGGGTTTTTATCTCATTTAAGCTAAAAGCTGCATTTAGAATCACAAGGTGAAGGTCCAGGGTGTTAGGTAGGAGGTTAAAGTCAGAGCTTCAAGAGGAGCACTTGATGGAAAACCTCTGCTTGGAGCCTAAGAGTGCTGGTAGCCAAAAGAGCTGGAACTGCTCTCAGTGCTGCTTGGAAGAAACTTTGAGGTGGTAATCTGCTGACCCATTGCAAAACTGGATATTCAGAAACCCTCCTTTGAATGAAACCTTGGCTTTTCAAGGTTTTGACTGTACCTTTTTCCTACATAAATAACTTTGCCAGCTTTTTGCATACAGGTGACATTGCTTGCCTGCTTCCTGAATGGCACAGGAGTGCTTGGACCGCTTCAAGGAGCAGTTTTCCAGTACAGGGATGTTTTTCTGGTGAAGGCTGTGTAGCAGTGGTTCCGTGCTTGTTGCCGCCAGGCGCTTCGTTTCTTTCCAGTTTCATTTCTTGTGCTCTGGTGGCAGCTGGCAAATCTAACCACGTGCTGCTGCGACGGGATCGCTCGGTTCTGGCCACAGGAATCCTGCCCCATGTTTGAGCTGACTCTGGTTCTTGTCAGAGCCTTTAGTGGACCGCCTTAAGGCACTAATACTTGATTTTCTGTTTTCTGCTGTGTCAGGGTTAAGGCTGCTCGTGGAGGTGTTCGGTGGGAGCTGCTGCTGGCTGAGGGTAGGTGCACATGTGGACGATGGGGCCGGGGAGGCAGAGCAGCCCGCTCTCCTGTGCCAGCAGCGAGTCATGCCGTAGTTCCTTGTGCCTCTTGGGAGCAGGAGAGAGATTCAGATCAACTGTATAAACTCGAGCATGGTGTGTTTCATGTGGTAGCATTGGCCGAAGTTGCTAATCAGAACAATGCAATCAGCGTTTGGGTCAGCTTGATGCAGAGCTTGGAAAAAAACTTTCATCGCGGTAGATGTCAACAATTTTCCCCATTTTTCTGCATTTTGCTCATCAGAGAGGATAAGTGCACGGAAAGCTAAAACGTTAGTTACAGCTGGTGATTAACATGAATTACTTCAGTGGTTGATCTGTTGTGGAACTTAAAAATCCAACTCTGGATCCCACATTAATTATATAAATTCCTAGATAAATAAAATCTACTGCAGGTGCCATTGTGCTATTTGGTATGCCTTCCTCCCCAGTGTTATTGATAACAGGGGCTGAGGACTTTTCTCAGCCTCACTCAATGAAAACTTGTGGTTTGTCCCACAAAGGAGTGATTATTCCTTGCCTTTTTCTAGGTTTAGGGTATTCCTCACGTTTTTCTAGGTTTAGGACTCCCTGGTCTCGCCCAGGAGGATTTCTGTTCTTGCGATACCACTTTCAGCACAGCGTGCTTTCACTTTCAGTTATAAAGAATGGTGAACAGCCAATTTTAAATCCCTTTGTATACACAGAAGTTCCTTCTTTACTTTTTTTTTTTTTCCCATTAGCAATGTATTTTTCACAGGCTGTGCTTTCTCTTAATCTTTAATGTTTTGTAAATAAAAGTGCAGATGTCTTTGCTTAGCTCGGAACGCTCATCTACGTGACTCCAGTAACTGCTGCTCAGAAAATGTGTTGGCTGTAGGCAGGTAAGAACTAACGCAAGATCAGCGAGTGAGGAACCAGCAAAAAAGAAAGCAAATGTGTTGTTTGAAAATACTTTTGTTACATTTCAGGTGAGGTTACTAGCTGGGCTCCCCAGGGTTCATGGGGTCTGTCTGCCATAGTTGTTCTAACAAAGATTGGCTTCTGATGATGTTGGCATAACAAAGGCCCAGCTGTGTGAAGTGAAATGAATAAAGTGGGAAGGCTGGTATCGCAGAGCCTTATCTTGCAGGGAGGCTTGAGTCAGTCCTGAAAAAAGACTTGCCTTTAGGAGTGGTGTGGCCCTGTGCATGTGAAGTGCAAGGTCATGCAAGTAAATTATTTTTGCTATCTTCTGGGAATTCATTAGTTATGCCCACAGGTGGTTGTTTCTTTTCCTGCTTCAAAACCAAAACCACACTTTGAAGGTTTTCTTTTTTTATGTTTGTGTGTGTGTGAGCTCCGTTACCTGATCTAATCCACAGTGTGGTCCCCAGAAACCGGCTGGGTTTTGGCAGCACTGCATTTGAGTTGGGAACAAGCAGTAGTGGTGCCTGAATACATTAAGCTGATACTTTGATGTAGTTTAGCAATATGAAACTATGGTCTGAAAGTTTTATTTCCTCAGCCCAGCAAAAAAAATGGCTGGGAAGAGATAAAGCCTAAATGAACGGTATCATGTGGGTGTGAGCTTCCCTTAATGAAAAATTGTAAGTAAAAGATAAGAAAGGGGTTGGGTCTGCACTCTTGTAGGCCTTGTGGCATCACAAAAGAAGTCTCAAGGTGGGGTTGGAACTAGATGATCTTTAAGGTCCCTTCCACCCCAAACCATTCTGTGGTTCTATGGAGACTGAATAAATAACGTGAATGCAGTTGTGCTGCAATAGCTTGGGGCCAAACCTGGTCACCCTCAAGGTCTCTTCATGTCCCTTACTGTGTGGATAAGCAAGCTGCTGCTCTATTCCCTCCTGCCCTGCTAGCTCTTCTCCTGCAGGATTCCTCACTTGTTTGTGCCTTCCCAGAAAGTCTGTCTGTAGTGGGAGCCGGTGGTGCTCTGCCATGCTTGAGCAGACTGGGGCCAGCAAGCTGAAGAAACAGTGTTATCGTTTAACAAAACAAAACAAAATTATCTTCAATCCATCCGTTCAGTCGGCAGTTTGTCTGTAGATGCTAAAAAAGACCTAGTGTTGATCAACAGCTTTGACCTTGGTTCTGCCAGTGCTGTGCATGTGATGGAGGGATTTTTCTGGTGGAGTGTCAGAAAACTTCCGTCCTGCTCTGCTGATGTCTGAACTCTGGGTAAACTGGTAAAATTTCACCTTGGCAGTTGTTTGTGTTAAGTCCCCTTGTGTATAAGATTGTCAGCACCTTACAGGTTTGTTTGGATTTTTTTTTTCTTGTGAGCGAAAGCTCATCTCTTCCACACCGTTCTGTGTACACAAGAGGAATGCAGTCAGACCTCAGGTGGTGACAGGTGTCTAATCGTGGTGTGGATGAGCTTCATGAAAAGTCAGTCTTCAAAAAGTCGAGTTTCAAATCTCTGTGCTGGAAATGATGACCTGTTTAGCTTTTTGGACTGGAGCAGGATTCTCTTTCCATCATGCCAAAGCTGGAAATAGTGCAGTGATTGAACATAGCTCGCGCACAATCAACACCAGCATGTGCTCTTTCTGTACAGTGGCAGGGAAGGAGAATTTCTTTCCTAGAATTACATGTTTCCCAAATGTAACATGAAGAGTCTGTAAACTGTTTCCCACAGAGGCGAACACATGGCTGCGGGAGTCTGGGTTTGTCGCACGCAGCCTGGATTACTGAAACTCAGTGATGGTAACAGCGTGGTTTCTTGAGCAGCTGAGCTGGTGTCGTGATCAGCCCCTCTTTGTCCTGTCTCCAGTGCTTATCGGGCTGGCTGTGAACTGGTTCAGCTCCTCACGGGTCCCATCCAGCTTGAGATGTTCTATGAGCTGTCTGGCCCCACGGGAAACCATTGTAAGGTTTCTGAATTATTAAGTTAGATCAGGTCTCGGAGAAGGAAGCAAGACGAATCTGTGGAGCGTCATGGTCTGTGCAGGGTGATGAGAGGATACAGCTGAGATCAAGGGGAAGGAGAGAGAGGACAAACTTTTGGTTGCAGCACACCAATGCAGACATTCTGCTCATCCTGCATTATCCCATCCTGGAACTAAATATGATGATGTGCATAGACCTCAGCTAGCACGCTAACCCGCTGTGCCAGCCATCGCATGTACCTTGGATCCACAACTTCCAGTTCCTTCCTTGGAACAGCCTGCTGCTGCTGTCATGGTTGGTATCGACTTTATACAATGAATTTTTGTACTTTTAGTGAAAAGTATGTAAGGATAGGCACCCCTGTGTGGCCTTACCTCTCAAGCAGCTGTAACAGGACAGTGTCCTGTGTCTAGCTGCAGGCACGGTCACCCAAGGTAGCATACTGATGAGTTTGTGGAAGGTCACACGAAGGCTGGCTTTCAGCTCCCAGTTCATTCTTGTGAAATTGGAAATGTGCTGAATTCAACAGTTCTTAGCACATGGTGAGGATACTTCTAATTGAGTCACTTTGGTGCTTGCTGCTTGGGTCTAGCGACTTCCCAACCACCTTCAGCCCCGCTGGGTACAAATGCTTCCCAGTCCAACGCTGCATACAGCAGCTGCGCCGCAGTTGGCAGGTGAGTCTCCCCCTTTTAACTGTGTATGGAGGGCGTCTCCTAAACAGTAGGTCAGGTGCTGATAGCAGGAAAGTTTATTTTTTTATATGTTAAAAGGTGTGTCTTTCAACACTCCTATCTATGGGAAAATGAGGCCAGTGCATTTTGCTTTAAGCCAGCATGTCAAGATTTCTGCTCATAGCAGTGTTTGTACCTACGCTGGTACTGACACAGGGTTGTGGGACTGCATGCATGACTGTGCTGGGGAACTGGTCCTAGTTAAAACTAACTGGACAAAAAATGTAGATCATGGAGTAATTCAGGTGAGAAGGGACTTGTGGTGGTCTCTAGTCCCAGCTCCGGCTCAGTGCAGGGTCTGCCCGGGGGTCAGATCAGGTTGCTCTGATCCTGATCCAGACTCGCTCCTCTGTGCCCCAGCACCTTGTAGGTGATGTCCCTGCTTGTGTCTGCCTTGTGACTATCCTCCGCTCCTGTCTCTCCTTCCCTTGCAGTGCTGCTGGTTCTTGCTGCTCCCCTGACGCCCCGAAGCGGTTTCTTCCCCAGGCTGAACAAGCCTTCTTCCCTCAGCCTCCCCTTTCCAGGCAAGAGCTGTGGTCCCATCGCCACCCTGGTGAGGCCCTCCGCTGAATTCGCTCCAGTTTATCCATGTCTTTGTGGTTTTGGGGCCCCAGGCTCTACCCACCGTCCAGGCAGCATTTAGCAGATGCTGTGTAGAGGGGAATAACCCCTTCCCGTGATCCCCTGGCCACGCTCCCATCCTGCCCAGGTCGTTGATTTGCGCAGCCTGGGGTGCTGTGGGCCCCTTCACACTGCCAGCACGGTTGGCTCTGTCTGCCAGGACCCCCAAGTCTTCTCCACAGCCTGGGCCAGCGGGACAAACTGCTCTTGTTGTGGTGAGGCAGAGCGGTTAGTGCTGGGCTGCGGGAACTGAATTTAACAGGGCTGAGCTGCTTACAACAGTTGCTGTGTTTGGAATGGGAGGAATACATGTTTCAGAGTGGGATTCCTGACACCCAGCAAACTTCTGGTGTGAGCCTTCTCTGACCCCAGCACCGCATGTTCTATCCAAATGCTTTATTAATACACGAGCAACCCCTAGGACAGGAACCAGAACCCACAGTTTTGCTCCCTCCACTTCCACCCCTCCTTGGGGAAGTCTCCTGGTTGGCCTTCAGACCAGGATTTCATCTCCTCAGCTTTCTCTTCCTTGCTACTGTGGCTGCACCTCCTGGGAAGCCACCAGTCCGTGTGCTTCTGAGACAGGTGTTGGGAGCAGGCTGTGGTGCAGGAGGTATCAGCCTTTTTCCCTGCCAGCTGTCATCTGAACGTCTCTGAAGTTGTCTGTACATCCTTTGAGAAGCCCAGGGAAACCCATCCTGGCAGCTCTGGCTGCTTTAGGCAGGCAACAAGTGCACTGCTACGTAAGCCTTCAGGTGGTTTGGTTTGGTCGAGCTTCTTAGTTGGCACTCATCGTGTACAAACACCGAGTAACCTGGAGGGATGACAGTTCCTGAGCCAATTTGGATCCTGCCACACTGGCACTGGTGCCTGAGGCTGCGGTCATGTAGTCAATGCTTTTGCCATGCTAGTGAAAGGCCTTGTTCCATTCTGGTAAGGTCCTTTTGCTAGAGATGGCTTCCTTCTTCACTCTCCCCCCCTCCCAAGACATCCATTTGCTGGAGCACTGCTGGAGCTGCTTCCCCAACCTGGGTTCAGCAGCACCTCCAGCAGCAAGCAGCCACGATGCCTGGGCCAAGGTGGCAGCGAGGAACTGGGGAAGGCAAGCTGCTTCCAGCCACCTCCATCTGGGAAGTTCCGTGTCCGTCTGACCCTGAGGTGGCCAAGTGCAGCTTGTCTAGGGGCAGAGCTGCCTGGGAAGCAAAGCCTGAGCCCTCACAGGTCACAGGCAGTATTTTAAGATCAGTAAGGTGGTACCAGAGCAGAACAGGCAGTGAGCTGCCCTGCAGCCTGCTGCGCCTCTGGGACTACAGATTTTTAAATAAAAGATAGTTCTTCTGGAGCTGGCATGCTCTGAATCAATCCAGAACAGTGCTGCTTCATAGCATCTTTAAGGTGGAAGAGGAAAGAAACAGGTAAATTTTTCGAATTCCTGGGTTTCTAAGGCTTTAACAAAGCCATTGTGTTGTTGGAGAGGCATGAGGAATGCCTAGTTAATCTTCATGGCTGAGTAAGAGAATTTAATGGGGTTAATCTTGCTCTCAACAGTGGTGGAGCCACAAAGTTGGGGGGGGAGGCAGTTCTTGGGGTTTGTTTTAATATCTCAGATGATAGCTATAAAGGTGTTCAGAATTTTAATGATCACATTTAAACTGGAGTCTGAGAATTGTTGAATCTCATGCTAGCCTCACAAATTTGAGCATTCCTAGTGCTTGTTTTTAAAAAACTTACTATCATCCCTTTTTTTTTTTAAATATCTACCATAGTTGATCCGCTTTCATTTTGTAAGGATTGCATTTCCTGGTGTGCCTTCATGAGACTCCAATAACATTACTTGGGGTTTTTTATGTTAGGTCATGGTTTTGCTGCTGCCCTACCATCTGGGTAATTTCGCTGCGCAGTGATGCTTGCATCGTAGTGATCAGTATTTCCATTTCCAAAATAGGTCTGGCATGTCAGTCAGATGTTGGGAAATAGTATTGAACCTTTTATTTGTTGCTCTAAAGTCAATATTTTCCTGAATTTTCCTGCTTATTTCACAGATCAAGTCTCTTATAAACTCAGTTTCCAAATACATAGAGGATCCTAAATTATACTTCAGAAATGAGATTTTCTGTCTATCCCGAGGCCGTGGTAAGTGACCCTGATTCTGCAGTGCTCCGAGCTGAAGCTGATGTAGTGTAGGGTGTCAGAGCGGTCGTGGTTATCAGAGCTTCTAGCTCACCTGGGCATGACTGCAGCGTTTTTTTTTTTTAAAATGTGATTTCTGTTACTTATTTTTTTAAAAAAATAATTATGTTTAGCAGTACCTGTATCAGAAATAATGAATATGTAAAATCACTTTGCCAGTTCTTTAGAAGTTTTCAAATGGGGGCCTGCTTGCTGGTGGTGGTAGATGGAAAACTGTTGGCCCATGTTATTTCTAGCTCGTTATCTGCAGAGGAGCTGGGAGATGTGGTGGTTAGCAACCAGGCGGTGAAGTGATTCCTCAAATTAGTTGATGGGGGAGGAGGTAATGCCTACAAGGGCTTAAATCTATACTACCCAGTGTCCTTAGCTTCCATGTATAGCATGGAGGATGGAAGGGCAGAAGCAAGATGATGGGGATTGTTGGTTGGGGGAAGCCATAGTTTTTCAGTAGTTGGTGTTTGGATGGATTGCTGTTCTGGACACTACTGCTCACAGCTGCTGTGCCCAACTGTTTCTGATGGATTGACTTGAAGGTGGCAAAGAGGAAAACCTGACTGCTCAGAGAGGCAGCAAGAACAGGCATGCTAAAAGATCAAAGAATCAGATAATGGTTTGGGTTGGAAGGGACCTTAAAGACCATCCAGTCCCACTCCCCTGCCACGGGCAGGGACACCTCCCAGCAGACCAGGTTGCTCCCAGCCCCGTCCAGCCTGGCCTTGAGCTCCCAGGGATGGGGCACCCACAGCTGCTCTGGGCAGCCTCTGCCAGCACCTCGCTGCCCTCACAGTAACAAATTTCTTCCTGATATCTGACCTAAATCTCCCCTCTTTCAGCTTAAAGCCGTTCCTCTCGTCCCATTGCTACAGGCCCTTGTACAAAGCCCCTCCCCAGCTTTCTTGTGGGTCCCTTCAGGTACTGGGAGGTGCTCTAAGGTCTCCTCGGAGCCTTCTCTGCTCCAGGCTGAACCACCCCAAACTCTCTCAGCCTGTCCCCGCAGGAGAGGTGCTCCAGCCCCCTGAGCATCTCCGTGGCCTCCTCTGGCCCTGCTCCCACAGGTCTGTGTCCTTTTTGTGCTGGGGGCCCCAGAGCTGGACACAGCGCTGCAGGTGGGGTCTCCCCATAGCGGAGCAGAGGGGCAGAACCTCCCCCTCGCCCTGCCGGCCACGCTGCTGGTGGTGCAGCCCAGGGCACGGTTGGGTTTGTGGGCTGCGAGCGCACGTTGCCGGGTGCTGTTGAGCTTTTTGTCCACCAGCACCGCCAAGTCCTTCTCCTCAGGGCTGCTCCCAACGCATTCTCTGCCCAGCCTGTGTCTGTGCTTGGGGTTGCCCCGACCCAGGTGCAGGACCTTGCCCTTGGCCTTGTTGAACTCCATGAGGTTCACACGCACCCACCTCTCAAGCCTGTCGTGGTCCCTCTGAATGGCATCCCTTCTCTCCAGCGCGTCAGCCGCACCACACAGCTCAATGTCGTCGGCAAGCTTGCTGGGGCTGTGCTCAATCCTGCTGCCAGCAAAGGTGTTAAACAGCACTGGTCCCAGTACGGCCCCCTGAGGAGCGGCGCTTGTCACCGGCCTCTGCTTGGACATTGAGCCATTGACCGCAATTCTGAGTGCAGCCACCCAGCCGACTCCTTGTCCACCGAGCGGTCCATCTGTCAAGTCCACATTCGCCAGTTTAGAGGCAAGGATGTCGTGCGGGGACAGTGTCAGATGCTTTGCAGAGCTCCAGGTAGATGACATCAGTTGCGTTTCCCTCGTCCACCAACACTGTAGCCCCAGCATAGAAGGCCACCAGATTTATCAGGCACAACTTGCCGTTAGCGAAGCCAATGACCTCCTTATTTTCCGTGTGCCTTATGACAGCTTCCAGGAGGATCTGCTCTGTGATCTTGCCAGGCACGGAGGTGAGACTGACCAACCGTAGTTCCCCAGGTCTTCCTTATTTCCCTTTCTGAAAATTGGGGTTACGTTCCCCTTTTGCAGTCAGTGGGAGCTTCACCAGATTGCCACGACGTCTCGATTACTCCGGACATTGTGTCTGTCATTGCAGAGAGCAAATAACTTGTTGTGGGGGAAGGAGCAGAAGGTACAGAGCAAACCGTTGGTGTGAGAGCACCGAAAGTGTAAGGTTGTCTTGGGAGCCGGAGGGGCTGGGAGCATTTGGGGCAGCTCTGGGGCCGCAGGCTCGCGATGCCTCTGGAGGGACGGCCACAAAGCGGTCGTACCTTGTGGGCAGCTTTAATGTTTTCCGATTCATGGCTCTAGTTCCAGCTGTGTGTGAAAAGACTTACAGCCTTCAGTCCCGTTCTGCAGTTTTTGGCTCCTTAACCTCAGCCATTCAGTGCCATCAAGAACTGATTAACAGCAAAGTTTGAGCAGCTTACTGCATTGCAGAATTACTCTTGCAGAAAGATGTTTTCTCAACACAAGTGCCCTTCTGCAATCTTAATTCTGAAAAGGTCATTGAGGGTTTCTCTAAATGTCCTGCTACAGAGCACACGTAGGCAGTAGGGAGCGAGGCAAGTCACGCGTGGTGGCTTAGAAGCAGCACTTGGACTCGGAAGGAGACTTTTCTACACCAGGACTAAACTCAGCCACTTTTCCGGATCGACTCACTTTTCTTACCCAGCATCGGTTTCAGAAAACCCTTTTGGGGCATCTCAGGTTTTTTTTTGTTTGCCAGAAGAATAAATAAATAGTCTCTCAAGCCCACGAGGCTTTGGAGGTGGAGGATGGGAAGAGCAGCAGGGTGCCAGTGCAGATGTGGAGACCTGGAGTGTGCAGTGGGTGGTCACAGCCGGTCTAGACTAGGAGTGAGTTTGGTGCTGGCCAACACGTTGAAGATGTCTAGTGTTACATGAGTCATTTTGACTTCGTGTTGTCCCCCTCTTAGGGAGAGCTGAGGCTCTTGACAGAACAACCTGATGTGTGCTAAAATGTTTGATGCCGTCTCAACTAGACTTGGAATGTATCAAGATAAAAGTATACCAAAATTACGCAAGATGAGCTGTATTTCATTTACTGCCGGAACTTTTGCACTGCCTTGTGAAGAGATCTGCCTGTGCTGTTCCTTCCCTTTCAACAAGCCCTGGTAACTGCAGGGAAATGGTCCATCCTCTGCACTGTCCCATTGAGTCCCATTAACGCCAAGCGTGGTTCCAGGTGTGCAAGAGATGAGTTTCAGCTCAGGGGGGACTTCTGCCAGTCCAGGGAGCCAAGATCCTTCTGTTTTCATCCCCTAACGGTGCGGGAGAGGTGGGATTTAGAGCAGGAGCCCCCTCATCCCCTTTCTGCAACATAAGCAGTCACCCCAAGAAAGATGCTTAACCTCATTCATATAAGCTAGTTGATTTTAAAAGGAACATTAATGACTAACTAGTCTGACCTTGATGGTTTGAAGTGCTTTGGAAATTATTCTGAAGAGGAGAATAACTGAAGCTATAAGAAGTAAATGGAAACAGGATAAAATATGACATAGGTTTACCAAAAATTGATTGTATCTCCTCACTTCTCTGGACATGAAATCCTTTTTTTGGATAAAGGAATTGGGGCAGATCTAATGTGTCTGGACTTCCACAAAGCATTTGATATTTTGCCACATGGAAAATCAGAAGTGAAAGCAGAGAAGCTGAGGATTAATACAAGAATTGTGGGGGAGGCACTGGCTAAAGCAGAGACAACAGTTTTTGGAGTGTCCCTCCAGTCTGCAGAGAGGTCATGGCAGATCTGCTCGAAGATGAAATCTTGGAACAGTCCTTCTGAATGCGTTTTTTGTAATGACTTTGGCACAGAAGGTGAGCTGAGAAAATTTTCACAAAACATTGCTGGGCTTTGTTAACACGGCGAAGATTTGGGATGCCGTGCAGAAGAAACCAGATGACCTTGAGAATAGGCACGAGGCAGAATTTGGTTGATGCCTGTCCAGGGCTGATTTAGCCATAACTCTGCAAATAATCCTGTCACAGGCGATTTAATTTGGGTTGGTTTCCCTGTAAACTTCTTACATACCTTAGGCCTCTGCCCTTCCACCTTGCTCTCAAGTCTTCTACTGCTCCGTGGTGGCAGCTACTCCAAGCAGCAGTAGCCATGTGCTGGGGGCACGTGCCAGCTGGTGGTGGGCTGCCACCGGGGGGGGGGGGGGGGTGGCGGAGAAGAGCTGCTTGAGCAAAAGGTAGTTGGTGTGAGCCCAATAAAATGTGCATGAGCTGGCCATAAGTAGTCTGGAAATGGGAATATTTCTAAGAATTGCAGAAAGAAATGCTTCAGTGGTACAGTGTTAAAAAATACGAATTTTAGGATGAATAACGTTATGAAGGAAGACAGCAGTGTGGTGCTTCTGACAGTGTTTGATCTGAAGGCTGAGAGCCTGTCCTCAGGCCCCTCTTCCTCCCCACTCCCCTGGAAGGAGCAGGTACTGCACTGAGATTTGGGTGAAACTCCTTGAAGTTGAGGGGCGTAATAGCCATCCTTCTGTGAAAACAGAGGGAAATCTGTTCCGCTTGTTAGCAGCGTGGATGGGGTCCTGTGGGGCAGCTAAACCTGGGGGAGGGTTCACAAGGGCGAGCAGGAGCAGTTCGGTGGGGAGGTGGTTCGGGGGCTCTGGATGTGGATAAAGGGAGCAGAGTATTTTGGATGCGGTGACGTACAGCAAGTGGTTGGAGTTCACAGAGGAGACCACCAGCAAACTTGTTTATCTTCCAGGAGCAAAAAAGTAAGAACTCTGGCAGGGAGCAACTCCAGCACAATACACACCACCCCCCCACCCCACCCCCCCCGGAATGGGACTCAAAAATGGTTTCTTTGCCGTGGGTTGCCATCCTTAGGAGGTGGCTAGCATGTGCTTCCTTGCTTCATTGCCTTCTTTCTCTTGCTTTTTTTGCTGTTGGAATCAACTCGGAGTACTTGTAAATATTGGATAAAGTGTAAAGGACCTTAATGAAGACAAATACTCAAACATAGGTGAATCCTCTGAGGGAGTAACAAAACTCATCCATGGACCAAAAAGCCCGAACTGACAACTTCTAATAAAACCTTACCGGGTTTTGTTACTGGCAGGCAGAATCTTTTGAAGTCTGCTTTGGGGTGGGGTTTTTTCTTAGTAGTCTTAATTCTTTAGGATTAACACCACATTGAATTTGCCCAGGAGCTTTAAAGGCAAGACATACCTGTCTGAAAATCAAGTCTTGTGGCTATTTTGTCTGATACTCTCAGTTCAGAAGAGCTTGGCCTCATCTTCTCCCTGAAGGTTCGTGCTGGGCTGTGGTGGCTGTCTGCAAATACTGTGCACCGGGAGAGAGAGAGAGAAACTGTATATCAATACCTTAAGGGTGAGTGTCAAGAGGATGGGGCCAGGCTCTTCTCAGTGGTGCCCAGCGACAGGACAAGGGGCAACAGGCACAAACTGCAACACGGGAGGTTCCGTCTGAACATGAGGAAGAATTTCTTTACCTTGAGAGTGACAGAGCATGGGGACAGGCTGGCCAGAGAGGCTGGGGGTTTCCTCTGAGGACATTCAAACCCCACCGGGACATGGCCCCGTGCAGCCTGCTGGAGGAGAACCTGCTTTAGCAGGGGGTTGGGCTGGTTGGGCTCCAGAGACCACATCCAACACTCACCATTCTGTGGTTCCGCAGATGCTCGTGGTGTTTCACTGTAGCACCGATCTGGCAAGACTGGAGTTTGGGGCGCTTGTGGTTTTTGTCTTCATCTTGTTGCTTGGCACAGTAACAGCCACAGGGGCTCTTCCAACCTTGGGCAGCAAGATGTAGTTCAGCACTGAAGCAGCAGCCCCTGCTTGTGAAGGTCTTTTAGCGAACTGGAGAGGACTTTGGAGTTCTGGAGGCGCCATCCCTCTGCTGTCATGTGGGTGGTCTGGCCTGGCGCTGCTGCTTTCCTTTTGAACTAAGACATCTGGTTGTTTCACGGCTGTGCAATGACTTGTTGGTATCTTGTCAGGCTTGGCTCCCCTCTGGTGCTCTGCCAGCGCAGTGTGCTGGTGCTACGTGGGGATGGTATTACCAGGAGGATGGATCATGAGCAGGACTTTGTCATGGAAGAAAATGCAGGTTGTAAAATGCATTTGGTGTTCTTGTGTCGCTTTGCCAGAATGAAAATCCCTTCCTTTGCTGTTCTGCAGATGCTTATGTTGACAGTATAATTCCCACTCAGCGTGCCAGAAAGGTAATAGAAACCATACTTGATAAAATGGCACCACAGATCTGAGAGCTAACTGACTGAAATGTGATCCTGACTACTAGTCAAGATAGTTATAATAGCCAAAATAGCTAGTTATTCTTGGCATGTGCTGTTCCATTGGCAATAACTCATTTTCCAAAATCCACCAGCAGAAGTACCTCAGGGTTTAGAGGAGCAGGAATGCTTCCCCCTGCCTATTCCTACTTTTTAAATTAACGTGTAGAAAACGATCAGTCACAGCCAAAATTAAAACTCACTAGTCGGTGTTGTCCTCGCTCTGCCAGCAAAAGCACATGTTGCTTTCAGCTGCTCCGGACCTGGTCTGGGCAGACACAGACACGGTGAGCTGCCCGAGACTGGCCTGACACGGAACTGTCTGTATTTGTATGCAGACGTTGATGCTTAAAGCCAGAGTAGCCTGATCGTCTTAATTTGCTCAGAAGTTTGTCGGCTCTACGAAAACAAGTTCATTAGGACAAGTTGGGGAATCAATGGGTTTGCAGGTGTGCAAATTGAGGTTTAATCTTTATAGCCGGCTTCACCCCCTGAGTTGTGTTTTTTTAAGTCCCTGGGCAGTTGTGCTTTGCTGGTTCTTCCACATTAGCAGCTTGATCATAGCACAAAGTTACCAGCTGTCCGCCCGTTCCCGGTAACTGACAGCTGTGTGTTATTCTTCTGGGCCGAGCGTGAGGGAATGGGGTTTATCCCCCCTGGCAAAGCGTGCTCCTGTAGGCAGTTACCCTGGCTCTGCTGAGCCGCCGTGACACAACACATCAGGAGCTGAAGGGTGTCGTTGAGGTCCCTTGGAACTGTATTCATGGCAGCTTGCGCTGGTCAGATGGTAACAGCTTCAACCAAAGCTAATCAACTGCCTTCTTATCTGCAGCTGAGGGACCTCCAAGGTATGGGGCCGCTACTGATTTCACCCACAGCAATGCAGAATTTATACTTGTGAAATGAAGGGGTGGGTGGGCTTCTCTCTTTCTGCGTAACAGTGGTTGGTAACGTTTCATTTTGTTTTGTTTTTTGACAGAGCGGAAGCAGTTTCCATGTGTTTGACCAAGGCCAATTTGCCAAGGAGGTGCTTCCAAAGTACTTCAAACACAACAACATGGCCAGCTTTGTACGGCAGCTCAATATGTGTAAGTATCTTCTGGGCAGCTCGGGGTGCAAAGTGTAAAGTCATCCTGAAATAAGGTTCCCCTTTTCTGCCCAGGCTTAAGGGATGTTTCAGCAAGCTGGGAGTGTTGGCTAGCTTTGCGATCGCTCGGGTTTTGGGGACCAGGTGGTAGTTTTAAGCTTGGCCTCTGCTGAAGGGAATAACAACTTCTAAAACTGAAAACCTCTGCTGGATGGAAGGAACTTCAGACTCTCAGACTTCTTTTATCCTGAAATTCCCTGATTCTTAGCGCAGGAGTTCTGAACGGTTTCCTTGTGTTTGCCCATCACAAATGTTTGTGATGGCACTCTTGGCCGTGCTGTGTCATAAAGGAGGACCTCCTCTGGAATGCTTCCACCGAGACAGGCCCACCCCCTGTGACAGCTTGTTCATTTTCTACTCGCTTTCTTGAGGGGATGTTGCTGCCAGCATCATGTAGAGCTGGCGTGGACTGAACTTGTTCTACTCAGCAGCAATTATTTAAAAAAAAAAAAAAATCCATAGAATCATAGCAAAATAGGCCTGAAGGGATTTCGCAATCATTTTAGTCCAATCCTCTGCTTCAAGGCAAGATCGACTGCCTCTGTGTTGTTCCTGATGACTTTGCATCTAACCTATTTTTTCCAGACCTCCCGTAACCAAGATTCTGTAAGTTCATCAAGAAGCTGTTAGCGTAAGGATTGTGAGGCAGTAGAGTTGATTACTGAATGTCTAACTCAAACCTTCCCAGCTACAGTCCACTTCTTTGCTTTCTGCAGTGGATATAAAGAGATTTATTCCTTTTCCCTTTGTGTCAGCCTTTGTGTCTTTGGAAACTTGGTACCTCTCCTCAGTCCTCTCTTTTTTTCATATTTTATTTTCTCCCCCTCACACACATTTTTTAGAGTAAACGGCCTGGTTTTTTAATTCTCGTAGATTGTTTTCCAGCCTTCAATTGTTTGCATTCCTTTCTGAACTGACTTTGTTCCATCTCTTTGTTGAAGTGCAGCAGCCAACATTGGGTGTATCACTGGACAGAATAAAAAGAGTAATTTGTGTGTCTTGAAGGTGATACTTTTCTGTATATCCCATTATGCCATTGGCCTTTTTCTCAGCAGTGTGACATTGACTTTTGTGTTCAGCTCATGATCTGCTACAGCATTCAGATCATCTTCTGTTCAGCTACTGTCTCTACCTGGTGGTTTTCCCTCCCATATTTGTTTGGTTTTATTCCTGCCTCGGAGTTGGACCTTGTATTTGCCGGTACTGACTTTCATTCCTCTTGTCAAAACCGCTTTGAATTGCAGTCTTGTCTTCCAAAATGCTCACAGCTCTTCCCAGCTGTGTTTCAACACTGAACACGCTCTGTACAGTCCTTCATGGACTCAAATGGAAACCTCCATTTGAACCAACAATAATCCACAACTTTTAACATATGAAGATAAGTCTTTAGATGTGGCATTTAAGGACATGCTTTAGTGATGGACTTGGCAGTGTTGGGTTAATGGTTGGACTGAGTGATTTTAAGGGTCTTTTCCAACCTAAACAATTCTGTGATTCTGTGGAAGAAAATTAAATCAGTTTAACCTGACCTTTTTCTGTCTTCTGGGTTTGTTTTGGGTTTTGCTTTGGGTGATTTGTTTCTTTTAACTTATGCACGCTTGTACGTGCAAAGTGGCACCTGCTTGCATAGCTCTCTGAGAAGGGTCAGCAGTTCCCAGAGAATGAAGGAATAGGGAATGCTCCCATTTCACATCGCTGCCGAGGAGAGGTATACCCAAAATACCAAATCCTGCCTGGAGAACAAGGATCTCATTGAGCTGCTTAAGTGTAATTAGACATGGGACAGCGGGACGCCTCCAGAATATCACTTAGCAGTGCCTTTCACCTCGCTTGCTGTTTCTTTTGCTGGAGGAGAGGGAGGAAGACTCAGCTCCCGTCTGCAGGCGGTGGGCGGGAGGGCACCCTGCAGAAGGACAGGCTCCTTCAGCAGCTTTGCTTCCCTGCCCAAAATGACCTTTCCAGCTGCACTTGTCTGTCCTGTCACCGCATCTGACTTGTGTTTGGAAGGAGGAGGGGGATGCTTCCCTCCAAAGCACACATCTGTGCTCGCGTGCCCAGGAACGCTTTGGAATAGGATCGACCTGAGCATTTTTTTATAAAATGCTTTATATATAAAATTTTATAAAACATATATAAAAGTTTATAAAATAAGGTAAAGGCTGCCTCTCCGACGGCTGCTGCTTAACTGGGGGAGTAAGAAGAAGCAAGCAAGCTGTCTGGTCTGTTCCCTCTCACTCTACGTAATGTTAAAAGGGTAGGGGAGGGCAGGGGCAATAACATTATTCTGGGTGTCAGCTCCTCCTTTCAGTAGCAAGGATAGAAGAGCTGGAACAGAATGAGGTGATAGGACAAAAGTATGTCTGAGTGACAAGGTGTTCTTTTAAAAAGCGGGGAGCATGAAGTAATAAATCTCCAAAACCAAGCTAAGGCAGGGCTGAAACTTCTTTCTAGCAACACTTTTTCCAAGTGATTCAATATTTCTGAGAAAAAAACCCCACGTGTTCTGATCAGAAATGGAACTGAGATGTATTATTTTTTTAAGACCTCGAGTTGGGTTCTCCAAACAAAGTTCCTGCCCTCAACCACTTTTTTTTTGATCTTTCTGATACGTTCAGTTACACTACCGTGCTAGCATGATTCAGTGTTGCGATGATGGAAAGCTAGGCTTTCTAGAAGATGAGTAAATGAAACTTCAGTATACAGGTGCTTATAAATATTTTTTTTCTATGCTTAATCTTTTTTTTTTAACATTGATCCTGTTCTTCCCAACCTGTATTACAGAGACTTTGATTTACTTGAATTATAAAAGGATTTTCTCGGCATGTAATTGATGGCAGTTTGAGGTTTTCAATTTAATTTAGAGTTGGGTGATATGGTAGATGTACATCCAAACTTGAAGGTAAATTCAGAGTTTGTCGCTGCACGGCTTGTTGTGTTTGCCTGAAGAACAGGGACTGCTAAAGGACGTATAGTGAAGAAAAAGATGCCCAAAATGGAACATGATTTTCTAAACTTATTTGGGGGGGATTTGCTTGGTTAGCTTCTGGTACAGCTTGTTGTATTTTTCTCAAATCAACTTCGTGTTTAGCACAGTTGTGTATTTCTGCAGTACCTGTTCACAGGGAAATTGGAAGTTCGTTATCCTGGCTGGGTGGACAGTCCAGTAACAAGAAGAGTGTCTCTGAGCTAGCTTTCAGGCTGTGGGTCCCTCTATAAAACCAGAGTAAGGGTTATGAAATTTTCCAGAACTGGTGTTTGATGGTGTGTGCTGAGCCTGGGTCACCTTCCTGGGCACACTCACAGGCAAAAAAAGGAATCTGCTGTGGGCACGGATGGAAAATTTGCCTCAGGACACCTCTGTGCCTGTTCTGGGTGCTGTATGAGCAAACTGAATCACAGTTGGACTTTCAGGTTGGGTACAGGAAGGGAGGACTTCCCGAAGCTTTTGCTGTTCGGTCCGAGTATCTCCGTGCCACTGGTTCCTTGCCCTGTGCTAATCAGGCAGCATTCTTCTCCATGGCTCCCCCCTGTCCTGGCTTTCCAAACTTATACTGCTTAATCCTCCTCTTACCTTTCGGATGTACAAGGAAATCGAGAACTGCCTGACTGTGTAAATGCTTCGAGATTGATGGGTGCGTTTGTAGCTGCTCTTTCCTGCCAGCTAGCAGGAACGTTCTGGGATTATCCCAGAGACATTGCTTCACGGCAGTCTGCTTGGCTTCCTCCCCGCGCACACGGATCTGCATTTACGTTTTGGCTGCGGGTTCTTGTGATAGGCAGCAACATAAAGGATGCCTTTCATACACCTCTCACGTGGAGGTTATATCAGGGATTAACTTTAATGCTCCAGATGTGGGCTGCAGAGAGCATTCCAATGTTATTAGAAAGGATGACATTTTCATTACCTTTCAACACCAGCTCTTTGAATAGCTGTGGGGCACATTCTGTGCTTCATGGCCGGGGCCTTTAGTTTTTAAGGATGACTTGAATAACTGAAAACTGGCTAATATCACTACAATAACGTATAATTTCTCTAAATCACTTTCTGCTGCAAGTGCAGGAAGCTTTTTTTTTTTTTTTTTTTTAAACCACAGCTGTGGTCTGAGAACTTAAATAACACTCTTGATTTACCCTAGCTGTTTACAAAAATGCTGAGATCCAAAAATACTTTGATGCGCTACACTCTGTTTTTGAGTGGCTTTTAGGTGTTTCAAGTACACCTGAAGATCTCGGTGCGTAACTTCTACCCGAACTGTTGAGGAAGCACTTTCCAGCGTGCCGTGCCTCTCTTCCCAGTGCAGCAGAGAAATTGCACTGTCACCCTCACCAGAAGGTTGTGTTGCTGCAGGAATAACAAAAGCGGTGCTTGTCGCTGTGGTTCTGGGGAATTTTTCGGAGCCAGGATGTTTTTAATTATCACTTATTAGAATGAGAGAAACACTGGGGATTTATATTTCTTAAGGTGGAGTAGACTGGTTAAAATAAAATAATTCGGGGCTTCAGTATAAAAGTGAGTAGACTGGTAACTTGAATGTCTGCTAGCCCCATCAGCAGGGATTGTCAGCTCTGTCCTTGTAGTGCTGTGCAGCTCATTTAGGAAGAAGTTTTCTGGAAAGGCTTAGAAGCCTTGGGAAAGTCACTTGCCTTCTGTGCCTTGGGGTATCCTTGACTGAGAACATTCCTCCTTATTTTCAGGTTAAGGATCAGGGTGCTTGCAGTGCCCTGGAATGTGCAAATTTATTCTAGGCCTGCCAGCTACATCGTGGACCTGTAGGGTGAGGTGGCATGTGCTGCAGTGAGGAGGCACTGACACTGAGAACGGAGTTTAGTTAAATGCAGGAATAACTCATCTCCCATTGTGTGCTGGTGGACACTTGCACGGTTTTGTCTCCCAGGTGCTCCTGTTTTCATTAGAATGCGAGATGATAAGCAGTGGTGCCTTATCTGCATCATGTATGTTGCTGAGTACATGGCTAATTGCTCTCAGAAACCATTTTATTCCCTGAATAAATAAACCAGAAGCCCTCTGGGATTGCCTGGAGCATGTGCTAAATGTTTGAGTCTCTTTTTGGTGGTGTTCTTGAAAAAAGCTTTGTTGAAATATATGTCTTCCCTTATCTTACTCCGCATTGAAAAGGCAAGGCAAGAAGACGCTGCTCACTCATGTAACACGACAGTTCCCTGCAAATGAGGGGGTTTTATTAGGAAACGGCAAGGTTAACTTGAGATTCTTGGTTTAGATCCAGTCATTTCATCATTTCTTCCTGCTGGCCCACACTGCCAGCCAAACATCAGCAAAAGTTGGTCTTGCAAGAGCAGCAAAAGGTAGTTTTCAAATGTATTTAGGATGTAGAAGTGGATCCTGCTCTTCTCAGCCATCTGTTGAGCTGTGGCTCGGGGCAGGTAGCTGAGTGGCCTGGGTTTGCTCTCCGGGGGAGAAGCAGAGGCAGGGGAAGGATGTGGTGGCTGGAGAGGACTCCTGCCACTTGCTGCTTGGGCCACGTAGAGAGGATCAGCAGTCGCTACTGTCTGAATGTCTGTTGTTTTGAGGAGGGGTTTCTCCTTCCATGTAGCATTTTTAGCATGAGATTTGTTAGAATGCAATACCTCGGTGGTGGAGCACCAGGTCATCAAGCGAACAAAGGGTAACTCGTGCTAGTTTCTGCTTTTTCAAGTTCATATTTAGCCTGTTAAGCTCTTCTCCAATTCTCTCCCCTTTGATTTGCAGATGGCTTTCGAAAGGTTGTCCACATTGAGCAGGGAGGATTGGTGAAGCCAGAGAAAGATGATACTGAATTCCAGCATCCGTACTTCATCCGAGGCCAGGAACATCTGCTGGAGAACATCAAGAGGAAAGTAACCAGCGTAAGTTTGTGCAACAGATCTTTCAGGATGAGCTTCAGATAAACTGTTTTAAAACAGAGGATTAGTCCAAAAAGCAGCAGCGTGCTCTGAGAGTTGAGGGATGTCGGCATCGTTGATTATTGTTTTACACCAGCAGCTGCTCTTGCTGTCTCTACCCTGTCACCCAGGTAGGAGCTGCAGTGCCATCCTGCTAGTCAGCTGGCTTCAGGTTGCTGGCACCAGTCCCTTTTGCTCGTGGGTCTTTTTCTTAATGTCAGCACTAGGGTTCGTGATGGCACTGCTTGAGGCTTCCCCTCTCTCCCACACCACCACCAGAAAACAGCCAGTACTCTGGCCTTGCAAACCAAATTCTTTCTGAGTTCAGTAAAAAGAGTCACTATATTTTTCCTGGTTTTCTGAACAAGCAGCATCTGTTTGAGGTTAGCTGGATGGAGGGAGGTTTGCCGTGTCCTCTGGAGAGAGTGAAGAGCAATTGTCCCTTTCAGTAGGAGGGAGAGTGATCACTAGTTGAGCTGCAGTCTTTACTTAAAATGCTTCAGGGAATGAAACACATGTACACACAATGTGTACACACAGAGACAGATGAAGGCATGTTAGATGTAGTAGTGGAAGGAAGAAAAGGAAGGATAAGATGCCTGAATTATTTTAAAATGTGTTAACCTCCAGTGTATCCCAAATATAAACTTACACATTTTCCCTTTAAACTCAGAGATGTGCTTTACAACTGCTCTCATTTCTTGAAACACAGAATTGCAGTACATGTACTGAAGACATGTTTTAGCGACAGTTGGTATCAGGAGTTCCAAAAATGCTTATGAACTTTCCAGGCTAATTTATTAGTCCTGAAGTGTGGGCTGGAGAAACATGTTTTTGTCATTCTTTTCCAAATATTAATCAAAGCAATGTGTAGAGAGAGTAGCTCACTCTTCTGCCTATCCCATGGTGCTCTCAAATAACCATAAGTACCATTTTCACTGAGGCATTTAGTTCCTCTAGACATTTTCACAGTGGGCAAATGCGTTAGAAGGATGTAAAGAGATCTTAAAGATATATGACCTGCTGGCAAGTGAAGTGGAGAGGAGCTGCTATTGAATAGGTGAGATGTGTTAACCCCTATAGTGGTTGGCAGATTCATAGACTTCTCACGTGGTACAGCTCTTGTGAAACATGCCTAGGTGTCATTTCTCATGAGTATTTTATCAGAAAAATAAAATCGTCTGCTCAGAATCTTCTCCTCAGCTGCTTTAACACTTGTAGTGGAAATGATGAGGCTGTCGAGCGACCGGCTGCTGCTCGGGAATCACTGGAAGGGGCTTCCCATTCTGCCTGCAGAGCTTTCTGCTGCAGTGAGCTCACCTGCCTTTTTTCTCCCAATTTTCTTTCTCAAAGCAGCTAATGACTTTCTTAATTTCTAAGCCTGATATTTAGTTCACTGCACGCAGCAGAGACTTGTGAAAGTGTGTGAGGAGAATGTTTGTTTCCTGTCTGCAGTGCACGTGCTCCTTGGTCTTTGTGGTTGCAAAGTTTTAGAGTTTTAGGGTTGTCATAGGTAAGTGTCTCTGTCCATTACCAAACTGAAGGTTTGCATAGGTGAACAGCTTGTGTGCGGGCCTTCACTTTTACCTAAGCACTATGTTTCTCATCCAAAAAAAACCCGTTTTTTGCTTTTAGACTGTGAGAGAATTTGATGTTTTCAAAGAGCTATATGCCTACAGAAAACCTGCTTTGTTAGTTAGATGGCCGGTTTTATTCCCTTGACACAATGCACTTGGGTGTGGATGCAGCAGTTGGTCTAGAGAGGGGAGGTGAATTATTTGCAGTATCAACTTTGAAGCTGAAATAATCGTTTTGTAGGAAGGAAACATCACTGACATCTTCCTTTCTGTCTCCAGGTATCCAGTATAAAGAATGAGGATATAAAGGTTCGGCAAGACAATGTAACCAAGTTACTGACTGACATCCAGGTGATGAAAGGAAAGCAGGAGAGCATGGACTCCAAGCTGATAGCCATGAAGCAGTATGTATGTGGGTAGGGGGTGGCAGAAAATGGAGGAGAGTTTGCCCAGTGATTTTCTTTTCTGAACACGTTATTTTTTAAGACATTATCTGAGAGAAGGCTGGCTGCTGCTTGCTTGCTCTCTGTTCCAGCTTCCAGTTGTCTTGGGAGTATAGCCTGGGCTTTAAGAGGCTTTCTGCGTAGGGCAAGGAGGGGGTGGTGGAAGGATCTTTTGAACGCGATTAAAACCCATTAAAGACCTGGTGTCACAGCAACCAGACCTGTGACCCCAAATGGTGTCAAGCTTCTTTGGAGTACAGCTCTGAGGAGGTATCAGTTGGTAAGGCTGTGAAGGCTTCAGGAGCTTCCTTCCCTGCCACAGGGGTTACAATCTGAAATCTGCTGGGTTTTTCCTTGGGATTCCCTCCCTCCCCCCGCCAAAACACCACTATTCTGTCTTGTCTTATGCTGCACCAGGGTGTTCAAGTCATTTGGGACAACACCTGCTGTCCTTCTGTTCTAATACCATATTCTTACTCAGGCTCTTCTTGCTTGCACCCAGTTAAATTCTCACTGGATACTGCTCACCCAGTATTTGCTGTGGAGTTGGGAGGCAAAATGGGTGATCTGGAATCCCGGTAATAAATACTGCCTTACCTTTAGAGATGATCAGGGCACTGTTGCTCACCCTTCTGTGACTTTTTCCCATGGTGGTCATACAGAGGAATTTAGTTAATGTCACCTAATCGGAATCTTTAATCCTGATGCACCAGGAGCAGGCTGCCCTCCTGGTTAGCAGGGTCTGTGTGTAATCTGCTGGTTGTACAATCGCACTGAGAACTTGGAACTTTAGCTACTTGTTGAGGCCAATGAATACGTGGGTGTGTATGTCTGATTCCCTTAGGTACCTTTATAAATCTCGATTTAAAGCTCTTTTTTTTTTTTCCTTGTTTACTTCTCCACAAATTACAGTGAATCATACGTTAGTGAAGTTTATTTTATGCCTCCCTTCTTCATCTCTGCCATTGTTTCTAAGGAATTTGGTTCTGGGTCTTGGGGAAAACAGAGCAAGCAGCCCTCCATTCTTGCTGGAGGCAGCAGGAGAGCAGGGTGGGGAATTTTGAAGGGAATTTCACAGTGGAACCATACTGCCTCCACACTGTGCTCCAGAGCCTCCTTTTTCCTGGATTTTGTTACTGTATCTTGTGCTTGCAGATCACTTCTCTAGCACCTCTGGTGTTCATGGGAAGAGAGAGAACCTGCTTCATCTCCAAGGTCATTCTAGATGATTCTCTTCATCTTCTGTTTGCCCCAGGTATGAGCGCCCAACCTTACCTCTAGGCTGTGCTTCTCCTCAGGCTCTTTGCAAAGGGAGAAAGAAAAGCAGATTGTCCTCCTAACCTGTTGCTAAATGGCAGCAGGTAAAAGATTTGTGCACCATTATCAATACTGCAGTTTCAGGGGTCTGTAGACAGCAGAGGTGGCTCTTTTGGTTTCCCTTTCACGTGAGTTTAAGTGACTTGCCTGACATGGCTTTGAATGAAAAGCTTTCCTGCAGCCAGCCTTGAATGACCAAAAAACCTACCATAACAAAGCGTACTCGACATGCTTGTAGCCAGCTGCACTCCTTTCCTAAAAGAAAACAAACCAAAACAAAGTCTTCTTTAGTCCTCCAGCAGTTGTACAAGTTGTATCAGGTATTATTAGTAATGAACCCACTGTTAACTCCACAAAGGGATGAACCTGCATGTCCCTGGGTTGGAAGCTGTTTTTTCCACCTTCCTGGAAGAACATTCAGCTGCCTGAAACGATTAGTTTGCCACTCACTGATGCATTGTGCCTTTTGGCAGCTCTGCTCCCAGCCGTTATCACAAGAAGTTCGTGTGGGAGGCTTCTGCTTTTGCACGTTTGTTTTCTGTCCGTTGCAGGGAGCATAAGCAATGTCAAGAGCCATCTTTAAACCCACCCACCAGTCTTGTGGTCCCAGCACATGGTGCTCATCTAAATTTCCATGGCTCTTGCAGTCCTGTGGCACGTTTTGAGATTAAGTGTCGGGGCTTGTGCCCCTGTATTAAGGATGGGAACACTCACAAATGTGTGATAGGTCTCTAGGCTGCTCTCTGGCTGCTCCATTGGCTCTTGCTAAGGCAAACATTAGCATTATTAATTATAAATGGTCTGTAAACCACTAGGTGGAGTGCCTACAGCAGGACTTTGAGCTCTACTCGTAGCAGAGAACCGAGAGCCTCTCTCAAAGCAGAGGAGCTTCCCCCCTCCTTTCAGGAAGATAGTTATTGACCAATTATTAAAGAAAATGCTGTTTGCACTTTTTTGAAAGCTGATCAGGTCAATAGTCTCCTGTAAGACAATCAAATGTTTCATGTGAACTATGAGCGTTGTGCAACTGACTGTTAGCAGGTGTTCATCTTGAGCCTGATGCCTGGAAGAAGTGCAGTCCCAGCCGAGCAGCAGCCCGCTGCCCTTAGCCGTGCTGGCTGCCGCCTGCGCTCCCGCTCTGTACGGCTCTGGGCTCTGGGGCTCTGCCACAGGAGCTGCTTTCATCGCCAGCACAACAGAAAACAACGAAAAGGACTGGGGGACTAGTGAGCAGGGCAGGTTCAGTAGCAGGTCTGGGAGCACTGGGAGCAGGGCGATGGGACCACCACTCCTCGGCCCTGACAGGGTGCCAGGCTGAGCTGCCTGGGGGGACTTACCCTGAGCAAGTGCTGTACAGGCTCTGGGTTAGAATAACCAGCTGCAAGCTCTCCGTAGCTTGTGAGAGCATAACAACCGCTTCTCAGTCAAATATACTTCATTCTTCCTGGCTACTTCCCCATCCTTCACAGCCCTTAGTAACTGGGGTTTTTTCAGTCTTCTGCAGGTTCTTCATCTCTCTCAATAAACACAGCTTTTAGGTCTACATTTCAGTATCTTTCATTTTCCCCATCTCCGTTATTAGTAGCGAATCCCCTTACTTGGATTGCTGTTCCTTTTCTGGAGGGTAGGGTTTGCAAGCCATTTTTCATGTCTTCATTTCCTCAGGAACTTGTGGTTAAAATTTTTCTTCTTGCTTCTTCAATAATAATACATCCGATTCACGTAAGGTTGGTCCTTTTAGTTCTGGATCTGTGGAGTGCTTCAATGCATCAGCTGGTCCTTATGTTCACACCACTGTCACTTGTTTTCTTGACAAGTGTTTTTTTAAATGTTCTTGAGGGCCTGCTGGTTTACATCATGTTGCATCTCTACAGCAGGGTTATTCCAGGTTCTCCTCCTTCCCCTTCACCACACCAGTGTCAACAGTAAACCTCCTTTAGCATCTGCTCAACTACCATCATTTCATAGGTGAAACGGTGGGGATTAAGACCTTCAGCTCGTGCCTGTGGTGCTGCTGCTTCTCGATGAACAGCTACGGCTGGCAGCAGCCAGAATCCTGTCGGATTCCTGCCTTAACCACACCACGAAGTGCACAGAGGTCTGTCGCAAATGCTCTGGGAATAATGGCTCTTAATCCTCCCGTGCAGAGGCTTGAAATACATTAATGGCTCAATACAGGAGCTGTTTGTATCCACACGAAACAGAAGAGACTTCAGTCATGGTGCAGAACTTCCAGACAGAGCTGCTGCTGCTTCATCGGCCACTAATGCAGACAAATAACCGTGGCTGGTGCTGTGCAGCCGCCGATGTGCAGCAGAACTGGGGGAGAAAAGCCCCGGTTCAGCCTGCAGCAGGTTGGGACTTGGTAAGGAGCCCGGCTGTCAATCAGGCTCTGGCATGTGTTGGTCTTGGAGGGAGAGGTTTAACACTGGTGACTGCCTGAAGTTTTTCTGCACAGCAGTAGGTATGGCGGGGTTCAGACTTCCTCATGCTGGTCTTGCACACCAGCGCCTAGAAGCAACCACCAAGCGTTCAAATGCTGGAGTGGATTAGCTGAAGTTGTTTGCATGAAATGAACTTCAGCTGAACGTCTGTGGGTTTTTCAGCTGTGAGTTAGAAACAGGTTAACTTTGCTGTAAAAAACCAGCATATCTTTGTTGGGCTAGGTGTAAGGTAACGATGAGTAAGGAGTGGTAGCTTTGAAAATGAGCTTGCAGCAGGACCAAACCACCCTGCATTCATTCTTTTTTGGATGGTCATGGCTATATGTAGGAGATCTCAGTTACTTGTTGGTTTGTAAAAGACATAGGTCTGACCACAGCCAGAGGAGTGTGTCTCACGCTTGTACCAGCAGCGTAAGAGTGCTGAATCATTGAGCAAACTTCAGGAACAGAAACACAAATGACTAAAATAATAGAAAACTTGCTGAGTAACGAGTGACTGAAGGAGCTTAGCCTTCTTTACTGAAAAAGGAAGGTGAATGAACGCTGATTTGCACCTCTGGAGGTAATTCCATCTGAGGAATGGTAGCCTGAGTATTTTTCATGCAGTGATGGAGGTGAAAATAGGTCAAGTCAGATTAGCAATATGGTCTGTGCTCTGAAGTGAAAATAAGTATTTGAATAGTATTTGGAAGACTGTGGTCGATTTCTTCACCACTAAAAATGTGATTTTATGATTCTCCATTTCAGCAGAGCTGTGGGACCTGAAGCAGGAGCGAACACATGTTAGTGCTGTGGCTGATCATCAGACAGATGATTGTAGTGTTCTGGGGCGGGGGGTCAGCACGAAAATCTGATGCCACAAAGTATGCACTGGGAAGATTTTGGTATCTGGTATCTTTCTAGTGCTCTTCTCTTTCCCCCTCGCAGATAGACTTGTACCCATCTTCCAGATTTTTGTGGAATCCAATTGCAAGACTTTTCCCCTTGAACAGGTTATGTTAGCAGGCAGCAACATGAGCCGACTGTAAATGTGACTTTGCTCTCCGTGTTGAACTCGAATCGGAGTAGAGGTTTGCTCCGCTGTAGAGGAGACCTGCACTTTAACTGCAGCGTGAGAGTCACTCCTGTGAAATTCTGCTGGATTCAGTGTGGCACGGAAACACCAGTGGAAACAGGGAGTTGTTCCCGTTATACAGGTGGCAGCTGAGAGAGGGTCTGTAATCTAGGTCGTCTTCATCTGCGCAATCATACTCCTACAACAAAGGGCTCTGATGTGCTCAGCCTTGGTCAGACATCTGCCTCATGCATCTGGTGAGGTGTCTCTGCATGGTTATGGTGGGAAATTACAGGTGGTTTGTATTACCTGAAAGTGACAGTCATCTCCAAAGGCTGCCAGAAGTATAAAGCTGTATCTTAGTGCCTGAAAACACTCCATTCTTAATTCCTTTTTTTTTTTTTTTTTTTTTTTCCCCTATCTAAAGGTGTATTTTGATCAGGGAAGGGGCTCCACTTTAGCTAAACACACCAGGTGTAATTTATAATAAGCTGCTTTGTTGGCATAAAAAAAGTTTATGGTCACGGCTTGTCTTCTGTCAAAGTAAGATCTTTAGAGCATATTGAAAATGCATATGGGTTGAAACTAGTAGGGGGAAAGCTGTTCTGTGGATTTTTACTGGTTTAAATTGGATATCATCTTTGGCACATCCAATATAATGCTCACAGTAAATGTCTTTTTATTGCACAGCTGTGAACAGACCTTCTCAAATCTTTTGGTATTGACACAGCTTAGCTCAAAAAGTCTGCCTGAAAGACTAAGGAATACAGGCAAAGGCGTCTCGGCTGTCATGTAATAATGTGTGTCTGGATAATTTGCTGTCAGTCTCTGGCACTGGCAGCAAATGATGGAAAGTAGATAAACTGAACTTTGGGTATGAAAATATTTATTCTTCCTTGTCAGCAGCTCCTTCAGCAGAACTGGATAGTGCTCCTGAGGGGCTGAGGCTTGGAGAGCGAGGACGTCACTTCCCTGGAGCGTGGGGGAATCTCACCTGTTTAGGTTTGGTTAGTCTGCACTTCTGTGCTCTTTAGCTTGATGTATTCTGGGGGTTTTCTTGTTAGTTTTAGGGTGGGTTTTTTTGCTTCTCCTGGAAAACAGAGTCCCTTGTCTTCTTCCAGGTATTTTATGGGCCTCTGGAGTGGTTTATTTTTTTTATTTATTTATTTCCCCAAAAGAAAAGGCAAACAAGCTACAGGTGAAACAAGTGTCTGAAACGGCCATGAGCTTTAGGGAAGATTATAATGCTCTTCATGGCCTCCCACCTTTCTGACTTTTAGAGTTAAGGGTCGCATTGCATCACGATTTCTTTGTCCTTTTAATTACCTCATGGAGAAAGATGTGCAAAAAGAGCAGATCTCATTCTGGGGAACATCAAGCCTGGGGTCCCCTTGCCCCTTGCTAAAGAAACAAGGTGTCACCTTCCATTCTGGCACAGGTGCTGCTGCCGAGCTTCTATCCCCTCCTGCTCGATCTGGAGTCGAGGTGGAAACTGCATCGCTGTGCTTGGTTATACTCCGCTGTTACTCTCAGCTACTTTTCAGATAGTTCGCCGTCTGAAAATGGCTTCTTGTGCTGATTGTTGCTCCCCTTACACCCCCCACCCCCTCTTTATCGTGAAGTGAAATTTATTGGAGCATATAAAGACAACCCCTTCAGGCGTTCCTGTGCATGCGGAATAAGTCGCAGTGAGGCCCTGGATTTTGGTTTTGTACTTGACTTTGAACAGTTTACTCTAACGCACCCCTTTCGATTTCCTATTTTCTAAATCATGGTCTCTCATGCAAGTCCAGTGTAAAAGCGATTCTTAGAAACTGTCACCCTGCAGGCTGGCAGTCCTGCAGCCTGACGTCGCATGGGCACCTTGAGGGTCACGGTGGCTGAAAGACCCTGCAGCTTGAACGCTTGCTTTTTCCAAACATGAAGACCAGTGGTGACCAGCTCATGCTACAAGCCTTGCCAGAGCTGGTGCACCAAGGCTCTGGCTGCACAACTTGTGCTTGTACAGCTCCTGTGCTCTCCCTCCAGTCTCCATGTAATTACTGGTCCAGTTTAAGCATCCGCTTACTTAACGTCTTGTCTGACTTCTTTGTGATGATATTCGGGAAGTGCGTTGAAAGTTTTGCTTTTTACTCCTGGCAGCACCCTCAGCAGTTTATCAGCGGTGAGGCTTTGCTACAGTGGTTAACAGGCTGGCTGTAGTAAGTCCTCTTAACGTTAAAGGGTACAGTGTATCTTCAACACTTAATTTACAACAGCTAGTACGTTTTTTTCTCGCATGAGAAGCTTTGCGTTAAAAATGTTGCTATCGGTACCTTTTTTATTTTTGATAGCTTTTATTTTCTGGTATTTTAAAATCGGAAAGTCGTCCAGAAACCACCACGGGAGAAGGAGTAGGAGCCCCAGCTGCAGCGGTGGGGAACGGCATCCGCCTGAACTCCCTCCCTTCAGCCAGGAGGCCGTTGCCTTCTAGAGGTATCTTCAGGCAAAGAGTGGTTATTAATTACGCTAAATTTTGAGCAGGTTACTGACCTAGAATTTCTGCAGTTTCTTTTGGCTTCCGTTCTGCTTTCTTAGCTTCTGAAGCAGTGACTCATCTGAGCCAAATGTTTTCTTCTGGGCTTTTTAACTTGGAACTGTTGAGATTTTAAACTGACAGTTGCAGTTAAAGCTGGCTCTGGTGGTGCCACACTAGTACTCAGCAACATTTCACTGAATATAACGTACTTTTCCCAGCTCCAGATCTATCGGTGTCTTTCCGTAATTCCTCATCTCCTGTGAGCCGCCTGTGGCTCTGTGAGGAGTGTGTTCTAGCTCGGCCTTAGGTGTGGTAGCACGCTTGCCTTAGGACTGTGAACAACTCCAGAAGGCAACACTCAGAGGGGTTTTTTTTTATCTGTATACCTCTCCTGTAGGTAAAGAATAGTAGATGGTGGATTTCTGTGCAGCTGTGGCATTGCCCTGGAAAAGCATTGCAGTGATTGCTAACGTTACAAGCATAACAAAACCAGCTCGAGCAGTGGCTGCACAAGGAGGGTGGAGAAACCAAACCAGCTCTCTCAATGGAGACATTGTCTCTTGGTTTGGAAATATTTGTCCTGACAAGTTCTTTTGTAGGGCAGGAGGAGGTCTCTGCCTGCCTGTCCCGGCAGCCGCCGCGCTTCCCTGCAGCTTCCCCGAGTGCTACTGCCCTTGTGCAAGGCGCGGGGCAGGAAGGTGAGGCGGGGGGGGGGGCTGTCACTTCCCGGTGATTCATCGGCTCTGCTTGGGCCCGGTGGGAGCCCGAGTGTATCCGTAAGTTTAATTTTAAACAGATTGTTGAAAGCAGCAAGCTAGCCCTGGTGTCTGCACCTGTTTTTATCGGTTTTCTCCATGTCTCCTTCAGGGATTGCGTTCGCTTTGGCTCAGCACGCGAAGCTCTGCCATGGGACGCTGAGAGCACTTCCTCCTGACCAGACTCTGTTTACAAGGCCCCGCCGCTTTTACAAGGCCCCAGTTGCTAACAGAATTTAAAAGTTAAAATTTCTCTTGACAAAAATAAATCTAAACAGACACAAGAACTTGGCCTTTTGCAGGATAATTCCTCTTCACCAGAATTAGTTTACCGTATGCAAACCCCCAGTAAATCATACCAAATAATTTTGACCCGTGTAGCTTGCTTTATGGTTTCAGGGTTCCAAAAGCAACATATATATTATCATTTGACACTGACCTAGGGGGATAGAGTTTGCATTAGAACATTTGTTGAAAAGATTGAATCCATCAGTGTTAGGTGAGAGAAAAGCTGAGCTAGGACATAATGAAGCCAACTAGGTGATATCCAAGTTTAGTCACCATGCTCAGAAAAGCCTCATTAACAGAAGCCCTCCCACCTTTGGGGGAGGAAGGTGCTCTGGTTAAAAGCTGCTTAAAATCATCTGGGAGATGAGTAACTGCATGGCTTTTAGTCCTGGACTTAGAACTAGGCAGGACTTTGCAGCCCTGTTTCTCTCTTCACCTTTCCTCAATAGCTCTGAGAGCGCAACTGTTTTGTTCTGCATATCTGTTCTGCATGTCTGTCCCGGCATGGAAAAAATGAGGCCCAGTCTACACAGCAAAGACGTAAAATTTGTAAGATGATCTTCTGTGAAATTGCTGGCCAGGTATTTTCTGTGTTTTACACCACGCTTTATGAGTCCGTAATATCTTGTGTCCTGTTTCTGCAGCCTGGCCAAGCAGTGCGAGGTGTTTTGGAGCAGGAGGGGACGCGGTCTCCTAAGCTGGAACAGGAGTTTCTGTGCTGCTTTTTGAGCTTGCACTGCAGGTTTCTGTACCCCGTGCATTTGAACCAAGTTTTAACTTTGTGCTTTACACACGAACTTTTATACAGCCAAACTTGACCCTTGCCTTTGAATAGCACCCAGTAGCGATACGAAGTCAGAGACCCGTTGGCTTTGTCCCAGCAAGCCGTGCCGGTGAGGGTAGTTAATAGTAAGTAACATTTTGCTTCTCATGTATGTTTTTTTTAACAACATCTTTGCTAGGAAAGAGCAGCACAAGAGAACATGCGTGGAGATTCATTGTGGGCAGTGAACCTGCTGGGATGGATGTGCCATGGGAAGGGAGGCATCGTGTGCAGGCTGGACTGGAGGAATAGTGCTGGAGGTGCTGCACTGGGGAGAAACGGGAGGCAGACACATAGAACCTGGAGATGTGCTGGGCTGAGAGGCAGTGACCATGCCTGTACTGCAGTCCAGTTGTCTGCCTGCCACGGAAAACATGAGATACCGCAGTCTGAGACCCATGGCACTGGTCACCGCAGTACCAAAGTGCATGCCTGCAGTTTTGGTTGTTCAGGGCAGATCCCCTGTGGAGTAGGTCCTGTGCAATAAATCCAAAGCTTTTTTCACAAACACAGTTTCCCTCTCCAGAGAAAACCTGTTTCTCTTCCTTACACACCCTGCTTCTGTCTGGAGCTGCTGGGGAGCAGGAGGGAAGCCGACTGGGAAGGTCAGTCCATGCTGATGGGACAGAGACAGCTAGCTGGCGAAGAGGCAGCCCATGTATCGTCATGCCCAAAACCTTATGAAACTCTAGGAAAGCATGCCAGGCAGTCAGCTTTCTGCACCTCTGGGTGGTTTAATCACGGTGCAAAGCCTTCCTGCTGCCCCCCTGAGCAGGTTGGATGCTTTCTCTGCTTCTTCCGGGCGAAAAAAGGAAGGGATATTCAGCTGTCAGCAAACAAATGAGACTGTGCCTTTGCTGTCTACAGCCGGGGTGGCCAAACCTCTTTATCAAAAGAGTCTTCTGGAGGCAGTAGTGATCTATATTCTCTTGTGAGCCAGGTCTGCCTGCTGGAATTGGAACTAGATGGAGGAGCGTCTTGTCCTCGGGGGCCTCATCCCTGCGCAGCTGAGCAGCCATGGATGTCTGTCTGCATAGAAAGAGCCTTTTTTCTTTGTGCACTGTATAGGGTCGGGCAGCTGGACAGCATCTGTGTATTCCTGTTCAGGAGTCTGCATCCTCCTCTGTGGTGTTCTGCCTGTTATTAACTGGCTGTTTCCCCCTGAAAGAAGTGGTATTAGGATTAATTACAGCGCTGTCGCCGAGAATCTGTATCAAGCAGTTTTGTGGGGGGCTCTACTTCTCAGTTCACTGGTTCCTGTCTGGAAATAACAAATTAGGATTTTACTTTGTTGCTGAATTTCCTTTTCAAAATATGTGAGAATGCAGCAAGAGCAGAGTTAAGTAATGATGTGCTCCTGGTTCGGATTTGGAAATGAGACATCACTGTCAAGGCACTGGTTTCTCGTAGCACTGCAGTAAATCTTGAAGCGTAGCAGTGTCTTGGTCGGGGGGTTGATGCAGCGGAGGCTCCTTGGGCTTGAGGGTGGGATTGCAGGAGCTCAGGAGCGAGCGTTTGAGAACGCTTGTGCTTGAAGTGGTCTCCTCTAGCAGCTGTATTCTGTTAGCAGGGTTTCCATCGTCCCATTGCCTCGTGTGCTGCTAAAGAAACAATTACCTCTGGCTTCAGCCCCACCAGAGCCCTCGTTCCTGGGTTGTGTGTGAAGGAAGGACCATCTGTTAGCACAAGTGGTCCCCAGCCCTGCTTGGAGCAAAGAGATGGAGGTGGCAGTGATCGGCCGCCCAACCTGCTGCTCTTTTTGGTTTCACTAGTAACAAAACTGAGGCCCGCCTGCGTGCAGGTGTGCTATCAACATCATCAGCTAGAGCATCTGCCACTTCAAAAAGGAGTGGCAAGAGCTTTCACAGTGGAAGGGAAATGAAGCTCCTGCAACTCAGTTGCTATTAAGCCTGATTTTATGGAAAGAAAGACTGTGTGTGCATAATTAAATTTTTCCCAAGAGCCAGAAAGAAAAAGGATACCTGCCCGGCCGGGCCTGGCTGCTCGCAGGCAAAGCTGCGGCGCTGCTGGAGGAAGGGCCAGGATTCTGCGGTCTGCAGCGGCTCTCATGTATCCCTAATTGCAAGTGCGCTATTCCTCGTTTGTTCGCTCGCTGCTTGAGTTCTGCTGGCTGAACTCTGGCTCTTCCAGCCTTGTGCTGAGACTGTGGTCCATGCTTTTATGACCTCTAAATTGGACAATTGTAATGTGTTGTTTTATGGCCTTCCTGTGCAAAGGTTGCACGGGCTCCAGCTGTTCAGAGATTGGGGCCAAAACACTAACTCTCCTACCATGGCCTCCACATGTCAGTCTGGTCCTGGGGGACCTGGGCTGGCTCAGAGTCAAACATCAGCTTGATCTTAAAATTGCTTTGATGGCTTATAATGCTGAGTATAATGCGGGATCTGTGTGCTTTATCTACGCTGCTGCTTTTTATGAGCTTAGTCACTGTTTGAGATCATCTGAAGTCAGTTTTATTGGTCATTCCAAACCATAGGTTAAAGACCTGTGGAGTACTCGTTTTTCAGCACAGTGATCTAAATCTGAAATTAATTACCACCATAGCCTGACATACTGATGTTAAAATAACTCAACACAACTGGCATCTCTTAACCCTGGTGTGTAGTGTAGGCTGCTTTCTAGCATGTTTGTGTATGTGGTCCGTAACAGGACTTTATCCTTTTCACAATGGGCTGTTTTCTCCGGTACCTGTATCTGGACAGCACTTACAGGTGTCTCACCGGTTACGGAGACACCCGATTTGGCAGTGGGTTCCCACCACCTCTCCAGTTGTTTCTTGCACGGCACTGTCCTGTTCCCCCTGCCTCGTCTCCACTAATTTGCTTTTTCAGAGTATTCTGGAGGAAGAGCTGTCTGGAGTCTTCTAGTGACTTTTGCCGGGGTGGTGGGTTTGAGACTGTGCCCCAAACTGTACCCTGAGGCTGGCCAGAGCTGGAAGGAGTAGGTCGCTTGCCTCTTCAGCATCCTTCCAGTCACATAATTGCCAAAGGAGCAATAAACTGGTCTGGTTTTCTCTTGATCCTCCACTTTTTCAGAGGAAAAGTGGAGAACAGTTAAAAACTGCATTCAGTTTACTCTGTCCATCCTCATCTGATGTGGTTCAGAACAGCGTATAGAATGAATCAGATTCTGCTGGTTCACTGGGAAGAGGAGGAATAGCGCAGTGATAAATGAAATTTGGTTTGATGTTTGATTTACATCTCTTGTCTTGCTAGTAATGTGCTAGTGGCTGTTACTGCTGCCGCGGCTGAAGTTCAGTGGTTGTCCCTATGCCAGGTCACCACTGGGACCTTAAATAATTTGGTCACAAGCATAGCTTAACGCTGTGCTCAGGACTGGAGAACCTCCCTGGTACTTACAGGTTTGGCCATTGAGAACTGTTTTTTTCTGGATTAGTTCTTTTGAAAGAACTAATTGTTTTAAAAAACGCCTAGGCGGTGGTGGAATCACCATCCCTGGAGGCATTTGAAAAATGCGTAGATGCGGTGCTTAGCGACATCTCAAAGATCTTTTCCAACCTGAATGATTCTATGAAAAAAGCTGCCTGTGGTGTTAGAGCCACTCTGCTCATAGCTGGCTTAGCCCGAGAGCTGTTGGCAGTTGAAGCGTAACGTGACAGGAACCCAAGGTACAAGCTTTTTAGTTGAACTGTGAGTTTATTTGGACAGACAGTTGATCATTATTGACACAGAAGAAGGGGCTCATCCCCTGCTTGTACAAACTGGTGCTACCTGAATGTTCTGTTGTAGTTAAGATTATTTTAAAAGGTGAGTTAATAACCAAGTCAGTCTGTCCGCCTCTGAGGCCCCAGGCTTAATGAGCGAGTGACCTTACTTGGAGCAACCTTTTACACTCCAGAGCACCTGTCTGTCAGCTTTCTGAAAAAAAATCACTGATTTCTGCAGCTCCAGAGAACTGTGGTATTGCCTCCGTTGCACTTTGTGACCCAGACCAATACGCCTTCATAGGAGAGTGCTCTGCTCCGTCTGTGACGACTTCTGAACACGTCTCTTGTAAGACCCCTTCTTCTCCCCAGCTCTCCCTAGCAGGTTTGCAGGATGTCACGTGGTTCTTCCAAAATGTTTTGCTTGAAAATTGAGATCAAATCCTCGCTGGGAAGCAATCAAAACCACTGCTCTGCAGCAAGAGTCTTCATGGCTTTCTCTGAGATTCCTCCAGCAAGACCTTGGTGGCGTGCATCTGATTGCTTGTGTTGGGCGTCTGACTGACAGATTTGAAATCTGCATTTCTCTGAGTGCTCTGTTGATTGCTGAAGATTAGTGAATTCAAAACACAAAAGTAGATATGGGTCTAATGGATTTACTGGTCAGCTATTTAACTCCTGAAAGAAACTCTTTGCCAGTGTGTAGGGAAAGAATATTAGCATCAGGGAGAGGAGGAGTATGCTTGCCTTGTGCAGTGAGCTCCAGCACTTCAGGACTGCTGAACCAAGGCCTGTGCCTGTTGCGTCTTAGAGTTTCTGGTGTTCCTGTAGGAGGTGAGTTTATCTATTCGTGGATGCAAACTTTTGGGGGCTGTGAGCTCTGCAGTTAAATTGCCTTGTGCAGTGAAAATACTCTTCTGTTAAAACTGTCAGGTGACTCGGTTCTGGTTTTGCAAGGGTGAACAAATCATTATTTCCCATATTATTCACAACTTTGTAGGCCTTCTGACATACCTGCTTTGATCTCTTCTCCAAGCCTGAAGAACCCTCATTCCTGTGGTCATTCCTTTTGCAGAGATTGGCCACATCTTTGATCTCCCTGGTTGCTGACCTTTCGTTTCCTGCGATGTCAGTGACAGCGGTGACAGCAGGGGCTGGTGTTCGGGATACCCCTGTGCTGTGGATTTACTCACTGGTGTCGTTTGTTCTTTCCATGGCCTTGTTTACCTCTGACTTCTTCATATGATTGATCAATGAGGAAGGTGGAAGGGATTCTTTGCCTCTATAATCAAAGGATGTCATTATCTAAACTCCCCGCTAAATTATGTAGACACTTAAAAAGCTTATGGGTTTTTATTTCTCAAGCTAGCAACCTAATAACACCCTGTTTGCTGTGCGGTACTAGTTTTTTACGTAAGATTCAGACGGTGATTAAGACGGTGACTTCTGAGCCTTGAGGAAACAAAAAGGCCTTTTTTCCTGTAAATCCAATACAGAAATGCCTATCTCATTACTCTAACAAAAGTAAATGCCATTTTCTGGGGTAGAGCAGAGGTTGTTAAAGGTCTTGAAATTGTTACCTTTATGCATGTTGAAAAAGTGGAAACTGATAAACTGGGAACAGGTGCTTCTTTGGGACTATTGAATGTCTCGGTATTTAGAAAGATCTACAAAACATGTGAGCCATTTGGGCTGTGAAGAGTAGCTGAAATTTCTGCACCACACCTAAACCACAGTCAGCTGTGTCCTCCTCCATAAAAAGGAAGCAAGATTCATCTTATTAAGAGAAAAGGAGCAGAGTAAGTTTTTTCCATCCTCCCAGAGAAAAGCTTTCAGACCTCCTTCACCCAGGCGAAGGCATGCCATCACCTTCAGCCTCAGTGTTCACTGTATCTCTTCATTATAGCAAGACGGGCTATGTGGCACATCCGATGAACTCTACTATGGCCCGTGTCCTCCAGCAGAGAGTGGCACTAAGAAGGTGCAGTTGGGATTCCTCTTGCTGGGGACTGAACTTCCCAAGGTACCCTTGTGCACAGTCCTTGAAATTCAACCCCCCTAGCACACTTCATTCTGTTACATCCAAGTGCAGGATGTTCACAAGGATGGAAGCGGGCAGTTTCATGTCAGGCAGCAGAGCAATGAAAGCTTTAAACAGCCCCAGGCTAACCCTGGCAGTGATCCTCCTGTGCTCGCTGTCATGGATGCGTGGAGCAAAACTTCTTTGCCATGAGGGTGATGGACCACAGGGACAGGCTGCCCAGAGAGGTTGGGGGTCTCCTTCTCCAGAGACATCCAAACCCCACCTGGACACAACCCTGTGCAGCCTGCCGGAGGAGAGCCTGCTTTAGCAGGGGGGTGGGCTGGGTGGTCTCCAGAGGTCCCTTCCAGCCCCCACCGTTCCATCATTCTGTAAAACACCCTGCACTGTTCCCTGACCTGCTTCTGGGCTTCAGCCTGTGCCTTGGCGTAAGGGAGAAAAGGCTGCGCCGGGGAGACGCCAGCGTGGCTTTTCAGTGGCGATGCCAGCTTGTGTGTGGGAACAACTGAAATGAAATACTTTGAGAAAGTGAAGGCATCAGCAGCTCTCTGAGCCCGTGGTCCAAAAATCTTGGTCTGCTGCAGTAGTGGATGCTGTAGGTACCAATTGAATGCAAGACCGGGTAAGGAAATGAGTATAAAAGACAGGGAAATGGCTTTTAATTAGGAGGGTTGGGCTTTCCTCTAAGCTCAGGTGGTCTTGTGCTTTCCTCATGTTGCTGAAAAGCAGCAAAAAAATGTGTCATTGTGGCTGGCTCATTGGGCAGCAGGTATTAGGGTGCTGACTTCAAACAGGAGCCAGGATCCCTGGCTGCTCCAGAGCGGGCTTGCTGTTGGAAGGGACTCGGTCTCAAAACCAAACCTTTTCTCTGTGTCCGGGGTGTGTTACATTACAAGTTTTGAAAACCACTTGTCTTTATAGTGTTTTCTTTCCGCCCCGGCTCCTTGCTGTTGTGTTCAAGGTAGCTTGCGGTTTGGAAGAGCAGGGATGTCTGAGGGTGCTGTTGCCACTTCGCTGCTTGCGACACCTGCTTCTCCTGTGGTCTGTCGCTACTTGCAGCCAGACTGTCTGCAGAAATGAAATGCTGTGTTCTCTTACAGGCTCTCTGTGGTAAGAAAAAGAAAGCAAAAGCAGCACTGACACAGTCTTGATAGCTGCATTTGGTTTGCATCGCTCTTCAGTTAGCGGAATGCAGGCAGTCTTTCTTGGTGGGGGCAGTCATTAATATTTCCGTATTCCTGAGCTGTTTCCAGACTCTAAAGTAAGAGCCGTTTACAGCTATTTCACTCTTCTCCAAGAGTGAATCCCCCCCGAAGGTTATACCTGCTGGAGATCAGGGGTTGATAGCAGTCGAGCCAGGATTCACAATAGCTTTTGAGTCTCGTCGCTGATTTAGTGCAAACTGAGACGCAGCTGCTTCCTTCCACTGGACAACTGGTATTACCAGGAGCAAAGGTCTTCGCTCAGCACCTCACCCAGCACATCACAATCTCTGCCTTGATAGTCTGGCTTGCCCTGAGCTCTGCCTCTGACCCTTTCCCTTATGTGCCGCATTCCCTGGGGAGGTACCACACCTCGAGGCATCCGAACCCTGCCCTCTTCAGCTCGCCTGCAGAGCCCAGTGCATCTTCCTCTGGGTATCATGGATGGCAGCACAGGCCCTAAAGCCCAGGAGCTGACGGCTCAAGTATTGATCTTAAAACAATAGCTTAAAAATTAGTTTGACTGAAGGAGAGCAGTAGTTTGCAAGACACTGCAAGATGAGTCGGGATTTAACTGCAGACGGGAGTCATACAGGTCTGGGGAACAAACTGGAAAATCATGAGGTGTGGAAGCAAAGGTCCTGCTGCTCCAGCTCCGTTTCTGACAGGAGCATCCGCAAAGGGCAGGAGGAAGGGAGCAAGGCCAGCATGCAGTGCTGCTCTCCTGGAGCAATCTCCTGGCACCACCGGTGTGAGTTAGGGGCTTCCTGCAATACAGGTGATGCCCTGGTACTTAATGGTCCTCAGTAGATTTGTTTTTCTTTGTGTGATTTTGTCCGACGACTCCTGGGATCCGGCAGCAGAGGTCTGCATCTTAATTACGTGGTGTCTGGAGAACCGTGTCCCTTTGTTTGTACTGAATCTGCCAGCTGCTGACTTCAGCTGATATCCCTAGCCTCAAATCAGAAGGGAGAGGGAACAGTTGCTGCCTGTTCGCCTTCGCTTTGTCTTTTGACTTCACTGCTGTGGGGCACCGGGTCGGTGCTTTACAGAACCACTCATTTATCGTGTTGCAGTCGCCTCCGTGAGCAGCGCCGCTCAGCTTGGGGCTGAGGTTCTCTGATGTGTGCTGCTTCATAGTTTTCTGGGTAATTTTTGTCTGCCGCGCTGCATTGCTCTCACTCATTTTTACAGCCATAACTAAGGTAGAGTCACCCGGCTTTCCACCCTTCTCGAGAACATCCATGGGCATGCATTGAAAAGCCCCAGCGACAGGGTTCAGTGTTACTCTCAAAGGCTAAAGTCACCCTCGCTTCATCCTGAAAAGCCTTGAAAACAGCTGAGTGTGCAACTGGCAGGGCACAGTGTTGTACAAGATGCACTGCTCAGCATGGAAGTGCAGGTTACACAAAAAGGGCTGGAAAGATGAAATTTGGGTGAGGCCATAGCATCTGTGACCCGAGACTTTGCTCTGGACCCGTACTATGCCAAAACTAAGATCTTTGCCCGTTTGGGTTTTTTTCAGGCAAACACGGATGTAGCAGGACCTTTCAGATCTTGATTGGTTTGCTTGATTAAAATCCAGTTTTATTTTCTATACGCTCTTGTTTGAAGTCCTAGAACATCTATGTACAATGTGATGAAGGAATCTGCTGCTTGCTGCAGTGCCACTTCTAAATAAATTCTGAAGGAAGCTCATGACAGGAGATAAAAATACTGTGGGACAGAGAAAAGCTCAAACACAAACTCTGTGGGCATCAAGTGTATTCGTATGCGGTCACAATCACCTGCTGCCATTGGAAATTGCTTATTTTCTAGCTTGAGTCTCCGGGATTCAAACCCCCAAAGCAGGAGATTTGAAAAACTTGAGGGGCTTTTTTCTGTGGATACTCTTGGTGAGTGTGTACGGTGCGCAGCTGCGTGCTCCGTTCTGCAGCTGAGTGTTGGAGTTTATCTTCAGACAGAATGAGAGAAGATGACCCTCTCCTGTAGTTGCCTGGTTCTAAAAGCCTGGTTTTGAGAAAAATGCCAAGTAGCAGCACGGCCCCAGCGAGAGCGTGACGGCTTGCAAGACTGCATTTTCTTTAAATTGCAAAATATTGGATAAAAAATAGTAATTTATTTCAAAAATTGCTAACTGTGAAGTCAAGCGTGGCTTTTACCCAGAGTAATTTTATCTGAAAAGAGAGTAACGACTATTTTCCTGAGTGTATACTGGTAATTAAAGCTCTTTGGAAAGGCTGTTTTTCAAGCAGGATGGACGTTTCTCCTGAGGACCCTTGTACAGCCGCAGTGATAAATGAGCGTCTCTCCTGGCTTCGGGAGATAACAAATGTCATTCTGTGTCTGGCAGAAGCATGCGGGCGTCCTGAGCCCCTGGGCTTCGGCGAGAAGGCAGCCGCTCCCTCTGAACAGCCCCGCGTCAGCTCCGGTCTCAAACTGGGGGAAACTGGGTTTTTGTGGCGGGGGGAGGGATGACGACACGGACACAAAAGACACATCCGGATGGGGATTCTGCCTGCAGAGCACATGCTGCGTTATCCGGATGGAGGAGCGGTGGGTACCGGGGGGGACCAGGGACAGGCAGCACTTGGCTTGTCAGCCGGTCCCACGCGCTGTCCACTGCGAAAGGAGTCCCTTGTCTTTCGCTTCCGAGAGGCAGGCCACTTTTTTTGAAGGCTGCTGGAACTCATCCCCAGCTTCAGAAATGTCCCAGCTGCGGGGCAGGGGAGGGCACGCTGGCCGTCCCCGAGGAGCGGCAGTTTAAGAGAGGCAGGTGCGGAGCGGGGTCCAGTTTATGCAGTCCTGTAAAATGATGTATAAACAAAACGCTTCAAAGATCTTCTAATAACTCCCGAAATGAAATGTTTGAAACTGGGCCTTGTAAACTCTTCACCGGCATTTAATTGCCTCATAAAACAGTATGCTAAAGAAAGTATTAAAGGGGTTTTTTTCGCTGCTCTCGGATCAGTTTAACCCTTTGGGGACCTTGTGTCCAGCTGTTTCTCTCCCGCTGCCTAATGAGCAGTTACCACCTTCTTTCTTTGCCTTTCATGATACATCACTGGCTCTGATCCACCAGACCTCGACCTCTTTGCGTGGCTCAGGTGTGGCACGGGCAGGGCCGGTGCTGCGAGGACAGCTTCATCTCTGCCTCTGACCCTCGGGATTTTGGCAGCGGGTGCAGGGCTGCGGCTCTTCCCTTTCTAACACCGGGGCCCAGCAATTTCTCGGTGCGCCTTTCTGTCCCGAGGCGAATCTGGGAGCCGCGTTCAGATGGTCTGTGCCGAGGAAAGCTTGGCTAATTTACAGACCTCCCCAAATCCCCGCTGGGGCCCAGAGCAGCAATCCTCCGTGCGCGTAATTGGCAGCTGGTGCATGGGGAGCGATGGTGCAGCTGAGATAACCGCAGCTGTACCCGTCGATACGACGGCAGCCCCGTCTTCCCCAGCCAGGCACTGGCTCCCACCCCCAAGGCCTCTCGCGTCCCCTCACTGCCTTTGGGGACGCCCTGGCTTCACTGCCGAAAGCACCGACCGCTCCTTGCCGTAGCAGCCCCTCAGCTGTCGGCTCACCCCTTGCTGCGGGCAGCTCGGGGTGACTGTCCCCTCCAAGGGGGAAACGCTCTCTTTACTCAGACGTTTTTGATGCGTTTGCAAGTGAGGGCCTGGTCTGAGAAAGCTGGAGTGATTTCATCCAAGTTTTCCCTCTGTGGAGTTTTTGCCGCCCACCCTTTTGCTCTGGCAAGGGCTCAGCGGGCCCTTGCATCGTAACCGAGTATGAGCGGGGGCCTCTGGCCGACCCGTTCTGGGCAGGCTCTGCCAGGCGCCGTCATCCTGCTCCTCCTCCCTGAAGTCCAAGGGAAGCCGTCGAGCCTCTCCTGGATCATCGACGCCAGTTCAAAACCCTCCAGAGGGGAAAGTCTCTGAATTAAAATCTGAAAGGGAGATTGTAGCTTTAGCAGTCAAGACCCCAGTAAAGGTGGTGTGGGAGTTGTTCCCCAAAAAACTTTGACATGGCTGGTTTTCTGGCAGAGTCATTCTCCGGCATTGAGATCATACCAGTGCTGCAGCCCCGTAAACGTATAACTTAAACCACACCACCTACGAGCTCCTTGGAGCTCTGGTAGCTTTAAGAACAAGAGAAAATGTGGCAGGAATATTCCTAATTTCTCCATTGTCTTTTATGTTCACAGAACACATAAACCCGATCATTGCTGTTTTCATTTATATGCGTAGAAAAGCCAAATCTGGAGTTCTAAAAAGTGTGTAGAGTTTGGGAATTGCTGCTGCAGGAGGAGGAAATCCGAGGGGTAGGTGCTGTGCCGCTCCTCCCTACACGGGCTGTGCAGCCCACGCTGCATCCTGACGCAGCCCGGGTCTGTGCCTGGGTGCAGAGCTCTCTCCTCTTCAGCTTTCCCCCCCCTGCGTCTCTATAGAGATGCCGATTTATAACTGGCCCTGCGTGCACCTGGGCCAGATCAAGGAGATTGAGCTCGGTCACCGGGGGCCTTTCCACAAGGGCACAGTAATGGCTTGTAGCAGATGTGAACTGCTCGCTCTCTCAGGGTAAGGCTCTGTGTTACTGCCCACGTGTGAATAGCTGCTGTTTCTGGAGCTGTGTGCAAGCTAAAATGATGGCAAAGCAAAGTTAATGAACACAATTTCACCCGCAGCCCCAGGAGGTTGTAAATGAGCCGGTGTCTGGAGATGTCGGCAAATCCCCTGCTGCAGTTTTCCAGCTTGCCCCGTGCTTTATTTGCTCTGCCTGAGAGGCTGTGTTTTTTTCTCAGGCGGCTTTTTCTTCTCTTGCAGTGAGAATGAGGCGTTGTGGAGGGAAGTAGCCAGCTTGAGGCAGAAGCATGCTCAGCAGCAGAAAGTTGTCAATAAGGTAAATCCTGGTTTTCCAAATGGAGGGATTGGGATGCTGTCGTGTTCGTGTATGCAGGGACGTAGCGACCAGGCTGGGCGCTCGCAGGATCAGTGGGATGCGATGGCATTCGTTCTGTGTAAGAATAATTTTGACCCCTGTGTTTTCTTCCCGTTACCGTGGGGTTCCGGAAATCCGGCGGGGAGAGGTTAAGTTTGGGCTGGTGGGGTTACAGGGCAGAATTCAGTCGGCAGCTGTGTAACCGTTTTACCCTTGGCCTTCACCTGTGTGCTTAGAGTTGGGGTCGGCATTCTGCCATGTCCCTCTGTGCCCAGCTCTGGCTCTGCCTGGGTGTGGGGACCGAATGCTCCCAGAGCTATTTCTGTCCAAGTACTGTGTGCACCATAATGAGTTTTTCTTTTTTTTTCCTCCTCACAGCTTATCCAGTTTTTGATTTCATTGGTGCAATCCAACCGTATTCTTGGGGTGAAGAGGAAGATGTAAGTCTGCATTTCTACATCCAGATAAAGGTTCCCTGTCTGAGAGAATAAAGAGAGGATCAGCAGAGTGGGTCCCCCAGATCTCTGTCTTCTGTAGCAGCCTTGCCAGTGGGGTAGGACTGGACAGCGGTCATTGGGATCATGTGAGCCTTCAAGTATTTGCTCCAGCCAAAACCAGCTAACACTGCTATGCAACTGATACCAAGGAGGGTTTGCGATCCAGGCCACATGAGCCCGTGCAGAACCTACTTCGTAGCTAACCACCGCACTGTGTGAAAGTGCCGCTGCACTCTGGCAGCACACGCAGTGAGGGCTGGGGTCTCGCACTGCTAAAATAGTCTTTGGGCGCTGCCGTGATGTTTCTGTCATTATACGGAAAGGGAAACGTTGGACCATCCAGACCAGCCTCCTGCTGTCACAGGCTGCTGTGACACCTTCACAGACTAATCAAACCTGTCCTCAAACGTGCTGTGGATTATTTTGCCCCTTGCTAGTTGTACTGGATGACCGGTCAGGACTTAAGTGCCCTGAGCGGTTAAGAACATTTCCAGGTTAATTTGCTTTGACCAATTAATAGTTGCTTGGTTTGGTCCCAAGATTGTGCTTTAGCACAGTTCCTTCTCCCTCCTCAGCTTTTACAGATGGTTCTCCTGTTGTCTGTCATCTGACAGTTCACTGGACTGAACGGGCCCTGCTCTTCCAGCCTCATCCTGTGCGATGGGCTCCTCCTCCTCCACCTGAGTTTTTACACTTGTTCGCATCCGAACTGACAGATACTCGGTTGTGTCTGTGCCTGCCCCCACCTTGTTCCATGTTGCCTGTCGAATCGCAAGGCTGTCCTTTTGTGTTTGAACAGTGCCCAGCAGCACCATATGGCAGACAACACCACAGCAGGCTTGATTATTATTAATGAAGATAGTGGTTTATATGGTGATAATGTCCAAGATGTGCTGAAATGATTTATCTTGTAAGGAGAAAGAGTTTCTCCACAGTACTCAAGTACTTGAAAAGGACCACAGAAGTGGTTGTGTCACAGCTGACCACGAGTAATCCATCTTTGGAGCAGTTGGCCATGGAGAAGTGAAGCCAAGCAGAGCACTGACAATACAGGCCTGCAGAAGGGGGTGACCAGGGACTGTAAAGGAGTCCTCCGAGGCCCAAGGTTTTGCATTTCAGCTCAGTGGAGTTGCAAAACCCAGCCCAGGGGCTGGTCATGGGGGCTCATTCTCTTTTCTCCATGTCATGGGGCTGTCTGCTCTAGCTGTGCTGACACAAACCACCCCCCACGGCCACTTGCCCCTCCAGGGCACCCAGACCTGGAGATGGTTGTGCCTTGCCCCCTCGGGTGGGTGCGCTCCTGGGGTTGGGGCGGTGGGCTCTGCTGAGGAGAGGTGGTACCCAAGACCCGGTGCCAGCAGCGTGGTAACTCCTGTGGTGTCTGGGAATCTTTTGCAGCCCCCTGATGTTGAACGACAGCAGTTCAGCACATTCCATGCCGAAATACAGTCGCCAGTACTCCTTCGAGCACGTCCACGGCTCATCCCCATACGCAGTAAGTATGCCGTGCATGCCTGGCCTTGGAGAGGGGGCGAGGACACAGCTTCGTGGGGAGGGACCTGTTTTAGGCTCCTCTCCAGCTGGTCCTGCCTTTGTACAACCATTTGCTCACAACCTCTTTGTTCCATTTGGCAAAGTATTTTAAGGTGGCAGCTGCATTCTAGCTTAGCCAACGGGGAGAATGCTGTTAGCTGGTAACTCTCAGTGATGGCTGTGGTGGGGCCGAGGAGTTGTCTTGCAGGCCAGGTGAGGAGTTAGCTGAATTCTGCTGAGGTCAGAGGTGGGCTGAAGTGGTGCGTCCTTGCTTAGCTTACATCTGCTGACTTGGTCCGTGTTTCAGTTTTGTTGAAACAAAACACATCTGATGTCAGTCGACCGCTACTAAACATTTTCTCATATCGCCTAATTGATGTGTGACTGTGTATAGTTAGCGCTGCTCCCTTCAAAGAAGACTGCTTTTGGTCAGTGAAGGTGGTGTGGGTCAGAGCCTGGCTGAGACATGGGCCTGAAGTAGTAAAGACCCAAGTGATCGGAGCTGAATTGTGTCTGTGGAGGTAGGGAGCAAGGTGGGAAGAGCGGAGCAAAGCTGGCTGGCGCTTGTGCCTAGAATAATCCTCCACGTAAGCAAGGCTGTGTGGTGTTAAACCCTGAGATGAGAGAGCTGGCAGTAGCTTTTGTGGTGAAGGGGTCTCCCGCGAGATGCCCTCAATGCCTAATCCGGAAGAAATGAGTTCATAGATGGACGTGGATGTTGTTCAGGCTTTGGCCTTGTTACAGTGGTTGTCCCACTGCCTAGGTCCAGGGTGCAGCTCAGCCTGCAGGAGGTGGCCTCACAGGACACAGTGGCACAACCTTATAGGAGGAGTCTGTAAATGGAGCTCTGGACTGTCCTTCAAATTGCTGCTGCATCCCAGGTTTCATCTCTGTTCTCCCATCTTTCTGATGTGCTGCTTCCTCTAACTGTCCAATGGCCCATGAACACACGGAGCCTCTTCCAAACCCATTGATGCTGGCCCTGTATCCTCTCCCAGATGAGCCACGGGCTTGCTCCCAGGGCCACGTGTTGAGGCCAGAGGAGGCAAGCGAGGTCGCTTCCACTGCTATTTCCCTTCTGACCCGACAGCTGCAGTGTGCCTGTGTGTAAACCCTGTTGTTGTGACACCCCACGATGCTTTGAATGCTGAGAACTGCCCGTCATGAAGCTGATGGGCAGGTCTCAAACCGTGGGCACTGACTTACCAGGAGGGTCAGGGAAGACTCATCCCGTGCGCCGCGAGCTCGAAAGCCACGTTGGTGGCACTCCCTGCGGGCAAGCTGGCTGGCTCAGCGCTTGCTGCCAATAGGAGAGGTGTGACATGTTTGGTCACTATTAGCTTTTAATCGCCTCAAGCCTGTGCTTATCCACTAAATCTCATGTCTTGACACGGCTGCTTTCATTTTAGATGCTCTGTTTGATCTGGTTCGTATCGGTGTGTGCCCTGGGAAACGGCACCGCTTAAATTCGGGGTGTCTCTCTTGGTCTGCAGAACCCCTGCTTGCCTGGCAGGGGAAAGCCAGCTGGTGTTTCTTGGCCAAAGCTGTTGTGTGGAACAAGGGTCTTCTTTATGCTCATCCTCTGGCAACGCCGCAGCCCAGGAGCAAGGCTGGGAACATAACTAAGCTTTCACATCAGCTGTTGGTAGCAAAATAAAAGCTGTCCCCAATTCCAAGGCACAATCCTACCCGTGTTGCTGCAGAGACGTTGTGTTTGGGACAGCAGATTCAAGCTGCTGGCTCCTGACATCAGGCTGCCCTGGTATGCCAAGGTGATCGTGATGAATTTTTTAGCAGAGAATCAAAATAGCTAAACCCCATTAAAGAGCTGTCCTGCAGTTAGACCACCCTCTGTGGAAGCTCTCTGTTCCCGTTCCAGCTCCCGTCTAATCCTGTGATCTCTTTTTTAAAAGTGCCTTTATTCTTGCGCGCAGCAAATGCTTGCACAGAACTACTGGGAGCTCTTCCAGGTATTACTGGATTGTCCCAATTATGGGAAACACAGGTGGTCATCCTTTCTCATACTTACATGTTTATGGTTTTCAGCTCCAAACAGAACTGAAAAATGATAGTTGGGCAGTTTTTCAGAGTGAGCTGCCAACAAGTGCACTAGATCCTGACACTCCCGTAGCCCCTGCTTTGGCAGTGGAGAAAAAAAAAAGTGTTTTCGCGAGACTGTTAACATGGCATAAGACCTTAGCGAGGGCAAAGCATGGTTAGTCCTGACCTTGACATAGCTGGGATCAATCCTGCGCCAGCCATCAGACTTGATCTCGCATCACTGCTGCCAAGTAGCAGCTCTCTCTGTGCCCCTAGCAGTGACTACTGACACATCATCGTGCCCTTTTTTTGCTCAAGAATGCAACCTCAGACTTGCAGGAACAATAGGTAGCCCACAAGTCATGGTCCAGAACAGGGCACAGTCACGTGTCAGGAGGAGAGCGTGCTGCCTGTGTGCTCCCCAGTGCCCGTGCTGTGCACTGCTGGCACTTTGGGTTCTAGAAGAGTTTCAGATCAGTGGCTGTCTGGTTTGTTGCTGTGTCGGTGAGCGCAGCGCCAGGCTGCAACGCTCCTGCTCGCAGGACAGGTCCCTCACAGGCCCTCCTGGGCAGGAGGCACATGCAGACAGAGGTGGGGATCCGACCTCTTGAGGCAAGCCTGCGGCAGAGTCTGCAGAGCATCTCCGCACGTCCCCATCTACCCCCTGCCGTGCCGCGAGGTGGAACAATTTCTGGCTGTTCCTTGGTATTTGCTCTAATAATGAGGGAGTTGAGGGGCCAAATCTGCACTGCGGTCTTGACTGTGCTAAGTGGTGATCAGGAAGGTTAATGTAGTGCTGGTGTAAGCCAAGTTACGGTGTGTGCAGTACAAGCAAGCATTGAAGGGGAGACGGTCAAATATTTATCTGCAGGTAAGGACAGACCAGGGTATTCTCCACACCCCTGCTGGTTTTCTGACGCTCCTGGGCTCATCTTCTAATCTGGAGTTTCCTTTGTCTCCCAGGCTGATAAATGCTGGTACACAAAGAGGAGAGGGAATTCAGGTTCACTCAAGTGTCTCAACTAATTTGCTCCTTAACAAGATTGATAGCAAAATGCAGCCATTTCATGTGCTGTTACAGCATAGAAATCCTTGTATTTCTTAGATCTGTAGGTGTCATAGGAATTGCAGCTTTCATTTAAGAGTAAAAGAATGGAGTTTTGTTAGAAGGGGAAAGCTGAAAATCTGGCCTTCTAAAAGCCCAAGTGTGAACGATCCAGAAAAAGAATCCAATATTTCTACTTTTTAAATTCCATTATTTTCAAGAAAATGAAGTTTACAGACAGAAGTCTTGGTTTGGTTTTGGTTGGTTTGGTGGGGTTTTTTTTCAGTAGTCCTTTGGGTTGGCAATAGGATATTTCTAGGCATCGTGTCGAGTCCCACATTGCCTTCTTCCTTGGGTGGCTCAGGATTTTGGACTGTTCTGATGTGTCTCATCCCGCTCCATCTCCCACACGTGGGACGGCGTACGGTACATGCCTAGCGCTTCACACCGCGAATGCTGTGATTGTCATTTCAGGCTTCTTCCCCAGCATATAGTGGCTCCAACCTGTATTCCCCGGATTCTTCAGCCAACTCTGGTCCCATTATCTCTGACGTGACCGAGCTAGCCCAGTCCAGCCCTTCGGCATCTCCCAGCGGCAGTCTCGATGAAAGGTATGCTGTTGCTCTCATAAAATCTGAAGCTGTCAGCACAGGGAGAATGTGTTTCCCAGGGAGCTGAGCAGTCAGACACCAGCGTGATGTTAACTCTTCTGTTAAGAATCCCCTGTGAGCAACAGCTGGAAAACTGCACAGCCCTTGGTACCAGGGGTGTTCAGGGTGTATGAACCTGACCCTGCGTACCTTACCAGGGCTTTACAGAAAGTTGGACCTGGCTCTCCCAGATAGTCTCGTTCAGGACGCTGCTGCCTCAGCAGATTTTTGGTCAGTTTTGTTCTGCTATAATTCTTTATTCCAAACAACCCTCCGTCCTGTGCCTCCCCTGTCTAATGTGAACCTGGTGGGGGCGACAGGGGTCACAATTTGGTTTCCACGAGGAAGCCATGTCTTTGTTGGCCCATCTGCTCTGTCCTGTGAAGCTACCAACATCCTGGGCGCAGGGTTAGCTTTGCCCTGCCCTTACAGACTTGCTGCACAGAGGAGGAGGAGGAGGTGCGGAAAGCAGCTTCATTCCCAAGTAACTGAGAATAACGGTGACAGCTCTGTCCCAAACAGCAGGGGTGAAGAGGCTGAAAATCTGTAGCAGATACGGGTCAGCCAGCACCCAGCAGCAGTGTTTTTAGCTCCTTCAGATTTACAGGCCCTAGCAGAGGTGAGAGCTGTGCTCAGATGCCACAGGTAACACTCAGCCTTGTGTGCCCCTGCCAGCGCCCTTCTGCATCAGCCAGAGCCTCTCACTGAATCCCTCGACGTGGCAGTTCAGCCCCAGCTCCCTGCAGCCCTGCTCCCACCAGTGTCAGTGGCTCTCGAACTTTCTGAGCCTCCCCGGGCAAGAAGAGCCCCCCCCTTTCCTTAGCACCTTGCGATCTCCTTTTTTCTTCCTCTCGTTATTCCTGGCATTGGCACTTCCCCTGAGGTGCTGAATCACCCACAAATGCCATTTGTTGCCTTAATACCCTCTGCCAGGAGCAGTCACTCTTAAATATAGACCATATGTTTGCTTAATGGCCCTTTTCTCTGTCCTTTTGTAGTCGCTGTCCTTTCCAGTAGGACTAATTGCGCCTCTTACGTCCCCAAATCTGTGAGTTTGGGCGGTAAAATTAGGGCTGACCGAAGAAGTTGTCTTCCCCTCCCCGTAAAAATTGTACATCCGAAAATGCCTGGGTGCTTATGTAAAAGGTCGATCCCAGGCTTTGGCTGCACAAAGGAGTCACTCCGCTGACCTTGTGGGAGCAGTTAAAACACTGCAGCCTCTTGTATGATGGTGATTATGTCATGCATGTCTCAGTGGTGACTTTAAAAAAAGAGATATACACCGTGCTACTTCTGTACTTTGTGTCCACATCAAAAGCTGTATTGTTTTAACTATATTGAAAAAAAAAAAATCACACCCTCCTTCCAATAACTTTACCTGTACTGAGCTGGCTGCGTGGCAGGTCCTGGGCTCACAAACATTTGGCCACAAAAAAGGCACTGAAATCGCAGTAACAGTGCCAGACATCGATGTGTCAGGGGAGCTGATTAAGATCAGAATCAGAGACAAAATATTTAGGTACTCGTTCAGCCTCATCTTTGTAGCTGACTCTGGAGGCTTTGTATGTGAAAAGGCAACAGCAGTCGCGAGGCTTTTTTTGCCCTATTGTGTGGAAGCGGATCTTGGAAATCAAGAATGTGTTAGTGTGAGGTTTTTACCTGTTTTCTTTCTCTTTCTTTCAGGAGTAGTCCTGTGGTCCGTATCAAAGAAGAACCCCCGAGTCCCACCCGCAGCCCCCAGATAGAGGAGGCCAGCCCAGGGAACCCTCCTGCTGTTGAAACTCCTCTGTCCCCCTCCACGTTCATTGACTCCATCCTGCAGGAGAATGAACCCAGCACTACAGCCGCTGCAGCCGGTGACAGCACCACACAGCCTCAGCCCCAGGAAAAGTGCCTCAGCGTTGCCTGCCTCGACAAGTAAGTTCTGTGCTGAGGCCGGCTGAGCTCAGGTCTTGCCAGCCATCCCACCGCTCTGTACCGTTAAGCTTTACAAAGATGCTAGCAACCTGGGCTTCCAGCCAGCTTTGGAAGCAAATGTGGTCATTTGTCCCAGGAGATCGCTGGCGGCCCTGAGCGCAGCCCTCCCTGCGAGGGCCGGGGTAGATGTTTTACTCTCCCGTCCCTGTTCTGCTTGGAGCAATGAGTCTCTCCTGCCGCCTGACCCCATGCACAGAATTAAACCCCCTGTGGGGGGGACCCAACCGCTCTGCTGCACAGGGCCACGTGGGATGCCAAAATAAGAACGGATAAAAATGCCTGTGCTAAATAAGGGCTTGTTCGAACCGCCTGCCTCTCCAGTGTAGGAATGAGTCACTGTAAGATCAGCTGTGTTTCAGGGCCCAGCACATCCTCACAGTACAAAAGCTTCTGCATTGTATTTGCAGTCTGAAGGCAGCTGACAGGCGCGCCTGCAGGCTGCCAGCATTGCTTGCTAGAAGCTCTAATCCCAGTGGATTCACCTGTAGGTGAGACAGCATTTCTCCACAAGCCTGCTCAAATGGCATGCACGGTGGCACTGCCCCCGTGCTGCCCTCTGCTTTTGCCTGTCCCAGCTGCCCTCCAGATTAATGAGGGAGGAAGCTTTGCATTAAAGTGTCGCTCACCCACCTAGTTCTAGTCATGGTGAAGCACATTCTTCCTCTCAGCCCCTTCCCTTGCTAAGACACAACTTAGGCTGGGCTCCGTGGGTGGCAGGCTGAAAGTTGGTGGGTAGCTTTTTATTAGGGATCGGATGTATGGTCTTATGTCTTTTATCACCACACAGTGCTCGCAGATGCAACTGCAAGTGTTGGGATGAGAAACTAGAAAGTTGTTTGTCCACATCAAACTGCCAAGAACTTCACCCTTGACCGTATTGAGATCTCAGCCGCTTCTCAGATCTCTGGCACCTCCCATTCTCCCTGTGTTCTGGGGAAAAGAGAGTGTTGGAATTAAGGTCTTCTCTCTGAATGTCAGGACAGACTTTCTATCCTTAAAATAAAAAAGCAATTCAGAGAAGGCGCAGCTAGTTCCAGAGATCTGGAAGGCAGCAGAGAGGTCTTTGAGCCAGACGGCTGCCATAGCCTCGTGCACCCGAGGTGATGATAGCGCGACACGTGCACATTAGTGTGAATTCTGTGTTGGCCATCACTTCCCAGAGCTGCGGTGTCATAGCTCTACATGGAGAAGGAACAAAAAAAGCTGTGGAAGAAGCCCCCTTTAACATGAGACAGTGAGTACAGAGACGGCTGAAGGCTGCCCCGCCGCAGCAGGGTCTGCAGCCTGTTGGCAGCACAGTGGACCAGGCTTTGCTGCCTTTACACTTCAGAGACACGCAGAGTCAGGAGACGCCTGCTCGCCTCTTCCTCTTGGCCTTGCAGGAGATGTTTGTAGCTTCACTATTTATAGACCACTGCAATCCATCTCAGCGATACCAGCTGTCCTTAAAAAGAGACAGATTTTATTGTACAGCTCATCAGAAGCTGAAACTGGCCATTTAAAAGGCAATAAAAATGAAAAAAAAAAAAAAGTGCTGCAGAGAGTGCCTCTGAATTATTAAGGACTGGCAGGCTGTGCAGAAGCAGGCAAAGGACACAGAAAACATTTGCCCCCTGCCCCCGCAGAGACAATTTAAAAGAAAGGGCTTGTGCTTCCCCTTCTTCTGGTGCTCTCTTACTCCCACATTTTGCGAGCAACACTGTGCTTCTCTCATCTATTTGTGTTCCTTCAGAGGTTATTCCGGAAAGAAGGAATCTAACCAGTAAGGGTACAGCCATGCAGTAGTCCTGTATCCACCTCTCAGCTCCTGGCCTGTTCGGCACACGGGTTTGCAAAAGATGAGTTGTAGATCAACCCCACGGGCACACGGTGCCTGACGGGAGTGTGACCATTTAACAGAACATCTGTCCCTGCCCCAGGGAGTTTGAAGGCAAAGTGTAAATAATAAAAAGGCATCCCCAGCCTCTGTGGCTCTCTGGGTTTCGGTGGTATTAGCTTTGTGCTTTGGCATGCAGCAGTGTTCCTTGGGGTTACTGAATGCTGTATATCCTCTTACGTCAGAGGAATATAAACTCGGAGAAGGAGGTCAGTATTCCCAGCATGCCAGTGCCTCGGCTCCTGTCCCAGTGTCACTGGAGCTACCCTGCATCTGCGTGAACAGAGCAGTGGTGGAAGGCTCCGGGGGGACCTTATTGCAGCCTTTCAACACTTACAGGGGACTTGTAGAAAGATGGGGACAGAATTTTTAGCAAAGCCTGTAGCGGTAGGACAAGGTCTGGTGGTTTTAAGCTGAAAGAGGAGAGATTTAGGTCAGATATCAGGAAGAAATTCTTTACTGTGAGGGAGGCGAGGCACTGGCAGAGGCTGCCCAGAGCAGCTGTGGGTGCCCCATCCCTGGGAGCTCAGGGCCAGGCTGGACGGGGCTGGGAGCAACCTGGTCTGCTGGGAGGTGTCCCTGCCCGTGGCAGGGGAGTGGGGCTGGATGACCTTCAAAGGTCCCTCCCAACCCAAAGCGTTCGATGATTCCAAGCCATCATCCAGCGGCCATAGGTGCCAGCTGGGAAGTGGAATGATCAGAGCTCAAATTGTACTGAGATGCTGAGCAGGCAGAAAGGATGACTTGCTAATGGAAGTGCTGGCAGTGAGCTATGTTAAATGAGTGGCACACTGCTTGTCACGTCCCCAGGAGTGTGTCAGCCCATGCTCCAGAGTCTTCCGGGCACTCCATGCCAAGGCACACTGCCTCTCCGTGTGCCACATCCCACTGTCGGAGCTCACAGTTCAGGGCTTGCTCCTCAGGCTTTGGAGCCAGACAACCTGCATGCCCGGGTGCGCTGGGTGCGCTGCACCAAGGACGTGACGCTGCCCAGCGCCCTTTCTCTGAGGCTTCTGTTAAATTCCCAGGAGTCCGCTCAGTGCGTCGAGATGCAGGTGGTAAGGGCAGTGATTACTGATGGTAGGTGACTTTACTGTGTGTCAGGGGTGCCTGAACGCCGCTTGCTTGACCCAGGCACTGACAGCCTGCCAAGAAGTCTCAGCAATACCCCTTTTTCATCACATGAAACATGTTTCAGTTGTTCTCAAATTTATTGGAGAAGAGCAGCCCATAAGACTGCAGGTCACGGCATGCAGTGCCTCTTTGTGAGTCGTGTGGGCTGTTACTTAATCTACAAGACATCCTTTGTCCAAAGGAATTTCATTTGAACCGAGAATTACCTTCATGTGACCAATAGTCTTTTAGCAGCAGGTGACAGTACCGAGATTCAGGCAGTAAAAGGGGACGTTTGCATGGAAACGCTTGACGGTGTTGCCCAAACATTATCCACCGTCCACCTGGGGACTGTCATAAGCCACTTTAAAAGAGCCAGAGCCCACTACATACTGAAAAGCATCGACACCTACATTATTAACACAATGTATGTATTGTGTAGAGCAGCCAGCCACTGTTTTGTCTAAGCAAAGCGCCGTGTGCCAGTACCTCTGCTTTCCCAGAGCTTCAGCGCACTGTGTGAGGTGACAGCAACCGTGGTCCCCTTGTCAGCGCCACCCTGCAGATGTTAACAGCAGCAGACCCACATCAGAAGTAGCTTAGTTTGCCTTGCTGAGCAGCTTCTCGCTGAGCTTGGCTGTGCTGTAACAAACCTGTGCTGTCTTCACTTGCTTCTGCAGGACTGTTTGTTTTCGTGTTTGTTTTTTGTCATTAATTAACAGTTCTGCCAGCCTGAAGCTGCTTGCCCGCTTCGAAAGCGCTGCAGTGCCATGACTGCGGTGCCTTCCTTGCTGCTTGAAGTGCAGGAGCATGGTCGGTTAACTGTTCTCACCTTTGAACATAACAAACATTTCATTCCTCAAAGTGCCTGATTGTGAGTCTTTTGAATCTAGTATGCTCTTCTGTTTGTATTTTTCAGTTTGACTCGTACTTCGCAGATGTCAGAGGTCACTCGTCTTTGCCCCAGTTCTTCCTCTTCCTCACTTCATTGCAGATCACAGCAAGGGTTAGCATTTCAATAGCCACTGTCCCCAAGCATTGCAATTCTGGGCAAGAGAGCAGGGGAACACTGCGCTTGGCAGGGAGCTGTCAGTGCGCTGAAGTCAGCTTTCCTAACGTTATAGGTAGTATATCAACAAGGCAAAAGCTCGCTCTAAAAATTGGCACTGAGTGGCAGACTTCTTGGCCAACTCAACACAGCAGCTAAAAATATTGAGTGGCCAGCGGAGGCCAAACTGCTTCTCATCCTTTTAGGTGGTCTTGGCAGGGGTGGGAGGGAAGTCTGCTCTGCTGTTGTCCACGCTGTACCTGGGTTTGATGTGTGGAAACTTCAGCCCTGAGAGCTGCTGGTTTGCTGTGTCTTGCCAGCGCAAAATTCACACACCTCAGTAACAGAGTGTTGCATTGGAAGGCGATGGGAGCTCAGGACTGAAGCGGCTTTTCTGATGCATTTTCTGGTTTTGTGATGATGCAGAACACTGAAACTTCCCACTGCAAACCTGACTGCACACCAAGACGCTGTTCTAGTAAAGCTTTTCCATAATGAAAAGCATCCCAGATCAGGACAAAACCCACCTAGACCGGTATCCTGTCTCCCACAGAAGCCCAGGGAAAACTCTCTGAAGTATTGCCCTCCAATACTTTTAGCTAATACACAGAATAATGCCAAAGACAAATGTAATATGCCTGGAGCTAAAATGCGTTTCTAAATGGGTGTCTGGCCTCCCCCGTCAAGGGCTATGTCGGAGGTGGACATTGCAGGAGTCGTTGCTTACTGCTCTGGTTATTGTTGGCAGGCTGGTGGGCCCCGAGCCCGTTCCCTGGGCGCAGAGAGAGCGGCACGCTGGCCCGGCAGGAGCGCAGGCTCCAGGGGACTGCTTTTTCCCTGCGTCCATGTGATAATCGTTGCAAAGCTGCTCTGTCTTCTTGCTATTAGAAAACAGACCATCTGAAAAGGCAAGCGGTACAGGGAATTAAAACAGCTCTGCACATCTTCAGTGCTTCAGATTCAGGGGACTGGGGGTTGCTGGTTGCCCAGAAGTGGCCTGTCCCCGGTAGGGTTATGGGTCAGAGGGGACAGGCAGCTCCGCTAGGGAAGGGAGCCAGGCTGGTGACACTGCTCCTCGCTAAAGCACTGACTGTGCCCAATGGAGCTCTGAGAACCATGCGCTGGAGCTCAGGAGCTCCAGGTCCTTCCCAGAAGGGATGTTCTCCTTGAGGCTGTGGGTCACGCTGGCACAAGCAGCGGTGCTGGGCACCGGCTGGCCTCGCAGGCAGCTGCGTTGCCGTTGCGCATGTGCAGGGACAGCAGCAGGCAGCACTAGAGGCAGCGCGAGGGACTGGCAGATGGAGTTCTCTCATCAGCATCCATATCAGAATGTGCCTTTTCCCCAAGAAAAAGCTGCTGCTCCCGACTGCCAGCTCAACTGGTTTCCAGCGGAGAGAGAGGCAGGACGCGTGCTTTCTGCTGCCTCCATCAGTCATAACAAAGATCGCCAGAACAGGGCTTCCCTGGCAGTGGGTTTGGCGCAGTGTGCCCTGGTTCGCTTGCCCACTGTCCAGGGGCCACCGTGGCATCGGCATTAAACACATCGTTCCGTTGGGGAAGAGAGGCGGACCCACGGAGAGCAGATCTGTTGATTAAGAAGGTGCTATTTTTACATAGCTACTTCTCAGGCTATAAAACAGCCCACACAGAGCGAGACCACACGGCGCAGGCTTGACTTTCATCACTTCATCAGATGGAAACTCAGACGGCGAGGGTCTCGCGAGAGCCCGTACACCGCGGGGCTGCCCCAGGAGCCGAGGAAGCGGCGCTGGAGCGAGGCGTGCCGCGTAGCCGGGTTTGTTATTCTTGCAAGGTGGTCAGCAGCCAAGAAGCAGAGCGAGGCGGCCACCAAGGTGCGCCGAGTGTGGGGATGGCTGGCACAGCAGGGAAAGCAGAGCCAGGGTGTCCACGTAGAGCAGGGTTATTCCTTACCTCCCAGATCTTTCCAGTTCCCCTTCCCCGCACATCCGCATACGGGGGCAGGCAAAGCTCTTCTGTGTCAGAGTCACCAGTCCTGCATCTGTCACATTTCCCAGGGATTGTGCCATTAGTCTGCGGGGCCTGATGCAGGTGGCGTGGGACATGGCGGTGCGGTGGGACCCTTGTGTCTGAGCTCCGCGTCTCTTCCCCCAGCTGATGCAACTGGTGCTGGGAGGGTGGCAGGCGCTGCCGCTGCTGGCTCCTCCCTTCCCAGAACTGTGCCCTGCTGTTCCCTGGGCCACAGGCGTCGGGAAGGCCTTTTGCTGGAGCATCAGCTTTGAAGCAAAGATGTTGACCTCAGGATTGGAAACGGTCTCTTTGCCCTCAGAGCCTGGCCTGTCTCGGGGGAATGGAGAGCTCCTGGCCCCCTTCAGCGGCACACTTGGCTCTGGCTGCTCCTTTGGGGCTGGGGGCTTTCAGGACCTTGCAGAGCCCTCAGCCCCTGCAGCTCGGCGCCTTGTGCAGCAACCGCTTAGCTCTCCTGGAGGTGCTGGTTCCTCTTGCTTCAACCCACAACACACTTGGAAAATTGAGGAAAACCGTATTGCTCCAGAGAATCGCACTCCCTCTTTCTTCCCTGCTCTGCAAGCGGCTGTTTGATGGCAAACGCAGGCCGGCGTCGGATGTGGCTCGGCACAGCAGAGCAGGACCTGTGGGGAAGGTTACCTGCCAGCAATGCTGGGAACCAGGCAGCAGCTACCAATTTCCAGTTCAACATCGAAAACTGGTTCAGGGGGCCCTGCTTTTCTTCTGCAGAGAAACCAGGAGACTTGCTTTGAAGGTCTGGAGTGTGTTAGTAGTCTAATCCCAGTGTCAATTTTTGCGTGATCTGCATCGCACCCGTGTTTGGACTCCATCCCCGGACAGGTGGAAGGACCGGCTTGTCACAGGTGGGGTTTCTAGTGACACTTTGGCTGGGACTTTGGTCCGTTCCACACTGCTGGATGTTCCTAACTGTGGGATTGCTGAAAAACTATCTTAAATCCATCGGAGGATTTCAGGTGCTGTGCAGTGAGGACTTCAGAAGTCATTTAAAAGCACAAACTTGGATATGTAATTTATGTGCAGTATGTTCATGGATCTTAGTTCTAAAAAAGAGTTAAGAGATCGCTGCAGCTCCCGCCTGCAGGCACAGGAGAGGTAAGGCAGGAATGTGTTCATGGGCTGCATCTGCAGCCAGCTTTCCTGAGGCCCCAAGCACAGTATTCCCAGAACGAGGATATTTGTTGTTCTGGCAGGTTGCTTGTTTCTGCTTGCTAGGCTTTCTGAGCCGTGACCTGACCTCGCGGCCTCTTCTCGTTATCTGCAGCAGTGAGAAAAGAGCCTTGACTTTCTAATCTTCGTGGTGCTGCTTAGGATGAGAGAATGTAAAAGCCCTGGAATTGGTGAGCCGAGGAGGTCCACACAGGGTGCCAGTGGGTGACCGAGCTGGCCAGGGACCTGGAGCTGCCCGCACCGTGACTGGGTCCACACCCCCGCAGTCGGGCACTGGCAGCACCGTACGGGCTCGGGGATGCTCGGTCTCCCAAAGGGATCATCGCAGAAATCCTGCTCTGCAGGATACTGGTGCAGTGGTAGCCTGGGGGGGACAAGCCCTGCAGGGACCCTCCAAGAAGAGGAGTAGCTTCTTGGCATTTTTCTCGTTCATGAGAGGCTGAAAGCCACAGTTTTGCCATTTGCCTTGTGCTTGTGCGTGTCTGCCTGTGCCTCTCAGACATTGTCCTCTTCGGCTGCCAGTAGTGGGTCAACCTGTGCGGGACCAACACCACTGGTCCCTCGTGAGCACCTTCAGTAGCCAAAAAGAGCCTTTCTAGGACAGAGAATGGGGTGGATTGAGCATGGGGCCACGCCAGAACCAACCGTGGAACGGAATGGAACCTGCTATGGCTTACGGCATCAAACGCAGGGGCTTTTCGGCAGGGCCACGGGTGGGACCTGGGGCCACTAGCAAACATGACTGTTCTTCACAAGAGCGCTCATCAGAGAGCCTTGTAGGCTGTTGGGTAGTGCCGTGAGGTTTATGTCATCCACTTCTCTCGCTCTGAAGCATGATGGATGGGAGTGCCATGAGCACCACAGAACTAGAGAATAAGGGAATGTGAGGGCAGTTGCGTATTTCACCATCAACTCTGCAGCCCTTGCTGTCCTTCTTCTGCCCAGATGACCATTCTCTGGCGCTCAGTCTCGCAGCCCTAGGTTTTAAGTCAGTTAAAAGCAATCTTTGCCAGGGTTGCTGGTGCTCTGCCACCCACCTTGGCCTGCAGCATTACCCCACAGCTCTGTAGGAGGGAACAAACCATGTCCTCGGAGCTGGCCTGGTATGTCTCACGGCCTGGCTTGTGGGGCTGGCCCTGCAGTGCCATCCATCCCAGCACACTGTCCCGTTCCCAGGCAGCTGCGGAGGCAGCCTGGCTTCGGCAAGGTACCAGCATTCAGCGGTGAAGATCGCCGAGACTAATTACGCTGTTAGTCCTCATCCCAGACTTGCTGTTTGACGGCAAGTGAGCTGTGATTTATGTGGGAGCTTGGTGCTTCTCCCCCTGTGCCCCGCCATGTAGGTGTCTGCTCTCCGGTGCTGCCAGCAGCCGTGCAGGGATGTGCGCAGGTCGGGATGCAGTGGGAAGGTTTGTTTCCCCAGGTAAAGGGAAGCAGCTTGAGTTCTCTCCATTGTTACTAGGAACTCCATCTCCTGATGCACAAATGCCGTTTTCCCTATTGCCAGCCCAGACACAAAGGTTTTTTCTGGCCAGCCTCCCCCTTGGTGGGACTGATCCCCTTTCCCCTAAAGCAAGTTGTGGCAGGGAATAAGGTTTGTTGCCCTTTCTCTGTCATGTGGCAGCAGCCGGGAGGTGACAAGCAGAGGCAGTCCTTGCACTCGGGCTGGAAAAGGGCCCAAAGCTCCTTACTGCACGGGCACAGCTGTGCCGAGATCCCTGCCAGCCCACGGTGGTTGGTGCTTACCAGGACCCTAACGGCAGAGCCCAAATGGCTTGCAGAAATCCCGGCGTTCGTAAGAAATCCACTGTGTCTCGTTCGTCTGGGTTGCTCGCCCTCAGACCTCTTGGGAGGAGGAGTCCTGGCTGTGTCTCCAGGCTCTGGCCAGAGGACTAGGAGGAGAGAGGGGGAGAGCATCGCTGCGGCGTTCCACCAGCACACCTGAGCTCGCTGGCAGCTGGAGCTGGCGTCTGTACAGAGCCAGGGATCCCGGCCCCACGCTCCTGCTTGGGTTGTGGGAGGGTTGCAGTCCGTGGGTGGATAGAGTCCCCTTAGTAGCTCAGAACCTGGGAGAGTCTTCTGGGCATTGATTGCCTGTGCTCCTCTTTCTTCTGCGCAGGAATGAACTCAATGACCACCTGGACACCATCGATTCCAACCTGGATAACCTTCAGACGATGCTGACCACGCACGGCTTCAGCGTAGACACAAGCGCACTGTTAGATGTGAGTATCGCCCCGCACCCGCCCGCCCGTCCCGGCGCCGCGCCCCAGCTGCGTCTCGCGGTACCATGTGCGTGTGGCTCGCGGTGGCAGATGGACCACGGTAGCTTCAACCATGAATTTCCACAGCACGCCTGGGTTTGCTTGCTTTCCCTACACTAATCATTCTTTCCTTTGGCAGCTGTTTAGCCCTTCAATGACGGTTACAGACATGAACCTTCCCGACCTGGACAGCAGCCTTGCCAGTGTGAGTAGCTGTTAAAAATCCCTCCATGCACACACAGCTGCCAGAATGAAGTGTGTCCTGCTGTTCCGCAGCAGCCTCTCCGCGTGATTAAAGGAAGGTTCTGACAGGCTCTGAGGAGTGTCCAGGCCGGCCCCAGCCCAAAGGGAGGGGATGTGAGAGAGAGGAGGAACGTGAAGCCCAGCGCGGGCTGGGGGAGCCGCCGAGGGGAAATAATTCAATTAGCACTGCGGCTTTCTCTGAGCAGCTCATACAGAGTGCAGGGCTACTTCATCATTCATACTCGGTTAATTAGGTGCTGAGATTTCCATCCCTCATGTGAGCTCTGCCCCCTGAACGTGGAAGTGCAGTGAAGCCTATAGAGCTGCATGTGGTTTCCATAAACCCTCCTTCTGACTTTCTGAAATTGTCAGGAGGCTTTCTCAAGGCAAACTCCACCATGTGCTGTATTATTAATTTTATTTACTTGGGTACCATCAGTGCTGAACACCGTGCACAGCACTGACACAGACTCTCCTTGCAAGAGCTGGTGTTGCCTGATAAAATGATTTTTTTTTCATCGGATAACGATGATTAGTCAAACACAGCATTTCGTGGCTGCATTGAGAAGGCGCTTGGAGCAGCAGGGGTGGAAGTTACAGTCACAAGCAGCGAGTCCCAGACCCTTGGAGTAGAAGGTAGCCTGAGGACTGGAGCGCTGCTGGGCTGGGGCAGAGCCAGGTCCTTCTCGCTGCCCTGGGGCAGAGCAGCGGCTGCAGCCCCGCTGGTGTGCTGGCATGCTCCGGCCCTTGCTCTACCCTGGGACGTGTGTCGGTATCTGCACAAAACGACTCCACAAGAAAAACTGAGAGGGAAACAAAGATCAACAGCAGCTTGGATGCTGCCGTGGGTGCAGGAGAGGGAGTCTGGCCCGGATCAGACCAAGCAGGGGTCTCCTGGTCCGGTTGGTACAGTGAGCCAGGGACCCTCGGCTAGCCTCTAACCCCTTATCTCCGTCTTGCTTCTTTTTTTATTATCAGAAAAAGCACAAAGGGATCTTGTGGTTTTTTCCCACCAGTACAGAACAGGAAACATCTTGAAAGTTTTTGCAAAACTGGAAAGCCCAAATGTAATCTCTTTGCTGGAGACCTCACGGGCCCTCAGGTGACGCAACATATGCTCCTGGGATGGCTGTGAGGAAGGTGTTAATGCCGGTGTTACAGAGCAGGGAGAGGACAGGAGCAACGTGCCCCTCTCCAAAGCACGCCTTCAGAGGCCTGGTGGCTTTTCCCGAAGTAAAACGATTCCCACGAGCTCTTTTGGGGGACCCCTCACCCTGCACTGACATGCGCCTGGGATGCAGGGTGACACACGGAGCAGGAGTTCAGCACTGTTCGTTCTGCAGCATCTCTGGCGCGTGTCTCTTGCTGGACATTTCTGTACCGCTTTGGTGCGGTGCAGGCGCCCATGGGCTGGCTGAGTTCTTTGGCTGCCCGCAAGGAAAAAAAGCTGTAGGGGGAAGTGCGATGCAGAGGACCATTTTGTGTGTGGGCAGACAAATATCCTGCCCTGTAAGTTTGGGTAAATTTGGTTAAACACCTGATTTCCTACCGACTGGAGGCTCTGCTGCAACAGCGGAGGCTGGCTGGGCAGGAAGAGCAGGACAAGGGATTAGTGGGATTTGGGAGAAGAACATGAGCAGCGAAGATTCGGTAATTCAGAAATGAATTACTTCATGTTGTTGAGCATCTGGAAGCAGGATTTTCTAAAGGGATCTTAACTGGTGTCCTTTGAAATTCACAGCTTAGCTCATCAGCTCGAGTAGCGTTTGGATCAAGGTCACTGGTGTGTTATTTATCTCCCCTGTGGTGTTGGGAGGGGTGTTTTGCTGAGCTTTGTCTTCACCCAGCCTTCACACTGCAAAAACCCCTGTGCTGGCCGTGGGGTGAGCTGCGGGGTTCCTAAATCGTGGCCAGAGGGTCTGTGAAGACGTGCGCGCTCACAAGTGGTCTGCCTTCGCTCAGCACCGGTTGCTAAGCAGTAACAAAAAACACCGGGTACGCGCTGAATTACTTTCTACGGTGACTTTGGCACAGCAGCGGTTGCTGTAATAAGTAGCCGCGGGATTATTAGCTGACTGTAAATCCACAGAGGGAAAGTGATCCCACAGGAGAGCCTCTGCTCAAGCGTTGTCCTCCGCCGTGGCACCGGTGGAGAGCAGTGCTCTGGGCTCAGCGGTCTGGGATTAGCCGGCTCAGCGCCATGCTCCCCAGGCGATGTGAGCTCTGAGGGTGGCGGGGCTTCCCTCCTGACTGCAGTGAGCAGAGTTGCTCAGGTGGGCAGCGTGGTTTCAAAATTTTTCTCCCTTTAATACACACATCTCGGCCTTTCCAGCCCAGTCGTGCCCATGGGATGGGGGTGCACAATGGGATCGCATCCTCAGCCACAGCCCAGGTCGCTCTGGCAGCTTTTGCCGGGAGCTGCAGCTCTCGGGTGCTTTAGTAGCACCAAGACTTCCGATAAACAGAAATAAATTACAAAAAATAAAATTGCTCATTACAAACGCATCCCAAAGGCTTCCCCTGGGATTTTAGACCCCCAGGGTGGAGAAAGGCTTCATGCTGTGACCCAGGAAAGCGTTGCGGAGCAGGACCTTTGCCTATAGGAGAGAGGATTTGTGGAACCAGGTTTGGCCGGGGCAGTCGTGCGCCGCCTGAATGAGTCCCGTTGCCAACCTGGGAGCTGGAGCACGCCACACGGGCTGCGCCTGGGTCCATGTGGGCTTGCTGGCAACCTGGTAAACCTCTGAGGGTGTCTGTCTCTGCCTCAGTGGGGCCTTGAGACTGTACGTCTCAGCTTTCTTTGCGCAGCACGTGTGCTGGGTCAGTCCCAAGGCAGGCACAGAGAGGACCCACATGTGCCTGACCCACATAACGCGCTCACCAACCCAACTTTTCTCCCTGCAGATTCAAGATCTCCTTTCATCCCAGGAGCAACAGAAACCTACTGAGACAGAGGCCAGCACAGCAGACGCAGGTACCAGGCGGCCGCCTCGGTGTTCAGGGAGGATTGAGGCTGTGGCAGAATCATTTCTCCTCCCCAAAAGGGTATTTGGCTGAGAGAGATGAGACTGTTGAACCTGGAAAAGAGAAAGTACGGAGGGGGATCTTAGCTATGTGTATAAATCCCTGATGGGAGGCAACAAAGAAGGGGGAGACAGGCTCTCCCCAGCAGTGCCCAGGGACAGGGCATGAGGCCTTGGCACAAACCAAAAGATGTGAAATTCCAGCAGAACACAAAAACCCCCAATTTTTTTACTGTGAGGGTGGTCAGGCTCCAGAGAGGCTGGGGAACCTCCGCCCTCAGAGATGCTCAGACACGGTCCTGGGCATCCTGCTCCCACTGAGCCTGCCTCAGCAGTCCCGAGGTCACCACCACCCCCAGCCTGGTGGGATTTCTGTCTGCATGGAATGGCGCGGGCTGTCCACAGTGCTGCTCTTCCTTCGTGGCAGCAAGCCCAGCGCCCAGCCGTGGGCTCTGTCACAGCCTGGTCAGGACTGTGCTGTCGGCATCTCCGTGGCGGCACAGAAAAGCCCCCAGTCCCTCCCTGTGTGTCCCAGAGAGTGGGCTGGAACCCAGCTAAGGTCACATTCTTGTGCCTTGCCGATGTGCCCAAGGCCTTGCCCGAGCCCTGGCATCCCATCGCTGGCGTGGCAAGGAGTGCTTCTTGAAAGTGGCGAGGAAGCGAGTTGAACCTTGTCGCTCTTGTTCTCTGCTGAAAGCTGCTACCCTCGTGTGAACTCTCTCTTTGCAGGGAAGCAGCTGGTGCACTACACGGCCCAGCCCCTCTTCCTGGTGGACTCGAGCGCTGTCGACATGGGGAGTGGAGATCTGCCGATATTCTTCGAGCTGGGGGAAGGGCCGTATTTCACAGACGGAGATGAGTACTCAGAAGATCCCACCATCTCCCTCTTGTCAGGGACTGAGCAGTCCAAACCCAAGGACCCTGCGATATCCTAAGGCCCAGGGCAGGGTGAAAGAGAGGAAGAGAAAGGATACGCACTAAAGGGAAATCCAGCCGTCAGCCTCCTCGCTTTGCACAGACATTGAAAGCTCTAAACACCCTCTGGTTCATGTTTGCTTCCCCCGGCACTGTGAGGATTTCATTTGTGTGTGTGCTTAATGAGGTGTTTTGAAATCTGCTTTAGATTCTAGCCACCCAGCGCTCCTCCAGTTTGGCGGCCGTCGGGCGGGGGGGCCGAGCCGTGCAAGAGCCTCCCCCACCCGCCGCGTGCGGTCATGGCCCGTCGTGTCGCGGAGGCTGGGACGGGCACCGCCGCGGCACCAGCGAGCGGGCGGGAGAGCCTGGCTGGCCGCAGAACAGCCGGCAGCTGCGTGACACTTGCATCACGCTCGCGCCCCCCCCCCGAGGGTGGCAGCCGTGACCCCCCCGGTGGGACACCAGCAGGGGCATGGCTGTGGGGCGCTCCTCCCGGCCGGGGAGCGGGGCGCTCGTCGGGTGTGCAGGTGGGGTAGCTTTTCTGAGGAAGGGAGTTCCCCTTCCACCCCTGTCCCCTTCCCTCCTTGCCCCCGGAGAGGCAGATGCGATGGTTTTTAAAAGAGAAAATAAAAGTTTGCCGATCTGGCGCCGGTGGGTCGGATCCCGTTGTGGTCTCTGCCTTGCGGTCTGGTCCCCGAGGGTCTCTGTGTGTGCGTGTGCCCCCCCGGGGCGCCCCGAAGCCCAGCTTTATCTTCTCTTTTTTATTTTCTCTCGCACTGTGTGTTTCTTTTTCTTTGTTTTCTTTGGGTTTGTTTTCCTTTTGTTTAGCAGTAAAAATTTGTACATTTACACTTCAGATTGTTAATAGTAAAAACTGTATTTTGAATTTTTACATGAGAGAAGAAGAACCCACTTCTATCTATATATATATAAATATCTCTATATATATATACATACAAATATATATAAAACAAATGGTCTGTCACCTGGTGGCTTTTCTATGGTTGAAAGCTTTACTTTTGTCATCTTTTCGGGAAGCGGATGGGATAAAGACCCAGAAATTGCCCTCCGTGTCCCCAGACCCCCTGCGATCCCGGTGCCAGCACCTGCCCCAGCATTGGCCGTGCAGGAGCCGGAGCCGTTGCCACACTTCTGCGGTGGCAGCCAGCGAGGTGCGTGTGTGCGTATGCGTGTGAGTCCTGTGCTGTGGCTCCCTTGCCTAAATCCCGGGCTGGGCTCCGGGTCTGAGTTTTCCAGGATGTTTCAGAGGAGGAGACTGCAGCGGGGCCCATGCTGACGCACCAGAGGTGTGGCGGATGCTGTGCACACATTTAGGAGTGCTTTTTCTTTTTTTTTTTTTTTTTTTTTTATAAGAATAATAAAAAAAATCTTTGTTGTTATGTTCAGAGCGTTCAAAACTCCCTCTGTCCTGCTGTCCTCCACTCAGGTGGTCACAATATGCTGCTCGGTCGCCCCGAAGGCGCAGACGCCTCGGCGCTGGCGTTCGGCCATGGCCACAGTGCCAGTTGGACGTCAGGAGAAGCCGGTGCCTGCCGCGGTGGCACCTCTGCCGCCTGGGTCCATCCTCAAGGGTGGCGATGGCAGCGTCCAGGAGCCGTCTGGCTGAGAGCCGTTGCAGGTTACTGCCCTTCCCAATGCGGCGGGACACCACGCTGGGCCATGACCCTGCCTGACATGCAGTGCCTCACGACGGGGGGACGTGGGGACCGGCACACCAGAGTCCCACAGGTGTCCTGCACACCCTGGTGCACCACCAGGGACCTGGCTGGAGGGGTACAGAGCCCCAGGAGCAGCTCGTGGGCCAAGTCCCCGCTGTCCCTCATCACTCAGCAGAGAGGCACCAAAGCAGATTCGGGGCCAAGCAGAGCCAGCCTGCTTGTTCGTGCCATTGGGCATCTCCTGTCCACGTGAACGTGCTGCCTGTGCTGGGGCTGTCACAAGGACCAGCTCTGCCATGACACGTTGAGTTGTTGGGCAGGGATGGCCATGCACAGCAGCGTCAGTCCTGTGGGGCAAGGGACAGTTAGCATCCAACCCCCTCTCCACCTCAGCCTGGCCTTGGCTTGGCCTACATGGAGGTGTTGTCCTTCTGAATGGTGGTGGCCTGTCCAGCCTTCACTGCCACCTCTCCTCAGGGAGAGGGGACGCCTGCTCCTGCAGCTGCCATGCCAGCCCCCCTCTCTCCAAGACACCTGTCTCCCTCATTCCCTACCAGCCCTTGATCCTCTCCATCAGCACTTAAAATCTCTCCGGTTCCAACTTTCTCCAAGTTCTGGTTTTGGCTTTGGTTTGTTGGCTGCTCCCCCGAGGTTTTCCACCCCAACACAACTTGCACCCCTGTGGACGTCTGTGCTGGGTTCATCTTCTGGAGCAAGAGCCGTGCCAGGAGATGGGAACTGCTGAAGCAAGGGATGGCACGTTTGAGACGAGACCCCCCCGTGCGCCTTTCCCCAAACCGGTGTGATTCACAGGCCTGCGGCACCATGAGCTCAGCCTGTGTTGTGGCTGAGGGTCCCAGCCCCAACCCCATGGCTCTGCCGCCCTTCGCCGCTGCGGTGACGGAGGGGCAATGCACAAGGACCCCCTCAGCTCTGCCTGGCGAAATCGATGCCCGCTCCCGTGGCGTGTGGGAGCGCTCGACCAAGAATTGTGTGTCTGTTGATCGGCAGAACACAACTTCCTTTAATAGCCCAGGCATAATTAAGCAATTAAAAATACTGGCTGGGTGACAACATCCGTGCCAAGGTGTGCCCTGCGGGTACTGGGGTGCAGCCGTGCCCTACGCAGCATCTCCACATGCTGTCACACCGATGGACAGCCCAGGGGCCCAGGGTTGCCAGGGGGGTCCACGGTGACAGCAGGTCAGTGCAGTGACAGGGACAGGGAGCTGGACCCTCCCGCGGGTGCAGGACATCCGGGCAGGGCACGCAGTGCGCAGCAGGGCCAGCCACACAAGCCGCTCCACGTGGGCATGTGGCAAGAAGGACAAGAAGGACAAGGGAGTGTCGTGCTCTGCCTTTGGGATGGATCGGGTGGCTGGAAACGATCCTTTTAGTTGAGAAGGTTGTTATAAACAGGGAGACAGTGAAGGACCCAACAAAACTGCACACGGGGGGTCACACTTCCAGTGAGGGGGTGCCCAGTCTGCACCAGGCAGCTGGTGCTCACGCCTGCGCAGGGAGACCGGGCAGGAGCCAGTAGTAGCTGGAAGGCAGAGATGGACACGTGGAGCTCAGGAGATCAGGTTTGTGATGCCACTGTGTTTGATGCCTGGAGGGACAGATCCACCCTCCCCTGACACCGTCAGCCCGGGCTGGCTGCCTTGCTGGTGGGAGATTTGGCTGGACGTGGATTACCGCCCCCACCCTCCGGACACCGTCAGTAGCCCTTGCTGCTCAAGGATGCCCAGGGTGATGGCTCCGTGCTCGCTGCTTTCTCCGGACTGGACATTTCCTGGGTGTCCCGAGTGTCCCTTCAGTGGGACCAGCTCAAAGTGACCCTTGTGCAGGCTCCCAGTGCCGCTGCAATGGGGGGTATGCGGTGGGGTGTGGGGGTGGTCTGTGATGAAGACTCGGCAAGACACATGGATGGCTGCGGCATGCGAGCCATGCTCAGCACTTAGTGGTTTTGGGGGTTTCCCCAACTTTTACCTTGGTCAGGGTGGTTCGTGTGGTTTGGTGTGTGGGCAGGTGCCACGCGGGAGTCGGAGGGTGGAGATGCTGGCAGCTGGGCAGGCTCCGGGACGGGGGACGGGGGCCACCACAGGCAGAGGGCCAGGCAAAGGGGCAGGAAGCCTTTAGGTGGGTCCCAGCGGTGCCATCGCATTTAGGGGGCAACATCTGGGGCAAAGCTCTTCCCTCCCACAGCCCTGCTCTCTTTGGGATGGGGTGTCACGGCGATGCCACCACAGCTGCATGGTGCAGATGGTGGCTGGGGGCAGCAGCCCCTCCGCAGCCCCAGGGCTGGGGGTCCCCCAAGTGCTGCAGGAGCCCCTTGCTCCAGGTGGGGGCCATAATGATCCAACTAATCGTATGTGACGTGGGCGGCCAGCTTGCATGATCTCATCCCGCCTAATGAGGTAAACGTCTGGCGGGGCTGAGCACCACCACTGGAAACTTCCCCCCGTAATTCATCACCCACCACCCAAAATGCCGGCATCCCCCTGGCTCCCACCCCAGCCCACAGTAACCGGGGCCACCAAGCACCACGCCGGCAGTGCCAGGGGGACACAGCCCCTCATGCTACTGCTGCCCCAAGTTGCTGCCCTCACTCTGGTGCAACTGGCCAGGAGAAGGTCCATAGAGGGGCTGCAACACGGGAATGGGGCTGGGGGGGTGCCAGTGGTGGAGGGGCCATGCTGGGCTGCTCAGTAACACCCAGGGACCCCTGCATCGGCCTACAGCTCTGCTGGGCAGGAGGTCCCCCAGGTGATTCCTAACGCCATGGGGAGGATGGCAGCATCTCCCCAGTGGGAACCCCCAGTTTAGCTCAGAGGCAGCCCAGGAGCTTTGGGGGGTCCCTTTGTATGGGGGTGACCCCTCACTAGCCTCCATCCCACCATCGCTGATATCGGGGGTCATCCCTCCACCCTGGAAAATGGTTGTAGAAAATTCTGGTGGATGGACTCAAGGCTGGGGGAAGCCTGGCTGGGGGGAGCGGGGGGTGGGGAGGCACCAGTGGGGGCTGCGTCAACTGCAGCAGGGACTGAGGTGCTGTCATTAAAATCATTAAAAAGCTTTTTTGGCCTTTACGTCGCAGGTAAAGGAGACACATCCTTTCCTGGGAGGGGCTCCAGTACGGCTGGGAAGGGGCTGGGAAAGGAGCCGGTGTGGGGCAAAGGGCCAGACGCCGGCAGGGGCAATGGGCAACACGCCGTGGGGCAGCCCCACCACGGCTGTGCCGGTAACCGCCGCCAAGGGCGAGGTGTGTGGGAAAGGCAAACACGCAGTGCTAATTCCCGGGTACCTTTCATCACCTCCCAGCAAACAGCAGCCTGGGGCCCCACGCCAGAGGCGAGACGGAGGTGTTTAACAGCCCTCAATAGGTATTTTTTTTTATTCCACTCCCCCCCTAAATTTTCTCCTAATTGTGTTTTTTGAACCTGTGTTAACTTTCAGCACCGGGAGTGGGTGCAAGGCAGGGCCAGGCGGCCTTGGGAGCCGCTGTTGGGGGGCAGAGGCATCCGCACCGGGGATGAGTGCCAGGGCAGCGTGGCCGGGCGGGGGGCTCATGGGGATGGGGTTTCACGCCTTCATTAAAGGTGTTGGCAGAAGAGCCCGTTAACGAGCACCGGTGTTGGCCGGGCTCCCCAGGCACGATGGCACGATGCGTGCAGCAGTGCCGGCTCAGCAGGCAGCAGGCCAGGGCTGGGGCAGAGGGCTTTGCAGGGGGCAGGAGACGTGATGGGGAGGGGACGGTGCCAGCACCGGGAGCGGGGCTGGCTGGTGGGGACCACGATGGAGGAGTCACCGTGCCATTGCCTCAGGGCTGGGGACCAGGACGGAGCCAGCTCCAACCTCCCATGGCCGCAGGATGGACTCGTGGGGAGCCCTGCAATAGCGGAGCCGTGCCAACGGCAGGAGGCTCACCGGGGGTCCACACCCAGCACCCAACCTCTCTGCTCCCTGGCTGGCAGCTGGGTCCCTCTAACCACCGTCCTCTAGCTGGCCAGACCCCCATCTCCGTGCCAGGGGGCTGGTACCTCCACCCTGTACCCCCACACATCCCCCCACGGCACCGGCGGCAGCCATGCTGCTCCCACCTCAGGTGGGGCGGTGGGCCCGGTGGCCGTGGGGTGCCAGCACCCGGCTCCACCACACCACGCAGCTGCTGCAGGGACCTTTATTGGGGGAGGATGGAAAGGTGCGGGCGGCCAGGGGCTGCTCTGCTCGCAGCAGCCCCCACCACAGGGGCACGTGGAGGGGTCCAGCCACCACCACAGCCCCTGCCCCACAGCAGACCCTGGTCCCCAGGCATCCCACAGCCTTCAGTCCCCCAGCAAACCCCCGGTGGCACTGGGGTCTGAGGGGAGCCGTGCACCGTGCCGGGCCAGGGGCTGCCCCACCGTGGGGTGCAGGCTGGGCTGTGGGGCTGGGGCAGGGGCTGCGGCAAGGACTGGCAGAGCACTGAGGGGTGCGGGGCAGGAAGGAGATGAGGAGGCAGCAGGAAAGCTCGGCAGAGGACATCGTCCCAGGTGGCATCTCCAGCAAAGCTCGGTGTTCTTAGATCCCTGGGGAGGGAGAAGCTGCGTCAGCCCCTGCACACCCAGCGCTTGTCAAAGGTGCCCCGTCCTCACAGCCACCCCCTGGCAGCGCTCTCCCCGTCCCAGACCCACTGTCACCTTGGGATGCCAGGGACTCCTCCGAGTCTGTGTCGCGGTCCACTCCTGCGGGCAAGCAGAGATGCCAGGGCTGGGGGCTGGCACCAGCACAGCCCCCTGGATAACCGGGCACCCCCTGCTAAAGGTGGAACCCCTGGCTAATGCTACACCCCCAACTGATGGGGCACCCCTGGCTCATGGGGGACCCCTGGGACTGTAACAGCCCACAGGGACCAGGACAGTCTCCTCTGGGGGCTCAGGATGTCCCCACATCCCCAGCTCAGGGTCCCCTGTTGCAGCCCTGGGCTGGGTGCTGGGCAGGGCGTGGGTAGCCCTGGGGGATGCTCAGCCCCTCGAGGGGCAGCAGGGGAAAGGGGGGGTCTCACCCTCCTCCGACTCATTTGACTGCGCTGGGACATCCACGATAGGACCTGTGGGATGGCAGAAAGCATGGGCTCAGCACCCAACGGGATGGGAGCGGGGACCCCCGTGGCCACGTGCAGGGCAGAGCATCAGCACCCACCGCCCTGGGCCTCCCCAGTGAGGGCGTCCATGCTGAAGGAGCCACTGTTGAGGGCGTCGAGGCTGGAGGAGTCGCTGCCGAGGGACTCCCGCGTCGTGTCGTCCACAGGCGCCTGCTCCACGCCTTCGAAGTTGACGGCAGTCAGGCCTGCGGGGGTGATGAGCATGGGCAGGCTGCGCGTGCCGGGCAGGGCGCGTGCGCAGTGGGACCCCGCGCAGTGCAGGGGGCCCCGCACGTGTTGCAGGGACCCCGCGTGCAGCACCCGGGGCTGCGCCCCCGGGGCAGGGTCAGCGTACACGGTACACGCCACACACTCGCTGTGCGCGGGTCCCTCCAGCACGGGCACAGCCCCGTGCCGCTGCCCGGCCGTGCCATCTCAGCCCGAGCCCAGCCCTACCTTTGCCCAGGCGCTGTGCCGAGGTGGTGAGATCACCTGGGAGAGGAGAGAGGTGTCAGGAGGAGCTGGGGGAGGGGGGGGAAGAGACCCCCGGGGTCCCAGCCCCCAGCCATGTCCCAGCCAGGGGTCTGGCTGCCCCTCGCCCTCCACAGCCCCGGGCGCTTGCAGGGAGCTGCCTCCCGGTCCGGCTCCCTGTCCCCGTGCCAGCACTCACTCTCTCCGGAGGCCTCCAGCTTGGCGGGGCTGACGGGCTCTGGAAGAGATGGGTGGGGGGACGTCAGCCCCACGGCCCCCACACTCTGCCCCCCGCTGCCAGCCACCTCCGGGCCTTGGCCAGGAGGGAAACTGAGGCACAGAGCAGGCAGGTCCCAGCTCCTGGCCAGGCAACACTGGCGGGGCTGTGTGGGGCGAGGTGTCCCCCCCCAGTGCTGGCACACCTCAGCCCCCCCTACCTGGTGTCTGTCCCTCCGCAGAAAGGGCCACGTCCAGAGTGCTTGAGGGCTCTGTGGGGACATGGGGGGCAGACACGGGCCAGGGAGCGCATCCCTGACCCCGCAGCCCCAGGGGATTGGGGAGGAGGGTGGGGGTCCCCAGGAGACCCCAGGGAGACTCCGGCCTCAACTCCCTCCCTTCAGCCAGACAGGGATCCCTCTGTGCTGCTAGGGGGGCACCCGCTGGAACCCCTGCCCTAGGCACCCAGGGTGCCCACAGTCCCCTCCCCACACACCCCCAGCCCCCTTACCATCAGCCGTCACAGTGGCCAGGACCAGGAGGACGACCATGGCCAGCACCGGGGCCCTGCAGAGGAGACGCAGCATTTGAGGACCCCTGAATCCCTGTAGCACCCCTCATTACTCCTGCTCCCTCTGCAGACCCCCCAGAGACCCCCCCCAACCATCCAGCACCATAACAGCCCTTTCCTGGGGACCCCTCCCAGGCTCCTACAGGACCCTGCAGCCCCCATGGTCCCCAGCCCCATACTGGTGTCACTCCAGCTCTGGGTTTGGGGTCTGGGGCAGGCCAACGGGAGGTACTTGGAGGAGGTGACCCCCTACGGAGCACCCTACGCCGCAGCCCCCCCGGCCTCGTCGGGTGCCGTGTCCTGGCCATGTCCCTGCCTGCAACGGAGCTGGGCCAAGCTGGGGGGGCCGAGCCTGCGGGCAAGAGATGCTGCAGCCCCGCAGCTGCGCTCAGGGTGCCAGGGACCCCGCAACCAGCCAGGGGTCAGCCCGGCACTGGGGTGCGGGGTGGCACCATCGGGGGGGCGGGGGGCGGCTGCTACATGCCAGCGGGTCAGGTGCATCCCAGAGGTGTCCCCAGCACCCCCCAGCGCGGCCGGGAGATGCCCTGGGACCCCTCAGCACTGCTGTGGGGTGCCCCCGGGAGCTGCCAGGAGGTGCCAACCTGGGACCCCCCGTGATGCTGGGGAGATGGCCCCAGGACCCCCCAGGTGCTGCTGGGGAGATGCCCCTGGGACCCCCCGGTGCTGCATGGCAGATGCGCCCGGGACCCCCCAGTGATGCCTGGCAGATGACCACGGGACCCCCCAGTGATACCCGGCAGATGCCCCCGGGACCCCCCGGTGATACCCGGCAGATGCCCCCGGGACCCGCGGGAGACGCCCCCCCCCGCCCCGCGATCAGTGCTGGGGTGCCGGTGTCCCCGTCCCCCCCGGGCGGGCAGTGCGGCTCACCTGCGGGGCACGGCCATGCCTGCGGCTGCGGGGCTGGCGGCGCTGCGGGCCCGGCCCGGCGCCGCCCGGGGCCGTTATAGCCGCATGGGGCTGGGGAGGAGCCAGGTGGCGCGGGGCCAGCCAATCCGCACCGGCACCGGCACTGCGGCGGGCACCGGCACTGGGCACCGAGCATCGGGCATGGCCACTGGCACCGGGCACCGGGCACCGCCACCGGGTACCGAGCACCGGCCACCGGGCACCTGGCACCGCCACAGGGCATGGCCACCGGCAGTGGCACCGGGCATGGCCACCGGGCACCGGCACCGGGCACCGGGCATGGCCACCGGCACCAGGCATGGCCACCGGACACCGCCACCGGGCACCGGGCATGGCCACTGGGCACTGGCACTGGGCATGGCCACCGGCACTGGGCACCGAGCACCGGGCATGGCCACCAGCACCAGCACCAGGCACTGGGCATGGCCACTGGGCACCGGGCACCACCCCTGGGCACCAGGCACCAGGCACGGGGCACTGGGTATGACCATCAGCACTGGGCACCAGGCACCGGGCACTGGGTACCATCACCTGGCACCAGGCATGGCCGCTGGGCACCGGCACCGGGCATAGCCACTGCCACCGGGCACTGGGCACTGGGCATGGCCGCTGGGCACCGGGCACCAGGCACCGGGTACTGCCACCTGGCACCAGGCATGGCCACTGGGCATGGCCACCAGCACCAGGCACCAGGCACAGCCACCAGGCACCACCACTGGGCACCACCACCACTGGGCACTGCCACCGGGCATTGCCACTGCCACTGGCACTGCAGCAGGCATCAGTACCGGGCACTGGCACACGGCTGGGCACCAGGCACCAAGCACCAGCAGCGTGCCTGGGCACTGTGTCTGGATACTGGCACCAGGCACTGGCACTGCAGCTGGGCACCAGCACCGACACCGGGCCCGAGCACCAGCACTGCCCTGGCCCAAGCCGTGCTGGGAGTCCACACCACCGTGGGGACCCCCAAACACAGACCCCCTGCGCCACTGTGGGGACCATCAGGCCCAGAGCCCTTGCTGGGACCCCCAGCACAGCTCTGGGGACCCCCAAACACAGAGCAACAGCTGGGACCCTCTGGCATCACTCTGGGGACCCCCAGGCCTGGCACCATTCTTCAGTACCATGGCACAGCTCTGGGGACCCCCAAAGCCAGAGCCCTGGCAGGGACCCCAGTGCCACTTCACAGACCCCTGGCTGACCCAGCTGGGACCCTCCAGCACCACGTTGGGGGGCCTCATTCCCAGCACCACAGCTGGGACCCCCAGCACAATTCTGGGGACCCCCAAAGCCAAATGCCTGGCAGGGACCACGGGCAGCACCCCAGTGACCCCAACCACCACCACCACCAGGACCCGAACCCTGAGCACCCCCCACCAGACTGGTGGGCTTGGGATGGAGCCAGGGCAAGGGGGCCGTTCCCATCACAACAAGGGGCCCTTTATGGCCAGGGCGGCTCAATGCCCCTTTGTTCCCTGGCTCAAGGGGCTGCGGGATGGGGGGCGCGCGCCGGCTTCGGTTTCAGGTGCTGTGTGTGGGGCCAGAGGGGTGATGGGGTCCCACTGGAGCTGGTGGCTCCCAGCCCACCGGGGTGCCAGTTGGCAGCACTGGGGTGGCCACGGGAGCTGGGGTGCTGCCAGCCATGGGGCCACATGGCCCACTCAGCCCCGGTCCCCTTATTGGAGCACCCTGGTACGGCACAGCCCCAGCTGCCACCGGCACAATGCGCCTTTATCCTGCCTTTGTGCCGCCGCCGAGCACCGGAATGATCTGGCCATGTGGCTGCATCCTGCCCGTCCGGCATCGTCCGTCCGTGGCACCGGCCCCACAGCCCCATGGGATCAGCTGTCCCAGGCGGAGGCTCTCCCACACCTCAAACCCAGCACCAACACCCTCACCCCAGCACAGGGGTCCCGGTGGGCCAGCATGGCCCCCGTGAGCCAGCACAGCCCCGGTGAGCCAGTACAGTGACATGAGCCGGTGCAGCCCCAGTGAGCCAATATGGCCCCAGTGAGCTACTGCGGTCCTGGTGAGCTGGTACGGTCCCGGCAAACCAGCACAGTCCCTGTGAGCCAGTAAAATCCTGGTGAGCCAAAATGGTCCCAATGAGCCTGTCCAACCCCAGTGAGCTGGTACAGTCCTGGTGAGCTGGTACAGCTCCGGTGAGCCAGTACAGTCCCAGTGATCTGGTACCATCCCAGTAAACCAGCATGATCTTGGTGATCCATTGAATCTAGTAAGCCAGCACAGCCTGGTGAGCTGGCATGGCCTGGGTGTGCTGGTATGGCCCTGGTGAGCTGGCAGACCCCAGTAAGCCATCATGACCCCGGTGAGCTGGCACAGCCCTGGTAAGGCGACACAGCCCCGGTGAAGCCGGCAAAGCCCACCCGTCCAAATGCCCAGGACCAGTCCCTCATGGGCAGTGGTCTCCTGGGGCACCCAGTGCCTGGCCCGGCTGCATGAGTGCTGCGGGACCCCAGCCATGGTGGGTGCAGAGCGGCTCCCCGGTTTCTGCACCATGCTGAGAGGATCAAAGCAGCTGGATGCTGACTCCAACGTGGGGGGTGTCCAGCCCCCCACCCAGGGCAGACAGCACTGGCAGCGCCCCCCCCCCCCCATCCCACCGCAGCTGGGCTGTGTTGGTGGCATCAGTTGAGGCCCCTCTTTGGGGTGTGCTCAGCCCCGTGGGGTATCCCAGTGCCTGGGGGGGTCCTCAGTACTGGCGGGTCCCATGGGGGGGGGGGGTCCCAGTGCCGGGGGTGTGTGTCTCTGTGCCATGAAGTTCCCTCAGCAGCGGTGCCAATGCAGAGCCCCCACCTCAGGGCCATCAAGTGGCCCCTCAGCGCCTGAGCCCCAGGGTGCGGCTCCAAGGCACCATGGACACCACCATGTCCCTGCACTGTGGGGGACAGGTTCCCATCTCAGGTGCTGGCACCTGGTGGGTTTTGCTGCCAGGAAGGTCCCTGGGTGCCCCCGGCCTCTCACAGTGTGGGGGGACCCGACTGGGGTACACAGTGGGGACAGCGGTGGGAACAGGGACACAAAAGTGAGGGAAGGGGATGGAGAGGAGCAGGTGTGTTGAGGCTGGGGAGCACTGGGAGCACTGGTCATAAGCTGCACTGGGAGTGCTGGAAGTAGGTGCTGCAGGCAGCACTGGGAGCACTGGTCCTGGGACAGGCCAAGCTGGGGCACCAGGGGCACTGGGAAGCAATGAGTGCACTGGGAGCACTAAGCACACTGGGCATCCTGTGGGCATTGGTGGCTCTGGGGCACTGATGCAGTGGTTGCACTGGGAGCACAGGGGGCACTGGGAGCACTGGTCCTGGGGCACTGGGGGTGCTGGGAGCACCAGGTGCACTGGCAAGCACTGGGGGCACTGGTGTCACCAGGAGCATTGTTGCACTGGGTGCCCTGAGCATTGGTTGCACTGGGTGCCCTGAGTGCACCGGGGGCACTGGGTGCCATGGGTGCATCCGGCACCCTGTGGTCACTGGGCGCACTGGATGCAACGGGGGTGCTGCGTGCACTGGGGGCACTGGGGTCACCAGGAGCACTGTTGCACTGGGCGCATTGAGCAGCACTGGTTGCACTGGCTGCGCTGGATGCAATGTGATCACTGAGCGAACCAGGCGCTCTACGCGCACTGGGCCCCGCCGCGCCGCGCCCCCCGCCACGGGCCCCCGCGCAGGCGCGGTGGCGGCGGGCGGGCGGCGGGCGGGGGGCGGCGCTCCGGCCGGGCGGTGGCGGCGGGGCGGCGGGGCGGTGGCGCCCCCCATCGGCCCGGCGGGGCGCGGCCCGTCCGAGGGCGCCGCCGCCAGGAGCCGCCGCCATCTTGTCACCCCCAGCCGAGGGGAGGCAGCGCCCCTCCCCACAGCGCCCGGCCGCTCGGCCAGGTAGGCCCCGGCCCCCGCCCCGGCCTCGGCCCCGGCCCCGGCCCCACCGGTGAGGGCACAGCGGGGGGGCGCTGGGCAGGGGGGGGGCTGGGCGGGGGGAGGGGTGTGAGCGGGGGGAGGGGAGGGAGGAGGAAAGGCGGGGGGGGACGGGGGGGGTGTGGGTGTGAGGGGGGTGAGCGTGTGTGAGTGAGTGAGCATGGGGGAGGTGAGTGTGAGTAGGGGGGTGTGAGGTGGGGGTGAGTGAGCATGGGTGAGTGTGAGTAGGGGTTGTGAGGGTGGGAGTGAGGAGGGGTGAGTGAGTGAGCATGGGTATGTGGGGGGGGTGAGTGAGCACGGGGGGGTGAGTGTGGATATGAGTAGGAGGTGAGTGTGAGTGGGGGGGGGGTGAGGAGGGGTGAGGGGGGTGTAGGTGAGTATGGGTGTGAGTGTGAGGGGGTGGGGGAGAGTGAGCATGGGTGTGTGGGGGTGTGTGAGTGAGTGGGGGGGTGAGTGAGGGGATGGGGGTCTGGGTGTGTGTGAGTGTGAGGGGTGGGGGTGAGTGAGCATGGGGGTATAAGGGGGTGGGGGTGAGTGTGGGTGGTGTGACGGGGTGTGTGAGTGAGCATGGGGGTGGGGGTGAGTGTGGGTGGTGCGAGGTGTGTGTGAGTGAGCATGCAGAGTGAGGGTGGCTGTGGGGGGTGAGTGTGAGCAGGGGGACTTGCAATTGCAGGTGGGGGGGGCTGAGAGCCTGAGTGAGTGTGAGGGGGTGGGTATGATGGCATGAGGATGAGTGGAGGGGGAGTGTGAGTGTGGGGGTGTGAGTGCAGGTGGGTGGGGATGGGGTTGGCATGAGTGTGAGTGAGCATGGGGGTGTGAGTGCAGGTGGGTGGGGTGTGTGAAAGTGTGGGGGGGAGTGAGTGTGAGCACGAGGCTGTGAGAGCCTGGGTGGGTGTCAGTGGTGAGGATGAGTGGGATGGTGTGCGAGTGCCTGGAGGAGGGAGGTGAATGTGTGGGTGGGTGAGCTTGGGGGGCAGATATGAAGGTGTGGGGGTGTGTGAGTGAGCGCGTGGGGGGGGTGAGTGCAGGCGTGAGTGTGGGGCTGTGAGAGCTTGGGTGAGTGATGGTGTGTGAGTGCATGGGGGGTGCGCAGGTGGGGTGGGGGTGTGTGAGGGTGCACATGGTGGGGTGTGAGTGCAGACGGGTGGGAGATGTGGGGGGGATATGAGGGTGTGAGTGTGGGGGGCGCAGGGGTGTGTGATGGTGTGTGAGTGTGCAAGTGTGAGTGTGAGGGGGTGTGAGTGTGAGCACGGGGTGGCTGGGGGTGAGAGCAAGCACAGGGTGGGGGCTGTGAGAGCAGGTGTGAGTGCGGGTGTGAGTGTGAGGGTGTGTAAGTACAGGTGAGTGTGGCTGTGTTTGCATGGGGGTGTGAGGGTGCACATGTGAGGGGGGAGGGGCAGAGGCGATGATGTGTGATGGGGGGAGGGGAGCGGTGAGTGCTAGTTTGGGGGGGGTGAGGGTGAAGACGGGGGGTGGGGGGGGGGGCGGGTGCCCCGCCGGGTGGGGCAGGGATGGGGACATGGGGACAGGGTGTCAGTGGGGCAGGAGGGACACAGCACTGGGGGGGGCTCGCTGGGGGGCACCCCATGGGCAGCGCTCCGAGGGCTCTGGGGGGTGGGGGTGGTCCTGGATGTGCCCAGGTGTGGGGGGGGAGCTGTGGGTCTGGACGTGCCCAGCTGGGGGGAGGGGGTGTTGGGTGTGCCCAGGCCTGTGCAGGGCTTATGGGGGAGGGGGCTGCCCCACTGCCTGGGTCACTGGGAGCTGCCCGGTGTTGGGGTCCCCTTCACTGGGGGTTCACCTGAGTGAGGTGTGGGGCAGGGAGCTGCCCCATGGCCTGGGGGTGGGGTGGTGTCCCATGGGGCAGAGGTCTGGGGCAGGGCACAGTGCTGTGGGGCCAGGCGCCGCAGGGTGGCCCCTGCCCTGGCGGGTGACAGGGTGACGCCGGGCGCGTGTTGGTGCTGAGGTACCGCGGCAGCTGTGGGGAGGGACGGGCGGCTGGCACCGCTACCCGCACTTGGCTGGCTCCTCGTCCCGCCACGCGGTCAGTGCCGGCCGATGCCACATGGCGCGGGGGGGCGGCGGGCTGCCAGCGGGCGGGCACCGTGGTTTACCAGATTCTCATAGTTTAATCTTAAAAATTCTCTTCTCCTCTGCGGTGGGGAGGCGATGGTGGGGAGGCAGCAGCCAGTGTTCGGGCCTGTCCCGGCACAGGCAGCGGCTGGCCCGTTGGCGGATGGTGGCGGTGATTCCCGGGGAGCACAGCTTGGCACCGGCAGCACCTGTTCTCCCCGCGCACCTGCCTGGAGGGGTGGCAGGAATCTAACAAGCTTTGCTGATGGCCTTTGTTGACGATGGAGACTAAACCAAGGCAAAGCCCGCTGCGGTTGGCGCGCCGCAAATTTTTTCTTGGATCGATTAATCCGCCCTCTGCTCTGCGCTGCGGCAGGTGCCGGCCCTGGCCCATTCCCACCAAAGCCCAGCCCTCGGTGTCACGGTGAAGCCTGTGCACTGTGCCAGCACCCCAACCCCTTTCTGGGCACCGACAGTGACATTCTAAAGCGTCTCCCTTAGGCAATGCTGGTGTTGGTTCACGGTGAGCTGTGCCAGCGGGAGCTGTCCCGCTGGGGGGATCCCTCCCTGCCGGGCATCGCAGAGGAGGAAGAGCAGAGCCTTTAAACCACTGGCAAGGGGAACGCAGCAAAGGCAGCACGAGGGAGACCGCAGCAGCGCGGTGGTGCTCTTGGCGGCTCTCTGGTCATGCCGTGTGCCCGGAGGGGACCCGCTGGGTGCCGTGGTCTCGCTGACCTGGCCGGCTGTGGCAGATGGGGCAGAAGGTGCTGTTGTCACAGCTTTTGTCCACTTCCTCTGAAATCTCCCTGCATATTCCCACCACCTCGAAACTTGCTGTGTGATGCAGGGATAGCTGAATTGAGGCTATCGACCCCTTGCTGCTTCCCCTCCTCCTTGCGGGCTTGGCCAAGCTTCTCCCTCCGAGCCTTTCTCTGACGGCACCCCGGCGTCCGTGGCTGTTTGGGGAGTTGCCCTTCAGAAACGCGATGGCAATGTCAAAGGGCTGCGAGCAGCTTGCACGGCTCCTGCTCTTTGGGAATGGGATGGCTTTGCGTGGTGTCAGTGCCTCGAAGCCGGCACCAGACCTCGCTCTGTAGGGTGTGTGAAAACGCGGTTAAAAACACGGCAGGGAAAGCAGCGAGGGGATTTGGAGTTACGGGAGAGGGTTTGAAGTCAAAGGTCTGGGTCAGGACTTGGAGAGAGGGAGGGAGGGTGAGGAGGCAGAGGGAATCAGCACCATGCCAGCGCCTGCCTGCCTGTGCGCCTGCCTGCTGGGATTTGGCATTCGAGCCTCTTTCCCCACTCCCTCCAGCTGGAATGGGTTTGGGAGCCAGCATCGGCCACGCTGAGCCAGGCGCAGGGGTGGTGGGTCTGTACCTGAAGGAGGGCAGTGAAAGTGCTGAAGGGTCTTATGAGGAGATGGGATGAGAGGGTAAGCGATGGGATGAAGGGAAACGGCCTCAGATTGTGCCAGGGGAGGTTTAGAGTGGGTGTTAGGAAAAATTCCTTCCCCAAAAGGGTGGTCAGACGTTGGAACAGGCTGCCCAGGGCAGAGGTGCGGTCACCACCACAGGAAGGATTTAAAAGATGTGTGGATGTGGCGCTTGGGGACGTGGCTTAGCGGTGAGCTTAGCGGTGCCGGGTTAGCGGTTAAGATGGGTGAGAAGGGTCTTTTCCCACCTAAAGGACTCTGATCCTACGGTGTGGGGGCGCAGTTTGCCATGAGCGATGGGGTGGTGACACGGTTTGTGTACGGAGTCAGCTGAGCCCAGCCTGTTTCACCCAAAGCTGTCACCTCGCCAGGCTGTTCGCTGCTGCGGGCTTGGGTGTAACAAGGCCATCGGAGCGGTTTAAACAAATCGGTGCGTTACGGAGTGCCTGGCTGGAGAGCCTTCCCCGTGTGGAGGATGACTAAGGGCGCGCCTGCCCAGGCACGCAGGAACGCTGGGCCCGTCTCTCTGTGCGCTCGTGCCAGCGTTGGGATTTCAGGCTGGAAACCTGAGCCAGCTGCAGCCAACCAGCTGGGCTGTGGAAACGATTTCAGGCCAAACTGCTCCCGGGTTCGCTGATGCTGTAGCTACTGCATAGGTCTTCCCTTCAGAGCAGCCCCAAGATTGCCAGAACTGCAGGTGCAGGAGCGTGTTGGTGCCGCAGCCTGCCTATTGCCGGACGCGTGGGCATTGCCTGCCTCGAGCCGCAGCTCTGCGCGGGGCTGGAGAGAAGGGCAAGCCTTGCCGGCTCGCCCCTAGCCCACCGTGGCCATGTGCCCTCAGCAGTGCTGAGCTTCGGCTGCTGCTTTTCTAGAACCGTCTCTGCCTGCAGCTGCTTCCCGAGGGAACTCTCCTGTCTGTGGAGAGGGTCATCTCCTCTCCCATCTTCCCTCTTTGTTTTGGGGAGAGCCCAGGGGGGTCCCGGATCCTGGCCAGCTGGGCAGGGTGGCAGCAGCGGCGCTTTCCCCGGCCTGATCCCCGGCTAGCAGCCTGCCGAGCCGCAAAGCCAGGCTTGGAGGCTGGCTGCGGAGCCACTTCCAGCCTGGCTGTCATTCCCAGGTGGCTTCTCTCCTCTCAGTTTTGGCTGCAGCCGCTTCCCTTGACATTTCAGTCCACCGAGTTGCTCCGGTTTGTTACCCAGAGCTGGAAATGCGGGTGTTCAGCTCTTGTTCTCCCTTTCCATGTGCTTGGCTTGCCTTTCTCTGCTGCCTTCTCCAGAGGTCCCATTGGCTGTGAGTTTATTTGGTGCGTGAAGGCCAGTTGCTTTTTCTAGTGCTGAGGAGAGCCGGCGGTCTGACTAGCGGGAAAAGCCTGGAAAACAGGGATTTGGAGAGACACTGCCATGCAGAGGAGCTGAGTTCAGGAAGGACTGCAGGGCAGCGCTCGCTGTGAGGGTTGTGACAGTTCCCTCAACCACCGATGGTCAGTCAGGATCAGCTGGAGGCTGGTGATGTGCTGGGGGACAGGGCAGGCAGTGCTTCCCAACTGGGAGAGAGGTCAGAGTGTGTTCCCGAGGCCTGGCCCAGCTGTCCCCGGCTTCGTGCTGACAGCCCCTCGCGCACCAAAGGTCAGCAGCTTGCCCGAGCTCGCATCGGGGAGCTGGCGCAGGGTCAGAGCTTCCCTCAGCCCTTGGGGGGGCCGTGCAGGGGGACAGGGCTGTGGCATCACCTGCCTGGGTGCGGGGAGAGCCCATGGCCCTTGGGGCTGCTCCGCTTCCCATTTGCAGAGCGTGTTCAGAAGGGGTTTGGGGCGAGGTGCCTTGGTGTCTCGCCAGCCCATTTCTCCCTGAGGAGCCCGGGGAGCTTGGTGTGGCACTGGGGACCACCGCTGTCCCAGTGCCGAGGAACGAGCAACCCCTGGGCTCCGGCCAGTGCACCTTGGGGGCTGCTTCTAGCTTCCCAGGGAGGGTGATGGTGGCCACGGCCTTGTCAGGGGCTACAGGCTTCTCGCTGGGGTTTGGAAGCCGTGGCAGGGCTCCCCTGGGAGGAGTGTTGGGGGTGGTTGAGTGGGTGCTGGTAGCCTGCCTCTGAGCCGTGGTGCAGCTGCAGGGGGGAACGCAGGGACCCTCAGCCCCCTTTTCCTGAGGGATTCAGAGGGTTGTCCCGGCTGTGCTGAGGGGCGAGGGCAGTTTGACCAGTGTCGGGAGCTGCTCTGGCTCTTCTCATCTCGCTACCTCTCCGATAATGCTCCTTACGTCTCGGTCGTGCTGCTGAGAGAAGGATGACAGATGTCACCCTTTTAAAGAGAGACCAAACGCTGCGTCCCGCTTAGGTTTGTTATTTTAGTTTCAAAAAATCCTCAACAGATTGCTTCCTGTGGAGGGGAGCCGGGAGCGAGCTCTGCGCTGGGGGAGCACGGGGAGCTAGCGAGCTGCTGCCGGTGGTTGTGAGTTCAAAGCGATAAGTGTGGGAAGCCCCCGGCCGCGGTCGGCATCTGAGAGCTGGGACACGTGGGGCTGAAAGCCCAAGAGCGCACCGCTCCCATTAAAGCCTTTAGAAGGGAAAACAAAAAACCCTCTGAAATTAGCACCGAACACAGAGGGTGGGTTTTTTTCCCCCCCTCAAGCTTTTCAGGTTAAAAATATTTTAAAAGTGGGACAGGATGACAGGATTCCTGGCTTATTTCGCCAGCCTCGTGTGTGAGAGTCTCAGGTGCCGGAGAATGTGCCGCAGGGAGCAAGCCTGCTTCGGCCGGAGGGGAGCTTGCCAGTGCCAGCGTGTAAGTGATGTCACTGTGGATCGGAGCAGGGAAGCGCTTCCCGAGGAGCCGCCTCCTGCCATGGGATGGTGGGATAACCGCAGCCCCCTGAGCCAGGGCTCATTAGCTGCCTGTGCGATTGCTCTCCGTGCGTCACGGGTGGGTTTCCCCTGCATGGAGCAAAGGGTCGTTGTGAGCCTGCGGTGGTACGACCGCATTCTCAGTTGCTGCGTCGTGCCCTGAGGAAGGTTCCGGCTGTTTTTTTTCCCTCCCTCTCTCATGTCCCTGCAGTTGTTTTCTTTTCCCTGTCAGCACTTTTCACCCCGATCCACAGTGCCAGCAATGCTGCAGCAGAAATGTCACCTCTCCACCGGAGTCGGCCTTGCAGGCAGGCCTGATCCTGCCCACTGCCGGCCTTGGGAGCGCCACGTCCCCATGCACTGGCTTTCCCGTGCCGGCTGATCTCCCTTGCTGGTGCTGCGGGAGGATAAACGAGAACACCGTGTCCACCGGCCGATGCTTCACATGCCCCGGCGCGTTCTGCTTGCCGTCAGCAGCCTTGGCTCTTCCCTCCCCCTGGCCCTGTGCACTCCTGGTTTGTTCGGAGCGTGTGCTTCCTGCGCCGTGCCTTGCCTGGGGTGTTCGCTAGATGCCGGGGGCACCCTGCTGCGTGCAGAACGGCAGGATATTCTTTCTGCCTCCCAACAACTTTCTTTTTGCCCTTTGCTGAGCAGAACGTCTTTGCTCCTACTGCCGGAAGCTGTGTGCACGCCATTTCACTGAGTGGTTGCAGATGGGACCTGGTGGGATTTTTCCATTCTCAGTTGCTGAGTGGTTTTTGTACATCCCAAGCCCTGCTCCAGGCCGCAGGGTCCTGGCTGGGGTGATGGAGCCTGTTAACCTGGCAGAAAACTTTCTTTCCTGGGTTAGTGAGCTCTGCTCGCTCCCCTTGGCTTGGGAGTCAGAGGGGCCAGATCCTGTTCGCCCAAGCCTGGTCTCTGTGTGCAGTGCCGTTTGCAGGCAGCTGCCTCCCTCTGGCTCTGTACCAGCTGGGTAGCATCTACCTTTCAAGATGCTTATTAACCCTTGCACAGGATATTAAAAATGCAGAAGGGCTGTCTTAAGTGCTCGGTTCTCCTTGCTGGCCGGTGCTCATATTGATTTATTGACTCACCGACTCCGCCGTGCCATGGCTTGCAGGTGATTTTGCCATGGCAGGAGCAGAGCCCAGGCTGCTGTGTCAGAATATCTTCTATTTTGGGTAAAAGACTGACTGCAGGGGAGGGTGGGGGACAGCAAGAGCAGCTCCTCTGAGCCCAGGGTCCTGGCTGGCGGACATCTGCCAGCTCAGCACTGCATCTTGCCTTCTCTCGGGGAGGAGCTGAGGTTTTGGTACCTACCCATGTTTCCCAGCTTGTGGTGTTCAGCTGAAACATTTCTTCCGTGGCTGCGTGTCCCTGTTTCCTGGGTGCTGCCTGGAGGAGGGGGAGCAGCAGGACTCTGGCCCTCCTTGGTGGCCCAGCCGGTTGATGCGGCACATTTTGGTGCACCAGCATGGAACAGGAGCTGGAACCAGAGGGGCTGCCAGCGAGAGGAGAGTGTGCCGGCTGCCCAGGGCCGGGGGGCTCCCGTGGGGGCTTCCCAGGGCTGCTGTGCTCCTGTGGGGGCTCACCGAGGCCACTGGGCTCGTGGAGAGCTGCTGCTGTAGTTGGTCCGCATGGCTCACATCCCCCTTGTCGAGGGACGGAAGAACTCTGTCCCCTGCGTCCTTGGGGAGGTGATGGGGTTTGGCACGGAGCTCCCCGGCCTCGGCCAGGGCCCTCGCTGACCTCTGCTTGTGCTGGGCGCCCAGAGCTGCTTCGGTCCCCGTGGGGCGGCTGGAGAGAGGCCCGGGGCAGCTGGCGGAAGGAGTTGAGCTGGTGCCGTCGCTGCACAGTCCAATTTGGCTTGGGCCAAAGCTTGCAGGCGCAGGGAGGACCCAGTGGTGCTCGCTCCTGGCCGCTGCGGGGCTCCTCAGAGCCGGAGAGCTGATCGGGGTTTCTCCCCTCGGCTGAAGTGGCCTCTTGCGTGGGCTGGGGGGAGAGGCCTGGGCTGGGAAGGGGTGTGAAGGACAGCCCACCTGTCGGCACTGCGCACCCCGGAGCCTGCTCGCTGGTGGCCTGGGCACAGGTTCCCTCGACGCTGCGTGCCAGCCGCCATGCTGCCGGGTGTCCCCTCTGAGGGCCGAGCCGTGCCTCCTGCCCACCCTCGCTTGCTGCAGACCCCCCCCAACTCGGGTTCACTCGGCAGCCCCGACACGCGCCCCTCCTTTTCCCTGTTTCTCTCACAAGTGTGCCTTGGTCTCATCCCAATTCATGTGTGTTTATATTTTTAGGGTGATTGAGGTACTGCGCCTCTGGCCGTGGAAGCATGTCGGGGCCAGTGCCGAGTCGGGCCAGGGTCTATGCAGACGTGAACACTCAGAGACCCCGCGAGTACTGGGACTACGAGTCGCACGTCGTGGAATGGGGGTACGCCTGGGAGATAGGAGGGGGACCTACACCAGGGCCTGTGCGCAAGCGCTGCCACCGCTCTGCTCGGTGGCATGGGGACAAGCGCCCGTCCAAAGGCAGACGGGCAGGTCGCGGGGTTCCCGTCCAGCCGCGGTGCGAGGGCCGGCACCCGGCACAGCCGGGACTGGCATTTCGGTTTTTGGCATTGCTGTCCAGCGCCCACCGGGGGACCGCGCTGCCTGGGGCGGGAAGCGGGGGTGCTGATTTCCAGGGGAGCCCTGGGCTCCAGCCTGCGGCTCCTCCGTGGCTTTGCAAGTAGAGCCACTTGTATTTAAGTGTTGAAACTAAGACCCGGGTGTCTGGCTTCAAGCATGCAAGTGCGTGCTTAACCAAACCAGTGTGATGAGGGTTTGTTTTTTATCGCTGGGAAGGACGGCAGTGTCAAAAGACGGCAGCCCCCGTGCCACTGTCCCCGGGGCGCTGACGGGAATAACAGGGAACAGTGGGGAGATGCTTGGGAACAGTTCTGGAGCGGAGGGGTTTGAAAGGACGAAGGTGAAAGTCTTGTGACTATTTTTTTTTCTTTTTTGGAGTTCCCCTGAGGACTGGATTCTCTGAGAATTCAAAATGAAGGCGACCAGTTGATTGTTTTATACAGCAGCCGGCTTGGCGAGGAGCTGGGCAAAGGGCCAGCTTTGACTTCCCAGGTAGTAACATAGCGCTCAGCGTTCCCTTGCTCCAGGGCATCCTCCCTCCCGAGCCGCAGCGTTCGGGCTGGAGGAATATTGCCCGCCAGGGACAGCGGCTGCTCTTTGTTTGGGTAGTTGTGGTAAAACCTATAAAAATTAGAGTCTTTTATCTGGGGCTGCAGCGTAAGCTGGTGCCTGGGCACCGAGGAGGCTGTTGGTGCTGCGGTTGGCAGCTGTTGGCGGGGTTGCTGCCGGGGCCAGATTAGGAGCCCTCCCCGGTGCTCTGCCTCCGCCCAGACCGCGGCTAGCGTGCCGGTCACTGGTACCGGTGACCTAGAAATGAAAAGCTTTTTATCCACTTCCAAATCCCCTGCGCCAGGCGGAGCCCCAGGGAGCCTTCGATCTCTGTGGGACGGTAATTCCATGTCTTCTGCGAGCATCCTGGATTGTTTGTTGTGGTTTTTTTCTTTTTCACATGAACAGTCCTCGCAGTTAATGTTTTCCCTGCTGCTGACCCCGAGCCTTCCCGTCTTGTTCCTAGTGAAGGTGAACTAATCCTGCCCATCTGTAGCGCGTGGTTCACCACGCTCCCTTTACTTGCGTTCGATGAGCGCGGCCGCAGGTTGGGGAGCGAAGCTGCCTGGCGTGTGGGTCCTGCTGCGGCTCCGCTGCCCATTTGAACTCTCCCTCTTTTCCTCGAGGTGCTGACAAGTCATCTCCTGTATTGTCTCCGGTAATTAGCAATTTGTGAAGTCAAGCTTTCCAGCCTGTAATTCCCTTTCTTTCCTCAACTTGTTTATCCTTATCAAATCCCCCCAGGGGCTCCGTGCCTTCCCTCCTTGGCATAGCAGAAATAATTGCCGATGCTTCTGCTGTTTCCTCTGGTCCCTTCAGGTGACTCTGGTTTAGACCTTAGTGGATTTAAATACATGGAGGTTTTATGGGTGAGAGTTGGTTTATTTCCTTCTGGTTTCCAGTATGGAATATCGATTATTTTTTTTTACAAATCCTTGGGTGTGTGATATCCTTTACACCTCAGTGTAATGCAGGGGTCCCAGGGGGATTTTTATGTTGGGTATTTTGTCAGTCTCTGCCGCTAACTAACTGCTGGTGGGCTCCGAGGTTTCAGGTGAGCTGGTCCTTGCAGCCCTTGGAGCCCTCGCCTCCTCTTACTGACGGAGAAGAGGGAAAGGTGGAGCAGTATCATCTCCGCAGGACCCGTGGCGGGCTGGGAGGCGAGCTCAGACTGGGAGGGGGGGAGCACCAGCACTGGGAGCCAGCAGAGGTGTTTTCGACATGCCAGCTGGGTTTGCCTGGAGGGCTGCAGTTCGTGTGCAAGTGTGGAGGGGGGGCTGTTCCCGAGCTGCCCGTAGCGCCTGTGAGGTCTCGTGTCCCATCTCCACGTGGAAGTTGCTGAGCCAGCCCTCTGCGCTGCGTGCTGCTGGCAGCGCTGGTGCTCTCCAGTCGTTTGCCGGTTTGTTTGTGTGCTCCTCTGCGGTGGTAGCTGCTTCTCTCCAGCCCTGGGCACCATGGTGTGCTGCTAGCTCTCCACTTACCATAGGCTGACCCCCAGATCTTGACCTTCCCGCTCTCCCTGGGAGCAGTGTTGTCTCTAAAGCGAGCAGCTCTCTGTTCTGGGCCGGGTGCAACCTCTTCATCTCGGTATTTCTCTGTTTCTCAAACAGCAACCAAGATGACTATCAGCTCGTGCGGAAACTTGGCCGGGGCAAATACAGTGAAGTCTTTGAAGCCATCAACATCACCAACAATGAGAAGGTTGTCGTGAAAATCCTCAAGGTAGGTGTTTTGTTCACCGTTGCGCTCACTGTTTTGTTCCTCTGCCAATTCTTCCACGTCTTCCCCTCCTTTGCCTCTTCCTGCCCTCTCCATTTGAAGCACTCTGTTGATACTTGGATGATTTCATCTTAGCTGAGGAGAACATCAACCCCCAGGGCAGAAGTTTTGGCTAGCTTGTTTCCGTCCCAAGCAAAGCAGAGTTACGGAGGCACGGGCAGGCTGAGCGCTGGCACTGGATTGTGCTTTCCTTGGGCAGCTGTTCGCAGGCAAAGCAGTGATGGGAGCAGGGAGGAAGGGGATCATCTACATGCAATGGAGGCAGAAGGAAAGTCCTGTGCCCGGCCTTGTATGGATGTCCTGCCTGCATCCCCTCTGCCCTCTCTGTCACCCACTGGTGCCACTGCCGTGAGGTTGCGGTGGGTACCAGGCAGCTACGTCTTGGCATTGCTCCCAGACTACGCTTTAGGGAATAATTTTTCTTTGGGCCTGTTTCAGGTCACAATCTCGCCAGTTCAGCAGAAGAACTTGGCTTGTTCTGGTGATCGAAGGTCATAAAATCCCTGTGCTGGATTCATGGCCTGGCCCGAGCGAGGTCACAGGAGCCCAGAGACCTTTCCCAGGATAAGCAGACCAGCATCTTGCAATGCGAGGTCGTTGCAGCACATGATGTCCCAGTCTGTAAGCTGGAGCTGATTCCTGCCCAGGGGATGAGCACAGGCACCCCCGCGTGTCCCAGGAGCTTGGGCAGGGCACAGAGGAGTTCCCTGGAGCTAACAGAGTCCTGACGGATGGACAGCCACGTGTCTCATCCCTCGTTAGTCTCATGGGACGTGCTTAGGCTTGTCAGCTTGCGGTGGCAAGCTAATTTCTGTGGTGTTGCCAAGCCACAGGTAATTATAGTCTGTAGGATGCACGAATTATAAAATACGGGGACGGTCTTAAGAATATTGCCTTTGCAAGAGAAAGAGCAGAGGTGGAAGGGGTGTAGCAACTAATCAGTGTAACAGAAATACATATTGAGAAAACCTTAGGGCAGATTACAGGTGAGGGCATGAGAAATGTCCTGTTTAATGTATTTGCCCTGTGTCTCACCCAGCCTGCGATGGAGAAGCAGAAAGCTAGCTCGGAAGGCAGAAGGAGCATCCTGGTCTCAGAGGCGGGCAAGGGACTCGGGTCAGCTTCTCAGTGCACATCAGAGCTGTCCCTGCACCCACTCGGCCCACACAGAGGGTTTCCCTGGGCAGTTCAGGTTGGGGGCTGGTTGGGAGGCAGCACAGAGGAGTTACGGAGACACAGACAGGCTTGGCTGCTGGAGCTCTTTCCCCAGGTGATGCTTTCCTTGGTTAACTATTTCCAAAGTTTCAGTCAAGGATTTAACCTGGGCCTTGACGAAACTGAGCTTGCTCTTTAAAATCTTTTGTTTGTAGTAAAATAATCTCGTTGAGTAAAATAATCTCTCGAGGGTCTCCCAAACATGGGAAACTCCATTCCTTTGGAAGCAGAGAGCTGTTACACGGACAGGCTTGCAGGGTGCCATTCTCCAGAGCGATGACGCCTGCTCAACACCATTCCTTTTGCCCAACGGAGGCACCATGCGCTCCTTGGCTGTTCCCCTTGAGCGGCCAGAGAGGTTGCTCTGCTGGTAACTGGCTCTCCTTTTCTGTTTTACCAGCCTGTGAAAAAGAAGAAGATCAAGCGTGAGATTAAGATCCTGGAGAATCTCCGAGGAGGCCCCAACATCATCAGCCTACTAGACATAGTGAAGGACCCTGTGGTAAGGAGGATGAAGGGGCTGCTCCAGCGGTTGCAGGGGCAGGGTGCGAGGCAGGCCTTCGGGGTCCTTTCCACCCTGTGAGTTACAAGACTGAGCTCAGGCTGACTCCCTGCCCCACTTGGCATCCATATGGCAGCTGAAATCACCCTGGGGAGATCTCTGTGCACATTCCCCTCACGAGCACTGTTGAGACAGTAGACGAGAGGGTAGAAGTGGAAGGAGATCTTTCTAGCTGATCCAGCAGCAGCAGGTGGAGGAGGGTTGTGCTTGCAGCGCTGTTGCCCTTCTGCTGGGTGGGTTTTTTGGCTTTTGAACCACCCTGGTCTCGTGCAGGGCTGGGCTGCTTTCTCTTCTGGGTGATGCTCCCTGCCTTTGCGAAGGCCGAGGAGAAGGACAGGCAGCAGCCAGTGTGGGTTGCGCTGTCACCAAAGTGATCGGGCAGAGGGAGGCTTTCCTCCACCCTCGGCACTCTGTGCTGAGACCCTTCACCCCTCCCCAAACCGGATGATGTTTTCTCTGTGGCACTGGCTGGGCTCCCAGCTCTCACCCAGGGGCAGCTTTTACTTCTGTCATCCCTGCAGAGCCAGGATATCCCACTGTCCCCAGGGGTTTGTACCCCACGTGGTGTGAGCTGGGCAGGAGTGCCAGGCTGGGTCAGCTCTGCAGCGGGCTCTGCTGCCCGGAGCTGGGCAGGGGGATGCACAGCGCTCGGCAGGACCCAGGGGGTTGTGGAAAAGCGGCTTTTGGCAGCAAAGGTGTTGAGTTTTACGTGGGCAGACTGATAAAAGCCGTGGTGGTGATGTAGCGCAGCTGAATTTCTCCAAGGCCCGTGACTTCGTACCGCCTGACGTGCTGATTAAAAAGCTGCATTAGGATGAATTAGCAGGGCGTATTTGATCCAATTTTAATCCTCTGACAGGCCGTGAAAGGCAGCTGTTTGTGGGGAGATAGCAGCGAGCGGGGGCCCTGGGGACTGGCTCTCGCTCCGCTGCTCCTTTTCCAGACGGGTCTGCAATGCCGGCTGGTGACGTTTGAGGTGACAGATCACATCGTAGGGAAGGAGTGCGGGTGGGTTACATGGCCGGTGAGCAGGACTGTGCTCTCAGGAACAGGGGCACAGGCTGTGGCATCGGGGTGGGTGCCAGGTTTTGGGGAGCAGCAGGCCAGAGGGGTGCTGAGGGTGATGGCTTCTGCACCGGTGCTCAGGGTGGCCTCTAGCCCAAAGGGCTGCCCGGCTCTCCTGGGTGTTTTCAGGCAGAGGGTGTGTGTGGGGGGTTCTTCCTGCACACAGACCCTGGGGGTCCTGCCCAGCATCCCGCTGCGAGGAGAGCCAGGAGGATCAAAGAGAAAGGGAAAGAGTGGGGAGAGCCCTGCAAAAATGCGCTGGAAGAATGTGGCATGAGACCTCGACTCGGCGCCTGGGGGTGCTGCGCAGCTCCTCCACGTACGGTCTCTGAAAATGTCGCTCAGTGGCTGCGGTGGTTTGGGAAGCCCCAGCCGGGCCTGCTGGGGAGGGATGGGGTGGCCGGGGCTGTGTGGCTCCCACGCTGCCCACCTCCTCCTTTTTGCTGGAGATTTAATTAAGTCTTTGTGCGATCGGGTCACTGCCAGCTGAGGCAAGACGTGGAAGCCCCTTTCCAGGGTCTAACCGCAGCTCACTCTGGGCACCACTCTTCAAAACCAGCCCTCGAGAGTTCCCTCGCTGCCCGCCCCGCCTGCCTGCCTGCCCTGAGCAAAGCTAAACCTCTCTCTTTTCTTTCTGTCTGTTGAACTGATGCTGCTGTCCTGCAGTCTCGGACACCTGCCCTGGTCTTCGAGCATGTCAACAACACAGACTTCAAGGTAAAGTGACCTCTGCTGCTGCAGATGCCTCCGAAGGCGATGATGGTGTGGAGTATCTGGGAGAGCTCTTCTGGGCTCTGCCACAGAGCAGGCGTCACACCCTGGCTACCAGAGGGATTCCTGACCTGCTCTGATGCTGTCTCGTGGTGGGAAGGGAATACCTCTCTCTGGCAGAGGCACACGGTGTCACGGAAATGGCTGGCATCGCTGTCTCAGAGGGGCCGGGGGATTTTGGGCTGCGGCCAGCAGCTCTTTTCTACATTTTCCAGTTAGGAGAACCAGGGGAGCGCTGCTCGCGTTAGGGATTGTCCCCAAGCCTCTCCTCTCTGCCATGCTGCTTCAGCGATTGGCCATCATGGGCTTGTATTTGCAACCTGGTGTTGGCCAATTTGTGGGCTGAAGCCTTGGGCTAATTGAGCCTCGTGTTCCTGGAGCCTGGGCTGAGCCAAGGGCAGTGAGAAGGGCTAGCGAGAAGGAGTTAGTAATAAACCAGCAGCCGCTTTGCCAGTGGCTGCTCGGTTCTGTTTCCAGTGAGGAATTGGGCCTGATGTGAGGCTTTTCCCCCCAGATTCTTGTCCCATGGCTTGTCTTTGGGCTGGCTGGGTTTTGTGAGGGTGGCACAGCATGCTCTCTCTTACCCTGGTCTCAGGATGAAAACTGAAACCTTCCAGGCACTGGGTCTGGTGGGGTCATGGAGCTCTCTGGTGTTCTCCTGGGTGGAAGCGGGGAGGGCACATCCATGCTCCGAGGGTTGGTTAGCCAGGCTGGGAGCATGGTTCCTCCCTGGAGTTTGCTGGCCTTTCCCAGGTGGGGAAATCCAGGGTGCAGAGCGGGTACTATGTGCCACCTGGCCAGCTGGGGCCTCTGGGCCCGAGTTGTGGCTCCACCAGCGTCTGTTCTGCCCCAGTGCAGGCGGCTGTGCCTGTATGAGGAGCCCTAAACATAAACATGCTGCTTTTTGTTAACTTTTTGTCTCCATTCTTCCAGCAACTGTACCAGACGCTGTCTGATTTTGACATACGGTTCTACATGTATGAAATCCTAAAGGTAAGCTCCCGGGGACGGCTGCAATATCCACAGCCCCAAAGAAAATCCTTGCTCAAGCAGAGACCTGCTGCTCAATCTCCCCTGGAGAGCCTGTGTGTGGAAGCAGGAGGTAGAGAGCAGAGCTCATTTGGCTACTAAACCCTGCTGGCCCGTTGCCCAGCCATCCGTGTGGGATGGCTTCTTGGGCAACTGCGTGTGGGGAGGCTCGGAGGCAGGTGGCTGCAGAGTGTGCTGGTGAAGGGCTTAGAGTGCGAGGTCGCTGTGTCCTTGAGAAGCAGAAGCCGTCTTCTTTATTTCCCTGGCTTCCCTCTTGCAAGACTTCTGCCTCCGCTGGGACCTGCTATGGGAAGTGGCTTTGGCTGCACGCTGCCGTCGGGGCTGTGCTGAGGTGGTCAGCTGGGAACCTGGGGGTGATGAGACCCTCTCCCAGAGCACCCCTTGCCTGTCCCAGCCATCCCTGTGGGCAGAGGCCAGGCTAGGATCAACTGCAGCGTGTCCCGGCTGCGGGGCTTCAGCTGGAGCGGGCACTGCAGGGCAGTGGCAGCCTTTGGACAAGGTCACCTTCGGCACAATGTCTCCACCAGTGGGGCTGGCACAGGGCTGGAGAGGGAGACGGGGCTGTTCCCCCTCACCGCCACTCGGTCACGCACCGGCTCTTGGAGCTGGGCTGGGCTTTGCGGGGCTGTGCCCAGGGGCAGTGCCCAGTGCACGCGCCTGCGGCGCAGCCAGCTACAGGCTTTTGGTGGTTCCCTCCCGGGAGAGGTGATGGGGCGTGTTGGACACCAGGGAGGGTCCGCACTAGAGGTGACTGCACAGGGTTTGGAAGAGGGCTGGAGATCCCTGGGGAATGCGTCTCTCCCTGTAGCTTTTAGGACAGGCGTCACTGAAGCAGAGGCTGACCTCGGCGCCACTGGAGGCGGCTGGCTGGCTCCATCCCAGAGTCCCAGAGCAGCCTCCGGGTCTGTCCTTAACCGCCGGCCCTGCTGGCTCTGGCTGTGGGTGCACTGCCCACTGCTGCTGCCTCGTCACGCGGCGGGAGGCTTTCTGACAGCGCCTTTTCTGTCCGCAGGCACTGGATTACTGTCACAGTATGGGTGTCATGCATCGAGACGTCAAGCCACACAATGTCATGATTGACCATGAGCACAGAAAGGTATGGTGAGGTTCAGCTGGCTCCAGCTCCAGCTCCCAAGGGAGAGGGGAGCACTGCGGGGCCACGGTGGGCTGGCTCGTTTTGCCTGCATCTGCCCCAGTGCGGTGTGCCGCTCAGAGCAGGGAGGGTCAGCCATGCTCTGCCAGCTCCCGCTCTCGCTGTCACAGGGCTGAGCAGAGGCCCTGAGCTTTGAGAATCGTAGAAGTGTCAAATCACAGAGGTTGGAAAAGACCTTTAAGGTCATTGTGTCCAACTGTTAACCCAGCACTGCCAAGCCCACCGCTAAACCATGTCCCCAAGCACCACGTCTACATGTCTTTTAAATCCCCCCAGGGATAGTGGCTCCACCACCTCCCTGGGCAGCCTGTTCCGATGCTGGACGACCGTTTCGGTGAAGGAACTTTTCCCAGTACCCAATCTAAACCTCCCCTGGCGCAGCCTGAGGCCGTTCCCTCCTGTCCTGTTGCTCGTTATCTGGGTGAAGAGACCATCCCCACCTCACCACAGCCCCCACTCAGGTGGTTGTAGGGAGCGATCAGGTCCCCGCTGAGCCTCCTCCAGGCTGAGCACCCCCAGTTCCCTCATCAGACACGTGCTCCAGACCCTTCACCGGCTCCATTGCCCTTCTCTGGACACGCTCTGGCACCTCAGTGTTTTCTTGCAGCGAGACCTCTCGGCTCCTGGCTGAGAGCCTTTGTGCCGGCAAGAGAACTGGCAGTTTGGTTTTACCCACTTTGTGTTCCCGTTCCTGCAGGCCAGCACAGGCTTACCCCGTGTTTAGCTGCTGCAGAGGATTGCAGGTTTGATGGCAAAACGTCCCTGGCGTGGTTAACGCCCTGTGGCCCTGCCTGTCCCCGGCAGCACCAGAGCCCGCGTTCAGGCTGGAGTGTTGCCTTGAAGTGGCGAGCAGCCCTCCTAGGGTCTGGGCCCCAGCAGAGCCCCGTGAGGGGAGCGCTGAATTTGCAGCTGTTTGTTTGGAAATACAGGTGGCTGTAAAACCCACACCTGTGTCCAGTAAAGCCGCTTTATTTGCCACCTGTTTGTCAGTAACTTGGGCTCGTAAATGTAACTTTAGATTTCTTCCAGCACCTCTGTAGCAACTGGCCAGCTGGGACGTCAAATAAAAAGGACTTCAAAAGGCGCCTGCACGGACAGCGGCAGGCTGGGCGTCTTGCCGTGGCACGGGCAAAGCCTCCTGCAGCTGCTGAGCGCCCCCGTTATCAGAGCCGAGCCCCCCCGCACTCTTTGGGCACTGTGCCCTTTGAAATCTTCCCCGTTGTTGCAGCCTGGTATTGCCCTGCGTCCTACCAGCTGTGTTTTGTTGTAACCGCCATGCTCACAGAAATCTGAGCTGAGCCAGTCTTTCCTTCTCCCCAAATTAATATTAAAACCGCTGGAGAGGCGCTTTGCGGACGACAGATGCCATGATTCTCAGTTCTAATAAGGCTTCTGACTTAAGCCAACCAGAGAAACGTGGCTTAGATGTGTTTTCTGTACAGTAGGTATAAAGCTGATGGAAAGCTGCAATTAAGAGAGCAATCATGGAATAGTTGGGTTGGGAGGAACCTTATAATTATCAGTGGTTTGCTGTCAAGAGCAGAAGGTCCGCTGGGGATTGTCAAAGGCCTGGCATTATTCCAGGTTAATGACCGGGCCGAGGGACCAGAGCGCGTGCGTCGCCTGCGGGTTTAATGCGCCAGGCTGAGGAGGGCTGCAAGTCCCCTGACTTCAAAGTGATCCTGGCAGGGTTTGAGAAACGATCTGAAAAATGGGGTGAAATTCCTGAGAGGCAAATGCAAAGCCCGAGCCCGAAGCAGGAGTCGTGGGGGACAGGCACAGGACCGGCATCACGGGTGCGTGAGCCGGCTGAGGGAGCGTCATCACAAGCTGTAGCATCACTGCTGCGATGTCCCCGTTGCCTCTCCCCGTTAGCACTGCTGCGGTGATGGCTGTGGCATGGCATGGCTGTGGCAGAGCTGTGTGCGAAAGCGGAGCAGCCGGTGAGAGGACAGATGAGGAGAGACTTGTCAGTGGTGGCAAGCACACAGAGGGCTGGCTGCTGCCAGCTGTGGGCCTGGGGTGAGCGGGGTCACAGGTCCCTGTACCCACGTGCTCTCTCTTCCCTTCTCCAGCTGCGCCTGATCGACTGGGGGCTGGCAGAATTCTACCACCCTGGCCAGGAGTACAACGTGCGGGTGGCCTCGCGGTACTTCAAGGGACCGGAGCTTTTGGTAGATTACCAGGTATGTCCCAGCGCCTTGTGCCGACAGCAGAGCCAGGGTGTGGAGATGCGGGCTGGTGTCCTGCTGCCATGCAGCCCCGGGCTCTCCGGTGCCTGGGCAACCTGCAGCCACCCGCAAGCAGGGGAGGGGATGGGACAGCCCAGCTACCACTCGCAGTGGCTGGAAAGGCTCTGGGTAATTGGTATAACCTCCCTGGGGTGGACATAGAAACACAGAACACTTTGGGTTGGAAGGGACCTTAAAGACCATCCAGTTCCAACCCCCTGCCACAGGCAGGGACAGCTCCCAGCAGACCAGGTTGCTCCCAGCCCCGTCCAGCCTTGCCCTGAGCTCCCAGGGATGGGGCACCCACAGCTGCTCTGGGCAGCCTGTGCCAGCACCTTGCTGCCCTCACAGTAACAAATTTCTTCCTGATATCTGACCTGAATCTCCCCTCTTTCAGCTTAAAGCCGTTCCCCCCTGTCCCATTGCTACAGGCCCTTGTGCAAAGCCCCTCCCCAGCTTTCTTGTGGGTCCCTTCAGGTACTGGGAGGTGCTCTAAGGTCTCCCTGGAGCCTTCTCTGCTCCAGGCTGAACCACCCCAACTCTCTCAGCCTGTCCCCGCAGGAGAGGTGCTCCAGCCCCCTGAGCATCTCCGTGGCCTCCTCAGGGCTTGTTCCAACAGGTCCATGTCCTAAACATGTGCTAAAGGATGAAATAATTGGGAAGGTGAGATTAAAAGAGAATTGTCTGCCATCCTGCAAACAGCCCTTGAGGTGGCTGCTTGGCATCTAGCTTTTCTGCCCGTGACCGATGAGACCACGTGCTGTTCAGAGTCTGAACCTGAAGCTGTTGTTGGAGATGGCCCTGGGCAAGGCGGAATGTGGGGCGGCTAGATGCGGCACCAGAAACCCACCCCCTGCTCTCTGCCGTGCTCTCGGTGCACAGTCCCGGTCCTGGGCTCTCCCCGCAGCTGGCCTGTCACTGACCCCCCGTCTCTCTGCCTTCTCACCTTTTCTAGATGTACGACTACAGCTTAGACATGTGGAGTTTGGGCTGCATGCTGGCCAGCATGATCTTCAGGAAAGAGCCCTTCTTCCACGGTCACGACAACTACGATCAAGTGAGCACCAGGGCAGCACGCTGCCTGTTTCCCACATCACCCCGTCCTCCCGCAGAGCCTCCCCTTCCCACTCCCCCCATCGCCCGGTCCTCCCGCGGAGCCTCCTGGGTGAGCTGGGGAGCACACCGCGAAGCAAACCGGCAGCACTGAACCAGCAGCCTCTGACCCTGGCACTTGTGCCACCTCTATGCGCTGCCCTGTCTCTCTGTCCCCTCCCTGAACCAGGGTCTCTTCTCTCCATCCCCTCCCCGTGCCAGGGTCTCGGTGCTCCCTGCTCTGATCTCTTTGCTATCTGTCCGAGGGAGAAGTGTATTGAGCTGGCAGCTGAATCTGGGGGTTACTGGGCAGGGGAGCAGAGCACTGATCGCACTGGGAGGTTCTCGCAGGAGCTGTCTGCCTGCCCCACGTGCTGCTGGACGGGGTGCAGCCAAGGTGCAGCTCTGGAGCCGCAGGAACGGAACGCAACATTTCAGTTATTCTGAAATCCAGTGGGGTTCACAGGATGCGGCTTTGGAGCTGGCTGGGGTTTTCCGGTTGTATCGCTTCCTAAGCTCAGCCAGCAGCCACTGGTGCGCCTGGTGCACCCCAAACCCCACCGCAGCCCGCAGGGGGGCCTGCAGGGACCTGCAGCTCTGGGATCCGGGCTCCCCACTGCATCCACCCTCGGGGTAGGGAGGGGAAATGGGGTGTCTGGCTCCGCTCCAGCTCCGGAATGCTGGCCCTGGAGCAGCCTGGGTGCGTGTGCACCCTTCCCTGCTGAGAGCAGGAGCACAGCATGCTTCAGCATGGCTTCCAGGTGCTGCAGGGAAGGGCTGCGACGCCTTGCCTTTGCTTCGCACCCAAGCGAGGGCTGGGAACGCATCCTTCCCCAGCTGTGAAGCTCCACTGAGCTGCGTCCTCACTAGCGGAGTAAGGGACACTAGGGTAGCCAGGACCTGCGGGCTGCAGCAGGGCTGGTGGGAGCCCCATCTTGGCCGTCACCCTCAGTGTTGCTCCTTCTCCCACCCTTCCGCCAGCTCGTGCGCATTGCAAAAGTGCTGGGAACGGAGGACCTGTACGACTACATCGACAAGTACAACATCGAGCTGGATCCCCGCTTCAATGACATCCTCGGCAGGTGGGTGCGTGGCAGGCGGGGAGCCGTGCCGCTGGCTGTACCGGCCGCCATGGCCCATGCCTGGGCGCGGAGCAGGAGAGGGCAGTGCAGGAGGTGAGAGCGACGCGCCAGGGCACAGGGCTGATGCAGCGCTCTCCTCCTCGCAGACACTCACGGAAGCGGTGGGAGCGCTTTGTGCACAGTGAGAACCAGCACCTCGTCAGCACCGAGGCACTTGACTTCTTGGATAAGCTGCTGCGCTACGACCACCAGACACGACTCACTGCCCGGGACGCCATGGAGCACCCGTACTTCTGTATGTCTGCCCGTGCTGCCACCCGCGCCAGCTCCTTGGGGCTCCCACGGGATCCCCCCTGCCCAGAGCCGATCTCCGTGCTGCTTCTGGCCCTGCTTCCCACCCATCACCGCTGCGGCAGCTCTCCTGGTCCTTTCGCGCACACAGGCAGCGCCCCACAGCGCAGCTGCGGCCACACTGGCTGCCTCCCTGTGCCCGTGTGTGCTCCTGTGGGGCTGCCACTCCATCTCGGGGTGGGGGGTGGGTGGTGAGGCACCGGTGTGCGGGGGGCAGCTGTCACTGATGCCTGTTGCTTTCCCCTCTGCCCACAGATCCCATCGCAAAAGACCCGGCAAGGATCAGCACCTCGGCTGGACTCTCGGCCAGTAACACGCCTGTCAGCTCCTCCAGTATGTTGGCAGGTGAGTGCTCGAGCCCACGGGCCTCTCGCGGCGGGGCTGCAGGACCCCGTCGCACCCCCCTGGGGCTGAGCAGCGCTGGCTCGGAGCTCTCCTGCCGACCCACAGTCCCTCTCTGGCACAGGCATTACCTCGATGTCCGCGTCACAGCCCATCGGCAGCCTGGCTGCATCGCCTGTCATCTCCTCACCCAACGCTTTGGGCTCGCCGGTCCCCGCCGCAGCCGGTGTGCAGCCCTGAACTCACTTCTCAACCTCCGGCTTCCCGCAGCGCCGAGGCCGGTGCCGCGCCTGCCTTCTGCCCTCCTGCCTGCCCCGCGAGAGCCGAGGGCTCCGGCCGCCTGCGGCAGCCCCTGCCCAGAGGCAGAACCGGAGCACAGTGGGAGGGTGCTCTGGAATTTTATTTTTATTTCTGTTGAGTATGGGGAAAAAAAAGAGCAAAAATGTAGGTTCCTTTTTTTTTTTCTCTGTGCAGTAACAGTATCACACTCTCTGGCAATGGACCAAGGCTGATCTCTGTTGTGTCTGTGTCGGGGTACGGCGTTAGCTGCGTTCTTCTCATGAGGATCATGGTTAGTGATGCAACTACAGTGTAGAAATCTAAAATGAATAATAAAATTTATTTTCTATGTCCCTAACAGGACAGCAGGAGCAGCAGCTTCTTCTTGGGCAGGGGCCCAAGGTGCACCCCCACCGCCGTGCGTGCAGCACCGACAGGGCTTTGGCACACGCGTGTCATGGGGAGGGGGCAGCAGCGTGGTGGCTGTGCAGCTCGGAGCCTTTTCAGCCTTGTGAGGCGCAGTCAGGGCCATACCAGCTGTGCCAACATGGGCAGGGAGGGACAAGTGGGGCACAAGCTGGCAACATGTGCTGGCAGCCCAGAAACCCAACCGGCTCCTGGGCTGCACCCCGAGCAGCGTGGCCGGCAGGGTGAGGGAGGGGATTCTGCCCCTCTGCTCCGCTCTGGGGAGACCCCCCCGGAGCACTGCGCCCAGCTCGGGGGTCCCCAGCACAAGCCAGGCTGGAGCGGGGCTGGGGGAGGGACACGGAGCTGGTCCGAGGGCTGGAAGCCCTCTGCTGCGGGGAAAGGCTGGGAGAGCTGGGGGGGCTCAGCCCGGAGCAGAGGAGGCTGCGGGGAGACCTGGCTGCGGCCACTCGGTGCCTACAGGGGCTGTAGGAAGGTGGGGACGGGCTTTTTAGCAGGGCCTGGGGTGACAGGACCTGGGGGGTGGCTTTGAACTGAAAGCGGGAGATGTAGGGTGGACACAAGGAAGAAATTTGTTACTGTGAGGGCAGCAAGGTGCTGGCAGAGGCTGCCCAGAGCAGCTGTGGGTGCCCCATCCCTGGGAGCTCAAGGCCAGGCTGGACGGGGCTGGGAGCAGCCTGGTCTGGTGGGAGGTGTCCCTGCCTGTAGCAGGGGGACTAGGTGACCTTCAAAGGTCCTTCCCACCCAAATCCTGCTCTGACCGGCGAGGGCAGGAGCTTCCAGGGCTGGGAATCCTCCTGCAGGGTGAACCTCAGCCCCCTTGCTCCCAGTGGTGCACTGGGATGCTGCTGGTGGCACATGCTGCCCACCCCTTGTTGTGTCACCCCTTCTGAGAGCAACCAGGGACCCTTCCGGGGCCAAGGTGGCAGCTGGGGTGTGTGCTGCTGAAGTCACCCCCAGCTGCACCCTCAGCCCTGCAGCAGAACTCCAGGGCCACAGAGCTCCATCTCCCACTTCAGCTGGGATACAGGGGGGTGGGGGCTCAGCCATAGAGTGGCAACTATTGCTCCCTGCAGTATGCCCACTCTGTCCCAGCTGCTTCCCCACTCCAAACTGGCTTCTCCAGCCACCCACGTCAGGGGCTAGGACAGAAACTGGGGGAAATCATGGGCAGTGCCTGGGGTATAGGCCAGGAGAGAGAGGAATGGGGCTTGGAGAGGGCGGGGGGGGGGGGGGGGGGGGGGGCGGGAAAAAAAAGAACAAGAAAAAAAAAAAAAGACACTTTAATCACTCAGTATTTGACAGATACAATCTGGAAGGGTTAAAAAGGGGCTGAGTGAGCCCAGAGCAAGGCCAGGAGGCAGCAGCAGGGCCCGAAGCCCTGCTCCAAGGAGAGGGCAGGGCCATGGGCAGTGGCCCAAGGACGGGCAGGGCCATGGGCAGTGGCCCAAGGACGGAGCAGGCAGGGCTGACAGCTGGCACCATGCCACCGAGCTCCAGGCAGGGATTGTGCATGGGACCCAGAGCCTCTGGTGGCACCAGGGCCAGGACAGGAGCCCCCCGAGGGAGTGTGACAGGGACCCGGGGAACAGTTACAGGCCAGGGCCAGTCCTTTAAAGTGCCTTAACGCAGAGGAGGCTCTGCTTAAAGCTGGGGGCTGAGGAGCAGCCATGCCCCAGAACAGCTGGGGGCTGGGTGGACTCAGCTCCTGTCTCCCCCCTGCCCCGGCCACACCGTCCCCAGGGCAGAGTGGGGGTCCTGTCCCCCCCCCAGGGGCTATTGCATTGATCCAACATTCAAATCACAAGGACAGTAACGCCTCCCGGGCTACTCCCTACACACAGAAGAAGGTGCAAGGCAGCCACCCACAGCGGCGGCACCCGGGTGCTGGCAGGGTCTGGGGGACGGTGTGCCCCCTGCGCCGTGGGGCAGCACGGGGGGCGGCCCCCGCCTCACTGGTTGCCTTCATAGTTGAGCACGTAGTAATCGTGCACGTACATGAGGACAGCGATGGGTTGCCCAATGATCAGGGACATCCAGACTGCCGCGTTCCCGTAGTTACCCCTGAGGAACTTGGAGACGAACCAGGCCAGTGGGATCTGGAAGTGATGGAGCAGCGTCACCCCGTGCCTGGTGGGCAGCCTGGGATGTGCCCCAGCTAACGGGGCTCAGCCTCAGTAGCCCACTGCCCCCCCCGCCCCCATCCCAGGGAATGCAGGGGTGCTGCCCCGGGCTGCGAGCAGGGGCTCCGCTCACCTGAGCTGCCATCCCCATGAACGCCCAGAGCCGGAACATCTTCAGGGGGACGCTCACCAAGTACTGCGGAGACATGAGTTCAGCTGCGGCCCCAGGTCAGGAGCTCTCGGAGCTGCAGGCAGGGTGATGGGGGGGGGTGGGGGGTGGAGGGGGCAGGCAGCCCCCGCAGAGCCAGAGGGAGCACTGACCTCGTGGAAGAAGGCAGACGCCAGGAAAACAGCTGTCTGGGCTGCCCACTTGCTGGCCCCCCACTTCAGCAAGGGCTTGTAGAAGTGCCTGAGGAGCAGCCGTCTGTTAGCGCAGAGCCCCAGCAGCATCATAGCCCCCATCCTCATCCCAGGGGTGGGGGGGACACGACGACACGGACTGACATGGGACAGTCCCCTCCTGCCACCCCCACGCACCTGAGACACCACTTGTGCACTGGGATGTTCCAGTTCTGCCAGAAATAGGTCACCGACTCAGAGTTCCTGGGGAGAGAAGCAGTGAGCCGTGGCCCGGGGGGGAGCTGCCATGTCCCCAACTCTGCCTCCAGTGTGCACACACCCCCCACCCCACCCCAAAATGACCCTGCTCAGGGACAGGAGGGGATGAGGGGACAGCGCTGTCTCCCCCATCACTCACCACCAGTCCCTGTAAAACTCCCGGTCCCCAAACTGCATCACTTCAGCCACCACATTCAGGCAAGAGTGGAAGAACCAGTAGAAGAAGATGAGCCAGATAAGGTGGTTGGGGACCTGGTGGGGGAGACAGAGGCCATGAGGGGCGTGCTGGCTGTGTCCGTGTGCCCCCAGGCAAGGGGACAGAGGGTAGCAGGGGTACTCACAGCCAGCTTCAGGAGCCGCTCGATGATCCGGGAATAATCCATGTCCTGCAAAGCACCATCAGCTCCCATCACCCCTGTCCCACAGCCCCCGTGCCAGTCCGGAAAGAGGGCAGGGAGCGGAGTGGGGGGAGGGGCTGGGGTAGTGGCTTCACCGGATCCTGGAGCCAGGGGGGAGCCACAGCCTCTGCCCCTCCCCCACAATCACCAGGTCCTGTGGTGGGGGGACCCCTCATCACTCACCCGAAAGGGCTTCATGGAGTTCTGGATCGTGGGCACCATCCACTGAAACGGGAACAGCTACTGCAGCCCGGCCCCTGGGGAGGGAGGGGGGCCCCCGGGAAGGGGGGGGGCAGCCCCCCTGTGCTGGCAGACCTCGCAGATACAGGGGGGCAGAGCTCCCCTGAATGGGCAGCAAGAAGGGAGCAGGGGGTCCAGCTCAGCCCCCACCAACCCCCCAGGGAAAATGCTCAGAGTGAAGCCCCCCACCCCCCGCAACCCCCTCCACTCCCCAGCCCCGTACCTGCTGGATCAGCCCCACCAGCAGCTGGATGAAGAAGAGCTGGAAGACAGAGGCAGCGATGGAGCAAGCAACCCCCGGCCCCCCATCTCAGACACCCCCATCATCCCCCCCCTCCCTTGGTGTACCCCCCTCATCATCCCTCCTCCCTGGGGGGTATCCCCCTTCCATCATCCTCCCCCACCTCAGGGAACCCCTCCCCGGTCCTGCTGCCTTTCCTGTGGAAGCAGAGGGCAGAGTCCCCCCAGCCTTGAGCCCCACCCCCCAGCAGACACCCCCAAACCCACACCCACCCCCCGGCACAACCCCAACCTCTGCAAGACCTCCCCCCAGCCGCCCCCCACAAGCTCTCACCATCTCAAAGAGGCGCCGGAGAAGGAAACGCTTGCGGACACGGGGGGAGCGGGGAAAGTTCAGCTCGTAGCACAGGGTGGGCGCAAAGAGAAAGTAGTAGAGATCTACAAGGAGGGGGCACATGGGGGTGAGCAGCCAAGCACACCCAGGGGTCCCCCCAGGGGTCAGGGTCCCCCCTGAGTGGGTCTAGGAACCCCTACTCCCAGGTCCACAGGTGGCACTTACTTCTGTAGGTGAGGTTGGCCGGGTAGGTGACCCCACTCTTCCCCACCTCCCCGTTGGCTTTCCGGGCCCCTGCTGCTGGGAGAGGTGAAGGGAACTGTGAGCACCCCCAAGGCAGGATAAGCGCTGTGTCCCCTCCCACGCCGGTGCTGTACCTGTGGCAGTGCTGTCCCCAGGGCCCAGGGGTGCTGTTTTCACCTCCCTCCTCTCCCTACACCACTTATTGACATCCCTGAAGGAGAAGAGCTTGAGGAAGATGACAGTGTAGATGGCCAGGGCGAAGACTGCTCCCACTGCAGGGAGAGGGGAGGTGGTGAGAGAGTGTGTGTCGCCGCTGCACCAGCATGGGGTGAGCCAGGCTCCCAGCCCCCCTCACCTGGGGTGATGGAGGTGACCATGAGTACGACGCCGGCAGGGAAGCAGAGGATGGCCAGGAGGTTGAGGGCATGCAGGGCAGTCCCTGTGCCCTCCGAGAGGGAGCCCTGCAGGAGGGAGTTGTGAGATGGGGGAGCCAGACCCCACAGGCACAGGGAAGGGGCACCCAGCACCCCCCTGGGGCTCACCGCAGCCAGCCGTCTCTCCAGGGCCAGGGCCACCACCACAAAGACGTTGGCTACTGCAGTGAGGAGGAAGGTGTTATGAGCCATCAGGACTGCACCCCAACAGCCCTGATCCAGGGTGATGGGCTTCACCAGCACCACCCCAGCCAGACCAGTGCTTGGGGCGGGTGTCAGGTGGCACTCACCAATGACCAGGCAGAGGGAGGGCCAGCTGTAGGGGTCTTTGAGGAAGAGGGAGACCACCTGGATGGGGTCCACCAGGATCCCGTACCTGTGTGGAAAGGGGGCTTGAGCAGCTGGTTCCAGCTCCTGAAGCCCGATGGGGCCCCCCCACAGGACCCACCCTATGGGGCCACTCCTGGCTCCCTGCTCCCCCCGAATCCCCAGTGACCCCAAGGATCCCTCCAGCTGGATCCCAGGGATCTGGGACAGCCCCAGCCCCGGGTGACAGCAATAATGGCCAGCCCCATGCCACCCTCCCCCCCAGAACCCCCCCACTCACTTGATGAGGTTTTCCAGGAAGAGCCGAGCATTGCTCAAGACCTGGAAGAGGAAGGAGATGCTGGGTGAGGCAACAGCGGGGAGGGGAGAGCCAGCCCCCACCTCCCTGGGGGCACCCTGCTGCCAGCCCCGCACCCTGGGCTCCAGGGCGGCTCAGGGACGCTCTTGCGTCACCAGTGCCACGAGTCTGTGCAAGGGTTGCGGCACACAGCACGGTGAGTCACTCACCAGCACCAATACGGCTGCCCTAGTCAGGGGCCACACAACTGTGGCCAGCCGGGGGCTTCACACCCAGAGGCTGGGTGATAGCCACAGCGGCCAGCAGCATGGCACAGCCAGCAGCACCGCGGCACCGGGTGCTGTCAGTGGCTTTAATCGCTGTGCCAAGTCCCTTCTGCTCACTTTCACCCGCTAATTAAATTAAAGCCACACTGGGGGATTAGCCAAGGAAGCGCTGTTCCCAGTGGGGATCCATACCGGCATGGGGGGGTCCCAGACTCACCAGCATCACCACACACCAGTTGAGGATGCCCCGGTAGTTGCTGTAGCCACTGGCCGAGCTCAGCAGAGACTCCTGTACCTTGTGACACCTGTGGATAAGGCCGGGAGGTGGGACAGGGCAGGGGGTCAGTGTCGAGGGTGGGGACACAGGGTAAGGAGTCAGTGTCGAGGGGATACACACACACCCCCCGCGCCAGAGCCACCCCGGGAACCCCAGCAGCAGAAGGTGTGAGTTTCGCTGCAGGCTGGGGTAGGGGCAGGCAGGCAGTCCGGCAGTCCTGGGGAGGGGGGGCAGGCAGGAGGGGGGGGCAGAGGGCCTCCCAGTGCTTGGGGACACAGTTCCCCGGGGGCAGGGGTGCCCGGGGAGGCTCAGGCAGTGCCAGGTGTGGTGCAGGTGGCTCCTGTGCTGGGTCCAGAGTCCCGCGGTGCCGTGCCCCCCCCTCCCGCCCCTGATAAGATTAGAGGCGAGGGCAGAGGCATCAGGGACCGATCCTGCTCCCCCACCCACCCAAAAGAGCGGTTGGGGGTATGTCAGCGCAGGCAGTGGGCAGGCAAGCTCACCCCAGTCCCCCCAGCCCCTGCCGGGGGGAGTAGGACCCCCATGCTGGGGGGGGTGGGGGCCTGGGGGTTACGGGTCACCCGAGCTGGTGTCCACGGGGATGGAACCCACCCCCGGCCAGGGGAGACCGGCAAGATCAAGCCTCCGGGGAGCCCCCCAACCCCTGCGGAGCGGGACAGGGGGCTCACGGCCAGGGGCTCCCCGCTGCCGGACCCCTTCCCCGGCCCGGGGGGGGTGGGGGGTGGCCCGCTGTGTCGCAAGAGCAACCGTGGCAAGAGCAAGCGGGAGCGGCGGGGACCGGCCGGGGACGTCGCCCCCAGGCACCAGAACACGGCGTGGTGGGGGCTGGGGGCAGCACACGAGGGTCCCGGAGACACCGACGGGGGGGGTTCCGCCCAGAGAGGGGGCACGGGGCGGGGGGAGGGGCAGGGGGCACCGGGAACCAGCGGCCGCCGTGACCCCGGGCCACGGGGGGGAACCGGGAACATGGACGACGGCAAGAGGGAGGGGGTAGCACCGGGGAACGGGTCGGCACCAGGGAACGGGCCAGCACCGGGGAACGGGCCGGGGAGAGGAGAGGCGCAAGGGACCAGAGCACCAGGACCGGGGATGAGGTGGTGGTGGGGGGTTGTCACCGGGCAGGGCCCGGGGGGCGGAGGGCCGGGACCCCGGGCGGGAGGAGGCCCGGCAGAGGACGGGTGGGCCCGGCCGCGGGGCCGTTACCTGAAATCTCCACCGGGGTCATCGCAGCCGCCGCCGTCGCCCGGAGCGGGAGCGGGTCCGGACCGCGCCGCCGATCCCCCCCCGCGCCGCCGCCGGGCCCCCCCCACCAGCGCGCCGCGGTCGCCCATGGCCGGGCCGCAGCGCCCCCCGTCCGCCCGCCCGCCCTATGTAACCCTGGCAACGGTCCCGCCCCCGCCGCCCGCCCGGCCAATGGCGGCGCCGGACCGCAACCCCAGCGGCCCCCGCGCTGCCACTCCCCGCCGCCGGCTCGCGTGATGGGCGGCAGAGAAGACCAATGGAAAAGCGGGGCGGGGCGGTGCTGGCCAATGGAAGGGCGGAGCGATGAGGGCGGGCGCAGCGCGGCGATGAGCGGCGGCCGGCGGGCGAGCGGGGGGCGGCGGGCGGAGCGCGGGGGGGGCGACGGTGAGGGGGGGCCCGGCGGGGGGGCCGGGGAGGTATGGGGGGCTGGGGTCGGGGGGGGGGCGAGTGGACGTCGGGGGGGGCGGTAATGGGGAGCCGGGGGGACCGAGGGGGGGGCCATGGGGGGGCCATGGGGGGTGCGGTGGGGGTATGGGGGGGCGGTGTAATGGGGGGGGCGGTGTAATAGGGGTGCAATGGGGAGCCGAGGGGGGGGCGAGAGGGGGCCATGGGGGGTTCCGGGGGGGTATGGGGGGGCGGTGCAATGGGAGGTGTGATGGGGGGGCCATGGGGGGGCCAACAGGGTGGAGGTGAAGGGGAGCCGT